>NC_084474.1:68787504-71287504 GCF_027409185.1 Cynocephalus volans | reverse complement strand
GGAGGCAGGCCCACTGGGAGAACACTGGGGCACAGCAAGGACAGCAGATCTACCCCCCAATCAGCACAGGACCACTCAGAGGAGACCGGTTGGGAATGCAGAATTGCATGGGGTGCAGTTTAACGAAAAAACTCAAGCCCAGATCAGGGTTTCTACACAACCCAGGTGCACCAGGTCTCTGGAGAGCCAGAAGTACCTATAAGGTCAACCGTTAAACCCTGAGCTGCACAAAAGCCTTCACTAGGGAAACAGGAGCAAAGCAGCAATGTAGCTCAACCACAGAGCTCAAGTGCTGGTTCCCACAGGAAGTTCCCCGTGTTAGAAGTAAGCAAAGGACAACAAATTGGTTCCAGCCCAGGCACACCACTAATGCCTTGGGGCTCACCAGGGGACATGAGGCATGGAGCCAGAGGCATGGAGCCAGAGGCAGGACCCCTGCCCACAACCATTCACACTGCCAGCACTTCAGGTGGTCCCGCCTGGGAACCTGAGGATTGGAGCCAGGGACCGGACACCACTCCCACATCCAGGCATACCACCGCAGCTAGGGGCCTGCCTGGGGACCTGGGGCTAACAGCTGGGGACCGGACCCCCTTCCCACAACCAGGCACATTGTGACAGTGCCTCAGGGCCCCGCTCGGGGTCCTGAGACATGGAGAATGGGATCAGACCCCACTCCCACACCAGGCACACTGCACCAGCACCTCGGGGCCCACCAGCGCCTTGGGGACCCAGGGCATGGAGAAGGGGACTGGACCCCCTCCAACAACCAGGCTCACCACACCAGTGCCTCAGGGCCTGTCCAGGGCCCTGGGACATGGAGAATGAGACCGGACCCCCTCTCACAACCAGGCTCACCACGCCAGTGCCTCGGAGCCACCTGGGGTCCTGGGGCATGGAGAAGTGGACCAGACCCCCTTCCCACAACCAGCCTCACAGTGCCAGCACCTCGGGGCCTGCCTGGGTACCCAGGGTATGGAGAAGGGGACCAGACACTCCTCCCACAACCAGCCACATCGCCAGCACCAAGGAGCAGGCCAAAAACTTCTCCTCCATGTGGGTGGCCCACCACAGCCACCACAATAACCATGGCCAACATGAAGGCGGCTAGACTCCAAAACCACCACACAGATGGTCTGCCAGCCACTGGAGTGCGTTGACACAAGGAGAGTCACCAGCAGAGATAAAGAAAGGAGGAGGATGTCTGTCTCCACATTTCAGAGTGACAGAAGAAGCATCTGCTCTATGATAGTATTAGGGGACCCAATCACCCCTCTCAGCATTGGACAGATCATTTGGGCAGCAAATCAACAGAGTAACCATTATTCTTTCAGAGGGTGAGAAGAAATCTAGGGTGATTAGAGGGGGGAGGGGGAGATGGATGGGGGGATTGGACAAGGAGCATAAAGAGTAATTACAATTTGTAGCAATATATATGCTAGTAATACTGATTTGATCAACATATCTCAATGTTGAACCCCCAAAATATATATAATCAATTTTGATTCAATAAAAAAATGTTTTAAAGTAAAATAAAATAAAAATCTGTTTAAAAAGTAGATGCAAGTATTATTATAACATTGAACTGTAAAGCTTTGGAATAAATGGAGAAAGAAGAATAACTATTTTTCATACTGTCATCCACCCTCACGACAGGGAGAAAATGAGGCAAATATTTTCTGTTCAGCATTAAGCATATTTGAACATTTTAATCTCTCTCCTTGTATATTCATCAGAGCAATCTTTTGTTGATTGTAAACTTGCTATGTAAATGTATGTGAAACGTTCTATCTCCAGGTCATCTGTACTAAAATGAGGATGGTGTCTGTTTACAGTGAAAAAAACAGGTCACACAAAGTGGAAACTCAACCACTAGCAGCTGTTGGGGCACTTTTCAACAGAGAAATGAGAGACTTGAGAGATTATTTATTTGAAGGCACCTCGGCCTTCAAATAAGTGATAGCTGCCTTGCTTCCTGCAACTTTCTTTCCCCACTCAGTTGAAAAAACCTGATTTCCTCTCCCTGGAGAGCCCAGCCCACCCATAGTCTGATATCATATCTGATGCTCAGTAGAAAGAATATACAAAACCTCCTAACTCAAAAACGCTTTGATTAAATATCAACTTCCATTAGCTGATGGTGCCCATCCATTTAATGAATACTTACTGAGCATTTGCTATGTACAAGGCTAGGTCAGTGTCTAGGTTCTTATTCCCCAAAATATTTTCCTGGGTAAGTAGCCCTTTTTTTCTTCAATATCCCAATTTGGACCTCTGATTTCTTCTGTCTGGTCTGAACAGATAGCCTTGGGTACCTCTCCATGATTGTTTTATCTTATACATTCCAGTATCACCTCCCTTCTCTCTTACTAATGTCTTTCTTTTGTTCTTTCTTATTCAAGTGCATTGCATTGCTGCTTCTCCTTCCTCTTCTCTCAAATGACTGCACAGCCATCATTCATGTAACCTACTAAAGTACTTCTGCCCCATTGTTCTGAATCTTCCATAAATGGCCCACGGCTATCCCAAATGTACCAGGTTCTAAAACACCAGTGAAATAAAGCATAATACCAATTAGGACCATATGAAGAGAAAAATGTGACTTAGAGTCATCTGTTATATTTAATATTGCCTTCTTAATGTAAAATGTTCTATGTTAGGCATGAGTCCCAAAGTGAGTCCCAAGAAACACTAATCCTAAAATAGGTGCCACGAGAAAAAAAGTTCTGTGCAGGAAACCCCATATTCTACATTCCCTTATTGTTTCATAAATGGATTTAACACAGAGCCCTCCCCCAACTTTTTTTTTTGTTATTGTTATAACATCCAGAGTTAAAAGTTAAATCATGTCCCCCAAAGTCCCATGTATTAGAAACAACCCTCACTGTGACAGTGTTAAGAGGATAGGAAATCTTATTATAGTAATTGAAAACTGGAGCATTGAAGAGGTGATTAGATTGTGTGGTCCATGCCCTAGTGAAAGGATTAATCCTTTGATGATTTAATGATGGTCACAAGTGTGGTCCTGATGACTTTAAAAGGAGAGCATTTGAGGAGCTCTCTCTCTCTCTCTCTCTGCTCCTGCCACATTCACCATGTGATACCCTCCATCACTGTAGAGTCACCACCAACAAGGCCCTTACCAGATGTATTCTCTGGACTTTGGACTTCTCAGCCTCTGAAACTGTAAACAATAAATATTGTTTCTGTATAAATTACCCAATTCCAGGTATTCTGTTATAAGCAACATAAATGGACCAATACAAATCCACCTTAGGAAATACAATTTTAAGGAGACAGAGATGAACCAGATATGTTTTCCATCTTCAAAGGAGGTTTATCTTAAGTGGAGCATAGAGAAAGATGCATAACACAACACAAGAGCAAACAAAGCACAAGTGTTTGTGTTTATGTGTATGTGTATATCGGCAGAGAGCAAAAATTAAGTATGGGCTGATTGCTGAGTTTCATCATAAGTTGATTGGCTTCATGTTTTCCCTGGAATGATGATATAATGATTTGTGTCCTAAATCTCTACACAGTCTAGGATATATAAAGAATCAGAGGGAGGGGAACTTTTAAGAAGTTTTGTGGTTGATAGAGAGATCCTCAGTTCTCTTGTTTATGCTGCTTACAGCTCCCCATAACCTCCCTTACCAACTTCTGGTCCTTTTAATTGCCCCTAAGAAGAATCTCCAGCTTCATCCCAAAGTCTGGTTCCAGCTCTCAACATCTATGTGGTTGTAACACTAGGTATTTATTTTATAACCCATCCTCTCATAGATATTTGTTTTACTTTAAGTCTGAAAGGGACCTAAAAAAAAAAAAAACCATCCTATACTCATATTATAGACTCCGCATACTTAAATGACTAGGTCATATTTTAACAGGTAAATCACAACAGGTGAGGGAGTAGAATCAAGGTACAGGGACTCTAAGGCAAAGAGCTCATCAGCCATCCTCCCTTGGCCAACCCAGTGAGGATTTCCTCAAAGCTGATAAGCTAATTCTATTTAAAGACTTCACTTGTCACATCCCCATAACTTTCACCCATGCTCTGGAAGCTAAGAGCTGTCCGGGAGCAAAAGGCTAATATGATAATATGCATTCACATAAAAAAACCAAAACCCTATGAAAGTTATCAATGTAGACATTAATTTAAGACCAGGAGTCTGACCACCTTTTCAGAATCGTTGGTGGCCCCTGCATGTTCAACTCTCATGTGCCCGTGTGCAACAGTAGTGCCAGAGTTCACCAGGAGATCTGTGAAAACACATTGATAGTCTGCATCATCTTTTTTCAAAAATATTCTAAGTTAAATATCCTGTAGCTCTCAAGGTTAAAAGGTTTTATTAATTTAATTACTAACAATTTATGTTTCAACCTGATACCATTGAAAAATGACCTATAATGATGAACTAATTCTTACATGACCTACAGAGAGAATTTTTTCTTTTTACATGTCTGTATAAAACTGAAATTATTAAAGAAATAATATAGAATAGGGGAAAAAAGTTTTAAAAGAGAGGATTTTAAACCTACTTGAAAGAAAACACTCTTGTCCCCACACCTCTATCCTTCCTGGACAATTCTTAAGCCCTTTATCCTTCCCTAAGAAGGATTTTCAGCTTCATCCCAAAGTCTGGCTTTAGCTCTAGGTATACCTATGTTTGTAATTTTTAAGCTATAAAGTGCTGCATAATATGCTCAGAACATTTGGGGTAACAGATAGATATTTCTTTAACGAGTAAAACAGATGAATATTATTATTTTCCTTCTTTACTTACATTTTTTTTAATCTACCCTAGAGCAAAGCTAGGTACTGCTCAAAAAGGATGCCTAGATGATTTGAAAACATTTTCCACTTAATGGCTTTCTTGCTTAGTCCTTGCATTCCCAGCCTTTTGTTACTGAAAACTTTTTACTTTCCACAACTATTTTAAGTGTGGAAATGCGTAGGAATCAGGCACAGTAGAGACAGAGACAGAGGAACGGAAGCTGTATACAGAAAACAGAATTCTAACAGAGATTAATACTAACATGGCAAAGAAACATTCTTCTATTTTCCTTGTACCTTATTGTTCATTTCTCTGCTCCGTCTTTCTATCTTCCAAGTTTCTCGAGATTTCTATCCTTAGACTGCAGGAACGCGAGTCCATTTTGTCAGTATTCTTGACACAGTTAGACTCTCAAAGCTATACCTCTTCTGACCTAGGAGGTAATGAATCTCCAAGAAGTTGTAAGATACATTGATAGTTGCTGAGAAAGCCAGAGGAAGTGCCAGTGTCCGCTTGATCTTTCATCATAAATAAGCCCATTAGAATAAGGCAGTCATGTCCATAGTGAATTATTACATCTTTTTCTTAGATCTCAAAATAATGCACAGTCATCATAACTACTGTGTCTAAAATACCGTTTACTGAGTTACTCTATAAGCACTATGCTTGGCACTAGAAAATCAAAAAATTATAAGAAATATATCATGACTGCCTTCAAAGGCTTACAATGTGTTGGAGGATCTAGTGTGTGTGCATACATATATCTACACATGTATATATACTATGATAAAAATTGGGACAATTAAGTTTGAAGTTTGGAATTGGAAAATTAAATTGGGAAGATTAACTAGTAAAACATTGCAATTAGTTACCTTTAAAACAACATGATATTAGCAGAAAGTATAGAACAAAAGAATATGTATAAATTAAAAAAAAATAAAAGAACTTCATAGGAAAGGAGACTTTTGTATTTTTTGCCTATCTTTCATTTTGTATATACCCTTCAGATTTTTTAAAAAGTTCATTTTTACTTAAAGATTAAATAAATGCTAAATATATTTATTTATTATTCACCAGTGACTGCTAAGTACAAAATACAATATGATGAGTATATGCTAAGTACAAACTGAATGTTATGTATACAGGCATCGAATACAGAAGTTCAGAGGAAAAAGCAGTTGGGGGATCATTCTGGATGATATCAAGGTAAGGTAAGTGTGTAGAATTTCTGTCCTCAAGTTGCTCAAAATCAGTAAAGATTATGTCACGAAGAGTAAAACTTAGCCACTGTGGAACAAGAGTACAGAACAAGGAAACTTTCTGAATTAATGATATTTACATTATACACAGTCTTTTGAAATAATTCAGTCTTAACACTTTCATAAATATACATACACTAGAAGCTTTCAAAATATGGATCAAGTAATAGTCCTGCTTAGTTTTATTGAACAATTAAAAATCATTTGTCATTAGATGATTATTAATATCTAACAAAATGCCGTAAAACTTCTTTAAGAAGCTTTAGAGGATGAGTATTTTATTTTTCCCAACATTTTCTCTGGCTTCTTCTTTGTCTAATAAAATTGCATACTATTTTTTTGGCAAGGATAGTGCAAGGTTACATTCCAAAGTTACACAGGGTCCACTATAGACTCTGAATCAAGAAGTCTAAAGCCCTGAGGCTGACAGAGAGTAACTTCTTGTGTCTGCTCTCCAGGGTCCTCTGTGTCACAGGCTTGGAATGCAATAGAGAGCGGGCTGGAAGTGTTTAATTTGGAAGCTATCTACTTTTCTGCAAGGTTACCCTAGGGGTTTCACAAACATTCAGCTATTTGACTTTACAAGGAACTTCTCAATAAGAGGGCAGACTAAAAGGATTAGTTTCATTCAGGCAAGGAGGAAAAACCCTGAAAAAGGAAACATTGGTCAAAATTCTTGATTACATGTGACAGAAACCCAATTAAAGCTAGTTTAATGAAAAAGAGAATTAGTTCATGTGATTGGAAAGTCCAAGGGAGGATCTGGCTTCAGGGTCTCCAGGTAATCAAAATTTCTATGTCTGTCTCTCTGTCTCTCTCTCTCTCTCTACTCTTTCTCCATATGAGTTGCTCTCACTCTCTGAGGGTGGTGTAGATAAAGAGTTGAGTGCAGGGGAGTGGAATTTGAGAAAACGGTGGCACACCCAGATATTAGAAGTCAGTCAGCACTTATATATGTGACTACAGCATGCATGAGAAAGAGATCAACTAATAATTTTCACAAAGCACCACGTAATAATAATAGCAACATTTAATGAGCATTACCTATATGCCAGGCTCTTTACCAAGCAGCAAAATTCATTTAACCTTCAGGATCCTGTAGGGCAATCTCTGAGATTTAAATGACTTGCTTAAATTCCCACAGCTACTAGACCATGGAGCTGCCTGATTCTAACCCAGGTCAGTATGCTTCCTGAACTGGACAGTGTGGGAGCTAGCCAAGGTATTGGCTGCTAAGGACTCTCAACTCCACAGGGGGAACTCCCTCAACAAAGGGAAGTGCCTTGTCCAAAGTTATGCCCTTTTTATAGGAGGTGCCAACGACTTTGCCTCAATTTAGGAGACTGCAAAGAACTTCTCCTGGGATCTTTCGAAGACCCTGCTCCAACTGCTTCCCAGTTAAACTTCTCCCCCTGCCCAATTCTAATTCCCCCACTTCACTCCATGTGTTGTCCCCCAGTTCACTCCCTGATAAAACTCTTGCACACAAAACTCCATCTCAGAGTCTGTTTCCAGGGAACCAACTTAGAACAAGTTCAAAGCCTGTGCTTTTGACCTTTATCATAAACTGACTCTTCAAATCAAGTTTGTTGACTTTGCCTGCTTAACTCGAGAGAGATATTGTGAAATGAGTCATGAAGTTTTGAAAACGAGCAATTTCCAAAAAGGGGACAAAAAGTATTCCCATGACATACTCAGAAACGTAGCATAATTTTATGTGAATTGTGGGCTCAGTCAACAATTTTTCAAGGTAAATATTTTATGTTCTCTTTTACAAAGCTGAGCAGAAGGCCTTCATCACATTGGTTTACTATTTTCTGTCTTCCTGGCAAATTAAACTGTTTGACGAATAGCTTGAATTTAGTTTTTTCTCCTTTACGGAGTTTTACAACACCTGGCTGGCCTACACATCAGAAAATGTTTAGATACACACTGTTTCCTTGAGGAGTAAATATGAAGTCCTGCTCTCTCAGGTCACTGGGAATGTGCTGATATTCATCAAGTCCCTGGGTATGTCACAAAATCACAAAGTTACCAGTCCCAAATCTTAATCTGAGTTGCAACAGAAATCACACGAGAAAGAAAAGAAACAAAGAGCACCTTGTTCTGCTCGTCCTTGAAGGGCATTTTGAGTTCATCTAGTCCTTCTAGAATTTTCAGAAAATAGGCATTTTTCCTCCTTTTCTCTCAATATTTTTCAATAGGAAATGCTGGCCTCTATGTTATGATTTATGAAATTCCAGGAAGGCCCATGGTTTCCCAAATATCTCCTCTCACAGACCTGAGGATATCTGCACTTCTATCATTAGAGATTCTTTCTCTAATGGTAGTCAAGGTGCCCAAGGTAATAGAAACCCTTTAAGCCTTTTTAGTCCATCCAAGTTCAGTGTGAATATGACTGAGTTTACTAGCAACTTTCCAAGCAGGGGATTTTGATTACTAAGTTATTGGGTAGGAGGTTGGAGTAGGAAACCAGCACTGGTAGAGCAGTTATTTGTTCAAGATACTACTTTACAGACATCATCTCATGGGGTCCTCAGGTAACCCTATATTATTCTTCCATTATTGGTGAGGAAACTGAGTTTTAAAAAAATAGGTAAATTGTCTGGCCAGTTAGATTAACTGGTTAGAGCACAGCCTTATAATACTAAGGTCCATGGGTTCAGATCCCCATACTGGCCAGCCACCAAAAAGAAAAAAGAAAAATAGGTAAACTGCCCAATATCACATAACTAGAATGCAGCAGACAGGGACTCCATATGTGGGCCTGCCTAACTTAATAGCCCCATACCCTAAAAATACTAGGTTCATAAGGAGAAAAGATCATTTCATCAAGGTGAAGAGGAAACAGGTACTAAGACACAAAATGTATACTTGACCTCATGAATATCATTGGACTGGGCTGGGGCTGAAGACAACATAGGGCTACACGAAGCATAGCATGAAGCTGAAGGGGACCTTGGGATAAAAGGTTCCTCCTAACCAATGGACACAGTCCTTATGATCTGGAGAGTAGAAAGGCCAATTCCTCTGTAAACAAGCCATAAATTCATTGAAACCTCGGGTGCCAGAGATAGTCTAGTCTGGATTGAAGATTCTTGACCATTTGACATATCAGACTTACCAGTAGTTTTCCCATTCCACCCTCAGACAGAATTAGGCTGCATTATATAGGACTTTAGAGGTGGGTACAGAGGGAGCTACCTGAAGATATCTGATATAAGTGCTTCTCTGAGTAGGTCTTTATAGGAGGCTATGGATTCATTTCCAAATAAAATTAAGTTTTCTTTGGGATTATCTACTGCTAAAGTTATTCACAATACCTCTGCCTACAACAGCAACTTAAGAATTTGAAGTCAAAAATACACTTCTAGGTCACACAGAAATACTTCTGGAGTCTACTTTAGATCTCTAACTACAATAGGTCCTTATTGGTATCATTGGGATCAAAGTTCATGCAAACTCAAATGAGTTTATACTAAGATATTTATTCATTAATCACATTTGAGTACTAGCCTTTTCTCATCTTGGAATGTTAGATATGGAGCTCAAATGGAATCATGATGTAGTGGGAATATAGCATGTAATTAAGAATATGGGTTTTGGAATCAAATAGCCCTTGGTTCAAGTCTCAGTCCTATTATTTACTAGTGTGTGGCCTTGGACAAGTTATTTAATCTCTCCTTAGTTTCCATAGGGATAAAATGAAAATCAATAGGTAGCCAATAGGGTTATCATGAAGGTCAAATGAGATAAGGTATGTAAAACCCTAGGTGTTGTCTCTTTAATACTCACATCATGAATATGGATTTGAAAGAAGGAATTGAGAGAGACTTAACATGAGATTGTGCTTTTCTCCCAGATAAGCACATGGCTATTCAGAAGGAAAATACATTTATCTGGCTGAAGGAATACCAAAATCACTTTGTCCACCTGCCTCCAAGCAAAAATCTAGAATGTTAGTAACTAAAGGGCAATTTCCCAACTCTAAAATCTCAGTTTGCATTTTCCTAAATAATCCACTTTAGAAAAACAAGGTGAGAGGAGGAGAAATTTTAATTTTTACGAAGCCAATATATATATATATATATATATAATTCAAAAAACAAATGCCTCCAAAACCTGTTTCATGACACATAAACAAAAATAGTCTTTTTATGCCAGCACCATGCTGTTTTGGTTACTATAGTTTTGTAGTATAATTTGAAGTCAGGTAGTGTTATTCCTCCAGCTTTATATTTTTTTACTCAGAATTGCTTTGGCTATTTGGGATCTTTTGTTGTTCCATATGAATGTTGAGGTTGTTTTTTCCATTTCTGTGAAGAATGTCATTTATATTTTGATGGGGATTGCATTGAATCTGTACATTGTTTTGGGTAGTGTAGACATTTTCACAATGTTAATTCTTCCAATCCAAAAGCATGGAATGTCTTTCCATCTTTTTGTGTCCTTTTTAATTTCTTTCAGTAGTGGTTTGTAGTTCTCATTGTAGAGATCTTTCACATTCTTGGTTAAATTGATTCCTAGGTATATTACTTTTTTATGACTGTTGTAAATGGGCTTGCTTTACTGATTTCTCTTTCCATTAGTTCATTATTGAAGAAAATAAATAAAACTGATTTGGGGGCATTTATTTTGTTTCCTGCAACATTACTGAAATTATTAACCAGCTCTAGGAGTTTTTTGATAGAGTCTTTAGGTTTTTATATATATAGTATCATGTCATCTGCAAATATGGACAGTTTAACTTCATCTTTTCCAATCTGGATGCTCTTTATTTCTTTCTCTTGCCTGATTGCTCTGGCTAGTACCTCCAGTACTATGTTAAATATGAGAGGTGAGAGTTGGCATCCTTGTCTTGTTCCTGTTCTTAAGGGAAAAGCCTTCAGTTTTTCCCCATTCAGAATGATACTGGCAGTGGGCTTGTCATAGATGGCTTTTATTGTGTTGAGATACTTTCTTTCTATACCTAATTTGTTGAGAGTGTTTATCATGAAGGGATGTGGAATTTTGTCAAATGCTTTTTCAGCATCTATTGAAATAATCATACAGTTTTTGTCCCTGAGTTTACTGATGTGATGTATCACATTTATTGACTTTCATATATTGAACCATTCTTGCATCTCTGGGATGAATCCCACTTGATCATGGTGTATAATATTTTTGATGTGTTGCCATATTCTGATTACTAATATTTTGTTGAGGATTTTTGCATCTATATTCATCAAGGATATTGGCCTGTAATTTTCTTTTTTTGTTGTGATTTATCTGGTTTTGGTATCAGAGTTATGTTGGCCTTATAGAATGAGTTTGGGAGAATGGCTTCTGCTTCAATTTTTTTGAATAGTTTGAGGAGAATTGGTATCAATTCCTCTTTAAAGGTTTGGTAGAATTCAGCTGTCAAGCCATCCGGACCTGGGCTTTTCTTTGTTGGAAGATTGCTGATTACCACTTCAATCTCATTGCTTGTTATTGGTATGTTCAGGTTTTCTGTCTCTTTTTGGTTCAGTCTTGATAGTTTGTATGTGTCCAGAAACTTATCCAAATCTTCCGGGTTTTCATATTTGTTGTTATACAGTTGTTTATAATAGTTTCTAATGATTCTTTGTATTTCTGTGGTGTCAGTTGTAATGTCTCCTTTTTCATTTCTGATTTTTGTTATTTGGGTCTTTTCTCTCTGTCTCTTTTTTTTTGTTGTTGTTGTTGCTGCTGTTGTTGTTAACCTAGCTAATGGTTTGTCTATTTTATTTATCTTCTTGAAAAACCAACTTTTTGTTTTGCTGATCTTTTCTATCATTTCTTGGGCCTCTATTTCATTTAGTTCTGCTCTTATATTAATTATTTCTTCCCATCTACTACCTTTAGGATTTGATAGTTGTTGTCTTTCAAGTTCTTTGAGGAGCAGAGTTAGGTCATTTATTTGAAGTCTTTCCATTCTTTTGATGTAAGCATTTATTGCAATAAATTTGCCTCTCAGTACTGCTTTTGCAGTATCCCACAGGTTTTGGTATGATGTATCTTTATTTTCATTAGCTTCAAGAAATTTTTTGATTTCTTGTTTAATTTCTTCTTGTGCCCATAGGTCATTCAGGAGCCTATTGTTTAGTTTCCATGAATATGTATAGTTTCCAGGGTTTTTCCTGTTATTGACTTCCAGTTTTAGTCCATTGTGGCCTGAAAAGATACTCAGAATGATTTCAATTTTTATAAATTTGCTGAGACTCAATTTGTGACCTAATATTTGATCTATCCTGGGGATGTTCCATGTGCTGATGAGAAGAAAGTATATTCTTTACTTGTTGGGTGAAAAGTTCTGTAGATATCTGCCAGGCCCAGTTTTTTTTACTTTTGTGACATTTAAAACTAAGATGTAGTTTAAATCCTGTGTCTCTTTGTTGATTTGTTGCATGGAAGATCTGTCCCATACTGAGAGGGGGGTGTTCAGGACACCCACTATTAACGTATTAGGGCCTATTTCTTTCTTTAGATCTAAGAGTGTTTGCTTTATATACCTGAGTGCTCCAGTATTGTGTGCATACATATATTGGGTGTTCAGGTCACCTACTATTAATGTATTAGGGCCTATTTCTTTCTTTAGGTCTAAGAATATTTTCTTTACATATCTGGGTGCTCCAGTATTGGGTACATACATATTTATGATTGTTATGTCTTCTAGCTGGATAAATCCTTTTACCATTATATAGTGGCCTTCTTTGTCTCTTTTTATGTTTTTTCATTTAAACTCTATTTTATCTGATATAAAAATAACTACTCCTCTCATTTTTGGTTTCCATTTGCATGGTATATCTTTTTCCATCCCTTCGCTTTTAGGCTGTGTGTATCTCTATAGTTGAAATGGGTCTCTTGAAGACAGAACATACTTGGGTCTAGCTTTTTAATCCAGTCAGTCATTCTGTGCCTTTTGAATGCAGAGTTTAATCCATTCACTTTAGGGTAGTTATTGACAAGTATTGTTTAATTCCTGCCATTTAATTGCTTTTTGTTTAGATGTTTTAAATATCTTTTGATCCTTATTTCCTCTTTTATTTCTCTTCTTCAATGTTAGCTGGAAATTTGAGGTGGCATGATTTAGCTTCTTACTCTTTCTCACTGGCATTTTTGTTTTAATGGCAGGTATTGCTCTTTCTTATGTCTCTGTAATACTGATCACCATTATTCAGATTCCAGATGAAGGACTCCATTGAGAATTTCTTGCAGGGCTGGTCGTGTGGTGGTGAACTCCCACAATTTTTGTTTGTCTGGGAAATATACTATTTCTCCTCATTTCTGAGGGAGAGCCTTGCTGGATAAAGAATTCTTGCCTGGCAATTTTTTTCTTTTAGTGTTTTGAATATATCATTCCACATTCTTCTGGCTATAGGGTTTCAGTTGAGAAGTCTGCTTTTAGTCTGATGGGGGTTCCCTTATAGGTGACTTGACACTTTTCTCTTGCTGCCTTTAAAATTCTTTGTCTTTGAGCTTTGCAAATTTGACTGTAATGTGTCTTGGGGAGGATCTTCTTGGATTGAATCTGTTTGGGGACCTTTGAGCTTCCAGGATCTGAATCTGGTCTGCATCTCTCCTTACGCCTGGGAAGTTTTCTGTTATTATTTCCTTGAATATGTTTTCAATACCTTTTCCTTTCTCCTCCCCTTCTGAAATACCCACAATTTGGATGTCAGAGCACTTGAGGTTGTCTGGTATCTCTCTTAGATTTTCTTCATTATTTTTAATTCTTTTTTCCTTTTTTTTTTTTTTTTTTTTTTTGTCTGCCTGGGTTATTTCAAAAAGACTATCTTCAAGATCTGAAATTCTTTCTTCTGCTTGCTCTAGACTGCTGCTCAAACTCTCTGTTGTGTTTTTTCTTTTTTATTTCATTGAGTTAATCTTTCATTTCTCAGAGTTCTACTATACTCTTTTTTAAGGTATTAATCTCTTTGTAAATTTCCTCCTTCATATTCTGGATATTTTTTCTTGTTTCCTTGTTTTCTCTAATTGAGTCTTCTTTTATTTCTTCAAGCTTTCTTAAGATCATTGCTCAGAATTCCTTTTCAGACATTTCAAGGATTCCCTTTTCTATGGGGTCTGGAATTTGAGCATTACTATATTCCTTTGGTGGTGTCATATCTTCTTGTTTGTTTGTTTGTTTGTTTGTTTGTTTGTAGTTTTAGTATTTTTTCATTGATGTTTGTTCATCTGGTAGAGGACTTGCTTCTTCTGTTACTCTGGGGTTGGCTATGAGGAAAAAGATTTCCTCCTCTATTTGCAGGCTCTACTGGTGACTCTTCTTATATCAGTGTAGTCACGTGAGTGGCAGGTTGCCCATAGAGTGGCCCTGGCTGCTACTGTGGTGGTGAACTGTCCTTGTGGTGACAGAAGGCATAGTGGTGTCTATATTACACCACCTTGGCTCCGTTCCAGCCTTCCATGGCCATAGACGGAGCCCCAAGTGCTGTGCAGGTCTCAGCTCACCTCTGCAGCTGCTGGGCTATGGGCATTTCCCTTCCCCCCAGGGCCTTAGTCTGAGCCCCAGTATCACACAGATCTTGGCTCACCTCGGCAGCTGCTGGGCTATGTTGATAAATATGCTCTAAAGTCAACTGTGGTAATGGTTGCACAAGTCTTTGAATATAGTAAAATCATTGAATTGCACACTTTAAATGACTGAATTATGTGACATGTGAATTATATTTTAATAAAGCTGTTATTTTTATAAACATGGGGATGGGGGAGAAAATGACTTCAATATTAGAGAATTGAGAGAAGCTCTCAGAAAAATAGATCAACCTTTGAGTATTTCTGCAAAAATGCCCCTGTCTATAACCTAGTTGCTAAAGTCAAATGTACAGTGGAAGATGGTATTTGGTGCTACCATACAGTTTACACAGAAAAGTTACAGGAAAAAGAAAACTAAAAACAGTCAACACTTGGTACATTCTTTGTTCTAAACAGTGCAGAGATTTATAATCTTCACTATGTAAAACATAAAAGAAATCATCCTTCTTAGCGTAATTTTTAGTTTCTATTTAAAGGTAACATTTCAGTGAAACCTTTTGTTCATGATAACTATTCACCCTAAAATGTTGTTGGTACATTTTAAAGTGGATTTGTTTTCAGAGCTTTTCTTTTCTTTTTATTTTTTTATTTTATTTATTTATTTATTTATTTATTTATTTATTTATTTATTTTTGGTACCAATTATCTCCCAATAACAAGTTTCTGTCCACAGAGATGGGGACATGCTTATGGATGCTGTCAAAAGCACTTCTACATTTGACCACTCATGTTAAAGAACTCAAGGATCCCGAGAGGAATCACTTTCTAACAAGCATCATATATGCTAAACTTAGTATATATTTTCCAGGTCTTTTTTCAAAGGCCAGACATTATGACAGAGCTACTTTGAAGAGGACCGAAAAAGATCCATTCTAACTGTGTCTTCCAGCCCCTTGTCTGGCTAGATTTATGCTACAGTACTTTTGTGACATTTTAAACAGCACACTCTTTAGCTGTGATAGGATTTCAGGATGAAATCTCTTGAAGAACAAAAATGAGAATATGCTCAGATTGAAGAGGCTATTTAAAGGGCTATTGTGGCCATTAATACTCCTTTGAACTTGATACATCTGTAGAGAGGGGCACATAAACAGGGATATGACAATGAGGTGCTGCTGAGTTTTGTTAGAGCTCAAATCCCAAAAGTTGCTTTTAATTTTCAATATTGCCCACCATGTCGCTGACTTAAACAAGATATATTGTTTCCCCTTCAAACACATCTGTGTAAAGCCATATTGAAAGAAAATTAAAAAGTAAAATAAATAAATAAATAAAGTCATATTGGATAAAGTAGGTTTTTTGACTTGCAACATCCAAAATTCTGGCTTTAATGGAAGCATTCTTTTAAGGACCAGAAATTAAAATTCTGGTAATTGGAGGGGGGGGGCGAAGGACCTGTAGAGGATGATAAGCAAAGGCAGAGATGCCAACATGTTTCCCTCTGGCCCACACGACATCACTGATTGATTTCTTCATTCTGACAATGAATTATTTTAACAAATTATTAGGGAAACCTGTTTGTCATCACTAACTATGCTACTAAGATTCTAAGGAACCCGGAGGATAAGGTGCTCATTATTTTTACTTAGCAAAATCCTACTCATCCTTTAAGGCATGGATCAAATATTATCCCTTCAGTGAAGCCCTGTATGTCCATTCCCAAGCCCCATAGTGCCTATTTTCTCTACTACACGCAAGAAAGTCAGTAGAATGTAAGGGACATCTTAATAGACTTGACATCAGAGTTTGAGACCCAGCTCTGCCACTCCTAGCTAAGTAAATTTAGGCAAGTAATTTTGTCTTTCAAATTTAATAACAATAATAATGATGGTATGTATTCAAACCTTATCATATACAAAGTTTTATATGCAATACAGTATTTATAATCTTCACAACAACCTCCAAGATGCACACTATTATTATCCATTGTAAAGCTGAGGAGAGTTAGTTGTTAAATAGCTTGGCTCAGGTAACACATTTAGTGAACTAGTCACCGAACTTTAACAAATATGCATATTCCAGTTCGTTATTCTATCCTTCTGGTTCCACTTACCACTCAGTAAATAGCAGTTCTTATTACATACTTGTTGACAATAGCAATTTGTTTATTGATGAACCATAGGCCCTAATGGGAAATTTTAAAGACCATATTAACCACTGTGCTCTCAAAGGGCGTGGGTTTTACATTTACTATAGGCAGCCTGGACCTTGAATTTTACACTCAACAGGAGAAAAGCTGCAGCAGAAAGTATCAAAGGCTATAAAATGCAATGAGGTTAGATAGCTTTCATGTCTTCTTTTTTTTCCTTGATGAAAATAAGCCATTCTTCATAGACACTGAACTCTTTTGACTATCATTTATTCATCAGATCCAAACGGGCTAATTTGGGCATGATAAGATATTTTAAAATATTGCAATTAACAGTTAATGGGTGTTAAAAATAACATCTTTCAATAGCAACACTTACTGAATCCTCATTATAAATCACATTTTTTTATTCTAGATAATTTTTTAAAATTTTTAAGAGAAATTGAGAGAATAATTATATTTTTTAGGCATTTCAAGGTTGGACAAAAATTCCAAAACTTTATTTGGAATGACTGGTCTTAGGTCTGGAATACAAGATTTTAGTTCCTTTTAAAGTCCTTGAGGCAAGGACTATGTCTATTTGAGGCATGTAATTTGTAACAGAAAGAATTCCATTGAGGGCTAAAAACTACTTGGGCTTAGCAGCGTGGAGCTTATACATCTTATCTTTCTCGCTCTTGGCAATGACCTAAGTCCAGTTTCTGAAAATATAGTAGATATGAAATTAGGAATTGACTCTGATGAGGTTAAACTTTCTCAATCAACAGATACTTGCTTTTGATGCCAATCCAGTAAATTAGGCCATTGGACAAACTTCTAGTAACGATGGAATGGGACTTCTGATGTGTGAGAGCAATGTGGTAGAGTGACAGGTGCGAAGACTTTGGAGGACAGCAGGCAGAGGTCTGAACTCCAGTTCTGTATGTACTTATGTAATTGGGTAGTTAATTAACACCCAACAATGATTTAATGAGAGTTCAGCTGAGGTTGGGCACTGTTTTAAGTACTTCGCCCTAAAATTAATCTCTAAGCTCCTGTTTTCTCATATTAAATAATTCTAAGAAAGAACTAGAGAAAATGTAAGTGAAGCATCTAACAGAATCCTTGGAATACAGTAGCTGATACAATGTTATTGTTTCTATAGCAACGAAGGCTGTCTGGAGGAATCACACCTTTACCATGGTTTTATTTCTTCTGCATCTCCTGAGCGATGTGACTAAAGCTCAATTTTATTACTTCAGAAATATGATCCTAGCCCAATTTTGAAACTTAGATATTCACATGAAAAAGAAAAAATTAATTTAGTCACATGAATACTTTCAATGCCAATAATTACCATCATTTTAGAATGAGTCAGCTATTTGGCATGTTACAGTAATATCAGAATGCTTTCCTTGCAATTCAGATGCTTTTAGTTGCAAGTAAGAGAAAAACCCTACTCAAACAGCATAAACAATAAAAGAAATGTATAAGCTCATACAACTGGGAAAGAGAAAGATAATCAGGCTTCAGGTGCCACTTGATTCAGCTGATCAATGATTTCACCAATGATCTATTTCCTGGTCATTTCTACAGTCTGCCTTGCATATGTCAACTTCGCAAAAGATGCCCCTTGTAATCTCAGTTAGGCTACCAGCAGCACTGAGGCTACCTGCTTTCTTATTTACCCAGTGAGCAAAGAGGAAGCTCCCTTACAAAAAGCTCCCAGCAAACATTTTCTTCCATCTTATTGATTCAAATTGGGTCATCAGCCTATCCCTAAAATAATATCTATGGCCAAGAATTTAGAAGAACTGGCTGATTGGCTTAGACCAGTGAGAGCCCATTCATGATACACAGAAAGTGGGGTTTCTCTCACATAAACCACATAGCTGAGAAATTCAAGATTATGTTGAAAAAAGATGAAGGAGAATATAGATTCTGGGGAGGCAACCAGCAAATATTCCTACTTTAGCTAAGGTTTATTGAGAGCTTATTTACATACCAGGTACAGTATACTGAACACTACATGTTGTCACATATAATTCTCACAAAGTGCCCATTATCATCCCCATTTTATATGAGATAAATGAAACCTAGAAAGGTTAAGTAACTAACCCATGTTCACAGAGCCACCATTTGGTGGAGTCAAGATTTAAACCTAGCCGTCTGACTCCAAACCCCATTCTACTTTTAAACCACTTAGAACAATTCTCGGCATGGCGCACCCAACCAATATCAGGTATCAGTAATAAGCACTAGCCTATTTTGCTTTCCAAAACATGGTGATTTTTCTAATTCCATTTTTTTCATTTTCTATTTTAACATTAGAGTATCATATAGATATAGCCAAAAAATTTGGATTAATATACTACTTAATAATTATTTTCATCTTTCAAGTCAGCAAATATCTAGATCAAGGCACAAAGCTAAGTACATTTGGATGAGATAAAAACCTTGCTCTTCACTTTAAGTTTACAATTTATATACCTCTATGGCACTTCAGATTTGCAAAGTAGTGCCTAGATTAGCTCATTTGATTCTCACAATAAATCAGGTCAGAATTTCTATAAGCCTGACCTGGACTGTCAAGGGTCAGGACCTACAGTAAGGGTGGACTGGCTAAAAATCTTTACACAAGATTTGAATATGTGCCCTATCCTAGGTCCAGACTACAGGGTCAAAGTAATCTGTGCCAGCTTCCCCCATCATTCCTGACCCCCTCATCCCCTTCAGCCCCTGTCCTGACTCTAAGGCCTGAGCTAATTTCAAGAAATGACAACTGCTGTCCATAACACAAGAGTCAGGACTAACACTGCTTGGATCTGGGTCATAGCATTTAAAATAGAGCAACCATTGTGTAGATGTACCACAGTTTCCTTATCCACTCATCTGATGATGGACATTTGGGCTGGTTCCAGCTCTTGGATATTGTATATAGAGCTGCAATAAACACTGGAGTACAGGTCTCCAGTGGAATACTACTCTGTTATAAAAAAGAATGAAATACTACCATTCACAACAACATGGATGGACTTAGAGAAAATTATATTAAGTGAAACAAGTCAGGCATAGAAAGAGAAATATCACATGTTCTCACTTATGTGTGGGAGCTAAAAATTAATAAATAAATAAACATACAAACAAATAAAAGGTAGGGGGAAGAAGAAAGAATAACCACAAAAATTCCTTGAACTACTTAAGCCAAGTGCACAGATACAATGGGGGGACAGGGGGGGAAAGGAAGGGGTAAAGGGGCATGAAAATCAAGTACAGTGTATTCTGAGAAGTAAAATAAAATAAAATTAAGTTAAATAAATAAATAAATAAAATAGAGCAACCAGTTCACGCTGCTTGAAATGGAAGAGGCTATTTTTGGCCCTTCCCTGCTCCATCTCCTTAAGTGTAACAGAATCCTAAAAGGATCAGATTTCCCATTATGAATCTCCCAAAGACCAAAACGCCCAGGGCCATCTTAGCTCATAGGATAAAATTTGTCTTCCTAGGGACACTCATAGATAGAAAACTTTTGGGAAATTATTTCTATTGCTCTTCTCTTAACAGCTAATAAAATTCTCTATGATTAATTATTTTTATATCCATCTATTATTTTTTCATTTCTGCTTGGTTTTGTTTTATAATTTCTTTTCCTTTTTACTTATGTAAAACTTTTATTTATCTCTTTGACTATCTTAAACATAATCATTTTAATGTCTACGTCAATATAAAATATCAAAGAACTTGTGGTGTAAGGTGGGATATTATGGCGTAATAAACAGGAAATCACATTCATCAATGAAAGAAATAAGTAAAGTCTGTGTCAGGCACTGCTACAGAATTAATCACATCTGGAGTACATTTATGGCCCAATAATTGATTTTGTTGGCTGTTTTACTAAATGCTAGTTTTGGGGGGGAGGGGTTTATGTGTGTTTATGAACTCATGTTTGCAGAATCATTTTGAATAAAAGTCTTTTGGCTTGGTTTTGGATTTGGGCTCTGTTTCTCTCACACCTTCACGCTCTCACACTCTCCTGCACCTTCTCTCTCTTTCTCTCTCACTCTTACTTGCTGCACTCATTTCTCTACCTACCCCTACTTGCCTTCCCTCTTCAGTGGCTTCCACATGCCCCCACACCCAGTCCCCAACCCAGAACCAGGGAGTTTTGGGGGTGTGTCAAGCTAGGGCTGGGTCTGGAGCTCACAGACCCCTCAAGCCCATTGTCCAGACTGGGTCACAAACCCTTCATACGCGAGGCTGGGTCACCAGACCCCTCACACGCAGTTCTATGAACTAGGTAACTGGCAAACAGATCTTTGGAAGCTGTGGGTTTGAGGGTACGGCTGCACATGGCAGACGCCCAAGGCAGTCAACACCAGACAAGTGGCGGTGCTGCCCATGCGCACTAACTCCACCCACACACTACTTGTTTACAAAGAATGCACCACACTACCCCCAACCATCCCTAAGGTGAGGGGGCCTGATTAAATTATTCTTTTTCACAACAGGCTGTATGTTAGTTTCTTAGGACTGCTGTAATAAATTCCCACAAGTTTGCTGGCTTAAAACAAAAGAAATTTGTTCTCTCACATTTCTGATGACTCCCAGCATCACCTGGCATCCACTGACTTGCAGCTGGCCACATCAGTCCGATGTTTGCCTCTGTCTTCACGTGGCCTTCTCCCCATGTGTCTTTGTGTTCTCTTGTTTTTATAAGGACACCTCAGACATTGGGGTTAGGGCCCATCCTAAAGAAAGAATGATTTTATCTCAAGATCCTTTACTGATTACATCTGCAAAGTCCTTATTTCCATATGAGATCACATACAGAGGTTCTGGAGGGCCATGAATTTTGGGAAGATAACATTCAACCCTCAACAAGGCATAGGCCCTAAGATGGTATTGAAGAGAACACAGACACAGTCATTAAGCCAGTAGGATGGTTTTATTCAGCAAACAAGGTTGTTCCTTGGTACTTTGACCCGGGCAGTAATCTATACCATTTTTTCAGCTTATTTTTTTGCTTTTAATGGTGTGGGAAGGAATTTTACCTCAGGTAGAGGATCCTCGGTTCCTTAAAAAAACCAAATTCCTGGTCATCACTGCAGCTGAGAGCACAGCACATCCTCACCCTAACCCTACCACCTGTTCATGTTTCTGTTCCATTTCTAGTTCTTGAAGATGTTTGCCTTATTTTAAATCTATGTCTGTTCAGCTTTATTTTTCTATATCTCTTGACTTAGTTTGGATAGTTTACCCCACCAAAACTCATGTTGAAATTTGAGAGCTTCCAGTCAAGATGGTGAGATAGACTGTCCCGAGCATCATTCTTTCCCACAAATCAACCAATTTACAACTATAAAAAACAATGACTGCCAAGCTGGGGCCACTAGACCTCAGGGGAAGAGGAAGAGAGACCTACGGTGGGCATGAAGGTCAGAAAATCCGTGATGAGAGAAAGAAAACATTTCTCTGGCTGTTTTGAGCCCTGGCCATGTCCAGTGTGGAACTGCTGAGTGCATGGATCTGGAGCTGACAAAAGCCACCACTGTGCCCTTCGGATGAAGTTGCTTGAAGGCAGCAGGAGAGAAGAGGGTCATGGTGGTCCCCAGGCCAGCGAAACCACTAATAGGGTTACCATGGACCCACATAGGAGTGAGGAGCCAAAGGCAACAGAAAAAAAGGAGCCACCCAGAGGCCAGTGAGTCATCACAAGGGACTGGAGCATAGCCCATCCCATAGGAGGTGTTTGCAGCATGGGCAGTGGGGGAGATGGGTTCACTGGGAGAACACTAGGGCACAGCATAGACAGCTGATCTGCACCCCAGTTGGTGCAGGACCACTCAGAGGAGACTGGTCAGGAATGCAGAACTGCATGGGGGGCAGTTTGATGAAAAGGCTCCGGCCCAGACCAGAGTTTTTACACAACCCAGGTGCACCAGATCTCACTAGACCCAGAAGTACCTATTAAACCTGAGATGCACATAAAGCCTTCCCCAGGGAATCAGCAGCAAAGCAGCAATTTAGCTCAACCACAGGGCTCAAGTACTGGTCCGCACAGGAAGTTCCCCCATTTTAGAAGTAAGCAAAGGACAACAAATTAGTTCCAGCACAGAGTTTAAGTGGTGGGAATAGCAAATAATCCAAAACAGAAATGAAAGAAAAAACAAAGTACCCACAACCAGAGACAAAGTTTGATATTAACTAGGAAAGGTCTCATTTCACCAAAGAACACCTGTAACATCTAGGGGATCAGAAGTCCCCTTGGCCACCAAGCCAGAAATGGGGGAGGGCCAGGGGCCTCAGCAATGCCCCTCAATACCCACAACCAATCCCAAGGGTGGGGGATGAGGGCCTGGGCCATGCCCCCTGACATGGGCAGCCAGCCCAGCAGTGACAACCGAACTGCCATAGGAAAAACTCTAGCCTCTCCCAGCTGGGGCAGTGGGGGGCCTTGGGCCTCAGACATGCCCCCCAACACCCTCAGCCCGCCCAACAGCAACCACCAAGCTGCCACAGGAAGAGCCCCAGGCTCTCCTAACCCAGGGCAGTGGGGGGCCTCGGGCCTCAGTCATGGACCCCCTACATGTGCAACCAGCCCAGTGACAACCACCAAGCCGCAGCAAGAAGGGCCCAGGGTTCCCGAGCTGGGATAGTGTGGGGTGAGGGCTTTTGCTACACACCCCCGACATGTGTACCCAGCCTGGCAATGACCAAGCCACCAATGGAAGCCTTCCGGTCTCCCCTGTGGGAATGAGGGGGGTGTCACAGGCCTTAATCCCACCCCTTCTCCTTCCTCTTTCTTCCTTCCTCCATTCCATTTCCTTCCCCTTTCCCCTCTCCCCACCCCTCAACTGCTCTACAACAACATCCTAGAATGTAAAAAATAATATTAATAAAATTACATTTCTCTAAAAAAAAAAAAAAAGAAAGAAAGAAAAAAATTTCATCCCCAATGTGGCAGTGTTTGGAGATGGGTCCTAGAGAGAGGTGTCTGGGTTGTGGGGTTGGATTCCTCATGAATAGATCAATGCCCTCCTTAGAGGGTAAGTTTGTTCTATTAGTTCCTGTGAGATCTAGTTGTTGAAAAGAGCCTGGCGCACAGAAAGACAAATACGACATGATCTCACCCATGTGTGGGATCTAAAAAAAAGTTGATATTACAGAAGCAGAGGGTAGAATGGTGGTTACCAGAGACTAGAGAGGGGAGGACGCAAGAGAAAACAGGGAGAGGCTGTCCACCAGGTACAAAATTACAATCAGGAGGAATAATTTCTTGTGTTCTATGCACAGTAGTGTGACTATCGTTACCAGTTATATATTGTATTACATAATAGCTAGAGGAGAGGCTTTGAATGTTCTCACTACAAAGAAACGATAAATGCATGAGGTGATGGATACATTAACTACCCTGGCCCAATCATCATACAACATAAACATGTATCAAAACATCAGATTGTACCCCATAAATATGTACAATTACAATGTGTCAATAAAAGTAAATACATTTTTAAAATTAAAAAATCAAATCAAATCAAAGAGACTGGCACCTCCCTCCCTGTCTCTCTTCCTCTCTCACCATGTGATCTCTGTACACGCACTGGCTTCCACGTTCCACCTTGAATGGAAGCAGCCTGAGGCCCTTGTCAGATGCAGTTACCCAGTAGTAGACTTTCCAGCCTACAGAATCATGAGCCAAATACACCTCTTTTTTTCTAATTAATTACCCAGTCTATTACCTATAATAGAATAGCTATTCTATTACAGCTGCACAAAACCTGACCAATATGTCTCTCATTGCTATATGTTTGGGCACATCATTACTACATCATCTGATGACTTTCTCCTTCAAGTTTTTTTTCATACATGCTGTGTAAGTCAAACAAAATGAGCATCTGTCACTTTACAATCTCTGCTTAGATCAAGGGCTTCCAACTCTGGCAAGTCCTCAATTCCACAGACAGAGAGCCCCCAGTCTGCTTCATATATACCCAGCTCCTCGGAAGCAATGGCCAAGTGCTGGCATCGTTTCTATGCACTTGTCTCACCTTAGACTGGGAACCACCTGAGAGCAGAAACCCTGTATTTTAATTTTATCCCCAATATCTGGCACAAATCACAGCTCCCAGCAGCCTCTTATATACTCACTGATCGAATGGATGAATGAGCAGAGCAGCTTCAATAACTGCCTGAATCTTGGGTCTCATTTAGTCACGTTTCTGCCTTTTTCTTCATTCCAAAGAAATTCCTCTGATAAATATTCCTCATGTTCAAAACACCATCTGGGGTGTTTTGCTATGTACCCTGACTGAAATAAAACTTCAACGTCCTTTTTGAGGTCAATTTCACTTGGCAGTTAGGTTTTGGTAAATATATTTTATTCCTGTGCTCTGGTCTTAATTGCATGCAAAAACATCTCAGAAACAAGTTACATTTTTAAGACTGCTTTAATTTTTCTTATGGCTAAATCGCTACAACTGTTCATTAAGACCCTTGCAAATAATTGAGCAGCTGTGAGCATTCTTTACATCCAACACAAAATACTTTTAATAGAGGACAAGGGAAATGTTGTAAATAATAAGAGTTGTTATAAAAATTAATGTTTTTGCATTTTATGGGTCATCTGCAACGAGTCATAGATTACATTTTAAAGCATGTTCTGGGCTCCCATCTCGTAAAGACTATCACCAGAATAACAGGCAAACTGTTCAGTTCCTCATTTTGTAACCCATTAACCTCTGAATGGTCATGCTTCCATGACCATTGGGATGGAGTATTCAGAAGCCTATTTCACACCCTTTGTCTTCTGCTTCTGGCAGTTCAAATGTGCAAACAGGTTTTCAGAAAATGAGACCACGTATCATTCTGGTTATCTGCACCTTGGAGACACAAACATTTTTCTTTGCTAAATTGGACTCTGAAATGTGAACTTATGCTTAAGCATGCTTCCACCTTGAGGCACTCCAGGTTTCTATATTTAAATCATTTTCTAATTAGGAAACAGCACAAACAATGGAGTTTTGGAGTTGGGCCATGTTTCCATTTGCTTTTGTACTTTTCTTCTGGTTAGAATGTTCTGTATCCCTTTCCAAATGTCTAAATACCACCAAGTAGGAGCCACAGATACATGCAAAACATCAACTCTCAAGCAATCATAGCTAGCAAATAAATGTACAGCCACCAATACATCTTACAAGATTAGAGATCATCGAACAGCATACGTGGGCTTGCCCGTATACAGTAGTATACTGTAGTGGTCTAAGACCTGCACAGGATAAAAGTAAGGTCTCTGTATCTGACTAAGATCACCCTCTCTGATCAGGCATGGAGAGAGAGAGAGAAAGAAAGAGTTGTGTGGTAGGGGGAAGGAGCACAGGTGGGTTGTAGGAACCAAACTGGATACAAAATTCCAGTTAGACAGGAGGAATAAGTTCAAAGATCTATTGTACAACAAGGTGACTACAGTTAATTAATATGTGCTGTATACTTGAAAATTGCTAAGAAAATAGATTTTGTGTTCTCACCATAAAAAAAATTAACTATGTAAGATAATGTATATGTTAGTTGGCTTGATTTAGCCATTCCACAATAAATACATATTTCAAAACATCATGTTGTAACCCATAAAGATATACAATTTTTGTTTGTCAATTTAAAATAAATTAAAAGAAAATGAGTAATAAATAAATGAAAACAAGGTGTATTTTCTGAGTGCCCCAGACTAAAAGCCTGAAGCACTGAGTCCTCATTTCAGCTTAGTCTCTGAGCCTCAGTTTCCTCACATAACATGAGAGCTTTGAACAAGACAAGTTCTAAGATTTCTTTCAGAGTTAACATTTTATGAGTCTGTCAAAGAACAAAATTACAACGACTTTAGTGGAAGATCTCAACTGGCTTTACTGAGATTCTAGAATCAGCCACACGTTATTCCATAAAGTAGAAAAAATGTTCCAATGAGCCAAGCAGAGCAAGTTGGTTTTACAGACAGAAAAAGTCTAAAGAAAGCAGAAACAAAGAACAAACAATGGATTGATGACTTCAAAATTATTTTCCTTGTAAGGTGAGGACAGGAAAACACTAGAAAAATAACATCAAGTTACTTCAGGCTATCACTTTTGTGTAAGGATTAAAGCAGAGGGAACTTCATTAAAGATTTAAACTGGCCTGTTCAGGAAATTGACTGTTAATCTGTCTCCTGAAGGTCAGAGCACAGCCTATGTGACATGGAATTCAGCAGGGGTGACTCCATTTTGATTTTTAGTCTGGTCTTTTGGGACCTAGTGCAGAGACTTAGTCCAAAGGACAAAATGGTCTCCTATAATTTTTATTTAACAAGTGTAAAAATAAAAAGTACTTGCAATCCATTTTCTTTTTTAGAAACTTTTCTATTTTGACAGTGTCGAGCTAGGGCTGGGTCTGGTACTCACAGACCCCTCAAGCCCTTTCCAGATTGGGTCACAAACCCCTCCACATGCCAGGCTGGGTCACCAGATCCCTCACATGCAGGGCTATGAGCTAGGTAACTAGCAAACAGATCCTTGGAAGCCATAGATTGGAGAGCATGGCCATGTGGAGTGAACACCCAAGGCAGATGCCAGCCAAGTCACGGTGCCACCCATGCATACTAACTCCACCCACACACAACTCCTTTACAAAAAATGCACTGCACCACCCCCAACCATCCCTAAGGCAAGGGGGCCTGATTGAATTATGCTATTTTCCCAACAATCCACCCCTTCAGGGTCCCTTGCCATATAATCTACGCATTCAGAATCTTCTGCGATGCTCCCTTTGTGAGGATAGATGACACTTACATTCACAAAAACTATTATCCATTCAATATGCCTTAATGCTTGTAGTTCTGTCCTTTTAACTATTAGCTGTATATGTCCGGTTAGTAGTCACCATTGATATGATCCTCCATGGGAATCCTGCAGTCATACCAATGGGCAGTTCAATGCATATTCAGTAGATCATCACATGACTCTGGTGCAGTACCTGCAGCCAGAACACTATGGGTGAAAAGACAGAAGAGTTATTGGTACCAATAGGGGAAGTTCTCACCCCTCTGGTAAGATACATGCCAGTTTGCCATCCTGAGAAAGGATGGTTGCAGGAATAGGTATCTTACCTGGCTTATGATACCATACTTTATCTGCTAACACTGTTGGATCTGTAGGTTCTACATGTAACAGTATAGGGGAACTCATAATTGGCCATAATGATAATACAAATGTGCCCTTTGGAATGGAGTAGTCGTCTGTTCCAGGCCATGTTACCTTTACTTGAGGAGGCCAGGTACTTGTCACCCAAGGTGAAACTTTCAAGCCTTCCTCTAATCCTTTTCCCCGAGGCCTTATTAAACCTACCCAGCGTATATGGGGGGCTTTTATTCTCTAAGGCCATTCCCATTGTACTGTCTGTCCCTGTTGCAAACAGGTTGGGGCCAGTAAGAGAATATTTCCATTCTTGCCATATCCTGGTTTCAAAAGCTTATCTTTAGTAGTAATTTGCAGCTGTATAAGTGCTGCAGCCCTATGCAACAGAGCTTCCACTGGAGAGGGCCCGCCCTTACAGGGTCTCTCATATAGAATTCTGTCAGCCATAATCGCCGTGCCCACCCTTTCAGGGATGTGGGTTGGGTAGATAGCCTTAGTCCGTTTTTTAAAAGACCATTGTACCGTTCAATCATTCCTGCTGCCTGGGGATGTTATGGCACATGTAACTTCCATTAAATGGACAACTGGGAGGCCCACCTCTGACCCCCATGTCCAGTAAAGTGGGTTCCATTATCACTCTCTATAACTATAGGCTGACCATACATAGCCATAAGGCTATTCACTGTCTTCACAGTGTTTACCTGGTCTGGGGCCTTGCAAGGCCAATACAAACAGAAAACCAGTAGCCATATCAACAGCAGTGAAGATGTATCTGAAATTCTCTGAACTTGGCAGTGGCCCGACAAAGTCCACTTGCCATCAAGTCAAGAGCATCCTTCCTCGAGTTATTCACCCATCTGTATGGGGCACCTGCTGGGGGTGTGGACTCTCTTGAACACACACTGGACAAGCATGACAGGCAATTAGGCAAGGCCCATCTTTGAGCTGCCATCCACATGGTTTTACTGCCAGCATGCTGCATTTGTCAGTGTAACCTCTGGCCTACATCAGTAGCTGGGGCTCTCTCCAGCTATCTTACCTTCGCCAAGGCATTGGCTTCATCATTTCCTGGACTGGCTAAGGGGAAGTATCCTGTGACATGGAAAAGAGTTACTTCTTTCTCATACCCCAATTCCCATAACTCTTGCCACATGACTTGTCCCCACAGGGGTTGGTGGCCTACCATCTACTGTTGATACTTCCAAGTAGAGATCCAAAGGGTTAAACCTTTATACACAGAAAAGTTTTCAGTACAGATGGTTAATGGCCCAGGCTCATTTTCTTATCACCATACATACTGCTCTCAGTTCAGCCCACTGACTGCTTTGCCCTGTGCCATTTTCATATGATGTGGTATCTGTTAAGGGCCGGATAGCAACCACTGTCCATGATGCTGAAGGTCCCATGCTAGAGCCATCTGTATACCAAGCTTGCTCTGTGATAGGTCCCTGTCCCTTATGAAAAGGTGTAGCCTCCACCTCCTTGGGTGTGTGTCAAAGTTTCCTCCACAACCTCTGCTGGACCTAACACAGTTTGCAACTCTTTGTACAGAGGACTCGTTGATGCAGTGCTTCTTTGTTCTATATATGCTCCCCTTTGGGACAAAGTGGGAGTCTGTACTACACCCATTTTAGGGCTGGTGGCCCATGTAAACAGCCAACCTATTATGGGGTATGTCATCCTTACTAAGACTTTGGCAGTTCCTGTGATAGTTTCAGTGGCTGTCAAGGCAGAATACACAGCTGCTAACTGCTTTCCTATTCGGGTATAATGCATTTCAGTGCCCTTCCAGAGCTGAGGCCAGAATCCTACAGGTGTGCAGAATTGGTCCTGTCTCTGCCACGAACCCCATCCTAACCCCTCCTGGGTTATATGTACGTCTAACTCGAAAGGCTTTGTGGGGTCAGCCACTTGTAAAGCCTGTACTTGCTGTATTGCCGTTTTTGTAGCCCAGTAAGCTTGTTCTACTTCCTCAGTCCAATCCCAGAGGGCTTCTTTCTTTGTTAATGCATACAATGGGCATGCCATTTGGGCCACATGGGGTACAAAAGCTCTCCAATACCCCAAAAGTCCCAAATATGTCTGTAGCTGAGCTACAGTTGTGGGTCAAGGGCATGCCTGTATCTTATCTATAATAGCTTCTGGGATGACTCTTGTCTTACCCAACCAGACCACTCCCAGGAATTTGACTGACAGCCTAGGTCCTTGCACTTTGGGACCCACATTGTTCCAAATGACTTAACAGCATTGGAGCTGCCTGGGTTAAATCTGCAAGAGAATCAGAGGTTAGTAACACATCATCAATGCAGTGAAATATTGTAACCATGCTAGGCCTAGTCCACTTGACTAGGTCCCCAGCCACCAAACCATAACAGATGGTTGGGCTATGCAGATAACCTTGGGGCAATACTTGAAAGTTCCACTGTCTTCCTTCCCAGCTGAAGGCAAACTGATCTTGGCTATCAGCCAAGATTAGAATAGAGAAGAAAGCATTTGCAAGGTCCAATACATGATAAGTCCCCAGCTGAGTCATCAGCTGATCCATCAAGTCATGAACTGAAGGCTCAGCTACATGCAAAGGAGGCACTACTCTGTTCAGTTCTTGATAATCTACAGTCATTCTCCAGGTACCATCAGACTTTTTCACTGGCCATACCAGAGCATTAAATGGGCTATGAGCCAGACTAATAATGCCAACTTTCTCTAATTCCAATATAGTGGCACTTATCTCTGCATGTCCTCCCAGTAGACGATACTGCTTTACATTCACTACATGTTTTGGCTTTGGTAACACCTGTGGATCATGTTTAGCATATCCTTGTAACACAGGCTTTACTATCTGTATTCATAGCCAAAACTCTCCAACTGTTGTTTGCAGGTGCAAACCATAAAGTACATCCATACCCAAGATGTATTCAGCTACCAGGGATATATATACAGTATATACATGAGGAAGCAATCTTCCTATGCCCAATGGCAATGACACAGCTTTGACCTCATTAGTATGTCTACCATAGCCATCTATACGAACTGTGGCCCCTGGAAACTTATCTGGATTACCATATATCAGGCTACATTCTGCACCTGTATCGACCAATGCCAAAACACGCTGCACATTCATCCTCGACCAATGTATTGCCAATTCAACATGACGCCTCTGGTCCTCACCTGCCCCCTAAATATGAGCACCTTGGTCTGATCCCTAATCAAAATGGAACAGTTCATCCACTTTCTCAGGAGCAACCAAAAAGTCCTTTAAATCTACTGAACATAACTTGCTACCTATTTCCTGATGTTTGGTGAAACACTGTTCAGGGCACAATTGTTGCCACAAGGCAAACAGAACTGCATTTGGCTGCTGGTCAGTTTTCTTTTTATCAATCCCTGCTTCAAGCAAGTCAAGCCACATCTGCTTATGGCTAGTCTTGCTTGGTCTCTTCAGGATAAAATCCCAGGCATTTCTTGGGGGCTTGGTCTTAGCCACCTTTCGGACCCCTTTTGCTTGTCTGCTATCCTCTATGTCACCCAAGCTGGCTATCATGGTCATTACCTCACGTATAGGATGACCAATGTATCGGGCTAGTAGGGCCATCAGTGACCCAAAGGACGTTGATGGGGCATTTTGCAGCACTATGTCTCTCATGCTGCCCATAAAATTTTCATCATCCAGGCCACGAGTGTTCACATTAAATATGGACTGCCACATCCCCAGCTCTCAAATGATTTGGACCAGCTCAGCATACATTTGCCATTTGCTAACAATCTCAGGCAGTTCTCCAGCATTTGTCCACACAGTTTGGGCAGCTGCATTCACCCCGTCCATTAAGGAGTGATTACCTCGCCCTTATGCATATCTGCAGCTATTCTGCAGTCGTTGCCTCAGGGACAGCTGTATGGTAATGGGGGCCACCCCTAGGTCCCATAACCACAACAGCCAAGCAGCCAGGGTCTCCCCATGAACTGTCTTCCCAAATCAACCAGTTCAGCCTGGGTATACGGGACACAGGTGGTGAACAGGGTCACCTGTGGATCACCCACTGGTTGTCCATCTGGTCCCATAGGCTTCTCACGTCTCAGTTTCTCGTTCACAACAGGTCGTGCCTGGAGATGCACAGTTTCTCCCAACTCACCACTGCATTGGTCGTCTTCCCTGGTGTGAGAGGCAGGAGTGGCCAGTCACTGCATGTCATCCTCCAGGATAATCATCCTTACTTCCAACAACTCTGCTTTCTGCCACAAATCTCGATCAGTTTGCAGCATAGTTAGCAGTAGCCAGGCTCTGGTCAGCCGAAAAGTGGCCACTGGGCACCACATGCTCAAGGATAGCCACGTTTCCTCCTCCTCCCAAGGGGATTTTTCCATTGTAGTGCCTGGTCTATGCTGCCTTGCAATAAAGTGAGCAGCAACCAGATCCCAGTCAACAGGAAAGTGGCCATAGGGCAGAGCATATTCAAAAGTAGCCACATTTCCTCCTTCTTCCAAGGGCTTTCAGCTCCTGTGCCTGTTCAGAATCCTGTTACAGACTATGCCAATTGTAGAGCTCTTTTACCTGCCCGTAATCCTGCACTGACTGGGCCAATTGTCGAGCTAGAGCTGGGTCTGGAGCTCACAAACCCTTCAAGCCTGCTGTCCAGACTGGGTCACAAACCCTTCACATGCCAGGCTGGGTCCCCAGACCCCTATCATGCCAGGCTGGGTCACCAGACCCCTCCCACACACAGGTCTATGAGCTAGGTAACTGGCAAACAGGTTCTTGGAAGCCATAGGTTCGAGAGCATGGCCGCGCAGAGCAGACACCCAAGGCAGATGCCAGCCAAGTTGCGGTGCTGCCCATGCACACTAACTCTACCCACAGACAACTCATTTACAAAGAATGCACCACACCACCCCCAATTGTCCTTAAGGTGAGGGGGCCTGATTAAATTACTCTATTTTCCCAACAGAGGGTATGAAACCTTGGTCATAGTAGCTGTTTAAATGATACACACCTTCCCTGTTGGACCCTGGTCACACAGTGTGTCTTAGCCAGAGTCGCACATCCCCAAGGTCTGCACCTCCAGATTCAAATTCTATAGCCAGGGAGAGTCCAGGGCTTTCATATTTTTATAAAGCTGTGAACTGCCAGTGGAGAATCAGGCCTAGTGGGGAATTAAGTCTTCTTGCATTTGAAGTATAGTTATGAAGCGACTAAATATTGCTAGAAGTGGCCTATTTGATTGCTTATCGGGCTGAAGAGCCCTTTGGGTCTAGACCTCATGGGTCTTTCAAATGACTTCTTGGCATTTCAAGAGTTCCACACACACAGCACTTTACAAACATGTAATAAACGTCACTTTGAGGCAGGAAAATGGCATCACAGCCACTGTGGGGTCGGGCAGAATCAGTTTAGAGGTTGAGATCTCTCTTCTAGGGCAGCTCTGTCTGCTCCCACCTGCCTTACATTACATTTACATCACATTACTTTACATTAGCATTCAAAGAGGCATTAGTATGACCTTCCATGCACTCACTAAGATGGGAACACACATACACAAATGAAAAAAAAGGAGATTAAGAGAGAGAAAAAAACAGTCACTTAGCATTAATTGGGCTACATTTTTCCAGTCTTCCTTCATAATCAATAGCATAATTCATTTACAGAGATCATTTCCTACACCTGCTAAAGCACATGCACAAGTCATTTTGCCATGCCTCAAATTGCAGGGCTTATACAGGTTAAAATTTTGAGGACCTACTTTGCTTTGGGGAAGGAGAGGAAAAGGGAGCTTCTTATTTAAGTATACATACACTAGTTTTTGTGAATCCTAAATTTGTAACTCAATAAGTTTTTACAAAGTGATCTACCTGTGTAAACACCTCCTGGATCAAGGTACAGTATACTACCAGGATCCTGGAAGCCTCTTTGCCATGCTTTCTGGAAATATCCTTCCAAGGAACCATTTCTACCTTCTAAGGTCAGAGATTAGTTTTTTCCCTTTTTCTTAACATGAACAAATAGAATCCTACAGAATTGTATATTCTTTTATGTCTTAACATGAGCAAATAGGGTCCTACAGAATTGCATATTCTTTTATGTCTGCCTTCTTTCAGTTAGCATTATTTCTGTAAGATCCATCCATGCTGAAATGTGTAGCTGTATTTTTCATTGCTGTGTAGTATTCTACTGTGTGATGAACCACAATTTATTTTTCCATTTGACCCTGCCTGCACATCTGAATTGTTCTATTGTGAATAATGATGCTGTGCACTCATTTGGTGCACATACGTACCCTCTCCTGTTGAGTCTACATCTAGAAGTTGTATAAAATGGTCACAAGGCCTGTATATGTTCAGACTTAGTAGATAGTACCAGTTTTCCAAAGTGGTTGCACCAATTTACACTCCCATAAGAAATATACAAGAGATCTAATTTCTCTACATTCTCTCTATTTGTATTTCCTTGAATCATTTTGGTGAAGTCAATTTTTCTTCCTCGTTAAATATTTGGAAAAATTCACCAGTGAAGCTATCTGGACCTAAATAGATTTTTTTTTTTTTTTTTGGTTAGCTGTTTTGTTTTTTGTTGTTGCCGTTTCCTTTTGCTTTGTTTTGCAGAAAAATTTTTACCCACAGATTTCATTTCCTTAAAAAAAATAGGAATATTAAGGTTTTCTACTTCTATCAATTTTAGCAAGTTGTACTTTTCAAGAGATATTCCATTAAATCTAAAACTTGAAATGTATTATTACATTTTTATAATATTTTTTTGATTGTGTTCCTTATTAATTTGTTTTATTCTTTATTACAATTATTCTTTATTCTTTATTTTTCAAGTTGGAAATTTTCTGTTGACATGTCCTTCAGTCTACTAATCTTATCTTCTTTTTTTTTATTAATATTACTTTTTTACGTTCTATGATGTTGTGGAGCAGTTGGGATGGAGGGAGAGAGGGGAAAGGGGAAGGAAATTGGATGGAAGAAGTAAGAAAGAGGAGGGGCAGGATTGAGGCCTGTGGCACCCCCCTCATTCCCACAGGGGAGATGGGGGGGGTTCCAGTGATGGCTTGATCATTGCTGGGCAGGGTGCAGATGTCAGGGGGGTGTAGCAAAAGCCCTCACTCCCCACCGCCCCAGCTCAGGAACCCAGTGCCCTTCTTGCTGCAGCTAGGTCATTGCTGGGCTGGTTGCACGTGGTGGGCATGACCAACACTCTTGACTCCCCACCGTACCAGCGCAGGAGAGCCTGGGGTACTTCCTGAGGTGGCTTGGTGGTCATTACTGGGGTGGTTGCGTGTGGGGGGGGTGTGGCTGAGGCCCAAGGCCCCCACCCTTGGGACTGGATGTGGGTGTCAGGGGGCATGGCTGAGACCCCCAGCCCTCCCTGCTTTCTGGCTTTGTAGCCCAGGGAACTTCTGGTCCTTTTAGGTGTTACAGGTGTTCTTTGGTGAAATGAGACCTTTTCTAGTTAATACCAAACTTTCTCTCTAGTTGTGGGTACTTTGCTTTCCTTTCAGTTCTGTGTTGGATTATTTGCTGTTCCCACCACTTAAACTCTGTACTGGAACTAATTTGCTGTCCTTTGCTTACTTCTAAAATCGGGGAACTTCCCGTGGGGACCAATACTTGAGCTCTGTGGTTGAGCTAAATTGCTGCTTTGCTGCTGATTTCCTAGGGAAGGCATTTTGTGCAGCTCCGGTTTTGATGGCTGACTTTATAGGTACTTCCAAGTCTAGTGAGATCCAGTGCACCTGAGTTGTGTAGAAACTCTGATCTGGGCCTGAGTATTTTCATCAAACTACCCCATGCAGTTCTATACTCCTGACCAGTCTCCTCTGAGTGGTCCTACCCTGACTGGGGGTCAGATCAGCTGTCCTTGCTGTGCTGCAGTGTTCTCCCTGTGAGCCCATCTCTCCCACTGCCCATGCTCCCAACAGTTCCTATGGGACAGGCAGTGCTCCGTTCCCTTGTGATGACTCACCCATCTCTGAGTGGCTCCTTTTTTTCAGTTGTTGTGGCTTCTTGCTCCTGTGTGGGTCCACGGGAACCCTATTAGTGGTCCTGCTGGCCTGGGAGCCACCAAGGCCCTCTTCTCCCCTGCAGCTTCCAAGCAACTCCATCTGAAGGGTACAGCTGTGGCTTTTGCCAGCTCCCGCTCCATGTGCTCAGTAACTCCAGCCTGGAAGTGGCTGGGATTTGAAATGATTGGAGCAGTTTTTTCTTTCTCTCACCATGGTTTCTCCCAACTTCACGAACTCCATAGGTCTCTCTACCTCTTCCCCTGAGCTCTAGTGGCCCCAGCTTGGCTGTTGTTGCTTTTCTATAGCTGTAAATTGGTTGATTTGTGGGAGAGAGTGATACTGGGGACCGTCTATTCCACCACCTTGACCAGAAGTCATAATCTTCTCTTCTGTTGTATACAGTATGTTTTTAAACTCTCTAAATGTGGGGCCGATCCCGTGGCGCACTCGGGAGAGTGCGGCGCTGGGAGCATGGTGACGCTCCCGCCGCGGGTTCGGATCCTATATAGGAATGGCCGGTGCACTCACTGGCTGAGTGCCGGTCACGAAAAAGACAAAAAAAGTAAAATAAAATAAAATAAATAATAAAATAAAAAAATAAACTCCCTAAATGTGTCCTCAATTTTAGGTATTGTGTTTTATAGTTTTAGAATTCCACTTATTCTTTTTTTATTGTTTCTGATTGTTTATAGTCTCCATATTTTTGTGCATTTTTCATCTTTCTTTCTAATATTTAACATAATAATTATTGTTATTCTGACATGCTTAAATGATAATTCTAACATCTGGAATATCTCTGGATCTGGCTCTTTTCTCTTGATAATTGATCACTTTTCCTGCATCTTTGCATGTCATTATTTTTTAAACATTCTAGATGCTTTGAATTATGCCATGAATTAGGTGTTCTTCCTCTCAAGAATGTCATTTTTGTTCTGGAAGACAAATTATAAACAAATCACCTTGATCTTGTCAAATCTTTGCCAAGTGTGGGTCTTAAGTTTAGTTTTACCCACACTCTTAGGGCACTGTCCTTACTCCTACAACATGGCTCTCCTGTTGTCCAGGTGGTATTGATGGTGTTCCAGAGGTGGTTCAATTTTTTCCTGATCTTAACTTCAAACTCAATCTCTCTAGCACTGTGCAAACTCTAAAATCTTTGCTCAGCATTCAAGCCTCACAGCAACTATTCTCTACTAAGAGTTGCACCCTGTACCCGTGTAGCTTGGAATTAGATCAAGAATTCAAGGGGATTATTTACTCAGATTTTTTGATTTTCCCCTTATAAGTTGACTGTCTTTTCTCTGGGACTATGTCCCTGAATCTCAGCCATCTTGGTATTCTGACACTTCAGTCTCTGTCTCTGATCTCAGAGAGATCACATTCTCTGCTTAGGCTGTCTACTCTTGTTCTACAAATTGGAAAATGCTGTCAGGGAGAAAATATCAGGAATGTGGTATCGCCTCTTTCGCTTTTCTTTTCTCGAAGATTAGAACTCTGAGTTGGTGGCTGTCCAATGGCTGCAAATAGTTATTTTACGTACTTTGTCCAGCTTTCATATTTGTTTATTGCCACAGGGTAAGTCCAGTGCCAGATAAGAGAAGTCTCCTCTCCTTAGGTGTTAGCCTCTTAGCCTCTCTGCTTAATTTCTAAACTTGCCTAATGCTTAAAGCCCCTTTGTAAATGGTAGATGCCTCATGAAGAGACTTCATGTAAACTGTTGAACTCACTTATTTGTGACTGCTTTATAGCCCTGCTGGCCAATTTTTGTCTCCCTCACCCATGGGACTGCCACAAGCTCCAGGACATCACTTTTTCTTAGCTTCAAAGTCTCATATTGAGTATAGACAAACATTCTTAGATGATAAAATCATGACCAATTTATGTATGTCCTTTGTCTATTGAACCCTGGTCCCACACTTCTGGTCTCCTTGTTTTCTTTCCAATACCTGCAAATATCTGCTTTTTTGCTTTGTTTTATGCTTTAATTCAGTGTTCATTGTCATTCTTAGAAGAAGGGTTAGTCTGATGCAAGTGACTACATCATTGCAAAAATCCCTCCTTTGCATTTTCACTTTATAACTTTCTAGTTCTAGCCTGTAGTGGATTGAATTATGTCCCCCCAAAACTCACTGAATCTTGAATTCTATTCCCCAAGTTTTAAGTATTAGAAACTTGGCAACCACTGTGATTGTTGAGAGGGTGGGAAATCCTATTATGGTAATTGAAAGGTGGGGCCTTGAAGAGGTGATTAGATTATAGGACCATGCAGTAGTGAATGGATTAAAAATGGTGGTCAAGGGCATGTTTCTGAGGGCTTTAAAGTGAGAGTGAATGAGGAGGTTAGACTGCCCTGCTCTCTCTGCTCTCTCTGCTTCCAACACCTTGCAACATGAGACCGCTGGGTTACTGTCGCTTCCACTGGATGGACTTTGCACTTCCCAGCCTCAGAAACTGTAAGCAATAAATTTTATTTTCTTTATAAATCACCCAGTTTCAAGTATTTTGTTATAAGCAACAGAAATGGGCTAATACATAGCCTGAAGGTTAAAATAAGCTAAAATCAAATCAAGAGAAGAGATGGCATGAGTGGCTTTTCTAAGCTTTATTGCACTGTTATTTTTGAATCCCCTTCCTACATAACTTATACGGAGCTTCACCTATAATATAGTTCATCGATGAAAGTAATTTCAATTTATTTTAGTCAAGTAAATCTCTCCAGTGAAATAGTCTTAGTTAATAATGAACACATAAAAAGCCAGAAGTATTTGCCAGAACCATACATTTTAGGCTAATTTTATAACTGTTGAAGAGCAGCATGTTATTCCAGGCTGTAGACCCTGCACTGCCAGTCTTCAGGGTCAGGAGATACTGTTGAATTAAATGGACCTTGATCAGCATCATCAAATGCAACTCATGTGTTCTTTTCTCCATTAGCAGTCGACCCTTGCTTGATTTCTCAGGCTACAAGTCAGATGGAAAGTATTTTTCTAGTCGAAAAAGTAACTTAAATTCCAATATTATGAATATGTACTAATGTATATCAGTCAGAAAAAAGATAAAAGAACTTCATTTACATATCTATTGTCAAGGCAAATCTTTTTTGGTCTAAAGATTAAGATTCACAACTGATGCTAGGAGTGATAAAATGTGCCTGAGTTTTGCAAGCCAATTAGAATAAAATAGAATGTAAAACAGTTTGGAATATGTTATGAAAATACAGTTAGACATCAAAAAAAAGATTCTTGGCTAAAGATAGTGGAACGAATACTTGAAAGCAGAAGAAGTGCAAGGAAAATGTTAATTATTCTTCTAGAACCTCACTTGTCAAGGAGAAGAGGAGGAGAGAAAATTCTTCTAACTATGGTAAATTGAGGAGATCCAAAACTGTCATGGTAAATAACAACTAAACAAATTACCAGTAACACTCACCTCACCAAACTTTCCCCAGATGAAATCTTTCTATTTCAAAGCCCAGACTTCGGGTCTACATTATTTGAACAAAGTCTTAGTTCTCTCTCTCTCTTAATGTGTTGCCCATCGAGATGGCAAAAACATGGGCATGCCATTTGCATCCTCATGGCAGACACCACTAATCCGTCAAGGGATCTTTTCTAATTTTATCCAGTGTAGCTCTGGAATTTTTTTCATTATCTATTGATTAGAATCACTGGCATGAAGTCAAAACTATTTGCCATTCTTGGCTAATGTGAACTTAAGACTGACCACTGGGCCCAGGAAGAAATTGTTTCCCCCAATACGTTTCTAGGTGGGATTTTATTTCTAATCCAAACTCATAGTATAGACTGAATGTCCTCTTCTGTATTACACTTATTCTTATCCTCAACTGCACACAACCCTTTGTTTTACCGTTTATCTATATACCTCCATTCATCACCGTTTTTTGGTTATACATCTTCATTTTAGGGATCAGATGACAGTAGCCCTGGCATCAGATAGATGGGAGAAGGAATGAGCAACATAGGTACCTCCACAGCTATTTTCATGTCTGAAGCTATTGACCATGAAGTCACCAAACTGGTAATCTAAATTACAACATGTAACGATCCTTTCCATTGCTACCAAATTTATCTAATCATAACTCCTAACTTAAAGCATAGGCATTGTCAGTAGACGCATAAATAGATAGGTAACATCATTTCTTGTTTTGCTTTTCAGCACTGAAAAACACTGCCACAAAATTTGCCATTTTTCTTCAGCAGATATCTTGGCATTTACTCAAAAGTTTTCCTGGGGAGTTAGAGTTGTACAGCACATTTGGAGTTACCAGGATACCTTTATTCACCCCCTCCTCCATGTTTAATTCAGCTGAAGTTCTAAAAAATCAATAAATGTGATTCTGCCTATTTATCTATTTTGTATGCAATCAAAGTTTTTTGGTGTTTTTTGTTTTTTTGGGTTTTTTTGTTGGGTTTTTTTTTGGGGGGGGGGTTGGATATCTACTTCATTCCACAACTTGTGTTAGGCTCTGTAGGAATCACAGAGTTTCATAGGATACTATTATTGCCTACAAGGAGTATGCTCTCCGGAAGGACACATTTGCACAAAACAGGGAACAGGGTAAGAATCTAAATAAATGGGAGAGAGTATTACAGGCATTAAGAAGATAGCAATTACTTCTCACAGAGATAATATAGAGAAAGGAGCAGAGAAGGCAAATATAGTTCCCAGTGCAAACCTGAGTTTATCCAGTCATTCTACAAATATCTATCAAATTCTAAATGTATGTCAGCTGCTTCATTAGAGACTGGGGATTATAGTAAAATAAAAATAGCAACATTCATATAAATAATTACCTTTAATTGGAGCTTATTCTTGATGAGTGAACATAATTATAGGCATGGTCTTCAACAAGTGTTTCGAGAGAAGCATGCGTAAGGTACTGAGGAAACAGGAAATTCATCTGAAAAGAATAGACAGAGGGGAATGACAAAAATTTTAGGAGGCTTCTAAGAGGAGTGACTCTTGAGCCAAGTTTTAAAAGATGAACAGGACGTAACTATGTGTGGGGGGCCAAAGAGCCTCTCGCAAAGAGGGGAAAACTTGGGGGAAGGCACCAAAGCAAGAGACATCATGGTATATACTGAAAGAGTTTCGGCGTGATGAGAGGGAAGGGAGTTGTCCATGCAAGACAGGGCCAGAGAGCTCGACAGTATGTGGAAGGAAGAACAAAGGAGCGAGCTTCACAGCACTTAGCCGTGACTGCTGACTATGCAGTACAATATAACAGCACTAAAAATGAAGCTTACTGGGGCTGGCTGGTTAGCTCAGTTGGTTAGAGCCCCCTGCTGATAACACCAAGGTCCAGGGTTTGATCTCTGTACCGGACAGCCCCCCTCCCCCTTTAAAAAGTAAAACTTTCACTTAAATGTCTTCTAATCACCTTCCAGAGCTCCTCTGGATTAAGATATTGCCTCCAAAATGCCCTTTGAATGTATTGTTCAATGAGATCGCCCATCATCACATCTGCATGGGTGAGTTTATCAGAGCAGGAGGGAACACAAACCTTCACTGCTATGAGTCTATAACACAGAGCTTGACTCCAACTAGGTAAAGTGCTACATGGGGATGTCTCAGTTTAGGAGTGAGGGCAAAGAGAGCACCTACCAAAAGGTAAAAGTAAAGAAGCAAATACAAGTATCAGGAGCAAACTTTACCTCGTTCTTCACAGGCTGTAATTTTTTTTCTTAATTCTTGCAGATGGTGGGGAGATACCTGGGTCAGATGCTATTTAAGCAGCTGATGGGGATTTACGCTGGTATTCAAGACTTGAAAGAGGCATACAGAGACTTAATAGGTGTAAAATTCAACTTCCCTAAGTCCAGCCCAGAAGACCTTTATTTTAATCATCTGTTCTTAACAGATATTATAAAAAGCCTTTCAGAAAGAGGTCCTATAGAAGTTCTATACCATGACATAAATAGAAACTCGATTCTCTGACTTGGGCAATACTTATCCTATTTCTAACTCCAGAAATTGATTCTGCTTCTGTACCAACGTGCTGTTGTCAGTGGGGTATCTTATTGTGCCTTCTACTTAGAGATGTGTTTTAATATATGAAGACTAAAATAATATAGGCTTGTAAAAGACCATGTGATATATCATTTTATTTATCTTTTCTCCTTAGAAAATGAAATGTGGTGAGGCAAAAAGAATAAAGATATATGAAGTAGAAAAGTTTGATTTTTTTCAGGTCTACATTTTTTTGATCATAACCAGTTTTTAAAAAATAGAATATACTCATTCATGAGGTTCATCATTATACGTTGCAGTGAAAATCTCCTTCAAACCATCTGTCTATTTGCAAAACCTCCCCTGTGTCTGCCCTTTGCCCCCAACTCCGTGCCCCACACCCGCACTGTGGTTTCTGATGACTGAGAAGACTGTCACGGTTACCCGCTGTCCAGCTTTCTTGACTGGGGTATAACTGATTAATTCTCTTTGAACAACACACAAGATGAGCTGCTAATTTTGTTTGTTTGTAAGTCTGTCTTCCGAGTTGGTGATTGATTCCCACTACAGATCATCAGCGGAAATTAAGTGTTTTGATCCAGCTTTTAATTTGAATTTTAATTGAGATTTTGATGCAGCTTCTGAAATTTCTGATAGGTGGAGTTGCCCTTTCTATGCTGTCGCCTGTTCATCAAGATGGGATTTAAGCATGTCATCCTCTGTCTTTGCCTGACTCCCTGTGCGGGAGTCTACGGTGGCTCTTAGAGCACTACTGCGAGGACATGTTTACTCTGGTCTCTCCACCCCCACACCAGACTAAGTCAATAGACACAATCCTGAAACACCCAGTGCCCAGGCCAATGCCAATAGGATGACAAATAAATAGTAATTAAAAAAACGAATGAATGTGTGGATGAATGGATGACTAAACCATGAAGAAAACTAAGAAGAAACATTTATTGGGTATTTCTCTGTTTACAGAGACTCTTCTTTCATTCAACAACTACTAGGTGCTCTAGTCAGACTTCTAGAATTATGTGGTGGGTGAGGAATTTCCTAGTAATAACCCCTCCAATGAGTCCCATCCTTTCCCTCATTCGCACAGGAAAGTTTCTGGCTCCCTAGAGTGCTAAGACTCATCTGAATTCATTTTGGAAGCATCTCTTTTATTATATTTTATACAGCCTTAGCACATATTCCAAAGAACTTTAATTTCATATGATGAAATATAAAACTGTGTTCCTGGGCAGCCTTATTGTGACACATATGTGTACACACACTCACCATCTCTTAAATCTATTTAGAATTCAGAAAAACCAGACAGCATTTCTTATTTGTCAGATAGGCAGAGGATAAAAAATTAAGTTATTTCCAGAGTAGGTGAGGAGATGGGAAAATTGGCACTTCCATACATTATTAGCAGAAGTGTGCTTTGATATTTTATTTTTAAAGGACAGTTTGTCGATATTATCAAAATTATAAAAGCATACCTGTAATTTAATAATTTTATGTCCAGGAATTTATTCTTCATAAATACTTGTACAATAATATGTACAAGAACATTTACTGCAACTCTATTTTTCATGGCAAATAAAACTCCTATAAACAACCTAATTGTCTATTATTAGGAGAGAGGTTATACAAATTATCCCTGCAGCTGTTAAAAATAATGAAAATGATCTTTATGTACTATTGTAGAAAAAGTCCTCTTTGGGTTTAAAAAAGACATATACTTGTGTGTGTGTGTGTGTGTGTGTGTGTGTGTGTGTGTGTGTGTGTGTGTGTGTGTGTGTGTGTGTGTGTACAAACGTGCTTGCATATCCTTAGAGAAATTCTAGAAAGATATATAAGAAATTAATGACAGTGGCTACCTCAGGAAATAAAACTGGCAGAAGTAAAGGCAACTTTTTTCTTCAAATTTTACATTTCTATATTTTTTAATTTTTTAAATAAGCATGTGTTACTTTTAAAATATAAAAACTAGTTAGTAAAAAAGACTTGTGTCTAAAATAATACAAGGGTTAATTTTATAATTTGGGGGTGGAGAAGCCCTTCCCAATCAACTCAACACACATAGAAACTGTAAACAAAAAGATCAACAGATCTGACCACATAAATTTATTTTTAAATTTTAACACCAAAGGAAAAAAATAATTAAAAGTTACCGGTTAGTGCTGGGTGAAGTGTTTTTACACTTGACACCACGAGCATAATTTATAAGAGAAAAAATACATAAATTGGATTACGTCAAGATTAAAAACTTTCTCTGCAAAAGACCTAGTAGAAAGGATGAAAAGATAAGCTACAGACATGGAGAAAACATTTGCTAATTCCATATCAGACAAAGTCTTTGTATCTAGAAAATGTAAAGAGCTCTCAAAACTCATTTTTTAAAAAAGCAAACAATCAGTTAGAAAGTGGGCAAAATACATGAACAGACATTTCACTGAAGAAGTAAATAACAGATGGTAAATAAGCACATGAAAAGATGTTCAACATCGCATGCAAATTAAAACTAGTATGAGGTATCACTATATACCTATCAGAAGAGCTAAGACAGAAAAACAGTGACAATACCAAAAGCTGGTGATGAGGAATTGGAAAAACTAGGAATGAAACATGGTACTGCCCCTCTGGAAATAGTTTGACATTTCTTTAAAAACTAAACATGCAACTACCATGTGATCCAACTATCATGCTCCTGGGCATTTATCCTAGAGAATGAAAACTTATGTTCAAATAGAAACCTGTACGAAAGTATTTATAGCAGCTTTGTTAATAATAGCTAATAGCTAGAAACCACCCTCATATCCTTCAATAGGTAGAAGGTTAAACTCTGGTACATCCATACCATGAAATATTGCACAGCTATAAAAAGGAATGAACTTATGCACACAATAGCCAGGATAAAAATAAATAAATAAAAGACAGTCCCAAAAGGTTACCTATTGTATTATTTCATTTATATAAAATTCTTGAAATTAAAACAATATGTAGAGAGAAATGGATAACAGATTAGTGGTTGCCAGGGGTTAGGGACAAGGGCTTTCCAAGGTGGATTTGGCTATGAAGGGTTAGCACAAGGGAGCCTCTTGTTGATGAAATAGTTCTGTATCTGGTTTGTGGTGGTGGTTACATGAATCTAAACATGTGTTAAAAATTGCACAGGACTCCACATGCATGCACACATACACAAATAAGTGCATGTAAAACTGGTGAAATCTGAATAAGCTCTGTACATTGTACCAATGTCATTTTCCTATTTTGATATTGTATTATATAGTTATGCAAGATGTTAACCATTGGGAGAAACTGTGTGAAGGGTACATGAAACCAAATAAAAAGTTTTTTAAAATAATGAAAAAAAGAAGACCAAAATATGTTAGTAAACATACACAAAAGAAACCAAGTAGAACAGGAAAAGTAAAATTCAAGATACATATCAAGCAGTCATTTCATACTGATGAAAGTAACAGAGCCAAATGACAATGTATGAAAGTCTAAGAAAAAATATATGTGAGAAATATGCAACAAAACCAAACTGCAGTGGGAGAATTTAACACACTACTGTCAGTTTTTGAGACGTATATTGAGCACTCTGCAAATAGAGAATCGATATTATTTTCCTGTGCTTTGCAACATTTATGAAATTGTATCACATTGCTACAAAATAGTTCAAAAATACCCAAAAGCAGAAATGTTAAAGTTCACCAATCTCTGACCATTTTGCCTTAAAAGACTCACTAGAAATTATAATTAAAAATAAAAGTTAAAAAGTATGCAAAATTATGTCTCAGAAAGGGTGTATATTCATAAATACAAGAGAAAATTCTAAAGTGAGAGAATGCTCATCTTAATTTTTGTTAACCAAGATTAATTTACTTGAAAATATCAATATAGTGGACAGTTCTATAAGAAAGTACACACTACCAACACAAAAGTTAAAACATGAACTTACCAGTAACTCCAGAGCAATGTCACAAGCAGTAACTCCAAAAGAATGCATTTGGTCAAAATGGTTTGAAAGGCAGACTTTTTAATCTGTCAAGGAAAATATAAAAATAATGATATAAGAGAGTACAGAGATTATTTAAAAGAATTGAAAAGTTCTCAACTTATTTTACCAGTGTCATATAGTCCTAATAATGACAAATTCAGCACACTCACTCACACACACACAAGCACACGAAGGTATTCTCTTATAATTTGATGGAAGTATAAATTAATGCGACTTCTCTAGAGAACATATGCAATATAAATTTTTTTTTTTTATAAAAGTGCTGTTTTATCTAGGAATTCCAGTTCAGGAATTTTCCCTCAGGAGATAATATTTCTCTTGTGAAAGATCAATTGTATAAGAATATTCATAGTGGCATTCTTAACAACAAAACATGGAAAAACAAAATACAAAAGTGGAAACAACCCAAATGTCCACGGTGGAGATTTTTTTCCAGTCACCTCAAATTCTCTGATATTTTTCCCATTGAGAGGTAGGATCTACCTGCCATCCTCTGGAGTCAGAACCTGCTTGTGGCTGCACATGACTGTGCGAACCAAGGCAGCACTGCGGGTTCTGAGGCTAGGTCAGGAAGAGCCACTCAGCTTCTGCCTGGCTCTCCAGAGCACTAAGCTGTCAAGTAAGAAGTTCATCTAGCATGAAGACACCATTATGAAAGGAAAAGTCCCAGCATAGACAGCCTTCCAGCCAACTCTCTGCCCCATGATGCTGCACATGGGAGTGAAGTCATTGTGGCAGTGGTTCCTCCTATCCAACCACTCAAATCACCTTCAGTCCTTGCTGATGGCCATGACATTATTGAGCAGAACAGACATCCTACTGTAAGTTGCCTAAATTTGGTAACTTCAGAGTCAGTGAGCACTTATAAAATGGTTACTTTTTTATGCCATTAGGTTTAGGGCAACTTGTTATGCAGAAATAGTAATTGGAATACCTAATAGTTCATGAACAAGTTAATTAAAGAGCAGTGGAATCCTACGGCACCATCAGAAATGATAGAGAGTCTTTATGATAGTTAATGCCAGAAAAAGCACAGCAGCAGAATGGGAACATTCATATGTGCATTGGTTGGGAGGAGAAGAAAGACATGTCTAGGAGGATAATCACCTAAATGTGATGGCAGTTGCCTCTGGATGGGGAGATGTATTGTGATTTATACTTCATTCTTTACCTTGTCCTATTGTGTTAGAGTTTTAGATTCGCTTTTCCAGCTACAGACTCATCTTTCCATTGCTATGAGTGTTGGCTGATAACTTACAGTTTTCCCTTTTTCTGGAGAATTGTCCTTGCCCAAATGGGACTTTTTTTGCCAGGGAGACAATTCATATCCCCAGATCTCAGCCAGTGACTGGTGGACACAAGGATACCAAGGCCAGCCTCCTTGTCTCAAAGGAGGACCAACTCTATGGTATGATTTATGCTCCAGAACTTCCTGGGGGATCAGGCTGGAGCTGCTCTCCAGCTGAGACTGTGTTCTTGCTTCACTTTCCCCCCATCCTTTCTTGCTACCCTCAGTCCCCTTCTGCTGCGGATACGCTCCCAACAGATCACCTGAACAGGATCTGTCACCTAGACTCCCATCTCAGGCTCAGCTTCTGCAGAACCCATTCTGAGAAAAATATGTGTTGTCTTTTCAACCAAAGCATAATAACAATAAAACCAAAAGTAACCAAAAATGTGTTAGATCAATTACAATGAAGGGGTTAAGAAAAAATTAAGGCAATATATACTTATCAGATTTTCAGCAATCAGATTATAAAGTCTCTAACTAAGGTTATATGAAGTTTCCCATGCCTCAGAAGGAGTAGTGATCAAGAAATCATATTCACGTGAGTTTCCTTTGTTTTATAACATCATTTGGAGTATTGGTCATTCAGATTTTTAGAAAAATCCAGCCTGATGTCATACTTTCTTCTCTTTCTTCCTCTAGGCTTCTGTCCACTTGGAAATGATCCTGTCTTCACCCCATTAAAGTTTTTAATTTTCCTTCTCATCTTACCTCTGTGACCAGAGAGCTGCTTTTCGTTGGCACGGTTCAAGGAGTCAACCCCCTGGGCAAAAATGCTCAGGGCAGAAAATAACAGACTGCTCTCACATGTCGCAGCATCTTGAAAACTCGATTACTTCAGTGGTCGTGGAGGGGAAAGTTCGCTGCATCTGGAACAATTAAATACATGAAGAGTTCACCTAGGTTGCTTCTGCTCTGTGCCTCAGTAGCCTGCTTTACAGATCTGCCATTTTTACTCAGCTACTTCTTTGTGTACAATGTAAGGAAACTTGGTCAGGAAAGTTACAAGATTTTGACAAATGTTTCCCAGGACTGGGCCTGAGACCACTAATACCCAAAGGTGCATTAAAGAATCAGCATAGGGCAACTAATCTCCTGTCCTGTCAGACCTTGGCAGAATGGAAGCTAATGACAGGAAAGGGAAAGATGTCCTGCGCCATTTCCCAATTCCCCAAGACAATTCAGTTTCTTTCCCTTTTCTGCTCCATGCCATTGTATTTTCTTTGAGGAAGTGTAATGTTAGAGTGAATTGTAACTGAATCACTCCTAGAATTAATACTTAAAGAAGATACAATGATCTTCCATTATAATATTTTTTAAAAGAGGAAAAGAAAATGCAATCTTTCACAGGTAAAATGATGGTGAGTCACAGTGGTTTCTAAAACAGAAATACACACACACACACACAAGCATTCTTAAAGCCACTGGACTGGTCTCAGAAATTTCCAAAAAGTTAGGGATAACTCTCTATGCATAATATCTCCAAAGGGCAGAAGCAGATTGTACCTTAACACTCAGACATATTTGTCCTAAATAAATAGCATGTGGCTTTCTTTCATAACATTTTTTGTGAGATACTTTGTTTCCACACATGTAATAAGAGAAGAGAGATAAAGAAAAGAACAAGCAACAACGCCACCTGTCAGACTTATCTGCATATTTATCCTTGGTTTGCAATACTGCTGATCATCTCATTTAGATTAGGAGCCTGCTAAGAAGAGATCATAGTTCTTATTACTTTTTTATAAAGCATCAATCATAGTGCATGCTCAAAGTAAACATTGTTAGTGTACCGTGGCTAATGCTTTTCTATTTGCTTCTCCTGCTTCCATTTAATGATACAAATTGTATTCAGGTTTCAAGATGGCGGCGGCTGCGGCGGCTGGCGCGGAGTAGCTGAGGTGGAAAAGGTGGCCACTGGGCCTCAGGCAGCCGGGAAACTTGTGGACCTTCCTCTGGCCATCTCTTAAGGGAGGACTGCTGCTGCTGGCCGGTCGTGGGGGCTCAACGCCACTTTGCCCCCGGCAGGAGAGGCTGCCTCATTTACAGGCAACAGCTTTGAAGTGTGGAGCAGGAAAAGAACTGATTCTTAGCTGCAAAAGTGAGTCTTGAAACAGGGAACACGGCGCCAGGGCTGCTGTGGATGCAGCCAGGATCCCGGAGGCTGGGGCCGCACTGAAGGCGGCCAGCTGCCCTATTCAGGATTCGAGGTTTCAGGCCGGCATTAAAGAAGATTCCTGGGAGCGCCCGAGCGGAGCCGCGACTGAACAGCCCGAGGCGGCAGCGCCGAGAACACGGAAGGCAACAAACCAGAGACAGAGCGAGCGCCCGACCTGGCACAGCACTGTGAGTGATCCCTGGCACAGCTCTGTTCGGGGGGTGAATGCCCACGCGGCTTCCGCCTGCACCACCAGGCCACTCACTGCCCCGGTGCTGCCTCCATTTGCCCAGGTGCGGGAAGCTCCGCCCTGCTCGGCCATCACTGAGCCCATTTGCTTGGCCTGGCGCGGGGCTTTCCGGACCCTGCGGGCCGACCTCCTCTCCCACTCCCTCCGCGGTTCTCTGGCAGGACTGGGGGTGTGGGGCGTCCCGACCAGTTTTGGGAGGGCTAGGAAGTACGGGCGGGCCGACTGTCACTCCACCACACCCTGGACTCAAGCCCCGGTAAACTTCCTGTTACTGGGAGGCAGATACCATCTCTGCGACCACCAGTTTGGAAAAAAGCCTAACGAATTTCTGGTTGGGAATAGTGCGGTAGGAGAGTTCCCAGGTCCGCTTGAACCTGCCGGAGAGCAGGCTGCAGGCGGGCACTAGACTCGGTTTATACCGGGGGGATACAAAGGTGAACAAGACCCGAGAAAGATCTACACAGTGCTACAAAGGCACCCAGAGAGACCGGTCGTCTGTGCCTAGCAGAAACCTGGTAGACTTCCTGGGCGAGGCGGTGCTGAGCAGGGTCTTGAAGGCCCAGCTGATAGACGAGGGGTGCAGAAGACACGCCCCAGCCCAGCACAGTGTGCACAGAGGGGGGAGACGTGCGGCCAGGGAGGCGGAGTCTCGACAGAAACCACACACCCGGTGGGGTCGCCACTGCATGATCTAACAGCCTGGGCCAGAGCACACGGAACGGGGAGAAGTCCTGTACAGAAAGTGAAAGCTCAACAGAGATCACACACCCTGTGGTACGTGATCCACCAGCCCAGCAGAGTACAAGCTGACCAAAAAGGTGGATCCCCGGAGAAGCCCAAGACCCGAGGCAACCACACACACAAGACACTAGAGGCCAACTGAGCAGTCACGGTGGGAGCCATACCAAATTGGCAACCACAGCAACATCCTATTAGTCATTAGTCTTAAACCGGTGGACTGTGAAACCCCCTGCAACAATGAATAAACACCAAAAAAAAGACACCAGAAATACAAAAAATCAAGAAAGTACACCACCAAAAGTTAATAAATCTCATACTCTAGATCCTATAGAACAAGAAGCCCTTGAAATAACTGACAAGGAATTTCGAGTGATAATTCTAAGGAAACTGAATGAGATACAAGAAAACTCAGCTAGACATCATGATGAAATGAGGAAAAGTATACAGGATCTGAAAGAGGAAATATACAAGGAAATCAATGTCCTGAAAAAAAATGTAGCAGAACTTGCTGAACTGAAGAAGTTATTCAGCGAAATAAAAAACACAACGGAGAGTTTAACCAGCAGGCTTGTCGAAGTTGAAGAGAGAACCTCTGAACTTGAAGATGGGCTGTTTGAAATAACACAAGCAGACAAAAAGAAAGAAAAAAGAATCAAGGACATGGAAGAAAATCTGAGAGAGATATCAGACAACCTCAAGCGCTCAAATATCCGAGTCATGGGTATTCCAGAAGGGGAGGAAAATGGAGATTCCATTGAAAACATATTCAACAAAATAGTGGCAGAAAACTTCCCAGGTATAGGAAAAATCACAGATCTTCAGATCCAGGAAGCTCAACGATCTCCAAACGTATTCAACCCAAAAAGGCCTTCTCCAAGACATGTCATAGTCAAATTGGCAAAACTCAGAGACAAAGAGAGAATCTTAAAAGCTGCAAGAGAGAAACGTCAAATCACCTATAAGGGAGCCCCAATCAGGTTAACATCAGACTTTTCATCACAAACCCTAAAAGCTAGAAAGGAATGGGATGATATTTTCAAAATACTAAAAGACAAAGATTGCCAGCCAAGAATACTCTACCCTGCAAGGCTATCCTTCCGAAATGAGGGGCAAATAGTATATTTCTCAGACAAACAAAAACTGCGGGAGTTCACTACCACAAGACCACCCTTACAAGAAATCCTCAAGGGAGTACTGGGTTTGGTTCCTGAAAAATAACTACCACAGCCATAAAAACCTAAGAAAAATCTAAACCCGCTAGTACAATAAAAATGGCATTCATGAAGAGAAAACAAGCTAACAAAAACACTATCTACAACCTAAGGAACCAACAAACAAAGAAACCAAACAGTAAATCAGAAAGCAAGGAACAAAAGACACCTAAGACAACCAAACAACCAATAAAATGCTAGGAATAAATCAACACCTTTCAATAACAACTCTTAATGTTAAAGGCTTAAATTCCCCAATTAAAAGACACAGACTGGCTGACTGGATCAAAAAGCAGGACCCAACTATATGCTGCCTACAAGAGACCCACCTCACCCATAAAGATTCACACAGACTAAGAGTGAAAGGATGGAAAAAGATTTACCATGCAAACAGAAAAGAAAAACGAGCTGGAGTGGCTATTCTTATATCTGACAAAATAGACTTTAAACTAAAAACCATAAAAAGAGACAATGAGGGACACTACTTAATGATAAAAGGACTGATCCATCAAGAAGACATAACAATCATAAATATGTACGCACCCAATGTTGGAGCAGCCAGATTTATAAAACAAACTCTATTAGACCTAAAGAAGGAAATAGACACTAATACCATAATAGCAGGGGACCTGAACACTCCACTGTCAATATTAGACAGATCATCTAGGCAAAGAATCAGTAGAGAAACACAAGATCTAAACAAGACTCTAGACCAATTGGAATTGGCAGATATCTACAGAACATTCTACCCAACAACCTCAGAATATTCATTCTTCTCAGCAGCACATGGATCATTCTCCAGGATAGATCACATATTAGGTCACAAATCAAGTCTCAGTAAATTCAAAAAAATTGGAATTATCCCATGTATCTTCTCAGACCACAATGGATTAAAACTAGAAATTAATAACAAACAAAACTCTGGAAACTATACAAACACATGGAAATTAAACAGCATTCTACTTAATGACATATGGGTCCAAGAAGAAATCAAGCAGGAAATCAAAAAGTTTATTGAAACTAATGAAAACAATGATACATCATACCAAAACCTGTGGGATACTGCAAAAGCAGTATTGAGGGGAAAATTTATTGCATTAAATGCTCACTTCAGAAGAATGGAAAGATGGCAAGTGAACAACCTAACACTTCACCTTAAAGAACTAGAAAAACAAGAACAATCCAATCCTAAAGTTAGCAGACGGAAAGAAATCATTAAGATCAGAGCAGAACTGAATGAAATTGAAAACCAAAAAACAATTCAAAAGATCAACGAATCAAAAAGTTGGTTTTTTGAAAAGATAAATAAAATTGACAAACCATTAGCATGGCTAACAAAAAAAAGAAGAGAGAAGACTCAAATAACAAAAATTAGAAATGAAAAAGGCGATATTACAACTGATTCATCTGAAATACAAGGAATCATTCGAGACTACTATAAACAACTGTACGCCAACAAATTTGAAAATCTGGAGGAAATGGATAAATTTCTGGACACACACAAGCTCCCAAAACTGAACCGTGAAGATGTAGAAAATCTGAACAGACCAATAACAATAAAAGAGATTGAAGCTGTTATCAGAAGGCTCCCAACAAAGAAAAGCCCAGGACCAGATGGATTCACAGCAGAATTTTACCAAACATTCAAAGAGGAATTGACACCGATTCTTTACAAACTATTCCAAAAGATTGAAACGGACGCAAATCTCCCAAACTCATTCTATGAAGCAAACATCATCCTGATACCAAAACCAGGTAAAGATATAACCAAAAAAGAAAACTACAGGCCGATATCCTTGATGAATATAGATGCAAAAATCCTCACTAAAATACTAGCAAACAGAATACAGCAACACATACGAAAAATTATTCATCACGATCAAGTGGGATTCATCCCAGGGATGCAAGGTTGGTTCAACATACGCAAATCAATAAATGTGATACACCATATTAATAAACTCAAACACAAGGACCATATGATCATCTCTATAGATGCTGAAAAAGCATTTGATAAAGTTCAGCACTCATTCATGACAAAGACCCTCTATAAGTTAGGTATAGAGGGAAAGTATCTCAACATAATTAAAGCCATATATGACAAACCCACTGCCAGTATCATCCTGAATGGGGAAAAGCTGAAAGCTTTTCCTTTAAGAACAGGCACTAGACAAGGATGCCCACTCTCACCACTCCTATTCAACATAGTGTTGGAAGTACTAGCCAGAGCAATAAGAGAAGAGAAGGAAATAAAGGGCATCCAGATTGGAAAAGATGAAGTCAAACTGTCCCTGTTTGCAGATGACATGATCCTATATATCGAACAGCCTAAAACCTCTACAAAAAAACTCTTGGAATTGATAAATGATTTCAGCACAGTAGCAGGATACAAAATCAACACACAAAAATCAGTAGCATTTCTTTTCTCCAATAGTGAACATGCAGAAGGAGAAATCAAGAAAGCCTGCCCATTTACAATAGCCACCAAAAAAATAAAATACTTAGGAATTGAGTTAACCAAGGAGGTGAAAAATCTCTATAATGAGAACTACAAACCACTGCTGAGAGAAATTAGAGAGGATACAAGAAGATGGAAAGATATTCCATGCTCTTGGATTGGAAGAATCAACATAGTGAAAATGTCCATACTACCCAAAGTGATATACAAATTCAATGCAATCCCCATCAAAATTCCAAAGACATTTTTCTCAGAAATGGAAAAAACTATTCAGACATTTATATGGAACAATAAAAGACCACGAATAGCCAAAGCAATGCTCAGCAAAAAAAATAAAGCTGGAGGCATAACACTACCTGACTTTAAGCTATACTACAAAGCTATAATAACCAAAACAGTATGGTACTGGCATAAAAACAGACACACTGACCAATGGAATAGAATAGAGAATCCAGAAATCAACCCACACACTTACTGCCATCTGATCTTTGACAAAGGCACCAAGCCTATTCACTGGGGAAGGGACTGCCTCTTCAGCAAGTGGTGTTGGGATAACTGGATATCGATATGCAGGAGAATGAAACTAGATCCATACCTCTCACCGTATACTAAAATCAACTCAAAATGGATTAAGGATTTAAATATACACCCTGAGACAATAAAACTTCTTAAAGAAAACATAGGGGAAACACTTCAGGAAATAGGACTGGGCACAGACTTCATGAATACGACCCCAAAAGCACGGGCAACCAAAGGAAAAATAAACAAATGGGATTATATCAAACTAAAAAGCTTCTGCACAGCAAAAGAAACAATTAAAAGAGTTAAAAGACAACCAACAGAGTGGGAGAAAATATTTGCAAAATATACATCTGACAAAGGATTAATATCCAGAATATATAAGGAACTCAAACAACTTTACAAGAAGAAAACAAGCAACCCAATTAAAAAATGGGCAAAAGAGCTAAGTAGGCATTTCTCTAAGGAAGATATCCAAATGGCCAACAGACATATGAAAAAATGCTCAACATCACTCAGCATCCGGGAAATGCAAATCAAAACCACATTGAGATACCATCTAACCCCAGTTAGGATGGCTAAAATCCAAAAGACTATGAACGATAAATGCTGGCGAGGCTGCGGAGAAAAAGGAACTCTCATACATTGTTGGTGGGACTGCAAAATGGTGCAGCCTCTATGGAAAATGGTATGGAGGTTCCTTAAACAATTGCAAATAGATCTACCATACGACCCAGCCATCCCACTGTTGGGAATATACCCAGAGGAATGGAAATCATCAAGTCGAAGGTATACCTGTTCCCCAATGTTCATCGCAGCACTCTTTACAATAGCCAAGAGTTGGAACCAGCCCAAATGCCCATCATCAGATGAGTGGATACGGAAAATGTGGTACATCTACACAATGGAATACTACTCAGCTATAAAAACGAATGAAATACTGCCATTTGCAACAACATGGATGGACCTTGAGAGAATTATATTAAGTGAAACAAGTCAGGCACAGAAAGAGAAATACCACATGTTCTCACTTATTGGAGGGAGCTAAACATTAATATATAAATTCACACACACACATACACACACACACACAAATCGGGGGGGGGGAGGGAAGAAGATATAACAACCACAATTAGTTGAAGTTGATACAACAAGCAAACAGAAAGGACATTGTTGGGGGGGAGGGGGGAGGGAGAAGGGAGGGAGGTTTTGGTGATGGGGAGCATTAATCAGCTACAATGTATATCGACAAAATAAAATTTAAAAAAAAAAAAAAAAACAGACACACTGACCAATGGAATAGAATAGAGAATCCAGAAATCAACCCACACACTTACTGCCATCTGATCTTTGACAAAGGCACCAAGCCTATTCACTGGGGAAGGGACTGCCTCTTCAGCAAGTGGTGCTGGGATAACTGGATATCGATATGCAGGAGAATGAAACTAGATCCATACCTCTCACCGCATACTAAAATCAACTCAAAATGGATTAAGGATTTAAATATACACCCTGAGACAATAAAACTTCTTAAAGAAAACATAGGGGAAACACTTCAGGAAATAGGACTGGGCACAGACTTCATGAATACGACCCCAAAAGCACGGGCAACCAAAGGAAAAATAAACAAATGGGATTATATCAAACTAAAAAGCTTCTGCACAGCAAAAGAAACAATTAAAAGAGTTAAAAGACAACCAACAGAGTGGGAGAAAATATTTGCAAAATATACATCTGACAAAGGATTAATATCCAGAATATATAAGGAACTCAAACAACTTTACAAGAAGAAAACAAGCAACCCAATTAAAAAATGGGCAAAAGAGCTAAGTAGGCATTTCTCTAAGGAAGATATCCAAATGGCCAACAGACATATGAAAAAATGCTCAACATCACTCAGCATCCGGGAAATGCAAATCAAAACCACATTGAGATACCATCTAACCCCAGTTAGGATGGCTAAAATCCAAAAGACTATGAACGATAAATGCTGGCGAGGCTGCGGAGAAAAAGGAACTCTCATACATTGTTGGTGGGACTGCAAAATGGTGCAGCCTCTATGGAAAATGGTATGGAGGTTCCTTAAACAATTGCAAATAGATCTACCATACGACCCAGCCATCCCACTGTTGGGAATATACCCAGAGGAATGGAAATCATCAAGTCGAAGGTATACCTGTTCCCCAATGTTCATCGCAGCACTCTTTACAATAGCCAAGAGCTGGAACCAGCCCAAATGCCCATCATCAGATGAGTGGATACGGAAAATGTGGTACATCTACACAATGGAATACTACTCAGCTATAAAAACGAATGAAATACTGCCATTTGCAACAACATGGATGGACCTTGAGAGAATTATATTAAGTGAAACAAGTCAGGCACAGAAAGAGAAATACCACATGTTCTCACTTATTGCAGGGAGCTAAAAATTAATATATAAATTCACACACACACATACACACATACACACACAAACCGGGGGGCGGGGAGGAAGAAGATATAACAACCACAATTATTTGAAGTTGATACAACAAACAAACAGAAAGGACATTGTTGGGGGGGAGGGGGGGGAGGGAGAAGGGAGGGAGGTTTTGGTGATGGGGAGCATTAATCAGCTACAATGTATATCGACAAAATAAAATTTAAAAAAAAAATAATAATAATAATAATAATAAAATAAAAAAAATAAATAAATAAAAAAATAAAAAAAAAATAAAAAAAAAAACAAATTGTATTCAAAAATACCAACCCCATCCTTCAAAAAAATCCTTTAATGGTAATATAGATTTTACATATCTATTTCTCATTTATTTAATCAACAGCCATATTCATTGTTAATAATAATAGTAAGCACTGGCTGTGAACATGTAATAATGCAAGACCCCCGTGATGAGGCTTCACATATGTAGCTGGTATGTTGAAAGACCAGGGTTCTTGTGTAGAGTACTAGTTACAGTACAGGTTATATTGGTATAAAATGGTGACCAAACTACTGGAGGTTAAGTGAGAAGGTTATTTTTCTCTTTTAGGGCAATCTAGAGTGCAGGGGGCCAAAGTTGGTGGAATAGCTCCACCATGTTTAGCTGGCTCTTCAAGTAGTAGCCATTTCCTAACAAGCAGAAAGGAAGAAAAGAAAAATTCATGGCAAACATTTTATCTTTTAAAAAGTCAGATAAAAATAATCAGCCACAATGTATATCGACAAAATAAAATTTAAAAAATAAATAAATAAATAAATAAAATAAAATATAAAAAGTCAGATAAATATACAACCACTAGAGCTATAAAAACTAAGCTGAGTTTATTTCTTGCCAGGCAAAAGAGAGCCACAGTACTCAAAATCAAGTTCATGAGTTAAAAGTGGAAGGGGTTAGACATAAGGTAAAAGGGGGAAGTTTTGCCATATAGGGCAAGATTCTGAAGGAATCATTTGATTAATAAGAGGACTGTACGCCTGCTTCAGGATGGGTCATTTCTTAGATTTATGTCATAAAAGCATGGGAAGAGTTCTTAAAGAGATCCAAGATGGTTCTGCAGGATACTTGCACTCACGTACTTAGGTCTCGGCAAATTTTTTACCCAACAAGGAGATGACCTGGAAAGTGTACATATGTCTCACTTCCAGCCATGCTCTAGGCATAGTCTTCTGGCCACACTAACTGCAAGGGAGACTGGGACATGTCGTCTTTGATCCAAGAGTCCACATGTCCAGCTAAATCTCAGGGGGTTCTAGTACTAAAAGAAAGACAGGAAGAATGGAAGATAAGGAATAACTATTGATCCCTACCACATTGTGCCTTGCTGGCCACTCAAGAATTCATGATCACCCTTCTCCCAGTTCAAAGAACACCCTTACCTCCTCCTTTAGAAAGATAAGCCCAAACTCTGTCCAGTTACTGCATCCAGCCCAACCTCCACAGGTCTGAGGTTGGCTCCTAGACAATAGGCTTCCCTGCCCCACCCCATCCAGTAGAAAGTGGTAGAGAAGGAATGGCATATCCACAATGAAAACTCCCATTTAAATAAGGAAAGAATGTGGAACACTCACTATTCGGTGATCCATAGCAAAGATGACATTCTGCTGAGCAGTAATTGTGAGGACTCCCTGCCCTTGCAGGGGAGTAGGTTACCTGATGGTGATCTCTGAATGATTCCCTTGTTGATTGCCTTCTGTGACCCTGGCTTTGCCCTCTGAGAGAGTCTTCCTTATGCATTACTATCTGTGGCCCCATCTGAAGATGCTGGAGTGTCTGTCCTTCTGGACAACCCATTTCCTGCTCTTGTACATTTGAGAGCCTGCTGGATTTTTTAGGGATGAGAAAATTCACAGCCTTTGTGAGCTAGGCTTATAATTTCTTGGGAAATACAACTACTCACAAAACTTAGTAGGCTGCCTATCCATTTTCTTCCAGTCAGTTCCATGCAGGGGTGTTCTGGGTCTGGCTTACACCAGCTTGCAAGATCCTGTTGTGCGCATTCCTTTCCAACTCCACACAATCAGTGGCATCATGTTGGTAGCCTGAAATAAACCACGGAGGGAGGATTTACACCAAGAAAGTCAGAAAATACTAAAAATCAAAGCATTTTTTAAAACATAGACCTGGTTATTATACATTTACCAGCACCATTGGTTCTGCATAAAAGTAATCATACTCAGGATCTCTACTGGACAATTTTCCTAAGCCTGCTGGCTCTTCCCCTTTTATTGGCTTTTAGTTCAGCCCCTTCTCCTCCCCTTTATTTCAACAAGAACTACTACAGGGCTTGAGTCAGAAGGCCATACTTTCATGTGCTCATTGTCTGAGGGCTTCCTTCCACTAGCTGAGCAGTCTTAATAGGACACCTCCGAGAAAGACTATGAATGAGTCTCATCTCCCGCTGTTTCAGGTACAGATAGAGTTGGCTTTTCCAACCCCGCAAGCCCCAAAACTCTACAACTTTAGTTTAGACTATAGATCAGAGGCAGCACAAGCCTCTATTAGCACAGTTCCATTCCCTTTCATCTCTGCTTAAATTGGCCAATTCTTGCCCGAGCTCATTTCTTTCTTCTGAAATCTTGCTAACTGAAGCAAGAAACAGTCAACACACATGATAGTCTACCTTTTTCTAACCACTTCTCTAAAGTTAAGTGGTCTGCCCTCCAAGTCATTGCAGGTGACAGTTTTATCAAATTGATTTCCAAATCATTACAAAATGGTCATGAGTCTTCCAGCCTTCTAACCTTACTATCTTTTTTGGTTGCCTTCTACCTAACCATTAAGACAGGCTACATATTTTAGATTTCTGTAACAGCAGCAAAATAGTTTTAGATACTAATTATTGTATTAAGTAGCATATAGGGTAAGCTTTACAGCAAATATACCAAAAAATACAGTGTCCTAAATAAATGTATCTTATTCTTCCTTCATACTATCCCAGAGCAAGCAGTCTAAAGCTAGAGGTGTAGCTCTGACATCCTCAATTTGTGGCCCAAATTTCCCCATCATTGCCATTTCTTATCCATAGGAAAAGAGTATCTAGATAAAGCAGCTTATTTTTAATTAAATGACCTGGAAGTTATAAATAGCACTTCCACCCACACCTTATTGGTCCACACTTAGCCATGTAATCACACCACTACAGGGAAGGTATCTTACCTGTACAGGAAGGTATAACAAAAATACTATAAACTGGGTGACTTATAAACAACATAAATTTATTTCCCACTGTTCTGGGGGCTGGGAAGTCCGAGATCAAAGTGCTAGCAGATTTGGTGTCTGTAGAGAACCCATTTTTCCTGGTTCATAGAAGGTGCCTTCTGTGTCTTCACATAGCAAAAGAAGAGAAGCCTGTTCTCTGGGGCTCTTTTATAAGGGCACTATTTCCCCCATAAGGGCTCTGCCATCATGATCTAATCACCTCCCAAAGGACCCACCTCCTATTATCATCACATTGGTGATTAGGTTTCAATATATGAATTTGGGGAAGACAGAAACATTCAGACCATAGTAGAAGGCTGGAGAATGTTGTCCTTAGTGGGTATCCATAGGCCCAGCTAAAAATTAGAAGACTTATTACTAGGAAAACAGATGGAATAGAAATTATGAACAAATTGTGGTTCCACCACATACCTGAATAGAAAACAACATATTATTTATAACATGTGAGCTCTAGCATATTAGCCCTAGGAAGCAGTTCTTCTCTGACCACTTGGGTAAAATCTAGGGTCAGCCTTATGATTTTTATGGTCACTCTCAAATAATAAAAGTCTGCCAGTCACTTAGTCCTCCAAAATAGCCTCAGTTCACTAATTCATATATCTATTCCAGTATAATAATTAAAACTCACACATTCATTGAAAGTTAAAGCTTCCCCTCCTTGTGAGCTCAGTTCTGCTGAAGGTGGGAAGCCTGCATTGAGAAATGAGTGCAGAGTTGGTTTCTTTTCTATTTCTTTTCCTGTGATCCTACCCATCTAAACCCAACTCAGAAGCAGCAATCACTTATTCCTCCATCGTTGAAGTCAATTGTCCATTGACTCACTTCTCTGCCTCAATTTAACAGGAGTTCAGAGCTCTACTTCATTTATTTTGGTGGAGACAGGCTTTTCAGCAAATTTATGAATTGCTCCCTAGAAACCTGAATCATATGCCATCAGGATTATGAAGAACATTGCATAATATTTCTAATGAGTGGAAGATGAGGTGCAAATTTTTAATTAGACATGTTTCATGGGAAGGAAAAGAAAGTAAAAGTTTTTGAATAAAGGTATAGTATAACTGGTTCTTTTCTCATTCAGCAGTGTTTTTGTAGTATTTGGAATAAGCAGTTATGAGATTTGAGCTGGTTTTCACTAGGTTGCTTACCTTGTGACAGGAAAAAATATCATTGTTTTAGTTTAAACACTTATTTGCATGTATATCTCAGTTTATAGATACCTCTCCTTACCTAGTAAATTTCAGAGGTACTATTCAAGGGAAATTAAGGCTATTTTCAAGCAGAGTCTGTAATATAGATAGAGGAAATAAGCTATATACAGTTTGTATTATAGAACCACCATCATTATGGCATTGAGACCATTTGCATTATTACTGTTGTGTGTTATTTGGGAAATTGCCTATGTGATTATTCCTCAAAATAGAGTAATAAAGTATTGGAAGGATAAAATACTCATTATCTAAGGAAATAAGCCCATGGGGTAAAGAAGGACTGATGTTTATTACCAGAACCCAAAATCTTTCTAAATTTGATTCCTTGAAAACATAGAGGAAAAGATCATGAAAAAAAAATCGCTTCTCCTAAAGGCTGCTGAAAATAGGAATACCATTTAAAAAGTCTGAAACAAGGAAAGAAAGTTAGTGGTTTATGCCATGTTAGTCATTGAACCTTCCTGCTTACCTTTTCTTCCAGTCTGTCTCCAAATACTGATGCCTACAAGACAAAGGAAAAAAGTGGTAAAGAATCGATGATATGAACCAATTGAACTGTGCAGAGAAGTCACTTAAATTGAGGGAAGTGGGAAATGCATAAACCATTCTCCCACCACAGCTACTTTAATTTAGTTGACTGGTTTTTTCTATATGGAATGGCTCTATAAATTTACTATTTCCTCAGTGTAACCAGTGATAATAATAATAAGAGCTAACACATGGTGATTACTATGTTGCCAGCCTTTGTTCTAAGTGATTATTTATATCTGTGTGTGTGTATACATACATTTTTTAATCCCATGAGATGAGAAAGAATCTATAATTATTCCAGCTTTCCAGATGAGCAAACCAGGCACAGACAGGTTAGGTGACTTGCCCAAGTTCTTATAGCAAGTAGCACTGGAGGTAGGATACAAACCCAGGCTCAGAGTCCATGCACTGAACCCACCACCCAATGCAACCTCTCTGATAACAGTAATAGTTTTGTGGTACATTGTATTATTGTTTCCTATGATTCACTCTTATAAGATGATTAAATGTGCTCATTTATTGTCATGAGACTTGCAGTACCTTTGGTGGCACTTTTATACTTACCTTCCCCATTAAAGGTAAGCTTGGTCGTGTGACTTTCTTTGGCCAATGAAATGTCAGTCTGCCAAGTTCCTGCAGAAGCTTAAAAAAGGCATAATTTCCTCTAATTCTCTCTCTCTCTCTGCCATGAATAAAGCAGTTCCCACATAGATGCTGCTCCATCTGACCACAAGCTACTGACATGTAACGGGGACAAGAATAAATATTTACTGTCCTAATCTGCTGAAATTTAAGAGGGGTTGTTACTTGGGCACAACTAATTAATACAGTTACCATCTCCTAAGTGCCAATATGGGTTGAAACAAATTCTCAAATCTTGCAAGTGTAATATGTTGTTCTTCATAATTCACAAAGGTACTTTGTGTGTATCCGAATAAACCAAGAATCTTCATATGCTTTATTGGGAAAATGTCATTACCTTCATTTTATAAAGGAGAAAACATATCTCAGATCAAGTGACTTGTCCAAGGTCACATACTTAGCACTGCAAAGCCATTTCCAGCCTTTATCTGTCTGTGTGATTTCAAGGCACAGGTCTTTCTCATGATAGTGCACTGCATCCTCTGCCAGCAGGAGAGCAGACCCTGCCAGATTCGTATTACTTATAGAGTGTTTGTGATACTAGAGCTTAAAAGCTCAATCTCCAATTTTCAACCAGTCCGAACTGGAAGTACCCCTAAATTGCTGGTTGTGTGATGGTGTTTTTTTCCCTTTACTAATCTAAAAAAAAAAAAAAAAAACTATATTATACTGTTTAGGGAGACCTACCATCTCTAGTTGTAGTTGGTTATGCTTTATAAATCTATATGCCATCATAAGAAAACTACTGCATATTTTATCATATTAGTGATTTTTATTTATGAACTTGGTTTATACAGGTACACACTCATTGCCCCTGTGAATTTTGAAAGTCAAAGTATTATACTCTGAAGACTGAAAAATCCAATTCAACTTGATGGTCTGAAGTTATAAAGGTAAAATGTAGCACGATCAGCATAGAAATCAGAAAGCATCACACTCTTGTTAACTATAAATGTCCTGAGTGGACAACCTCTGAGGGAAACACAGAGATAAATATATGATTGGACAATCTACATCAAGGAGTAGATATACACTAGCTCAAATTAAATGAATTCCCCAGGCTATGTAAAAATCGTATGGAAAAGATATTTTGCTGTTCTTTAATTTTTGTACACTGACTTTCATTATCTTCTCTCTTCTACTCTATCTACTTTTTCACATAAGCTAAATTGGGATTTATGGGTTTTGTTTGTGTTTTTAAAGTTAGGCTGCCAGTTAAGACAAAGAAATCTTGAAACAGTATTAACCTCCACATTTCTAAAAATCCATTCCTCTACCTTGGGGGATTCTTTTTTGAGTCGTGGTATTGTCTTAGTCCTTCATATAATGCATACCCTTATTTTTCTCTAGTGACAATGACAACAATGATGTAGCTGTTTATTACTTTTCAAGGTTTAAAAGGAACAGCTGAACAGTCAGAAATTCTCAGGGAATGAGAATAAATTGCTACAAATGGTTTTGAATCTTCATAGATAGAAGGAGAGTCACCAGTGGAACCCAGTGAATGAGTCAGAGACTCACTTCATTCAAATCTTTGGTCCTTATGTTTAGACACATCTTTAGAAGACATGAAGCTGGCAATAAAGTGTTTTCTGAGACTCAGTCTCGTTGCCTTCATGGCACCGACAGGCTTTTTGTTGTTGTTGTTTTGTATCTGTGTAACAACACCCTCTTCTCTTATTTCCCTGGTAATTTTCTTCTATAATTGGGAAAATATTTTACAAGAATCTTATGTTACCCTGGGAATACTGAGATTCTCATTCTGATTTTCTGTAATAGGCTATCCATGGCCAAATTCACTAGAATTTCTCTCTCCTTATCATTTGTTGGTCCTGGAGAACCTAAAAGGTGACAGTTTGAGAGGCTCCTTGTGATTGTGAAAGCCCGAGAAGGAGGGAGACATTTGGTAAAGTAACTCAAAGATATTATAGACATTTAGGATTTCCTTTAAGGCATAACATTTTTCTAGGATTGTGACCTCATTCCCTGCTTCTGTTTCACAGGGCTGGGTGTACTTGGGAATGCCAAAAACACCAACTCTAACCTAGAGGAGGCCTAAGCAAAGCACATACAACCAAAAAGAAAGTTGAGCAAACTCTGTGGGTAGTGATGTGGAGTACAGGCCTAAAAGTTAAACATGTCAGCTAACTAGCTATTGAAGTTGAGCAAGCCACAGGCCACTCTGGTCCACTATGTTCTCAACCGTAACATAAAGGTTACTAGTTGAGGGACTTGAGGGAACCTCCTTGTTCCATCTCTTGCACTCTTCTCTTCATATCAAGTGGTGAGCTGCACACTTAATTTGCTTTACCTTACTAAGAATTTAAAACATTTTTAGGGAAGAACCTCTAATATGAAGATTTCATAGTAGTAAAAAGTTAGCTAGTGGCAAGAATTATTCAGGTATTTTTCTGCCAGGGTTCACATAAAGGAAAAATAAAATAGTATTTAAGCCAAAATTGATTTTTTCTTTATTCCACTGCTAGGGAAAGAAAAGACAATGCTTCATAAACTAAGCTAATTCAGAAGTTACTGAGCATGGCTGCAGACTTCAGCAGCTGCAAGCAGCCCCCACTGTTGCTACAGACACTGCTGCCATACAGGAGGTCCACCACAGCCCCTGTCAAAGCCACTTCCATTGCAAGGGCAGCCCAACACCACAGTAGCAGCCACCACTGCTGTGCAGGTGGCCTACATATCACTTAACTGCATTTACACAGGGAGAGTCTCCAGTGGAGGCTGGAGAAAGAGGTGAGTGAATGGTCTGCAACAGCCACCACCATAGCAGCTGCCACTGCAAGATCAGCTTGCTGCCATACCAGCAGGCACTGCCACCTCATAGGTGGCCCACTGATCACTCATTGGCATATATAGAAGGATAGTCACCAGTGAAGCCCAGAGAAAGAGGCGAGTGAGCACAGGCCCAGTGGTCAGATCCATAGGGAGAATTATGCTGCCATCTGTGGTAGCACACCTAGGGGTGGGAGGTATGTGTACAACCCACAGGATTGCCTTCATCCAGGGAGAGACACTCATGGAACCCCCAAGAGCACAGAAACCCAGAATACCCAAATAGAGTAAGGAAGAAATTCCCAATAACAATAAATCCATCCCTGAACAGGGGGAAGCAAGGTCCCAGGACGAGCCTCTGCCTGTAGGAAAGAAGGAGACAACCTATCCAAGGTCACCCATTCAAACTGAGGAACTCAAATATACCCCAGTGCACCCATCAGGGTCAGAGGAAACTCACTAGAATGCCAAAAAGCCCACCCAGGGTCACCCACCCCAGCCAAAGAGCAAAAGGGCACCCAGGCACTTCTCCCAAGAACTTGAAAGCTCGCCCGTACCCCAATGAACCAGCACAGTGTCGCTAACCTCAGCAAGGAATCACCAAGTGCCCCAGTGCCTAGGACATGGAAGCACTCACACACAACTCCAACACTGAATACAGCTGAAGTATCCACACAGAGACTACACTACTGCATCTACCTGGAATCAATACTAAAACATCCTACTCAATGGTCAATATAAAGCACATCTACAGGAGGAAGTGTCTTTCCTCCAAGTCCACTCCAGAGTAATAGAAGGAATTGCTCTACCAGATGACCAGACATCAATGTAGAAAGATATCAGAAATACAAACAAAACAAAACAATACAAGAATATATGACACCACCAAGGGAATACAATAATTCTCAAGTACCAGACCCCAAAGCAGGAGATGCTTGAAATGACTGGAAAGGATTGCAAGTAACAATCTTAAGGAAACTCAATGGCATACAAGAAGACTCAGTTAGACAACACAATGAAATGAAAAAGAGTATCCAGGATATAAAAGAGGAAATTTACAAAGAGATTAGTACCTTTAAAAAGACTGTAGCAGAACTCCTGGAACTGAAAGATGCATTAAACAGAATAAAAAGCACAACAGGGAGCTTAAGCAGCAGGTTAGAGCAAGTAGAAGAAAGAATTTCTGATTTTGAAGATGGCCTTTTTGAAATAACCCCGGTGGAAGAGAGAGAGAGAGAGAGAGAGAGAGAGAAAGAGAGAGAGAGAGAGAGGGAGGGAGGGAGGGAGGGAGGAGAATAAAAAAAAATGAAGAAAATCTAAGAGAGTTAGCAGACAACCTTAAGCACACAAACATCCAAATCATGGATGTTCCAGATGGGGAAGAGAAAGGAAAAGACATTGATGACCTAGTAAATGAAATAATATCGGAAAACTTCCGAGATGTAGAGAGACACAAACCCTCAGACCCAAGAGGCTCAAAGATACCCAAACAGATTCAGTCCAAAAAGGTCTTCTCCTTTTAACACATTACAGTCAAATTGGCAAAACTCAAGGACAAAAAAAGAATCTCAAAAACAGCGAGATAAAAGCAACAAGTTACCTATAAGAGAGTCCCCATTGGACTAATAGCAGACTTCTCAACAGAAACTCTACAAGTTAGAAGAGAATAGGATGGTCTATTCAAAATACTAAAAGAAAAAAAAAAACTGTCAGACAAGAATACTATACCCAGAAAGGCTATACTTCAGATATGAGGGAGAAGTAGTGTATTTCCTAGACAAACAAAAACTACAGGAGTTCACCACCACACAACCAGCCCTGCAAGAATCACTCAAAGGAGTCCTGCATCTGGAATCCAAAAACCGATAATCACTACCATGAATACTCAAGAAAGAACAAAATACTGGTAGAACAAGAAGACAAACAAGAGAGAGAAATTATATCTTACCACTTCAAAAAAAAAAAACAACAAACACCAAAGACAAACATTTATAAAAGGGAAGAAAGGAACAAAAGATATTTAGAATATCCAGACAAAAATTGATAAAATGCCAGGAGTAAGGCAATACCTTTCAGTAACAACCCTAAATGTAAATGAATTAAACTCTTCACTCAAAAGATACAGACTGACTGGGTTAAAAAACTAGACACAACTATATGTTGTCTACAAGAGACTCCTCTCACCTGTAAAAACACACACAGACTAAGAGTGAAGGGATGGAAGAAGATATAACACAAAAATGGAAACCAAAAATGAGCAGGAGTACCAAGTCTTATACTGGATAAAATAGACTTTAAACCAAAAACCATTAAAAGAGACAAAGAAGGTTATTATAGTATGATAAGAGGATCTATCCAGAAAAAAAACATATCATAAATTTATAGGCACCCAGCACTGGAGCACCCAGACATGTAAAGCAAACACTATTAGTTCTAAGGAAAGAAATAGACACCAATACAATAATAGCTGGGGACCTGAACACCCCTCTCTCAGCATTAGACAGATCATCTAGGCAACAAATCAACAGTGAAACACAGGATTTAAACTACACATTAGACCGACTGGACCTTGCAGGTATCTACAGAACATTTCATCCAACAACTGCAGAATATACATTCTTTTTTGTCAGCACATAAAACATTCTCCAGGATAGACCACATGTTAGGTCACAGATCAAGTCTCAACAAGTTTAAAAAAAAAATTGAAATCATTTCAAATATCTTTTCAGACCACAGTGGATTAAAACTAGAAATCTACAATAAATTAAAACTAGCAAGCTACACTCTGGAAACTATACAAATACATGGAAATTAAACAACATATGGGTCCAAGAAGAAATTAAACAGGAAATCAAAATATTTCTTGAAACTAATGAACACATTATACTAAAACCTGTGGGATACTGCAAAAGCAGTACAAAGAATGAAGTTTGTTGCAATAAACACTTACATCAAAAGAACAGAAAGATTTCATATAAACAACCTAATGCTACAGAGGGTACCGGAGCTTGGAGCAAGAGTAAATAAGCAAAAGAAAAGCCCCTAAAAATCCTGTGACGATGAGGAACTCCCACCACACAGGAGATTGTGGGTTACACTCAAATTCATTTGAATCTTGAAGAACAGAATGTCCTCAGCTGACATCTAGGTGGTAGGCAGATAAATGTAATACATTTTTTAAATAATCTGATGAATCTTCTATCTTGGTTTAGATGAGCAAATTTATTAATTTTTAATATTTGTTGTTATTTTTACCTTTTTTTATCTTTTAACTGGTATATTAGCAAGATCTCAGACTTTGTATCAGCTTCAGTTTGTATTTTACCTTTACCAACTATTTATTCTTGAGAGACTCAGTTTTTACCTTTCTAAAATGAATATGAAAGTACTACTTCACATGGTGATCGTAAGGGTCTAAAATAATAAATGGAAAATATATAACACATAGTAGGTATGAAAAGACTAGATACTTTTAAAACTGGGTCCAAGTATGTGTATGTGTCACCTTAGCAAAGGTAGGGCTTGAATAGGTTATGGACAGGTGGAAGTGCTGGAGACCAGCTCCACAGGATTTGTTGGACTTGAATAGGTGGGGTGGCTTTGGTGAAAAAAGAAAGACACGGACCACAGATGTCTAGTGCAAGTGTGGACAACAACCACATGAATCTTGCTTTATTTATATGTTTTACTTAATCTTTTACATGATGATTTATCTTTTAATCAAAACATTTCTTATTTCATCTCTATAGAAAAAGAAAAATCAAAATGTTCCAAAGCACTCATGATGTGACAAAAACACCCACTCATGCATCAATAGTTCACCCCAAAGCCTGTGGCTTGTGGCCAGGAAACTATACAATAGCAACATGCTTGGCTTTAAAACGTCAGACTTTTGGTCTGAATCATAAACCTTAACCTTCTTAGCTTATAATTTAACCCCTTTTTAATCTTACTTATACTTACTACTCTTAATTTTAATAACATTGATTAGTTATGGTTAACAATTTAATATTGCTTATGCTCTATATTAATCATTTTAATTTTTAATCAAAATCACAATGTTTATAACATGAATATTACAAAATTTAACTATAAATCTCTATTAAATTTCTATGTTATTGTTACAAATTTTGTGTTACAAACTGATTTAAACAAAACGTATTAATATCAAAATTTGTGTTTCTCTACTATCTAACTTACTTATTTTATAACGAAACCTTTTATTTCTCTGCCAATAGACTCTGGGAACAGCACAGGGAACAAAGTAAAAAGTTAAATGATCCTACTCAAACTAACAAAAACACACTATATCATTCTTATTATTACTAGGGAAACAACATGTTCTTGGTAAATCAAGTGAAACTGTGGGAATGGGGAAAAACAAAGAAATCTGTAACTGGTTATGATCAATTAGTTGTAAACACCACTGCACTCGGACCCACCGACTCCCTGGGGGATGTGGATAAAATTCCAACATAACAACTTCATTCCACACATACAAGAGCATGACCACAGCTACAATGGGTCAATGCGTACATCACTTATAGGAAAAATCAATAACAAAGTTAAATTGAGCCAACCCATACCGGGAACATGCATCAAAAACACCTTTAGTACTGACAATGCCTTTTAAATAAACCACTTAATTTTGATATATTATTAACATGTCCTTTGAGAAACCCCAGGGCCCTCGGAACCTCCCAAAGCCATACTAACCTAAAAGGTTAGGCTGTTTAATTCTGGGAAGCCTTGTCAAACAACCAAAGGTGAACAAACAGGAAATTCCACAGAGCCGTGTCACACACATGGGACCCCCTTGCAGCCTGTTGAACAAGGGGTATCACTCCTCAGGCTCCCATGCTGTTCCCTTTAGCAGGATGGCCCTTGACATGGAAGCAACGTTGAAATCACAAATTAGAGAAAAACATAGATGGAGCTCCTGATATCTTATTTTGGCTTCTGTACCTCCTGTGTGAGCTTCTGCTGGCACCTAGATCCATTAGACAAGTCACGGGTTAATTCAAGAATGGGAAATAGATTTTTCTCAGAAAGATTTGCATCCAGCACCCAGGTGCTACAGGGAGAGGTGCTGTATAAATATTTTGCTAGACTGATGAACTTCTCAAAAGCACTATGTGAACCAGATGTGGAACAGGAGCTGTCTGTCCCTCTCAAGAAGAGTTTTTAAAACACTATCTAAAAGCCACAAGAATAGTTCGAATTTTTTTTCACTTGGTTATCTCTCAGAAACCATTATGAAAGTCAGCTAAAACATAGCAAACATCAGTTCAGCCCTGCTCTTGCTTTTGCTTTAAATCAACAGCATACTTGGATTTTAGTTCACTAGAATGTTCTGAATAGAGATAAATTAATTATCTAACAACTGAAATCAGCATGTCCATACTTCAAATGGATGGCACTTTTTTTTGAGTGCCTCCAATATCTCATTATGAAAAACGGGTCAAATGGAAATAAACTAATTGAACTTAATTTGTCTCTTTTCAGCTGTGAGTCTTACAAGATTGTTAAAACCCACACCTATGCAGATCAAATTTCATGTAAATTTATTGCAGTATCAAACTCCTTGGAAACTGCACTGGAATGAATGCCTAAGTACATAATACTTTATATAAAGTCTGCTTTCGAAAAACCTTTCACAGTTTCACAAAGGTTATTAATCCTCAGAACAATCTTTTGAAATTGGTAGGGAGAATAAATTACCAAGACACACAGTAGCCTTGAAGGAAGTCCTTTCTCATTAAAAGTAAGTTTAGTAAAATGGTGCAGCTGCTGTAGAAAGCAGTTTGGCAGCTCATTAATAAGCTAAATATAAAATTAGCATGTCACTCAGAAATTCCAATCCTGGTTACGTACTCCAAAGAAATAAAAACAAGCGGTGTTCCAATAAAAACTGTACACAGTGGTTCCAAGCAGCACTATTTACAATAGCCAAAAAGTGGTAACAACCCAAATGTCCATCAACTGATGAATATATAAACAAAACGTGGTATATCCATGCAACTGACTGTTACTCAGCCATAGAAAAAAGAATGGAACACTGATACAATATGAATGAAACTTGGAAATATTATGTTAAGTGCAAGAAGCCAGACACAAAAATTGTGTGACTCCATTCATATGAAATATTCAGAATTGACAAATCTAAAGAGATAGAAAGTAGATTAGTGGCTGTCAGGGTCAAGGGAAAGGGGGAAATGGGGTGTGATGGCTTAATGAGCACAGGGTTTCATTTAGGGGCAATGAAAATGTTTCAGAACTAGATGGTCACGATAGCTGTGCAGCAGTATGAACTAGTAAATGTCACTAATGGTAAATTATATGTTATGTGTATTCTACAATTAAGGACAAATTTTAAGTGAGTTTTCTTCTTAAATTTCTGAAGGGATATAACTATAGTCCTACTTAAACTCTAAGAAGGAAACTTTAGAAAGCCTCATGGTTCCCTTCAGACCTTGGGTTCTAAAGGAATAAATACAGCCCAATGTAAGTAATTTCCCTGATTCCATGAAGTGAACTTTTTTCTTAAAGGCCTGAAGATTTCTTAAATTCTTCAGCAAAGTCTTCCCTAACCTCCCCCATTCCAAGGCCAACTTAGGTGCTTGTTTCTCTCTCTTTAATACCATCAAACCATCACGTTACATCATAACTTTTTGCTGACTTGTCTCCCTTCCCCGCCAGACTTAGTTCCTTAAGACCTGCATGTTCCTGTGGTCCTTGTACTCTGCTCTGGCACACGGGAGCATTTCCAGAAATTACTCTAACTGGTGTATTAAAATGACAACCGTATACTGCTCCCAGATTATTAACCTGTTAATTCACTAAATAATCCTTCTAATAATGGATAGATCAGTTTCCCTTTCAATAAACTGAAACCAGACATTTGCAAGGCATCTGTGTCATACACAGAAAGCAGGCATCTTTAGACATGACTGTGGTTACAGGAGAACTATATTGCTTCATGAATACATGTGCTAAGAGCAACATGAGATTTTTGTGACTTTTATCGGTCTTTCTTTAATTTTTAATTCTGTCATAATGAATCAACTATTGACTAAGATGAATAAATTCAAACTAAAATGCTGTGACCTTAATGCCGTGACTAGAGTGCACATCAGTAACATCAGTTTTGCAATGAATTGGGGAGAACAAAATTATGATAATGTCTTGACATCAATGTAGAATGAAAAGGTTAAAATGGGAGCAGGAAAAAGGAAGCAATTACTTAAGAAAATTAACATAAATATTTTTTGATATGCAGGTGCCATGGCTTTTAATGGCATAACTTAGGATAAGCCTACACAGAAAAACTGGTTCTTATTTTTAGTTTCTGCTCTATGAGGCTTCATGTTCAACTATCCTAAAACCAAAAGTCATCATCGTGGGTAGCCATCACTGGACCTAATTGCCTTACAGTTAAGGAGCCAATAAAATGAGTTAACTTATTTAGTTCCTAGGCACATATATGGCAAACAATTTATCTTCAATGGTACACCAGAAATAGATTAAATTCTCTTTTTTGTTGTTGTTGCTGTTAGCTGCTAGAAAACTCAGTGCTCAATCTTCAATCCATTGCTTGCAAGTATTCAAGACTTGATATTTTAAGTACTGACTGCTATGGTTTGAATGTGACCCCCGGAAATTCATGTGTTGGAAACTTAATCCTCAATGCAACAGTGTTGGGATGTGGGATTTAACGAGAGGTGTCATGAAGGCTCTGGGTCATTAATGCCACTATAGAATGGGCTTGCAGAAGTAGTTTCTCTCTCTCTCTTGCCCTTCTGTCTTTCACTACATGAGGACACAGCCTTCTTCCCCTCTGAAGGATAGAGCAAGAAGGCCCTCACCAGATGCCAGTGCCTTGTCCTTGAACTTCTCAACCTCCAGAACTATGAGAAATAAATATCTGTTCTTTATAAAGGATCCAATCTGTTGTATTCTGTTATAGCAGTACACACACACAAAAAAAACTGGCCTTGCCCTTGTGTCAACTATTGTGCCCTCTTCTATTTCTCTTCATCCAATTTTCTCATCCCTGTCTTTTTTTTTTCTTGTACATTGTACATATTCTTGTAGGTTGCCATAAATCCTTTTAAAACAAAGTATTATATTAAGACATAAATAGATTCAATTATATCTTCAATAGATAATAAACAAATACCCGTTCTTACTTTTCCTTTCTTTCTCCATCCCTTCCTTCCTTTTGTACTCAGGAAACTGAAGAGATATTAAGGATACTTATTATTTAAAATAGGAGAGCCATAAAGAGAAGAAATATAAAACAAATCAATGAAATTGAAAACCAAAAAACAATTCAAAAGATCAACGAATCAAAAAGTTGGTTTTTTGAAAAGATAAATAAAATTGACAAACCATTAGCATGGCTAACAAAAAAAAGAAGAGAGAAGACTCAAATAACAAAAATTAGGAATGAAAAAGGCGATATTACAACTGATTCATATGAAATACAAGGAATCATTCGAGACTACTATAAACAACTATACGCCAACAAATTTGAAAATCTGGAGGAAATGGATAAATTTCTGGACACACACAAGCTCCCAAAACTGAACCGTGAAGACATAGAAAATTTGAACAGACCAATAACAATAAAGGAGATTGAAGCTGTTATCAGAAGGCTCCCAACAAAGAAAAGCCCAGGACCAGATGGATTCATAGCAGAATTTTACCAAACATTCAAAGAGGAATTGACACCGATTCTTTACAAACTATTCCAAAAGATTGAAACGGACCCAAATCTCCCAAACTCATTCTATGAAGCAAACATCATCCTGATACCAAAACCAGGTAAAGATATAACCAAAAAAGAAAACTACAGGCCGATATCCTTGATGAATATAGATGCAAAAATCCTCACTAAAATACTAGCAAACAGAATACAGCAACACATACGAAAAATTATTCATCACGATCAAGTGTGATTCATCCTAGGGATGCAAGGTTGGTTCAACATACGCAAATCAATAAATGTGATACACCATATTAATAAACTCAAACACAAGGACCATATGATCATCTCTATAGATGCTGAAAAAGCATTTGATAAAGTTCAGCACTCATTCATGACAAAGACCCTCTATAAGTTAGGTATAGAGGGAAAGTATCTCAACATAATTAAAGCCATATATGCCAAACCCACTGCCAATATCATCCTGAATGGGGAAAAGCTGAAAGCTTTTCCTTTAAGAACAGGCACTAGACAAGGATGCCCACTCTCACCACTCCTATTCAACATAGTGTTGGAAGTACTAGCCAGAGCAATCAGAGAAGAGAAGGAAATAAAGGGCATCCAGATTGGAAAAGATGAAGTCAAACTGTCCCTGTTTGCAGATGACATGATCCTATATATCGAACAGCCTAAAACCTCTACAAAAAAACTGTTGGAATTGATAAATGATTTCAGCACAGTAGCAGGATACAAAATCAACACACAAAAATCAGTAGCATTTCTTTTCTCCAATAGTGAACATGCAGAAGGAGAAATCAAGAAAGCCTGCCCATTTACAATAGCCACCAAAAAAATAAAATACTTAGGAATTGAGTTAACCAAGGAGGTGAAAAATCTCTATAATGAGAACTACAAACCACTGCTGAGAGAAATTAGAGAGGATACAAGAAGATGGAAAGATATTCCATGCTCTTGGATTGGAAGAATCAACATAGTGAAAATGTCCATACTACCCAAAGTGATATACAAATTCAATGCAATCCCCATCAAAATTCCAAAGACATTTTTCTCAGAAATGGAAAAAACTATTCAGACATTTATATGGAACAATAAAAGACCACGAATAGCCAAAGCAATGCTCAGCAAAAAAAATAAAGCTGGAGGCATAACACTACCTGACTTTAAGCTATACTACAAAGCTATAATAACCAAAACAGTATGGTACTGGCATAAAAACAGACACACTGACCAATGGAATAGAATAGAGAATCCAGAAATCAACCCACACACTTACTGCCATCTTATCTTTGACAAAGGCACCAAGCCTATTCACTGGGGAAGGGACTGCCTCTTCAGCAAGTGGTGATGGGATAACTGGATATCGATATGCAGGAGAATGAAACTAGATCCATACCTCTCACCGTATACTAAAATCAACTCAAAATGGATTAAGGATTTAAATATACACCCTGAGACAATAAAACTTCTTAAAGAAAACATAGGGGAAACACTTCAGGAAATAGGACTGGGCACAGACTTCATGAATACGACCCCAAAAGCACGGGCAACCAAAGGAAAAATAAACAAATGGGATTATATCAAACTAAAAAGCTTCTGCACAGCAAAAGAAACAATTAAAAGAGTTAAAAGACAACCAACAGAGTGGGAGAAAATATTTGCAAAATATACATCTGACAAAGGATTAATATCCAGAATATATAAGGAACTCAAACAACTTTACAAGAAGAAAACAAGCAACCCAATTAAAAAATGGGCAAAAGAGCTAAGTAGGCATTTCTCTAAGGAAGATATCCAAATGGCCAACAGACATATGAAAAAATGCTCAACATCACTCAGCATCCGGGAAATGCAAATCAAAACCACATTGAGATACCATCTAACCCCAGTTAGGATGGCTAAAATCCAAAAGACTATGAACGATAAATGCTGGCGAGGCTGCGGAGAAAAAGAAACTCTCATACATTGTTGGTGGGACTGCAAAATGGTGCAGCCTCTATGGAAAATGGTATGGAGGTTCCTTAAACAATTGCAAATAGATCTACCATACGACCCAGCCATCCCACTGTTGGGAATATACCCAGAGGAATGGAAATCATCAAGTCGAAGGTATACCTGTTCCCCAATGTTCATCGCAGCACTCTTTACAATAGCCAAGAGTTGGAACCAGCCCAAATGTCCATCATCAGATGAGTGGATACGGAAAATGTGGTACATCTACACAATGGAATACTACTCAGCTATAAAAACGAATGAAATACTGCCATTTGCAACAACATGGATGGACCTTGAGAGAATTATATTAAGTGAAACTAGTCAGGCACAGAAAGAGAAATACCACATGTTTTCACTTATTGGTGGGAGCTAAAAATTAATATATAAATTCACACACACACATACACACACACACACACAAACCGGGGGGGGGGGAAGAAGATATAACAAGCACAATTATTTGAAGTTGATACAACAAACAAACAGAAAGGACATTGTTGGGGGGAGGGGGGGAGGGAGAAGGGAGGGAGGTTTTGGTGATGGGGAGCATTAATCAGCTGCAATGTATATCGACAAAATAAAATTAAAAAAAAAATAAAAAATAAAATAAAATAAAATAAAATAAAATAAAAAAACAAATCACAATGGCATGCAAGCATTAATATCTTCCAGATTTTTAAAGACAAAACTCAAAAAGGAAATTTTTATAAATTAAAGTCTCAGTAAAGGGTCAAAAAGATCAACTACAATGTATATTGAGAAGTTATAATAAAATAAAAATAAAAAATAACTTAAAAAAAAGATGTTGAGACCTGCACGTTCCTCAGATGTGATTGCTTCAATTCTTGTACAATTACTCTAGATTATACCCATTGTACCCTAAACAAGCATACAGAAATTATGAACATACAATATGCATATATGTATTCCAAATACATTTAGACAATTATTTGGATGCATTTATAGAGTTGTTTTCAAGACAACTGGATGTGTGACTAAATTTAACCATTTTCTACTTCTCACTACTATGGTGTGTATGGAGACCAGTCTATGAACTTCTGCAAAAAAGAATCTTCTATTCTCTACCACATTCTAAGCTGTGAATGCTAGTGTAATGTTATCAATAGTTACTTACTTATTGAAAGGTAATGAAATCATGCCTCCAATTACAAATCCTTTTAATATTTCCCTTTGTAAAGGCTGTGAAAGTACTGAAAGAAATGACAAGTTGCAAGCTTGTTTAGCTTCTTATTACAGTGTCTCAGCAATTATCTCCTCTTCTTAGATTACTGTGAAAAAAAGTGCATGATAAACATCAATTTAAGCAAACAAGATCTGTTGGACTTTCTTCCTTCTTCTATTAACAATAATAAAGAACACTCTTTCAAAAAGACGAGGATAAAATTTGCTCCTCTATTCTATCAAGTGAGGTAGCAATTTATGGTGCATTACTTTATTTATCTTCACAAATCAACGGTCTTTAAAAGATGATGAGATAGATAGCTTCAGCTAAGACTAGATTTGTCCTCCCACCTGAAACAAACAAATAAACAAAAACAGACAAAATATGTGAAACAACAGTTTTCAACACACTAGACACCAAGCGACAAAAAACAGTGATCTCTGAAAGATGAAAAACAAACATGATGTAGTGGGTTGAATTATGTCCCCCCAAAACTCCCTGAAGCTTGAATTGTGTCCCCCAAGTGTTACGTATTAGAATCTCAGCTCTCACAGTGACTGTTAGGAGGGTGGGAAATCTTCTTATGGTAATTGAAAGGTGGAGTCTTGAGAAGGTGATTGGATTGTAGGACCATGTGGTAGTGAACGGACTTAAAATGGTGGCCAGGGGCATGGTTCTGAGGGTTTTAAAAGAAGAGTCTATCTCTTTCTCTCTGCTCTCTCTGCTTCCACCCTCTTGCAGTGTAAGACCCCTGAATCACTGTCACCACCACCAGATGGACTTTGAATTTCCCAGCCTTAGAAATATCGTTTTTCTTTATAAATCACCCAGTTTCAGGTATTTTGTTATAAGCAATGTAAATGGACTAATGTACATGGTGATATCTACAATTGACCCAGATGACTGCCTTAAGAAGTTTCCAGGCTGTGGTGCACAGGGAGGATCTTGACAAACTCTCTGAGTTAAGGAGATAGAGTTGAGCATATGATGATACTAAAGAAGCTAGGGCTCATAGGAGAGCGTATCTGAAAGGTAAGAGATGCATACAAAGAGACTTTTGAAATTCTCAGAAGGTCCTCCTTGAAAACTCACCATAGCACTTATCAATACATGCATGTAAGAAAATGGTCCTTGGGCAGAGAAAGAGCCATCTGAAAGGGCTAAACAAAACAGTATTCAGTGTTCATACAGAGCAATAATTCCTGTCCCCACCAGCCATACTGGGAAATTTCATAATTCGCAAGACATTGGTCAGAGTACTCAGAAGGGTCTTGCCTCAGTAGCTGAGAATAAATAGCTTTAGACTAAATGGTGCTCTGGTCCCATCTAACAAATCTTAAAAGCAAGATCTGAATGGCTCAAATTTCCAAGTAATGTAATCGCATCCCAGAAAAAAAAGGTTAAGAATATTTATAGAAAAACAAAACTATTCATCACACAAGAATGTAAAACTTATGATGTCCAGCATTCCATCAAAGATTTTAAGCATACAAAGAAGCAGTAAAATATGACCCATAATGAGAAGAAAAATCAATCAACTGAAGCCAATCTAGAATGATGTCAATGTTAGAATTAACAGACAAGCACCTTAAAATGGTTATTATAAAATTTTTCTATATGTTCAAAAAGATAAGTAAAACATGTAAGATACAGAAAACCTCTAGACATGAGAACTATACTGTGTAAGATCAAAAATATATTGGATGGGATTATCAGCAGGTTAGCTATCGCAGCAAAATGATTAATGAGCATGAAGAGATGGCAACAGAAGCTATCTAAAACAGAGAAAACAGAAATTTTAAAAATAAAAGCCATCATTGGGCTGTAGGAAAACTTCAAGAGGTCTAATATACATATAAGTAAAATCCCCAAAGAAAGGGGCTAGAAAGAAAAAAAATGTGAAAAAATAATGATCAAAGATTTTACAAATGTAGCAAAAACCATAAACCTAGAGATTCAAGAAACTTTAATAAGCCCCAAGCACAAGAAAACCACACCAATGTACATAATAATAAAATTACTCAAGACCAGTAGTAAAGAAAAAATGTTAAAGGAAACTGGTGAGTTACCTATAAAGGAACAAAGATAAGGATGACAGTAGAGTTCTCACTGGAAACAATGCAAGCAAGAAGAGAGTGAAGCAACATATTTAAAGCACTAGGGGAAAAAACTGTTCACATAGAATTCTATACCCAATGAAAATCTTTCAAAAATAAAGGTGAAGTGGAGACTTCTTCAGACATGTCAAAAAAAGAAAGAAAAGGCTGAAAGAGTCCATAAGCCTCTTACCTGCACTACAAAAAATGTTAGAAAAAATATTTCAGGCAGAAGAAAAATGATACCGGATGGAAGCACAGATCTATACAAAACAATGAAGAGTATTGGAAATGGCCATAATTACTACATTCCTAGAATGTGACTTCTTTCAGTGCTGACTGCACCCCTGCCTTCCAAACATACAACCACCAGGGAAGATAGGTGAGGGTCCTATGTGCAGAGTAAGAAGAGTGGTCCATCCCTCACCTGGCATGGCTGAAGACCTACTTGGAAGAGCACAATATGTTTATCATCAACTGAAGACGAGATGATATTGATAAGAAGGACACATTAAAATTGTGGAGCAAAAGTTTTGATAGTGCTCAAAGGAGAGAGGCATAGCCAAATCTGAAGGACACTCTGACACTTGGCATGGAGTCTGTTGATGAGATGGGGTGACCACATGGGGTGCCAGTGGTGGGAGGACACAGGGCTGCTTTCAGGTGCTATATACTAGAGGATCACCCTGGTAAGAATAAGACCATGAAGTACTACCTAAAGCAGTTTACAAATTCAATGCAATTCCTACAAAATACCAACAATATTCTTCTCAGAAATAGAAAAAAAAAATCCTAAAATTTGTGTGGAAGCATAAAATACACTGAATAGCCAAAGCAATTCTGAGCAAAAAGAACAAAGCTGGAGGCATCACAATACCTGATTTTAAAATATGCTACAAAGCTATAGTAACCAAAAAGCACGGTACTGGCATAAAAACAGACATAAACCAATGCAATGGAATAAAGAACCCAGCAATAAACCCACTTATTTATAGCCAATTGATTTTCAACAAAGGTGCCAAAAACATACATTGGAAGAACAGACACTCTCTTCAATAAATGGTGCTGGGAAAACTGGATATTCATATGCAGAAGAATGAAACTAGATCCCTATCTCTCATCCTGTACCAAAACCAACATAAAATGGATTAAAGACTTAAATGTAAAACATGAAACTATGAAAGTACTAGAAGAAAACATAAGAGAAATGCTTTAGGACGTTGGTCTGAGCAAAGATTTTACAGATAAGACTTCAAAAGCATAGGCAACAAAAGCAAAAACAGACATATGGTACAAATCAAACTAAACACTTCTGCACAGCAAAGGAAACAACCAATAGAGTGAAGAAACAACCTGAAGAATGAGAGAAAATATCTGCAAACTATTCACTCAACAAGGGATTAATATCCAGAATATACAAGGAACTCAACTCAACAACAATGACGAAAATAATAATAACAATAATCCAATTTTAAAATGGGCAAATGACCTGAAAAGACATTTCTCAAAAGAAGACATACAAATGGCCAACAAGTATATGAAAAAATTTTCAACATTAGTACTCATCAGAGAAATGCAAATCAAAACACAATGAGACATCATCTTACCCCAGTTAGAGTGGCTATTATCAAAAAGACAGAAAATAACAAATGCTGGTGAGAATTTGGAGAAAGGGGAACCCTTATATATTGCTGGTAGGATTGTAATTTAGTACAGCCACTTTAGAAAACCGTATGAAAGTTCCTCAAAAAAATAAAAATAGAACTATTAGGTAATACAGTAATCCCACTACTATATATATATATATATATATATATATATATATATATATATGTATATCCACAGAAAAGCAAATCAGTATGTTGAAGAGAGGGAGAGAGAGACAGAGAAAGAGTTTGGACTGTTAGATTTATGCTGTTAAAGGAAGTTAACCCAAAGCAAAATTTTAAAGTAAAAGGATTTTAACTTCAATATTTTTCCTATTCCCTTTCACTTTAATTGCTTACTATCACACACTCTAAAGCTCAGTGTTTTCATATCACCACCTATGCTAATTCAACCAAAGAGTTGATGACAATGTTATTTAAAAGGGTGATTGTAAAAGTACTAGATGGAGATGATGATGCTTAACCCAAAGAATCTTAAAGATCATTGTGAGTTCAATCCCTCACCTTATAAATAAGTAAATTGAAGCCCAGAGACATCAATGACTCACCAGATATCACACAGCAAGTTCAACTTAAGCTGGCAACACTGTCCTCCCTCCAGGAGGTAACACCACTTGCTTAGGGAAAGCAAAGCTGGATTAAGGTGATACTTCCAAAATCAGACAGGCAAGTTGCCTTGGGTTGAATGTCCCCTCAAAACTTAATCCCCACTGTAATTGTTGAGGATGGGGAATCCTATTATGGTTATTGAAAGGTGGGGCCTTGAAGAGATGATTAGATTGTAGGAACATGCCATAGTGAATGGATTAAAAATGGTGGTCATGGGCATGGTTTGGAGGGCTTTAGAAGGACAGTGAATGAAGTTAGTGTCATTCTCTGCTCCACCATTTTCGCAATGTGGTACTCTGTTGTCACTGTTGCTGCCACCAAGGCTCTCACCAGCTGTGTTCCCTGGACTTTGGACTTCCCAATCTCAGAAACTATAAGCAATAAATTTCATTTTCTTTATAAATTACCCAGTTCCAGGTATTTTTGTCATTAGCAACAGAAACAGAGCAATACACAAACTTCTTGATGCCCCTTGAATTTCAATAGCTTCAAGCAGCCTCTATTTCAGAGCATTATTATTAAGTTTAATGAGTAAATTGTAAACCATAAAGTACTTGATAAACTGTAAGGTAACAGGTAAACTGTGAGCCATAAAGCCCAGTACAAATGATGGTAGATTTCACAGGATATTGACTGTGCTCTCCCCAAGCTGGCAATCCCACCTTCAAATTGTGCAATATTTCTTTACATGACATTTCCTAACTGAATCCTTTAAAGGTTTAGAGAAACTAGTATCCTCAATATCAATTTAGAAGCAATTTTTATAAAAACTCAATTTCAGGCTGTTTATTGACAGTTTGCTAAACTTTCCTAATATTAAAATTTAAGAGATGATAAACAGTTTACTGCATTTTGCTGCCAGCCCAGTTCTGGGACGCTTTAAGAAAATATTTCTTCCCCATTTCTTTCAGTTGCTGAAAAATAAGATGGCTTCTCTGACAGAATCAGATAGGTCGTAGGTTGCATACGTATTCGGACATCCTTAACGGAGGATGAATGGAGGGAAATGTTTTTAACAGTAAGAACATTTACTGTGGGATTCCAGAGTCTCCACAGGGCTCTGGAGGGTATTTCTCACAGACAAGTCTCCCTCCAGTATACTTTTGGTGGCCTTCTGTTGCATAGGGTAGATCCTCACTGAAGGCATGTGTGAAAATGTCAAGCAACCAAATAATGTCTTTGGAGTCCTCTGCCCAAAGTTTCTGATGATGTTTGCAGTTGCCATCAGACAATGCACCATTATGAACCTTTGTCCCAAAAGGTATTGGTGTTCAAGTGTGTCAGATAGGGTGCTTTTGGGTGCAAGGACTGAATACCCAAACAAAACTGGGTATTGGCTTAAGCAAATTGGCTTTATTTGGCTTAAACAAATAGGTTTGATTATCATCATTATTGTCTCATGCAACAAGACTAGCCGTAGGTAGGCAGTCACAGGGTTGGTTCAGCCACTCAATGATGTCATCAGAGACACTGCTTCTTTTCATCTCTCTGTCTTCTCATTCTCAAAGTGTCCATTTACTTCCCACCCATCATGAATGAAGAAGGTGCGAGCTTTAAACCCTCATGTGACAATATCCGTAAGCAAGAAAGGAAGAGGAAGCAAAGAAGAGAACTTACCTCCTATCTCTCCTGCGTAAGGAAAAAAACGTTTCTAGAAACCTTTCTGTAAACTTCCCCTTATGTCTGTTGGACGGAACGGAATTCCATAGCCACCCTAAGCTGCAAGAGAGGTTGGGAAAAGTGAAACTATCGTTCTTAGTGTCTATCCCACAGGCAAGAAAGACAATGCTTGCTGGGCAGGCTGTTACAATAATAAACACTGTTTCAGTGTGTTGTAAACACTTCACATGTAATAATCCATTAGATCTTCACAATCACACCTTAGGTTAGATGTGATTTTTACCATTTCACAGCTAAGCAAACTAAACTACACAAATGTTAAGTAACATGGTGAAAAGGTGAGGAGCCAAGATTTCAACTCCATCATCTGACTGGAGAGGCTGCACTCCGACTGCACGAGGCACAGCCTTCAGCTGGCAGTGTCTGCCGCAGCAGGCTGCCTCTAACATCGTGACACATAAAAGTTCTGAGTGAGGCTCGTCTCCCTGTGAAGTGCAAATGTGCCATTTTCCCCCGGCTGCAGTCACAGTGTCAGTGGGAAGAGCACAGGGGTGTCCAAGAGTGACAAGAATTGCTTCCTGTCATCATCAAGGCTGCAAGATCTGGGACTGTGATCAGGGCAAGGGCTGGGACTGGAACTGTCCACCTCCTGCCAGAGGACAGTGATAAACAGCATCCCATCATGCTGCCACAGGTGTCAGAAAGTCTCAGCGAGTCGAGGCGAGTGATGGAAGAGTGGTTACCTTGTAACAAGCAGGCAGGATTAGAATAAAACAGAGGTTTCTAAGTTAGAGGAATGTTTTAGGGGCCATTTCCTCTATCCCTCTCATTTTCAAATGAGGCACAAATAAGGTGGAGTAATTTGCCCAAGATCACCCTACTCCTTTATATAAGATATGGGGCCTTTTCCAGGTGGACACAAGTAAAAACCTGAGGCATGTCCTCAATGAAGCCTTTTTTGTCTGGCTCTTGCAAAAAACATCCCTAGCACTTCATACATGCTTGTGTTATAATTTCCCTTATAATACTGAATTTATTCACTTAGGCATGTGTCTCTCCCATTAGTTTGAGATAGTCTCAATAGCCAGACCACTTCCAAGCCCAGGTGTGACATTTGACAGCTCCACTTGCTATTTGGGTGGCCTGTGGCAAGCTATATCACCTCTCCAATACTCATTCTCTTCTATAAAATGAGGAAAGCAATAGTTCCAACCTTACAATGTTGTTGGGACAATTAAGTTTTAAATGCACATAGCACCATGTGCCAAGTAGATTCAGGGGTTAGTAAGTAGCAGTTACCGTTCATTTATAGCTCCCTGCTGCTTATTCCCATGTTTGGTGAGTCGATTTATTGATCAACAGAGGGAACTCAGAGTCAATATCATAACAGAATGTTAAAGAGACATAAAGATTCGATGAAGAAAGAAGCACAGGAAAAGGTCTAAGTCCAAAAAGGTGGTAAGGATCATATAAAACTAAGGATACGGCAGAAACAAACAAACCAAGCAGAAGAATCTCCACCATGAATTCTTTCTCCCAAACCTGCTTTGGGGCTCTCCAATATGGGCTCTTCAAAATTTAAATAAGACAGTTACCATTTTCACTAGCTTCTTTAGATAGACATAAAGAATTTAAAGCAATTTGCTTTACGTCATATAGCTGCTAAGTGGCAGAACCAGGACTAAATGCCAAGGTCAAATGACTCTCAAAACAGGTCCTCATGCCTATAAAATATTGTGAGGATTAAATAAGCTGATACATGTGAAGTTCTTGGCACAGCGGCTGGCACAGGAGTGGTGGCTGATAAAATTGCTAGTTTGATTTTTATCATTACATTTTGCCAGCCCTCTTGCACAGGTTCCAGCAGAAAAAGGTGATGCACTATTGCTCCTAAGAAAGAGGTGAAGCCCCCTAACTCCCCACTTTCATCAGTGCCAGGATCAGGAAGCAGCAAGAGGCACACACCCCGCCCCACTCCACCCCCACCCCCCACCAAGAAGCAGCAGCTGACCCAGGCCGCTGCAAGAGGCGTCCACCCATCTCAGAGTTCTATTGCCCAGCACTTGGTTCTGGTCGAACAAGAGGCTGCCAGACCCAGAGGTAGGCAGGGGGACACAGATTCAACCCTAAAGCTAACCATAGTTCTCATCCAACTGAAACCTTCATTAATAACGTGGTCAAGGAGGCAGGAGAGGGAGCAGTGATGGCAGCAGCAGCAACCGTGAAGGCAACCAAGAGAAAAAGCAGCTGGCACTGGGTCTTTGTGCCAGATCCCAGGCCCAGAGGGACGCTGTCAATAATTCCAGTGGCAAATAAACAGAGCTGATGGCTGTGCCGGGGCCCTGAACCCTGCCGGGAAGGGACCAGAGGAAATAGGGTTCTTGTAATTACACTGTGCAGGCTCAGCCATCGTGGGCGTCCCCGCAGCAGCCTCTGATCTGTCCCAGGCTGGGAGCTGCAGAAACACCTGTCACTGCAGAAGCAGTCTGGCAAGCGAAACAAAATGAGGAGCATGCAAGCCACCTGTAAAGGAATTTAATGCCTAACAACCTGTGCAAAGCTCCTGATTGTCATAATTAATTTGGCACCTATTCACCAGTAGGTGATAAACCAGTGCTGTATAGTGAAAGCCCATTTCCTGCTAACATGGTTTTATCCCCCACCCCCCAGTAATCAAAGCCGTGAGAAATCATGTCATTTGAAAAACCCAAGCCCCATATTTTCTTCACAAAACTGTTTTTAATGTCTCTTCTTTGGCCCTCTCTCTCTCCACTATTGTTTTGAACATCTTACTTTCTTCAGCTTATCCAGTTACTTCTTCCCTGTTGCATAGTTTAGGTTATAATTATTCTCTCATTTTCCCCTCCAGCTGGCACCAGTTTGGTCCCTTCCATCTCATATATCTTTAAAATGTCACACTGTTGTTCTAGGTTATTTAAAAACCCTGGAAAGAGGGGGAATGTAACCACCGCCAGCACGTTCTCACATCCCTTAGAAAAGTTTCCCTGCTGGTTTCCTATGTGCCACCACTGACAGGATGACAATCCAGCAAGCTCACAACAAACAGCTGAGTGCCATTTCAAGGAAAAAATATGAAAACAATCATCTGGCTTCTGCTACTTCCAAAAAAAAAAAAAAAGGCTAAGGATACCATATCAGAGCAGAAACAAAGCAAAAACATTTAACAACAATAGCATCCCATGTATCAAGCTCCCACAGTTTCATTTCCTCTCTTTCCAGGGTTTTTAATTTCCATATTGCACAGCTAAGTCACAGGCCAACTCCACTGATTAGGACTTTTATAAATAAGATACTTTCGAAACAAAGCAGTTTTTATTCTGTTTCTGCATCTGTCACCCCTAAAAGATACAATGATCCAAAGTTTATCACTGAGAGACAGAAAAAAAAGTGGAACAAAAATTTTACAATAAAAGAGTAGACTTTTTTTTTGTCTGAAAATGTGGAAAACAGTGAATCCATTTTCAGAAGTTCTCTGACGTTTTCTCGGTTTTGATCCCAATATAGTACATTCTCAGTATAATCAAATTACTTACATGAATAATAACCAACATCAGCAATCTGTACTCGGTAAGGAACTAAGCTTATATAATTAATTCCCTTGAGTATTTTCTAAACACAAAATCACAACTATTTATAAATGTTAACCTTTAAAATACACTCGAGAATGATTGTCTCAGCATTTATTTAAGTAGAAACTTTTTCAAAAAAACCGATCACAAGGAACTCCAACTCTTTCCTCCGAAGCTCTCTAAAATTAAAAAGAAGAAACAAACAGGAAATCTGTTTTACAAATATAATTTGAGATATCAGTCTGTATATTTACAGTCAGGAGCTCATAAGCAGAATATCTCAAAGAGTCCAGTGGTCAGATATCAGGACTGCTCATCTGACAATGTCCTCTAAGTTGAACGTGGCGATACCTCGGTTTTACAGAAGGAAGATATTAAGTACCACAGGGCTAGAATAATTTACTTACTATGAAGAAAAAAGTTAAGGACAAACTAAACTTGGTCCAGATAATTCTCAGATCCTCACACATATAAAACAACTTGCATTCGTTTCAAAAAGAGAAAGACCATGTCCCTTCTGTTCTCCTTTGCCTTCAAGAAATAATTTTTATTGTTAATTAAATATTAAAATTACATAAATGGTTAAAAATTAATTTTTATTTTTTCAGATAATAACCATTATGAATATCACTTAAATATGCAGCTATTTTTATTAACTTTATTTTTTGCATTAAAAAGACAGCACTTTTAGGGTAGAGTTAGATATTCTAATTGAACAGTAAAAACCATTTTAACTCCTAAAAATTGAACAAAGGAATTGTATTAGTGAGGAACATACCGGATACAAGTCATGAAACTCCAACTTCAATTAACTTAGGCAAAAGGAGACTCAATGAGGAGGTTACCAGGCTATTTCATGTATCTAAACAACAGCAAGGGACGGGGTTTTATGCAGCTTGACTCCAGGGCCAAGGAAGAACAGCAGCAGACTTCCTTTTGTGCTCTCAGGGGTTCAGTTTCACACCCCTTCTCATTAGAGCTTGGGCTTTTTCTCATGGTGGCCACTAGCAGCTTCCAAGCTCCTTGTCCCACTGTTTCTGCCAACAAGGAATACTCATCTACTCCCCTAGTACCTGTTGAAAAAATCCTAAGGACCAACCAATCTGCCTACCTTGTTCTGAGTGACTATATGCAGGAAGGTGAGATGCCCTTAACCACCTAAAGGGCATCACTGGAATCCAAGTAGAAGTAACGCTCCAAGAAAGGGGTTCGGGGGAGGCAGAGGTACTGAGTAGGCTACTGGACAGACAAACCAATAAGTAATAAAGAAAGAAAAAAACACAAGCACAGATTCTGAAAGTTCAGGCATTGTCAGAAAGATAAGGTGACAAAAGATGGAGTACCAGAAGTCTAAGTTTTTTTTTTACTTCTATATCCCAGGCAAAATATTGAATAAATAACTTTAAAACTTGATAAAACATCAGTGTCTCTCTCTCTCCTCTCTTAGATGTTTTTTTGTCATTTCCCCTCGGCTTCTGAGTTTTTGGTCTGCAAATTGCCCCTCACAGCTTATGCGAAGCATCCACAATGTTACTGTCAGAATTGTTTCAGAGTTGTCTATGCTGCTTTCAGGGTTCTGATCTTCAAGTGGGCATTTTCTTATTTTGGATTCAAAGCATTATCCTCCGGCCTTTGAGATTCTGATACCATTTCCTGTTCATACTCCTCCTTCAATTGCTGCATTTTCATGTTTAAATCCAGTAATGTTCTGGCCAGCTGGCGGTTTTGCAAATGCATTTCCAGCTAAAAGGTAGAGGGGAAAAAAATAAGGATTTTTATTAGCCTGAGATACAGATCAAATGAAACTGCTCTGTGACTGCACAGGAGAAATAAGGAGTTTGTAGGAAAGGAAAATAAGATATCAAGAAAGATGTATTTCTCATCTTATTCTCCAGTTCTGACTGTTTGCCCTGGCCATTAAACTGACTTTCTATACGACAAGGTAAAACCTGGATATATAAATAGCTTTTGAAATGGCCTTGAAATGAAAACAAAAATAGCTGATGCACAAAGCTGTCCATATGAAAAATACCTATGCACTGAAGGCTATTTTCCAGCAATGGCATGCAATCCACAATGAAATCATTTATCTTTATGAGTTTTCTGAGCCACAGGATAACTGCCTATGGCCACCTGAGTGTTCAGAATCTGGGCCCATTTATTTGATTACTTGTCATTTCAAGTTTTCAGGATTTTAAATGGTCTCCCTGCTGAGCAAAAACATTTAACGACACCTTAGAGGAACATGTATAGTTATGTGTACTTATATAATCCAATGCGTTTCACTCTAGAGTGAAATCTGTTACATAGCAAGGCCGATTTATCCCTTCTTCCACTGAGAGTTTATGAAGGTCCTCATGTGTTAGAAAAAATAATAATAGATTTCTAGGGCATGTTACTTAGGGGCAGCCCAACAAAGATTAGCCCAACATACTTTTTGTATTATAGATGAAAACTAATGATCAACTACTTGCAAATTTCTTCAATGAAGATCTTGTTTAATGCAATTCATGAGGAACTTGCTCTCTCTGCTTAAAACTCTTCATCAACTCATCAATAGAAACCACCCCAGGATGAACCAGGGTGTCATGTCTGTAGAAAGCAATATTGGTGGTGCCCTCCCAATTCGCAAAATAAAGCATTGGATAAAATTATCTGTTTTCTCTGAGACGTTTTTCTTCATTCCTCAGCACTGGAACCATTTCTCTGAGTGCAAGAATTAGCAAAGAATAAAGTAAATGAACATCTAGCAAACAAACAATAACAGTAACCACACAACCACAACCACAAAAAGACCCTGTACTTTGCTTACAGGAAGCATCAGTTTTCTAGGGTGGCCCGGAAGCTCTATAACCTTGCCCTACTTTTCCAACTTAATTTCCTGGCACTCTTCCCTGTGTCAGCTCCTTGTGCAGCTGGTCAGAAATCTTGCCAGTCCCTGAATGCCACGCTAAGCCATATCTCCTTCTGCCCTCTCTGTGTAAGATGCCCTTTGCTATTTCTTTTCCTACTGAGCCTAGTCAAATGCCAACTCTTCTGAGAAGCCTTCCCTGATTTAACAGGCAGACATAATTGCTTCTTATCTGTGCTTCCACAGCATTCTGTACATGTGCCTGTCCTAACACACAGACTATACTAGACTAGACTAATGATCTTGAATGTGTTTCTTATTCATAATTGTATCCCCAACTGTGAGTACACTGCCTAAGCATACAACACCGTGGGTTCTCTGTATGTTTGTTAAAAGACTGAGTGAGTGAATGGATGAATGAATGAATTAAGGAACTGATGAATATCTATCCTGTACTTTCATGCTAAGAATCAAGGAGTTAAATTATTGATAATAGTTTACCACCTAAGTAAAGGAAGTATGTATAATTCACACTTATTTAGGAAATTCAAACACCAATGGTTCTTTAACTTTTCTTTCATCATGGATTCCTTTGAGAATCTGATGAAAGCTATGAACACTTTCTGAGGAAGGAATGCACTTTATGCACATAAAAAATCTTGTGTACAATTTTAGGTATATAGAACCCATGAAATCCACTCACAGATCCTAGAAATAAACACGCTCCACCTAGAAGACCAAGTAAAACAACAGAACATAGTAAAAATCACAACATGACTCTAATCAAATTGAACTTGTTCATCACTGTTCCTTACACAAATACCTAATATGTGTATGAATGCATGATAATTTCTATAGAAATCTGGCTAATGGCCCATAATCAAAAACAACTTCTTCGGCCGAGCCCGTGGCGCACTCGGGAGAGTGCGGCGCTGGGAGCGCAGCGACGCTCCCGCCGCGGGTTCGGATTCTATATAGGAATGGCCGGTGCACGCACTGGCTGAGTGCCGGTCACTGGCTGAGTGCCGGTCACGAAAAAGACAAAAAAAAAAAAAAACTTCTTCTAGTGGTAATGATATTAAACTAAAGCATCCACACTCTTTTGCCTCTTCCTCGTGACCAGTCACATACATTGGTGAGATCGTTGACCGAGATGTTGAGCGTGGTCTGTAACCAAGGAACGCAGCATCTGCGTATGTGTCCTTTTTGGGTACAGTCTCCAAAATCTATAGTAATAATGAGCATAATAAGAGATAGTAAATAGTACCTATGGTCTAGGCACTTCATATAGTATTATCTCATACAATCCTTACTGCAATCCTATGAGATTATTATTTTCATTTGACAGATAATGAGTAAACAAACTCAAACTAACCAATTAACATTGCCAAAGTTGTAAGGCCAGCAAGTTAGCAGCGCCTGTACATGGCAATTCTGGGGTTGAGCTCTCATCTGTTTGCAATTTTATTCCCTTCCTTCTCACCACTCCCAATACATTAGTTGTCTAAAACTCCTACTGGTGCAGCAACTTGTTAGAATGTTAAGGTTGAAAGGTGTTTCAGAGCCTATTCAATATAATAGTGACATATCCTGGGTCAGCAGCACAGGGAGAGGGTGGAGCCAGGTCTCAGACTTCCAGGCCTCCGGATGTCTAATGAGGCAGCTCCACCACCTAGCTGTTTAAAGCCAGGTGTTTCTTCGATACAGTTGTATCAGATATATGCATCCCTTATCAGATTCAGATTAACACACATAAAATTAGATTTATGCCATGTTGCTCTTCTTAAACTCAAAAATGAGATATTCTATTAAGGTTCTTAAATCAGACAATCTACTGATGGTTAATTCAGTTCTAAAGCAGTTATTTTATTTAGTATTCAGTGCAAAAGAGGAGAGTTTTTCAAGTCAAGTCTCCACTGCCCACATTAATAGGTGGCACCCTGTTAAAGTTTGAATTGTTTCTCTTCATTTTGTCTTTTTCAAATTGTGTCTAATTTGGAAATTTTTCTTAATTAAAAAAGTCATCTAAATTATTTACCGCCAGTTCCCCTTTTAACATTCAGACCTAACCTGCCTAATGTTCAAATGCTACAATTTTACAAAATACCTTATTCCAGTATTTGCAGTTTTCTGAATTCTCACCAAGGGGAAAGATAAGGCTAAAACTTGCCAGATGTAAAGAGAAAGGTGCTGGTGACCCTGCTCCATCAATTTCATGGGAGACTTGATCACATGGAAATTTCCTCCTCCACGTTTCATGCACACGCCCTCTGCATACATATAAAAAAACCATAGACACGGGTGTGGAGGGGACATCTCAGAGGTGTCACTGGTAGACTAGGCCCCCACGGGTCCCTGCGAGGACCCAGATGATGCTGGGCTGGTGGGAGCGTCCACTCCGCGTGCAGACGTGAGCTGGTGGCCCCGGGAAGATCAGCGGCCGGCGGCCAGCTCCCCCTCCCCGGGAACAGCTCCCGTCGGCCTCCCCAAGCCCTGGGGTGGGCTACGAGGGCCGCGGCTCCAGAGCCCGCGGAGGGGACCGAGGAGACGGCGGCCCCGGAGCGGCCTCCCCGCGAGCGCTCACCAGCTCCGAGCGCAGCCCGGCCAGGACGCCCTCGACGCGCGTCCGGCCCTGCTCCTCCCGCGCCGCCGCCGCCGCCTCCCGCGCGCGCCTCGAGCCCCCGCGCGGCACCGCCCGCTGGAGGGCGCGCACCAGCCGCCGGCCCATGTCCTCCAGCAGCTGGCTGGTGGCCGAGGCCTCCGCCGCGACGTCCGTGCCCCTGCCGCCCCGGGGGGAGCCGAGCGCGGGGCGAGGGACCGGGAGCCAAAGCCCGGCTCTGCCTGGGCCTCCGGGGGGCCCCCGGGAAGTTCTCTCTCTGCCGCGGCCCGAGTCCCCCGGGCCCATCGCGGAGACGCCGGGTCCCCCGTCCGGAGCTCTTGCTGGAAATTTGTTTCCACAAGTTCGATTGGAGGATTAGGGCGGGACGGGGCCGGGCACTGAACGCAACCGGCAGGACCCTGGCCGAGTGGGACGCTGTGACTGCTGGGCCACTCAGAGGTGCTGCTTTGCTCCAGCCCCACCTCTGTCCTCTCTACCTCTCTTTAGCGACAAAGCAGGAGGCGGTTCCCGTAACTCCGAGCAGAGCTTTCAACTGGGTCATTTCTTCTTGCTCCTCGGCGTGAAAGAAAGAGTGTTTCTAAGGAGATGACCTGGGCTCTGAGCAGGCTGTCCACGCAGGGGGAAGCTGAGATACAGGGGGAGGATTAGGGACCAAACGTGAATATTTTGACACAAAGCCTTCCCAGTTACCTTGATGGTTTTAAAACTTCATTCTTTTAAAAGATTTTTTTTCTGACTTTCTACCATCTGCCAGGTACTGTGCCAAGTGTTGGGGATGTAGAGGCCCCTTAGCTTTCTCCAGGTATTGCCAGAGTCATCCAATTGCTGGGTAGATTAACCAACTGTGTGTTTTTTCTTTTTCTCTTTTGGCGGGGTTTGGGGGGACTGGCCGGTATGGGGATCCCAACTCTTGTTCTTGGTGGTATCAACACTGCCCTCTAACCAACTGAGCTAACCAGCCAGCCCTGGGTAAATTAACTAAAGCACCCAGGAGTGCTCTGAACCAAGTTCCTAACAATTTACAAATGCTATTCCTGTTTCTTATACAAGGGCTGTGATTGAGCTTCTTGTCATAGATACATGTTCCTGAACATCATAGCATTATGTATCTAAAATATACAGGAGAATTGGTGTTAAGATTGCAAGGGAAACTGAGTCAGGTCTGAACTACAGCAGTGAGACCAGTCCAATCTCCATTCCAGTGGGTTAGATGACCATTTTAGATTGTCAGTGACCATGGAAGCAGTATCATTACCTGTTTCATCCTCTAAGTGTGTATGGTTGGTATTGTTCAAGATATTCTCTGCCTCTCCCAGAAGGAAGATTATATTTCTCTACTCCACTGACCTCAGGCTTGAGCATGGACTTGCTTAAGCCAATGAACAGTGAGCAGAAGGGACCTATGCCATTTGTCAGCAAAACCTTCAGGCGCCATCACACAATCTACATCTTCACTTTTCTAGCAGTGTCCCAGGGCAGGCAGCTCCTATACCCCAGGTCCTGGAATGAAGAGATTACAGAGCAGAAGCTGGCTTGTTACAGTGAGTAGCTTGAGGGAGAAATAAACCTGTGTAGTAATCCACAGAGATTAGTGTGTTCGCTTTTTAAAAATCCCTGATACCTAACTCTCCTTTTGATGTATCTCCTTTCTCTATGAGTAGAATGCAGAAGTAAGCATCCAGAGGACTGACGGTTCTGGTAAATTAAGTTTTACTGAATCATTTCTGTCAGGAGATGTACAGGCTAGCCAATAGCTCACTTGGGAGAGCTGGTGGTGATAACACCCAGGTCAAGGGTTGGGATCCCTGTACCAGCCAGCTGCCAACCAATCAATCAATAAATAAAATACAGTGAAGCTTATTTGTCTCAAACAAGAAAAATCTTGTTGTTGGAAAGTACTAAAAAGTTCTAGTACCTGTCCATTTGCTCTTTTTTTGGATAAATTATGGAGGTTGAGTATGAAATACAGATAATAGTAATTGGTTCTTTTCATTGACAGAGAATATGTAAAAATGCATATACAGGATCCTGTATAATTTTAGACTATCAGTTTGTAATCTGAGAATACTATCACAGCTTCATTTCCACAGCAAATATAAAAAGGGCTATGTTTCTTTTAGAACAATTTTGATTGTTTATCTTGTCTTCATGCTCTGTATCTTGAAGACATTTCAATTACAGCCTTCTAAGATTCAACTAAACCTGACACTGTAAACATATAGGAACCAGAAAATTTATGACACTTTTCTGCAGGGCCTTTTGTATACTATGATATTCACGAGTTTTGAGAAATAGAATAACTGTCAAATTTGTCTAAACAGCAACTTTGATACCCACCCTAATAAATATATTTATATTTTAACATGCAGTAAACAAGTAATTATTTTCTTTGGCAATTTCAATTCTAAGAAAAGTTTTAGGTGTTTCAAAAGCAATATCTGCTGGAAAACATTATTACCTTATTTTAAGATTGAACTTTCTTTTCAGCAAAATTGAAATATTATCCACAATCAACAGTTAAACTGTGTTTGGTGCAACGCACAGTTCAAAGAATATCCAAGCAGAGACGTACGTCAACAAATGCATTCCTTTTGTGACTGATGACACAGATTTAAATTGAAAAGGTGGAGTCCCACTCAAGATGGTGGAGTAGTCGGTTCTTGGTGTCACTCTCTCCCACAGAATGACCAATTTGCAACTATTAAGGAGCAACAACAGAAGACCCGAGATCTGCACGGGAACAGGCAGGAACCGCGTGCCGCCATGGGACCCCAGTTCAGGTTGCTCCCCACTGCATAGAGAGACTTTAGAACCTCCATGCTCCCACTCCCTAGCCAGCCATCCTGGAGAAGGCAGGCGGGGTGGGACTTCTGGCCCAGGCCGGTCCCCACCATCTGGAGAGACTTAAAATGCTTGGGGCTCCCACACCCCAAACCAGCCATCCCAGAGAAGGCAGGTGGGGCTGGACCTCTGGCCCAGACTGATCCCCACCCCCAGGAGAGATATAAGAGCCTCGGGGACCCCACGCCCCAAGCCATCTGTCTCAGAACAGGCAGGCTCAGTGGGAACCCCAGCCCAGGGTAGTTCCTGCTGACCAGAAGTGGCAGTCCCTTCAGGATCCAAGCCATCAGTGTGAAATGAGTGGACTGTGATACCTCTGGCCACAATGACAAAACACCAAAGGAAAGATACCAGAAATATGAAAAATCAAGAAAGTACCTCATCACCAAAGGAAAATAATAACTCTCAAGTGCTAGATCCTATAGAACAGGAAGTCTTTGAAATGACAGACAAGGAATTTAAAGTAACAATTCTAAGGAAATTAAATGAAATACAAGAAAACTCAGACGACACAATGAAATGAGAAAATATATAATGGATCTGAAAGAAGAAATGTACAAAGAAATCAATGCCTTGAAAAAGAATGTAGCTGAGCTTGTGGAGCTGAAGGATTCATTCAACAAAATAGAAAACTCAACAGAGAGTTTAACCAGTGGACTTGAGCAAGCAGAAGAGAGAATTTCTGACCTTGAAGACAGTCTGTTTGAATTAACACAGGCAGACCAGAAAAAAGAAAACAGAATCAAAAAAATTGAAGAAAATCTAAGAGAGACTACAAACAACCTTAAGTGCTCAAATATCCAAATCATGGGTATTCCAGAAGGGAAGGAAAAAGGAAATGGCATTGAAAACATATTCACTGAAATAATAGCAGAAAACTTCCCAGGTATAGGGAAAGTCACAGATCTCCAGATTCAGGAAGCCCAAAGATCCCCAAACACATTTGACCCAAAAAGATCCTCTCCAAGACATGTGGTAATCAACCTGGCAAAACTCAAAGACAAAGAGAGAATCTTAAAAGCTGCAAGAGAGAAGCAGCAAGTCACCTATAAGGGAGCCCCAATCAGAATAACATCAGACTTTTCATCAGAAACCCTAAAAGTCAGAAAAGAATAGGACAATATATTCAAAACATGAAAGGACAAAAATTGCCAGCCAAAAATACTTTACCCAGCAAGGATATCCTTCTGAAATGAAGGACAAATAATATATTTCTCAGACAAACAGAAACTGTGGGAATTCACTACCACACAACCAGCCCTACAAGAAATTCTCAAGGAAGTACTGGGTTAGATACCACAAAAACAACCATCACTGCCATGAATACTCAAGAAAGAACAATACCTCCCAGCAAAATAAAAATGCTAACAAAAGAGAAAAAAATAGTTTATCTATCACCCCAAGAAACCAACAAATACAGAAGACAAACAGAAAATTTGAAAGAAAGGAACAAAAGATACTTAAAACATCTACACAAAAATTAGTAAAATGCTGGGAGTAAATCAACACCTTTCAATAACAACTCTAAATGTAAAGGGATTAAATTTCCCATTCAAAAGACACAGACTGACTGACTGGATTAAAAAGATGGATCCAACAATATACTGTCTTCAAGAGACTCACTTGACCTAAAAAGACACACATAGACTAAGAGTGAAAGGATGGAAAAAGATATATCATGCAAATAGAAATGAAAAACAAGCTGGAGTAGCTATTCTTATATCTGATAAAATAGACTTTAAAGCAAAAACCACAAGAAGAGATAAAGAAGGCCACTATATAATGATAAAATGATCTATCCATCAAGAAGACATAACAATCATAAAAATATATGCACCCAATATCGGAGCAGCCAGATTTATGCAGCAAATACTATTAGATCTAAAGAAAGAGATAGACACTAATACCATAATAGTGGAGGACCTTAACACTCCACTCTCTTCATTGGACAGATCATCTAGGCAAAAAATCAATGGAGAAACACAAGATCTAAACAATACTTTAGACCTATTGGACTTGGCAGACATCTACAGAACATTCCATCCAACAACCTCAGAATATTCATTCTTCTCATCAGCACGTGGAACATTTTCCTGGATAGACCACATGTTAGGACACAAAGCAAGTCTCAACAAATTCAAAAAAATTGGAATTATTCCATGTGTTTTTTTCCAATCACAATGGATTAAAATTAGAAATCAATAATAAATGAAATTCTGGAAACTATACAAACACATGGAAATTAAACAACATTCTACTTAATGACATATCAATCCAAGAAGAAATTAAACAGGAAATCAAAAAATTTCTTATAACTAATGAAATAATGACACATCATACCAAAACCTGTGGGATACGGCAAAAGCAGTATTAAGGGGGAAATTTATCACATTAAATGCTTACTTCAGAAGAATGGAAAGATGGAAAATAAACAACCTAAAATTCACCTTAAAGATCTAAAAAAACAAGAACAATCCAAACTTCAAGTTAGTAGATGGAAAGAAATAATTAAGATGAGAGCAGAACTTAATGAAATAAAAAACCTAAAAAACAGTACAAAAGATCAATGAAACAAAAAGTTGGTTTTCTGAAAAGATAAATTAAATTGACAAATCTTTAGCAAGATTAACTAAGAAAAGAAGAAAGAAGACCCAAATAACAAAAATTAGAAATGAAAAAGGTGATATTACAACTGACACCTCAGAAATACAAGGAACCATTAGAGACTACTATAAACAACTATATGTCAACAAATTTGAAAATCTGGAGGAAATAGATAAATATCTGGATGCATACAAACTACCAAAACTGAGCCAAGAAGATACAGAAAATCTGAACAGACCAATAATAATAAAGGAGATTGAAGCTGTTATCAGAAGGCTCCCAAAAAAGAAAAGCCCAGGACCAGATGGGTTCACTGCAGAGTTCTACCAAATCTTCAAAGAGGAAATGATACCAATTCTCTACAAACTGTTCCAAAAGATTGAAACAGAGGCCATTCTCCCAAACTCATTCTATGAAGCAAACATCACCCTGATACCATAATCAGGTAAAGATACAACTAAAAAAGAAATCTACAGGCCAAATCCTCAATAAAATACCAGCTAACAGAATACAGCAACACATATGTAAAATTATACACCACGATCAAGTGGGACTCATCCTAGGGATGCAAGGTTGGTTCAACATATGCAAATCAATAAATGTGATACATCACATCAATAAAAGCAAAGACAAAAACCATACCATCATCTCTATAGACACTGAAAAAGCATTTGACAAAATTCAACATTCTTTCATGATAAAAACTCTCTACAAGTTAGGCATAGATGGAAAGTATCTCAACATAATTAAAGCCATACATAGTGTTGGAAGTACTAGCCAGTGAAATCAGAGAAAAGAAGGAAATAAAGGTCATACAAACTGGAAAGAATGAAGTCAAGCTGTCCCTGTTTGCGGATGATATGATCCTATATATTGAACAGCCTAAAGCCTCTATAAAAAAACTCCTAGAGTTGATAAATGATTTCAGCAAAGTTGTGGGACACAAAATCAACACAAAAAATCAGTAGCATTTCTATACTCCAACAGTGAACATGCAGAAAAAGAAATCAAGAAGCTAGCCCATTTACAATAGCCACCAAAAAAATAAAATACTTAGGAATAAAGCTGACCAAGGATGTGAAAAATCTCTATGAAGAGAACTACAAACCACTGTTGAGAGAAATTAAAGAAGACACAGGAAGATGTAAAGATATACCTCGCTCTTAGATTGAAAGAATTAACATTGTGAAAATGTCCCTATTACCCAAAGTGATCTAAAGATTCAATACAATCCCCATCAAAATTCCAATGACATTTTTCTCTGAGATGGAAAAAGCTATCCAGACACATATGGAACAACAAAAGACCATGCATAGCAAAAGCAATCCTGAGCAAAAAATATAAAGCTGGATGCATAATACTACCTGGCTTTAAACTATTTTACAAAGTGATAATAACCAAAATAGCATGGTACTGACATAAAAATAGACACACAGATCAATTGGAATAGAATAGAGGACCCAGAAATCCATCCATATGCCTACAGCCATCTGATCTTTGACAAAGGTAGCAAATCTACATACTGGAGAAGAGACTGCCTTTTCAACAAGTGGTGCTGGGAAAATTGGATACTCATATATAGGAGAATGAAACTAGACCTGTACCTTTCACTATATACCAAAATCAACTCAAAATGGATTAAAGAATTAAATATATATCCTGAAACAATAAAACACCTTAAAGAAAACATAGAGGAAACACTTCAGAAAGTAGGAGTGGGTACAGACTTCATGAATAGGACCCAAAAAGCGCAGGCAACTAAAGGAAAAATAAACAAATGGGACTATATCAAACTAAAAAGCTTCTGCACAGCAAAAGAAACAATCAACAGAGTAAAAAGACAACCAACAGAGTGGGAGAAAATATTTGCAAAATATACATCTGACAAAGGATTAATATCCAAAATATACAAGGAACTCAAACAATTTTACAGCAAAAGAAACAAGCAACCCAATTAAAAAATGGGCAAAGGAGCTGAATAGGCATTTCTCAAAGGAAGATATACAAATGGCCATACTCTGGTTTCTCTTCAGATCGTATAAATCTTTCGCCTTTTACAAATGGCCAACAGACACATGAAAAAAATGCTCAACCTCACTCAGCATCCAGGAAATGCAAATTAAGACCACTTTGAGATACCATCTCACTCCATTTAGGTTGTCTAACATCCAAAAGACTGAGAATGATAAGTGCTGGAGAGGTTGTGGAGAAAAAGGAGCTCTCATACACTGTTGGTGGGGCTGCAAAAGGGTGCAGCCTCTATGGAAAATGGTATGGAGGTTCCTCAAACAATTACAGATAGATCTACCATATGATCCAGCTATTCCACTGCTGGGAATATACCCAGAGGAATGGAAATCATCAAGTTGAAGGGATACCTGTACTCCAATGTTCGTTGCAGCTCTATTTACAATAGCCAAGAGGTTGGAGCAGCCCGAATGTCCATCATCTGATAACTGGATAAGGAATATGTGGTATATCTACACAATGGAATACTATTCTGCTATAAAAAATAACGAAATACTGCCATTCACAACATGGATGGACCTAGAGAGAAAATTATATGAAGTGAAATAAGTCAGGCACAGAAAGAGAAATACCACATGTTCTCACTTATTTGTGGGAGCTAAAAACAAATAAATAAACAAACACACAAACAAATCAGCAGGGGGGAAGAAGACAGAATAATCCCCAAAATTCCTTGAACTATTTAAATCAAGTGAACAGATATAATGTGGAGGGGAGAGGGGCATGAAAATCAACTACAATGCATATTGAGAAGTAAAATAAATAATAAATAAAAATAAATTTTAAAAAAGAAAATATGACAAAAAATAAAATAAATAAAAAACTAAAGTGAAAAGATGATAATTGCCAAAAACACTTTTAGTGCTTGTGAAGCCTCAATAATGGCCCCCAATGACCCCTACTGGGACCTGGTAACTCACTTCTAACAGATAGAGAGTAGGGACGTCATTTCTGACTGGTTCACAAAAATACGGTGAGTTTCACGTTCACTCTCTTTTTCTTCCTTGTTCACTTGTCCAGAGAAAGCTAGCTGCTGTGCTGTGAGCTGCCTATGAAGATGTACATCTAACAATGGACAGAGGGAGGCCCGTGGCCAGCAGCTCATGAGGAAGTGAAGCCCTCAGTCCAGTAGCCCAAAAGGAACTGAATCCTGGCACAACCACATGAGTGAGCTTGGGTGGGAATCCTCCCCCAGTGGAGTCTTCAGATGCTGCCCAGCACCTTGATTGCATCCTCATAAGAGACCCTGAGGCAGAGGACCCACTTAAGCTGCACCCAGATTCCTGAACACAGAAATCCTGAGATGATAAATCTTTGTTATTTTAAGTTTCCAATTTGGGGATAATTTGTTACACAGCAATAGATATTTAATGTATTTAAGTATTGGAAATATTTCTCTTTTTTTTTTCATGGTAAGTCAATAAACATTTCTTTAGGATCCATTATGTGCCAAAACTACAAATGGAATATAAACTATACAGACCTAGTCCCTGCCATCAGGGATTTCAGAATCTAGTAAGAGAGATAGACATGGTGACAACTCACAAAATCACATCCAATATTCTGCAACCTGAGTTTGACAACCCCATTCGATGATGTTTTGTAATACCATCTTCTTTTTCACTGTCATGCACTGCTGGCCATTCCTCCACATTCGTGTGGACTTTGGCTAGTGGCCCATTGATCTCTTTCTGTCTCCAGTGCCAGCAAGTGATTGCAAATTCCACTTCATAATTCATTCAAGAGTCTATCCTCCTAGTCCACCGAATGGTAAGCAACTTCATGTTAAGAAATACCTCTATCTTGTTCACAGCAATACAAAACACATTCACTGGCACATACTACATGACCATTAATTGCCTATTTAATTAAACTAAATGGAACCTTTGGTTTCCTCTGTTTCCCTGACCTTCATCTCTGGCTTCTGTTTCACTTCAGCAATCCACTCACATGTGCCATGCCCGGGAATGTATTATTACCCAGAATGATATCTTTAAAAGCCTAAACTCAAAAAAAAAAAAAAAAAAAGCCTAAACTCTACTCTCAGTCCACATCTTTATTTCCATCCATAATTCACCCCAACCCCTCAATTCAAGAAAAACTCCTTTTTGAAGTATTCTGCTGCTGCATATTTCCCCCTTCCCACCTGTGGTAGTTTATTTCATCAAACTCATATCAGCACTGTCTATGCTCTACCCACTTGGCCTTCTACCAACCCCACCTAGTCACTCCCAACCCCAACTTAACCTATTTACCCACTGTTTTCCCTCTTAATTCTGAGCAGTTAAGCACTGCCATATGTCTGTGTTCATCACAAACGTGTGTGCTCCCAACCTTAGTTGTCCTCTCAACATTGCTCAACAGTCCTTTAACTCATTCCTCCTTGGCCACCCCAAACCTTTGGCTAAAAGTGTCTTGGGCTCTGACCATCATCTCCCCTCTCTTTGTTTCTCAATTCCCATCATCCTGCACAGAAACTAATATTTTACTTCACTGAAATAATAGTTAACATCTGTTAACACGCACAGCACTTATTACATGCCAGATACTGTTCCAAGTGCTTTATGTTCTATCCTCACATCAACCCTACGACGTAAGTATCAAAATCAACACCATTTCACAGATGGGAAAACTAAGGCACAGAGAGAGGTTAATTTCAGAAAGCTCAGAAACCTAGACAGTCATAGAATAAGAAGTTATACCACATCTGTGCTTTCTGCCCTGGACTACCTTGCATATTAATGAAGATGAACAGGTAGGGACACCCTCAATTTCTCTCTCTTTAACATCCAAAGATCAATATCCTAATCGGCTATTCTGTTTTCACCATCAAGCTCAAAGAGGGGGAAAAAAGGGACCAGACTTAGAAGAGTAGGGTACTTTCTTCTTTGAGCCAAGAGCAGAAGAAAACATGGAAGAAGTTATAAATAATGAGAGAATGTAACACAGTGGAAGATAATAAATCAACTGAAGTAAAAACTAGGGGTTACAGAAAAAATGAAGCAAATACTACAAAAAAGAAACATTCGTGGATATTTATTGCAGCACTATTTGTTATAGTAAAATTTGTAAACAACCAGATTAAGTATCAATAAATGTGGTAAAGAATGCTAGGTACTCACTCAATCTCCATTTTCCCCTTCTCTCTTACTAACAGAACACTGATTGTTGGTGGTGTCAGTATGTCCTGCTAAAATATTATATTTGCCTGAATTCATTACAAAAAGGGATGGCTATGTGACCAATGAGATGCAAGCAGAAATTGTTAGGTAGGACTTGGATAAAAGCTTTTTGAAAAAGGGACTGACTTCTCTGGCACACAATCTTTGTTCCTTACCTTCTACTTTTTTCTGCCTGGAATAAAGATTTGATGCTGGAGCTCTGACAGCCACTTTGGGACCATGATATTGCCTTGAGGATAGGAGTGATATTCCTTATCAGAACAATGAAATGCGCCTATCTGTAAAGACATCACATAATCATCGTACCTGCCCAGGACTACCCAGCTCTCATTATATAACAAAGACAAACTTTTAATGTTTTCTGCCACTTTTTTTTTTTAGTCTCTAATACTAGCACCACAAATAATTCCTAATTAACACAATAGCAAGAAATATTTAATAAATTATGGTATATTTATAATTTAGAACTCCATAGGCCCAATCTTTAAAACGGTAGATCTATGTACTGTCCTGGTAAGAGGTCCATAGCATATTATCAAAATCCGTATGTATCACATGGTAGAACTTTTCTTACAAACTATAGATAGAATTTAAAGAGAGTTTAGAAAAATAAATACCAAATTGTTAGCAATGGTTACCTTTGGGGGCTGGGAGGTCATTGATGCAGGCCTCTTTTACTCTTTAATCTTATATCTCTTTATTATTTCAATGTTTAACAATAATTTTGTGATGCATTACCTGTGCTATAAAAATAACAGAAATAAGGAAAAGAGAGAAGTTGATCAGAATCCATTCTACCCTGACTACTTGGGATTTCTTTGGACAGGGCGCTGCTTCAGTGGCACAGGAAGCAACTTGTAAAGAATGTTTCGTGATGGTCTAAGCATTTCAGTTCACTGAGTTAACATCAGTCTGAAAGTTCATGTTTATTTGTTTTGACTTTCTATAGATTTTCATTTCTCTTGGGACCTTAGTTAAATATTATATATGTACATAAAATAGAAATATTTACTCTGTTCATTAACTGGTATTTTTTTCTCGTTTCTTGACTGGGTCCCAAATTTACCTCTCTTAAGTAGGTGATCCAGAAACTTGGCAGCTGTTTGCTGAAAGGCTGCCTTTCCATTCAGTCACTCCTCTTTCACATGCAGACCAGTGTAAACAATAGAAGAGATTCACCTGAGTTGGAAAACTCAGTCAAAATGCCAAGGGCTTCGTAGAAAACATAACTAAATGTATCCCTTGTGAATTATTGGTAAATACATGAAGCCATTTAAAGCCTTCAGTTACATTAATGCCAGCATATAACGGCTGCATTGTGTTGACCAAAACAAACACTCACAATATTTATGAGTTGATTTTTTAAGGAATTACCAAATATACTCTATATGTCTACGTAAGAACATTTTCAAAATGCTCCCTTATCATTTATCAAAAGGAGTCGGGGAGCTGCAAGAGCTGACATTCTCTTCGTAAAGCTTTGAATAGAAATCGAAATATACCTTCTTTCTTTTTTATTAGTTTCTGGGTATTCTTGAAACAGCCTAGAATCTAAAATCACGTGCACCAACTCACATTGATTTTAATGTACCTGGATGTAAGGGGCAGAGAGCACCAGCATTCATTCCTCCAACATTCACTCATTCAAGAAGTATTTTGCAGTACCTGTTATCTGCTAGACACAGAGCTAGATGCTGGTATGAATGTTTTTTTTGTTACTGTTGCCTCTTTTGCATTAATTTGATTTTCCCTGCTAAACTTCGTTTCCTTCCATCCTTTCAATTTCACACTCAGTGAAGAACAAATGAATTTCCCAGTCTTGAAAAATACTAATCCTGAAAATTAGCATACATGTGTGGAACCACTCCATGAATAAGACAACAACAGAGATAACATTCCTCTTGCTTTAAATCAATCTGAAGTCTTCACAGGGATCTGGCTTGTTGATTGAACAATGACTTTCTTTGGCTACCAGGATGCTCGCATTCCTTAGGACAGGTAATTGCTAAGTACATCCTGAGATGATGAAAACTGAGGACTTGGAGGGGATTCTACTTGTTAGTTATTTTAATGTAGTGTAAGACGATATAGACACCTGCTTTTCAAAGAACTCTTTTTTAAAATTACAGAAAAATCCTAATTAAATATAAGAAATCAAAATTAGAAAGAGAGAGGAAAGTGACTTCTGAGAAGTAGTATTTTTTTTTTTTTTTGAAGAGGGAAGAAAAGAATTAGTAACTTAAAAATACACTGGTAGAAACACCACTGTCCAGAAATTGCAGAATCAGTAACTCAGTGACCCGTACCTCTCAGAACCCTGTAGAGGGAAGCAAACCAGTAAAGTGAAGGGGAAGAGGACTAGAGTTCTAGAGACATGGGCTCTACATTCACTTAGATTTTGACTTCATGTGAGACACTCGCCCTCTTTGGCTTCTCACTTTCTCACTTGTTACTTTCCTACAAATTACATGTGCTGCACCCAGAACATTTTTCAAGCACTTTGAGTCCTCCACGCCTTTGTGGATATGCTGTTCCTGTTCGTGGAACACCCTTCCCATCCTACCCAGCTCTTCTGATGAGTCTTAACCAAAATTCACTAGGCAGGATACAGCCTCTCTCCATTGTGTGTTCCTACCGCCGTATCCACAACTCCAACGCTTTCTCTTTTTATGCTAGACGTACTTCCTTGTCATCCCCTTTAATCCATGAGCTTCTGATGCAGGCACCTTGTCTCCTTTAGGGAGTCTAGCCCACTGCACCACAAATGCTGTAGGAAGGATGGGTGGATGTTATACTAAAAGCTGACATACACTCCAGCTCTGTAAGGTTCAATGGATTTCAAGTACCTAATAGAAAAAAATTGTACGTTTGTGACTCTAGGAATACACAACTTCTTTTTAACCATGGCATCCGATGAGGCAAGCTCACTTGTGCAAGCGATGACAAAGTTATAAATGAGCAAAGCAGAGAAAACAAGAGGAGACCCCAGCTTGCTGCTTCCCAGTACCTGGGAGCCCTCTGCTGTCCAGAAAAATAAGATACTGCAACCTCTCCCCAGACTAACACGGCAGTGTTGGACACTTAACATGCAACCTTAAAACTTACTTTTACCATTTCATACACCAGATCATCATTTACTGGCTTCTCTTACCGTCCACCTTCTGAATCAGCCAAGTCCTTTTTCTGGGTTTTCTGTTTTCCTTAGTGGTACCACTATGATCCAAATCATCCTGAATGGACATCCCCCACCTCCACTCCTGCTCCTTCTCTTTTTTAGCAGCACCGCTATTACTAATTGAACTTTTCCTATGTGCAGGGCACTGCGCTGAACATGCCATTAAATGAACATATGTCATTTAATCTCTCAGTAACCCTACAAGGCAGGCTATTATATTCATTTTAGTGAGAGAAAAACTGAGGTTTAGTTAAATAATGCCTGAGGCTATGTACATCGCAGGAGCCAAAGCTGGAATATGAATCAGGAATTCCAGCTGCAGAGGTCTTAGCCACTTTTTTCCTTCCAGGCCATTACTGCATCCAGTTGGAATCCTCCTTTCAAAGCCCACTGCTTCTACAATTCAGCTCCTCATTACATCACACCTGACCTGTGATCAGAGTCATAGCCCAGTTTCTCACCTCCTGCCTCTCTCATTCCACTGAATATCTGATATTCTACCATAAGATTTTACTAATTTGGCTAACTGATTCCCTATCATTAGGAAGCTACCTATTCTTTCTAGATTCTTATACATTTCACCTTTAAAACCGTAGGCCCATGTTTCAAGCCCAAAAGAGTTTTCTGATCTCTCCTTCCCTTCATCTTAGTAAGTCCTTGAGTTCTCAACCTGCTCTGCTACCCTCTTATGACACTGATAACACTACTCCAACCCCGGTGTTCTCCATCCACTGTAACTGGCTTAGCGCTGGCATAATGGGCAGAAGAGGTGATTTTGGAGACAGACAGGTTTAAATCCCCTGCTGAATCAGAAACCACCTGTTTGCCACTTTGAATAATCCTCAAACAAGTAAGAAGCAATATAAAAATAATTGTCATTGGTCAGGATGCCTTACTTTCCTCTAGGTCAGTGTTGTGTCCTGGTCATAAAGTGCAGAGACCTAAGCCTCCAGAACCTCAGGGAAGCTCTGTCCTCAAAGAATAGTTAACACTGTCTTAGCTTGCTCCACCTGTTAACATTCTTCACCCATGAGAGGGAAATTGGCTGATATATTTTCAAGTGATCTTCAGCAAAGATTTTTGAGAGTTTTCTAATTAAGTCTAAGTTAATAAAAAAAGTTGTGTCAAAACATCTGGGTACCTTATTTCTCTAGAAAAGTCCATCAGCGTTTTATTTCAGTGATTCTAGGCTTTAGATTCTCTATTACAGGTTTCAGTAGTCAAATAATTGGGAAGAAAATGTCACTGAAAAAGATGGCAGAGCAAAGAAAAAAGGCTAAAAATGTAAATATTTGATTAAGACAATCAGACAGCATTAAATAACTATATTTTGTTTTCTAAAAGTAAACAATTACAAAGCTCTCAATTAATACATTTTGTTCTCTAAAAGAAAGGTTCATGATTCTGTAGGGTTTTTTTTTTTTAAGTTTTCTGATAAAAAGTAGTTCACACCCATTGTGGAAATCTTGGAAAACTTAAAAAGATAAATAAATACCACCCAATTTCACCATCCAGACGTGATGCTGTTAATATTATAGTATTATCTTTCACAGTTTCTGTTTGCTAAGGCTGTTCTGTGGTCTGCATGATAATTTACTTTAAATTACGTTGATATAAATATTTTGGGGTGTGTATTTATGTGTATTAGTCCATTTCTGTTGCTTATAACAGAATACCTGAAACTGGGTAATTTATAAAGAAATGAAATTTATTTCTTACAGTTTCAGAGGTTGGGAAGTCCGAGGTCTAGGGAACATATCTGATGAGGGCCTTCTGTGTGAGAACTCTCTACAGGGTCCATGGTGACCAGGGTGTCACATGGCAAGAATGGGCTGAGCATGAGAGAGATAACCTTCTCACTCTCTCTCCTTTTAAAGCCATCAGAACCATACTTGTGATAATTCATTACTCTATAAATAGATTAATCCACTCACAAAGGCCCAGTCCTCATGATCCAGTCATCTCTCAAAGGCTCCACCTTTCAAATACCATAACTGGATTTCCCACCTTCTTAACACTGTTACAATGGGGGTCAGTTTCCAAAACATAAACATTTAACCCATAGCAGTGTGTGTGTATGAGCACATGCACACTCATGCTTGCCCTTGACAGCACAATGCAAATTATCCTTCATTCACATCCTTGTGGCAATTAATTAGCTTTTGAAATGTTCTAAGAGGGATCAACATTTTAAGAGTAGATTTCTTAGTACTTAAACTATTCTTATTGATAACTATACCAGAGGACACGTTAATCCTCATAAGCAATATTAAAAGTAATTTTTCATATGCATTATGAGTGGTGTTTACTACAGATGAGTGAGAGCTGATTACTGCATCCTCAGAATAGGCTTATTGACATGTACACCAGAAGGTGTGTTAACTAGAATGAGTGGCATTAACAATGATTTTCACTGGTGTAATAAATTATGTTTATTATAAGTGACCAACAAAGAGCAAGTTATAAGACAAAATGTTCTTGGATGCCAGAGGTGCAGAAATAGGACAAGCCCAGGAATCCAGTGCCATTGTAAAGTATATGAGGTCCCTCCATGATAGACCCTGAGGCCCGTTTGACTCTTCACTCACCAGTCCTGCCTTCAGATCATTGTTGTGTTAGCCTTTCAAGCACAGTACAGGTAACTATAAATAAAACAGATAGCTGGCCTTTCTGAGAGGATTGTAGGTGGAACATATTCAATTTGATTTGGGGGAGATACACCAAACACATTGTATTAGTCCATTTCTGTTGCTTATAATAAAATACTTGGAACTGGGTAATTTGTAAGAAAATGAAATTTATTGCTTACAATTTCAGAGGCTGGGAAGCCCAAAGCCCAGGGAACACAGCTGGTGAAGGCCTTAGACGTGGTGACAATGACCTACAGGTCTCACATGACAGACATGGAGGAGCAGATTGAGAAAGATTCTCACATGCTCTCCTTTTCAGGCCCTCAGAACCACGCCTGTGACAACCATTATCAATCCATTCATTATGGCATGGTCATCAGAACCTAATCACCTCTTCAAGCCCCACCTTTCAATTACCATAATAGGATTTCTCACCCTTAACAGTTGCATGGGCATTAAGCTTTAATGACTTTGGGGGGCCATTCAATCCTCTGCACACATCAAAACTGTGATTTCCCTGATATTGTTGCTTAGGACAAAACTATTTAGAAACACACGCAAAGACACACACACACACACACACACACACACACACACACACAACTATTTAGAAACACACGCAAAGACACATACACACACACACACACACGCAACCCAAAAGACTGCTATTTAGGAAAAACTGGATAAAAGGTCTTAGCATAAGAGAAAGTTTGGTTTCATTTACACTCTTACTTCATAGATTCATGACTTGGGCTAAGTTCCTGTTCTGAGCCTCAGTTTTCCTCATAAATTGGGATAATAATGTTACCAATCTCAACATAGTTGTCATGATAAACTGAGACATTAACCTGTAGAGAATCCCTGACACACATTGTAAGCATGCTATAAATGTTGGAATTATTTACACATCTTTGTATCCAACTCTCTACTTCATTACTTATGATAAATTTCAGAAATTCAATTTCTATGTATGTACATGTATAAGCATATGTATATGTACATATAATGATGTGTCAATAAGTTCATGAATTATAACAAATGTACCACTCTGGATTGGATTCTTTTTAACTGAACTAAACACTTTTAAAGTTTAAATGGGGGCCCAGCCCGTGGTGCACTCGGGAGAGTGCAGCGCTGGGAGCGCAGCGACCCTCCCGCTGCGGGTTCGGATCCTATATAGGGATGGCCAGTGCACTCACTGGCTGAGTGCTGGTCACGAAAAAGACAAAAAAAAAAAAAGTTTAAATGGAATTATATGTAAATCTCTGAGAATATCTAGAAAAAGTTAAAACAAGAGAAAAGATAAGACTAGCCTTACCAAATACTACATGCACACTGGATCCCATTTAAAAATAATAATAATAAAACTGAAGCCCCATGCATTTATGCACTGTCTTGATTAATCTTTAAATTATGCTTCGTAGTTTGTTTCTTTCTTTTCAACCTAGAGGCATTGCAACATAGTATGATTTGAGATAGATGAAAAATATGCCTCTCTTCCTCCTCCCCCTTTTCTTCTTCCTCCTCCTCCTCATGTAGAAGCATTATTTTGTTATCCAGAAGGTCAGTTTGAGGATCTAGACACCGACCCCTAGCGGTTTTAAGTGCATTGGTTAGAAGACTGCTGGGTTAGATGAAAGAGAGGCTGGTGTTCCAAGCAAAGGGGTTTTCAACTTATCCCACAGACCAAAGTTTCTCAACCCCCATACTATTGACAGTTTGGAAAACTTGGGGAAATTCTTTGTTGTGGAGGCCGTCCTATGCAGTGCAGAGAAGAACATTCAGCAGCATTCCTGGCCTTCAACCACTAGATGCCAGTAGCAGCACTCCCCCACCCCCAGTTGTGACAACACAAATGCCTCCAGATATTGCCCAATTTCCCCTGGGAGACAAAATCTCCCCTCATTGAGCATCACCTTTCTAGACAAAGGGAAGTTATTGAAGGGTAAGACACAATCGAATCTCAAGACAATTTTTACTGATTGCATTTTGAAGCAATTTCAATGTTAATATGAGGGGAAGTCCTAATAAACATTTTAAAGAACTGGTGAAAAAGGAGAAACCGTTCAGAAAATTTGCCTGTCCAATAACAAAACACACTCTAATGCTTTGTTATTTAAACTGGGGTGCTGATGCAGAAATTGATAAAGAGATCTGAGAAATGGAACAAACAGTCCAGAAATATATTAATGTTACTGAAAATGTGGGGAAATAGGCAATCTCACACAATATGACGGTATCATAATGGTGTAAATTGGTTTAATTCCTAGAAATCTATTTGTCTATATGTATCAAGTTAATAAAATATTTATGCTTCTGGGAATGTATACATGTGTCAAAATATTGAAAAGTTGTTAAGAGTTATCTTTACGAAGAGTACGTTATAATATGCAAACACACTTATGTTACATTAAGTAAATACAAGTACAGAATACAAAAATGTATATATTTAATATGAACACAAATATGTTTAAAAATAATGAAAGCTTTGGAGGGTAGGAACAATATTTAAAGTGTGTTTCTCTGAGTAGTAAACATTTCATGGGCTATTTTTCTGCTTTTTGTGTCTCTTCATTGAAAATTTTTTTCTATAATGAGCATGTGTCAATTAAGGGGAAATTTTGAAAAAAAAATTAGAATTTTACAAATTGAATGAAAAAAATGTAAACAGAAATAACCTAATTAATATTTTTGCCTTCATTGAGTCTTTCTCTTGGTGATAATTTATCATCACTACCAAAGCTTTCTTACAGAGGCATTTCTTTTCTGCCAGAAACACCCCACACTTACTGGTTACTTATCCAGAAAAAATCGAAAATTGAAGCAACAGATAACAAAGGTTTTACTTGGCCAGATTATGAGTCAGTGTTTTGGGGATACCGGGGGTGCATTAATTTTAGACTTAATTTGTTTTCTTTCCCTTCATGTGGATGGCATTCCATTCTAGGAGGAACTTCATGCTAGGTCTACTTATCTTTCATCACCACTCTTGACAATATTCTTCATAAAAATGGAGATACTTTAGCTGCATCCCAGGGCAAGAAAGAATCTAAATTGAGATTTGTTGGTTTGAAGTAAAGTTTAGTTATAGTTATGACCGCAAATCTTCCTTTTATGGAACACTACTCATCCACCTTGACTTAGATTTAAAGTGCATTTTCTCTTTTTACTTGATACTCACAGTTTTATTCAGCCCATGTAATTTATTTTATGACTGGTATCTTGGTTACATTAATTTTTTCATTTATTTTTAGATATGTTAATACTTACACATAATTTCATTATTTCCTGCCTTGACTTAGTACGATTTATGCAAAATTAATGAAATATTCTACCTAAGCTAAATGATATTTATAGAGAATTGTAATAAAAGTACCAGAGAAATGAAATATATTGAGTTATTTTTAGAAAATGAATGAAGATAAATTTTAGTCATGAATAGCATTATTTTATATATCCACTCAACCTTTAATAATACTGTCTCATTCCTATGACTATTAAACATGTCACTACAATATTTCTTAATTAATATAATAAATTGTTGGTACTGGATTTCATAATCTCAAGCAGTTATTAGCAAGACAAAATTTAATTCCATAGTCCAGGAATGATAAATATCTAGTGAGAGGTACTTAATAATTAAAATAACTCCTGGCACAATATCTTCAGCTTTTAAATTTTCTATTTAAGTAGAAATGTTTCCATTCTGGTAAGAATTTTGAAAATATAAGATAAGGTCTATTTACGATGATGGTATTAGAAGAAAGACTTACACTTAATTAATGAACTTTATGTGTCAAGTTTACAGAGGGACACTGTGCTAGAAAAAGTTGATTTGAAAAACTGATTTCATGGCATAATGAACCACATTTTTGTTTTTGTTTTAATAAATCAAAAGAACCACTTATTAATTTGTAATAACAAAATACGACTATCAAGCCAATCAGAATGTTGTCAGTTAACATGTCATCTTCCAAGACGAAAAAAGTCTAATTAGGAAACCAAACTATGAAATCTGTTTCTTCCCCATATAGCATCCCTACAAATGAGTGAGGTTTAAAGAGTCCAGCAAGTAACACTCCTTTCTTCCACTCTTGAATTGACAACTAATAAGCGACAGGATTACCAAGAAAAACTTTATTGGAGGACAAGGCTTGGAAGCGTAGCCACAATGATCTTTTTCTTATACTGCATTTCAGCATTAAATTGTCACAGGTAAAATGAAGCAACTGAGTCCTCAAGGACAGAGCATGGGATCTTGAGACATTAAAGAGTTTGATTCACTGAGGTCTCTTTGTATCTTCATGTTACTAATGGGTTCAGAAATCTGTGATTTTTCTGGTTGGTGTACTTTTTCTTGGTTTTTAGATTGAGGTTTTTAGATTAAGAGGATGATGCATTGCAACTTTCTACATCCCACCATCAAGCAGAACTCTTCTAATCAATATATATTTTAAAGCAAAAAAAGAAAAATTAAAGGAAAAGTAGCTCTTTGCACAAAGAACATAATAGACAGATATGTACTATTTTTTGAGTTTATACTATGCTTGTGAGGTAGATAGTATTAGAAAAGTACATCAAAATCTGAATAGAGCAAATGTGATTTTGTTCAAAATTTTGTGTTCTAGGAAAGACATTAGTCCATAGGATCTTAATCATCAAGAAGACATTACTATTTTTAAAGCGTATACACCTAATGAAAAAGCTTCATCTCTAGAAGAGAGTAAAGAGCCCAGAAATGAACCTACTAAAGATAGTAAATTGATTTTTGGCCAAAGCATCAAGTGAATTCAGTAGGAAAAAAAAAAGTCTTTTTTGCAAATGGTACTGGAACCATTTACAATACATGTATCTGGCATCTGAACAACACACTCACACCTAGAATACGAAAAGAACTTTTACAAATCAACAATAAAAAGACAAGCAATCCAATTTTGTCAAAACATTATATATGTGTATCATATATATATGATGATCTGAAAAATAATACATCACAAAACATACCATATTAATAGGGCAATTCAATATATTAATAATTTTTGTAGACCCCTCATATATAATATCCAAGAACAGATAAAACTAATTTCTCCCAACTCAAGCTACAAATTCAATTCAATCCCAATCAAATGACCAACTAGATTTGTTTAGAAATTTGACTCACTCAATCTAACATTTATATGGAAGACAAAAGATCCAAGAACTGCTAAGTCAATTTTGAAAAAAATTAAAGAGAAAGAGAGGAATGACTCTCTCGCCCAAATGATAAGACTAATTATAAAACTACCGTAATAAAAACAATATGATACTGGTAAGGAACAGACAAACCAATGGAATAAGAGGGCTTTAAAAAGTATAAATTTAGGGCTGGCCCGTGGCTCACTCGGGAGAGTGCGGTGCTGATAAAAAGTATAAATTTTACATATGATATAAGTGGCACTACAAACAATGAGGATCGCAACAACAACAACAAAACACAAACCTGGAACACTAACTCCATTTAAAAGGTGGAGCCCTAAATAGCTACATCTGGATTACAGAACTAAATGAGAAAGGAGAAATTATAAAACTAATGTAAGAGAAAATGTAGGAGCATGTCTCTATTATATAGAGATAGAGAAATACTTTTGTAAATAAAACACTGGAAGCACACATCACAGGTCCAAAATTTAATAGATTTGACCACCTCAGAATTAAGATTTCTATTCAATAAATGACAGTATAGTCTAGATTTAACACACAGACTGGGAGAAGGTATTTTCAATGATTACTGCTAGCAAAATATACAAATTTCTTGTGCACATATAGAACATATAACAAAACACTCACGGATTGCTAAGAAAAGATAGGGCATTCACGAGAAAAATGGGCAAACAAAAATATGAAATTCAGAGAATAAAAATCCAAAATGGTTAACAAGTATATGAAAAGATGACCATACTCACTAGTCATCTTCAGAGAAATAGCTCTAGAATGGTAAAAATTTTAAAAATGAGAGGATGTGAGGAGATGGGCATTCTCATGCACTGCTGTAAGAATGTAAACCAGAACAGCTATTCTGGAAAGCAATCTGGCAGGACTTAGTGAATTTAGGAATGGACATATCTTTGACCCAGTGATCCCAATTCAGGTTACATATCTCAATAAAACATCTCACTCAGGTACATAAGAAGCTTATGCATGGATAATGATCGTGGCATTTTTTCATGGTGATGGGCAGGCAGTTGGAGGTAAAGGAAAATCAGTTTCCATCACAGGAAAATCAATAAGTAAAATGTGGTTGTATTAGTCCATTTCTGTAGCTCATAACAAAATACTTGGAACTGGACAATTCATAAAGAAAAGGAAATTCATTGCTTACAGTTTTGGAGACTGGGAAGTCTGAAGTCCAGGGAACAAATATGGTGAAGTTCTTCTCTGGTGGTGGCTACAGTGATGCAGAGGTCTCACATGGTGAGAAAACGGTGGAGCAGAGAGAGAAAGACTAACCTTCAAACGCACTCTCTTTTTAAAGCCTTCAGAACTACGCCCCTGATCACATTATTAATCCGTTCACTAAAGCCCGGTCCTACAATCTAATCACCTCTTCAAGGCCCCACCTTACAATTACCATGATAGGATTTCCCACCCTCCAACAGTCATAGTGGGGGCCAAGTTTCTAATACATAAAACTTGGGGGACACAATTCAAGCTTCAATGAGTTGGGGGAGCCATTCAATCCACTATAGTGGTAGTAAATACTATGACTGCAGAAAGCCCGGAAATAAAAGGGCATATAGCATTTATTAACTAGAACAGTTGTTTAAAACAGATCTTTGAAGTATACTGGGCATTGATGAAGAAAAGAAACAATAAAGATTTATTGCATAATGCCATTTTAAATATTAAAAACCTACATACATACATATATTTTATGGAAATATATGCACATATTGCAATGGGACTTATGAGTAGGGGCAGAGAATGGGAATATGGATGAGGATCAAAGGTGATGGGGGGAAAAAATCAAGAGAGCATCTTGTCCATAGCAATAATAGTGTGTTCTAAACCCAGCAATACAGTTAACTCAGACCGCTGCCCCTAGGATCCAAAGGAAAAGTAAGGATAATGAACATTACAAAAAAAACCAGAAAACCCTAAAAAGTAAAAAGAATAAAATAAAAATCAACCCATAATCCCATCACTAATAACCATTACCAAAATTATTTAAAATATATATAAATACATATATTTTTCCTCTGCTTGTAAAATCATATAAATACACATTCAATCTTTACAAAAACGTGGTCATGTCATCATACTGTTTTGCAACCTGACATCTAATAATAATGGTAAACATCATGGATATAGCATTTATTGTGTTACAGGCTCTTTCCCAAGCACTTTTCAGTGCTCACAAGCACCAGTGAAGTAGTTATTCTTCCCATCCCCATTTTACAGATGAAGAAACTGAAGCATTATGAAGTCAAGTAATCCACCCATGTTCAAAGACATACTCGATAGTGGGGCTGGAAATGTGAGGCCAGACCGTCTGACTCTAAAACCTACATTTAAAAGCATTGTCAGACTCACTCAACAATCTTTCTGATGTCAAGGGAACTCTACTAGGTTGAGAACACTGGTAAAAGCAGTAAGCTCTTCCATTGCACTACTAGGTCTCAGTCATGCCTGAAAATTCCTAAGAGACAGTCACTTCCGTTCAGTGGTAACAACTCAAGTGAAGTCAGAAATTGTGAGGGCCACCAAGTCTAAATAAATCTCATGACTGCCATAGCCATCTGCAACACTGGCTACATGTTTGCACAGGCTCCTTTTTCTTTACCTGGACTGAACCCTCCTCCTTTGTCTATGCCACAGCTCTCAACCCTTCAAGACAGTTTGAGAGAAATCATGTGCGTATTTGATAAAGCCTGCTCTAAGCCTCCCTGAAGGTAGAATGAGTCATGACATCCTTTCATTTCTACAGCATCACAGGAATTTCACTCATCTAGCACTCACTACATGTATTTTAGATGAAATGGATATTCACCTACATGCACACTACGTGGGGACAGGAATGGTGTTTTATTTACCTTGTTATCCCTAGGACTTAGCACAATAATTATGGGTCTTAAAAACGATAGGATACATAATAAATGTTGTGAAATCATAACATCTAGTCCATTTATATTCTGGCTGAATTCTTTCTACAATGCCACAATTTTTCTAGTATATCTGTTGTGAGTATGAGCATGGGTTTTGAAGGTTATGTGATTATCTCTGTGTATGAGAAAACTCAGGAATTAAAAAAAAACTACATAAATTTTAGTGTAAAATATTTTCATAAGTTTTTATATAAAAAGTAATGCATACTAGTTGCAGCAAATACAAAATCATGAAACATGACTCTAATCACATCACCTCACTTTAATATCTACATATTCCTTCTAGTCATTTTAATAGCTGCTGTTAAGCCATTAAAATATTGGAAATAGAAGTAATGAAGTCCCTTGAAAAAGTAAATATTTTAGTTAAAATGGTATGTTAAAAAGAAAACAAGAAAAATGTAGTTGGGAAATGATATGGTACCTGAGACAGAGATAAGGAAGGTTTGATCTAAGTCAACAAAAAAAGTATTGATAGTTACCAAAGACAAAACAAGTGCAGTGACAGTAATAGAAACACCTTTGTAACTTTAGAACCTTCAACTTTCAAGCAGTGATTAATACACAATTCCATTCATTCATTCATTCATTCACTCATCAAAGGACTATGGCTTGGTACAGTATCATATACTGGTTAGCCCTTAATAGATTAAAAAGAACTGAAGAATACATTTTCTCCTTTATCCAATAAGTTCACCCAACAAAAAATTTCCAATTGCCTACTGTGCAGACAAATTAAGCATGCTCCCTACCCTAGTTGAGTTTACCGAGTAATCTCTTGTCAACTTCTGGGGTCTACATTCCTGAAAAGCCTTATTTTTGTCAAACTCTAGATTTGCACAAGTCAAGGTCTCATATATAACAGAGTATTAAATTATGTAAATAGCATTAAACATATTTTTAAAATAAATATTCCAAAAGGGATATGCTTCCAAGACAAATCAGATTTGTGGCATTAAAACTTAGTTGTATTAGATAACCCTTCTCATTAATTGTATTCTTCTATTGTTCAGGATACATTGCTGTGGTAGCATTTTGCTAAGGCAAATCTATTTCCCCCAAATTTTAATGTTTTTCTAGCCTTTAGGACTTCATATTTCTGAACAAGCTCTTACTGGCTTAAAATATAATGTCATTAACACTTGGATTCTTTGTTTTGTTTCAACACGTTTCTGAAACACCTGGTTTGTCATAAATTATCACAGTGCTTGAGGGCACAATTTTTTTCTGATCTTGTATCCATAGATTGAGAGAGTGGAGTGTACACACACACACACACACACACACACACACACACACATTCTCTGTCTATACTGTCTTCATAAATAACAGCTTTGATCTCCAAGGGTAGGGAGCTAAATTTGGGTTCTTTAACAAGACTGAACTGAACCACATATTTTTTAAAATAAAGGATGTTTATAGATACAAGAGCCTAATATCGCCATAAAAGAAAAATTGTCAAAACATCATATGGCACAAAATCCTATTTTATAATGTTATTCAAGATCCCCCTATAGGAAATTAGACTTCCTGATAAAATCCATAAGCAATTTCTGATGAAGTTTAATGGGTTTAGAACTTATTCTGAGTAACCAGTAATCAATCCACTCTTCCAGCTGACTCTTACTTATGGACTGTTAAGAAACGTTATTTTCTGTATTCCAATAAAGATTATCTAACCATTTTTTTTCTATAAAAATGTCCTTACCAGGAGGGAATCTTTGAATTGGTCTTCTAGAGGTTTTTTCCTTTGCCCCATGCTTATAATTAAATTCTCTGAAAACTTTAAAAATATATATATTCAAAACATCTATTAGCAAGTCATAGTTTACAAAGGATTCTTCTAGTGAAGAAGACAGCAAAGGAAGTCAACAATTACAGTGAAGGGTGATAAATGCTACTCTATAAATATGCCTAGTGTGCCATGAGGATAGAAGAAAAGTGTGGAAAGCAAACTGAGAACAGCTTAACACAAGAGAAATTAAGATGACAGAATTTTTGTGAATATTTTATGGACCACTTTATTCAATATTTTTGTTTTGTTTAATTATCACTTTTGACACAGCAACCATTTCCTACCTTTTTCTGCTTAAAGTATGTTTTTTTATTCACATTACAACTCAAACAAGCTTTTTGAAATAGCTTGGGGATTTAATCACCATGGTAACATTGTTTCTAGGGGAAAATATTACAAATTCTAAACAAAAGATCACAAGTCGACATTTGAAATACAACCAGTTGGTAATTTGAGACTTCCTGCTAATCTGTATGGGAGAATACGAAAGGATAAAAATATTCCTTAGGTGTATTCAACTTGATTTTGCTCTGTAAGATCATTCTCAAAAAACAACTTTCTGATTGAGTTGGAGTCCTACATATCTTGATAATAGAAAGAATTACATCTGGTGGACACAATGATAACATTCGTCACAGCAGTTAAAGTTTCTGTAACAAATCAATCCCTTGGTATTCCGGTGTATGAATTAGTCTTCTGTAGGTTAGAAAAGTGTATACATTAATGCCAAAGTTCAGTACACATGGTAGCAGAATCAATCCAACTGCTTTTACTAGATATTCACTCTGTCCTTTGTGCTGTCTAGTTAATATTAATCATTTGCTTCACTATTTATTTTTACTTTTAGATGACACTGTTGACAAAATCAAAATTAAAAAAGATATGACCCAAGATAAGCCAAATATCCACCACTAATGAACTAACTAAAAATAGATTTAAGAAACAATTATGCAAATACAAGAAGATGTGACTTAGCAGCACCTGATATAGTAATTTTTTAAAATTAGGGGGGCTTTGATTGATAGTAAGCTTAGTATGGTTAAAAGTAGGATACAACAAAAGAAAGCTAATGTGAACTCAGCCTATCTTTGAATGTAATTAATATTCAGTAAGCATATATTTTTCATTATGTATGGGTCTTCCATATTATTACTTAAATTTGTAATGAGACAGTGGATCAATTGGTCTTACTCTGTGAAGGTCAGACCCCTTTTGAAAAATAGTGCTCTGCTTAGAACAAAAGGGAACATTTTGTATGTTGAAAATGCCTGTTTGTACCTAAGAGATATCTGCACTCCCATGTTTATTGTAGCACTATTTACAATAGCCAAGCTATGAAGTCAAACTAGGTGTCCATCAACAGATGAGTGAATAAATAAAATGTGGTGTATATACACAACGGAATACCACTCAGCCCTGCAAAAGAATGAAATCTTGTCATTTGCAGCAACACGGATAAGCCTGAAAGATGTTGTGTTAAGTGAAATAAGCCAGGCACTGAAAGATAAATAATGCATGTTCTCACTTATACGTGGGAGCTAAGATAAATAAATAAATAAGTTGAATTTTAAAAAGTAAAGAGTAGAATTGTAGTTACTAGAGGCTGAGAAGGGGACAGGGACATGGGGATAGGGAGAGGTTTATTAACGGACACAAAATTACAACTAGATAAAAAAAATAACAACTAATAAGTAAATATAATAAATAAAAAAATAAATAAAATAAATAAAGCCTCTCTAGTGGTGTACAGTAGTGCTAGGTGTCTATAATTAACAATAACTTATTGTGTGTTCTCAAAGCCTCGAAGAAAGGAGTTCAAATGCTCTCATCACAAAGAAATGATCAATCTTTGCGATGACACATATGCTAACTACCCTGATTTGACCATCACACACTGAATACATATACTGAAATATAACTCTGTACCCCACAAATACATACGGCCAATACATTTCAATTAAAAAATAAATAATTACTTGAAAAAATAATTCCTTGAAAAAAACAAACACATGTTTGTGCTTGTAAGTCTTTAGCAAAATAAATTCTCAACAGAAATGTTTAACAGAGTATCTATTATAGAATGTGTTTAATAGAGAATTGCATGTTTGCCATTTGTTTTGAATTCTATAAGGTGAGTTGTTACTATAAAGGGGTTTGCTTATGTGGAACATTGTCCAATCTTTACCATCTCAAGAGTGATCTTGAAAATCACCTCATCATCTCAGGTCACATCAACTTGACACTCTAATGACTAAATCTACTATTTGTGATATTAGCTGATAACTCAGTCTTGTCTGTGTCATATCTCTGTTAAAAAAAACATTCCCTGAATCCCATAAAGGCATCTTCTTAAAGTAAAATAAAATGGGAATTGCCAATTAAATCAATGAGCAAACTGCAATCTGTGTCAAAAACAATCTCTGCATAGCAGTAAAGGTTTTTTCTGTCAGGGAAAAGGACTTTCATTTCACCCTGAATTTAGGACAAACTCTACAAAACTGGAGTTCCACGAACTATTAATTTACCAGATAAGAACTAACTCCCAGATGTTTCATGCTACTTAAAGTGAAAGATTCATTTGCCTCTGAGCTACATTCAGAAAACCTCACACAGAAAAAGGCTCCTCTGCATAAACGAACTAAGAAAATTACATGAAAGTCAATTTGCCTTCCTACTTGGAAACTTTTGACTTCTGGGATGAAGAAAATTAATTTCCTATAAATTTATGGATTCAAATATGTGAATGCAAGCACCGGTAATGCATCTAAATGGAAACATGGGAAGCTATTGATGGCACCCTCTACCTCCACATTAGAAAACCAAAAGACTTCTCATTCTACCTTATATTTCATATAGCAAACTACTTGGTCTCTATGGCCTGTATTTGGAACAAGCCATCAGAGTAATAAATGGAGTCTGGGATGAGTTGTAAAACCACACTAGATGGGCTGAAATTGCACAATTTAAAGGAGATGTTGGCTTTTGATCCCATCTTTGGGCCTTAGGCAAGAGTTATTTTATTCCCGAGAGGTCCTGCTAGTATTAGGAAAGACCTGCAGGATGCAGCAGAGATCACTGGCAAAACAAAATTTCCAAAAGCTAGGTAGGTATTGGCTTACAGTTGAGCCCATGGGTTACAGTCTGACATCAATTCAAAGAGGGAGTCTGCCACTTACTAGCAATACTTAAACCTCCCTAAGTCTCAGTTTCCCTATTTGTGAAATGGGATAAAAATTGGGTAAGTGGCAAAACATCAAGGTGCCTCTTTTTCCTCTCCCCCAACACAAGGAAGTCGTTTGCCATCTTAGAATGATATTCAGGGAGATTAAATTGTATGTAATTAGACCAGGTTAGCCAGGTCAGATGGAACAACTCACAAGACTTTTCTGGGAATACATGAACAAAAACCTGAAAAATAACCCCAAATCCATCAAACTGTCCTGTATATAATCTTTTCAATACTCACCCATCTCCATCAAGTTGGTCAACTCTTTTCCTTTTTTACATCTCAGCTATCTCCACCCTAGTACCAAAGCCATCACTTGAAGACTGCTAGACCACAGCAGCAGTATTCGTCCCCCCTGTAGCTGAAATAATTTATAAATACTCGAATGTGATCACATCAGCAACCTGCTTAAATTCCTTCAATGGTTTCTCATTGCCTTTAAGATAAAGTCCAAAATTCTTGACATGCCTTACAAGACCCTCCACATTTGGGTAGTGGGGAGAGAAGTCACATGTGTTTTGGTTGGATAGACTCCACCACCATATGCAAATGTGCAAACTTATCTAAGTTCATTAACATGCACTACACAAAGGTAGAAGGAGTTAGTTTAGAAATCAGAGAGCCCATTATGTACTAGACCCTTAATAAAATATGTTTACCGGTAGCATTGTCATTATTATGTTCATCATCATTGTTGCTGTTACAATAAAAAGAATATTTAAAGTGTTCTTAATTTCTGCAAACTGAAGAGCTCCATTTCCCATTATGTGTTGCTGTGTATCAAACGACCCTAAGATATAGTTACATTTTTTTAAAAGAATCAGTTTGTTATGTTCACACTTCTTTGTATGAGGAAATTGGTTGGGGAAGGTAGGGATAGCTCATAACTGCTCCGCAATATCTAGGGCCTCATCTGGGTGGCACAGATGGTTGAAGGTGGATGAGTTGACTAAATTGGGGCTGTGTGCCAGTGGCTCTTCTCCATATGGCATCTGCTGGGGCTGGAGTATCCAAGATGATTTCTTTACTCACTTTCCTGGTTCTTTGACTGGAATAGCTGGAATAGCTGGGGGCTGACCTGCATCACTCTTACCACATGGTCTTACTACATAACTAAGTTGAGCTTCCTTACATAATGGTGGTCTCATCGTAGTTGAACATTTTAGATAGTGGCTGGCTTTCCTCAGAGCATCCAAGGGCCCAATAGGATGCTGAAAAGTTTGTTATGATCTTTCTTGGGAGTCCCAGAACATCCCTTTCACTGCCCTCTTTGCCAGCCCAGATTCAAGGGAAAGGGAGAAATAGACTCCACTTCTTGATGGTTAGATAGCAAGTGCATTGGGGGGGGGGGCTTGGGTAGGGAGAAAAACTGATGATGGATATTCCTGCAGACAAACTACAGCAGCTCCTCACTGCTTCTCTGGCCCTGACAATCTCTTCCCTTCTGACCTCTGGACATTATGTATTTAATACATCCAGATTTCCAACTACTATACATTTCAGCCGTGTTACAGTACCACATTAACAATGATAGCTAATATTAACAGAGCAACAACTCTGTACCAGGCACTATCCTAAGCTCTCTATGTGCATGAATTCATTTAATTCTCTCAATAATTTTATGATATTTTTATTATAACCCTTTTTAGAGAAGAGAAAAATGAATTACACAAAATGTAATTAACATTCCCCACAGCTAGAGCTAGTGCTATAGCCAGGGTTTAGACTCCAGCAACATTGCTTCAAAGCTAGCTTTCTTACCCACTACACTGTATTATAAAGATAGTGTCTTTTCATCCATTAATTCTATATTGAATGCCTGCAACTGTTTTAAGCCCTGGGGATAAAGCACCAAACAGAAAATAAAAGGTCTTCAGCATCCTAGAAGACATTTGCCGGTGCGTGTGCAGGGGAAGTGTGGGATCAGACAATAAATGAATAAACAATGAAACACACAAAGTGTCAGATGGCAATCAGCCTATCCTAATTTTCTTAAGCCAGGTAAGCAGAACAAGGAGTGTCTAGAGAGAAATAGTATTACTGTATTAAACAGAGTGGTAAGAAAAGACCTCTCTGATACAGTGGCATTTGAGCAAGACCTAAAGAGAGTGAGTTATTGAGTCTTGTAGATACCAGAAGGAAAGTCTTCCCAAGTAGATGGAACAGTGAAAGCAAAACATTAAGGGGTATGTTCTAGGAACAATAGAAGAGGAGCAAGGAGGCCAAGTTGACTCACCTGGAATGAATCAGAGAAGACATTTCTGTTGCTGTAGATGGTGGCCATGCTGGGCAAGTTTAGCAAAGTTTGTTACTGAAACATGTTGGATTCCACTGTCCACTGAGCATGAGGATCTTGTCCTCTGCACTTGCCCTTCAACAGCAATCCCTCTTCTTATTTAGTTATCTTTATGCAAAATTATTTACAAAGTGTAAACAACCCAGATCATGGCCAGAGATAGAAATAAAAATTGCCAGTAATTTATCCATCCCCCCGTGATATTTTGGAGCTGATGAGAATCGAGGAGACCGGGTTCCGCATTGTCCTGATGAAGTTAGCCAAGCCTCATGACTTCAGAGATTCCCCAAGCTGACTTTGCCTCCTTTATATCTCACCGGGTAGTAGGATATCCTAGGGTATCCTAAGATACCCTAGGATATCCTAAGATACCCTACGCCTTCCTCTCTGATTTCTTCTTCTCTGACCCATTTTTCTGCCTTCTCTTCCTTGTCCTGCGCTCTGACAGAAAGTGTCCTCCAAGGCTCTCATCCCAGCAAGCTGCTTTTCTCTTGATTTACTCCCTTGGTCACCTCACCCACCCCCTTGACAGACAATTTCCAAATTTACATCTTTACCTGTGCCTTCTCACAGGGATTCTGCTCTCACATTTCCTACTGCATAGAGGATTCCTCTTGGTTATTTTGTTTCCAGACTCAAACATGGTATTGAAGGTCCGTTTTTAGTTATAAAATGCCCAAAGAAGATTCTTATTACCCATCAACCTTTATCAGCTTTCTAACTAACCATTCCATCAATGGAACCTCCCTTCCAGTCTCTGAAACAGCATCTTGGATTGACTTTTTCTCATACTTCCCCACTCCCATTTGAGTTATCAAGTCCATTAAAATGCTTCTGTTAAGATTTTCATGTCTTCATTGGCTGAGTCCTATAAATAAAATAATACATATACTACTTAATAGAATAACCAACACACAGTAAGCACTCAGTAAATAAATAGTTGCTTATTTTCAACACCAACTATATAGCTTTGCTTATGCTGTAACCCATATCTGAAATCCCTCATTCATACCCACTGAAAACCTGTCCATTCATCAAGAATCGGCTCTAATTCTATTTCCTCCCTGAGAAACTAGTTCATACTCTTTTTGAACAAAAGTATTGTCCTTAGTACCATGGGGCTTATGTTTTATTCTCTAATTGCTTTATATACGATAGTTCTTTTCTGTGCAACTAGATAATAAAACACTTTAAGGCAGGACTCAGGCCTAAATCCCCACTTTCTTTTCCCCAAAGCTCATAACTCATTGCTAGGTCTATAACAGCAATACAATAAAGTCCTGTTGATTTATTAACTTTAGAATTACTGTCTGGCTATAAAAATAAGAGACACAGTCTGTGCCTTCATGCATCTTACAATCTAGTGAAGAAAACTATTACCAATAGTTATTTAATTAGAGTTACAATTATTACTAAAATGTTCTCCATGATCCAGATTTAAATTCTGAGTCTCTGTTCAGTGAGTTCTTCTGCTGCCATATTTATAAAAGAAGTCTCTTCCATATTTCAAGCCCAGATCAATTTTTAAAATTATCTCAGTCTTCTGACTTGAACTCAGTGGTTCTTAACCCTGGAGGATTTTTGCCCTCAGGAGATATTTGTCAACATCTAGATTTTTGGTTGTCACATTGGGATGGTGGTGCAGGGGGAGGATGTCACTGATATCTAGTGGGTAGACACCAGGGATGCTGCCAAACATCCTAGGCACAAGTTTCCCACCGAAAGGAATTGTCCAGCCCAAAATGACAAAAATGACAGGGTTAAGAAACCCTGCTCTTATGCCTTCTCTCTCTCAGATGCCTTTGATGTTGTCTTCTCCTCATCCATATCTGTGTATTCTTTTAATTCCTAGACTAATGTATGATTATAATTACAAAGCAATGGTTTTTGCAATAAGATCACTTGTGTCTCAGACAAAAACAAAAATGATACACATCAAAATATGTGTATCATTTGTGAGGACGGGCTATTTTGCCAAAGGAAAATAAATGTACGTTGCTATCTCTTAAATAAATGAGTTTATTTTCCTGCTTTTAGCCTTCCCTTGAAAAGAGGCGGTATGTCAAAGCAGGCTACCTTATTATTCTCTGCTCTTAAGACATGTGTCAGTGATAAATCTGACAACTTACACTCAGATTTTCTTCAGCTGTAATAGCTGTACTATTATACAGATAAAGCCTGTTTTAAGAATCCTTCAAAAGGTACAATTCAATCATGTAGCTCATTAATTCCACACACAAAAAGTTACATCGAAGACAGATATACATTTTAAAATTGTTGATGATAATAAAGTCTAAAAGAAAGAAACACCAAACCAGATAATAACATCATTAATAGTAAAGAATATTATTTGAAAGCACAGTAGCTTTAAATATGCTAGTATTGGTAGATTTGCCCCTTCCTTTTGAGGAGCATATATTAGTTTGGATTTTATCAAAACCTTTGAATACCTTAGTTGAAAATATATGTACACTGTCTGTATGGGAAACCGAGCAATGGATCACTTAGGAAATGTCTACTATGGAATAAGTGTGGATCTCTGATAGAGGGCTCATTCCCTTGCTCACTCCAGCATGCTGGTCCCCTTGGCTGTTGCTGGATCCTTCCAGGGAATCTCCTGTTTCAAGACTTCGCACTTTCTCTGCACTCTCCTGGGCACGCCTCCCTTAACAACCCGCATGGCTCATCCTCACCTTTTTCAAATTTTCACACAAATACCACCTTTTCAGGGAGGACTTCCTTCACCCCCTCAATACTCTCCACTCCCATTTCCTGCAGTATTTTCTCCATTGCACCTATCCCCTTCTAATGTACTATATATTTCACTTATTTGTGGTAGTAAGTGTTAAAAGAAAAACTTCAGATCAATTAAATTTAACAGTTTAATTGAGCAAAGAACAATTCCAGAATTGAGCAGCCACCAGAACCACAATAAGTTCAGAGTGACTCTGGGGATGCCACGTGGTCAGCTAAGATTTATAGAAAGAAAAGGGAAAGTGACCTACAAAAAGCAGAAATGAGGTACAGAAACAGCTGGATTGGTTACAGCTGGGAATCTGTCTTATTTGAACATGGTTTGAATAGCTGACTGCCTGTAAATGGCTGAGACTCAGCTACATGTTACAAGAGCAGATTACAACCCATTTGTGCATCAAGGTAGCTTACAAGAGTAGGTTACAGTCTGTTTACACATCAAGTTAGGTTACAGTTCACTATGTCTAATGGAAACTTCTGGCCAAATTTTTTTTTTTTTAATTTTATTTTCTCGATATACATTGTGGCTGATTATTGCTCCCCATCACCAAAACCTCCCTCGCTTCTCCCTCCCCCCCTCCCCCCGAACAATGTCCTTTCTGTTTGCTTGTCGTATCAACTTCTAGTAATTGTGGTTGTTATATCTTCTTCCACCCCCCCGTTTTGAGTGTGTGTGTGTGTGTGTGTGTGTGGGTGGGTGTGTGAATTTATATATTAATTTTTAGCTCCCACCAATAAGTGAGAACATGTGGTATTTCTCTTTCTCTGCCTGACTTGTTTCACTTAATATAATTCTCTCGAGGTCCATCCATGTTGTTGCAAATGGCAGTATTTCATTCGTTTTTATAGCTGAGTAGTATTCCATTGTGTAGATGTACCACATTTTCCGTATCCACTCATCTGATGATGGACATTGGGCTGGTTCCAACTCTTGGCTATTGTAAAGAGTGCTGCAATAAACATTGGGGAACAGGTATACCTTCGACTTGATGATTTCCATTCCTCTGGGTATATTCCCAACAGTGGAATAGCTGGGTCGTATGGTAGATCTATCTGCAGTTGTTTGAGGAATCTCCATACCATTTTCCATAGAGGCTGCACCATTTTGCAGTCCCACCAACAATGTATGAGAGTTCCTTTTTCTCCGCAACCTCACCAGCATTTATCGTTCAGAGTCTTTTGGATTTTAGCCATCCTAACTGGGGTTAGATGGTATCTCAATGTGGTTTTGATTTGCATTTCCGGGATGCTGAGTGATGTTGAGCATTTTTTCATATTTCTGTTGGCCATTTGTATATCTTCTTTAGAGAAATGCCTACTTAGCTCTTTTGCCCATTTTTTAATTGGGTTGCTTGTTTTCTTCTTGTAAAGTTGTTTGAGTTCCTTATATATTCTGGATATTAATCCTTTTTCGGATGTATATTTTGCAAATATTTTCTCCCACTCTGTTGGTTGTCTTTTAACTCTGCTAATTGTTTCTTTTGCTGTGCAGAAGCTTTTTAGTTTGATATAATCCCATTTGTTTATTTTTCCTTTGGTTGCCCGTGCTTTTGGGGTCGTGTTCATGAAGTCTGTGTCCAGTCCTATTTCCTGAAGTGTTTCTCCTATGTTTTCTTTAAGAAGTTTTATTGTTTCAGGGTGAATATTTAAATCCTTAATCAATTTTGAGTTGATTTTAGTATACGGTGAGAGGTATGGATCTAGTTTCATTCTCCTGCATATGGATATCCAGTTATCCCAGCACCATTTGCTGAAGAGGCAGTCCCTTCGCCACTGAATAGGCTTGGTGCCTTTGTCAAAGATCAGATGGCAGTAAGTGTGTGGGTTGATTTCTGGATTCTCTATTCTATTCCATTGGTCAGTGTGTCTGTTTTTCTGCCAGTACCATACTGTTTTGGTTATTATAGCTTTGTAGTATAGCTTAAAGTCAGGTAGTGTTATGCCTCCAGCTTTATTTTTTTTGCTCAGCATTGCTTTGGCTATGCGTGGTCTTTTATTGTTCCATATAAATGACTGGATAGTTTTTTCCATTTCTGAGAAAAATGTCTTTGGAATTTTGATGGGGATTGCATTGAATTTGTATATCACTTTGGGTAGTATGGACATTTTCACTATGTTGATTCTTCCAATCCAAGAGCATGGGATATCTTTCCATCTTCTTGTATCCTCTCTAATTTCTCTCAGCAGTGGCTTGTAATTCTCATTATAGAGATTTTTCACCTCTTTGGTTAACTCAATTCCTAAGTATTTAATTTTTTTGGTAGCTATTGTAAATGGGCAGGCTTTCTTGATTTCTCGTTCTGCATGTTCACTATTGGAGAAAAGAAATGCTACTGATTTTTTGTGTGTTGATTTTGTATCCTGCTACTGTGCTGAAATCATTTATCAATTCCAACAGTTTTTTTGTAGAGGTTTTAGGCTGTTCGATATACAGGATCATGTCATCTGCAAACAGGGACAGTTTGACTTCATCTTTTCCAATCTGGATGCCCTTTATTTCCTTCTCTTCTCTGATTGCTCTGGCTAGTACTTCCAACACTATGTTGAATAGGAGTGGTGAGAGTGGACACCCTTGTCTAGTGCCTGTTCTTAAAGGAAAAGCTTTCAGCTTTTCCCCATTCAGGATGATATTGGCAGTGGGTTTGGTATATATGGCTTTAATTATGTTGAGATACTTTCCCTCTATACCTAACTTATAGAGGGTCTTTGTCAAGAATGAGTGCTGAACTTTATCAAATGCTTTTTCAGCATCTATAGAGATGATCATATGGTCCTTGTGTTTGATTTTATTAATATGGTGTATCACATTTATTGCTTTGCGTATGTTGAACCAACCTTGCATCCCTGGGATGAATCCCACTTCATCGTGATGAATAATTTTTCGTATGTGTTGCTGTATTCTGTTTGCTAGTATTTTAGTGAGGATTTTTTCATCTATATTCATCAAGGATATCGGCCTGTAGTTTTCTTTTTTGGTTATATCTTTACCTGGTTTTGGTATCAGGATGATGTTTGCTTCATAGAATGAGTTTGGGAGATTTGCGTCCGTTTCAATCTTTTGGAATAGTTTGTAAAGAATGTGAATCCATCTGATCCTGGGCTTTTCTTTGTTGGGAGCCTTCTGATAACAGCTTCAATCTCCTTTATTGTTATTGGTCTGTTCAAATTTTCTATGTCTTCATGGTTCAGGTTTGGGAGCTTGTGTGTGTCCAGAAATTTATCCATTTCCTCCAGATTTTCAAATTTGTTGGCGTATAGTTGTTTATAGTAGTCTTCAATGATTCCTTGTATTTCAGATGAATCAGTTGTAATATCGCCTTTTTCATTTCTAATTTTTGTTATTTGAGTCTTCTCTCTTCTTTTTTTTGTTAGCCATGCTAATGGTTTGTCAATTTTATTTATCTTTTCAAAAAACCAACTTTTTGATTCGTTGATCTTTTGAATTGTTTTTTGGTTTTCAATTTCATTCAGTTCTGCTCTGATCTTAATGATTTCTTTCCGTCTGCTAACTTTAGGTTTGGATTGTTCTTGTTTTTCTAGTTCTTTAAGGTGAAGTGTTAGGTTGTTCACTTGCCATCTTTCCATTCTTCTGAAGTGAGCGTTTAGTGCAATAAATTTCCCCCTCAGTACTGCTTTTGCAGTATCCCACAGGTTTTGGTATGATGTATCATTGTTTTCATTAGTTTCAATAAATTTTTTGATTTCCTGCTTGATTTCTTCTTGGACCCATATGTCATTGAGTAGAATGCTGTTTAATTTCCATGTGTTTGTATAGTTTCCAGAGTTTCATTTGTTATTAATTTCTAGTTTTAATCCATTGTGGTCTGAGAAGATACATGGGATAATTCCAATTTTTTTGAATTTATTGAGACTTGATTTGTGACCTAATATGTGATCTATCCTGGAGAATGATCCATGTGCTGATGAGAAGAATGAATATTCTGAGGTTGTTGGGTGGAATGTTCTGTAGATATCTGCCAATTCCAATTGGTCTAGAGTATTGTTTAGATCTTGTGTTTCTCTACTGATTCTTTGCCTAGATGGTCTGTCTCATACTGACAGTGGGGTGTTCAGGTCTCCTGCTATTATGGTATTAGTGTCTATTTCCTTCTTTAGGTCTAATAGAGTTTGTTTTATAAATCTGGCTGCTCCAACATTGGGTGCGTACATATTTATGATTGTTATGTCTTCTTGATGGATCAGTCCTTTTATCATTAAGTAGTGTCCCTCATTGTCTCTTTTTATGGTTTTTAGTTTAAAGTCTATTTTGTCAGATAGAAGAATAGCTACTCCAGCTCGTTTTTCTTTTCTGTTTGCACGGTAAATCTTTTTCCATCCTTTCACTCTTAGTCTGTGTGAATCTTTATGGGTGAGGTGGGTCTCTTGTAGGCAGCATAGAGTTGGGTCCTCCTTTTTGATCCAGTCAGCCAGTCTGTGTCTTTTGATTGGGGGATTTAAGCCTTTTACATTAAGAGTTGTTATTGAAAGGTGTTGATTTATTCCTAGTATTTTGTTGGTTGTTTGGTTGTCTTAGGTCTCTTTTGTTCCTTGCTTTCTGATTTACTGATTTCTTTCTGTGTTTGTTAGTTCCTTAGGTTGTAGATAGCGTTTTTGTTTGCTTGTTTTCTCTTCACGAATGCCATTTTTATTATACTAGTGGGTTTTGATTTTTCTTGGGTTTTTAGTGCAGTGGTAGTTATTTTTCAGGAACCAAACCCAGTACTCCCTTGAGGATTTCTTGTAAGGGTGGTCGTGTGGTAGTGAACTCCCGCAGGTTTTGTTTGTCTGAGAAACATACTATTTGCACTTCATTTCGGAAGGATAGCCTTGCAGGGTAAAGTATTCTTGGCTGGCAATCTTTGTCTTTTAATATTTTGAAAATATCATCCCATTCCTTTCTAGCTTTTAGGGTTTGTGATGAAAAGTCTGATGTTAGCCTGATTGGGGCTCCCTTATAGGTGGTTTGACGCTTCTCTCTTGCAGCTTTTAAGATTCTCTCTTTGTCTCTGAGTTTTGCCAATTTGACTATGACATGTCTTGGAAAAGGCCTTTTTGGGTTGAATACGTTTGGAGATCGTTGGGCTTCCTGGATCTGAAGATCTGTGACTTTTCCTATATCTGGGAAGTTTTCTGCCACTATTTTTTTGAATATGTTTTCAATGGAATCTCCATTTTCCTCCCCTTCTGGAATACCCATGACTCGGATATTTGAGCGCTTAAGGTTGTCTGATATCTCTCTCAGATTTTCTTCCATGTCCTTGATTCTTTTTTCTTTCTTTTTGTCTGCTTGTGTTATTTCAAACAGCCCATCTTCAAGTTCAGAGGTTCTCTCTTCAACTTCAACAAGCCTGCTGGTTAAACTCTCTGTTGTGTTTTTTATTTCGCTGAATAACTTCTTCAGTTCAGCAAGTTCTGCTACATTTTTTTTCAGGACATTGATTTCTTTGTACATTTCCTCTTTCAGATCCTGTATACTTTTCCTCATTTTGTCATGATGTCTAGCTGTGTTTTCTTGTATCTCATTCAGTTTCCTTAGAATTATCACTCGAAATTCCTTGTCAGTCATTTCAAGGGCTTCTTGTTCTATGGGATCTAGAGTTTGAGATTTATTAACTTTTGGTGGTGTACTTTCTTGATTTTTTGTATTTCTGGTATCTTTTTTTTGATGTTTATTCATTGTGGCAGGGGGTTTCACAGTCCACCGGTTTGAGACTAATGACTAACTAGGATGTTGCTGTGGTTGCCAATTTCGTATGGCTACCTCCGTGGCTGCTCAGTTGGCCTCTAGTGCCTTGTGTGTGTGGTTGCCTCGGGTCTTGGGCTTCTCTGGGGAGCCACCTTTCTGGTCAGCTTGGACTCTGCTGGGCTGGTGGATCACGTACCACAGAGTGTGTGATCGCTGTTGAGCTTTCACTTCCTGTGCAGGACTTCTCCCTGTTCCGTGTGCTCAGGCCCAGACTGTTGGATCGTGCAGTGGCGACCCCACAGGGTGTGTGGTTTCTGTCTAGTCTCTGCCTCCCTGGCCGCACGTCTCCCCACTCTGTGCGCACTGTGCTGGGCTGGGGCGTGTCTTCTGCAACCCTCGTCTATCAGCTGGGCCTTCAAGACCCTGCTCGGCACCGCCATGCCCAGGAAGTCTACCAGGTTTCTGCTAGGCACAGACGACCGGTCGTTCTGGGTGCCTTTGTAGCACTGTGTAGATCTTTCTCGGGACTTGTTCACCTTTGTATCCCCCCAGTATAAACCGAGTCTAGCGCCCGCCTGCAGCCAGCTCTCCGGCAGGTTCAAGCGGACCTGGGACCTCTCCTACCACACTATTCCCAACCAGAAATTGGTTAGGCTTTTTTCCGAACTGGTGGCCGCAGAGATGGTATCTGCCTCCCAGTAACAGGAAGTTTACTGGGGGCCGGAGTCCAGGGTGCGGTGGAGTGAGAGTCAGCCCGCCCGTACTTCCTTGCCCTCCCAACACTGGCCGGGGATGCCCCACGCCACCAACCCACCAGAGAACCGCGGAGGGAGTGGGAGGGGAGGCCGGCCCGCAGGCTCCGGAAAGCCTCGCGCCAGGCCAAGCAAGTGGGAGGGCTCAGTGGTGGCTGAGCTGGGCGGAGCTGCCCGGACCTGGGAAAATGGAGGGAGCCCCAGGGCGGTGAGTGGCCTGGTGATGCAGGAGGGAGCCGGGTGGGCATCTGCCGCCCACAGGACTGGTCCAGGGGTCACTCACAGGGTTGTGCCAGGTCAGGCGCTAACTCTCTGTCTCTGGTTTGCTGCCTTTCCCGTTCTCGGCCGCTGCCGCCTTGGGCTGTTCAGTCGCGGCGCGGCTCGGGCGCTCCCAGGAATCTTCTTTAATGCCGGCCTGAAACCTCGAATCCTGAATAGGGCAGCTGGCCGCCTTCAGCATGGCCCCGGCCTCCGGGATCCTGTCTGCATCCACAGCAGCCCTGGCGCCGTGTTCCCTGTTTCAAGACTCGCTTTTGCAGCTAAGAAACAGTTCTTTTCCTGCTCCACACTTCAAAGCTGTTGCCTGTAAATGAGGCAGCCTCTCCTGCCGAGGGCAAAGTGGCGGTCACCCCCCATGACCGGCCAGCAGCAGCGGTCCTCCCTTAAGAGATGGCGAGAGGAAGGTCCACAAGTTTCCCAGCTGCCTGAGGCCCAGTGGCTGCCTTTTCCACCTCAGCTACTCCGCGCCAGCTGCCGCAGCTGCCGCCATCTTGAAAGTCTGCCCCAAATTTAATTTAACATAAGTGTTCAGTGAATACATACTGTAATAATTAGTAAGTAAAAGGAAGGAAAGGTGGAGATACCCACAATATCCATTCTGCTGCAGTGGATTTGCAGGCATGGTATGGCTCAAGTGTATAATTCTGGTGGCAGCTTCTTACTCCAGGCCATAGCAAAGGTGGTGGGATGCTGGAACCAAGTGTATGGAACAGTGTCTCCTGACTGCCTGGTTTCCTGAGGGTAGCAAAGGTATCCCTTTCATGGGCTTGTTCTCAGTTGATACTCTGGAAGTCTATCCTGACGACGTGGCCTAGAGCCAGGTCTTCTTCATGATCAATGTCTTTCTTCTCAGATTATCCAAATATTTCCTGTTATCTGCAACTGAGCACTGAAAAACACAGTATTATATCCCCAATTTACAAGAAAACAGTATCAGGAACAATAAATGACAACAGTAAGTCAAGCCCAAGTTTACAAGATCCCACAAACAAAATGAACTGTAGGATATTGCAAGGGATACAGATGAATAGCCAGATGAAACAGAAGCATAGGGCAAGATATGTGGGAGGAGGAACAGTTCCCACACCCTCTCTAGGCATCCCACCCTCCAGGAACCTCTGTGTGTTCAGATCCAGAAGCCCTTCTAAATTCTGTCCTTGGGGTTTTATGGAGACTTCACAGATCTGATTGATTACATCACTGGCCATTGGTGACCAACTTACCCTTCAACCCCTCTTCCCTTGGAGAGTGAGGGGGCTGCTGAAAATACCAACTTTCTAATCCTGCCTTGGTCTTTCCAGTGATCAGCTCCCACACTGAAGCTACCTAGGTGCCTCCAGCCACCAGTCATCTCATTAGCATACAAAAAGGCACTCAACACTCTGGAGATTACAAGGACTTTAGAAGCTGTATGTCAGGAAAAAGGAGGAGGAATTATTATTTCACAATATCACAAAACAATTCTAGATTCCTTTCCCAATGGCTCAGAATAGTTAAAACCTCCTCAGTCCAAGAAATTCCCCTTCTAGTCCCTTAGAAACATGAGTTTCTAGAATTGATGAATAAATATGTTCTTTCTAACACAGCCCTCTTCCTAATTCAGCCCTTTTTCTGGAATTCTTTGCACCTGCTACCAATGCCTGTTAAGGGTGCTCCCAAAGACAAGAAAATCTTTCATTTTAGTAGCTGTTTTTTGCATAATGTATCTTGTATGATATTTAAGGAATTTCCAAAAATGTTGCATTGGGAAACACAAATTAAGTCACAAAAATTGCCTGTTTGATTATAAAAAATACATTGTGACTTTACAGTGCATATTAGACCCAAATCTTCTGTCAAGTAAAAATGTCTTGTTTTCCTTTTCTGATTACTCAGTTAATGACTTGTGTGATTTGGGATAATCAGAGGCTGAGAATCCGGCTGTTGCTTCCTGTCTTTTGCACATTTTGTTGAGGCAGCTAAACTTTTTTCATGTTTAGTTATTTTTTGTGTATTTGTGAAATTTGTTTTTGAAATTGGAAACATATTTTGGAGATAAAACAGTCTCAAAAAAACATCACAGGAGGAAAACCTTCTCCATTATTTATATAACATTATGCAGACAAGCCAAGGACAGGCTTCTCTGAAGAATCAAATCTGGTAACAGGAGATTCCACAAGAGAGAAACTGAAGTCAGAGGGATCAGAGGATGAATAGGGCTACACATTTTTTTTTTCAGGGATATTTGAAAGTTAGTAAGTTTTCACATAATGTGTGGATTAATTATATTGCACTTTTACCACTCTGTGTTTTTTTTATTTAAGTAGTTATCCATTAGGTTTTTAGGAATTAGTGCACAAAAATAGACAAGGAATGAAGAGCCCCTCCAAAGTTGTAAGTTAGATAATGAGAAATTGTCTAAACATTATTGAAAGAAAAGAGAGATTCTCTCTTTGCAATCAAAGTCAACATTAAATCGCCCACTGCTCAAATGGAAATCAGATGCTAAAAACAAAGAGAATGCCTCTTAAAAATTTCAGTTTCATATTATTTAACATAATAGTTTATTAGGTTTAAAACAGAGAAAATGAGTGTTTTAGTCCATTCTGTGTTGCTATAACAGAATACCTGAGGCTGGGTAATTTATAAAGAACAGAGGTTTATTTGGCTTATGATTCTGGGACAGCTGCATCTGGTGTGGGCCTCAGGCTGCTTCTAATCACGGCAGAAATTGGCAGGCAATGGTGAGTACAAGCAGATCAAATGGCGAGAGGAAGCAAGAGACAGAGAGAGGGGAAGTGCCAGAGTCTTTTAAACAACCAGCTCTCATGGGAACTAATAGAGCAAGATCTCACTCAGGCCTTCTCTGCCAGGGAGAACATTAATCCATTCATGAGGGATTTATTTATTACTTGCAGCATAAAGCAGTCCTAAGTAATATACCTCTAAAAGAAAGAATTTATATTTTTTCAAGGTCCTCAAAAATAGACCCAGTCTGATTTGAAGGCTCCCTCACCACAGCACCCCCCAAAACACAAACAAGCAAACAAACGAACAAACAAAATTATCTGTTTGCTTATATCTGCAACTCTTCTTTTAACAGAACACTTTATCTAGAACATGTGGTATTGACTCATACTTAGTGGTATAGAATCTGCTTTCAACATTGTCTTTGGGTCTGCTCCAAGTGATAATTTCCTGTTTGGGGAATTGTTTGGCTCACCTATTTAGATAATCCTCAACATATCTATTTTTAAATTATTACAGATTTCCTGTCAGTCATTACTAAGCTTTTGTCCTCAAAGTAATCATACCGTCACCCTGTATTGCATAAATAACCAGTTCTGAAATTTTCCCTCGTGAACCATATTCTTTCCTGGATTCTTTCCTAAAATAGTCACAAATAACCACCTGTGCCAGTTGTCAAGTTATTGCCTCTCAGTTTCAAATCCACCACTGCCTTGCTTTGTGATAAAGTAGCTGGTCTGTATAAAATTTTTTTTTGTCAGTGTATGCAATGTTAGGTTTTGTCAGCAGGGGAGGCGAGCAACTGCAGGAGGAAGATGCTTCCCCTCCTGATTTCTGTGTTCATTTTTTTCTACTGTAGCTCTTGACAGCAAGCAGTATGTGAGACACCCAGTGGCACACACGCTCCAGCAAATTTTGTCAGCACCACTGCAAAGTCTGATTAGCAGCTTAGAGGGAGGTTTCCCGGTGAGTTGCGCCAGCATTCCAGAGGGCTGATTCCCAGCTAGTTCTTGGTCTCCCAATATATGGTTTCCAGCCAGCTCTGACCTCCTGCACTTTAGTACATTTCCGTACTATTGAGTAGACCACACTCACACCCTCTCCAAGGGGATTTGGGTCTCAACCAACCAAGACCTCCTTCCAAGTCTTTTCCTTCCATTGATACTCAGCCTCAGCTGCAGAGGTAGTAGTTATTACCAGTATCTACTGCTCTTGTATTCTGCAGAGTTCTCTTTATTGCTTAGAAATATCTTATTAGTGACTTATTAATTATTTGTCCCTTAGTAGTGCATTCCCTGTTATCAATTAATTATTAATTGTTTATCTCAATAATTAATCCTGTGTTATTATTTCTTTATGAGATAATAATTCGTTATATTGAAATGTTCCATTCAAATTACTGAGTGGTTTCTCTCTCCTGCCTACATTCTGACTGACACATCATGTCTAGGAGGTTCAGAGAAATTCTTCATGAGGTATCTTTATTTTAGAAAAATGTCAGGAGCTTGATTGGTTCCAAAATAAATTAATCTATCTGTTGTAATGTCAAGCATGGAAGACCAAACTTACAAGTCTGGTAACTGAGTATATTAAATTTAATCAATCTATATTATTTTGCAAAGGTCCAGGAATCAGAAAAGACTAAGAGACATTAAATTTCTTTTGTAGTGGCCTTTCTTAAACCAATTAACATTTATTTTAATTGTGGTTCCAAGATAAGATTTCAGATATCAGCCTGAGAACTAAATTGCACATCTAAATACTTTATATATGGAGAAATGTTTGGGTATTAAACGTGGACTCTACTGTTGCCTATAACTCCAGGATTTGAAATGTTTTTTACTTCTACTAATAATGAGCCTGCAGACAAACTACATTTTTTTTAAACTGCACTTTCAAGTTACACAATTGAGTATCAGAATATTTGAGATTTTGAATCTTTGTGCTGTGCTTTCTCAAGAATGACCAATAGTAGAAAAAATATTTGCAAATAATATATCTGATAAAGGTCTAGAATTCCATATTAAGAACTTATACAACTCAACAATAAAAAGTCAAACGTTCCAATTAAAAATGGGCAAGGGAGGTAAATAGGCATTTTTCCATAGAAGATATACAAATGGCCAAGAAGCACATGAAAAGATACTCAGTATCATTTTGTTATCAGGGAAATGCAAGTTAAAAAACCATGGTGAGATACCATTTCATATCCACTCAGACAGACAGAATTTAAATTTTAAAAAAACAGAAATAACAAGTGTTAATGAGAATGTAGAAAAACTGGAACACTGATAAATTGCTGGTAGAATGTAAAATGGTGCAGCTGTTGTGGGAAAGAGTTTGACTGTTCCTCAATAAGTTAAACATAGAATTTTCATATGACCCAGCAATTCCACTCCTAGGTATATGCCCAGAAGAACTGGAAAATGTGTTCAAAATCGTGTACACAAATGTTCATAGCAACACTATTGCTTATAGCCAAAAGGTGGAAACAACTCAAATATCCATCGACTAATGAATGAATAAACAAAATGTGGTAGATTCATTCAATGGAATACTATTCAGCCACAAAAAACAGTGAAGTACAGATACACACTGCAATGTGAATGAACCTAGAAAACATTCTGCTAAGTGAAAGAACCCAGACACAAAAAGCCACATCTTGTATGATTCCATTTATATGAAATATACAGAATAGGTAAATCTATAGATAACTGGTTGCCAGGGGTGTAGGGAGGGAGAAATGAGGAGGGACTGTTTAATGGGTAGAGGGTTCCCTTTTGGGGTAATGAAAATGTTCTGGAACTAGATAGTGCTGACTTACACAACATTGTAAATATACTAAATGCCATTGAATTGTCAATTTAAAATGGTTAAAATGGTGAATTTTTTATTATGTGTATTTTACTGCAATAAAAAGATAAATTATGGGAAGGGAGGAATTAGAAATGGAAAACATAGACAATTCTTCTTCCAGGAAGTTTTGTATAAAGGGGAGCTGAGAAATGGAGCAATGAATGTGGCGTAAAGGGAAAAAATATTGACAATAGTGCCATTATATAATAATTATTAAATAGATGCTGTTGAAAAGATGAATAGATGTATGGTTACCAGGCAGGCACAGAGGGTGTCAGAGTTCACCTCAGGAGGAATAGATGAAGACTTCCATTGAATCTTTTAGATCCCTAACAGAAGATATTATGACCCATCTTTTCCACTGACACTCACGGCCTCACTGTGCTGAAGAAATGAAGGATTTAGTAGGGAAGCAATATGAAATATGGAAGACCACAGGGCCTAACTGATGCATTGCTCAAAATAACAGTTAGATTTCACCCCAATTTGTCTTCCCCTAGTGAGATCGTGGATAAACTTCATTAATTTGTGCTAACAGGAAGATGTATGCATGAGAAATCCTATTTCAATTGATACGTTGTTGATGAATATAACAGATGAATAACTCATTGAACTGGATGATTACATATGAATTTACTTTAATAAATTCCAAATTATCTATAATAAGTGTGAATTGAACACATTCTCTGAATCTTTGGAAATCTGTTTATTTAAGGTTTAAATTATTCTTCATGTCTTGATCTCTCTTTTTTATATTTTTAAACATTTTCTTATGGAGCATTTCCATAATAAGCATATATAGAAAGGTAGAGAGAGAGAGAGAGAGAGAGAGAGAGAAAGACATATACAAAGGTAGAGGGAGAATTAAAATGATCCCCCATATACTCATCACTCAACTTCAACAACTATCAACTCATAGTTAATTCTGTTTTATTTATACCTCCACCCACTCCTCTTCCTATTTTAGGGGGGTGGAGATTATTTTGAGGTCAATCCCAGATGGCATATCATTTTACCTGTAAATATTTTAGTATATATGTTTAAAGGATAAGGACCTTCTTTAAAAATATAGCCACAATACCATTTTCACACAAATAATAAATAATAACTCCTAAATATCATCCTTTTTAACCTGACCTTCCACTATCTAGTCAATAAAGAATTTAGTCAGTGTGAAAACTTTTATCCTGCAATTAAAACCCTGTCAGTGGTTGAAGTAATACTTTAATATAAACTGAATTTAGTTAATTCCAGACAGGAAGTACACAATGCATAAGAAAAGAGAAGAGTCTTATATCAGGTGCAACTTTACCAATAAAGAGTGATTGATTCTGGACCATCTGAAGAAAGAGCAATAGTTACCTACACTAACTAGTACACTAAAGAGGAAAAAGTACTAACTAGAAAACATTATCCCAGGAATAATACTTGTACCCTGCACTGATCATTTCATTGAGGTGTTCAGTGACTTCCTTATATAGACTTGACACAGCTAAAGAAAGATGTTATTTGGTTTTAAAGGCAGCATCTTGGAGAGAGATATAATGGAAAGCTTTCCAGGATCCATCAAATCCATCAAATACTAAACATTTCAGATAACATGAAATGCTGCCTTCAAAGGAAACCTGTAAAGTATTGTTGGGGAGCCTAAAGTCTAGAATAGCGAACTTCAAGTCTTGAGATTAAACATGTAGGTTCAATTCTTCACTGTGAAGGTAGTAACTCTGAAAATAAAAGAAATTAGATAAGTAACTAAATAAGAATTGATTTACAGGTCTTGATTTTCCCCCTATGGTTTAAAATGTTGTGTTTTTAAAGAAGAATGGAATGCGTGAAAAAGACTTGGAAGAACACATTTGGTGGGAGACTTACCAGCATGATCAAAAAATAGTAAAGAAGGGGGAATGTTTGGAAGTGAAGTTTATAGGAGAGAAAATTCCTCCAATGAAATTATGAACCAGTATTTTATGAAAGACAACTGATATGCCATAGAAGATTGAGCTTCTTGAAATAGATATCAGACGTTCATTTTTGTATCCCCTGTAACTCGTGAAGTACTTGAACGAAATAAGTACTTGTACCAGTGGGAATTAGATACAGCTGCATATGACAGCAAAACAAAAAACAAAAACACTAAGGCAGGACTTTATTTCTCATTTACATAAAAGAATCTGGAGGTAGGCAGTTGAGGGCTTAAATGACAACTCCACAAATGATCATGAACTCAGCCTTGTTCATCTCACTGCTCCACTATCTTTAGTTTAACTTTGTCCTCATTGTCCAAGGTGACTGCTGGAGTACTGGCCATTACATCTATGTGACGACAGGAAGAGAGATGAAGGAAAAAAGGGCAAGCTGCTCCTTTTTTAGAAATCTTCTAGGAGTGCCCGCATAGTACTTGAGTAAGACATATTCACTTGGCCACACCTAGATGCAAGGGAGACTAGGAGATGTAATCTTTGAGCTGGGTGCCATGTGCCAAATTAAGGAAAAAAGCAAAGATGTTGAAAAGCTATTTTCAGCTTTTATCATAGGGCTGGCTATTTAGCTGAGTTGGTTAGCATGCAGCCTTGTAACACCAAGGTCAAGGGCTTGGGTCCCCATACTGGCCAGTCACCAAAAAAACCCAAACAAACAAAAAAAACTCAATATAGAATAAATATCAATAGTGAAGGAGAGAATCAGTAGACCTCAGAAGGAAAAAATAGTAAATATGTTGAAGAAAATACGAATGTGATTAGATAGCCAAATACCAATAATAATAATCACAGTAACATGAAAATAATAACTATTATTTACTGAGCTGAAACAATGTGTCAAGCACTACGCTAGGTGCTTCATATACATTGATACGTGTAATGAACACCACAGCTGCTGAGGGGGTAGATACAATCAGCCTGATTTTACATATGAGAAAACTCAGCCTCAGGTGGAGCAAACTTGCTCAAGCTACTAAATGAAAGAGCCGTGGTTCAAACATATTCTCCTGATTCCAGAGTCTACTTTCAAAAAATCCTTGCTTCTCAGTGTAGCTACTACATACCAGCAATCTTGAAAGTACCTGAAAGCTGTTTTAAAAAGCAGTCTTTCAGGCCCCACCACAAATTACTGAATTTCAATCTGATTTAAACAGGATCCCAAGGTAAGTAGTAAATAAGCCCATTAAAATTGGAAAAGTATCAATCACTCTGCCATCCTACCATGAGTATATCACACTCCACTGATGATAAAATCACAACTTCAGTCATAGAGAAAGAATTTCAGTCTATTCCATTACAGTGTGAGTTTTTCTAATAATGCTAATTCCTCATCTGTGATTAGCAAATAGGGGAATGGTTCCCAAATAACACGGAAATTACACTGAGTCTGTTGTGATTTTTTTTTTTCCCCAGCACACTAATTTTTTGCTGCCATCCAGTTCATGTAAAACACACGGACACAGATTTGTGTCTAGTCACTGAGAACAAAGTACTAGCCCATGATACCCATTCACTTCGTTGGCTCCATTAAGCCCCATGCTGTGTCTTTGAAGTGCTTCCTGCAGGAGTTTCCCTTATCTCTGCATTTTGATCTTTTCTCATAACTCAACAGCTTCTGTCTCTCCTTACACCCCTCCATCAAACACCTTCATCTTCTTTGTAGTAAAGGTACTATATTTGCTATACTGTTTCTTTGATTGGTGGTAATTTAACATGTCTTTTTTAAAATTTATTTATTGAATCAAAATTGATTATACATATTTTGGGGGTTCAACATTGAGATGTTGATCAAATCAATACTACTAGCATATATATTGTTACAAATCGTAATTATTCTTTATGGCCCTTGTCCAATCTCTCCGCATCCGTCTCTCCCTCCCCTTCCCCCCTCTAATTACCCTAGATTTCTTCTCTCCTTCTGAAAGAATAATGGTTACTCTGTTAATTTGATGCCTAGATGATATGTCCAATGCTGAGAGGTGTGATCAGGTCACCCAATATTATCATAGAGCAGATGCTTCTTCTGTCACTCTGAAATGGGCTTTGTGGAGAGAGACATCCTCTTCTTTTATCCCCACTGATGACACTCCTTGGGTGAATGCACTCCAGTGGTTGGCAGACCTTCTGTGTGGTGGCTGTGGTGTCTAGCCACTTTCATGGCAGCCATAGTTATAGTGGTGGCTGTGGTGAGCCACTCACATGGAGGTAATGTTTTTGGCAGGCTTCTTGGTGCTGGTGTTGTGCCTGGTTGTGGGGTGTATCTGGTCCCCTTCTCCATGCCTCTGGTCTCTGGGTGGGCCCTGAGGTGCTGGCATGGTGTGCCTGGTTGTGGGAGGGGGGTCTGGTCTCATTCTCCATACCCCAGGTCACCAGGTGGGCCCTACAGTGCTGGTGTGCTGTGCCTGGTTGTGGGAGGAGGGTCTGGTCCCCAGCAACAAGCCTCGGGTCCCTGACAGGCCCCGAGGCACCGGCATGTTGTGCCTGGTTGTGGGAGGAGAGTACAGTCCCTTTCTCCATGACTCAGGTCCCCAGGTGGGCCCCAAGGCACCGGCATGTTGTGCCTGGTTGTGGGAGGGGGTCCAGTCCCCTTCTCCATGATTCAGGTCCCTGGGCAGGCCCTGAGGCACTGACATGGTGTGCCTGGATGAGGGAGCAGGATCCTTTCCCAGCTCCAAGCCTCTGGTTCCCAGGCAGGCCCCAACATGCTGGTGGTGTACCTAGGCCAGAACTAATTTTTTGTCCTTTGCTTACTTCTAAAATGGGGGACTTCCTGTGGGAACCAGTACTTGAGCTGTGTGGTTGAGTTAAATTGCTGCTTTGCTGCTGTTTCCCTAGGGAAGGCTTTTTGTACAGCTCAGAGTTTAATGGTTGACCTTATAGGTACTTCTGGCTCTCCAGAGACCTGGTGGATCTGGGTTGTATAAAATCTCTGATCTGGGCCTGAGTTTTTTCATCAAACTGCACCCCACGCAATTCTGCATTCCTGACCAGTCCCCTCTGAGTGGTCCTGTGCTGACTGGGGGGCAGATTGGCTGTCCTTGCTATGTCCCAGTGTTCTGCCGGTGGGCCCATCGCCCCCTCCACCACCTGTGCTCCAAACACTTCCCATGGGATGGGTCCTACGATGGTCTCTTGTGATGACTCACCAGCCTCCGAATGGCTCCCTTTTTTCAGTTGTTCAGGCTCCTTGCTCCTGCGTGGGTCCATGGGAACACTATTTGTGGTCTTGCTGTCCTGGGGGCTGCCAAGGCCCTCTTCTCCCCTGCCACCTCCAACTAACTCCATCTGAAGGGCACGGCTGTGGCTCCTGCCAGCTCCTGCTCCATGTGCTCATCAGCTTGAGCCTTAAAGCATCCATGGCCCAAAACACTCAGAGCAGTTTTTTCTTTCTGTCATTGTGGTTTCTCCCACCTTCATGAACTCTGTAGGTCTTTCCTCTTCTTCCCCTGAGCTCCAGCAGCCCCAGCTTGGCTGATGTTACATTTTCATAGTTGTAAATTGGTTGATTTGTGGGAGAGAGTGATGCTGGGAACCATCTATTCCACCATCTTGACCAGAAGTCTACCATGTCTTTTTAAGTTTGCAATGGTTTTTATAAAGATTTTTAGTATTTTTATTAGTTCCACTGGTTTTAAGAGATCTGCTTCAAACCAGTTTTCCCCCAGTTTGCCCAATAATTTTTCTGAGCATTTTTTCAAAATGAAAGGAACAATGTATACCATATTAAAACAACAAAAATGCCTGCATTCTGGAACAGCCAGAGGGTTTCAGAGGAAATACTATTGTTACAGAACAGACTGCCGAGAAACCATGCATCACTCAGAGGGCTGGAGAACTCAAAGATTTACTACACTGGTGGGCCCAGAGGAGTTCACACTTCAAAGTCTGAGCCCTGACTCCAGGCTTGCAAAGGGCTGTAGGTTTCGTTTTCTCGATATCCTCCGGGTGGGGCTAAGCTGATACAAAAGGCGGTCAGTGTTACAAAAGCAAAACAAAAAACAAAAAGTGGAAGTACAGGTGCAGGTTTAAGTTTTTCTGGCTTGTCCATATCACTCCCCCCTTTTATGCTCTCTTCTAATTCTTTAAGTGAGCATCATATTAATATCAGGCTCTTTTGCCATTGATAGGGGTATGGGGTAGTAGTGACAATCAGGGGCACATGGAGGCATCACTGGGGAAGCCAGGGCATGGATCAGGAGTCATAATGGGGCCCATCATTGAGTAGTCCCAAATGAAGTCTATCTGGGAACTTTCTAGCTAAGACCCGCAAGGGTACACAGAGCAGAAAATTAAAACTAAGGCAAGTATCGCCAATCCCCAAAACACATTCCAGCAAATTCTGCAGCGGCTCACCTCCTCATCAGAGATCCTCAAGCTTCAGCTGTGCTTGACTGGTCACCTTCCGGAGTACCTAGGGCAGGGCTGTTGTTTGATCACCTCTGGAGTCAGACCTTGAGCTGGTTTGTGGGGTTAGTCTTTACGGTCCAGGGCATTGTGTCATCCAGTGTGGCTGCCTTTTTGACCTACGTGGTGAATCCAGGGCACAAGACCTGCAACTTTAATAGCTGTGGGAGTAGCTAGAACAACATTGTGGGGGGCTGTCCAGACAGGCTGTAGAGGCCTCTTTTTCCAATCTTTGACCCAGACCATATCCCCAGGCTGATGGAGGTGTGTCTAGTTCCCTAAAGGGATAGGGATTGGCTCTAGTACTTCCCTTGTGATGGAGAGTTTTTCCTAGAGCTTGCAATTGTTAGGAAAACCCTAGTTCCCCTAGCTGTTGGGGGTTTCCCTTTAGTTTGGCTACAATTGGGGGTGGCCTCCCATAAATGATTTCAAAAGGGGAATACCCCGAAGGCCCTGGCATGGATCAGGCCTGGAGTAAGACTAAGGGTAGCATGTCTACCCAAAGCAGCTTTGTTTCCTGGCATAGCTTAGCTAGAGTGGTCTTGAGGGTCCAATTCATGTGCTCAACATTCCCTGAGCTTTGTTGCCTATATGCTGCATGGAATTTCCACCTGATTCCTAGTGTCTTGGCCAAAGTCTGAACAATTTCTGACACAAAGGCTGGCCCGTTGTCAGGTCCTATAATTAGTGGCAGCCCATGCCTTGGTATGATTTCCTTTAGGAGGGTCCTGGCTACTTCCCGTGACAGGTTGGCAGAGCCTCAACCCATCTGGTGAAGGAAGTCTACTACTAAGTCCTGAATGGTGCAGTCCCAGTTGTTTGTATGCCTGGAGGCAGCTTGGGTTTTTGTCCGGTGTTGTTCTGGGCACATGTCAGACATTGGTAACTGATCTGGGCACACAGTGAAGGAAGTCTGGTTATAAAGGAGTATCTGCTCAGTGCAGCTTCAAGCGTTGTTTTTCCCCAATGGGTCATCTCATGATATTGTAACACCAGCTGGTAGGCCAACTGCTGGGGAACCAGAAGTCTCTGATCTGGGAGCTTCCACCATCCCTCCTTGGTCTTTCTCCCTGCTTCGCTAGCTCCCCTTTGAGCTTCTGCCTTTGTGTACCTCAGGTGTTGCATTGTTTCTGGTACTAAAATGATGTGTTTGGGCGGCTGCTCTCTTGTCAGTTTGGTCTGCCAGCCGGTTTCTTTTACTGATTTTGTCCATCCCTTTCTGATGTCCTTTGCAGTGTATGACAGCCACTTGAGTTGGCTCCCACACTGCTTCAAGAAGTGGGAAGATCTCCTCTTTGTTTCTAATCATCTTTCCCCCTGCCGACAGCAACCTCCTTTCCTTATGTATGGCCCCATGGATGTGTAAGGTGGCGAAGGCATACTTAGAACCCATTTTCCCTTCGAGTATCTGAGTGCTTGGATTAGTGCCCATAGTTCTGCTTGCTGTGCTGACCAACCTTGAGGCAGGGGCTTTGCTTCTATTACTCTTTCATGAGTAGTTACCACATATCTGGTTCCTCATTGTCCTTCCTGGACATAGCTGCTCCCATCTGTAAACAGTTCCATGTCCAGGTCAGTCAAGGGCAGGTCTGTTAGTTTAGGTTTGTTAGAGTATATCTCATCCATTAGTTCTTTGCAGTCGTGATCCAGGGAGCTGTATTCGGTGGGTAGAAGCATGGCTTGGTTCAGGGTCTGCACTGTTTCAAGGTACACCCAGGGGTTCTTGCAGAGCAGCCCTTGACAATGAGCCATCCTGGAGTTGGTCAACTATTTGTACCCCCAACTGTTCATCAGGGTAGTCACCACATGTGGAAACTTCATGTTGAGGTTTTGTCCCAAGGTGAGTTTGTCCACTTCCCAAATTAGGGTGACCATGGCCACCAGGGCCTGCAGGCAGGGTGGCCATCTGGCTGCCACAGTGTCCAGTTATTTGGATAAGTATGCCACTGGTCTTTGCCAAGGTCCTATAGTCTGGGTGAGGACTCCCAAAGCCGTGTGATTTTTTTCACAAAGAGATTGAAGTTCCAGGTCACATCAGGTAGTACCCTGACTGGAGTGGCCTCAGGCCTCAAGTCAATAAGTATGGGGGCATTGTTCTTTGCCATGCCAGGGGGGGGCCTTTTTGGCCCACACTGGGGGGAATTCTTCTGGAGATTTGATGGACCTTTGCTTGTTCCCTCTTGGGTGAAGCACCATTCTCTCTTCTTTGGCACCATTATGGCCATTATTAATGTTCTTTGGTTGTCCAGGGACAGACTTGTGGGCTTCCCAGGGGTAAGGTGATATGGGCACCTAGTTTGTTCAATAGGTCTCTTCCCAGTAAGGGGATTGGGCAGTCTGGAAGGTCATTGGTTGGCCCCCTACCATCATTCAGACCATAGGCTCCTGGGGGTCAAGGAGCAGGGAGCCCAGTCTCTCCTGGTCTGACAGGAATTCATAGGTAACCAGATGTCCTCCAAGTTGGCACAGCCGGGACTTGCAGAATGGTCACTCTGCTTGTGTTCCAGTAGCACTGACAATGTTTGTTCTTCTGCCTGAGAAAGGGACAATAGGCCTGGTGACCACAGAGTATTCTGTGCCAGTATCTACCATGATCATGGAAAGGAAGCTCTGGGTTGGATCTCTCCCTTGTGGGGACTGGCCCATTGTGGAACAACCATGGAGAACCCTTCTTTGCAGACATCCTGGCGGGGGGGTGGGTATCCCATCCCCCCTTTTCTGCAGTAGGGCTGGGCCCTGGGGCTGGAGTTGGATTCCCGAGTGCTGCGGCTAGGAGAGACACCTCATGTTTCATGCTTCTTTCCGGTCCTCTTGGTCCCTGTTGACAAAGACTTTGCTGGCCAGTTGTGTGGTGTTCATTCCCATGAAGCCCTCAAGTTTTTGCATCAGCTTTTAGCCCACAGTGGTAAGCCTCTCCGTATCAACAGAGGTTGTTTCTTCCTTCCTCATCATTGCCTTGCTCCTACCAGGATGTGCTACTGTTTTTAGCTGGTGGCAATCTTCCCAGGTAGGCCAATGACTGAGGAAGATGGATTCCAGGAAATTGACAAGGGCCTGGGGCTGCTCTGAGTAGGACAGTGTGTGGTTTTTCCAGTTTAGGCTTCATAGGCCGCAGGTCTCGGAGTGTGTGTGCCGCTGGGATCTCACACTGTTCCTCATGCATGCAGAATCAGACCCCTGGGGGCATCGTTTGGGCAATTTTCAGCCAGGAAATTGATCTGGGTGGCCAGAGTCCCCATCACTATCTCATATATGGCCCGGTGGTCAGTAGGGAGAGGGTTCCCTCCGTTTCCTCCGACAGCCAGCCCACATTGCTTGTTAAATAAAGTATCTATACATTTCTGCTAATTAATGTAAATCTCTTGTGGTTTCTTCCTTCATGGAGGGGCTCTTGGTCCTTTCACATCTCACAACCCCTCCCTCTGTTAGTTAATTTCCCTTTTAGAATATGTTACTTACAATTTTGTAAATAACCAATAATACCTTTCATGTTTCCCTCTCCCACCTCTCCTCCTCCTACTCCAATAAACAAATAAAGGGGGGTGGGGGTGGGAAGCAGGATTAGAGCTGAACAAAACTACAGCCATCACACACAGACCTCCTTGATTTTCGGCAATTATGTGACCAAAGTAATAAAAAACAAACACACACAAACAAAAGCCAGAAGAAAAAAGTGATACAGGTTCTTAAGACAATCCTACCAAGAAAGACTCCAAGGCATCCAGTTTCCTCCATCTACCCTACCTTGCTCTGCTCCTGTTAGAAGAACTGAATGACCAACCAGTGTAGGCACTGACCTCTCCTCTGGGAGAGCCACCGGCTGACAGTCACCTGGTGCTACCAAGGATGACCTCCCTTTTCGAGTCAGTGTGTTAGAAGAGAGTCCATTATTATTAGCACTTATTATAACTCCTCCCATCCTATGGCTCTCTGCACCATTTCTCTCCATTCCTCCCTCCCACTGCACTCTAAACTCTTCTGCCAGCCCTGTTCAGTAACTAAGACTTTTGTTTGCAGAACTTATGCTACAGCACAAAATCAAAACAAGATAACGCAAAAAGAAAAAGTAACTTAGCTCCCAGTAAACCCAGCTCCACGTGCTCATTGGAGCTGCACCTAGACAAGGCACGCCCAGCGCACACACACTGAGGTTAGGGAGGATCACAGCCAGCAAGGGCAGGGACAGATGGCCAGGGCCATCCCTGCCAAGGGTATTGAGAAGGCATGCCAGAAAAGCCAAATGGAGAAGTAGGCAGAACCCACAGGGGGGTTTGCTGACACATCCGAAGACACAGAGAGCCAGGAAAAACAGATTCTGTGCTTTCTTGTTGTTGCACCTGAAGTAAACCCTTCACAGAAGAAACCATTCTGCTTCCAGGAGGATGAGGCAGCAAGGAAGTCTTCATGATTGAGTGCCAAGGCAACCAGGGCCTCGAAAAGTGCCTCCCATGTCACCTGGGGCAGCAAGGGGTCCCCACCACTGGCCTCTGGTGTCACCCTCCCTGCAGCAGTGATGCAGACTAACAAGGGTGGGGTGCCTCTCCTCAGAGAGGAAGAGTCATTCAGATGTCCACCTGGCGGCGTCCCTTCCGGGTCCATCTTAGCTAAGGTGTACCCATATAAATCCCGGGCCTGGTCGCAGTCCTCGGGGACTGGAATCACCATTGTGCCATGTGACGTGACCATGGAACCACAGGTTAGGACCCGCTCAGGTGCCGCAGTGTAGTTGCCTTGGTGCCACAAAGATTCATTCACTCACACAGATTTTAAAACTTTTCTCCCCACTTTGGGAGGTCCTGACTGAACTGGCAATCTCCTGCAAATGAAGGTGGGGGGGGGAGGTGATCAAGCTTCCCTTCTGCCCAGAGGCAGGCCTGAACTGAATTGAGTCCCGGGACTTTACCTGATCCTGATGTTCTTGGGTGTGAGTTAAGCCATCTCTCCACTGAGTCCTTTTGAGGCTGGTCACCCCGGAGTCACTGGAGTTCCGGTGAAGTAGGACCCAAGAAAGCATTCGGCGGTACCATCCTGTTTGAAGACTGAGGCTCCTCTGCTCTAAGGATGGCCCCCTCTCCGGCTGGTGGCTCAAGGGGTTAGTCCGGTTGGCTTCCCGGTCAGCAAACCAGAAATGTTACAGAACAGACTGCTGAGAAACCAAGCATCACTTGGAAGCTTGGAGAACTCAAAGATTTATTCCACCAGTGGGCCCAAAAGAGTTCACACTCCAAAGTCTGAGCCCCAACTCTAGGCTTCCAAAGGGTTATATAGGTTACATTCTTCCAGGGTTGTAGGTTTCGTTTTTTCAAAATCCTCCCAGTGGCGCTAAGCTGATACAAAAGGTAGTCCATGTTACAAAAGCAAAACAAAAAACAAAAAGCAGAAGTACAGGTGCAGGTTTAAGTTTTTCTGGGCTTGCCAAATCACTATCTTCTGCTTTTAATAAGCACCAATTCTTCTCAAAGATGAGCATAATTACAGAAGAGATGAAGGGCTTGAAAATGGAGGAAATACATCAAAGTAGTTACTGACAAAAATTTTCAGCTCTTTAGCTGAGAATTTTTAAATTTATATATTTTTTTAATTTAAAAAAAATTTTTAAATTTAAAAATGCTCCCAGTTTTGAAATGTTAACATAATGAATTTTTCTGAGAAAGTTCCAAGTGATTTACATAGACTCTGATCCAGCTTCTGCTTCTGAAGCTTCCCCTGGTCTCCACCTCAGTCCCTGACAAACCCACATTCTTTTTTTTTTTTTAAAGATGACCGGTAAGGGGATCTTAACCCTTGACTTGATGTTGTCAGCACCACGCTCTCCCAAGTGAGCCACAGGCCGGCCCCAGACAAACCCACCTTCTCATCTGGCCCGCATTACCACCATCATCCCTGGGCATGCCCCTGGCCCCTGATGATTTTTTTTTTTTGCTTACGCCTACCTGCCTGAGCAGACCTTGAGTACTGCTTTGACAAGGATATTTGTAATCCTCCTCTAGAGTCCTGACCAAAACCCCATAGCTCCTGCCCGAAACTGAGGATGTGAATATGAATGAAATCTACCATTTCTAAGTATTACAACCCCTCCCAGCCACAAGCACACACCATAACCACTATCTATTAATGTATTAAGAATTATGAAATCTACCATTTCTAAGTATTACAACCCCTCCCAGCCACAAGCACACACCATAACCACTATCTATTAATGTATTAAGAATTATGAAATCTACCATTTCTAAGTATTACAACCCCTCCCAGCCACAAGCACACACCATAACCACTATCTATTAATGTATTAAGAATTAATATTTAAAATAATGGTGTTTTGTCCTTAATTCCTCAGCTTCTCATATACTTTCTGTCTGATTATAACATTTTTTACTATAAATTTTGACCTTGGAAATGTATTCCTTTTTTGATCAAAATCCCTTTTAGACATAGACAAGTATCATCAGCATTTGAAGGAAAGCCAAACTCTGCAGTTTTTTTCCATACATCTTCAGTCCATTTTTCTCTGCTTAATTCAAAACTTTAAAGAGACTATTTACTCTGAGCTTTTCTTTGAGCAACTTTAGAAACCATGCAACACATATTTTATACTTTGATTTTTTCTTAATTTTTTTTTGGGGGGGGGGGGGGGAACTGGCCAGTAGAGGGATCTGAACCCTTGACCTTATTTAAATAACATTTTTTAAAAATTTTGTCCAACATACTTAATAGTCATCTATTACTAACATAAAATACTCCTGAAATTCTACTTGCCTTATTCCTCTTTTAATCTAACCCTTCCTACTTACTACAATTCTTTTGTTGCTGTTGTTTTGGTTTTTGGTGTCTGGCCAGTACAGGGATCAAAGCCTGGACCTTGGTATTATCAGCACCATGCTCTAACCAATTGAGGTAACCAGCCATCCCTTCTACAGTTCTTTTAATGTTGGAGAGAATCCTGTTTTAAAAGTTTGCCAGCTCAGAGAAACCAGTCTTCAAAATTGTGTGTAAATCTTAAACAAATCTGTTACTGTTTTATCAGCTTTGTGTAACAGCTTTTATCTCACAAAAATAGTATCAGTTATGTGTGTGTGCCATCATGAAATAATAATACACAGTTGTTTTTAGTGACATCATTTAGCTTCTCAGTAGTGTTTGTCCCATATCATACAAGTCTTCAACTGAATAATCAGAAAAGGAAAGCAAACCATTTTCATCTGAGTAAAAGTTAAATCTGTAACTTAAATCTGTTCTGTCATGGTTTTAGTCAAACAAATGCACAGTCACTAAATCAGACAAATGCACATTCATCATATAAATATTTTCAGGTAGAGGAGACACTGACTGCTAGTAACTCCTGCAATAAGAAATTTAACTTTATATTTTAATACAAGGAGATGAATGACTATGTTGATAGGATGGAACTCCAAACCGGAACAGAACATAGACCTGTTCAAAAGAGTCAAATCCAGCAGGTTTAGGGGACTAGGCTTGTATGTGAAAAAACTATACAAAAATTCATGAATGGGAAAGGGGGCTCACGGTTGAGAGCTATTGAGTAAGAATAAATGGTTCAAGAGAAAAGAAATGTAGTACCTCGGTAGTTCAGTATTGATGGGGTGGGGGTGAGAGAGCAAGAGAGAAAGGAAGAGAGAATAAGAGAGAATGGTTTTTTCCAAATATGGGCATAGAGCAAGATAGAGGCAGGATGGGACATTTAGAGTATCCAGGTATTTGCCGATGTTCTTAAAAGTTGAATATCTGACAAATACTCATCATCCCTTGCTACTATTTATTTACTCAGAATGTAGAAGGAGCTAGAATGATAGACACTGTTATTAAGTAATTACTCAGTTCTAAGCACTGTGCTAAGTAGTTTGTATATGTGATCCCATTTAGTTCTTTCAAAAATCATGACAAATATTATCTCCATTTTACAAATAAAGAAATCAAAGCCCAGAAATGTTAAGTAAATTGGACATGGTAAAACAGCTAGGAGGCAGAAGAGAAGATTTTGAACCCAAAGCCCTTGTTCATAATCATTCTTCAGAGGCAGTGAAATAAAAGTCTTCAAGAAAAAGTAAGCTTGTTGATTTAAATGTTAGAATCAGACCTGCCACTAAAAATTAGGAAAGCAGTATTGTTTTTAGTCAAATCCAGAGGAAATGTATGATTCCCCTGACAAAAGCTCTGGAAGCTAATGTGATATAAGAGACAGGAAGTTGTGATGCATATTAATCTTTGATACTGAGAGAGATTTAAACTGAAATTTAATATTAACAGCAAAGAAGGATTCACCATACGATGTGGTCTTATCCGTGTGATCCTTCACCTGACAGGAGACCTTTCCCAGATGATTAGTTCTAGGAGGTCATTTAGCATTGATGCACTTAAATCATTTTGAAGCAAAGAATTAAATTGTTCACTGGCAGAAACCGAATTTTCTGTTGTAAGGAGTTTTTTAATGATAGCATTTTTTTTTTCTAACTGGTGCAACAACTGCCTGTGTTGAGTTTGCTGAAAGCTACCCCAACAGGAAGGATTTAAATGTTTTGAGCACTTAATCTGTATTGGTCGAGGAAAAGCATATTGAAAATAGTAAAAGTGCTTGCACCCCTTCACTCCCCAGCTTGAGATTTTAACTATCTTTATTCCAACTTCTTAAAGTTGCCATTAAAAAACAAAGAAAAGAATAAATAAAAAACTTGCCCAACTGAACTAGGCATTCACTGGACGAATCTTTTGAGTTCTGGCTGCTATGACCACTTGGCTAATGGACCGCAGTCAGTGACACGAACCCTGCCCCAGGCCAAAAACAGTGAACCCAGAGTGAGAGGAGCAGAAGATTGCCCCCCCCCCTTTTTTATACACCTATTATAGCAACATAAGAGGGATAAAAATGAATTGTTTTTTGTGTTGGTAAAACCCTGGAAGAGTTCAGTATTTAAAGGTAGTGGTTGCTAACCATGAGGAGTGTACGTGCTTAAAAGTCTGGTTTTCTTGCATGTTTCTTCACTTTAAAATAAATCTGCACTCAGAAACTAGACACAAAAGTAAATTATTCCTCCACTTATATCTATACCTGGCTCTTCTTCATGGTGCAAATAAAAATTTATGAACATTTTAAGAGTCCTCTCTAGCTATACTGCAAGCTTCATGAGGGTGGATTATCAGCTCTGTCGTATCCATCATCATATCCTAGAGCCTAGCTTGCACGTTGTGGGGCAAACATGAGACTATGAATACAGATTGACTGCATTGCATGAATGAGCCCCTACACTTTACGGGCCAGTTTAAGGTTTTTGAGTTACTTGCCCCGCTACAGAGCCATTAAAATGAATTTTCGTATTGGAGCAAACAAAACTACACAATGACCGTTCTTTTCTAAACCTAAACACAAATATTCACGCAACTGGCAAGCACTGCCCGTGCGCCATCGGCCCACTCCGCAACTCTTCAAGACTCAAGCAGGAGAAACACCCGCTTGTTCAGTTCCGGGCTCCACAACCAGAGGGCAGGTTCCAAGGAAAAGGAAATGGCCACTGCGCCTGCGTCGCTCCTTCTGGGGCTTAGGCTGTCTGCGCAGGCGCACGGCTCCCATTTTGACCGTAAACATCCTGCCGATTTGAACCGAGGATTTGGGCGGCAGGAAGAGCCGCGGCGTAACGGCAGCCATCTTGTTTGTTTGAGTGAATCGGAAAGGAGGCGGCCGCTGGGGTGGCGGCGGGAGCTGCTCTGAAGCTACACGTCCCAAGAGCTCCCCCCTTTCCCCGCCCCCTCCCCCGACCCTTTTCCCCCCTCCCCGGGCCACCCATCTCGTGCAACTCCCAGCGGAGAGCAAGGTGAGAAACTCGACCGACCCCTTCTTTCCTCCGGCTCCCTCCCCCCACCCTTTCCCAGCCGTGCTGCCGTCGGGGAGCCGGACTCCGGGGGGGTGGGCGGGAGGACGAGGGAGCAGGCATCCCTCGCCGTGCCCCCGCGCACTATCACCCTCGGTGCCCCCGAGCGGCGGCGCCGTCCTCCGAGGCCCTTTCGTCCCGGTCCCGCTTTCGGCCGGGACCCGCGCGGACTGGGCACGCTCATCCATCGCCTGTTCGGGAACAAATGGTTCGGGTCCATTCTGAGACCAACAAAAGCCGTTCTTGGCTGGACCCTTGGGGAGTCGGCCCCACTCATCCCCGAGGAAGCAGAGGAAACCCTGGGCCGCGGAGGGCGGGGAGGAGGTTTGAACGAGCCCGCTCTGGGGACCGGGCCGCCTACTTCTCGGTAAAAATGGCTGTCTGGGAAGACGCGGGCTTCGGGGCGGGAGGAGGTGGTGGCGGGCCCGGCGCCCGCGATGCCAGCTTCGAGGGGCAGCAACCGTTCCCCGAGCTCGGGTGCGGGAGCCGGGAATGTGCGGGCCTAGAGGGGTCGGAGGGCGGCGGGGGACCCTCGCCGGGGACCGCTGCTGCCCCCCCAAAGGCAAATCTTCACGTTAGGAATATTAGATGTTGCACAGACGAGTAGAAAACGCGCCGAAGGGAAGTGGCTTCTGATCCTTAGGAAATCAGCATAATTGGTTTCCCCCTAAACTTTTCTGATTTTTTTTTTTTTTTTTAATTTTTAAGTATATTGGGTGTTGTGAGACGCTTTGGGGGACGTGTGTTTTTCTGACAAAGGCTTGATCCCTTTTCCGTCGCCTAGAAAGGCTTTGCGAATGAGATCTGCTGTAATAGTGTGGAGTGACACTGTCGGGTTGTGCTGCCAGACTTAGCAGCCTTCAGATGTCTAAGAAGGAAACGCTGAGGGGTTCGTTTGGTCACCCTGATTTGTTAGGGTCTTCAGCATCAGAATTCATTTGGGTTCTTACGGGTTTCTGATAAAGGCTTATGTTTATGGGCTGTCTTTGCAAGCGAAAGTTGTTCTCTCCTTATACTGTTTACAATAATAATTGATTTCCAGAAGAAAAATTCTATTTTCTTAAAATGAGTGCGAATGCCAGTGAGCTGTGTAAGTCTGCAAAATTTTGGAGACAGGCTGAAGTTGTGGAGTCATCGAATACCTTTGTTTAATGTTGGAGGCAACTAATTATTTTTGGAAAGGCATTGATGAGAACATATGCCACATCCAACCATTAAAGTACTTAACAGTTTGTATAGTTGAGGTGACAGCAGTGCATAACGAATGGACACAGTGCTTTCTGTACACAAGTCACAATTACATTGTTGGAGCATAACCTTTACCTTTTTGTGTGTTTATAAAAGCAGTACATTAGTATACTGTAGAATTAAGCTTTCCACTTAGAGCGGTGTAAGATTAAAGTCATCTTAAAGTTGAGATTTTATTTTTTGATGAATTCCTACTTAGCAGAACATACAAATTCTGAGAAATTTTATCTTTTACAGTTTGGTAAGAAGGGAAATTTTGTAATTCTTAGGAAATAAAGATTGTGCTTTTTAAAAAAAAATATCATGTCAGAGTTGTTAGGCATGATCATGCTGACTGGTTAATATTTTGCTGCAAGGATTTTTTTCGGAGTTACTGTTTGTATCTACCGTGGCACTGTGTGAGGTGTGTTCTTTGTAATTTTTATGATCTTTTTTGATGAATGTTTTCCCCACTTTATAGTTGAGAAAGCTAAAACTTGGGTGTTAAATAACTTATTCACCGTTACAAAACAACTGTGTAAGGAGGGAGCTGAATTTGAACCTAGAACTGTCTGATTATAAAACCTAGTTCAAAGAATGTTAGAGCCATACGGGAGGGGAGCTGTAGTGTGTGCAGGGTTAAAAATATCTTCTTTATCTGACTCCTTCACCCTGTCCTTTTCCAAAAATAAAGCTCCAGTCTTAATTTGAGTTAGGTATTGATGTTTTCCAGTGTTAGTAAATCACCAAATTTCAGCCTTCCAGGTTTTTATAGAAGGGAAACAACTACATAGAGGTTAAGCAGCTTAACTTGCTAGTTAATGGCAAAGCAGGATTATGTCTTGACTCCCACGGTAGTATTTTTAGTTTGAATAGGTGATACATATGTATACCCTGAGTTTAAAAAAAAAAAAAAAAATCAAACAGTACAAAAGGGTAAACTCCCTTTCCAGAGGTAACCACTGTCACCAGTTTCATGTGTACTCCACAGATATATGCTTATGCAAGTACATGTAAATATATATATGTAAAGAGAAGAAAGAGCCTTCTTTTTTTCTTCACTCTGTTCTGCAGATATACTGGAAATTTTCCATATTAGTACAAATTTTCTATTGTTTAAGGCTGCAATGTATTCTGTTGTATGGCTGTATTAATTTTTCAGTTCACTTATTGATGGCCAGTTTATTTCTAATGTTTTGACATTAAAAAAGCTATTCTGGCAAGGCAGCATAGTGTAGTTAGTAGTGTGGACACCTAAGTTCAAGCTCTGCTTCCATAACATTCTAGTGACATTTACTTATTCTCTTTGCTGTTTTCTCATCTGTAAAATGGGTCAGTATTTATGAGACAGTAATGAGGAGGTTGGATACGTACAACAGTACTTAGTGGTTTTTTGGGGGGGGGTGTTATTAATATTATACATGTACAAGAATATCTTTCATATTGATTGCTGGAAGTGCAGTTTCCTACCAGAAAGTATGAGTTTTTGAAGTTTTCATAAAGTTGCCGGATTCTCCTTCAGAGAGGTTGTACCAATTCACACAACCACTCTCCTGCTATCCTTTTCAACAGATGAGTGAAATACTGGTGATGACTGATGTTATCGTAGAAACATGAGCTTCAATTTGACTTTGGTTCTTTGGAATACCCTTAAGGAAATTGCCATATTTTGCATTCCTGAATAATCTCAAAGAAATTGCCGTTTTTGGCATTCCTGAATGTGTTCTGAAATGTCAATTTTTCTGCCATTTCACATCAGGCTTAAATTATTTCTTTAGGATCTGTTGGAAAAAGTTGCTTTCTGCCTTAGATAAAATTGATTTAGAAATCTGGAAATTGCTAAGCTTTGCTGTGGGATCAAATGCAGGCTCTCTGCTAAGGTCTTTTGTAAAGGATTAACAGAATGTAAAATTTTCACAACCTGCAGAGATTAATCAACCTTTAATGTTGGATAAGTTTGGTATTACCAAGGGAGGAAAAATGGTTTAAAATTCATCAGTGATTACACTTTCTCCTTGTTCAGGTATAAGCCAATAATAGTTGATCTACCACTCCTTTGGTTTCCTTTAGTTATTAGGGTGATTTCCTCTTCTAATTGTTTCCCAAATTAGTTTTAGCTCCACTCTGCTTTACTGACCCCCATCCCATGCCAAGAAGGCATCTATTTAGAATCTCTGCCTCTGCATAGCTGGGATATTTTGGGCATGGCACTCTGACCAGCAGCTGAAGTGCTGGCCATGAGCTGCTGACACCTGTTGAAAAGTGCCAGTAGTTTTAATTTTTCAAACTTCTAGACCTTTTTTACATATGTCAATTATGAGATCACCTGTGTATCCTACTCATTAAGCACGTTTACTCGTTATCATGTGGCAAACAGTATTCCAGGAGCTAAATAGTAAGGAGTTTTTTATTTGGAACACAGTTGTTTGCTTCCATAGTGAAACTTGGGGTTTGACATTGCCACATTGGAGTTCTGTAAGATTATCTAGATTTTATTTATAACACTATACGGCAGCTTTAGTTTTGAGCTAACAAACTTTCTAAGGTTTGAAGTAGAAACATTGATTTGAAACATAGGAGACTGTCTTTGATTATGAGAAGCATATTTTGATCTATCAGCTACTAAGAGGCAAGTAAGGGACTCTTGAGGCTTTATTATTTAATACTTTTACCTTAGAATATTTGATCTGAATTCTTCCTTGTGTAGTATTCGTTAGCTCTTAACTCTGAATTTGGGAGAGTTTACAACATCAGGCAATTGATGAAGCCTGTTTTTTTTTCTTTTGAGAAAATCTTTCTAGTATGAATTAGTGATCCCTTGGGAGAATGAGAATTTCAGGACTCTGCTGTTAAGTGTTGGAAAATGGAAATGAGGCAAACCTGACTGCATTACTCTTCCATCACCACCCCCCAGTCTCCTAATATTTTTGACATGCGTGAAATCTCTTGTCTGTGATATGTTTAAGTAAAATATGTATTCTGTATGTCTTTGGAAAGAATGGGCACATTTTCAGTCAAAAGTACAATAACCAAAATTCTCATCTTAAAATTTACAATCTCTTTGTGAAAACATGAAAAGTAGAGTTACTCTGGATCTTTATGAAAGCTAATTCTGGACTGGTCGGTTAGCTCAGTTGGTTAGAGACAGGTGTTGTAACACCAAGGTCAGGGATTCAGATACCTGTACTGGCCAGTCCCCCCCTCCCCCCAAAAAAGCTAATTCAAAAGAGATTTTGCATTCTCATCAGCCCTGTAAGAGAGATCCAACTTCTCTGTATCCTCCCTGGCATTTGGTGATGCCACTGTATTTTATTTTAGCTCTTTGTAGTAAGTGTGTGGTGAAAACTCTTTGGGTGTTGATTTGCATTTTCCTAATGGCTAGTCATATTGAACATCTTTTTATGTTCTTATTTGCCGTTGCTAATTCTCTTCTATGAAGTTTTATTTCTTTGGCTCATTTTCTAATTGTATTTTTCACTGTGGAGTTTTGAGAGTTCTTTACATGTTCTAGATCCAAGTTCTAGTCATATGTGTGGTTTGCAAATATTTTTTCCCAGACTGTAGCTTGTCTTTGCATTCTCCCAGTGAGGTCTTTTGTAGAGCAGAAGTTTTTAATTTGATAAAGACTAATTTATTAAGTATTTTTCCTTTAGGGGTCATGGTTTTGGTGTTGTGTCTAAAAATTCTTACCAAGCCTTAGGTACTGAGAGTACCCTGTTTGACCTGTTTTTTTCCCCTAAAAGTTTTAAATTTAAGTCTGATCCATTTTGAGTTATTTTTTATATAACCTGTGAGGTTTAGATCAAGGGTTTGTTTTTGTTTTTGCCTATGGATGGTGTTCAGTCACTACAGTACCATTTGTTTAAAAATCTATCCCTTCTCCTTGCAATTGCTTTTGTATCTTCGTAAAAAATCGGTTGGGCTTGTTTGTGTTGTTTCTGGGTTCTCTGTTCTGTTCCATTGATCTGTGTCTCTTCCCTCTGCCAGTACCACAGTGCTGAATATAGTAGCTACATGTAAGTCTTGAAATTGGGTGGACTGGTTCTTCCCACTTTATTCTTTTTCAAAGTAGTTTTAGCTTTTCTGGTTCTTTTGCCTTTCCATATAAGTTTTAGAATAATCTTGTCTATATCTGTAAAATCTCTCGCTAGAATTTTGGTAGTTGTATTAAATTTTCTTTAAAAACTAAACATACATTTACACATCCCAGTAATCACACTTTGGGACATTTGTCCCACAGAAATGAAAACTTATGTACGTGAATATTTATAGCAGCTTTATTTGTAATAGCCAAAAACTAGAAACAACCAAATGTCCTTCAAGAGGTGAATGGCTAAGCAGATTGTTTTATATCCATCCCATGGAATGCTATACAGTAATAAAAAGAAACAATCTCTTGATAAATGAATCAACTTGGATAGATTTCAGGAGCATTATGGTGAGTCTAAAAAGTCACATACAGTATAATTCCATTTGTAGAATATATAATATGCTCAAAATGACAAAATTGGAAATGCAGAACCATCATGGTTGCCAAGGCTGAGGAATGGTAGGGAGCAAGGGATGGTTGTGACAGAGCCTTGAGGAGATCGAGTAGTTCTGTATCTTTCTTGCAGTGTTGAGTACTCAATCTACACATATGATAAAATGGTATAGAATTATTCATACACATTGAATCAGTGTCAGTGACCTGGTTTTAATACTGTATTGTACTTACGTAATACTCCACTGGGGAAAACTGGGTAAAAATACATGAGACCTCTACTAGTTTTTACGACTCCCTATGAATCTATAATTATTTCAGAATAAAAAGTTAAAATATTTGTGTTCTTTATGTATTATTGGTGTACTTTATTTCTGTAAAAGCAAGACATGTATCTTATGTTCATCGTGGACTTTTAAAAAATGTTTTATTATTTTTCCAGCGGCTGGCCGGTACAAGGATGAACCCTGGACCTTGGTGTTATTGGCAATATGCTCTAACCAAATGAGCTAACCAGCCAGCCCAAATCATGGATATTTTAGTACAAGATAGGCAGAAATTCATTTGGCAAAGGAGATTTCTTTTAAATCTTCTGTGAAAGGGGGAAATTAACTAATGTAAGGGAAGTATCAATTTACACAGTTAATGTATTCTTCCAAACTGGGGTTTTCGGGTTGCCTTTCTTTTAATATAATAATACAGTAGCTTGCTGAAAGAAAAGTAAAATGTAAATAACATGCTTGTAATTGTAAGACTGTTTTAGTCATAAGATAAATTTTATATCATACAATTGTCCTGGGTTTAGTATTTAAATTATAAGTAGGCAAGTGCTTTCAGACAGATAGATAGAGATATAGATATAAAATACTTTTTCTGAGCCTCGGTTTTTCTAAACTACTCACCTGTAAAATGGGGCCAACTCATGTACATAGCTTTTTGCTTGATGGAATATGAAATTCTTAGCAGTGCTCATCATGTAGTAGCAATTATTGTACAAAGCATTTAGCTGAGAATCTCAATTTTTAATCGGATTCTATAAGTGGATATTTCCACACTGATTAATATCTGCTCTTGAGTATCTTTCTTTTAATTCATTCTTTTCTTGCCACTAAAGATACAGTCTCTAGCTTTTGGCCAGTAAGCAGACGATTTCCATTTTCACTAATCACGATAGGAATGGAATTAATACTTGATGGACTACAAGAAGAGTAACAGTTTTCTGATAACAATTTTTACTTTAAAAAAAATCTTGCACTTTAAGATGACAGTAAAACATGAAAGAGATTTAACTCTTTTGTCCCTTTCCCTTCAGCTCTTAGTATTTTGGGGTCTTTTTATTGCCCTCTCAAAATTAAAACAATAGATTGTTTGGTAAAATGCATTTTATACTTTCACTCCAGCCTTTTATAATTCTTACAGTAAAAAGAGTAGGAAACTTAATATAAGATTTTTTATGTGTGTCAAAAAATATTCCAATTGTCGTATGGTACTTACATTAACTTTTTTCTCCCCTCAGGTGTCATCCTATTTTCATAGTCAACCAGAACAATGTTCTACGCACATTTTGTTCTCAGTAAAAGAGGGCCTCTGGCCAAAATTTGGCTAGCGGCCCATTGGGATAAGAAGCTAACCAAAGCCCATGTGTTTGAGTGTAACTTAGAGAGCAGTGTGGAGAGTATCATCTCACCAAAGGTATGTTTGATGTTAATATTTTTATTCACTTTGTTGATGGTTTATTGATGTGTAAGTGCATGGGTATTTTATTTGCCTGTTTTAATGGCAAATAAACATGAGGTGGGGCAATACCCAAATATTTTATAGGTAGCTTTCTAGATGTTTTTATACTTAAATATTTGTATAGGTGTTCCTAATTTAGGAGTTTACAAAATAGTCACAATAAGAGACCCATTAATTAAAAAAGGTTTCAGGGTCACATCAGTTCTGTCCACCTAGCAAAACTACGCACACCATTTGTTTTACCTCAGCCTTGCAGGCCACTTGGGCTGTTAAGTTTTTTCCCTACTTCAGAACTTTTGCATTTGTCGCGCCATTTCCAAAGAATACTCTTCCGCTAAATATTTGCTCCCTTATTTAGTTATTTTCTGTCTCCCACTAGGGTGGAAGCATCATGAATGTCCTTACCATATCTGCCTTATTTACTGATCTGTTCGTAAAGGAGCATTTATTGACATCCTCCAAAAGTATTCTGAAGCAGTAGTTTCAACAGTTGGATGTCACACATAGTGTAACTCAGAGTAATATGGTGTTTGCTTTGCCAAGAAAGTACCTGTAAAATTTAAAACACAAATGCAATTGCTGTACTGTCATCATTAGCATTTATTTCATTGAAGAACAGACATGCTGACTTTAAAAGTGTATAAAAAACAAATCTCAAATTAAAAGAAAAGTCTTTAAAAAATAAAGGAAAAGTTCTTAACTATAAATAAATTTAAATAAATTTAAAAGTAAATATATTTATTCACACAAAGGTACCTCATAAAGTTCGTGGAAAAAATGGAATTAAAAGATAATGCGGATCCTTCCTTGAACTTTTTGAAGACCCTTTGTGTGTATGTGTTTACATCTGTGTTTTAAAGGTCCTTTCCTGCACCTTGTATTTATACATATACATATATGTATACTCTCTACACACATACACACCACATGCATGTACCAACTGTCCTATTGTGAAAATGTTCCAGACCAGCACTGGGGACTACTGTTCTTAGAATTGCCAGTTTGGACAGTACTGGTATAATGTATTAAATAAACAAGAGTAGTTCTTTATTGCTGGAATAATGAAGGAATCTCAGAGGAACAGATTTGGGGATATAGAAGAGACTTGTTCAGAAAAGTTACATGGAAAAGTGTATTTTTTAGATGGGAGAAGTGAAAGTTTGTGCTTGGAATTAGAGTAAATTATAAAGTTTCCATTTGTATGTAGAATTTTGGCTGGTTTTACAGTTATAGCTGATGGAACTTGTCAATATTAAATACATTTTTATCATGTTCATTTTGAGACAGTTCTAGTTTGAAAATTTAAATAAAATGAAAACTTTACAAACAGACCAAAAAGAGGGAAATAAATGACCTGACTACAGGTTTCTGTCATCTAAAGAAACCTCTGATAATATTTTGGTATGCTTACTAGACTTTTGTGTACCTTTCTCTCTTGTTTTTGGAATACTTCACATTATTTCTAGTTTTTGAGTTTTAATTCTTCTGGTCCTGTACAATACAACCATTAAAAATGAATATAGAACAATAGAGAAAAGGTAGTCATTTGAAAAAATAGTACTATAACAACTGGACATCAACATGCAAGAAAACGAATCTAGACTCAGACCTTACACCTACACCCTTTAAAAAATTTAGCTCAAAAAGGTTGTAGACCTAAATGCAGAACACAAAACTGTAAAACTTATAGAGGATAATAGAAAACCTAGATGACCTTGAATTAGACAATGACTTAGATACGACACCAAAGGCACAATCAATGAAAGAAGGTATTTATAAGCTGGACTTCATTAAAATTAAAATTTTTCTTGGCAAAAGAAACTGTCAAGAGAATGAAAAGACAAGCCATAGACGGGGGAGAAAATCTTTTCAAAAACATATCTCATAAAAGGCTATTATACAAAAGATACAAAGAACTCCTAAAACTCAACAATAAGAAAACAAACAATCCAATAATAAAAAAGAAGAGCTAAGGATTTTAACAAACACGTCACTAAAGAAGACACATAAAGCAAATAAGCATATGAAAACATGTTTCACATCATGTCCTCAGGGAAATGCAAATTAAAACAATGAGATACTACCATATGCCTATTAGAATGGCCAAAATCCAAAACACTGACAACAAGGTTCTGGTGATAATGTAGAGCAACAGGAACTCTGATTTATTGCTGGTGGCTGTGCAAAATGTTATAGCCACTTTGGAGGACAGTTTGTTGGTTTCTTATAAAACTAAACATACACTTACCATATAGTCCATCAATCTCACCCCTTGGTATTTACTCAGAGTAGTTGAAAAAAACTTAGTCTATACAAAACCCTGCACACATGTATATAACAGCTGTATTCATAATTGCCAAAACTCAGAAGCAGCTAAGATGTCCTTTAGTAGCCTGGGTAAATGAACTGATACGTCCAGATACTGAAATATTATTCAGTGCTGAAAAGATATGAGCTGTCAAGCCATGAAAAGACTTGGGGGAATCTTAAATGCATATTACTAAGTAGAATAAACTACATACTATATGATTTCAACTATAAGACCCAGGAAAAGCAAAACCATGGAGACAGTAAAAAGAGAGGGTTTGGGGAAGGTAGGAAGGATGAATAGGTAGAACGCAGAGGTTTTTTAGGGCAGTAGAACTATTCTGCATGATACTGTAATGGTAGATACATGTCATTATACATTTGTCCAAACTCATAGAATGTACAGCACCAGGAATGAGCCCTAATGTAAACTGTGGACTTTGGGTAATAATGGTGTGTTGATGTATGTTCATCACTAGAATAAATGTATCATTCTGATGGGAGATGTTGATAGTGAGGGAGGCTATACATGTGTGCCTGTGTGGAGGTGGGGGGGGTTGGTATGTGGGAAATCTCTATCTACTGCTCAGTTTTGCTGTGAGCCTAAAACTGCTCTAAAAAATAAAGTCTGTTTTTAAAAAATCTGATGGTAGAGCTTTTGTCAGAGCTCTTCCTGAATGCAGTCTTATAACAAATCAGTATAATGCATTTTTTATGTATATACACACACGAAAATTATGTGTATGTACACACTGAAAAGCCTGGAAGACATACCAAAATAGTATCAAAGATTTCTGTAGGTGGTAGGATTACAGGTTGTTTTTATTTTTATTTTTTAAATAAACATTTAGTAAACATCTTTGTTAAATTTTTGTTCACATCCTTGTATTTCCTTAAGATTGATGTTTGGGAATATAATTGATACACGTTAACGTTTTGCTCTCTGGTGAGATTGTACCATATTGCACTGCTGGCCAAACTGTAGGAGAACATGGTATTTTCTTTTTCTTTTAAATAGGTGTGCTTAGTGGGATAAGTAAATAGAAAAGAGTGAAATTGCCCTTTTTTCTTGAAATTGATATGTGTGGCTAATCTTTTTTTTTTTTTTTTTTTGGTGGCTGGCTGGTATGAGGATCCAAACCCTTGAACTTGGTGTCATCAGCACCACACTCTACTGAGTGAGCCAGCCCCCTGCATGGCTAATTTTTAACATCCCTAAACAAATATTGGGAGTGCTTTGGCTTAAAAGGACAACATTTTTTTTGTAGCTTTACAAAGTACCTTGTACCCCATTAGGGACACTACAAAAGAGTATAAGACAATCTGAAGCATGAAGGTATGTACTAACAGCCACAAAGCAAAGCATAAAGTTCAGCAATAATGTAAAAGATTGCAGTGTGTGAGAGAGAGTGTGAATAACTTCAGATTTTTTAAACCATTTCTAAATGGGTTTTTATTTGATTAATTTTTTATTATAATAGGATGTAAAGATATTTCCACAAGGTAAAATGACCTGAAAATTTGTTTGCATTTTATTGAGAACACAGTTCTCATTGTGGGGAATGTTGATTTAGTTGTTTAGAACAGGTATCAGACATGTGGCTTAGTTACAACTGCAAGCTTGCATGCTTTTTCTCTTTCTCCCCACCTTTACCACCCCCAAATTGGAAGAACCACTGGCACCCTTTGCAGAGCTTTCCCTGAATATGTAGTCTGTGGTCTTTATTATGCTTACATTTCTTATTGCACTCACACTCTTTTCTCAAAAGCAAAAATGTCATCCCTCATTTTACCTACTCTCAGGTTAAACTGTGAACCAGACTAATCCAGAAAGCCTGTGCCCAAACACCACTTTCTGAAAGTTGCTAATTCTAGACAAGGTAATGGCAAGCAGATATTTTTTCTCATTTCTTAGATGAAGGTGCAGTCAATACTAATTTTAAATTTCATAAGACCATGTAAAAGATTCTGCTTTTAATTAGGAGCAGTGTTTTAATTGTAAATTTTTTTTGTATCGGGGATTGATCATCTCATAAGTCCTAGATTTGATCACAAGGTTTTGTAATTTTGGATATCTAAAAATGTATAGCAATAAACATTATAATTTATGCTGCCAGTCACATAAAATGGCTGTAAAAACAGTCTTCGAGTCACGGGTAGCATCTTAGAATGCTATAAAAAAATACATAAAACTTAAAAATATGTGGGTACTTCAGAAAGTTCGTGGGAAAGTGGGAATTAAAAGATAATACGAATCCGTCAGCTTTTTGAAGTACCCTCGTACAACATTTTATTTCATAAGTAACAATGTATGAATCGTAGTTTAAAATTCAAATGTTTAACAACTTTGTCACTTTAGATTTAAATAAGTTTTATGGTGTGATTTGGGAAACTGGAAGTTTGAATTCATGTTACCATCTTCTCTCAGTAAGTTCTCCTTATGGCTGGAGGAATTTTGAATACTTCTGTTTAGATTGGGTGTTTACTTGTCTCATTCTTTTCCTATATACTGCTTCTCACCCCTTACACTGGATCCACATTAGCATTGATCCAGGTCTACCTTGGGGAAAAAACGCTGAAGAGTATATGTTCTCTTGGGGGGCGGGGGGGAAGGGTACTGTTACCCTTTATCAGTTAGTATGCTTTCCAATCAAGTAATAGAAACTTAGTGAAAAGTGGCTTAAACAGTATGGAAAATAACAGTCTTACTTAACTGGAAGAGTTAGGATTGGTTCAGGAGCTTGACGATATCATCCAGGGACTCTCTACTCTCAGTTTGTTGGCTTTTTGGGGGGGGGAGGGGTTATGTATATTCATGGCATACAAAGCTGACCATCACCACTTGTGCCCAAGATGTGATGGCCAGATCAATACTATCAGCATTCCCATTACCATGAATTGCAATTATTCCCTGTGTCCCCCACTCACTCAATCCCTAACTTCCCTACCCCTCCCCCTCTCCCCTCCCCCACCCCACTCTGCAGCCCTAGGTATGCTCTCTCCCTCTGCAAGTCCAACACACTACTGTGTGGTCTGTCTGTCTTTCTTTCTCTCTTAGTTCCCTCTTATGAGTGAGCACGTGTGTTATTTTTCCCTCTATGCCTGGCTTATTTCACTCAACATAATTTTCTCCAAGCTCACCCATGTTTCTGCAAATGGCAGAATTTCATTCTTTCTTATGGCAGAGTATTCCATGGTATATATACACCACAGTTTCCTTATCTAGTCATCTGTTGATGGACATTTAAGTTGGTTCCATATCTTGGCTGTTGTAAATAGTGCTGCAGTGAACATGGGAATGCAGGTATCCCTTCGACATGATGATTTCCATTCCTTTGAGTATATACCTAGAAGTGGGATTGCTGGATTGTATGGTAGATCTCTCCGTTATTGTTTGAGAAACCTCCGTACTATTGCCATAGTGGCTGTACTAATTTGCAGTCCCACCAACAGTGTAGGAGTGTTCCCTTCTCTCCTCACCAGCATGTGTTATTCTCCATCTTTTTGATTATAGCCAGTCTAACTGGGGTGAGGTAATATCTCAATGTAGTTTTAATTTGCATTCCCTGATGACTAGTGATGTGGAGCATTTTTTCATGTACCTGTTGGCCATTGGTATGTCTTCCTTTGAGAAATGTCTATTTGGCCCCTTTGCCCATTTTCTAAATTGGGTTATGTGTTTTTTTACTTTGTAATTACTTGAGTTCTTGTAAATTCTGCATATTAATCCCTTGTCGGATGTATAGTTTGCAGATATTTTCTCCCACTCCATAGGTTGTCATTTCATCCTGTTGATTGTTTCCTTTGTTGTGCAGAAACTTTTTAGTTTGATATAGTCCCATTTGTTTATTTTTTCTTTTGATTCTTGTGTTTTGGGGCTCTTATTCGTAAAGTCTGTGCCCAGTCCGAGTTCCTGAAGTGTTTCCCCTACATTTTCCCTTAGTAGTTTCACAGTTTTACAGTTTCAGGTCTTATACTTAAGTCTTTAATCCATTTTGAGTTGATTTTGGTATATGGCGAGAGGTGCAGGCTTCTTGTCCTCATACTTACAGCATCTTGGTTAAAGGGTGACTGTGAGCAGCTCTAGGCCCTGCCTATTCAACAAAGCAGGAGAGAGGGAAGGAAGAGAGAGGCATTCTTCTTTTATTGGGAAATTCATTCTCAGGAACTCTCTGGCATACTTTACACTTATTTCTTAATTGGCTGAACTATTACATACCCACTGAAGAACAAGCATTAGCAGAGAGGAATGAAATACTTATTCAAAGCTGGGGACATTTGCTTCTGAAACAAAATCAGAATTCAGTTAGCCAACAAAGAGTAGTAGCTCTGGATCAGCAACCAAAAGTGTCACGTGCTCCTTTGTGTGCTTATGATGTAATCCATGGAATGGTTTGGTTCCTGCTTCATAGCTACCTTCACATCTATGTTAATTCATGAATTACTGCCAAGTCTATCTTTTAGGGGTACTCAGGAAACTTACAGTTAAAAACATTAAGAAATAAAATGTAGGTGATAATGAGCTAACTTTAAAGTAGACGATAAAAGGTATAAAGAGGTCAGGTAAAACTTCCTATAAGTGGCTCAAATGCAAACTTTGAAGTATCTCTAAAACTGAAAATAACTTTACAAATAAGATTAATATTAATGTTTTATTTGTAGGTGAAGATGGCATTGCGAACGTCAGGGCATCTCTTATTGGGAGTAGTTCGAATCTATCACAGGAAAGCCAAATATCTACTTGCAGACTGTAATGAAGCATTCATTAAGATAAAGATGGCTTTTCGGCCAGGTATTGTTGAACTCCTCCTCACCCCCTCCACTTTGGAGTTTCCCGTGTTTTGTGTGGAGAGCTGCTAAAGCACATAGTCTAGATCAGCTTGTTTTGTCTTATTTTAATTGCAATGCAAGAAACCCTTCAAAGATAGGGCAAGGCTTGGGGAGGCAGAGGTTCAAGGGAAGAAATCCACTTTTCTTGCCTCTGTTCCACCTATGAAGTAATGGAAATTATCCCCTTATTCTCCCTTTGGAGCTGCCTTTTTCTTCTAACCCTTTTTTAGCAGCTTACTTAGAACTGAGTCATCAGAGGTTGAAATGTTGAAAACTGTTATATGATGTTTTTTTTTAAATATAGCTTAGAAAAGGCAATCTCAGAATTATATATATTTTTTTCTCCTGAATAATCGTAGTGTACTCTTAAATTTACTTATCATTGTTAAGGCTTCATTGAATGTTTTTTGTAGGTTTTTGTTATTGTTGTTTTGTTTTAGATAATGATTGGTTCTGAAACTGTACACTACCAACCAGCTTTCATCTGACTAGACAACTACTAGGGTATTTGAACTCATATACTTCTGTAATTTTTTAAAGCACTGATGAAATTTTATTCTAATTAAAATAATCGGAACATATAGGAGAGATACTTTATATGATATAGTTTCTACTGAAGTTATATTTCAGTACTTCAGTGTATTTTAATATATAAACAGTAAAATGTTTGAGATCTAAGATTTTTATTTAAGAATAGAGTATTTGGGCAAAAGCTGTGACACTTGAATGATTTCTAATGTGGCTACCAAGTGCATTTTGTTTAAATAACATGTTTTTTGTTTGTGTCTTTCTTTTTAAGTAATGTATATTTATTATAGACAACTTCAAAAAATATAGGATAAAATACAAAGAAAATTAAAATTGTGTAATCCCATTCTCCCTAAAATAATCAACTCCTTTTAACATTTAGGGTATGTCTTTACAGTCATTCTTTTTACCCCTAATTAATTTCATGCTTAATTAGAAAACTGTTATCAATATTTATTTGCTGATATTATTAATATTTATTTGTTGATATGTTCTTTTAAAGATTTGTTGGCTTAATGCATAGTGCTTTGACTTTTTTTTGTAAAGCAAGTAGTACTGCTTATGATCATAGAAATACAGAAGTGCTTGTGCTTCACAGTACTTTGCATATGTTATATCAACCTTTCTAGAATATAACCTTAGGAAACTATACCTATTTTACTTCCCTTTGGTCCCCCAGATAATCTGTGATATAGTTAGGTCTTCAAGCTTAGCATTTCTTTTCTAGGTGTTGTTGACCTGCCTGAGGAAAATCGGGAAGCAGCCTATAATGCCATTACTTTACCTGAAGAATTTCATGACTTTGATCAGCCACTGCCTGACTTAGAGTATGTGTTCTCTCTTTCTCTCTCGCTTTTTTTTTTTTTTAATTGGCTTTGTCTACAAAAAGCATATTATTGGCTTCCAAATGTATAGTTTTCTTGGAATGCTTTGACATTGTGTTAACATTTAGCTAAAAATGCATATGCTTTCATTTAGGATAGTATATAAATATGAAACATATAACCTGGAAAATGGTTTATCTGAAAGAAAATTGTGTTGATGTCAGCTTTAACACAGCTAAGATATGAGAATTCTCATGTACTTAGGCCAAAGTTTGTGTAAACTGAACAGTTATCTAGGTGTGTATTTTACATAATGATACCAGTAAACTTGAACTATTGCATCATGATATTTTTTCAGAGGGAGATATTAAAGATAATTTTCTATGAAGAGCAAGAAAGGGTCATTGTTATACATCTTTAGCAGGAGAAAGTTATAAATAGCTATTATAGCGGAGTACTGTAGTATGTTGTTTCCTTCTTCTTAAGTCCGTAAAATCCAACTATTGTACCATGACGGGGAATGTGATTGTAGCTTTTTAAGTAATTGAGTAGCACAATTGACAACCAAGAAATCCTTTTTTTTTTTTTTTTTTTTTTTTGAGTTAGGTCCTTTTATGTTGTTTTATTTTATTTTATTTTTTTAGGGGGAGAAAAGAAGGGCCTAGGGATGAAATTCACCTTGCTCCAGGGGTAGTTCCCCCCCCCCCCCCCCAACAATTTCACATAAGCTTACTTTATTAAAACACACACATTTGCCCCTGGTTTAATTGCCTCTAAGATAACCATCTAGAGGCTCAGGAGTGGGTGGTATTAAGGGTCACCAGACCCCTAGGGAATAGCAGCAAAGAATTAGCATGGCACATTACCATATGGGAACTGGCAGTTTCCTTCTTCACTCCCTGATCACACCTCCTTTTTACCTTTCCCTCACTGTCCCCCTTATACTGTCCCACTATGTTCTGAATTTTCTTTAACAGTTCCTTAAGGCACCAAGTTTCCAAGTTTCTTGAGGTATGATTTTTTACATTCTGTATTCATCACAGTGTATCTGAGTGAAGCAGTCCTTAGTTGTCTGCTTGAACCTTCTATGGAAACCTTCTATTTTACGGCAGATTTCTCTGCTTTTTGAAATGATCTATGACTCCTAATGAGAGTAAATTTATGACCTATTTTGGGTTGTGTTAAGTAGTGGTAGGCACTATCTAGCTGTTTTACTTTTTTTCTCTCCTTATATGTATCATTTTATTTTAAAAAATTTTTATTATGGAAATTTTTAAACATAGCTAAAAAGTAGAGAGATCAGTGTTATGAACCCCATGTATAAGTTATTCAGCTTCTTTAATTATCAATATAGCCAGTTTTATTTCATCTGTATTTCCCCAGCTCACCTCCCAACCCCCACTGGATTATTTTAAATTAAATAACAGATAATTTTATTTTATCTGTAAATACTTCAGTGTTTGTGTCTAGAGGTAAGGCATTTTAAAAACATTTATCTATGACATCACACCTTTAAAAAGATTACCAGTAATTTCTTAATATACTGTCTAGTATATCTTACTACAATATCAGTATTTAAATGTCCCCAGTTGACACATAGGCCCCTCTCCCTCTGCCCCCTAAAGTTAGTTTGAGTTGGGGCTGCACAGTGTCTACAGACTGCATCTGGTTGATATGTCCCATAAGTCTCTTAAGAATCTAAAACATCTCTCATATTTTTTTTTTCCGTGTTATTTATTTGCTGAACAAACTTGGTCATTTGTTTTGAAGTATTTGCTTTCTTGATTTGGCCATATTGGTGTTTAATGTGACATGTTTTTTATTTTTTATTTAATATTTTAAAACTGTATGAGAGGTTAATTCTTCTTTGTTAAATTAACTGAGTCTCAGAAAAGCCAGGTAACTTCAGAGTTTACACAGCCTGTTGCATGCCTATCTAACTCATCGTTTTGTTTCCCCCCCCCCCATATCATATCGCCTTAGGTTAGTGATTTCAGCATTATATTTTACTTGCTGTCATTGACAGTTCTAAAATTTAAATACAAATTAAATTCCAAATCATTCACATTCTTGGATTGTATTAGAATTTATTTAGTATTAAGGCTTCTAAAACTTGTTAGGTTGTATGTATGGGATTTTTTTTATAGAGACAAGGGGATTTTTTTTTTTCCTTTTATAAATACGTTACAGTGAAACTTAAGACTAAAATGTATTTGAATTTCTTTTAAAGTGACATTGATGTGGCCCAGCAGTTCAGCCTGAACCAGAGTAGAGTGGAAGAGATAACCATGAGAGAAGAAGTTGGGAACATCAGTATCCTACAAGAAAATGATTTTGGTAAAAGAGAAGCAAATTGCTAGCCAATATATCTATAAAGTTATAATTATGTTGTGGCACTCCTAGCAATTTCAAAAAGAAAACTAGACTTATGTTACATTCATGTTGACAGAAAGACAAAATTTCATTCAGTTCATTTTCATCAAGAAAAGATTTAGCCTTGCATTTATGCACCAAACTTAGGAGTTCATTCTCTGCCTGTTCTGTTCTCTGTATGCAGTGATAGCACTTACATATTGATTTGTGTGAGAATTCCCAGCATTGAAGTAATGCATACTTTTAAACTAATCATTTTGGAACAGTTGGTTGCATTATTATACCTACTATCCAAAACTAGTAGAGAGCCAAATTCTTTTCTTGATGAAAATGCATTATAACAGGAAAGTTTAAGTCTGTGAATATTAATTTAATCTCAGTATATGTGGGTACTTCAGAAAGTTCATGGAAAAATATAATTAAAAGATAATATGAATTTTTCCATGAACTTTTTGAATTACCATTGTATAGATGTTTAGGTTTACCTAACATATTTAAGATAACCTAAAATTGGATCTAAGTATGAATGTCCTAGTTGCAAACCAGGATTATAACTGTGTATAATTAATAATTAGTTTATAAAATGTAGATGCTAAAGATTTAAAGTTCAAGCTAGATGTTTTAATAGTCGAAGATAGATAAGACTTTAGTAAGCAAATGTGACATAATTGTAATAAATGGTTAGCTGTTGTCTTTTGTTACACTGGTATTTCTAACCTTTTTCCACTAATGACTTACTAAAATTTGTTTAGGTGACTTTGGAATGGATGATCGTGAGATAATGAGAGAAGGCAGTGCTTTTGAGGATGACGACATGTTAGTGAGCACTAGTGCTTCTAACCTCCTATTAGAGCCTGAACAGAGCACCAGCAATCTGAATGAGAAAATTAATCATTTAGAATATGAAGACCAATATAAAGATGATAATTTTGGAGAAGGAAATGATGGTGGAATACTAGGTAGGTCACAACAGGGTGGTATTCTAACGTAATTTCTTTACTCACTTGTGAGGTTTTGGAACAGCTGCTTGAGCAGCTATCTAGATATGTCATGTGTGAACTGTGATCAGTTGGTTCAATGAAATTTCTCTGTAAATTGAGCCTAAAAGTTATAACAAAGCCTATTTTTTAAAAAGATGCTTGTCTCAGAATTCTAGGTTTTGTTCTTAAAACTGCTATATTTGTATTTGATATTTATGTTAAGTAAATGTATTTTTAAAATAGATATATAAACTATAAAATGATTAATTAGAAATTTTTTCATATGCTATTTTATACTTTTATCAACTACCCTAAAGAGAAACAGATGCACATTGAATACAGAATTTAAATTTAGTTCATTTTAACATAATTTTAGAGATTGGCTTTGTTCTTTTAGCATTTCTTTGTCAAATTATAACTAAATTACATTCCCTATTTCAGATGACAAACTTATTAGTAATAATGATGGCGGTATCTTTGATGATCCCCCTGCACTATCTGAGACAGGGGTGATGCTGCCAGAGCAGCCTGCACATGACGATATGGATGAGGAGGACAACGTGTCAAGTAAGCACTTCATGCTCAGTGATCCCGGGGACGGCTGTGTGCTGTCCAAATACTTCACATAAAACTACACTCTAAAGTGCTGGCTTTTAATGAAGTATCCTTAAATTCACTGCTTGTGATTGATTTTTAGTTTTGATTTTCTTATGTATTTAACCTCTTTTTTGGCCAATTAGGTTCAACTCTAGAGGGGCTTCTCATACCTAGAAAAGTGTTTTTTCTTAGTACCAGTGTGATTTCTTTCAGGTTCTTTTTTTTTTTTTTTTTTTTTTTTTGGTAGGCTATATATGATATACCCAAGCCTTATGTGATCATATTTGTTTTTATAGTGGGTGGGCCTGATAGTCCTGATTCAGTGGATCCTGTTGAACCAATGCCAACTATGACTGATCAAACAACACTTGTTCCTAATGAGGAAGAAGCATTTGCTTTGGAACCTATTGATATAACTGGTGAGCACATAAACCTTTAGATTTATACAACATAGTACGTGAGGTTTTACTTCTGGCTCTTGCTTATCCACTGGTCTGTTGCTGTTTTAGATAACTAAGCTGCTTTCTCCATTGCCATAGTCATCTGTCATAGAGTCTTTATTCTGTTCAGTTATAATTTTGAGTATTTTGTAGAATAGCTGTACAAGTTGCTGTGCAATATAAAAGTATAGAACAAATTTTCTGCTGATGTGTGTCTTAGGCTTTTGTGGTTCCCAAAATGTTAGCAGCTTACAAATGTAACAATTAAAAAACATTGCAGAGCATTTTATAGTAAAGTACAAGATTGACTAATGAGTTATCTTTCAAAGTGCCAGATTCTGTACAGTTGGGTTGCAGTCTGGAAAAACTTGAAAATACATTTTTTTAACTTTATTTCTAGTTTAAACTAGAAATATCAAAGATTTTAAAATCAGTAATGTTTTAGTGCTTATTAAGAAACATCGCAAAACATTAATTGGGGGACTGCTTTTGAGTAAAAGAGGCAATTTGGGGTGTGTAATTGGTTTGTGAAACTATAAAATTTCTAGACAGTTTATGGGGTAGAATACTTGCAATCAATTGCAACGTAATTCAAGACATAGTTTTTACTTTTAAATAGAATAAAGTAACTCTAGGTTTCCTACTGAGAATAATCTGATCACCAAAAATTGTAACTTGGGTTTCTGGTCTCTAAAGAGTGCTTACTGTGAACCTGGTTCTGTTGAGGAACTAAAGATATAACACTGAGCAAGTCTTTATTCTTATGGAACTCTAATACTAATTAGAGTTCTCAACTCTAAATACTAAGTAGGGAAACGTGATTAATTAACTAAAATATGTACTGTATTAGAAAGTGATAAATATTACAGAGAAATATAAAAGAAATGGAAGGGATAAGGTATACTCCATTGTATAAAATGAGATAGTCAGGCTTTATAGGCCACTGTAATAACGGGAACTCAATATCAGTTACTGGAGGACAGGGTTTGGTGAGACTATCGCTATATAACATCTTTTTGTATTTTTTTAAATTTGAACCTCATAAATGTTTTATCTCTAAAAACCTATGGGATCTAACATCTAACGGTGAAATCTTGAGGAATTTATTTATTCGCATATAATGTTATCTACTTTACAAGGTTGTAAGGATGAGAAATGAGTGTAGAAAAAGTGTGCAGGGTGGAGTTCCAGGCTCATCCGATTGGGCTTGGGCTGTTTCACTTTATCAAGAAGCTATACAACTGCAATATATGAATTGTAACTTTTCCAATAAAAATAACAGTATTTGCAGTCATTTATGGAAGACTCGATCTGTGCCAGATGTTGAGTATTACTGAGTATTTTACAAACCCCTGTAAGTGGCTGGCCCTATTTCAAATGAGAAAATGAAGATTTAAGCAAGGTAATCTTAACTTTTCTTCATGGTCACATGTCTGCAAGATGTCGGAACCCAGGACTTAGCTCAACTCTGAATGTTGTGATATGTTCACTGTTAACAGTATAAAGCTACATGGGCTAAAATGTATTATTTTACTCATTTTGTGCTAAAAATCTGTACTTACTCATTTATTCAGAACATTTTTATTGAACACCTATTGTGGGCCAGCCTCTATTCTAAATGCAGCTTGGAAAACATCAGTTAAGACATTCTGCCCTCCCTATGTTTAACTTTTCTACGAGGGTCTATGTGTAGAAAGCAGGGGGATACAGTCAGGCCAGGTCTATTAGCTGTATATTTCATGTTGGCCTCTCAGGAAAATGACCATATTTTCTCTTATTATTCCAGTCAAAGAAACAAAAGCCAAGAGAAAGAGGAAGCTAATTGTCGACAGTGTCAAAGAGTTGGATAGCAAGACTATTAGAGCCCAACTTAGTGATTATTCTGATATTGTTACTACTTTGGATCTGGCACCACCCACCAAGAAATTGATGATGTGGAAAGAGACAGGAGGAGTGGAAAAACTCTTTTCTTTACCTGCTCAGCCTTTGTGGAACAATAGACTACTGAAGGTAATAGTAGTTTGCAGAATTTTTTAAAATTTTATATACATTTTGACCATTAAAAAAAAATAAACTTATCAAAACTTCGTTTGAATCATCTTTGATCAAGTATTTTTCAATTACATGTCACCTTCTCTTTTTTCTCTCTTTAATCATGGTATTCTCATCTGAAATGCAGTAATAAGTAACCTCTACATTTTTTCAAAGATGTAGAATGAATTTTTCCTATATTAAAAAACCACTGACATTTTTATTAGTAGTTCTTTCTCATCACCTTCCTGTAATATAAACTATTAGTATTTTACCTTAGTGTGTACTGTGCTTCAAATCTTCATTCTTTAGATGTTTTGAGTAAAACCTGGGGTAGTCTTACTTTTCTCATAATAAAGAATTCTGGCTTTGTGAGAATTTATTTTCACTGATAGGCTCTTTTCTGTTCACATTGATTCCAAACTGTTCCAAAATAAAGTTCAGAGGCATTTGAAGAGTGAGGCAGTGCTGTTAGGCTATGCTGTCTAAAGTTGAAATATGCATAGAACCAATTAATTTTACTATATATTTTGCTATATTCTCAATTTAAATTGTTCCGAAGCAGCAAGGCTCTGGTGAAAATGCTCTTTATTGGAAGCACTGTCATATAATCTTTTTATTTACATATTTATTTTTATTGGTTATGAATATTCGTGTCAGCATATAATCATTTTGAAGGAGGTCCTTAAAATATTTGTCTCAGTAGTAGTCTCATTAGAAATTTTTCCTAAGGAAGTAATTCAAAATATGGAAAAAGCCACTTCTGTGAAGATATTGATTACGTTGTTGTCTACAGTTTAGAAAAAGAAATATCTAAAATACTAAAAAGTAGAGGAATGGTTCAAGTATGAGAGAGAGATACGGGCACACACATATGTATGTACTCTTTCAGTGGAATGTTATGTTGCCATTAAAAATATTTTAAGGGCCGGCCCCGTGGCGCACTCGGGAGAGTGCAGCACTTGGGAGCACAGCGGCGCTGCCGCTGCGGGTTCGGATCCTATATGGGAATGGCCAGTGCGCTCACTGGCTGAGCGCGGTGCGGGCGAAACCACGCCAAGGGTTGCGATCCCCTTACCTGTCACAAAAAGACAAAAAAAAAAATTTTTTTTAAATGATAGTTAATAAAATTACCATGTAATATTAATTGAGAAATGTAAAGCTAGTTTATATGATACAATATCAGGTTGAGTTTTACAATTATGAACTTGGAAATAAACTGCCGACAAATTAAAAACCTTAGAATTGTGAGACAATGGATAAAAATTTTATTTCTTTACTTTAATCTAATATTTTTACAGTTATAATTTGAAATCCCATGTTTAAAGTCATTTTAAGATGGAATAAAGTGAATATGATAAAAGTCATGCTACATTATATATACTTTGATTGCAAGTTTATTTATTGGAACATATTTAGGGAAAATAGAAATGTCAATGGTAGGTTTTCGGTTAATGTGATTTATTTGATAATTGAAATTAAAAATTTTTTTTCTTAGCTCTTTACACGCTGTCTTACACCGCTTGTCCCGGAAGACCTTAGAAAAAGGAGGAAAGGAGGAGAGGCAGATAATTTGGATGAGTTTCTCAAAGAATTTGAAAATCCAGAGGTTCCTAGAGAGGAGCAGCAACAGCAAAATCAGCAGCGTGATGTTATCGGTCTGTTTTTTTGGAATAGTCCCTGATGAAGTTTAAATGAGTGTTTGGCCTCAAATTTGCCTTTATATTGCCGAAGTAAAAGAGATCAGGAATGAAAGGGTATATAACAAATTTTTAGATAGCAAAATGCATTGGATCTGATTACCTTATTAGGTAAGAAGCTTTCTTCTGAAAGGTTTAAGGCTCAGGACTGGCTGGATTGACAGTCTGCTAAAGAATTGTCCTGCATTGGACTGGGTGTGGAATTTTTCCTTTTCAGACCTTCTCCCCCCCCCCCCCCCTTTTTACAAATATTGTTATAAATTGAGTAATCTTTATGAAGATAAAATTTTATCTGGCCTTCCTCATTAGAGAAAGTGCCTGTGTCTTAGTTTACTAGTTTTAAAAGTAAACAGTTCTAAAATATTGTTTAAAACTGCATGACCTGAGTCTCTTCATATGACCAATTACAGATGAACCCATTTTGGAAGAGCCAAGCCGCCTCCAGGAGTCAGTGATGGAGACCAGCAGGACAAACTTGGATGAGTCAGCCATGCCCCCACCACCACCTCAGGGAGTTAAGCGAAAAGCTGGACAAATTGACCCAGAGCCTGTAATGCCTGTAAGTAAACACGTGTACCCATCAGGATATTTGAAGATATTCATAAAGACAGTAACAAGTGGCGTTTAGGGAGCTCTTTTGAAGTATCCTGGTTTAAGCAGAAAATGGCAAAGAATGAGTCCAGAGGAAGAATGGCAACTGAGGATAGGAATACAATCTCTTCTGAGTAAGATAAAGTGTTCGGGGAGTCCACAGAGTCGGTCTAACTTTGTTTGAATAGTCCTGCTTCAGAGTCATCCAAAATAGGCATCCTTGGCTAATATGGAATCCTTGACTCTGAACTTTCTGGTTTATTCTTTAGCAAACATTCCTGCATATCTGCAATACAAGGCAGTTTAAGTTTATCTTAATTAAGTAATCAGAATATTCTTGTCAAATAGCTGAAAAAAAGTAAAGCACTATCTGGCTTCTTCATTCAAACTTTGTCTACAATTAAGTTTAGCTAGGATAGGAAAACTAAGTATAGAGGATGTAGTTGGGTCTGGTTTAGGGCTTCCCAATCTCAGGTCTATACAATAAGTAAATTTGAGCATAAGAAGGCTTTTTGGTAACCTTATGCTCCTGATGCAGCTGCCATCAAGAGGTATTGACAGAATACTCTGCCAGTTTTCAGAACTAGTTCTCTGTGCCCTCTGGTGGTAAGGAGTTGTCAGTAAGAGCATTCTTCTATATGAACTCAGGAATGGGAATGGGAACCAGGTGTAGGTGACTAATACTATTCTTCTTCCGGTAATTCTTTGGCTTCTTAAGGACTGTTTTTTAATATTCTGAACTGTTTATATTAAGCCTGAGAGGAAAGAAATACAGGAAAGAGATTCGGAAAAATAGTTTCCTCATCCCTATTTGCTGCCAAAAGAGCTCCACAACTCTTCTTACTGAGAGTCAAAGCTTATGATTTTAAGTTACATTGTATTAACCTTAAGGCAGTTTTATGCAGTAATAGTTGACTGGGCTAATTCACGTTTTTATTTTGCCATGGAGCCAATGGCTTTTTTTTTTTTGTCTTTTTCTCTAAAGTGGTATTAGATAAAGTTTTTGATTTTGTTTTTGTTTTACTGCTTATAGTTTTTCCTGTTATTTGCAAATTTCTCACATAGACAAATACTGTTAAGTATTTGACTCCTAAAAATGAAGTACGAAATGAAACACTTATGTTTTAAAATAATAAGATAATGGTTAACTTCTTTTGTAAGCTACTTTAATGTTGGGAGCTTTACAGTAAAAGAAAAAGAACAATATACGTACTGTGATCAATTTTGATTTTTTTTCCATCTAGAAAACTTTAGCAGCTATGTATTTACAATTTAAAAGAAGCTACACTAAAAACATTCATCTTAAATTGTGTTATTTTTACTGCTTTAAGCCGCAGCAGGTAGAGCAGATGGAAATACCACCTGTAGAGCTTCCCCCAGAAGAACCTCCAAATATCTGTCAGCTAATACCAGAGTTAGAACTTCTGCCAGAAAAAGAGAAGGAAAAAGAGAAGGAGAAAGAAGATGATGAAGAGGAGGAGGTAAGGAAATCATAAAAGAAATATCTGATTAAATTCCCACTTCAGATTTAGTAAAAGTCTTCAACTAGCTCTCTTTTACCTCCCATATCAGAGCTAAATTAATTGATGTTGACCCTCAGAGTGATGAAAAATGTTCAAATATAAGCAAGATTTAACCACATTCTTAGTGGTATAGATCATCATTAAGAACATCAAATTTTATGCTGTGCCATAACTTATTGGCTCCCTTGTGAGCTTTTGAAAAACCTGGGCTGTCTTACACTGATTTCTTGCTTGGCTTCTAAATTGCTTATAGCTGCTTTTATTATCTTGTGGGCAATGGTCAGTTCTTACTGTATTGCCATCTGCCACTGAAATAATCTATTCTCTGTCTTTGCCTTGGAACTCTGATAACTAATCATTTTCCATTTGTCTGGGTTTTGTTTTTCTTTTTCTTTTCATTAGACCAAGGTGGGTAAAATAGTCTGAGTAAAGGCTTGAATAACTTTTCCTGTTTAAAAAGTAGAGGTGCTTTAGGAATGATTTCCTAAGTGTTTTAACTGTTCAAGTTCCTTTTTTCTCCCTTATTTCTGGGTCATTGAGGTCATTGTATAAAAATTAAAATGTATTCTTTTATTTGATGCTCTGTCACATCTTTTATTTAAACCTTTAAAATAAAGTGTCTTTTGGGTAGCACTGAATCCATTTAAGTTTTTTCCAAGGCTAAAGGTTGTGGATTGGATACATCTTCATTAGCATCTGTTCATATTTCTAATTTATCATTATGCCAGCCATAGATTTCATAACGTTTAGTGCTTATTTTTAATAAGAACACTACATTATTTTAAAACCAAAATTTATCTTCAGAGCTACTGCAACCTGTGTAATAGGGTATGCCATTATCTCAGACTTAGTGTTAAATCAGTATTAAAAATTGTTGTACTCTCTGTTTTGTGTGAAGCTGCTGATCTGACCCCTGGCTTTTCGGAACATGGTGTATAGTTCTAGCATTGCCTGGGAGCATCTCAACTGCGGTCCCGCACCAATTTCAGAGTTCAAAAAAGTCATTTAGGCAGCAAATCTATAGGTGGCAGATGGCTGGGAGTTAGGTTGCTCAAATAAAATATATACTAAGGATTATAGCAAATTTCTTTTAAAGTACCACGTAGACCAGTACTATTAGCTGGTCTGCAGGCTTTTTGGTACTGGTTCACAATGAGATCTAGAAAATAAACAGCATACTTAGTGGCATAGTTGATTTGTATCCTCGCGTAAGTTTCTTAACAGGAGCCAGTACCAAAAGCTTGATGACCTGCGTCATTTCATGGACTGCACTGTGTAGACTACATCCTTATAGAGCAATATGGAATCATACATTCAACCAAATGTTTGCTTGCCAGGTACAGAGGACTTTCCTTTGCAATTTAAGAAACACAAACTTCAAAGTTTATACTATAAATGCTAAGTGATTTTTCAGTAGAATCGGGTACAGTTTTCTATTCATCAGAATATGCAATCTAAGTTTATTTAGAGCTTTCAGGAGATAAAGAAATATTTAATTTTGCATCAGAGCAGTTTAGTTTTGTCAGCTTTTTTCTTTTTCTTCTATATTCAGGATGAAGATGCTTCGGGGGGTGATCAGGATCAAGAAGAAAGAAGATGGAACAAGAGGACTCAGCAGATGCTTCATGGTCTTCAGGTATGCCAGTGTAATCTTAGAGAAAACTGCTTCCTCTAATACGTTTGGCATTGTTCCCTCAAAAAAAAAAAGTTAACATGCTGTAACCGGAAAACATATCTTTGACAGACTTTTTCTGGAACTACATTATTTTAAAATATTTTAATTAAATATATAAATTGTTAGGCTAGGAGTAAGCCTGGAAGGCATCCAGGAGAGTACTTTCCCATGGTTATCCTGAAAAGCAGAACTGTGGTGGTATTTTATGGAACTCTTGTATGTCTGCATCTTCCTACATTTGGTTAAGCAAATTTAATGTGTTCACTCATTAAATTTGTTGAGTCATATTGTGTAGCATTAGATGTCACTTATCCCTGGGCCTTAATGAACCAGACACAGACAAGATATTTCAAGCATCTGTGAGATACTTGGCACATCACTCAAGGTTCTCTAAGATAGAGCCAAAGGACAGTTGACTTAAAAACTTTTTTCACTTTATAAAGACTTTTAAGTGCTACATTTTACTGCTATATCATGTTAGATGTCCAAAGAAATGAGTTATTTTAATACATGTCAGAAAAGCTTTGCTTGTTTCTTGAACTTCTTCTTTTGGTTTTAAAGGTACCTAATACACTTTGGTCCTTTACCTTCTTAACATGAGAATAACTCACATACTGTTCAAAAAGGTGCACTTTTTCCATTAAGCAAAATTGGAATCCTTTTTAAATTACTACTTTATTGTGCAGGTTACTTTAATTCGTCCTCTCTTTTTGTTTTATTTCAGCGAGCTCTTGCAAAAACTGGAGCTGAATCTATCAGTTTACTTGAGTTATGTCGAAACACAAACAGAAAGCAAGCTGCAGCAAAGTTCTACAGCTTCTTGGTTCTTAAAAAGCAGCAAGCTATCGAGCTGACCCAGGAAGAACCGTACAGTGATATCATTGCAACACCTGGACCAAGGTTCCATATAATTTGAGGAGCTAGAAGCATTATAGCTAGTGTTTATTTCACTAGTGTGCATACAAATTGCCCCCGTGTGTAGGGCACACAAAACCCTTCAACAAAATTTAGATGTCTGTCTGTACAAAGTCTCTGCCTTTTTCTTCCTTCATTTTTTTTTTTCAGTATTTTAAATTTATCAACCTCATCTTTAAGGGAAACTGCTTATATGGGTTGTGTCTGTGTTCTGATGGAGAAAGCAGCACGCCAAGGATCCAGAAGATTATTTTAACAGTTCACAACAGATGTGTGCAATATTGGTGCGTGAAATAATGTTGAGTAGCATTCAAAAGTCATGATTTTTATCTTAGTTCTCCATTACTGTATCAAAAAGGAAAACCTGTCTGGGGAAATGCCCAACTGTTTAATTATGAACTATGGTATGAGTCTTTGACAGGGAAGAAAAGATGTCTTTACATCAGTAACACCGGCAAGCATTTTGTTAACCACTGTACTTAGGGATGGTACCTGACAGACACAACACGTTTTAAAGTGTAATTCAATAAGGAGCAAGGGTGTATGTGAAATTATGTCGTGACTGATCAGTCCCCTTCATCTACAAAAAGATAGGACTGACTTGCTTTAAAGTGTTCTGTTTTGTAAATCATTCCATTAAGTCTTTGTGATGAACTTTGCTGTCCTGAAATCTGTTGTTTTAGTGAGCCTCTAAAATGAGCAGAAATAGACTTATTAGGGTAGAATGACTATAAAAAACTTTTATAACTTTCCAGGAACTATAAATCAAAGTTTTAAAAAGATGTTTGGATATATTTGTTTGAGTATTCAGATCACGAAAATTGAAATTGCTCTGCCTACTAAAAGGACAAGCCAGTGGGAAATTATACATCTGGTAGACTTAACCTTTAAGCAGACAACGCTGTAAAAACTAATGGCTTCTCTGATATTTATTATAAATTTTAGTACTGATCTCTTTTTCCAATGCTGTACACTCCTGTGTTTGGAATTTTAACAGCTTTGCAACTCAAATCCTGTATCCGGTTTTCTATAATTTAAGTGAAGAAAAACACACATCCAAATAAAGGCTTTATTATTAACAGACCAGATAACACCAGAAATTATGTGACTGTTATGATTATCAAAACATGTCTTAACTTTTTAGGGAAAAATTACACTGAAAGTTCTAGCTTAAGTGTTGGCACTTTTGTGGGAAAAAAATCACTTTTGAAACTCAGACTTCAGTGTATACCCAGTAATTTAAAATTATGTGAAATGTTTTAAATTTGTGAACTTGTAGTTACTGTTTTAATGATTCAGTTTCTTGAGAATGGTAATTGTGTAAATTGCTATTGCAGCTTTATTTTCAATATGATGTGCCTGTAAACCTTGGATTTTTCCCCCGTTGTAAAAAGACATTGTAGATAATTGAATGTTTGATTATAGAAAGGTCATTAGTTTCTTGTTACACATTTTGTTAGTCTGGTTTTTGTTGCTTATCGGGTTTAATATTGTTCTTGAAAATAGTTGATGCTATGTTATGTATAACTTTTCTAATAAAAGTTGTGTTATAAGCTGTAAATTTTGGAGTATTGGTTATTCAGTTGGTAGTGTTCCCTAGGTAAAGTCAATATAGCCAAATGTCTCTTTTGTTTGCCTTATGTAGTATAATTATCCATACAAATTAAGTGAATTTTCAAGAGGGTCTTTGACTAAAAAAATGGAAGAAAATAGTTATGTCTTTGTAACCTTTTTTGTTAAATGTGATCTGAAACTTTGGTACATGTATAATCATTATAATGTGTGTTAGCATGTATTGAGATTAAAATGAAACCAACAAATGGCTGGTGCCGAGGAAGCTTTGGGGCATAGATATATTCCTGTAACTGCCAAGTACGTACAAACTATGACATTCCTATGGGTATATGCCCTTGGGGTGCTCAACAAACCCAGTGGGTGGGTAGGTGCTGGAGATGTCCTACATTGATCTGAGAAGCCTAACTAAAAGCCAGGTCTTTCAGTAAGTTGATGTGTACCCATCTTTACATTTAAGCCTCCAACTACTCCTGCCCCTAGTTGTGACCTTTAAGGCATGTAGATTTTATGGTTTAAGCCCTGATGTATCTTAAGCATAAATGGTTTGATGCTGTGCGTAATAGGAAAACCAGTTTTTATTAAGCACCAATTATCTTCAAACCCAAAGAAGCTTTAATTTGGGGCTCACTGCTTATGGTAGAGATAGACTAGTAAAAAGTTATAATTAGTGTGAAAGTGATGGGAACCTAGAATGCGGCATGCCAGAGTACCTGGGGGAGGTCCAGAAAGAAAGAAAATGCTGATGATAAAAAGCTTTTGCTAAGATTTAAAAGATGGCTCAGCATAGAAAAGTGAAGTGTTATTTAGGTAGAGCAGAACCATGAATGTCTGACTTGGAACTCAAAGACCTAGGTGGAGACTGACAGTAGAATCCCATTTCAAGACTGTCTTTCTCATGCTTGGAGCTACTGGAGTGGTAGAGTGGAGAGAGCTATGAGCCAGGAGTCTAACATGTAGCATGTAATCTAATCAATTTGATTATGGAGCCTGAAATGAGAAGCTTCATTCTGCATCTGGGCCTACATCTAAAATAAAATGAAGATTAAGCCCCACCTGTTTCCAAGAGTTGTGGGAAAACCTATGAGCTAATAATGAAAAGCAATTTGGAAAGAAGCTAACCTTTATATGATAGTGATAACACTGGCTTTGATTCAGGACACTTAGTTGTACAGGCTTGAGCAAGGCTTTTAACCTTCGTGATCCTAGGCTACCTCCTGTGAGATGTGCATCTCTTCTTGGAGGAATCGTGCACTTACTCTATCTAAAACTGAATTAATTCTTAACTCCTTTAGACCTCCCTAATGCTTCGCCTTGATAAATGGCTCTTCCACCTTCCACATCCCCACTACCTGGTGATTCAATGTTCTCACATTTCAAGTACATGCCCTTGCTCTCGCTACTTAATATTTAAAACTCTTGTGGAGAATACTACAGAGGCCCCATTGACACATTTAAAAGATAAGTGTGATCAACATAATTTTCAAAATGTTAATAGCAATGCTTACACAAAAAGCACATGTCAAAGTTCTGTTTAGTTGATTAATGATGGAAACAAGATAAAATTCAATAAGAATTTAAGAAACTGGATTTTTTTATGTTGCCAGTGAAAAGGGAAATGCTGAAATAATATCACTGATTTGAATACAAAACTGACTAATGTTGGCAGGACAATAAAACTGAGTTGTAAGACATCTGGGCCCTAATCAGTTGTAAGGCCTGTCTATGTAAAAGCTATATAGTCCTTCAACCCTGTCCAACATGAGCCACATATGTATTATTTTACATTTTCTCGTAGTCACATTAAGAACAATAGAGAAAAGTAAAATTAATTATTTTATTTAATCCAATATGTTCAAAATATTTCAAAAAGTAATAGTTTTTAAGTATATGAGATATTTTACTTTTTGAGGGGTAGAAAATCTTCAAAACCTAGCATGTATTTTGCAACTCACCTCAATTCAGACTAGCTGAATTTCAAAATTTCAATAGCCACACATGACTAGTGGCTACTGTGTCAGCACAGCTCTAGCATGACAATAAATGCTTATACAATCTTAAGATAATTCTAAACCTAGGTAAGGTGGTTAAGAGCCCATGAATACACAAAACAGTTCTCTACAGAGCTTACATTCTGGCATGGAGACAAATAATGAACTATAAACTTCAGTCAAAAATCTAGAAGGTTAGAAAGAATAGGTTGCCATATTAATAGGATGGTCAGGGTAGTCTTCATTGAGAAGGTGAAGTTCTGAGCAAAGACAGGTTAGAAGGATATGAGAGTTACACGGGAAGTGTATAAGGGAGGAAAGACTTTGAGAGAGAGGAACCAGCTAGAACAAAGGCTCTGAGGCATATGTTTGCCTGACGTGTTCAAGATGAAGACCAGTATGGTTGGAAAAGAGTGATAAGGAGGAAGCTAAAACAAGACAGACCATGTCCAGCAGGGATTCTCAACACTGCTGCACATTACAGTCACCCAGGGAGCTTCAAAAAGTATTGATGTCTGGGCGCCACTCCCTGCGGAGTGTCCTGGCTTCTTACTGCCCATTGATCACAAAATAGTTGAATGGGTGGAAGGATTTATAAACTATTGGGTCTCCCACCACAATCTGAGTAATATTGATGCTTCTGGGGTGTGTGTCTTATTTACTGTGTGATTGGGAGTAATCCCTGAAATACCACCACTGGTACCCGAATTTGCGGATAGGTCAAGTGGAAGGAGGACTGATATTTGCAGTTAAATGGACAGACAGTGTTTGAAGCTTCACTCTGCCTTTTACCATCGGTGTGGCCTTGGGTCTCATCTTTCTTATCGGCAGAGTGGGGCCATTGGTGCCAAACTTGTAGTGTCCTGTGAAGGTGACATGAAATAAAGAATGCATGTCAAGTGCCTGAAACAGTGGGCACTCAATGAATGCTGGCTAGTGTAAAATGTTTAAAGCAAGGGATTCATATTAGAAAAATGGAGGTTTTGGAATATGAATTTGACTGAGAAAGATGCTAATTAGAGAAGAGAATGCAGAGACTAAAGGTTGTTATAAATAATGGGGAATCTCAATGAGATGCCAGAAGGAACCTAAAGAATGGTCTCCCACTGAACATTTCCTCCCTTTCCTTCCAGCACATTATCTTCCCTCTGTCTGCAATGCCCTTTTTAGCTGCCCTCATAGCCAGCTAAATCCTACTCACCTTTCAGATTCCAGCTGAAATGTAAACTCAAGGGGAAATCTGCTTATCCACACCCCATGCTATATTAGGTCAGGTTTTCTGATTAAATGTTCTTGTAGCTCTCTGAAATAAAAAGAATAATAAATGACAGTTAATTGGCAATACTTTCCACCATCTTTGAAAGGAAATATGGGTTTATAGACATCTCCTTTTAAATATCTTCTTCCAAACGATTATACTATGTAGAGCTCAATAAATGAAAAATAATCACAAATTCTTAGAAGAGGTCCTTCAGTAACTTGTGAGAAAATCCTAGCCTGAAGGTAGGTTGAATATATCCACACCATCTAGAAACACCCCACCTTTTACATTTCTGAAGTGGTATGTCCTACTGGTTAATGTAATACAATCCATGATGTAGCATTTTATATGTCTCCTCTCCTAACATTATGTCTCCCGAAACCATGTTTTTAAAAAATGAGAGGATATCAGATTAGATGTCCTGGTAGAAAGGTGCAGGTCCTGAGTGCAAACGCTTGGGTGGGCCAGGTAGGGAACAGAAATGAGGGAAGTGGCCGGGTGTATAGCCACAGGGGGTGGGGAGGGACAGTGGTGAACTGGACAACAGGGGTCGGAGGGTGAGTGCAGTGTCTGCTGAAATTTCACCAACTGCTAGTTCAGAAAAGAAGACTGGTCATTGCCACATTTGGGGGGTTATCAAGAGAGGTCAGAGACCTAGATTCTTATGTGAACACCCTTGATTTGTAAATGTGATATATGATTCAAAATTGTTTTCAACACCATGCAGGCTACACACCTGTGGCAGATCCAGCCCATAAGCCTCAAATTTGTGGCTTCTGTTGAGTCAACCATGAGGGCCATGAGGAATTTGTGCCACTTAAAGCAAGGCCACCTGGGCTCTTCCCTTGGTCACGGCTTCAAAGGCCCTATGCTGGCTGCTTCCTCTATCAGGACACTGTCTTAATTCTTTCCTTGGCCTTTATTCGATTCGCCAGGCCCACAGGGAGAATTCTTTCCTTGACTTTATTTATGCTCCAGGTGTGCCTTACTAAAACTTTGTGTCATAATCATTGCATAAGATTTCCCAATCTAATGAAACTGTCCTCTGAGAAGCAGGACTTGAAAAATGTAAACCTAGAGACAAGTCTCGTCTCCTCAGATCTCCCAAAGCCAGATGACGCAGGGACTCTCAGATGTTAGTGAGCCCAAGAGACACGTAGAAGCATATGAATCTGTAGGCCTGAAGTTTGGCCCAGGAATCAGCATTTGTCACAAGCACTCTGGTGGTTCGGCCCAGATGACATCTTCACATACCAGAATGTAGCCTTATCCTCCGAGTTGCCGTTTAAAACACTTGGCCAGCAAGCATCTGGAGCCCCAACTGGTGGGAGGAAGTGCCCTCTGTGATCAGCTATTACTTATGCTGAAGGACTAATTAGTTCTCAATTGGCCAACAGCTGTTCAGCGAGAAACTGTCATACAATTCAAGGATAGGATGAATCTCTCCAAGCTGAGCAAACTGGCACAGTGTTATTCCAGAAGGCATTCGTCCAAAGGGGTTCTCATGTCCTGTTCTAATTATCCCAGATGCTGATAGTCTCCTGTGTGCTATGAAAATGAGTAAGGTCTCCGATGGGGGGATGATAATCATATCAACAGCAATAATCAAAACAGCGACACAGCTTCTCTAAAATGAGTTTTTCCTTTGTGGTTGAGAACATGGGATTGCAATAAGACAGAGGTGAGTTCAGTGTCAGCTTAGTCTCTAACCAGAAGCCATGGTGAATGTCTTAACTTCTCTGATCTGTGCTCTCTCCTAAGGAAACTCGTAAGGCTCCTGCGAGGATTAAATAACACAACGCAAGGAAAGCACTCAGCGCGGTGCCTGGCTGCTGGTAGCTGCTCTGTGTCTGTTAGCTGTTTTTCAGGCCACAAATATTTGAGTGCTTTACCCTGAGCAAGGAATGCTTCTGCTGTCAAGTGTACTGATATGAACAAAACAGACATGATTCCTGCTCTCATAGAGCTTACATTTTTGGTAAATTCAAGAGAATAAGGACAGATTCTGCAAAGAAGTAAACCCCCCTGTTTCCCCCAGAGAAATTACTCCTCTCTTCTTCTGTTTCCACAATATTTTGTTCATACCTCTTTGATAAAACCTATCCCAATATACTGTAATGTATCTGCTTGCTTCTCTTGAGTAGTTGATTATGAACTTTTGGAAGACTTGCCTGTAATCCCATAACTACCTAACCCAGTGTGTAACTGTCAGTTGGGACGTGATAACGTTGCACTGGATTCAGCATAACCAATGGTAAAGACAAAAATTTAAAAACTTCTATGAAGCCAGTGTCCGCAAATATTGGTCTTAAGAGTGGAATATAAAGTCTTACAGTTTTTTTTAATTTTGTTTTTAATTTTTATTTTTTTAAATAAGTAACATATGAAGGTACTTTAAAAAGTTCACAGAAAGATTCATATTATCTTTCAACTTTATTTTCCTTTTTTGAAGTACCTTCGTATGTATATAGTTTAGAAATTAAAAGTATATTTAGGGCTGGCCAGTTGGCTCAGTTGATTAGAGCATGGTACTGATAACACCATGGTCCAAGGTTGGATCCCTGTACTGGCCAGCTGCCCCCCAACACCCGCCCCCCAACAAAAAGAACAAAAAGAAAAATCAAAGTATACTTAGAGGTCTTGTTTGCAAAGTCTCCCACCCTGTGACCAACCACATAATTCTACGCTGGTCTGCCAGACCCCTTCACTGCTGGGTTTAACTCTTCACATATTGTACCATGGGGCATTCGGGTACCCCAAAGGTTAGAACACAGGTGGAGGGAATTCAGGGCTTTGGTAGTGGCATTTATTAGCCAGGACAGGAGTATTCCTATATTTTGACCAGCATAACTGTACTGGTAATATATGGGCTGAATATCCATATTATCTATAAATAACCACTTACATTAGTTTCTTATATATTCTTCCAGTGTTTTTCATGCAAGAACAAACACCAAAGATAGTTTATTATGCACTCTCTTCCGCAGCTTCTTTTTAAATTTAACAATACATCCTGGAAATCTTTCTGTATCAGTTCATAGAGTGCTTCCTCACTTTTTTCCACTTGCGTAACTGCTTTGTGTGGTTTCGGTGAGGATAGCTCATCTGTGTTCCATGTGGTATTGGCTGGGGCAGCTCCACTGGGACCGGAGGATAAAGATGGCTTCATCCCAATGACTGGTTCAGTCAGGTGGGCTGGACCTCATGTCAGCTGGGTTCCAAGAGACTAATAAAAAAAAAAAAGCTGCAAGGTCTCTTATGGCCTAGGCCCCAGAAGCCATACAGTTTCTCTTTGACTGCATTGAATTGTGGAGCAATCCACAGGCCAGTCCAGATTCAAGTGGGGGAAATAGACCCCACCCTGCGATGGGAGGAGCAGTATATGTTCACATGGATTGGAGCAATTGCTGGCAGCAGTCTTAGCAGACAATCTACCACATCAAGGTCCAATCACGGTTCACATGTCTTATTTGGTGTTATGCATCTTTAGTTTCTTTTAAACTAGTACATTTCCCCTACTTTCTTCTCTCTTCTTGACTTGAGTTTTTGAAGGGTTGAGGCCAATTGTCCCACAGTTTGCCATATTGTTTCCTTTAACTTCATCTTCTGTGTCTTGGATTTTCTGTAAAATTTATTCTTTCACAGTTCTGTGGGGCAAAAGTCTGAGAGGGGTAGGCAGGGCCATGCATCCTCCAGAGGCTCTAGGGGATAATTCATTTCTCATCTTTCCTAGTTTCTGGTGGCTTCAGATGTTCTTTGGTTTGTGGCAGCATCACTCTAGTGTCTCCTCTGTGGTCACAGTGCCTCCTTCTTTTCTCTGCCTTTTTTAGTTTTGGAGGCTGGGAAGTCCAAGATCCAGGGAACACATCTGGTGAGGGCCTTGTTCTCCGTGGTAACTCTCTACAACAATGCATGGTATCACATGGTAAGAATGGGCTGAGCAAGAGAGAATTCTTACAGTTTTTAAAGACATTATTTTGCCTTAAAAAAACAAAGAAGGGGTCCCTCTATCAGCTAGTCACAAAACAAAAACAAAAACAAAAAAAAAGCAGAAAAGCTAAAAATAATTTACTTACCAACTTTCATCTCCCAGCAGTCAAAGGTTTGCTCAATGGAATATTAGCTACCCATTTATTCCAGGGCTACCAAGGACATCGCCTGCCTTACCTGCCAACACAGGATACAAAAGGCTCCTGTAGGATTTACACTTGTACAGTAGGTTCAGAGCCCACCTAGCAGAGGCAGTTGGATCAAAACAAATGTCCAAGGGCTCAGATTCAGGTGATGCATTGACCAGTTTGGAAGAGACCCCCTCAGTATTTGAATAGGTGGTAAAATATAAGAGAACAGCTGGTTTGGGATAGCAAATCCCCACAGTAACTCTTGGCATAAAACCTTGTTTTCCAGGAAACAACAGTGTCATTTTCTTCATATGGTGTGGAGGGAAACAGCAGCTGGTAAATTCTGACTTACTTTCCCCCAAGCCATCCCAAATTTGTTTAGATTGATTCTGCTGAAATAACAGAGGCTGCCAGCTTCGCTTGATTGTAAAAGTTGCATGTGAAATGTTATCCCCAACTTCCCCAAACTCCAGGATCATGATGAGCACTAAACGAGATAATGTATGTGCACATCATTTGCAATCTGGAAAACTCCACAAATGTAATTACAACTATAACAACATAGCTTCCTCAGGAAGAAGAGTCACAATATTAGATGAAGATAATGTTAGGTCTTAATTTGAAAGTCAATTTCAGCAAAGTGAGAGGATACAACACAGTTAAGGTTGATTTTGGGGGGGAACTATCACAAGCGTTACAAGCTTTAAAGTTTTGGGGAATTTCAGCACTTAAGGCTTTTCTTGATGGGACTCTAGGGCAGAAGCAATTTTTCACAAACTTCTTGGAACTTTGTCACGATTGATGGTCTCCATAAACATTCCCTAAAAGATAAAATTAATGAAGAAAAGAGGGGGATTTTAACTCAACAAACATTTGTTGAACACCAAACATTATGCTAGGTGCTAACAGTATATAAAGACCTTGTGATTATCCCTTAAAAGATTACAAGGAAGCAGTGAGTGGCATTAAACTTAACCCTGAAGACTGAGTGGGGCTTCATTCAACAGGTGGAGTACAGAGGACAGGAGGGAAGGGTGATCCAGGAAGAAGAAATAGTCCTTGCCAAGGCATGGAGGTAAAAAAGACAGAGGTTGATTTGGAAACTCGAAGACAAGGAAACAAAGCCAAGTTAGCAGAGGACAGAATTAACTCTCAGGCTAAGCAATCTTGCTGGATTTTCTATCAGATATTAGGCTCAAAGACCACCTAGCAGCTCACCTTCCTTCAGCATAGAGAGTCTGCTTACATTCTTATGTTTGTCAACAAATATGGCTTCTCTTACAACTTTTTCTGCTTTCTGCTTGCAATCAGATCATGTGGGATCTTTCTACCTCAACAAACCAGACAGAGAATAGAAAGCTGAAAAACGTTTCTAGACAAGAATCTACTTGTTGAGTGGGAACCATTTTTATAAGTCCTTCTGGTTCCAGCTCTATTTGCATTTGAGCCTCACCACCAGGAAACCTGAGCTGCACCTTCGTGACTCTTGTGGCCACAGCAGTGTCTCGTGCTCTGACAGTCCGGGAGTATGGGAGGAACAACGGGCCCTGGAAAATCATTTAGGAGAAGAGGGAGGCTGCCAATGTCCTCAGATTCCTTCCTGAGGTGCTGACAGAGGCATTCATGGCCTGGAATTTTGGCAAAAGGGAGAGGCCAAGGGTAGAGTGAAGAGCAGCCACCTCAACAATTAGTTTTCCTGGAATCTTTTGTCAATGGCCCTTTTTGTGATTCTGGAGCTCATAGTGCAATGCCTTCCTAATGGCCCAAAGGTGACAAACGGCTAAGAGCTTAGGCACAGTCACTTCTGCTCTTAGGAGAATCACATAATAATCATCATCCAATTTATTGTCCACTTAATAATATATTTATCATGGCTAGAATTTGTGAAACACTTTCTTTGGGCCAGGCTGTATGTTAGCACATCACATACACTATCTCATTTATTCCTCCCAACATCTCTATGGGAGAAATTCTATGAAGTGAAGCATAGTTCTTCTGAACTGAGACAGTGAAAAGCCTATATGCACGCCTTCCCCCATCCCTTTCTTTCCGTGACCTCCAGTGATTGAGTAGGGCAGGAGTGCCACAGAAGCTACTGAGTGGTGGAATCTCCATCAGGTAGGGTCCCTGAGTTACTAAAGGGAGCAGAGCCTTCTCACAGACCTGGGATAGATGCTGTATTAGTCTGTTTCTGTTGCTTATAATAAAATACCTGGAACTGGGTAATTTGTAAAGAAACAATATTTATTGCTTACAGTTTTGGAGGCTGGGAAGTCCAAAGTCCAGGGAACACTTTTGGTGAGGGCCTTCTTTGGTGTTGACTTCAGCAACACAGTGTATCACATTGCAAGAAAGGCAGAAGCAAGAGAGACAACTAAGTACTCACCCCTTGTCCTGTTCCAGCCCTCAGAACCACACAAATGGCCACCATTAAACCATCAATAGATTAATCTATTCACTTGGGCCTGGTTCTCAGAAACTAATCACTCCTTGAAAGCCCCACTTTTTAATTACCATAATAGGATTTCCCACCCTCTTAACACTGTCACAGTGGGGGTTAGGTTTCTAATACATGGACTTTTGGGGTACACAATTCAATCCACAGCAGATACCAGCAGATATATAGCAGATATATACCAGAGATAATCCTTTGTTGTGCTAAGCCACTGAGATTTTTGTGTTAATTTATTACTACTGCATAACCTGGTCTATTCTGATAATAACGGAGGCCCCAAGAAGTTTAGTAACTTACCCTAAGCAATAGTCAGTAACATAGTTAAGTGATTGAGCTGGAGCTAGAACTAAAATTTCTTGGTTCTCAGGCAAGGCTTTTTTCTACTGTACAAACTCAAATCTGTGATAAGGACCATGGTTCCTATTACACCATTCAGTGTGGCATGTGGAAGTGACTCAAAAATCTACCCATGAAAGACCTAACTATACAGATGCCTCTTAAAAACAGCTAGTATATTAGCTCTGACAGGGCAAGCTGGTTAGAAGCAGATGTTCAGACTGAATTCCCAAGCCAGACCCTGCATGTACCAAAACTTAAATGTCATTAAAACCAGAGTACAAGCAGAGTAGTTGCCAAACAGCTTCAGGAGGTGACATGAATTCACTATGGTCCAAACCCTCAGGCTTACCCAACTTTGGTCAGCAAGTTGGATAATCTAACTGGGTCCAAGTTAGATTATCCAACCTCCAAAAGACTTAAATCAGAAATTCAATTTATTAATTTATGATAAGAAATATGACTGTCACATGGCCCACAATGGTTCTGATAGTCTGAATAATTAGCTCTTTCTCACAGTTGATACAATCAATCACTGCTTCATCCTTGAAACAAATTCTTGACATGGCTTCTGGGATATCTCAGTCAAGCTCTTTGATGTTTGTTTTTCCTACCTCACTAGAAACTCATTCTCAGATTCCTTTGTTGATTCCTCTTTATTTCCCAATCCTTAATACTGGAATGCCCCAAACTTCTTTTTTCCATCTTTGCATTCCCATGGTAATTTCTTCCAGTCCCATGACTTTAAATACCATCCACATGCTGACGAGTCTCAACCTCACATCTCCCTCCAGCTGTGACGTTTCTCTTGAACTCCTGGCTGCCTGTTTGATATCTCCACTGGGATGTCTAATAAATGTCTCAAATATCACATGTCCAGAGCTGACCTCCTGATCTTCACTCACAAACAAGCTCCTCCTGCAGCTTCACCATCAGAGTTAGTGAAACTTCATCCAATCGGTTGTTCGGACCCACGACTTTGAAATCATCCTTGACTCATCAATTTCTTTCACACACACCACTTCAATGAATCCTGCTGCTCTGTCTTCAAAATGTAGCCTGAATCTGACCACTTTTTACTACCTTTCCTGTGTCTATCTGAGTTCAGGTCGTCATGCTCTCCTTCCCTAGGACATTGCAGTAGCCTCCCAGCTGGTCTTCCTGTCATAGGAACCCACTCCCCTCCCTCGAAGTTCCCAACACAGAAGTCAGAGTGATCATGTTAAAACCTTTGCCAGGTCACATCACCTCTCCATTCAAAACCTTCCAATGGGTTCCCCTTTCATACATAGTAAACAACATTCATTATAACAGCCTACAAGTTCCCCTACAACTTCATTCTCTCCCCCTCCCCCATTACCTGTCTGACCACATTTTCTACTTCCTTCCCCTTTGCTCACTTCACTCTAGTCACTCTGGCCTCCTGTTATCCCTGGAACAAGCCAAATCTCACCCACTTCAGGAATATTGCATTAGTCTGTTTCTTAGAATAGATGAAACTGGGAAATTTATAAAGAAATGAAATGCATTTTTTATAGTTCTAGAATCTGGGGAGTCCAAAGTCCAGGAAACACATATAGTGAGGGCCTTAGTCTTAGTGGAAATTGTCTATATGCTGCCGTGGAGACCAGGTATCACATGGTGAATGGCTGAATAAGAGAGAGCTAAGCTACTCGCTGTCCTCATAAAGCCATCAGAACCATGCCCATGACTACTATTAAATCATCAATGGATTAATCTATTCACACGGGCACTGTCCTCACAATCTAATTGCCTCAAGGCCCTACCTTTCAATTACCATAGTAGGATTTCTCACTCTCCTACCATTGTTACAATGTAGATTAAGTTTCCAATACGTGAACCTTTGGGGGACACATTCAACCCATAACAAATATTACACCATCTGTTTCCTTTGCCTGGAATGGTCTTCCCTCCAATAGCCACAGGGCGCAGTCCCTCACCTTCTTCAAGTCTTTGCTTAAATTGACCTTCTCAAGGAGTCTTCGCCCGATCACCCTAACAAAAATTGAAACACTTCAAGCACTTCCTATCCCCCTCATCTGCTTTATTTTTCTCCATAGCCGTGATTAAAGTACTATATATTGTGTGTGTGTGTGTGTGTATCTCCACTAGAATGTGTGAACTTCATGAGGAGTGGGGTTTTTGTCTCATTAATTTGCCTCTGTATCTCCTAGACCTAGACAAAAAACCCTGAAACATAGTAGAAATTTGGTATTTACCTTGGATGAATGAATGTATGATTATTCTACAGCAGGTACATATAGCCAAACTATGTTCAGAAAGTTGCTTAGTGAGCATGGATTTGAGCAAGGGACAGTATCTGATGAACTAAATATTTTAATGACATCATTTTAGAGTAAGGATGTATCTGTCATAGGGACCAGAGTGTTCCATACTGTGTGGCTACTGATTCTCCACTGCTAGCTTTCCCTACCTCGGCTAATGAAGTAATTCCCCTGACAAATTGATCTTTTTTTTTCTTAAAACACAGTATTTTCACCAAACTGGTGATAGTCGAAGCTTGCTTTGGTCTGGGGACTACTCTCCCTCTTCCATAGACTCACATTGTGTCCCTTTTGTGCTGATTGAGTAACTTAATGCTCAAAGAGCAACTCCACTTGTAATCTTCCAATTCCAAGTTCTTGAGAGCAGTGCCCCTTTGAGGGGATTTAATGCTCAGATTTTTCAGGTTCTATTCATCTCAACTAAGCTCTTCCTTATCACACCATCTGGCAAAGACGGTGATGGGTGTTTAGGTATGTGACCAAGCACTCTTGTGTAGCATTTATCTTTGGGGTCAAATACGTGGATGCTTGTACAAATTTCAACCAGCAGGGCATCCTACAGCCTGATTCTCCCCTCCTGTCCCTCTGTGCTTTCCTGAGATGGGGAATAAAGCTTCACAATCAGTGATGGTGAGGAAACCCTCTCATTGCCACAAAATTATGCAGATTAATTTTTACCTTCAGCACTAGTCAATAGCATAGTCCCTCCTTATCCTTGGGAGATATGTTCCAAGATCCCCAGTGGATGCCTGATAATAACCAAACCCTATATGTACTACATTTGCTTCCATACATTGTACCTATGAAAAAGTTTAATTTAAAAGTTAAGCACAGTGAGAGATTAACAACAATAACCAATAATAACATAGAAAAAATTGTGCCCAAGTCACTACTTTTGAGCTTTGGGGCCATTATGAAGTTAAATAAAGGTGAGTTGAACACAGCATGTGATATCACTGCAATCGATGTGATAACTGAGAGGCTGCTAAGTGACTAATGGGTGGGCAGCATCTATGGCGAGGATACCTGGACAAAGGGATGGTTCACATTCCAGGCAGGATAAAGCTGGATGGCACGAGATTTCATCACACTACTCAGAATGATATACAATTAAAATATACGAAGTGTTCATTTCTTGAATTTTCTATTTTCTCTTTTCAGACTGTGGTTGACTGCGGGTAACTGAAACCATGGATAGTGAAATTGCAGATAAAGGAGGACTGCTGTACTACTGGTCAATCCCTTGACTAGTGCTTGTATTTTCAATGACTAATCCAAAAACCTTTTCTCAAATCCTCCACTCATACCCCCTCGGACTCCTTTAATTTAGCAGACAACTTGCTACGTACTTAAGAAAACATTTAAGTTTTCACTCATGTATTCATGGTCAGCTGGAGGTCGATGCCTCACTCCCATGTCTAGTCAGATTTGATTGGCAGTTGTCAAGGACAACTGATATAACCAGACCATGTGCCACTTACAGTCTAGCAAGATAACCCAGGCTTAACAGGTTTGTCAAGAGCAGCAAGTGAGGGCAACCTCAACACACAAGCACGTTTCAAAACTCTGCTTTGCCTCACGTTTGTTACTATCTCAATGGCCAAAGCGAATCACATTTCCAAGCCTGGAGTCAGATAAGAGGGACTGTTCAAGCAGTATGGATTCAGGAAAGGAGATGATTGTGGACATTTTTTTAAAAATCTAACATAGCATTGTTATCTAAATCGAACAAACTAACAAACAAAAACAAACTATTTGGGAACCCCCTGAGCTATAATTCTCCTCCAACTATTTTTAAAATTATAATTCAGGGTAACACCAGAGGAAGAGTTTTCTTCCTTGTACACTTTTGCGGGAAAGCCAATTATTTAAGATATTGTTTTAATTCTACAGTGCTTATACATTATTTTTGTCTCCCTAGCATCTTTTCCTTTGGAGCCCTCCTCTCCCCCATTCAATGATTCTAGGGGGGTTGTCAGTACTGGTGCCATATCCAAGTCCTTTCCATCCCACCTCCTGACTCAGGTCTGGCTGAGACTCAGAGGCTGATCTGAGAAGAGAACACACGACCAAGCAGAACCGATCAGATGCTTTCCTTGGGAGTGATATATGGTGTGGGGAGCCCTCTGTCTGCTGGAGGATATGAGTCTGGAGCTAAAAGTCTGTAGTCTTATTTCCCAGCATTTAGGAAAATCTTGTAGGTAGAATGAAATGAATCAAGGAAAAAGGGAGGCTGTGACCCTGTGGCATTGAATTCTGGCTCTAGCGTGTGAGGGCCTTATTCCTTCAATAATTCCATCTGCTTTACCCCAATATTGTTTTCTGATAAGTAACCCAATACATTCCCTTTTCTTTAAACTAACTTGAGTTTCCATCGTTTGTAACCAAGAGTCCTAACTGATTCAAAGCCCTGTAAAAACTATTAAACCAACTCATCTTCTCATTCTAGCCCAATCACCATCTTCAGCTGTCAACTCTTGAATGCTTTAAGACTTCACTAGAGGAAGTGCTGTCATGAAGGGGACATGGAGGGAGAAGAAAAAGGAGTCTGAAGAAAATGAATGGACCATTGGGACAAGGGAGCAGCCAGGATGAAAAGTTACCTCTCAGAATCGCCTGACAGAAGAGAAAGGAGACAGATAAATGGGAGACTTTGGGCAGCCAAGAAAGTAAATGAAAGAATAAGAAAGATGACATAGAATACTAAGAACACTATTACCTGAAACACTCGCAGGAGTAGGAGATCAGAACAATGGCTTTGGGATGCCAGTGGATGTGTTTTGAAAAAGTATACTTAGGATGTCATAAAAAAGAAAAAAGAAGGGAAAGAGTGATGAGCAGGACACCACACCACACATTAAAATGAAAAATGGGTTGTGATGAGAATTACTTCTTGATAGAAGCACAGCCCTGTTACTTTTAAATGTTGGTATTCTATCAAAAGTCCATTAAAATGGTACAGGCTTATCCTCACATACAAAACCTATATTATATGCAGCTTTCCCAAAGGATCGTATTGTAAAGTGTAATCTGGGATAACTATGTTCCAACATTCAGTTGCCTTTGGCATATGACTAAATACCTTTTCAACCTGCCGATCTTGTTTTCTTAACACCACCTTAAAGATTTTTCTCTCCAATTTTTACATTTGTTTGGCAATGTCTCCCATAATCTCAGTGCCCTTACATTCATTCACCAACCAGGGACACGCCAAATATTTATTTTCAAACAATATCCTTGTTCCTAGCCAGAAACCATGTCTATCGTGATGCACATGTAATATAAGTATTCTAGTCAACTATTTCAGGAATTATACGAGTATCTATGTGGCTTGTTTGCAGTACTTTAATTGGAGATGAAATAGCTCTTGAGAAGCTAAGGGGAGCATGACTTATGGTGGTTGCCAACAATTTCTAATCCACTATAAGTACAGAATCTCTGCTTGTGCTACTGCATTTATTTGAGCATGCAATAAAATCATATATGTAAAAATATTTTGAAAAATAATTCCAAAAATGTAATGATAATATTAATCATAGTTTGGTATTTCCTACTTTTAGTTATTCACTCAGTATGGCTTGTTTTCATGTTATATGGAAGTGTATCTTGACTAGTGGCCCCTAGATTTATGGCACAATGGTCCTACCTAAGCTGTCCTCAAGAGGCAATCCTGACATTTTGGAGATGTGTCCAGCACACCTACCCTAGTAAAGCAGCCTCCCTGTGGCTGTTACTGGCAGGTATCCCCAGCATCTGGACCTAGTTCCCTTCCCTTGTTCAGTGCACCCCACAAACTGGCTCCAGCCTCAGGGGACCTGGCCTGAACAGGATATTGACTGAATAAAATAGAGAGATTCGTATTAAGAAAAGAAACATGATGGGAATCCAAGTTGGAATGAGGGCCAACTTGGGGCCCAAGGGAAAGACAAGACAAAATCCTGAAAAATAGGAAGATCCCATGAGTTAAGAATCAGAAAATGAGATTCAAATTCCTGCTCTTCCAGTTATGGGCTCTATGAAATGAGAGCTGTCCTATAAATAGTAAACAGTTACTCCATTTTCGGAACTTCAATTCCAACTCCTCATACATAAACTGTGGAAGGAAATACCTACTGCAGGAGTTGTTATAAAGATTAGATAAAATAATGTACAGAAAGTGAATAGTGCCATGCCCAATATGTACCAGGTAAAAAATAAATAAATAAATAAATAAAATTAAAAAATTATAAAAATGTTTGAAAAGAAAGTGAATGGGAAGAGTACCTGATACAGAATTACAACTCAATAAAAGGGTATCTACAGCTACTACCGCCATCATTACTATTCTATCAAGGCTAAAAGAAAACATATTTTTTGATTCTCTTACATAGTTGGCCCAGATGACAGGGTATTTGACTTTCTAACCAATTTGTCTTTGTTATAAGAAAAGTGGTAGCAGGCAAATTACAAGTCCCAATTTTCCATTTTTGCCACACACACACACAAACACACACACACACACACACACACACACACGGTTCAAAAAGTTCATGGAAAGATTCATACTATCTTTCAATTCCATTTTTCCACAGACTTTTTGAAGTGCCCTTGTATATACCCAACCTAGGCAATCATGATCTTGTTTAAAAAAAAAAAATTGTCAAAGTAAAAAACAAGTTCTCTGAAATTAAGTCCATATTATAAGAACAATGTCAGGACATAGGAAACCAGTGTTCAAGCTTTTGTCTCTATCTCTTCCTACACTTTTGTTTTTCAGATGAAGAAGCTACTGGCAGGAAGAGAAAGTAACTTTTCAAAAATGCTAAATGATGTCTATGTCTCTGTCTTAGTCTGTTTTGTGCTGCTGTAACCAAATACCACAGACTGGGTAATTTATAAAGAACAGAAATTTGTCTTTCATGCTCCTGGAGGCTGGGAAGTCCAAGATCAAGGCACCAGTAGGTTTGGTCTCTGGTTCCAAGATGGTGCTTGTTGCTATGTCCTCCGGTGGGGGGGGACATAGCATTCCACAGCAAAAGGCGGAAAGGAATGAACCCACTCCCACAAACCCTTTTAACAACAACATTAATTCATTTGTGAGAGCCGAGCCCTCATGACCTAGACCCCTCCCATGAGGTCCCACCTCCCAAACTGTTGCGTTGGAGATTATGTTTCCAACACATAAATTTTGGAGGACACATTTAAATTATAGCCGTCCCTTTTAGCATGAATCAGGGTATGATTTTGTGAATTCACTAAGAAGTGGGAATCAGCACTGATATGATCTTGTGATAACTTTGTTGTTGGTGACTCAGTAGGGCCAAACCAATGAATCAACTAATGTGCCGTATATTAGACTCCAAATTGGCTGTTTTCACCTGACTGCCTTGGGTTGCTGGTCAGTTCTTACCTTACCTGAGTTTCCTAGTACAGGGTTATTGAAGGAGCCTCAGGGAAACATGGACTTTGCTTTCCATAAGACAGCAACCCAAAGAAGAAGTCATGAGTGTTAAATCAATGGTTTCCAGATCAGAATAACATGGGAAGTCTTTAAAACTTACATATTTCTCAGGCCCACTCCTGAAGATTCTGGCTCAATGGATCTGTGATACAGAGACCTGTATTTTTTCAAAGCTTCCCAAATGATTACAATGGACATCCAGATTTGAGAACAATTGTCTGTACGAGAAATCACAAACTCAGATCCCTACAGGACCCAGGCAAATCAAGCTAAACATAAACATAAAGTTCTCTAGGTCCATTTGTTTTCCCACTTTTGAAACAGAAGTGAGTTTCAGAAAACTGTCTTCCTCCCTCTATAAGTTAGGTATAGAGGGAAAGTATCTCAACATAATTAAAGCCATATATGCCAAACCCACTGCCAATATCATCCTGAATGGGGAAAAGCTGAAAGCTTTTCCTTTAAGAACAGGAACTAGACAAGGATGCCCACTCTCACCACTCCTATTCAACATAGTGTTGGAAGTACTAGCCAGAGCAATCAGAGAAGAGAAGGAAATAAAGGGCATCCAGATTGGAAAAGATGAAGTCAAACTGTCCCTATTTGCAGATGACATGATCCTATATATCGAACAGCCTAAAACCTCTACAAAAAAACTGCTGGAATTGATAAATGATTTCAGCACAGTAGCAGGATACAAAATCAACACACAAAAATCAGTAGCATTTCTTTTCTCCAATAGTGAACATGCAGAAGGAGAAATCAAGAAAGCCTGCCCATTTACAATAGCCACCAAAAAAATAAAATACTTAGGAATTGAGTTAACCAAGGAGGTGAAAAATCTCTATAATGAGAACTACAAACCACTGCTGAGAGAAATTAGAGAGGATACGAGAAGATGGAAAGATATCCCATGCTCTTGGACTGGAAGAATCAACATAGTGAAAATGTCCATACTACCCAAAGTGATATACAAATTCAACGCAATCCCCATCAAAATTCCAAAGACATTTTTCTCAGAAATGGAAAAAACTATTCAGACATTTATATGGAACAATAAAAGACCACACATAGCCAAAGCAATGCTGAGCAAAAAAAATAAAGCTGGAGGCATAACACTACCTGACTTTAAGCTATACTACAAAGCTATAATAACCAAAACAGTATGGTACTGGCAGAAAAACAGACACACTGATCAATGGAATAGAATAGAGAATCCAGAAATCAACCCACACACTTACTGCCATCTGATCTTTGACAAAGGCACCAAGCCTATTCACTGGCGAAGGGACTGCCTCTTCAGCAAATGGTGCTGGGATAACTGGATATCCATATGCAGGAGAATGAAACTAGATCCATACCTCTCACCGTATACTAAAATCAACTCAAAATGGATTAAGGATTTAAAAATACACCCTGAAACAATAAAACTTCTTAAAGAAAACATAGGAGAAACACTTCAGGAAATAGGACTGGGCACAGACTTCATGAATACAACCCCAAATGCACGGGCAACCAACGGAAAAATAAACAAATGGGATTATATCAAACTAAAAAGCTTCTGCACAGCAAAAGAAACAATTAAAAGAGTTAAAAGACAACCAACAGAGTGGGAGAAAATATTTGTAAAATATACATCTGACAAAGGATTAATATCCAGAATATATAAGGAACTCAAACAACTTTACAAGAAGAAAACAAGCAACCCAATTAAAAAATGGGCAAAAGAGCTAAGTAGGCATTTCTCTAAGGAAGATATCCAAATGGCCAACAGACATATGAAAAAATGCTCAACATCACTCAGCATCCGGGAAATGCAAATCAAAACCACATCGAGATACCATCTAACCCCAGTTAGGATGGCTAAAATCCAAAAGACTATGAACGATAAATGCTGGCGAGGTTGCGGAGAAAAAGGAACTCTCATACATTGTTGGTGGGACTGCAAAATGGTGCAGCCTCTATGGAAAATGGTATGGAGGTTCCTTAAACAATTGCAAATAGATCTACCATACGACCCAGCCATCCCACTGTTGGGAATATACCCAGAGGAATGGAAATCATCAAGTCGAAGGTATACCTGTTCCCCAATGTTCATCGCAGCACTCTTTACAATAGCCAAGAGTTGGAACCAGCCCAAATGCCCATCATCAGATGAGTGGATACGGAAAATGTGGTACATCTACACAATGGAATACTACTCAGCGATAAAAACGAATGAAATACTGCCATTTGCAACAACATGGATGGACCTCGAGAGAATTATATTAAGTGAAACAAGTCAGGCACAGAAAGAGAAATACCACATGTTCTCACTTATTGGTGGGAGCTAAAACTTAATATATAAATTCACACACACACATACACACATACACACACAAACCGGGGGGGGGGGGGGGGAAGAAGATATAACAACCACAATTATTTGAAGTTGATACAACAAACAAACAGAAAGGACATGGTTGGGGGGGAGGGGGGGAGGGAGAAGCGAGGGAGGTTTTGGTGATGGGGAGCATTAATCAGCTACAATGTATATCGACAAAATAAAATTAAAAAAAATAAATAAATAAAAAAAAAATAAAATAAAATATACTACCTTAAAAATGTAAAAAAAAAAAAAAAACAGAAAGGACATTGTTCGGGGGGAGGGGGGAGGGAGAAGGGAGGGAGGTTTTAGTGATGGGGAGCAATAATCAGCCACAATGTATATCGACAAAATTTAAAAAAAAAAAAAAAAGAAAGAAAGAAAGAAAGAAAGAAAACTGTCTTCCTTTCCTCTTTTAAGTTTCCTAAAATAAAAACAACAGCACAGAGATAATAATAAATGATAACTGACACTCAGCATTAAGCTTGGGAGCAATAGTAGTGGGGATTACAGCTTCTGGAAAATTCACACTCCATCTGAAAGGAGCACCACTACTCGGCTCTAGCTAATGGTTGCCTGGTGGTAATGAATGCCCTATTGTAGCCAGAAAGTTGAATTGATCTTAAGGGAAAAAAGTTCAAGAATCTAGATTTTGATGTGAAATTTTCAAAATTTTAAGTGTCAGAAACTCATATGAATTTAAAAAAAAAAAAACAAACAAACACTGTTTGAAAGAAACAAAACTTATGTGCAGAACACAAGAAGCAGACAAGCCACCAGGCTGAGATGTCTCACATGTATTCGCACATTTACCTCTTCCTATGGCAGGACGTACAGGGCGGTGGAACCAGCAATCCCTCTGGAGGCAGGAGTCCTAGGTTAGCTCCCAGTTCTAGCGTGTTTATAGAGCTCGCCTTGAGCCTTTGCGGGCTCGGATATCTCACTTGTCAAATGAGAGCAAGAAAACTTGATGTACACAATTGCTCGGAGGATTAAATGAAATCGTAACTAAGAAAGCACTTCATAAACTGTAAAATGTTAGTTCTCTTTACTACTGTTAAAACAGAAAACAATGTGTGCGGTAAGATGTTCTCAGGTAACACAGACTGAAAAAGTTTTGTCTTGGGGTTAATTTTAGGAAAAGAAAGTTCTGGATCAGAGAGTCTTGTGGTCAAAGAATGACAAGATCAGAGACTTCAACTCTGCATGCTCTTTGCTTTTGGCTTGATTTTGTTTCTGTTCTCTTTTTGTCAAGTAGTGAAAGCTGATAGCTTGTCTCAGCAGGGGCCTGCAAGGCTTGGATGCTGGAATCCTCCAGTCTCCTGGCGTCATCACCTGCCACAGCTGGAGGGAGTGGGGACAGAGAAGGAGTACTGGAAGGGCTGAGGCAGAATTAGAGGCAAGTGAGATGATACAGGCCCTGTGCCCTGAATATAAGTGATTCCAAGACAGAGGATGGAATTGGTGCTGATTAAATGAAAGGAGGCTCTGAGCCCAGAATGTCAGATTTAAAGCTATTTCATTGATGTGGAAAGTCATCTTGGCACCAGCTCATAAGGGAAGTAAAGAGGCAAATCTGTCATCAGCTAAGCCTTGCAGAGAAGTTTCAGACCCCCAAACCTCATGAGCCCTGCTTCTGGTGGAAGCTGACACATCAGATGGATCAACTACTGGGCCCCTGCAGCTTACTGAGCCTGAAAGAAGTGGAGAAGGCAGGATTGTCTCAGAGTTAGGCTATATCCTCAAATCTTCCAGCTGAGAAGGGGGTGGAAATGAAAAACTAGCAACTGCCTTAGTGCTGTCTCTTCTCTTTTTGAAGTGACTCCAGCCTGGAATTATATAAAGTGTAACTAAAACAGGGGCTCCTAGCCTACTTTATCCCTTTAGCTATCTGTTAAAGCCTGTGAACTGCTTGTCAGAATAATGTTTATACACGCACAAGGTAAAATACGTAATTATAAAGAAAATTAATTATACTGAAATATAATTACCAAAGTATTTTAAAATATATTTGCAGTAAAGTAATAGTAGTGCTTCTTATTAATGAGTAAAATAACAAGATCAAGGTCCAAGTCTAAAAACTTCATGTCAGTCGTTCGTGTGTCTCCCCACCAGCTCTGGGAATTTGTTATAATTCCAGGGTCTTACCCAGTCTCACATTACTTGAGGAAGGCTCTCCAGGCTGATTCTTCACATAGGCTACCAGTGCGACGAGCACTGTCCTTCTCTAATGGTTCAGTGGTTCTGTGTTGCTTGGAATGCAGAAGTTTTCCTTTATGTTTGCCTAGTGCCTTTCTTCTTAAGGGTACCACATACCTATTCCTCTCTCTGGAGCTTTCCACCTCCCCATGATCATTCTGCCACATATTTTCTCTGAGGCAGTAATGTATAGGAAAGATTACCTGCTTACATGTGGGAAAGAGAAAGTATAAAGAAAGTAATATTTTAAAACATTATCCAGCCATATATTTCTAAAATTTCACTTTGGAATCAACATCAGAACAAATTTATGGATTTGATACAAAAACCAATCTCTCAACTACAAAAAGCCTTCATGAATTAATCAAAATTGTCATTATTCAATTTGTTGTCTCACTTTACTCACTAGATTTTATTCCAAATAATTTTACTCTATTTGCAAAAATAAAATCCATTCTCAGAAGACAAAGAATTGTAGCTCTGAAGATATTTAAAATACGCCACAGGGAGATGTTTCTGAATATGACTCAAAATTCAAATGCAATAAAGAAAAATATTAATAATTTTGACTATGTAAAAATTAAAACTATATACATGAAATTAAAAAAAAAACATAGGCAAAGTTAAAACATGAATTAGAGACCAGAAAAGATTACAAAAAAAGGGGCTAATCTCCATAATATACAAAGAGCTCCTAGAAATGAAAGAGAAAAAGACCACAACCCAATAGGACAGAAAGAAAATGACCAACAACCCAATGGGACAAAAAGAAAAAGACAAGAACATACAAGGAAGCAAATTAAATTAAAATGGACCTTAAACATAATACAAGACTCTCAATCTCACACAAAATAGAGAAATGCTCATATAAATTAATTTAATTTATTTATATAAATTAATCTGAGAGATGTCTTCTTTCAGCCAATATGGGCCCTAGGGATTGGGTTTATCCTCCTACATAAAACTAAAAACAAAAAAGCAGAGAGACAAAATATATTGTTTTCAGACATTGATCATCAGGTAGCTCAGTCCTTGAGAGAAAGAAAATAAATGAGATGAGCCCTCCGATTATCCAAGCTTACCACCTGGAGAAAGTTTCCAGGTTGCAGTGCAGAAAGGGGAAACCTGATAGTTACTCTGAGTTGAGAAGATAGAGGCGGGAGCCCGATGAGGTCAAGGTGGCCAGAATTCACAGGGTCACTGCAAAAAGAGAACTGCACAAAGAAAGAATGTCAGCATTCTGAAGGGGGTCCATCTTAAATCTTCAGCTGACTACTAATCAGTGCATGGATGTGAGCAAACTAGCTGAGTCTGGAGAAAGAACCACACAAAGGATGTTGAGGGTCATTACCAAGAGATCACACAGGGATGGGAATTGTTTGTGATCCATCACCCACAGTGGTAATCTTGTAATAAAGGGACATCAGGTAGAGTCCTCAGAAGATTATTGCCCCAGTAGAGGGTAAAAGTTAGCCTGAGATGAAAAATTGTTTTCCATCTGCCTAACAATGGTTAAAAGCAGGACTTGAAAGGAGGAAACTGTTCCCAGAGAACATAACTGCATCCCAGAAGAAAAGCTCAAGTATATAGAAATACAAAAATATCCAGCAACCAACAAGGTAAAATTTATAGCTTCTGGGAGACAATCCAAAAATTTCAGATGCTTAGAAGGAGGAAAATGCAATACACAATGAGCCAGAAATGACACAGATTATAGAATTAATAAGAAAAGACAGTAGAACAGTTATTATAACTATATTCCATATGTTAAAAAAGGTAAAGATTAAACACATTAAGTAAAGACCATTAAGATATTCTTTACAAGGTCAAAGTGGAACTTTTGGAAATAAAAAATACAATGATTGAAATGAAAAAATTCACTGGATGAGATTGAGACTAATTAGACACTGCAAAAAAGAAGATTAGTGAACTTGAAGACATAGTATAAACTATCCTAAATGAAACACAGAGAGAAAAAGAGACTGAAAAAAAATTGAACAAAGCTTCAGTGAGCTCTGAGAAAAATTTAGACAGCCTAATACATAAATAGAGTGCCTGAAAAAGAGGAAGGATCAGAAAAAGTATTTGAGAAAATAATAGCCAAAAATTTCCCAAATTTGATGAAAATCAAGAAGAAGCTCAACAAGCTCCCAACACAATAAACATGAGCAATCCTCCACCACGTACATCACAGTTGATTGTTTAAAACCACTGACAAAGAGAACAATTTTTAAGGCAGCCAAAGAATAAAGACACACTCTGTAGAAATAAATCAAGATGAAAATAGCAGCAGAATTTTCACTGGAAACACAGCAAGCTTCTTGTAGCCTACAGAAGCCCACGTACACTATAAAGACACAAATAGGTTAAAAATTAAAAGATGGAAAGATGTATACCATGCAAACACAAATCAAAAGAAAACTGAAGTTACTATATTAATATCAGACAAAGTAGATTTCAGAGCAAAGAATATCATCAGAAAAATTATCAGCATATTTCATCATGATAAAGGGGTCAATTCATCAAGAAATTATAAGTACTTATGCAACTTAGTAACAACTTCAAAATATGAGAAGTAAATATGATCGAGATCGAACAGGAATGGGCAAATTCATAATTAGATTTGAAGATTTCATCACCTCTTTTATAAAAAAAAAAGTGAAAAGAAGTAGCCAGAAAAATCAGTAAGGATTTAAGAACTTCAACAAGATTATCATTCAACTTGACCTAAATGACATTTGTAGACCTCTCCTACCAACAACAGCAGAACACACATTCTTTACAAATGCACACAAAACATTTCTCAGGATAGACCATATTCTGGGCCACAAAACAAGATTTAAAAAATTTACAAGGATTAAAAACAAATGAAATACGTTCTCTGATCACAATGGAGATAAATTAGAAATCAACAGAAAGATGTATTGAAACACCCCAAGTCTAAATACCAGACTTCTAAATAATCCACGTGTCGAAGAAGAAATCAAAAGAAAAATTATAAATTATTTTTAATTGGTAAAAATTAAAACACAAACTATTAAAATGTATGGGATTCAGCTAAAGAAGTACATAGAAAGAAATTTACAGCACTGAAAAACAAGGGTCTGATCAATGCCCTAAGTTATCATTTTAACAAACTAGGCACAGAAGAGCCAATTAAACCTAAGGTAAGCATAGTAAAGGAAATAATAAAGATAAAAGAAAGTAATGAAATAGACAAGAGAAAAATGATAGAGAGAAACATTAACAAAATAGGAAACTATATGCCAATAACTCTCATAAATGCAGATGCAAAAATTCTCAACAAAATTTTAGCAAATTGAATTCAACAATATACAATAAGTGTATTAAAAGTATATTTATCCCAGGAATTAAAGGTTATTTTAATATTGAAAATCAATCAATGTCATTCATCACTTTAATAGACTATAACCAAAAAAGCATATAATTGTCTCAATAGATGCATAAAAAGCATTCATTTGACAAAATCCAAATATCTTTTTGATAAAAATTCACAGCAAGCTAAGAAGAAAAGCAAATTTCCTCAACTTAATACAGGGCATCTACAAAAAACCTATAGCTATATTCACAGGTGACATGACTATCTATGCAAAAAATCCAAAGAAGTATATTTTTAAATGCTTTAGCAGGGTTGCAGGACAATCAGAGGACTTCTTACTTTTTAAGACATCAACAATTATCCCTAAATTGATCTATAGATTCAGTATGATACCAATCAAAAGCCAGCAAGATATGAAAATGCAAAGAACCAAGTATAGCTAAAACAACTTGAAAATGAATAAGTTAAAGGATTTATACTGCCCAATTCCAAAGTTTATTATAAACTCACAATAACTACTACAATGTTATTTTGGCATCAGGATAAACAAATAAATGGAAGACAATGGAATAGAGAGTATAGAAATAGACCAACATATCTATGGTCAATTGATTTTTGACAAATTGCCAGAGCATTTCAATGGGGAAAGAATACTCTTTTCAATAGATGGTGCTGGAGTAATTGACTAAGCATATGCAAAAATAAGAACCTCAACCATTATTTCATACCATATACAAAAATTAACTTAAAATGGATCATAGAGTTAACTACATGAGCTAAAACTATAAAACTTAAAAAAGAAAACAAAAGAGAAAATTTTTATGATCTTGGGTTTAGCAGAGATTTAATACAAAATGTATGAACTATAAAAGAAAAAATCAACAAATTGGACTTCATCAATATTATAATCTTTTCTTCTTCAAGAGTCACTGCTAAAATAAAAAGGAAAACCATAGACCAGGAGAAAAGATTTTATATATACACACACATAATAATGAACTTTTATCTAGAATATATAAAGAATACTTACAATTCAATAATAAGACAAACAATCCAAAAATAAATAAATAAACAAATGATTTAAATAGACGTATTACCAGAGAAAAGATGTGGAGAGCAAATATGCATGTGAAAAATTGCTCAAATGACTAGTCACTAGGGAAGAGCAAATTGAAATCACACTGAGATGTCCCGACATATACCTTCTAGAATGGCTAAAATTAGAAGTTTGACCATACCTCGTGTTAGTGAATCTGTGGAACAACTGGAAGTTTTATTTACTGTTGGTGGGAATGCAAAATGGTACAACCACACTTGGAAAACAGTTTAGCAGTTTCTTTAAAAGTTAGACATATGTTTACCATATATCTAAGTCTTCCCATTCCTAAGTATTTACTCAAGAGAAATAATCATATACACATATGTAGACTTAGATGCAAACATCCACAGAAAGTTAATTAACAATAGCTTCAAACTGGAAAAAAAAAATTCCCCTAATATACCAACAGGTGACTGGACCAAGAAATTGTTTTACATCCATGCAATGGAATACTATTCAGCAATAAAGAGGAATTAACTACTGATACACATGAAAACATGGATGAATCTCAAATTCAGTAGCTTAAGGGAAAGAATATTGATGCAAAAGAATAATACTACATGACTCGACTTTTATAAAAGTCTTGAAAATGTAAACAAAACCATAGTGATAAAAAGCAGGTAAGTGGTTGCCTGGGACTGGGGACAAAGCAAGGGGTGGACTGCAAAGGAGCACCAGGGAACTTTTTATGGTGATGGAAATTTTTCATATCTTTATTTTGACAGTAGTTTTACAGATGTGTACATTTGTCATAACACATCAAAGTGCATACTTTCAATGGATGTTACTGGATGCAAATTATGCTTCAATAAAGCTCATTTTTTTAAAAAAAGGAATAGAAACTTAGGAGACTCTTGTTTTAGGAAAATGCCCTTAAAATTAAAAGACAGAAGTTGAATCATCTATACTGTTTTTATCAAAATACATATTGCTGCGAACAATTGGCAAAATGCAAAAATATTTTAAATGGAGAAGTCCTAACATTGCGACCTCAGGGAGAGGGGGGAGGAATTCATCAAGGTAGCTATTTTGAAGACAAATATACTCAAAAGTTTTAGTATGTATATGGAAAAATCAGCCACCGTAAGAAAAATTGTATATATTTATGGTATACAAAATAATGTTTTGAAATACGTAAATACTGTGGAATAGCTAAATCAAGCTATTAACACATGCATTACCTCACATATTTATGATTCATTTGTGATGAGAACACTTAAAATCTACTCAGTAATTTTCAAGTATACAGTACATTGTCATTAACTAAAGTCACCATGTTGTACAATAGATCTCCTGAACTTATTCCTCTTATCTAACTGAAATTTTGTATCCTTTGATCAACATCTCCTGAAGCCCACCCTCTCCACAGCCCCTAGTAACCACCATTCTACTCTCAGCTTCTATGAGTTCGGCTTTTTTGAATTCCACATGTAAGTGAGATCAGCCACATGTACTTATAGTCACTTCTCCCTGAGGCTGTGGAGCTCCTTTCAGGCATGTGCTTCTACGTGTGGGTGAGTACACACACACAAAATAATCAGTCGTCAGATCCACTGCAGAATCAGACTTTAGAATCTCAACACAAAATCTTATCCACTGAATTTCAAGTTTGACAATGTAATAAAGAGTCTGACTCCATTTTTGATGTTTGCTGACAGGTTTCAAGCCCATGACTTTCCTTTCCCCTTCTGCCCCCATCTGGAAAAACCGATAAGAATTCCTACATGTGTCTTTCATTGGTGTTAGGAGGCAATTCAAACTACACAAGCCCTAGCACACACACGTGAATCGTCATCCCAGCCCCAGCTCCTGACCACCGTAAGTTAACCCAAAGCCAGTTGTCTTTCTTTGCTTTCTCAAGCCATTTCTGTACCAGCTTGGGAGCCAGCCCTACTCTCTTTAGAAAACCTCATTATGTGAGTAATAAACATTTTCATATCTTCTTGGTGCATATGTAGTGCCATCAGTTTCAACACGTGAACCAAATGTGGGGCAAGGGTGGGAGAGTCCATCCTATCTATGAAGAGAAACTACAGCAATCAAGTTCAAGGAGATTTCTGTGCATGGTTATTCTTTACTCACTGCTTGCAGGAAAATAAATAGCTAGGATAGAGTGGGAGGAAGCAACCAATGTGAGTATAGTGGGCAGTTTCTAAGATGGTCCTTAAGATTCTTACCTGCTGATATCAGTTCATGCCTTTCTCTCTATTAGAGTATGAGCTGGACCTAGTGACTTGCTTCTAATGAATAGAATATGGCAAAAGTGATGGGATGCCGCTTCTGAGATTAAGTTGCAAAAATACTCTGACTTCCATTTTGCTTGCCCTCTCTTGCTCACTTTGAGGGAAGCCTGCTAGCAGGTTGTGAGCTTCCCTATGGTGAGGCCCATCTTGGAAACTGATCCTCTTCCAGGAGAGCCTCAGATGAGATTGCAGCCCAAGCCACAACTCTGACTGCAGCCTGTGAGAAGTGCTGAGCCAGAGGCACCAACTAATCTGCTTCCAAACTCTTGACACAGAAAGTGTGAGATAATAAATACTTGTCATTTTATGGTACTGAGTCTGGGGATAATTTTGTTACTCATTAATAGATAAGTAATACAAGGAATGAGGTCCTGAGTAGGAGGATTCCTGGAGAGTAAAAATAATTATCAGTAAGAGAAGAAAGAGGAAAGATTACTGCCTTGGAGAATACTGAGAAGATTTTTAAAAGGCGGGGAGAGCTTAAGCAAGTTTTAAGGAATAAACTGGAGGTGGGTCCCACGTTGACTAGACCAACGTAGCCAGAGAGCTAAATGAAGCGAATGACTGCCACAAGTAACCGAGAATCACAGGTGTCCTCCCAGTCTGAGAAAGCCAGTGACCACGTCACTGTGGAAGGAAAGCGGTCCCTTTTTTCTACTGACATCCTTGTAATTTTTGGTGGGTCCCATGAGAACATTAAGATATGAAGCAAGTGTTTTGTTTCTATAAAAGCAGAGTCAATGAAAACAGTTAAGCCAGTGCCCTTTCATCCTCCACAATCTCCTTTCTCTAACAGTTTCACAGAGAGCAATTTCACACTAATTACATCCCAGGCTTGATTTCCTGTCATTCTTACTGATTGCCTACAAAGAATTAAGTGAGGTGAAGTTCAGCCCCCTGTTCCCTGTTTCAGTAGTGGCAAACCATAATTTTATCTGACATCACTTTTTTTAGATCAGAATTTTCTTCCACATTATCTGTAGAGATCTTCACCCTGCTATTATCCTGGGATAATCAAGGGCATGCAATAGGAGCTCTCTGAAGTTCTCTTTACTTTAAATCTTTTCATAATTAGCAGTCATTGCCCCCTTTTGCCCCATTTCAGTGGCGGCAGCAGCTCTCCATCGTGCAAGGCTGGCCCCTCCATTAGAGCTCTTAACCCAACTCCCCTCACCCTTTACTGAACCGTCAGACACCTCACTCAGATCTTCCTTTCCTCTTGCTCCTCCTCTTAGTCTGCAAACCTTTCCACCCCAGATGTGTTCCCCAACACTGATGCCCCTCCCAGCTACCATCTGACATCTTTCCTCCCCTCATCTGAACTGCTTCTTGACTTCTCATTCACTCTTTGGCCCACAGCAATTTGTTTTATATACTTACCTCTCTACTACATTGGATTCAAAATTACCACTGCAAGCAGAATTATAGTGGGATGGATCCTGAGTAGCTGCCAGGTCGAACGAACTTACAGCGATGCCCATGATTTAGTCATTTTACCATGGACCTATTCATTGCCTATGATGTGTAAGGCAATGTTCTATATTTATCAGTAGTTTATAGATGTGCCAGGAAGGATAACTGTACCCGGGACACAGCAGTAAACAAAGAAGACATCCCTGCAAAGAAGAAATCACTGCTATCTTGGAGCTTACATTCTAGTGTGAGGAGACAAACCAAAAAAGAAAAACAAACAAGCATAATTAAACAAGTATAAATTATGTCAGCTATAGAAGGGCTACAGTAAAAACAGAGCAGGGAAGAAAGTTGGGTAGTGCTGTGGACGTGGAAGAAATGGTGAAGCGGGTTTTTATAGCAAACGTTTTGGGCACAGTGGTTTGGAGGGAAGATTCAGGGACCAGAGGACCTAGATTCTTATCTCATCTCCTCCATCTTCTAACTGTGTGCTTTTAGGCAAATCATTCAACCTCTTGTTGCCTTCATTTCCCCATCCAAGAACTGGGAAGGATGTGAAAACCTACTACATAGAGCTGTTGTAAGGATTAAATTAGTTTAACACATGGAAAGTATTTAGAACTGTGCTTGAGTTCCCAGTAAGAGCTCAATAAATGTTAGCTATAACACTGAACAAGCCTATGTTTGAATCATGAATTACTGGTTAACTGTGTGACCCTGGGCAAATGATTCTGCCTCCCAGAGTCTCGGTGTTGTCATGAGCAAGATGAGGACAATGAATTTTAGTTTATAAGTTCCATGCAAAGGTGAAATAAGGTAATGTATATAAAGCACTTTGCAAATCATCCGACCCATAATGAGCACCCAGTAAAATGGTAGCTTTGAAAGAAAACAAAGCAACATTCTCTCTAGGTTCTGTAAGTTTGTCTGCAACTTGGTGAGTATTTTGTGTGAAGTCTTCAAGTCACTTTCAGACTCATGAGACAACACTATGCATATATCGGTGTGAAAAAAAATGAAATATGGGAGCTACACCTGAGTCAATGAATATGAATTCTTTCCCAAACCAATAATTTAGTGAATTTCTCACTTTGTTCGAATTAATCTCTATGGTTCCAAAAAAAAAAAACATATTTTTAAAATATGGATATGCAGTTTTTCTTTTTCTTTCCTTTTTTTTTTTTGAGCTCTGTACTCAAGCCATGCTAACCAAGAATTTCAGAACAATACTGACTAATAGTGTTTAATTCATAATATGAGCTCTTGAAAAGTTTACATAAGTTGGGTTTTGAAGATCATCTCAAAGATACAAAGGGAGCTCTCAATATAAAGAATCTCATGGAGTGAAGCAATGGATTATTGATAGATTGACCCAGTTTATCTGTTTTGTCTGCTTTTAACATGTAGATCTGCAAATATTCAGCTTAAGTAAATAAAGCAGCACCCTGATTTAGGGGATTTAGCCAGATTTCTTTCTCCAGGAGAGAATAACACAAGATACTGGTGAGGGTGGTGGTATCTGAAAGAGTGGAAAAATGTGTTTTTATTCAGCAGCAGATTCAAAGGGTAGGAGATTCAACTTCCACAACCTTAGAAAAGCTGTCTGTGGACAACGTTTTTTGTCTGAAATAGGTCCTAAAAAACACGAGTCTGTTCTGAGATTATAAACAATGACCTGAGATGGTGAAAAGTTTTCTGACTTCAGCACCCTGGGAATAACCTCTATCCATAACTTCTAAATTCCCCTTGAGTGCCCAGCTTCAAATTGAAAAAGACAGTGTGATTAGTAATATTTCACACTTGTACCAAACAACCTGCGATCTTTGTGCATCAGAGAAAACTTCGTGAAATGTGGCAATGCACTGGTCAGAGCCATCGCTGCATGTACAAAAACTTAACTGAAAGCCAAAACGAAAGATAAGGCCTGATATTTACCAACCTCCAGCCGGACCTGGAGATGATGACATGCAAATGGATAAACTGAGCACACAGGCTCAAAGTAGTTTCTCCTCCAAGTGGCACTTAGGTTCAGTTAAACAGAGTCGAGGCAATTATCATTCAAAATAATCTTTTCCAGATTATATTGGTACAATGTTTTGCAACCTACAAAATTAGGTCATTTGTTTCAAGATATCTATAAGCAGGACTAAATCCCTGAAAGAAAAAAAGGAGGGGACTTGATTGTGGTGGGCTGGATGACTGGGAGAGAAACAAAGGACACAATCCTTCCCTTAAACAATGAAAAACACCCCGTAGCTTGCACTTTGCACTGTTTATAACGATGGGCTCATAGGCTGTTAAACTCACAGAAACAAGGTGGCTCTTGCTGTTGGTATACTGAGGCCCTTCCTGCCAGTGCCCTGTTGATAATTGCTGGCTGCCCTAGCAACTCTATGTCCGTGGACATAGAGTCAGGCAGTCCTGGGGTCTGGTTCCTGGTTCCTCTACTTGCTAGCTGTGTGATTTAGGGCAGGTTGCTTACCATCTCCAATCTCTGTGTCTTTATCTGTAACACTAGGATCGCGATGCTATACTCAGGACCTCATAACTCTGTTGTCACAACTGACGGAAGTAACACATGCACAACCTATGGCACAAAGCCTGGCCTGGAGCTAGGGCTCTGCATGTCAGCAACAGGCAAAGACACCATACAAGCAGCATCAGGGACGCTTTGGAGGAATTTTCCCAGAGAGACGTTCTTGGCATGATAATAAAAGATAACAGTCAGAGAGCACTTACTATGCACTAGGCAGGCCGTGTTCTAAGAGAATTACCGTGAATAACTAATTTAATCCTTACAACGTCCCTAAGAAGCAGGAGTAATTGCTATGATGGTCTTATAGAGGGAGGACACTCAGAGAGGAAGTAGTTCCAATACTATTCCAGGTCACTTTGCAAGGGAGGGACAGAGCCAGGGTTTATGCGCAGGCATTTTGGATCCAGAACCCATGCACATGATCTTGTCTCTGTGCTGCTGCATTAACACGTCACTAAAAAATACAAGACAGTGACATCCATACATATGTATATATACATACACATACATATGTATATGTAAATACGTATATATGCCAAAAGTGTATTCCTAGCCTAAAAGGACTTGCACAGGTCAACAAGCTGTCTGTCTTTACCATGGACAGTAGTGCCTTCTTTACATGGCAACCTAAAAATTAGCAAAGGAATATCAGGGTAATTTTCTACGGTCCCTGTGACATCATCATGTGTCAACCACTTGAACCAGAAACCTCGCAGTTACTCTGAATTCCATCCCTTCTAATGCTCCTCATCCAAAGCTCCAATACACATTCTACAGATCGGTACATTCTATCTCCTAGGTTTTTCTTGAATCCATCACTTCTCCATTCTCAACACCACTATTTTTTAGTTCAAGTGTTTACTTTTTTTTAGATAACTGGATAAGACTCTTAACCTTTCTTCCTGACAATATTATTGCCTACCCCCATTCCCAAGAAATTAATTTTTCTTACTGTCATTGAAGAATCATTCTAAAACACAAATATTACAATGTTGAGCTTCTGCATGAAGTCCCAACATCTACAGAATAAAGGCCAAACTCTTTATCAAGGTACATAAGTCCCTTTATAATCTGACCTTTTCATCTCTTCCCATTGCCCAGATGTAAGCACACGTACACTGGCAGATGCTGTTACCTCTGACGGGAAAGCACTGTTTTTGCTCTATACTTCCCTCATAGCTTCCACCTTCTGTAGTCTTTCTTTGAAAAGCCTCTACTGAGTTGCTAAGGCTCAGCTCAAATCACCTCCTCTGGGAAGTCTTCCATGATTCCCCCAAGCAAAGTTAGATGACATCACCTCTGTGCCCAAAACAGCTGAACCATAACTTTCCCCCTAACACCAGTGTATAGTCTCTTGATAGCAAGAGCCCCAGAATAGTCTTGCCACATAGTAAGAGCTCAGCAAATATTTATTGTATTTTAAGCTCTATAGTATTGCAATATAGTTGCTGGCTGATGGGTCTGCCTCCTCCACAGGAATGTGAACTCCTGGGAGTCAGAGATAGTCTCTTTTGCCTCTGTATTCCAATGCCTATCACGGCGCCAGGCAAAAAAGTGAGGGCTCGATGTTTGTTAAATGAATTAAAGCACAAATAAATGAATAAACCACACCAGCCTCCAGAATTTCCTTTCCTGTCAGCATAACCTAAACCTGCTGTTTCAGTGGTGTTCGGAAGGAGCTCTCACCAGAAGCAAATCAAGTCCAGCTGGAAGATGCCATTATAAAACAAACCAGATTCCAGAGACCAAAAGGTGCATTATTTGCATGTGTCACGAATGTAAATAAAAATATTTATATGTGAAACCCCAATTTTAATTTGGAAAAACAAGAGCTTTTGCAGGATGCCTCTTCAGTCGCATTTCTTCATCAAAGGGAACTTGAAAAGACTGTAATTTGGTGTGTGGTCTAGAAAGGGCAGAAATTCCACTCAGTTGAGGGTTTATAGAAGAACTTGTTTTCACAGCCACTCCTGAGAACTTTCACATTCATTACATCATCTCTCTAGGAGCTGACTGTTAGGATCACCACTACTGTGGATGAGGAAATGGAGAGCTTCAGGTCTTAGAACAAACCCGTGATGTAGCAGACTCTGTGGTCCTATATTACATCAGGGTGTCAGTGGGACAAATATGTCTAGTTATGTCCCTCAAGCCCCAGAGTGACAGCCTGTCTCATAGGAAAGCTACCCTGAGATAGGACCTCATCTCCTGGAAGAGCTTTTGTTACATCTGTCAAACACACTTCTGCTCACTTTAACACCTGAGCTGGCCATGGAGACAGCTGGGTGTTCAATCCCATTCAAGTCATTGAACACCTACTCTGTTCATTGGGAACCTACTGTGCTCAGTGCACGGTGCAGTTTCTGTAAACAGAGGAGGGCATGATCGGCCCTAAAAGACATAGATAATGCTCCAAAGACAGTAAATAATTCCTCATAACAGGTTGCTGGACTAGATAAAGATGATGTTCTTGAGGAGATACTTATGGATAAGGGAAATTTGAAGAATTAAAAAAGAAATATTTATGGTATATTTTTTAAACGAAACATTTGGCTACAAACCTTGAGTATAATGTTGTTATATATATACTCATATGTACAAATACAGACATTCACACCCACATAATAAAAGACTGCAAATGAGCACACCAAACTATTCAGTGGTTTCTCTATAGAGTGAGATTGATTGGTTTTGAATATCTTCCGAAAAAAACTTTGGTATTTTAGATATTTGCTACATGTATAATAGTGCTTTTATGATCAGATTAGAAATTTAAAAAATTTTAAAAATAAAAATGTTTTAAAAGAAAAAAAAACTATGAATTATAAAAATATTCCTGAGAAAGGGGAAGGGAGATCAAAGCATGTATTTCATGTTTATTACATTGTGCTTTTTTTTACTTTCCTGCTAGGACCCAGATCACTTAGACTCACCCATCCCAAAGATATGGAATTTGAACTTCCAAAAGAAATCAGTGGTGTTTCTTGGTTGTTTTGGAAAGCTATATTTCTTGAATGGCTACTTCATTATCTGGTGTATTAGATCACAATCATTGCCAATGGCCAGAGCCTTAAGCCCTGGAGTGGTGACCCCAGATCCAGCCTGGAAGCATGGCACACACTAGAAAGACTCTTGTTTCTCATGAGATTTGGTTCTCTGCAGTGTAGTATTGGCTCCCAAAACAGAAGGCAGCTGGCAGTGCTGCTGATGCTCCAGAACCAGAAATCCACCAAGGAGTTTGAGGGACTCTACGGCAAAGGGTTTTATTCTTTATGTTTTCTTAATAGTGAACAGAAAACATCAGGTCTCCACTTACTTCCCTTTGACATCATGATAAAGCAAACACATCTTTCTAGCAAAAGGGCTGAGTGGTAGAAGAAACAGATCAGGATACATGGTAATGCCAATCTCTCCCCATCCTCCCAGAGAGCCATAGATGGATTCTGAGCACCAAAGTTTTTCATTTATTCACTCAACACAATTTACCGAGTCCCTGTAACAACTCGAGCTCTGTGCTAGGTTTGGGAAACAAATAGGTGTCTAAGACATGCCGAGTGCTCCAAAGGCTCACAGCCTATGGGTGAAGTAAGCTTGGAAAGGTACAATCTGCCAGGTGTGATAGCAGAGGAGTGAATCAAAACTTGTAGGACAGAGAGAAAGGAGTGACTTCTCATTCACTGCCCCCATTAGCAGGCTTGAGACAGCAGGACAGTCTCTACCCTCCTGAGCTTACCCGTGAAGGTAGGATGATGAGTAGTTAGACCTCACAGTCCACATTAACCCAGAAAACAAGCCCATTAGAATCAGCAAGAAGTCTGCATTGAAAATATGTTCTAGGAAATCCCATTTTATAACTGATGGATACATACAATGACTCAAACAAATTCCAGAATTATTTTCCAGTAGAGATTCTATAAGTACAATGTTTGATGAGAGCACGGGGCTTGGAGACTGGTGACAAGTACTCACTATATTATATCTAGTTTTATGTATCATATCAGCATCTTAATCTCAGCACTGCGTAACCCAATGCTTCTCAGCCCTGACTGTACACTGAGGCTGTTTTTGAAAATACTGTTGTTCAGGCTTCATCTAGACCACTTGGATCAGAATGTCTGGAGAATAGGCATTGGCTGTATTTTTTAAATTCCTCAAGTTATTCTAATCTTAAGCCAAAGTTGAGAACACAAATGCAATTCTTAACAATCAGTGCGTAACAATCCTTTAAAAATGTTTACTTCTTGGATTATTGGTTAGTTTTCTGTAGATTAAATGTGACCCAGAATCATATCAATCCCTTGGTGAATAGTCAAAGGTATCTAACTGCTAAGATCAATTTAGCACTGGTTTGAGAAGCTAAAAGTAACATCTTTAGTTGACTGCATTCTGAAAAGTACTTAAGTGTCACACACATAAATGTCATACAAACCCAAAGTACAAATCATAGCTAATGTTCAGTTTGGCTGCCTGCAGAGGAAGAAAGAAGAGAGGCCATACTTACTGACCACCTTTGGTGAGCTAAGCACTTTATGTATGTTATCTTTTTTAATGGGCACATTAACCTACCATAGTATTCTTGAAACATTAAGATGTAAAATCACTTTAGTAGGTCACAGCCAGTATTTCTTAAATAAAATACAATAGTGAAAGAAGAATAAAAATAGGAGAGTGCAGTCATGGGTCATATTATTTTATAAAAGCTTTGTTTCGATTATACATGTGTGGGTGTACGTGGGTGTCTAGCGTATTGCATTTGTGATATATTAGATTATATTTCTTGCTCTAGGTTGCTGCTAAAATATTTGAAAACCATCACTCATAAAGACAGTTATTATTAAATCCAATTTACAGATAAATAAACTGAGATCTTAAACTACCCAAGATCATATAGTTAGCGAGTGGCAGAACCCATTTTATTCACCAGTATAGTATGCTCTCTCATGCAGAAGGCAAAGCTTACGGATGAATAAAAGAGATCTGCACAGAGGAGACACACACATGTTAATAATTACTGCTTTTTTTAATAACACTAGTTTAACCAACACTGTTGCAACTTTCTAGTTTTATCGTTTTATCGTTGTTGAGACTTAACGTTTTCCAGACTGATGGATTTATTGACTGTCATAACCCTAGCCACAGTTTGAATTCCAGCTCAGTTTGCTTTTTACTCTCATCACTTCCAAGCTTGGTTGGAACTCCCAAGATGTGGGTTCCTTTTGTTTTGATTTTTTTTCCTTTGTTATTCCAGGCACATCAGTTCATCGCGAGGAGACATTCATTGGCTCCCCCAGTGAGGTGCAGCCTCCCCAGGGCTAAGGCCTCCAGCCTCGGGCACACCTGGCTGTCTTGGCAGCCCCTTGTGGCAGAGTGGCTGAGTGGACAGATTTGCTCAGGAACACTGCACCTGGACAAACAGGACTCCAACTTGTAGGCTCCAAGGACAATATTGCCCTGCTAGATCAGTTTACTGTCCACGTCCTCAGCCACCCAACAGAGAAATTCCTTCTTTTTTTTCACAGTGTCTGTAAAACCCCAAGAATGCCTCTCATGGGCAAGACAGACTTCAGAGTGGTTTTGACAATTTGGAAAAACCACTTAAGTGATAGTTTAGTGATTTTAAGTGTTTTTCTTTTTGAGTCTCCTGTTTGTTCAAGACCCACAGATTTTTTTCTTTCTTTCTTTTTTTTTTTTTAGTTTTTTAACTGTACCTGAACGGAGTCCTGATCTTGTCCACAAAATCCTCTGCCTAATGATAAATCATCAAGCAAAAGTACCCAAACTCACAAAGTTGGAGGGAAAGCCCTCCACAGGCCACCCCACCCACATACTCACAAAGTCAACTAGGTTTCCACCTGAGGGTAGACAGATGTTATCTTGGTGGGATCTGGGGGCCATCTTGAAATGAATGAGGGGGTGTCACAAAGAGAAGGGGGGGTTATGGTCAAATATCTCTGAGAGCAGAACTCCCTCCAATCAAGTTGAATTGACAGCCCAGGCTGCTGGAGTCTGGGGAGAAGTTTCAGTCTCCTCTGCGCTGGGAAGGAGGCAGGGACTCTACTCTGTCAGTCTTGCCCTCTCTGGGGAGACATTGACCTTGATAAAAGAGAGGCAGGACCAGCTATGTAATATGTGGGCTAGTGCAAAAAGAAAAAAAATGTGAGGCCCTTGTTGAAAAATTAATAAGAATTTCACAACGGTGACAACAAAATATGAAACCAAGCATATGACTTTGTGAGCCTGCACAAGTCACACACCCCTGAGGACCGCCTTGAGAGGACAGTTGCATTTTTAGGACTCACACTAGCCCTGTCACCTGGAAATAGAGTCATTAAACTAAATGAACCCTCTTTCTAACCCCATCCCTGTAACTATGTGTGCATATTTTTACATGGACACTGAGGTTACCATGTGTTGGTATGGTTATATAACCAGCCTTTAACTAGAATTTACTATGTACCAGACCCTGGACCAGTTATTTTACATATATTATCTCACTTAATCCTGACAAAAACCCTACGAAGTAAGAACTCTTGTCATTTACATTTGCAAGAGGAGGAAACTGAGGCTTAGAGAGGATATCTTATTTGCCTAAGATTATTTACTAGAAAGTGGCACTCAGCCAGAGTGTGGGATGGGACTGAAGGAGGTAGGAGAGGCACTAGTCACAGGAAAAAAATTTAAGGGAATGCAAAAAAAGTCAGTTATCAAGAGAAATACTCTTTCAATGCCATGTTTTAATTAAGCTTTTTATTTTGAGGCAATAGTAGATTGACGCACAGTTGTAAGAAATAATACTCCAGGTCCCCTTTATCCAGTTTCTTTGAATAGTTACATTTTGCAGAACCATAGCACAACATCACAACTAGGTTACTGATATTAATACAGTCAGAATATGGAACATTTCCATCCTCACAAAGATCCCTCATGTTGCCCTTTTATAAACATCCCCAACTTCACTCCTTCCACCCCCACATTCTCGTCCCCTCTACGGTCCAAAAGATCCCCAGAGTTCCATCTCCCTCCAGGACAATTAGATGATGTGATGGGATTCACTCTCTGAAACACCTTGTTATATCTTTGATGTTATTTCTACTTCTGGTAACAGATGTAGATGTGTTTTACAAGAAAAGCCATTGGAAAATCTCTGTTTTTATGGAGAATGTTGTCAGGGTGACTCTTCCTTCTCTTTAAATCCTTCTTAGACACTGATACTGTACAGAATCTGTGGCTGTAGATACCTTTCAGACCGCTTGTAGCAAACACTGTTGGTGGCCCACCCGACATCCATCTATGCCCCTGCCATTTCCTCTTTCCCAACAGAATCCTGATTTTGTTTTATTCCTCCTTCTCTGGGCATCCTGTGCATCTAGGAAGGCTGGCCCATCTTCATGTCCAGAGAGTATGTTTTTATTTGCCTAAGCCAATCATGTGGACCCATTTCCCTTGCTTTTGGTGTAGGCATGGACATGAGGTGGTATGCAGGCTACTGAAATGTAAGAACTGATGCCTGGAACACCATGGCCATCCTGTTGTCATTCTAAAAATGAAACCAACACACAGAAGAGGGCAGAATTGAAAGAATTATAGGGAGACAGACATGGAGCCCATATGGCCAATGGCTACAGTATCTCTCTCTGGACAGGTGTTAGTTGAGAGAATCAATGGCTTTATTATTTAATCTGGTTGAATTGTGGGTTTTCTGTAACTTGCAATCAAAAGCATTTAATCATATATCCTTCTATTATTGTAACATAGTCGATTGTACATATCTGTGGGGTGCAGAGTTGACTATCAATACCTGTGTGCAATATGGATGCTCAAATCAAGTTAATTAGTATATTCAATATTATATGATATAATTGTTTTTCATGGCCTTTTACCAAGTCCTCCCTTCCCCACTTTAGGTAACCTCAGTTCTGTCCTCTCCTTTTTTTTTTTTTTTTGTGACCGGTAAGGGGATCGTAACCCTTGGCGTGGTGTCGCCTGAGCGCACCAGCCATCACTATATAGGATCTGAACCCACGGCCTTGGCGCTCCCAAGTGAGCCACGGGGTCAGCCCCTGTTCTCTCCTTTTGAAAGTTCAACTTATTATTGTGATTGTTGTAACTTTCTTTTTTTAAAATTTGTTTAATTTTTAGTTCCCACTTATGTGAAGATGTGCGGTATTTCTCTTTCTGTGCCTGGCTTATTTCACTTAACGTAATTTTCTTTAAGTTCATCCATGCTGCTGCAAATGGAAGAATTTCATTCCTTTTTATGGTGGAATAGTATTCCATTGTGTAAACATACAGCATTTTCCTTACTTAGTCATTCGATGATGGACATTTAGGTTGGTTCCTACTCTTGGCTGTTGTAAATAGAGCTGTGATAAACATGGGAGTGCAGGTTTCCCTTCAACACAATGATTTGCATTCCTTTGGGTATATACCCAGCAGTGGAATTGCTGGATCTTATGGCAGTTCTATCTGTAGTTGTTTTCCATACCATTTTCCATAATGTCTGCACCAATTTACAGTCCTATAAACAGTGTAGGAGGGACCCCCATTCTCTGCATTCCCACCAGAATTTGTTATTCCCTGTCTTTTTGATAATAGCCAGTCTACCCAGAGTGAGATGATATCTCAATGTGATTTTGATTTGCATTTACCTGATGCTGAGTGATGTTGAGTATTTTTTCATGTGCCTGTTGCCCATTTGTATACATTCCCTTGAGAAATGCCTGTTCAGCTCCTTTGCCCATTTTTTACTCAAGTTATTTGTTTTTCTACTGTTAAATTGAGTTCCTTGCATATTCTGGATATTAATCCTTTGTCAGATGCATAGTTTGCAAATATTTTCTCCCAGTGTGTAGGTTGTCTTTTTGCTCTGTTAATTGTTTCTTTTGCTGTGCAGAAGATTTTTAGTTTGATGTAACTCCATTTGTTTATTTTTCCTTTTGTTGCCTGTTCTTTGGGGGCCATATTCATAAAGCCTTTGCCCAGTCCTACTTCCTGAAGTGTTTCCCCTGTTTTCTTTTAGGAATTTTATAGTTTCAGCTCATATATGTGAGTCTTTAATCCACTTTGAGTTGATTTTGGTATATGGTAAGAAGTACAGGTCTAGTTTCATTCTTCTACATACGGATGTCCAGTTATCCCAGCACCATTTATTGAAAAGGCAGACTTTTCCCCAATGCATGTTCTTGGTACCTTTGTCAAACATCCGTTGGCTGTAAGTATGTGGGTTGATTTCTGGGTTCTCTATTCTGTCCATTGGTCCATGTGTCTGTTTTTATGCCAGTACCATGGTGTTTTAGTTACCACGGCTTTATAGCATAATTTGACATCAGGCAGTATTATGCCTCCAGCTTTATTTATTTATTTATTTATTTTTTTGCTCAGGACTGCTTTGGTTATTCTGAGTCTTTTATTGTTCCATATGAATGTTAGGATTGTTTTTTCTATTTCTGTGAAGAATATCATTGGTATTTTGATTGGGATTGCATTGAATCTGTAAATAATTTTGTATGGACATTTTCACAATGTTAATCCTTCCAATCCAAGAGCATGAAATGTCTTTCCATCTTTTTGTGTCCTCTTTAGTTTCTTTCAATAGTGATTTGCAGTTCTTACTGTAGAGATCTTTCACATCCTTGGTTAAATGGATTCCTAGGTACTTTTTTTTATGGTGACTATTGTAAATTGGCTAGCTTTCTTGATTTCTTTTTCTGCTAGTTTGCTGTTGGAATATAAAAATGCTACTGATTTTTGTCTGTTGATTTTGTATCCTGCAACTTTGGTGAAATCATTTATCAACTCTAAGAGTTTTTTTTATAGATATAATGTCTTTAGGCTTTTCTGTATATAGAAATCATGTCATCTGCAAAGAGGGACAGTTTGACTTCATCTCTTCCAATCTTGATGCCCTTTGTTTCTTTATATTGCCTGATTGCTCTGGCTAGTACTCTAATACTGTGTTAAATAGGAGTGGTGAGAGTGGGCACCCTTATCTTGTACTTGTTCTTAAGGGAGAAGCTTTCATCTTTTCCCCATTCAGGATGATATTGGTGGTGGGTTTGTCATATATGGCTTTTATTGTGTTGAGATACTTTCCTTCCATACCTAACTTGAGCTTTATCATGAAGGGATGTTGAATTTTGTTACATGATTTTTCTGCATCTATTGGAATAATCGCATGTTTTTTGTCCTTGATTTTGTTAACATGAAGCATCACATTTATTGACTTGTGAATGCTGAAACATCCATGCGTCCCTGGGATTAAGCCCCATAGTGTATATTTTTCTGATGTGTTGCTGTATTATGTTTGCTAATATTTTATTGAGGATTTGTGTGTCTATGTTTATCAGAGATATTGGTTTTCTTTTTTTGTTGTATCTATTTCTGGTTTTGGTATCAGGGTGATGCTGGCCACACAGAATGAGTCTGGGAGAATGGCCTTTGTTTCAATATTTTGGAATAGTTTGAAGAGAACTGGCATCAATTCCTCTTTAAAAGTTTGATAAAATTCAGCAGTACAGCCTTTCACTCATGGGCTTTTCTTTTTTGGGATACTGCTGATTACTGTTTCAGTCTCATTGCTTGTTATTGGTCTGTTTAGGCTTTTGATTTCTTCTTGGTTCAGTCTTGATAGCTAGTATATGTTCAGAAATTTATCCCTTTCCTCCAGGTTTTCAAATTTGTTGGTGTATAGTTGTTTATAATAGTCTCTAGTGATTCTTGTATGTCTGTGGTATTGGTTGTAATGTTTCCTTTTTCACTTCTAATTTTTGTTATTTGGGTCTTCTCTCTTCTTTTTTAATTAGGCTACCTAATGGTTTGTCTATTATGTTTATCTTCTTGAAAAAACAACTTTTTGTTTCATTGAACTTTTGTATCATTTAGTTTTGCTCTAATCTTAATTATTTCTTTCTGTCTACTACTGATTTAGGGGTTGGATTGCTCTTATTTTTCTTTTCTAGTTCTTTGAGGTAGAGCATTAGGTTGTTTACTTGAGATCTTTCTGTTCTTTTGGTGTAAGTGTTTATTGCAATAAACTTCCTTCTTAGAATTGCTTTTGCAGCATCCCACAGGTTATGGTATGATGTGTATTTATTTTCATTCGTTTTGAGAAATTTTTTGCTTTCCTGCTTAATTTCATCTTGGACCCCTGTGTCATTCAGGAGTATGTTGTTTAATTTCCATGTTTGTATAGTTTCCAGAGTGTCACTGGTTATTGATTTTTAGTTTTCATCCATTGTGGTTTCAGAAGTTACTTGAAATGATTTCAATTTTTTAAAATTTATTGAGGCGTGATTTGTGACCTATCATGAGGTCTGTCCTAGAGAATGTTCCATGTGCTGGTGAGAAGAATGTATATTCCTGTGCTTGTTGGATGAAACGTTCTATACATATCTGCCAAGTCCAATTGGTCTAAAGTGTAGTTTAAATCTGGTGTTTCTCTGTTGATTTGTTGCCTAGATGATCTGTCCAGTGTTGACAAAGGGGTGTTTAGGTCCCCAGCTATTATTGTACTGAGATCTATCTCTTTCTTTAGGATTAATAGTGTTTGCTTTATATATCTGGATGCTCTGCTGTTTGGTGCATATATATTTATGATTGTTTTGTATTCTTGATGGATAGATACCTCTATCAATATATTGTGGACTTCTTCATCTCTTTTTATGGTTTTTGGTTTAAACTCTATTTTATCTGATATAAGAATAGCTACCCCTGCTCATTTTTGATTTTCCTTTGCATGGTATATCTTTTTCCACCCTTTACTCTTAGTCTGTGTGTGTCTTTACAGGTGACGTGAAGCTACTGTAGACAGCAAATATTTGGGTCTAGCTTTTTAATCCAGTCAGTCAGTCTGTGCCTCTTTAGTGGAGAATTTAATCCATTTACATTTAGGGTTGTTACTAGGTATTGTCTTACTTCTGGCATTTTATTGATTTTCATTTGGGCGTTTTTAATAACTTTTGTTTCTTTCTTTCCCTTTTATTATTTATCTTTGGTGTTTATTGGTTTTTTTATTGTAGTAAGATACAGTTTCTCTCTCTTTCTCATTTGCTTTTTTGTTCTACCAGTGGGTTTTGCTCTTTCTTGTGTATTCATAGGAGTGATTATTGTTTTTTGGATTCCAGATGCAGGACTCTGGTGAGGATTTATTGCAGAGCTGGTCGTGTGGTGGTGGAACTCTCATAGTTTTTGCTTGCCTGGGAAATACACTATTTCTCCTTCATTTCTGATAGATAGACTTGTTGGCTATAGTATTCTAGGCTGGCAGTTTTTTTCTTTCAGTATTTTGACTATATCATCCTATTCTCTTCTGGCCAGTAGAGTTTCTGTTGAGAAGTCTGCTGTTACTCTGATGGTGACTCCCTTATAGGTGACTTGATGCTTTTCTCTTGCTGTTTTTATGACTCCCTCTTTGTCTTTTAGTTCTGCCAGTTTGACTATAATGTGCCTCACAGAGGGCCTTTTTGGATTGATTCTGCTTGGGGATCTTTGAGCTTCCTGAGTCTGAAGTTCCATGTCTCTCCCTATACCTGATAATTTTTTGGCTGTGGTTTCACTGAATATGTTCTCAATGCCTTTTCTTTCTCCTCCCTTTCAGGAATACCCATGATTCAAATGTTTGTTTGCTAACGGTTGTCTGCTATCTGTCTTAGATTTTTTAAAAAATTATTTTATTTAGTTATTTATTTTCTTTGGTCTGCCTGGGTAATTTTGAAGAGACTGTCTTCAAAATCAGAAATTCTTTCCTCTGCTTGCTCTAGCCTGCTGCTTAAGCTCTCATTTGTGTTTTTTATTTCATTGAATCACTCCTTCAGTTCCATGAGTTCTACTACATTCTTTTTTAAGGTATTAATCTCTTTGCAAATTTCCTCCTTCGTATCCTGGATAGTTTTGCTCAATTCATCATGTCATCTAACAGTGTCTTTTTATATCTCTTTAAGTTTCCTTATGATTTTTACTCAAAATTCTTTTAAATCATTTCGAGAGTTTCCTGCTCTATGGGGTCTGGTACTTGAGAGTTATTATATTCCTTGGTGGACCCATATTTCCTTGTTTTTTCATATTTCTAGTAACTCTACATTGATGTCTGGTCACCTGGTAGAGTAGTTGCTTCTTCTATTACTCTCTTTCCCTGGACTTTTGCTGGTGACCCTCCTTGTGTCAATTCAGTTGAGTAGTTGGCAGTCCACCTGCACGGTGGCAGTGGCTTCTGTGGCTGCTGCTATAGTAGAAGGCCACCCTTGCAGAGGCCATAGTTTTGGCAGTGGCTTTGGCAGACTGCCCACATGGCAGTGGTGGCTCCAGTAGCAGTAGACTGCTCACACAACAATGGTGGCTTCCTGGCAGCACCAGTGGTTGCAGCAATTGCTGCGGTGGTGGTTGCAGCAGCCATCTGCCTGGCTGCAGTGTCCACAGCAGTGGCCTGTGCAGCTACAGTGTCCACAGGACAATAGGGTTACCTTGTGGTGGTGGCAGCAGAACCAGCAGGTGCAACTGCCTCCCTGGCACCTGCAGTGTCCTTGGCAGCAGCAGGGGTACCTTGTGGTGGCAGTAGTGGTACCAGCAGCTTCAACTGCCTCCTTTTTTAAAATTTTATTTTACTTATATATATTTTAGCCTTATACTGTTATTTATTTATTTATTTATTTATTTTAAATTTTCTTTTGTCGATATACATTGTGGCTGATTATTGCTCCTCATCACCAAAACCTCCCTCCCTCCTCCCCCCCCACAATGTCCTTTCTGTTTGCTTGTCGTATCAAATTCAAGTAATTGTGGTTGTTATATCTTCTCCCCCCCCCCCGGTTTTGTGTGTGTGTGTGTGTGTGTTTGTGAATTTATATATTAATTTTTAGCTCCCACCAATAAGTGAGAACATGTGGTATTTCTCTTTCTGTGCCTGACTTGTTTCACTTAATATAATTCTCTCAAGGTCCATCCATGTTGTTGCAAATGGCAGTATTTCATTCGTTTTTATAGCTGAGTAGTATTCCATTGTGTAGATGTACCACATTTTCCGTATCCACTCATCTGATGATGGACATTTGGGCTGGTTCCAACTCTTGGCTATTGTAAAGAGTGCTGCAATGAACATTGGGGAACAGGTATACCTTCGACTTGATGATTTCCATTCCTTTGGGTATATTCCCAACAGTGGGATAGCTGGGTCGTATGGTAGATCTATCTGCAATTGTTTGAGGAACCTCCATACCATTTTCCATAGAGGCTGAACCATTTTGCAGTCCCACCAACAATGTATGAGAGTTCCTTTTTCTCCGCAACCTCGCCAGCATTTATCGTTCAGAGTCTTTTGGATTTTAGCCATCCTAACTGGGGTTAGATGGTATCTCTATGTGGTTTTGATTTGCATTTCCCAGATGCTGAGTGATGTGGAGCATTTTTTCATATGTCTGTTGGCCATTTGTATATCTTCCTTAGAGAAATGCCTACTTAGCTCTTTTGCCCATTTTTTAATTAGGTTGCTTGTTTTCTTCTTGTAAAGTTGTTTGAGTTCCTTATATATTCTGGATATTAATCCTTTGTCAAATGTATATTTTGCAAATATTTTCTCCCACTCTGTTGGTTGTCTTTTAACTCTGTTAATTGTTTCTTTTGCTGTGCAGAAGCTTTTTAGTTTGATATAATCCCATTTGTTTATTTTTCCTTTGGTTGCCCGTGCTTTTGGGGTCGTATTCATGAAGTCTGTGCCCAGTCCTATTTCCTGAAGTGTTTCTCCTATGTTTTCTTTAAGAAGTTTTATTGTTTCAGGGTGTATATTTAAATCCTTAATCCATTTTGAGTTGATTTTAGTATACGGTGAGAGGTATGGATCTAGTTTCATTCTCCTGCATATGGATATCCAGTTATCCCAGCACCATTTGCTAAAGAGGCAGTCCCTTAACATAAGCAGTGTCCTTGGTGGCAGCAGTGGCACTGGTGGCTGCAGGTGTCTCCTTGCTTCTGCAGTGTCCTTGGCAGCAGCAGGGTTAACTCATGGTTGCAGCTGCTTCTCTTGCATCTTTGGAGCCCATGGCTGCCACAATAGGCCACCAGCAGGACTGCTGTTCTTCAGGGAACTGCTCTGTGATGCGTGATGGTCCTGGGACAGGACAATGGCTCTGACAATTGTGGCAGCAGTGGCAATGGGCCCATTTTGATCTTCTTTTGTGGGAGGAATGCGCCCTGGGCACCTCTAGTCTGCCATCATCCTGGAAGGCATCCGAAGTTCTAAACGGTCATCACTATATCTTAATCTGATTCTAATATCGTGTCTAAGATTTGGACCAAGGCACAGAGGAATCTATGTCCTTTTTCACTCTGTGACAGTAAAGGTGTATCTGATACCAAGGTCCATATTACCTATTTATATGTACACGTGTTGGGAAAATATAGGTAAATGGTCAGGTACCCTCAGATGTTCAGAATCTTGCCAAGCATTTGAAGTAGATATGCACATGCACCCAGGTGTTCCTTTGTTATTATCTAATGTAATTGCACATGTGCACCCAGGTGTCCTGGGTTATGGACCTAAGTATGAAGGATGAGTGGCTCTGATCCACGATGCCCCCTGCCCCTGGGATGCCCCCAGAGGGGCCATGGGGAGGCCGCTACTGCTGCTCGAGGCTATTGCTGCTGCTGCCAATACCCCCAGGATGCCCAAGAACACCGCCACCACTGCTGCCACCAGATCTGCTGCTTCTGCTGTTACTGCTGCTGTAGGCTGCTGCTGGACCCACTGTAAGCTTCTGCTGCTGCTGCTGAGGACTGAGCTCATCGTCTTCCAATGGCTCCCAGCCTCTTTCCCAATTATCTAGCTCGTGGACCTCCATGTGAGGGGTCTTGTGACCCAGCCTGGCATGTAAGGGGTCTGGTGACCCAGTGTGTACAATGGGTTTGAAGAGTTTGAACCCTAGTCCTGACAATAGAAACTTAGTATAACTAAAATAATGAAATGCTTTGGCTTTAGCGTAGCTATTGCTGTAACCCAACAATTGGCATAGTCGTGTAGCTTCACAACATGTTACCAGTTATTATATCTGAAGGCCATGTTCAAACCATTCTTCTGAAAATTCCCTGTTTCACTTATAGGTGTTACTCAAGATCAGACATTTCTCTGGTCAGCAACAGCTTGAAAACTACATGCTTCTTAATAGAACAGGAATCACAGCGGTCCCAGATGCAAGTCCCCACAGGTGATTTATGTAGAATGAAAAAGAGCCTCACAGGTAATCAACAAAATGGCATCATATTACGCTGGCTTCACCCTTGTCCGACCATTGTGTTACTTTAATTACAAACATATGGAAGGACAAATTAGCTGATTCTCTGTGTTGAGCAAGACAGGGACAGAACCCAAACCAGAGACTTGGCAAGGCCATATTTTCCTGACATGCTTTAGGCAACGTATATATGATTCAGCTTCGGGTCTTGGCTATTCTGGTTTAGCTACACCACGATGCAAAAAACTTCCATGCAGAGGTAATGATCATTGTTATGACTGTGATTCTCCAAACCTGGGGGAGCTGTTTGTTTTCCCTCTGTCTTCCTGGACTATTCTCACTCATTCCCTCCTACAGCTTGATCTCTGGCCAGTCACAGGTTCTGTCAACATCCACAAAAATCTAAAGAGAGAACTAAAGCAGTTACTGGAATAGTGCTTCACCCATTACCATGGACCTGGGAGATTGTTACAATGCAGATTATCATTCCTTATGGCCTGATTTCTGCAGTTCTAAGAAGCTCCCAGGTATTGCTGATGTTGTTCGCCTGGGAATCACACTCTGAGTAGTGAGCACCCAGATCATGAGCACCTGTAGTTGAATTCTCTAAGATTAAATTCAGGCCATAAGGAAACTGGGGTTTACCTTTTTGTTAAAGGGTTGGGGTTGACCTGTTTACAGAGAGATGGTGGTCAGCTAGTCCCTTTCTATTGGATGAAATCATGACATGTGAGGGGGGAAAAAAAAGCTTCAGTGAGAGTATGAAAAGGACATGACAATGGCGCATGTCCTGACACTATTGGAATCCCTGGGTTCAGTGGTTCCTGAAGTCTAGTTGAATCCCATGGAGCCTGGTTGTTCAACACGTCATCAGATTGCCAGATCCAATAATTTCCTCTCCCTGCTGACCCAGCTAGAGTTAGACTTGTATTACTTATAACCAAGATTCCTAGCAAATACAAACTGTAATGCAATGACTAAATAAATTATAATATATCCCTACAGAAGTCCTACAGCTGTCAAAAAGCATTATTTCAAACAACATATTGGAATGGATAAATAATAAAAGGTTAAACCAAAAAAAAGCATAGGACCAATGTATAATACAGAGAATAGTCTGAATTATGTAAATTTTTGAATGTAATTTATTCCATACAATTGCATGTCTAAAAATGCTTAAAATGGCAATATTTATTTTATATATATTTTATCACAAGGAATTTTTTTTAATTTTATGAAAAATATTGTCAATACCTCAAAACATAAATACTAGTTATGGTAAGCTGAATAATGAACCCCTAAATATTTCCATGTCCTAATCCCCAGAACCTGTGAAAGTTACTTTATATGGCAAAAAGGACTTTGATAACGCAATTAAATTAAGTGTCTTGAGATGGAGAGGTTACCCTGGGTTATCTGGGTTGGCCTAGTGTAATCACTTTACAAAGGAGGCTCAGGAAGAGTCAGAATAAAAAGGGAGACGACGAAAGAAGCAAAATTGGAGTAATATGCTTTGAAGATGAGAGGAGGTTATAAGCTGAGGAATATGGGTAACCACTAGAACCTGGAAAAGGCAAGGAAATGAGTTTTCTCCTAGAGACTCCAGGAGGAACCAGTCCTGCCAACACTTTCATGTTAGCCCAGTGAAGTTGCTTTCAAATTTCTGACCTCCAGAAGAAAAAGTATGTGTTGTTTAAAGCCACTAAATTTGTGTTAATTTGTTACAGCAACAATAGAAACTGATAGAGTGGTTGTCTCTGTACTTCTCCTTAATCAATATATGTTACTTTTATAAGAACAAAACAGCAATTTAATTTTAAGGAAGGAATAAGTATATCTTACTATAAGATAAGAGGTATATTAATACAACTTCTACATTTGAATGTAGCTTGGTTACTGTTGTTTTCTAGGACTGTACAACATATCACAGGATAGTATAATTTCAACACATTTTCCAGGAGAATATCACCCTGTACTAATGGAATTCTGACCCCACTATTCTCCTGGAAAAACTATTGCTTTCTGCTGTTAATATCCAACAGGTGACTTAAAGTGTATTCACCAGATCAACACCTGATGAGAATCAAAAGGTCCAGTGACATACTCAAGTCATGGAGCATGTCAAAGGCAGAACAAATTTATGACTCTACTTGAAATGTTCCATTCTCCTCTCAGTGTATTCCCAGCAATCTGACTCTGAATCTGAAATCACAATTGAAATCACTGGGAACCAAAAAAAAAGTGACATTACTGCTATATGCCGGCGGGAGTCTAGTGCAGTATTAAGTCTTTAAACTCTGGACACTGCTCATGAAGCAACCAAATAAAACTGAAGAATCCTACTCTGAAATGGCCAACACCAGGCTGAGATCACTGATGTTTTCTCTGAGCCCTCACAGTCCTCTGTGTATGTATATTCTGTGGTGCTTACCCATCCTATTGTAATTATTTGTTTATGCATCCATCTCCCCAGCTAGACTTTGATTTCCTCTAAGCAAACATGGGGTCTGTGTTTTATTTCTCTTTGATTTCCTAGCCTAAAATAGTGTCTGGTGTAGTCAAGGCATTTAATAAATGTTTGTTGAATTAAATTAAATTGAATCCTGCCTTAGCAACGGGACCTTAGAACTCTTACCCAAGATAATAAAAATTCAGCTTTCTTGTTTCCATCTTCAAAGAACTTGCTGAAGTGGAATGACCTCACATCTTGATGAACTTTCCCCCAGGCTTTGGGCAAACATGAGATTTCTTCTAAAGGAAACCTGTCAATCTCTGCTTAACTTGAGTTTAGATTTCAAAGGATAAAATTCAGACAGTTCCCTGGACCTCCAAATGAATTCATGATGAGTAAGAGTCCCATTCAAATCCCCTAGTTTCTCTTTCCCAGCATTGATTCAACCCAGGCCAATACTTGTTGATGACAGCTCTGTCCCTTCCTTTTCAAGATGCTTTGCTGAATGTGGGTGGAGGAATAAAAACACTTCTTGAATTGTTGATCCCTTAGGATCATCTCAAGAGGCTACTAATGCAGCTAGCTAGAGTTCTTTTAGCATGCTATAGTGTATAAGCATTTTGGCTTTGAAATCATATTGATCTGGGTTTAAATCCCAGCTGTACTTTTGAAAGCTGGTATGTTATTTTATCCATCTGAACTCAGTTTCCTCATTTGGAAAGTATGGATAAAATATCTACCTATTGAGATTGTTGTATATTTATATAAATCGTGTAACATAGCAAAATTCCGACATTACGGCAAGTGCTCAAGAAGTAATGGTTGCTATTATCATGAATGATAATAATTATCTCACAAAAGAGGCTCCAGAGAGTGTAAGGCCTAATGCTGCATACACTGAACTACCTTAGATTTGGAAGACACATCTACCCAGGTATTTTTTTCTTCCATATAGCCCACCTGGGGTGAGGACATAAGGACAAATAGGTTCACCTTGGTCATAGAACTTTCACTATCAAAGAGAGAAGACTCATTCCTAATAATCAATTGACCCTAATATTCTCATTTGGACTGATCTTATGCATATCCATGCATTTCTTTCCTCTCTTTGGAAACTAAACCATGTTTGACCTCTTACCTCTAGCCATTCCTTACCAAATGTCACTATTATTTTAAGATTAAAGTCTCAAAAGCACCACAGTTGAGAAACTTCTGTTTCTAACCAAGATAAAGTAAAAGGGACTAGATTTACTTTTCCACCTGAACTAAATCAAAAAATAGAACAATATATATGAAATAATGGCTTTCACGATATTAGATATTAGCAACAAAAGACTGTGTTCCCTGAAAGGTGGAAACAAATGAGATGACCCCTACAATTGCTGTGACTTTCTCCCTGGAGAGAGTTTCTAGGCTGCAAAGTATGGAAGAGGAACCCAGGTAGAGTCCATCAAACTTCCCAAGATGAACAGATAAAGTTGGAAGTCCAGAGAAGATAAGGTAGCTAGAGTTCCCAGGACAGAAAACCAGAGATGAGTGAACTACAGAAAGAGAGCTTGAGAGATCTGCAGAGGGTGCCTTTTGAGTCTTCAGCTGAGTATTAATCAGCACATGTATGTAAGGAAATTGCTCAAGGCAAGAGAAAAAAATAATCTAAAAGCATTATAAGGAGCGACACTTGGAATTCAAACAGGGCCAAAAAATAGTAGCTGTTCCTACAAGCCAGAATGAAGAATATCCTAATTCACAGGATATTGGGTAGATACTAAAAAGTATTTTGCCCTAGAAATGGTACAGAATTTGCCCTGGACTTAACACTACTCTATTCCCACCTAACAAAGTTTAAAAACAGACCTAAAATGATTAAATTGTTTCCAAGAAATTTAACTGCAATTAAAAAAAAAAAAAACCTCAAGAATATTTATAGGAATACAAAAATATATAGCCACCCAACAAAGTACAACTGTCAGTGTCTGGCTTCCAATAAAAAATTTGGGGCATGCAAAGAAACAGGAAAATATAACCCATGATGAGAAGAAAAACCAATCAATGGAAACAAACACAGATAATGGAATTAGTATAAAGAGACATTAAAACCGTTATTATAACGTATTCTATTGTTCAAGAGCTAGAGGAAAGATGAAGCACCTTTGATACAGATAGGCAAGAATTTTTAAAAGACCTCCATCAAACATCTCAAAATGAAAGCTATAATGTCTGAAATGAAAAATGAACCAAATGATTAAATAAAATTAACAGCCAGTTAAACATCGCAAAAAATAAGATTGATGAACTTGAAGATATAGTAACAGAAACTACCCAAAATGAAATACAGGTAGATTACAGACTGAAAAATAATTGAGTATCATCGAGTTGTGGGACAATTTCAGGAAGCCCAATATTTGTGTAATTTGAGTCGAGTAAAGAGAGAACAGAGGTAGGAAAAGACATGTGAATAAATAATGACTGAAAACTATTCAAATTTAATGAAAACTATAAACCCACAAACCCCAGGCTCTTATACAAATTCCAAGCATCAGAAATATTAAGAAAACTGTACAAGGTACACCATAAATTGCATCTAACCAATTATAAAGAGAAAAACCTTAAAAGCATCCAGATGAAGAAGACACAAGATGAAAAAGATGAAATATAGAGAAAGAAAAGAAGACAGAAGGTTACATATTAGAAGCAACTCAAAGCCAGAAGAACATGGAGCAAAATTGTTAAAATTCTAAACGATAAAAACTATTATCCTAGACCTTTATACTACCTAACAAAAATATGTTTCAAAAATTAAGGTGAACTAGAAATCAATAACAGGAGGATTTAGGAAGATTCACAAATATGCGGGGATTAAACAACATGATCCTAAACAACAAATGAGTCAAAGAAGAAATAAAAGTGATATTTAAAATATCTTCAGATAAATGAAAATGGAGACAAAACATAACAAAATTATGGGATACAGCAAAAGCATTTCTAAGAGGAAAATGTATAGCAATAAATGCCTATATTAAAAAAGAGCAAAAATCATGAATAAACAACCTAACATTACCTCAAGGGACCAGAAAAAGAAGAACAAACTAAGCCCAGGTAGTAGAAGAAAGGAAATAACAAAATTCAGAGCAGAAATAAATGAAATAGAGACTAGAAAAAAAATAGGAAAGAGTAATTAAACTAAGAGTTGTTTTTTGACAAACCTTTACTAGACTAAGAAATAAAGAGAGGAGGCTCAAATAAATAAAATCAGAAATAAAAAAGGAGACATTACAACTGATATACCACAAAAATACAAAGGATCATCAGAGACTACTATGAACAATTATATGCCAACAAATTGAATAAACTAGAAGAAATAGATAAATTCCTAGAAACATACAACCTACCAAGACTGAATCCTGAAGAAACAGAAAACCTGAACAGACCAATAACAGATAAGGAGATTTAATCGGTAATGAAAAATCTCCCATCACAGAAAAGCCCAGGACCAGATGGCTTCACTGCTTAATTTTACAATGTATTTAAAGAACTCACACCAATTCTTCTTAAACTCTTCCAAAATATTAAAGAGGAGGAATATTTTCGAACTCATTTTATGAGGCCAGCATTACTCTGATATCAAAGCCATATAAAAACACTACAAGAAAAGAAAATTACAAACCAATATCCCTGATGAACATAGACGCAAAAATCCCCAATGAAATACTAGCAAATGGATTAAACAGCACATTAAAATGATCATTCACCATGATCAAGTGGTATTTATCCCTGGAATGAAGGAATGCCTCAACATATGCAATCATAAATGTACACCAAGAGAATGAAGGACCAAAACCATATTATCATCTCAATAGATGCAGAAAAAAGATGTGACAAAATTCTACATTCTTTCATGATTAAAAACTCTCAAGAAATTAGGTATAAAAAGATTATACCTCAACACAACAAAGGCCATATATCACAAGCCTACAACTAACATCATTCCCAGTGGTGAAAGTTGAAATCTTTTCCTCTAAGATCAGGAAACAGACAGGCTTCCCACTAATACCACTTCTCTTCACATAGTCCTGGAAGTCCTAGCCAGATCAATTAGGTAAGAAAAATAAATAAAAGGGATCCAAGTAAGAAAGGAAGAAGTTAAATTGTCTCTGTTTACAGATGACAAGATCTTACATACAGAAAACGCTAAAGCCTCAACCAAAAAACTGTTAAAAATAAAAAATGAGTTCAGTAAAATTGCAGGATACAAAATCAACATACAAAAGTCAGTAGTGTTTCTAGACACTAACAAAAAACTATCCAAAAAAGAAATCCAGCAAACAATCTCATTTACAACAGCACCAAAAAACAAATAATACATTTAGGAAAAAATTTAACCAAGGAGGTAAAAGATCTGTGCACTGTGGAAAACACTGATAAAAGAAATTGAAGACACGGGCCGAGCCCGTGGCGCACTTGGTAGAGTGCTGCGCCGGCAGCGCGGCGACGCTCCCGCCGCGGGTTCGGATCCTATATAAGACTGACCAGTGCACTCACTGGCTGAGTGCCGGTCACAAAAAAAAAAAAAAAAAAAAAGAAATTGAAGACACAAATGGAAAGACATCCCATGTCCATGGATTACAAAAATTAATATTGTTAAAATGTCCATACTACCCAAAGCAATCTACAGATTCAATGTAATCTCTATGAAATTCCAATTACATTTTTCACAGAAATAGAAAAAACAATACTAAAATACCCATGGGACCACAAAAGACCCTGAATAGGCAAGGCAATCTTGAGCAAAAAGAACAAAGCTGGAAGCATCACACTATATGACTTCAAAATATACTACAAAGCTATATTAATCAGAACAGCATGGTACTGGCATAAAAACAGGCATATAGAACAATGGAACAAAATAGAGAGTCAACTGACCATTGACAAAGATGCCAAGGGCACACAATGGGGAAAAAGACAATCTCTTCAATAAATGGTGTTGTGAAAACTGTATACCCATATGCAGAAAAATGGAATCAGACCCTAATGTCACACCATATAAAAAAAAATAACCCAAAATGGATTAAATACTTAAACGTAAGAACTAAAACTCTAAAACTACTAGGAAAAAAACAAGTCTGCTGACAATAAATTTTGTCTTTCACCGAAAAACAGCAGAAAATACTTTCTTTTCAAATGCCCATGGGATATTTGCCAAAATAGACCACATTCTGTCCCATAGAACAGGTCTCAAATTTTTAAAATTTAGGACAATTCAAAATATACAAAGTATATTCTTTAACCACAATAAAATTAAATTAGAAATCAATAACAGAATAATATCTAGAAAATCTCCAAATATTTGGAAACTAAATAAGACAGTCCTAACTCATGTGCCAAAGAAGTCAATTGGGAAATTAGAAAATGACCTGAAATCAATGAAAATGAAAAGACAACATATCAAAATTTATGGGATGCAACTAAAGCACAGCTTAGAGGGAAATTTATAGCACCAGACCCCTATATGAAAAGAAGAAAATCCTAAAATCAGTAACCTCAACTTCTACCATAAGAAGCTTGAAAAAGAAGAGCAAATGAAATCTAAAATAAATGTAAGAAAAGAAACACAAAGTTAAGGGTGGAATTTTACAAATTAGAAAAAATAGAAAAATAGAGAAAAATCAGTGAAACAAAAACTGGCTCTTTGAGAATATTGACAAAATCAATAAATGCTTGCCAAACTGACTAGGAGGATAAAAAGAGGGAAGATAAAAACTACCATTATCAGAAATGAGAGTTATGGCATCACTATAGCTATTACCCCTATAATAAAAACAATAAGGGAATATTATAAATAACTTTATGCTAATAAAGGCAACTTAGAAAAAATGAAAAAATTTCCTGAATGACACATACTATCAGAGCTATGCAAGAAAAAAAATAGATCATCTGAATAGCTCTTTATCTCTAAAGAAATTAAATTTGTAGTTCAAAATCTTTTTACAAAGAAATCTCAAGACAAAATGGCTTCACTGGTGAATTCTACCAAACATATAAAGATAAAATAATGTCAATTTTACACAAACTCTTCCCAAAAAATTGAAAATGATGGAATACTTCCCAAATCATTCTATGATGCTAGCATTACACTGATATTAAAACCAGACAAAGATATTACAAGAAAGAAATGTTATAGACCAATAATCTTTATTAATGTAGAGGCAAAAAAATCTTTTTTTTTTTTTTTTTTTTTTTGGTGGCTAGCAGGTACAAGGATCAAACCCTGGACCTTGATGTTAACAGCACCACATGCTCTAACCAACTGAGCTAACTGGCCATCCTGAGGCAAAAATTCTTAACAAAATCTTAGCAAATAAAATCCAACAATATATAAGAAGGGTTATATATCATAACGAAGTGGGGCTTATACAGGACTAAAAATGAGAAATCTTACCATCATCACAAGAGATGCAGGAAAAACATTTGACAAAATCCAACATCACTTCCTTATAAAAAATCCTCAGCAATAGAGAATTTTCTCAACCTGATAAAGAACATGTATAAAAAACCTACAGCTAACCTAATACTTAATAATAATGAAAGACAGAATTTTTTCCTAAGACTAGGAACAAGGTAAAGATGTCCACTCTCATCACTTATAACAAAATTGTACTGGAGGTTTTAGACAATGCAATAAGGTAAAAAATAAAATAATAAAACAAAGCAAACAACATCTAGATTGAAAGTAAAGTGGAGGTTTTCAAGATGGCGGCGGCTGCGGCGGCTGGCGCGGAGTAGCTGAGGTGGAAAAGGTGGCCACTGGGCCTCAGGCAGCCGGGAAACTTGTGGACCTTCCTCTGGCCATCTCTTAAGGGAGGACTGCTGCTGCTGGCCGGTCGTGGGGGCTCAACGCCACTTTGCCCCCGGCAGGAGAGGCTGCCTCATTTACAGGCAACAGCTTTGAAGTGTGGAGCAGGAAAAGAACTGATTCTTAGCTGCAAAAGTGAGTCTTGAAACAGGGAACACGGCGCCAGGGCTGCTGTGGATGCAGCCAGGATCCCGGAGACCGGGGCCGCGCTGAAGAAGGCGGCCAACTGCCCTATTCAGGATTCGAGGTTTCAGGCCGGCATTAAAGAAGATTCCTGGGAGCGCCCGAGCGGCGCCGCGACTGAACAGCCCGAGGCGGCAGCGCCGAGAACACGGAAGGCAACAAACCAGAGACAGAGCGAGCGCCCGACCTGGCACAGCACTGTGAGTGATCCCTGGCACAGCTCTGTTCGGGGGGGTGGATGCCCACGCGGCTTCCGCCTGCACCACCAGGCCACTCATTGCCCCGGTGCTGCCTCCATTTTCCCAGGTGCGGGCAGCTCCGCCCTGCTCGGCCATCACTGAGCCCATTTGCTTGGCCTGGCGCGGGGCTTTCCGGACCCTGCGGGCCGACCTCCTCTCCCACTCCCTCCGCGGTTCTCTGGCAGGGCTGTGGGTGTGGGGCGTCCCGACCAGTTTTGGGAGGGCTAGGAAGTACGGGCGGGCCGACTGTCACTCCACCACACCCTGGACTCCGCCCCGGTAAACTTCCTGTTACTGGGAGGCAGATACCATCTCTGCGACCACCAGTTTGGAAAAAAGCCTAACGAATTTCTGGTTGGGAATAGTGTGGTAGGAGAGTTCCCAGGTCCGCTTGAACCTGCCGGAGAGCGAGCAGGCTGCAGGCGGGCACTAGACTCGGTTTATACCGGGGGGATACAAAGGTGAACAAGACCCGAAAAAGATCTACACAGTGCTACAAAGGCACCCAGAGAGACCGGTCGTCTGTGCCTAGCAGAAACCTGGTAGACTTCCTGGGCGAGGCGGTGCTGAGCAGGGTCTTGAAGGCCCAGCTGATAGACGAGGGGTGCAGAACACACGCCCCAGCCCAGCACAGTGTGCACAGAGGGGGGAGACGTGCGGCCAGGGAGGCGGAGACTCGACAGGAACCACACACCCGGTGGGGTCGCCACTGCACGATCTAACAGCCTGGGCCAGAGCACACGGAACGGGGAGAAGTCCTGTACAGAAAGTGAAAGCTCAACAGAGATCACACACCCTGTGGTACGTGATCCACCAGCCCAGCAGAGTACAAGCTGACCAGAAAGGTGGCTCCCCGGAGAAGCCCAAGACCCGAGGCAACCACACACACAAGACACTAGAGGCCAACTGAGCAGTCACGGCGGGAGCCATACCAAATTGGCAACCACAGCAACATCCTAGTTAGTCATTAGTCTTAAACCGGTGGACTGTGAAACCCCCTGCCACAATGAATAAACACCAAAAAAAAGACACCAGAAATACAAAAAATCAAGAAAGTACACCACCAAAAGTTAATAAATCTCATACTCTAGATCCTATAGAACAAGAAGCCCTTGAAATAACTGACAAGGAATTTCGAGTGATAATTCTAAGGAAACTGAATGAGATACAAGAAAACTCAGCTAGACATCATGATGAAATGAGGAAAAGTATACAGGATCTGAAAGAGGAAATATACAAGGAAATCAATTTCCTGAAAAAAAATGTAGCAGAACTTGCTGAACTGAAGAAATTATTCAGCGAAATAAAAAACACAACGGAGAGTTTAACCAGCAGGCTTGTCGAAGTTGAAGAGAGAACCTCTGAACTTGAAGATGGGCTGTTTGAAATAACACAAGCAGACAAAAAGAAAGAGAAAAGAATCAAGGACATGGAAGAAAATCTGAGAGAGATATCAGACAACCTCAAGCGCTCAAATATCCGAGTCATGGGTATTCCAGAAGGGGAGGAAAATGGAGATTCCATTGAAAACATATTCAACAAAATAGTGGCAGAAAACTTCCCAGGTATAGGAAAAATCACTGATCTTCAGATCCAGGAAGCTCAACGATCTCCAAACGTATTCAACCCAAAAAGGCCTTCTCCAAGACATGTCATAGTCAAATTGGCAAAACTCAGAGACAAAGAGAGAATCTTAAAAGCTGCAAGAGAGAAGCGTCAAATCACCTATAAGGGAGCCCCAATCAGGTTAACATCAGACTTTTCATCACAAACCCTAAAAGCTAGAAAGGAATGGGATGATATTTTCAAAATACTAAAAGACAAAGATTGCCAGCCAAGAATACTCTACCCTGCAAGGCTATCCTTCCGAAATGAGGGGCAAATAGTATATTTCTCAGACAAACAAAAACTGCGGGAGTTCACTACCACAAGACCACCCTTACAAGAAATCCTGAAGGGAGTACTGGGTTTGGTTCCTGAAAAATAACTACCACTGCCATAAAAACCCAAGAAAAATCAAAACCCGCTAGTACAATAAAAATGGCATTCATGAAGAGAAAACAAGCTAACAAAAACACTATCTACAACCTAAGGAACCAACAAACAAAGAAACCAAACAGTAAATCAGAAAGCAAGGAACAAAAGACACCTAAGACAACCAAACAACCAATAAAATGCTAGGAATAAATCAACACCTTTCAATAACAACTCTTAATGTTAAAGGCTTAAATTCCCCAATTAAAAGACACAGACTGGCTGACTGGATCAAAAAGCAGGACCCAACTATATGCTGCCTACAAGAGACCCACCTCACCCATAAAGATTCACACAGACTAAGAGTGAAAGGATGGAAAAAGATTTACCATGCAAACAGAAAAGAAAAACGAGCTGGAGTGGCTATTCTTATATCTGACAAAATAGACTTTAAACTAAAAACCATAAAAAGAGACAATGAGGGACACTACTTAATGATAAAAGGACTGATCCATCAAGAAGACATAACAATCATAAATATGTACGCACCCAATGTTGGAGCAGCCAGATTTATAAAACAAACTCTATTAGACCTAAAGAAGGAAATAGACACTAATACCATAATAGCAGGGGACCTGAACACTCCACTGTCAATATTAGACAGATCATCTAGGCAAAGAATCAGTAGAGAAACACAAGATCTAAACAAGACTCTAGACCAATTGGAATTGGCAGATATCTACAGAACATTCCACCCAACAACCTCAGAATATTCATTCTTCTCATCAGCACATGGATCATTCTCCAGGATAGATCACATATTAGGTCACAAATCAAGTCTCAATAAATTCAAAAAAATTGCAATTATCCCATGTATCTTCTCAGACCACAATGGATTAAAACTAGAAATTAATAACAAACAAAACTCTGGAAACTATACAAACACATGGAAATTAAACAGCATTCTACTTAATGACATATGGGTCCAAGAAGAAATCAAGCAGGAAATCAAAAAGTTTATTGAAACTAATGAAAACAATGATACATCATACCAAAACCTGCGGGATACTGCAAAAGCAGTATTGAGGGGAAAATTTATTGCATTAAATGCTCACTTCAGAAGAATGGAAAGATGGCAAGTGAACAACCTAACACTTCACCTTAAAGAACTAGAAAAACAAGAACAATCCAATCCTAAAGTTAGCAGACGGAAAGAAATCATTAAGATCAGAGCAGAACTGAATGAAATTGAAAACCAAAAAACAATTCAAAAGATCAACGAATCAAAAAGTTGGTTTTTTGAAAAGATAAATAAAATTGACAAACCATTAGCTTGGCTAACAAAAAAAAGAAGAGAGAAGACTCAAATAACAAAAATTAGAAATGAAAAAGGCGATATTACAACTGATTCATCTGAAATACAAGGAATCATTCGAGACTACTATAAACAACTATACGCCAACAAATTTGAAAATCTGGAGGAAATGGATAAATTTCTGGACACACACAAGCTCCCAAAACTGAACCGTGAAGACGTAGAAAATTTGAACAGACCAATAACAATAAAGGAGATTGAAGCTGTTATCAGAAGGCTCCCAACAAAGAAAAGCCCAGGACCAGATGGATTCACAGCAGAATTTTACCAAACATTCAAAGAGGAATTGACACCGATTCTTTACAAACTATTCCAAAAGATTGAAACGGACGCAAATCTCCCAAACTCATTCTATGAAGCAAACATCATCCTGATACCAAAACCAGGTAAAGATATAACCAAAAAAGAAAACTACAGGCCGATATCCTTGATGAATATAGATGCAAAAATCCTCACTAAAATACTAGCAAACAGAATACAGCAACACATACGAAAAATTATTCATCACGATCAAGTGGGATTCATCCCAGGGATGCAAGGTTGGTTCAACATACGCAAATCAATAAATGTGATACACCATATTAATAAACTCAAACACAAGGACCATATGATCATCTCTATAGACGCTGAAAAAGCATTTGATAAAGTTCAGCACTCATTCATGACAAAGACCCTCTATAAGTTAGGTATAGAGGGAAAGTATCTCAACATAATTAAAGCCATATATGCCAAACCCACTGCCAATATCATCCTGAATGGGGAAAAGCTGAAAGCTTTTCCTTTAAGAACAGGCACTAGACAAGGATGCCCACTCTCACCACTCCTATTCAACATAGTGTTGGAAGTACTAGCCAGAGCAATCAGAGAAGAGAAGGAAATAAAGGGCATCCAGATTGGAAAAGATGAAGTCAAACTGTCCCTGTTTGCAGATGACATGATCCTATATATCGAACAGCCTAAAACCTCTACAAAAAAACTGTTGGAATTGATAAATGATTTCAGCACAGTAGCAGGATACAAAATCAACACACAAAAATCAGTAGCATTTATTTTCTCCAATAGTGAACATGCAGAAGGAGAAATCAAGAAAGCCTGCCCATTTACAATAGCCACCAAAAAAATAAAATACTTAGGAATTGAGTTAACCAAGGAGGTGAAAAATCTCTATAATGAGAACTACAAACCACTGCTGAGAGAAATTAGAGAGGATACAAGAAGATGGAAAGATATCCCATGCTCTTGGATTGGAAGAATCAACATAGTGAAAATGTCCATACTACCCAAAGTGATATACAAATTCAATGCAATCCCCATCAAAATTCCAAAGACATTTTTCTCAGAAATGGAAAAAACTATTCAGACATTTATATGGAACAATAAAAGACCACGAATAGCCAAAGCAATGCTCAGCAAAAAAAATAAAGCTGGAGGCATAACACTACCTGACTTTAAGCTATACTACAAAGCTATAATAACCAAAACAGTATGGTACTGGCATAAAAACAGACACACTGACCAATGGAATAGAATAGAGAATCCAGAAATCAACCCACACACTTACTGCCATCTGATCTTTGACAAAGGCACCAAGCCTATTCACTGGGGAAGGGACTGCCTCTTCAGCAAGTGGTGCTGGGAAAACTGGATATCGATATGCAGGAGAATGAAACTAGATCCATACCTCTCACCGTATACTAAAATCAACTCAAAATGGATTAAGGATTTAAATATACACCCTGAGACAATAAAACTTCTTAAAGAAAACATAGGGGAAACACTTCAGGAAATAGGACTGGGCACAGACTTCATGAATACGACCCCAAAAGCACGGGCAACCAAAGGAAAAATAAACAAATGGGATTATATCAAACTAAAAAGCTTCTGCACAGCAAAAGGAACAATTAAAAGAGTTAAAAGACAACCAACAGAGTGGGAGAAAATATTTGCAAAATATACATCTGACAAAGGATTAATATCCAGAATATATAAGGAACTCAAACAACTTTACAAGAAGAAAACAAGCAACCCAATTAAAAAATGGGCAAAAGAGCTAAGTAGGCATTTCTCTAAGGAAGATATCCAAATGGCCAACAGACATATGAAAAGATGCTCAACATCACTCAGCATCCGGGAAATGCAAATAAAAACCACATTGAGATACCATCTAACCCCAGTTAGGATGGCTAAAATCCAAAAGACTATGAACGATAAATGCTGGCGAGGCTGCGGAGAAAAAGGAACTCTCATACATTGTTGGTGGGACTGCAAAATGGTGCAGCCTCTATGGAAAATGGTATGGAGGTTCCTTAAACAATTGCAAATAGATCTACCATACGACCCAGCCATCCCACTGCTGGGAATATACCCAGAGGAATGGAAATCATCAAGTCGAAGGTATACCTGTTCCCCAATGTTCATCGCAGCACTCTTTACAATAGCCAAGAGTTGGAACCAGCCCAAATGCCCATCATCAGATGAGTGGATACGGAAAATGTGGTACATCTACACAATGGAATACTACTCAGCTATAAAAACGAATGAAATACTGCCATTTGCAACAACATGGATGGACCTTGAGAGAATTATATTAAGTGAAACAAGTCAGGCACAGAAAGAGAAATACCACATGTTCTCACTTATTGGAGGGAGCTAAAAATTAATATATAAATTCACACACACACACATACACACACACACACACAAACCGGGGGGGGGGGGGAAGAAGATATAACAACAACAATTATTTGAAGTTGATACAACAAGCAAACAGAAAGGACATTGTTGGGGGGGAGGGGGGAGGGAGAAGGGAGGGAGGTTTTGGTGATGGGGAGCATTAATCAGCTACAATGTATATCGACAAAATAAAATTAAAAAAAAAATTAATAAATAAAGGAATCTAAACAAAAAAAATAAAATAAAATAAAATTGCAAAAAAAAAAAAAAAAAAAAAAAAAAAAAAGAAAGTAAAGTGAAACTGTCTTAGTGGCAGGCGACATGGTCCTTTATGCAGAAAATCCCATGGAAACAGAAAAAGCAACTGTAACTAATAAGTGAGTCTAATAAGGTTGTAGGATGCAAAATCAATATACATAAATCAATTGTATTTATATATACTAGCAATGAACAAATGAAAGTTGAAATTGAAATTACAAAAAAATATCATTTACAATAGCATCAAAAATTTGAAATATTTTAGGGAAAATCTAACAACAAAAACCTGTCCTCTGAAGCAAATATATTGCTGAGATTAATTAGAGAAGACCTTAAAAAATGGAGAAATGTACTGTGTTTAGGAGTCAGAAGATTCAGTTTTGCTAAGACATCAGTTCTTCCCAAACTGATCTATAATTTCAGTACAATCCCAGTGAAAATCCCAGCAGGTATTTTTTTTTTTTTGGTAGAAATTGATTAGCAGATTCTGTAATTTGTATGAAAAGCAAAAGACGTAGAAGAGCCAAAACAACTTTGAAAAAGAAGAGCATGAACAATAACAGGTCTGTGATTTTTTTAAAAAAAATAAAAAGGAAAGAAAGAAAAAGAACAATGTTCAGGACTACCTGATTTCTAGACTTATGATAAAGCTGCAGTAATCAAAAAGCATGGTATTAGTGTCAAGATAGACAAATAGATCGATGGAATGGAACAAACAGCTTAGAAAATTGACCAACACAGTGATTTTCAATTGATGTTTTTAAAAAGGTATAAAGGCAGAGGCCGGCCCGTGGCTCACTTGGGAGAGTTTGGTGCTGGTAACACCAAGGCAGTGGATTCGGATCCCTGTATAGGGATGGCCGGTTGGCTTACTTAGGAGAGCGTGATGCTGACAACACCAAGTCAAGGGTTAAGATCCCCTTACTGGTCATCTTAAAAAAGAAAGAAAGAAAGAAAGAAAGAAAAAAGGTATAAGGGCAATTTGGTGGAGAAGAAATAGTCTTTTCTCCAAATGGTACTGGAAAAATGGTATACCAACGTGCAAAGCCCCGGTATTGAAAGGTATTGTCATTGAAGTCTTAGTGACAGTCTCATGACTGTCTTTTAAATGTGAAGATTGCTGACTGCTGCTCCTGCTGGGTCATGTATCCGCCACCACTGGGGTACTACGGAAACTTCTCCTGCTTCTCTCCTAAGGACAGGATTGCTGGTCTCCCTCAGGATTTCTGAAAGGAGCAGAACCACTGTAGAAGAGGTCAGAACTCAAGTGTCTACAGAGACCATGCAGGTAACGTAAATGAGACAAACATAGAGAAAACAGATCAGAGAGTTTTTTCTCCTTCCAGATTGTCAGGCATTTCCAAAAAAGCTAGAAATCCATATTTTTATGTATCATTCTGCAATGCTGAAATGTTGGCAACCAAGTCAACATCTTTTAAATGCGGTTCAGGACTATGGACATGTCTGGGGCTACCCGCCCTAGTGTTCTGCATTTGGGATGGGTGAAGACTGAGAGCAAACAGAATCCTGTTTCCCACTTTCCTGGCTCCTCACCTAGAACCACCAGGTGACAGAGAGATTTTTTCTTGCCCCCAGGTGAGCATAGCCCAAATATTCTCCACTAGGTTGAGGGAGACATCTCAACAAGCTTACCCACCCCTCTGAGCCACCACCCACACCATCTGTTTAAACCAGAAAAAACACAGCTTCCCATTCTCTTTTCCTAACTCTTGCACATCCTTCAGGGCTCAGTTCATGTCCCTTCTTCCAGAAATGTTGCCTGACTTCCCACATCTGGGTTCCTAAATACCTGCTGCATATCCCAATCCTGGCACCTGTCAGATTGTGTTTCAACTGCATTTTCATTCATCTGTCTTCCTCGAGATCCTGTAAGAGGGCAGAGATGGCGTCTAGGACTCCACTGATCTCCAGTGCCTAATCCAGCGTCTGGCAAATAAATCTTTATGGAACAAGTGAATGGACACACACATCCCAACTTCTTCCTTCCTTAAGCTTTTCCTTCAAAGGTAGGAATTCGGCCCTCAAGATAGTCTGCCACAGGGACTTTCACTTAAGAAAAAAAATTGTCCTGTTTTTCTCAATTACGCATGTCTTTTTTAAAGATGTTCCCATAGAAAAATCATTTTTTTAAAAAAAGAAATAAACAGAACAAAACACGAAAATCCATTTTATTCTTCTCATTTCTACTCCATCATCAACAGTTTGGTGAGCAACTTTCTCCTCTACTTTCTATGCATTTACATGCTTTACATACATACGTGAACATATATACACATGAATCTTGTTGTTGTTTTAAACATACATGGGACCATATAGTATGTTCCGACACTTGCTTGTTTACCTTACATGCCTCAAAGCTCTTCCTATAGCAATACATATCTTTACCTCAATCTTCTTAATGGCTTCATAGAATCTCACAGAAGAGAGATGTGCCATATTTTACGTAACTCCCCTGGTGAGGACAGCTATTAACTTTCATTTTCCAACTCACATTTCTATATTTTAGTTTTTCCCATAAATGTGTAAAAAAAAAAGAAAGAAAAAAGAAAAAAGAAAGAAAGGTTAAAAGCAAACAAAAACACCATCTCTCAAGAGCTGGAAGTCTGGTCTTCCTCATGCATCAGAGGTGCCACTGCCTCTGGCACCTCGGGATTTCGGTCATGTCCTCCCGATCCCTCTCCACCGCAGGCAAGTCATTTAGAACAATCACTTAACACCCCTCATTAGACCCTCCAGTTCTAAAGGCCTTGGCTGCATGTGAATTTTGAGAGCACTCAACCTGTCACAACCAATCTTGCCATTTGTAAAACAAGGTTAATAATAATCACATCATAGGGTTGTTACATGAGGAGAGGCTGAAGTGAAGGGCAGCCCTAGGATAGGGGCTACCATGTTGTTAGCCATCTCCCAAGAAAACTAGGAACCACAGAAAAAAAGAGTGAAAGAGTCTCATTTCTTTTATCTTTCTTAATGAATTTTAAATTTCAAGATGTGTGACAATCATAATCACCTGAGTGCTTGTTTAAAAATGTACATTCTAAGAGAGAATTGTGGTTTCTAGAAGCCGGGAAGGGGAGAGAGAGAGGTTGGTTAATGAATGCAAAATTACAGCTAGATAAGAAAATAAGCTCTAGTGGTATACAGTAGTGCTAGGCATCTACAATTAACAGCCATTTATTGTATGTTCTCAAATGGCTAGAAGAGAGGAGCTTAAATGTTCTCATTACAAAGAAATGATAGATCTTTGGGATGATGAATACACTAATGACCCTGACTTAATCATCACACATTGTATACATGTATTGAAATATAACACTGTATTCCATAAATATGTACAATCAATACCTTTCGATTAAAAAATAATTTTTTAAAAATGTACTTTCTAGGCCTCATCTACAAAGTTGATTTGAGTGGGGCCTGGGAATCTGCACTTTAGGCAGGGGATTCTGATGCCGGGCATCCTTGGACCACACTGGAGAAGCACTGGCCACACTGGAGCTGTCAGAACAGGAACAACTCAGCTGCTGTGGCGCTACCCACATTTAATGAGGTGAGAATGAGGAAAAGAGAGGTCCGGCTCTTGTTCTGGTCCTGTGCTTGTGACTTCAATACTCAGAAAAGCAACACCAAAAGGCAGTTAATCTTGAGCAAATACAGAGTATGTAACCTAGGAAAGTGTTAAGCCCCTTACTACTGTGGCCTAATGCTAGGGAGTCCTTAGGGATGGCTTAATGGAACAGCCAGGGGCATGAAAGCAAGGCTGCTGGGCACCGATCCTACCTGTCAAAGCTTTAGAGTTGAGCAACATAAATTTATTTGGCCTGGTTTTGGTTTATGCTACATTGATTTATTCATTCAGTTAGCCAACTATGCCTACTGTATAATAAAGCTTCAAAAGGACTTTTTCTACCGGAGTGGACATAATTTAAATAAGACGATTGGCTTGTATAAAGGCATAACACTATATAGACAGGTCCCAAGAAAGACTGGTGCTTCCTTATGTCATTGATTCATTTAAGAAACATTTATTAAATAACTCTTTGTCACTGGTACACATCTTTATTAGACTACCTAAGTCCTAGTTCAAATATCACCTCCCTGTCAAGATTTTCCCAAAGCTCCTAAGCAGAATGAATTTTTAAAAACTAGTTATAAATAAGTGTATTTATTTATTCATTTATAGTTTATCTTGCTGTGTGCCAAAAAAAGAAAGAATTCAGATTCATATCATATATTATACAATCAAAGGATTTTATGGCTGGAAGTTTTATTATAGTACCAATCTCAATGTAACAAAATCCACTATTTACCTATCTGCCTTCCCAAGTGGCTCACAAACTTCATGAGAGGACACTGTGTCTCATTCATCATTGAATCCCAGCCCATGTAGATGTTGAGAAAATGAATACAGACACGCATATAGGAGCAAATACCAAGTGAATGTTACCTTCTGAAGTAGTACCTTGGGAAAGAGTACATTTTTCAATAACACTGACACTGCATAAAATCCCTCCCAAATTTGAAATTATCTTCAGAACATGTATCAAAAGCACACAAGAGAACAGGAAATATTATTTTAACTTGCCCTTCCATTTTTCCCCAAAATATTCTATTCTCCAAAATTGATTATAAATATTTTTAGGCCATTTCCAAAAGTCAAATTACCCCTCAAAGGACTGTGAATCACGACAGTGAAGGTATAAATTTTGTTGTAGATGGCCTTTAAATATTTTAATGCTGTCCTGCCATAGCAATTCCACATCCTGCCTGTGCCCCGAAAACACTTTGATTGAAAGATTTGAGTTCAAACCCTGGCTCTGCCACTTGTTACCTGTTTTAATGTGGGCAAATTATTTGAGTTGAGCCTCAGTTTCCTCATATGTGAAATAGGGAAAATAAAAGCCAATATATTTTGAGCATTGTTCTAAATTAATTAATTAATTGTAATTGACAATTTAAATTTCATTATCATTAATGTTATTTTTGATTGACAAACCGTAATTGTATACATTTATGGGGTACAATGTAATATTCTGATATATCTATGCAATGTGGAATGATTAAATCAAGAGAATTAACATATCTATCACTTTACTTATCTATCATTTTTCATAGTGAGACATTTCAAATTTACCCTCAGTAATTTTGAGATATACAATACATTATTGTGGACTGTAGTCCACCTGCTGTACAATAGATCTCAAAACCTATTCCTCCTGTCTACTTGAAACTTTGTACCCTTCGACCAACAACTTCCTGTTCTTTCCACCCCCACCCCCACCCCCACCCCCACCCCAGGCTCTAGTAAACCACCATTCTACTCTCTACTTCAATGAGTTCAGCTTTTTTGGATTCCACATTTAAGTGAGATCGTGTGGTATTTGTCTTTCTGTGCTTGGCTTATTTCACTTAGAATAATGTTTTCCAGATTCATCCATGTTGTCAAAAATGACAGGATTTCCCTCCTTTTTAAGCAAAATAGTATTTCTTTGTGTATTCATACCACATTTTCTTTATCCGTTCATTCGCTGATGGACACTTAAGTTGAGTCCACAATTTGGCTACTGTGAAAAGTGCTGCAGTGAACATGGGAGTACAGATATTCCTTCGACATGTTGATTTCATCTTCTTTGGATATATACCTATAAGTGGGATTCTTGGATCATATGGTAATTCTATTTTTAGTTTTTTGAGAAACCTCCATACTGTTTTCCATAATGGCTGTACTAATTTACACTTTCACCAACAATGTACAAGAGTTGTCTTTTCTCCGCATCCTTGCCAACACTTATCTTTCATCCTTGTGATAAAAGCCATCCTAACAGGTGGGAGGTCATATCTCATTATGGTTTTAATTTGCATTTCCCTAATGGTTAGTAATGCTGAGCATTTTTCCATGTAACTGTTGGCCATTTGTATGTCCTCTTTTGAGAAATGTCTATTTACGTCCTTTCTCCATTTTTTAATAGTTATTTGTTTTCTTGCTATTAAGTTATTTGAGTTCCTTATCTATTGTGGATATTAACACCTTATCAGATGTACAGTTTGCAAACATTTTCTCCCCATTCTGTGGCTTGTTCTTCATGTTGTTAATTGTTTCCTCTTCATTGCAGAAAATTTTTAGCCATCCCACTTATTTATTTATTTTGCTTTTGTTGCCTGTGCTTTTTTTTTTTTCAGTGTCATATCCAAAAAGTTGCTGCCCCGACCAATGTGTTAAGTGTTATCTCTGTTCTAACTCAATTAACGCTTTTAACTCCAGACTTATTCAGGTACTATTGGTATGTTTATCTCCTCTACATTTCTGCTTACTCAAAGTTCTTGCTTCTCCATGGCACTGACTTCCTATGGGGTAATAGTCTACTTTTCCCCTACCAACAACTAACCCATTCTCTTTGTATCTGTTGTGCGCTGAATTGTGTCTCCCCAAAATTCTTATGTTGAGGTCCTAACCCCTGTACCTCAGCATGTAACTATATTTAGAGAAAGAGTATTTAAAAAGGTAATTAAGTTTAAATGTAATCATTAGGATACACCCTGAAACAATAAAACTTCTTAAAGAAAACATAGGAGAAACACTTCAGGAAATAGGACTGGGCACAGACTTCATGAATACGACCCCAAAAGCACGGGCAACCAAAGGAAAAATAAACAAATGGGATTATATCAAACTAAAAAGCTTCTGCACAGCAAAAGAAACAATTAAAAGAGTTAAAAGACAACCAACAGAGTGGGAGAAAATATTTGCAAAATATATATCTGACAAAGGATTAATATCCAGAATATATAAGGAACTCAAACAACTGTACAAGAAGAAAACAAGCAACCCAATTAAAAAATGGGCAAAAGAGCTAAGTAGGCATTTCTCTAAGGAAGATATACAAATGGCTAACAGACATATGAAAAAGTGCTCAACATCACTCAGCATCCGGGAAATGCAAATCAAAACCACACTGAGATACCATCTAACACCAGTTAGGATGGCTAAAATCCAAAAGACTGAACGATAAATGCTGGCGAGGTTGCGGAGAAAAAGGAACTCTCATACATTGTTGGTGGGACTGCAAAATGGTGCAGCCTCTATGGAAAATGGTATGGAGGTTCCTCAAACAATTGCAGATAGATCTACCATACGACCCAGTTATCCCACTGTTGGGAATATACCCAGAGGAATGGAAATCATCAAGTCGAAGGTATACCTGTTTCCCAATGTTCATCGCAGCCCTCTTTACAATAGCCAAGAGTTGGAACCAGCCCAAATGTCCATCATCAGATGAGTGGATACGGAAAATGTGGTACATCTACACAATGGAATACTACTCAGCTATAAAAACGAATGAAATACTGCCATTTGCAACAACATGGATGGACCTTGAGAGAATTATATTAAGTGAAACAAGTCAGGCACAGAAAGAGAAATACCACATGTTCTCACTTATTGGAGGGAGCTAAAAATTAATATATAAATTCACACACACACACACACACACACACACACACACACACACACACACACACAAACCGGGGGGGGGGAAGAAGATATAACAACTACAATTATTTGAAGTTGATACGACAAGCAAACAGAAAGGACATTGTTGGGGGGGAGGGTGGGAGGGAGGAGGGAGGGAGGTTTTGGTGATGGGGAGCAATAATCAGCCACAATGTATATCGACAAAATAAAATTAAAAAAAATAAAATAAAATAAAATAAAAAGATAAAATAATAAATGTAATCATTAGGGAGGGGAGCCCTAATCCAATGACTGGTGTCTTTATAAGAAGAGGAAATTTGGACACAGACACACATAGAGGGAAGACCACATGAAGACACAGGGAGAAGACAGCCATCTACAAGCCAAGGAAGTGGCCCTAGAAAGAACCAATCCTGCCAACACTTTGATCTTGGACTTCTAGTTTCCAGGACTGTGAGAAAATAAATTCTTGCTGTTTAAGCCACTCAATCTCTGTTATTTGTTATGATAGCCAGAGAAAACTAACACAGCATCTCATAGTCAAATTACAAAGAGAGAGACTCTGATGGGTCCATGGTAATAATCACGGTCCCTGTTGGGTGAAGCTCTGATACAGGCTCTTCTATTACCTGACCTACAGATGCGATTGTTTGACCAGATATCCACCCCTTGGCCCATCAGTTTTGTCCAGGGGAAAGGAAGAGACTCATGTTAACATAATGGCAATTTATATTTAAAAAACCATCCTTCTCAGGGTGATAGAGGCCCAGAACACCTTAGATTACTAGAAGGGTGTGGGCTTTGCAAGCTACTGAGGTTGGACCCATATTTAGAGTTTCTTGCCAGTGATATCCTGTCACTTGTTTACTGCTATATTCTAAGCCCCTAGATGTTTGCCTGGCACCTGGTAAGCATTCAAATGATATATGTTAAATGGATGACTAAATCCAACAATGGAGACTAAGAGAGGCAGTTCCAAACAGCACTCACCCCGAACTAGTCTTTCTATGATTCTATGATCAAGAGAAAGATCCACACCCCTAGAAACATGCCCAGGAAATGTTTTTGCCATTAACCTTTGACATGGAACAAGACAACTCTGGAAGAGAGTGCTGATGAGGATACCTGGAGAGGAGGCTGGAACTCCCTCTAGGGGCCGAAACAGAGTATCCTCACAAAATACAGCACTGGATCTGAAGGCAAATTTCGTTTTTAAGAAAAATAAATAAATAAATAAATGTTTTACAATGTGGGAATATCATTAGAATAAACTTGCAGAGTAACATTTTTAACAATACTCCTTTGATTACATAGCTCTCCAGCAAATATCGTTTCTATTACATACCAGGCATTCTGTAAGGTACAGCATATTCGGATGTTGAAGATAAAGCTTCTTTTTTAAAAATCAGTCTTATTATGTACACTGTGTAATTGAAGTTATTCTCAGTATATTGTAAATTATATTTTTATGAGATGCTAGAGTTAAATGGAACCTCAAAAGGCATCTATTTCTGTCACCAAGAATTCCTATAAATCCCAAGTTACATAAATATTTCCAACAATCAGCAAGATCGCAGGAGAGATTTTTAGTTGTTTTTTCCTTTTAATTTTTTAATGCATATATACTCGAAGTTCTTTGAAATCTGTTTTCTAAAGTAGCCTGGGAAGAAAGTGAATTTTCAAGTGTTTTCTCTAGAATATAATCCTCCAGGAAAAGCAGATGCAGTTGTCGTGGCACTTCTCAAAATTGTACTAATTTCCTATTAACTTCACCTAGAGATCAAAAGCCAGACAAAGGAACTTAGAAGGATGAACAGCAGCAAATAAAGATAAATTATAAAGTTTTTCATTTGGATTTTGAGTGTTCTCTGCATTCATTTGGGCTACTATAACAAAGTACCATAAACTGGCATAAACAACAGAAATTTATTTCTCACAGTTCTGGAGGCTGGGAAGTCTGAGATCAAGGTGCCAACAGATTCAGTGTCTGGTGAGGGCTCGCTCCCCAGTTCATAAATGGCACCTTCTTGCTATGTCCTCACATGGTAGAAATGACAAGGTAGGAGTCTTTTTTATAAGGGCACTAATCCTATTTATGAGGGCTCTGCCCTCATGACCTAATCACCTCCCAATGGCCTCACCTCCTAATACCATCATATTGGTAGTAAGGTTTCAACATGCAAATTTTGGAAAGACACAAACATTTAGACCATAACAGATACTGTAAGGATTATCTGATGATGATAGTAAAAGACCAGATGATCATACTGAGAGCTGACAGGTAAGTTATACCATAGTTTATACAAACTCTGATGAGTATGAAAACCTAAAATATCCAAGTAAAAATTCAATTCTAATGCACAGATACCAGTGGTGGCCATTTGCTTCTTACATGTCATCTTTTACTCCCCCTTTTCCTGACAGTGTTGCAGTTATCCTTGGAGAAACACCTCTTACCCATTCTCTATTCACGTGGTTCAAGTGCAGTTAGCTCTATTACCCCAGCCAGAGTCAGCCACGTGACCCAGAGCTAGCCAGTCAGAGCATTAATCACATACTGTTGGCCTCCATAATTGGTGCAGGATGTATACATTCTTGGGACTCGCTGGGGCAAGTATGAGAGAAGTGATCTCTTTTCTACTGGGTCTTGAAACTACAGTTTCTGGGAGGTCACTAGATGGAGAACATCTACCTGCAAATAAAACCAGGACAAAGAAAAGCAGAATAGAGAGATGAGTTCGGAAAGTGGTCTGAATGAAATCAAACACCTGGATCCAGCTGAGACTGAAGCTAACTCTATCCCTAGACTTTTCAATTATGTACCAATAAATTCTACTTTCTTAAAGCCGGTTTTCTGTCACTTGCAACCATAGTGTCCTCACTAATGCAATCTCCATTCTTCTTCAGCTCTGAGTCTATGGATTGTTCCTGTTCCAGGTCCCAGTCACCCTAAACCTGGCCTTTTCTGTTTTCAACCTAAACTCAAATTAGGACCAAGACAGTGGTATGCTCCTAAAGTACATAGCTTAATTTATAAGATTAATGTCTTTGAAAGTAAATTTAATTAGAAATTTATGATTAGCTAAATAAACTTCACTTCTGCTAACTAGACATTTGACTTTTGAGTAATGGTACATAAAGCATAATAAGATACATAAACTTTTAACGGAATGCTTATTTTGGAAAGTGAATCCCTTTACTACAAAAGAATCAATGTGGGCCGAGCCCGTGGCGCACTCGGGAGAGTGCGGCACTGGGAGCACAGCGACGCTCCCCGCCGCCGGTTCGGATCCTATATAGGAATGGCCGGTGCACTCACTGGCTGAGTGCCGGTCACGAAAAAGAAAAAAAAAAAAAAAAAAGAATCCCAGACAGATGTGACATCTCTAATTTTGGCAGATCCCCAAAAGAGATATTCTTTTCAGGATGCCTGTCCACCATTCCCCAAATCCAGCCCATTCCATACACACATACACAAGATGGAACAGAGACCCTTTTTCATAACACCAGTGGTTTCTAACCTCCATTGAGAGTGGACTTTACTCCCTGTAGTATCCATACAACCTATAAGAGAAAATGGTACATAGTAGGCTCCCAATAAACATTTGTTTAATGAGTGAATGTGACCATTTCCCTCTGACACCACTGATAGGACCAAGGGTGAACAATTTTAGACCCTGGGCCAATCAGATTCCCTCTTTCAAGAATTTGAATTCAGGTTCTGGAGACAGTGGATGTATGAGCAGTCAGCCCTTGCTATGTACCATGATAGAAACTCTGAGGCTAAGGACACCATTGGAGGAAGGGGACAGTGGTGTGGGCAAGCCGAGCAGAGGCAATTGACCATCTGGGAGGGGGAGGAAATGACACAAAGACAAGAGCCCTTGAAACCCTAGAGAGGAAGACACAGAGCTCAAAAGAGTAGCTGCCTTAGATTGGTGTTTCCAACTCCTGATCCTGGTCTTCGTGAAGCCCAGCTTCTCTCCCCTCCCTGGGGTTTTGGGAGATATTCCTGTGTCTTTCCAGTAGAATCACCTTGAACCAGTTTCAGTCTGTACAATCAAATAATCTTTATAACATTAAGAATTTGCCAAGGTATGCAAAGAAAGATGAAACTATCTGAAACAAATTCAAAGCTGGGAACGTTTAATAACTTTCACCTGAAATATTATAATGACTTGGGTGCCCACACCTAATTTACATAATAAGGCAGGCGTTTACTTAGACTCATCCCCTAAGAGTCATCTCTGCCTTTCTAAAGAGTTCAGAAAGCTTTTATAGATTTTCAAATAGCTCCTCCCCAGTACCTAAAGTACCTGTGTACTATAGGTGAGTTTGCAAAAGAAAATGTTTTCTGACAAATGTGAACTGAAATGTTTAGAACTTCCTGTTAATTTAAATAATTTTATTCAGGAAGCTGAATAACTTTTCAGAATGTACGTGATTTTCTTATGAGAGCAGTTACTCTCAGGGTTATTTTTCTGTAATCACATAAACGTATAAGAATTTAGTTCTCTCCCATCTTAATGTGGGACAATAAGCAGATTGTCTCCATGGGTGTGATTTGGAATACTTTGGAAATCCTGATCTTCCCCCCAAAACTTGCTCTATCTCCAACCTTTGCCATTTTGGCTGATGGCAACTATATGCTTCCAATTGATCCAACCAAAAACTTTTAGAGTCATCTTTAACTCTTCTTTTTTCTTTCCACACTGGATGGGTTGAGTTGTGTGCCAAGAAAAAATTTGTTAAAGTCCTAATCCCTAGTACCTCAGAACATGACATTATTTGGAAGTAGGGTCATTGTAGATGTGAACAGTAAAGATGGGATGAGGTCATACTGGAGTAGGGTGGGCCTGTAACCCATCCAGTATGACTGGTGTCCTTATAAGAAGAGGAAAGAGACACAGACACAGACACATGAGGGGAGAACACCATGAGATGACGGAGGCAGAGATTGAAGTGCTGCAGCTGCAAGCCAAGGAATGCCAACAACTGTGGGCAGACTACCAGAAGTTGGGAAGAGACAAGGAAGGACTCTTCCCTGGAGGAGTCAGAGGGAGCATGGCCCTGCCAACACCTTGATTTCAGACTTCTGGCCTCCAGAACAGTGAGACAATAAATTTTTGTTGTCTTAAACCACCCACCTTGTAGTACTTTCCTATGGCAGCTCTAGGAAATTAACGCAACCCTCCATCCAATTGGTGAGCAAATCTCACTGGCTCTACCTTCGGCTTACCTCCAGAATAAGACTGCTTTTCACCACGTCCACTGCCACCAACCTGTGAGAGCCCCCTAACCGGCCTCCTAACTTCCACTTTTGTCCCAGCTGAAGTCTATCCTTAACATGTAACCCGGGTGATAGTTCTCACACCTAAATCAGATCACGCCACTTTCTGCTCGGCCTGCAATGGCTCTCCACTTTGTTCTAAGTAAAATCCAGAGTTCTCACAATATCCTATGAGGATTTCTCCCTTCACGAAGCCACCACTTCACCCTGTGACCTCCCCTTCTACCTAGAGCCTCACTCTTTCTCCTGTTTAGCCACATTGACCTCCCTCCAGTCCCTCAAACAAACCATGCAGCCTCCCACCTCAGAGCCTTTGCACCGGCTGTCCCCTCTGCCTAGAACACCCATACCCTAGATATTTAGAAGTGTCACTCCTTCCCCTCCTTCAAATCTCTGCTCAAATGGCATCTTCTCAGAGCGGCCCACCCTGACCACTTCATTTAATATTACAAGCTTTCCCATACTCTCGATCACCCTTATCCTGGTCTATTTATATTTTTTCACAGCACTTACCACCTCCTAGTGTATGACATAACTCACTTATTAAATATATTTATTGTTCATCTTCTATCTCCCCCTTCCCAAGAGAATTTAAGTCCCATGAGTAGGAATCTTTGTTATTTTTTGTTCCCTCATGTATCCTGAGCACTTATGCAGTAGATAGTCAGTAAATATCTGTTGGATAAATGAACACCAAAAGACAAGGTTAGCCACACTCCCAGGTCAACTCTGCACTGACCTAGACAGTGCTGTCCAGGAGTCCACTCACACCAGCTCACAAAAGCTGATTGTGTGCCTCTCTCCCAGCACCTTGTTCAGTTCAGACCCATCACATCAGTATTTTGGAATCAGCCATAATGGGAGCATTTACAGCACAGAAATTCTCAAACCCTACAAATCAGGGATTTTTTTTTTTTTCAGGAGAGCAGACTGTTAAATATTTACCAACACACCATCATTGCCTAAGAGTGTAAAAAATGTTACTAGAATATCTAAGTCTAGCTGTGAAGTCAACTGATAAATTAGAACCTAGCTCATTTGGCTTGCCTTGCTGCTCAGAAGCTAAATACCACTGAAAATAAATGCCATGTTTTCTCAGGATGGGGTGGCAATGTTTATCTGTATCACTGCCAGGAAGTTCAGATATTAAATATTGTCATGATCAAACAATGCGTTATAGACTACTACTGAATCTATACTGAGGCTACAAATAGATATGAAATAATAGCTCAGTTTAACTCATTGCTGAATTTAATAGCACAATCATTGGTATTAGACTTCAGTTCAATTGAACAAAATGCTTGACAAGGCCCAAGCACTGTGATAAGAAATAATGAAAAAAGATAATAAGACATGGCCCTTGCTCTCAAGTTGCTCACAGGTCAGCTGGAGAGAATTACACAGATAATATTATGGGCTAGGAATAAGAAGATATATACAGAATGCTCTGAGATACAGAGACATACAAATACTCAAGATGATTTGCTTTTTGCAATTTTTTGCTATTTTTTTAAATTATCAACACAATAATATAGTAAAACACAAGCCTGATGATGACAATTTGGATATAATGCAAATGGTCATTGGAACTTGGCTTCTGCCCACGATGGAAGGGGTCAGTCTAATGTTCATTATCTCCTGGGTTGTGAAAAAGAATGAAAGATAAGGTAAAGTAGGGGAGGTCCAGGAAATTTCACCCTCCTCTCCTCTATCTCAGATGGGGAAGAGGCAGAGGATGGATCCTCATGACCCTGGATCTACATCCCAGGGACAGACTAAAAAAGCATCGACTAACAGAAGATTTCCAGAGGTTTCAGCCAGACACAGGATTCAGAATTAAGGTGACCATGTGCTCCAGTTTGCTTGGTACCATCCTGGTTTGCATCCATCACCCTCGTATTTGTCTAGTTTAGCATTTGTTCCAGACAAAGGTGTATACCAGTTTAGATGATAAATAATTGTGCTGAGATATTAAGTCAGAGCAGACAGATGCCATCAGGTGGCGCCAAATGCAAGAGCACCCTGGGATTCCAAACCTGGTCATTTCTTTAGTTTTGCAAAAACATGACTCTATATTTTATACCAATGCAAACCCCCATCTATTACGGAAATTTGAAACATATACTTGATGTCTTTTTTGTAATTTGTCGCTTTCCTGCCTACTCTCTTTCACTTTTCTCCTGACACACCTTCTCCCTCTATAAGAAATATATTCACACACCACTCTGTGATCCCAGGCCCAGAAGTGGCACCTCTCAAAGGCCTGGCCAGCATCCCCATCATTATGGCCTTTTCCCCATAATCCTAAAAATGTTGCATCATTTTTCTGGCTTTCCTTAAAGACCCTGCCTGAAAATAAAACTGAAAAGAAGATGTGAGGCAAGACACAGGGGTGCAGAACAAAGAGCCAGTGTGGTGGATGAAGTTTTTCAAGGAAGCTGGAGCCAGATGATGATGCAGCTTTTAAGTCATGTTAGAAAAAAATGGAACCGTCTTCAAGGCTGTACATCTTCTTCAGAATCTTATCCTGAGGAAGGAGTAGTACTATATCTCTCTCAAAATTGTCCCTCTCCATCCCATGGCTGCTGCTTCTCATTTCAGGACACCACCATCTCTTACCCTGACTGCTGCAACAGTCTTCAAAATGGATAAACATCTCCATTATCCACACCCATCTCTCACCCCACACTTCTTCCACACTTCTCAGTTAACAATATGAATTATTCAAAATGCAAATATTATCCTTGTACTTTCTACAATGACTCTATTGCCTGCAGGATGGAGCAGGTCTCGCCCCAAGAAGAACATTCTTCCTATACCTCCTCCACGCCCTCAGACTGTCCTTTGGGCCCTTATCTCCTTCACCCAGGTGGTTCTATTTCCTTACCACTATAATATCTTTAGTCCTCCTTCAGGAAAATCTCTGGTTCTTGTATTTAGTAAGCCTAAGTAGTAAGGAAAGCAAAGGACTGCATCTTGAGTCTGTGAGAGAGCAATCATTAATCTTTTCTTTCACCAGAACAATTACTCTTACAGAATTTTCTCATATCATTTCCATGGTTCCAGGATATGTCATTTTGCATTATGAGAACAATTTCTTCTAGCCCTTCAACACCCAGTGGACTGTAACCTGTCTGATTCAGTATCAGATAATGCTGAGAGAGAGGCATTTTCCCAAATAGGTTTATATGTTTTATGTTGTGCAATAGCAGAGGCTGGACTGAAATGCAAAATGTAAAAGTAACTAATTCTTTGAAGCTAGATTTAATTCCACGCTATATATGAATCTCAGACTATAAAAATAACTAACTTCAGTATTTTGTTAACTTAAAAATTTCATTCATCAATTTAAAGCATAATCACTTTTCCTTTCTGAGTTTTATCAAACTTGTATAAGGTTTTTTGGTTGTTTTTGTTTGTTTGTTTGTTTGTTTTGTTTTGTTTTTTTGACGGGGATGGGGATCAGGACAAAAGAAGCAGAGGATTTGAACAGGTTTATTGTATATGACTTTCATACAGTAAAATTCACCATTTTAAATATACAATTCTATGAAATTTAGCAATGTATTCAATTCTGCAACCACCACCGTAATCAAGATAAAGAACAGTTTTGCCACCTCCCTTCTGCCCTTTGGTAATTGCTGGGAAAATAGGATAATTTAATCAGGCCCCCTCACCTTGGGTCCAGTTGGGGGTGGTGCAGCCCATTCTTTGTAAATGAATTGTGTGTGGGTGGAGTTAGTGCACATGGGCAGTTCTGCCACCTTGGCTGACGTCTACTGCCTCAGGCGTCCACCTCATGTGGCCATGCTCTTGAACTTATGGCTCCAAGGACCTTTTGGCTGGTAACCTAGCTCATAGACCTGTGTGTGAAGGGTTTGTGACCCAGTCTGGACAACAGGCTTGAGGGGTCTGTGAGCTCCAGACCCAGCCCTAGCACTGCAATTGGCATAGTCAGCAGGATTCTGAGCAGGTACAGGAGCCAAAAGCCCTTGGAAGAAGGAGGAAATGTGGCTACTTTTGAATGTACAGTGCCCTGTAGCCAGCTTCCTGCTGACTGGAGCCTGGCTGCTGCTCACTGTGCTGCAAACTGATTGAGATTTGTGGCAGAAAGCAGAGTTGTTGGAAGCACATATGATTGTCCCGGAGGATGATGTGCAGTGACTGGACTCTCCTGCCTCTCACACCAGGGAAGACAGAAAATCCAGTGGTGAGTTGGGGGAGACTGTGCACCTCTAGGCATGACCTGTTGTGCATCAGAAAATGAAGCACGAGCAGCCTATGGGACCAGGCAGACAACCAGTGGGCAATACACAGGTGACCCAATTCACCACCTATGTCCCATTTGCCCAGGATGAATTAGTTGGCTTGGGGAGACAGTAAAGCAGCAAAAACAGGGAGAGCCCCTGCTGCAGCAATAGTACCTAGGTGTGGATGGTGTAACATGCTCTGGAGACAATGCAGTAAACACATGTCATGTTTGTCTGAAACCAGATGGCTGGCCGGATGCTGTATAAACCCGAGAAAGCAGATGACTTGACAAGTGCCATATAAACCTGAGAAAAGAGGGACTCAGTGAATGCAGTTGTTCGAACTGTGGGTGAACACTGCAGAACTGCCCTAGATGGTGAGTTGATAGCTGGTATAAACCAAGCTGATTCAAGTAATTCAGGAGACGGGGATGGGGCAGCTAGATGCTAATAGCCAAGATAATGAAAAGGCCCTGAGGGCATTTCAGAGGTCTGGAAGGGTGCCCCACCCATCACAGGCTCTGAGGCCTAGGAGAACTGAGTTTCTCCAAGAACAGACTTGGGGCACTGCTGCCCTCAGCAAACTGCTCCCTCCATCCCAGACGCTCTGGCTGGAGTGATCCTGCCTCAGCACCTCTGAAGAGCAAAAGCTGAAAACCTCGCTGGCATTCACGTTGTGTTAAGTTTGCAGGCCAGCAGTAAGTGAGAGCAGTGGAGGCGTGGCAGCCTCCACCTAGATTTCAGAGGATGTATGCAAAAGCCGGAGAAACTCAGCAGGAGACCTGCTGCAGGGGCAAAGCCACTGTGGAGGTCATCTACAGAGCAACATGGAGCAGAAAGGTGGGGTTGGAGCCCCCACAGAGAACCCCTACTGAGGAGATGTCTAGTGGAGCCAGGATGGTGGGACTGCCACCAGGAGCCCAGAACCGTGGGGCTGCTGGCAGTGTGCAGTGCCAGCCTGGAAAAACTGCAAGCACCAGGTCAACTCAATGGGCTGCACTTGGCAGAGCTGTAGGAGCAAAGTTGCTCAATGCTTCGGGGGTCTAGATGCCCTAGTGTGCTTAGTGTTTGCCCTGTTCGGGTTTTGGATTTGTTTGGGGCCTGTTTTTCCTTTCTATTCCTCCCTTTTGGAATGGGAATGTGTACCCAATGTCTGTCCCACTGTATCTTGGAAGTAGATAAACTTGTTTTTGACTCTTTACAGGTTCATGGCTGAAAGGAGTTTTGCCTTTAGTCTCAGATGAGACTTTGGACTTTTGAGTTGGTGCTACAACAAGCTAAAGACTTTTGGCGCTGCGATGGAATGTGTAATATCCAAATGTAAAGGTTGTCTATCCTCACTAAGGGAACATTGCTGAAGATTCTGAATGTGTAGATTGTACAGCAAGGGACCATGAAGGGGTGGGTTGTTGAGAAAATAGGATAATTTAATCAGCCTCCTTGCCTTGGGTCCAGTTGGGGGGTGGTGCAGCACATTCTTTGTAAACAAGTTGTGTGTGGGTGGAATTAGTGCACATACGCAGCCCCTCCACCTTGGCTGGCATCTACTGCCTCAGGCATCCACCTCGTGCAGCCATACTCTTGAACCGATGGCTCCTAGTCCTGTGTGTGAAAGGTTTATGACCCAGTCTGGACAATGGGCTTGAGGGGTCTGTGAGCTCCAGACCCTGCCCTAGCGCTGCAGTAATCAATCTCTTCCCCTCACTCCCAGCCTTTGCAACCACTAGTCTGTTTTCTGTCCCTGCAGTTTTGCTCATCCCAGATATGTCATATAAATGAAATCATATAGTCTGTAGACTTTTAATTCTGGATTCTTTCACTTAGCATAATTCTTTTGAGATTAATCTATGTTGCTGCATGCATCAGTAATTCATTTGTTTTTGTTGCTGAGTAATATTCCATTATACAGATGTAACAGAATTTGTTCATCTGTTCACCTATATATGGACACTAAGATTGTTTCCAGTTATTAGGGAATATGAATAAAACTGCTATAAACATTTTCATACAGGCTTTTGCGTGGAGATATGTCTGTATTTGTCTTGAGTAAATACCTAGGAGTGAGATTACTGGGTTTTATGTTAAGCGAATGTCTAGTTTCACAAGCAACTCCAATTTTCCAAGGGAAGCGTACTATATTGCATGCCCACCAGCAATGTATGAGAGTTCCAGTTGCTCCACGTCCTTACCACCATTTGATTTTTTTTTTTTTAACCAGTAAGGGTGTCACAACCCTCAGCAAGTGTGGTCTGCACCACGCTCAGCCAGTGAGTGCACCGGCCATCCCTATATAGGATCTGAACCCGCGGCCTCAGCAGTACCAGGGCCGCACTCTCCCGAGTGAGCCACGGGGCTGGCCCCACCATTTGATTTTTTAATTTAACCATTTTAATAAGTATGTAGTGGTACCTTGTTGTGGTTTTCAACTATATTAGCTTTAGTCCCTTAAATATTTGTTAAAGTCAGTGAGTCAAGTCTAGCATACAAAGAGAATACTGCTATTTATACAAAAAGCATTTCTCAGTTGTAACTGTGGGATCAGAAAAAAAGCACTTACAATATTAAACAAATTTGAATCACTGAATTTTTTAAAGTATTTTTTTCTTATTATTTTATTATTGATAATGATTACCCTTTTCTCCCATAAAAAAATTAACCACCACTGCTTAATAGCATATAAATTAAAATAAAAGCAACAAATATTAATTCAACCCATACTCTGGACAATGCTATATGTACAAATCATTACTTATCCCCAATATCCATTCTCCCCTTCTTCCTTAGTAATAAATTCCCAGATTTACCTGGGTACATGGCTAACTAGAGTAGAGATGACATTCTCAGTCTCCCTTGCAATAAACAGTGGCCACAGGCTGTGGAAATGTCATGTGACAACTTCTAGGAATCTTTGTTAAATGACAGCTGCCAACAACTCCATAACATAAGTATTTATAGGAGATAGCTATGTTTTTGCTTAACATTCATTCCCTTTATTTTGGTCATGGCACCTGAGTTTTCATTGGAAGGCTTACCTTTCCCTCATACCTAGTTATTTTGGTTTGTCTGGGTTTGGCCTCATACTCTGGTTCTGGGATCAAATACTTGATCCATACTTGGCCAACCAGAATCATGGTGATAGTCCCAGATTTCTGGTGCCACCTTCTTTCTTGCTTCACTACTGTGCTCTAATTAGATGCACGGTTCCTAAGCTTTAGCATGCATAAGAATCATCTAAAGAGCTTGTTAAAACAGAGGTTCCTGAACCCCACTCCAGAGATTATGACTATGTTCTGGGCTAGGGCTCATAAATTTGCATTTGTAACAAGCTCCCACCTGATGCTGATGCTGCTGATCCCAGTAGCTTGTCAAAAACGCAAATTCAAATACCCTACCCCAGACCTACTGAATCACTCTCCGAAGGCAAGACTCAGAAATCTGAGTTTCAATAGTATCTCCAAATGATTCTTATGCATCCCAAAGTTTGAGATCCACTGGTCCATTAAGTGGTTTTGAATCCTGACATCATATTAGATTCATTGGGGAGTTTTTAAAAGTCAGAAGCCCAGGCATCTCCCTTAGAGATCCTCATTTAATTTTTTGAAAGATCTTTTAAAAAAGGCAGGTCTGCAGCCAAGGGATGAGAAAGTGCTGCTCTGAATCATGATGCCTTACAAAGGAAGATAGGCCGTAGGTATTTTTGCCTGCAGAAGTTAGTGGGGATTGAAGGGAGTGGAAAGAGGAGAGAGAATGGGGATTGGGAACAACCATTTATGTTCTTAGCTCATTACACAATCCTCTAACATATGTTTTAACAACTGCATATTATTCTACTGTAACCTGTGAATTGCTTAATGAACATGTACTAGGTTCCAGAGACTATCTTTTTGTGATCCACATCGACCCTATTTTACACATAAGAAAACTGAGACTTAGAGAAGCCTAAGTTGATTATTTGAACCTTAAACTACCTGATTCCCAAACTCAAGTTCTTTTCTGAACTAGAGGTTCTCAACAAGGCTACACACTGTAAATACCTAGAGAACATTTAAATCACACAGGTGCCTGGACCCCAACCCAGACTAAAGGAATCTAAATCTCTCAGGTTGGTTAAGATACCTATTTCTGACTTCCTTTTTCTTTTTCAGCTTTAGCAAAGTCGCTTCCTTCTCTTCCCCCCATTTGCTGCTTCACTAAAGTCATCAAAAAAATCTCAGAAGGTCCTGAGTGTCTTTAGCCAGAGCATGGTCGGTTCCCGGTGTATAATGATAGGCCACTACATGCTGAAAGGCTACAGTACTTTCTCATTGCAGTGAGAAATGATGGGACACGGTGAGGTGGTGTCTTCCCGGGAGGCCAGAGCAGAGTGTATGTCAGTGCAAAGGATACTGACACAGTAGGAGGATACTGAATCAGACACTGGTCAGATGATGGCTCTTATCATCCGGGGGTTTTTTTGTTTGTTTGTTTGTTTGTTTGTTTTTTGGTTGACAGAGATAGAAAGGAAAGACAGTGTATCTCTGTCCTCTTGGGATTAGTGATTTTCTCTGGAAAACAGCTTCAGAATTGTTATAGGGTGTGGGGCAGTAGGTAGTTTTGCACTATAACCACACTAGTTCTTAAAAATGACAGGTGTTTTATGGGCAACAGAGTGTGCACACATGCACGCACACATTCATATAGCCCCCAAACAGAATAATCCATAAAACAGAGTGATGAGAAAAGTAGAAAATAATTTTTACAGGTAGATGAAGTTGGCAATATTTCAGTTAGGATACATGATATTTTGCCATCTGCAAAGCTATGTGACTACGCCAGTTGTCGGGTTGATACAATAGCTACACTAATTGCATGGCTAGGCATTTCTCAACTAAAGCCAAAATATTCTGTTATTTTAGTTACACTATGTTTCCATTTGTATTGTCAAGACTAGGGCTCACATCCTTCAAACCCATTGTATAGACTGGGTCACAAACCCCTCACATGTCAGGCTGGGTCACCAGACCCCTCACATGCCAGGCTGGGTCATAGACCCCTTGCACGCAAGTACATGCTAGGTAGTTGGAAAAGATCCCAGGAGCCATTGGCAGATGACATGAGCTCAGTCCTCAGCAGTAGCAGTAGCAGCTTACAGGTCTGGCAGCAGCAGCAGCAGCAGCGGTGGCCTCTCGGGGCATCCCAGGGGCCCGGGCAGCAACAGCTTGCAACAACAGCCTCCAGCAGCAGTAGCAGACTCCCCGTGGTCTTCCCAGGGACATTTCAGAGGCGGGGGTGCCATGGATCAGAGCCACTCATACTTTATACTTAAGTCCATAACCCAGGACACCTGTGTGCACATGCGCAATTACATTAGACAATAACCAAAGAACACCTGGGTACACGTGCATATCTACTTCAAATGCTCGGCAGGACTGTGAACATCTGAAAGGCCTGGACCATTTTCCTATATTTTCCCAACACCATCCAACGCATTTATAAATATTTTCTTCCTTTTCACCAGAATGTAAGTTTCTTTTTTCTAACTGCCAGTTATTTCCAAATGCCAAAGTGCTCCAAGAATAAAGTTTTGAGCAATGTGTGTGCCATGTTGGCAAGCAAAGTTAGGTGGCTCCTGTTTTACCATACATAAAAAAAAGTATGAGAACATGTCCAGAATACCGACAGCCATGAGTTAGGAAGGCCGAAGGCCTGTCCATACAGGTGATAATAATAGATTTCATTTCTTTCAATTCAATTCATTCATTCTTTTATTCACTCACTTGTTCAACATCTATTAAGCAACTTACGTGCTGAATGACATCAAACACTACTAGAAAACAAGGATGAAATAAAACAATGTCTTTTAAGTTTAACTAAAGAAATCCTAGTGACAGAGTGAAGTGTCAAAATGTATTGTTTCAGGGAATGATGATGACATGTAAAAACCCGAAGCTGTCAAGGTCAAGGTTGCTCCCTACCTGACAGGCTATGTGGGGTTGCCACCATTCTGAGGGGCCTCAGATGCGGACGGTACATGCTGAAGGTCCTCGGATGGGGTCTTCTAAACTTCAGTGACATTCTTTGACAGTTTCTGTTCATGTCACGCTCTTTCTGAATGTGGAAAACCGTGTAAGCGCCAGTAGAGAACATTATTACTTCAGGTAGCTAAACTGCACCATGATCACCACATAAAAGATTTACATTTGCTAACTCAGTTTTGAAGATCAAAATATTTCACCACATAGAAATTATTTTCATCTCAAGTTGAATAAAGTATCATTGTAAAAAGTTGTGTAAAATGATGAGCTTTTGGAAGATTTATCTTTTCAGCACTTAGCACTGTGGGTAATATGTAACATTTTGGCAACTGAAGGGAACAGATGGCATCTTTCTGGCTGTATCAGGTGTTGGACAGCGAGCATTAGCAAGCTGGCAGAGACCCACCTGAGATTAATCCATAGGAGAAAAAAGATATGAAATATTAGCACCCGGAGAGCTTGTCAGTAAATTTTTTTTTTCCTTTAAAGAAACTGGAAACAATTGCATGTATTTTCTTTTCTTCTGTACCAGTAAAATACTTCTAAAGTGCAGAGGTATATTTTGTTCAATCCACTTGGTTACTCAACTAATTCATGAATAAGTATGAATTATAGGTCTGCTGTGTGTACAACACTTTTTAAACAGCTTTATTGAGCTATAACTCATATAATACACAATTCACTCATTTAAAGTGTACAAAATCAATGGCTTTTTAATATATTCATGTTGCTGTCCATCAGTCACCACAATCAATTTTAGAATCTTTCCATTCCCCAGAAAGAAACCCTATACCCCTTTTCCCCCCTACTCATCCCCAACCTGTCCCCCCCTCCTCCTACCCTAGGAATTCACTAATTTACTTTCTGTCTCTATAATTTGCCTGTTCTGGACATTTCATATAAATGGTATCATACAGTATATGATCCTTTGTGACTGACTGGTTTCTTTTGCTTAGCATAATGTTTTCAAGACTCATCCATCTTGTAGTACATATCATTTATTTTTATTACCAAATAATACTCCACTTTATGTTTATCCATTCACCAGCTGATGGACATTTAGGTTGTTTCTGCTTTTTGGTATTGTCAATAATACTGCTATAAATTTCCATGTACAAGTTTTGTGTGGACATTTGGTTTTTTTGTTTTTGTTTTTGATTTTTTTCTCTTGGGATATACCTAGGAGTGGAATTGCTGGGTAATGTGGTAATTCCATGTTTAACTATTTGAAAAACCACCAGACTATTCTCCAAATCGGTTGCAACATTTGATATTCTCACCAGCAATATATGAGGGTTCCAATTTCTCCACATCCTTTCAAACACTTTTTATTTTCTATTTTATTATAACCATTCTAGTAGGTGTGAAGTAGCATCTCATTGTGGTTAGATTTGCATTTCCCTGATGGCTAATGATGTTGAGCATTTTCTCATGTGCTTATTAGCCATGTGTATATTTCTTTGGCAAAATGTCTATTCATATCCTTTGCTCATTTTTAATTGGATTGTTTGTCTTTTTATTATAAATTTCTAATAGTTTTTCTGTATTCTAGATATAAGTCTTTTATCGGGTATATTATTTGCAAAAATTTTCTTCCATTCTGTGGGCTGCCTCTTCACTTTCACAATGCTTTTATTAAGAAAGATTTTGGAGGGGAGCAAAAGATTGAGACACTGTTTTATAATCTTTAGAGATTAACTTAATGCTTAGATGTTATTTTTGCCTGATCCTACCTTGCATCTGTTGGTAATAGTACCCCATTGTTTTTCTTGCTGGACTATCCCTTATCTACTCTTAGTCTATATAATTTGAGTAGAGCTGACCCCTTTCCCCAGCTCCAGAATGGACACATGAAGTAGGCCTGGCCAATCAGAACCTTTATATTAGATCAGGGTCTAGCCAAGAGAGAAAAACCACACCAGTTGTGTGAACAGAGAGAATTTAATATAAATAAGTATTAATTGGCATAAAGTTGTCAACCAGGTAACTAAATAGCTAAAAAGTGAGCTCTAAGAATTCTGTAGGTAGCAACTGCAAGAAGCAGCTCCTGCCCTTAGGTTGGTTAGAATTATCAAAACTTAAAGCTTGGAGAAGGAGCTCTGTGGAGCTGAAACCTCTGGCCCTAATTACTGTGTTGATGTCTCTTAGGTCAGAGGAGGGGCACTGAGGACCACGTACTCAGACAGATTTCAGAAGAATGGGCTCTAGCCATCTAGTGCTGGTGTTTGGTTCTCCAGTCGGGGGAGGTGGGTTGAGGCAATAAAGCTGGTTCTGCAAGTGTTGCAGGCTGGATTGAGGAACTACTTCAGTAAGAAATTGCTGCTGCATGAGTGACACAAACAAGAGCCACAAGCAGTAAGCTCACAGGAAACAACAGAAAGAAGCAAGTCCTTTCCTCCTCCACCCTCCTTCCGGGTCCCGCCTCTAGAGCCCCTTATTGGCAGAAACTGATAAAAAGTAGATGTCACCAGAGAATTGTGGGTTGCAGAGTTCCAGTTCCAATATCACGATGCAGAGTATAAAAAGGTGGGCTTGGAGCTGGCATAATCCACCCCTTCAGCTATGTGGCATCCATATGCACCCTCTTATACATATTTGAATTTTCATACAACAATTAACTCCCTCTTTCACCTAACCTGATGCAAGTATATTTCATACAAATGAAGATGTTCTCACTGTCTTCTCCAAATGAGCAAATGCAAAGTCCCAACGGTCATTGTAGCTATCTCTGAGCTATGCTAATTACTCCCTAAATTTTGGTCTCAGTGCCACCAGAAATTCTGTTATCTAAATAGTAACAGGGGCCGAGCCCGTGGCGCACTCGGGAGAGTGCGGCGCTGGGAGCGCAGTGACGCTCCCACCGCAGGTTCAGATCCTATATAGGAATGGCCGGCGAGCTCACTGGCTGAGTGCCGGTCATGAAAAAGACAAAAAAAACCCCAAAAAAAACCAAAAAAAAAAAAAAAAAAAAAGTAACAGAATTAAGTGGTAAAGGTAACCTCAAAAGTAAAACAAAACAAAACAAAACAAAAAACTCATAAAATAATTAGGGGAAGGAGGAGAGAGAAGAAAATAGTATATATGTGTATGCGTATAATTTCATTATATATAGTATATATTATATATGCATATGTTATGTATATATTATATATGCATATGTTATATATGCATTATCTATATATGCAAACATAATATATATGTACAGATGTATATTACATACATGTGGACATAGACATATAGATAACATATGCACAAAACAAGCAAGGAAGAAAATATTTATATCTGGTAGAAATACAGTTTATGTAACTGGTCACAAGGACATAGTTGATATTATCAACTTCCTTCTGTATTGTATTAGCTATTTATCATTGTATAACAAATTACCCCAAAACTTAGTGGCTTACAACAGCAGCAAACATTTATCTCATGTGGTTTCTGTTGGTCAGGAGTGGCTTAACTGATTGGTTCTGCCTCCTGTGAAATCACAGCCAAATGTTGGCTGGCGTTGCAGTCTTCACAAGGCTTGAGTAGAGCCAGACTATCCACTTCCAAGACTGCTCAGTCACATTGCTCGTAAATTGATGCTGGCCACTGGCAGGAGGCCTCCCTTCCTCGCCACGTGGACTTCTTCATAGGGCTACTTAAATGTCCTCACAATGTGGGAGCTGGCTTCCCCAGAGCAGGAGAGATCCAAAAGAGAGCAAGATGAAAGCCACCATGTTTTTTACGTCCTGGTGTTAGAAGTCACACACCGTTATGTTCATAATGTTAATATCCTATTGGTTACATGGGTCAGCCCTATCCAGTGTGAGAGAGGACACACAAGCTCACCACGTTTCCTTTGAACTTGGCCAGAACCCTAAGCTGTTTTATTATTGGGGAGGTAGCACAAACCTGCATTCCTGGAGGGTCTGAATATGCAGTAGTTCTGCCTCCTTTTGTTTGTAGGTAGTTTTTCATTAACATTTACTGTCAGAAATAGAAATACTAAGAGGCATCCTAGAAGCTCTGCTAGATTCCAGAAATAGTTCTCCCTACTCTCATCCTCCAGCAACAATCCAATTTGCTTTTGGAAATTAGGATCAATCATTTCAACGAGTAAAGTAACTCACTTCTTTGTCTATTGGTTCAGAAGCATAAGCAACCCCAAATGACCTGGTGGCAATCTCACCTGCCAGATCAATGGAATTATTATTGTGCCTATGATAGAAGCATTCCTCCTTTGGCAACAAGACCTCCAAATCAGCAGAGCTCAAAGTTGTGGGGGAAGGAAGCAAAAATTCTTCGAGTGGGTTTTAAGACATAATAGTGTGAGTAGCTACTCCCACTTCTACCTCTTAATTCCTGAACCCATGTATTTTGGCTCTGGGATAGACATGCCATATATTGGTGTCTGATTTATAGCTTATACTTAATCTTGTAAGATAGAATCTCCATCCTTTCAGGGTGTTGTCTCAAAACTGGTACTGCAAGCGATGGGTATATAGCAAGAACACTTAATTCTATGAATTCCTTAATCAGAAGAAATGCTGGCAGAATACCATGATGGCAGACAGGCATTTTGTTAACTCCATAGATGATGCTGGCAGAAGCACTATGGGCAAGGAAAGAAAATTCATATACAGAATAGGCTCTGTTCCACTGAGGATAAATTTCTATTTCCTCACGTTAGAAGGGATCCAGTGTAATCAACCTGCCACCAAGTGGCTGACTTGTTCTCTCTTCCTGTCCCCCAGGATGGTGCCAAATTGGGGGCTCAGTGTGGATCTCCGTTGTTGGCATGTTAGGCACTCAGCAGTACTGGTAGCTGGGTCAGCTACATTGTTGCAGGCCATGCATAGTCTCCATTCCTGCCACCATAACCACTTTGTTCATGGGCCCATTGGGCAAGCACTCAACTGACTGGGGAAAAAAGCGGACTGACATCCACAGAATGTGCCATTTTGTCTAACAAGTTATTGAGAGCCTCTTCTGCAGTGAATGCCTTTTTTTAAAGGGATCTGAACCAATGACCTCAATGTTATAAGTCTGCACCCTAACCAACTGAGCTAAATGGCCAGCCAGAAGTGAATGTCTATTGATGGGCATTCACATGGGATACAAATATCTTCATACTCTGTCCATTCTGAAGGATCCATCCACAGAGCTCTTCTCAAGACATCTTTCTCACCAATCTTCCAATCCTGTTCTTTCTAAGTCCCTAACTATCCATAAATCAGTGAAGATCTAAAATTCTGGCCATTTTTCAAGTCGAACAAAGTGGACAATGAAATGTATTGTTTAAAGCTCCACCAATAGGAAGCTTTCTCTTCATTGCTGTCTTACTGGGCCATTTGTGAATGGGTTTTAATGTTGCAGCTATCCACTTTTGGTTGCTGGCAACATATAGTATGGAAATATCTAAGAACCAGGATCCAGTTTTTTCCTCTTCAGGCGACTGATCATAGGAAATCCCCATGCGGCCGTAAGTATAAATTGAGGGAGAGGAGACAATGCAGAAGAGGCTGGTGTTGAAGGAAGCAGAGCCACTTGCTCATGCAGCTTGCTTTTGCACCTGCTGGAACCGCTTAAGCCTGATCTCTTATCTATCATTTCTACTAGATGCACATGACCACCCTTATGAATTAATGGGTCAGATAACTTCCAGTTAGGTATAGGAAGTTCAGGTTGCTGTTCATTTAATGTCCCATACTTAGGTCTCCATCAGGGCCCAATAGCATCGTTGTAGCTGTTTCTCAAAAGATAATAGTTATTGGCAGAAGAGGATATGAATTTTCTCCAAAACCTGAGGTGTGTGCTGTGATTCTTCTACTGTATTTGTCAGACTTGATGCTGCTACAGACACTTTCAAGTATTATTGGATCTGGTGGCCCAAGCCGAAAAACAGCTTGCACTGCAGCCTGGACTTGCTACAGAGCCTTTTTTGCTCTACTTCTCACTCAAAACTCTCAGCTTTATGGGTTACCTAGTAATTGAGTCAAATTAACAAACAGAAATGTAGTATGTATTGTCTCCAAAGCTCAAAATGTCCTGCCAAGCTTTTGTGCCTTTTTTTGTGTGTGATAGCTAGTTGCGGGGCAGCAATATATCTTTAAGAGGTCATTTTGACATGCTACGGATGATTGGACCCTCAAAATTTCATGGAGGTGGCAGATACATGACTTTTCATAAGGTTTATCTCTCACCCTTTGGTTAAAAAGCTTGACTGCGTTTGTAGTATTTGCTACTTTCTACTTATCAGATTCAATTTGCATAATGTCATCAATGTATTAGGCAGTGTGATGTTGTGTAGAATGTCAAGATGATCAAGATCTCTGCAGACTGTATTATGGCTGAAAGGCAGTGAGCTGACATACGCATGAGGCAAGACTGTGAAGATATGCTAATGACTCTGGTGTACTAATGACCCTGTCAAGGAAAAGCAAAGGTCTTTTGGTGGTCCTAGCAAATTGGTCAGGTGGAGGGGGAAAACATTTTCTATATCAGGTGCCAGGAGCTGTGTTGATTTGTTCCAGCAAAGACTTTACATCACATCCGGAAAAGCTGCTACAAATCACTCTTGATTAATATTAAAATAATGCAGTCATGTTTTAAGATCCATGCCTTCTGCACAGTCCCAACAGATGTATTAAATGGAGAGGTAATAGGAATAAACATTTCTGCCTTATTCAAGCATTTCATGATGGTAATAATCTCTGCAATTTCTCCAATGATGTCCTGTCTTTTGGTTTACTATCCTGATAGGAAGAGAAATTCCAACAGCTTCCACTTGACCCTTCCTACCCTAATAACCCTTAGTCTATAAATGAGATAGAGCCAATAATATGGGGACACAACCAGTTGCCCAGTATGTTTGCAACAATTATACATTATAGAACTGAGAGGTGTGAAGGAACAGGGTGGACTCAGGGACCTATTAAGCCCACTGGATTCAAACTTGGCCTATATCTCAATTTATCTATCACCTGACCACCATAAACCCCCACTTTGAATGGCAGACCAGGACCCTAGCAATTAGCATCAGGGCTGGTCTAGTAATCCCCAAAAGGTATGGGTATTTCTATTTCCCAACACACATTCCCTCTAGGAAATGGCCACAAGTCCCGTTGGAGAAGGCTTAGAGGAAAATTTACAGTATATCCTCGTAACAATGCTTCAGGGTCCTTCCTCAAAAGAACCTAGCCTCCCCTTAAATTAAGGCATTCTGGGTCTGTGAACTGGTTAAGGTCTGGAAACTAGATGAGAGGCCATGAATCTCCTTTGTGGTAGACCTGAACTTATTTCATTTTCATTCATTCAACAAATACATATTTATCATCATATTCCTAGTACACACTGTCATAAATGTTATAAGGGAAAAGCAATGATCTAGTCAGATCTAACTGAAAAATATAACTATAAAGACTACTTGAAGTAGTTTCATATCCAATATTATTGATAAACCGGTTATGTCTTGAAATTTAGTAGCCATCTGATAGCAAAGATTTTTAAATAATTTATCTTTACCATCTTTTAAATTGGGGCTTTTTTGTGTGTATATTTTATAATGTGCAGCAGTAAATTTATGTAGTTGATAAGTACACAGATGTTAGAGGTGTACATGTGCTTTTTAAAATTTTTTACTGTCAAGGATGTATGATTAAATGTTTGGAGGCCACTAATCTAAGATCATATGAGTGATCAGTTCCTAAACAGTCCACACATGTAATCTTCTGACTTTATTCCTTATCTCTTGACTTTATTCCCAGTTTTCCACACACCTAATCTTTTGACTTTATTTCCATTTAGTTTCTCAAAAACATATACATATCTTTGAGATGTAAAACAATTGGGAATAAAATCAAAAGACTTTATAAGCAGTATATGTAAAAAGAGTATCATAGTAACCAATCTTATTTTTTTCATTTACACCTAAAACTAAGAATTCCTAAGAAACTTATAGTACAATTAAATGATGTTTAAAAAACATTTTTAAGAATTCACTATTCATTCTACTCATCTATGAAAAATTATTAATTAAACCTGTCAAATCACAGCCATTTTGCTCTATCTAGATGGCAAAGACATAAAATACAAATCTATTAGTTCTATGCATAAAGAGAAAGGGAACTCTTTTTACCTTTGAAACTACAGTTTCAAAGTTGTTCTAAAACAGCTTCTATAATCTATATCTTGTGGGTATGAGAAATGGCTATAGGGCTGTAAAAATGTAAGGAATACAGAATCTTGCCTAAACACAACTGCAAACACTTATTGTGAAGTGTTAATAAAAAATAGTCATCTTCAGAAACACCATTTTTCAGACTGGCAAAACTTTCCAAGAGTTTAAAAGTGCATGTATTACACTTTTATATTGAGCAGAGCTTTCAACATTTATTTTTTCTTAAACCACAAGATGAATTATAATCACATGTGCATACACCCACGGCTCCTCTCCCCGAGTGCATGGAGAAAACAAAACAAGCAGTGATAAGGACTTTAGGGGTGGTGGTATAAGGGTAGTATTCACAGAAGAATTGTAGTCCAAAGATACGTGATTCTTGTGTCAAATTACTTTTAAAGAAATGTTTGGGAAATGTTACTGGGAAAATATATATATGACTAGTCAAAAGTTTAAAAATATTAAGTAATATACTTTATCATCATAATTTTAATATTTTAATAATTACTATTTCATAAAAATGAGTTTTCCAGCTGTCCAGCTCAGGCACTATTAATAGACAATCAGATAGTACTGTAAGTATAAATAGATTTCATCAAAAAATATATAAAATATATGCATTTTAGCACATTAAAATTAATACTATCAGTGTATATTTCACCTGCTTTATCACTGTCTACATTTGACTAGGTAACACTAACTCTCGTCATTTTTCACAAATGTTACCTTTCCTCACAGGAACTATAGGTTTACTTTTTCCCAGTATCTTTGCCTTCCCCATTAAAAATGTTCCTACTGTCAAGAATTTAAAATGGAATCATGAAATTACAATCCAAACACTACTTTGCCTTTCCAGATAATAGTTTGTTACTTCCTGCTGTAAAGCTGTAATTCCACTTTGCATCAAAGAAGCATCACTAAATTCAACTGAGAATGACATTTCTGTAGCAATAAATTTTGTCTTGCATTTTAAAAACATCATGTATTTTAGCCATTGATAAAGTCATAATGTACTTCATATCTGATCATAACACTGTAATGGTACAAAACTGAGGACAAATGCTCTAAGGTATCACAGGAAACTCCAAGTCAGGAGCTACTGATCGGATTTCACTTCTCCAACAACTTTATGCTTCAATCTTACAGTGCAAAGACGTTTTAATTTTGGCCCCATGGACAAACGACTGGGAGTGTGGTGGGGAATGAGGAGACTGAGACAAGTTTGGTTAATCAATTCCTAACTGAACTGATTCTAATTTAGATACTTTTCAATAACAGTCATAGTAAATCTTAAAGAGAATATTATTTTGAAACTCTTGCTATTAAAGTTAACATTTACATCTGAGAGAAAATCACCATTCTTAATGGACAAAAGGAACTCAAAAAAAGTGAAGTTTTTTGCCAAGCACCTTTTAAACAAGAGGTTCTTAGGGGAAACTGAATAAAATGACTTCCAACCAAGAATACTATATTTTGCTAGATTATCAATGCAACAAATATGAGGACAGAGACACAGAGGCTCAAAAAATATATTTCCTATGCACTCTATGCTCCACTACAGCAAAAAAGAAAATCAAGAAAGAGTGAAATGAAGAATATAGAAAATTGAAGTGACAAAAATTAAAGTATTCTCTGGATAAGGGCAGGAAGTACCTAGGTGATAGCTAAACAATATGCTCAGCAGAAAATCTTTCCATTTTGGAGGACATGAGGGATTCAGAAGTATCTTGAGAGAAAAAAAATAACCTCACAGTATCTGATGGGTATGACCATATGGAAAATTATATTGTGAGGTCCTTTAAAGAGTTATTGGAGGATGCAGCAAGATTAAGTCAGATGCTAAAGGAAAATAAGGCCATTATTTTCAGAAATACCGAAATAGTACAATAAATACACTTTAATCATAGCCTGCCACTTGGTTCAGCAGTGAGCAAGGTGAACAATCAATATCGACCCTAGTTGTTATAATGAAAATACTGAATCTGCGATGTGTAAAGATTAAAATATTTACATACTGGAAAAAAAGTGGAAGAGTATAATAAGCAAAATTTCTATTCTTTCTAGTAGGAAGTCAGTAAATAATGGATGAATCAAAAAGTAGCAGAATATTCACATAATTTGTAAATAAGAAGGTAAATTCTACAACCATTAGAAGAGCTGAAAGAGGAAGTTTCCTCTGTGAAAGTAAAGGAGAGATTGCCTCTTTGTCACAAGCCTTTTAGAACTATCTGACTGTTAACTATTTGCATATAATGTTTGGGGGTGAGAGTGGGGGTGAATTACATTGAAAAACAACCTCCCAAAACCACTGAGTAAGAAAAGTAAACACGGTCACACCTAAACCCATCCACTCTTTATTTTACAAATAATTTTAGGCAAAGGCATATGGGTCAATATTCATTTACAAAAATGTTTAGTCTTTTATTGTAAATACTTCTAAAGTTTTAAAAATAAATACACTTTCCACATTTGAGTGTCTTTAAAAGTATCCAAAGGATTCATTATCCTTCTGCATTCTGCTTCTCAGAAAGCACTTTTGAGGTAGATCTGTTCCGGATTCTTTTTCTCTTTCTTTTCTTTCCAGAAGCAGGTGATTTTGTGTCCTGTGCTTTTTTCTTTTTCTTCAAACAGCTAAGAGGATTGGGGCCACTTATTTTCTTGCGCTTTTTTCTTCTCTGTTCAGGGTTTTTCACCAAACCCTGCTCCTCTTTGAGTTGCTTAATACTTTGTTTCTCATGCACTGAGACAAGCTGTCCTGACTCTACCGCTTTAACAAAGGCAATTGTTGTAGGAGAAGGTTTGTCCAAGACTATAGTGTTCTGAATAATAAACATGAGAGGAACTCCAGGCTTTTTCTTTACTTTCACAGACAAATTCTGATCCTGTTAAAAAGAATAGAATTCTTTAGTTCAACTATGTCAATTAAGTTAAGTTGCCTTAAATAAGTTTCTAAGAACTTAAAGAGGGCTGTAAAAAAATAAAAATAAAAAAGATCACAGATTTTATTTTTCAAATTAGTATATCTCACTAGTGGGGATATATTTTATGATAAATAAAAAAAGAAAAACATAAAAACTGAGCACAAAGTTTAAGTAGCATCAACGTGAACTGTATTTATCAATATTCTAGGGCCATGTACTACAACCTAATGCAAAGTAAATGTGTTAAGTGGTTTCCCTTGTTTCTGCTCTAAGATATTCTTTGGAAAAGGTCAAGAATGCTCACAGAGGTTGAAGGAATAGAAACTAAATAGGAATTAGCTGACTCATTCTTGATTCAGTTCTGCCTCTGTGTAATGTTATAATTCTGAAAGTATATTTAAGCAAATCTGTATGCACGTGAACTTCTTAATTATTAACAACTCTAACAGTCTCTCTTCTCCTGCCTGCCAGTCTTTAAAAGCAGAAATATTCCATATTGGTGGTACAGTCTCAAACAATATAAAGCATGGCTCTTCAAGAAACAGTATGAAATATAGGAACATGAAAAAACAATTATGAACACAGAACTAAAAATCTTTGTTCTACTTAACTTCCCTTCAAGAACCCTAAGACAAATCATCACGTCTGTCAATAATTTCTCATTTTAAAAAAAGGAACTTCAATAACTATGAAGAAATCAATATGCTTAAGGTTCTCTTCTCAAATTCTCAAATGCCAACTGCTTTTTACTGACTGGAAATTAACTTAAAAGCCTGTATTTTCAAAAGTCTAAGCACTTTAATAAATCACTTCCACCTCATTTTTCCTGATTATAAATAGTTCCACATTAAGCATAAACAGAAATGGTTAAAACCAAGTTGGGGTTTTAAAAGTAGTATCACCTGTGTTGACACAAAATAATGATGAGGATTTCCCTCTTCAACCATTGAAAGCAGACATTCTGAGCCACTCACTGCATTCTTGAAATGGGGACAATTTCGAACTTGGCATTTTTGTGCAATCAGTTTTGCCCCATATAAGTCTTTCCCCAATGTTTCTAACTCTTTTAACACACATCTGAAAAAAAAAAAAAAATGTTATTAGTGGCACACGTTTATAACAGATACCATAGTGTAATAAGCTTCTACAAATTGGTACACTTTCAAAGTATTTTCAGTTCAGAAAAGTAAAAATTCTCAAGTCATCAGGTTGTTTAAAAACAATCACAACTTCTTTTCGCTCTGCATTTTCTATTAACATAAGCCAATGTTCTCAAAATCTCATGTATAAAGCACCCATATCAGAATAACATAGTGATATTAAATTATATTAACTTATAGATCCTCTCTCATCCCCAAATCTGTACCTCTTCCCTCACTCCCATGCCCACAAGTTTCCATCCTAAGTGTTCCCCACTTTATCAAAGTGGGGAAACATTAGACCTGGAGTATAAACACGCGGATTGGAGGTTGACATGGACTTTACTGGCTATGAGGGATGGAAGCTTGTCCTGTTCACCAAGGCTTCCTCGGTGGCTGGAGCAGTGCTTGGCATATGGCTTGTACTTTAACAGAGTTGAATAAATGACCTTGGGAAATTTTCTTCATCTCCAGTCCTGAGTTCTTTTCCTGGGGATCGAAGATGCTACCTCAGAGGGCAGTTGTGAGGCTTGAAAATGTTTAGTTTAAACTAGGAAGAGCTATGCAAATAACAGCAACCATTTAAAGAGGACTAAGTTTTGGATAGCGAAAAATGCTCTACGTACACTACACCTCTCTGACTTCACAGCAACCTTATAAGCAGTTACGATCTCTACTTTTCAAATGAGCCATTCTAGGCTTACAGAGATTAACTAACTTTCCCAAAATCACAGAAGTAGTAGAACTAGGACCAAGATTGGAAGCCGAGTCCGGATGACTGGAAAACACCAAGCTAACAACACGTGATGTTCACAGCGCACTGTACCTTCTGCCTACGTCCTAGATACTCGCCTGACCTCCTTAGCGCTGCGCTTAAGTGTCAGCTCCTCGTGGGCGGGGCGCTGTGCACCTCGCGGGCTCGCAGTGGAGGCCACACCCGGGCCCCTGTGCGCCTTCTCCCCGACCCCGCCGGGCCTACCTAGTGGTACACAGCTGCGTCTCCCCCATGAGGTAGCGGGGCAGCTGCTCCCGCAGCTGGATGCGGCCCCGCAGAGCCGCCTGACAGAAAGTGCCATCCAGTAGGATCTGGTATGGTTCGCGGACTCCAAAATTGTTGCGGAAGAAGCCAAGATGCTTCTTGGCATGTTTCTGCCTCGTGATCTTCATGCCTGGTTTACCGGGCCGAAGCCACCGGACCAGGAAGCGGCAGCAAACGCCTCACGTACTCCCTGACACCCACAGGGCCGGCTTCTCCCGGAAACGAGTCACCCTTAGCCCCGGAAGCAAACGCCCCGCCTCTCGGGCCTGCCCCCTGGTGTACGTACTGCCCCGACGAGCGCGCGCTTCGGGCGGGCCCTCGGGGGCGGAGCTTGTTCCTGTGCAGAAAAACTGCGGGAGTCTGTGCGGAGGCGCACATGCGCAGTCCTATGCCAAATTGAAAAAACGTGCACGGTACGTTAGCGCGTTACCTGACTCGTAGCAAACCTCTGAAAGACCGGCAGTATAACAAAAATTAGTGGTAATATTGAGGCTTAATATGTCCCAGACACTGTCCCTAGCGATTCACCCTACATTGTTTCCCTTAATGTTTGTAATTCCCAAGTGAGGGAAGGAAAGGGGCCAGTGTATGTTGGACAGTTGTGACCGGTAAGGTTTGTACTGGCTGCTTTCCCATGAAGTTAAGCACGTTTACTAAGGGCACATACCTGGTTCCTTAGTGTCTGGAACCCAGGTCGCCTGACTGAAGTTCAAATGTTCTCGCTGTACCCCCGTAGGAAATAACTGTCAGGGCAAGGAGTCCCACTATTTTGCATCTCCCCCTTAAAACCATCCTAAATCACTCACAGGGTGTTTTGGAAGAATTCTTAAGAGCTTCATTTTCTTCATTTCCCAAGAGTCAGAATCACTGAACTTGAGTCCTGGTTCTGCTAACTACAGCTGTTTGATCTTGGACAACCCCCCAAGAGAGCTGGGTTCAGCTCTCTCTTTGTAAAATTGGTTGCATGTCTAGATTAGTTTCAAGGACACTCTTTTTAAGTCCATAGTCTCTGACACTGAAAGACTACATATTGGGCTAGTAACAGGAAGGTACAAAGCTGACTGAAGGTGTAGAAATCACATGGCCAATTTGATTAATGAAGAGAGCGGATTTCAAGTTCTCCAGCGGCTAACTGCTGAGTATCCACTTCAATTCAAGGCAAAATAATCAAAGAATTCAGAGAATGGAATTTTACATTTTTGTCCCGGACTGGAATCAGTCCCAGATCTAGTTTTGGCTAAAGATTGAAAGAACCAACACAGAAAAAAATGATTTACAACGTGATTGAAATGTATTGTTTGCATTTGGGGTTTTATTTCAATATATGGGTTTATGAAATTGAAACTAAGATCTTCTATAATGTTAGCCTTAACCTGAGTCTCAGCACATCACTTAGATGGCTGCTTCCATTTAACTGAAAATAAATTTAGGAATTGGAAATTATGAAAAGTCATTGTAGTGCTGGATTCATGGTCCTTGTGGGTAATTGCTCACTACTTTCCACTTTGAATCCTCTCTTTATCCCTGTATGCCAATTCCCAACCCTGACTATATTCCCACCACAGGCAGAGAAATGATACCACCTCAGCCTTGCAAAATGGTTAAAACATTTTTCAAAATACTCTCACAAATTTATCCACCAGCTCCTTGGCTACTTTTTGGTAGTAAGAAAAATGTAGTGCAGCATGAGGAATTTGAGTCATATTCTAGTTTTTTGTTGTTTTTTAATTTATTAAACTATAGTATAATTCTTTTCAAACTCTGTGTATATGACAGTGCCAATTTGCACAACTACCCTTACTACAAAAACATGAAGACCACCTATAATGGTGATCACATTTAAAGCAGAATTTTCTATAATAGCAGTGTTTCTCAAAACATGATCCTAGAACATGCAGAAAAAGCTGAATGTGCTTGTTTAAAATACCCGTTTGTGATTCAGAATGAGAAGGGTATCATATTACTCCATTTCTGTTGCTTATAACAAAATACCTGAAACTGGGTAATTGAAAAAAAAATGTATTGCTTACGGTTTCTGAGACTGGGAAGTCCAAAGTCCTTCTGGTGGTGGCGACAGTGACCCAGTGGTCTCACATTGCAAGGTGGCAGAAGCAGAGAGAGCAAAAGAGAGGCAGACTCTTCATACTCCCATTAAAGCCCTCCAAACTACACCCATGAGCACCGTTTTTAATCCATTCACTATGGTATGGTCCTACAACCTAATCACCTCTTCAAGGCAACCCCTTTCAATTACCATAATAGTATTTCCCACCCTCAACAGTTACAGTGGGGATTAAGCTTTTAATATTTGAAACTTGGGGACACAATTCAAGCTTCAATGAATTTTGGGGGAACATAATTCAACCCACTACAGGTACTATTCAGAGCAGAAGTGACATTTATTAAAATCTCCCAAGGTCATTATTATGCTCATTAGAGTTGCTGAAGGACCTTTTGCAATAAAGCACCACTGTTCACCCAATAGGATATTTTCGTTAATTGGTCCACTTAATACAGTTTTGTCCAGATGCCAAATGATCTAGTTATGGAAAAATCAAGATTTGGCCACAAGCAAGGCAGAAGCCAAATATTGCCGTTATTGCATGAACTATTTGGATATAAGTTTAAACCTGAAATTTTATTTTGAAAATTACTGTAATATCAGTACAATAGTTCCCCCACCCTGCATCTGTGGTTTTGCTTTCCGCAGTCAACCATGGCCTGAAAATGGTAAATGGAAAATTCCAGAAATAAACAATTCATAAGTTTTAGATTGCACTCCATTCTGAGTAGTGTGATGAAATCTCAGGTTACCCCAGACATGAATCATCCCTTTGTCTAGAGTGTACGTGCTGTAGTCACTCTTAGTTATCACTAAGCCGTTAGCCACTTAGTAGCCCTCTTGGTTATCAGATTGACTGGCATGATATCACAGTGCATGTGTTGAAGTTACCTTTATTTTATTTCATAATGTCCCCAAAGTGCAAGAGTAGTGATGTTGACATATTGTTATAATTGTTCTATTCTATTATTAGTTATTGTCATTGATCTCTTACTGTGCCTAGTTTATAAATTAAGTTTATCATAAGTATGTATGTATAGGGAAAAACACTACATATAGAGTTTAGTACTAAATGCAGGATCAGGCATCCACTTGGAGTCTTGTAGTGTATCCACCATGGATAAGGGGGGACTACAGTATTAAAAACTTTAATAGTCATTGAAACATTTTGACCCTATAGTGCAGGAACAATAATGCCTTAGCATTGCTAGCTGTTAGCTTTTTTCTTAGGTCACTAACTGGACATTTTCCATGCCAAATAGACATTCATGTTCAGATGTGTAGGTAGGAGATTAATTTGTTTTTTTTATTTTTTCATACTCTTCGTGTTCTTTATTATGTTTGGATAAAATATAATTTATAATGTGATGTTGTTGTACATAATTTTGAAGTTTTTTCTTCATGAAATTTTGATGAAGGCAAGTTGACATAAGAATGATTTGTTCTTGGGCCGGCCCGTGGCTCACTCGGGAGAGTGCGGTGCTGATAACACCAAGGCCCCGGGTTCGGATCCCATATACGGATGGCTGGTTTGCTCACTGGCTGAGCGTGGTGCTGACAACACCAAGTCAAGGGTTAAGATCCCCTTACCGGTCATCTTTTAAAAAAAAAAAAAAAAAAAAAAAAAAGAATGATTTGTTCTTGAAAGGAGTGACTGATTCCCAAATAGGACTTTTTCATGAAAGATTCATGGCCTAATTGAAATTAAATAGGTAAACATTAAATGCAATTTATAAAGTTTGTTTAATTTCATAAACATTAGACAATTCAGCTAAGATATCTATTTTGTTATTATTCTGCCTTATATTCATTTTTAAATATTTATAAGCATTTGTTAACATTTATTAGCTCAGAAAGAATATAATGTTCTGCCTAACATTATCTAGCTAATATGCTTTCTAAGTAAATAATTTAGCTAACTAAATATTTTAAAACAACTTAGGGAAACTCCTTTGTATTGAGGTCCTATTAAGTTCTTCACTAAGATTCCCAAGGATAGACTTCATTACTGTAGACTGTGGACTGTCTTACTGTAAAATTTCGTATATGTCAGAAGATATCATGCAGATTACATCTGGAGGCTTTCACATTTTCTAAAATAATTTTTATGTTTTCCAAATTACAAAAGTAACACACGCCTTGTTATAACAAGTGGAACAATACAGAGATGTTCATTTCTTCTCCCCCACCCAGATAACACATAACAGCCTATTGTGTATCTTTCTTCAATATTTCCATATTCACATATATATCATATGCATACATGCATACATTTGCAGAATTACTCTGTTATGCAAAAATGGAATAATATTTTATCACTTTTATACATTTTTCTTCTCTCACCTAACAATCCTTGTATAAATCCCCACACACATCTCCCCAAAGTCAATTGGCAGAGCTCTCATTCAGTATTTTTAATGGCCGTATGACATTTCCCACAAAATTGCCAAATATAACATAAGAGATATGACGCAGACTGAATTTCCACCCAATATCTCCTCCCTTCTCCTCTCTTATGTGTTCTTTCCTTCTCATTCTCCTCTCTTCTTTATAGTAATAGAATCCCAATTTTATTCTGGACAGTAATATGCTCACATAAGAGTATCCATTCCCCACCCTTCTGTGCAGTTAGGTATAAACACACGATTAACTTCTAGCCAAAGAAACGTAAGTTTAAGTGTCGTAAGCACTTCTGGGAAGGCTGCTTAAAGAAAGTCAACTTAGCTTGGTGATTGACACTTTTGTTTTTTCTACGTCCTTCCTTCCTACTCCCTGGAATTTGGATGCAGTAAATGGAACTTCACCAGCCTATTTTGGGCCATGAGGTAACCTTGAGGATGGAGGCCATGAGGTAATGCTGGCAAAGCAGAGAAGAGAAAGAGCCTGGGTTGCTTGCAACTGTGAAACTGCCTTTCCACACCTAGATTTCCTACCTTTGGACTGGTTTTACATAAGAAGAAAATCAACTTTTGTGTTGGTTTAAAAAAAAAAGTTTTTTAATCTTCTTTTACATGCAGCCAAACCCAATCCTAATTGATAGAGTGAGTTAAAGCTACTTGCCAGAATTAGAGAATTTTAAATTTACAGATGCGTTCTGTGAAAACTCGATGTTGGGTCAGCCCATGGCTCACTTGAGAGAGTGTGGTGCTGATAACACCAAGGCCATGGGTTTGGATCCCGTATAGGGATGGCCGGTTAGCTCACTTGGGAGAGCCTAGTACTGACAACAGCAAGTCAAGGGTTAAGATTTTCTTACCGATCACCTTTAAAAAAAAAAAGAAAGAAAACTTGATGTTGATTAGTGCTCACCAGTACAATTGCCCTTCCATTGAAAATGTTCAAAATCTTAGTTTATAAGTTTTCTCTAAAAGGTAGATGTTTTCAAAGTAAAATAAACCAAATCCTTTTTACATATTATAGAAGCTATCTTGACATTTGTTTCTTTTGAAAATACAAACAATTTGATTTGAACTTGAGAAAAGTTAGTTAAATATGAAGAACCCCAGCTGCTTGGGCAAGGAACATCAAGGAAATGTTAGTGTCACCCAGCTGTCAATTAAAGAAAGCAAGCAGAATTTCTGTATATTGTCCATGCCAGTACCAGTGAGCGATTCCTTCCGATCCAACAACAAAGGAGAAACTGTCTCTTAGAAAAAGGTTTCAGGCTGGCCTGTGGCTCACTTGGGAGAGCGTGGTGCTGACGACACCAAGTCAGGGGTTAAGATCCCCTTACCAGTCATCTTTAAAAAAAAAAAAAAAAAGAAAGAAAAAGAAAAAGGTTTCAAGGGATTTCTGTTTGTCAAGGACATTTCTAAACCAGACAGTAACCGAAAAGTATACACCATTAGTTATCAGATGACTGTTGTCTATGACTATAAAATTAGACTAGTAAATTTGCTTGCTGTGATAGTTTATTTGGATAAAATCATACTTACAGAGAAAAAATACTGCTCTGTTGGGTAACTTGAAAGGAATTCAGTATTTCCTTACAACAAATTTGAGTAGTGCTCTCCATTGGCATTTTGCTAAAAAATATTTGATGGTATTAATTAAAGTGGTGGAAAAAAAAAACTGGTAGAGAAGAGCAAAAAAGTAAGAAGTAGCAGCAATGAGAAAAATATTTTGCTTTGATGCAAAACAAACTACCAGTTGAAATTTAATGAAATGAACTGAAACTGGTAGAGAAATTCATCATATATGGGATCTTTCATTGTAACCTATGAAAGCATTTTAGAAGATTAATGAATCCCTATAAAATTATTCTAGGTAGGCAAATATTATTACTCTTATTTAAAAGAGTTTAAAGATTGAAAATTATGTCAGATTACAGCTTTAAAAGAATTTTCCAAAAACACTATTTATTTATATTGAATAAAATGTTGAAAACAGCTCTTTCACTCATGGTTTTGTATATATTTTTAAGCAGCAGGAGGACTTCAGGGAAGAAATTGAACTCCTGGTGGCAAGAAATTAAACATGCTTTCAATAATCCAGTAGAATATTATTTCAAAGTCTAGCATTTATAACTAAATTACACCAATTCTAGGTATTAATGACATGATATTATACAAAATAAAAGTCACTCTTGGAATCTCAAATTTTTTTCAGTGCAAGATCACTTTGTTTTGATATTAGCTGGCAAGTCAGAAATCAAAATGTTGGGATGAAAAGGTCAAATATCATTTTTTAAATTATTATTATTTTAGCAAACATATAGAAAATACATGCATGCTGAGTCTTATGTATAAGTGAATGTTATTTTCTTTTTATTGCCTCTCACTCTACCCTCTTTATTGTTCCTTTCATAACACTGAACAAATCACTTAGCTCTTCTAAGTATAACCTCCCATAGTCTCATTCCACATATGCACACAGAATGATATATGTAACTTAAATTGATCCCAATCAGACTAAAGAGAAAAACTTTTTTCCCTGTGATTCAGGGGAGAGTTTTTCTTGCAATAAACAAATAAACAAAGAAAAGTGTATCAATTACTATAGGCTACTATTTTGAGATTATAATGATAGCCAGTTTGTGGACAGAACCAAACTATGGCAAGAAGACAGAGTAAAGAGAATCATGAAGAAATGGAACTGGACTCTTCATGCTGCTTCATTTGGAGTTTGCCCTTCTCTAGAAACCCAGTTGCCTGATAGAGTACATTTCCTTCTTGTTTAAAATAATTTAAATTTGGCTCTTTTGTGGTGTTTTTGTTTGTTTCTTTGTTTTGGTTACTAAGCATCCTAACCCGAGAGCATATTTGTCAAATCTAGGTGAAATACTTGCTAAAACTTAAGCTGTAAATGATAGTATTACCAGTGTAGTGCCTTGTATAAAGATACTTAACGATGTTCTGCATGTGTTCTTTTCTCATTCTTGACAACATTGTGAAGAGACTGGGATGCAGAAGTAACTGTTGCTGTTAGCTGCTTTCAACCATCTCTCAAAGGCATTTTTTCCACTTCAGTTAAATATTAAGCAAAGTGTTTAGTGTTTTAAGCCAAATGATTTTCCTTGGCTAAATAAATATTTATGGACTTCTAGAAAGTATACTAATTTAATCTGAACTTTAGTTTTACCCCCTATCCATATGTTGTTTCTTCTAGCTTTGCTTGTGTCTGATTTTGTGTCTTAGATCTAGCTTGTTAATGATGATGGCATTACATATTCTCTTGAAGAGGGGAAAATAGGATAGTTATTGTCCTTTCCTCCCATTTCCACAGGATGGGGAGTTTCTGATCCTCTCCTCATGAATGAGTAGGGTTGGAGGGTAGACTTCCTAATTCTCCCTATACCTTGTTACTTGTGACTGCCCAAAGAAGGAGTGGGTAATCTGATGTTTGGGGATATGCCATAACCGTCACATAAGAATACATCCTCGTCAAGGGAAAAGATGAAGACAATTAACAATTATTCTTCAGATTTTTTTTTAAAAAGGTGTTTGTGCCTCTTTCGCACAAAATAATCTGCACAGAAGAAATAAGAGTATACAACCCTTGCACAATCTCTTGTTGAAAATTTCTTTGTTTGAAACGATGCTTGCTTGATTCCTTTGTTTCTAATAGATACTAGTGAGGAGTCTCTCCCCCCGCCTCCTGCTCCCCCCAACCCCCAGTTATATGGTTATGAATGTACAGTTACTTCCTGGAAGAATAGGAAACAGAAGGGTCAGATTTCTTTCTATCCAATTCCTTCACACCAAGGCAGGAACAAATGCTAAATTGGTCCTACAGAGGTTGGCTGGGAGCCGTGAGCTGAAATGCTCCGAGTCTACCTGCTTCATCACTGAGAGTATTGCTCAACTCAGGACCAAGACTGTCAGATGTTCAAAGGAAACTTGCCTTCTACTGAGGTTTGAAAACAGGCAGAAATGAACAGGAATGAATTGACATTTAAAAAAAAATCCTTTGGCTCATCTTCGGTGTCTTGACTGATTTATTGCACTAAAAGGGGGTTAAGTCAGTCTCAGCCAAGTGAGGGAAAGCAGCTCCAATACTGGCTGGTCCTAAGGCATGGACTGATCACAGCCTGACTGACACTGTCCTGTGTTTTCCTAGTGGGTAGAGTTATTATGCCACACAAGCAGAAATAGACTGTTTATTTTTTCATTTTTTTTACTTAGGTATGGCAGGCTGTCCTCTGCTGCCTATCCCCATGCTGTAATCGCACATGGGCAGGGCCAATGGCTTGGTTTGGAAGAAACTTACCTTCCTTTTTCTTTTTGCTGGTGACTAAATTTGAAATATGTCCAGCAAACATAGAAGTATGTTAAAAACTTTAGTTCCTGTGACAGAGAGAATGATGAACTTATTGTTGGGAATACAGGATAAATTTATTTTATACAATAAGTGAATATCCACAATGATATTAAAACTCACAATATCAAACTGCCTTTTGAGAGGGCAGAAATACAACTTAATGGCTGTGACCAACCATCTTTGAGTGATTAAATATATTCAGTATTCTGCTTTAATTTATTATTTTCTTCCCTCTACATGCTTTGGGTTTACTTGGCTCTTGTTTTCCTGGGATCTTGAAGCGGAAACTTCACTTATTGATTTGAGACATCTTTTGTTTTCTAATGTAGGCATTTAGTTATTAACTTTCCTTCCAGCACTGATGTCCCGGTGTCTCACAAGTTTAGATATTTTATATTTGCATATTCATCCAGTTCAATGTGTGGGTGTGTGTTTTAATTTCTCTCAAGAGTCTCTCTTTGATCTGTGGATTATTAGAAATGTGTTGTTTAGTCTTCAAGTATTTGGAAATTTTCCTGTTATCTTTATGTTTGGATTTCTTGTTTAAATCTATTGTGGTTAGAGAGCAAACTGAATGATTTCAATTCAGAAATCATTTCATTTGTTGAGGTTTACACTCATTGAGGTTTACATATGGTTCAGAATATGATCTGTACATTCCGTGGACACTTGAAAAGAATGTGTATTCCATAGTTGGATTCTTCTATAAATGTTGATGAGATCTTATTGATTAATGGTATTGTTGAGTTCCTTATATCCTTAATAATTTTCACTCTAGTTGTTCTATCAATTGCTGAAAGAGGTGAATTGACATCTGCAACTATAATTGTAAATTTGTCTACTCATCCTTTCAGTTCTATGAGTTTTTTCTTCACATAAGTTCTAATTTGTTGCTGGGGCATAAGCACTTGGAATTGCTATGTGTTCCCGATGATTGACCATTTTACCATTATATAATGTCTCTCTCTGTCTCTAGTGATTTTCTTTTCTCTGAATTCTGCTTTCTCTAATATTAGTACAGCCACTCTTGCTTTCTTTTCATTAATGGTTGCATGATATATTTTTTCCACCATTTTACTTTCAATGTGCTTATATTATTACACTTGAAGTCGATTTCTTGTAGATAGCCTATGGTTAGATCATGTTTTATCCTTTCTACCAATTTTTGCCTTTTACTTGGTGTATTTAGAACATTTATATTAATGTAATTATTGATATGTTTGGGCTTTAGTCTGCCATTTTATTTATTTTTCTATTCATTTTCTGTCTTTATTTCTCCATTTTCTTTTTCTTGCATTCTTGTGGATTATTTGACAATTTTTTAGAATTTCATACTGGTTTATCTATGGCATTTTTGAGTGTACCTCTTTGTAAAAGCTTTTTAGTGGTTTCATTAAGTATTATACTAACTATGAAAAACATCACAGTTTTGTGTTATATCATTTTACCAGTTTGAGTGAAGTGTGGAAACTTTACCTCCCTATATAGCTCTTAACCACCCCTATTTATAATGTAATTATCTTAAATATTTCTTCTACATACATTTAGAACCACACTAGACAATTTTATGATTTTTGCTTTAACCCTTAAAAAATAATTTAGAAAATTCAAGAGGAGAAAAAAGTCTACAATACTTATCCACATTTTTGTTTACTGTGTTTTCTTCCTTAATATTCCAAAGTTCGTTCTTTCATCTTTTCCTTTCTTTTTAAAGAACTTCTTTTAACCATTCTTTTAGGGTAAGTCTGCTTGGTGACAAAGTCTCTTAGTGTTCCTTCATCTGAGAAAGGCTTGATTTCACTTTTATTTCTGAAGGATATTTTTGCTGGATATAGGTTTCCAGGTTGACAGTTCTTTTCTTTCAGCAGTTGGAAAATGCGTAACTTCCTTCTGGCCTTTGTGGTTTCTGATGAGAAATCCACTTTAATTCTAATTGTTTTCCCTTACAAGAAAGATGTTTTTCTTTCTTCCTGCTTCGAAGATTTTTTCCTTTGGTTTTCAGAAATTTGACTTTGATATGTCCTGCTGTGGATTCTTTGTGTGTATCTTGTTTGGAGTTCACTAGCTTCTTGAATCTGTAGGCCATGAATTTTGTCCTATTTGGGCTGTTTTCAGTCATTGTTTGTTCAAGTACCTTTTTATCCCTGCTGTCTTTTTTTTTTTCTCCTTCTGACACTGCTGTGACAGGATTGTTAGATTTTTTTTCTTATAGTTCCACAGTTTCCCTAGGCTGTGTTCATTTTTTGTGCCAGTCTATTTTTTTTATTGTTTTAAAATATATATAACATAAAGTTCAATATTTAAATCCTTTTAAAGTGTAAGATTCAGTGCTATTAAGTACATTCAAATTGTTGTGCAACCATTATCACTATCCATCTCCAGAGATTTTTCATCATCCCAAAGTGAAACTCAGTAACCATCAAATAATAACTTCCTATTCCTCCCTCCTCCCAGGTGCTGGTAACTACTGTGCTACTTTCATTCTTGAAGAATTTGACTATTCTAGGGATCTCATAAGTGGAACCATACACTACTTGTTCTTTTATGTCTGGCTTATTTCACTTAGCATAATGTTTTCTTTTTTTTTTTTTTCCAGTTCATAACAACATGCATGAAGGTTTATTTCTAAGAATGTTCCATTCCGTTATGTTTCTAAGAATGTCCCAAAACACAGAAATCAACCATCAATATCAACATCAACCATCAACATCAACAATAAATGTACAACACTAGATGATTGGTTGTATAAATTATGGCACATCATCATGATGAACTAATACCATGCCATTATTAAAAGTTATGCTACAAAATAATAATTATAAGGGAAAGTATTCACAATACTGTCAGTAAGAAAAATACAATATTCTGTACAATTTGAGTCTATCAAAAAATCTATGCTTTTAGGGACTATTATACAAATAATTTTATCTTAATGAATAATAATTTCAAAATAAATAAATGCCAAAGGAGCTCTTTCCAATATTTGTCCCAATGGAATAAACAATATAATCTGCTGGCACAATGAGGCCTAAAGACACTGTTTCTTAAAGGTAAGCTAAAAATGGTTTTTGAAAATAAAAGTAAAATCTGCTTTTTACTGAAAAGGAAAATCTTTACTCATTCACTCATTACGTGTTACAATAAAGGGGAAAGAAACTGCTGGAAACAAAATCTTTTCTAATATCCACATCCCAGTAAAAAGTCTGTAAATCTAAACAAAAAATCAGTGATACACAAACATACGTACATTTCAACTATGAATATCTCTGAAAAATAATTATGGGTGGCATTGTTTTATTTGTGTCCTATATTTTTAATGTATTACTTCCATGTATACTTTAAAAAAAATTTTATTGAATTAAAACTGATTATACAAATTTGGGGTTTCAACACTGTGATATGTTGATCACATTAATATTACTAGTATATATATTGTTACAAATTGTAATTATTATTTATGCCCCTTGTCCAATCCTTCCCCATCACCCTTTCCCTCTCCCCTCCCCCCTCTAATCACCCTAGAGCATAATGTTTTCAAGGTTCATCTATGTCATAGCATGTATTAGAATTTAGTTCCTTTTTAAGAATGAATAATATTCCATTGTATGTTTATACCACATTTTGTTTGTCCCTTCATTTGCTGATGGACATTGGGGTTGTTTCCACCTTTTGGGTATTATGAATAGTGCTGCTATGAACTTTGGTGTGCAAATATCTGTTTGAATCCCTGCTTTCAATTCTTTGGGGTATATACCTGGAAATGAAATTGCTGGGTCATTTGGTAATTCTATGTTTAATTTTTTGAGGAACTGCCATGCTGTTTTCCACAGTGGCTGTACCATTTTACATGCTGTTAATCTGTTGTACAGACTAAGTAATTTCTATCATTCTATCTCCAGTTCACGGATTTTTTTCCTTTTTCTTTTCCATTCTGCTGTTAGGCTCATCCATTGGATTTTTGGGTTTGGTTATTATATATATTTAAGTCTAAATTTCCATTTAGTTCTTACTTACATCTTCCATATCTTGGCTAAGACTTTGAATTTGATAAGACTTCTTTATTTGTTTCAAGTGTGTTTGTAATTGTTCATTGAAAAATTTTGTGATGGCTGTTCTAAAATTTATCAGATAATTGTAACTGTCATCTCAGACGACTATCTGTTGATTGTCTTTTTTCATACCATTTGAGATCTTCATGATTCTTGATGAGATGATGAGTGATTTTTGGTAGAAACATAGACATTTGGATATTTCATTACTGAACACTGTACCTTATTGAGACCTTCGGTTTTCCTCTGACACAGCTTTGGCAGTAGAAGGGCAGGGGAGGGGGTCATCCTTGTTACTGACCTGGGAGGATACAGTAACACTGTATGGTAACACTGGGCTCCATTGATTCCCCTGGGATTGAGGGTGATTCCTTGTTACTGGTAAAGGTATGGCAGATCCAGTTCCCGGTGGGCCTCCTCTGATACTACTGGATGGAAGGGGAAGGGGAGCCTCATTCCTGCTCTCCATGTTACCTCAACTGACACCCTGGAGTGGGTGACCTCATTACTGCTTGGCTGTGGTGAAATCCTGACTCTCCACTAGACCTCTTCTGACATCACTCCATTGGGGAATGGCGTGGGTGTCTCGTTATTACGTGGTGAAGGTGGAAGTATAAGTTCTCTACTGACAGTGTGCAAAGAACAGCCTTTTGTTGAAGCTTTTTTTGGTCTGTGCCTGTTTCTCAAGTCACTGGACTTCAGCTCCAAATCTGAGATATATGAGGCAAACAAAAACCTTGGGAAACTACCATCGTCTTGTTACTTATGCCCCAAGGTCCCTAGCTAGTCTTTTTTCTTCTCTCCATCTTTCAGCTTTCTTATGTTTCCTTTATATATCATGTCCAGGATAAAATATTTGCAAACTATGCATTGGATAAAGAGATTAATATCCAGAATGTACAAGGAACTCAAACAACTTAACAATAAAAGACCAAATAACCCAAATAAAATATGGGCAAAGGAACTGAATAGGCATTTCTCAAAGGAAGATATGTGAATGGCCAACAGACACATGAAAAAATGCTCAGCATCATTGAGTATCAGGGAAATGCAAATCAAATCCACGTTGACATATCATCTCACCCCAGTCAGACTGGCCATTATCAAAAAGACAGAGATAAACAAATGCTGGTGAGGATGTAGAGAAAGGCGAGCCTTCCTATACTGTTGGCAAGACTGTAAATTAGTGCAGCCATTATGGAAAACAGTATGGAAGTTCCTCAAACAACCACAGAGAAGACTGCCATATGATCCAGCAATCTCACTGCTGTGTATAAACCCAAAGATATGGAAATCATCATGTTGAAGGGATATCTGCACTCCCATGTTTATCACAGCTCTATTTACAATAGGCAAGTGTTGAAACCAACCTACGTGTCCATCAACAGATGACTGGATAAGGAAAATATGGTACATATACATAGAATGCTACTAAATAATACCATAATAATAATACTAATACTATGTACTAATAATACCATAAAAAAGAATGAAATTACGCTATGCCATTCACAGCAACATGGACGAATTTAGAGAAAATTATGTTAAGTGAAATAAGCCAGGCACAGAGAGAAATACTGCATGTCCATGCACATAAGTGGAAGCTAAAAAAAAAAAATAAATAAATAAAGAAAGAAAGACAACAATCACAATAATTCATTTAACTTTCAAAAGGGGAGAACAGAACTGAGGCTACCAGATGAGAGAAAGGGGGAGGGGAAGGGGAGTTAGTAAAGGGGAAGAACTGGTAAAGGGCCACAAAAAATGATTACATTGTGTAGTGCTGAATATACTAATTATCCTTATTTGAGCATCACATATTGCACACAGGTATTGATATTTAATGCCATACTCCACAGGTATGTACAATCAATTACATAAATATAAACTGGGAAAAATAAGAGGGGTCTTTAAAAAGTTCATCGAGAGGGGCCGAGCCTGTGGTGCACTCGGGAGAGTGCGGCGCTGGGAGCGCAGTGACGCTCCCGCCACGGGTTCGGATCCTATATAGGAATGGCCGGTGCACTCACTGGCTGAGTACCAGTCATGAAAAAGACAAAAAAAAAAAAAAAGTTCATGGAGAGATTTGTATTATCTTTTAATTTTATTTTTCCACGAAATTTTGAAGAACCATTGTATGTCTATCCCATCTTCGCAGAAGCCAGAAGTCTGGATTCTGAATACATTTTGAAGATGAAGCCTATAGGATTTTCTGTTGGACCAGAGGTGGGGCATAAGGGAAACAAAGGAATCAAAGATGACACCTAGATTTTTGACCTTATCAACTACAAGAATGGAGCTGTCATCAAATCAAATGGGGAAGACTATGAGAAGAACATTTTAGAGGGTGGTGTATCTGCATCTCAATTTTGGACAGGTTAAATTGGAGATGTCTCTTGGACACTTACAAGGAAATATTGGACACGCTGGTGTGGAGTTCAGTGGGGAGGTCTGAGGAATATACATTCGGGAATCATCAGCATATGCATGATGTTTAGAGCTCTAAAGGCCGATGAGATCACCATGAAAGGGAGTAAAAATAAGGAAAGAAGATGTTCAAAGTCTGAACTCTAGCGTTCTTCAATATTTAAAGGTTGTGTAGGGGTAGAAATCAGCAGTGGCAACCGAGAAGGAGCAGCCAGTGAAATAGGAATAAAACCAGGAATCCAAATGAAGGAAATGTCAATGCTTCTAGGCCTTTTCTAATCAGGGTGATCATATTGATTTCCTAACTCAAATTCTACTTCATAGGTTCTCTCTCTCTCTCTGTCTCTCTCTCTTGTTTATACCTCTTGGATCTGGGCTATTTCATACAAAGGGCTCACATGAACTGTCTTGGACAGATGAAAAGAACCCATTGTAATGTGTTTAGCACACATGACTGCAAAAGTTTATTGGGATGTTTCTATAGACAAAAAATTGCAAAGAAATTTTAAACTTTACTTAGTAGTTTTCTTGTTAGTGGTAATATTGATATTGTAATTTTGAAACAAGACTGTGTTATGTATTTTGTAGGGTAAAGCAATTAATAAATTTATTATTGTTTACACATAAACTGGCTGTTTTCTTTTCTTTTTTTTTTTTAAAAAATGATGACCAGTAAGGGGATTCTAACCCTTGACTCGGTGTTGTCACCACCTCCCTCTCCCAGGTGAGCCATGGCCCGGCCCCTAAACTGGCTGTTTTCTGATGCTCATCATTCCAGCTACCCAGTGGTAGGCACAAAGGTACAATGTGGTTCTTCCATGAGGGACTTTCTTCTTTTTTTCTTTTTGGTTACTTTTGTATTACCGATTTCTAGTATAATTCTACCATGATCAATCTTCAAAACTTCTAAATTCGTAGATACTTTCTCTGTGGGCCAGGATGCCATGTATTTTCACAAATATTTTATACACTCTTGAAAAGAATGGATATTAACTTTTCATTTTATATCACTAGGAATTTGTCAGGTGTAACTACTTCTACTCCCAGACTGAAATACAACTCCAAACCCAGACAACAAAAATAGTAAAAAAAAAAACTCCAGGGCGGGATATGCCCTTCATTAGTGTAACTACTTAATCAGTTCTAAATCATATTGTTTGAATGAGTAAACATTTCAAAAATAAAAGATGGGAAAAAAGTCATTTGGAAGCAGAGAAAGACTGTTTTATATTCCTTATCTAAAGTGACTTTCTACAGCTCTCACATATTCTTTTAAAGACTTGAGATGTGTATTTCACAGTAAAGTCATAAGTCAGCGAGATTTGTAGTGAATGTGTTCTGCATTATCCTTCAACACTACATAAAATAATCTCTACATGGAATTAATAGCCGCAAAAGGCATTAGTTCTAGTAATTCTGATCATAATTCCCGTGTTTTAATTTCCGTATACTCTAAGTGGTTAGAGAGAGCTATCTAAAATTGTATAAAACGACCTGTGAAAACAAACAAAAAAAAGGTCTACAGCATTTTCATTTTAAAACATTCAGTGGGAAAACGGTTGCAAACTCATAGCGCGCATGCGTAAACGTTCCCGCTGGGCCAGAAGGAGCTGCTGGAAAAGAGAAGGGGGGCGGGACCTCACTCCAGCCTCTCCTCCCAGCTCCGCCTCTCGAGCGCTCGACAGCGAATGTCGTCACGCTAGACGTGTACTTCCGCTTCCGGTAGCTCACATTTCTCTCTCTTCCTGTCTGGCTGGAAAGATGGCGTCCCGCAAAGAAGGTACCGGCTCTACCGCCACCTCTTCCAGCTCCACCACCGGCCCGGCAGGGAAGGGCAAAGGCAAAGGCGGCTCCGGAGATTCGGCTGTGAAGCAAGTGCAGATAGACGGCTTGGTGAGTGGGCTTCCGTCTCCGCAGGCCCACGTGGGGGGCGCAGTGCTCAGCCCTGTCCCGCCAGACTAGCTTCTCGGCAGCCTTCCCACTGGACTTTAAGAGGTTGGGCCAAGATTTCCCCCTAGTACTCTTCCCTTTCTTCTTCACTTTTTTTTTTTTTTTTGTGTGTGTGTGTGTGTGTGTGTGTGTGTGACCGGTAAGGGGAGCGCAACCCTTGGCCTGCACCGCGCTCAGCCAGTGAGTGCACTGGCCAACCCTATATAGGATCCGAACCCGCGGCGGGAGCCGCACTCTGCCGAGTGCGCCACGGGGCCGGCCCTCTTCTTCACTTTTTGACTAGGAGACGGGACAATCTTCTCTGTTTTCCGACGGGGGAGTTGGGGGCTAAGGTTAGCGGTGTGTGTGTCAGGTTCTTGGGGTCTTGTTTTGAGATGCCTAAGAGGGGATTTGTGAAAAGGCTTCTTGGGGACAAGCAGGTGGCGAAGGTGTCGGAAAGGATTTAGGAATCTAGTTTAGCGCTCTGAGAAGGGGAGGGGAGGGAAAACTCCACTGCTTCCCTGCTGGGATCTGATACTTTCCAAGTAGCAATTTACTTTGTAGCCATTCTTTTGAGCCTGTAATTCAGCGCTTTATCTCAAACAGCATAATTGGAATAAACTCTTCTGTAGTGTTCATTCTGAACAACATGAGAGTGTCAAAGGGAATGGCCTTAAAAGTATTTAGTGGTTAAGATTCCTGAGCTAGGACATCTAAGGAAATCCTTGATAAGGGAATGGACCGAGCAGGGAAGAGGCAAATCCAGAATGATGTGAAATCTGATTTCTGTTTCTAAGCAAAACGCATTTAGTCTTCTCGGCTTTGCCACTTACCAGCTCTGTGACCTTTAGGTAAGTTATCCCTTCTAAACCTCACTTTCCTCATCTGTCGAAGAGGGGATGAGAAGTGTTTGTGTCATAGAGTTGTTTGGATTAAATGAAAATTTATTGGTGACCTGTAGTAATCACTCAATACTGTATTTGTTAGTTATGATTATTATTATTGTGAGTTTAATGTCTATGGATGGCAGAGTTTTAAAGATGCAGGCAGAGATTAACTTTGGAAATCTTTTTTCTATCCATTTGACTGTCACTTGTATAATTCAAAAATGAATTATAATTTGAAAATGTAAATAAAATATAATTTGAAATGCAGGGTACCTGTTCTGCTTACTGACACTTCTAGCTTTCCCTGACTGAGTGGAGGCAGTTGTGTGTTCAGGGATAAATGACTTATCTTTAGAGGCTGCAAATCTCTAAAGTTGGTGGGTGGACTTGAATTACACTTGTAAAACTAGGTAGCACTTATGCACTTGGGAAATGTTTAAATCGTTTCTTAGAAACGTATTTTTTATTAATTTTGCTTATGTCACAAAACTACTCTGACTCAGTTTCCAGAGTTGAAAACAGCAACAGATAGGTGGCATAAATCTATTTGGTGGAGGTAATTTATTTAGCAAGTATTTGAGGACATTTTTCTAAGTGCTGAGCACTATCTGACACAGGACAGTGATAAAAGTATACCAGTAACAGTGTCCTGGGTCTTTTAAGATTTTTTTTTTTGGCAGCTGGCCAGAACTGGGATCTGAAACCCTGACCTTGATGTTGAAACACCTCACTCTAAACAACTGAGCTAACCCACCAGCCCTAGAGTTAAAAAGATAACTGTCGGTGGAAATGGACTGGATCACTTTGAGTTTCACAAGCCGGCGGTAGGCTTAGGAAGGTCAATGGACTTGTTCTCAATTTTTTGGCTTTGCAAATTATTATTTTTTTCATCAGCTTTCTCAGAACTGATTAGTGTTAAGGAACCAATGAATCCTTTTCACAAGAGATTGATCTTAATAGTAAATCAACTTAAATGTTGATTTATTAATTTGCTATGGAAGATATTCCTTTCAGTGATAAAAATGCTCATGTCTACCACTAAAAGGACCGTTTTTGATTATCAGGGTACGTAGAAAATCAGATTAAAAATCAGAAGCTTGCCAATGACCACAAAATCAATCATGTTAAGAGCAAGTAAAGACCTTGAGGGTTTTTATTTCATATTCTTGAAAAGTTCAGTGAATTATCTTTTACTCACAGTAGTGAGTACCTTTCTGCTTTTACTGTCCAGTTAGGTAGGTAGATATTGAGATGAATTCTTTTTTTGTGTGTGTGTCGTTTTCGTGACCGGCACTCAGCCAGTGAGTGCACCGGTCATTCCTATATAGGATCCGAACCCGTGGCGGGAGCGTCGCCGTGCTCCCAGCGCCGCACGCTACCGAGTGCGCCACGGCTCGGCCCTTGAGATGAAACTTTTTTTTTTTTTTTTGTCTTTTTCGTGACCGGCACTCAGCCAGTGAGTGCACCGGCCATTCCTATATAGGATCCGAACCCGCGGCGGGAGCGTCGCCGCGCTCCCAGCGCCGCACTCTCCCGAGTGCGCCACGGGCTCAGCCCGAGATGAATTCTTAATAACTTCTCATTTTCTCTCTGCAGGCGTCTGCCTTTCTATTATTTAAACAGTTTTAGGCAGATTATGATGCAACTGCAAGGTTCTTTTATCTTGATTGTTCATATTTTAATCATGAATGTTTCTTAGTTACCACAATTCATGTAGGGAAAATTTAAATTATATGTTCTCTATGCTAGATACTATGCTAGGGTCGGGAATACTGGTTTACTCTATAAATTTTATTAGTGGAATTTTCTTTGCATGGAGTAATCAAGAATTGTCCTTGCACAGTATCTCCACATGGATGTCCTTTAGATATACCAGACTGATTATGCCCAAACACAAGTTTTAAAAACTCCTTCCTTAAACTCTACTCTCCTTTTTGTTTTTTTTCTTTCTGTCTTGATTAACAGGGTTACACTTAGGGAGGTAATTTACATATTGGCTAGGAGAATGTGGAAGACATACCTTGATTCAGATTCTTATCTGAGCAGTAATTATGACTTTGGGCAAGTTATTTAAACTTTCTGGGCCTCAGGTTTATCTTTGTAAAATAGGGATGGTGATAAAGTAGTTACCTCATAAGTGTTGTGAGGATGAAATTTTGAGGTACATAAAGTGCTTAATTAAGTGCCTGTGTCATAGAAACACTCAGATTACCGTCAGTGTCTTTGTCACTTTCATCCTTATTAATATTACTGTTTCTCAAGTCATTCTGAATGCCACCTTTGCCAGTGTAGATTGGAATTGTAGAAAACACTGAAGTGGTAATAAGGAAACATGTATTTAATCCATTATCCAACAGTAACTAACAATGCTTCCTATAATTGTTTCTCTTCAAAGCTGCATTTCCTCATCCATAAAATGATTGAATTTTAATAGTTTATGGTTTTCTTTCTTTTACCTTCCAGACCCAAATCCTTATGGTATTTGACCCAGGCAATCATTGTTCTACCTCACAGGCCTCTTTCTCCTCATTTTTTATATTGGCTTTTCTTTCTCTGTCTGTGAATGGTGGAGTGCCCCAGGTTTTGGGTTTTGGCTTTTCTTCTGGTCTCTGTTTGACCTATGTATAGTGTAATGCAGTAGATAAAATCACATGCTCTGGAGTGGGACTGCTTGGATTTGAATCCCAGCTCTGAACTTAGTCAAATGACATTGGGCAAGTTGTTTAATCTCTTTGTGCCTCATTTTCCTCATCTGTGTTGTTTTGAGGATTTAAATGGACTGAATATGTGTCATAACTAGAACAGTGTTTGTGACCTAATGAGCCACCATTTAAGCTTAGCTGCTGCTATTTGCGGTAGTTATGGTTATAGACCCTTTTAGGTTTTGTTATCCCTTCTCATGGATTTCAATTTTACTTATATTCTGATAACACCTAGATTTATATTTCCTGCCAGACATAGCTCTTGAGTGCCTCTCTTGAATACCCAGCTGCCTTTTTGACATCACTATTTGAATGTCTCATAGTCATCTCAGATTTAACATGTTAGAATAGATTTATTGACCTTCTCTTCCTCACTCTCCACCACACCACCCTATATTTCCTTCTTAGCATTTTCCACAGCCTGTAACTGTCTTGATTGTTTTCTTATTTGTCTTTCCCACCAGAACGTAAGCTACTGAGGGTAGGAGCTCTGCTTTTTCACCTGATGTATTCCTAATGCTGAACCTGTTCACTGGCATATAGAAGGATAAATGAATGAATGAATGCATGATTCCATTTTACTTTTGTTCTGTTACTAGTTCATGTCATGCTATCTTCTTATATGGATTATTTTAATGTTATCTTTGAATTTTTCTCTCGGTCCTCTTCAGTCCACCCTTTATACTTTTATTAAAACATTCATTTAATGTGAAAGTTCAGATCCTAACTTCCTTCCTTAGATGTTTTTAGTGACTTTCCAGTGAATTCAAGGCCCACCAGGGTGTTGTCCTTGCTTTTTGCTTTTGTGTTCAGGTTTATTTCCTATTCTTTCCAAACTTTGTATGTAAGTTCTAGCCACACAAGGACTATTTGGCTTTTCCTTGAGTAAATCCCGCACAGCTATCTTGCTTTTGTTCATGTATTTCTTTCTGTTTGAAGTTCCTTTTTCCCTGTAGTCACATATTGAATTTAAAAAAACTTACTCCGTTTTTTTTTTAAATGCTCTGTATAATCTAATTTGAATCTGTATACTCCAGATGTCTTTTGTTATTGATTCACTTAAATATTTATTGATTATCTACCTTGTGCCAGGTCTGGCCTTGCTGGAAGCTGGGGTATGCTGGTGGCAAGATAGACACAGTCTCTACCCTCTTGACCATTTTTAGCTATGTGTAGACATGGATGAGCCCAGAGATTAATTTCATACCATGTTTAGTTTGATGTTTAATCACATTTGTTCCTGGTACATTGATAGTGGCCAAGACCAATCTTCTTGGATTCCTGAACCTTTCCTTTCCTACCTTTGGTCCTGTTTCATCGATTCTTTTGTATTTGTGATATTTCCTTTCCCTTAGCATATGAACATCATCCTGACTTGTCCATATTAAAATTTTCAGTTGAGTCTTTGCTAGCTCCCCATGTTCCATTTTTAGCCCCCACGTTTTTTCCTCTTGAAGTCAGTGGTTAATGAATCATCTATATTTATAGTCTTTTATTCTTTCTTAAACTCCACTACTATTAGAATCTGCCACCACCAATTCCCTGAATTAGTTTTTTGAAAAGATTATTGACAACATTAGCAAAGAACTATAAAAATATCAAAATATCATACATGCAAAATAGAATCTTTAATTTAAATAATCACAAAATAAACATGCAGTTACTCACCATTAAACTTGAGAAATAGAATATTACAAGTATCTTTGAAGCCCCTTCCCCCTTTTCATCTCTTCCTCTCATCTCTTTTCCCTACCCTTTGTGAGTCACTATTGTGAGCTTTGTTTTAATGATTTTTTTATAGCTTTATCACATACAGTGTTCCTAAACAAGCTGTCTGTTTTGCTTGTTTATATGAATAAATAAAAATGAACTAGGAATTAAATCATAGTATATATTCTCCTGTGTCTTGAGTCTTGAGGTGTATCTATCTCACACCATGATTGTTAGGTCTCAGGGATGCTCCCTGTCAACTTTACTAAATAATGTCAAATTATTTTCCTAAGTAGTTGTAACACTTCTCATTTGTCACAGCAGTGTATGAGTCGTCCCCTTGCTCCATACTTCGTCTACCTTTGGTAATGGCTAGTCTTCCATTTTTGCCAATCTGGTAAGTTGAAGTGGTATCTCTTGTTTTCCATTCCAGTAGGTTTGTCAGTGTGTTTCTTAATGTGCCCTGCAGAAGTAAGTGTTCAGTACTTCCTTGTGGAATGGAGGAGTGGATCTTCATTCTAGTCAGATGGTCTCATTGTTCCTTGACAAGATCAAGCTGATTCTTTCTGTTGAACTTTTTATGAAAAACCCACTTTGATCCCCCGAACAGTTAGAATCTTACCTTTCTTATGTTCATTAGACCCTTGCTACTCAAAGTATGATTCATGGATCAGTAAGATGAGCAGCATTGGCCTTGTTAGAAATGTAGCCATATAGTATCACAGGATCTCAGGCCCCTCTCCTGACCTACTGAATCATGTGAATTATAGCATATTAATGTTTGAGAAGCACTGCTTTGATTCCACATTGACTGCTTCCATTCTCTGAACTTTTTATAATGGTGAGAGCTTATGTTAACTAATCTTGGCATGTAATCAGATACTATTAATTAATGGTTTACTGGTAACATATTTTCCCCTTCTCACTGAGATAATCTTTTTGGAGGCTAAGGTGTAAAACATTTGTATCCTCTATAGTTCCAGTGCGTAAACCCACTGCCATTGAAATTTGTTAACTTTTAAATTTTGTTTTCCCCTTTATGTAAGAAATTATCTTATTGTTAACTTATTCTTAGATACCTCATTCCCCGGTTTTGTAGGTAAGGCAAAGTATGTTATTAATAACACGGAAAAGTCTGAGTTACATATACTTTTTGTTATTTAGGTGTCAGCTCAGATGTCATCCCCTGGGCCCATGTTACAGTCTGAAACTATCTTGTTTACTTGTTGCTCATTTGTCTCCTCAAACTAGAATGTCAACTTCCTGAGAGTAGGACCCACGTCAGATTTGTTCACTGAAGTATTTCCAAGTGTCTAGAACAGTGCCTGACGCATAGAAGGCACTCAGATATATTGTGAATGAATGAATATACTCCTGTTGTGTGGACATTTTCTGGAAAATGGATCATGGGGAAACTGGGTTAGTAAATGCTTTGTAGAAATTTATAGGGTGTTGGTGAGAAGAGAGCACATCGAGGATAGGAGGCCATTTATTTAGCTTTATGAGCTTGTTCATATTCATCTGTTTACTTGTCAATTTTTTATTTGTAAGAAGAATCACTAATGTTAATTGTGTACCTGGTATTTACAAGACTCTGTGCAGGAATGTTTGGCTAGATTTTACTGGATTCTCACAACAGCTTTAGGGGTAGATGTTATCTCTGCTTTACCTACCTGATGGTTATTCAGATCTAATGAGAAAATGTTGGTGGAAGTACTTGGTGAACTTGATGAATAATTTGGATTTGTAAAGGGTTTATGGTAACCTATCGCATGTATCACTGTAAACTTTTTTTGTGACACTGTATGACATGTAGATAACAGCTTGTTAAATTCCATGAAATGGAAGCTCTTGTCTGAAATCCTAGTCTCAAGTAGAATATAGTTTGGCTTTTTATTTTAATGTTTTAAAAACAAACAAAAAAAATTATATGACTCTTGGCTCCTTTTTTAAGTTTTCTGACTTCAGTGGAGAATAAATAAGTTGTTTTGCTATGTGAATTTTTCAGTCAGATAATTTAAAATCCTTTCAAGCCCCCAAACTTTTACATTTTAACGATTTTAAGTATGAATCTTTTTGAAGTGTGTTACATAATTTTTGCTTGTTTAGTCAGAGAATATTGAACACAGTTTAACCATGTTTTGATGACTTAGTATTATCATTGAGAACATAGATATTGACCTATACTCAAGAATCCCTGGGGGTATTTAGTCTGTTTATTCCTGTAATAACATCCCCTGTCATTGAATTTTAGATGCCTTGAGTATATGTTTCTAATTGGTTGCCTTTTTGTTGTTACCTTGTTAAATTTATCTGTCTCTTATCCCCTTGGATTTTCAGCTTTTTATTTGCTGTGGATGAAAAGCCAGCTAAGCAGTCTCTTTTGAGTTATTTCTAACCTGAGAGTAGGTATACTCCTGAGTGAAAATTAAGTATGTAATGTGACATTTTGACTGCTTAGTTATATTTTTTGCTTAGGCAAGTAAGATGTTATTGCTTACGAATAATAACTTTTTATAATATAAAAAAAAAATTGACATGAATTATTGTATCTTAGCTCCAGGAGCTGGTAGAACTAGTATTATCCAGATTACACATAGGATTCACCCACTCACAGAAGCTGAGTGGCTTTTTAAAGACATAAAGTGAATATACCTTAGAACTTGCACTCAAATCATATCTTGCCATTGCACTCAAATCATATCACATCCTTGATTCATTCTATCTTCCATTATTACAGCTGCTTCATACATTTTAAGGACTCGATATATGTAAATTCTTATGTGCCAGGTACATTGTAGCACTGAAGCCACAGACTAACTCTTTAATCTAGGAACCATTATTATTCTCATTTTCCAAATGAGAAAACTCAGGTATGAATAGATTATGTGGTTTGATTAATTTTAAAATAGGGGGAATAGATGTTAAGGTGTGCACAAAATAATCAAGCCAGTGTTCTTGTTTGAGCCAGCAGGAAATAGGTTTTCCAAAACTCGAGTCTCTTGCAGACTTATAACTTTAAAATGTATGAGAAAGCTAATCTATCAGAATCTTTATATTTAATAATCTGCCATATTCTAGAAGATGGTTTTTAGCTATAATAATAAATATTCCAGGTTTGAAAAAAAGGCAACTGTGGGTCCACAGATTAAGATACTGGCAGGTCAATATTGAAGAAACTATGAGGTATAGTAAGGAGAGTTAGAATGAGGACTGTAGGTATTCCAAAGTAAAGTAGTTTATTTATATTAAGTAAGCAAATCTAAGTCCATCTGACTTTTCCATTTTTATGATGGAAAAGTCTAAGTTTTCCATCTTGGATTATTATCCAAATCTTGGAGTATTTGGATAACCCATCAGACATCCTGGGCATTGTTCCTTTCCCTCAAGGTCAGAAGCCTTGTTGAAATTCATTGCCTTTTTTAAAGAAAACTTTGTGACAGTTCTTATTGTGTTTGTGTACATTGTACACTAGGGATGACAAACTGTGTCAGTGTTGTTTCTTGCAGCTCTTTTCTTGGGTATAATTTAAAGAGCCCACCATATGTGGTATTTCTCTTGAAGGAGATGATTTAATAAAACAGCATTTCTGGGCCTTAGTTTAAATTGAGGATAATGTATAGCCTTCTTACTATAATAAATAGAAGCTTAATATATAATTTCTTATTGATGTTTAATCATTGTCAGTATCAGTTTTAGTAGTAGGTATTTCTTTTAATAGTTGATATTAATTACAGTTGGATTCGTAACTGGATGCTCTATCAAGTAAGTGGAATATAATAAAAAATTTTTAACTTAAGGTGTGACAGCAGGTCTGGCCTGGATGAAATGACATATGTGGTTTATTCTTCAAATGCCTATTTTGACATTAAAAGGGTGTGAGTCCACAGTAAGTATTTAACATCAGACTATTGCTTTTTTAATGTTTTGCTTTCTTGTCACTTTCGACTTCAACTACCTCCTATATAATTGTAAATTCTGATCTTTTGCTTAATGTCCAGGATTTCATCAGTTTGGCTGAGCAATTCCAGATATTTTAAGTCTTCACAGCATCGTTTGGGGCTTCTAGCTCAGTCCTAGCCCAGACACTGGGGAGAAAAGCCTCTACAAAGCATTAAGCTTTGAAAAGCATCTTTGCCAGTTCTTATTTTGTAGTCAAATTTTCTTACTTATCAAATCTACCTTAGGTAGGTTCTTAAATCAAAGCTTTAGATTTTAGCACTTACATGAAAACTTGGTTGCGTTTGTTTTCTCTTCAAAATTCATAATTTCGTTTTTGTAACATATTTAATTTATGGTACTTGGATTTTATTTCATTTGACAGGGAATGATAATATACTGAAGAGAAGATAGCTTTATTTTTTTCTGTAAAGTACTTTTGTAGAAGATTATTCTATGAAGTGGTTATATCCAGTAAAGTTTAGATTTCACAGCAGAGTGTTGTGTAATCTACATACCCATTTGTTTGATGACAAACTGTGCTTGTTTCATCAGAACTGGAAAGGTTGAAGTGGATACCTGTATATGCCAGAATATCATGCTGTATTTTTGTTAATGTTCGTATCAAGCCCAGGCATACAAAAAAAAAAAAAAATGGATTCAGGAAAAATAGTGGTAACTCAGTATTAACTTAGTCAAAGTATAAAATTTTCTTTACCCTTTGACTCTGAACATCAGCTGTATTTTGGTAAAATTTTCATTTATTTATTTATTTATTTATTTATTTATTCTGTCTTTTTAAAATTGAATCATAATTAAATATACATATCCATGGAGTACAAAGTTGACTATCAGTATTTGTGTACAATATGTGATGGTCAAATCAGGATAGTTTGCTTATTCATCATTACAATACATAGTCATTCTTTCCCTCATTAACCAGTTTCTCATTAATCTCGCTCTCCTTCCCCTTTTCCACTACTAGTAACCACAGTTCTGTTCCCTTCTTCTAAAAGTTCAGCGTATTATTGTGATTGTTTGTTTCTTTCTTTCTGTCTTTCTTTAGCTCCCACTTATGAGTGAGGACATGTAGTATTACTCTTTCTGTGCCTGACTTGTTTCTCTTAACATAATTTTCTTCGGGCTCATCAATGTTGCTGTGAATGGAAGAATTTCATTCTTTTCTGTGGCTGAGTGGTATTCCATTGTGTATATATACTGCATTTTCCCTATCCAGTTATTCATCAGTGGGCATTTGGGTTGGTTCTGTAACTTGGCTGTTGTACAGAGCTGCAATAAACATGGGAGTGCAGGTATCTCTTCAACATGATAATTTCCATTCCTTTGGGTATATACCCAGTAGTGGGATTGCTGAATTGTGTGGTAGCTCTATCTGTAGTAGTTTGAGGAACCTACATACTGTTTGTTCTCCATAATGGCTGTACTAATTTATAGTCCCAACAACAATGTAGGAGTGTTCCCCTTTCATGACATCCTCACCAGCATTTGTTATTCTCTCGCTATTGATGATAGCCAGTCTAACTGTGGTGAGATGGTATCTCACAGTGGTTTTGATTTACATTTCCCTGATGATTAGTGATGCTGATCATTTTTTCCATATACCTATTGTCCATTTGTTTGTCTTCCTTTGAGAGACGTCTATTCAGCTCCTTTGGCCATTTTAAAATCAGATTATTTGTTTTTTTGCTAAGTTGTTTGAGTTCTTTGTATATTCTGGATATTGATCCCTTGTCAGATTTATAGTTTGCAAATATTTTCTTCCATTCTGTAGGTGGCCTATTCACTCTGTTGATTGTTTCCTTTATTGTGCAGAAGGTTTTTAATTTGATAAAATCACATTTTTTTTTGGTTGTTGTTGCCTGTGCTTTTGGGGTCTTATTCATTAAGTCTTTTCCCGGCCCTACATCCTGGAGTGTTTCCCCTCTGTTTTCTTCCAGGAATATTATAGTTTTGGGTCTTATATTTAAGTCTTTAAACTGTTTTGAGTTGATTTTGGTATATGGCAAAAGGAAGGGTCTAGTTTCATTCTTCTAATATGGATGTCCAGTTTTCCCAGCACCATTTACTGAAGAGGCTGTCCTTTCCCCAGTGTATGTTCTTGGTGCCTTTGTCAAGATCAGTTAGCTGTAATGATGTGGGTTGATTTCTGGGTTCTCGATTCTGTTCCATTGGTCCAAGTGTCTGTTTTTATGCCAGTACCATGCTGTTTTGGTTACTATAGCTTTGTAGTATAATTTGAATTTAGGAAGTGTAATGCCTCTGGCTTTATTTCCCTGCTCAGTATTGCTTTGGCTATTTGGAAAATTTTGTTGTTCCATGAATATTTGGTTTGTTTTTCCTTTATGTGAAGAGATTTATTGGTATTTTGATGGGAATCACATTGAATCTGCAGATGTCTTTGGGTAGTATAGACATTTTCACTATGTTAATTCTGCCATTCCATGAACATGGAATGTCTTTCCCTCTTTTGGTGTCCTTTTTAATTTCTTTCAGCAGTGATTTGTAGTTCTCATTGTAGAGATCTTTCACCTTCTTTTTTATATTTATTCCTAGATATTTTATTTTTTTGGCATTTATTGTACATGGTGTTGCTTTCCTGATTTTTTTCCTGCTAGTTCATTGTTGGAGCTTAAAAATGCTACTGATTTTTGTATATTGATTTTGTATCCTGCAACATTACTGAATTTGTTTATCAGCTATAAGAATTTTTTGGTTGAGTCTTCTATATATAGGTAGGGTTTTCTATATATAGGATCATGTCATCTTCAAGCAGGGACAATTTGACTTCATCTTTTCCTATTTGGATGCCCTTTATTTGCATAAAATTGAAAATTTCAATTTGCCTCAAAATAGTACCTGAACTATTCCCTAAATGCCACAGGTATTCATTTTATCCTGATGATTACTGAGATTTTTTTTTTTTTTTTTTGATTACTGAGATTTTTTAATCTCAGTACCTTTTATACTTTCTCCTGTCCCTGTCTCCAACTAGTTTCGTTTGATGTAAGTGGCAAATATTTACCTATGGCACAGTACAATAAATATGTGCTATAATATGATTTTAAAAAATAAAAATATACATACATTTTAAGAAAACTGGAGAAATCACACACACACACAAAACACAAAGAAGAAAATTAGTTAATTTTAAAGCTCATAATGTGAGGTTGGGTGGAACCATTAAGATTTTGGGGTTTATCTTTCTAGTGTTTTTCCTATGTTTTAATAAAATACCTAGAGTTGAAGTTAATAAGTTAAAAGTTATGCATTTTTTTAAAGCATTTTAAGCATGTTTCCAGATTGCTCTCCCGAATGTATAATTTACTTTCCCACTTACAGAGTATGAGTGAGAGTGCTGTTTCTTGGCTACATTGTCAACTGAATGTTATACTTTAAAAAAATCTTAAAATCTTTATTTTTAAAGTTAAAGTATTCATATTAGTATGCTTGTTACAGTAACACAAATCAGTATTTCCTGTCCTTTAGTGATACCACCACTGCCCAAGTCACCCAGGCTTCTGGTATCATCTTTGATTCTTGAGGTTTTCCTTGGGTTCTTCTAAGATTACTTATGTAGTTCTTTGAGTTTATAACTGTAGTGTCTGTGCTATTCATTTCTTGCTCTCCTTTCTCAGCTGTTGCAAGAGTCTTACCTAACTGGTCTTACTGACTCTGTTTTGTACTTCGCCATCACAGACAATGCTGCTCAGTAAATTATGTTCTTAAAGGACAACTGTAGCCCTAAAGCTCAAAAATCCTTTGGTGAATCACCTTTACACACAAAATCAAACTTTTCTGCTTGACTTTTAAGGTCCTTCCGATCCATTAGCTTCAGCCTCCACATGATGGCTGATAGATACTGTTTTCAAGCCTGGTTTACTGGTAGTCTTTAAAACAAGTAAAACCAAAATGTTTTCCTTTTGGAGAGAAGACCCCCCCCCCCCCCCCCCGTTTTACATTTTATGCAGGAATGCATAATCTTTAATTTCATTCTGAAGGACCTGGAGCAGAAAGAAGATGAATACTCACCTCATGGACTTACTGTGGTATACTTTTTATACTGGAAAACAGAAGCCATTTTAATTTTTTAAACCTATTTAATTATATACATCCGTTACACTGGGTAATAGATGCACATGGTACACAAATTAAAAGACAAAGTAGGTAGTGAAAGGAATCTCTCACTGTCATCCCTATCTTCTAACCACCCTCTTTGCTTTAGAAGGATTACCTTCCAGCTACATGTGGGAAAATTTGTAGGTCATACTATATATTGAGTTAATAAAGAAGAAACTTGTAAATTAAATGTCCTTATCAGTTAATGTTAAATTGCAATCATATATTCGTACATTCATTACATCATTGTACTTTCTCATGACTAGTTTTTAGGAAGAAAGCAGTGCTATCCTATTGAATTTCTTGAGGCTACATTACCCTTCTCCCCAACAATTATTGATCTAACTTTTAAAATGTGGACCATCAATGAGTGTTAGAACCAAGAGAATAATAATGAAATATACCCTTTCAAACTGAAATAATATAGAGGAGATATTGATTAAGTGTACTGGAGCATTATAACTAATTCCATATGTGTCAGGAGCAAAGTATTTTTATTTGCCCCTATTAAAGTTACTTAAATTTCTTTCACACCGAAACTTAACAGCAATGATTTAAATCCCATTTATTATTTGAATTAGCCAGTTGTGAAATGGAACCCCATCTTACTTGAGCCATAAAATGTGTTGAATTTAAGACTAATGCAGCTTTCTGCTTTTTGAATTTACATTTGGGCAATAACTACCTTCTTTGTTCAGTGTTAGAAAAAATGATATAGGCTTAACCAAATAAGAAAACTGCCAAGTTCACAAATCAGTCACTGAAAGAAGCCAGAATTAAATGAAAGTCTAGATATTGACTTTACAGAATATGCTAAGGGGAGATTTTGTGGCATTACAGTGTCTTTGAGAATAAAATTCTATTACTGTAATAGCTGTTCTTTGACGGTGATTGATGTGAGAAATTCAGGCTGTGGGCCTTACCTCCCAGAAGCTGCAAAGTTGGAGTATATCCAACTAGGAATTGTGCTTCCTGTTTGACCTCTTCTTCGACTGGGCAGCACTACTGGTGTAGATTGGGCTTTGTCTTTTTTATTTCAGACTTTTCAGAACTCTTGGAGTGGACCTAATCTTTATTTTTTAGCTAAGATAATATTTTAAAGTTACATACATACACATACATATGCAGAATATTTTGAGTAAATCAGTTTAATCGTGTTTGACTTTTTTTTTTTTTTTTTTTTTAATGACCAGTAAGGGTTTCTTAACCCTTGACTTGGTGTTGTCAGCACCACACTCTCCCAAGTGAGCCAACCGGCCATCACTATATAGGGATCCAAACCCATGGCCTTGATGTTATCAGCACTACACTCTCCCAAGTGAGCCACAGGCTGGCCCCGTGCTTGACTTTTTTTTTTTTTTTTTTTGTCGTTTTAGTGACGGGCACATCAGCCAGTGAGTGCACCGGTCATTCCTATATAGGATCCGAACCCACGTCGGGAGCGTCGCCGTGCTCCAGCGCCGCACTCTACCGAGTGCGCCACGGGCTCGGCCCCGTGCTTGACTTTTTAATGCACATTTAACAAATCTTGTCCTGAACCTTGTGGCGTTGGTTGCTAGAAGTGATAGCTGGAGGCAGATCCTCTTACAGGCCAACTTACAGGAAAAGAAAAAAAAAAAAAAAAAAAAAAAAGAAATAGCTGTAGGTCCAGGTGATTGTTACGTCTTAACAAAAATGGAGTTTGGTGTCAGGTGGTTAATTTTTCAGTAAGTTATAATTTACATCCTATTAGGCTGAAAATCTGAAGAATGGATATTTTGGAGAGACAAGTGTCAGCGCCATGAGGGTACTTGGCATATTTTAGTCACTCATTAAATATTTGTTGGATGGATAAATGTGAATGAGATAGGTGAAATGTTTTTGTAATAATAGAAGTTGTTACAACAGGAACTAACATTTACTGAGGACTTACTAGGTACTGTGTGCTAGGTACTTTGGGTGGATTATTTTTTAATCCTTGCAGTGGTGCTGTGAGATAGGTACTTTCTGATTTAATCTCCATGGGAGGCAGGTGAGGCTAGGATAGAGATAAGGTAACTTGTCTAAGGCTGTAGAGCTGGCACTCATACTTTATTTTGGATTCTGGTGCCCAGCCTCTCAACAACTATGCTATATGATTTTTCTGTTTGTACAGACCAAATGGTCACATTTATGTATGTATTTATAAGAATTCATTCTTAAGCTTTTACTAATGTGTTTTCTCTTACTCTAACATATTTTCACAAAGACAAAGATTTCTAGAATTACTACTGTGTAGTAGACAATAAATGGAAGATGGCAGTTAGACATTTGAATGTTGAGATTTCATCTGGGCTTACTCACTGGATAAATATTTCACTCTGTCTTGTGATTCACAGCGGGTCCCTGCTGCTGAAGTAAGTTTGTTCTTACCCCACTTAAAAATACAATGTTCAGAATAGAATTAGAACCAAGGGAGTAGTGGCCTGACTACTATTAGTGGTCTCCAGTGGAGGAGTATGCCTGTCATCTCCTATAGAAGCAGCAAGGGATGGTAGAGAAATCTGTGGATGTATTTTTGAGAGACTTCCTATGTGTGACGTAAATTAAGAAGTGTTTGATTCTGAAGTCTGAATTTTGGAGTTGGGAAAGAACTGTCTACCTGCTTAATGTTACAGGATCTGTAAACCACTGCTACTCAACATATGGGTTATGGTTTGTGAACACTAGTGTTCATGAGATAAGCACAGGATTGAGATTGAGTGTTTAGAAACTTTTATAGCAGTTTGACACCGCTGTGATATGTAAGTGTGTGATCCATGGGCAAGTATTTTCATAACCATTTTAGGTAATAGCCTCTTATAACCAGTGTAATAATATTTATTAGAACCATGTCTAAAATCATATTGTGATTGCTAGATACCATTGAATTTACTTAATTTTTTAAGTTTTAGTGGTAAAACATTTTAATAATTTCAGTTTTTTTTTTTTTTTGATCTATGAGCAGTTTAAAAAAACAAATAGTTCAGTGTTTGCTTGTTATAGGTGCACAATACAGGTTGCAACCTCAGCATTCCTTATGAGCTCAACTTTCTAAAGGAAGATTAAAAATAATAGCTGTATAGTTCTAACAGTTTGAAACTACTTATGTCCCTAATTATTTTAGTGGGGCTTTTCAACAGATCCTTTTATGTCTATTACAGGGATAATGGGAAACCTGCTGCTTTTCTTGGTGAAGATTTATTGTAATTAGTTTGCACAAAGTTTGAATTGGTATTTTGTTGATTTATAATTGGCACAGGTTAGGCTTCTCTTAAACAGGTCTCTGCTTGTTGAAAACTAGTCTCTGTATCCAAAAGTTACCGCTTTCACGTTGATGGTGTGTACATGTGCATATTTCCTGGTCATTTGTATATGTGTGTGCAATGCTGTGTGAATAGAGTTGAAGAGTAATATCAACAAGAGATTAAAATTTAAAGTCAGCAGGTGCTGTAGTTTATAGTGTGTGGGCTTTTTCTTGTCCTTTCAAGTCTCCGTAAATGTGCTTCATTCAGCCCATATTTTCCTAACATACTCAAAAGAGCATGCTAAAATCAAGACATATTATGTCTGCATCATTCTGTTAATTCAGTAGCACTGTCAAAAAGATTAGTTTGTTTTATTTTATGGAACTCCACACAGTAAGTCGCAGTAATTGCTGTAATTTAAAGATCTTTTCCTTTAATTTTTTTATTTGATGTTTTTGAACTAAAAAAAAGTACATGCTTATCATAATTAAGTAAATAACACAGAGTCATAAAGGAAAAGATACATCCTTCCATACCATTCTTGTTCATGTAGACATATAATGTATCTATATAGTAGGTTTTATTACTATTAATTTTTTAAACTTTTCTAACTTTTGGGGCATCATGGACCTCTTAGGGAATTCGACAAATGCCAAAGAGTTTTTTCCAGGAAAATGCCTTTAAGTACATAAACACAAAATATTTATCGCTGATGATTTTAAGAGGTTCATGGATTTCTTTAAGTTCATCTTTGGCCTTCAGGTTTGAATGTTGGTTTTAGGGCTTGTACACTTTGAGAAGTTTACTTTTTGATGTAGAATTTTGGGTAGTATGGATTTTTTTTTTTTAACCATGTCTTTTTGTGTGGAGGGAGGCAACTATTTTAACATTTATCTAATTTCTTTGGTGAATTTACATAAGCAGGTTTTCCTAGAAACAGATTATCTATTCCTTACCTAAATAATCTCGTTAAATTCCAAGGTACTTTAAAGTAACAGAAAAATTCTAAGTATTATACTCTGTCTTAAAACAATACAGTTTAATCTATTCTTGACCTAGGCTTATTATAAACTTGAGTTATATGTATTTTATATCATACATAATGTGGGGATATAGTTATGGTTCTTAGCCTAGCTCTTTGGATTTTTGAACTCTGAAACTGAGAGTAAAATTGGGAGTCAGTGCATATATAAATTGTTTCTTCGTCAGACTTTTTAAAGTATGTACAGTTTTTTTAAGTTAAAGTTTTATTTATACACAATAAAATTCACTCATCTTAAATGTACAGTTTGATGAACTTTAGTAATTGTAAACAATTGTACAGCCCCCATACAATCAAGATTTTGAATAGTTCCTTCACCCTGAAGAGTTCCCTGGTGCCCTTCCGCAGTCAGTATCCACCTCCTCACCTTGGGCACAGGCATCCACTTCGCAGCTTTCTGTCACTACCGTTTCACCTTTTCTAGAATTGATGTAAGTGAAATCATATAGTACATAGTATTTTGTTTGACTTTTTTCACTCTCCATGTTTCTGATGTTCTTCCCTGTTGTGTGTATTAATATTTTGTTCCATTTTACTGCTAAGTAGTATTCTATGTAATGGATATACTGCAGTTTGTTTATTCATCTGCATTTGGTGGCCCTTTAGATTGCTTCTGGTTTTTGGCTATTACAAAGAATACTACTACGAACGTTTGTGAACATGTCTGTGTGGATGAATGTTTTTATTTCTTCTGGGTAGATTCCTAGGAATAGATATTTGAGTCATAGTAGGTTTCTGCTTAACTGTAAGATACCGTAATTACTGTTTTCTGCCTTCCCACTAGCAATTTTCATGGATTTCAAGCTTTTTAGAAAGTCTTAATTTTCCCTTCCCTGACTCAGACAAGTTCAAGACCCCATCTCCTGTCCAAGGGACAGAGATTGGGTTACAACTCAGCTCCTAGCTCTTGGGGGTTATACCTAGGTCAATGTACCTTTGGGTATTGCTGCGTTAACTCACAGGGTCAATGCTCTGGTTGTGAGATTCCTCATTTAGCTTGGTTGTGCATTTAGACTTTTTAAAAACACAGGGCTGTGGTGCTGATAACACCAAGGTCTGAAGTTTGATCCTTGTACTGGCCAGCTGTCAGTGCATAAAAAATAAAAACACAGTTTGTCCAACATTTCTGCATGTACCTTTTTGAGTAGAGAGGGTTGAGGTACTTCAAACTAGCATATTGCCAGGCCTGAAAGTCCCAAATATGTTTCTTAAGTGATTTTTGTTTTACCTCCAAACTTCGTTAGAGTTGCTACCTTTATTAGAGGAATTTTGGAGTTAGCTTTATAGACGTGTGTTTACCATACGATGGACCCTGACACTGGTAATATTGCAGATTAATAGCCTTGGTAAACTGTTGCTGGAAGGATTTCCTTAACATATTATTTCATAATTCATTAACAAAAATTATATGAAATTGATAGTCTTGAATTATGTAATGTTGTTTACATTTAGATATAACTCTCTCTGCCCCTAGATTGTGCTTATTAGTAAAAACATGAACTTGTACCACTCTCCCCCCAGTGCTCATCCATCTTTAGGCCTTTTTGTTCCCCTAAAATACAACTTGTATACTCCATGAAAAGTAAATATTAACGTTTTTATTTAAAAGATTTAAAATCCATAGTTGTCAAGTATTCTCTTTACCCAGGTCCTTCATAGGACCAGTCACTTGTTCTTCAGTTCTCTGCTCAGGTGTCCTCTCATAGAGACATTTCCTGGATCCCCCTAGTTAAGGGTACCTCCTGCCCCTTCTTATTACATTCACCTTCCTTTTTTCTTGATTTTTTTTTTTTTTTTTTTTTTGCGCTGGTCAGTACAGGGATCTTAACCCTTGACCTTGGTGTTTGACCGTGGCACTCTAACCAGCTCAGGTTATCTGCCAGCCCCACTGCCCCTTTTTTTTCTTCATAGCACTTTCCACAGCCTGTAATCATGTTAACTTTCTTAAATGTTATCCTAGCATGGCATTTCTTTTTTTGTTTTTGTTTTTAAGAAGAGCATACAATTTTTTCTATTATTTATTTATTTTTTAATTTTTTTGGTGTCTGGCCAGTACCAGGATCCGAAACATTGACTTTGGTAACATGCTCTCCCAAGTAAGCTGACTGGCCAGCCCCCTAGAATAGTATTTTTTAAAGTTTTAGGATTTGGGGCACCCTTTTAGAGCGTTTCCAAGGTCAAAACTATTTTCATAATAATACATAATTGCCATGTTTACTCTAATTATTAAACAAATGTTTGATTGTGGTTTCCAGACACTATGTGATATGTGATATCGTAAAAGATTGAATGAGAAAGCAGATGGGATAATCCATTTGTCTTCTATAAAACCAGGCATTAAAATTTACATAAATGTAAAACAATGTGATTCTTCTATCCTGATTAGGAACATTTTTTGAAAATGTTTTGTATCCTTGTTACTGAGACCCCCAAAGGTATGTTTGCTGGCTGCTCAATAGCCAGTAATTGAGAGACAAGTGTTGGTGAAATGAAAGGTAACCTTTAATCAGGAAGCCGACAGTTTGGGGCAATGTGGACTTATGTCTCAAAGACGATCTTGCCTCTCCCAGTTTTAAGGGGTTTTATAGGGGTCTGGGGTGGAAAGTTGATTCATAGTGAGTGACCAAGCGGGGACGTGCAGACGTGCTTGAGTGTTTCAGATAATTGTCAAGGAACTTCCTGGGCATGAATTGACCAGCATCATACTTCATTCCCGGTGGGTTCAGTTCCTGTTATTCTCAAATAAGATCAGGTTAATAAGCTAGTAAAGAATGACCACCTTAATAATTTTCCCTCTATTTGTATACAATGTGAGGGCAAGAGTCATTGTGTTCTGGCAGTTAGCTGCAGGTTATGTGGTTTGGGTTACAGGAGAGAACGTGTTTTTAAATTTAAAGGCTTAACAAAATGGAGTTGCTTCTGTTCAGGCTCTTACATGTTGATTAACTTTTTTGTCTGGAAAATAGTTATTTTTTCATAAAAATGTCCTTTATGGTAGCATGTAACATATTTGTTGTTATTTTTAAGAGAATTAAATAGTTTGAACATTTCTTGATTTGAATTTCTGATATGCAGATATCAATATAAACGTTCTTTGGAGTCCTCAATAGTTTTTTAAAGATTTTTTAACTTTTTAAAGAGTTCTTAATTTTTAAGGGCCCTGTGGTATAATATAAAATCTGTTTAGTCTTGTTCCTTGGTTCCTGTCACAGAGCTCTTAAAACCCTTAGAATTTACTTATTGAGGTGTCTTTCGGTATTTATAGTGGCATTTTTGATCACACTTGGGTTTATGCTAATGAGGTGATTTAGGGTGGGGCCTCTAGGTTGCCTCAGGTAGGGCTGGTCCACCTGAACGACCCTAGTGATTGGAGGGTTTAAATTGACCTCTGGGATGGGGAGTGGATGGGCTGGAGATTAAGCTCTATAAAAGAATCATCTTGAACAAGATTTGGTAAACTTTCAGATTTCTGAACACTCACAGGACCCGTGAGGGTGGCAGGTCTGGAGAAGCTCTGTCCCTACCCAATACCTTGCCCTATGTAATTCTTCATATGGCTGTTCATCTGTATCCTTTATAGTATCCTTTGTAATAAATGGGCAAATGTAGGTAAAGTTTTTCCCTGAGTTCTGTGAGCCATTTCAGCAAGTTATTGAACCCAAGGAAGGTTTTGTGTGAACCCCTGATGTTTAGCTTTTTGGTCAGAGGTACTGGAGGCCTGGACTTGGCACTGGCATCTGAAGTGGGGGTAGTCATGTGGAAGCAGGCTCTTGATTTCTGGGATCTGACATTAACTCCAGTTAGATAGTGTCCGAATTGAATTAAATTGTTAGATACCCAGCTGGTGTTTAGAGAATTGAAGACTTGCAGGGTGTGGAATAAACCCACACATCTGGTGTCATTAGTGTCGTGTTGTTGTGTAGCTGCCGAACGGAAAAGGAACCAGAATACCCAATTGAGAATTTAAAAGGGAGTTTTTATTGGCTGGCTGGCGACTGTCCCTCCAAGAATGTCTTGGAAGGAAACAGCCCTGAGTTTAAGTTTAAGAGGTCTTTTAAAAGGCACATTTTTACATTAGTCACACAATTAGAGTTATCAAACAGTCACACACTTACAGTTATCATATAGTTACATATACCCTCCTGGCATGAGGAGGGGGTTTGGGGAGGCCTAGCGCAAGCTGATAACAGAAGTTGAAACAAGCTGGTTAATCGCTCAGGGGCAGCTTGGGTGGGAAACATCAAAGAAAATTCAAACTTCTCTAAGTGCAGACTAATATTTAGCTTTTAACTTCTGTCAAGAGGGGGCTAAAGAGCCGAGGGGGATTTTTAAACAACAGCATTTTTTAAGCAATTCTATCTACCTTGCCACACAGCAAGCAGTTTCACAGACGTGAATTGTATATGTTACAAAAGTGGGGGTCACCCTATCTCAGTGTGAGAGTGTAGCAAAACTGTTTTTGAGACTTGGTGTTCTAAAAATATTAGCCCCATGTAGGTAAAGACCTTATGTGTTTGATTTAGTATCATATTCCCAGGGCTTGGCAGAGGCGACTGGCCTTATAAGTCAATAAATATCTAGGTGAATGAGTGAATGAAGGGAGTCAAAATAACAGAAGCCTGGTGATTCTGTGCAGAAAGATTCCAAATCTTTCTGTAGTACTGGTTTTTGCAGCCATCATATTTGATAGAAAATTATTCTAGTTCATCAAAAAGCATAATCTTAATTTTGGTCAGTTTAAACTATAATATCCTGGTATGTAATTGAAAATTTTTGATAGATTTTAATAGGGAGGTCTTAGAGATTCTGCTAATCTTCCCTTTTAGGAAGTGTGGACATTTTTATGCATTGTTCTTAATTGTTTACAGTTTTTAGTTTTTTGACTTCTAGTGTAATTAATTTATACTAGATTTAATTAATGTATACTTAACTTATAATACTAATAGATTGGTAATTATATTTGGCCCTATAATATTGAGAATATTTCTGTCTTAGAGGTTAAATCTTTTGTTGCTTTTAGACTTTTGGACTAAAATTAGGTTTTAATTTTTTTGTTTTAAAGCTGAACACTTTAAAAATAGTATTAGAGATTACGTAATAGTCTGCTTCGCTTTTTTAAATAGCCTGCACTGAATAATAAACTATAGTAGACACAATTATTCTCTTTAGAGTAATTTCAGCAGACAGGACATCTGTTTACTATCTTGTAGGTTGGTATTCCTTGCTAAGATCGAACCAACTTGAGATTGTGCAAACTTTAGATATCTAAGAGAGAGCTTTAGAGACAAGTGACCTATTCAGAGAACAGTACTTATCGTGCAAGGCAAATCAAGTAAGGTTAGGCACTTAGACCCAGAATGTGACAAAGTTCAGAAGGTGTAGAAGAATTTGTTAATTTAGGTTTCTGCTGGCCAGTTTGCTTCCATCCATTGGGGCATAATTTATAGAAGAATCCCCATTTACCCACTAATTTATAGGATAAAAAAACAACCTAGTCAGCACTTGAATGTTATGTCAATAACAGTCTTGAACATGGGGTCAAGCCATGTGTGTAGGTCTTATTGTGCCGCAGAAAACTTGAATGCTTCTAAGATGGGTTGCTGGTGTTATCTTTTCTCTGATTTCTACTCTGTAGAGATCTTCCACATAGAGCTTGAGTTCTTATTGGGAGTGATATTTATGTTTTTATGCATAAAATGTTCAGTTTTGGGTCTGTGTTTCTCAGTGTCTTCACTTTTCAGCAACACAGGGAATCTCAAAACAGGAAAGGCAACATGTAGTTTAACCAGTAGTGTGCACTGCAGCCACCTGAGGAGTTAGAACAAAACAATAACAAAGGGAGGCTGGGCCATACTACTTCATTAAAAGTGAGAATGAAGTACTGTTAGAATCACCTGGAGAACAAAGAAAGAAACAAAACCCCCTAAACCCAATATAGGAACCCAGTACAGATACCAGATAAGTTAACTGAATCAGGGAGTAGGTTCAGACATCAGTATGTTTTAAAGTTCTCCAGATGGCTCTTAATATTTATCAGAATGAGGACCCTTTTTCATTTATGTTAGAAAACCTCCTCAGGTCATTTTGCTAAGTTGAGAAAAAGTGATAGAGGGGCTTCTGAGTATATGGTGTCATTTGTGATATGCATAAATGAGATGTAATATAGGAGTATGTTTTTGTTTTGGAGAACTGTTCAGTTTTCCATGTATCTGTTTTTAAAAGTAAGAACGGGGAGCATGACATCAATAAACAGGGTTAATTAAAAAATATATTAGCACAGTTTTATAGACAGAGGCATATGGTTGGTTGGATGGAGAGAAAATGAGACGGGTGAGCATGACTGAAACAGGACATTTGTTTGGGAACATTCCCATCTTGTGGCCTGGAAGAATAATGTTGCTAAAGATTAAAAACTGTATTGCATTCTTGCAACTACTAGCAGGTTTCCTGTTGATGCTGCTTGACTTTCATTGACCAGGGTATGACAATTTGACCACCAGCTTTTTCTCTCACAGCCTTTTGCTGCCTGATCCTGTAGCTCTACACTAAATTTTTCCTACTCCATGCTTCTACAGCTCTAGTTACAGGGACTTGTGCTAGAGCTATTAACACTGCATCTTATAAACATCTTTGGTGCACCTAAAATTACTCAGTTATTGTAAAGTTATTTAAAGTGCTTTGGATTCAGAAGTCAGATCTCACCTCCCTCATTTAATAATTCCCTGTCAGGTTATCTCTATTTCCTTATGTAAAATGGGAAAATAATGTAATTGACTTCATAGGGTGGTCGTGAAGATTAAGTGAGTCATAGCATGTAAGACACTTAGTGGAGTGCTTGACGTATCATAGGTGATTAATAAATGTTTACCATTTGTTCCTTCAGCAAGTGTATTTTGAGTATCTTTTATGTTCCAGGACCTGTGCTAGATACTGAAGATGTGAGTAAAACATCCATTCATTTTTATGAGAACATTTAAGAGGGAAGACAATGAGCAGAATATGGATTCTGTTTCACTTGTAGACACTACTAATCTATAAAAACCTTTTGATATATATAGCCAATTCTTGGTTATCTATGTTAATAGCAAAAACTGTATGTCAGTTAGTTACTTCTGATCAGGAATTTCCTTTTTTTTTTTTTTTTTTTGTCTTTTTCGTGACCGGCACTCAGTCAGTGAGTGCACCGGCCAGTCCTATATAGGATCCGAACCCGCGGCGGGAACGTTGCTGTGCTCCCAGCCCGGCACTCTCCTGAGTGCGCCACGGGCTTGGCCCAGGAATTTCCTTTTGACAACTAAATGACTCATACTCTCAAGTTTGTAAGGCATTTTCACCACATTATTTTTTAAACTAAAGAATTGAGAGTTTTAGTGTGTTACGTAGGAAGTAGGAAGACCATAAAATGTCAAAATGAAGAATGAGTCAGCTTAGCTTTGATAATAATGGTTTTCTTTCTGTTTTTCTGAGTACTTTATTTCATCAGATAATATTTAAAAAGGCAAAATCAGAAATATTAGAGTTGGAAATTATTTTAGTGACCAAGTCTTTTCTTGAAAGCTTTTTATTTTGGACAACCTTGAATGCCAGAGAGAACTCATCCTTAAAATTACAATCTTTCCTGAAACTATCACCTGTGTTCCTGAGGTCTTGCCTTTCAAAGTAAGACTAATCCTCTAGTAACTTCACTATTTGGAAAATGCTCTTTGTGAGTGTCCCTTGCCTGGAGAAAAATTGCAATTCATTGAACAGGTCCTCACCACAGGGTTTTAAGCTTTTTGTTATAATTACCCTTTTCTGTGTATTCTTACTCATGTTGATTGTCTTAAAAGATAGTCAAACCACTGCACTTTCCCCATCTCATTTGGGTATTGTTATTGGTAACTTTTCTCTTTGGTCATTGTAAAAAACTGAATGTAAGAGTTTATTGATGAAGAGTGAAGTAATCATTTCTCTCACTTGAAGCACTGTACTTTGATTGATGTTATAAGATTGCATTGGCTAATTGGTAGACCTATCAAGCCTGATGTGCTGTTTGGTTACATTACCACTACTAATTCCTTTAGAATTCACTGTTGTTAGAGTTAAGACTATAACATATTTTGAACTGTGATAACTTGTTTAAAAATATATTAATTTTTTTAAATTCCTACTTTCTCTGTAAGAGGAAATAAGGTTATTTTACCTGGCTTCTTTGTGAAACTATGCTGGGTTCTAATCATCGGTATTCTTTGAAGTAACACTTGTATGTCTTCTAGCATGTCTTGTTTATTTTGATTTCCACGGAGCTTAGTGATTTCATTAATAGAGTTACGTATTCAGGAATCTAGGTAACCTAGATGAACTGGCAGGCTTGTTTGTAATAACTTATCAGTTTGGTTTATCCCTTAGTTGTCCGTGCTTGTTCTATTTTATAAGTGTAAAAATAATTGTTCTTAGCAGAGAGATATGCTGAATAGGAGTTAAATAGTTGTTTTCTTTTTATTGACAAAAATCAATGACATTCATCTTTTGTTGAATACTTACTAAGTGCTGTAAGTTTTTACACTTACTAAGACTCTGTACCAAGTTCTGTCTGTACTTTATCTCAGTTTTAGTAATGTCAGTAATACTATGAAACAGCTCCTTTTTGCAAATTAGAAATCTAAGGCTTAGGAAGATTAAATAGCCTTCTCAAGGTCACAGCTAGTAAATACTGGAGATGGGACTCATACCCATACTTACATGACTCTACAAGTCCATTTCTGCGCCTTTCAAGAAGAAGTCTTTTATACAGGAGTATGTAAGTTTTGTGCACTTTCATCATTTCACTGTCTTGAAGGTCTGCCAGTCTTATCAATTAGTGTTCTTCTATGTTGAGCTATTTTCCCTGCTGACTCCTTGCTATCCTTTGGAGTTCTGTATCTTATTGGTGTAAAGTCTTTTGGGGTCTGTTCATAATGAAGTCTATGCTGCTTGTCTATTACGAACTCATTATTTTAATTATCAATTGAGTTACTAATATGAAATTATATCCTTGTTACTAAAGTATACACACAGCTTTGGAGTTTGACTGGATTTAAATCTTGGTTCTACTACTTCCTAGATGTGTGACCTTTAGCCATTTATTTAATTTCTCTCTGCCTTAGTTTTCTTATCTGTGAAGTGAATATAGTAATGCCTTTTTCCTAAGTTGTGATAATTACATGATTGTGTAATACATGTAGAATAATTAGATTCATGTCTGGTGGATAATGTTCAATAAATGTAACATGTTATTAACTGATTATTAATTACTGTTTCTATCAGTAATGTATTTGTTTTAAACGAACCACTAGTCAATAAAATAGTAATAAAGTATCATTTTTGTTAGGCTTAAATAAGTTCTCTCTGAGAACTTTTCATTATATTTCAGACTGTGTTGCCTTTTAGGTCTTCAGGCTTTGGGCTTATATTAAATGTTAATATGACTACTATTAATGAAAACTGCTAAGCACTATTCAAAGCAGATTACGTACATTAACAACCCCGTGTTGTACGAATTATTAATGATTATTATTATTGTGAACTTTTAAATTAATTGCCTTTTCAACTATGCATGGTGTTACTGCCTTTATCTTTATGGGAATATTAAAGAAGAGAGTGATATAAGAGCTGGTTATTACATTAGAGGTTACTTAGTGTGTCCTTCTGGTTAAGGAAAACCCAGTAGTGCTGGAGAATAGGTTCTCTTTGTGTTCTCTGTTACTAACCAGATTCTTGTTGGATACATGTTCCTGTTGTTAAATCATCTGACTAACGCTTTGTACAAGAAGGAAAATGAGAATTTGATAGAAGGTTCTGCTTTCAAATGTCCAGATAATTGAGGTCTTTATCTCTGTCTTGTTTTTTGTTTTTGTTTTTGGCAACTGCACTGATACAGGGATTGAACCCTGGATCCTAGAGCACAATGCTCAAACCAGCTGAGCTAACTGGCCAGTCCCCATCTCTGTGTCTTATTGATGGTTTTATTATCTATCTCAGGAGGTTATCTTCCTGTTAACAGGACCATTTCCTCAATCGTAGCCTCATGTTGAGGAGATATTGCTTGACTTGGCTAAAGGAACTCCTGGATGCCAGACCTCTGGGGAGCTTTGACTTAAGGACCATAAGTGCTGTACATGGACATTTTGGATATATATTCAAACTCCTGGAGCTTTATTATTTATGTAAAGGTAAAGGATATGTATGATTCATACGACATTTATTTAGTCCTATTGGTTTTGCAAATCCACTAGTATGGTTTGTTTTTTCTTAGAAATAAAGGAAATACGAATTAGAATGATCTTTAAGATTCCTTCTGTATTTCTTTTAGGTAGTATTAAAGATAATCAAACATTATCAAGAAGAAGGACAAGGAACTGAGGTTGTTCAAGGAGTGCTTTTGGGCCTGGTTGTAGAAGATCGGCTTGAAATTACCAACTGCTTTCCTTTCCCCCAGCACACAGAGGATGATGCTGACTTTGATGAAGGTAAGGGTGTTTATCTCCTAATAAACTTAATTTCTGAGTTTCTTGAAAAAATTACACAAATTCTGGGAAGTGAGGATTTAGATCATAAACTTCATTTATTTAGTTTGGCCTTACTTGTTTGGAATTTGTGATTCTGATTTGTAGTAATTTGGATAGGAGCTGTGCTGATGTTGACTTTCCCAATATGAAATCAGCTTGTCAAGTAAATTGTGGTGGACACAGACCACCACTGTGTGTCCAACATCCATTCCCTTCTATTCTCAGTCAGTGATTAGGAAGAGGTGAGTTCATCTATTTGCTTCAGAAAGAAGACACACCTTAAGCATTTTAGAAGCTTAAGCATTTTAGAAGCATTTTTGTACTACAAGTGTAATGGCTTTGTTAACAGAGGCCTATAATAGGTAAAAGCTAACACCAAAGGCTGAGTTCAACATCCTGAAAGATTTCTTCTTTAATGTAGTTGAAAATAATTTCTCACTTGTTTGAACTCTCGGCTCATTTTCTATATAACTTTAAAAAAAAAATTGTGGTGAAAAGCTCATTAACATAAAATTTACCATCCCAACCATTTTTATGTATACACTGTATTAGTGTTAACTATATGCTTGTGGTGCAGTAGATCTCTAGAACGTTTTCATCTTGCAAAACTGGAACTCTGTATCCATTGAACGACTTCCAATTTCCACTTCCCCCAGTCCCTGACAACCACCATTCTACTCTGTTTCTAAGAGTTTGGGTATCTTAGATACCTCACATAAGTGAATCATTCAATATTTGTCTTTTTGTGACTGGCTTATTTTACTTAGCATAATGTCCTCAAGGTTTATCCATGTTGTAGCATATGACATTTCCATTTTTTTTTAAGGCTAAATGACATTCCATTGTATGGAAATACTACATCTTTACCCATTCATTTGTCCAAGGGCATTTAGATTGCTTCCATACCTTGGCTTTTGTGAATAATGCTGCAGTGAACGTAGGTGTACAAATATCTCTTTGAGATCCTGTACCCAGAAGTCATATTACTGGATCATATGGTAATTCTATTTTTAACTTTTTGAGGAACTTCTATACTGTTTTTGATAGTGGCTGCACCATTTACATTCCCACCACCCATGTACCAGGGTTCCAATTTCCCAACACCCTTGTCAATACTTGTTATTTTCTGTGTTCTTGGTAATGCCCATCTTAACTAGTATGAGGTGATATCTGATTGTGGTTTTGATTTGTACTTTCCTGATGATTCCTGTTGTTGAGTATCTTTTCATAGGCTTGTTGGTGATTTGTATATCTTTGGAGGAATGTCTACTCAAGCCCTTTGCCCATTTTAAAATTGGATTGTTTGGTTTTTTGTTGTTGAGTTGAAGGAGTTTTTTATATGTTCTGGATATTAACCCATTATCAGATACATGGTTTGCAATATATATTTTCTTCCATTCTCTAGGCTGCCTTTTCACTCTGTAGATTGTTTCCTCAGCTGTGCAGAAGTTTTTAAGTTGATGTAGTCTCATTTGTCTATTTTTGCTTTTGTAGCTTGTGCTTTTGGTGTTATCTAAGAAGTCATTGCCAAGTCCGTGTTATACAGCTTTTTCTGTTTTCTTCTAGGAGTTTTATAGTTTCAGGTCTTATGTTTAAGTCCTTAATCCATTGTGAGTTAATTTTTGTATACAGTGTAAGGTAAGGACCTAACTTCATTCTTTTGCATGTGGGTATTCAGTTTTCTCAGCACCATTTGTTGAAAAGACTGTTATTTTCCATTGAGTGGTCTTGGCACCCTGGTTGAAGATGATTTGACCATCTATGCCAGGGTGTAGAATTTTAGGATGGATTTTTTTATTTCTACAAAAATTGTTATTGGGATTTTGATGGTGGTTGCATTGAATTTGTCTTTGAGTAGTATTGACAATATATGATGAGGTTTTCTAATCTCTGACCATGGCTTGTCATCCATACATTTGTGTCATCTTTAATTTCTTTCAGCAGTGTTTTATAGTTCCATTTTTACAAGCCTCTTCTTTTTTTTAGTTGAAGATCTCAGTTGGCTTTATTGTGATTCTAGAATCAGGCAACACATTATTCCATAAAATAGAATAAGTGTTCCCTATTTTATTCTTTATGATGCTATTGTAAATTAGATAGTTTTCCTAATTTCCTTTTTGTCATTTTCTATATAACTTTTAACTGATCACTTTAAACTTTGATAAAATGTTACTTATATTTGACTTCGCATCTTCATAGTACCTTGAATATATAATAGACACAAAGTATATTCTTGCTAAGGGTAATACCTTGATATTGTGATTTGACTGCAAATTAGTTTTTCATTAAAGTAAGGCCTCCAGAAACTAACCAAGGCTACCTTTGTTTTTTTAAATTTATTTCTTATTAGCATATTCATTGTTACATATTATACTTATTTTTTATGCCCCTTATTCAATACCCCCTCCACTCCCCCCTCTAATAACCATAGATTTGTTCTCTCCATCTGATAGATTAACTGTTCCTCTGTTAGTTTGTTGCCTGAATGATCTGTCCAGTACTGAGACAGGTGTTATCAGGTCCTCCCCTATTATCGTAAATCAGATGCTTCTTCCATTACTCTGCAGTGTGCTTTGTGGAGAGGACCAAGGCTATTTTTGTTCTAGGCACCTGAATACTAGTACTTGCATTTTTCAAAACCTTTATGTGGTATGCATTCTTTTTTTTTTTTTTTTTAACTGGCTATGCTCTCCTTATTTCATCCGAATTACTGTATATTTATACCTCTGATATAATTAAGATTGAGATTTCTCTGCAGTCCATTCTGTCAGTATTAGAATATCTGTATTCCCCTAATCACCAGCATATTTAGAGATACTTGCTTATAATTCAGTAATCACTATTTTCAGACTGGAAGACAAGGGATTGTTAATACAATTTCTTCGGTTTATAAATGAGGAGCTTGAGAGGTTTACTTGAAGTGACATGTTTGGTTCCTGGGTTGGTGACACAGTTGGGAGTAGAACCATTCCAGAAAAATTTACATTGTCCACACAGTTTTCTTAGGTAATTAATTTTTTAGTAATCCTTTTGGTTTAGAATATGAAGAAATAAAGTTCAGTGCAATTATGGTAGATGAACAAAGCAAAATATATTACTAATTTTAGATGTTGATCATTGGAAGCGAACTTCTTTTATAAACTTGAGGTAATTGACCAACATGTTATTTCACTAACATGTATTTAAAGAAGCTCATTAAAAAATGCTTCAATAGACCTGAGATGAGGAAAGACTTCAATTTAGCATTAAATAAAAAACATTAAATAAAAAAACCAAAAAAACCCCACTGGGGATTATGTGCTGTGTACTATATGTACGTTGTTATTGGTTGTCATTCTGCATAGTTGAAGGTTTTATCAGTCCCATTTTCTAGATTAGGAAACTGATGCTTAGTGAGGTAAATAGCTTGTCCAAAACCATTTAAGTAGAAATTAGTAGAATAGGGATCAAAACCTGTGGCTGCCTGGTTTCCAAATCTCATTATTTTTCCCACTATTCTTTGTTGCTCTTAGACTCTTAGTGAAGTGTATGCCAGAGATTAAAGGGTATTGAGTGTCAGGCATCATTATTCTTTATTTGAAATCTCCTTTTTGTGTAAAACAAATTTGTTTTTCTTGGTTTGCTCTTAGAAACCAATGGGATTTGTCATTTTTCTTATACATGTGGAAAAAAAGACAGTACCCTGTATTTCTTCATAGCTTCATGTAATAGGCTTGAGTTTTAGGTTCTCCCACCTAACCCATTTACTCTGACTTAATGGGCATTAGAATGTAGTCACTATTAGATTTTTATCAAACCTAGATAAAAGTTAAAATTTCCTATTATGCAGGTGTATCTTAGACTACAATAGTACTGTATGTTGATTATTTTAAATCATGGTAAAGGCCCACTTTTTACTGCTTTTCCATTATTTTATGCCCTCTAAAACTAATATTTATTTAGGGAAAGATCTTTTCTTCTGCCACCCACCTTAAGCAGGTAAAGTACCAAATATTTCATAATTTTAGTGATTATATATTTTGAGTTATTTAGGGGTTTTTTATTTGGTGGTGGGGGTGGGTCGTTTGTTTTTGTTTTGGTGCCTCATGTGAAATGGAGATTTTTAATCTGTTGTCCAAAAAGTGAAATGTTATTAAATGTTTTAAATGAGAGGTTGGCAAACAATTTCTTTGGGCCTAATTTTGTAAATAAAGTTTTATTGGTACACTGCCATGCCTGTTCATTTTTGTATTTTCTGTGGCTGCTTTTCTGCCACAGTGGCACAGTTAGGTAGTTGTGATAGAGACTGTATACTTTTTCTTACTCCATATTGTTTTTCCTCTCTTGCAGGGTTAGAGAATAAGGTAATAGTTCTCTCTTTCCATCACAAATTGATTTTTTGTTCATTGTTTATTTCTTCTAGATGTTACCCTTAATATTGACTGAGTCCAGAATGTATCCTGAGCACTGAAATGGAAATACTGATATTATTGATTGTTTCACTGGTGCACTTGGGAAGTATCAGAATAGGTAGTTTTTGCTTTAATTTTAGAGCATTTTTCTTTTTTAAAAAACCACAAATTGAGTTGTTTGGTTTTTAGGGGAAGTGTGTGTAGATGATAGGGAAGAAAGGCTTTAAATTCATGGTTGCAGATTTGTGACTAGGTGTTGTGGAAAGGTAATGGTATAATACCCAAAAACTTGGGTGGGAATCTCAGCTCTATACTTGTGAGCTGTACAGCATTAACTAACTTCTGAACCAATTTTTTCTGACTTTGTGATATTTTTTAATTAGCATATATTAATTGCTTACTTACTGAGTACTAGAAATTTAGGGGGAAGGATAAGTTCCTTATGAGATTAACTTTAGTATAGTACAACCTTGGATTATGCTATATGATGATTCAAAACCTAGAAAACTGTTGCGGCATGAATTTTCTGTTGTTTGTCTTTACAATTTGTTTTTGTACATGTGGTAACTCCTTTGAGTGGTTTAAATCTTGATAAACTTTATGTTATATAATTTACTTTCTTGTTGAAAGTGAGATAACTTGCTCATACTAGAGAATTTATGCTTTTTAAAAAAATGAGTAGAGAAGCTCATTTTAAAATTCCCATTAGGGGGCACTATTATCAAGCTTAGAACTTAGACAGTAATTTGTTTTCTCAGACATGCAACCCGAGGCTTGCTAAAAGGGAAAATATTTTTATCTGATAAGATTCAGATACTGTTTTATACAAATGAATTCCTTAAATATGTTGTAAAGTGCACTGAATTAAACACAGGTTCGTTCAGTAACTCACTGTCTTGTTTTTCAGCAGACTAAATCAATTTAGTATCGCAGGTGATATAAGAAGCTTATTTTATTCTGTATCAGAGCCAAATCCATACTTTTTATATTTGGAGTGGACAGATTTTTTGCATATTTCAAATTAGTCACAAAGGATGATCCTTAGTTTTCAAAACAGGTTTCTTTCAAAATGAAGCATGAAGACTGTATTGTACTATTAAAATGCAGTTAAAGGAATGAAATGATGCTTATCTTATTCATACATTATTAATTTGTGCAGGATGTATAATTAGTAAAGTGATAACACACGTTGAAGTGATACATATATACCCATAGCTTTTTTTGTTCATTTTTGGTAGGAGAAAATTGTTACTTAAATTATTTTTTTTATTACTCAAGTTTGGTATTAGTAAGAAATACTAGTATAGACTGTTCTACACAATTATTTTGTTATTACTAAGCTTTCAAAAGAAAAGCAGTGCTGTGGAATCTTAAACAGACTTTTCAAAGGCTGAAACATGAATTGACAAAAATTTATTACAACAAGACTTATTCAGAGTTATTTTTCACACGGTAGGTGTTATTTTTGTATCACTGGGTTTGGAGAGAGTAAGTTTGTATAGTTTTATTATTTGCAATGCTCTCTATGTAAGTAAGCCATAATTTATGTTGGGGAAAAATCTCTGCTTAATTGCTTGCTTCTCAAGTCTCACCTTTCTTCTCTTTATTCTTAGTTTGCTTGCAGCCCACACCCAGGGCAAAACTGCTTGAAACCTAGCCGATGATTACTGTTTCAACTTATATCGCTTTTGAGGTCAGGGAAGAATTGAGTCAGAGCAGCGAGAGCTTTTCGTATTTTTTAGACAGCTGGGGACATTTGGTGAAAAGACATGATATTTACTTATTATTTTGTCATATTCCCTATTTGTGTGATAGTCAGTGCACTGTGATTTGTTTGACAGATTTATTTTTAAAAAATTCTGTTTCTTTTGTTGTATCTTTTTAAAAGGGCTTTTCTTGGTAGATATGTTAGAAAGATATATAGATAGTTTTGGAGTGTGTTTCAAAACATGTTGGAGAAATAGGAGTATGTTTTACCTAGTGACCTCAAATCATTAAGTGGAGGTATGGTAAAATGTTTCATGTATCAGAAAAAAAATTATTCAGAGTAATTCATTTTCAGCATTTATCCAGCAAATTGCACTGTGTGGGCGGTAGAAGAGATAACAGAGATACCAAATCCTAGTTACTGCCTTGAAAGATTTTAAGTGGAAGAGACAGGTGTGTAAATAAAGGATTGTGAAACAGAGAATTGATTATTAGTCTAGAGTGAAGAAGAAAAAATTGATGGGAACAACCAGATATCAGCTACTAATTTCTTTTGGGGGATGATTTTATTTTAAAGGAGAGGTAAAATTTGATTTTGTAGGTGGATGTCAGTTGCAATTTTAAGTCACTGATAAGGAACTTAACATCTTGTGAGCTTGGCGTCTTTATTATTCAGAGATAATATATTCCTTGAAATACTTTCAAATATTGCGATTGCTTTAGTATCCAGGTTGAGAAGTTGTTTTTGACATCTGTGCTTTTTCGATACATGAAAGGACTTTTAACAGTAATGTTAGTGTCATGTTTCTAGAAACTTGGGGCCGATACTGCAGTTAGCTCTATTTAAAATATTTAATAAAATATTTTGGGCCGGCCTGTGGCTCACTCGGGAGAGTGCGGTGCTGAGAACACCAAGGCCCCGGGTTCGGATCCCATATACGGATGGCCGGTTCTCTCACTGGGTGAGCGTGGTGCTCACAACACCAAGTCAAGGGTTAAGATCCCCTTACCGGTCATCTTTAAAAAAAAAAAAAAAAAAAAAAGTTTAATAAAATATTTAATAAATTTTAAATATTTAATAAAACATTAAATACTTCATTTTAGAAACATCGTATAGGCAGATAACTAGAGAGAATCTGTACACTGAATTATAATATATATACCCTAGGTACTGATCTTTTTTCTTGTTACTCATGGTAATATTTTGAAAATATTAAAATGTTCACATTTAATGATTTGCTGCTAAATATTCAGTACTTTAGATTATTGCTTACCTAAATTACTTTGATCATTCAGAAAGCCTGTGGTTTGTGAGTTGAAACTTGAACTTAATAACCCAAACTTAATTTATATGTTTAGTTTTTAGCTTATTTAGGTGATCACAATATGAGATGTAAAATCCAAATATGAAGGATCAATCCCAATATTTGTATGCCTTTCTTCTTTCAGTTTGGGTGTTTCAAGATTTTAAATACTTAAAGAGTAGGAGCAAACCCTGGCTTCATTTCAAAAGCTCGGAAAATATTTTTGCATTAACTTCATGTTTTAAAATTTGAGTTTTTTCTTTTTAATTAGTTGAAAAGACTGTGCATGGAAAGATATACTATTGAAGATGCGGTTAAGTAAAAGATTTTTCTATTTAAAGAAATTAAAGTGCTTCATACTATACTCTCCCGTGGTCCCCAAAGCGTAAGTGCTATGGTCTGGCAAGAAGCCAAGTAAAACCTGTTCAAATTTTTTGCAGACTTAAAGTAATACTGTAAGGTTTGAAAATTACAGGTGAATACGGCACTTAAATAGTATTTAAAGTTTCTAAGTTTCCCAAATCTAAAAATTTAATCCTTAAATTACTATCCCCAGTGGTTTAAATTTTAATTAAATAAAAACTGTCTTACTTTTGACCTACAACAACTTTAGATAAAGATATTTGAATTTATTACTAAACTTTAAGGTAATAACTATTAAAAATGAACTGTTTTAAAACTAATTAAAATGTCAAAAAGCCACAATTATTGTATGTAACCAAAGATTCTTGCTATTTCTGTTTTTCCAAAAATTATCCTAACCTTCAAGTTAAAGCTTGCTTCCTATCTTACCCAGAAGTGCTACCCAGTCCCATTCCCTCAATTAAATATATTACCTAGTCTGCAAGTTTTATAGATTGATAGGTTAATTACAATTAGATTTGATGTTTCGGTGCAAATGGTGAGTTTTCCAAACTGCCCTTCGTATTAAGAGAGTGATATGTTAGTCCTGCCAGTGAAGTATTCCCTTTGTTTTATATTCATCTCTCTAGCTGAAATGAAATAGCTCTGGAAACTTTTATCTGTTTGAATTTACTCTTCATGACTTATTATTACCAATTTCAAAGTGGTGTTTTCATACTTTTATCACTTTTCCATCGTGAGTATTATTTACTGCTTTTTTGTCAGTAATTTTTACTTAGTACATTTTAGATGCTTTCTGAGATAGGTGAAAACAAAGGCAATATTAATATTGATTTAAGTAACAATATAATGGTGTAGGTTTATAATGCAGCCTCACATCTCCCCCTTCCCTTACCCTCGTGCACATTCACCTGTTTTTGCCCCTCTAATATCTAACCTGCATACATCATCTTTTAATATACTGGCAGCCCTTCTTCCCTACTTGGTTGATGAGAGGATCATAAAATTATTCCAGCGATCTTTGCAGAAATGTATTCATCTTGTTTCTGTTTTATAGAATTGGATTAGGTTATGACCTTGTAGAGACTTATTTTGGAGGCAGGCTGCTAACCACAGCCAGCAACTGTGGCAGTAGGGGTCTGGCAGCAGAGCCCTAGTTGGGGCTCTATGGACTCACCTGTGGCATGCTGTTAACTCCAGCAGGCAGCAGTGGCAGCAGCAGCAGCAGTCAGTCCTACAAATGCCAGTTGTCCTCAAGCCACTCTTGCTTCTAGGGTCATCTGCTCTCATTTTGATTTGTCCTTTCCTTTTCTTTCTTGATTCTTTTGTTGTTTATTTATCAAACCAATATTTGAGTGGGAAAGTGCTGGGCATTTTCATGGGCCTTTTTTTACTTACATTTCTGCTATGGAAATTTTTTGAAGTGTTTGTTATTTAAACAACTCAGCTGCTGTAAGCAGTGTATTTGACTTGAATACATGAAGCCAGGGAGATTTGTAGGACATTATTTTAATGGATCAGATTATCATGAAATGAAGATTGTTACTATGCAGGTGAAGGTGTCTAGAATATATTTTTGTTTAGTTGGAGAATGACGGGGTTATAAATGTATATCTCCACATCTATACTTCTTTAGTTTGTAATTCAAAGTGATTCTAGGTATATTTGTTTTGTAAAATAATTTTTTCTTGAAAATTTATAAATTGATCATCAGTTTTTCATTGTCATTAGAAATATTTTATTTTTATTTTTATTTTTATTTGATAGCAACTTCCAGTACTTTAAATGCACTCAGATAGTTTTAAAAGACTCTTGGTAACATGAATTATTTCTCCTTAGTTTTAAAATATCTCCTCTTCCTCCTACCACCACCACCATCACCAACTACACCCTGAAAACATAGATAAAACCAAACATTAAAAAGATTCAGCACTAGAAGTGAGTGAGAGGTGCTATGAAGAATGGTGATACAGTACCTTGATGGGTATTAGCCATTTCCTCTAGTAATAAAATGAGGAATGGGATGGTGTAGACATTACATTAAATGTTAAGATCATTGTAAGCCATATCCAGGTTACTTTTCTGCTCCTTTAGGAGTTGACACGACCAACAGTGAGACTCTGATGTTTTTGTCAAAATTGAGATTTGCATTTCTTTCCGAATTGTCTCTTCGTTTTATAGGCAGCCTGATTAAAAAAAATACTAGTATCCAATTATGGAAACAATGTTTGTACACATATACCATTATAGCTCTTAGTTGAGAAAATTCCTAAAATCATTCATATATTTAGATCTTACAAACTTTCTGAAAGGTATAAAAGGAAGGAAATCTACAGTGAGTGCTGGGTTAAGTTCTGGTGAAGTTCTGGCTCTACTCTAATTGTAATCTTTAGTCTCTCTAGCCTCAGTTTTCACATTTGCAAAGTGGATCACAACAGGAACTTTCTTAATTCTTTTAGCAAATGGGAAACTCAGGCCCAGAGGAAGCCCAATGTTAAAATTAGTGGCACATACTAGAACTAGAAACCCCAACATACCCATCTAATATGTAGTTCATCACAATTTCAGGGAGTTGCAGCAGTCCCAGTATTTTGTCAGAATCACTGTGAGTAAGTGATTCACATGCCTACAATTGTGACTTGTAGCATGATGTATTTACTTAAAAGTGTCACCATTTACTATCATCATTTACAATCAGCACAGCTGAAATCAAATGATTGTTGAATTTAACAAATTTCAGAAAGTTCTCTAAGTTTGTGTGTGTGTACACTAGGTATTAAGTAAAAATAAAGGACAATTCTAATCTTTAGGTCAACAGAAAATTAGTGGTGGTTGAATATATACAGATAGTTCAGATACAAAACCATTTAACTGCTAAAAGTCAGCACAGCCTTTAGTATTTTGCTACATGGAATGGAGGAACTAATTCAAAGTATAGATTGATCTGAATAGGGTAGGGGAGGAAAAATATGTTCTTATTAAATGCCAATGAATGCAATTACAAATAAAAGTTTGAATTGATGGCTTAATTTGATGTAGGAAATCAGTGCCTGACTGATGACACAGGAAGACTTCTTAGAATACATTGCTTTGCAGATGACTTAAAACAGACAATACTGATAAAGCCTGTCATGTGAATTTCCTTCTTTACTGAGTACACAGTATGGTTAAGTGGTATGTTGTGCAATGCTTCCAATCTGCTGTGGCTGCCATCTGGGCAAGCAGAATGAAAGAGAGATTATGGAAAGGAAATGGTTTAGTTAGCTGTAAGGAATCTGTGTGAACACTGGGTGCCACTCGTGAAACACTGAGAAGTTTTTGACTTTTCCTTTGTAACCAGTACAACTAGCTGTCTGTAAGATGGAGGTTATACAGTATGCACAACTCTCACAATTCATCTTTTGGATATCATGATGCTTATAGTTGGGACAAACCAGTAAATCCAGTAAAAGTAACCTTGGCTGTGCTACCCTTTTCTTATTTTTTTCTATTTATTTTTTTGATAAAATCTTTTTGATGCTTCAGTGTTTGGCACAAATGTTGAGGGTCGATTTAATAATCGTAGCATTTTTATGTTGCCTAAATGGAGTCTTTGGAAGCTAATTATGTTGTAAAACACGTTCTCTGAGAAACATTTAAGTACTTTAAAAAAAGGTAGTAGACCTATAGATGTGAAAATTGCTTTGAAATTTTACTAGTTGTAACCACCAGGGAACCGTATAAATGATGGAGAGGTTGTGTATGGGTAAGAGGAGCTGACTTGCACAATCTAACCTGTACACCTTTTCAGTTTGTGTATCTCTTATTTGAATCTTAAGACTTTGTAGGCAGTTCTGTTTGTGTGCATGCTTATGGTTACCTTTTTGATAAAGCATGTGAGTCCTTACAAAACTGTGTTAACCGTGAATCATCTGGTACCTCCTTAGGAATTAGCATAACCTTAAATAGATGGCTAATAATACAAAGCTACCATGGTTTCTGTGGTTTTACCAACTGTGGCTCCAATTCCAAAACATTTAAAATGAAACCTGCTCCCTTTTAAAAAAATTATTTTGGACAAAGGGTTGTCTTATCAGAAAATATAGTAACTTAAGCAGATCCATAACTGGGGGGAATTAATAACAGAAAGTTTTTGTTGACACCAGGAAGTAGGTTAAATAGTGCAGTTGTGGTAATGAGTACCATGTATGATAAGCCTGAGCCACCTGGGTTTTATTAGGCTGCTTGATACTTTGATCACAATATTATTTCAAGGCTTGTCTATTTAAATTGCTAAGGTTTCTTGTCATCTTTGTGATTTAGACCATAATTTCCTTCATTGCAAAGAATTTTCTAAAGAAAGGCTCTGGCCAAGCCAGAATTCTAAGGAGGTACAAGTTCAACCACTAGGAGAACCTTAGAACAAGAAAACCTGTTAAACATAAAATTAACAGCTTGGAAGTATAGAAGTTGAATATCAAGTTCACCTTGCTTCTTTTTAGTTTTTTGCTTGGATCATAATTACACTTGTGTTTGTCATATGGTAGTGGAGTACTATAAGGATGTTTGGTATAATTCAATTAATTATTGTTTGATAGAAATATACGCATTTAAAATATGTATTTCATGTTTTGAGAATGTACTACGGCTACCAGTTCCTCTTCAGCTGGTATTAAATGGTTTTGATGAACATCTCTGAGAATTTATGGAAAGATTTTTAACTACTTCACCCATAATGAATGAATTATACTAATCACAGAATTTAATTTGCTTGATAAATTGTCTCGTTTTGCCTTTGAACTTGAAATCTTTAAACTTTAACCTAATGTAGATGAATGAAATCTTTAGTTGTCTAAATCAATAGACGTTCTTTTCACTGATTTTGTTTATTGTAGAAATAGTTTTTCCACAGGTATCTAATGGTATTTTTATGCATTTAAGTGAATATTTTGCCTTGGAAAAATAAATACTCACTTTGACAAGTAAAGGGAAGACAGAAGATTTAATTTAAGATACTGTCATCCCTAGCATAATAGTCATAATAACAATTAAGTTATAGTAAATATAATAGTAAAAATAAATAATTAATTTTTGCTGTTTTGATTTTTGAGCATTCTCTGCTATAACTGTTATAATTTGTCTTGAAGTTTCCATACCCCAGTGTAACTTAAGCCTGGTTAAAGGCACTTAGGAATGTAATAGTCTTTTTTTGATTTGTCCTTTGCAATGAAAGGAATATATGGAAATGTCAGTCAACAGCCTTTTTGTTTTCCCTGATAAGACACAGGAGAAAAGTATTAAAAATCAGAAAAGATAAAAATAGAAAAAGATTTGACCATCAGAAAGATTGTTTACCAAGAACTTGTAACACTCTTATTTTTTTGAAAGTAGGGTTGTACATTAAATTTTAGAGACATGTAATTCATTGATTCAGGGAAGATGAACTCGTATAAGAAACAGAGGCACAGATTTAGAAATAAGCATATAGTACAAACATAGAATAATGAGAAGATCTGTCAGTTCCAGCAGAGACTTAATTTGGGGAATGGTCTGAAATAATGGTACATAGGGTCAGATTATGGAAGACTTTGAATGCTTGAAAATGAAGTTTAGACTTGAAGTAGTTGTGAGTCATTCTAGGTTCTCCAGCAGAGGTGTGATAGTTTCAAACCAATATTTTGTGGCAAGAGGCAGGAAAAATGGAGAGATAATGAGGACACGAATGAAATATGGGCAGTAGTAATAAGAGAGAAAGATGGAAAAAATGACAAAAATTGAGTTAAAAGGTACACTCACGTTTGAGGGCTTAACTGAATATTATCAAATAACTTTAATATCTGACATATTCTAGAATAAATTCCTGTTTTTCGTCTCTTCCCTCTTAAATACTTTGTAGAAAGTACCAGTTCTGTGATAATGGTATGTGTTACAGAGCAGATGGGTAAAGTAAAGGTAAGCTGTTGATAACCAGCAGGAGGATTCCTGTACTTAGAACAATACCAACTTTACTAAAATATGAAATATTTAAGAAAAACATCCAGAAGTTATAGAGAACTGTTTGGGCTATTTTAAAAGTACATACATTGTGTGGAATAGTCAATGTAATACAGATATGGACTGATATTTTTTAGGGCTGACTTTTGGAAAGAGGATTAATTTTTATTATCAAGCTCCAAAGGACAGAGCTAAAATCTACTAAAAATAAAAATGAGTGAAGTAGATTTCTTTCACTCTTCCAGCAGAATAGTCTATTTGTGAGATGTCACTCCTTAGAGTTATACCCTGTCTCAAGGATAGTTTTTGCAACTTGTTGGATTAATTCATTCATTTAACAGATACTTAGTGTCAACTGTCTCAAGAACTCTGTCAGGTATTGAGGGGTAAAGTGATAAATGGAGGAGAGAGACATCACACAGTTAACCAAATAAAGTAATTATAAGTTGTGCTCACTACCGTGGAAGAGGTAAACAGATGCATAAATGCATGGAGCCCCACATTAAACAGGCTGTTCAGAATCCCTGGTGTGGAGGTAAGTTCATCTGATACCCCAAGGGTAAGGAAGGAGCTAGCTTTGTGAAGAGCCAGAAGAGGAAAACCAAGCACAAAGGCCCTGAGGTGGGAATGAGCTTGACATTGTTTAGAGAATCTGTCTGAATACATCCTGCTGATTGAGAAACAAGGGGCTAGGTCATTCAGAGCATTTTAGGAGTTTGGGTTATATTCAGTAAACCGAAGGAGGCTACTAAAAGGTTTTAAGTAGTAGTAATCTACTTGAATGGATGTCTATCAGTTGTTAATTCTTTGACTTAATCTAGGACTTTTCTTCTTGTTGTTGCATTTGACATTTGAAATATTTATGTAAACCCAGCTTGGCAATTGGATTTGTTGATGGTGGTGTTTACCCCAAGAAAATTTATTTATGAATGCTAGATACCTTCATAAACAAGTCTGTCTGGAGTCTTTTTTTTTTTTTCTTTTAGTAAAATTTTTATTTTGGAATAATTTTAAATTTACTGAAAAGTTGCAAGAATAGTACAGAGTTCTGCAGTACCCTGCAATCAGTCTTCCCCTAATGTTATCATGTTATATTACTGTGGTATATTTAGTCTAATTAAGAAATCAACATTGGTATATACCTGTTAACTAGACTCTAGATTTTTGTCTGGATTTCACCAGTTTTTCCATTAATATCCTTTGATTTTCCAGGAGGAATACTGGCACGTATTTTGTAGAATGCCCTTCAGTTTGGATTTGTTGAATTTTTTTTTTTATGATTAGACTGGATTTGTATAAGAGTATTTCAGAAAGTTTGTGGGAAAAATAGAATTAAAAGATAAAACAAATCTTTCCATGAACTTTTTGAAGTACCCTTGTAGATGTTTGGGGAAAAGATCACAGTGATGAAGTGTCCTTCTCATTACATTCTATCATGATACCCATATGATATCACTGGTGATGCGAACCTTGAGCCATGGTTAAGGTAGTGTCTGATGTCTGAAATCTTCGTAACCTAAGGAAGCACTGGGACATGAATGTTTTGGTTAAGAAATTAGAAATTCATCTTTCACGTGAAACAATTTGAATAACTTTTCTCCTTATACTATTTATTCTTAATTTTAATATCTAAACAATATTGGTAAATGTATAAGTATATTTTGTGCCATAATATGTAACTTTTCACACACTAGATGAAAATTTTGCTGTATTTATATACTATAGCATCTCAGTTATACTATTGACTATTTAAATTCATATAGGTGGCTAAGTATCCATCTCTGACAGAATGTGAATTAGATATTGGAGAACATTCATTGTAACTAATAAGTACTTCAACATCAGGAATATTTGATACAAAAGTTAACATTTCCATGGACAGTGCTATGAAGTATTATCAGCATAGTTGATTTCCACTGCAAAGTGCCTTTTGTATAAAAGGAACTCTCTAGACTTTTACATTTGGAAGCTTTGGCCACTGTCATAGAGTATACTGTTAATGTGAGAGCTACACATTGGCATACAATCTATGAAATTATTTAACTTTTTTAGAAAAAAAATACTTGAAATAATTTGCTTAAAAGTAGCCTTAAATAGTCTGTTTTTTCTCTGAGATATTTGAAACATTTCAGCTTAACCTCTTTTAAGCTGTTAAAATTTAAAAAATAGTAAAGGAATTATTGAAGTTTTTAGGGACATTCCTTTGATTTCCCTTTTATGTAGTTGTTCTTCAACATTTATTTGGTTATTGACTCCAGGATCTATTCATATTTGTTGATCAGCCTTTCTTTTCTGTGTATGGACATCAAGATTTTACTATCTATTAATAAAATAGATATTTTTACTAGCTATTAGTAAGAAACCTTTTTCTCTATCTTTTAAACTAGGAAAGGTCATAAAAAAGTAAAAGACTTAGATGTTAACAATGGGAAGGCAGTAATCTTTGAACTTGTTCTTATCGTCATTATTGTACTGGTAATAATAACACTACAACCATAGCTGTAATTGTTAACATTTATTGAGCATTTTTTATGTGTCAGGCATTGTGTCAAACACTTGGCATTCATTTATTTAATCCCTATGGCTATTTTATTAGTTAAGTACTATTACTTAGTACCATTTTACTGAGGCTTAGGAATTTGTCCAGGCCCCTGCAAATATGTGTGGAATCAGGTTTCAAAGCCTGCACTCTTAACTATCTTATAGGACACCTTTTTGTTGATTGTTAGTTGTCAGGAGGTAGAAGGGAGCAGAGTATCAGAATGTTAGAATGAAGTGATGTTACCAGGAACAGTTTGTATCTTCTTGGTCCTTAGCTCCCCTAAGGTGATTTCTGCAGTTTTTAGTCATCCTTTGTTACTGATGCTTGAATTTGAAAATGTCTGTACCATTGTCCCACACTATCCCCATGAATAATCTGACTTAAGATAATTAAAATCAGGCTTCTCACTGATACCACATTCTTCACTTTAATTCTGATGACTGGTTTGTAGTATACACCATTCATCCATTGAGTCCCTACTATTCCAGACCCTGTCCAAGGCATAAGGTAAGATAAGTTTCAGGGGGTATGCAAAACTTGTTTCCTACTATTTCAATCTATTTGTGGAGTTAAGATTTAGATAGTGACTGGTCAGCTAGTTCAGTTGGTTAGAGTGCAGCATTATAACGTTGAGATCAAGGGTTCAGATCCCTTTATCAGCCAAACACTTTAAAATTTTTTTTTAATTTAAAAAGATTTAAATAGGGAAAGTTAAAATAATAGACTGGCATAGGAAATGATTTCAGAAGAGGAAGTCACTTCAGCAGTAGGGTGAGCTGATCTATGGGGATTTGAGCTGAATCTTGAAGACAGGTAGTTCCTGCTTTCATCTCTGACTTTATCTCTTAAAACTACCCCTGTTTTCCCCGCATTATGCCAGCCATACAGAAGCACTTGTTTATCACACAAGACAAAATCCGTCTTGTTTTTGGATAGTGGATTACCCTGTTCTCTCTACCCCTTTTCCCACCACAGCTCCTTCTCATATTTGGGGCTCAGTTTAGATGTTATACCCAAACCTCACGTATGAGTACATATCCCTGAGGCAGGCTTTGGCTAATGTTGCCATAGATTATATGCTTATCCCATGAGGATACTTGTCAGACTATGTATATTTAAACCTTTTATTTTGAAATAATCTTAGATTTACAGAAGTTGCAAGAAACAGTAGAGTTCTGGCATACCCTTAATTAAGCTTCCCTTTATGCTAACATCTTATGTAACCATGGTATATTTGTAACTAAATTAGAATTGGTACAATACCATGAAGTAACCTACAGATTTTATTCCAATTTCTAGTTTTCCCGCTCATATTCTTTTTCTGTTCCAGGATCCAGTCCAGGATACCATGTTGCATTTAATCATTGTATCTCTTTACTCTCCTCCAGTCTTTGTCTTTTCTTTGTTTTTCCTCACTTTGACACTTTTTGAAGAGTACTTGTCAGCTGTTTTGTACATTTTCTGGTAATTTGTGTTTATCTGATATTTTCTCATGATTACATTGAGGTTATGGGTTTTTGGGAGGAATACAAATGAAATGCTCTTCTCATCATATCATATCTGGGGTACATCATCTTAGCATGTCTTAATGATGATGTTAAAACTTTGGGCACTTGATTTAGGCCAGGTTTCTCCAGTGAAAAGTTACTATTTTTTTCCTTCACTTACTCTGTTCATTAGAAGAGAGTTACTAAGTCCAGCCTGTACTCAAGAGGAAGGATATTAAACTCCATCTCTTGGTGGGAGGAATATTGAAGAACTTCTGATGATATATGAAAAATTCCTCAGTAATTAATAAATATTAGGACTGTCAGTCTATATCTTATCCTTTGAATTATTATTCACTTCTACTAGACTAGATGCTCATTGAGCACAGAGTCTGAGACTTATTTATTGTTTTCCCAATATGGTAGAACAGTAGGATATAGTAAATGCTCAATAAAGTATTTGTTGAATGTGTCTAACTGAAAAAGGGAGATTGTGAATTGCATACAAAGCTAAAATAGTTAAACTTGATCCTATAGATAGTAGAGCAGTATTAACAGTACTCGAATAATGTGACCAAAAACTTAACTGTTAAGTTTCCTTTGTTTTAAATTTGTTTGAAATTAAGGAACATATTCTTTCCTAAATTGAACAGGATATTCAGAATAAGTGTTTTTTCTTCTTGGCTTTGAAAGGGAACTGATTAGAATAAAGCAATTTAGCAATGTAAATTTAGACCAGTAGTCTTATTTTATGATGAAAGATAGCTAGTTGAATGTTTTGAGCATACATTATATTTAGAAGGGTGAACTTTCTTGAGAAACCATATAATTTGTAAGAAAATTAGCGGTGATAGAAAAATTCCTTCCCATTTCTCAAAAAAGGTGTTTATAAGTACCAATGTTATGTTTAACCTAGCTTTTGCATTATAAATGTACTCTCTGAACCTCAGCCATGCTAAATTTAACTTCCATAGTAGATTCTAGTTTTACTTATGGAGGACTTCTGGCTTCCTTTCAAAGTGTATAAATCTTTCTTTTCTTTGTCTTATTTTTAAAACAATGTTGGCTAGAAGAGAGGAGCTCAGATGGTCTCAACATAAATGATAAATTTTCGTGATGATGGATATGGTAGTTACTCTGATTTGATCATACATTATATACATATATTGAAATATAACTCTGTACTCCATAAATATGAACAATTATTATATGCTAATTAAAAAGTTAATTAAAATAAAAAACAAACTAGATGCTCAAAAAATAAAAAGAATGTTGGTTGACCACTAGAAACAGGAAGAGTAAGCCATACTTGCATTTGACATTTTGGATTTTTGCTGAGTAGTACTAAAAAGTAAAGAGGATTTTTTTCTTAAAAAGAACTTGAGGATTTTAGGCGATTGATAATTGCTTTAAATCTTTTGTTTCAGCTGCTATTGCCACCACCCCACAAAGGATGAGTTTTCTCTACTCACTTTTTCTCCTGTTTTTCTCCTAGGCAGTTATTTAAGCAGCTCTTGTTCCAGTGCCAGATTTTTCAGTGGCTGCGTAAGACTGTTAAAATACTTTGTCTGCTATTTATTTTTTCCATTAAAAAGTCTACACTGTCATTTGCCATTGATCTTAGCGGCCCTTACCTTTAGAAGAGAATAATCAGAGCACCTATGTGTTCATTTAAATCAGCTCTTTTAGAGAGATTTAAGAAAAAAGTTTGTTGAATTTAGAGGAGTCAAATATCTAGTGTTTCACTGATGACAAAAATTTGGGGGAAACTGAACTATTAAATGTATGGAAGTGTAAATGAATGTCATCTTAATTATTTTTGGTAATGATAAAATGATATAGTTGGCGACTTAAGAATGTTGAACCCATAGCTCAGTGGGTTCAGGCATATACACCCAGGTAAGTGTGTGCGTGTGTGTGTATGTAAGAATTTATATATACAATAGTTTCTGCTTATCTGTGGGGGATATGTTCCAACACCCCCAGTGGATGCCTGAAACGGAGGATAGTACCAAACCTATATATATGATGTTTTTTCCTATATAGACGCTTCTAAACTTGTGAGGGGGTTACATCCCTATAAGCTCATCATAAGTTGAAAATGGTAATACGCCTAACCTGCCAAACATCATAACTTAGCCTAGCTGTATTAGTCCTTTTAGGTACTTATAACAAAATACTTGGAACTGGGTAATTTATAAAGAAAATGAAATTTATTGCTTACAGTTTCTAAGGCTGGGAAGTCCAAAGTCCATCTGGTTGTGGTGACAGTGACCCAGAGGTCTCACATTGCGAGATGGTGGAAGCAGAGAGAGCAGAGAGAGAGAAAGACAGACTCTTCTTTTAAAATCCTCAGAACCACACCCTTGACCACCATTTTTAATCCATTCACTATGGCATGGTCCTCCAATTTAATCACCTCTTTAAAAGCTCCACCTTTCAGTTACCATAATAGGATTTCCCACCCTCTTAACAGTCACAGTGGGGGCTAAGTTTCTAATACATAAAGCTTGGCAGACACAATTAAGCTTCAGTGAGTTTTGGGGGGACATAGTTTAATCCTCTGTACTAGCCTACCTTAAACATGCTCAGAACACTATATTAGCCTACAGTTGGGCAAAATCATGTAATACAAAGCCTGTTTTATAAGAAAATACTGAATATATCATGTAATTTATTAAATACTATACTGAAAGTATAAAACAAAATGGTTGTATGGGTTTTTGAAGTATGGCTTCTACTGAATGAGTATCACTTTTGTACCATCGTAAAGTAAAAAAACAGTTGTAAGTCAGAGACCATCTGCACATACATACCTATGATAAAGTTTAATTCATAAATTGGGCACTGTAAGAGATTAACAACAATTACTACTAATAGAATAGTTATAACAATATAGTGTAATAAAAGTTATGTGAATGTGGTCTCAAAATACTCTTAATATTTTCAGACCACAGGTGATCAAAATCATGGAAAGTGAAGCCATGGATAAGTGGGGGACTACTGAATACATTCTTAACAGCCCCACCTTTGTTCTTTGCTGTGATGGCCACTGCTATTAACAGTGTCTTGCATCTCTCCTCAAACAGTGAAACTTGTAGGTTGGCAGCATTGGGAAGTGGAAGTTGACATGATAGGTTAGGATTTCTCCAACTGGGGAAGGAGTTTGGTAGTGAAAAGAGGATTTGAAGTAGAGGTTGTTGCATGAGCAAAGATACTGAGAGATGCAGGGTATATTAATAGTTAGCTTTTTCACTCAGTTTCCTCATCTGTAAAATGGAGACAATTGATGCCTACAACACAGAGTATCGTAATTGTGATCATTTGGGTCAGGAGTTTGGCTTTTATGCCATTGACAGTGGGCAATTATGAAGGCATTTTGTGAGTGTCATGACAATGTTCAGATCTGTTCTAAGAAAAAATACAAGGATACTCTAAAAAGTTCATGGAAAGATTCTTATAATTCTATTTTTCCATGAGCTTCTTAAAGTACCCTTGTGTTAGTTGCCTGCAAGAAGACCAACCAGTAAGAGCAGTGGTGTTGGGAATGAAGACAGGGAGTGGATATGAAACATGTGATGTCTGCTGAGTAAAGGGATAATTTGTATTTGTGAGTGACAAGTAACTTGACTTGTGGACCAGACTTATGAGCATCTGGATAATTACAACTTACACTCATTTTGAAAGAAATGTATATGGTTTAATTCTTTGAGTTATCAGTCTTGTCAAATTTATTTTATATAATGTTGATCAACTAGTTAAAGCCATAGTAAAATTAACTATTATAATTATTTTGCATGTGAAGTGATAGCTACCTAGTAGCCATAATGGTGGCCCTCTGGTGTAGTGGTTAAGACATAGTCTCTGGAGTTAAACAGACTTGGTATATTTAAATCTGATCTGATCTTGATTATGACAATGCTATCTACTCTTTAGGGTTATTTTGAGGATTAAGTAAGAATGCATGTAAAACATTAAGGCAGTGTCTGCCTCTTTGTAAGCACTTAATGAATGGTAGATATTGTTAATTTTCACAAAAGAACTAGGTACAGTTATAATTCATCGCTTGCTTGGGAGTATTTCAAATATGTAAGGCCTATCTTCTACCAAAGCATAATTTAACTTAATCAATCAAGATTATGCTTATCAAATTTCAAGATCAAGCCTTATTGAGTAGACTGATTTGCATTGATAATTCGAAGTAATTAGGGCAAGTTGAAATTTAGAAGGTTTTTTAACAGGATAATACTTAATGGGAGCAAATAAAGGTTTTAGGCCCTGAAGGAAGAAACATAAACCATTACTAATTCAGTGTGAGAAGGACAGGCTCAACCAGAGGTTTCTGGTAAAGGGGGTAAAAATAAGTTTGTAACATAATGTAATGGGAGTCTTACTTTTTTATGGTGGCTTTAAGGAATACAGGCAGTGGCTTGAGTACAGACAGAGTGGGTTGTGGTTACTCCTATAATTCCAGTTTAATTCAGGAGCTGACTGCTCAACGGAGTGAACTTCCCTTTGTTCCTGGTCCTTAGGAAGGTGTAGGTAGTAGAATAGAGTAGGAATACAGTAGGAAAGTGAGCAAATTTACAAGCACTAATTAATACTGACCCGTAGTTGAGTTGGCGAAGGTAGCAATAGATCTTTAGTAATCCCATATGTTTGCAAGCAGGCATGAATTGTTTTAAACTTTTTAAAAAACCTAAAATCTATCCTTTGTTTTTTTCTTTTTATTTCATCCAGTCCTGGTGTTTCCCTTGGGGTGATGTACCACCTCTTGGAAAAGCCATAGTGAGACTACTGTTACCTCTGTGCTCTAATTGTATTAACATGTAGTATGGGGAGGCTTGGTGTCCTAGCCTTTTTGTTTGGCTACATGTACCACCTTTACTGTTTTTGTTTTTGTTCAGTTTTGTTTTTTTGGCCTCCAAAAATTTTTTTGTGTGTGGGGGGGGTGGTTCTGTACTTTGATTCTGTGTGTATGTGGTGAGCTGTTCTGCCTCACATATTTTGTAGTCAAACTCATACTTCATCATTTTATCTTCATAAATAATTTTGATTTTTTTCCTTAAGACAACTAAGCATGATAAAAGGATTAAATAAATGAGTACATAGTAGAGATTTCGTATCATGTTAGATATATATTGAATATATGAATACTATATTGTAAGTCTTCTTAAGCCCTAGTCATTGAACCCTGTGTTTTAGGCAGAAATAAATTATTTTAAAAACAATGTTTTTAGTGCATTGGAATCTGATCCTTGATGCAGTTATGAAATGTGCTTCTGTCAAGTCTTAATCATTATTTCTAATTATTAATTACATGATTGAGATAGAACACTTTGAATAGTCTCAGGAAAGAACCATTTCCAAGTATTTCATAGAAGAGATATTTTGAAACTTTGTAAGTTTTAATACATTTTCAATTTAATTATGTTTCTATTTATATTTGTATATACTCATGATTTCCTGTTTTACTCAATGGGTTATTAAAAGTTACTGTCATTATTTATATTGATGTTCATTTTATCCCCAGCTTGATCGGTAGGATCCCATTCAAGGTAGCTATGCCCTTTTGCAGTATTCTCATCAATTATTTATTTCTTGCTCTTTGGCATAACATAATGTTCCAGGTTCACTTTGTACTTTCCCTGTCCCAGCTCTGGATTCAGTCATTTTTCAAAAGAGCCTTAGATCCTCCTAGAGAAGAATGGTATTTAGAAGTCAAGAACACACTGAGAATGTTCATTGCTGTTGGAGTATTAATACTCTGGGGCCTTTTGAGCTGACCAAGCTGGGGAATGTATGTGTTTAAATGCACATTACCAGTGCCTCGGGGCCCACCCGGAGACCCAGGGCATGGATCCAGGGACTGAAGCCCCCCCCCCCCCCCGCAACAATCAGGCACATCATCAGTGCCAAGGACCATGCCCAAAACTTCACCTCCATGTGGGTGGCCCACCACAGCCACTACAGTAACCATGGATGCTGCGGAAGTGGCTAGATGTCACAACCACCACGCAGATGGTCCGCCAGCCACTGGAGTGCATTAACACAATGAGAGTCACCAGCAGAGACCAAAGAAAAAAATAGGATGTCTCTTTCCACAAAGCCCATTCCAGAGTGACAGAAGAAGCATCTGCTCCATGACAATATTGGGGGACCTGAACACACCTTTCAGCATTGGATGGATCATGTGGGCAACAAATCATCAGAGTAACCATTACTTTTTCAGAGGGAGAGAAGAAATATAGGGTTATCAGTGGTGGGAGGAGGGAGGGAGAGGGGGATAGGGAGAGATTGGACAAGGGGCATAAAGAATAAGTACAATTTGTAACAACATACATGCTAATAATATGGATTTGATCAACATATGTTAACATTGAATTCCCAAAATATGTATAATCAATTATGATTCAATAAAAAATAAACACACAAATAACACGTAAACACATTAACATTTATACTTCTGTATTTATTTATATTGAAAACCATGAGTTCATGCTGATACCGCCAACTACAATTTACTGCAACAGAGTTTGAGTTTTTTCCCTTCCCATATTTGTAACTCCTCTCTCTGACAGTGAAAACACTGGCACACGTTATTCTTAATACATTTATTTATTTAGTTAGTTTCTCCTTTATGTAACTAATCTATCTCTGCCATCATGCCTTTTCCTGTGCAGACTCAGCTTGCTCAATCTCTGACTTCACATGCCATCCCCAACCCCACATTCTTGTCACCCTGTTTGGGCTCTGAAACCCAATGCCAGACCACCCATCCATTGGTTACCCTGCCTTCCTACTGCTGTGGTTTGAATATCTCCCCTAAAGCTCATGTTAAAGCTTAATCCCCAGTGTGACAGTGTTGAGAGGTGATTGGATCATGAGTGCTCTGCCCTCATTAGTGGATTAATCCATTCTTGGATCAATGGGTTAATGAATTAATGGGTTATTATGGCAGTGGAACTGATGACTATATAAAAAGAGGAGTAGAAACCTGAGCTAGCACATCAGTATGCTCAGTTCCCTTGCCTTGTGATACCCTGCTTTGGGGGTCTGCAGAGAGTCTGAGCCAGTAAGAAGTCCCTCACCAGATAGGCCCCCTCAACCTTGGGCCTCCCACCCTCCAGAATTATAAGTGAATTTTGTTTCTTTATAAATTACCTAGTTTCAGGAATTCTGTTATAAGCAGCAGAAAATGGGCAAAGACACTTACCTTGCTCAGACACTGACTCCTTGTGCTGTGTTTCTCTCCGTTGCCTTCCCACCCCCACTTTACTGAGCCTCTGACTCCCCATACCATCCACCTTCTTGTGAAAATGCCTTTGTTACACTGTATAATCTCTGATACCCTCCTTAACTGCTTATGCTGTGACACTGCTGTGGCCATTGAATTCGCCTCTGCCCTCAAGTCATGGACCGTTTCTTCAGAAAAAATGTAACTGCACAAAGTTAAGCACGAGATTTAGGAGGTTTTCTCTAGTTTTCAAGGACCTTTGTATTCGATGGGGTTTTTGTTGCTATTTTGTTTTTAAAGACTGTAGATACAATCATGGGATAAGCAGAGGAAATATGGATATAAATTTTTATTTTCTCATTCATTGGAATACAGTTATACAAGTCTATTTTAGCTCATTCTTATTTTGAGGGATTAAGCTAACTATATGCCTCATAGTATTTCTATCACCTGAACATAATTGAGTTTTAGGAAAACTCCTTTAGGGAGAAGTTATAGAACTTCTCAAGAATAATTTATATGTAGGCCAAACATTTCAATGTATGAAACAAAACATGAAAAAACTAAAAGAAAACATGAATGAATTATTTAATAAGCAGTCTCAGATTAGTCAAAACCTTTCTATGTATGACACAATCTAGAAGGCATAAAATAAATGGTTGGAAAAAAAAATGGTTGGTAATTCAAACAAAAATAAAAACGAAGTGAAAGGCAAAAATAGAAAAAACACTTTTAAAATTTGTATGGAACCACAAAAGACCCCATATAGTAAAAGCAATCTTGAACAAAAAGAACAAGATTGAAGGCACCAGACTTCCTGACTTCAAAATAGACCATAAAGCTATAGTAACCACAACAGCATGGTACTGGCATAAAAGCAGACACATTGACCAATGGAATGGAATAGAGAGCCCTAAAATAAACCCATGCACTTACAGTTGTGAGAAATGCCCTCACCCATCCAATGCCAAAGGATGGACACAGAGATATAAGGTACAGCCAAGCGAGACTTCAGTGGCGGTCTTGCAAGATTGGGTGTCTGATGGGCAGGCACACCCAAAATGGTTACATCGAACAATTTATTCCCTAGTACACAAGTCCCTCCCCCAGTTCTTCATTGACTGAGTACTTTGGAGTATACAATCTTCCCAAAAGTTGCCTAAGTTTCATTATTTCCTTATAAGATATTGTTCACTTCCTGCTTATGGAAAGGGGTGGACTCAAGACAAGCCTTCCAAAAAGTCCTTAGTAGGGAGAAGAACCAGGAAGTGAAAAGAACAAAGGGCTGGTGAGCAGGTACCATCTTGAGAAGTTATTTCTCAAAGGTGAAATGCTGTTTCAGTGACTTTCGGGGAATGTGCATTATCTGGGGTTGTCATACCTATAAGCTGGTTAAGCAGCTTTTGTTAGGCTGTTCTTGAAAATGAATCACTTAAGCTATTTTCTTACACAGTCAACTGATTTTCAACAGAGATGCCAAAAATACACTGGGGAAAGGACAGCTTCTTCAACAAATGGTACTGGGAAAACTGAATGTCCACATGAGAAGACTGAAACTAGACCTTTATCTCTAACCATACACAGAATTCAACTCAAAATGGATCGAAGTCCTAGATTTAAGACCTGAAACTGTGAAACTGCTAGAAAAAAACATAGGGGAAACACTACACAAAATGGGAGTAGGCAGTGCTTTTTTGAATAAGACCACAAAAGCACAGGCAACTAAAGCAAAAATACACAAATGAGACTACATCAAACTAAAAAGCATCTTTACAGCAAAGGACACAATCAACAAAGTGAAGTGACAACTTGTGGAATAGGAGAAAGTGTTTGCAAACTATATCAGACAGGGGGCTAATATCTAAAATATATAAGGAACTCAAACAACTCAACAGCAAAAAAAACGAATGACCCAGTTTAAAAATGAGCAAAAGACCTGAACAGACATTTCTCAAAAGAAGACATACAAGTGATCAACAGGCACATATAAAAATGCTAAAAATCACTAATCATCAGGGACGTGAAAATCAAAACCACAATGAGGTGTCATCTCACGCCAGTTAGAATGGCTGTTATCAGCAAGACAGAAAATAACAAATACGAGAAAAAAGGGAACTCTCCTACATTGTTGATGGGAATGTAAATTGGTTACAGCCATTGTGCAAAATGATATGGAGGTTCCTTGGAGAAATAAAAATGGAACTACTTTATAACCCAGCAATCTTGCTACTGGGTATATATCCGAAGGAAATGAAATCAATATATCACACTCCCATGTTCATTGCAAAACTATTCACAATGGCCAAGGGATGGAATTAACCTAAATCTCCATCTACAGATGACTGGGTAAAAAAAAACTGTGGTATACTCACACAATGGACTGCTATTCAGCTATTAAAAAAAAAATGAAATGCTGTCATTTGCAGCAACATGGATAGAATTGTAGAACATCATGTTGGGTGAGGTAAGCCAGGCACAGAAAGACAGATACTGCATAAACTCACTAATATGTGGAATCTCAAAAAAAAAAAAAAAAAAGGGAGAAAATGGTTCTCATAGAAGTGGAGAGTAGAATAATGGTTACCAGAGACCCCCAGGATGGGGGTCGGGTATAGAGGGTAGGGGAAGTAGTGGATTAAGGAGTACAAAGCCATGCTGTCTACCCTAGACAAATCAGTGTATAGTGTGTGTATGTATTGAAACAACACATTGTACCCCACAAATATGTACAAATAAATGTTAAAATAAAAAAGGACAAAGTGAAAGAAAATATTTGCAATTCAGCACTGACAAAAGCCTAAGTTTTTAATTATGTAAGTTGTGTATATAGTCATATATCCTCTTAAGGAATACATATATAAGTAGAATACAGTGATGCCTTTGTATGAGGGGCATTGCAGTGGGAGGGAGATCCGCCTTTCACTTTATGCTGTTTTGCACTTACTGAAATTTGAAACATAGGTATGTGTTACTTAGAGGGAAAGTTATAGAATTAATATCTGTGGTCAAAAATAAATTTAATCCTAATTTTAGATTGACCTATTAAGATGTTAATGTCCTCAAGTTGTTTCCTTGGTAAATTATTGTCTTCACTGGAAATGACTTTCTAGTCATCCATTTTGAGCCTTTGTCTTGGGAGGAGGGTTTCAATAGATAAAATAAATTTAATGTGAAGCAAATATATTAAGTTCTGTTTGAACTGCATGACAATAGACTCTTGATATTATCAATCTTACTTCCAGTTTGGAATTAAAACATATATTCATTTAGTGGATTAGCTTAGCATGGTGCCCAGTTCAGCATTCAGCATCCACTTAAGCAGTTCAGCAGTGTGATTCTCTATTCATTATTATGTGGGTGGTGCCATTTGAAAAGTGATCAAAACTTAGTGTATTTCTGGGAAAAAATGGCCCTGAAAAATAGTACGCCTCACTCTTAGGGAGGCTGTTCTATTAAGCTATTATTTATAGTCGAGAACAAGCAGTTACTAATATTTTCTGAAGTCAAAATCACGCTAATTTAGTCATAAGACTAAAAATGTAGTTTCCTGGAAATTGAACATTCTTTATGGTTTTAGTTATACTTTAGCTCTATTTGGTAACGTCACATAACCAAATTTAGTACTTTGACTTCCTAATATATTTCTGCATCATTGTCACTGAAGGCTAAAAATTTACCTGGTGTTTAAGAGACATAACATTTTTGTTAAATTATTTGCTTTTCTGGACATTAACTTAAAGATTTGGGCCTTCTCTACAAAGTTAATTACTTTGGCATATGAATTAGTTCCATTTTATTCCCAAGTAGAAAGAGGTAAGGAGAAAGTATGGTTTGATGTAAAGATAAGATTAATTTAAGCTTTATGCCAGATAGAAAAAATGGGTATTTATTAAGAAGATAACTTCTCAATGGATTGTAAAAACAAAGTGCTATTTGTTATTCTCTTAATATTTCAAATTTGAAATTAAACTATTTTTTCAATATTTTAGCTTGGAGAATAGGCTCATTAAGCAGAATTATTATGAAGACAGTATTTTTAAATAAATGTCTAAGTGCCACAATAGAAGATGAAAATATAACATGAGTGGGAGGTCAGGGGTTTCTGTTTTGGACAAGAGATTATCCTTCTCCTGAGTGCTCCTTAATTGTGCTGTGGAGTCTTGTCTTACTAATGTCTTAGTCGTTTGTTGTGCCAAAACATTCTCTAAATATTTTGCCTAAGTTTCAGTTAGGTTAGATTTTAAAACAATATTTACTTTAATTCAGAGTTTGTTAAGCTAGGCATTCTTTTCTGTAAATTGGAAGATTTAATTGATTCTTATAATATTGATGCATATTTTTTTGGTAGAATCAAGATCCCCCCAAAATATGTAGTTTGTATTTTTGTAAATCTATGGTCTTTTTAAATGTGCTGAGAATTTGCCATTGAGAGGAATCTTGGGTAAGTCTTTGTAAAGTGAATGTCTTTTTTTCTCCCAGTTTCTTTTTGTTTATTTCATATTTTTGAAATTGTGCTAAACTTTACTGGACTTAAGGAGCCTTTCACAGTACTTGCAAAATTGTGTGCATCTTTCTATGCTTATCCCTGTAGTCTGTTAGATTTAGTTCAGTCCAATAGCTAAAAGAAGATGGTGCCAGAGAGAGAGCCTAGGGAGGATTTCTTAGGAAATTAAGCTAGAAAACAGGATTTTACCTGCCAACAATGCAAAACAGTGAGCATTTGGGAAGACAGGATTTTATGTTAGTGTTTGTACTAGCTATAAGGAAATCTCAATTCCAAGAGGAATAATATAAAATAATATAAAAGGCAAATTGTGTCTAATCCACCAAACCTTAATATTCAAAATAGAAATTTCAGATGTTCTCCCTCTTTTTTCAATTAGAAGGGCATTTGCTGGGGAGGGGAGGAGGCCTTTTTCTTTTCTTTTTTAAAAAATAGAGCTTCTTGGTAGTGGCGTTTTGAGACAGAATTTAAATGACTGAAAAATATGGTGTGTAAGGCAGGAAATGCAGGGAGATTTTTTTAGTACATATTAAATGACCAAAAGAAAGAATCTTTAAGAGTCGGTATATTTGAAGTGTCATTTTAAGGGGGATTTTTAAGCAGACCCCCCCCCCCACACCCCCACCCCGCAAAAAGTCCAAAAACTAGGTTTGTAGGGGCTTGGGGAGTGTGTCAAAACCAAATAAAAGGTGGCATTTGGTCTTGAACTGGTGTTAGCTGTTAGCACTGTTAGCATTTCATTCAAACTGTGGTACATGTTTGTCACAGATGCAGTCTACAAATGGGTTGTTACTTATAAACAGAAAATGAAAGTTTTTCTTACATTTCCTAGTTAAATAGTTTAACCACCATTTGCTCTTATTAGGAGTTGCCATCAAACTTAGTAATGTAGTAAACTGTGTTTGCACTAGGGCTATAAAATGCCCCCTAAGAATACAGGGAAACAACAAAGCTTACCTGAGTAATAAGAATTAAGGTTGAATGTATTCTCAGAGACACAACACTATCAATAATTTCGGCGAAAATGAGTATGAACTTTGCCATGATACGCGTTCATATTGCTCTCACATAGAGCCTTTCATGTGTTGAGAATAATGGATTTCTTATTCATTTGCCTTATTTAGCAAATATACTTAAAGCATTTTCTACCTATTTTTATTTTTCTCTTTATTTTATTTAAATTGAGTGCAGAGAGCAGAACTAATCTTTAAATATTTGCTGTGTCTAATTATATTAGAATTTTTCTTCTACACACTGAGAATTATACAAAAAACAGATTATAATTTGATCCTAATGTAAATTAAGCCTGGAAATGGTAGGATCAAAGTAGTGTTACAGCAGTCCGGAAGGATTAATAAATCCAGTGCTCCTTTTCCTAGGCTTAAGTGTCTACTATTAGTACCCTTTCCAGTAAGAGCCTCAGCTCAGTTAGAACTTCTTTTCAAACTTCTTGTTTGTTGGTTTTTTGTTTTTTTTTTTCTTTCTTTCTTAGTTTTCAACCAGTTTTGTTATTCGTGGAGTTGAGGGGTAAAGGAAGAGAGGAGCTGTTTATCCTTTGAATTCTGTACCCTTCAATCTGATTGTGTTATGTTGCTATATTTTCAGTAATAGAACATGTGACTTCAATAGTTAATTGTTAGTGTTCCATCAGAGGTTTGTCACCTCTGAGATCTAGGTCAGCTCTTTGCTTTCACTTAAGGCCAAATAGTAGAAAAATAAGATACAGAAATAAATAAATGGAGGTTTAGTATGAAGAAGGACCTGGGACTTGTATCCTCTAAGTACAGGTATGGCTGACTTTTAGTAATAATTGTGAAAGTAGAAATTATTTTAAACAGATATTAATGTGACAAGGATTGTTATGGATATAATAAAATAGGGATATTATGGCTATATTATTAATATGGAGAGAGGGTTGTGGCGTTATTAAGCCACTGGATGTCAGACCCCTTTGATCTGGGGTATGTTCATATTATATATACTTTCCAATTGGTTTCATTCATTTTACCTATAATAGTTGAACTGACATACAGGAAATCTGACTTTTCAGTGTGATTGAGTCCCTGACTGCTTTTGAGTTTTTAATGAATATATACATGGTTTCCAGAGTTCTTGATGATTCTGTAATAGGAATATATTGGTTTTAGTACTGGGTCATTAATGAACTCATAAACAACCCATATTACTGAGCTCTTTTATATTTCACTTATTTTCTTTGGCCCCAGTTGTTCTTTGTTCTAAAAAATACTCATAATTCATTGTTGGATGAAAGGATGGAACCTGTTCACGTATTTGGCTCATGGGCATGTTTATTTAAATCAGAAATTTATAGTCATTTAAAAATATAATTTGGGTTGTTCTACAAACTACATTATTATTTCTAAACAGATGAGACTAGAAAAATTACTCTCATCTGTATTGATATATTTTATACATTATTATTTTTAACAACTTTATTGAGGTATAATTTCCATACTATATAATTCACCCATTTAAAAGTGTACAATTTAGTGGCTTTTAGTATATTCACAGATAATGTGCAGCCATTGCTAGAGTCAATTTCAGAACATTTTCATCACTTCATAAGGATACCCTTTAGCTATCACCTCCCACCCCCTCTACCTCTACCCACAGATAACCACCAATCTCCTATCTGTTGCTACAGATTTCACTGTTTTATACATTTCATATGAATGGAATCATACACTATGTGTTCTTTTGTGATTGACTTCTTTCATTTAGCATTTTTTTTTTTTTTTTTGTGGCTGGCCAGTCTAGGGTTCTAAACTTTTGACCTTGGTATTACACCACCACACTCTAACTAACTGAGCTAACTAGCCATCCCCCACATAGCATATTTTCACCCTGTTATACCATGTATCAGTACTTCATTCCCTTTTTTTGTATGAGTACATTTTTAAAATTGTGGTAAGCTATATATAACATGAAAGTTGTCATTTTTAACAGTTTTTAAGTATATAGTTAAGTCGCATTAATTATATTTACAATGTTTTACTACCATCACCACTGTTTATTTCCCAAACATTCTCATCATCCCCGACAAAAACTCTATACTTATTAAGCAATAACTTCTCAGTCCTCCTTCCCTCCCCGTCCCTGGTAACCTCAAATCTACTTTCTGTCTCTATGAACTTGCTCTTTTTAGGTACCTCATATAAGTGGAATCATACAGTGTTTGGTTCTGTGTGTGTGTGTGTGTATCTGGTTAATTTCACTAAACATTATGTTTTCAGGGTTTATCCACTATAGCATATATCAGGACTTGGTTCCTTATTATGGCCAAGTAGTATTCCGTTGTATGTATATACTACCTTTTGTTTATTCATCATCACCAGATGGATATTTTGCTATTGTGAATAATGCTGCTGTTAACATTTGTGTACAAGGTTGTGTGGACATTATGGTTTTATTTCTCTTGGGTATATTCCTAGGTGGGAATTGCTAGGTCAAATGGTAAATCTGCATGCAATAGTTTGGGGAACTGCCAGACTTTTCCAAAGCAACTGCACCATTTATGTATTTTTTAAAAATAATTAAGATACTTTGCCCATTAATTGTGAGATTTTTGCATCATTTAAAGGATTACTTTTCATACCCCGTTTAAAAACATTTTTTATTGAGTTTTAAAAACATTTACAAAGACATTTACAGGAGAAGTATATAAAGCAAATGTACAGCTTAATGAATAATTATAAAGCAAACATCTACATAACTACTGCTTTGGTCCAGAAATAGAACATTGATAGCACCACAGAATCTCCCTGAGTGTTCCCGCTGATCACAGCCCCCTTGTTTTCCCCTTAGGTGTAACTAGTATTTTGACTTTTATAAACCTTAATCTTTCATAGTTCTACCAGCTGTGTTTGCATGCATTGTGAATTTAATTGTGTCTGTCTTTGAATTTTATAAATGTAATGACAGTATATCTTCTATGTCTTGCTTCTTTTACTCCCCATTATGTTTGTGAGGTTCATCTTCTGTGGTTCATTCATTTTTCGTTGCTATATTCTTTCATATGAATATGTATATCACATTTTATTTGTTCATTCTACCCTCAATAGGCATTTGAGTTCCCACTTTTTAATGTGGATTTTCTAGATATTTTAAAGCACTGTATGTACATGTCAAAACATTTGTATGCTGAAATTGCCCTGTGAGTTGGCCATTTTGCAACCCTTACTTAAGGTATGAATACCAGGAAGATTAGGCATCATGCTATGTTTAGAACTAGTATATTCTGTGAAGGTATTTCACTACTGTCTAGCTTGGTGTGGGTTTGCCAGTAGCTGCTTGTTGCAGAATTTTTGGAACTTTTCTCTTGGAACTTAGATAGTTTTCCCCAATAATGTGAATGTCATATAGATAAAAGTCAGAGAAGTTATGAGTTAAATTGGGCTGTTAAATATGGTATTTATCTTCATATTTTATTTCTTTGCATTAATAGTAACAATTTATTGTTTTGCCTTTAAGCTGTGGTCAGAATATGTAGGTCTTGACCTTCTAAAGTACTTTATTTTTAAAGATACTTAGCTTGTATTACAATATGTGTGGCCAGTAGTCAGAACTGATTTATTCCAGATTGGCGTTATGGACATTTTAGGTTCCTTGCTTGAATGAGTGCTTTCGAGTTTCTATTATAAGTACCTTTAAAAGGAATCATGGAGTACATAAATAACTTGGCAGCCCTCATTATTAGAGTTTTTTGTTTGTTTTCAAATTCAGGTGATTTTCCATAGATTTAAAAATTATTTCAGAAATGAAAGCAGTCATAGGAAAAACATATTAGAAATGATGCAGCTTCAAAACCCTATAAAAATGCTACAAATTAAACAAATGTCTCCTGGCCCTTCTAATTTGTATTCCTCCACATTGTAATTATTATTTGTAGCAATTATTTTTTTGAAAACTTGCATATTGCCCCTTGGTTTGTGAATTTTCTGGTATCGGTTTCTGATTTGTTTCTCTTGCTGAGGCTACAAAGTTGGAGCAGTAGGACGATTTATAGTCATTTTCTTGAAAGATGTAAACTTTGTCGATTCTTACTAATTGAAATTGTTTTGTAATATTCCTTTAATACCATATCTGACCTAAATGCCTTATGGAATTTTGATGTTTTCCTAATGTTTTCCTCACTTACATTTGAAAGAGCCTCTTTTAAAGGTAACATGTAAAGTTGTTGAGCACATTCCAATTTTCATGTTAATTCTCTGTTCAGTCTGTCCATATTATCTAACTTCTGGCTTTCATTATCATTTCTTTCTGGAATTATTGCAATAGCCTCCTAATAGGTTTCCTTGTTCAAGTCTCTTCCTTTTTAGTCCATCCTCTACTCCAAAGTGATGTCTTAAACAGAAGTTTGAGAGTGTCACTCTCTAATGTAAACCCCCCTTCTCTGGTACCGTCTTGCCTGCACAGTAAAGTTCAAGTCTCTCTGGCCTGTGGCCCTTTGAGATCTGGCTCAGGACTTCCTGGGCATCATTATTTCATATTCTTTGTCCTGTGCACATTATATAGTGTGAGATTGTTTAATGCATACCCTAAAGTTTTTTTCATACTTTTATGCCTTTGCACAGAATACTGCTCTCAGTTTTTCTGCCTGGCGAACTCTTACCCATCCTTCAAAACCAAGCACAGGTACCACTTCTTCTGCAAAGTCCTTCTTAATACCCCTGTCCCTATAGTCCCATTTGCGTTATTCTGCATCCTGTACATCTGCTGAACTTATCACCTGCTATTGTCTAGTTATGTGGCTTTTTTTACGTACTATGAACTTCTTGAAGGCAAGGACTGTGCCTTAATTCAAGGCTGGCTATCAGCTTTTACCACAATGTCTAGGAATAGAGATAGGTGCTCAGGAAATACTGGCAGAACTTATTCAGTAGTGGAGTTGGGACTAACTCTGTAAAGACAATGAATGTCTTTTCATGTCCTTCTGTTTTTATTGTAATATGGATAATTTAAGTCTATTTGGTTACACTCCTCATCTTTTACTTTCCGGGATATGTAGACTACAGTCAGTCCTCTTCCACATCTGCGGGTTCCACATCCACGGGTTTCACATCCACGGGTTCCACATCCACAAAATTGACCAACCTCAGATCAAAAATATTCAGAAAAAAAAAAATTAACAATACAACATTAAAAAAATACAGTGCAACAACTGTTTACAATACAGTGTAACAACTCTTTACATAGCATTTACATTGTATTAGGTAATATAAGTAATCTAGAGGTGATTTAAAGTATTTGGGAGAATGTGAGTAGTTATATGCAAACACTACACCATCTTATAAAAAGAACTTGAGCACTCTGAGATTTTGGTATCTTCTTGGGGTGAGAAGGTGTCCTGGAACCTATTCCCTGCAGATACCAAGGGACCACTGTATATTATCCTTTCTGATTAGTAGGTAGTCAAGATACCCAGAAATATACAAAATTCACTCCATGGGGCATATGATTGACTTTGAACTTACTGTAAAATCACCTCCTGATGAGATGCTAAATGTTTTTATATTTAAAAAAAAATGTTTTAATTCATAGTTTAGAACTCAGAATAAGCTTCATAGTTAACATTGTAAGCTTTTCTCTAAGTATTTTGCAATTAGTTGTTTAGTCCAGTAGTGAAAAGGCAGAAGTATTCGTTCTCTTTATTGATGGCTTCCTATGTTTAATAATAGAATTAGTCTGTAATTGTATTCTCTTTTGTACTGTCAGTAAAGTTTATTGTATTAAAATGCTGGGTAAAATCCAGTGTCTTTTTCACGGGTACTAATGGAAGTAGCTGATAGTGTGAGGTGATGGAAACTTTTTATTTCTAAACACTTTTCAGTTTGCAGTTTATTTCTATTGCTCTAGGAGACTGATCCTTCACAGCTGTCAGAAAATCTAAGTGGGTTCCTCTCCTGCTGTGCAGATCTTTTCCTTGTTTGGGAACCTTTCATGGCACAGTAGGAGCTTTTAAAAGTGTCACAAATGTAAGGCAATTTATACTGCAGTAAGCACAGATTTTGCTATTGCTGTTTATGACAAAAAATTGAAAGTTAAAAGTAAATGGAGGAGAAAGAGTGCTGAGCATGGTGTGCCTTTTTTGAGTTAATAATGCTATCTCTTCCAGTCATCTGGACTTTCTCAGTTTTCCTCTCCTATTTCTTCTACTCCAGATTTTTTTATTGGTGAGTTGACAAATAAAAGCAGAGTAGATTGATGAATCACGGACAAGAAATAGCATGCATCCCCTGTCATGATTAATGCCTAGGTTAATATACTTGAGAGGGATGTAATCAATAATCACGTGGTAGGAGCAATCTATTGACCAGTTTCCTGTTTTGGACTGAAGTGCATACTTCAGTTATAGTTATAGAAATGTTTCTCCAAGCACTCTGTGAGGCCCAGTTGTTAGCACATTGCTGAGAAAAAAAGAAAGTACTCTGTCCCTGAAGAACATGCTTCTTAGTATCTTTTTATTCTTTGTTATGCTTTTAGTGCTTAGCGCGGAGATTGCAGCTCTCACATTGGATACTAACGTTCACAGCAGATGTAATCCTGAGGCATGTTACATGTTTCACCAGATGTCCCATTTCTCTTTAGGGTAACCTCTTGGTTAGTTTCTTATATCAAACACTATAAAAAAATCAGAATTTGAAGTTTATTTTAAACAAATAAGAGAGGGAAAAGACACAGTCTTTTAAAACCTGAAAGACTGTGTGATTTGCATCATATTAAATAAGTTGTGCTGCAGCTACATTTTTTCGCCCCTTTTTGATGGCTGGCTGGTAAGAAGATCCGGAATCTCAACCTTGATATTATCAGTGCCATGCTCTCCCAAGTGATGGAGCTCCCTTTTATAAACATTTTTCTGGTTGATATTGCATCTGTATTCTATATGAAAAAGTTTGGGAAAAGTATATCTTAAGTACCCCTTATGAAATAAACAGTAAAGTAGTGTTCTGTGTTGACCATGCAACACATACTTATGATTTACATACTTTTCCAAAAAAGCATTTGAAGCATATATGAGATTCTTGTTAATTTGACAATTTAAAACATTTTATAAGTGAACAAATTGTGTGTACTCTTAATCATAACATCTGAAGGATGTTGATGTATGAACACTGTAAAATGCTATGTTGTTTTCATGCTATGCATATTTCCTGTAGTATATGCTTACACTTCAAAAGAATTATTTTCTTATCTGTTTCCTTCAATCTTTGAATTTTAGCACTGGTCATAATTCTGAGTCAGTAAACGATTTCATGATATTCCAAATTTCTGTGTTTTTCCTTCCCATCAATAATGGTCTAGCAGTTTTATGTAACATTAAGGAGTATTGCCTAGTATAAATAGCAGTAGTAACTAAGGATAAATGCATCATCTTGTTTTTTTGTAATAATAAGAATAGAATAGCGGCAAGTTAATTTTAAAGTTTGTATTGAAGAAAGGGAAGAATCATGGTGTCTGTTCTTTTGGAATCTTTGCTTTAAAATTGTGTTCATTCTAAATCTTTAGGAGACATCCAGCAAGAACAGTTTTATAGTGGATATATTTCAAAAGATTCACTCTCTGTTCTTCCTACTTTCAATCAAATAATTTGCAAAAAGCCATCTGGTGAGAACTTGATCCTTTTGCCCAGTTTCATCTTAGCCCTCTCCAATGGTTGTAGCTTCTCTTTGAGATTAAAACACAGAACAAAGATGAGTTCTTTTTATTAAGTCAAATGAAAGGCTACAGATTTATGATTAGTCCTTTTTCCAGAAAGGGAATTATTAAAGATGGGTCTTACTTTCTCCTTTCTAAACTCTGTATTTTAAAATCGTAGTAGGGTAATGGACACTTCTTTTACTTTCTTCATCTGTAAAGTGGGGTTAGTAACATCACTCCTATTGTAGAACTATTGGGAGAATTAACATAAATACATCAAAGTGCCCCCTACATAGTAAACTAAGAATAAATGTAGGCTATTATTAGTCATTTGTGTGGCCTTAAAAAGAAGTAAGGGAAAGAATTCATATGTAACCTTTCCTGGGTTCTATAAGTCACTAAGTGCCCATTTGACTTTCAGCATTTACAAAACAGCATCTTCAAAGTAACCAGAGATTATGTTTTTTCCTTTGGCCAACTTGGTATTGTTATCTTATGTAGTCCTTTCTGTGAATATTAATAATAATTTTTCATTCAAAAAATTTTATGGTTTAAATAAAAAATTATAATTTATGTCATACATCCCCATGCATACATACCATAACCAAATTGAGAAAGTTCAATGCAAGTTGTTAAGGGCTGAATGTTTGTGTCTCCCTAAAATTCATATGTCAAAACCCCAATCCCCAATGTGATGGTATCTGGAAGCAGGCCTTCACTGAAGTAATTAGAGTTAGATGAGGTCCTGAGGGTGGGGCCCATGGACTCATAGGATTAGTGTCCTTATAACAAGAGACACCAGAGAGCTCCATCTCTCTCTTCTGCCATGTGAGGACACAATGAGAAGGTGGCTTTCTGCAAGCCAGGATGAGTCCCTCACCAGAAACCTAATTGACTGGCACTTTGATCTTGGACTTACCAGCCTCCAGAACTAAGAGAAAATAAATTTCTGTTGTTTAAGCCACCTGGTCTGTGGTGTTTTCTTATGGCAGCCTGTGCACATTAGTATACAAGTGAAGTTCAAAATTGGAGTAAATAGTCAGGTATGATATAGGCTGATCTCCATCTGTACTGAGGAGATAAATTCATTATATAGGGCTTTGCAACATTGAAAAGGAATTCTGCATAATGTGTGGGGTATGGCTTTATCTGCCTTTATTCCCAGATATCTATTGAAATTTTTGTTTTATGATGCCATCTGTAAAATGTTATTGTTTAGTAGGTGGTAGATACTCTGAGATGTTTTGACCTTTAACATTCATGGAAGTTTAATTGATTTTCTCTAGACAGGCACTTAATGTACTAGTCATAATTCATTGTCAGATGATTATCATCTAAGCATCTAAGCAGAGGTCTCTATGAAAAAGTTCATGGGTCATAACCATAGTAAACCACATATTACAGTATTTCATTTTACATGTTCTCTTGATTAATTAGCTTGTTGAATAGAAGTAACCGGCAATTGGAAGATAAGATTTTTATTTCCTGTTAAGTGGATTCATACTACTCTGTATATCCTTAATAAAATCCCATTTTAATTTTGTAGGGAAGGTAAATTAGGTACAGATTAAACACTTGGATAATTTTTACTTTTTACCTGTTGTGAGTAATTTAACCAGAATATGCATTTCTTCCACTCTTGAAATGTGATACAGACCTGGAAAGTGTTTTGTGAGGGCATTTGAACTGTGCTGACTCTGGAGACAGGGATATCTTCAAGAGTTTTTTCATCTGGTTGTGAGAAGTCTTTGGCAGGAGTTTCTATATCATTACCTAATCTATATAAAAGTCAAGCAGGAGAGAAATGCTTAGAGAGAAAGCCACAATGGTGGTAGCAAAAGAAAATAAAATGGATATATGCTAATCACTATTAGTAACTTATTACAACCTCAGATGAGACAGTGTTCACTTAAATTATGCTTCTGAACTTTATGTTTTGACCTGATTGCCAACCTTCCTTTTCCCAGTGAAATGCTTGAGGAAGCAATCTTCTTGTCTTTCCAGTACTTTCTTACTCAACAGCCTTCAACTGATTTTAATTTTGAGTTTTGCTGAGAGTGTAGTGTGGCTTGATCCCTTCATTGTAATGGGCAGTTCTGTAGTTATAGATTCTACTTTTGTGCTCTTTGATCTGAATGTAGCCGTTGACATTATAAATTTCTGTCTCTTGGACCCTCTGCTGCAGTTCCATAGGAACATCTGGTTTACCTCTTGAAATGCTTCTGTTACTGAACTCATATTCTTGTGTCTCTTCTTTTGCCTTTTCTCTCCCTATCTTATCTGTATCTTTAAACTTAAGTATCACTTTGTGAGCATGTGAATTTTGTTATGAATTTGAGAACAAAATGTACTCTATTTGAACTTTTAGCCTTTACTTTTTTAAAAATGTTTTTTGAATAGTAAAATTATTGGAACAGTACTTCAGAGAATTTAGAACAGAAGAACAATTATCCATCTTGTATCATCTTTAACATGAAATGTTGTTTTGTGTATTTCCTTCTAAACTTTGAAGATATGCTTTAAATTTTTAAATTTTAGAATTTTTAAAAATTTGTTATTGAATGATTTCATCATCGTTATTAAAGCTGTAATGTAAAACTCTTGAAGGCATGAATGTATCAGTTTACTTAACGTTTTCCTTTTATCAGACATATTAGGTTTTTATTATTTTTAAGAGATAATTTCTTAATTTTTTCTTATAAAACATATTTGATGATCTTTAAAATCAATTTTTCCCAAACTTTTGAATTATAATTTTGCTACAGATTTCTATGAAAGGAATCGAAGAGTCACAAGGCAAACATTTTTATAGTATTTGATAAAAGAATGAGGGATTAGTAGCTAGAAAATCTTACCTTGAGTTGTGGTTGTTGCTTACTTATTATTATACAGGCAAATTACTCATGCAACAGTTGTAAAAACTACCTTACATATGATATTTGGGAAGAATCCGATTTATTGATTGAAATATAATAGGTGTCAGTAAGTGGAAGCTATTACTAGTGCCAACATTTTTACTTAAGAGTTGTTGCTCTCAGTATATGAGAGTGCCATTTAACTGTGACCATATAATTTACCATTCATATTGGAATACTTTGGTCCCAGACAAATGCTAAACCATGTGGGGCATTAGGGCAAGAAATATAGACTGAGAACCAGCCACACTGGAACATAGGTCACTGTACAATTAAACCACATCTTAACTACCATTGAGCTTTTTTTTTTAAGTTGCACATTTTTCAGGTGAAAATTACGTATTGTTTTAGTTCAAATTTATTTAATAGCAAATATTGTTGAATTATGAGCTATTTGAATAAGCCCAGTGGAATAAAATTCTGGATTTAACCATAATCTAAAATATTATCTTTATTTTTTCCAGTGTATTTTTCTGAAAAAGGCACAAGTAAAATTTGCTGTATAATGTGTCATTTCACCCCTTCTGAATATCGAAACAGTCATATACAGTGCTCGTTGAGGTTTCTAAAAACTTGGAGTCTTTGCAGCATTTTTAGATTGCTTTCAGGAATTTGTTTTTCTTTCCTTGATATTCTTAATCATTCTGGATAAATTTGCATATGTTGTTATTTTTTTTCATGTAATCTTAAAGAGCTATCACAGGATTCATCTGAATTTTTTTTTATCAGGGACTTACTAAAACACCTGCTGGTGCCAGGCAATCATTTACTTGGTACTGGGGATCGTGGCTTATTTGGGAAAATGTGGACAGAACAAGGGAATTATAACAGTGGGGTAATCTTATGTAAGCAGAAATATGGTGCACAAAATAGAGGCACTTAAGCTGGGCGTGCGGAACTGGGAAAGTTTCCAAAAAGAAGGGACTTCTAAGCCAAGACCTGAAAAATGAGCAGCACATGTCTACCCTTTCTCTTGCCTAACATTTATATTTGTACTGCCGTATTAATTCAGGCTGTGGTCTACCCACCTCCTGTTCTTTCTCTAATTAGTATTAGTAAGTAGAATTATACCAAGAGACAGGTTATGAAAAGGCATTGACTGCTGTAATTGGCAACCAACTTCAAGATCTTAATTTCACATGTATCTGTTGTTAGATAACCTTTTAAAAATCTTGTATGTTCCTGGCTTATATCACATTTTAATAGTAATAATTTAAGTTAAATACTGTTTAAAATGGCTGCTATTTTTTTTTTTTAATTTAACCTCCACTGTCTGTCCTCAAGTTTTGATGTTTTCAGAGGAAAAGGCATTAAAATAATCATTCATAAACATTTTACCGATTGAAGTGTAAGATTGATTAAAAATAATCTACAGTGACATTTTTTGTAAATCAGTAGTTTTTCCAGGACAAATAAGAAATAAGACGTTTTACATTTTCCAAAAGATTATTTCCAAAAATAATGAATTTGGTTTCTAAAGATAGACAGTTGTCCCAGCTACCAAAGCATCATTCAAAGTAGCACTTCTGTTAGCACAAACAAGCAGAAGTCACACTATTTCAGAAAACCTAGTAAAACCAACTACAAAGTTAACGGTATATTATGTTTGGCAAGAAAGCAGAGTAGCTATGTTGTTTCCTTTACAAAGTGACCATTGTATAAAACTGCCTAATGTCACCTTATACAATATGCAAAAGCATTTATTAGTAAATATGCACGTTACTAGATTTTCAGGCTTACAGTTGATCTCCACAGGAGTGTTCATTCTGAGCATATGTGGTGTTCTTGTATGAAGAAATGCTTGGTATTTTTTGTTCATCATGGAAAACTCATGGTTCAAGAGAAGAGAGTTTTTATTTAATAATGTTGTGATCTATGATACAGACTGAAAAAAGTGTGTTGGATTCGTACTGAGAGAGCATAATGGTGTTTTGAGAAAAGCGCATTGCTACCATGGTGCCCCTCCACACCCTGCTTCCTTTGCAGGGAACAGCCTCATTGGCTTTAGAGTCCCTTCCTGCCATCCCCTCATCCCTTTTTTTCCACCTGAACGTCTGTGAAATTGGGTTGCATCTTTTAATCCACGGTGTCTGACGATTAAAATTGTCATCCCTCTTTCCTTCTTATACTCAGTGGCGTCTTGATAGATTTGAAATAATGTGCTGTATTATGCTTTCTAATCTTAATTCTGTGTGAAAGGAAATAATGAAAACAATGAATTTAAAATTTTGATCTTTGAGTATTCATCTTTACAGTGCACTGAATAAAAAATGTGTGGCGGGAGATTAAGTCTGACCCCGCTTTTCCATGTGAGAAGAAGGATGCCTGCATGAATCTTTGACATGAGAGGAGAGATTACATTTTTACCCCTTCTTTGTGACACAAAAGCTTTAATGCCGATAAAGCTATTTCCATTCCTTCAAATAATTTGCTCAAGTGGCATAGTTTAGCTAAACATCTAGTGCACTGAGTAGTTTGACAGTATTATTTCTGAATGAAAATATCACAATTTAACATTGACATTATGATACTGGGATCAGCAAAGTGTTCCCACCTTGATTTTTTTTTTATACATACTTGTGGGGTACAACATTGATTTTCAGTAACTGTGTAGAATGTGTGGTGGTTAGATCAGTATAGTTAGCTTATTCATCATTACAATACACAATCATTCTTTGTGTCCGTTGACCAATTCCTCATTAGCCCCACTCCTTCTCCCTCTCCCCTCCCTTCCGTTCCCCTCCCCTTTTCCACCTCTAGTTTTCTAACAGTTCAACGTGTTACTGTGATTGTTGTTTCTTTCTTTCTCTCTGTCTCTTATTATTGTTCGTTTGTCTATTTATGGATTCGGCTCCTAGTTATGAGTGAGAACATGTGCTATTTCTCTTTCTGTACCTGGGTTGTTTCTCTTAGTTTTCTCCAGGCTCAACCACGTTGCTGCAAATGGTAAAGTTTCATTCTTTTTTATGGCTGAGAAGTATTCCATTGTGCATATATACCACAATTTCCTTATCCAGCCATCCATCGATGGACATTTAGGTTGTTTCCAATGCCTAGCTGTTGTAAATAGAGCTACAGTAAACATGGGAGTGCAGGTGTCCTTTCGACCTGATGTTATCCAGTCCTGGATATATCACCAGGAGTGGGATTGCTGGATCATTTGAAAGTTCTATCTGTAGTTGTTTAAGGAACCTCCCTTCTGTTCTCCATAATGGCTGTACTAATTTACAATCCACCAACAGTGCAGGAGGGTTCCTCTCTCTCCACATAAACTTGACAGCATTTGTTATTCTCTGTCTTTTTTATAATAGCCAGTCTGGGGTGAGGTGATATCTCAGAGCGGTTTTGATTTGCATTTCTCTTATGTTTAGTGATGCTGAGGATTTTTTCATGTACCTGTTGGCCATTTATATGTCTTCCTTTGCGAAATATCTATTCAACTCTGCCCATTTTTTAATTGGACTATTTGGTTTTTTGCTGTAAGTTGTCTGAGCTTTTTGTATATTCTGGATATTAATCCCTTGTCAGATCCATATTTTGCAAATATTTTCTCCCATTCTGTAGGATGGCTTTTCACTCTATTGACTGTTTCCTTTGCTGTGCAGAAGCTTTTTAGTTTGATATAATCCCATTGGTCTATTTTTTCTTTTGTTGCCGGTGCTTTTGGGGTGTTATTCATAAAGTCATTGCCCAGTCCTAAATCCTGAAACATTTCCCCTATGTTTTCTTCTAGGAATTTTAAAGTTTCAGGCCTTATATTTAGGTCTCTAATCCATTTTGAGTTGATTTTGGTATGTGGTGAGAGGTATGGATCAAGTTTGATTCTTCTACAGATGGATATCCAGTTTTCCCAGCACTGTTTATTGAAGAGGCAGTCTTTTCCCCAATTTATGTTCTTGGTGCCCTTGTCAAAGTTTAGTTGGCTATAAATATGTGGGTTGATTTCTGAGTTCTCTATTTTGTTCCATTAGTCCACGGGTCTGTTTTTATGCCAGTACTATGCTGTTTTTGTTACTACGGATTTGTATTTCAAGCCACCTTTTTCAGGCTGTATGTCGAAACCCTGAGGATAGATAAAAATCATCCCTGCCACTGATACAAGGCAGTTTTTGGGTCTGTGTGTTTTGTTTTTTGTAATTTTATTAAAACTTTTAGTGATTTAATTAAAATTGGGGTAACAACTTTTTTTAAACTTGAAATTAGTGGTTTTCATGAATTCCTTATGTTCATTAAAGAGTCTGCAAATGATAAAAGTTTGAGAGACTGTTGCTTGTTTGTTTGAGATAAAATTAAGTGTTGGGAGGAAAAGCTGACACCTTTGGAGCTGCCTTCTTCAGGTTAGCCTGAGGCCGGTGTTCTGCATGGGGAACCCCTCACATGGTCTTTGGTCCCATCTTTAGTCTAGCACTCTTGTCCACTTCTTAAACTACTTGCTGCTTGATTCTTACTGCTGCTTCCCCCTCTTCTGACCACTGACCACTCTTGTGAGTCTTATTTTTATTTTCTGTTCACTTGAGGTTGTTAAGGTTTTTAGCCCATATATTTTAGTGAAACTGGCTTTTTCCATTTGTCTCTGCAGAATATTACTAGCACTTGAAGCACAGTAGAAATAATTGATTCTTATTTCAAAATTTAGCAAAGAAACAAATGGATTATTCATAGAGGGTTTTTAACTGGTCCCTACTTTAACACTTTTAAAATGTTAGCTTTCTCCATCTAACAAGGCTAATCATTGCCATTTTACTATTATTTTACTATTATCACCATTACCATTGTAATAAGCATCATTTTCCATTTGGGATAAATTGAAAATCACATGATTTTAAAACTGTATTTTAAAGGACAGCTTGGTTATTTGGAGGTTTCTCTTTCCTTTGTTTTATTGTATTTAATGGCAGAGCCAGAATTGCAATTGAGGTCTTTTGTTTTCTCAGCCTGGAACTATTCTTTTGCACCGTATTATTTTGCTAGCTATGAAGCTAGGCCTTTGACTCCTGAGCTTGATTTCCTGGCTGTTCTTGACAGAGGTATTATGTTCACTTTGAAGTCCCGGAGAACTCTGGGATTACCTAGATTTTTTTTGTCAGGGAACATTAAGCGTTTGAGTAGACCCAAGAATGCTGGCTGTCATTCTGTGTGCCCTACCTGTTCCTCTCCACTAGAATGTTGCCTGCAGGAACCTTTTCTGACTTTGCCACTCTATGCTGGACAGCACCTAGGTCTGGCACATTAGAGCTCAGAATAAATACTTGTCATATGAATAGATCAAGAAATGAATTTACAAATTCACTGTTTCAGGAGGAAGCATGTATGCATGCCAATTTATGCTTTTATATAAGTATCATAATCTCTTCTGCAAGGAAAAAATGTATATCCTTTGGAAAAAAGAAAGTTCTGTTGTTGTTAAGGTGTTGTTACCTGGTTTGAAAATACTTTGAAATATTACACATACTCTGATTAAACTTAGCTCCTTATGCAGAAATTCTTTGGTCTGCCTTTGGCACATTTTCAAAAGCCTCAGAAGACACTGCTGGCTTAGTATCTTTTGGATACCTCAGTGAGGAACAGTTTCTTTGAGGGGGTGGGAAGGTAGGACGAACAATCTGAAAGTTTGGGGAAGTTTAGGGGAAGTAAAAAATACCCCTTCCCCAGATAGTTATTTATGCTTCGCTAGATATTTATGTATTTATAGTTGTGCAGTTTATCTCTATCAATGTAGCCTATAGAAGTTAAATTCTATTTTAAACATCTGGCAGGAGCCTGCCTGCCAATTGCAGAAGAGAATTATTCTGTTTTGTAGCTGTCCAACATCTTTGTTGTTGTAATTTTCTTGCCTTTCACTAATTTTTACTTTCTCCCATGTACTGGAGTTCTTCCCCTCTAAGCCAAGTGGCACTGTATAGAAAAGTATCTTTATGAGCTTCAGATCACATGACAACTGATTAGACAAATCTCAGTAATGGCCTTTAGAGGTATCTGTGTAAAACCTCCAAAATATAACAGGATTATTGAGTTGTTTGAGAATGGTCTTTAGTGTGTGATTGTAGAGCTGTCTACCTCAGAGTTACATTTGTAACATAGAATAAGATGTGTCCAAAGGATATTTTAATAATGTCTTATTTTGCTAGAGACTAACTTTTCCCCAAAATTATAAATGTGTGTTCTCCCCAAATTTGGAAGGTAATCTCTCTATTAGGATCACCACACTCTACCTTTAGAGCAGTCTTGGTTTAGGTTTACTAGCCCCGGTTATATCATCTGTTGGGTAAGGGCGTGTGTTTTTGTCTTGTCTACCTTGGAAAATACTAGTCTGAATTACAGTGTAATTAAGTGAAGCCTCCATTCAGCTTTCTCCATCGTGTGCTTTCTGTTCTTGGTAGGACAGAGGTAAGAGTGACATTCTGTTGGGTCTCCTGCTGAAAGCCGGAGTTTTCTCTGGCCCTTTGGTCACTTGTACTCTTCCTGATGGTGTGTATCTCTGGCGATCTCAGTGCTCTTAGTGCTGATCTATGCTACTGTGTGGCTGCCCCTGAACTGAATTAATTACTATCACCTAGCCTCTACCCCTCTTTCTCCCCTCATACATACTAAGGAATGGAAATTCCGTGAGAGCCAGGATCACATTCACAGATTCCTTGAAATCTCAGAGCGAGGGTTCCTGGGTTAGATATTGTCTCCCAAAAGACGATCATAACAGGAAATGTAATATGGCCTTGTTAAAAATAAGCCATACATTTCTAACCACATGTTTATTCTGAGCTGCCATGAAGATTTCTCCTTGATCATTTTGCTCAGCATGGAACCCTGATTTCTTTATCCCATAAAAATATGTTTGGAAGAAGCAGAGCATGTAGGGGAAGATGGACAAGAAAGGACAGATGGAGTGTGTGGTTAAATACTTGTATTTTCCTGATTTAACTAAACCATAGGAAATGATTTGCTCTTCCTAACCTTTTCTGTAACTCCTGTCACTTTCCATTCTTGCCATCTTCCCCTTGTTTGGGTCACAGTTAAGGATGCTCTTCAAAAATTGTATCCCTCAGGCTTTCTTTTTATATAGCATCTTTAATACTGATGTTTTAATATAAATCATCCTGTTTGAAGGTAGAGGGACCTTATCTTTGGAAAATTGAGGTTGCTGGAGTAGATCATCCTACTAAGCAATACATAGTACATTATAAAGCTGTTTACTATATCTGATTGAGTTTAGCTTCTTCACTTGGGTGGGCTGTATTTCCAGATAGCCTTTACCCAGTCCCCTGAGTAAGCTAGCACTGCTGCTTGCTCCTCTTTCCCAACCCCCACCCCCATCCTCAGTGGGTTTTTTGTTTATCACCTAATTGGGGAGGGTGTAGGGAGCTTATTTCCTCTCTTTTGGAAGAGTTATAAATGGAATCAGGAATAGAAACTTATATAATACAATGCAATTATATTGTTATATACACAGTAATAATAGAATACCCAAGATTACCTTTTCTTGAAATCTAATTTCTGTAGCTTGTTTCTTTCTTTATTGAATCTGTTTTTTTTTATTGTACTGAATATAATTAGCTTATAGTTTTAGTTTCCTTTTGTAATCCTTTCTCATGGTAGATTGTTTTTTGATCATATTCATATTTGTACATGTCAGTTCCATATCATGAAGTGAATGTTACAGATCTGTAGACTTTCGTAGCCATATGTGTAGTCTCCGGTCCCCTTTCATATTTTTCTAATTTACCCCTACCCCCAATATGGAGATGAGAAAAGGGGAGTTTACACAACACTTGGCAACTGGGTTAATCAAGCCCAATTCTACAAAAGGCAGTTTCTTTGACCCAGTTAAGTACCTTATCCTTTGGATTTTCAATAACATTTCTGAATAATAGATGATGGTGATAACCCATTGAGCTCTTTCTGAGGTTATTCAGTACACCAAACTCTTGTTGTAAATGATTTCATTTAATTATTTTGTGTAGTTTAATGCAAGCTACTTCAAGTCCTTTGTGAACAGGGCAGAATGTGTGTTTGTGTGTGTGTGTGTAATTTCCTAATAATTTTGACCTTTTCTAGCACATTAACCACAATCACGTTTTTGAAATATTCCATTATTTCAGAATATCTTCAGCACCTTTGTGCCAGCATTTATCTAGTACTTGATATATAGCTGTAAATATGACAGAAATGTTACTTGTCCTTGTGAAAGAACCTAGTAGTATATAGTGTAAATTTTTTTTACTAAACACAGAGATTCTCATTTGGTCTTCTAACGTACTATGCTCTTAATCATAGCAAGAGGTAGTATTGGTCAGTAAGTTATTCTTTATGTGAGAGTTCTTCATGGTGAAGGGTCTGTGTCCCTGGGCCCATCCAGGTGAATTCACTTTGTATAAATAGATCTTAAATGGCGTACAGTTAACTTACTAATGGCTTTCTGTCATCCACTTAAGTGCATATGTTTTCATGAGCAAGGGCATAAATGTATATGCATTTTAAATTCTCATAACCTCAAAGAAAAAGGATCTCTTGACTGTGTTACATGATTTGATTAAGAAGATAACAGTATAAGTTTGTTACAGGATATGTACATGTTATTTTCTGTGAAGAATCCAGTTTTTTTCATAGGAGACATCTTGAGACACATTAAAACCTCTTGAAAACCTGATTTCCAGTAATTGTCAAGACTCTTAATTAGTTTTAAAAGATAAAATAAGAGTACCCGCCCCCCCATTCCCATTCCCTTTTCTCCACCTGGCATTCAAAAGAAAGGCGAAATTAAACCAACCAGGACAAATGAACTATTTAAAAAAATAGTTCTGTGAAATTATTAAGAAAGGAAGTATTTTAATTTCTTTTTAAATAGAACATATGTTTCTAAGAGTCGAATTTATATTGGACACTTTATTGTGAAAAATTGAACTGTTACCCAGATTCTTAAGCAGTCACAGGGTTGGCATTAATAACAGATGTATTAACTGAAAAAGAGGGATGAATACGTGACACACACTGGATGAAGAGAATATGGAAGTTTTAAGAAATTTGTGTATTCCATAATTCTCTCTACCCGAAGAAGACTCTTATTTAATTCTTTTTTCAAATGCACATTCTGTTTGCTTCAATCTACATCTGCTCCTAGCTTTGAATATTTCCTGAAACGTATGTGCAGCTTGGCAGAAAGTCTGATATGAAGAGGAAAGCACAGAATAAAGTTTGTCTTGTTAAATAATGGCAGAGAGCCTTCCACAGTTCACAGCCTCTGAGTGCTCGTTTTCCACCATGGTGCTGCTGGAAAAGAGGCTTGTAATTATTATTTTTTTTAAAGTCCTACTTTGATTAGTACTTGTGCCAGAACAGATAGGAGATTTTTATGCATTCCACTCCCTGTCATATTTGTTGAAATTATTGTTTGTTTCAGGGAAGTTATGGGGTTTTGTTTGTTTACTTGCTTTTTAAGCCATTTGCATCTCCTGATTGAGTTTTGTTTTGTTTTTTTTTTTTGCTGCAGTGGCATGGACTGGATCTGGTCTCTGTTTGTTCCCTTAGTTGATGTGTTTGTGCAGGTCATCTTTGATCTGAGCCAGTATTTAGTTACAAAGTAATCTTGGCACAAATTTCAAATAGTAACATTGAATTCAGTGTTTTAGGAGTTTGATTACATATTTGTGATAATTATCAACTTTGGTATTTAAAAATCTTTGATGGTAGTTTTCTCTTAAAATCTTACTGGCAGTGCTGAATTATTGGTTAATTTAGTGATCAGACATACACAAGCTGTGTTTTCTGAAGACCTAAAAATTTGTTGTATATTTCTGTTATATCTGTGTGCTATGCTTTATTGATTTAAAAATAATTAACTCCACTCTCTTCACCAGTAAGAAGGGATGAAGTTCTCTAAATGGGTAGTTGCCTAGACTTTGAAATCAGAGAGTCTGAAGACAAAGTCAAAGCTGTGGTAAATGGCTTTTGTAGAAGGATTTCAGTAAGTATGATTAACCCATTAGAGTTACTGTGAAGAGTAAAGTTAGATAACATATGTAGACCACTTAGCGGCAAGTCTGACATAACAAGTGTTCACTATGTGCTAGTTTCTTTCCTTGTGCCTAGCTCCACCTTTTTCCTCCAGGCTGTATCTATGTATATTTTAAAAATAATGTCATTATAATTTTATCTTTAAATAATTTGGATTTATTTGATAAAATAGTAAGTCATTACTTAAGACAATAGGTCCTTAAATTGTTTTTAATTTTTAAAATTTAGATTACTTTGTGCTTTAAGATTTCTCTATAACCCATCTGTAAAACACTTTTTTCCCCCTTAATCTGTTGGACAGATCTCGAGTTTTCCATTTTGAGTATGCTGTTTCAGCTCATCCCAGCCTATTCAACTGTGGCAATTCTTTGTTCCTGTTTTTCAGTGAGAAATTGTATTTCATGAGGGCTCACTTAAAATAATTAAATCAAAAAAAGGATTTTAAAAGTGAGGGTGGGGAAATGAAGGTGAAAAGAATTCTGGTTAATAAAAGTCTGATTCGTTGTCCTTCCCATTGATCTTCAGGAGCTCTCGAGTCTCATACTCTTGTTTGGTTGTTTGCCCATGTAACTCCAGATACAGCATTTAAATGTAGGACAACTTATTTATTTCAGTGTTTTCATATTTGAAGATAAAACAAGAAGAAAGCTCAAAAAATGTGGATTTTTGAAAGATAAAGTTATTGGGCAGTCTGCCTCAGTTAAGACAGTTTTTAGCGGTAGCCACTTTAAAATTGACTGTTTTGCAAGGAGGATATCTGGAAAAGGTGGATATGAATATACTGGTGCCAGACTTCAGTTACTCAGTGTTGTAAACCAGGCTCTTCTTTGCTTGGGAGAAACTTAACCAATTAAGACAATTATAGAGATTGAAGAGATTTATAAAACTTCAGCTCATTTTCATAATTCTTCCAATTATGTAGCTCCACCTCAGTTGCACCTAAGTACAGCTTTTTGTATTAGTATTTTGAGGTGGCTTAGTAGCAACCTAGTTTGTCTTTGAAATTCATTTGCTGCATACTGCTTCTTCTTGGTCGGTAGGGAGTTTGCTTTTTAAACTCAGAATGTATAAACGGTTCTTTCCTAAACTTCTCATTACAGGATTCTAAACCCTTCTGTTGAACCTTATCATAAATTTTAAAATAGTCCCCCTTTCAGAAGGATTTTCCCCTTGCCATTCATATTTGGGAAATTCCCCAGGAATATTTAACTATTAACTCAAAAGCAAATGTCATTGGTTGAAATTGCTGCTTTAGCTTCTGTTAAATATGAAAACTTTAGAACAGAAATGGAAATGTGTTTAACCCAGGACCAACTCTGCAAAGTTGCCAGTGAATGCTTGTTTTTTCATTGATCTGCATTGGTGCAGCAATAGGGAATTATGGCATGTTATATCAAGAAGTCTCCTTTTTCTTCTTTCTTCTTTTTCCTTTTGTTTCTTTGGCTGTGATTCTGGTTTTTTTTTGTTTTTGTTTTTGTTTTTTGAGATGTACGCCACTCTCTAAATACGAGTGAACCGTATCTCAGCCTTTTATATGCTCCTTTTAAAATTGAGGATAAAGTGAAGACTTTCTGGTTTTGAGGAGGCAAATAGCACTACCTCACATTCACCAGAGCCTGTGGGCTGTGACATGGCATCACCATCGCACCCACTTCCAGATATGAGGCTCCTCCATCACTGAAGTGTTGTAGCTAAACTGGGTGTCTTGTGCTCGCCTTACCTACCCACCCCAATGTAACACCTGAGAGAGACTGGTATAGCCAGAAAAGCAGTGGCATTCACAGGAAATTAGAATCTGGAATGACCGTTCCTTATTTCCTGTGTAAAACTTACTGGAATGTCACCATTTCACGATTGTTTCCTTATCTCTGCTCATAAGGCAGAAGGATAAATAGGTGGCAGCTCAGCCTAGTTGGTTGATTGTGGCTGCCGGGAGCATGGTTTCGAGACAGTGTAGTGGGACAGTCTCTTCATTTCTTATTCCTACTTAGTTTTACCAGGAAGCTTTGCAGGGGTTGGTTTGGTATATGAAAGTGTCTGGTGTATTAATATCACCCTCTCCCTCTTACCCTTAAAAATGAACAGCAAAAGAAATAATGCTAACCAAACCACCTCTATATTAACACTTTTCCCCTTTTTATGAATGAATGAAACCACTTTCAAAACAGTTGCTTAAATTGGTGTGCATCTTGACAGTAGTATAGTTTACAGCTCTGTTGCAACTTTGCCATGGGTTTAAGAAGGTTCCTCGAGGGAGTGATTAGAAAACTTTGTTTTGTTCTTTCCATTTCTTTAGTTTTTCTGCATAGCAAAAGAAAAACTCAAAAAACGTATAATTCTTGAGTAGTTGATGAGTTGACTGCCATCTTTTAGCATGAGAAATATAACCTTCCTTGTAATAAGCATATTTATAATTTCTTTGCCTAGTAACAAGAATTGAAAAGTATACATCTGAAGAAATTTCTTCTGTGTCTTGTGATCTTGAGTCTTGTTTGCTTTGTAAAACCATATAGCACTATAATCAAGGGAAGGACAAACATAACTTTACTTTTGCTAGAAAATGTGGATCCCCTTCCTGGCTGGCTGCCCCCCCCCCCCCCCAAAAAAAAGAAAGAAAGATAGTTTTGAAAATGAAATGGTTAGACTCCAAGTTAAGCAATTATATTTACTCAACATTGTCATGCATTCATTATAATAGAAAAAGCTTTGGATATTATATTGACTATAAAATTTTCTCCTATATTATATATTTGGTATGAATTATTGGGCTATATTGCCTTTTTAAAAAAGTCTTTTATTGTCAGTTTGCACCTATTTTTCTAGTAATACTGCTTTAAGTTAATAATACACAAGGGTACTTCAAAAAGTTCATGGAAAGGTTCATATTCTCTTTCAATTCCATTTTCCACAAACTTTTTGAAGTACCCTCGTACATTATAGTCATTAACATGACAAAAGTAAGTCATTAAGCCTTTTTATTTCATACATGGCAATTAAAATATAACTATTCTGATGAAAAAATAGTGCCTGTGACTTAACAGAAAGGAACACAGAGACAAGAAAATAGAATTGTATTTAAAATTTCACGTATGCAGCAGGGGGCACCAGATGAAGGCAAAAATGAATTCTTACATTTTAAATCAGCTACAGCCTGTATCCTGTTCATATATAAGAAAAGTGTTAGTTAATTATTTCTCCTTAATTTTCTTGATGGTTTTAACTTCTAAGTTCTAAAAGCTATATTGAAGAATTATTCTCACCTATTAATTCAAGTGAAACTTCTTATAACCAACCAGTTTAGTAATTTTTCCTTCAATATTTACTATTTTTAGTGTTTAAAAGGGGAGTGGACACCACATTTAATAATTCCTTGTTTTCTACAAGTCATTAATATTGTGTTTTTAATACTTTTCTCCAAAATATTTTTTCATTAAAGGAAAAAGGAAAGCCCCAATGATTTGAAATGGTTCAAAAGCTGGGGCTGGCCCATGGCTCACTTGGGAGAGTATGGTGCTGATAACATCAAGGCCAAGGGTTTGGATCCCTGTATAGGGATGGCCGGTTAGCTCACTTGGGAGAGTGTGGTGCTGACAACACCAAGTCAAGAGTTAAAATCCCCTTACTGGTCATCTTAAAAAAAAAAAAAAGATGGTTTGAAAGCTTAATTTTGTTTTCTTTATATGTGAACTGAATGAATTTTAAGTCCAGAAACCTGTTCCTTATCGCTAATAAATAGTTACATAGAAATTTGTTTCTAAAAAGGCTTGTTAGTGTTGGTGGCATCATTAAATCATTTTTTCTTTTATTATTCTCCTCCTTGTAGTTCAGTATCAGATGGAAATGATGCGGAGCCTTCGCCATGTAAACATTGATCATCTCCACGTGGGCTGGTACCAGTCCACATACTATGGCTCATTCGTCACCCGTGCACTTCTGGATTCTCAGTTCAGTTACCAGCATGCCATTGAAGAATCTGTTGTTCTCATTTATGGTTAGTAGGAGGTTTCTTCATTATTCTTTTCTCTCCTTAATATTATTGCTACTATTTTTGCCGTCTGTCTTTTTTGACTGTAAGAGCAGCTTGGCAGGCCTTTTCAAGTAAATACCAACCCTGTTTCTGCAGCAGCCTCAGCAGCAGCTAAGTCTAGACAGGGTTTCCTTCTTTCTGTTTATTTTTCTTGCTATCAGAGCCCTGATGTGTACATTTTGGAATGCTGGAGTAGCTGCTTCATTTTTATTCCTCCATCTCCCCTCCCTCATTGAAGGGGCTGGTGGAACTAGACCAGATGTCTAACAAACCCCGATTGCTAGAGTGTCTGGCTCTGTACGTGACTGACCAATCATAACACAGCGTGCCAAGTTTTTTTTTATACCTCTGACAGCAGCGTACAAAACCTGGACTGTTTCTTAGCACAAAGATTTTTTTCTTTTCGGCCTATTTAATGGTGTTTCCTCAAGCTCTCCAGACCAGATGTTCTGTGCTGTATCAGAACTGAAGGCAATTTAACAGCTTTATAGCCTCCCCCCTTCCCAAACACTCACAGTTTGCCATATCTGGCAGACTTGCATATAGTTTCCAGCTGAGAAGTAAATGTAACGTCCTGAGTATCTGTCAGAAAAAATACTAATGAATACGATCAATCTTATGAGCTGCCCCAAAATTGTTTCAGTATGTTAACAATTGGATTACAGTAAAGAACAAGTTGTTAAAGTGTACTTATATTGGCTGGAAACATTGCATCATCAGACCTTGATGAATTTTCCACTTGTTTCAATCTATTTTGGTTTTCATTTTATCACCTATTGCTAAAAGTTTCACTGTCTTAAGTTTCAGACAACATGAATGTTAACACAGGTTTTAGGCGAATGTTGGCATGCCAGAGCCGTTATCATGCAGCAAGTGCTAAGCTCCCTTACTCATGGAGTGTTTAAGCAGTTAGTTTTGACAAAATTAGTTTCTCTAAAACTAAAAAGACACTTCTATGATGGCACTTTTTGATTTTAGTGATTTTGTTTTTAGAATCTGTTTTAACTAAGAAATGTGAACAGTGATTATTAAGATTGATAAATTTTGTGTGCAGGGCTATTCATTTTAAATTAGTTGACTGAAGAACTACACAAGTGCATGCAGTGAACTTTCATCTTTAATATTTATTAGTATTTTCCTAATTATACAAGATTATGATATATTTAATTTTCAACACGATTAGTGCTTTAAGCTGAGGAATGGATTTAAAAATATTTTAACTTTATTTTAAATGTTTTGTTTTTATTTTAGGAAGTTATTTTAACTATTAATTATAGGTAGTATGGAGGGATTCCTACATTTTTGCTTATTGTTTGCTATAGTGGTTTGACTCTGTTTTTAAGTTGTGTTCTGATTATTTATTTTGGTGATCATTTTGCAAAGATTGTGTGATATGTAACAGAATGTGCCTAGAACCAATGTCATTTGATTATTGGTAGGGACAAAATTCTTAGTAATTTCTTTCTCTTTTCCTTATTTGAGATCCCATAAAAACTGCCCAAGGGTCTCTCTCGCTAAAGGCATACAGACTCACTCCTAAACTGATGGAAGTTTGTAAAGAGAAGGATTTCTCCCCTGAAGCGTAAGTGTTTGGGGGGCCTGTGAGGCATATGGTAAAGAACTGGGTATTTTTTCTTTTAAGATTTTAGTTTGCCAATTTATCACCACAACCATGGATTCAGTTGTAGTAATGCTTTTGCCATGTGGGCTGTAGAAGTTTTGTGTGTGCTGAATACCACTTGCTTTCTCCCTTTCTCTGTTTAAATTATTCTTTATGGAACGTCTCATCTGTTGTTCTCACCAAGAGTAAGTTCAGTTAGAATGAGAATTAATTAGCTACCTGATTTGAAGAAATAAATGATTGAGTAAAGGGAAATGGGAAAGAGAGATCAGCGGCTGTCAGATTGTAAGCCCTGTGTCGGACCAGTCTTGTTTTCTGAGCTCCTGTTTCATGAGGGGGTGGGAAAGATATTAACATTTTAGGATTCCGTAAAATATGAGTGACAAGTGTGCAGAGAATTACCTGGTAGAGCAGTTTTGTGATCCTACTTAATGGCACTGGAATATTTACATTTTAAAAAATTTTAAATATTTAGAATTTTTGCATTTTCTGTTAATTGTAGAAATTTTTACTTAATAAATCAAAGCTAGTGGCTTTGACTTCATCTCTAGTTTCCTATTTGGCTCCTAAGAAAATTAAGGTGCATAGAATTTAAAAAGAAAAACTAACTCGTGAATAATTCCTGGATGTGGTAGTTACAACTAAACAATGAGAAATTTTGTTCTTGCTCTGTCTGAACTATTGTATGTGGAGTCTCCTTTGAGTATTCTGCTATTTGTTAATCTCTTTAGTTTGGTATGCTTTTAAGATGAACTGCTGGAAACCAAAGTCTTTCGTAGTTATTTATTTTAAATGTTTTAGATGTAGGTTGTGTAGCATAACTTACTGTTACATTCATATTTTAGTATCAGTGAAATTTTAGAGATACCTGATTACAAAGAATGAATTGGTTTTTTTGCCAGGAATTTTATTTTCTGGGTTTATAGCTCAAATTTGGATAATTTTCACAGTTACTTGAATCATTTGACTTATGCTTGACTTTGTAAAACTCTAGTTTTTGTCAAATTTTTTTTTGAGTGCTAATGAAATGAAGGTTTTGGAGAGGGCTAGTAATTAGGTAAAATGTATGAAATAGTCAATTTAACACTTACTTCTGACCACCAAACTATTTTTAACGTGCTTCACAGATTGAAAAAGGCAAATATCACCTTTGAGCACATGTTTGAAGAAGTGCCGATTGTAATTAAAAATTCACATCTGATCAACGTTCTAATGTGGGAGCTTGAGAAGAAATCAGCTGTAGCAGATAAACATGAATTGCTCAGTCTTGCCAGCAGGTAAGTAGCCCTGACTAATGAAAGTCCCTTTTTTTTTTTTTATCACTTTCTGCAAAAGATTCTTTTACATAGACTTTACCTGTAAAACAAGAAAAAAATTACTTAAGAACATTTTGAGATTACTAAGACGTATGTAACACCATGTAGTATTTGTCCAGCCCTGTTAAGATCAAGGAAAAATACCAAACTGATAAAGTGAAACACATTATTTGAATATTAATTGCTCCTGTTATGAGAACCCTCTGCTGCTTTCTGTGCTGTATTGTGTGTGCTTTGATATGGTCACTGCCCAAAGGGGAGGGCTTTTTTATTTGGATCATTTTTATTTCTTGTATACTATCCTGAAAGGCTTATGTATGGTATTATGTCTGGATTTTTTATAATGCTCGGGAGAAGAACAGAAATGCTTCTTTCTTTTACCAGTTGCACTTGCCCTTGTTCAGATGCAGATTATGTCAGTAGTAAACTTCCAGTGATTTAAATTTCCAACTAAAATTAGAATTTTCTGAACCTGATTCAGGCTTTTGCTATCTTTAGTGGGGGCATGATTTCCTCCAGTGCGACTGCTTTCGCTATCTCATTACTAAGATAATATTTATATTCGTAAAATGCTGACGGAGGTGTTCCAAAACAGATTGGTTCCTTTATGAAATTAATGTTTATTCCCTTTCCCCATATCTATTACTCTTAACAGAAATGTGAAGAGTCACATATCTAGCTCCTCTTAAATGCCCTTTAAACTTTGTTAGTGATTTTTTGTGTATATGGTGGGAGAAGGCTAATAGCAGACCTGTAAAATGAAATTAAACGGACAGAGTAGGTAATCAATCAGTGTATGTTTGTTGGCTGAAAGAAACAAGGTGTGTTTTCATGAGCAATCAGTTTGGAACAGAAGTTTGATTATCAGATTTCTAGTTATCTGAGATAGAAGCTTGTAAAAAAGAACATACAAACAAGTGAGATGAACCCAGGAGGACCCAAGACCCCCATTTTATCTCCTTGCTCTGGCATGGGTAAGACTGTGGTTAAAGTACTACCTTCCATTGTGTTAATCCATCAAAGGGGCCACTAGAAAGCCTTTACAGAGCAGGGAGATGGAAACTGAATGGTAAACGGAGTACTAAATGATACAGCCAGGTTGCAAGGCTAATTTGGCACCAAAGAATGTACTGTTTGACTGCAAATGTATATTCATAATAGTCTTTTAATTTGTCCCTTCTTGAAGGTCATATTTTTCTCTATTGCTTTTACAAACATACTCCACACACCTGTATTTAAAGCATCGAACTAAAAACCTTTTTCAGCATGCAAGGTTACAATTTGATTTATTAAGCATATAGTTATATAATAATTTAAAATTTACTGTATGAAAGCTTTTGCTTATATAATCAAGCCTTCACCTTTTCCAAGGCTTCCTTTTTTGAGCATACAAAACAAATATAGCCCTTATGATGCTTTCACATTACCAATGAGCTGGTCTATAATGTCTGTCCAAAGCAGTATTTATAATGGCCAAGAAAATGTACCCACTTTGCTATAGCAACAAAGATCTAGACAAATATTTTATTATAGTTTTTATCTTCTCTCTTTTTATGTGAAATAGGAAAAGAGGCCCTTTGCTTCTCATGTGAAATTATTTAAAGGGTAAATCGGTGTTCCTGTCGGGAGAAAAAGGTGAAGCAACCTTAAAGCAGTGCTTATACTAATGGACATTATAGTGAACCAAATTGATAAAACTGTTTTAAAAGACTGAAAAATACATGTTGTTCATCTTGGTTTTTAATTTCTAACATTAGTAGCTTGATGATGGCAGTCAGTTGCCATCAAAGTTTTTATAAGAAACTGCATCAGAAATCATTCTTACACAGCTTCTTAGACATTTTGCATGGCATGGTCTTCCCTTTCACAACTCACATGGGCACCAGTTCTTTGATTTTAAATTTGTTCAATGCTGTGAACAAATTTACTGTATTCCCTTTTATTAAAAAATCTAACTTTTAATATTTTTAAATGGAAGTTCTAGTAATTGTTATTTCATAACAGCCTTTATTAATTTTAAAAAATGTATAATATAAGCTTTTAGCTTTTCACACATGAAAGACAATTCTGTTTTTATTTCCTCTTTGAAAAAAATGAAACTAAGGGTGAGCATCATACATTAAGGATAATAAACATAAATTGATACTGTAGCCAGAGCAGACTTAACATTGAGTGTCTTGGTCACATCTGTTTAAGTTATCTGTTTTCAGTTCTTTGTTTCCTTCGCAATAAAAGACATGGCTACGTTATTGGAACTCTTAACAGTAACTCCCTGTTTCAGTATTCTAGTTGAACTGGTACTGTAAAGATCCCCACAAAATTGCTCTTGGTCATGGATCTGATTTTCTGTGAATGCAGTCTGTGAAATAGTTACCTGTTAATTCCTGGTGCCCTTCAGGGCCTGTACTGTGTAGATTTTTGAGTGTTATCAGAAACACTCAGAGTCATGGTTATTTTCTGAAGAGCATTATTGTAATATAAATGTTATGAAATCTTTAAAGTCCACATATTTGTGCTTGTGGCAGTGTACTTTTACTGTAATTACATATACTTGCAGCTTTAAGCCTAATACTTTAATATAAAGACTTTTTTTGGTGGAAAGAGAGAGTCTTTTTCAGTAGCACTTTTCTCGTTGCTAAAATCAGTTCACTCAGTTTCCAAGATTTAAGTTCAGGGTACAAATAATAGATTTTTCTCTGCATATAGCAGTACCTCTCCTTTATGTTCTTCTCCAGTGTCACTGCTCTCCCCATGACCTCCATGCTGCAGGATTGGTGGTGATCTTTCCTTTCTCTGATTTCCTTTTGCATTTAATGACATAAAACACTTATTTAACAGCTGATCATGTAGCTGATGGTGCTTCTTATACTTAATACAGCTCTTTGGGCCTCAGTTCTTTCACTGGTGAAAATGAAAGACCAGTCTTCTGTTGCCAGTCCCACCCTGTCCCCCTCCTTCTCGGAACCTCACTCAGTTGATCTGTCCCACCTTCCTAACAGATTCTTAGACCTCTCTATACTAGTTCTTTTTTATCTTTATTAACTTGTTTTTCACCATTAAAAAATTTTTTTTGATGTTCCACTCTTCAGACAAATTGAAAGAATAATATAATGAACACCCACCCATAAACCTTTTACCTAGATTCAGCAATTGTATATCTTGCCACATTTATACTGCTCTCTTTCTGTATATGTGAGGGTACTTCCACAAGTTTATGGAAAAACAGAACTGAAAAATAAAATGAATCTCTCTGAACTTTTTGAAGTAGCCTCATGTACATAAACACATACCTTTTTTTCTCTTTTGAACCATATGAGAATATATTGTAGACATGACTTTTAACCCCCTAAATACTTCAGCATACGTCTTTTAAAAATAGGGACATTTAAATTTGTTTCCCTCATCTTAAAAAAAAAAAACTTACAAAAAGAACACTTTTTGACCTCATGCCATTATTATCCATCTCCTTTCATCTCTGCTGCATTTTCTCTTTTGTTTTATAGTCACACTTCTTGATAAAGTTGTCTACATGTCACTGTCTGTATTTCCTCATTTTCCACTTACCCCAGTAGTTTGCAGTGTTCCCTGTATGTTGTTAGAGGTCTCACCAAAGTCACAAAAGATCTCTTTGTCACTCTATCACTGGATGATTGTAGATTTTTCAGACTTTAAGTACCGTTAATAACCCTTCTTTCTGAAATTCTTTCTTTCTTTGAAGTCTGTGAAACTACAACTCTTCTGGGTGACTTCTCATCCCTAAATATCAGTGTTCCTTAGGGTGTGTCTTCACCGACATACATTCCTGGGGTTATTTTGTCTTACTGTCATTACTTTTGCTACCTTAGGCCAGGGCCTCATTATTTCTCTTTTTGATTACTTTTGCAGTTTCCTAACTTCTTGCTTTTAACCTTTTCCTCTTTCAAAATTGTAGTGACCTTGCTAAATGCAAATTGGATGCTCATATTACTCCTTTGCTTAAAATATTTGGCTGGTTCCCTCTTGTCCTTAGAATAGAATCCAAATTTATAGTCTGAACTTCCAAGGGTCTTTGTGCTGTGACTGTTGTCTGCCTCCTTAGTTTCACAGCTCTCACTTTCCCAGTGTTGCTCTTCTTTGCTACTGGAGTAGCAAATTGTTTGCAATTCTTTAAATGCATCACACTTTGCATACCAGGGTCTCTGCTTATGCCCAGTATCTGCAGTATTCCCTCATATCTTCCTTGTCTGGCTACCTCCAACAACTCCTCCTCAAAAAACTCAAAATTTAGTCATCAGATAATCTGGGAAAGTTTCATCTGATCCTACTAAACTATTCTTTATGCTTCTGTTGGATGTCTATTACAGCAGTTACTGCCACAGTGTTGTATTTATCGATTTGCATTTCTCTCTTCTCACTAGAATGTGTTTACAGCAACAGTATCTTACATAGTTTAATCCTTAGTGTGTAACAGAGTGACTGGCAAAGTATGTGCTCAGTAGTATGTGTCACAAGAATGAGTGTGAGATGTATTATTGTTAAAGTTTAATCCTGAAGTTATTTGGAAAGCAGTGTGGCTATCTAATCAATGGATCTGGATATTTGATTAGCTACTAAAGAGAAATTGTTTTAATTCCTCATTTTGCACCATATGCCCAAACACTTAAGTCTGGGTGAATTAAAATCAACCTATTAAGAACTTATAAAGAAGCAAATATTTATATGAATTCCAGAGAAGAATAAATGTTTTAAAGTTAAAAGTGATTCTGAAAATTACAGTGGAAAAGATAAATATGAAATAAAATTCAATATGAAGGAAGCTCTTGATTCCTAGACAGGCAAGGTCATTAGGCCAAGTTACTGAACCAAGGTTATCTGGGTAGTGCCAGACTGGGATTAAAAACTAAATTTATTTACACACAGTCACAGACACACACACACACAGACACACACACACACACACAACACCTACCCCCCCCCCCCCCCCCATGCTGTTTCCATTATTTGAGAAAGAGCCAAAACTTTCTGATTTTCTTCAGGTTACAGATGGAATCCATATTTTAATTGGATTTACTTTTATTCATTCCCAATATTCCCAACCTGTTTTTTCCTCAGTCTTTCCTTTTTCTGTAATAATATAACCAGTTGGCTGCCCAAGTTAGTAAACTGGGAGTCACCCTTTGTATTAGTCCATTTCTGTTGCTTATAACAAAATACCTGAGGGCCGGCTCATAGCTCACTTGGGAGGGTGTGGTGCTGATAACACCAAGGCCACAGGTTCGGATCCCTATATAGGGATGGATGGTTAGCTCACTTGGGAGAGCGTGATGCTGACAACACCAAGTCAAGGATTAAGATCCCCTTACTGGTCATCTTTAAAAAAACAACAACCTGGAAATGGATACTTTGTAAGAAAACAAAATTTATTGCTTAACAGTTTTGGAAGCTGGGAAATCAAGAGTCCAGGGAACACATCTGATGAGGGTCTTGGTGGTGGAGACAGTGACCCAAGGCCCTCACATGGCAAAAAATGGCAGAGCAGAGACAGAGTTCCTCATGCACTCTCTTTTTAAAGTCCTCAGAACCATGCCCCTGACCACTATTATTAATCTATTCACTGTGGCATGGTCCTACAATCTAATCATCTCTTCAGGTCCCCACCTTTCAATTACCATAATAGGATTTTCCACCCTGAACAGTTACAGTGGGAATCAAGCTTCCAATATATGGACTTTGGAGGATGCAATTAAATCAGTCCACAACTCAGCCTTGTATTCCATGAATATGCATAATCAGTTATAAAAAAATTCAGTTCACAGCATTTCGCCCCTGGCTTCAAAGTTCATGTCCTTCTCACAGGTAAATACATTCATTCCATCCCCAAAGCCTTAACTTGTTCCAACTAAAAAGTCCAAAGTCCCATCTGTGAAACCAAAACAAATGATCTACTTGCAGGATGCAATGGTGGGACAAACATAGGTTACATATTCCCATTCAAAAAGAGAGAAATCAGCCAAAAGAAAGGTATAATGGTTCCCAAACAAGTCCGAAACCCAGCAGGGCAGGCATTAAATCTCAAAGCTAGCAAATCATGTACCTAGTCTCTATGTTCAATGTCCTCTGCATGCTGGTTAGGGGTTAGATCCCCAAGTCCTTGGGTAGCTTCATTCCTGTGGCTTTCCTGGTTTGAGGCCATGTTTCAGCTTTCACAGGTTGGCATTGCATGCTGGTACCTTCATAATTTTGGGGTCTCCATGGCAATTCTGCTCTTACAGCTCCACTAAACATAGATCTGATGGGGTTTTTCTGCTGAATCTCTGACCCCACATTTCTGCTTGCCATTGCTCTCGTGAAGGTTCTGCATGGTAAATCCACCTCTGTGACAGATCTCTTCCTGGATCCCCAGACTTTTCCATACCTCTTTTGAAATCGGGGTAAAGGCTTCTAAGCCTCCACAACTCTGACATTCTGTGGGCCTGCAGATTTAACACAACATGGATGCTGCCAAGGCTTCCAGCTTGGATTTTCCACAGCTGTGGGTCCAGCCACTTGGGGCCAATTTAGCCATGGCTGGAGCAGCCAAAGCAACTGGGGTGCTGGTGCTGGGACCAGCATCCCTAGGTTAGGTGACCCTGGCAGCAAGCTGTGGAGGGCAACTCAGGCCTATTCCCTGAGACCATTCTGTCTCCCTAGGCCTCTGGGCCTGTGGAACATGTCAAGATCTCTAAAACGTCTTCAGGGCCTTTCTTCCATTGTTGTGGCTATTGGCACCTGGTGGCCTCATAGCCATGCTAATGTCTTTAGCAACCAGTCCCTCTGCTGCACCATTGGATATTTCTCCTAAAACTGCTCTCTGCTTCTCTACCACATGGCCAGGCTGTAAACTTTCTAAATCTTTACATTCTGCTTCACTTTTAAATTCTGGCTTAATGTCATGCCTTTTCTGTCATAACTCAGTGTAGGCTGTTGCAAGTAGCCATGCAGCTTCCTGAATGCTTTGCTGCTTAGAAATTTCTTCTACGAAATACTGTGGTCAGCATCTATAAGTTTCACATTCAGTAAAATCTGGGGGCATGAACAGAATGCAGTCAGGTTCCTTGCCATTTCATAGCAACTGTGATCTTTGCTCCAGATTCCAATAAGTCCCAGGTGTCCTTTACATCTGAGATCTCCTCAATATGGCCTTTACTGTCCATTTTTCTATTAGCATTCTGCTCATCACCATTTGACCAGTCTCTAAAAATTCCACACATTCCCTAGTTTTTCTTGTCTTCTGAACTTTCACCAGCAGCTAGGCTTTTTCTAACCTGCACCTCCACATTCTTCCAGCCTCCCCTCAAAACCCAGTTCCAAAGCCGCTTCCACATTTTCAAGTATTTGGTATAAGAAACACCCCACTTCTGTGGTACCAGTTTCCTTTATTAGTCCATCTCTGTTGCTTATAACGAAATACCTGGAAATGGGTGATTTATAAAGAAAATGAAATTTATTGTTTATGATTTTGGAGGCTGGGAAGTCCAAAGTCCAGGGAACACATCTGATGAGGGTCTTAGTGGTGGAGACAGTGACCCAAAGGTGTCACATGGCAAAAAATGACAGAACAGAGAGAGAATACCTCCTGCACTCTCTTTTTAAAGCCCTCAGAACCATGCCCCTGACCACCATTATTAATCCATTCGTCCTACAATCTAATCATCTCTTCAAGGCCCCACCTTTTAATTACCATATTAGGATTTCCTACCCTCAACAGTTAGAGTGGGAATTAAGCTTCCAACATATGGATTTTGGGGGACACAATTCAGTCAATCCACAGCATTCATGATTCCTCTTTCATACCCCATATCAAATAAAAATCGCCAGTTCTGCCTCCAGAATATCTTTCAATTCTCACTTTTTGTCATGCTCACTGCCTCTATCCTACTTTAAACCCCCACTACTTCTTTCTCTAATATCACAATAGACTCTTTCTGTGTGTGTGTACGCAGTTTTTAAAATAAAGATAAAATTCATGTTTGACCATTTAAAAGTGTAGAGTTCAGTGGTTTTTAGTATATTCACAATGTTGTGCAACCCTTACTAATTCCAAAAATATTTTTATCACTCCAAACAGAAACTGTATACTCATTAAGCAGTCACTCCTCATTCTCCCATCCTCTGGTAGCTGCTAGTTAACATTCTGTCTGTATGGATTTGCTAGTTCTGGACATTTCATAAAATGGATTCCTACAACAATAATCCTTTTGTGTCTGGCTTCTTTCCCTTAGCATAATGTTTTCAAAGTTCATCCAAATTGTAGCATGTATCATTCTTTTTATGGCTGAATAATATTTTGTTGTATGGAAATACCACAAATTATTTACCCATTTATTAATTTGATGGATATTTGAAATATTTCTACTTTGGGGCTATTATGAATAATATTGCTATTAACATACATTTACAATCTTTTGTGTGAGCATATATTTTCAGTTCTCTTGGGTATATACATAGGAGTGGAATTGCTATCATGTGGTAACTGTTTAGCTTTTTGAGGAACCACCAGTTTTCCACAGAAGCTGCATCGTTTACATTCACACCACAGTGTATGAATGTCAGTTTCTCTACATCCTTGTCAAGACTTCTCCATAGACCCTTAACTGATCTCGTGGTTTCTACTCTTCAGTCTGTCTGCATAGCAGCAGAGTGATCATTTTAAAATTTAAGCCAGAGCATGTCACAAACATGCACAAGTCCAGGGCCACAATTCACATTGGGGTTGAGAGGTATCATTCTTAGAAACTACATTGCTGGGGAGTTGTGTGGTGATAATGTGCTTCCCATGTGAACTTGTCTGGCCTCCCTAACCTAATCACTGTGCTCCAGCCATGCCAGCCCTCTTCTTTTTATTAAGTCTGTCTAGTTCTTGCCCATCTCAAATCTTCAGGACTTGTACTTTCTTTTGCCTAGAATACTTTTTGCATGGCTGACTCTAATCTTTCACTTTCAGCCTGTCATTTCCTCAAAGAAATACTCTGACCATGCTATCTAAAGTAAGTGTCTCTTCACCTCCCCCTTTCCCTCCCTCTTCCCTAATCAATTATAAGCTCAATGAGATAGAGGCCATGTATGTCTCATTCACTATTGTCTCCCTCTTCCCTGATACTGAGGCTGGCATGTAATAGGAGTTTAGTTTGAAATTAACAAATGGATAACTACTGTTTGTCAGCTGACTATTTTTAGAGCATATATGTATAGTAGCTGTCCAGGCTTTTCAGTGTAGAGTGTTGCAGGTAGAAATCAATGAATATGGTGGTCATTGTACCAATCATTGGCATCAGTTTACAAAAAGATTTTTGTAGCTGAGCTGCAATAGAAATTTCTGTAGAGAAAAAGAAGTATGAAAGACTGTACTACAGATTCTATGAAAGGCAAGAAGAAAGGGGCCTCTTCATCTGGCCATGCAGAAGAAATGCTGTTATTGCTCTTTCAGAACCTGCTGGATAGAGAAATCATGTGCCAGAAGTCTTAGTCTGTTTGCATGGTTTTTTCCTTTGACTTCTGGTTTATATGCTCTGGAGCACATTTTGGTGGGGCGGGCAGGGAGTCGGGGGTTGTTAAAGAAAAGGGTTCAGAAGTACTGAACTTAAGTTAAACTTGGTTTTAAGAAATATGCATTATAGTTGTCTCACTAGGTATGTTTAACAGTTCCTACCTTAACATGCCTATGCTCTCACAATAAGAAAAGCTATTTCAGATACCCCTGAGATTACAGTTGTAGGCTCAATATGGAAAGTTTAATAAGAAACCGACTCCCATTCTTTCCTCTACTCTTGCTTTTATTCATGTGTGTGCTCTCATCCTTTTAGCAAAAGGCAGATCAAGTTAATATCGCAACTGTTTAGAGCAGTGGCAAAGCATAACAAAGTATTACATATCGATGTACGTACTTTACATTTCAGCAACCATTTGGGAAAGAATCTACAGTTGCTGATGGACAGAGTGGATGAAATGAGCCAAGATATAGTTAAATATAACACATACATGAGGAATACTAGTAAACAGCAGCAGCAGAAACATCAGGTTGGTATTTTTGAAGAATTCAACAAACATTCCTTTCTAAGGGTGATACTTCAAGAGGCATCTTCAGAATGATCTAAGTTATCTTAGGTAAAGCATTGACCTTTAGCTAGTAACTCTGTATCATATTTTAAAAGATTTTCTTTATATAGCATGTTCCTCTAATGTATTATTTACATGTTGTACTTGAAAATCTCTGTCTTAAAGAGAGCCAGTATATTAAGCTCAGAGTATAATGCCAAGGTTATGCAAATAAGAGATACATTTATTGAGAAAATCAGAGGCAAAGAGATTCCAGAGTGTCACAGCTCATTTCTTTACTAACTATAATTGGTTTGGTAGTGGCTCATTGCAGCATAGTTAGCAATCTTCAGTTCATTTAAAAAACTGAGCAATTGTGATTAAGAGAAAGCAATTTTGATAGGAAATGATAGACCAACTGCTGTGAAATAGATAGTATAATACAGACAAAAACCCTAGAATTACCTGAATATTGTCATATGCACGTATATACTGCTATGGTCATTTAACCTTTTCTATATTAGTTTTGCCTCAAGGCTACATGTTTTTTACAGTTACAGGAATATTGTTTTTGGATTATATTGTTCTAAAATATTCTTAGCATTTGATTCATAGGTAAGTTGATTCCAGAATGTTTATCTGTGAAAGTGGTGTTTATTTATCACTATTCTGTGTTCATTAAATGTACTTTAAACAGGGTGTTGTTAAATATAGAATTCTAAGCACACCTAAGTGGTTCTGAGAAAATCGTATTTTAAAAAAATTTTTTTAATATCAGAGTTTATATATATAGTGAAATGTAAAATACCTTTGTCTCTACCACACTTACAATTGAGAAAACATGTATAAATCTGTAAAGTATTTTGTTTAACTGAAAAGATGGTGGTTACAAATCCCTGGTAAACTGGAAAAACAAAACAAAACAAAAGACACAAAAAGCCAAAACAAGCAAAAAAACCTACCCCAGTTTGATTTCATTCTCCTTCTGGTTCTTCCTATAGGTGAAGGACTCACCTGAGGTGTCTAATTGAATGTCTGTTACCTATGAGACAGGTCATTCTGGAAACCAGTCTTAACAGATATTTTTCCAAGTTCTAATATGCCTTAAAATGTTGCATTTGATGTTTGTTCACACTTACCAGCGCCATTCATAACCCATTTTAGATTTGTCTCACTTGTGCTCTCATGCGCTTTTATTCGTATGTGTGCTCTCGTGTGCACTCATGACTGCAGGAATCTGCACAAAGTAAGTTACTCCCCTTCTTTAAGAAAAACTGTCATTTCCTTTGGTTTTCATAGGAATCCAGGGACTTTAAATTTTTACTAGCCCACTTTAGTTTCTCACTGCATGACCTTTTAAGGCTGTGTGGGATATTATTTTCCCCACTATTGTGAGCAGTCCACTGTTAACTCAATTGTAATTGATCTAGAAGTTTATAGTTGATCTATGCTTCTATGTGTGTTCCCACCTTCTCTTCAGAGAACCACGGAAATCTAGAGTACAAAGTACAGGACAAATATCCCTTATCTGAAATACTTGGACAAGAAGTGTTTCAGATTTTTTTTTTTTTTTTTTTTTTTTTTTTAAAGAATACTTGCAGTACTTAACCAGTTCAGCATCCCAAATCTAAAATCTGAAATGCTCCTTTGAGCATCACGTTGGTGCTCAAAAAGTTTTGGATTTTGAAGCACTTTAGATTTTCAAATTAGGGACGCTCAACCCGTATTTGAAGCATTGTCTGAGCTAGGGTTTATTCTTAGTTATAGAGCTAAGGTACAGATCTGTTAAGAATAGTAATAATAGTGAACACAACAGTAATAACATCATCAATATTGTTCTTTTAGGTCAATAGGGATAAAGTTGAAAAGCATTGCCCAGTGTAGTAGTTCATTACTTAGTTACTAAAATTAGGATGAATCATTTATCCCGTTGTCATAAATGATAAGGTCATGAGCTTCTTTGCCTTTTATGCCTCCCGTTACTTACATAACCAGTTTTGTTTTCTTTTTTATTTGTTTATTTGTTTGGCGGCTTGCTGGTAAGGTGATTCAACCCGTGACCTTGGTGTTATAAGGCTCTAAGCAACTAAGCTAATCGACCAGCCCCTGGTTTTGTTTTCTGAATAATTAGGTTTGGACTCTTAAGCTCAAAGTGATTAGAGTTTACAACAAAGGAATTTTCTTTTACTGTTGCCATATTTAGCTTCTTAGAAACAAGTTACCAAATGTACCACTTATAAAACTGAGATTGGAATTCAGGACAATGGGGTTTTGCTAGTTGGATAAGTGGGGGGGGGGGGGGGGGTCTTGTTTTCTCCTCAGATAGAGAAAAGTAACCGAATTATTTCCCCCTTGCATCTTAGTATCAACAGCGTCGCCAGCAGGAGAATATGCAGCGCCAGAGCCGAGGAGAGCCCCCCCTCCCTGAGGAGGATCTGTCCAAACTCTTCAAACCACCCCAGCCCCCTGCCAGGATGGATTCACTGCTCATCGCAGGTATGGTTAGCCAGTATAAACCATGGCTGGTTTTCTCTGTTCTGTAGGAAGCAGAAGACAATGAGAAGCTTACAAACCGAAAAGTATGCTGTAAAAGCTAATGTATTTAAAATGATTGAAGGATGAATTTGAATCTAACACCTATAATTTCTGAAATTTAAGAATTTCTAAGTCTTTGTTATTTCTCAGATCCTTTCAGTGCTTCACTCTGTGTGTATGTAAAAATTTTTGAGATGGCATTTATAAACTACCTAAAACAGAAAGGTTTTATTTCAGTCGTCTTTCATGGAAACCAAGAAAAAACGTTTACAGTCTCACAGTGCAAAAGATCGTTTAGCTCAAACCCTTTTCATCTTCTACCTTAGCACTGTAAAGTGCGTATTTGAATCAAATTGAATTTTCTGACTTGTAGAAAATATTTCCCTTATTTTGACTTAATTGTGGCAACATTAGTGTAATTCTGGATGAACTTTCCTTGGGGATACTTAACATTTAACACCACGTTTAACTGGTAGAGATCTTGTGTCCTACACTAGGACTTGGTTTTGAGTATATAACATGCTCTTACTTGGCCAAAATCTTATTTCTAGAGAAATGTTAAATGCTGTTTGATTCAATCAGCTAGTTGTCTGTGGAAGATTTATTAGGGTGAAAGCCCTACTCAAAGAAAAGCTGATCTTCTGCACTTTCTCAATTTTATTGATATTTTTAGTTTGGGATAAAATCCAAATTCCTTAGAACTTTTTAATACACATATAAATTAAATTTGGGAAACCAAGACATGATTCCTTCCTTAAGGTCTATTTCAAACAGAATAGTAGTTCTTATATTTTGAAGAAACGTGTAACTGTTGCATCAGATTAGTTTTGGTTTTAAGACATGAAAAGTGGTGATGGAGCCCTTTCTCCAAGTGGGCCGTATGATCTAGCTGTGTCTTGGCTAGAGGGAAGAACCTGTAACATTTCTGAAGCACTGACTGAAAACCACATCTGGGTCAGGTGGGTCCACTTGTTCTGCAGTTCTGTGATTTAATTTTGTTGGTATCGCCTTTCTACCTGCTAAGGAGAGCCAGTGCTCTTTTCTCAGTTGTGTTAGTACAGCGTTAGTCTGATCTGCATAGTCAGTACTTTTGATTGATAGCTAGTATGTCCTTATGGCTGATAACTTTTTAAAAATGGATAGTTTTTCTTCATTCTCCATGTGATTAACAGTGAAAATAAGATAGCTTATTTTCAAAAGAATTTATATTCCTTATCCTTTATGAAAAAATAGAATTGATTCTTATAAACTCTTAATTCAGAATAAGACAAAATACTGGTGATTCTCTATTATGCTGATTTTCTTGTTTAACTAGTGTTCTAGGTCATTTTATAATTTGTGAAACATTATGACTTTCTCTCTCAAATGCACAGGCCAGATTAATACTTACTGCCAGAACATCAAGGAGTTCACTGCCCAAAACTTAGGCAAACTCTTCATGGCCCAGGCTCTTCAAGAATATAACAACTAAGAAAAGGAAGTTTCCAGAAAAGGAGTTAACATGGACTCTTGAGATCACACCAGGGAACTCTTAGAAGAAATGTATTTGCATATCAAAAAGCACAGAAGATCCCTTTAATATTATTGCCATCTTTGGTTGTAATGTTGTCTTTTTAGCCAATAATAAAATATTTACAAAATCTTGACTGTTTGCTTAATTGGTTTTAGTTGTCTTTTATCTAGCTTACTTTTGTTTTGCTTATACTTGTTTATTTCCAAAAGATAGAACAAGTCTTGATCAGAAGCTTCATCAGGCTCAGACCTACAGGCTCCACTACCTTTGCTACCTCTCAGGTGCTGCGTTTCAACCAGATCCAGTGGTGCTTATCCCAACTCCCGAGCCTGCGGCACTGGCACCTACCTGAATCTTTATACTTAATTGCTCCCAAATGAGCACCCCTGGAAGCCGAGGCTTTGTGTTCTTGCCCAGGCACCCTTTTTTCCCAGGCCTGGATATACCTGGCTCACTTCCCATAGGTTCACCTTTTCATCTTTTCAGGTGATAGTTAGCCAGTCCCCATACTCATAGGAATTTTATAAACAAAATTACTTCACCAAAAGACTATATTTCATATGAAAATGAAATTCACTGTGTATTTTGTTTTATTTAGAACTTCATGTTTATCTTTCCATACTGTGAAATATAATTCTGCTAACTGTGACTGATGAGTGGGGAAAGAGGAATCAAGTATAGTAATATGCATAGTAATATGTTGGAAACAATATATTTTAATAATTTTATATTTGAAAGATTATCAAAGATACTGCTATTTGTGTAACACTAAAATCAATGAGATCTGTGAGACTTAGTTGGTGATCCCCTAGGAGGATTATCAGAAAAGGAAATGAGCAAAGGGCTCAGGAAAGATGAGAAATCTGTTTTTTTGACAACATTGTTTTGAAGGCACCACTCAGGCTCTAGGATCAGGCAGCTGGATTAAAACCTGGCCCTTCTTTAGTGCGTTCTTAGGCAAGTTATTTAACCTCTCTGTGCCTCACTGTCCTCATCCAGATGAGATGAGACATGCAGACAAGCGTATTACTTTGTAGGGTGATTGTGAGTGTTAAAGAAGTTCATTGGGGATTGGGGTAAAGCACGCAGAACAGTGGTTGGAGTATAGCATGCACTCAATATGTATTCATGATGAGGGATACCTCTCTTAGGCAACCTATCCAAGATCTGGGGTTGTTAGCTGGATTTTGCTTTTAAAATCTCAGGGCCTTGAGCATTCTGAAATCCACGTATTTTCTCACATATGTAATTACTTCCCTAGAATAAATTCCTAGAAGTGGACTTTACTGGTCAAGGGGTATGTAAAATTTTAGGGCTTTTTACCTGTATTGCCAAATTGCCTTCAAGAAAAGTTCTACTGATTTGTACTCCCACCCATGGTGATTTCTTATTTGAGTCAACAAATATTTGAGTGTGACTGTGTTAGGCAGAGGGAGTTTATTGATAAACAAAACTGGTCATGCTTCCTGCCTTTGTGGATTGTATACGCCATTGATTCATTTCTCTGTTTTCTAATTACCTAGGAATTTTATTGTGGAGTTAAACAAAGCACCCTAGAAGTATCAGAGAACAAAATAAAAGGAATGAAAATTAATTCAAACATAACCTTAATTACTGTGTTTAGCGTGGTACAAGATTAACAGAATCAATTCAGTTATGTTTTTCAAAGGTGTGATTTTTTAAAAAATTCCTTATTATTTAGATTTCCATAATGTAGTAATATGTGAGTGCATACTTAATGGAAGATTTCAGTAGTTTTTGATTTAGGAATTATTGTAGTGGGAAAAACTGTTTAGGAAAACATGTCGATGGAAATTAAATTACCACAGTATGTATGTAATGTTATGCAATAGCTTCTGTTTGGCATTTGATTTGAGTGCTATATTCTGACATTTTTCAGGAACAAAATACATGTGGTTCATCTTCTATAAATATTTGTAGTTTCTTCAAGTTGAAATGAGAAAAGCTATAAACTGAGTACCAGATCTAATAAATCATTCACTTACCCAAGAACAGAAAAACAGGAAGAGCTAGCATGTTAATCTACTGGAAAATTGAATGTTAAGAACCAAGAAAGTAAAACATATTTGACATTAACCTTGTAATAATTGCTAATGCCTTATAAAGTACTGGAAAATATAGCATTATTCTTAATGAAAAATCTGAGAATGCACCTTCTTTAACCTGCTTGAAATAACTTCTTTTAATATTAATGTAAACTAAAATAATTTTTTTTTTGCCATTTATAGAAGCTTAGAAATTGAAGTGTGGTTGTCTAATGTTAACCTAATTAGTGGAGCTTGGTGTGATTTCTCATTTACAGCATCTAAATATTTAAATTTTGGTGTCTTCTAAAATGTTACTACATTGTTCACACTATGGTTTTTTTTTTTAACATATACTTTAGAAAACTTGGGCCAGCTTTACTTTGGAAACATTGAACTCTGGTGTGTGAATATTAGAATGTTAATGAAAGAATTTTTTATTTTAGTTGTAAACTCCATTTTTATAGTAAATATTTCTCAACCAAATTAGTTATTTAGCATACTATTTGCCCATTTTTTTCTTCTGTTCTCACTGGGCATCTTTTTCTATGATCTATATTTTTTTATCCTTTTTTTCTTTCATTTACCAAGTTATTTATCAAGTGCCTGTGATGTGTTGAGCACTCCTGATGTTACAAACTTACTCATCAGTTCGCAAATTCCCCAAGGGAGGAAGATGAGCTCATATAAGCTGATAAAAGATGAAATTATAAGTGCCTTGGTAGTGCTTAGGGACGTATCAATAGAGGATACCTTCCTCACTTGGGATGTATGGAAGGGGTAACAGTGATTAGTACACAGTTAATGAAGGGAAGGATGAAGATCTGGATCTATTAATATTGAAAATCAGTGCATGGTTTCTGCATCCCATAATCTAAGAGTGCTGCAGTGCAGGAATTAGAACCTGCTTATTGGGCTGTGACTCCCAAATTGGACTCCGAACCATCGATGGATTGGAACGGGTTGATCTGACTCCAAATTAAAGGAGACAGGAAATGGGATTGTGGGGACCAGAACTGATGAGAAATTATAGTTTGCTGGAGCAAACTGTTACGGACCCATTGCCGACTTTTTACATAAATGGACTCTCCTTATAGTAAACCTTAAGTCTTTGGCTCCACAGCTACCAGCAGAACTCAGAATGGCTATGTGGGAGCCTCAATAAGTGATTTTAGAGACACGGTCCATTTATGCAGGAATGGTTTCCAAGAGCCATCACCTCCAACTTGGGGAGTTTGGGCCCTTCAGTAGGAGTTTGGTCTATCCCAGACATTTTTTTCTCTGACTGCCTGCATCCTCCTTGTTTTCAGAGGCTAAGTAAGCCCTCACATCAGTGACCATGTAATCAGTTTATTAGGGTCACAGTTTGATTCCATGGGATTAGATGTTGAGGTCAGTTGCATTTTATTTTAATTATGAGTTAGGCCATTTATTTTCAGTCTTTTCATTGAATTAATGGCAAGGAGTCTGCCAAAGATTAAATACAGCCTCAGATTCTTACTAACTTAAGTATGCCCTGGAATTGTCATTAGTTGAGGAGATAGTAGAGTGCTGAATTCAGGCTTACTCTAGGACTTGCATGGAGTCTTTTTAAATAGGTTGCAGATAAATGTTCAGGTTCTTTGTGCATCCCCCCCCAAAAAGTATAAGAAAATGCTAATTTCCTGATGTCCTGTTTAAAAAAATGGTTTTCTCTTTTAACCCAAAGATTACTATTTTTACATTTGAACAAAAGTGAAAAATTCTACCACTTCTTCATCAGATCCTTAACAATGCAGAGCGGCCCATTTCCAAGTGTCCTTATTTAAAGTTGATTGCAGTAGAAAAATATTTTTATTGCTTCTGGCCTTTAAGTCAACCTCAAGACATAAACTCAGGTGTCATTTTTTTTTCCTTCAGTAATATTTCTTTTCATTGACCCTTTTCCAGGGCACAGCCATTATTGGCATCTTCCATCTTCCTTTGTGGACATGGAGGCAAAGGATTTGTTTAACTTTCAGCAGTGTTTACCGCTTCTGACGGTAAATGGTCCTTGCCTTCTCTTCTTGGACCATAGTCTCTCTTGCCAATGTCTCACTTTGTGTATATTGGAAATGCTTCTTATTTTGTCAAATCCCATGGGTAATCTTTCCCCACCTTTGTTTATCTTGTCATTTGGCTTTCACTTGCTTAACTCATTCCTAATTTTAATCTGCCTATGATTCTTTAGTTTTGATTCTTGCCCTTCTCCATTTTGGGCTTCTAAATTGCATTTTATTTTTTAAAATAATTACAAAAGTGCAGTGTTATAACCCAAGGTCAAGGTTCGGATCCCCATACCGGCCAGCTGCCAAAATCAAACAGTCATACAGATGTTAATTTTCCCCCTGATCTAATTATGCATCTCTGAATGACATAATTCTCCAATCAGGCAGGCAAGTGTCCCAGTAACCTCATCTCCTAGGTCACAATGGTGAGGGTCTAGTTTTCTCTTTGTTGTGTGCAGCTCCTGTTATTGCTAATGAAAGGTCTTCATGTGCATTAAGGGGAAAGAAACTAGACTTCTAATGAGATACTAAGAGGAATTGCAGCTGATGCTTTCCATTTCTAGCTCACTGTAGTATAACAGAAATGCACTCTCAGGAGTCAATGGGCCAAAGAAATACAAAATGCATGTGCTGTCTGCATGAAATATCTCATCCAGTCTTAATGGATGGGAGGTATTGTTTTGGCTTGCAGTCTTTCATATTGCATACCTGCCAGAGGGGACCCCTGTTATAGAGGCAGAAGGCCCAAGTACTTGGAGAAGAAAGTGAATAGAAAAATTACATTGTATTTGAACCAGCTTGTAAGAGCAATCTCCAAATAAGTAATTATTTTACAGTTTACAAAGTACTTGCTCATGTATTTTCTCATTTGCAATGAGAAAAGAGTGCACATGCATTACGAAGCCAGTGTGCTTGGTGCTGAGAGTACTAAGGGAGTGAGGCACATACAGTTCCTGCTCCGGATGGAGTAAAGGCAGCTCACCATAAGGTGGCAAGACCAGGGCTGGAGCTCAGGTCTTGCATCCTGGTGCCATTGTACTCTTACCAGTACATGGCACGACCTCCCTTCTCAACATGATTCTAGGAAAATAGTTCTTGTTTCAATTTCTATTCCTATTCATGTGATATCTTCACTTCCGTGGTGAACCACTCTCTCCTCTACCCCCACCGATTTCTAGGAGCAGTTTTACCCCCTAATTTACCTCATCACCTAAATTCATAGATCCCAGTGGTGAGCTCCTAGTGTCTGTGTTTATGATTGGACCAGAGTGGACACCTACCCAATTAATGACCCTTTTCTGATAAACAGGAATTAAGATTAAGATATCCTAGTGTCCATCTGGGCTCATTTCTTGCATGGAGGCTATCTAACCTCTTGACTATTTTGTAATTCAGGGCTGAGTAGTGGAGAGACAGCATGGGGGAAGAATCAGCAAGAGCAAGAATGAAAGACTGCTTCTTGGTTCCTGACATTTGGATTTTCTGTTTCCAGTCCCTTTCTATGGGCTGTTGAGAGTCTTGCCCTTGGATCTCACAAAAACACATTTGAGTCTTCTTAATAACACTGACTTTTTTTTTCTTCGTCAATGTTCAGTTGGTTTCTGTTCCTTTCAACCTCAAAAAATAAAAAATAAAAATAAAAACCACCTAACTTGTGTATATGCCAAGGCTTATTCACTATTTCCCTCATTAGATTTGAAAAGGTGCAGCCATAAGAAGTAATGGGAGAATAAAAGTTATTTTGCAAATGTGTTAGTAGAATTTCAGAGCAGGAGAGGACCTTGCCCTCTCTGTCTACCACTACTAACACCCCCATTCTGAGATGTGAAAACAGGTCCCAAGAGCTTTAACCATTGTTTCCAAAATAGCCTAGATCACTCATCCTTCTTTTGTATTATTCTATGCCTTAGCAGTTTTTGAAGAGTTTGAATGTTGCCCCTTAGATGACTGAGCCTTTCTGTTAGCAAGACACTCTCTGATGCTCCTTGGAGTTGAGGTGTGTTCTGTGTAGCATGTGGAGCACAAAGATTGCACTCTCAAGAAGGAACAAGGAGTTAGGGGCTAATTAAAAACCTCTTAAATCTCCCCATCACCTAACTGTTCCAGCTGGGAAGTGGATGGAAGAGGTGAGCTTTTGTTACTTTGCTGGAGATGGGTGGTATAAACAGGTGGTGGGGTATTCTAAATTTGGTCTGAGATGAAAACATTTCAAGCAGTCAAAATTAAGCTAGATTCTTTTGACAGTGAAGTATTTCTTTAGAGATGCAGATGTCAGTTATATTAAAGTACAAATCGGCATTGGAAAAAGAATATTGGGAGGGAGGGGGCTGTTTAAGAGCCACTCTTGACCAAAAAACTTAGGAAAACTGTAATTTACCTTTGCCTCTGGCTTCTAAACTTGTGATTTTGCAGTGGTAATGTGGAGTCCCTGGAATTCGTCCCCTCCCACTCCCAAACTTATGGAAGGGAAACGAGTAATTTGTTAGGAACAAATATATTTGCATTTGTGATGTTCATGTCATTCTGTTCATGCTTCTGTGAATTCACAAATGTACAGAAATTCAAAAATCATCTGCAGTAGGAGAGGGAGAAAGGGAAGGTGTTGATTTTGCATTTTGATGAATGTGGCAAGTCTCAGATGGCAATCTCCCCATCTTGATGGCTGTAGCGATTTTGGGGTACTCACTGAGAAGTGTTGTGGTGATGCAAATCCTCCGTGAATTCTGATTATATTCAGCAGTAGCAGTAAATCATTGCTCTCAATTTAAAGCACACTTGGACAAAAAGATTATCTTCTCCTGGTGCTCCATCTATGTACTAGACGGTTGCCTCTCATTACCTCTTGGAAGAAAAACCAACCAATCAATAGGAATGGCACTTTTTCTTAAAAAGAGTTGAATGCTGCTTACCCTTTCAGTTCAGCACTTCTGAGTCTCTCTTTATCTCTAATTTGGCAAGTGGGTTTTAGCTTTGCAAATGGAGCATCACTGCCGGACGAAAGTAGAATTACAAACTTAGACTTTCAAAACGGTGATTAAGAGGAGAGGGGAGAAAAACTCAGTTTTTTTCTATTCTGTACTCTCACAGCGCAATTTATCAGCACAGAAGACCAACTTCTATCAACAAATGTACCTTTTTTTTTTTTTTTTTTTTTTATGGGGATTTCTTCCCACCGGCAAGCAAGCCAGCAGTTCTGCAGGGTACGCCAGCTGGGTGTCGCTTAATTCAATTTAATTTTGACACTGTCTACTTGTAGATAGTGTCAGATCTCACAGGTTGAGGGCTCAGTCCCCAAGACTAGGCCCCATTTCAGATCCAGACCGCTGGAAATTTTGACCAACCAGCTATAAATCACGGTTCCCACAACCCACTCCTTGGGTTTGATTAGTTTGCTTGAGCGTCTCACAGAATTCAGGGAAACACATACTTAACGTTTACCAGTTTATTATAAAGGATATTACAAAGAATACAGACAAAGAGATGCATAGGGTGAGGTATAGGGGAAAGGGCGTGGAGCTTACATGCCCTCCCCAGGCAGCCGCCCTCCAGGCACCTCCACGCATTCAGCTGTCCAGAAGTTCTCTGAACCCTGTGTTCTTGGGTTTTTATGGAAGCTTCATGATGTAAGCATGATTGAAGCATGGACAACCATGTAGAAATGTGATTAGACAAAAAGGGGTATGATCTAACACTAACAGACTGGATGGAGGAACCCGCAAGGCCTGTGTGTTCAGATTCTTCTTGTCCTCCGTGCAGCATTCCTTCCTCGGGCATGGGGCAGGACCCCTCCTGAAATGGGGGTCTTATGACCTACAACCAGGCAAGGTAGGTCCGAGAATTTCCTGCCTCAGGGAGAAAAAGGAGCAGGTGAAAGGAGGGCAGGAGAAGGTCAGAGAGTAGCATGAGCCAGGAATTGCAGATGTACACCAGTGTGTAAATATCTTAATGTCACAGTGATCATCATGAGTTTTCTGACTGTAGCGCACCTTCTGGTGTTGTTCATTCAGCAAAGAAACGCGCTCAACACTGGGGACAAAAGGGCAGTATAAGTCCTGACCCTCAAGTGACTTAACCAAGGGCAGTGGCTCTCAAAGTGTGGCTCTCGGATAGGCATCATCTGCAAACTTTTTAGAAATGCAAATTCCCAGGCCCCTGTGAAGGTGGATCCGAACCAACCTCCTGTGTTTTAACCAGAGCACCAGGTCATTCTGTTGCTTGCTTAAGTTTGCAGCCTTCACAGAGGTCCCGAATCTGGATGTGTATTTTAAAAATCAGATCTGAAATAAGGCATGGAAATCTTCTTTTTCTTTTCTCTTCTTCTATTTTTTTTTTTTTTCAGGTTGCCAGATGATATTGAGAACACATAATACAATACATCATTATAGAGTAGCCATCTCTGTCTAGTGGTTAAAGGTAATAGTTACCTGAAGCAATGAAGGAAGAGGAGGAAGAGTAGGGGGAAAGCAAAAGGCTGGAATGATCCACAGGTCCAGAGAGCCTCCCATGCCATGAGCCTGACAATGGAAGGGCCTGTTTACCTGACTGTGCTGATTGCAACTGCCGGAATGTAAATACTTTGTCCAAAATGACAGCAAGTGTGTGACACTTCATAACTTTGCACTGAGAAAAGCCTCAGTGACATTCATTCTGTTTTTAAACCTATGTTGAATTCTGGCTGCAGAAGGGAGTGAAATGGTGACAATCTGCCTCATTGTCACCCTCAACTCCCTCTAATTAGGGTCAAGGAATCAGATAAAACACAAAAACAGATTAGAAGATGGGTTATTTTTCTAGCGAAAATATAATTTCTAAACACAAGCCCCATCGTTTATGAAGAAAAGCATGTTGATGTTGGAAAAAAATAATCACACTGTTCTCTGCCTTGGAAACACATACGATTTTCTTTCAGCATGTATTCCCCAAATATGACATATTGTCTTTTGAGAGATTTGTGATTTGAGCACCGTGGATAGTGTATTACACCGGAGCATGTGAGATGCTCAACATTCGGTGAAGGAATTTCTTCTTGAGCACCTTCATAATATTGCAGGGAGAAGTGTATTTTCAGCAAATTGCAAAGTCTCAATGCTAAGAGCCTACTCAGAATAGAAAACACCTGAACCACTTAGGTTTAGGAGAAAGCATATCTGCATGCCTTAAGGCAATTGAAACAAATGATTTGGAAGTATTGAGAATAGAATTCTCATCTGTCTTGCTGCCAATATCCCTTTCTTCCTCTCCACTAAGACTTTTTTTTTTTTTGCAGTATTTTATGAAAGTCTTTTTTTTTTTTTTTTAGAGCATATAGAAATTTAGATTTAATTTGTTACAGCTTGCATTTAAAACTCTGGAAAAATGAGAAGTAATTGGAAGATAACAGTAGCAGCTGCCTAACCAGTTGTTGCAAAATATGGCAATAAAATATTAAACTTGATACTTGCTATTTTTGTGCATGGATGTCTGTTATTGGTTATGATAGATTTCTAACCTCCCTACCAAGTTAATATTTTAGGAGGGGGCAGAAGAGGACACTTATGACAAGTTATAAACATTCTATTCCTAAAGAAAATTTGTAGTAAATGGGGCCCTGGCTGTAAACCTGATATCTACAAGCAATTGTTCTCTCTTTTAAAAAGAAGGAAAAGACTGGCTGGTTAGCTCAGTTGGTTAAAGCGTCATGCTGATAACACCAAGGTCCAGGGCTCAATCCCTGTACTAGCCAGCTGCAAAATAAACCAAAGGAGAAAAAAATAAAAAAACCAGCTAAGCATATACCATGCTGCTTAGTTGACCTGGACTAGAAGGGAGCTTCCAATTTTGGATTCTACTACTGGAAAAAAGCCTGCAACTGATTAGGCACATAAATCCAAAATAGAACTTGACCTTAGAAGAAGAGTGAGCAGTTTTGATGGAAGATGTAGTTTATTTGCATAACAAATGGGAGGTCTGGGATGGTTAAAGTGTATGAAATGAACATCCCATGCCACATAAGAATGGAGCTTTATTATTCCTGTAAGTGGAATTAGCTCACAGCAATAGTATATGGACAATTCAGGTTATTTTAGGCTCCATGTGCCTGTGCAGCAAGGTACAGTGTGTCGTCTCAAATTGGGCATACCAGAGGATGGGCATTCTGGAGAAATATGAGATGGCTACAGCCAGGGGAACGAAGATGGCAGGACCTATAAATGTTGCAGGCTCTCTGATGAGGATGGAAGGAGTGCAGTTGTTTTCCAAAGTCTGTTCCAAGGAACACTGGTTTTGTGCAATACTCATAGATGCTACTTAGGGGAAAAAAAAAAAAACCCCAAAAAACATAAAAACCTTTTCTGGTCAAATAATTTTTAAGAAAAGCTTGCTTAAGCAGCATGAAAGCAGGTTCTTTACTTCAAAATTAGCAAAACTTTTAGTAAAGAAGTGTAAAGTCTTAAGAAGCAGTAAAGCTAGTGGCTGCCCTAGGTACAGAGCTGGTTAGTATCTGAGCACTTTCACTTGTTAACTGTGTACCAATGTGCTGGTGGCTTCTGTTTTCTCATCTGTAAAATGGAGATAGTAGTATTAGCTTGATCTACATGGAATTGCCAGTATTTAACTTACAAAAAAAATGACGATTTCATATGGTTCAGGCCAATTCTATTATCACATGATGTATGCATATAATAAGGTGTACCTCACAGGGTTGCTGGGTGAATTAAATAAGATGATATGGGTAAAGCTCTTTGCACTCACCATAGTGAGTATTCATTAAGTGGTAGTTGATTGTATAGGCCATATGACCAAAACAATGTAACCATAGAGCCCTTGTTTCTAGTAGTAGCTCCCAGGACTGACACGGGATTCCAGAGGAAGGAGGCTATAGAGCAGGGGTCAGACAATGTTTTTCTGTAAGGGGCCAGGTAGTAAATATTTCAGGCTTCATGGGCCATATGCTGTCTATAGCAACTATTCAACTCCACCCTTGTAGTGGGAAGGCAGCCATAGATGATATATGAATGAATGGGCATGGCTGTGTTCCAATAAAACTTTATTTACAAAACCAGTTGGTCTGGATTTGGCCCCCAGGCTGTAGTTCTCTGGTCCTAACTATAGACTAAGGGAATCAGTGAGTTGTAAAAGCTAGAACGCTGAATTGAATGTTTAGAGACCAAGGTTTCAGTTGGTTTCGGTTCTGCCACTGACTGTGTCAAGCTGACTTCTTTGAAGTTTAATTCACTGGTTTACCAAGTGGCTTAGTATTTTCTGCCCTAAAAAATTTATAAATGGAGGAAAAGATGGAAAGAGATGCTGTAAAGCAGTCTAAAGGCCTATGCAAATGTATAGTATTTTTTTCTAGAGCTATTTATTAATTCATTCAATAAATTATTTTTTTTTACCACGAATCAGTACTGTGCTGAGCTTTGGGGACACCATGTTAAATAAGACAGATATTGTCCTCATCTGTATGGAGTGTGCATTCTTCTGTGGGTATTTATTTTTGGAATATTGTTATATAATTTAAGTGGAGGTTATAACACAGCCTTCTAACACAAAGTTCACAGGTTCGAATCCCCATACCCGCCAGCTGCAAAATAAATAAATAAATGAATGGAAAGTGGTACTATAAAAACTATTGATTTCTCCACGGTTTACAGAAAACCTTTGTCCTGAGTAGAATAGAGCAGAGTAAAGAGAAAGTGAGTTCTTCAGATATAACTTAGACTAAAAGAGAAGAGGTTCACTTTTCCCAAGATACCTGCTGAATAGGACTTAGAATAAAATCAGGCTTAGTTAGTATTTGAGCTTTAGCTACGTCTGTGTATAAGAATACTACATTCTGTTTATACAGCAAATTCCGCTTCCAGCCACAGATGTTTCCGGCACCTGGTTAATTTATTCAGTAAAAGCCAATGCTCATTAAGATCCTAAATCCCAGAACTTTTATGAGTAGGGAAACTGAGGTACTGGAATGGTTATGGGATTGGCTCATATCACAGCTTGCTGGATGTAGGATTCAGGCCAACACAACTGGTGAGCCCCAGGAACAGGAACAAGACTTCCCTCCCTGGGACTACCTTACTCTCCAAGGCTGCTGAGACTTCTCAGACATGACTCCAATTAAGCTTAACAAGTATTAGAGGGACTCAAGATCCTGCTGGGAGAGAACCCCTTTTGACAAAGGAGAGCCTTGAATCAGGAAACCAGATGCTGCTTCAGGGTGAAAGAACTTGGGCGGTGTCAGAGCTGTGAGTCCAGGCTGGAGTCTGTCAGGGACAAGTGGCAAGGGGCGGAACAGCATCTCCTTCCTTTCACGAGCTCGTTACCTCTGTCCCTTGAGTGGCCCCTATTAAGGTTGTTTCTCAGTGGAAAAGTATCCTGGAACCAAAATTGGATTTCTGTCTAGATAGGTGGGCTCACTTATTCTTTCAATTTTGCCTTCACCCAGTCTACGGCAGTGGCTACCCACTGGGGGGTGTATCAGAATCTCCAGGAGTGGCAGTGGGGCTGGGAGAGTGGGAATGTTATGTACAGTTTGAATAAGCTTAGTCAATATTGTGGTATAATTTTTTATATTGGAAATTTAAAAATGGAGGCTGTTGGTTTTGTGATTTGCCTCATCTTGGCATTTGCCAAAAGTGAACTACCAAAAATGAAGCTCAGTCAAATTTTCTTGGCTACTTGGGAAAACCAGTGATTCTAAAAATTGTTGGGAGACTGGAAGATTTTATTGTTTTATCAAAAGAAGAACACCAAGGTCAAGGCTTTGCATCACGATACTAGCCAGCCACACACACACAAAAAAACCCCATGAATTAAAAAAAAAAAGGAGGAATGAAATAAAAATAGACTCTTTTCTAATTGCCTAGTGGAAACAACAAGCTCCTAGCAGAGAATTCTGGACACAGTCGCAGCAATAAGATGAAGACTGAAAATAACAAAATGCCCTGTCTTTGAAAGGGCTGAATGCTGGCTTTCACTGGGGACACAAATGGGTCAGTGAGTAGGCTTTGCATTGTGCTTGAAAAGCCAACTGATTTGGGTTTGCCAGAAGTAGTGAGAGAAGGGAGTTTCAGTACAAGAGCAAAGCTCTAGACATGACCTTGCGTCCCCAAATCTCAATTCCAGCAACTACATTGTCATAGATGATCCTGGGTGATGTGAGGCCCGTGTCAACCAGGGCCTCACCTACTCTGGATCTGGAGGTCAAACTTTACACCTTGTGTGTTCAAAAGCCTTATTAGCTTCCTTATTTGAAAGATGAGGAGGATGCAGAATGTCAGGTTTTTTTGTCACCACTGGAAGACTTAAACTATCCTAATTTACTAAGTGTCAGTTTTCTCATCTTTAAAATGGGAGTATGATTAACCTCATACTGCTATTATGAGAATTCAATAAATGAATGTCTGTAAATTGTACAGTTCAATGCCTAACACAGCCTTAGTGCTCAATAAAAGGCAGTTACGTTGACGCTGATGTTATAATGTTGAGAACAGCTCTTTTCTTTAGCCATACAATACAAAGGCTCTGAGCACATTGGTATCGATTCTGTAGGGCATGCCCTTGGAGGAGTCAAATTTGCTGTGATTGTTCCATTCTCTCATCTGGTCTTCACCAGGTCTGTGAGCATTTATTCATTTTGCACATAGCAGTTGAGCACCTGTTACACACCAGGCCTTGTGCCAGGCCCTGAGGACAAGAGCAGAGGAAGCAGGAGCTGCTGCCTGCTTGGTGGAGCGAGCTGCAGGAGGTGGGCGAGCCTTCAGACTGCACGCCAGTCTGCCTCTGTGAAGCAGTGGGGAGGAGTTGTCTCAGACTACAGCCCAGTTCCAGGAAGGTTTGGCCAGGTGGATAGGGGACTCTTGAGGAAAGTAGCCTGTCAGAGTCCCACTCTGCAGAAATGGGCCTGCATTCAGCACTGAGTTCAGTCAGTGGCTGGGAGCAGCCCATGGGAAGTGTGGCCTCGGCACAATGTGGTGGTGGATTTAGAGTACTGCAGCTGGGGCCAGTGGGTCACTTACCCTCCCTGCAGTACAAGAGCTGGAGTGGTACGTTTTTAAGGCTGCCAGATGCCTTCATGGAGTTGACAGCCTAGAGGGAGAGACAGGCATTAAGCAAGTGATTACATCACAATCAGTGAGTTGCAATTGTGATTAATGCACAGGAGGAGAAGTACAGGGAGGCCGTGAGATGGTATCACAGAGGAGAGGTCGAGAAGGCTTCCCTGAGGAAGGGATTCCCCGGGGATGAGATTTGAAAGGAGGAGTTGACCAGGTGAAGAGGGTGGGAAGAGAACGCCAGAGACTGAGAGACTAGGGCTAACCATGGACATGTGCTGGAGGAACAGAGAGGGACAGAGACAGAGCACACAGCAGAGTTGATGTCTGACAAATCGTCATAGAAATTCTGGGGACTTAAAAAAGGATCATTTCTGTTCTTAATGATTTTTTCCCTCGGGATTCAACGTTTGCATATTATTTTTTAGGAAGAAAGGACTTCTCTCTTGCCCCAAAGCATGCACCCTAAGTAGATCCAACTGAGACTTTGTACATAAAATATCAGAGTCAGGATTGGACATTGGGACATGCTGGCCTTACTGATGAAGACTTTCTTCATCAAGTCATTGATACTGAGGGCCTCTCAGAGCTGATGAGAGATTCCAGTCATCTCCACTGTATTTGAAAATGACGAAATGACAAAATAGGTTATAAAAAGTAGTCAGTACTCAATATGTCACCTTTAATGCTTGGAGATTAACCAGAGCCTAAGAATCTAAGAAGAAGGCCAGTGACGTCCTGTCTGCCCAATCCCAGGCTGCATCCCCGTGTAGGCTCTTGGGAGTTCAGTGTGTAGTGGCTCTGTGCAGAGGGTCACTTGCGTGCACCCAGAAACACAGATTAGTCCAGATGGAGAGAGGCCAGGAGAAAAATCGAACTTCTGAATTTTCTCTTGAGCCTTTTTCTGAAATCTGTGGTTTTCTTAAACTCCAACAACGCTTAGCTGTTTTGTAAAATAGGCCAATACTCTCTTAAAACCTGCTTCCCTTCCCCTAACCACCCGAGATGACCCTCCAACCTGGATAATAAAGGACACACGTCATCAGACCACCTCAGATGATTCCTGGCTTCTCGGGACAGGAGGCCCCACCCTGAGCTCTACCATTGTCTGTTTCCATTTAGTTCCAGTGCCACTACCGGGGAAGGTTGTCTTTTCCTCTTCATCCTTAAGTGTATCAGCAGTGTATGTATTAATCTCAGTGGCCTTGTCCTGGAGGAGAATTTCATTTCTAATATTACTTAAATAAATCAGTTCTGTGTGATGAAGCGTTCAATTCTGTTTTCTGCCCGTCTGTGCACCTGAAGAATGGCTCTTATTGGAGTAGAGGTTGTCTAAGGCTTGAGTGTTTTATCTGCTCCTTCTCCGGGGAGGGCTGCTCCTTCCCACGTGTCCTCCTAGCTCACTTCCAAGTCTGCAGCGCACCACACGTCGCCGCTGCTCCGCTCCGGCCTGGGTAGCTGTGGCGGTGACTGGCAGGGAAGGGCTTCCAAGAATGTTAAAAAGAAAGAGGAAGAAGAATGAAAAAGAAAGGGAAGAGGAAAGAGAGAAAAGCAAGCCAACAAAGACAGAGAGAGAGAGAGAGAGAGAGAAGTTTGGCTGAAGAATGACAAATAACAAATTGGCTTCTGCTCGCTTCATATGATTGATGGTGCAGAGTGAGATGCTGGCCCTTTGAATTAAAGCCACCAGCTGGCATTCGCTGTATCACCCATATGACACTCTTATTTGGAGCCGATAAATCCTGTATTCAGACTGCTGACTGGGGTGTTTCTGGTTTGCATTTTCTTGGCCCCTACTGTTCTCGGCTTTGAAGCACAAGAATCCGGGGGCTGCCAAGGGAAGGTTGCGAAGGGACACTTTAGTTTGCGTAGCATGACCCACCATGTAAATTTGGGTTTAGACACAGCTTAGGAACCAGGATGCCTTGGTCCAGAGAGGGTGGGAGGTTCAGCCTCGCCTTCTGTTCACTTGGTTGTCTCTCCTTTCTTCCCACTGTCACTCCTTTGGGGAAAAGAAACGTCATAGGCTGTGTCTACACAGCATTGGAGCAACCATGTGGAAAATATAAGCTCCAAAGAATCGTTCTCCAGGTGCTGCAGGTGGATACATTTGGTGACTTGGCCTCCCTCAAATGGAGTCCTGGGCATGCCCCTCCACCTGCTGCAAGAACTGCAGCCGCGGCTGCTCATCGGCTCTGCAGTTTGGCAGGCGAGGACTTCGGTGAAGCAGCCCCTGCATGCCCTGAACCTCCTCTGTGCTGCTTCCCTCACACACACACCTTACGTTCCCTATGAGGAGTCAGGCAGGGTCCAACCAGGAACACGGGACCCATTGTGAGTTCTTGAAACAGAGATTGAATGAGAGGAATTGGTCACATGGGCCATGAAGGGCTGAGAAGCCAAGGGATGATGCACCTGCTCAGAACTTCACAAGCAGAAAGGCCTAGGCATCAGGACAAAGTCTGAGATGGGGCCTCGGTCACCTGGCAGGAGCGGGAACCACGCAGGCCTGTCCAGCAGGAGCAGGAGCCATGGATAAGACAGAGCTGCTAGAGGCAGGGAAGGAGGGCAAGGACTATCCTGGCTTTTTCTTTCTTTACCTTCCTGGATTAGTCAGCTTGGGCTGCCACCACAGAACACCACAGACTGGGCGGCTTCAACCACGGAAACTTATTTTCTTGGTCCTGGAGGCCAGAAGTCCAAGATCAAGGTGTCAGCTGGGTTGGTTCCCAGTGAGGCCTCTCTTCCTGGCTTGTAGATGGCGACTTCTTGCTGTGTCCTCGCATGGCCTTTCCTCTGTGCCTGTGTGTACAGGAGAGAGAGAGAGAGCTCTAGTGTCTCTTCTTCTTCTTATAAGGACCCCAGTCCTATCAGAGTTGGGGCCCCACTCTTATGACCTCATTTAACCTTAGTTACCTCCTTAAAGGTCTTATCTCCAAACACAGTCACACTGGGGGTTAGGGTTTCCACCTGTGAATTTGGAGGAACACAGCTCAGTCCATAATACTCCTGTCTCCTGTCAGCAGTTCCCATGGACGAGACCAGTGGCTGACCAGAAAGGCTCTGAAATGCAGCCCACAGGGGTCACAGCTGCATGATAAAGAGCAAAGCAGGGGCTCAGATTCTGCTGAGTTAGGTGAGGAGGTGTGTGTGGGGATGGTGGGTATATGCTCAGAATTGGATTCTATTAGCAGAGGAATGTGGGAATGGACGCTGGTCAGGCAACCAACAGTGTCCACCACAGACTGATACCAAACCTCTTTCTGTTTCTGGAACTAACTATGCCTTCTTGTCTTGTTCATGTTTTCTCTTTGCCCAGAGCCCTCCCCACCCCTTTTTCTCTCTCTTACCCCTTTGCCTGGCTGAGTTCTAATCTTCAGTGCCACCTCATCTGTGGAATATATTCTTTCATTTATTTAACAAATACTTACTGAGCATCTACTAAGTGCCAGGTGCCGTTCTAGGTTCTGATGATGTAACAGTCAACAAAGTACCTGCCTTCATGGAGCTTACATTCCAGTGGATGGAAGGGGAGGCAATAAATAATAAATGAGCAAATATGTAGTATTTCTAATGGGGATAAATAAAATGGAGGGAAAAAAAGGAAGGCAGGGAGTGCCAGAGGTGTGGGTGGTATGTCTACTTTATGCTAGATTGGCAGAGAAAGCTTCAGAGATAATGAGTGTCCAAACAGAGAATTTAAGAGCAGAAGCCATGAGGATTGTTGTAAACTGAATAATGACATCCCCCTCCCCAGTATGTCCATATCCTAATCCCCAGAACCTGTAAAGGTGTCACCTTACATAGGAAAAGGGACTTTGCCAATGTGATTAACTTAAGGATTTGAGATGGGGAGATCATTCTGCAATTTCTTAGTGTGCCCAATGTCATCACAAGGGTCCTTATAAGAGGGAAGCAAGAAGGTGAGTCAGTAGTAGGAGATGCGATGACTGAAGCAAGTTGGAGTGATGTGATAAAGAGGCCAGGAACCAAGGAATGCGAGTGGCCTCTAGAAGCTGGAGGAGGGAGGGGAGCGGAGCTTCCTCTGAGGCTTCCAGAAGGAATGCAGCCCTGCTGACACCTTTATTTTAGATTTTGGGCCTCCAGAACTATAACAGAATATGTTTGTGTTGTTTGAAGCCTCTAAGTCTGTGGTAATTTGTTACAGCAGCAGCAAGAAACTCAAACAAGGGTATCTGGGGGAAGAGTGTTCTAGATGGGATTAACAGGTGCAAATGTCCTGGGGTAAGAAGGTGCCTGCTGTGTTGGCTCCATTTACTGATCATTTTCACAATTAACAAATTCATTTAAGTTAAATACTCATTGAGCACCTGTGATTGGATAAGCATTTCTTGTTGCTCCCCTACTCCCAGCACCCTAAGCTTACCTCACTGGTAAAATTGCCTATTTATTTGTGTTTCTGCCCCTTTGACTGTAAACTCCTTGAGTTCAGGGGCCTAGCTTTTTTATTGCTTTGCCCCCAGTGCTGGTACTGAGTAAGTACTTTTAAAAAAATGCTGCATTTTGAAAATTGAAGACTTTTCAGGAAACTTCTTCAAGTGCGAATAAACCTACAGGACTCCGGGATGGGCTGCCGCGTGGTCTCCTTGGGTACTTATCTACGCATTCATTGCCTGGGTTTCTGGGCTGGACTGAGAAAGAGATGGTAGGTGGCACGAATAACTGCTGTCTTTTTTAAAGAAACTCCAGCTGCAGATATGACATATTTGATCAGGTACCCTCCTCATTTATGGGGCGGTAAGGTCTGTTCTTTGTGTGAGTTGTGCTAGTGGGTCCCTCATTAGCGGCTTTGGGGATCAAGGGGCCGCTGTGGCTGGTGAGGGAGACCTGGGATCTCTAGGTAGTCGCTTCATTAAAGATTTTGCTGCTTAGTTCTGGTGTGATTCTGTGTGAGCCCAGCTGCCATGGTAACTGCAGAAGTTACCAGAATCCTTCTGCAGGCCTAAGGACACACTCTCCCCACTGCTCATCTCCCTGGGGTGGTCTCTGGCTCTTGTCTGCTTCCGGCTGGAGCACAGGCTGCACCAGCTGGGGAGAGAGCGGAGCTTTCCCCAGGACCCTTGGAAGCTGGGCAGGGGGCCGTTCGCTGACTTGATGGTCGGCTTGCCAGCATCTTCATGATTCCACACTCCATTCTTGAAACTGCCATTGGGTCACCCTCAGCTCCCTGCATTAACCACTGGCATTGAAAACCCAGCTGTGCTCGGCATCCCACTGACATCACAGGTGCAGGGAGGGCGCTCGAGGCTCTCGAGGAGGAGGGAAGAGGGAAAGGCAGCAGAAGGAGAATGAATGTCTGGGTGTGCTGAGGGGACAGCGAAGAGCTGGGAAGAGAGAAGAGCGACAGGAGAGAATGTGCACAAGTGGAGAGGGGGGTGGCCGGTGCCCTGAACGCAGGTCCTTAGGGACAGGATGGGGGTCACAGCGGGTGGGGACAGCGATGAGAACTGCAAGAAGACAGAGAAGTTGAGGGTGTCTGTGGAGTGGCGGAAGCAGAGCGAGGGCCTCTGTGTCTGTCATCTCGCTTAGCTCCTACCTATAGGGTGTGCAGGGCAGGCGCCAGCATTCCTGCGTTCGCCAAGCAGGAAATGAAGGCTCAGGAGGCTTGGGATGGCACATGTCAAGGTTGTCAACAGCGAGGACAGCGTTCAAACCCAACTCATTCTGGCTGTGGATTCTTTGCTACTATTTATCATAAATTTATTTTTTTAATTTATTTTTTCAATTAATTTTTTGAATTGAGACATAATTGATTATACCTATGTATGGGGTACAGAGTTGACTATCCGTATTTGTGTCCAATATGTGATGATCAAGTCAATATTATTAGTATGTTCATCAAAAAGTATGGAGCGCTTCACGACTCTGCCTGTCCTGTTTGCGCAGGGGCCCTGCTAATCAATCTTCTCTGCATTGTTCCAGTTTTAGTATATGTGCTGCCCAAGTGAGCACTGTTTATCATCAGTTTAAAAACATAAAAACATTGGGTGGTGGATCTGTCCTGAGCGGGCTAGGTCATGCTGCAGTGACAAGTGACCCCATGTCAGTGACCTGTGAGTCCAGGGCTTTATCTTGCTCTCCTGCTTCCTGTCCACTGTGGGGCTTCACTCCCTGCCCCAGGCTGGTGGAACAGCCTCTGCCTGGATGGTGTGATGCTTGTAGTGAACAGAAAAGAGCATGTGGAGATCTCAGCTGGCTCATGAAGTCTGCTTGGAAATGGCACACGTGCTTCTGCTCGTTTCTCTGGCAAAATCCTGCCATGGCTGCTGCCAGTGGGGCAGAGAAGCAAATATTCCCCCAAGGAGGGCATTCTATGCTTTTGCATGTCAATGTGGTCGGCCATGGGCCCCTAGCACATACCTTCATGGCTTGACCATTCTCCTGACAACTTTGGCCTTGGGCATGGTTTGTGCATGGCGGGTGCCTGTAGGCTGTGCCTGGGCAGGACCGTGCAGTAGTGAGAGAACCGGAAAGACTCTCTGAACACCAGGATTCTGCCACGAAGGAGCCGTGCTGCCCTGGGCTTACTGAACCTCTGTGGTCTGGCTTGCTCGTTGCTAAAACAGGGGCAATCGCATGTTCCCCTGAGGTTGATGAGGATCAAAGCAGATTGTAGACAGAGGGCTGCACGTAGTAAGAAGTCAGCAAATGTCACTTAGCTTTCCCTCCTCCTGAATCACAGTTATGTTTTTCTTCATTTTCAGAATAAGAAAAACTTTGCATAAAATGATTAAGAGAAATGGTGTAATCAGGAACCTGAGCTGTGTTACATTAAAAAATTGCTTAAAAAAATAGCCACAAGCTGGTTAACAAGCTCTTGTGTTTCTTTTTTATTTTCGGTTTTATTGAGGTATAATTGACAAATAAAAATTGCATATATTTAAGGTGTTAACTTCATATTTTGATATATGTATTCATTGTGAAGTAATCATCACAATCAAATTAATTAACATATCTATCACCCCACATAACCACCATTCTTTCTCCCTTCCCTCCTTCCTTCCTTCCTTCCTTCCTTCCTTCCTTCCTTCCTTCCTTCCTTCCTTCCTTCCTTCCTTCCTTCCTTCCTTCCTTCCTTCCCTCCTTCCCTCCTTCCCTCCTTCCCTCCTTCCCTCCTTCCCTCCTTCCTTCCTTCCCTCCTTCCTTCCAACACTTACAATCTACCCTCTTAGGAAATTTCAAGTATGTAATACACTGTTGTTAACCGTAGTCACATTGCTGGACATGAGATCTTCTGAACTTGCTCATCGTGTAACTAAAACTTTGAATCCTTTGATCTACGTCTCCTCTTCTCCCCTCCTCCCAGCCTCTGGAAACCACTGTTCTATTTATTGCTTCTGTGAACTTGATTATTTAAGATTCCACATATTAGTGCAGTATTTGTCTTCCTCAGTCTGGCTTATGTCACTTAGCATCATGTCCTCCAGGTTCATCTGTGTTGTCACAAATGTCAGGATTTCTTTCTTTTTTAAGGCTGAATAATATTCCAGCTCTTATGTTACTTCACTGCATCTTTCCTTAGTTGTTTTTCTTGCTCATTTGAAATACTATCAACTGAGCCAAGATTTTTTTTTTTCTTTCAAAAGTTTATTTAGTATCAAGCAAGAGGAGACTTTGCTCAACACCACAGAACGTTTCAAGACCACAGGATTAGGGTTTGTAATTGGCTTCCCTTTTTATGCATGTTGGCAAGAGAAAAAAATAAATAACTAGCATATAGCTGAAAGATCAAATAACTAAATTTTATGGAAACTTTTAAAATAAAGGTGAGGCTTATGTTAAAAGACTAGATTAACGTACTTAGTAAGCCTATTTTTTTGTTTAACACTAGTTAATCAAAGTTATTTTTTTTCCTTTTGATGACCTATTTTTTCACACACAGACTGGAAATAACAAAATTTTACATTTTTTTTCTTCCTGCCCAGGTTAATGTTTCAACAAAGTAGTTCTGAGTTCCATCCATTCAGACTTTAAGCACTTTGATTTAAAAAGGGATTGTTCATAGGAAAAAATTACTGTGAACAGTATTCAGGACTGGCGGCTATTTCATGACATCAGACATCATAATCAGTATCTGCCATACGGCTAGTCTCTGCAGATGCCCTTTGCTGGCCTGGCTCAAAGCGTCTTGCCAGTAGGAATCCTGAGTCTCCTCTCTGAGTCTCTGTCCATGATCAGTAGTCAGCACCACCTTGGGCTGGGCAGTACCATTTCCAATATCACAGTCATAGTCTCCGTGGGTCTCTCGTGTAGGGGTGTGGGGAGGTGTGTACACGGGGTGTGGGGGGACTCCTGGGAATGAGAAATCCTCTTCCCTGACCCACTGGCCGTCAGGTGGAGAGGACTTCCCTGGGAGTTGGTATCCCTCGTGGTACACCAGCTCCAACTGGCCAGGCTGTGACTCCTGCCTCTCCCCTGCTTATTGCTGGGGTTGGTACACTTCTTGGACATAAGGTGGGTTTCCCTCAAACCACTGGAACGTCTGCATTTTCTGAACCATCATTCAAATATGTTAATTCCTGATTAAATATGTCAATATGTACTTGCCTGATTTCATTATTATACTCAGAGGTGAGGAACTTTTTGATTTCTTCCAGAGCATGTCCCATCCGAGCATAAGCTTCTGCTGGCAGGACAAACACTTCAGTGAGAACGTGGAGCTCATCCGTAAGGTGGAAGTGCTTTGCTTCTACACTTTTCTTCGACTCTTCTTTCTTTGTCTGTCATAGAATCTTTTCCAAGGAAGAACATTTTTGTCAAGGTCTCTTCTTGTAAACCCTTCAGAGAATCAAGCTGGGCCAACATTTTTTAAAGTAGAAAAGTATTAAGGACTATAAAAGAAGTCTTCACAAAGTTCATGGGAAGATTTGTATTATCTTTTAATTCTATTTTTCACTTACTTTCTGAAGTACCCTCTTATATTTCTTTTTGCAAAGGTTTAATTTTTATGTGTTTTGGAGCAGACATGGTGGAGGAATATTTAAGCTGTTATTGGGGTGTGGTTAAAACCCACTGGCCCTAAGCAGTTTAATTACCTATCCAAAATCCATTTAAAAATGAATCAGACTAGAGTTTCTCAATATAGGTTCCACAAAATATAGGTACGGAGGCCTGTTTATAGGTATCAAAAGATATGTTAGACTGCAAACATGGCCATAATTCTCCACCCTTCCCTGTATCATGTCCTTTGCGATGTAACTTTGCAGCTTCTCCCATCAAGAGAGGAAATCAATTTCCCCTTCCTGGGTTGGCCTTCTGGATTGCTTTGATTGCACTAGAATGCAGCAAGAGAGATACTGTGCCAGTCCAGTTTATGTCTCAAGAGTTCTTGCACACTTCTACTTGCTCTCCTGAAACCCTGCCCAGCTACCACATGACCATGCCTGGACTAGCTTGCTGGAAGATGAGAGACCACATGGAGCAAAGACAAGATGTTCCCACGAAAGCTGTCCTAGATCAGTCAGACTCCTGCCCACAGGCACGTAATCACAGACCCATGAGACCAGAACCATCCATCTGAGCTCAGCCCAAATTACTAACATGCAGAATCATGAGCTAAATACATGGTTATTTTTTGCTTCTATTATTACTATTACTATTAATTTTTTTTTTTTAAAGATGAACGGTAAGCGGATCTTAACCCTTGACTTGGTATTGTCAGCACCACGGTCTCCCAAGTGAGCTAACTGGCCATCCCTGTAAAGGGATCCGAACCTGTGGCCCTGGTGTTATCAGCACCACACTCTCCCAAGTGAGCCATGGGCTGGACCTGCTTTTATTATTATTTTTAATTGATGTGGTAATTATACATATTATGGGGTACAGAGTGATATTTCGATACATGGAAACAATACGTAATGATCAAATCAGGGTATTTAGCATATCTGTCACGTCAAACATTTATCATTTGTTTGTGTTGGGAACATTTAAATCCTCTCATCTAGCTGTTTGAAAATATACAATAAATTGTTGTTATAGTCACCCTATAGAGCTACAGGACACTAGAAGTTACTCCCACTATCTAGCTGTAATTTTGTGTTTGTTAACCAACCTCTCCCTGTTCCTCCCCACCACCCTTCCCAGCCTCTTTAGCAACCACAATTCTACTTTACCTCTATGTGATCAACTTTCTTAGCTTCCACATATGAGTGAGAACATGTAGTATTAACTGATTATTGTTTAAAAATATTACTTTGGGGATGATTTGTTATGCACCAAAAGCCAACTGATGATGTTCAAGGGAGAAGAGGGTTCTATAGACAAATAAATGTGGAAAATGCTAGATTAGACAAAGGAAAATATGTTTCTTTTCTGTAACACATTTCATAGTCTTCTTATGCTAACTTGTCCTGAGAAGCTCCAGGAGGGAAGAGGTATGGTTTGCTGTACTTACAAATCTATTTTCTACGCAAACTCTGCCTCCCTACCTTTTTCAGGTATTAAGGATTTAGGCAATATTTTTGGAATTGCATATTTTTTTAAAACGTTCATTCACAGAGAGTTTTAAAAACTTCTTGATTTAATCACAGATATTTAAAAATCTGGAATTAGACACAGAAGTCTAACATTTAAAGCCACAAGCTCTCTGAGGGCAGGAACCATCTCTGTCATGTGCACTTCTGCATCCCCAGTATTTAAAATCTGGCACATAGTAGTTGCTTAATAAATACTTGTCAAACCAATGAATGAGAGAAAAATGGGACTCCGAACAAGGGTGAAAAAAATGAATGAGATTTACTGTTTGGGAGGACTCCATGCTACAACACAGAATGAGAGCCTGAAGTGCAGAACCAAGCTATTTTAAGAACTAACTTTAGGCACTTGTTACTGCTGGATCTAAAGTCAGGTCCCTGCTGGGGAACTGGGTGCTATGCTGCTGCTGCTAAATCACAAGTTGTTAACTTGTGCTAACTGGTGCAGATGTGTTTTCTTTGATGTGCAAAATACTTTAAAACTTTTTGACATTGTCAAGATATTTAAATATCAGGAGATAACCCATAAGCATTTGGCTTCTCTTGAAAAATCAAGAGCTAAGACACATGGGACAAGGAAATGTCAATGACAATGATGTGCTGGAGCTGAGAAGGAGCTGCTCCGGTCTGGTCAAGGCACACACCTGTCTGTTGGCCACTGACCTCATCTCTCCTGCTTTGCTCCAATGTGTTCCCTCCCTGGTCCCTGCAGCCCTTTGAGTTTAAGAAATGGTGAACATGTCTACCTATGAGCAGTTAAAGTAACATGTGATGGCTTGTCTGGACAAGAGAAGACTACACCTGGGTGGAATAGCTGTCCTCAGATCAGCAAGGTCTGTCCTGCCTCAAAGGGGCTAGATGTGTTTTATGTTTCCCCAAAAGGTTGGTGGAACCAGGGCTGGTGTAGGGGAGAGAGGGAGGCTGAGTTGGGCACATGATAAATAGCAGATGTGAAATATCTCCTGAAAACCTGCTGCACGCCAGGCTAGGAGCTGGGGATATAAAGATGTATAAGACACACGGAATCCCTCTCTCTCAAGGATGTCATTCAAGTCTAGCTAGCAAAACAGACACCTAATCAGCACAATTTGTTAGGAGCTAAGATATATGTACATAATAGTACTAATTTCAATGGCTCCCTCCTAGGTGCCAGAGCCACACACTGTTCCTAGCTCTTTATAAATGGTAACACATTGATTTCTTACAACAACTCCATGAGGTAGATGCAGTTACCTTATTTGGTCCAGAGAGTTTTTACACTCTTTGACTCAGTTATCAATATAAAATGAGGAGTTCGGGAGAGGAGGAAATTCAGGCAAAGAGAAGTTAAATAATTGGCTGATGGTCACCCAGCTGGTAAGTCGCAGAGCTGGGGTTTACTCCAGGCACCCTGAACAGCAGAGTCCTTGCCTTCAACCAGCCATTCATCCCTGCTCAGCAAGGACTTTACCAGGGAGGAAGATGAAAGCTCTTACAGGAAAGGAAATGAGACCAAAGGAATTAAGGGTTAGAGATATCCCACAGTGGAACTGGCACCTCATGAACTGCTTCCTGGTAACATGTTGGTCATCTTGGGAAATGGTAATTGGTAATGTCACAGAGCTGGTTGTGTGTGTGACTTTCTTTCAAAGAATTGAATCAAGTACCTCTGCCTGCCTTTCTGGAGACCAACTTCATGTAAGATGTGTGAGGGGACAACGTGTGACTGGCTGGGAAATCAGTGCAAGGTGGAAGGCTCTTTTATGTGGTCACTTCTGTGAGGACAATCCTGAAACAGAAACCACTGGAACTTGTGTGTTAATCCCTCACTAGAGAGAGGCCCACGATTCACTCTGTTCTGCACTACAGCGAATAATCCCGGTAAGAGGCTCAATCTGGGCCGTATTTAGCAGTTTAGTGGGACTTCTTTCTCAACATCCACAGACCACAAACCCAGACAGTCACAGGTTATAAAAGGCAAGAGCTGGCTTGCTCATAGCTTGGTATTTTGCAGACCGTAGTTGTCGGTGTATTTCCCTTGGCCAGCAAGGTTTTCCAGCATCCATTGTCCAAGAGTTTGGAATGACTAACATCTCTCTACTATCCTCCAGGTCATCGTGAGGCCTTCCCGCCACCCACTACTGGGTACTACTAGATGTGTTCTCTTTCTTGAGGCTGGGGAGCAGTTTATCTGAACTTTTCTGGGGGTGACCTTGAAAAAACTGCTTTATCTTAAACCCCTCTTTATCTTATTTTTTTCATTTACAAAGTGCACATTATTAGTAGGACGTACGGTGATTGCAGGGGTGAAGCGAGACCACCTTTCAGATCTCAGCACGTGCCTGGCACGTAGTAAACTGCAATGGCTGCTTTCTTCTCCTGCCCCTCTCTCTCCTCGCCTCCCTCCTCCTCCTCCTCTTCTTTTTTCTCTTCCTTTTCTCCTTCTGCTTGTCCTCTACTCTTCTTTCTCCTTCTCACCCTCCTTTTCCTCCCGATTATTGTTTATTGTTAGAGTTTGTTCATGATTGCTCTATATCCAGCCTCTTTGTGGTTTATTCTCATATTCTCAATTCTGAACATGACATTTACCAGTCAGGGTCTCAGGAAGAAGGAGATGATATAATCAAATTGGGGAAATTGAGGAATCTTTAATAAAAGAACTGAAAGTTTGAGAGGCATGTAGAAAAACAACAAAAGGTATAGCAAAACTATGAATCTGGCAGTTGTATGTGCTGATGATACCCCTAAGTCCGGAGGGGCAATGAGAGTTTATCAGTCAACTTTTGCTGTGATAACCAACAACCTCAGTATCAGTAGCTGATACAGTACGAATGTCCCCTCAAAAGCTAACGTGGGGGCCAAGCCCGTGGCGCACTTGGTAGAGTGCGGCGCTGGGAGCGCTGCGACGCTCCGGCCGCGGGTTCGGATCCTATATAGGAATGGCCGGTGCACTCACTGGCTGAGTGCCGGTCATGAAAAGGACAAAAAAAAAAAAAAAAAAAGCTAACGTGGGAGCTTGATCCCCAATGTGGCAGTGTTGAAAGGTGGGGATCACGGTGGGGACTTTAAGGAAGTCATGAGGACCATGATCTCACGAATGGATTAATGGGCAGTGGGTTAATGGATTAAAGGGTTATCATGGGCATGAACTAGTGGCTTTATAAGAAGAGCACATGAAAGCCCTCTTGCCATTCTCACCATGCGATACCTGTGTTGCACAGGACTCTGCTGAGAGCCCCCACCAAGAAGAAGCCCCTTACCGGATGTACCTCCTGGACTTTGGACTTTCCAGCCTCCAAAGCTGTAAGAAATACATTCCATTTCTTTACACATTACCCAGTTTCAGACATTCTGTTATCAGCAACAGAAAACTAGTACAGTGGCCTGTTCTAACAAATAGTCATTTCTTGTTCATGTTACATGAGGGCTGTAGGTTAGCTGTGGTTCTGCTGGGCTTAGCTGGGCTTGGCTGGACTTGGCTGCCATGGCTGGACTCCTCATGCCTTCTCTTTTGAGAGCCCAGGCAGGCTGAAAGTAGCCTCTCATTGGGACACGTTCCTCTCATGATGGAGGGCAGAAGTAAGAGAGCATAGCCAAACCATGTATAAGCCTAGTTAAAGCTTCTCCTCCCATGAGGTAGATGTTACACCTGCTTACATTGCATGGACCAAGCAAGTTAGGTGGCCGAGTCCAAAACCAATGGAGTTGGTGTTATACTCCAACTTGAGAGGGAAAATGTATATTTGTGAACAAAAGAGATGGTCTATCACAGGGAGAGAGTGGTTATAGAACCTGGAGGCAGAGAGAGCTGTGGGGGGAAGACTGCCTGACTGGAGCTGAGACTTTTTATCCTAGGTGCAGCCAGCCACGTACACCCAGGAGGGAGCTGGGGGAACCAGTGCCCCCAGCCCATCTCCTCTCTCCGCCACTCTCTGGTCAGCTCTCCCTGTGCCTGTCCCTAGCTGGAAGCCAAAGGCAAATGAGCTTATTCAGTGGTCCTTACAGGCCAGTGTCCTCGGACAGAGAACAGGGTGGAAAAGGGCAGAGAGTGAACCTGGAGAGGCAAATGGAAGGTTTGGTCATATGCTGGTCTATAATAAGGACATTAAAATTTCAGAAAATGTACCACGAAGCATCTCTTAAAAACCAGCAACTCCTCATTTCTAAATGACTTAGGAGGAATTCCAGGCTGACTGTTCATAAAGTTAAAATGGGGGGAAAAATTAAGATGGCAATAAATCTTCCATGAGATCGTGCTATAAATCCAGGGGAAAACCCTTTTGGGTGACATAAGGCATAACCTTTAACAGCTAATAGTCTTGAAACTGTTTGCATCTGACCGTTCTGAATCCCTAAGTGGTTTCCATTCCAACATTATCATTTATCTTGTGATATTTACTTTATTGTGGTAAGTTGTGATTTTTTTTTTCTTAGTGAGTCTGTGATAAAGTAAACTCACCAGAGTAAGACGAATGCCAACTTATTAACAAGCCTCACTTAGAAAGAAATGGAGCTAAGCTGGTCCAGCAAGAGGCATGAGAGTTTTACCTACTTCAACATCAATCTTAGGAGATGGTCATCTCTGCGTTTATGTGTTGCTACAGCTAAGTTGATATAAGATCTCTAACTTCTGAAAGGTTCTTAAGCAAAATGGTGAAGGACGGTAAAGATCTCTGTAATGCCCTGCATCTTTCTGTTAACCTTTCTCTCAAATTCTTTCCCAATTCTTCCAGGACATGGTACCTTTATGTTTCCCTGGTTGTCTGGGTACCTTAGACTCTAGGTTCTGGGGTTCCCCACCAGGTCTGCTTTCTGCAGGGAGAGGACAGTACTCAGGATCTTCTCCCCATATTCTCACCTCTGTCCAAAGGGAGTGAAGAATTTTTCCACTTCTCTCTCCATCCAGCAAAAGAAAGAGCTGCCAGCCTGAGTGGTGAGCCTGAGACATGGATGGAACCTATTCTCCATCCCCTCTTTGCCTGCTTCCCATGTCTGTCACAAGCTCTCCTGCAGGTCCTACTCTCGGGTAGTAACCACACTCGAGGCCCCTGTGACAGGCTGGCCAACCCCGTCCATTTGGCTGCTCTGGTCAGAAGCTTGGGGTCTGCTGTGCAAATCTCATCGTCTCTGTTGGAAAGGGAGTGAGCCCAAACTCCCTGCCCCCCCAGCCTACCTCAGAAGCCCTGCTTTGTGGGAGTGTCAGGGGCTGGTTTTGCTTTTAAAAGAATGATACTTTGTTTTTTATTTGATGTTTGTTCCTTATGTGAATGCTTCCTTAGTCAGGAACTCCAGAGGAGAGGAGGACCTTGGGAGGAAGAGTTGGGTACCAACCTTCACCCCAAACCTAAGCCCTTTCCTTAGTCTTGATATCATTCTCTCTTTCTACTCCTGCACAAAATGCATTTGAGGGGATACCAAACAATACAGAGGACTTAGTGTTGAAAGAACTGGGTTTCAGTCCCAGCCTTTCCCCTAATTCAACTCTGAGGTGAGACTTGGGTGAATCAATTAATGCCCTGACTATTTGTTTTCCATTATCAGACAGGGTTTAGTTGCAGCTAACATAAACCACTCTACCAATTTTTCATCAGAAAGGGAACCAGGTACTCATAGGATCCTTGAAAGGCTGGAGGAGTGGGCTCAGCCTTCCAAAATGACTTCAAGAAGAACACCACAGAATCAGCCCACTTGGGGAGCTGCCATCTCTGCTGCAATCACGAAGCTGGGGAGTCAGGAATGCACCATCCTGGTTGCCATCCAAGGATGGGGAAGAGGCCATGGCACCCATTGTCTCCAGAACTATGCCACAGCTTCCAGATCCACGTCTGCAAAACATGGGACCCCCACCCTGTCTCTTACCCCCATGAAATCAGCAACTGGGCATTGGGACCTCTGCCACTCCTTCAGGAAAAGCCAATGTCCCCATGAAAAAGCCTGTCAACAGCAACATCAGAAGGACCTGAAGTGAGACCTTTACCTTCAGCACACTTTCCAAATCTCATGCAAGAGGTTGTGAGAAATTTGTTTTTCCGTCTTTGCAGTTTGGGAAGACATGCTAGGATAGTGGGTATAGAACTTGTTTTTTGCCTGGAACCCATAGTTAAAAATACATTTTAATCAAACACTAAATTGTGTGTACCTGTGTGTACATGTGCATGGGTTCACATTTTACAAAACAATATTTACAGTGCACTTACAATATTGCAGTGCACTTTCCTACTCTATTCTATTCCGTTCCATTCTAAGATAAGGGTAAATATTGCCAATTCTTTGTTCTGTTTGATTTTTGTTTACAGTAAAAATTCGAGACAAATACAACTATGACCCCATGGATAGTAAATGGGTTGTCTTCTCTATGTCTGATTTGTTTGGCTTCTCTGTGAGTCCTCTTTCTCTTCCCCTCTCCCCCAACCCATATGTTTTCTCCATTAGTCTTTGTGGTATAAACTGCTAGTTACCTTCTACATCCAGTTCCCCTTCTCCCAGACCCTGATTTTTAAGTGAGAAAATTGCCACCAGCTAAAAGACTACATTCTTCAGCCTCAATGTGATAAGATAGAGGAAAGTGGACAACACCTAATGATCCACCAAACCCACACCTACCACATAGTTAACCCCAGCCCCCTGGCCACTCACAGGAGCCCTATCTGCCTTACTCATAACATCCGGCCTAACAATGTGGTTTCACTTTAACTCCGGCACCCTACTAGCCCTAGGATTATTAACCAACCTACTGACCATATATCAATGATGACGAGATGTAGTACGAGAAAGCACCTTCCAAGGCCACCATACAACCATTGTACAAACAGGACTACGATATGGAATAATTCTCTTTATTATATCCGAAGTTTTCTTTTTCGCCGGATTCTTTTGAGCCTTTTACCACTCAAGCCTAGCCCCAACCCCCAACCTAGGGGGTTGCTGACCACCAGCGGGCATCGACCCTCTTAATCCCATAGAAGTTCCACTGCTTAACACACTAGCGCTACTAGCCTCCGGAGTATCTATCACCTGAGCCCACCACAGCCTCACAGAAGGAAACCGCAAACATACACTCCAAGCCCTCCTCATCACAATCTCCCTAGGCACTTACTTCACACTTCTCCAAATCTCACAATACCTTGAAGCCCCCTTTACCATTTCCGACGGCGTCTACGGATCAATGTTCTTCGTAGCAACAGGTTTCACAGCCTCCATGTAATGATCGGATCCACCTTCCTCATCATCTGTCCCCTACGCCAACTAAAATGCCACTTCACATCCAAACACCATTTTGGCTTTGAAGCAGCAGCCTGATACTGACACTTAGGGCTTTGAAGGCTCCTGGTCTGTTCTAACCTAAATTTCTAGCTTAAGAGGGGGGGGTATAGGGGCTAGGGGAAGGAGGAATATGGATAGAATTGTTAGTGTTGGTCGGAGGGGTATTTGTTTTGTGTTTTCGAATTGTCATTTCGTTTTTGTGTTGTTGGTTGTTGGGCATATGGTGAGGGCTGTAGAGTAGATTAGTCGTATGTAGAAGTATAGGTTAAGTAATGCCGCGATAGTTATGAATGTTGGAAGGATGGTGTTGCCGTTTTTTATCATTTCTTGAATAATGGCTCATTTGGGTAGGAATCCTGTTAGAGGTAAGGGGGATTGTGAGGGCAATTAGTGGGGTTTTGTTTCATAGGAGTGTCAGAGAGGAGGTTGTGTGATTGGTGTTTAGATTTAATATGCTAAAGGTAGTAAGTGTGAGTAGGATATAAATTAGTAGGTTGAGTACTATGGTAGAGGGGTTATAGATAAGGATGGCTGTAGTTCAGCCTATATGTGAGATTGATGAGTAGGCTATAATTTTTCATAGTTGTGTCTGGTTGAGTCCTCCTCAACCCCCTACTAGGATAGACGAGGTGGCGGTGGTTAGGATGATATAGGGATTAAGCAGTGGTGCTATTTGGAATATAATTGAGATGGGGGCTAGTTTTTGTCATGTCAGTAGGACTATGCCTAATGTATGAAAAATCTAGGAAATGTGCTTGAAGGGAGAAAGGGGTCCCTTATTCTTTTCTCCATCCTGTAGTTTGAAGCACAGATGTGATGGTTGGAGCTCTAACAGCCATCTTGTATCAAGAAGTAGTGGAGTGTAAAGGTCAATGAAAGTCTAGGTCCTTGATGAATGTGGAGTTAGCCTATCAGCCCTGTACTGTCTACCTCTGGACTTCTTTTGTGTGTGTGTGTGTGAAAGAATAAAATAGAGAGTGTTTAAGCCTCTGTTAATTTGAGTTTTCTCTTACAGGTGGCCATACCTAATCCTAACTTATGTAACCCCTCACTGGCTCGCCAATGATTTGAACTTATATGTGTCAGATTCCAAGGTCTTTGTTAGGTACAGGGGCTAAGTTCCTGGAGGGAGGTTTGACACAGATTTGTGGAGGTTCAGAAGTGGGCACATCTCATCTTTTCCTGAGGTGGGTCGAATCTGTTCAGACTGGGTAGCATACCATGGCTCTGGTTTCAAGGTGAGCTCCTAGCCTTGAGATTCCGATACAGGGACGTGGATTACAAAAGGGATGTTCCACTCACTCAGTTCTCTGGGAGGCTTAGGCCAAGGATGGCCTTACCCTACTTACTGAGGTTTTGGCCACCTTGTAGCTTTCTCTTGGCCAAGGGAAGTATATGGAAATGTGACTGGTCAATTGAGATATCACCATGCTCAGAGACAGTCTCTCCTAGGATGCTGGTAGCCATGTGGTCATAAACGGCAGATGGAAGCTATACGGTCCAAGATGTTGAAGCTGGAAGAGAACATAGAGATATCTGTATTAGTCTCCAGAGAGACAGAATCTAGAGGATGTGTTATAAATATATGAGAGGGGATTTATTAGGGGAATTAGCTCACATGATTGTAAGAAAAGTCCCACGACAGGTCATCTGCAAACTGGATGCTGGTAGCATGGCTCAGGCCAAGTCCAAAGGCCTCAAAATTCGGGAAGCTGATGGTGTTCTTGGTATAAGTCCTGGAAGTCAAAAGCTGAAGAGTTTTGAGCTCTGACATCCACGGACAGGATAGAAGAGTATATCCCAGCTCCAGTGGACAAAGTGAATGCTTCACCTCTTTCCTCTGTCTTTTGTTCTCTCCAGGCCCCCAGCAGATTGGATGGTTCTTGCCCACATTGAGGGTGGGTCTTTCCCACCCAAGACACTCAGGCTCTCATACTAATCTCTGCTAGAAACACCCTCATGGACACACTTAAAAAGATAACTTTACCAGGTTTCTTAGCATTACTTCACCTGATCAAGTTGACACCTAGAATTAACCTTCACAATATCTAATCAAGCTAATTCATTTGGCAGATGAGGAAATGAGGTTTTTAGAAGTAGCTTGGCACAACTAGAAAGGGACATAGCCAGGACAATTTTCCAGCTTCTTTTTTTTCTCAAACATGGTACCCAGTGTACTTTATGTGTTAGTCCAGATTCCCCAAGAAGCAGATGCCAAGACAGGATTAAACGTACAAGGATTTTTTTTTAGGGGAAAAGCCTGTGTTAGAGAAAATGGGGAGGGAACTGGAACAGTTTGGGGCAGTTGGCAGACCATGAAGCAAGTCCTACCACAGGTGAAGGAGAGAGGGAAGGAAGGCTGCACAGGCAAGCCTGTTGGTAAAAATTGAACCACAATTGGCCATGATAGGAGTCCTGTGTCTCCCAGAATTAGGTTGTCCTTGGTATTCCTCCTACTGGAGCAGCTCATGAGAAGTGTGGTCTCAGCACAAATGCAGCAACGGTTTTCAGAGCCGGGTCCCTTTTTCTGCATTCTCCCGGCTGCAACACCTGGCCGTGATTCTCTGCCAACCCTCTTGTGCCCTGTAGTGTAGGTTATACTTACATGCATCCAATTCAGTGTTTTCATAGACAAGTAAGTAATAGATCTGCAACATAGCCAGTGCCACTTTAGACAAGCCCAAGTACAAAATGGTGCTGCCCACCCCCTCCCCTCCCCTCCCCCTTTCTCTTTACGAGAAGCCTCCTGACTTAAACAGAAACCCCTTTTGCTTCCATAAGGGCGCAGTTCTCCACCCCGATCCACATTAGCACAATGACCCTCCTTGATGGTATCAGCCAGCCCTTGGTGCACTATATCAGCTCTACCACTCCCACACCTGGTGCTGTCCACTTTTCAGGGCAGCCCTGGCCTGCCTGCCACTCTGAGCACAGCCTGGCAGATTTTCTTCCTTTAGTAAAGCTTGAATGGTACCCGGCATCTCGGCTCACTTTCTTTCAGTAAGTAGATTGGTACATATGATGTTTCTCAGTTGTGACTCTGTATGTAGAGACTTACATGGTTGCATCTTCCATTTCTTATGACTTAACGGTGGATTTTGAGCCATGCAGTTGAAGCGCTCAAGGTGCTCTTTGATAGGGAGAAGTCCAGTCATTGAACTTGATAAATATAGCCTTAAATGTGAACCATGGGATCAGCAGCAATCTCATTGTCTGTCTTCTCCACACTTGTTTGGGTGTAAGTCAACAGGATTGCTGGTTAATCTCAATGACATTTTCTAGAAAATTGTATTAAGTGGGATCTTATGCATATTCTTACTGCAAGCAGGTAGCTAACTCTTGACAAAGATTTTTTTGCTTGACCAAACTTAGCCAAACCTTCCAGGACCATCTATGCACTTTCTTGTAAAATCCAGTTTTAGAAAGAACCCTGCTAAGTCAGTTTATCAAGAACTCCCTCTCCCCCCAGATATATACTCACCTTTGATATCTGAGCAGCTTCCTCATCTTCCACCATCCTCAGGCAATGAAAGGCCACCCTGGCCTGTCTTCAGTAAGAAACCTGTTAAGGTTGGTTTAGCCAGAATCCCCTTTACTGTGATGTCTCTGTAATTTCCCCCCGCTGACCCTGCTCTTTGGCTATAAATTCCCACTTGCCTGTGCTGTATTTAGAGTTGAGCCCACTCTCTCTCCCCCACTGCAAAATCCCATTGCAGTAGTCCCTATATTTTTTGCAGTGCTCCCTATACATTTTGCAATGTCTGGAATAAAGTCTGCCTTACCATGCTTTAACAAATGCCATTTAACAAATGCTCAGTGACTACCCTGCCTTCTCCAGCACCAGCAATCCTGCAGGTCGAGCATGTGTGCAAAGTGGTAAAGGCCTGTGGTTGGGACTGGGCCTTACGGGAAGAAGTAAAGTCTGTAACAGGAGGTGCTGCCCACCTAAATCCCTGTTTTCTATTCCCCTATGCTGGTGCCCATATTGCCATAGGAGGGATTCATTTACTTTACATTCAATCAACATTTATAGCACCCCACTTAGGTGGGGCTATAGAGATGAATAGAACATGGTTTTCATCCTTAGGTAACTCACAATGAGGTGGGTTGATGGACTGACTCCCACCTCATTAAATTAAATCCTGTGTGATAGTGCAATGTGTTCAGAGTGACAGCCAGTGCCAGCAAGGAAGGGAATATGCTACCGTCAGCCATGAGAGGAGCCTCTAGCTCAGACTGCAGCTAAGGACTTTCTGGAAGAAGCCATATCTGAGTCTTAAAGGAAAAGCAGAAGTTCACCAGTTCAGGATGGGCTGGGAAGGGGACTTTGAGAAAAACAGCTGTGTGTGTGCAGTAAATTACAGGTAGTTTGTGATGCTAAAACAGAGGTTCTCAAAGTAAGATCCAGGAGCACCAGCAGTCCCTGAGATCTTTCCAAGGGGTTCATGAGTGCTCATTCTCATTCTCTTATGAGTTTACAATGGAGTTTTCCAAATGCTACATGAGGTGTGATATCACAACAGATTAATTGTAGAAGCAGATATAAGAATTTAGTTGTCTTCTATTTAGCCAGACATTTAAGAGATTTGCAAAAGTGTACAAAGATGCCACTCTTTTCATTTTTTTAGATAATGTAGCTATTTTTCATAAAATGTTATTTAACATGTAATAGGTTTATTATTGTTAGTTTAAAATTAAGAAAACATTTAAAAAATTTCACAGTTCAAATTTCTAATTGGCAATAAATTGATAGATATAATTTGCATAAATAATAACTTATTGGAATCCTCAATAATTTGAGGGAGAGTAAGAAGTTTACATTGCAAAAGGGACTTTGCATGTGTGCCTAAGGATCTTGAGATGGGGAGCTCATCCTGGATTATCTGGGTGGGCCCAAGGTAAGCCCAAGCATTCTTTTTTTTTTTTTTTTTTTTTTTGTCGTTTTTTCGTGACCGGCACTCAGCCAGTGAGTGCACGGGTCAGTCCTATATAGGATCCGAACCCGCGGCGGGAGCGTCGCCGCGCTCCCAGCGCAGCACTCTACCAAGTGCGCCACGGGCTCGGCCCAGCCCAAGCATTCTTGTAAGAGGAAGACAAGAGGATCAAAGGCAGAGAAGAAATGGAACAGAGGAAATGGAGGTCAGAGTGATGTGCTTTGAAGATGGTGAAACAGGCCATGAGGCAAGGAATGCAAGTGGCCTCTAGAAGCTGGAAAAGGCTAGAAAATGAACTCTCCCCTGGAGCCTCCCAAAAGAATGCAGCCCTGTCAACATCTTGATTATAGCCCATAACACCCACTTCCAAACTTCTGACCTCCAGACTACAAGATAATACATTTTTGTTGCTTTAAACTACTAAAGTTGCAGTCATTTGTCACTGCAGCAATGGTAAACTAATACACCTGTCCCCTAACTCCATCAATACCAAATTTCTCAAATAGTCCATTAGTGTCCAGCTCAGAATTGAGCTGATTTCCTCTCAAAGATGTCTACTTGCCAGCCTCTGCTTATAACTTTTTCCTCTCCATGGTATCTGGTGGACGAGAGCTTTTTCTGTTGCATGTGTGTACTACCTATGATAACCAAAGACAGGCAGCTTGGAGCCCGGTGCACCCTCAAATTTTATTCTGTTCTCATGAGTTATTTACATTTCTATTTTGCACTTATTTCATTTTAATAATAAAGTGACATTCACAGAACATTTAGGGATTCATTTATGTATTTGCTTAACAATTATTTATTAAACATCTTTACTCCGGGCACTGTTCTAGATGCTGAGGACAGAGCGGTGGAGAAGACAGATACAGCCCCTGCCATCATGGGCTCCGTCCTGTCGGGAAAGAGAGGCAGGAAACCAGCAAGTCCATGTTCTGACCACATCGGGTCAGACTGGGATGAAGTTCTGTGAAGGAACTGAGTGGGACGATGTGACAGAGAGTGAAGCAGGATGTCATTGTGATTCAGGAAGGCCTCTCTGAGGAGGCTACATTGAAGTCAAGACCTGAAGTCTGAAAAAGAGCCAGTCGCTTGAGGAGCTGGAGGGATTTGATAGCAGTATCCAGGCAGAACGAGCAGTGAGTGCAAAAAGCCACAAGCTGGAGAGAAATTGAAGAGTTTGAGGAACAGAAAGGGGACCACTGTGGCTGGAGCTGAGGAGAAAGGAGGAGCGTGATGGAGAGAAGCTGGTGGCCATTTACTGTGCGGCCTTAGGTGATGTGGAGGCAGAACACGGAGTGTGGATTGTACTTTGGTGTGGTGTGAGGCCACTGGGATTTCCCACACAGGGGAGACAAATGATCTGAGTTGTGTTTAAAATATTTCCTGGCTGCTGTGTGGAGAATGGACCATGCAAAGGCAAGAATAGGAGCAATGAGACCCATTCAGTTTGTTTATAGTAGTCCAGGGAAAATAATCATGGTCAGGATTAGGAGAGTAACCAGAGAGATTAATATTAATCACCCAGCTCATGACATTCTCTGGGGAATGTGCGCATGAGTCTAGGTGACAAACTGGATGCATGTATGGGGAAGTCGGTGGAGAGAGAAGGGGTGACTCCTAGGTTTTTGGATGAAGGATGGTTCCTTCCACTGAGATGGAGGATTTTTGGAAGCAGAACAGGAAATTAAACTTTTTTAAAAAAAAATACTGAGTTTGGAGTTGTCTGTAAGACATACAAGTGGACATGTCAGGTATGCAGCTGGATAAATGACTGTAGCTGATAGGGGAGGTCAGGACTAGAGAGTAAATTCAGAAGTCATGAAGACTTTGGGGCCAGAGTCCCTGCCTGGATGAGATGCTTAAGGAAGAGACAGTGGAGACAAAGAGGTCGGACAGGCACGTTGAAAGCGTGCCAGGCAAGGTGCTGGTACCTGGTACGCTCCATTTCATTCAACCATTTAATCTCAGTCTGTTCCATGTTATTGTCAGTTGTCTCTGTCTGCTTCTCACATTTGACCATCACTGGAAAATCTGGCCCACGCTTCTCCGGCATTTCTAATCATTGTCTGAATTGCAGAAAGGATGGGTCTCTTGTGACTGAATTTTCACACAGGAGAGCTGCTTCCCGGAGCATACTGAGAGAAGAGAGAAGCAGGACAGGCAGCTGGGGGAGAGTGACACGTCTGCCCCAGGGGAAGCCTCCTCATCGCACCTGATAGTGTGCTTGGCAGTGAACCTGCCTCCACGAAGAGGGAAAGCCAGGTGCATGGTTGCTGCTGGAGATATTTGGGGCATGCTGCCTTGTTCTGCATGTTTAGCTAATCTAGTCACTGACCTTAAACTGGCGTAGAGACAAAGGATCTCTACAGCGTGGTACGACAGGTCAAAAAGGAGGGATTTTTGTCTTTCCTGATCTCACCTCCCCTTTCCGCTCTCAATCAAGATGGCACCTGTGGATATAAATATGTAACTTTCAAAGGCTGGCCAATTAGCTCACTTGGTGAGAGCACGGTGTTGATAACACCAAGGTCAAGGGTTTGGATCCCTGTACTGGCCAGCCAGCAAAAAAGAAGAAAAGAAAAAACCAAAAATCTGCATAGATGAACTGTTGACAATACCTAACTTTCCCCTCAGGCTAATTCCATAGATCAGAAATCATGGAGCAAGTGACATTGGAATCCAAGGGGGAAAAGGTTATAAGTGAAGTTGGCAATCTACCCTGCAAGGAGACCTACAAAATGATTACCTCAACACGTGACATCCTTTTGGTACAGCCAGAGGTGTCGCACGCTGACATCAGTAAGAGGCTAGAGAATAGATACTGAAACTCAGTTTCTGTCTCTTTTAAGAACATTCTTCAGTAAAAATGGAGAGCTGCTGATAATAAATACTGGATGTTCCCCACTCCCTCTTTTTTTCTTATATAGAAACTTAAAAATATTTATACTTGTGTGCATTTAACCATTTTAATGAAAGGTACATGTGTTCTTTATTTTAGATCGGGGGGATTTCTCAATTCTGTACATTTTTCATTTTTTTCCCTGCCAACAAGTTCTGGATGTATAAGTAGAAGACCTGGGTTCTGGCCTTTTCTCTCTTGCTAGCTGGTGACCTTGGCCAAGTTGTTTAGTCATGCCGAGCCTCAATTTCTTTATCAGTTAAAAAAAAGTTGGGGGACTTGTGAGGATGATGTAAAGGTTGGTTAATATTCCAGAACCCGGTGAGGATTCAATAATTTGTATACACAAGTGAATAGATAGAATTTCTAGAGCATGGAAAACCGCCTGGAGGGTTTAGAGATCAGGTTGTTCCGGATCATCAGATAAAATATTCTACCGGCCAGCCACCAAAAACAAATGGAAAAAATAATTTATCAGTGAGCTGGTTTATGTTCCGAGCTATACATTATATACAGCAGATTAGGAAATGCCTCCAAATCAATTCCTTTAATTGAAATAATGGAGACATAGCAAACTTTGCAAAAGGGTATGAGTTATTTCTATAGCCAAACGTAGAGTTAGGTAAGGTTTTATTTTTATGTATTTTGGGGGATGCTATATGGGATGGCAAATTTAGAGCACTTATCCAGCAAATGGTTATTGAGCACTTACTATGTGCCGCTGTGCTAGGCACCAGAAATGAGAATGTAGGCAAGTTACACAAGGTCTCTGCCCTCACAGAGACCACAGTCTGCTGGGAAGTACAGCCAAGGAAAGAGAGACTCACCATCCAATGCAGGAAGTGCTTCCAGAAAGGAAGTAAGAGGAGGGTGCCTAATTCATTGTGGAAGTGAGTGTGTCAAGGAAGGTGTCTTAGTCTGCTCGGGCTGCATGACAAAATGCCATAGACGGGGTCGCTTAAACAGCCGACTTTTATTTTCTCACAGTTCTGGAGGCAAGAACTTTCAGATCAAGGTTCCCGGTGAGGGCTCTGTTTCTGGCCTGTAGATGGCGCCTTCTTGCTGTGTCCTCATTTGGCAGAGAGAGAGAAAGCTCTGATGGATGTTTCTTCTTATGAGGGCACTAATCCCATCATGGTGTCCCACCTTCATGACCTCATCTAATTCTAATCACCTCCCAACGGCCCCATCTCCAAACGCCATCACATTAGGGGTTAGAGCTTCAACATATGAATTTGGGGGGCGACACATTTCAGTCCATAGCAGCAGGCTTCTGGAGGAAGTGAGGTCTAAGCTCAGATCTCCTGAAGGTGTTTACTGGGGAGGGTGGATTGGCATAGGGAGGGATTTTTGGGGACAGGATGCAAGAAATTTTCCAGCCGAGCTTCCCAGATTGCTTACTAGGTTGATACTTTCTGGGCTTTTAAGCAGCATGTTCTCACCACCTGGAGGGGACACAGAGGGGAAGGCCATGTGAAGATGGAGGTAGAGATTTGAGTGACATAGTTACGCCAAAGAATGCCAAGAATTGTGGGCAGCCACCAGAAGCTGGGAGAGAAGCATAAAACAAATCCTCCTTCAGAACCTCCAAAAGGAAGCAACCCTGCTGATAGCTTGATTTTGGACTTCTGGCCTCCAGAACTGTGAGAGAATAAATTTTTGTTGTATTAAAACAAAAAATCCAGGGCTAGCTGGTTAGCTCAGTTGGTTAGAGCGTGGTGTTGTAACACCAAGGTCAAGGGTTCAGATCCCTGTACCAGCCAGCCACCAAAAAAGAAAAGAAAAGAAAAAAAAAAAACCCAAACCAGCTGGAGGCTCCCCTCTCCCCAGCCTCCGTCTGGATGGAGGATGACTTTGTGCCTGAGCCTCTGCACTCAGCCACCTGCTCCTGTCCACCAGCATGTCCTGTCCCCATGCAGAGTTAATCTCATTGTCCTCCATGCTCCCATAGCAGATTTTGGTGCCTCTCTGGAGAGCTCATTTTGGTCCATTATAGGTCATATTTCCTTACATACTACACTGTTGGCACTTATTGTCTTGTGGAGAAAATCAGGGTGTTATTTCTTTTGGTGCTGCCCCAATAGTGTCGAGCACTGTGCTGCTACATGCCAATCACTTAGTTTTTGCTGATCCTCCCCAAACTTAGTGGCTTAAAACAACAAAGCTTTTGGCGCTGGCTGGTTAGCCCAGTTGGTTAGAGCATGATGCCTATAATACCAAGTTTCAGGGTTCGAACCCTGTACTGGCCGGCCACCAAGCAAACAAATGAATAACAGCAAAGCTTTGATCTAGCTCATGGTTCTGTGGGTTGTCTGGGCCGGGGCAGATAGTCTTTGCTGGGCTGTTTCAAGTGTGTGGACAGCAGGCAGGCAGTCAGACTGCTGGCTGCTCAGTCTGGGATATCCTCGCTCACTTGTCTAGCTGTTGGTGGTCTGTAAAGAGGAGCACCTTGACGTTCCTCAGTGTAGACCTCCATGATGCAGCCTCTGATTACATTTTCAACACTTTGTCCGTGAGCCTTATGGGTCAACCCTCCCCATTTGTCCACTTCCCCTCAGAGGGCAGGGACCATGTCTGCTGTACTTAGTGCCATTCAACTCTTACTGAATGAATGAATGAAGGCTCTTTGTGCAGCTGCCCGGAATAAGCAACGCTTGCTGATGGGGGTAAGACTGAGAACCCTGCCATGCCATTCTGCGCCTCTAGGACAAAGACCTGCTACCACGTGCGTCTACACCCCCACTCCACCTTGTCCTCTGAGGCCCAGTTCAGATGTTGTCTCTTTAGAAGCTTTTCGTCATTCCCTGGCCAAAGTAATCAGCCGTCTTCTGTGTTTCCCCAGCACTTTGGACAGACCTTGATTACAGCTTGAGTCACATGATTCTCCTTATCTGTGTGTCTCTTTCACAACTCGACTGTGAGGTCCTAGAGGTGGTGTGATGAGGTGGAATCTGTTCTCGATGTGCCATTGGCATGCCTGAGTTTGAATCATGAGTTCAATCATTCTCCACCATGTGACTTTGGGGTTTCCTCTATGAAAAGGGGTTCATTTAGTAACATTTATTCTATGAACATTTATAGAGTTCCTACTGAGTGTCTGGCACTAAGCTGGCATAAGGGATGAAGGGGAGCTTCCAATCTAGAGGAAGAATGAACAGAGAAACACTCAGATAGGTTCCTACTTACAGACTGTGGTATGTGATGTGAGAGCAAATATCAGGGGACCCTTAAGGAGGGTCGCCAGGGAGGCCTCTCTGAGGTGACTTCTAATTTGAGACCAAGGGCAAAGAGAAGCCAACCACGTAAAGGTGAATGAAGTGTTCTAAACAGCAGGCGTGGCATGTGAAGGAAAGAGCTGGAGAACAGGGAGCAAGAGGGAGCATCATGGGAGGGGGTTGGAGAAAGAGCTGTCTTGTAAACAGCTGCACCTTCTTTGCCTATGCTGGGTATATAATAGTTGCTCAATAAATACTTGAATGAATGAATGGATGGATGCTAATTAAGAGATTAAAATCAGTCCTGGTTCTCAACACAGAGATGGTCATAGTCCTATGACAGGGTAAGAGAGAATTCCCTGTGCTACTTTTCTTTGTCTTACCCATGTCCTAGTTTTAGTCAACAGACCCCGGCATGCAGACCTATTCTAATGGGCCGGGCAATGTAGAAATCACACCATGAATGAGTGTTGTGGGCTCTCCTCCACCCTGTAGGACAGGGATGCCACATCATGGGACACCATCACTCTCCCTTCCTCTGAACACCACCAGTGCTACTGCTGAGCTGTTTCTCTTACCAATAACAGGACTGACACATGAGTTTTCAGGAGCCCATGTCTCCACCTTATGTCATGCTTAGCTCTATGGGTAGCAAGTCAGCATTCTCTTGCCTTCTAATGTCTGGCTAACATTTAAGTGGAGAAGTTCCTTATTTACCATCAGAACCCACCTTTCTGACATATAAAATAGAGAATGTGAGTGATGGGACCCAGTGCTACAGACACAATGGCACCTGTTTTCCTGTGGTTAAAGCTTTGTCACTGGGCCAAGCTTGTCTGCTCACCCTCTTTTTCCTTAGGGCGAGAGCTTTCACAGGAGGCTTCTCAGTCCCTTATGCAAAAGTCCTGCTGACAGCCCAGCCCCACCAGCTCACTGAATCTGTTTAGATGTATTTGAATTCCACAGGTGGACATAGCTTAGGCTCAGACTGGGATGCCCAGTTGGTCTGAGGTTGCTTTCTGTTTCTCCTCCTCTTCCTCTTCCCTCAAAAGTCTTTATTTTCTCTTCCCTCTCTAAAAAAAAGTCTGGTAAAGGCATTGGAGATATGGATTACTGATGCAACATAATGGTTTTTGTTTGTTTTTTGCAGCTGGCTGGTACAGGGATGTGGACCCTTGTCCTTGATGTTATGATAGCATGCTCTAACCAACCGAGCTAACTGCCCAGCCCTCAACATAATGTTTTACATCTGCAAGAGACAAAGCTATAAATCGAGGAAGTGACTCCTTAAGTGTAGGAAGGCACATATTTTTGGATGTGCCTGAAGTCCTATAACATAGGCAACTCCCCATTTCACCCATGCTTAAAGCAGTTCTTTCATGGCATTGTGCTTGGTACTGCTGGGGTGGACCGAGCAGAGGCAAACAGCGGCAGCTGTGCCAGGAGTCATGTTGCAACTAAAAGGTGGTGGCGTTGCTCTGTCAGTAATAGCAAAACTTGGGCTGTTGTTTATGAATGTAGGTCCCATTGCCTCCCCATGCCTTAGTTTCCTCATCTGTGAAATGGGTAGAATAATAGTTAAGAGACCCAGGCTCCCTCACTCACTATCTCATGAGCAAGCTACTTCATCTTTGCCTGAGTTTCCTCCTCAAATGTTGACAATAATAGCAGACTTACTTCATCAGGTTGTCGTGAGGATTACATGAGTTGATACGCTAGGAATGGTGGCTGGCGCATAGTGAGCCCTGCATGAACATGTGCTATTATTGTTGATATTATTACTATTAGTGCCCACCTCGAAGGTCGCTGTGAGAATGCGACATAAAGCACGTGATGAATTTCAGCTAGTGCTCCTATTAATATAACAACACCACCGTGCTGTCTGTATGTGAGGCCGCTGCACTAAATTCTACGTGAACTTCTTAAGCTGAAGTTGATGAGTGCAGGAGAAGGAGGGCTCTCAAACTTGCTTTTCGCTTCCATAAGCTCACTCTCATGACCCAGTTTTCTCCAAGATCTTCTGTGAGGAATGTCAAAAGGCTTCACGCATATAGGAGCTGCCCTTAATCCCTGAGAAGGAGAATTAAAGAGAGAAATACAGCTGAGCAATGTTAGAGCCTGGTGGGTTCCCAGTGTCATGCAAAGGGTGTTCTGATTTCTCTGCTCTATAAAACACCCCATATAAACTATAAAATAAAATATTTACATTTTTACATACCCAGAAGTACTGGGTGGGTAGCATGAAGCGATTTGGTAGATTTCCAAATCCGTGAGGCTTCGGGGATTCTGGTTTTGCTTCACCTGATGCAAACCAATCCTGTGGATTCTATGGAAAGTGCATTTTTATGCTTGACTTATTCTTAGTGGGGGGCTGGTGACCATATTGGCACTGGGAGAGCTTGAATAGAGGCTGCTCTGGCACTTTGAGAGAACAGTCATTCAAGTTTTTGATAAGTGGAACCGGGAAAATTTATATATATATAATTAATTTTTCGGTTTCTGTGAAATGGAATTTAAAGACATGTAACTTCTAAAAATTTCTACTTGCAGCTGGTTCGTTTTCTGAGCCACTATGAAGACAGAGTAAACACTCTGTCAAAGTTGAATCACAGACTGATAGCTGTAGCTTGGAAAGGGAGAAAAAAGTCCTGATTTAATAAGCTGACAGATAAGTCAAACACCCACAAATGGTAATTTACGGCTGCAAAGGGCAGTGTTTTAAAATCATCCTAGTGGGTTACAGGTTTCTGAAAAAGTAACTACATATCTGAAAAATTATGTTCTTTGGTAATACTTTAGACAATTTTTTTTGGCTATGTCACCCCAATAAAGTTATAAATAACCTGATCCTTTCTACTTTTATTTCCCAAGATTAGCTAGTTGCCACCAGCTCTGGTTTCCTGGCTATGACTGAGCTACGGTCTGTTCAGCAGCACGTGCTCTATCGTTCATCCTCCTGTCACTGCGAGGAGACGCTTTGGGGTGTGGATTTCAGCTGCCTGTGAGGGAGCTGGGTGGCTTTGGAGCCCTCTTTTCTTGTCCGGTTCTCCCAGTTGCTCTCTCCTATCCACGCAGGTGTTCATCACATTGGAAGGAAAGCACAGTTCTTTCTTGTTCATTCATTCCAGTGGAGTTCCCAGTTTTCCACTTGGGCTTACCACACTCTAGGAGAGAGGCTGTGACACACGCAGGTGTGCCCTGCAGGAGGCTTGTACCGCCTTCCCAGTGAGCATCTACCTGGAGGAAAGGGCACCTCTGTCTTGTTTACACCAATAAGCTCCATTGCCTAGTGAGGGGCCCTGGTGAGGAACGCTGGGAGCCCACAGGAGACACTTAGTCTCAGGGAACATGGTAGTTTCACGGCCATTGAGCCCTCAGACTCCATGGCAGTGGGAATTAGGGTCTGAGGAGTTATCTGTATTCTTTCATATTAATTTGGCTATGCAGGGATTCTTAAGATCAACAACAGTATCGGTGATGTCAAGAGCAACAAACTGCAGCAGGTTGCATTTTGCAGAGCTGGCTACAGCAGTAGCTTCATCCTGCACGCTCTTCTGAACGTGCACTTGACCCTTCCTCCGCAGAGATGGAGTCTATCTCCACTCCCTTGAGTCCCATTAGTGCTTTGACCATAGGATATGGTGTAAGCGACAGTGACACCTGCAGGCACCGCCCTTACCTAGCCCTGCAGCTTTCACGTCCAGCTTCTTGGGGGTCAGTTGCCATGGAAGAAGCAAGACTCCCCTGGAACCACCCTGTTGTGAGATGCCCAATTGGGCCATGTGGGGAGGCTCTGGAGGATGAGATGCCATTCAAGAGAGGCCAGGGGAGAGGCCAAGGAGACACCCGCATACAGGAACCATGCTGGAGAGGCAGTCCTGCCGGCGAGGCTTTTGATGGCTCCGTCCCCTGCCACCCTCTGACCGTGTCCACACCAGATCCCCTCAAACCAGAACTGCCCAACTGCAGCCAGTCCAATCCACAGGGCCCGAGAGACAATACGTTGTTTTAGAAAGTTTTTTAAGTTTTGGGGTGACTTGTTAAGCAGCAATAAAAACTGAAAAAACCCTCTTCCCTCCTGCCACTTCCTCTGAAAACAAAACTGCTTGTTTCCAGCTCAACGCTCTTTCTCTTCTTGCAACTTTAACTCCAGGAACTAGAGCCACGGGGAAACCAAGAATGTGGAATGTGATCTAAGTTTCATCTTCAGTAGCAGCAGACTACTGATCAGTAGTATCTGTTTTCTTACAAGCAGGCTTTTGGTCTCTGTTTCCTTACTTCCTATGTTACCCTGTTCTTCCTGTCTCATTTTTTGACACAAGATACATATCAGCTTACGAACTCCATTCATTCATGTATTTATTTAGTTGTTTAGTCATGGGTGTTTGTTACAGGGACTGAGAGCTCAGGACTCCTGGCTGCAGGGAGTTAAAGACAAGGCGGCACTTCTAGCCCTGTGAGACTGGCCATTGCTCAGGGAGACTTGTGTCTAGAGAATGCGTGGTACTGCGTGGAAATACCACGGGAAAAGGAGCCATGAAGTACTTGGAGGATACGACACTTCTAAACTCCCTCCCCCAGGCCACATGCAGAAGAAAACTCTAGGGGACATAACTGTCTGAGTCCACACTACCATACTCTGTGCCTGGGACATTCTGTGTGAGGGATGAGTCCCTGCTTTGTGGTCCGTGAGGACATGATATTGCAGCCAAATGAGCGCTGGCCACAGGCACAGCCTTGTGAGTGATGCAGAGCTCATGTCTGAGTTTCACCTTGACGGTTTGAAACCATTTTCCTTCCCACTCCATCCAAACCCCTCCAGGCTCAAGCTCCAGTGGCATTTATGGTATTACCTACTTGATTTTCATTGCCTTGTATTGTTCACTAGCTGTTTCATAGGCACCCAGGTGGCCTCCTTGATTAGGCTGCATGTTTCTTGAGGGTCTTATTCTTCTCTTTTATTCCTCATATGGGTAGTATTGGGCACTTAGAACTCAATAATTACTTAACAGTTGGTTGATAAATATGGAATTGGAACTGGATCGAATGTGCTATGGATCATATGTGTCCCCAAAGGTTCATGCATTGGAAACTTAATCTCCATTGTTACAGTGTTAAGAGGGTGGGAAATCCTATTATGGCAATTGAAAGGTGGGGCCTACTATACCCTCTTGAATGAATTAATCCATTGATGGTTTAATGGGTGGTCATGGGTGTGGTTCTGATGGCTTTAGAAGGAAAGCAAGTGAGGAGCTTAGCTCTCTCTTGCTCAGCCCATTCACCATGTGATACCCTGTATCACTGTAGAGCCACCACCAAGAACAAGGTCCTCACCAGATGGGTTCCCTGGACTTTGGAGTTCCCAGCCTCTGAAACTATAAGAAATAAATTCTATTTCTTTATAAATTACCCAGTTTCCGGTATTCTGTTATAAACAACAGAATATGGACGATTACAATCCACAAAAACTTAGAACTAAAGGCTCAGATATTGAGAGAAAGTCTTAGAGATATTTAGTCACTGGCAGAACTCCTAGTATATGTCAGGTATGGGCTGAGCATTTTCCAGTCCTTAATTTACATAATCGTATTATTACACAACTCAATAAGTAGGTGACATCTTTCTTATTTTAGAGTTGGGAAACTGAGTCCTAGAGAGTGAATTACCCTGGCCAAGATCATACAGCTGGTTGCGTTGTGTGCCTGAGACTTGAGCCCATGGCATACAACTCTGCCATGCTTCTACTTGACACTTTATTGCCTTACCTTTAGAGTTGGATGTGCCCATCAAATGGGGTTGTCTGTCAAACAGTGCAGGTTTTATGTCTGGTCTCCCAATTTCCCCATGTTCCCTCATTCTTTCAAGTTCAAAAGCTTATATGCATGTACTTAAATTTAGCAATCTCTCATTTCCAGCCCCTAACTTAGTTTGGAGATCATATCCAAAAATTTGGATCAAATGTGTATATTTGTAGTGGAAGCAAAAAGTGCAAACCTTCTAGCATCTGTTACTTATAATTGCTCTGCATTAAATTACAGTTTTGGATTTGAATTTGAAAAAGTAATTTCAGTACGAAGGTTTTGATGTGGAAATGAACAAAGGTAGGAAGTAACTAATAGCTTTTGTATTTTTGTAAAACAGAGGGAGATGTGTAAAAAAATTTCAAAGTCAAGGGAAGGTGCCCTGGTCCTTGTTCTAAATTTTTGGAGGAGATTGAGGAAATCTCTAATTGTGCTAATGTTGTCCATAACACAGGGCATTCACAAGAAGAGTGACATAAATGGTCAGTAAACAGGTAGTGTTATTTTTTTTAACAACAATAATAATTATCCAACATTAATTTGGAGCTTACTATATTCCAAGCATTGTTCTATGCACTTGACATCTTTTCAATGCACATTCATGTACTTTTGTAAGAACCCTATGATGAGGTCAGTTCCATTGTTATTCTGTTTGGCAGAAGAGGAGCCTGATGCACAGAGAAGTCAGGCCCGTTAGCTATCATCACTCAGCTAGGAAATGGCAGCACCAGGATTCAAGCTCAGAGTCTGGCCCACACCTGCACTCTCAATAGCTCTTTAAGATGCTTAGACTTATTCATATGTACAAACTAGCATACACCAACTTTTAGCTATTGTGTTGGTAAATATTAAAAGCTTGACATATCTCATGCCGGAAAGCATGTGGGGAAAATGGCATTTTTATGCACCTTTGTTGGAAGTGGAAAATTTTGAAGGGGAATGTTGATGCTATCAAAATTAAGTATGCATGAATTTATACTTTGAGCCAGCACTTCTATTTCTGGGAATTCACTTTACAGGTATACTTAAAAAATTATGCCAAGATAACACAGCAAGGATGTTCATAGCAGCATTGTTTGAATTAGTCAGAAGCCTGGAGTCACTGTAACTGTCAATGGGTAGGACAGAAATGAAAGAAATTGTGGTCATTTGTATGATGGAAGGAGGTTGTAAGAAAATAATCTAAGTGATTCATTTTCAGAAATGACTTATCTGAGGGTGTTTTACTGAGATGGTAGGTAGTTACTAGCCCCTTTTGTTTTCCTCATTCTCCCGAGGGTTGCTGAACAGATAAGGTTCTCCTTGAGATGGTAATTCATTGCTAGCTCCTTTTGTTTTCTTCATTCCCTGGTGTTTCTCCCTTCACTGGCTTTAGTGGGCCTTTTTTGCAGGCTTGTACTGAGCACACAGGCAAAAGAGTTCCTTGCAAGGGGGTAATAAATCTTAGGCATCATTCGGGAAGATTGTGCACCCCATAGTACTCAGCCAATGAGGAAGTGGGGGGAGGGACTTGTGCACTAGGGAATAAATTGCTTGATGGAACCGTTTCAGACATTCCTGCCCTTCAGATACCCGATCTTGCAAGACCACCATTAAAGTCTTGCTCCGCTGTACCTTGTGTCTCCGTGTCCATCCTTTGGCATTGGACGGGTGAGGGCATTGCTCACAGAGGTGAGTCCATGAGAGTTGATATGAGCATATCACAAACATAGACTAACAGGTTGTGTTAGTGTGCCAGGGCTGCCATTACAAAATACCACAGACAGGGTGGCTTCAACAACAGCAATTTATTTTTCTCACAGTTCTGGAGGCTGGAAGTCCATGATCAAGGTACTGGCAGGGTTGGTTTCCTTTGAGGACTTTCTCCTTGACTTGCAGGTGGCTGTCCTCTTGCAGCCTCTTCATATGGCCTTTCTCTGGGCATGTGCACCCCAGGGGTCTCTTTGTGTGTTCTAATTTCCTTTTCTAATAAGAACACCTCTTAATTACTCCTTTAAAGGCTCTGTCCAAATACAGTCACATTCTGGGGTACTGGAGGTTAGGATTTTAACATATGAAATTTAGGAGAAACACAATTCAGCCCATAACATAGGTTAAAAAGAAAGATGGATAATTTTGTGTCTAGTATAATCCTGTATGTGTAATTTAAAGAGATTTATGAAGGCTGATACATGCATTGAAATTCTGTATGCAAAGCTCTCCAAGGAACTCCTAACCAGCCTTACTTTTGGGATAAAAAATCTGGATGAGTCTGGAATGTGGTTGAGAGTAGACTTATTTTACTTTTATACCTTTCAATATTTAATATTCTAATCATGTGGAAGCATTGCTTTTTATTTTATTTAAATTATTGTTCAAATGTCAGCAAAGCTTCTTAGATAATGGGATAACGGATCAATAAATTTTTGCCATTATTTTTTCTGATGGAAAACTTCATATTTATTATTAAAATTAACAAATAACCTCATGTCTCCTAAAAACAAACAAACAAACAAACAAACAAACAAACAAACAAACAAACACCAAAAAAATTGAGGGGAAATGGGCAGCATGTTTGTGGGGAGATTTACTGGTTTATGGTTAACTCTAGTTGTTTTCAATGTGTTGCCGTATAGTGATGGTCTTTGAGACAAACTTGTGTAAAGTTTTATGATCCACGGTTCCATCTCTATTTTTTCTGGTATTATTTTGATTTTTTAAATTTTTCTTGAAGGTTAACCTGTGTTAGAAAAGTGTTGTGCCTTCTGTTCATTGAAAATAGTCCAAAAAGAAAAAAAAAAAAATACTGTCAATGTCTATCTACATTCTATTGATCTGTTTTAGGGATTAAACACAGCAAATGATGAATCACTTCCCACCTTCTCTTACTAGCAGGCTCCTCGGTCACCTTCTCAGGTCAACAATAGTGTTCATCGAATGTCAAAGAATTTTAACATTTGATCAAAGGAAATGTGATAAGGAGGGAAAATCTACTGCCAAGGAGAAGCTAAATTCCTTTCTCCAAAGTGACGTCTCAATGGTTTCTTCGTCACTTGCTGTGCGGTGTTGACACGCTCCTGCTTCTCTAAACAGAACTGTTTAAACTTTGACCCAAGAGGAAGGGGAGGAAGTTATATTTATTGAGGCCCATTGTGCACCAAATGTGTTATGTATATTCTCTCACTTGATCTTCAGTTACCCTATGAAGGGAGGATTATTATCTCCCATTTGCAGATGAGGAAACAGAATGAGAGAAGTTAAGGGACAATTTCAAGGAAGTCCAGCAGCTGGGGAAAGGGTGGAAGCAGATTTATTACCAGCTCTTGGGATTCAGAAGTGCATGCTCATTCCCACTTCTGCCAGCAATTCACAAATAAGGGCTCCGAAGGGCCCTCTAGCTATCAGGCTTTGGGACTTCATGAGATGGGACAGGACAGTAGGCCCAAGATCTGGGTTTCCCTAGGAAACTGACAATGGAAGACTCTCCACTCAACCCAAGAAAGACTCTGGCTAGAACCAGGAATTGTGCAGTTGTCACTGTTGACTGTAATTATTTTTGTGTGTGTGTTTTGTATATTGTTTTTATAATAATACTATTTTATTTTTGTAATAAGTACATTCTAAGATGTTGCTGGGGGAGGCGACAGATAAGGGGGTGTGTGGCTCGCCCACGGCTGGCTCCCTTGCTGACCTGGCTATGGTTGGGGTGGTGTGGCTGAGGTCCAAAGACCCCCACGTCAGGACCCTGGGGGTTTCTGGCTCTGGCTCCTGTGTGGTTGAAGTGGTAGGTGGGCAGGGTCAGGGCTCATGGCCCCCTGCTTCAGGACCCATGGCCTGCCACCTCAGGACCCTGGAGCTGTTGACCAACATTAAGGCTGTCGAGGCAGAAATAATTTTGTAAAGTTTATTGGGAGCTAAATGTGGGGATTGACCCAGGAAATCAAGTGACAGAGTCAGAGAAGTGCTCTGAGGTTTATTACAAATGACACAGGCTTTAAAGACAGAAAAGGCTGAAAAAAGCAGAAATGAAGGACAAAAAGTGGATTGGTGATTCCAAAGTTACTTTCCTTGAAAGGTGGGGACAGGGAGACAGAACAATGGGAAGAGAACTGATTAGTTAACAGCAGGTCACTTCAGGCTGTCTCTTTTGTGTGAGGATCAAAGCAGAGGGAACTTTATTATCATACCTATTGAAGATTTAAACTAGCTTGTTCAAGGAAATTGGCTGGGATCTCTTTCTCTTGACTTCTCAAAAGGTCAGACCACAATCTAAGTGACGTGGAACTTAGCAGGGGTGACTCCATTTTGAATTTTTAGTCTGGTCTTTTGGGTCCTGGTGCAGGAACTTAGTTCAAAACTATGGCCTCCTATAATTTTTATTTAACACTACCAAGTATTCCTTTCACAGGGAGGAAAATGAGGCCCAGAAAGGATAAGTGAATTTTACCTTTCCTTCTTATAGTCCCAATTTCTTTTTTCTTTTTGTGGATTTAAAGAACAAAGTAGCAAGGTCTACAGCACAGGAAGGTGGCTTGCCGGTGGATTCTCTGTGGGAGCTGAGGTCTCACTCCTTTTAGTCAGTTGACTCCCTAGATATACTTTAGTATCATTCTGTGTTTTTCTTTCAAGTTGTCATAGAAATTAGTCTTTAAGAATCATTTATTTTATATATATTCTCATGGTAAAATATATATATACATAGAAATGTAAAACAGAAAATGAAATCCTCTGTAATTTCTCACTCCAGAGATAAAACTTTGGGATATAATCTTCCAAATATTTTATTATAATGTAAATGAATATTCCCCATGCCAAACCATATTGAAGCCTGAGGCAAAAGGGAAAATTAATAACATTGGTCTGGTCTTTATTCAAGATTTTGATATTTTGTTCATCATGGATATGTTTTGTCTTACTTTGCTTTTAAGACATTACATTGAAATATTATTTATCTTGATTACTGAATTTTCTGGCTTCTCATAAATTTTGCACCTTATGTGAATTTTGTTTTCCTCCTTTGTCTCACCCTAGCCCTGGCCCTCAAATATACACATTATTATTCTTATCAAGTTTTTGGGTTTTTTGTGTTTTTTTTGGCTTTTACAAAGTAATCATATTATAATCAGATCAGTTTACACTTCTATAGCATTTACTCTGTAATTCTATAGAATCAGCATTCTTCTTGATTTACATGTGTTAGCTCAATATTCATAACAGTTCAATGAGGTAGGTGCTGTATATATCAGTTCTGTTTTGTGGGTGGAAAAACTGAGGCAGAGACTGAAAGTGCCTAAGGTCACACAGCTAGTAAGGGGCAGAGCTGGGATTTGACCCCAGGCCCACTCCAAGGGTGTGTGCTCAAACCCACCACTCTCTCTCTTTCTCTCTTGATGTGTACACTCTCCTGTCACCTACATTTTTTTCTTACTCTATCATGAGCATCTTTCAATTTCAATACAGAAGATTCTACCCCCTCCTTGGATCCCCAATATAAAAGAAAGTAGCAATAAATAAATGAAACCCCAAACATCTCCCAACAGCACATTGATGACCCCTCCCACCCCCCCTTTAGCCAGCCTAGTTCCCTGCCTCTGCCCTTTTGCCTATAGAGACTGTTTCTCTCAAGCAGACTTCTGGCCGCTGTGACTGTAGCTTTTCCTCTTTTGTGCCAATGCTCTTATTTTGAAGATAATCAATCTGGCTGCTGTGTATGCAGAGCAAGCCACCTCTTCACAAGCTCAGGGAAAACATTTGGAGCACAGATTGCAAAGCACCTGAATTTGAAATGTTTATTTCTTGGCTGGCTTTTATTTTCTTCCAACTATCAAAGGAACTCTGGCTGAAGTTGATGCATTAATCACTTGTCTAATTTCATTTCTTAAATCCTAGTTATTTTTAAATGATAAGTAACACGATTTACTGCCCTTTTTGATTTAGAAACCTGTTCAAGATTCAGAGTGGTGTCTACCTCTTTGTTAGTCTTTGGATGCGTTTTCTTTTGCCTTTTGCAATAATTAAATGCTTATGATTCTTTTCATGCTCATTACTGATACAGTTCATGCACTCTGGACCATTTAATTTAAGTATCGATAGTTCTAGTAAACTGCAATATGGCTGGTATCCCTAGATAAGTGGGCTAAGAGGAATGCCCTGACCTGTTCTGATTATTTTGCAATATGCTCCCTTTCCATTTGTGAGTGGTTAGCAAATCCTTTTAACTAGGTCACCAATTCAACTCCTATATGGCTCGGTTCCATGGTCAAAGTCTGCACCCTGTGATACAAAGTCTGCAGTGTGGAACACTGATCACAAAGGGCATGTGTATATGTGGATATCAGTTCAAATCTTTCATTATTTCTTGTGGAGTGAGTAGGTAACAGAACAGGCAGGGTCAGGTCCCTTTCAGCATGGGGGGGGGTGAGAACAGAGCCTGGGTGGTTTGTGCATGTATCACTGTGTGAGAGCGGGTGGGGTGGAGGTGGTTGGTAAGTTAAGTGGTGTCGTGGGCTGAATTGTGTCCCCTCCCACCCACCGCCAAATTCAGATGTTGAAGTCCTAACTCCCAGTACCTCAGAATGTGACTGTATTTGTAGATAGGACCTTTAAAAAGGTAATTAAGTTAAAATTAAGTCATTACAGTAGGGTCCTAATATAATATGACAGGAGTCCTTATAAGAAGAGGAAGTGGGGACACAGATAAATACAGAGGAAAGATCATGTGAAGACGCAGGGAGAAGACAGCCAACTGCAAGCTCAGCAGAGAGGCCTCAGAAGAAACCCACCGTGCTGACACCTCAATCTTGGGCTTCCAGCCTCCAGAACTGTAAGAAAATAAATCCCTGTTGTTTAAGCCATCCCATCTGTAGTACTCTGTTATGGCAGCCCTAGCAAACTAATATAGATAGGAAGTGGGGAGGACAGGGTGGACTTTTGAACTTGAAGACATACATTTTTTTTTTAAGCTGGTCAAGTTAAAGATCTCATTAGCTTTACGGTCCCTTTAATTTACCTACGTGTAAATAGATTTTCTGTTCTTGGATTGTTGTGATTCCCCTTGTAATACTGAGTTAGCTCTTGTAGCCTAAATGCACTAAGTATATGAAGTGGTTGGAAAGTCCAATGACTCACCTCTGAGGAATGGACTGCAGAGGACTGAGGAGCCGGCTGTCATCCCAAGGCTGCTGCCCAAGGAGAGGCCACCACTCGCCTCTGAGTGAAAGGGACAAGAACCAGTGCTCTTACATGCCTACCGTTGTGCCATGAGCTTTACAAACATGGTCTCCATTAATTTTTACCACAAACTCACATGATGTGTTACACTACCCCTGTGTTACAGATGACAAGACTGAGGACACAGCAATGTGACGAGCTTGCAACTCCGAGAGACCTGCCTGTGTTCGAACTCAGTATTGTTTGTTTTTACCCTATGACGTTTCTAATTTTTTTTTAATGTTATTGTTTTGGTCTTTGTCATGATTATTTTTATGTGTCAACTTGGCTAGGATCTAGTGTCCAGCTGTTTAGTCAAACACCCGTCTCCAGGCTTCTGTGAAGGTATTTTTTGGATGTGATTAACATTTAGGATCAGCAGACTTTGAGTCAGGCACACTGCCCTCCACAGTGTGGGTGGGCCTCATCTAATCAGTTGAAGGCCTTAACGGCAAAAATGGACGTTTCCCTAAAATGGAACTCTGTCTCAAGGCTGAAACAGAGAAACCTGCCGAAGTTTCCAACCTGCTGGCCTGCTGTGTGGATTTCAGACTACAGACTGCAACTTCAACTCTTACCTGAATTTCGGCCTGCCTGCCCACTCTACAGATTTCAGACTTTCCAGCCCCTACAATCACATGAGCCAATTCCTTAAAACAGATCTCTTTTTCTCTCTCTCTCTCTATATGCCACTGGTTTTGTTTCTCTGAAAAATCCTCACTGATACAGTTTTTAATTAAATTACAGTCTTCAGCTTGGAAGGTAGGAAGTCTCATTATTGCATTAGAGTAGGTTACCTGCTATAACAATCTCCAAATCTCAGTGGGTTAACACAATAGACATTTTATTTCCCACTCATATAATGGTCAACCAAGTCTTGGGAGGTTGGCCTGCTCCATGGTGACTAGAAGTCAGGCTTCTCCCTGGTGGTTCTGCCATCTTCCTGGAGGCCCTGGAGTCAACCCTGAATCCTCTGCATCTGGCTGGGAAGTGAAGAGGAGGTGTCAGAGGTCAGCTTGCAGGTAGCACACCACTTTATCCCCTATTCCACTGCTTGGGCTCAGTCACATGGTGGCACCTCCCTGCAAGGGCACAGGGACATGCAATCATCCTAGAAGCCCAGGAAGAAAGACTGAAACACACATTTTATAGAGCACTGGCTTTCTCTGCCACACCCATTTTTTCTCTTTTTACTGAAGAATGTTATTTATTTATTTATTTATTTATTTTAATGTTTTGTTTTGTTTTTATTGGTTATGAATTTTCATGGGGTACAAAGCAAATTGTCACCACTTGTGCCTAAGATATGATGGCCAGATCCATACTGGCAGAATGTCCATTATCACAAATTGTGATTATACCCCGTGTCCCCCACCCAATTATCCCCTCAATTATCCCCAACCTTCCTCCCCATCCCCCTTTCCCCACTCCACTTTGTATCCCTAGGTATGTTCTCTCCCTCTGCAAGTCCAATCACTACTGTGGTCTTTCTTTCCTTTCTTCTTTATCTCTTAGCTCCCACATATGAGTGAACACATGTGGTATTTATCCCTCTGTGCTTTGCTTATTTCACTCAACATAAGTTCTCCAGGCTCATCCATGTTGTTGCAAATGGGAGAATTTCATTCTTTTTTATGGCAGAGTAGTATTCCATGGTGTATCTATGTACCACATTTTCCTTATCTGATCATCCAATGATGGACATTTAGGTTGGTTTCATGTCTTGGCTATTGTAAACAGAGCTGCGATGAACATGGGAGTGCAGGTATCACTTTGACATGATGGTTTCCATTTCTCTGGGTATATACCCAGAAGAGGGATTGCTGGATTGTATAGAAGATCTATCTGTAGTTGTTTTAGAAATCTTCATACTGTTTTCTATAATGGTTGTACTAATTTACAGTCCCACCAACAGTGTAGGAGTGTTCCCTTCTCTCCACACCCTCGCCAGCATTTGTTATTCTCACTGTTTTTGATTATAGCCAGTCTAACTGGGGTGAGATATCTCAGTGTGGTTTTAATTTGCATTTCCCTGATAACTAGTGATATTGAGCATTTTTTTATGTACCTATTGGCCATTTGTATGTCTTCCTTTGAAAAATGTCTATTCAGTTCCTTTGCCCATTTTTTAATTGGGTTATTTGGTTTTTTACTGTATAATTGCTTGAGTTCCTTGTATATTAGGATATTAATCCCTTGTCGGATGCATAGTTAGCAAAAATTTTCTCCCAGTCTGTAGGTTGTCATTTCATTCTGTTGATTGTTTCCTTTGCTATGCAGAAGATTTTGAGTTTGATATAGTCCCATTTTGTTTATTTTTTCTTTTGTTGCTTGTGCTTTTGTGTTCATGTTCATAAAGTCTGTGCCCAGACCTCGTTTCTGAAGTGTTTCACCTTTATTTTCACTTTGTAATTTTACAGTTAAATTAACACTATCAACATGGCTGCAGACATTATAAGGGAAGGGGTAAGAAAAAATATCAACATAATAAATGGATGTGGCTTTTGTATGGGAACACAGAATGTTTCAATATTTCCATTATTTTTAAAGTTAATCTGTGGATTTATAATTTTAATTTATAAATACATAATTGTAATCAAGTGACTACAGGATTCTTGCCCTGGAAATCATCAAAATTTTCCAAAGGAATTCACTTGTAATAATAATGGGGATATGACCAAAGACAACTTGAGTAAAAAAGAGCAGTTAGGATGGGAAATTGCTTCTCATCAGACATTAGACAGGACTATAAAATAATACATTGCACCCGAGATACCATTTAATGCCAATGGGTAACCTTCCAGAAAAATGAGTAAATGCGTGCTCAACTGGTGATATCACCATTTCGTACAACTCTTTCAGAAAGCAGTGTGGGGAGATATATGCATATGAATATCAGGAGCTATAAAAATGTTCCTACCCTTTGACCCAGTAATACGGATCCTAAGAATTTATTCTGGCTTAAAAAGAGCTATATGCAAAGGTATGTTTATCATAGTATTAATCTTAATAGGAAAAAAAATTGGTGATAAGTTTACAAATACCTAATCAATTATCTTGAATGAGGACCTTCTTTTTGTAAATACTCAATGTCTTACCAGCCCCTGCTAGAGGAAGAACTGAGAAATGGAATTTTGCTTTGAATTGACTCAGAAAAGCTGAGGCAGACCATGGCTATAATTGAATATTTGCTCACTACTGTGGAATCATATCATTTTTGTAGATCTGAACATAAGTTTCTTTTTCTCTCCCTAGTCTGGAAAGCACACTATGGTGATTATTAGGACAATTTTACTAACTTTAAAAAGCCGTAATCCTGCTTGCCTTTGGAGTTTCTCTTGGAGGAACAGAAAAAAAAAAAAAAAAAAAAGATGAAAGTAAGACGAAGCCTCACTAATGTTTGCCGCTGGCAAACAGAGGTGCCCCAGGAAGGAGACAAGGTGATGGTTTCATAAGTATGCATCGTGATTTGTGTACGTGGAGAAGATTCTGACAGGGAAAGAATAACCTGGCTACTTCTTGTAAGTCATGGACAAATTTGTTGATCTGCGCTTTGTCCTAAGATGTGTGAGGTGGGATGCTTGGGCTGCTTGGCTGGGAGAGTGAAGACTCTGGGCCCATCCTTTCCTCCTTCTCATTTCTTAACTGAGCAGAAGCTGGTGTGCAGAAGGTAGTGGGGGGATTCCGAGTGCATTGGGACACTCTCTTGGCCTGTAAGATGTCGGTTGTAGTAAATCCACTGGGTAGCGCTAGCTGAGCAAAAAGGGTAGCAGCTAGGGAGGGATAGCCCATCTGAGGTCCTTGTTTTGCCGATAAATGCATCTTCCCTAGAGGAGCCCATCCTGCCTTCAGCCACCCTTCCTTCTGAGCTACTGCAGGGAAACAATGCTCTTAGGACTCCTAAAGTACTTTGAGAAGTCAGCCTAGCAGCCTGGTGCTCTGCGTGTGTGTGTTTGTGTGTGTGTGTGTGTGTGTGTGTGTGTGTGTGTGTGTATTTTTAAAGGTCTCTCAGTAGAAGACACAAGTGGCAACAGATTTACCAAGAGAAATGGCAATAGAAACAGAAATCATAACAGCAAACACAATAATTATAGGATTGCCAAAGACACAATAACAACTCTTTCCCAATGCCTCCCACTGTCCTGGCCGGACTCCCTGATTCCTGGCCCCAGGCCTGTGCCCATGACTACTGCGGTCCTGCAGTAAGTGCTGGGCCTGCTCCGCATGGGTGCCAGGGTCCCCGCCTGAAGATCTGGACACACCCCGCCCCCCACAGTGGTGGTGGGAGCTCTAAATAAACACAGCCAAGGGGGAAAGGGAGGGAAATAAGAAGGCTGTGTTCTCACATAGCACACAACAAGGCTCCTTGTGGCTTCAGGACAGGGAGCTCCCCTTCCAGCTGTTCCATTTTCTCTTCCAAGAAAGCACTTTACAAATGATACCTCGGACAACAGGAACAGTTTTGAGTCACCAACCGCACAGCCAGACGGAGGTTTGGGAAAGTCCCTCAGTGCTGGGTCGAGGCAGGCAGCAACTTGGAGGCTGGGACTTGTTGTTCCTGTGGTCTCCAGGTGTAATCCAGATGCTGGCTTTCTCTCCTCTTCTCAGGAGAGTGGGCGTGGGCAGTGGGTCCTGGCTGCCCAGCCAGCCAGGGATCTGTGTGGATTTCTTAGCTTTGCCTGTTACCTGTACATTCTTTGTTCTCTCCCTTCTTTCCCGCTCCAGATCCCTCTCTTTCCTTCCATATTTTTTTCATTTATTGAATACTTACTGTGCACCCAATCCTGTGCTGAACATACGAGAGGCTGCAAGGTAGTAAAAGGCATGCTTTTACCCTCCAAGGAGCCGAGCGCCTGGTGCAAGAGATTGGAACCTTGACTAGGTATAGAGTCCTTGGTTCTAGAACTTCTCTGTCACAGATCAGTAGTATGACCTTGGGCAAGTCGCTGAACATTTTGGGAGGTCAGCTTCCTCGTCTATAAAATTGGGGGTCATACAAGGTGGTCCTACCCTTTTCTAACTCTGTTGAGTTTTTCTGAACTCTTCCTTTTCTGAACTCTGAAAAGTAAGTAGTTCGTTCACTTTGTGGAGAAAGATGGCATTGCAGAGTTCTTAAAGGAGGCTTTGTGGAAGAGATGGGACTTGAGTTATGTCCTGAAGAAATGCACAATGCATATTAGCAGAGAGAAAAAAAACATACAAATCCGTGAGACTAGAGGCTAGAGTAACTTCCTTTGGGAGAGAAAGTTATGAGAGAGTTCCGGGTTAGGATGAGCACAGGAGGAATTGAAAGAAAGGAGATGAAGCAAATATTGTGAAAGACAAGACTTGGATATGGAGAAATGAGAGAAAAAGTCACATCAGGTGGTTTCTTGATTTTAAGCATGAGCAGTGAAGAGTTAGTTTCTCTGTACTGGCCAGCTGCCAAAAAAGACCAAACCAAAACAACCCCCCCCCAACCAAAACAAACACAAAGCAAAACGAACAAAAAAGCGCACATAATCTTAACAATACGGTATCATTGATGGGACTAGAAGACGAAAGGGAGATAGATGGCTTAACAGGGGAGAAGCTGGGTCAAGGCTCCGATGTGTTGGATTTGAGATGGGAACAGGACAAGCCCTGGAAATGTCCAGTGTGCAGTCCAAAGTGCTTCCTCAACCCTTAGGTGAAAAGTCATGAATGACCTTCAAAGACTGGGGAGGTCAACTGGTTAGCAGTTGATGTGAAGGGATGAGACTGGGTGAGGGCTTTGACAGAATGTGAGAAAAAGGAAGAGCAGAGGTTAAGGGCTGAGATGTGGGGACCCCCACCACCACCTGAGGAGAAGCCAATAAAGAAGACAGAGGAACAATCAGGGACAGGAGTAAAGCTAGGACAGCGAACAGGGATTTCCAGGTGGGTGGATAAGGCATCTGGCACTACCAAAATATGAAGGAGACTGAGAGGAATGCTGCTGCATTTGGCAAACATCATCACGGGTGCGTTTTCCTGATTTTTCTTAACATTTCAACCTCTGTCCTGTAGAAATATCTGGCAGGATGGACACTGAGGGAAATTTGATGGAATCAGCTTCCCTAAGGGTCTTTTTGTTTTTTTATTTATTTTTTAGAGAAAACTTGAAGGAAATTGAGTCGGAGTGTGGAAAACCCTTCTTTTACAATATTACCACCAGATTTACACTTAATTTAGTGTGGTGACCATTTCATTCACTAAACAATAATATCTAAGTTGAGACTGAAACATATAAAGTATCTTAACTTTTTGGGAGACGGGATATCACAGGCCACTTTGGGTATCTGAAAAATTACGACTCTTCTCTCCAGAAAATCCACAGAAAAATAGCATACAAATTTAGGTGCAGATTTCCTAATGCACCTAAGGGGCCATGAACTCAAGTAAAGAGCTCTTAAATATGGTCCAACCCATTTTTCTCCCTCCGGATGAGAAGATTGAATGAGCTAACACAAATAAAGTGCTTAGAAGAAAACATAACATGTGGTAAGCACTCCATAATTGCTATCTGTTACGGTTATGATTGTCATGTTATTAGATGAAATTTCCTCAACTAAAGGACTGTTCTCTGGACAAAGCCTTTTTTCCCTGAAGTCATCCCTCACTTCCTTTTTTTTCTTCTTCTATTAATTTGTTCTAGAATCGAGGGAATCAAAAAAGATGAAATCTGCAATCCTCATGATCAGGAAGCTCTCAACCTAATGATATGCAAACAGACAGTTACTTTCTCCTTAGGCTTTCATAATTGAGGCTTCAAGTAAGAAAAGGGGAAAGAGCAAAAAACAATGTTTCTGTTGGTAAGAATTTTTTAAAAAGGCAAAAGATTTATACAATAGGAAGAAAAACCAGAGTATTATTGGTATGATTTTTAGAAGGAGATGGGTGTAATATATGACATGCATTGAAATCTTATGTGTTTGGAATCCACTAATTTGGAGTTGATGGGAGCGGAATTAAATCCTACTTAGATTGAATAGTAGCGTCACCTTCTACTACTCTTAAAAATGGGGTTTATTAAACAAAGTAATAATACAAAGCACCAAGTGGAGTGTCTGTTGAGTGCTGTAGTAAGACTCTAGTTTTACCTCCATTGTGGAATTCTGAAGTTTATTGTTACCATTTACTCTGGATTAAGACTGAGAGCTACCTGAGGGCAATGAAAAACATTCATTTTCGTGCCTAATACTAATTGGATGTATTATTTATATTTAAGGGGAGAAAGAACATTTCCATTCATTCTGTAAATCTGTTCAACAGGATGCATTTACACTGAACTCATTAAGGTACAATTACCAATGATTATCTGTTCATTAAGATGCCTACCTGGTAAACTCTTTATTAGTCTATGATTTGTACTGATCTAGAAAGTATTGAGATGGACTTTAAACATATTCCATAATTTGGAAGTTTCACTAAGTCAAAATGGCCATACTAATTAGATTAAATGATGTTAATATTTACTCTTTTGGAAATGCTTTTGTCTTTGAAAAAGAATAATGAAAGAAAAGTCCAAGAATTCACTTAGTTTTGTTGTCTTAAGAGTTAAGAAGTGGCTTTGCTATACTTTCATTAAAATTCCTTTGAAATTGTTTTATGTACCACTAGAGCCTTTTTTTTATATTAGGGCCGAACAAGCTTCTGAATAAAAAATTAAACTGGGATTTGGTCCTGAACAATGTGAAGGGAAAAACAGATGTTTTTTTCATGATTGTTTCTGGGTTTATTAGGAAAATGCTCTTTGAGTTAAAACATTTTTCATAAGCATTGAAGACAAGGTGCTCCATTCTACTGAGTAAGGTAGAATGTGGGACAAAATTCAAACTTAGTCAGGCTTTAAGGACACCCAGGATGGACTTTTCTAGCCTGTCATTCCATGCCTCCCTAACCGTACCGCGCATTTTACCCAGACACATTAATTCACTGCTCTCCAAATTCATGTGCATTCCAGCTTCTTACCCCTACCCCTCACAGACCACAGAGTTCCTCCTCCAACCCAGGGATCTAACATTCAGATCAAATCCTGCCATCCTCAGGAATCATTCCCGTCACACCCAGGTCTCATCTGGAAGTGCTTCCCCTCTTACACTTCTTTTTTAATTAATGGTTATTGGGTGATTACTCCAGGCCAGTCACTGTGCTAAGTGCTTTACAGGCATTATTCTAACAACTCCCTGAGGTAGAAAATGAGATTAGCCCCATTTTACAGGCAGAGAAACAGGTTTTGAATGGGTAATTCATTTTCTCAAGGTCATATAGCAAAGAGATAACAGAGCCAGGAGGTTATTCCATTTCTATTGATTCCAAAACCTGGGTTCTCACCAACCATGTTATTCTACTTTCTTTGAAGCCTCCTTCAACCCCCACCCAGTCTTAGTACTCTTTTATTCAACTGTTACTTGAATAGACTTCTTTATAATTTTTTTAAAAAAAGTATTTTTAGAGTTTTTTTGTTGTCATTGTGGTTGCACTTTTTTTTAAAAAAAATTTTCAGTTGGATTGTGAAGTCCTTGAAGGGCAGAGATCATGTCTCCTTAGTGTTCCACTTTGGTTTCAAGCACAGGGTCTCTCACGTAGTTGATGCTAGGTATGTACTTCTTAAAGGAGTAAAAGTAAAATAGATTGCTTACAACCAAATGGATTTCCCAAATCTTGAAGTTCAGAATTAGCCCATAGTCTAGGTTTTCTCTTCTCATAGAGTTTTATGGACTGAATGTTTGTTTCCCCCAAATTCGTATGTTGAAACCCTAACTCTCAACATGATGGTATTTGAAGACAAGGCCTTTGGGATAGGGTTTAACTCAGGTCATGAGGGTGGTCCCCATGATGGTATTAGTGGCCTTAGCAAAGGAAGAAGAGAGCCATCTCTCTCTCTCTTGGCAATGTGAAGACACAGTGAGAAGGTGGCTGTCTACAAGGCAGGGAGAGTTTCTCACCAGGAACCATACTGGCCAGCACCTTGACCTTGGACTTCCCAGCCTCCACAACTGTGAGAAAATAAATATCTGTTGCTTAAGGCACCCAGTCTATGGTATTTTGTTATAACAGCTTAAGTAGATTAAGATACAGAGAGGTGTATTAGAAACGAGAGGCCCTTAGGAAACATATGGAGAGTTAAGATGAAGGGAAAACACCAAAGGGGCCCCTAGAGAGAGAAAGGCTTGTGACTATCCTCACTGTATGCACAGCTCCTATAGAGTGGGTTTGCCTTGTGAGCAGTCTGAGCACATGTGCAACCTCCAAAAACACAAATTCAATACCTGACACTGACAAGCAATTGAAGTCTTTACTTCAGCCTCAAATATTTGGAAGGAGGATCAAAGTGAATTCTCCTCACCCATGTAGTTCTTGTGTTGGGACGGGGGATAGTCATAGTTGTAGCAGAGTAAAATTATTCCGGATATTATGGTGAAAGCAGTTGGGAAAGATTTGAGAGGTGATATGCTTTTCAGGCACTTTAATGAGTTGAAGATTGTCTCTAGTGGTTTTGCAAAAGGTTATGAAAGCCATGTAATGGTCTACGTGGTTCATTGTGGTGGCAAGGATGGGAAGAGACAGGAGGGTTGTTGCATGACTTCTGACATTACTGTAATAATAGATAAAACTATTGAGCATCTGCTGGGCACCATTCCTGGTTTACCTGTACTGTCTCATTTGCTTCCTTTCAATTCACTTAGGAAAAAGGCACTTGGAAGAACTCCCATTTTATAGATAAGGAAATTGAGGCAGGGAGAGCATAAATTATGTGCCCAAGGTTATAGACAATAAACAGAAGAACTAGGAATTGAGACTACATTGACTGGTTCTAGAATGTGGCTTTTAGTCACATTTCTCTATAGCTTGAGGGTGAATATTACAGATACAGACCCCCCACTCTCCCCTCACCCACATCAATCCATCCTGGACAGAGTCCAAAGCAGAAGAATTGCCAATTATTGCTGGTTCACTGTTTTCTAGGAATAGCTCTTTTAGAAGCAGTAATTTTTGAGTCTCAACAAATATATGCTTGGTACTTCCTTGATTTCCAGGTGCTGTTACATAGGAGGCAGACTGATAATTTTGAGTGCAAGGGGGGCGCAAGAGAAGGTGGTATAATAAACATGAACGGGGGAACACCACATCGATTCTTATGGATCTAGGATGGGTTAGGTGATAGTACAATTACAAACAACACTTCAATCTCAACAGCTTAGTGGAATATGTTTTTTTCTTATGCTACATGTGCCATGCAAGCCAGCACAGTGCTCTGCAGTTGCTCAGAGTTTCAGGATGACAGAACTCCATCTTTGTAAGTACTTATAAGATCACTGCAATAGAGAGGTGCATCTTGCACCAGCCCTAAAAGTGCCCACTGCAGGGGATTCACGTCACTTCAGTTGACATTTCATTGGACAAAGCAAGTCATTTGCCAAACCTCATTTCCAGGAGGTGGAAAAGGGCAGAATGGGAAAGGCTGATGAGCAGAATTGAAATGACCCCAGTGCCTGGACAGGCTGCAGCAGAGTGCTGATCCTGATTCAGCCGTGGGACGGTGACAGACGTAGCAGAATGCAGCTATAGACACGACAGCAAGACACACCTGGAGCCATCACATGATACCCCTCTCCAGATCACTCATTCCAGCTGAGGAAGACAGAGCACACACTGAGAAGAGCCCAGAGAAAATATCATCATTTAAAAATACCATCATCAAAAAGTATTTTCTGCTCTTCAGATGATGCAAACCAAGAGCAATTATGTGGTTGTGCGGTACCACAGGAAACAAACTCTCCTTGTGCCTCTGTCCGGGCTTGGCAGGAACAAGCTTGACAACCATCTTCATCTCCAAAAAAGTCTACTTGCAAGAACTTTTATTCATAAGCCACAGTTCATCAAGTTTTATCAAGTGCCAACATTGAATCCCAGTTTCCTTATTTCCCCTGAAGTATCATTTCATGCATGTTTTTTTCTCTTCATTGTTTGGGTTAAGAGCCCTCTTTAGATTGATAAGAAAGCTGGTATTTTCTGATTTGATTAATGAGTGCTTTTTCAATTACATTTCTTTAGAATTAGAAGCAAAGTTACTGTAGAGAATTTCTAATGCTTCTTAGCTTGTCATCAAAGTATGAAGTGAACAATTTGTCGTCTTTTCCTCCCCCATCCTCGCCTTTCTTCTGTCTCCTCTCCCTGCCTTTCCTCCCCTCCCTTCCCCTCTTCTCTTCCCCTCTCTTCCTCCCTCTCCCTCCTTCCTGTCTTTCTATCTAATCCTCATTTCCTCAGCACCACACCACCCTCTATCTGACCAACTCCTACTGAGTCCTAAGGCTAAAGCCTAATATCATTGCCTTGGGGAGACCTTTCCTGTTCTTTCATCCTGGTTTGCGTCTCTGGTGTGAGCTTCTGTAGTATCCAGCACGTTCTCTTGAGAGCTCTTATGAAAGTGTATTTCTGTGGCTCTTTGCAGAATTATCTGTTTTGCATTGTTTCCCTCAATGGAACTGCAAACTCTGTGGAAGCAGGTGCCAGGACTCTCATTCGTGCTGGGCTGCAGGTCCTCACATCACCCCTTAACCATGGCAGGTGCTTGGTAAATGCCTAGTTACCTATTTAGTCAGCGATGCCCTAACTTTGCCCCATCCTTATGTTTGAGTGACTTGGTGGCTCTTATTGGGGCTGAGAGGTGCAGGTCATCTCAGGTGGGAATAAACTGAAAGCAAACCCCCCTGTGAAAATGAGAACAGCAGCAACAAAATTCCTGCTCCACACCGTCATGCTTTATTTAAGTGTTGATATCTTGTGGACAGCGATCAAGTGACATTTTAGACCAATATACATTTATTGCTCCCAAACTCTGAAGTTTAAAAATGCTATTGATGGAGTGGTACTTGGAGGGTGGGGGTGGGGGAGAAAACCCCTTTTTTTCCACCGGTTATGTAAGGTTCTTTCTGCTTGCCAGCATGTCTGATATGATAGACTGAAAGTACCATTTTCTTGGTAAAACAAACACAGACTTCTTTTTAAAACACCTTTTGATACTTTATGAGTGGGGCTGGTGTATGTAACCAATCAAGACCAACATATGGCTTATTATGACATTTAGCTGATTAAAATAGTCTAGACATAAACTTGAGATTTCAGAAATGTTTAAGTTAAGTAAGAAATACATTTTAATGTACAGTAGATGTGTACTTAGTCCTAGGCCACCTGTATCCCTACAGGAATTACAGAGCAGGAAGTACTTTTGACTCAAGAAGTGTGTCTGAAAATTAAGGTTGTAAATTAACAACAGCTTGTCTAGTAGATTATTTTAGCTATAAAGGACTCAGTATATTTCAAAATGCTCATGATTTTCAATACATTTCTGTGGCTCGATTTAATAAAGAGTGATGCTGGGAATGCCTTTGGCTTGAAGGTCTGCAAAAGCACATTTTTAGAAAATCCCAGAGAATAAATAGTAGCTGCTAGTTAGGCTGTGGTAAAACACACCTGTGGCTAATGGAAAAGGAAAAGCTCAAGCCAGGCCTTGGCACCGGCCTCTGGGCCTACACCAGGGACAGCGCTGTGGCTTAGTGGGCTGTGCCCAGCCTCAGGCCCAGTGCCAGGAGGGCCGGGGTCCTCGTCCTGCCCCTGAGCCGTGGATACAGCTGTTATTCCTTCTGGTGTTTTCCTGGTCTCTAACTCCTGGATAATGAGGCCTAATTAACACACTAGGGTGGCTATGAGGATTAATTGGCTAATGTTTGGGGCCAAGCACTTTGAAGTGGAGCATAATATGATTAGCTGTTAGGGCAGTCCTGAAGCTCGGTTTAAGCTGTGATTTTTGATTAGCTTTTCTGCCAATCTGACCCTTCTGATTATGTGGGAGGTGGGTAGAAATTTCACCGTAGAAATCAGGGAAAGATGTGGAGGTGGGTCAGGGGTCTCTGGCTTTCGAGAGAGAGAAAGAGCAAGAGAGATTGAAGGAGGAAGAGAGGGGATGTTGGGAAGAGAGGAGAAAAGAAAAGAGGAGAGAAGACAGAGTGTCAGAGAGTGAGAGAGTCCGAGAGCAAGAGATCAAGAGAGCAGACACTTTTGGGGCCTCTGGGGGCCTCGCTCCCAGGTGGTCTGTGAGTTTGGGAAATACTGGCATTGACTGAGATGGGACCAGGGTAGAATAGAATACCAGGGTGGTATTTTTGCCTTTCTCCTGCAGCCAAACTATTGAGCTGGCAGGCAGACACAAAGCTCATGGTGACCTGAAGCCCATCCGCTGTCCTTGTTTAGCCCAGGTTTTGATTCTGTCCACATACGTGAACTGCGTTAACCTCTTCTTCTGAAGCATTCAGTAGCCAAGATGCGGAGAACCCGATTCTTCTCCCAGTTTGATTCATTGACAGTGTGACTCTAAGTGGGGTTTTTCATTAATGTCATCGGTGTCCTTGATTGAGACATGAGAAGGATTAGATAAACCCAGGTGTATCAGTTAGCTTTTGGTGCATGACAAACCACCCCAAATCTTTGTGGCTTGACACAGCAAACATTTATTTAGTTCACCATCCTGTGGGTTGGCGTTTGGGACTGGACTCCTCTGGGTGGTTTTGCTGACCTGGGCTGGGCTTGCTCCTGCATCTGTGGTCAGCTGCTGGGGCACCTGGGGCCGGCTGGTTTATGACAGCCACGTCTGGACGATGGGATGACTGGAGCCTTTCTTCCTGAGCTCGCTCATTCTCCAGCAGGCTTCGCCAAGGCTGATTCACACGGTGGTCAACGGTTCTGAAAAAGTGGAAGATGTAGTCTCTGGAGGCTTTGGCTCAAAGCTGTTATGACCAAGTCCCATACCAGCCCAGATTACAGGGGTGGGGATAGAGACCACGCTTCTTGATGGGAACAGCTGAAGAGTACTGCGGTCACTGTTTTCTCCAATCTGCCTCTTCAAGGTACCCTTCAGTTCCAATAGACAAGAAATAGAAATTAGGACTCATAGGGGAACAGTATTTATTTTTTGGGTTCAGCTCTGAGAATCTGAGGTTAAAAGTCCTGGCTGCTGTTTTGAATTCATTATGTAGCTTTAAAGAAGTTTTTCAATCTTTTTTGTTGATTTTCAGCACTGTACTAGGCTTATTTTGCTCATATGTTAGTAAGAAAACTATTGGGTAGTTAAAAATTTTTATAGAGAGATTTACGTATGCACAAGGCCTGGTGAATAATTGGCACTTGATGAATAATTATTGAAGGCAAAAATGAATACGTGTATTAATACATACTTAGGTCTTTTAAACATTTTTTGCACCACAAATTTTTACTCACCGTAGAATATGAAAACGTGAAAATAGAAATCATTTTTTACCAGAAATAATAATGTGTAAGTGTGAATATTTTGGTGTAGTACCACCAATAATTTTTTTCAATGTATATGTAGGTATGTCTGCTACAAACATGAGATCGTACTGTAACACTGCTTTTATAATCTGCTGTTTCATTTTAAACGAAAACATATTTATTGTCTTATTTTTGATGACTGCACAGTATTCTAGTGCACACATGCCAAAATTAACTGCACTTATCCCCCACTGCTGGGCATTTAAATAGTCTCTGGTTTTGAAAAATTATTTCAGAAAATACCATCTGAACATTTTAGTGCTGAATTCTTTAAACATTCTTAAATATTTCCTTAGAATATATTTCTAGAATTGGTGTCACGATGTCAAAGGGTAGGCATATTTTAAAGACTTTTGATTTATTCTAACAAATCTCAAGAAAAATTCAACCATTTGCTCATGCATTACTTATTGATAAGAATGCCCACATTCTTTGGTCTACCATGCTCAACACAAATTTATAAGTGGCTCTGAATCCCTCTGTGATGACTCTAGATCTCATCAGAGGTTATAAAGCTCTCAAAATAAACACACTGCAGAACTGGAAAGAATCTTGAAGGTCATTAAGTGTAACCCCATAGGCAAAGCCCAAATGCTAGCACCTTCTCGCTGTGTTCACTTAAACGTATTGGGTTAAAGAAACACAACAGACATAGCCTTAAGGTGTATCTGACAAATATCAGCCCCACTTAAAGCTGTCGAGCACAACTGGGTTTCTGCTCTTTCTAGCACAAGGAAAGGAGGGAGATCAGACTTCCAAATGGCCTTGGGTTCTAAAAAGGAGCAAAATGCCTCCTTCTATAGCTCAGTTGCTCACGTCTCACAACACAGCGTGCTAATATAATCTCAAAAACCTCTGCTTGGTGCTGGGGTTTTGAGAAAACTACAAAGGTGGAACTCAAGCATTCTTTTTTCAGAAGGGAAAATGGTGAAAGGTAAATGAAAAACATCTGGAAAAAGCCTAAGAAATAGATCAATTCCACTACAATTTTTTACCATTTTTTACAAGTTTTAGAATCTAGGACAACTAACACTTCTTAATTCCCCTCAGTATTCAGAGTTCTGATCCTTGTCTTTTAGTTGGCATGAAGTCCAAGCTCAGAGAGAAGATTCATAAAAACAAACAAATGTATAACCATCCTTCAAGTCCTGCTTTTTCCCAGACACTACGCCTTCTTCCAAAGAAAAGATAGACTCCAAGCTGATGCTGGTACCAGTTCGCACTCCTATCAGTGTGTGAGATTGCTAATTTCCTGACCAAGTGCAAGCAATAGGTCAACACCTCTTGACTGCTTATTCCCTCCAGTAACCAAAGCATTTTGATTGGGCCAAGTTTGTCAGCTTGATTCCTTCTTCCCTCCAATAAGTTATTTTCTAGAAGATTCTCATTCAGTATATTTTCCTAGTGGGTCAACCTGAATAGTGGCTGGGTAGACATGGCTTTGGCTCAAGCTGAGTATTCTGATGCATACTTTTTGAAAAATACATTTACCAAATTCCCAGTGTTTTGGCCTCATGACTGTTATCCTCCCAAATTCCCAACAGCATTTACCTAGGGGTTCTCTTAGTTCCCTCATGAAATTCATTGGGACATGAAGACTTGTATCACCTAGAGCAGCCACCTGCTTTATTAATAACCTCCCCATTTTTGTTGCACAACTTGTAATGCTTTCTTTTAGAGAAGATATAAGCAAATGATAACCCAGAGTTTCATGTTTCTTGTCACCTGTTGACACTGTCTTCCTCATTTACAGGCTTTACCCCTATTGTTTCTCTCTTTTCCTTTAATGTGATTTAAGAAAAACCCCTTTTGTTGTTCTGAACATTTCTTTCTAAGTATAGTTCATTCTGGCTGTGTCCTCTGGCAGTGTTAATATAACATAACTAACATCAGCAACAACACAATAATGACAATTTCAGGGCTCGTGTCCTTACAGCTTATTAATATGGGGAAGATAAAGTTCTGTCAAAGAACTGTCAAAGTTGGCAGAAAATGTCTTCCAGGATTTCAGGATAGATTTAGGAGATTGGGAAAAGAAACTTGGAAATACTGTGGTTAAAAATTTCCCAAAGAAAAGCCAATTTTACTTATAAAAAGTGGCTAGGAAATACCTTTTTTTTGAGGGAAAATTTAAGGATACATATATTATATCAAAACTCTTCCATTCAAGGCCTCGTTCAACATCCTTTCCTCTGGTGGTGCTCCCTGACCCTTCACTCTGGATGTTTTCTCTAGTCTTACCCCTCAAGGCACTTGGTTGCATTTCTTGTATGATAATAATCCTTCTCTGCTTTGTTTCCTGATTTTTTTTCTTCTGAACTTGTCTTAGAAACTTTGCCATACTGTCAGTTCTTTCAGGCAGGAGTCTTGACTCATTCATCTTTCTATCCCAGACTCTTAATGCAGTGTCTGACACACAGCTGGTGCTCAATCAATGCTTGTTGAATGAAGGAATGGAACCGAGCAAGGACTATTTGCATGGACAACTTACATAGAAGCAAGCTTTCCAAACATAAATAGGTGTTCATAGGAGACAAACACTAGAACAAAAGAAAAGAGAAGAAGGCTCTATAAGGAGCTTAAGTCTTGAAAATCTCAAGTTTGCACCTTATCAATTGTTTTCAGTCAATTTGGTTTGATTCAACCTAACGTCATGTAGTAAGCATTGCTAGTGATCTGACACTGTGTGAGGGATATCAAGAAAAATGAAATCCTGCACCTGCCCTCAAAGAACCCTCAATCTAGCAGACCAGAGAAGTGTGTAGCAAATAATCATAGGACATTATGATAAGCTCTACATGAGATGTTCAGGGATTAGAAGTAGTGCAGAGGAAGGCATGCTTAGGTAGGGATATGGAAGGGTCTAGAAAGTTCCAAAGGCTCATCTCCTTCGGTTTTCTGAGAATTTTCCAGATAGACAAGGGAATATAGGTGGTGCAGTGTGTGCAAAACTTGTTCTAGGCAGAGTTAACAGAGTAAAAGAAGGCACAGCATCATAGAACAACATGGAGTGCTTGGGGAAGTAAAAATATTTATTGGAACATAGAGTACAAGTTGAAGAATATTGAAAGATGAACCTGTAGAAGAAAGAAGAGGTCAAAACATGAAGACCCTTGTGTTAGTTTCATTAAGAAGTTTGGTCAGTAGTTTTCAAATTACGCTTCCTCTAAAGTAACATATTGTGTTATAAAAAATTAATTTGGCCATCTTCTCCAGGATAAAGATTCCCTGAGAGTAGGACCTTCCTCGGTAGCATGTGCTGTCATGTAAATGATCATCCTGTTTAGCAGTCTTGTGCATGCAGAATAATCTTTGACTTTCTTTTTTGTCAGAGGATGACACTTTATTTGACTTTCATAGAGAAAAGTGGTAATTCAGACAAAAAGTCCAATTTGGTGTTAAAATAGAAAGGGCATGGACTCCATGGCTAGGCAGAGTCAGTTTAAATCCTGCTTACATCAAAAATTAGATAACCTATGGCAGGTTATTTATTGAGTCTCAGTTTCCTTATTTGTAAAATATGGGGATAATGATACCCGGGAATAACAGTATCTGTTTTGCAGGCCTCGAAACAAGGATAAAACAGGAAAACACTTATGAACACATTTAGCGCGATGGTGCTGAATTTTAAGATATGTTGGGAAATGTTAGGTTCCTGTATAAATGCTTTGTTCTGTTCTAAGGGTAGCAGTAATTGCCAACCTTCTGGAGCATTTTTAAAAGCACTTGGCTGCTAAGACATTACCATTTTTTGTAAGTAATTTTAAGTCAAATAGGCAATTCTAGGTGTTTTTTTCTGGATTAGTTGTCCTAGAGAGAAAAGTAGAAACCTAAATGATAAGAAGTAGAGTCTGGCAGAGAAAACTTTATTGGCTTCCCCATCCATCTCTTCATTCATCCATCATCCATCCATCCATCCATCCATCCATCCATCCGTTCATTCATCCATCATCCATCCATGCATCCATCTAACCTTCCACCTAGTGTGCGTGCGCGCGCACACACACACACCTTTTTCCTCTTCATTCTTTGCTGAAAGTTTCTTCCTTATGTTAGATGATATTTTGAAAGGCTAAGAAAAAGAAGGTTTTTCAGGAACTAGACAAGGATGCCCACTCTCACCACTCTTATTCAACATAGTGTTGGAAGTACTAGCCAGAGCAATCAGAGAAGAGAAGGAAATAAAGGGCATCCAGATTGGAAAAGATGAAGTCAAACTGTCCCTGTTTGCAGATGACATGATCCTATATATCGAACAGCCTAAAACCTCTACAAAAAAACTGTTGGAATTGATAAATGATTTCAGCACAGTAGCAGGATACAAAATCAACACACAAAAATCAGTAGCATTTCTTTTCTCCAATAGTCAACAGGCAGAACGAGAAATCAAGAAAGCCTGCCCATTTACAATAGCCACCAAAAAAATAAAATACTTAGGAATTGAGTTAACCAAGGATGTGAAAAATCTCTATAATGAGAACTACAAACCACTGCTGAGAGAAATTAGAGAGGATACAAGAAGATGGAAAGATATCCCATGCTCTTGGATTGGAAGAATCAACATAGTGAAAATGTCCATACTACCCAAAGTGATATACAAATTCAACGCAATCCCCATCAAAATTCCAAAGACATTTTTCTCAGAAATGGAAAAAACTATTCAGACATTTATATGGAACAATAAAAGACCACGCATAGCCAAAGCAATGCTGAGCAAAAAAAATAAAGCTGGAGGCATAACACTACCTGACTTTAAGCTATACTACAAAGCTATAATAACCAAAACAGTATGGTACTGGCATAAAAACAGACACACTGACCAATGGAATAGAATAGAGAATCCAGAAATCAACCCACACACTTACTGTCAGCTGATCTTTGACAAAGGCACCAAGCCTATTCAGTGGCGAAGGGACTGCCTCTTCAGCAAATGGTGCTGGGATAACTGGATATCCATATGCAGGAGAATGAAACTAGATCCATACCTCTCACCGTATACTAAAATCAACTCAAAATGGATTAAGGATTTAAATATACACCCTGAAACAATAAAACTTCTTAAAGAAAACATAGGAGAAACACTTCAGGAAATAGGACTGGGCACAGACTTCATGAATACGACCCCAAAAGCACGGGCAACCAAAGGAAAAATAAACAAATGGGATTATATCAAACTAAAAAGCTTCTGCACAGCAAAAGAAACAATTAAAAGAGTTAAAAGACAACCAACAGAGTGGGAGAAAATATTTGCAAAATATATATCTGACAAAGGATTAATATCCAGAATATATAAGGAACTCAAACAACTGTACAAGAAGAAAACAAACAACCCGATTAAAAAATGGGCAAAAGAGCTAAGTAGGCGTTTCTCTAAGGAAGATATACAAATGGCCAACAGACATATGAAAAAATGCTCAACATCACTCAGCATCCGGGAAATGCAAATCAAAACCACACTGAGATACCATCTAACCCCAGTTAGGATGGCTAAAATCCAAAAGACTATGAACGATAAATGCTGGTGAGGCTGCGGAGAAAAAGGAACTCTCATACATTGTTGGTGGGACTGCAAAATGGTGCAGCCTCTATGGAAAATGGTATGGAGGTTCCTCAAACAATTGCAGATAGATCTACCATACGACCCAGCTATCCCACTGTTGGGTATATACCCAGAGGAATGGAAATCATCAAGTCGAAGGTATACCTGTTTCCCAATGTTTATCGCAGCACTCTTTACAATAGCCAAGGGTTGGAACCAGCCCAAATGCCCATCATCGGATGAGTGGATACGGAAAATGTGGTACATCTACACAATGGAATACTACTCAGCTATAAAAACGAATGAAATACTGCCATTTGCAACAACATGGATGGACCTTGAGAGAATTATATTAAGTGAAACAAGTCAGGCACAGAAAGAGAAATACCACATGTTCTCACTTATTGGTGGGAGCTAAAAATTAATATATAAATTCACACACACACACACACACACACACACACAAACCGGTGGGGGGGAAGAAGATATAACAACCACAATTATTTGAAGTTGATACGACAAGCAAACAGAAAGGACATTGTTGGGGGGGAGGGGGGAGGGAGAAGGGAGGGAGGTTTTGGTGATGGGGAGCAATAATCAGCCACAATGTATATCGACAAAATAAAATTAAAAAAAAAAAAAAAAAAAAAAAAAAGAAAAAGAAGGTTTTTGGAAAGAGGAATAGCTGGAGAGCTTTAAAAGCAGCACAGAGCTGATCCTCCACATGGTAAGAGGAAAGGTTTTTGACAATCCATGATGAGGATTTTCCCACTCTCTGGCTTTGAAGCCCTGGGCAAGTCACTTAAGCTCTGTGAGCCTTAATTTCTTCATAAATCTGAATCTGGATAGTAAACCTGTCTTGTAGTGCTGTCGAGAGGATTAACTGAGTTGATACACAGGTTAAGTCCCCAGGAGACAGCTTGACACAAAGATGACACTCAGATGGTGTACATGTAAGTCTCAGTGTGTGTCTATGTCTAAATCCTTATCTATGCCTATGTCTATATGTCATCTCTCTTTCTGTATGAGATTTGAATAAAAATGGAAGGTTAGCCTCTTCAGACAACTTTTTTGTTTGTTTGTTTGTTTTGGTGGCTGGCTGGTTTGGGGATCCAAATCCTTGACTTTTGTGTTATCAGCCCCATGCTCGAACCAATAGATGATTATTTCTCAACAAAAAATCCTTAGTGCCACTATGAGCTTGGCGGCAGGACTTGCTTTTAAGATGGTCATCTAATTTTCCCAGAACATGCTTATATTAATTTTAACATTATGCTTAAAAGGAAAGCAAACAAAATTGAAAAATTCTCATAGTTCTCAAAGGTCCCCAAACATACATTCTATTGCATACGAGGAGTCAGTGATTTGCACTTGAGAACATTGAACTAAATTATTTTAAATTCATCTTTTGATACTGAAATTCTACCTTTTTTTACTCAAGAGGAGTGAGTGGTGGAGAAGGAAAAAACAAAAAGAAAAAAGTTAATAAGAAAAGAGCAATACAAGCAATATATGTTCACTGTCATATTTGTTATCTTGTTTAGCTCCTAACACAATCCTCTGAGAGAGGAATTATTATCTTTGTGTCTTAAAAATGGGGAAATTGAGGTTTACATGGAATAAATGACTTGCCTTAGGCTAAAGCAACAGAACGTATATTTTAACATAGATGTATAATTGATCTGTCTACAACTCCACTGTTGCATTTGAGAGAGAAAATTACATTGTGATCATCCACTCATATATTCAAGCAACAAGCATTTATTGAATAGCTACCATGTACAAGGCAGTGAGAGATCTCCAGGGGATACCATTGACTTTATATTCTAACTTCCAGAATGCAAAGTAAATGGAGGACTTTAGCGTTGTGTGATGTGGTGTTCCCACACAGGAACATTTTGCTTTTATGAAATAAAAAGAAAGGATTGATTTATCATGAAAAAAGAGAGATGAATCTATAAAAAAAGGTAACAACATGCTTTACCCAGTTGCCAAATCTTATCTATAAAAGTGCTATTTTTGCAATGTCATTCTATAAGTAAAAGATGCCTATGGGTTTGCTCTCTTGGCATCACTCTGTCCTTTAAGGGAATAGCACTTCATTGTATCGGAGAATAGCTTCCACCTCTCTCAACTCCAACCCCATCATGTTGTCAGAATGTGAAGGGAGCTGCCTTATTCTAATCTGACCCTAGGTAGCTGGCCACAGACATTGTTCTAGAGAAGACAGCTGGCCCAGCCACAGTATCTCAGCCCCACTTCTGGCCACAGGGATTGGTCCAGGGGGTGGACATGTGATCCAAGCACAAGTCATTCTCTGGGATTTTTCATCTTGAAAAGAGAATAAGGCTCCTTTCTCTCTCATGACAAAACAGGAAGATGTGAGCCAGGCGTTGCTCGTGATCATGATTCCCACCTCTTGAGAAAGCCAGACAGAAGGAACAAAGCCAACCAGCAGAAAGCAGCAGAAACATAAGGGGAAGAAAGTCCTGACAGGTTGAGGCTCCAAGGTCTCCAGAGCTTCTTTTTTTCCTGCCTTCCCACGCTTCAAGGCTGGGGCTACTCAGAATACTTTCAACAAATCTCTTCTTCGGCAAAGGCTGATTTAAGATTGAGTTTTGCTGGATGCACTCAAAAGAATCTAGAATAGTGTGTGTCATGCTTGGAAATCAGGGTGTTTTGTAAGCCACATGACCCTCCTCTTGCAGGTCTGGATTGCTCTGAATATGGCAGGAAGGGCAAGCTGGAGGGAGAAGAAAGCAAATCTTGTCTCCAGAGTCCTCTCCCTAAGTGCTCTGAAAAGTCCTTCTGCTGTGATGTGGGGACTCTGTCCATGGCCTTTGCGGAAACTTGGGGAACAGGTGAGGGATAACTGAATACTCAAGAAGACAAAGTAAAGGACCACAGCAGTACAGTCACTGGACCTTTTGCCTCTGGTCCCTTCGTTTTGGTTTTCTCCAACATTAACCTCTCTCTTGTAATAACAGATCAGTTTACACTTTCAGCACTTTCTGTGTGCCAGGCACTGCTCCAAGATATTTATGAGTCCAGTGAGGCCAGTATTATATTTTTTTCCCATTTTACTGGTGAGGAAACTGAGACACAGAGAGATTAAGTAACTTGTCTAAGGTGGGGTCAAGTTTAATCTCAGGTGGTTCAGTTCCAAAGCCCATGCTAACAACCCCATTTAGCCAGCCTGCCCTTTTAAGCCATTTCTATTCTTTCCACTTCCCTGTGCCAGGGCACTTATTACCAATATATTTAGTATGTGGCTGACACCACCACATACTTTTATCTATCTTTTTATTTGTTCCATATTCTCAACCTGACACCGCAGAGCCAGTAGCCTTGCCTTTTACCCTTAAGTGACCCCAGCCTCCAGCATGAAAGCCCAGCACAAAGGCAGTAAATGTGATATCAACTTCTGTGCTCTTAAAAATCATACAGCTCTAGGCAGGAATGCAATGACACTTTATCTAGTTCTTAGGGGAGGAGAAATAAAGAAGAAATTGGTTTTTCTCCTTCCTTTCAGGTTTATTCTTTACACTCCAAAAACAAACTGCAGAATTTTCATAGTAACATCTTCCTGCTTCTTGTTTTTGAATGTTTCCCTGTAAAGAACATCCAATTTAAAAAAATAGCATTGGGGTCTGGCTGCTTAGCTCACTGGGTTAGAGCCTCATGCTGATAACACCAAGGTCAAGGGTTTGGATCCCCTTACGTCCAGCCACTAAAACAAACAAACAAACAAAAAGTAGCATTATTCTAGAGACAGCCTTCTCAGGATCCAATTAGTCAGGGCCTGCCTGGTCTGGGACATGCTATGGTTAATTGCACTGTGTGAGCTTCTGTTTATTTGCACTTTGGAATCAGAAAATAAGCAGTTAAAAGATGTTTGCCCTTGAAACAGGTTAGAGAATTAACTGCTGGTTTGAGATGTAATCTGCCAAGCTGGGGCTCCAAACACATTTTATACCTGAGTTAAGTCTCTGAAAACAGGGATTTAGTAATTGAAGCGTTGACTTGATGTTATCTCTGATAATACGTAGACTCGCGCAGCTGGTGGAGTAGGCAAAACTTACAGAGCACGGTAACAGTGGAGAATTTTAAGAAACATTAATTTAGGCATATCTCGTGCACACACCCTCAGTTGTATGAAAGAGCTGTGTGCAGTAGTTTCCATTTTTTATTCCTCTTTGGGCCTGTACTTCTTTTAAAATCTTAATCTGAAAATTATACCATTCAAAATAAAATTCAGAAATCTATTCACCAAAACAGCAACACAGAGTTGTGATTGATGAGGAACCCAAAGGCCTCTATTTCGGTTGCAAAATTTAATTCTAGGACTTTATTTTTGTTTTTTAGAACTTGTGTTTTTACTTCTTTTCTTTTCTCGTAGCTTCCCCCCTCCCCCCGCAAAACTAAATTATATCTTAGGCTTTTGAAATAGCTTCAAAGCAAAAGCCTGCCATGTTAAAAATAACTCCATCTTCTCTGAAGGTGGAGTGTTGGAGTTTATTTCAGGTTTTGAGGTAGGACACACCTCCAGGCCACAGGGAGGGAAGATGTCCAGCTGCCTTTGCAATTCTGTCCCTTCCTTTGTCCTGTCACAGATGTCCATTAGGACCCCAAGCTCCACTCCCTGTTCCCACCATAAGAACATGTGTTACTTTTATACAAAAGAACACATTGACAGCCAGCCAGAACATGGCATCCCCTGCCCCTGCACACTTCCATTAGCCTTAGCATTTTTTTGCTCTCTCAATGGACATCTCTCCCCCTGGGACCACTTAACAGGTTGGTGGTCTCCTGCCTCGCTCCCTGTCCCTAAGTGTGCCTCTTCTTCTTGCCTTCCGGTGCCAGCAGAAGCTGCAATGGCACCTCAGTCCTGGCTGGTGGCCAGAGGGGCTGAAGCAGAGTACGCAGACACCAGGTTTCTTGGCAGCAACTTCACATGGGGGGAAGGACGGCAACCACCAGCTTCCAAATGAGACTGTCCAAACAAACAAACAAATAAAAAATGCCAGTTACAAACACAAATGAAAGAAACCACACACACTCAGAAAGGCACAAAGCAAAAACTCAAGAATGCCGTTGTCTGGGGCTTTCAGCAGCTGTGCGCCTCACCAAGGGCCGCTGGGACGGCTGGGTGGTTTGCAGATTCCTGTGGTCAGCACACACACCCTCCTCACCCCTAAGATGTGCCTGGAAAAATGTGGTCACGGTACAGGCCTCTGATTTATTTTCTGATAAAATAATCTTTACTCTCCAAGGCTAAACTTGCCATCCCAGCTTTCAGAGAACCAGTCTTTATTTCTGTCCACCAAAACCTTCTGCAACTTAGGTCATGAAGTCTGTGGCCCTGGAGTCTCCCAGCTGCCTGCCCACCCTGCCAACACTACGATGTTTCCTTCTCCAAGTTTCCCAGGCTACACCAAACATCAACGTGGAGGATAGTCACAGGCAAATGATAGAATTTTTTTAAGTGGAAGGAATTAGTTGTCATTCAGATCCAGCCAGAAAACCCTTGTTTGGCATTGGAAAATGTTAGATTTTGATATGGCATCTCCTTCCGGTCCACCTCTTCTCCTATTCTTATTTTCTGCCACTCAACATTTCACATCTAATGGGAGGCCTGTCCTGAATTATCTCGAAGCCTCCATGGAAGGCCTGAATTGGCTGGACCTCATGATACATTCTGAATCTCTCTGTCACGTCAACACCGTTCTTTAATGCTACTTACTTTCTCATTTTAGACATATTCCACATCTCACAGAGGGGTGGGGATGAAAATTCCACTTGGGTAATGAGAACGTGGATAATACCTTTCCTTGGTTGTGTCCATTTCACCAAGTATAGGAATCTTAACTATTGCTGTTGGGCAAGACATATGTAAAAACTCCAGCATGTGGCTGGTGCATAATAAATGCTGAAAAATGCCAGTTTCTGTCCCTCTTCCCTAATTACTTAAGCTATTGTCTGTCTGTCTATCAGTTACAGGGAAAAAATGCTATTTGTAATCTCCTATGGCCTTCGAGGGAGGTGGATCTTGGTGCTAGAGGTCTCCTTTCTTGTTGAGTGTTTGTGTACTATGTCATGCATGTTTGGAAAGATTTGGGTACAGCCATATTGCTCTGGAAGAGAGGAAAGGTATCTAAGACTGGGGTGGGGATGGGGGTTCTGAGATCAGAAAAGATGGATATAGTGTGAGATAGCCAGAGAGACTTGTGAGAGGGGGCATGTTGAATGTATGAAATTGCAGGCTGTGGAGTGTATGATGTAACTCCCTTCACTCCCCGCCTCGCTTCCTGTGCCCTGTGAATTCTGCAGCAAAACTGACACTATTCACTAGTATTCTTGGTGTGAGTGGGCCATTCGGCGGGAGGTGAAGTCAGCTGTGTGTTCGTGCGTGCAGGGTGGACATAGGGTCTTTGTGAGCAGAAGCGACGTTCTCCTACCCACTGTCTTCTCGTTCCCTGCTCACCTCTCTCTCTTCCCCTCTCCCCTTCTCTTTACTGACTTAGAGGATCTGGGTCACTAAGTGGTGTGTTGTTCGCACTACGTGCTTTCTAAAGAGAAGATAAACTGGGATCCCATGGCATGTAAACTCAAGTATTGTGAGTAACTGGCATTGTATTTCTTAACTGGAGGGTGGTAATTGAAAAGAAAGGAGAGGCTGGAAAGCAGAAATGCAGCGAGATTGTTTGTGTGTTTGTTTTTAAAACTGCTTCTGGAAGGAAATTGTTGGAGAAGATGGTCAAGTAAGCAGTGAGGGGCTGATTTGTGCTATAATGGAGATAGTCACGGGGTATGTCACAAGCATGGGAGAGTGAAGTATTGCTACATTGAAGGAGGAGGAGGTAAGGACTTCGAACAAGTGGGAGGAAGGAGCTTGAGCTTCTATCCTATGGTTACCCCATAATGTGTCCCTTGTGCCATTTCTCACTCTCTGTGTATCAGAGATACCCCCTTGAGGGCTGAGTGAGCAAAGGGCTTTAATGGTGTATTAGTCAGTTTTCTGTCGCTTATAACAGAGTACCTGAACCTGCGTAATTAATAAGAAAATGAAATTAAATTTTTATAGTTTTTTAGGCTGTGAAGCCTGAAGTCAAGGGGAGCATCTGGTGAGGGCCTTTTTTGTAGGGACACTCTGCAAAATCCTGTGGTAATGCAGGGTGTCACATGGCAAGAGGCTAAGGAGAGCATGTTCATGTGCTCTCCTTATAAAGCTGCTAGTCCGCACCCATGATAACTCATCAACCCATGAATGCATTAATCCGTTCCCAAGGACATAGCCCACATGATCCAATCACCTTTTAAAAGCCCCACCTTTCAAATACCTCTTAACACTGTTACAATGAGGATCAAACTCCAACTTGAGCTTGGGGGGACATTTGAACCACAGCAAATGGGATCTACCTGTGGCTCTGGGTAGTACCAGAAAAGAACCAAAGCATCAGGTATCTGGAACCAAGAAGAGAGGGAGCCCAATGGAGGAAGGAGATGAAAAATGACCTTCTTAGCTTGTGAGTCTCTCTCAGACATTGTTAGCTAACCTGAGTCCTAGGCCCTCTGACTTGACCATCCATTACTTCTGCGTGCTGCCATGGGACTGGGGCAAGGGTAGAATGGAGCTAGACCAGCATTGGGAAATCTGGGGATCAAAATTCCAGCTCTTTTTCTGACTAGCTGTGTGATCTTGGGTTTGTCACTTAAACTCTTAGAGCCCTAGTTTCATGTCATGTAGTTTTTCAATGAAAGGTATCCATGGCATATTTTGTATAAAAGTGCTTACGTTTCATAAATGAGTATAACACGCCCCAGTAACACTGTAGGTTGTAACTCTGTTGGTATGAAAAGGACTGTATAATAACAAATTACTGTTGTAACTTTGTTATCAAAAATATCAATAAATAATCTTCAGAGCATTATTAAAACTGGAAATCCGCAGGGCTTTTTGGTCCCAAGAAGAAAGGCTTATTGGCCAATGCTAGAAAATTGCTACCTCTGAAATTTCTTTTTAATAAAGCGTATATTAAAAAGCATGCTAATTACCATGTGCTGCAACTCAATACGGCATACTCTGAATAAGAGAAATTGCTCGAATGCACTGTAGTAGCAAAGTCTTTTCTTCTCAATGTAATCAACTCCTGGCTTCACGGCAGCATTTGGGCTGAATCACTAAAAGCATCTTTGTTTATATTTCTCTACAGAGACCTCATTAAAGAATGCGCTGGGAACTGGGTCTTCAACCGAGTCTGATGCTAACCCCATGTCTAATTTTATATTAAACAGGTCATTTCTTTGGGTCCAGAACCTTGGGGATTTGTTGAAGTTGAAGGTATCGCTTTTGGAGCCAGTTTGACACTCCCAGAAAACTGGTCTGGAGATGCGCTCAGCACTTCTCCGTGGAGGGTGAGTGGGTGAGAAGGTCGTGCCTGTCTCAGGGCAGACTCACGGATCCTGTGGGACCTCAGAAATGGAGAATTTTTCAGTTTGAACAAACTAGTTTGTAGCTAAACTAGATACCTTCTTTCTTGGACTTGTCTGCAAGTATTCCCTGTCTTCACTCCATGCTCTTTCCCTAAACCAACTCCTACCTGGATGCTCTAAGTGCAGAATACTTAACCATCGCATTCAAGGCCTACCATGACATCCCTAATCCATATTTTCTCCTTTGTACACCTCTCTGACTGGCCTTACAACCTATGCTCCCATCATACCAAATGACACTTTAGTCATTTATATTTCTGCCTTCACTCCTTTGCTTATGCTGTGCTCACTGCTTGGAATGTCCCACCTTCCTCCCCCACCTCAAATTCTCATTATTCAGGGCTCATCTGCAATGTTGCCTCCTCTGAAGCCTTTACTGTGTCCACAGTGAGGATTAATTACTCTTTTCTGTAGCCCTTTATTTACATGTCACAGTCCAATGTAGTCCGATAGAAACTCATTCCTTCCTCAGCCCATGATTAGACTGTGGGCTTCTTGAGGACAGGGATCAAGACCTAGACCAAGAAAACCCAGCCAGACTACCTGCCATCCATCCACCACACAAATCAAAATATAACCCCCAAGTCTTCCTTGGACCCCTCCAAGTAAGCAATTCCCCTCCCCCATTCCAGGCATCCACTATGCTGACTTCTATCATCATAGATTAGTTTTGCCCATTTTGGGGGAACTGAACCCATAATATTTTGGGGCGACTGATCTTGTTGTTACGGGGTTGTGCTCTAACCAACTGAGCTGACTGGCCAGACAGTTTTGCCTGTTTATGAACTTCCTATGATAGAAGACAGTGTACATTCTTTTGTGTCTTACTTTTTTTCCACTCAACATTATGTCTGTGAGATTTATCTTTGTTGCTCCTTTTATCAGTGAGGTTTATTACTTTTTATTGCTGAGTAGTATTCCACTGAATGAATATATCACAATTTATTTACACTTTCTACTTTTTATGAACAGTTGGATTGCTTCTAATTTTTGGCTCTTACAAATTAAATGGTTATGAACATTCTTGCACATGTATGTGTTTTGGTGGACATGAGTACTCTTTTCTATAGAAGAAGAGAGTTACCAGATCAGGAGACATATATGTATATTTAGCTTTAATAGGTGCTACAAACAAAACATTTTCCAAAGTGGTTGCACTCCCATCACAATGCAAAAGAATTTTAGTTGCTTCACATTCTCATCAACCCTTGGTATTGTCAGTCTTTTACATTTTAGCCATTCTGGTGGGCATGTTGTGTTATCTCATTATGGTCTTAATTAGCTTTTCCCCCCTGATGGCTGATGAAGTTGAGCATCTTTTCACATGTTTATTGCTATTTTATTCTCTTTTGTAAAGTGCCTGTTCAAGTCTTTTGGGTCTTAGATTCTGTAACTGTAGTAGCCAGGAAATGTCCACTTAGTCCAGGGATCAATCAATAATATTACTTGGAAGATTTCTTTATATAGGACTTTATACCATGTAATAGAAAATATATGCAATTTACTGTATATTAACTCAAGAATTATTAGGTACAACAATTATAGTGAGGGCTTGATATAAATTTCCAAACCCTTCTCACTGTGAATCTGGTGAAAGCCCTTAGCCCATAGAGAATTCTTTTAAAAATTAAGTCTATCTTGTTCCAAGTCTGGATTTCTTTTCTTTGGGGTCCAAATTCTATGGACCCTTTTCTGAATATTTTATGATATTTAGATCAGGCTCACTTTTGTGAATTGGTATCTTTATTCTCACTGTTGGTTTATCATTGCTCAAAGTTGATGTTTTCTGTACAGGAAGCTCCTTTCCTCCAGTTTTCTTTGCCTAATGCTGCCCCTAGTCACTTATTTTCTAGCAGTGGCTTCTCCCACGAGGCCTTACAGTTTATTGTCTCTCTTTGGGGCCTCTCTGCCTGCTCCCTACACGTTCTTCCTTGTATCACATATTCTGCCCAAGCTGGAGCTTTGGGAGGGCATCTTATTTTGTCCCTTATTTTGTCAGAATGTGTTAATGCTAAATGAGGTCCAAGCTAAAAATGGCATTTTCCCATTGGGTAGAAACTTGAGTTTCATGATTTTTCCTACAATATTGTTAAACAACCTTCTTGGCTGTAGTTGATCCAGGGTTTTGCTCTTTAGCTACTTGACTTTTAAGATCATGTGAGCCATTGTCTCATAAATAGTTGGTGCTCAATAATTGTGGACTTACATTGAACTGGGATTTGAGTGCTGTGGGATGTGATCTGTATTCGTGTTTGCCTGGTAGATCAGACTTCATGAGAGAACATTAGGGCAAGCCATGTACCTGGGCAACAATGACTCAAACAGTAGCAAGAGCGCTGTTGCTCCAACATGTGCACCTTTTACAGCTCCTAATTGGCCTAGTAGTTCCTCACCATTGGAATATATTGTTTGAGTTCAGACACTGCCTTTCAGACAGTCTTTATTAAATTATTTCTATATTATCTAGAAGGAGGAGAATACAAACTCAATGACATCCATTAACATTTTAGTAAGAATTCACTTACTAGTTATTGAGCCTCAGAGATGAGGGCCCTAAGGAATGGGTCAAAGAAGAGGTGAGTCTGGATGTGGAGGTAAGGTTTCATACCCAAGAGAAATGCTGCCGGGGACAGATGCATGCACTAGTCAGCCAGAGGCCTCATAACCACAGGACTCTATTAAATCCTGGAGTCAGGGAACCTGTGTACGAGCCACAGGTTGCTGCTTTGCTATGCAACTTCAATAAGTCACTTAACTTCTCTGCAACTTAGCTTTCTTGTCTGTAAAATGAAGATAGCATCTCCTCCGCTTAATTCACAGGTTGATTGTGAGGACCAAATAGAAATGATATATATGAACCTGCCTCGTTTAATCTAAAGGACTAATCAGACATGTTGTATTTGTTATTATAGTAATTATGTTGGAGTTTGGTGAAAAATGGAGGGTTGCTGGAGACAAATTGCTCACTTTACTGTTTTGCTCTGGGCTGTGGCTTGTATACGCAAAATCTGGCTGATGAATCCTTATTTATATGAAGGGTTTTATATTACTCTGCAAATAATAGCAGAAAGGTTAAAATGCATATGCATAATGGGACAAATGAGCCCATTAGTGAAATACTATTTTTATTAAAAACCAATTTAATGTATGAGGTGGCTTTTTCCTTAGGATGATGAAAAAACATACCTGGTGATTTTCTCCCCCATGGAATTGATAAAGCTTATCTTTTTTGGTGTGGGGCAGACTCAGAACAAAGCACATATGCCTTAGGCTGGTGGAATAGATTGGCCTTGAGGTTTTTTCACTTTTTCATTTTATCCTACTTTGGTTTAGTTGAGACATGGTTGATCTTTGCAGAACAGGAGCACTGTTGAAATAGGCCAGACCTGCACTGTGGGCCTGGTTCATTTTATATTGATCAGATGAACTTGAATTGAGTGAATGAAGAGTATGGATTTCAACTGAAGACATTTATCTTTTTGATTATTTGAAAATGTATCTTGCTTTTGTTAGGAAGAAAGACATCTGATTTACCAAGTGCAGAAAGAATCATAGAGTGTTTGAGTTGGAAGAGACTGTACAAATCATCTAGTCCAACCCCCTCACTTTATATTTAGAGAAACTGAGATATAAAAAGGTTTAATAACTTGCTGAAGGTCACATTGCCAGTTGGTGGCAGAGCTGACACTGGAAGCCAGGTTTTCTGCCCTTGACCAGGGTACTCTCTTTGACTGTCTGCTGCATCTAAGGGTGGAAAAGTGAGAAATATTTTTATTAAACAATTGCCACTGTACAGTCTTTCATACAGAAAATTATTTACTGGTTTCATAGCAATGGCTTGTACTTTTAAGCAAGAATCCTAAAAACCTTAGTTCTTTGAGACTAGTCCCAATCAGGGTCTTTGGAGGGAGGGACTGCATCATGTTCTCTTGGAACAGTGCCTGCTCCTTAGTGGACACTCAATCAGTGCCTGTTGTTGACTTCTTGGTCTGTGAAAATGCTGGCTGATGGTGCTGCTTGGGCTGAACAGTCACATCAGAATCCCTGGAGTGATGGCTAAAAATGCAGCTCCCTGCTGCAGTGGATTGAATGGCCCCCCAAAGTCACTGAAGCTTACTCCCCACTGTAACTGTTGAGGGTAGGAAATCCTACTATGATAATTGAAGGGTGGGGCCTTGAGAGGTGATTAGATTATAAGGACTATGTGCTAGTTGGTCGGCATGATTCTGAGGGCTTTAAAAGGAGAGTACATGAGAGTCTCTTTCTCTGCTCCACCATATTCTGCCATGTGAGACCCCTGTGTCACTATCACTATGAATAAGGCCTTCACCAGATGTGCTCCCTGGACTTTGGACTTCCCACTTTCTGAAACTGTAAGCAATAAATATTGTTTGTTTACAAATCGCCCAGTTCCAGGTATTTTGTTATACACAGCAGAAACGGACTATTGTTGTACCCCAGTTTTATGGAGTCAGAGTTTTAGTGGCTCTATCTCTGAAACATACATTATCAACAATTTTTAGGTGATTTTTTTTGGTGTTCTGAAGTTTGAAATTATGGGTCTGTGACCTTTGTCCTCATAGATTCCTCATGCTTCAAACCAATGAATTCCAGATGGACATTTGTAAGGAAATGTTTCGATTTCTGTTTACATTATTTTTTAATCTAAAAAACTGAGAAAGAAAATGAACATTATTTATATTTAGTACATGGATTGTCAGTGCATGGTTAGGTGATATAGTGTTGCTTCACTGGTCACTTGCAGCCATCATGGCATCTCGAGTGAGAGTGGAACTACTCAATGCAGACAATTGACAATGGTGGACTTTAGTTGCTTTCAGAGTATCGCTGCCCAAAGCATTTTAATGCAACGGGTTGCATCAAAGTGATTAATTTTTAAAAATTACACACACACACACACACACACACACACACACACACACACACACACACAGTATTTTAGAAAAAGCATCTCTACACATGTGGTGATTAATTTTATGTGTAAACTTGGCTTGGCTGTGGTGCCTAGTTATTTGGTCAAACACTAGTCTAGATATTGCTGTGAAGGTATTTTTTAGATGTGATTAGTATTTAAATCAGTTGACTTTGAGTGAAGCAGATTGTCCTACATAACGTGGGTGGGTCTCATCCAATCAGTTGATAGCCTTAAGGGTAAAGACTAAAGTTTCCTGAAGAAGGAACTTTGCCTCAAGACTGTGACATTAAAGTCCTGCCTGAGTTTCTAGCCTGCTGCCTCATGGACTTCAGATTCAAGACTGCAACATTGCCTCTCACCTGAATTTCCAGCCTGCTGGCCTGCTGTATAAATTTCAAACTTGCCAGCCCCCACAATTGTCTGAGCCAGATTCTTAAAATAAATATTTTTCTCTCTGTCTCTGTTTCTGTCTCTCTATATACATACATATATTTTATTGGTTTTGTTTCTCTGAAAAATACAACAAAATAGGAATTCAGCATTTTGTACTGACATGATGAGTGTCCTTATTTTGTATGCACAGAATTTCAACAATGATCATGTTACAAATTTCTCGAGATATCAAACTTAAAGATAAGTTGCTTATTTTTAATTTTTTCACAAAATCACAAATATTCCAAATTGAGATCAAGTGGCCCTCACTAGAATGCTACCTAAGAGCTATTTTGAAAATACACTTAATCTGTCTGTCTTAGTTTGTGCTGCTATCAAAAAATACACGAGACTGGGTAATTTATAAAGAAAAGAAATTTATTACTCACAGTTATGGGGCTGGAAGTCCAAGATCAAGGTGCTGGCAGGTTCAGTGTCTGGTGAGGGCTGCTGTCTACTTTCAAGATGGTGTCTGTTGCTGCATCCTCTGGAAGAGATGAACCTTGTACCCTCACATGGTGAAAAGCCCAAAAAGCAGAAAAGGAAAAACTCTTTCTGAAGCTTCTTTTATCAGAGTATTAATAATTTCTGCAAAGGCCTCACTTCTTAACATCACCATAACAGGGACTAAGTTTCAATATGAATTTTGGAGTGAACATGCATTCAAGCCATAGCACTGTTGCATCAGATAAATGTGATGTTTTGAAAATAAATAAGAAATAAGTGCTTTTCAAAATAAATTTTTGCTATGGAGAAAGAATTTTGAATATGTGAGTATAGGAACTAGATTGTACTTTATGTGCTTTTGTCTCTGAAAATGATTACATTTGTCTACAAAACCTTTATACCTGCACATTAAAAAGCATGGTAACACAATTTTTTAACCTGCTTGAAAGTCTAGAGTTTCAGTAGGTTTAACCCATTTGTGAAAAATATAAAAATACAGCATCTTCCAGTTAGTTTGCAAGCAAAAATGAGTGGCATAGGGAAGATGGAAACTTACCAGCTGAATTTCAACCAAAGTCTTTGCCTAACTTACACTTAACAAGTAAGCATGGCAATATAAGTGCAACCAACAATGTGCATCTTCTGCTGGAAGTGCGCATCTGTGGGAGACATCCTTTTTAGCTCCAAATGCCAATAAAATTAAGTATCCAAACAAACTGAAAAATGCATCACTGAATTATGGTATCACCAAGATTTTCAAGAGTAATGCCAGATATCCAGTCACTTTGCACTAAAATATTAATAAAATATAAAATGTTAAAACAATATTTCCTATTTTAATTTCTATTTTTGGTCATACTTTATAAAATTATGCAACTTATTTGTAAAGCAGCACAAGGGAATAGTTTTTAAATAAATATAAGCATGTTGAAGGTGTGTGCTCAACGTCTACTAATGTTTGGGGTAATTAAAGAAGTTTATAGTACAATGCTTAGATTATTGAAAAGTGAGTGACTGAAGTATGCCCCCATGTGGTGGGGGTAGAAAGTCACAGCTGTGAGCCACGAGCATTAAGGCAATACTTCCACGACTTTAGATCAGGAAGTAAGGAAAGAATCTGAGCCCCATGGAAATCCCCCCCCAAGAGGGATGGGTGTGCATGCGGTAAAGCATGGCTGAGGGCAATTGTACCAACTGGAATATGTCCAGGAGGCTAATGCCCCTCTTCTTGTAGAAATACCATGAGACTCAGAGAGGATGAGGGAAGGAGACTAACTTGGAAGCCTATCAGGAAATACAAGAAACTCAATTTTAAAATTAGAAAAAGTTTTCATTTAATGGGATTAAGGCGAGCATTGGCTAAGTACTGTTTAAAAATGTAAAAATGTGCACAGAATGGCAGGCTGCCAACACCTGCTAGTAAGTACTCTCCCCTCCCCCTTATCTAGAATGGCTCTTTGTATTTTATTTTTTTTCCCCTGAAATATTAAACTGGTTCTCTAGTTGATCCGTTTTAGGACATGCTTTCAGATGAAAGAGATACAATATGATGATGCATTTTTTTTTTTTTTTTTGCATTAGAACGTAACTTTTGTTCATGCTATTGTTGTCTGGCTTACGTTTTGAAGTAAAAGATTCCCCTCCTCAGCCAGAGTGTTTACTAAAGAAAAATAACTATGAGGCTCAAACCAGATAGGAATGGAGCCAGTTTCTTTTCTTTTTAAATTTCCACTGCCAGAATAATGATCGCCTATGAATAGACTCGGTCAGGCAGGTGCGTGCAATGCGTCCTTCAGAGGAACACAGTGAGGGATAAAGTTTTCAAAGAGTATATTGTGTTTAGTTGCACAATTTTCTCCTTCCTCTTGGCAAATATTTGACTATTATGTAGGGGTGGAGATGGAGGAGAGGAGAAGATTTTGCTGGGAACCCCAGATAGCAAAATTCCCTTTCAGAACCTCTGTGGGTTTAAATAAAAGCAATTGAAGAGATAGTGAAGCTTTTAATGCTTGTCTTTATACTTAGAAAATGGTGTTTCTCAAGTCAAAGTTTGCATCTCTTTAAGGCTTTCTTTCTAAGTCCATCTCTGGCTGTCTCCTCAGTAGGGACTGGATGAGGGGCAGCCAGGCTTTGAATTGCAGAGGTCCACAGAAGGGGGCTGCCCCTGCCAACAGGTGTGACCCTCAGGTGAGGAAGGTGTGCACGAGCTCTGGTCATGTCCTGGAGGGATGAGGTGGTTGGTGAAAATACCAGGTGTGGAAATACGCCTCTTTCTCTCAGCCCACGAGCAAATTCCTTATCTCTAACATCAGAATACATCTAGAATCCAACCACTTTGCAAACTTCCGTTACTAGACTCATGCCTAAGCCAAGTTATTTGCCCCAGATTATTATAATGTTCCTCAGGCGGTCTCTCTGCTTTTACCCTTGCCCCCGTAGAGTCTATTTTCAGCACAAAGTCAGAGAGATCATTGATAAATTAGGTCAGATCATGTCCTTCCTCATGGTTCCCCATTTCACCCAGGGCAAAGTCAAAGTCCTTCCAAAGGTTTTGAGGACTCTACAGGACGTGGCCATATGTACTCACCTCATCTCCCTTGAGCACTTCGTTACAGTCACATGGGTCTCCTTGTTTTTTCTCAAACATACCAAGCAGAGACTTTACTGGTGCAAAACCCTCTGCTTGGAATGTTCTTCCATCAAATATCCATATGAATTGCTCTGTGCACCTAGCTCGCTTCAAGCCTTTGCCGACCAGATCACCAGATAGAACATGAAAATACTCTGCTCTGTTTTCTTTAAAGAACTTAGCACCTGACATATGCAAGTATTTTATAAAGATGTGAATCAGAGAAGCTACCCATTGTGTCCACTGCTGTTAGGACTGGTAGTGCTACCTCTTGACGACAGTTTGTTATTTGCTCGTTTACATTAGAAATGTACTTGAATGTCATAAAACTGCAACAGTCCTTCCATCTATGCAGGGTGAATTTTGGGGAAGCTATATAGATAGCTTCAGTGAGGGCTTTCTGTGTAGGTTCCTGGGGTAATATTAGATGACTGGGGTTTGGCAAATCTCCAGGATAACAGTAGCTGTGGACTGAATTATGTCCCCTCAAAATTCATACAGTGAAGCCCTAGCCCCCAGTGTGATGGTATTTGTGATACGGCCTTTTTGAAGTAATTCAGGTTAAGTGAGACCATAAGGGTGGGATCCTAATCCAATAGGATTGATGGCCTCAAAAGAAGAGAAAGAGAGAGAGAGAGAGAGAGCTCTTTCCACATGCATATATCAAGGCCAAGTGGGACACAGTGAGAAAGTGGCCACCTTCAAGCCAGGAAGACAGAAAGCCCTTACCAGGAACTGAATCAGCTGGCACCTTGGCCTTGTATTTCTCAGCCTCCAGAACTATGAGAAATAAATTTCTGTTAAGCCATCCAGTTTGTAGTATTTGGTAATGGCAGCCCTAGCAGACTAAGACACGAGTCTTGTACAGCAATGCAAAACGGTCAGATTATCTTGAGAAAGTTGTGAATGTCATTTGGCCAACCCAGTTCTAGTATTGCCAATAATGTCATTTTTACCTTTAAGAAATGGGCATCCTGGGCTGGCTGGATAGCTCAGTTGGTTAGAGCACGGTGCTGATAACGCCAAGATCCAGGGTTCAACCCCTGTACTGACCAGCTGCAAAAACAAGCAAACAAACAAACAAAAAAATGACAAGAAAGATATGGTCCCTTCAGGACCAGGCTAAGAAGAGAGAAGAGGTAATGTGATTATATTTTCTTTTTGTAAATGAGAATTTAATACAGAGGAGAATACAAGAAAAGAAAAAAATGCTATATTATTTTTCTTAGACAACCATTGTTAGTGTTTTATTGTATTTTTTTCCAGTCTTTTTCCCTGTGCATGCTTAATGATTCTACAGTTCTTTAGTATATCTGCTCTCTTCTTAAAGTCCCAGCACACTGCAGCTACTCCCTGGACAGCTCAGCTTCCTGTTATGGGTGCTCAGAGTTGCAGTTTTTATGCCTTTTCAATATAAAACATAATAATTATTGGTCATAGCCAGTAGTTCATTTCATTTACTGACAGTAACAAATCTTTTTTGTCTGTTCACTATTTTTTTCTTTTATTTCATGTCCTCCCTTTGGGTTTATCTTTATTTTTGTTAAAATGCATTCTTTAATAATTCTTTCAGAAAGTGTCTTTGGGTGGTAAACGCTCTTGGTCTCTTTACATCTGTAAAAACATTTATTTTGCTGTCACATTTGAACAAGAGTTTAACTGGGTCTAAGATTCTAGACTGATACTTGTTTCCCTCAGCACCCGGTGGTACCACTTGCACTATCTTTGCCATCTATGGCCACAGCTTGGAAGTCCTCTCCGGGTCTAGCTCTTGCTCATTTGTCTTCTCTTTGGTCCTTTGAGATTTTTTTCTTTCCTTTTTTTTTTTTTTTTTGTTGGCTGACTGGTATAGGGAACTGAACCCTTGACCTTGGTGTTCCACGGCTGCGCTGTGACCAACTGAGCTAACCAGCCAGCCCCCGCTTTAGAGATTATTTCCTTACCCTTTATGTACCACTGATATGGGTTTATTTTCAGTTGTCAGAAGGCACCGTTTCTCTGAGAATTCACATGTCTCTTTCACTCTGAAATGCTTAGAAAATATCATTTCAAATATTGTTCTTTGCCAGTTCTTCCATTCTCTACTTTGTGGACTCCTCTTAATTAAATATTGGAGACTCTAATTCTCTTTTCCATGTCACTTCACTGTCTTTCTGATTAAAAAAATCATTTTGTCTCTCTGTGTCATATACAGGGTGACTCCCTCAGGACTACCTTCTAGTGAATGAGTTCTCCCTTCAACTAGAAACAGTTAAGAATTTATCCTGTCATGTAACTTTTATTTCAATGACCATAATTTGTACTTTTCAGGCATAATTCATCCTTTTCCACAGCTTCTTGCTCTTGTTTGATTTCTGCCTGCTTAACAATTTCTTGTTCTTTTTAATGGACACAATGGCTTCTTTTATCCTCTTTAATGTACTTCATTTTAAAGTCTTGGTCTGATATTTCTGTGAATTCAGTTTCATACTGGAGTAAATTTGTGTTCAAATTCTTTCTTTATTGGCTGAATTTTTTCCTTATGCATTTAAAAATTTTTACTTCTGTGCTCATTTGGAATGGGGGGAATTTTAATTTATTTGTTTCTCTCCAGTGGTTTTGCAGTTTCTTTCATCCACTTGTCTGGAGTTTTAATCCAGAGCGAGGCTTGACAAAGGCAGTCTTAGGGATTCCCACCTCAGGATGTGTCCCTGCAAGGACATATGTTGAACTCCTAACTCTGGTACCTGTGACTGTGACCCTACTTGGAAAAAGTTTCTTTGCAGATGTAGTCAAGTTAAGATGAGGTCATACTGGATGGGAGTGGCCCGAACCCAGTGATGGATGTCTTTGCAAGAGAGAAGAGAGAGAGATTTAGACACTGAGTCCCACTCATGGAAGAAGATGGTTATGTGAAGACTGAGACAGAAATTGGAGTGATAGAATGAAGGGAAGCCCGAGGCCACCAGAAGGTGGAAGAGTCAAGGTAAGATTCCTCCCTAAAGTCCTCAGAGGAAGTATGGCCCTGCCAACATTGATTTTGGAAGTCCGGCCTCCAGAACTGTGAAAGAATAAATTTCTATTGTTTTAAGTCACCTAGTTTGTGATACTTTGTTATGTCAGCCCTAAGCAGCTAATACAGGGTGATCCTGGGGCTATTGCTGATCTATTACAGAGACAGAGGGTGGCTCGAGTTGGTGCCCATTGCACATGCCTGTCTAGATTTTCATCTATTGAGAGGACTTATTCCAGACAGGGGTTGGCCTGAGCTATTTTTATTTTTGTGTCTCCTCTGGAGGAAAGGAGCTGGGAGAAGCCACTCCAGCCCTTGGCTTCAAGTTCTGAACCCTGCTGATGACCACTCTCTTTACCCTGAAGGAGGCACCTACTTGTTTTGGCTGCTTTTGAATGCAGTACCCAGTAGTCCTGAGACTTCAGTCTTGTCTATCATTTCACATGTCCGTCCCATCTTTAGTCCACAAATGCATCTATCTTGTTTTGAACAACCCACGGTTTAAACAAGAAGTTGGTTTCCCTCTCTCACATTTTATCAGTCATTGTGTGCGCTTAATGCAGGAGGGATGACTGAAGGATGGAGTTCCTGAGGCATCCTGACCTGGAATCTACAGTCTTTTGTGCATGGTTTTGGTTCATTCGTACACTTTAAATAGTTGCTTTTCTTCGTTTTTAACAAAAATGACATTAGTATTGTTTTTATAAACTCTTTGTGAACATAATGTTTAATGGCTGTGTAATATTCCATCAAATGGAATTGGGGTGGTTCTTTAAGGAAATACTTTGTGAAGATAAAAGCCCCAACCATGACATAGCTCCACAGCCTGAAGAATCGTTTTCAGCGTATTGAAGGCAGCGGTGTTCGAACTCCAGGGCCCCCGTTTTGTGTTTCAGTTGGGGTGGAGGCAGCAAAGCTGAGTGACAAACAAAAGAGAAGTGTCTCCACTTGGATTTTGAATTCCCTGGGCAAAGAGGATTTATTTAAGAGAGGCTTCTGGACCCACTGAGTGATGTCAATGGTTTCCATGGAATTCCGTTGGTTTCTGAATATAGCCCCAGGTTATGTGCTGTGAAGATAGTTGTGACATTTTTAATGATTGTAAATTGAAACCCCAAACATTTTCCATTGGAGGTGGAAACAGGCCACAAACAGTTCTTCCACAACAGCTACAATTCAGTTTTTTAATACTCAAAACTTTGTCCTGATATTCCTTTTTTCGTTCTTTCTTTTTTATTCATTTTCCATTTTATTAAATTTAGTCTTTCCTAATGGATGCATAATAATTGTATATATTTATGGGGTATGCTGTGATATCTGGGCACACGTGTACAATATGCAACGATCAAGTCAGGGTAGTTAGCATATCCATCACCCCAAACGTTCATCATTTCTTTGTGTTGCGAACATTTAAAATCCTCTCTGTTAGCTATTCGATATTACACAGTAAATTGTTTTTTTTGTGTGTGTGTGTGTGTGTGTGTCGTTTTTCGTGACCGGCACTCAGCCAGTGAGTGCACTGGTCATTCCTATATAGGATCCGAACCCGCGGCGGGAGCATCGCCGTGCTCCCAGCGCCGCACGCTACCGAGTGCGCCACGGGCTTGGCCCACAGTAAATTGTTGCTAACTTAGTCTCCCTACAGCACTACAGAACATAGAACTTGTTCTTCCTGCCTAGCTGCAATTTTGTATCCATTGACCACCCTCTCTCTATCCGCCCCCTCCCATCCTTACCAGTCTCTAGTAACCACTATTCTACTTTCTACTTCTATGAGAGCAACTTTTTTAGCTTCCATATATGAGTGCGAACATGCAGTATTTCTATTTTTGTGCCTAGCTTAATTCACGTAACATAATTTCCTCCAAGCTCATCAATGTTGTTGCAAATGGCAGGATTTTGTTCTTTTTTTATGGTTATACATGTGTCCATTATGTATATATACCACATTTTCTTTATCTGGTCATCTATTGGTGGACACTTAGGTTGGTTCCATGTCTTGGCTTTTGTGAATAGAGCTGCGATAAACATGGTAGTGCAGGTATCCCTTCGACATGTTGATTTCCTTTTCTTTGGATATAGACTTAGTAGTGGGATTGCTGGATCGTATGGTAGTTTGATTTGGAGTTTTTTTGAGAAACCTACATACTGTTTTCCATAATGGCTCTGATAATGTTCATTCCTAATATTCTATCAGGGAGCCCTTGTAGGACTCCTTGCCCTGTCCTTTCTGAAACTGACACAGAAAGTACTTGTTTGTGTTTGGGAGGGCACTGTGAGTTTCCACGCATCTCACAATAGCATCTGTCTTAGAAATGTGTGTGGCTAACCAGTATTCTGAACCAACTTCATAAAAAGATGAAAAGAATGAAGATCTAATTCAAGAATGTTACACCAATATAGGGTTTTATTGAGAGTTGTACTTTCATCCATTAGCTGAGAAAAACAATTTTGGTATCTTAAATCATAGTATTGCAAAAATTAGTGGGGCCTTAGCTGTACTTTAGACCAGCTTTTATTTGATTTATGAATCTCTTCTACAACATTCCCAAGAAGTTGTCACTAAACTTTTCCTTGAATATCTTCCAGTTTTAAAAAAACATTACTTACAGTAGCAGACGATTCCATTTTCGGACAACCATATTTATTAGGAAGTTCTTTATACTGAGCAGAAGACTGTTTTCCCATTTGTCCTAATTTCCTGTCTGGAGCCACAGAATAAATCCAGAATTTCTTCCACATGGCAGCCTTTTGATTATCTAAAGACATTTGGTATCTTTTCTCCATGTAGTGAGTGAATCCTACTTATTTAAAACAATTCTCATGTTTCTTTAGCTTCATGGAAGAGGTGATCCAGGGTGGGGCTGGGAGTCAGGTCAGAGACAGTGTCTTAAAACACAATGGGAAGCCAGCCATGCAAGAGTCATGCAGGGGCCAGTGAGTAACAAAATCTAGTTCAAAAATAGAGACCACGGGGAAGGAGTTGGTTTCAGGGAGTTGCTGTAGAAGCAACTGTGAGAGAGTTATAAAATGTGAAAGAGAATTTTACAGAAGATTAGAGTCTAATACTTAGGGTGATGGCAAATAATGGGGGTAAGTTCCAGAGAAAAAGACTGGTTTAGGGCACAAGTTGAGAGAGTCCAAGTGACCCAATAGAATCAGAGTAGAGGGGAGCTTTCTGGAGTCTAGACAAGATATCACCAGCTAAAAGAACAACTCTACCTTTTGTTAGTTGCCTGGCTTGCTCCTTAATGGAAAACGCATGAGGCCTTTGACAATATGGAATGGCTTTGTGATTCCTCACCATCCTATTCTCTTTCCAAAGGACAGCCTTGAGTCTAAATCACTTTGATTCACATCTAATGTATAGTCTACAAAAGAAAATTTTGCCTTCTGCCAATAGCTTCTGCAAAATGCTGTAACATAGACATGCATTTATTGCAGCACAGAGAGATATCATTTTCATCGGCAGAGTCATTATCTCCTAGCTCTTTCCACCCTTGCCTATATCATAAATAAAGCTCCTAGAGAGCCGTGGCCAGAAGAGATCTGGAACTATTACCTTTCAATTTAAAATAAAGTTTTCTCCTGGTTGAAGCCTCATCTCTTTCAATTCAGTTCTGTTCCCTTCAGATTGAGCCCTACAAATTTAAGCTACAGCTGTGACTTCTCTCAATATCCACTTTTTGGGGGGTTGAGTTTGTTCAGATCACGAGCTGAGGCATGTGAATTTGCAATTTCACTGTTGTGAGTCTGAGACTTGCTGGGAAGTCAGGCAGCTTTGGGCTAAAACTCTGGCTGTGCTACTTCTAGCCAATGGACCGGCCTTGGGTGAGTTCCTTAATCTGAGTCTCAGTTTGCTCATCTGTAAAACAGGGGTAATTGTGACTATGTAATTTAAGTGAGACGATGCGTCTTAGTCAGTTTGGGCTGCAATATACTGTGTGGCTTAAACAACAGAAATTTGTTTCTCAAAGCTCTGGAGACTGGAAGTCTGAGATCAGGGTGCCAACATGATTGGGTTCTGGGAAGGGACTTCTTCCGAATTGCAGACAGGTGACTTCTCGTTGTATCTTTACATGGTAGAAAGAGAGAGAGAGTGTTCTCTTAGGTCTCTTTTATAAGGGCACTCACTAATCCCATTCATGAGAGAACACCCTCATGACCTAATTATCTCCCAAAGGTCCCACCTCATATGTTAGAATTCATGTTAGAATTTCAAGTTAGAGTTCATATGTTAGAATTTCAACATATGAATTTTGGGGAGACACAAACATTCAGTCCATTGCAAGATGGATGTAATGTGCTTATATAATACCTGGCACAGAATACATGCTTTATACTTCTGTATTTTACTAATTCTAACCCAGTCACAATAGCTTACATTAACAAATATTTGTTAAATAATAAGTGAATGAATATCCTCAGTGACCAGCAGCTGTGGGAAAACTAGACATCTATTGGCCAAAGATGCCTTTCATAATATTGTAAGGATTACTTATCCAGGTTGAGGGACCAGTCAATACATGTGAACTGATTTCTTTGTCTAACTTACATGTTAATAACAGCACCACTAACTGAGAGAATTCTAAGTGATAGGCTAAGTGCATATAAGTGTTATCTACTTTTTTCTCAAAACAAACCTATGAAGTTGGTATTATTGTCCTTTTTGAAGAAGAAAGTAATTTCGGTGAAGTTAAGTAACTTTCCCAAAGGATGCACAGCTAGAAAGTGGCTGAGTTTGTGTGTGAGTCCGAGTCGTCTAACTTCAAAATATCCTTTAAACCCAACGGAGAGGAGCTGTGGGAAGGATTTGAGACTTGTGTTTAGGAGCGTCCCTTGAAAAGCAAAGAATCTTCTGGGCCACAAGACAACCAGTGTTGGGTTCCAGAGTAAGCAGTGAGGGCCAAGAGAAGATGGACATGGGAGGGGCAGACAGGGCAGAGTTGGCGTCAATGGCCTCAAGGCAGTGGGAGAGAGCGTTCGAGGGCTCAGGATACCTTTTTCCTCTAGAATGACAGGAGAACCATCAGCCCTGGAATCTGGAGGGGCTGTTGCTCCTGAAGAATCTGAGTCCCTAGCATGGAAACTCCATGAAGGTGCGAACTTTCTTTTATTCATGCTATGAGCTGTGCTTGGCCTCCAGTGGCACCCAATAAACATTTGTTGTATGAATGAGTAAATGGTTCAAAATATTTACTCTAAGATCTTGATTCTGAAATGGTAGGAGAAATTGGCTCAGGAGAAAGGCCTCCAGGTGCTGCCTGCCAACAGCGGTGGGCACCCTGCTTAATACTGTTGAGGAAAATAAATAAGAAAGTAGCAGTGTCTACACTCTGGCTTCAGACAGAAACATAACACAGGTGTGATGTTCCCTGTCTCCTTTCAGGCCTGAGTTTGTAAAACGGGCCATCATAAGGTTGTTTATTTCCTGTTGGAGCCTTGGCCCCCTCAGTGGGAAAGCCAGAACTGAAAAGCAATCCCTTAATGCATTGTACAAATTTAAATCTTTAAATGGGAGCAGAGTGTTCTTTACCAAAGTTGGAAATTATTCCATTGAATTGGTGAAAAGAGGACACAAAACAGCTGAACCTATTGAAAAGCATTTCTTCACTGAGGATTTCTGCGCTGTACAAACTGTAGTTTAGAAACCCAGATAGTCTAATTACATAAAGAGTCAAATTCCATGTTAATCTCCAAGTCTTTCACTTCCTCTAGGCTACTCAACATTGGCCACCATCTCTCAAACAGCTTTTGTTTTTCGTGTCTCCTTGGCCTGTCAACATTTCTTATTTATACATCAGCCCAGTGGGTTTGGAGTGGAGGTGGGGGTTGAGAAATGGGAGATAAAAGGATAGAAAAGGTTTTTTTTGAATGGAAGCTCAAAATAGTTTTATGTCACCTTTTACATTCAACCTGGAATCTTGTCTTTAACCTTGTATCAAATGACTTTTTTCATGAGTGGCACCTTAACACTTTAAAATAAATGTATATTATTAATAGAAGAATCTTTAAAAAAACCGCTCCTTTTGTATTCCTTAGTAACAAAAACTTTTTATTTTTCATGCTTAGCACACAGTCAATGGAGCAGACAATGTAAGATTTTAAAAAACGTTGTCCCAGGACATCCTAAGGCGGGCAGCTTGTCGCTGATGCTTGTTTAAGTAGAATATTAATGAAGAGAAAAGCCTCAGTATTATTGTGGTAACCACAGTTCTTTAAAACTTCACAGTACAAAGCAACATGTTTTCTATTACTGTTTACCTCCTCAAAGGAAATGGTTGTTTTAAGGGGACATCATGAGACCAGTCTCATTATGTGCCACCATGGCAGCTCACACATCTCCTGGAAATCCGAGAAGCTTTAGACACATCTAGATATTTCCATGGTGAGGACTTCTGTGTGCAGTGCAGCCAAGCATGGCTCTAGTAACAGAATGAGATTAATTATTTACCAGAGGTCTCTGTTAATTACTAAAACAAATAAATTAGCACATTTTTTGCACAGTTATGACAATATATAATCACGGATATTGGAAACCTTATTTTAGTATCTATAATATTAGGTGTTTCTTTTTCCTTCTCTAAGAGTTGGAGAAGGGCCTGGCTGCAGAAGTGCTCTTGGTCTGTGGGATGAGTTGGAAGTTCTAGGGAGTTGATGCCTCCGAAGGAGCCTCAACCAATAAAGGATGGAGAATTGGTGAATAAATACCGCAGTGTCCTTGCTCCCTGGTTAGGGTAATTCTAAGGAGGAGCCTTCCTGTCTCCCAGTGTTCCCCAGAGGGCTCAGGCTGCAGACGCTAACCGGCCATACAGAGCACCATGGCTGCGTCTTCCCTGGCCATGCCCCAGTCCCCCACTTCTGACTGGTGTTTCTAGGGCTCATCTCCCAAGTACTTGCACTCAAATGTCAGGATCTACTTCCAAAGGAATCTAGAAACCCTCAGGAGATTTTCTGCACTAATTTTGGGATTCAAGCAGAATATGCTTGAGTTATATTGAATCAGCCCCAGCCTGTTCTGAAGAAACTACGTTTCTTTGCTGTTTTTTTTTTTTCTTAAATAGACTTTACTTTTTAGACCAGTTTTAGATTCACAACAAAATTGAGCCAAGAGAGTTCCCTGTACCTCCCACCCCCATAGGAGCACAGTCTCCTCACTATCAACATCCAGCCTCCGAGTGTACATTTGCTATAGTAGAAGAACCTGCGCTGACACATCATTGTCACCCAAAGTCCATAGTTTATACATATGAAGTTTCATTCTCTGTGTTGTACATTCTGTGGGTTTGACAAATGTGTAATGATGTGTACCCACCATACTCTTTGCTTTCTCTTAAGGATTAATTCCGTGGTTTTTAAAAAAGGCTAAATTAATATTTAAATTTTACTCCTTTAGCTTTCCATTCTGAGCTGCTGCCCTATCAAAGTGCCTGGTGATAAAGTGCTGCCTGTCGTTTGCATCGCGGGCTGCTGGGAAAGCCATCCTCTAGCAGGTTGTTGGGGGTGGTTATGCATACCTAAATTTGTAGGTATTGTCAAATGCCTTGGGATCTTTAGTTGGAACAGGCTATGTAAATATTATCTGTTATTATTGGTAATAATTACCTGCAGCTGTAACTGTGATAATGCTGATGCACTGCAAGTCCCAGATGTGAGCCTCCTGGGCCTTGGTGTTCAACAGTGATGTGAACTGCAGTGAACTTATCTTGTCAGGCTGCATCTCCATGCACAGAACACAGTCCCTCTTGCTCAGAGATGGTGGCCTGTTGTGCTTTACTGCAACTCCATCCTCATTTGCACTTCCGAGAAGTTTTTTTTCCACCCCTTTCTTTTTTAAAAATGTAGAAAGGAATAATCAGCCATGGTTCTTGGTGGGAGGTCCCCTGTGTTCTGCCCTAGATTTTCAAGCTGGCTGTCAGGCTGAGCTAGATTGTAGATGGAGAATGTTTTTATTTTATTTTTAAAGTTAGCATTTTTCTTTCTTTTTCTCTTTTTCCTTTTCCATTCTCCTTTTCTTTTTCATCCCCTGTAAATCACAGTGCTCCCAGCTGCATGGCTTCAAAAACTGTACTCCTCCCTGCTGGGCTACAAGCAGCGAATTGTCTCCCTGGGAACAGTGATAGTCTAGGACACAGGAAAGTGAACTGGCTGTGTGGCTGAAGGCCCCTGGCTGAACATCTCAGCAAGTGTTAGATTCCCATTCTGTGTATTGTCCATGAATAGTGGAAGCATTGTGGAGGCACAGATATATCTTTTATTCCTTATTAAAAGTCCTTATTTATATATTTAAAGGAATTTCGATCTGCTAATGTGTTTGTTGGTTAATTCACCTTGTCAATTATCTGCCTCCCTTACTGACTATGAGGACCACTGTCAACTTCATGCACAGCACTGTGCTTGGCTCTTAGGGAGTGCTCAGAAAATCTTTGTTAAGTGAACAAATGAATGAAAGCTAAAAAGAATCCTAGTTATCATGTAGCCCACTGTTCTCATTCTGCAGGTGAGCAAAACTAATACTTAGGGAGGAAAAGGGCTTCTTAAAAGTTGCAAAACTAAGATCCAATGGGAAACCACAAGGGAAGTGCTTGAAAACTATACCATGCCATGGAAATAGAAAGTGTGCCATTTTTCTTCTGGTGGTGAGCTGGGCAAGGTGTCACCATGCGGATATGAGAATGGACTGTGGAAACCTAGACAAGTTACCTTTCTAGATCGGTGTTATGCAACCTCAGACCTTGCAACAGTTTATACGAAGTCTGCCTGGCTGCACAGGCCAGCTTCATGGGATTTTAATGGGCTCATTTCCAGTGCAGGAGGAAGGTGTCTCCAGTTTGTCTTTTAACCCAGTTTCCAATTTTCAGTCCTTCATACCCAGCTGCATGTTCCATCAGCTGTCATTCAAACAACAGTACCTCCAAATGGCTGTTAATTTCCCAGGCAGTTATATTTTTACTGACTGCCACCCTACCTGAAGCAGGACTAACATGTTCTACACAAATATTGGTTTCTATGAAATATGGTTGGAGGAGTGGTCACCAGTCTCTGGGGTAGGAGCGACAGGCATAGAAAGATATTAAAAAAAAAGTCGGGCTGGATGTGTGCAAAATGGAGAAGTGGCTTCACTAAGGCCACTTTATTGGAGAGAGGTGGGGTCTTGTGATTTGGATTAGGACCAGGTGCCAGGGCTTAGAATGCCAATTAGAGAAGGAAAATGCATTAGCTCTTATTTCAGTCTGGCAGGCTCTGGACAGACACATAATAATGACATTGCTGTACTCTTAAGCCAGTTACATGCTGAGGAAGTTAGTTCAATTTTGAGAATCCATCTTTTTTCCAGGGTGGATTTATTTCCTCTTCTGCAGTGTTTCCCATGTATGAAATGTTAATACATGCTTTAAGAAAAAAAAAAACAAAAACAATATCTGTGGTCAAATAAGTTTTGACAAAATAGGGTTCAAAAAAGTTAAACAGCTTGAGTTAAGATGGGACTTTTCAAAGTCTTTGCTTTGGGAAGTATTCTTCTGGAATTTACAAGAGCAGCTATTCTCTGCTGTGTATTCTAGGCTTGAGTGACCACGGAGCACTTTTTGGCAGAGCACTTAGGAGATCTCTCGTTCTGAGAAACATGTCTTTGGAAACAATCTTTTGATGCTCTCCCAGGGTTCAACCATTTGAGATTTGAATGTCTCCTTGGCTCCCTTGGGTAAATTTTTCCTGCCTGGAGAATTGGAATTCTCATGGAAACTTTTCTGCCATGTTTTTCTTTTTGCACTTATCAGCATGAACCATTTTGTAATAATCAGCACAATAGCTTTAGATACATTCAAATATTATTTGGAAGTTGAAGAATTGAACATCTAGATAGGTCAAATAATTTACTCAAGATCTTTTCATCATTTTTATTTTTTGAATACAAGAGTTGCTCCATTGAAGGTTTTCCCAATATTCTCCTCAAAGCCTTTCAGGGCATCTTAGTGAAAAGTACCTCTTCCCATGTTAGAACAGAATAGGTTCCACCCAGAGGCCTGAGTATCTTTCTGTAAACTGAACAAGTGACGTTCATTCCTGAGAAACTTTTGATCTTCTAGAAGAGGTCTGAGAATTAGGTGATTTTGCTTGTTTGTTTTCTAACCTTACTTGCTTTTGCATCTTGAACAATGCAGTAACTGAAATGCCAAAGAGAAGAAGGGACAGATCACAAAAAAGTCAGGCTCCTCTGAATAATGAATCCACTTTTTCCACAGCCCAATTGCTGGGACTTGTAGACCAGGAAAGAGTGCACCTGTGTGATGGAAAACGCAAGGCTTAAAGAGGAGGTCTGTTCCACTCCTGCTCAGTGGGAGGCCCTCCTGGTGTATACTACTTTCCTGGGAGAGAGTGGAAGTGCCAGAAAAATGGCCTTTTAACTTTGTTATCAGCAGTTGGAAAGCTATGGTGAATTTTGGTTTGGTTTTAAAATGAGTGATTACCATCTCTCTGAGAAGGTCAGGGAGAAAGCTGCACAGGAATGGTGGCAGGGACAGATCTGGCATACTATCACTACCTCCTAGAGAGGCCCCAAAGGGCTTGGAAGTCCATCAAAGCAGAAATTCCCAAAGTGCAAGGTTAGGAAATTTTTGAGGACAAACTTTTGTTTGGAGAATTGAATTATAATATAGCATTGAGCGAACAGCAACGCTCAGGTTGCCAGAAGTCGATTACGGATAGGGTTATGTTGATTTGGAATGGCCTTGTCAATTCATTGTCCAGAAAAGCTAAATGTCTCAGATGTGTAACATACAATTCAGAAGTAGGCACCTGTGTTTGATGCATGTGTCTTACATGGTTAGCTGGTTCCCTTTTGTTCCCAGCACTTAGCACCATGGTTTGCATGAAGCAGGGACTTAATTAGTATTTGTTGAATGAAAAAACTAAGTTTTGAGGCTGCAACTTCCTGGTTTAGAGAGGGGGTAAGTCCACCTAAGGTCTTTGAGCTGTTGCTTTCCTTTTACCTCTCATGTCTCCTGCTACAAATCCGATAATTCACCCTCCTCTTGTTGTTCAATACAGGAATCTGGCAACCATAACATCTTTGCAATTATAAAAATAAACTTGATGTTCCAGAGCTATGGAAAACAATGGTGAGGGCACAATGGCCTCTTCTGTGTGACCAAGAAGCAACTCTAGGGAAGGACCCTGTTGGCTGAACTTGCAGCAAGTATTTGATAAACCAGTTACTGGAGACACAGCAGCCAGATGCCCGAGGGAGAAACTCATCTGTGATGTGGTTTTGAGAACATTCTGGTTTTTCATGGCGTTTCCTCCTGTGAATTCCAATAGCACCTTCTTTGTACTTTTCTTCCATCATCTTGCATGGGAAAGAGCAAAGGGTTAGGGGCTTGGCTTCCTTGATGGAAGTCAGGTTGCTGTTCCCTTGCCGGGGAGTGTCCTCAGGGACGTCATTGGACTGCATGAGCTTCAGGGCTCTCCCTGATAAAATGGGGATGTTAATATCTTCTTATCTCACAGCATTTTTTTCAGAATTAAATAAGATAATAAATGAGAAAATATCTGTCAAATCACAAAGCAACTTGCACATATTAATTATTGGGGTGGTATCTTATCTGATACTTGATTTTAGATATCCCTCTAGATTGTTCATTCCTTGAAAGCAGGGGCCTACAGAAGATAATTTTTTTTGTATCACTCACAGCACCTAGCTGGGGGACTTTCATTAAATAACTGCTTACTGAATTGGTACTCTGATAGGGCTAACATATTCACAAACCTTAAGCTTGGAACAAATCTTCCTTTGTCAGTTCTGAGAAACTTATGGCAATACATAGGGGACCTTAGGAGATTGGGGAGGTTGGGGACATGTAAAGTGGGGGAGAGAGTAGGAGGTAAGTCATATCAGAGGTTTAGTAAAGTATATGTCATTCTTTCTTACAGAGACGAAAGGAAAGGCATTACTAGCAAGCTTAGCAGAAGGCTCATGAGAATGTGCCTATACCTTCTTTTGTGGTGACCAAGTTCACATCTAAACCAATCATGAACACAAGCACTGGTTCAGAAATTCCAGGCTTAAAAGCCAGAGGTGCCAAATGACAGGAATAACCAGAAGATTTGAAAGAAGCGAACTGCTTGTTCACCATGGAAGTCTGAAGGAGAATTATAGATTCATTTGCTGAGGACAGATGCTTATATCTGTCCATCTAGTGAGCAGGGATGGTGGCAGGAGGCAGTGGGAGAGCCGAGATAGCCTCATTTATATGGCTGAGCTCCGTGTGCATTTTAAGATCAAGTATGCATTTGGAAGATCTGGTGATTTTAGAAAACTGTTTGCAAGGCCATATGATATTTTCCCAGTTTTAATGAGGGTCATCATGATCTGTTAAAGAGTCAGTTGCCTAAGTGTTCATCCTATCTTGCAAGGTAACCCAGAGATGCTTTAATCTTTGATGACAGTCACTTTCTGAAGCTCTGAACCGGGCATTACCAGGCCTTGTTAAAGACACCCAGGCCCCATCTGTCTGACCAGTCCTTTCCTTTCTCCTGAGTCTTGTTTCTGTATCTGCTGCATTATCCTTTGTGTCTGAGGCTGGCACCTCTGCCTGGGAGTTCTCTCATTTGGGGTTTGGGTGTGTCCACAAAGACAAAGATGAGCATTACTCCTGGCTGCCTCCCAGCTGCCTCCGATCGTTTAGTGGCAGCAGAATAACACCTGTGGGAACAAAGTCATTGAAGACTAGACAGGACCGGGAGGGAGCAAGTCTGGCTCAACACCTCCCTGCCCAATCTTTCACTCCCCTCTTTGTGCTCAATTTTCCCACAAGTTAATCACACTTGTTTGTTGGTCCCAAAGGTTCATCCTTCTCTTGAAATTAGCTCATTCACATTGTCATCATTTGTCGTGTTGTTTCTCCTTTCTTTTATATGTTTGTTTCAGCTAGCATCTTCTCCCTTCACTTGTAAGCCCACAGCCACAGGGATCACCTTTGATTTGATTGTTTCTATTATAATGAGCATCTTGAGTCCAGTGACATCCTGGGACTGAGCAACGGAGTTATTGTTTTGGTACTGCACATGGTTGTTGCTCAATAACGATTTGGGGGATAGGAAATTGAATAATACCACACTTACATGTGTGCCAGGAAAGTACAAAATAGAGGTCATGAATCATGAATGTGTTCATTAAAGACCCAGATGGAAATTCAGAGAGGCCACATGAATGCAGGCCTACTGACTTGAGCTAAGACGAGTTTCTCCTTTGCTTTTGACTCTCTTATCTTTGGCAGCACCCACATTTCAATTGGTAGCCAATGTAAGCTTGGGATCTATAAGTTCTCTGATGAAAAAAAGAACTTGAGTAGGCAAAACCAGGTTTTGAATAGCTTATGTCTTTGGAAGACCAAGAAGACTGTTTAGGAGTCAACGTGAAGTCTTGAAATTGTGTTGGGCAATCTCTTCCATAATTTCTTTGCTGGCTCAATAATTCCCTCTTCAGTTGTATATTTCCCTCTAATAAATCCACTCATTATGCTGTGTGCGCACAGTTCTTTTAAATTCTGACTGGCTCATTTACTCCTTAGAACACTCTATGATTTCTATTGTGAATTGCTATTACTTTGAGAGACAGACTGGGACTCATTGGTGGGCACACCCTCTAAGCTAGTGCCACCCTGATCACACACCACTCATTCATGACCTTGAGTGATTTAAAACCACTCAAGGTATCTTTGGTCAGTAAATGAGGGTCATCATGCCGAAGTCAGCTACACTGTACCCCACGGACTATGATCTTTTTTCACAAGAACTTAAGGAAGAGACCCTGCAGGAAAAGGGGAATTCTGTGCATCCTGACTTCTCTGTGTTCAGAGACAGCATGGTGGGGTGATCCAAAAAGTCATGTTTATAATGATGGCCAAAGGTGGAGATGTAAAAACAATGTTGTAAGGAAGTGATTTCTAAGGTTATTCTAAACGTAGTCCACTTTATACCAATTAATAGTGAAGAAATTATAGTTCACAAATGCACACATTTTGATCAGCTTGAAATGTGATTGAGACCAGTTCAGTTTAACATTACTAAGTGAAGACCTACTATAACCCCCGACAATTTATTAAGCACAAAGTATGCAGAGCAGGATGACACAGGCTCAGTCTTCAAAGAACTCACCAGAAGCTTTGTCAGCAAGTATGAAGACTTCCACATTTTCCCCTTAACATGGTTCTGAAAGAATCTAAATTTTAGACCAAATGTGCAGCACAGGTACTACATTTCTTCATTTTACTTATTATTATTAATAGGCAATTTTTTTAACATTTGTGTTCTGGCAGTGACCATTAGTTTTTCCAAAAATGTTCACTAGGCCTTGGTCAATATCAATCTAATTGTTGGCTTATCTACAGACTGCTTCCTTTTGTAGGGACATTGGTAAACAAAAACTATTTAAATAGTTTTCAATTAGGTTTAGGGAAAAGAATAATATGTATAAGCTCTAATTATTACATTGTCAGATTCAGCAAAAATCTCTCTCTCTCTCTCTCTTTTTTTAATGTACTTACCTGTTGCAATGAAGGTATATCCTCTTGTTTCCTCTGGTCTGAGTTTTCTTCCTTCTCAGGTTCAGCTCAAATTTCATTTGTTTTCTTCAGCCTTTCCTAAGTGACCCAGGCCTTTCTCCAACTCCTAAAACACTGATTTGTCTGACCATATTTTGACCCTTACCTTGCATTTTGTCATTATTATCTCTCATCTCTATGCTTCAACTAGCCCTATGAGAAAGTCAGGATGAAGCTGACTTATAGCGCCTCATCTTTTATGTCCTTTGAGCATCTAGCCTGGTACCTTGAATATAGTAAGTACATAATAAACAGCTCCTATTTGTTAACTGATTTTGCTTTTTTCTACTTGAAGTGTTAGTTACCCATATTAATTAACACCCAAGGTAAAACATGTGAGAGCTACTTGTACTGGTCTAAGAAAAATGAAAATCAAAGCAAAACCTTGAAGTCTGAGAGCCTAAAACTTCACGTTGATAAGGGAAAGTACAGTTTCATGAGCTCAGATTTTATTCAGGGTGTTGGCTTTTCCTTTACGGATTGGCATTGCACCACACCACAGAAAAGTTTGTTTGCTTCTTAGGACCCTGGGCTGAGGATACAATGCTACTCTCCAATGCCTACTTTTGTCGTTTTCATGTCTGGCAATTGAAGCTGTTCCAAATAAAATGTTATTGGCAAAAAAGTTAAAAACAAAATGACCACTGAAAAGAAATTCCGCTTTGAGTAGGGAATATCCCTGTATCTCTTGTTTGGTTTTAACATGCAGATTGGCAAATTGCTGGTTTATCAGTGCTTGGTTATTCACTCTGTGACATCTCATTGGAATGATTAAAATGGCACAAAAAAGTCAGGGCAGTGGAAATGAAACTGGGAGTTTCCTGGGAACCACCGAAGATACTTGGCAGTTTGTACCAAACAGGCCTAAGCCATATGTAGGCAAATAACCATGCATTAAATAAATTTCAAATCTCCATGTAATCTCTCTTGGACATCTTTTTTTCTTTTGTTTTCAAAGACCCAAAAAGAAAGGGACAGTGCCATTAAACATAAATCATCCTATGTTGTTCCAGAATGAGATAATGTCGGTCAATAGTCCAGAGTCCAGAAAAGATGGAGTCTAGTGTGGCAACTTCCCCAACTTCCTCCACGTTTTCTAACCCATGTGAGCTACTTCTTACTGGTTCTGATATGTGCTATACGTCTGTAGTCTCTAAGAACTAAACCTGTGTATTTATTTGACAACCTATAGCAAACTTTCTTGTTTATGATGGTGGGGAGAGAAAGCAGTGGGTAAATCTGAGCATCCCTTTTAGCACGAGACCCTTTGTCTATATCTTTACCTTGAGAGTCCTTTTAGACTTGGCAATCAGTAGAGTAGAATTCTAGTACTGTTCCTTTTCCAAGGAAAAAAGAGCCCTCATGGAGTTAGAGGCTTTGGAATTTATTGTGGCCACAGAAAATCCTTTTCTAGAAAGAATGACCTGGCAAATAATTCCCAGCCTTGAGCATATTATCTCTTGCTGAATTCCCCCCCGCGCCCTTTTCCCCCAGTTTATATTGTAGAGTAATTACTAAGAGAAATGCATTTGCTTTTTAAGTGATTTTTCTCCTCATGCCATTATTTTTTCGATTTTGAGATTCAAGGTTCTTTTCCGGGGGAGACTTGGGTTATTACCAAGCACAACCAAGATATAAAGGACAGATTACAAAATTATATAAAGTTCAGGTTAAACTGCATATGTTTGCCCACAAATTCACATTCGCATTTGCAGCTTAGCCAGCCTTCACTTCTTGGAAAGCATTTTTCACACATGCTGAGCCTTGGTGGGAAAATATAAACTCCTGGCTTTGAAGGGTGCCATGTATGCAAATGTAAAAATGTGGTAGGATAAAATAGATTTCCCTACTGGGCCAAAGTTGGCTTTATAATTCCTCATTTCGGTTGGCATCCGTGGTTTTCCCTATTCTTAAAAATGTTAGTAACGTGCTGGGTGGGGTTTATATGGATGATCTAACCATGCAGATATACAATCCGGATCCTCCAGACCTCTGAACTTCCATTTTAATTCAATAAGAGCTTGGAGACTCAGTTTCTTTCATTTTGTCTGTCAGGGAACAGCTTGACAGTTTCCAGTGGAGATACTCTTATATTGCTTCTTAGTTTAAGGGTTCTTTTGAGACCAAAGAATAAAATCTGGAAGTGAAGAGCAAAGCAGTGGAAGTGGTTTTGGAAACCTTATTTTCTTCCCAAATTTAACTAAATGATTGAAATTGTAGAAAAATGAAAATAACTACTGTTAAATAGAATTATAGTATAGTCAGGTATTTTTATATGACAAAAATGACCACTCAGAAACTTTGAGTTCTAGCCAGGCCTCTTGGGAAGTCCTAACAAGTGTCTGAAAGTCATGGGCATAGCCACAGGAAAATAATGAAGTGCCACAAGAGTTCATTTCATGAACTAGCAAAACTGCTGAGCCAATACTGAGATGAGGAGAGGATATTTTCATGCTACCAGAACAATTTTTATGACCATTGACTGATTTTCTAAAATGTCTATACATTTAGGACTTTCTGTATTGCATTTGAATTATTTTAAAAATTGGGCACTAAATCTGGAGCTAGGCACTGGAGTCCAGAGAATTCTATTACTTGTTCATTTTTCCAGGCACTTTGTGAGCAAAGCAGATGTGTCCCCATAAAGTTTATGTTTTAGAGTTAGTGACATAGGGAAGTAGCCTAACACTGTACCTGGCATGTAGCAGGTGCTCAGTGCAATAGTTACTGGTACATTTTAGAAATGATGCTTTTCATCCAAAAGCATGTAGTTAAATAAACAGAAAATAAACATGAAACTGTTGTTCACGATACAAGGCAGCACATGGTGATGTGTCTGTACTAACAGCAGAGGCAGTCAAACTGAGTGTTAGCATCTGGAGAAGGGATACATCAGTATGGACTTTGGCAGTGGGAAAGGCCTCATGGAGTAGAAAGGACCTGGACTAGAACTGAGATTATGGGGAATTTGATAATGCAAAGAGAAGAGAAATGAGAGATTAAGAGTAAGAAATTGATCTGGTGTGATGAAGGGCAGTAAGGCCAAATGGTGGAGGGTAGTGGGCTAGATTTCAACGGGCTTTGAATGTCATCCATTTAAGTTTGGTTTTTGGTCCTGTGGTCCATGAAAAACATTTGGCTACTTTCCAGCAGGATTGTGACTGAATGAAATCAATTTTTTAGGGAAGTTATTCTGGCTAGTAGTCTATAGAATGGATTTCTGGGGAGAGATTAGAAACAAATGAAGGTGAACATTTGGAAGGCTATTGCCTACTCCAGGTAGATGGTAAGGGCCAGAGTAAGAATGGCACAATGGGGAACAAAAGCAGAGAAGGGGGTGACTGAGTGCACATTTTGAAAGAAGAATGAACAGGACTTGGTGACTAATATATCTTCAAACATAAATTTGGATGGAGGATCTAAGTTTTGAGGAAAAGATCATGAGTTTATTTCAGATGGCATTTTGGTCCAGTTATGTGACTTAGTTACTTAGACACTGTCCAATCACCTCTTCAAAATTTTCTATTGCTTGAAATAATTGCTGGGGTTAGCCATTTACTCAGGAAGAAAAAATGTGAATTATTCTGATCCCCTGGTTTTTCTGATGGAACCATCTACAAATGCAATTAGTTTGGGGACAAGAAACTATAAAGAGAGCCCTCACAAATACTGATTACATTTCCAAGTTATTTGCTACTTGATGATGACAAGACAGTCCTTTGCCTAGGTGATAGTTCTGATGGGGAATACCTTTAAAGAAAGAGGCGTGTCTTCTCTATATTTTCCTGCTAAACCCTAAAGCTTAGCAGTTTTGCTATGTGCATTGTAGGTTCCTTTAAGCATCACTTGATATTAGCCTTCTAGAGCTTTCCTTGTTATTTCTACTGTAAGACATTCTCAGGAGGTAGCTGAACTTTGTAATTTATAAGTTCACTTTTCTTTTTTTTATGAGATATGCTCTATATGCACTGATCCCTAAAAATAACAATATTTTTCTTTCTTGTTTAGTCACATTAGCACATATGTATTTTTTTCTTTGAATAAAATAGTGGGCTTAGTCTATCATCTTGGGGGAAGCTGCATACTAATCTGCCTGACAATGATACTTTAAACAGAGCAGTTTTCCTGGCTACACAAGCTAAGGTGAGATGTTAGAACGACCATTGCCTGTGTCATAGAACTGACATTCCAAGTTCAAGTGAGAGTGTTTCCATCCACAGACATAAGTTAAATGCTGGTTCCTGAGCACAAATTTAATATTTTATCATATAGGGCAAATATTATGTGCCCACAGCGCAGGGTATGATATCATAAAAGGTACTTGTTCAGAGCTTAATTATTGTACACAAGACTCCAACAGAGTGATTTCAAAGCTTTTTTTGAAGAACTAAATATTCAGTTGTCTGTACCCACAACTGTCTATTCTTATGCTTTATGGAGACCTTCCATTCTTCTATTTGCTGAAGATATAAAACCACATTTCAAAACCCGTGTAAAACTACTATAAAAAGCACACATGATTAATAGAACATTTTCTACATTTACCATCTTAACCAATTCTATTAAAAGAAATTTTAAAGAATATCTCTTCCCTTTTTTCTCCTTCCAAGTTTTGGAGGATGTTCCAAATATGGAAGCCTTCTGTCCAAATTCCCTGGGATCGACGAGATGGCTTTATGATTGAGATACAAAAAGACAGAGGTTTCTCCTTTTTTACCCCCCACCCCCATGGTTGTTTTAACTACTTTACAACCAAAAATATGCTCAAAAGCTTGGTGCACTTGTGAAAATGGAGGCCACATACTGGATCTAAGACCATATCCATTTCAAAAATGACAGAGTGCCTTTGTGGCTTTAGGTTCTCCCCACTTGGTGGCTGCACCGTGTCCCAGGACTTCCTCTACTGTTCCCCATGCTGACCCTTCCATGGACTTCATTCACTGACGACAAACTGAAATGACAACAGAACAACAGAACCAAGGTGGTGATGGTCAGGTTTCAAAAACCAGTACAGACTGTTGATGAGAAACGATCACCAGAACGCAAGTACTTGTAAGAAGCCCAAGATAAAAGAACCTTCTTTTCTTGGCAAGCCCCATAGATGTCCTGCAATGACGAATGATAGGACTATTATCTTGACACCGTCCTCTCCCATGTTTATGAGAAACAAACATCATATGAAAAACAGATTGCCAGACACTAAGTAAATCACTGGAAAGGGTAGTGAGTCAAGTATTGCCAGTTTTACCCACATTGTCATTGTTATGATGTAACACATTCCTTAAGACTGATATTGTATCCAAATTTGGGCACAGAAACCTCTTCTTGATCAGTTGGCTGAGATTCCCTAACCTATAATATGTCACACACACACAGACACACAGACATGGATTTGGACATATACCCAACCTGAATTAAGCACAAACAACAATCCGGAAAGGCTGGAATATTAAAAAGGTGTACAGAGATTAAACAAACTGTAAATTTTAGCCCTTGCCTAGGCAATAAACCCAGTAATCCTCTGAGCTCTGCTAGCAATGATTAATAAACAGTGGGTATGCTAAACATATGGAAAAATCATCCCATCTGGACCATTTAAAACTAGGACATAGACTTTATCTTTGTTTATTTCATCCTTAGCTAAAAGGCTTGTTATGAATTGCAATAATCCAAGAAGCCAACCATGGAAGACAGACAAACTCTTTAGATAAAACCAAAAAAGCAAGTTCTGTAACCGAGGACCAGATGTATTTTTGGGTTTAGCCCTTGTACGTATTTAGCTGAGCTTTTCAAGTGGTGAAGATTTGCATGTTTGTTTTGCAATACTAATGAATATGTTTTTGATTTACATTTTAGAAAATGGAAACTTTTATCTTCTTGGGGCTTTGTAACTTAATGACTTCCAGAGGGTGGTTTGGTGTCCTCTTTTAACCCTTCACCACGAGAAACTGTATCTTTTTCAGAGGCCCAGCACTCTATCTTGCTGAGTAAAACCCTTAAGATAATGTGATTCTGTCTTTTGTTGCCGGAATGGCAAGGGTTGAGGAGCTTTTGACTTTCAATCAAGTGAAAACATATGTAAATGGCAAATTATTTTTAAACTAGCTTTAATGTGAATCTTGGGGGTATAAAAAAACGACTCCACAGATGATATGTATATTAGACGAATAAGGACAATGCTTTTGGAAAAACATTGCTTTGAGAGGTAGAATCTTGAGTATTGGTTCAATTTCCTCAGAGATAAAGATTGTTTTAGGAGAATGTGGAAAATGGCTTACTGAATTTTTTACTTCTGGAAGATATCCTTAGGAACAGTTTCTTCTTCCTTTAAATTTCTTTGAAGATCTTACGTGGAAAAATAAGTAAACACATTTCCCCCGCAAGACTTCCTTTGCTTCTGATTTGGGTCGGACAAGGACCTTATCAGAAATGGAAAAATTTATCCTTGAGGGATAACAGAGTGTTTTAGAATAAGAGATAACTAGAGCTTTGAACTCTCATCATTTGACAAATTGGTCCAAAGAGATTGCTTTTCTTCCAAATTCTTCCAGTAGTTTCCTAAAAAATAGAATATGATAGAATAATAAGTATGCCTTTAAAAGCCTGTATTGGGGACCGTGAAATCTTTTAAATACTTAACTTTCTGGGACAAACAAGTAAAGGTATAATCTTACACTGAGCATGAAATGGGGGATGTTTTGCGTAAATTCTACAGTGATTAGCTGCATTGAGATTCAACGAAAATGTGCTAGCGAGAGCAGAGTGATTGTATGGTAAGGCATCTAATGGGTATTTTATTATGTCATATCTGAAAAGCTTACGATCAAGTCCCTAAGCCTGTTTCTTCACAAGCAAAATCATTTCACCCATAAAGAATATTTTTTTCCAGTCTGTTAATAACTAGTTTTAACCTTCTAGAACAGTTTTATAGCACTGTATTTAAATTGGATGCATGCATATTTGCTATGAGTTCTTGTACAGCAAGCACTTTCTAACATAATTTCCTCAAACTAAGAAAGATTAAAATGTGGTATGAAAATTTCTTTTTTTCCTTTAAAAATCCCTCCAAAATTTTTAGTTCTATTCTACTTTAGACACTAGAGAAAGATTACCTAAATATCTTTTAAAAATAGATACTTATTATTCAGAATCCAAGTCTACACAGACACTTCTTTTAGTGTGATCTTAACGTATTAGATCTTATTTTAAAGTTCCTTTTTATTTAATTAAGATCCTAATTTATCCTTCCTCTTTATGATAAAGAATAGGAGAACAGGTAAGTAATTAATTCTATAAACACTGTGCCAGGAAGTTTGTCTTTATTATTTGCTCTTAGCAAAAGGTCTACAAATAAGACTCATTGCAGAGGAGGAAATTAAAGCTTAGAGAAGTTAACTAACCTGTTTAAGGTCAGGAGCCAGGTAGGTACAAAGCTAGCATTCAAACTCAGGTCTTTACACTTCTTCAAATCATTTTCTTTGCCAGACATCATGCTGTTTTAATCCCTATGTCTCTGAGTCATTCATTTCAAGCTTCTTTTTTTGCTGCTGCTCCTTAAAATGAATATGTCCAGCACATCAGGTACCTCAAATAATATAAATCTGGTTGGTTGGGCATAGAAACCACCAGTTGCTGGTGGGATGTTTGGATGAATGCTTCAGGAACAGCTAGTGAGAGAGAGTTGGGAAGGAGAATAGAAGGAGACATGGCATAGCTAAGGAGCAGGATAGCACCAGCCTTGGCCAATTGTTTCCAACTTTTGCACAGGTTCCTTTGAGATGCTTGTGGGACTTATAAACCCTTTCCCTAGAAAATTTTATATGCATAAACATTTAGTTGAAATCTCAGGAATTTGCAGTCCTGCTGAAGCTGCTTGAACTGATGGATTCTGTTCTGCATCCTTCCTACTCTAAAGTATGGTCCATGGGTCAGCAGTGTTAGCAATCTCTTAAAGCCTTTACAAGAGCATAATCCCAGGCTCTGCCCCAGACCTACTGAAATAGAATCTGCATTTTACAAGATCCCCAGGTAATTCCTAAGCATGTTAGATTTGAGAAACATTGGTCTAGGTAAGCAACAGCCAAGTAGACAGAAAGATAGGGTCATTTTAGGGGAGGTGTTGAAGAAGCACAGGGTGCAGGTAGTAAACACTGCAGGTGAGCACAGGTCTCCAGTTAACCAGGAAGTTGGGAGATGGCTTAAGGCTGGTCATGGGATTGTGAACTGTGGACGTTTCTGACCTTCAGTCATGATGCAGTGGATAAAGGGTGTGAGTAGGGGCTGTCTGATTGTTTTCATCAACAACCTATATTTACTAAATTTCAAATGACTAATATAATTTTCATAAAGCAATCATAAAACAAAGTTTAAAAGCAGGAGGAAGATGGGAAATGACGAAATGTAGATTTGACTGTTATTCAGTCACTTATTCAATTTTGAGTTTGTTTGATCCACTTAAATCAGTAATGTTAATGGATGTGTTGCATATTATGTGGGAAGAAAGTGGTTTGAATTATCTTCTTTTGATTAAGGATACTGGATTGGTGTCTACACACTCATTGCAGTTTCTGGGCTAAGTTATTCCCCTTCGCCCTGGCAGACTGTCGCAGGAAGTAGCTAATCAAGGTGTCTTACACATCACAGCCATTCAGAGGACTTTTTAACAGGACGGTTCGGAGACCCATGGGTTTACTTGTGAGGACTGGCCCTGGCAAGGTTCCCCCTGGGACTGACATCATCAGGACTTTTAATTAGAACTCAGTTTACCTGACCCAGAATGAGAATCTAAGTCATATAGGTGGTGGCCAAAAGACAGTTTTGGTGTAAATGTACTTATTCACCTTTATTTAGTAGCCTTTTATGTATGTAGAGCTTTGGTGAGTTTTAATTAACTGTTCTTGCCCTAACAATCCCTTCGTAATTTGACAGTGTGCAGGTAATTCCTACTGTGTATGAATTATACTGATATTCTACTGGGAGCACAACTTGGGTGGAAAAAGAACTTGTGAACCCCAAAATAGCATGACTAAGCAAGGTGCACTATCTTTGGTTAAACTATTTCTAGGTGCAATGAATTTATGGGAAAGCCACAGTAAGGCTTTCATTAATAAAGTAATTAAATCACTTAACACACATTTATCAAGAAATGGCTAGGCTGCAGGCCTTGTGTTGGTGATGGACATAGAATTATGACAAAGACATATTCCCTGCCCTTAAGGAATTCACAATCAACTGGAGTAGTACCATGATAGGTGAGGTACAGAGTGCCATAGAAGCATATAGGAAAGTTCCCTTACCCAAATGTGTTGGGACAGTGAACGCTGAACGGAAGTAAAGGAAATGAAGGGATTGACTTAGGAGCTCATGTTTGAAGGGGTGAGGGGATGAAGAGTGACCAGGCAGAGGGAATGGTGTATGCAAAGGCTCAGAGATGAAAGAAAGGATGGCATGGTCAGAGAATGGGAAATACACCAACAGAGTGCTTGCCTGGGGATCTGGAATAAAACCTTAGAGTTTGAAGAGGTCTTTCAGGTCATCTAGCACAAGATACTGAATTATGACATTGTTTTTTTTTTTTTGCAGCTTGCTGTTACAGGGATTGGAACCCTTGACCTTTCAATGATGTCTTAACAGATGCTACTCATTGCCTCTTGAACAGCGCCTGTGTTCAAACTCCTTCTTTCCAAGTAAGTCCATTGACCTTTGTAACAGCTCTAATCATGTTCTTCCATATGTGGGAATGAAATCCAGCTCCTCCTTCTTATCACTTGTCCTAGTTCTGCTCTTTCAGGTCACCAGGACAATGTGAAGCTTTTCCACTGGCTAAGAGTCCCTGGTCACTCACTCCTCATCCTTTTGGACCCTACATGCCAAAGGAGACAGGGCAGACTTGGATAAGTCAAACTTGAATAAGTCATACATGTAGCAAACACTTGTACTTTGTGCATTAAAATCCTATAATATCCCTGAAATGCATTTTTTTATAAGCTTGCAGTCAATCATAATATTTCACAGGGGGAAGGGAGGCCACATATTTGCCTGAAAGAGCTCACGTTATTAAGATTATATTAAGGATTCAATTTTGTGCAAACCTTTCTGTAAATTTCCCTTTCCCATCCACCGAGTCTCACACCAGGCCACTGTTGTGCTAGCTTGAATTGTCAGCACACCTGTACTTTTTTAATGATTATGGCTAAACCTCAGTGCCAGCTGGAGAGAAAGGTCACATTTCACGGTGGTGTAACTGGAGAACGGTGTTTCTTAGGAATAAGTAGCAGAGCCTTGTTGGAAAGTTTGAGAACATAGACCTATTTAAAAGCCACTTACCTTTGGTAGTGAATCATCTTTTAAATACTTGATTGGACCTCATTTTTTATTGCGACTGCTTTCCTATAGCTAGTATATTAAGTTAGCAGTTAGAATTAGATATGTCCAAAAACCAAGGTAGAATCTAGGTTGTAAGAGAAGAAAGGGTTGCAGGTAATTGGGTCTGTAACACACTTTCATACCTTCTCCAAGTATGATGGAATGGATGCTTTTCCTCAGCAAGTGGCCCTGAATCATCTTTATTAGTTAAAGCAATATTTGCTGTTTTAATAATAAAATAGTAACTCATTTCTATAACCAGTCTGTTCCCTATAGCAGTCTGGCAATGAAATGCAGACAGTGATAGGTATAGTTCATAGTATCTTTTAGACTTTAAAAGAATGTCTTTAAAAGACACAATGCCTAAATTATAGAAATCAACTTGGTTTCAGAGGAGATGAAGTGACATCTAAAAGATGAAAAATGCATAGCATTTGAGTTTAGAAAATTTAGTTTTGTTCACAGTAATGCAGTGAAAGTATCCAACATCTAATCTTAAAATAAAACTTGGCTCTAAGAGACATGTGTAATAAATTAGCAGATTAAAGTTGTTTACACCTTTGGCATTTTTAATCTCATATTTCTGCTTTAAATAGCTTTCCTGGCAATTACATACTAGTTTTTTTCACCATATAATTCTAAAAGTTTCATGTTGGACATACTTTTGATATTTATCTGTACCATTTCTTTCTCAGCCTCAGTATCTAAGATGATTACGCGTTAATGATAATGAAACCACATAACTGGCTTGAACCAGTTTCCCTTCTTTGTGTTAGCATGCTGCTTTGCAGGAGACCCACTCAGTATGCTCAGGGGAGGAAGATCAAGACTTTGAGCACCACTGGAACCAAAGTTCCCCTCCAGTGGAACCAAATAGCTGGACATTTAACCACTGGAGCCAATTTCAAAGTGAGAGGTCATACAATAAAGGACATTCAGTGCACTGACCAATCAAACCCTGCAAAATTATAAATTCTTCATGCTTTGTTTTTTTCCCCTCCCCTCACCCGCCCCTTTACAACTTGCCTGGACCTTGGATCTGGGAGACAGATTTGAGTCTTGCTTCCTGTCTCCTTACTGATGGACCTTGAAAGAAAACCTTATCTTTTCTCAGAAACCAGTGCCATGGTATTGGCTTCTATGCACATGAGGTAGCAAGTCCTCACTCAGTAACAATAATAACTAATAAAATATTCTCATTTGTTTGATTTAATTTTCATATAAATACAGTATTCATTTTTTGAAAATGCTTTTATAAGGTGTTACTTTGATACTTTGAAAGAATAAGTATTCAAATTAATTCAATGCATTTAAAGAAATAATAATGTGGACCTCCAGTGAGTTGGGCACAGTGCTATATCCTACAGAGAATGTCACACTGAAGGAGACATTCTCCAGATCCTCAGGGGCCTTACAATTTTGTAGAAAATTTAGGACAGATACTCAAATGAGTATGATAGAAAGATCATGAATGACATTCAAGGAGAGCACTGTGAATTCAAAGAAAAGAAATAAAATCATTATGTGCTAAAAACATATTTTTTTTTCATATTGGGACATCTCCATTGGATACTTTTTTAAAGATACTTTTCTTGACACCCTCCCGCCAATGTGTCTGATTTCCTTGTTCTTAAAGAGCTCTGTTTCTTCCCCTTTTTCTAAAAAACAGCTTTAATGAAGTATATTTCACATACCATAAAGTCCATGCATTTAAACATACACCCAGCTGTATGTTTCCTTGCGTGCATGTGTATTTGTGTGTGTGTGGAGAGAGAGGGTGTGTTTAGGTCCAAGTATGTTTATCCATGTGTGTGTGCATGGACACGTGCACGTGTGTTTGTGTACATGTGTGGTGTGTGCAAGACTAACCTAAATCTGAACTTCCTCTGAGCACACTGCTCCCCTGCAGCCCTCTTCAGTGTTGGCTTTTTTCCTCCTTTCCCTCTTGTACCACTGGGCCTGGGGGTGCAGTTGGGTGTCTTCTTAGTTCAGCATTTCCATTTCCAGACCATTCATTCTCCCTTCCTCTTCCCTAAAACCCTGCAGCTTTGACGCCCTTGCTGTCAAACAATCCTATCCAGCACCCTCTTTGTTGTAGTCTCTACAGATGCCTGGATCGCCCCTGTTTGTTTGTTGATTTTGGCTCCTGGCTCACTGTCATCCTCTCCTCCCTTAAATCTCCTTTATTTTAGTATCTAGATGGTACTTTCAACATCCTGGCCACTCTGATCCTGGAACTTCTTTCCTCCCGTGATCTCATTCCAGCACATTCCTCTAAACTGCCTCAGCCTTTCCCTCCCATAGTTCTCCTCCAGACTGGAATTTAGACTTTATGCGACCTGCCCGAGATTTCAGTTTCAAGCATCCCATCATCAGAACACCACTTTCTATTTTTTCATCTTAATTCCTCTAACAGCCCAGTGCTGTCACTCTTGAACTTCTGGGACCTGTGACCTATTGATTCCCCTCCCTGCCTCCCACTCCTAATTCCTCCTGCAACCCATTGATCCTACCACTTTTTTTCTCATCCTCCCTTCTAATCATATTTCTCCCTTCCCAACTTTAATACCATGGTCGGTTATTTTAATCATTACCCTGCATCTACCCTCAACTCTTTTGCCCCTCTTGCTTCTTCGTACTCACTTAGCAAAACCCAACCTTGGTTAAATCCAATTCTCTGCCTATTCTATGCTTGTACATATGCACTGAATGTGGCTGGAACATGCACACAAACATAATGACTCGTTTTATTGTGACCATGAACGTTATGTGAATATCTATTACTTCCCAGGAATCATAATTCATTCACCCTGCTATTTTGGACAACCATTTCATGCTTCTCCTTCCTTTTCAAATCTTCAGTATCCATGTCGCTGGAGATGACTTGGCTTCCTATCTTTACTGGAAATATACAAGCAATCAAAAGATGACTTCCAGGCTGGCCCTGTGGCTCACTCAGGAGAGTGCGGCGCTGGGAGCGCAGCGGCACTGGGAGCGCTGAGGCCGCGAGTTCAGATCCTATATCGGGATGGCCGGTGTGCTCACTGGCTGGGCGTGATGCAGGTGACACCAAGCCAAGGGTTACGATCCCCTTACCAGTCAAAAAAAAAAAAAAATGATGACTTCCCGTCACTGTATAGAGGCGATGTCCATGCTCCTATCTAAGGACAGCCATTCCATGGGCAGTGGATTCGTACCCTCTCACACTGTTCAAGAATATTGCTTTAGTAGTTTACTTTCTTGTATCATTAATTTCTCCCCTCTTTTGAATTATTTCCATCAGCATACAAATATACTGTTGTTTCTCCCATAGATGCCTCCATCACTTCATAGAAATTGTTTTCCTCCAAGTTGTCAATGACTCTACATTGCTAAATCCAAGGCTTTAGTGCTTATGCTTGACCTATCAGAAGCCTTAGATGCAATGAACCCTTCTTTTTGAAATTGCTTTTCCACTTGACTTCCAGGATCTTCCAGATTCCTGGTCTTCTTTCCACTTCACTGATGGCTCCTTCTGTTTCCTTTGGAGGTTCCACTTCATCTCCCCAATGTCTAATGGACTTTGTCTTTGCTCCTCTTCTCTTTGTCACCTGCATCCACTCCCTTGGTGCTCTCATCCAGTTTCAAGACTCTAAATATTGTCAATATGCTGACATCTTCTAAATTTATGTCTCCAACTGCAACCTCTTATGAACTCCAGATGTGTGTGTCCACCTGTCTTCTGGGCGTCTCCCTTTGGATGTCTAACAGACATCTCAGACAAAACATCTCACTAGTGTGCTGCTGACTTTTTCTTTCAAACCTGCTGCACCTTCTGTCTCTTCCTTCTTGGTTAATGATAGGTCCATCCTTCCAGTTGCTCAGGCCAAAATCCTTTTCATTATCTTCAACTCCTTTCTTTCTCTCATATTCCATATCCAGTCCATCCAAACATTGCCAAACTGTCCTTCCGAACATACTGAGAATACTAATACCTTATTTTTTCATCTCTATCTGTGAGACCCCAGTCACTGTCAACTTTACAGAGACTGTTGCAATGAACTTATAACTTCTCTCTGCTTCTACTTTTGCCTTCCTTTATTCTATTCTTAAAACACCATCAAGATTCCTTTAGATTCTAAAGTGACATCACTCTTGTTTTTAAAAATTCCAATGGCTTGCCATCTGATGCAGAACAGAAACCAGCGTCTTTACAGTGACGCACAAGATCCTGTCCAATCTGTTGACTCCTATCCTATGTGTACCTTTCCAACTCCTGCTACTCTCCCCTCACCCTCTCCGCTTCAGCCACACTCCAGGCACTCAGATATCCTCCTGGTTCAACGCAGATATTCTTGCTACTCCATCTGTCTAGAACATTCCTTTCCCAGATATGGCTTATGGCTTGCTACTCACTTCCTTCAGATCTTTGCTCAAATGTCACCTTCCCAGTGAGGTCTTTTTTGACCATGTCCTTTCAAAATCTAACCTCTCTGGTCCCTATCCCCCTTCCTTACTTTATTTCTTTTTGTCCACAGCATTTAGCTCATTCTAATATATAATGTTTTATTTGTTCTGCTCATTGACTTTCCCCTGCTAGAATGTATATCCCCTGAAGGCAGGGTTTTGTCACTGTTTCGTTAGAATAGTACTGCCTAGATACTAGATACTCAGTAATATTTGTTGAACAAATGAATGAATTCCACATTAGCTTAGCTAAGATGGAGCCTACTGGGACCACATGAAGGTCTGGTTACCTTGGAGGTGTCTCCTCCAAATACATGATTTTCAAAGCCTTCCTCTCCCCTTGAACTTCTTTACCTCAATTTTCCTGAGGACTATTCAAAGGAATCCAGATAAAACTGAATGACTTATTTCCTTATTGAAGGAAAGAAGATGTGGGGCCCCAGGTGGGGGTGTGGTGGGAGGTGGACAAAAGGGTTAAAGTGACTGAAGAGGGTGTAGGGAGAGGAGAGAGGAGGCCCTCCCCAAGGGGGTTTGCTTCCCTGCCAACAAACTAACATACATGGTGGGCTCCTGTTCAAAAGTTCAACTCAAGCCCTCCCTTTCACTCAGGACATGCCCTCACATCTCTGGGCACTCAAGGGTTGTCATGCTTTCACGAGCTTTTTCTTGCAGTTGTAAAATAAAGCTTCTTCATAGGTGGCAGAGAAAGAGAAGGAATGTAATTCATTTTTATAAAACACTCTGAGATTCTTTCATGAAAGGTGCTAAACATGCAAACTGTTAGATTTTATTTTTAAATTGTGCAAGCTATATATTTTCCCCACTAAATGCTCACTTGCCAGCTATCTTCTTTCTGCCTGAAAAGTAATAAAACCAAACCTTAGATTATCCAATTACTAAGATAAATTTGAAATGTTAAAAAAAAATGCATTCTTTTTTTGTTTATGAGAGCAAATGCTTCCAATTGCTTAAAGGATAATATTAGACATAATGGCTTCCATTTCTTCATGGCCAATGTCAGGCCATTCAGCCATGGACCCTTATCTCTGAGTCAAATAATAGGAGAATAGAGTTTTAGGAAGTGCGAACTGCCTTTCTCTTTCAACCTGCCCTGCTGAGTTGCTGGGCCTTTTCCAAGGTCAAAATGTCTCTCTCTCTAGCTTCTCTGAGTTATTTTAATTAAAAAAAAATCCTTCATTGGTGGAAAAATTGTCCCCTTTTCCAACACAAATACTGCCTTGTTCCTGTTAAGAAGATGCTCCTTCCCACCTATCTAACCCATCCTGTTGCTTCTTTGCAATTTTTCTTACTTAGTCATCAGTTGGATCCTACCCAGGGAATGTATAATCACCCTTTAAGAGAAGAATGAAATCGTGGCATTTATAAGCCCAGGCTTTGTCTTCTGTCACTATGTGGAGGATCTTAGGCAAGTTCCTTAATCGCCCTGAAAGTCAGTTTCCTCTACTGTTGAATAGAGATAATAATACCTGGCCTTACAGGGTTGTTTAAGGATTAAATGAGATATGGGTCAATGCATTTCAGCCAAAAAACTCCAGGTACACACCTGTAGCTAAACAAGTTGGGTTTATTACTTGCTATGGCAGGAGAGAACATACACTATGGGCACCTGTGGGGTGGCTCAATAAGAGCGAGTTAGAAAGAACCTGTTAAAGGATTTGAGCTTTGGGTGAGTGATTCGGGAAAGGGTTTGCTCTAGATTAGATACCTTCAGAAAGCAGGGGCAATTCTATGTTTGCACATTTCAATGAACTTTATGTACAGGAAGCAGAGACTAGCACCAGTATAGGAGTATAATTTTGTGAGAGAAAGGGGATGCCTGGTATTTTTAGGGTGGTACAGTGATTTACAAAGTGGCTTTGCTTTATCTCATTTTGTCATGGTCTCAGAGCAACCTTGTCTGAGGATGATATTCTGTGAGATGATTTATGTCTAACAGGAGAACAGCAAAGGTCTACTTGTGAGTGCCAGGCCAGCTTCTGAATGCTGGGGACTTCTTCTTCTTCTTCTTCTTTTTTTTTTAACATAAACCTTTGGCACAACATCTAGCCCCTGAGAACTCAATGCATTTCGGCGTTTTTTTCATTGTTAAAATCTAAATTACGCACTTCCAGCCTTCTCCAAAACAATTATTCCAAAACAAATAATTCCAATTTCCTCAGATGAGCCTCTGGGTACTGGAGGGTGATAAAGATAACTGACATTTCTTTAAACTTTATGCCAGCACCATGCTAAACACTTTAAAAGATGATCATGTCTAATTTTTACCACAATCTGATGAGAAAGGTATTATTATTTTTCCACATTCCACAGATGAGGAAACTGATATTTGGAGAGGTTAAGAGACTTCTCCAAGGTCACATGCACATGAGAATAATCGAGGTAAGGACTGATTCAGGAAGTCTTTCTTTAGAGTCCGGGCACTTAACCATCAATGGTGCTGCTTTCTATTTCCTCACTCGTTGTGAATGCTCTAATCCAGAGCTTCTCTAACATCAATTACATTTCTCTTCCCTCATCTGAATTGCAATCAACTTTGTATTCTTTTCACTTATTTTACAACAATCCCTTTGTAGTATCCATTAGCTGATAGCAGCAAAGCATGCTGCTTTAATTCAATACAGCTGGATTTGCCTTCAGCATTAATTGAAAGACAAATCTGGTATGGTTTTAAATTGGAAATTTTTTAATCTTCTTTTTGGACTAGAGGAGAACGGTGATCCTAGATTGTGAATTCAAAACACATTATGGTCCCTGTGCTACTTTTTAAAAAATGAGTTTACAATGTTCAAGCATAATAGTTTTTGGAGTTTTAACAGAATGGCAACACAAAGCAATATGTACCAGCCTGAAATTGGCATTTGCTCGGCCTTATTTTAATGTTGCTGTATCAACATTTAGTTGATGAGAATTCGGGTCTCTGGCATTCACAGTTATATGCGTTATATCTGCTTTTTTGGAGTTCTTTGTGGAAATAGAGATTTCTGCTATAGCAGAGAGTTGGAAGAAGGGAATTAAAATATTTTGAGTAGCTACTCTATGCCAGGAATTGTTCTAGGTGCATTATGTTATTTAATTTATTCTTCATAACAACTTGGAAGATGAAAGAATTGCTTGTGGTTCAGTCTGCCATGACCCCACCCTGGGTTACTGCATTATTAACTTTCTAATTGGGCTCCCTGGCTTTCACTTTTGCTCTCTTTTGGTAAACCTGATGCTAAAACTATCTTTTAAATTTGCAAATCAAAACTTGGGTGGCACTAGTAGTATAGCAGTGAGCATAGCTACCTTCCAAAACTCATCACTTCCCTGCTTAAAACTCCCAATGGCTTTCCATTGCACTTGGAATAAAATCCAAATTCTTTACAAGCCCACTCAGTGTGGCTCTTTCCTGCTCCTCTGATGTCACCTCAGCCACCCTCCGTCTGCTCATGGTGCTGCAGGCACGCTCGCCTTCTTTCTTTTTGCAATACCTCGAGTTTGTTTCCACCTCACGACCTTCACACTTGCTTGGAACCCTCTACTTTCTCTGCCTGGAACCTTCTACTCCCCCTCCCTCATTCTTTCTTTGGCCGACTCCTAGTTGCCATTCAGTTTTTAGCACAAAGGCCATTTTCTCAGTGAAAGCTGCTCTAATCATAGAATGTACAGTAGTTCCCCATTCCCAGACAGTCCTTCTCTGATACACTGCCACGTTTTTCTTCATAGCACCTCTCACCATCTGAAGTTATGTTATTTATTCATTTCATCACCTGATATTGTGTGTCTCCGCCCTTTTGGAAATAAGTTTGATAAGACCAAGAACTTTATCTTGCTACCACTTACCTTGTTCACCACCATATACCTGGAGCCTAGTTCAGTGTTGAATGAATGTACATTTTTACAGATGAGGAAACTGAACCACCACAATAATAACCACCATTGCAGCAGCTACAACCACCATTTATTGAGTGCCTTCCATGTGGCAGGCACTAGGCAAGGAACTTTAAAAACATTATTTCACCTCTTTATCTCATCTTCACAGCAACCCTCAGCAGTAGTTATTATAACTTGCTCTGCTTCACAGAGAAAGATGCCGAAGCATAAAGCTGTAACATGGTCAAGCCCAATCAGTAAGGAATGGGTCCTGGAGTGAAATTTGTTTGTCTGATTTTACTGTTCTTTTCACTGAAGAGCATGAGAGACAAGGGCTCTGTTAGAAACTCATTTAATGAAGAAAATTTTCTTTCCCATGGAAAGGGAGGCAGAATTCTACTTTTGACATGATAGAAAGGTTGTAGTACATAGAAATGCTAACTCTCAGCATCTTATGAAAAGGGACCAAGCATGTTCTGTGCCAGGTTGGCAGAGGCGCTGGGCCTGTGCATAGAGCATGGCCTGTGCAGGTTCTATGCTGATGGTAGGTGTGTCAGTGCAGGACCATGGTGGAGGAAAGCCCTGCCATGTGGGGAGGGGCACCGAGAGCAATGGAAATCCACCCACTGCTTTATCAAGGGCAGGTGCCATGTTTTGATTAGGAAAGTAACCTGTTCAGACTTGCCTTGCAGGGCTTTATCTTTTTTTAAAAAATATTTTGTTTTATTTTATTTTGTCAATATACAATGTGGTTGATTATTGTGGCCCATTACCTGTGACCCCAAACCTCCCTCCCTCCTTACTCTCCCCCCTCCCTCCCAACAATGTCCTTGCTGTTTGCTTGTCGTATCAACTTCAAGGAATTATGATTGTTTTTTCTTCTTCCCTACCTCCTCCACCCACCATTTGTTTGTATATTTATTTATTTATTTTTAGCTCCCACAAATAAGTGAGGTCATGTGATATTTCTCTTTCTGTGCCTGACTTGTTTCACTTAATATAATTCCCTCTAGGTCCATCCATGTCATTGCAAATGGCAGTATTTCATTCTTTTTTATAGCTGAGTTGTATTCCATTGTGCAGATATACCACATTTTCCGTATCCACTCATCTGATGATGGACATTTGGGCTGGTTCCAACTCTTCGCTATTGTAAAGAGTGCTGCGATGAACATTGGGGAACAGGTATACCTTCGACCTGATGATTTCCATTCCTCGGGGTATATTCCCAGCAGTGGGATAGCTGGGTCATATGGCAGATCTATCTGCAATTGTTTGAGGAACCTCCATACCATTTTCCATAGAGGCTGCACCATTTTGCAGTCCCACCAACAATGTATGAGAGTTCCTTTTTCTCTGCAACCTTGCCAGCATTTATCGTTCAGAGTCTTTTGGATTTTAGCCATCCTAACTGGGGTGAGATGGTATCTCAGTGCAGTTTTGATTTGCATTTCCTGAATGCTGAGTGATGTTGAGCATTTCTTCATATGTGTTGGCCATTTGTATATCTTCCTTAGAGAAATGCCTACTTAGCTCTTTTGCTCATTTGTTAATTGGGTTGCTTGTTTTTTTCTTGTAAAGTTGTTTGAGTTCCTTATATATTCTGGATATTAATTCTTTGTCAGATGTATATTTTGCAAATATTTTCTCCCACTCTGTGGTTGTCTTTTAACTCTGTTAATTGTTTCTTTGGCTGTGTAGAAGCTTTTTAGTTTGATATAGTCCCATTTGGTTATTTTTCCTTTGGTTGCCCGTGCTTTTGGGGTTATATTCATGAAGTCTGTGTCCAGTCCTACCTCCTGAAGTGTTTCTCCTTTGTTTTCTTTAAGAAGTTTTATTGTTTCAGGGTGTATATTTAATTCTTTAATCCATTTTGAGTTGACTTTCATGTATGGTGAAAGGTATGGGTCTAGTTTCATTCTCCTTCATATTGATATCCAGTTCTCCCAGCACCATTTGCTAAAGAGGCAGTCTCTTCCCCAGTGTATAGGCTTGGTGCCTTTGTCAAAGATCAGATGGCTATAGGTGTGTGGGTTGATTTCTGGATTCTCTATTCGATTCCATTGATCAGTGTGTCTGTTTTTATGCCAGTAACATACTGTTTTGGTTATTATAGCTTTGTAGTATAGTTTAAAGTCAGGTAGTGTTATGCCTCCCACTTTATGTTTTTTGCTCAGTGTTGCTTTGGCTATGTGTGGTCTTTTGTTATTCCATATAAATGTCTGGATAGTTCTTTTCATTTCTGAGAAAAATGTCATTGGAATTTTGATGGGGATTGCATTGAATTTGTATATCACTTTGGGTAGTATGGACATTTTCACTATGTTGATTCTTCCAATCCAAGAGCATGGGATATCTTTCCATCTTCTTGGATCCTCTCTAATTTCTCTCAGCAGTGGTTTGTAGTTCTCATTGTAGAGATTTTTCACATCCTTGGTTAACTCAATTCCTAAGTATTTTATTTTTTTGGTGGCTATTGGAAATGGGCAGGCTTTCTTGATTTCTCTTTCTGCATGTTCACTATTGTAGAATAGAAATGCTACTGATTTTTGTGTGTTGATTTTGTATCCTGCTACTGTGCTGAAATCATTTATCAACTCCAAGAGTTTTTTGTAGAGGCTTTAGGCTGTTCAATATATAGGATCATGTCATCTGCAAACAGGGACAGTTTGACTTCATCTTTTCCAATCTGGATGCCCTTTATTTCCTTCTCTTCTCTGATTGCTCTGGCTAGTACTTCCAGCACTATGTTGAATAGGAGTGGTGAGGATGGGCACCCTTGTCTAGTTCCTGTTCTTAAAGGAATAGCTTTCAGCTTTTCCCCATTCAGGATGATATTGGCAGTGGGTTTGGCATATATGGCTTTAATTATGTTGAGATACTTTCCCTCTATACCGAACTTATAGAGGGTCTTTGTCATGAATGAGTGCTGAATTTTATCAAATGCTTTTTCAGCATCTATAGAGATGATCATATGGTCCTTGTGTTTGATTTTATTAATATGGTATATCACATTTATTGATTTGTGTATGTTGAACCAACCTTGCTAGTATTTTAGTGAGGATTTTTGCATCTATATTCCTCAAGGATATCGGCCTGTAGTTTTCTTTTTTGGTTGTATCTTTACCTGGTTTTGGTATCAGGATGATGTTTGCTTCATAGAATGAGTTTGGGAGATTTGCGTCTGTTTCAATCTTTTGGAATAGTTTGTAAAGAATCGGTGTCAATTCCTCTTTGAATGTTTGGTAAAATTCTGCTGTGAATCCATCTAGTCCTGGGCTTTTCTTTGTTGGGAGCCTTCTGAAAACAGCTTCAATCTCTTTTATTATTATTGGTCTGTTCAGCTTTTCTACATCTTCATGGCTCAGTTTTGGGAGCTTGTGTGTGTCCAGAAATTTATCCATTTCCTCCAGATTTTCAAATTTGTTGGCGTATAGTTGTTTATAGTAGTCTCGAATGATTCCTTGTATTTCAGACGAATCAGTTGTAGTATCACCTTTTTCATTTCTAATTTTTGTTATTTGAATCTTCTCTGTTCTTTTTTTAGTTAGCCATGCTAATGGTTTGTCAATTTTATCTATCTTTTCAAAAAACAACTTTTTGATTCATTGATCTTTTGTATTGCTTTTTGGGTTTCAATTTCATTAAGTTCTGCTCTGATCTTAATGATTTCTTCCCGTCTACTAACTTTAGGTTTGGATTGTTCTTGTTTTTCTAGTTCTTTGAGGTGCAGTGTTAGGTTGTTCACTGCCATCTTTCCATTCTTCTGAAGTGAGCATTTAATGCGATAAATTTCCCCCTAGTACTGCTTTTGCAGTATCCCACAGGTTTTGGTATGATGTATCATTATTTTCATTAGTTTCAATAAATGTTTTGACTTCCTGATTGATTTCTTCATGGACCCATATGTCATTAAGTAGAACGTTGTTTAATTTGCATGTGTTTGTATAGTGTCCAGAGTTTCGTTTGTTATTGATTTCTAATTTTTATCCATTGTGGTCTAAGAAAATACACAGATAATTCCAGTTTTTTTGAATTTGTTGAGACTTGATTTGTGACCTAATATGTGATCTATCCTGGAGAATGATCCATGTGCTGATGAGAGGAATGAATATTCTGAGGTTGTTGGATGGAATGTTCTGTAGGTATCTGCCAATTCCAATTGGTCTAGAGTATTGTTTAGATCTTGTGTTTCTCTGCTGATTCTTTGCCTAGATGATCTGTCCAATATTGACAGTGGGGTGTTCAGGTTCCCTGCTATTATGATATTAGTGTCTATTTCCTTCTTTAGGTCTAATAGAGTTTGTTTTATAAATCTGGCTGCTCCAACGTTGGGTGCATTCATATTTATGATTGTTATGTCTTCTTGATGGATCAATCCTTTTATCATTACATAGTGTCCCTCATTGTCTCTTTTTATGGTTTTTCATTTAAAGTCTATTTTCTCAGATATAAGAATAGCTACTCCAGCTCATTTTTCTTTTCTGTTTGCATGGTAAATCTTTTTCCATCCTTTCACTCTTAGTCTATGCGAGTCTTTGTGGGTGAGGTGGGTCTCTTGAAGGCAGCATATAGTTGGGTCCTCCTTTTTAATCCAGTCAGCCAGTCTATGTCTTTTGATTGGGGAATTTGAGCCTTTTACATTAAGAGTTGTTATTAAAAAGTGTTGATTTATTCCTAGCATTTTATTGATTATTGTTTGGTTTTCTTAGGTGGATTTTGTTCCTTTCTTTCTGATTTACTGTTTGTTTTCTGTATTTGTTCGTTCCTTAGGTTGTAGATAGCCTTTTTGTTTGTTTGTTTTCTCTTCCTGAATGCCATTTTTAGTATACTAGTGGGTTTAGATTTTTCTTGGGTTTTTATGGCAGTGGTCGTTATTTTTCAGGAACCAAACCTAGTACTCCCTTGAGAATTTCTTGTAAGGGTGGTCGTGTGCTGGTGAACTCCCGCAATTTTTGTTTGTGTGAGAAATATACTATTTACCCTTCATTTCAGAAGGACAGCCTTGCAGGGTATAGCATTCTTGGCTGGCAATCTCTGTCTTTTAGTATTTTGAACATATCATCCTATTCCTTTCTGGCTTTCAGAGTTTGTGATGAAAAGTCTGATGTTCGTGTGATTGGGGGTCCCTTATAGGTGATCTGACACTTCTCTCTTGCAGCTTTTAAGATTCTCTCTTTGTCTTTGAGTTTTGCCAATTTGACTATAACATGTCTTGGAGAAGACCTTTTTGAGTTGAATACATTTGGGGATCTTGAGCTTCCTGAATCTGAAGATCTGTGACTTTTCCTATACCTGGGAAGTTTTCTGCCACTATTTTGTTGAATATGTTTTCAATGCCATCTCCTTTTTCCTCCCCTTCTGGAATACCCATGACTCGGATATTTGAGCGTTTAAGGTTGTCTGATATCTCTCTCAGATTTTCTTCAATGCCTTTGATTCTTTTTTCTTTTTTTTTCTTTTGTCTGCCTGTGTTATTTCAAACAGCCCATCTTCAAGTTCAGAGGTTCTCTCTTCAACTTCTGCAAGCCTGCTGGTTAAACTCTCCATTGTGTTTTTTATTTCACTGAATGAATTCTCCAGTTCAGCAAGCTCTGCTACATTCTTTTTTAGGGCATTGATTTCCTTGTTCATTTCCTCTTTCAGGTCTTGTATACTTTTCCTCATTTCATCATGTCGTCTAGCTGATTTTCTTGTATCTTATTCAGTTTCCTTAGAGTTATCTCTCAAAATTCCTTGTCAGACATTTCAAGGGCTTCTTGTTCTACAGGATCTAGAGCTTGAGAGTTATTACCCTTTGGTGGTGTACTTTCTTGATTTTTCATATTTCTGGTATCTTTTCTTTGATGTTTAGTCATTGTGGCAGTCGGTTTCACAGTCCACATGTTTGACACTATTGTCTGACTAAGATGTTACTGGGGTTGCCAATTTGGTATGGCTACCTCAGTGTCTGCTCAGTTGACCACTAGTGCCTTGTGTGTGTGGTTTCCTCGGGTCTTGGGCCTCTCCAGGGAGCCACCTCTCTGGTCAGCATGCACTCGGCCGGGCTGCTGGGGTACAGGGTGGTACCGCAGGGTGTGTGGTCTCTGCCGAGCTTCCACCTCCCCTGCTGGACATCTCCCTGTTCCATGCACACTGGGCTGGGCTGCTGGGATGTGCGGAGGCACCTCAGAGCATGCGGTGTCTGCGGAGCTTCCACTTCCCCTGCTGGATGTCTCCCTGCTCCATGCGCACTGGGCTGGGCTGGGGACGGAGCTGGGTGGCAGCGGTGAAGCCTACCTGCTGGATCATGTGGCGGTGGCCCCACAGGTGTGTAGTCTCTATGGAGCTTCTGCCTCCCCTACTGGATGTCTCCCTGCTCCGTGTGCCCTGGGCTGGGCTGGGAATGGAGCTGGGTGGTGGCGATGAAGCCTACCTGCTGGATGGCATGGCGGCGGCCCCACAGGACATGTGGTCTCCATGGAGCTTCTGCTTCCCCCTCGCAGGGATTTTTCAAAAGTTCTCCATAAGCAGTTCCCAAACACTCCAGCTCCCTTTCTTCAGGAAAGTGGAACTATTTCAAGATTCCCAGAAAAATAATTTACTGTTGACCTGTTGGGCCCTGGTGTGGCCTAGAATTCTCAGAATGCTGGCTTTTGCCAGATCATTGGGTAGCTTGGACCTCATTCTTAATCTCAGGACCCATCCCATCCTACAGACTCAGACTGTCCTGGGCCTGAATCTGTCTCAAGAGTTCTGTATTTGTCCTTAGTTGGCATTAGGGTCACTCTGGTGGATCCACTGAAAATACAGATATTCTCATTGGAGGTTGTTAGAAAGTTTGTTTCCTTGGTTGCCAAAAAGCACCTGTAAAACATGACATGTTGAGGAATGGAAAAGGTAGAAAGGGGAAGAACAGGTAGCAGCTGACCTGTTTTCATGAAAAATCTTCAGGCTTTCAGTATTCCCTTTAATAATTTCAGTACAGAAGTCCTCCTTTATCTGCAGGGATATTGTCTAAGACACCCAGTATGTGCCTGAAACCGCAGATAGCAACGACTCTGATATATACTATGAGTGACTTTCATGTTCCTCCTTCACAACTTCAGGGGTAAAAGATTCCTTCTTACTGCATATCTTACCAATCTCAGCACACAGTTTTTTTTTTTCCCTTATCACAACAAGAACTTTCACCTTTTCACTTGAAGGAAGCACTTTATCACCTCTCTTTGGCATGCCCGAATTGTTGGCATCACTACTCTTGAGCTCTTTGACCATTATTAAGTAAAATGAGGGTGACTTGAACATAAGCCCTGTGATACTGTGACAGTCAATCTGATAACCAAGACGGCTCCTAAGTGGCTAACAGGTGGTGAGCGTCCACAGCAAGAATACACTGGACTAAGGGATGATTTGCATCCCGGGTGTGGAGAAGCTGAATGGTGTGAGATTTCATAATGCTACTCAGAGGGCCAGACAATTGAAAATTCATGAATTGTTTATTTCTAGAATTTTCTGTTTAATATTTTTTTGGGCCATGATTGACTGCAGGTAATTAAAACTGGAAAGCAAAGCCATAGATAAGGAGAACTACTGTATGTTACCCCACTTTTTAAATCAAAGAGGATAAATGAAATCGTATGACTCAGGAATTATGTAGTGGCCTAAAGAAGAGAAGCTACTTAGCAAGAACATGAAGGAGCCAAGGGACTGGTGGGACAGCAGGAGTCTTGAGTTCTATTTTGGGCTTGTGCAGGAATACAATGATTTGTGCAGCCGTCAGCTTGAGAGACCACATGGTGGCTTGTTATGTCATTAAAATAGTTGAAATAATCACGTCATACTAAATCTAGTCCAACTATTTTAGTCACTTTGACATGATCTGTAACTTGGAAAAGTGAAATCTTCCCTCCAGAATGGCTATCGCTTTTGGGGTGGCAGGGAAAATTTATACATCATCTCGGTTGTTATAATATTCCTACAAGGTCAATATTTTTTCTTTCCAATTAAAGATGAGGATATTGAGACTTGGCCAAAGTTACATGATTAGTTATGGGCAGACTTGGGATTAAATGCAGATTTGTCCAACTGCAAAGCTTGTATTCTAGCCCTTGGGCATCAAAGCTTTCGTCTTTAAACTGTTCTCCATTATCCAACTTTTTTTCCTTCAGTGCCTTTACATAATTTAAATTATTATTGTATTAGTCTGTTTCTGTTGCTTATAGTAAAATACTTGGAACTGGGTGATTTATAAGGAAATGAAATTTATTGCTTGCAGTTTTGGAGGCTGGGAAGTCAACAGTCCAGGGAACACATCTTGGTGAGGTGACTCTATAGCAGTGCAGGGTGTCACATGGCTAGGATGGCAGAGCAGAGAGAGAGTTAGCTCCTCATGTGCTCTCTTTTTAAAGGCCTCAGAATCACACCCATGACCACTATTAAACCATCAAATGATTACTTCATTTACTAGAGCATAGTCCTGTGATCTAATCACCTCTTCAACCCCACCTTTAAACGACCATAATAGGATTTCTCACCCTCTTAACACTATCATGGTGGTGACCAAGCCTCCAACACATTAAACTTTGGGGGGACACAATTCAATCCATAATAATTGTTGATAGGTTGTGTATTTCTGTGGGTTGTCTTATGTATGCCAGTGTTTTTCATCATTAGTACTGTTGGCATTTATCTAATTAGATGTACATTTAATCCTCACAGGCCTCTTAGTATGTCTCTTTTTTCCTTTCAGTCCCTTCCAGTAAAATAGACTGCCATGGGCTCATACCAACTCACAAGAGCTGATGGTTAAATTTTCAGGAACTTTGCAAGCATATTGTTAAATCACTGGTAATTTTAAGTATTCCATGTTGGGAGTATTTACACCACAGAAACAGGCAATAATTCTTTTTTAGGGCAGGATGGATGGCCTTTGTGTTGTAGGATGTTTGATAGCATTCCTGGACTCTATCTACTAGACACAAGTAGTCATAATGCCCCAGTTTTGAAAATAAAAATTGTCCTCAGATATTGCTGAATATCCCCCAGTTGCAAAATCTCCAGTTGAAAACTACTGACCTATACAATTAAGCTGTAAGGTTTTTGAAGCTCAAAATCTTTATGTGTATCTTAAAAATCCTGTGGATGTCTATGTCACTAAGGTCATTGGGTAAACACTAGCAAATACCACTATGGGGTCAAATACCATTGGGTTCATTCAGTAAACACTAAAAAATCCATTCTGATTTAAAGTTTCACAGCTGCATCACTAAATAACTGTGGGGCTTTGAGCAAATTACTTAACCTGGTAAGTCTCTGTTTCCTCATCTATAAATCAGGGATAATAATAGCTTCAAGTTCACTTGTGGAGTATACCAGCATTTGTGGAGCAAGTGGATTTCACAGGGCCTAGTTTTCCAAAGCCCTGTAGTTTCAGGTTTAGCCTAAACTTGGCATTACATATAGAAATGTTAACCTTGCAAAAGACAGGAAACTTTCTCCAGGCTAAAGTTTCTGTTGTAAGATAAGGAATTGTGGCACAGCAAGGTTGCTGGCTCAAGGACAGACAAGTTACTTGACTGATATGTAAAAATGCTATGGAAACTGCTGTAAGGAAAGAGAATGTTTGCTAAGATCAAGCTTTTGTTGGTGGATTGACTTAACCTTTCGCAAATTGCATTATGAAATATCACTTTGCTTATTTTACTAAATGTTACCAGCCTCTACTGTTAAGCTATAATTGGCCATAACCCCACCTATGTTCTTTTCCTGTAACTTCCTGGTCTGGAGAATAAATGCAGGAAGAGAACCCCAGTTCGTGGTTAATTTCCAAAGGAAGGGATGCCTCTCTCTTGAGGGTTCTGGGAAATTAACCCTTTTGGGGCCTCTCATTGCTCAGAAGAGATGGGCTTTGAGTAATCCTTTTTGTGGCTCCATCACCCAGAGGAAGAGAGGTGAAAAATCCATGTGAGGCAAAGCAACATTCACTGTTTCGAGAGTCAAGTGAGGTAATACACAGAATGTACTAAGCATAGGACCTAAACCCTGGTAGTCACTCAAGTAATAGATACATTTAAAAAATTTTAATAAATTAAATTCAGTTTCTATCTGAGTGCCTGACACATAGTAAGTGCTTCATAATATTTAACAAAGGGATAAATGAAATATTTAGCTGTCATGCAGGCATAGCTGCCTGTGAAAGTTATAAAAGTTATAAAACAAAAGAATCAAGGAAATATGTTGCCCTTGTGCCAACAGTGTTGTTCATTAATTCAGGTAAACTCAGGATCACAATGGTACTCTAGGTTTAGATCACATATATCTGTGTTGGTCTCTCTGATCCAATAATGAGTTTTAAGTATGATAGGAAGTGCTTAATCTATTGGGATTCAAGAGAGGAGAACACACACAAAAATTAATTAGATGCCTCCATCTTCAAAACTGCCTGGGCTGTTCACTGGCAACTTGATCACAGAAGTGCTCTCTGCAATCAGGAGAACATGATATGGGTTTTTTAGAGAGTGAGGTATTCTTGAAATGGAACCAAAATGGTTGGAAGAGAACTTAAAACTTCATGCAACCCTCTGGTTGCTATGTTTTCCCCACAAACAAACATTTAAAAAAGGTTGAACAGCATGTATAACATAATGAGTTGACTTCGGCAGTACTGATTGTGTAGATAGAGCATTAATACCCTGGCTGAGACATCAGGCCTATTAAAAACGTGACTTGAGGGGCTGGCTGGTTAGCTCAGTTGGTTAGAGTGTGGTGTTGGTGACACCAAGGTCAAGGCTTTGGATCCCCATACCAGCCAGCCGACAAAACAAAAATATGACTTGAGTCTTTTATGCATTACAGATGGACTTTCATATTCTTAAATGAAAAGAAGTACATCAATTGGGGTACCTGGAACAATATGAAGACAGGAGTTAAGTTAATGAAATGGGACTCAGGATGTCTGGATAACAAATCAAAGGGTAATAGGGTTGAGGCTTTGGGTTTATGCAAACCTGACTTGAATTCAGGGGTCTTGCACTGACTAGCTCTAGGACTTTGGCCAATTTATTCAATCTCTGTGTGTGAGTGTATGTGTATGTGTATGTGCGTGATGGTAATGATAATAATACCTAATTCATGGGGCCGTTGGAAAGATCAGGGTGATGTAGGTAAACTGATCAACATGGTACCTGATGTGTAGTTAGGGCTCAATAAATAGTAGCTATGCTTTTTTTGATATTCTGTCAACATCTGGCAAATATCTTTATTATTCTGGGCCTGTTTATGCTGTTGATACATGAGGGAATTGGATCTGATTAACAGTTAAATCTTTTCCAAAGAGCCCTAGAGTTTTGCTAGGGGAAGGTATAGGTAATTAAAACATAGAGCATTAGATGGGCTGGTGTAGATAGTGTGTGAGTGTGTGCGTGTGTGTGTGTGCACACATGTATGTGTGTGTGGTGAGGGGGAAATGGGCTTTCTAACCCAACCTCTTGGTTTAACCAGAGAACTTAACATTGGGATCTTTCTATGCATTTGAATAGAGTCTTGCTGCTAATAAACACATATTAAAATCACAGGACTATATGACTTTTTATATCTCCCTTAGCTTTAAAATTCTAGTTTACACACACACGCACACACACACACACACACACACATTCATTTCATATATATGTATATACACACACACATATATATGCAGCTAATATGTACTGAACACTTTCTATGTGCCATGCACTGTGTTAAGAACTCTCTATGAAGTATCTCTTTTAATCTGCACAAAAATCCAATGAAACAGGTACTGTTTTTATTCCCATTTTACAACTGGACTGAGGCTTAGTGAGGTTAAGTCACTTGACCAATGTCAAACAGCTAATAAAAAATTTTAGCCCAGATTAGCCAAACTTCAGAGTCCGTATGTCTCTCTGCTCTTCTAACTAATTAGCTGTTAATCTAGTGTTACATTGCCTCTCTTATCCTAAAATTCTGAGTGGATTAAGTGATTTAAAAATATAAATAAAATTTTCTCTATTCTAAACCTCATCCTCAGCCACCCTGTCTATTTTGGTACCATATTGACATTCATAACTGCTTGTGCTGGTTAAAGTTGGATGCAGTTGATTTCTACATTAGGTGTGTTATATGTGTTTATTCCAGTTTTTCAGTGTGCTCCAGTCATGTAGCAAATAGCAAATAGTCATGGCAAAATTATTACTAGGCAGGCACTGGGCTAGATACTGAAAACATGCTACTATGAAAAACATATGCTAGTTATAAAGTAATGGTTTTTAAACTCCTTCTTAAAGCAATGGGACTTTTAAAAAAATAAATATTTACAATAATGCTTATAATATTTATAATAATATTATATTATAATTATTATATATTATAATAATATAATTATATAATATAATATATTATAATAATATTATAATATTTATAATAATGCTTATATGGGACCCAATGTATAAAATCAGTGAACGTGGGGCTGCAGGGTAGCAGAAGCAACATCTGGAGTCTAGAGCCCTGCTCTCCAGGCCTCACCTTCATCCCGTTACAGCCACAGAGGCTTCTTTGTGGAACCCCAGGACAATCTGAAACAGAGTTTGAAAACCACAGACCTCCAGCAAAGCTTGGGCTTGCCAGACTCAGGTACCGATTGTCACTGACACTTTCTGTGGCTCCTGTACCATTGCTTTCTCCTGCGTGTCTTCATACATGTCTAGTGACCAGGGATAGATAGGTGATGTAGAACTTACCCCTGATAAGTTTGCTATTTCTCTTTTTTTAACTAATGAAAAATAATTCCCTCAACAACTGTACCTATGTCCCAATGAATGTTATTCTTTAAAATCCTGAACTGAGGTCAATTTTGCTGATATTTTTCATGATGTTTATGGAATTGCCTTTGAAACTCTTTTATAAGAAACTCTGCCTTTTCATCTTATGTCACACCTTAAATTAAAAACATTTTCTTAGTGCTGAGTATTTACCACACCAGATCTTTGCCAACATCCCCATTTTTTTTTTTAAAAGAATTGAATTGTATGGCTATCTTCACTTCTTTATTTTAATAAATATGTCACCAAGACTAACGTTTCCTTCGTTCACTAACATCTGTACATGTACATAACATATGTAAATTACATACCAGCCCCGCTTCTGAATACAGACTCGTCAGGGATTACACTCACGTAATCTTCAAAGCAGTCCTATGCGGTGAGTACCGATGATATCTCCATTTGACAGCTTTTTCTAATGCACAGAAAAGTTGGGTAACATGCTGAAAGCTACAAGCTAATAATTGGGGACATGAGAGTGTGACTACAGGGAGGTTGATCCCTGAGCCTCTTGCTTGTCCATTCTGTGGCCTCTGCAATGGCCAAGAACTGACCAAAGCACATCCCAAGGTTTTGGTCCTTAGATGCATCCTATGTCACGAACTGAGACAGAGTTGATTCACATGTAATGAGACAGTTGATTAACATTATCAAGTTGATTCTTATAATGTATTTCCTGGAAACAAAACAATGAAATTCCCTATAATAATCCCAATGAGCAGATACCAATGAGATAATTGAATGCAACTCAAATGATAAAACAAGGTTGAAAAAATTTCCTTCTCAGGGAGGCTCTTCCTGACTGTGCTAACAAAAAATATCAATCCGTCCCAACTTGTGACATTTCCTGTCTCTCTTCCCTAATTTGTGTTTTCTTCGCAGTACTTAATGCTTGCTAATATACTATATATCTTACCTTTTGCATCTTCTTTATTGACTGTGGGTCACAGTAGATGTAAACTCTGTGAAGCAGAGAGTTTTGTCTGTTTTGATCCCCACTGTATCTCTGGCACTTAAAGGAGTGCCTGGAATATAGTAGTTTCTCGATAAATATTTGTTGAAAGAATGAGTGAGTGAACCATGATGACTTTAAATAGGACTCAGCCTATTAAAAATCTATTTACTTTTAGTCTAGCCTCTCTTCCCCTCCAGATGTATGATCAGAGTTACGGGGAGATGCAGACAGAATGCTGAAGGCACCAGAATTAGAGTTCCAGGAGCCAGGTTCAAATTCTACTTCTGTCCCTGACACTGTGTGACTTGGGAGGCCATTTAGTCCCCCAGCACCAGTTTCTACAACTGAGAAGTGAAGAGGTTAATAGCTGATTGTTATGGAAATAAAGTTATTAAAAACCCTGGCCAGAAATACATGCTTAATTAATATAAGCTGGATCTGAAGCAAAACTCATAAGAGTATTAAAAGCTTTTCTCTTAGAAAACATTGATTTTAGTGAGGGATAAAAGCTACAGGCAGTGTGATGTTTTTACTCTCCTGAGGGGGCCCTAAAACATTTTAGCAATTTCCCTTCTGGCAAATGCCAGAATAAAAACCGGCTGCTTGGCACACCGTCCTGCCCCTCTTACTCAGGCCCACATCAGCCTGCAGAGCCTGGGGGAATCCAGGGCAGTTTCATAGATGCCTGGGGACCGCAGGTGCCTTGTGAGGGCTTCCACAACCTTCAGAGGCCAGAAAATTGTGTAGTGGGATGTCAGGGGACCTAAGTAATACTGTGGATTGAGCTAGCTGTGAGTGGGTTGTGAGAAACCATTCTTTAGCAAGTGCAGATTAATGCTGCATTTAACAGCCAGTTTTTATGCCTCCTGTACATGCAGTGCTAATATTAAAAATGGAAACTGAAATGAAATCAATCAGGATGCTGATGATGTTCAAGGTATGAAGTATAATGGTTCGTAATACCCCATGTTTTCAAATGAATCTTTACATTTCACTCCTTTGTGCTATGCCTGAGGTTAGTTACGAATTATGGAGGATAATTAAGGAGTAACGTTCTTGGTGGGACACTCTTTTGAACCAAAAAATGACAGTGGTGGGGAGAGTGATTAGGGCCAAGGTGAAACTGAGAAAGTGGTTTTGTTTGTGTGTGGGGTACCATCACGAGCCTTTATAGTTGTGACAAGATGAATGAAGGAAACCCATTAACCCCCATAGAACTGGATAAATACAATAAATTATATTTCCTAGGGTCCTAGGGGACTAGATGGTTTTAAACTGTTGCCTTTCAGGATTGTTTATTAACATCACTTTGGGACTTTCAAAGAATAATAGTGACGATGGCAGGATTGACATAATTAAGAACCATGTGAAGTGTCCTTTTTAAAAGGGAATACCTACAAAGCCATTTAAAGAAACTTATAAGCATGTCTTTAAGATGCCTTTATATAAAATTGCTATGAAATAGAGTCAGAGATTGAGATTGCAAATAAACCAAGATGGTTTTCCAAAGAGTGTTTTGCCCTATAGCTATTTTCTTGCAAATGTCTTGAGAAAAATAGCTGCTCTGGGAAGGCAGAGCAGTCCATGTTATTTTGAAACAGTGTGCAGTTCTGATCCTCCACAGACAGGCTGCAGGGTGATGACCATCTCTCGTTTGTGGGTATGGGCCTGGAGAAGGTGGGAGAAGAAGGTAAAAGGAAAAGGATTGCGCTAAGAAACAGAAAGTCAGGGTCCCGTCTACTCTTGTCGCCATGTGACCTGAGTCAGGTTTCTTGACTGCTCTGAGTTTCAGTTTTGTCTTCTCTAAAATGCCTAGCCCACATATCATAAGGCCTTTTGTGAAACTCAAATAAGGTACTGTCTCCAAAGACACCGAGAGGCCAGTTAGCTCAGTTGGTTAGAAGGCAGCCATATAACACTGGATAAGGAAAATGTGGGATACATAGAGGAATACTACTCAGCCATAAACATCAAGGAAATTCTGCCATTTGCAGCAACATGGATGAGCTTGGAGATAATTAGGCTAAATGAAACAGTCCTGGTACAGAAAGAGAAATCACAATGTTCTCACTCATAACTGGGAGCTGAATTCATAAGTAAACAAATAAACAATAAAAAGAGAGAGAAAGAAAGAAACAGCAGTCACAATAATACATTGAACTTTTAGAAGGCGAGAACAGAGCTGTGGTTACTAGAGGTGGAAACTGGGAGGGGAGGGGCAAAGGGGAGGGAGGGGGGCTAAGGGGAGGGAATTGGTCGAGGGACAGGACACAAGGAACGATTGTGCATTGTAATGATGAATAAGCTAACTACCTGATCTAACCACCACACATTCTACACAATTATTGATAATCAATGTTGTACCCCACAAATATGTATATATAAGAAAAGACACTGAGCGGTTGTAAGATGAAATACCGCCATGGCAGAGGATAATATTTTTCATATGGTTTGAACCCTAATCACCTCTTGCCTCTTTCCTACAACTCACAGGTACCATTTATCTAAGTAGAAGCGTTGACGGGGAGAGAAATAAGATGGGACAGACACCTGAGCCATGAAAGCTATTGGGCAAACCACGAGAACCTGGCCAGGACTGAGCTGATGGCATTCTAGAAGAAAAGGAACAGGATGAAGAGTGGTACAGAGTCATACTAACGGCCCCGCAGTAGAGTATTCCTCCGTCACGCCTCTGTTTGTATCATTTGGAACACTTTTGCTTTTGTGGATAATGAGTTACAGTCTCTTTAAATTGTAAGATTAAACATTTGCATGCATGGAAACACCTTTTAGAGCAGTAATAATTAAAGGGAATGGGGGAAGTCATACTGACTGAGTGAGTGCAATACTATGGACCTGGCACTCGAATGGCAAATATAGGTTTGGTTGGTCCTCATCAAAAATTCGTCATTCCCTGAGATGATCGTCAGTGAAGGAGCAAATGGGAATGTGCCCTCTGTGAGAGAATTCTGGCTCCCACCATGCTTCTGGGCACAGGACTGAGGCTGTGGCACAGGGACAAGGGAACCAGCAAAAGGACAGAGTAGTTTTTATCCTCCCCAAGCTTGAAACCTCCACCGAGAGATTGATGAACCACATGTACATGTCATGTGTACATTGACCAAAGCTCATTAAGTCTCTCAATAAAACAAATATTTGCTTATTTGCTGATGTGAAAACATTAATAGAAGTACTTTCTGAATAGATATGTATGAAGATGTTGTTTAGCTATACAAAAATATGAAAAAAACTAAAATAAAAGCAAGATGATAGATTGTGAATAGTGGTTTCCTCATGTGGGAGAGAAGGGTGTGAGAGAAGGTGTGAGGTGAAATCACTTTGTGTCAGACCCAAACAACACAGCGCCAGAAAGGCATGAAGGAAGGGACTTGTGCTTGCTTGTCTGAAAAAACAACTGTTTCCAAGGACCTTCTAAAAACCTACCAGAAAACCCTTATGTCTTCCATCTCCTTCACACATCTCCTGCTTTGCACGTATGCACATGTTTCTGTGACAAAGATTATCACTGAACATTCTTAAAACTGCAGAAATTCAGATAAGGTCCTCCGAGAAGAAACTGCCAAGTCATGGCATCTCATCCAATAAACTGATGACAAATCTGACTCTGAGCCTCTGAAACCCATGCACTCTGTTTCCAAGAAGCTAATAAAAGCTTTCTTTCTCCCTTCTCAGACTGAATGCATTCTGGATGATAACCATGTATTCTATTCCCAAATAAATTCAACATATTTGGGGATTTTTTTTCTAATGTGTTTTTTCTAGATTAGCAAGAGTTAGGTTAGCAAGGGGGACAACATAGGGAGATACTACTTCGATGTAAATTACTGTCAGTGTTCTAATTCTGTAGGTTGGTGTCTGAATCAAGAGAATTCATTGTATTGTGAGAATAAACCAACAATAAGGTAAAATGAATTAAGATGAAATAGAACCATACATGAAACAAAGATGATGGCATTTTATGAATTGAGGATTAGGATTAATCCAATTCTGCACACTTGGTTACTATAAAAATAAATGAAGAGACAAATAAATGAACAAATATAAAAATAGCCAATGGAATGAATGAGTGAATGGTGTATCTCTTTTAGCACAATAATTTTTTGTTCTAGTAATGGATCTGATGACCAAGATCTCTAATGACCTGGTGTGATGTATTTGGTGGAGGTTAAATCTAGTTTATGGGGATGTTAGAATAAGGAAGGGTGTCGTGATTAAATAATAGAGAAGTTTCAACTATTCTTTTTACAGTATTAGTTTCTTCATGCAATAGGCATTTATTTAGCTCCTACAAGTATACTGGCACTGTTTTAAGTCTTCTGGTCCAAATTTTACCCCTACAGTCTTATTGGGGTAAAACATCCATAAGCAATTCATACCTGCTAGAAAGGAAAACATGTCATAAACCAGGTGAGGATGTGAGATGAAAGTCTGGAGCAAAGATGAGCAGCAAGGACTAGGGAAGTTTTCAAGGAGAATGTGGGGGTGATGTGAAGGATGAATGAATTTTCCGGGGGTTTCAGTTTTTCTCATTTTCATGACATGGGTGGGCATTAGTCCCTTCAAATAAGGTTTGTGTTAGGAAGTTGGGAGAGTTTTAGGGAACCAGAAAAATCTGGCCCCTAATTCTCTGATTAAAGAGGAGAATCATGACTATTAAGAAATAACTTCCTTTTATTGTAAATTTACACTGATTACTTTTTCCTTTTTTTTTTTTTTTTGGCTGATTTTTTTTTCTTTTAATGCGGTCTTAAGGACTAAATAAATTGTTTGTGAAACTGAGATTGACCCATGATTCTTTGGAGATTCTTAAGAAAGTGAATCAATTTTGCATGAATTTGAAAAGATATTTCCAAGCAAAACTGTGAAGAACTTGGCTGAATTTTCTAATTTTAATATTTTGGCACATTACGCAAGCAAATAAAGGTCTCATTATCATATACACAGAGTCTCTCTATATAAAAGTCTACTTGTCTGTATATAGACACACATATGTGTATATCTATAAATGTAGGTGTAATAACCGAAACTTTATTCTGGAAAGTAGTAGTATGCATAATATACTACAAGAGCAGTATTTCAATGCCAGTTACTATTTAGTCTTGAACAAAACTATATGAAATATGCCACTTATCTCTTTGGGTTAAAAGACATTGAAATGTGCTTAGGATGATTGAGAAAATCATGCCTCAAAGAGGAAGAAACTTTAAGAACAAATACATAAATGATAAAAATAGTCATTTCAGTTTAATAGTTTACAGTTTGGAATACCTAGCAGGTTAGAGTTTATTAACTTTGGGAAAAGTTGGGGAGGAGGTTGGCAGCTATTTGATGGGACAGCTTTTGTGACTTCTCTCCAAAGTGAGGAAATTTCCATTTGATACATTGCTCATTTCTTTGTTGATTTTACCGAAGCTGTTATTTATCTAATCTTCACAGAATAGTTTCCACTTAAACAGAAAAAAAAAAAAAACAAAAAAACTTGGAAGAGTCACCATTTAATCTTTCTTTCTCTCTTTCTTCCTTTCTTGTAAATGTTACCTTATTTAAAAATCACATGAGTCACATTCATCAACTCTTCTTGACAAAATCTTTTTTAGTCCGGAAGGTTCCTAATGAAACAAGTATGATTAGAATCATCAATCATGCCAAAAATATGAGCTAGCATAATTCTACTTTTGGTGATAAGTGGTAGTTTGTATTTTGACTTCTTCATGACATGGCTGTTAAATGTTACGAGTAGATTATAATGGACATGGTGCTTTGTTAAGTCTGAAGTAAGGTATTTCTCCACATGGGAAGAAATCACTATTTTTTAAGGATTAAAGGGTTATTAATCCAGGGACACCTTATTGATATTCACTGAGAGTTGGGAGAGGTGAAAGACTATTCTGGAAAATTAGGTTTGTGAGGAGTTCCTGACTAAGCAAGATTTAGGGCTTAGCCATCCTCAGAGCCCCCCTTCAGTCTAGATCAATCCTTGCCCAGCCTCAGAGTTATTTGGACAGAGACCATGGTCAGACCGGCAGTGGAAGGGAACTCTTCCTCATAGATGCTTTGCATGTTGTGCTTTGTCCTAAGCACTGATAACACGAAGAAAAATACTTGGGGTGAATGTTTTCCCACAGATTTCTAGTGCAAATTTAAATCCTCTGAATGACGGGGATCTTGCAGAAGGAAATCACTTTCCTGCAGAGTGAAGTCAGTGGATAATAGTGCAGCTTCATTATGGTAAACAAATTGGATTACCCTCCATCACAGGACACAGAGAGAACACAGTAGTTCCACTATCACTCTTGGATTATAACATGCAAGCCCAGCATTATGGGAAAGACAGAAGCTGATCTGAGCTTGAACGAGGCTCACCACAACTTGAAGCCTGCTGATGGTAGCCTCATTTAGGTTTCAAAGCCAGAGATGAGTTCCAGCCACAGCTGCCTGGCTTCGCTCCTCAGTCCCATGGAGTGAAAACAGTTCAGCCACTACTCACCAGTGGGCAGATGGCTCAAGATGAAGAAGGAGGCTTGGCGGTGATGAAATGGGCAGGGAGAAAGTGATGGAGAAAGACGACCACCACGTGGATCACTTGGAGGGTGGGAAAAGATGACTGTAAATAAATGGGGACAAGTCATTCATTCACTGTTCAGCAAGCATCATGAAGCTGTTCTTAAGGTATCAGACTCAAGTTATGACTGGGGGTTCAGAGATAAATGACATGGATCCAGCTCTTTTGGAGGCCAATCTGGTGAGGTTAGTGGTAGAAACGAGGAGGTTGAGGGGCGACTGATGATATAAATAATTACAGTGTATAGCAGTTTTCTTTTATCCATGGGGGATACGTTCCAGACCCCAGTGGGTGCCTGAAAATAGTACTGCCTTCTATTGCCATCATTTGAAACACATTTCTGTTCATGTCTTCCACCCACAAATTTAATGCCTTTTCTGTATCAAGCACTTATCGTGCTCTATGGATGAAATTTTGCAATTTGGGGTGTGACAGCAAAACTGGCACAAATTTCTTTTTCCTTCTTCACAAATTTCATGGACAAAAGATTCATTCTTACCATAGATCTCAGCAACCTCAGCAAACAATTTTTTTTTTCTTTTCTTATTGTATCACCTTTTTACTTAAAGGAAGAACTTTATACCTTCTTTTTAGCATATCCAACTTGTTAGCATCACTAATCTTGTGCTTCTGGACTGTTATTAAGTAAAATGAGGGTGACTTGAACCCAAGCACTACAATACTGGTGACAGTCTATCTGATAACTGAGATGGCTACTAAGTGACTCACAGGCAGGTGGCGCATACAGCATGGACATGGTGGACCAAGGGATGAATCACATGGTTGGGGGTGGAGATGGAGTGGGACAGCTCGAGATTTCATCATGCTACTCAGAATGGTGTGCCACTGAAAACTTATGAATTGTTTATTTCTGGAATTTTCCATTTAATATTTTTGGACCATGATTGACTTGGGGTAACTAAAACCTTGAAAAGCAAAACCGTTGATGAGGGGAGACTAACGTAACGTGTATGCAGCTGTGCTAGTGCTTTTCAGGGTGGTATGGAAGACGATGATCAGTGGGTGGACTGAGGCTGGTTTTCAAAAGAGTGACATCTAAGCATACTTCAGTTATAGTCAGATGGAGGGTGATGGCTGAGTACTGGGGAAGGAAGTAACGAGGGAAGAGCATTTCAGAAAGACCACCATGAAAAAACAGGGAGCCATATGCACAGGAGGAGGGTGTGGTGGGAGAAAGGAAATGTTCAAGGCATGTGACCAGAGGGGGGACAGAGTGGGAGCATCTGGAGGAGGAGATTCAGGACAGAGGGGACAGTATGGCTGTGCTGTAATTATAGAGATAGGCTCCTAGTTACATAGTGAATAAATAGTTCCATGAACTGACTCCTAAAAGAATGACTAGAGCTTTGGTTCTAAACACTCACCGCATACTGGAATTGCAGGGAGACCTTCAAAGAGCACAGAAGCCTTGGTCTCCCTTCCACCTGAGAGGTCCTAGCCCAGGTGGCCTGGGAGGCAGGCTGGGCGTGAAGGTTTTCAAAAGCTCCCCAAGTGACTGTACAGTATGGCCATGGTTAACAATAAGAATTAACTTTGTGCCTTCATTTTGTCATAAGCAGAATGAGGAAAATAATATTGTCTAAGCTTAGGGATTAAAGAGTTAATGCATGTGAAGATAGAGCAATCCCTGGCAAGTCCCTTTCTCTTACTTGGGAAGTAAAATATGACTACCCCATACACCATGAGCTGACATTTTGAAACTTCTGTTGCCTAGATATTTGGGTCCAGGGGGTCTTTAAAGTAAGGATCAAATGGAAATAATAACAGTATTGTTCATGGAGAGCTTACAGCATGTCATGCTATGTGTTAAGCATTTTATGTATGTGATCTCATTGAGTCTTTACAATAACTCATATGATATAAATATTCTTAATCCCATTTTATAGAAACAAAATTGAGGCTTGAAAAGTTTAGGATCTTGCCTAAGTTTACACAGAAAGTAAAGGAGACAGGGTCTGTCTGATTGCAAAACCCGGGCATTTAACAATGTTGTGCAGAAGGCCAAAGTGGTTATAAAGAAAACACTGGATAGGCAGTGATGAGTGTTGACTCCTTCCTGCCTTGATTTTCACCTTCTGGTCTAGCTCCACCAGCTTCTGCCCGGATCTTGAGTTGCCACGGAAACTGCCACCATAGTGTTCATCTTTTTGGCCAGTGGTCTCCAAACTCTTCTCATCATATACTCCTAAGTGAGAAATTTCTGGTCAGGCACCGAAATATATGGGTATTTATTTAAACATTATATACATATTCCATTAGATTGCTTATTATATATGTTTTAAAACATAAGGAAAAGCTAATTTTTTTTAAAAGGATGAGATAAAATAAACATAAAAGTTCTAGTGTTTTAACACTACATCACCCCCTGGGGTGAATGAACCCATTTTGGAGACCACCAGGGTCTCTAGAGGGTTCTTATTTCTTTTTTCATGTGAACTTTGGGCTCCTTTCTCCTTTAGTTTTAAAAAGGGAAGATTATATTTATTTTCAAAGTGGTATCAGCTTGGAAACTAAGTGAAAAGGAAAAAGTTCCAAAAACATATATGTAATTTCTTAACTTGATTTAACTAAAGCCCAGCCACAGCTAGCATGGCTGGGCAGTTTACAGGACTCCAGTACCCTATTCCTTTTCTGCATCTGGACTCTTAGATGGGGTGGTGCTCAGGAAAACATACAGATGGTGCACCGGCTGCATCTGTCTCTGATAGACTTATACTCTAAGGTAACAATTGTGTGTTCTGTAAGTGTTTGGAGGTCTATACTTTTCTACTTGTTTTCTTTATTGGTTTTCTAAGATCCCTTTTTGAAAGATTCCAATACGGTCTTGATAAAATGAATGGGAAAGAGGATTTCTTATATCATCATTTGTTGGGGATGAGCAGAAGGTCAAAAACATTAGCTCTGCTCATAGCTGCAGGCATTGTGGTTCAGGATCCCAGGAATTGTTGGTAGAGTTGGGACAGACCAAGAAAATCCAGAGTGAAAGAGTGAAACAAGTGGAGGTGGCATCAGGGCTTTCTGTGACAAGGTCGCATGGCTTTGTCAGAAATCTTGATTCATCCTTGTCTATCTACTTGCATTTTAAACTTTCAGATACTATGCCCTATAATTCCTTAAAGCAGTGTAATAGAAGGGTAGAAATTTGGATTTCAGTTCTAAGAAAGCAGTTTTGTTGTTGATATTGTAATTGAAGAAAATCACTTGATACTTTTGCATTCTTGGGGAGTTAAGAATATACAAACAAAGCTGAGGATTAGAAAATTCTAAAGCAATGGTTACTAAACAGAACTGTACAAAGATATTTATGCAATCAGACAAGCAGTTAGAAGAAGCAAAATGATTAGTTCTCTGCATGTGCAGTCAGTCATCTTTTCTATCTGAGGATGAAGAAGCAGATGGTCTTGTTATCAGTTTGCATATTTGTCTGTAAAAAAGCAAACACCACAGGTGTAAGAACTACATTCCGTTCCACACAGCACACATGTAAGAATCTGGCTCTGGGATTGTGATGATAGATGCTGCTTATAGAGCCTGACATCATTTCGCTACATTCCAGGGTATGCTGAATCTCTGAGCAAGAAACCACCCCATTTCTAGTAACCACACTCCAAATCCTTTTGTCCAAGACCTCATTGATGTTGCCCTTGGAGGGTGTTCTCTAATGATTCTTTGGCTTTACTTATTTACAGATGATTATAAAATAATTACCATTGTCTGGCACTGTGTAAGGCACTTGCTCAATGAAACATTTTTGGTCATGCACCCTGAGTGGGCACTTTGACTTCAAGGTGGAGAAACATGATGTTATTAGTAATTCCTGCCTCATGGAGTTATTTTGAGTACTGAATAACTGATATCTATGAAGTCTCAGCACCACTTGTCTGACATCCAAGGCAAGCAGTCACAGAATTCATGCCCCAAATGGGTTTACTTTTGGTCATTGAGCACACACACAAATTTTGGCATAGTGTATGAGCTAGTCTACTTCTTTGACTCTAGTCATGGATTCTGACCTACTAGAGCCCACACAGGAGACGGACTTTCAGGAGTGGCTCTACTGCCCTGCTCCATTGGACACTTCCCTGGCTTTGTGCAGTAGCACTAACTCTTATTTCTTAACCTCGTGGTGCTTCGTTGGCCATCCTTTAGGTTTGGCACCCGACCTCTTCCTCTTTGGACCTCCCATCTCTTTTTCTCCTTCCTTACTGCTACTTGGTCCTTGTATGTCCTTCAGTTCCTCATCCCTAAGGGTCTGATCTTGTGCTGGCCTGCAGTCCTTGGCTCTGCCTGTTGCCTGCTGGATGTCACCAGGGCATCCAGAAGGGATTCCTCTGGAGGGAGGAGGAGGGGCAAGGGGAGAGAGGCCTCCACACTGGTCTGCCCTCAGTGTGTCGTGTCCACATGATGGTCACAGTGGCTGGATTATAATCTCATGCATCTGTATTGCTTTTCCTGCCAAAAGACTGCTAATCCATCTCAATTATTCAATTTTATGGTGAACCTCATGAGGAAGAAAATAGAGGAAAAAAAATCTGATCCCCCAAATCGTGTGGTTATCTCAGCACAAGGGAGAGAAAGGATGCTTAATAAATTATGGTTATTACTATTTATATTAGTTTGCTAGGGCTGCTGTAACATTCTCTAGCTTTCCACAATCTATATCACTCCCTGTATCTTATTCCTTGATCCACACGTTTTCATTACTTACTGGCCTGTGAGTCTTAACTTTGTCAGCTCTTTTAGATAGGGGAGGGGGGAGAAAAAAGGAAGTTGAAAAAGCAGTAAGGAGAGGCCTGGAATTGCATACGTGAGATTATATAATGCAAAATCCTAGGAGCACTAGACTCCGGGCCTGGCCGACAGCAGAATCCATCAAGAACAACACAGATTGTGAGTGGGAGAAGAGAGGAAGGAACCAGGGGAGAGGTACGGATATCTATAAGGTGTTACCTCCCAGGCATTTCACCCACATTATCCCATCTAATAAGCTTAAATATCTCCCACCAACCAGGTATTCTTATACCATTTATAACTTAGAAAAGAGAGATTAGAAGGATAAATAATTTGCCCAAGAAATGAGGACTAGGGAAAGAGTGGGATCTCAAACCTAGGGATATGTGATTCCAAAGCCAAAGCTTTCACTCTTTCCCACTACACCCGTTTTCACTTTTTTTTTTTTTTCCTGTACCAAGTCCAATTCTGGAGAAAACAAAAATAATTTTTGGCCACATTCTTTTGAATCCAAAATGAAAGAAGCTTTATTGACTATCATAGAAGAATATGTATATAATGCAACTAAAATTACCCATTTTAGTGAGGAAATTGGAATTTCTTTTGGCCACTAAAATATTAACCACTCAGATGTAGAAATACCGGCCAAAAAGCAGATCTAGGTGGGTCCAAGTGAGAGTTACTCGGAATACACAACATGAGGCCATTCTGGGCTGAAAATTATGGGTAAAATCAATAGTATATCCCTGATTTTTACCCTAAAAACAAAGTTACAGATGCCACAGAAGAGGAGACATGTCGCTACTTTGCTTGCAGAAATATTTTACAGTAAAGCCACTGAACAGCTATTTAGAATAGAAAAAATGGTCTGTGGTAGATCTAACCTAAGTTACCAGGAAAAGGGAGAGATTGAGAGGGTTGGTTAATGATATAGTGAAGTATCGATGTGGGGGAGAGAATGTCTTACAAACAAAGCATTTCCAGAAATCTCCCCAGAAATATAAAAAAAAGAGAAAAAAATAGGTCCCATTAATAAATTTACAGGAATGATAAAATTATGTCTGAAATTATGTCTTTGGAAAAGATAAAAACATCCTTTTAATGTGTGGTTAACAAGGCACTGTCATAAAGCAAAATGTAAACAATTAGGATATAATTAAGAGCCTATAAAAGAAGCCCTTGATAAAAGGTAGTTAAAAGACCACTTAGCATGTTTGGACATAACTATAGTAGGAATATGTGTTTCTATTAAGATGTTGGTGACAACAGCAGTTAAAAGTAATTGTTGGCCTCTGAGGACTGTTTTGAAAATCCATAAGAAGTGAAAAGTGGTAACAAATTCGTTTTACTGGTGGGCTTTATAGTAGTGCAGGAACTCATGAGAAGCCTGTTTTACATCAAGCATTTCTTTGGAAAAGTTAAATGACTTGGGTAACTCACTTGTGCTGGGTAATCCCTCTTTGTCCCTCCAGATCGACTTTTCATCTTCTTCACCCTGTTCTGTGCCCTGGAAGGTGGACCTGTATGGAGTGTATCAATGTGATTCCCTTGCCCTTTGACTTCTAGTTGAGTTTCGCCAATGGAGGCAGCAGCAGGAGAGAAGAGGTCAGAAGAAGAGTATGCTCAGGGTGTTGATTCTCTCGCTAGCTCCCTGCTGGGCCATGGGTAGTCAGTGACTTTGTTTCTCTACCCAAGGCCACACTGCTTCTGTGGGTGGAGGGCTGGAAGGTACTTTCCTACAGTTCTGGGTGAGTTTGTACAACCACCCTAAGGGAGGTAAGAGCTACTAGCTGTTGGTGGTTCTCGTGGGCTTTAGATGAATTCTTCCTGCATCTTTGCACCTCATCCCTTTATAAAGCTCTTCTCAAATACCCTGTTTGAGTATGCCCTCTGTTTTCTGACTGATAAATCACTGAACATCAACTTTGATCTTTGCATAGTGATTTTTGAAGAGCTGCTTCATGCAGCTTTTCTAAGGGCTTACAGAAAGAATTTTAAGTAAATTTTCAAGTTAGAGTAGAGCAGTAAAAGTATTGTACGTAATACTATCAGCCAAAAAACAAATACGGAAGCTGCCTTGAATGAAAGGAAGAGCAGCCATATGAATGCTCATGACAAAGACCCTGCGGGATGGGCGGCCACAGGAGGATTCCCAGTGGCAGACTTTGCCTGCTCGTTTGGTTTCCTTTCCTGGATTAATGTTCTTTTCCTTGGGCTGGCCAAGACAGCCTTGGTGTCAGGCTTCCAGCACATGCCATGGTGCAAGGTGGAAATTAAGAAGATTCTAGATGAAAAAAGCATGGGTTATGGCCAATAGCACATGCCACTTCTTATGAAATGTGGTAAATCCCTGTGAAATATTTTCCATCTGAGGGTGCTATAGACTGAATGTTTGTGTTCCCCAAAGTTCGTATGTTGAAACCTAATCCCCAGTGTGATGGTATTTAGAGGTAGGGCCTTTGGGAGGTGATTAGGTCATGAGAGTGAAGCCTTCATGAATGGAATTAGTGCCCTTATAAAAGAAACCCCAGTGAGTTTTCTCACCCCTCCCACTCCCTTCCACCATGTGAGGACACAGTGAGAAGACATAAAGCCATCTATGAACCAGGAAGTGAGACTTTACCAGATACCAAATCTGCTGGCACCTTGATCTTGGTCTACACAGGCTCCAGAACTGGGAGCAAAAAATGTTTGTTATTTATAAGCCACCCAGTCTATGGTGCTCTGTTAAAGCAGCCTGAATGGACCAAGACAGGAGGTATCTCTAGAAAAGACCCTAAAATTACCCATCAGCTTTGGTTCATATACCCAAGTTCACTCCTTGTTTAAGGTGTTGGTTGGAGAAGAATGATTTGCACAGGGTATGGACAATTGTGACACTAGATTGTCATTAGTTGCTTTCATTCAGCAGGATTCCAAAATACTTTCCACATTTGGGGAGAGAATGAGCAGCTACTGCAAAGGCAAATCACAGTCTCTTTGACATGAAACTCTTCAGAGGTGAAATAAGGATAGCTGCTTGAAGGGTACGCCACAGTGCTGAGCAACAGGCAAGGAACAAGGCCTGGAAAGAAAAGTCCCCTCTCCCCCAACTCTTGAAGCATAGCATGAATCAGAGACAGCATCTCATAAATACTTAGCTGGTCTCTGGCCAGAGCAGCAGGGTTAACACTTTTCCAGTGCTTTTGGCCCCTGGTATAAACCACATGAATTGCTGCTACCATTGCCTTTTCCTGGCATCCCTCAGCCCCAGGGAAGACCTCAATTCTGTCCACTCCTGTTACATCACAGGGCAGCCCAGGTTTTGTTTATAAACTGGTTCTGCCTTGAATATGCTAAACTTGGTGGGAAGCTATTATTAGGAATCATTAAATATAAAATATTTAAAAAGGTTAAAAAGCAGCCCTAAAAAGGAAAAATTGGTTGTGCTTTTAATGTGCTGAGTGAGGCTGCTTCTCTAGGCAGTTTCAGGACTTTCAGTACGTATGGCTTAATTATATCTACATTTGGGGAGAAGGCTCTTGGACAACTGATACGTCACTGTTACGAAATGACCCAAGTCATTCTAGGACTCATTAGCTCTCGCCATTTTTGATACAACAGGGAGGCCAAAGGGAAAACAGTAAAATCCTAGGGCTCCCTCCAAAAGAGTCATAATAAGAGACAGATCCTGTGGGATCCTTGATTTCAATGCCTTCCTCAAGGGGACAGTAGGCAGGCCGCTGAGAGAAAACTTGAGAATGTTTTTACATCTTATAAACACAAACTGTATGAATAAAAGCACTGACACTGTGAACCATATGACCTTGTATATTCTGTTTTCTTTTTTCTCTTTCTCCTGGAGAAACAAGGGCATAAAAAGGCAGAGAAGTTGCTAGTTATCAAACAGAAATAGTGTTAGATCCAGCATTCCTTTTTTGGAGGTAGCGTTATCTCTGTATCTTTCCAAGTTTTGCAGGCTCGACAGAATGCTGCTCAGAAATGAACAGTCTGTATGCAGGCAACGCTCTAGCTATAATCCCTTATTTAGTAGGAAAATAAGAAATCACTTTTGCATGATTTGATAGCCTCTGCCATAATATCATATTACTGAAAAACATAGTATAGTTTCCTTTTCATAGTCCCAAATTGTCTTGCTTAACAATGTAAGTAGGAATTTAAACTAGGTCTTAACTCAAACTTAAAACAAATATTAAAGTAGTTATGATTTAAAGCCAAATAATCTGTCCTAATGCATTTCCCTTGTGGGAAGGTACAGAGCAATTTAAAAGATTTTACAAAAATAATTAATTCTACCTAAAGGAAACAGAAATCTACAATTCCTTTTAAAGCGATTTCCATTTCCAAGGAGTTGAAGGAGGCAGTCTATGTTGGCCAACTCCATCGGCTGCATGGTCTGACATGGTAGAGGCAACCCAACAGGGTATTTTTCCAGTTTTGATGTCATCTGAGAATCTTTTTTTGTCCTTAAACAATAAGCAAATCAAGTTACGGCTGAATGGACGTATTGCTCTGGTATTTTAATGTATTACAATTTACAGCAGTATTTACTTCAGTTCTTGGCTTGCTGACACTAAAATTATCTTAAACAGGAATTATAACATAAAATTAGATTAGATATACTTCAACAAGTTTAGCTCTAACAATAAATATATACAAATTCTGAAATGAGGTACCTTGCCATTTTCAGCCAGTGCGTAAAGTAATTACACATTCTGTGGAGATAACACATTCCGTTTCTTATTGTGCCGCAAGCTGGTGAGACACCTCTACCGCGCATGCTAATGCTAATTAGCAGATAAAGTGTAAATCTGAGGAAGCCTCAAATTCTGTTGCGTTGCCAGTTTTCCCCTGTTGGAAATTGCAGGCTGAATTTCCTCTCATTCCGACTTGGCCCATTCAGGCATCGCTTGAGATGTCTTTCTTCGGTGCACTTTAATCCATCAGATCTGTTCCTCATTGAATGCCTCACTGTTTGTTTTTAATTCAGCAGACTCAAACAGTTTCCTCTATAACTGCCTTTTATAATCAATCATAGGAGAATTTTGAGTCTGCAGAACAATAGGTGGGGATGACATGTTTGTTCCACGCTCCCTCATCCCTGTCGAGGAGGTGTTTTTGTTTAGCTGCTAATAAAGTGGCATTCTGAAATATGTTCCTGAACCAAGAGGGAGAGTGGTATGCTCTGTAGCAAGCTTTGTTTCCACTTATGCATCCAGAGGCCTGGGACTAGAGGAGCACACGCCCCAGGGACTCCAGTTAAAATCAGCATTCAGAGGGATGCTAATGTTTGGAAAAGGGAGAGACTGTCCATTCTGTCCTGTGGGGTTGCAGAGACCCAGAAGGTGTGGTCAGTAACCTCCAGGATTTCAGAACTTTAATTCTACTCTGCTGTAGACTACATGCAAAGCTTCAGGCACATTCCAGAACCTCTTTGCCTCTGTACCCTGGGCCCAACTCTACCTTTGAAGTCAGCGGGAGATCATTTATGCAAAGTTTTTGCTTTGAGCTGTTGGGCTTGATTTAATTTGTATTTACATTCTGGGCCTACAGCAAATATCTTTGGTTTCATAAATTAAGATGTGCTCATCAAGACCCTCGCACACGCCTTTCTTTATTTCCACCTGTCTTTTTGACTTCTGCCTCTACATCAGTTACTCACTAAAAAATCTCCCCTTCCATCACCTCCACCTGTGTGTCCTCAGCTCTGTCCACATTTACAAAATACCTATTGCACTCCAACCAATTGGACCAAAGATGATCATCAGCAGGGTATGGAGAAGAATCAAAAAGGCCTAGAAGGAAAAGTGGTTCTGGAACATTAGAAATTCAGTGTAAGAGCACTCTCTTTTTCTATGTCTTCTTAACAACAGGCAAGGGTTATCAATGGTGCAGTTGCTCAAAAAAATCAACTATGAGGTTAATTACTGATGTATGATAACAAAGACAATTTTGTTGAACCACGATGTTTATATTAGTCAGTCTGAGCTGCCATAACAAAATATCATAGAAACTTACCAATAGAAATTTATTTTCTCACAGATCTGGAGACCAGGAAATCCAAGATCAAGGAGCCAGCCAATTCAGTTTCTGGTGAGGGCCCACTTCCTAGCTTGCAGACAGCTGCTTTCTCACTGTGTCCTCACCTGGCAAAGAGAAAGAGAGCTCTGATGTCTCTTCTTATAAAGACACTAATTTTATGGGATCAGGACTCTACTCCTGTGACCTTGTTTAACCTTAATTGACTCCATAAAGGCTCTGTCTCCAAATTCAGTCACATTGATGGTTGGGGGTTTAAAATAGAAATTCTGGGGGGACACAAACATTTAATTCATAACAATGTTTCTAGGTACTAACAGCACAGAGACAGTGTAGTGAATCCTGAATATAAAAAATCAATTTTTTCTAGACATATAGTAGGGTATTTAATTGTTTAGAGTTATACTTCCATTTTTATTCCATCTTAAAAGAAATAAGTAACATTAAGTTTTGTCTTAATTATAGTTTTAGTGTTTATTATAGAAAATTTAGAAAATATAGCTAAGAATAAATCATCTCCAGTAAACGTACCACTCAATGAGAGTATCTGATAACTCTTTGGTGAATACTCTTCTAGGATTTTCTGATGCAAGCATATATGAGTGCACATGTCTACACAGCCTATATATATTCTATTTTTCAAATACAAATTCATGTTGTTTGTGCTTTAGAAATCTTTTTTTCCTCTACCAATATATCTTGAATATTTTTCCATGTCATTAAATGTTCTTTTACAACATGTGTTTCCATTTTTTTTTTAAATGAAAAAAAAGTGGTTTCTGCTGCAGAATTTCATGGTCAACTTGTTTAAATTTATGGCAAGAACATTTTTAATTGAAAGTACATCAGAATGACATGCCTGGTTCTGGGGAGAAAGTAGAATAGCAGTGAGCAAAGCGATGTCATCTAAGGACCTGGAAACACACAGAGGACAAATCATTAAACAAGTCAATACTCGAAGAAGTGGGAAATACCAGCGTTCCCGTTTCCAGCGAAATTCATTCCGTCCCTTGGAGACATTATTTACAATAAGTCTGGGACTCAATAAAGGTTGTGTTCATTGATATGATATGAAGTTGATTTAATAACCAAGGACCCTGCAAGTTTTACCCGGCTGTCATGAAAAAAGCTAGCCCTGTGTTATAACAAATGTGTGAATGTGTTGGATTATGTGGAAAAGTAGCAATCAGCTGCTATTTAAACACTTACAGGAATTACTTGCCATCTCTTAAAATCAGTTTCATAAAAACACCTTGTAGATTTTCTTTCTAAACAGCGCTTGTGAGAATGTCAATTTGGTGATGGGCCAGAAAGTGACTGGCAGGAATTTAAATAACAATGGGAGCAGACAACTTGAGGCTAAAGATATCAGTAGGTTTAGAAAGTGTGAATACAGAAATTAAAATCTGGGAAAAAGAAGAACACAAAGGAAGAACTGTGAGGCTGGTTAGTGTAATTTAGAAAAGATGACACCAAATATCCAGTCATGTGTCTGGAATATTGTATTCATTTAGAGGCTAGATACTTTAGGAACCGTGACAAATGATGCACTTTCCGTGGAGAGGACGTGATGGTGAAGAGTCTGAAAACAATGGTATATTAAGAACATTTGAAGAGCTCTGGGCATTTAGTGGGGGAAAAGGAGGACTGCAGATAGCTATATTTATTTGGTTTGAGGTCTGATGAGGTACGTACATATGCTCACTCTGTGTGACAACAGATGGCTCAATTGCAACCATGAAAGGTAAACCTTTCCAAAAGTTTCTCCTGATGATCTTGCATCGGCTGGAGGACCATTCTTGGGTGTTTGAGGCAGGTTTGCATTTGTAGCATGCTCAGAAGAAGATCTCTAATTTTCCTACCAATTTAGGTTTCCAGGGCTTCAGGGAGGAAGAAATCACCTTTGTGGGAATTAGTAAAAAGCTCTTTGGAAGAGATGGGTGACAATCCACTAAAAGCTTGTCTTCCCCACTGCACAGTGTGGTGTGGTTGCTGGGAGCTAGTTGCCCAGCCAGGGACTCTATCTTCATTCCTCCTTCTAGCTGTAGCCATATGACACTTTGCACCAGTGGAATGAGACCAGAAGGGATGTGACTCACTTTCGGGTCAGGGCTTTTAAGACACAAGCTAGGTTTCTTTCTCCATATCTCTGTCTACCACCTGGGTGCAGAAACCTTTGAGGCCTACGGGACAGCGAGCCACAGATGGAGGGAATCACCTTATTAGTAAAACTATCCACCAATCTGGAGCATCAGCTTTGGACTGCTACAGGAGAAATCAGCTTTTTAGGTGTTAAGCTGTTAAAACTTGGGGGTTTATTTGTTACAGCAGCTGACCTAATGCTTTCATCTGTGCTGATGCTGGGTGGTCCCATGTGGTTTTTTAGAGGGTTGTCTCTGTGGGAACAAAGAATGATAGAGAAAACAGATCCATGCCTCAAATAAAACAACTGTGGAGTAAGCACAAGGATTGTGACTACACAACTGGCATGAAGAACTTGTTTGCCTAGGGCCAGAGAGAGGTGAAGAAGGTGAAATTAATCATCATCATCATCATCATCAGTAACATTGCCAGTGTTATACTCAGTAATTTACATTCGATCTTCACAGTAACTCTGAAGTAAGTAATAATTTCTCCATGGTAAAAATGAGGAAACTGAGACTCAGAGAGGTTAAGTAACTTGCTCAAGGCCACACAGCAAGTATTTGGCCAGACCAGAATTCAAAGGGGATCTGCATAATGGCAACATTAAATTCTAAGCCTGCTGCTTGAAAAAGAGAAACCCCTTCACATCCTGGGGTCATAATAGCTCTAGAGGAAGAACTGCATGCAGAGACCTTTCTGTTTTGCAGTGATAGTGTAACTTTATTGCTACCCAATCTCTTCTGAGGACATAAAATTACTTGCTTTGTTGGCTTTCCTAAAACTTGGCTCCCACAGAGCCTACCTAAGGTAACAAGAAATAAAACTTCAATTCAAGCCCTGCAATGCACTCTAGAAGGCAACTCACCTAGATTCCCTTCACTCAGTAGAAAGCAAAGCTCTCGGCCAGAAACACTGCCTCTGACCACAGGGGATCCCAGACAGAATCCAGAATATTCAGTCCACCCCATTCTCCACTATTTATCTTAAGTCTGTAAGAGCAGCTCTTTCTTTGTGTTAAATTGCAGTGAACTACACAGCTCTTTTATGCCCCGAGTATGGTTAACCTATGACGTGTCTTTGCCTGTAACAGCTTAAATGAAAGGAAGTTTTCTTACCTGCATTTAGCTGGTTGGTTGTGGATTCTCAGATATATAGGTTTTGTCATTGTGCTGTTTTGTTCCCAAGCTATACCAAGCGTTGGAGGATTTCTTGTGTAGTTACTGCTAAATTGGATTGAGATTTTTAGGTTTTAGGTGAGGTATAGAAACTTATTTAATAAGCTTCTCATGCACACTAAAATTCGAAAATAGATGGTTTAGAAGACTGCAAAAAACATGTTTTTATAAACATGTTTATGTTTTCTGAGTCTTTCTGCTTAAACATGTAGACAATATGATGTTTTCTGAGCATCTCTCCAAAGATTGAGCAAATGCTTCTATCACATTTGCTGTGTGTAGAGCTCTCTCCTAGGAGCTGGAGATTAAACACCCTCCTGAAGCTTCCAGTCTATTTCGAGGGGGAAAGTCAAAATTTATTGTGCAGTGCAGTAAATCATCACTATGCTTTGGTCTGATAGATCTAGTAAATTACTTTACTCTGCCATGATACACTGATTCCTAGTTAAGTATTCTGTTAAAGAGGTCGTTATTATCTAAGGAATCTTTTGTAGGGTTTCTCAATCTTGGCTGCACATTAGTGTCACCTGGAGAATGAAAAACAAAAATCTTGATGCTTCAGCTGCACTCCGGATCTATTAAATCAGAGTCTCCAAGGTTGAGGTGCAGGCATAAATGTTCCCCAGGTTACAATTTCAGTTTCAGTTTTGGCAAGATGTTTCTCTCCCACTCCCTCCCAAGTATCTGTACTTTGGGTGCTAGGAGGGTGTGTGTTTCCCAGAGACATCCATCGTCAGTGGAGCAGGGTTTCCATTCAGATCTGATAGAAGGCCACGTACTTGGCTTTCCATCTGGGATGCCAAATCCAACGCTTTAATTAGGCTTCCCCCACGTCCACTATTGTATCTCATTGTAATTATAACAAGTTGGCATGGCTTGTGTTTGAGCAAGGCTTTGAATGACGTGGGCCTGTTCTCTGACATTTAAATTAGAAAAAATAAATTTGCAGAGAGCAGAATGGAGGGGCTACCAGAGAGCCCAGGACCAAATAGTCTATCTTCAGAAACATCATTTTCTATTTGTTTGTATAAAGCATTTCAGGAAGTCTTAGGTGCTGGGATGATGAGGGAGGTGTAAAGCAATTCTACCAGCCACCCACAGGTAAGATGTTAATTACCCTGGGTGAGAGCCCAACACCAGTTGAAAACTAGATCCATGAATACTGAGAAGGGTGATTTTCCACTGAAAAAATATTTTTCCATTCTGGGGGTTGTACTGCTGACCTGAGACAGTGATTTAATAGTAGGGCCAGTTAGCTTATATTAGAGTTTGTTTTCACCCAGGACTTTCTCAAAGTCCAGGCTAAGCCTAGGGACAGAATCGCTGGCTTGGAAATGCAGGGTTCTAACATTCTCCATTGTTTGTGCATCTATCCAGATGCCCATCCACTTCGGCCTGGGTGGTCCGAGCTTGTGTTGCAGGCAGCTGCAGAGGTTCCAGCAGGCTTGAAGCTTCTGACGCAACCCTCCTTGTGAAGACTGATTGGCCAAGAGCTGGCAGCCAGCCATGGCTGTTTTTTTCTTTTTTTTTTTCCTTCCCAGTGTTTGCACTTTTATGTCTAAGCAGCTACCTTTGCTGAACTGAATGGAGGCAAAGTGTTTGAGCTGTATTTTCAAAACCGGGAAAGGTTCTTGAGAAGAAAGTGCTATCCAGGCTTTCATATGGGTCTCTAACAGAGATCATGGGAGATTATTTTTTGGGGGAGCATTTAACAGATTCAGGTATCTCAGAGTTTTGTGATTTCTTTATTACTACTATATGCTTCTTAAAGAAGCGTCGATTAAAATAATTTAAAGGATGAAAGAAGGAGGCAATGTGTGCTGCTCATCTTTTTGCATTTTCCTGAATTGCTAATAGAAGGCTTAAACGTAGTGCCTAATCTAAGGAGGGCCCCACCTGGATTTCAGAGACAAACCAAACCTATTATTTCCATGTCTCATCTTTACATATTTCCATGATCCATTAAGAATAAGGATATTTGGGCTTGAACAAGGGAATGGAAGAAATTGCTTTTTCTTAAGAGTCATCTATGTTCCAGGCACTTTCAACAGTCCGAAGCAGCTAATCCTCCCAACATTCCTATAAAGCGAGCACTGTCAGTATTCTGATCTTACAACAGAGGAAGCTCAAAGAGGTTAAGCAACTTGGCCAAGGTTGCAATACAGGGATGCCAGGAACTGAACTCTGGTTACTGTGAGGCCAAAGTCCGTGTTTAGCATTGCCATCATTTGCCCAACTGATTGGCAAGGCTGGAGCTCCAACCTAGAGCCATCTGAAATGGAAGGACTGCTGTGAATCAACAGCTCTTACAGTCTGCATTATTCACCACTATATTCCCAGAGCCTGGAATGGAGTCTGATATATAGTAGATGCCCAGTAAATATTTTCTAAACTAGTGGACACTTTTCTTTTAATCTGAACTCTTCCAGCAGTAGTGTTTTTGAAATATGTAAGCTTTGATCTCAATTATGGTTTTTTGTTGTTGTGTTTTTCTTGGTGTTGAACTTGGAAGGCTCTTCTATACCTTCTCAATTATGCTTTGAAGGGAATGAGAGACCCCATCGTTTGGTTCTAACTGGCATAATAAATGCCAGCCACTTAAGCCCTTTCTGCTGTCCCCAAGGAAACTAACTACTGAACAAATACCTGTGGGGGGAAAATACAGTTTGTGTCTTACCTTGTTCAAAAAGTCTGGTCTTGACATTTAGAGGCAAGCTGATGAAGTCCTGGGACCATCACACTGAGTGAGCTCTGTTTAAATGTGAAACTTATTTAAGGAGACACTACTTGCACTGGAAATGCATAGCCAATGCATATGATGCCAGGTTTGTCAGGATGCAGTATTTTCCTGTCATTTTATGGAGATGTGGTATACCATATGTCTCAAGGGTTGAGAAATCCATGATGGCATTGGCTACCTAAACTATATCAAGTTTGGCATAATCAGGCTTGGCATAATAGTGCTCACTTGTGCCCAAGTTGGTTTACTTAGTGGAAAATAGAAAATGGGAGAGCAATTTGAATTATTGATCTTTTCTATGAAGCAAAATGATTGATCTTTTTGTAGGGTATTTTTCTTTTGATTGTTCTCATGAAATATGAAAAGGCTGTTATGGTTAAATACTTTTGCAATTCCTTAGCAATGCTTCTTATCTCTTCTTAAAAATTATTTTTTTTGCACTAATTTTTAAGTAAGAGATCTTATAGAAAGTATTATTTATGGTAATAGTAATAATACCAAGCAACAGTGTTCCAGTCATTGGTACAAAGAGGGATTTTATCTGTATTAGGTCAGAGGTGGGTATTATTAATCTACATAAGTGTGAATACTGAAACCTGAGAGGTTTAAGATCACATAGCCGTCAAGTAGTGGAAATGGGCTTTGAGTCCAGGTTTATCTGAGAACCAAGTTCATGGCAGGTCTTTATCCGCTGGGGATGCTATCTCCTGGTGGTGTAGTAAAAGCTTTTTGATTACTTTACTCTTGTCCTTCCCAAAGTATGATCATGCATGCAGTATATATGACTTATGCTTCTCTAAATGTTAATCAGTTTGTATATTTACCAATTAAACTACATGGTCTTTGCATACTAAGGGAAGCCATTGAGGTGAGGATGTCCTATTGCTGTATTTTGTAGAGGACAACGGGATCCAGGAATGTGAAAGTCATCGTGTAAATGTGTGATTAGATCTTGGGCCAATGAGGTAACATAGTCCCTGTATTTAGAGAAGGAAACTCTAGTAACCAGAACCCACACAGGAGGGATGTCTTAATTGTGACTAAAGATCTGACTAGAGAATGTTCTATGGAGAACATTCTTTTTTTCTTTTTTTTTTTTGCAGTATTGCAGTATGACATGTGGAATAACATGGTGAAGAAGAGTAGGGAGCCCAGGGTAAAACTGCCTGGGTTTGAATTTCAGTTCCACCATTTACTAGCAGAGCATATTTCTTCAACTCTCTTTGCCTCAGTTTCCTCATCTGTAAAATGTGGATAATTTCCGCCCTTTTAGGGTTATCGGGAAGATAAAAATGAGATGAACTTGAAGGTTAGTTTTGTCTAACAGAGTAAGTACTGAACATAAGTTGATAATGATTGTGAAATTTATTTTCCTTTATTATTATGGTGACAGGAAGTGTTGGATGAATATGGTGCTTCTAAGTCACCTGGATCTTTCCAAGAATTATCTTCAGGAGGTTTGGAGAACCGAACAAGTGGTTTTTCTCACAGATGATTAAAGGATTGAAAACCAGGGTCTGGCACAGAGTTCCCACTTCTTTGGCCTGAGCTAAAAAATATATCTTCAGTGTCTTACTTTGCAATTTGTATTGTTTGAAAGTCTGGCCTAGGCTTCTTCTTTTCTTTATATGTAGGTAACAGACTGAAATTGAACATTCCTTTTCCAATTCTCCATTGTCTACCCTGCCTCGCATCCCTGTTGCCATGCTACTACTCCCCAGTTCATCTTATATGTGTGCTCAATCTCAGTGGTGTCAGATATCTGTTCCTTTCTGACATCCAGCTCGGCACACGCCTTACTTGGGTCTGTAATAACTACAGGTCACACATTACAAGAAGGCTTGTTGTGCAATTAGTGAAGTTGCCTCAGTAACTTAATTGTGTCCTATGCTTTTCAAAAGCTGGTTTAATACTGTAGTAAAGACGCTCTCTTTGCTCTACCACATTAAGATGCTTTCTTTCCTCCCTCCTCAAATTTTCATTTTAGAGTTATTTGATGCATTTTTGGGCCATATGTACTTTTCCATATGTACAATAAAATGTCACTAATTTTGATTCTTCAAAAATTTAGTAACTGATTCTTCTGCAGTTTGCAGACTTGAAGTAGTATTTAAAAATTATAAGTTAATTTCTCTAAAACTTATTTATAATTTAAACCGTTTTTAGTTTGTACAGGGCTCCTCTCCACTCTTTTTCTTCATTTGAGTTAGTGTAATTTGTTTTCTATGTACCTCGGTGACAGATAAATATATCTTGAAAGGGATTATATTGTTACTCCATATATTTTATTACTTTTTAATAATTAGCAATAATAATTACTGACATTTATATAAAATATATGGTTTGCAAATGCTTTTACCTACAATATTATTATTTCCATTTGACAGATTGGGAAAGAACATTGAGAGATGACTAGTAAGCGGCAGAGCAGTAATGTCAAGCTAGATCTTCTAACTCCAGAGTATATTATTTTTCCAATATACCTGTATTAGTCCATTTTGTGTTGCTGTAACAGAATACCTGAGATTGTGTCATTTATGAAGAACAGAGGTTTATTTGGCTCATGACTCCATGTCTGGCACTGGCCTCAGGCTGCTTCCACTCATGGCAAAAGACTGCAAGGCAGCCAGTGGGTGCAAGGAGATCATATGGCAAGCAAGAAAGCAGGAGGGAGAGGAGGTGCCAGGCTCCATTTGACAGCCAGCTCTCTTGGGAACTAATTAGTTCCTGACAGAGCTCACTCTCCACCACCCCAGGGAGGGCATTAATCTATTCATGAGGGATCCGCCCACATGACCCAAACACCTCCCAACACTGCCACATTGGGAGCAGATTTCAACATGAGCTTTGGGGGGATAAACATATCTAATCTATATCAATGCCATAATGCTTTTTTGAGTCAGAGTGTATTTATGTATAGGTAAAAAGAGATAAGTCACATGCAGGACTGTGAAAGCAAGTTTACCCAATTATCTTAGACTCCTTCTTTAATAAAAATGAAACATGCATTTTAGGGCCCACGTAGCATATGGCGCTAAGTAGAGAAGTGGTTATCTCTTCAGGAGTTATGACTTTGTCTATTTATTCTTGAGATAAGCATTTCCTAGTTTCTTTCCCCCCCGTCCTTTTGTTTTAAAATGTTATGAAATCAGAGGAATTGCAGTCTGTGGCTTACTGTGATCTTGAACGATTTATGTAACTTTTCTGAACCTGTTTTCTTAATTTAATATAAAACTGTAGTGGGTGACTGTGAGGATCCGGCATGATATGTAAAATGCAATGTAATGTGCCATACACATGTCATTTAATATTATCATTTCATTTATATTGTATATTATTTATGGGGTCAAAGTATAAGAGTTATGAGATTAACAATCCTTATGTTAATCACAGACCAATTCATCGTATCACTCCCTGTTCAAACATCACTCCAGAGCTTTTGGTCTTTGGCTTAAAGGGATCAGAGAGGCCCTTCAGTGATCTATTCAATTATTTGACTAATAGATTTGAAAGTGTTACCCATATTTTAGTTCAAATGAAGAAACAAATCCCCTCGAAGTGGTTAATGACTCGAAGTCCCAAAGAAAGCTAAGTGACAGAGAAAACAGACAGAAACTTAGTTCTTCTGATTCCAAATTGGTTGGCAACACCCTTAGTGGAAAGAGCATGGATTTGAAAATCATGTAGTACTGATTGTGCATCCTGGTTCAGAGATAACTCAATGTGTTTATTTTCAGGTGTTTCACCCGTATTCCTAGCATATGGACTTGCAAGTGTCTCGCTTGAAAGGTTGTTTGTTTAGAGACTAGAACAACTTTTCAGATATCTTCACCTAGACATTTTAGTTCACTTTTAGCTGCTGTAAATAATTTCTGATTGCTACCCAGTGGCATACTCTCAGTCACCCCTTCTCCAGGAAGGGAATTAATTCTTGACATAAAAAGCTTCCCTAAATCTAAATACCAACCATCCAAAGAAGGTGTAAGCAGCATTAGCACCTTTTTCTTAATTTTTAGGGTCAGAAAGTGGTTTTACATGAAATTCATAAAATTAGCTTGAAATAAATATTTGGATTCATCCATCAGTGCTCACCCGTGCATTGACAATGTTTATGTAGTACCTGAGGGGTTTGATGCAAATAGCTTTAGGAATCACAATGCAAATCAAATACATGAGATTGAGGAATCTCATGCATGATTAGCAGTCCTCAGTGTTTTGACAAATAAATAGGAAACAATATCAATTTGCTTTTGTTTACTTCGAGGCCAAATTGATAAACTTCATGAGAAGAAAGGAATGATTTATTTAACAGCATTCAGGAGCTTGGTGCTGTTTCATTAAAGCTGTGTACCACTTTTTCCTTTTTGCAGTCTTTGTATTTTGCTTTTTTTTTTTTTTTCCAGCAATCTTGCAAGCTGGTTTTCAGCTACTAGCACACTTATCTCCTTTAATAATGACAACAAATGTTCATTCATGACAATAGTCCATCATTGGCCTTGGAAGTCTCATAGGAAGTGCATTTGGTATTATGTGTCTTTAAAAGGATTGAAAGGAAGAGGCATGCAGGGAGAGGGTAATCGAATTTTAAAATCATGATGATTATGAAAGGCTTCAATTTTTTTAGATAGTTCTATAAAGGGTTTGTCTGTGACAGGTGAATTTCCAGTCAACTGAAAAGGTGATCTGTTAACTCAGGTACTGTGGGACATATCTTAAAAGTTTTTTTTTTTTTTTTTAATTTTTTCCCCTCTACAAATCTTTGCAAAGCATGTGAGTCTGCATAGGGGAGAAACATCTCCATAGAAAACGTGTTCAAATGACAGGTTTTTATGGTCTAGACATTCCAGAATTTCATAAGATTTACAAGGCTCCAGTAAAATGTGGTAGAAAACCTATAAAACTCCAGTGGCTTGAAATGAAACATTTTCACAAAGTGGAAATCAACCTGCTTTGATTAAAATACGGTTCGAAGGGAAATAAACCAATGAGATGTAACATATTTAGTAAAACAGCGCTTTTTCATCATCCTCCACCATTCTTTTCCATTTCCTTCTCTTCAGTGAAAATGGCATACAAAGACATCACTATTTCTTTATTACCTGTGATGATCCTGAGGCTATTGATTCTTATTAAGTATATTAGGAAGGGATATTGTTATCCTGAAGTAGTGTTTTGTCAAACACACACACACATACACTTTAGACTTTCTCTTGGGAAAGAAGCACTATATATATCCCATTCTAATTTAGAGAAGAGTCATTGATGTCCAATTTAAATGTAGTTTCGGTGTTGGATCGTAAGCATATTTTCCATCAAGCTGGATCTTTTTCTATTGACTTTATTGTGCATTGTGAGTTTGGAAACAGGTGCAGGGGATACAGTCAGTTTCAGTTCTTCTTGATCAAAGCCTTATAACATTTTCTTCTGGGGATGGGTGTATGTGGGGTTGGTAGATGTAGTGGTGAGGTATAGTTCTTTTAGTCTCTCTGTCTGTTGCCTTAGTTGATTTTTTTCTTATTTCCATTTCAACACAGAGGATCATCATGGCTAAGAAGCTGAACTGAGAGAGATGTCATCAGGTTGAGAAGGAAGCTTGTCAATACATTTAGGGTTGTCAGGTTCTTGGAATTTGTCCCACACTAATAAAACTTTCAAGAAATTATGGCACACCAGAAGGCCAATTATTTAAGGAAATGGAGACAGTTTTCTAGTAAGCAGATTACTCTTGTACACTAGCCATGCTATTCCTTTCTGGTACCACGGCATCTGTTAAATCAAATTAATCATCCCACGTTCTCTTTTGAGCACAGAATCAAACAACAGTAACATGGAAACTATGGTTCTTAAACTTGAGCATGTGCTAGGATCACCTGAAAGGCTTGTGAAATGCAAATCTCTGAGCCCCATCTCCAGAGTTTCTGATTTAGTAGGTTAGCAACAGAGTCTGAGAATTCACATTTCTAAGAAGTTTCCTGGTGACTCTGATGCTTCTGGTCTGGAGGCCCACTTTAAGGACTACTGGTCTATACTAGTAATGTGTTGCTCAAGTTGTATTATAGGCCTGGAAATTATTTCTGCTTCGTTGTATAATTTTCTAATGACTAAGATACTTGTGTCCACCAAATGTATTTTTTTTCACTTCAGACAATATTTGATAAGCACCAACAAATTCTTATTAACCAATCTCTTTCCTACATCATCATCAAAGAAAATATTACTGAGGCACGCTACTTGGGAGATACATTACAGCATTGTTGAGATGATCACAACTTTCTTTTATAATTATTAGATACTAATTATGCTTGTCTGAGCATATTCTTTAGGTGTTTTGTCTTAGTTGGTAATTGGATTTCCTGGCTAGAGTTTGGGGAATCTGCATTTTCTCATTAGAAAGCTTATAAGCCATCTTCTTGAAATGGAGTTATTTCTCAGACAGGTAATCTCTTCTCACAGGTTGCTTCCACTTTCTTCAGTTGCAGAGGGTGGCATTTTTCCTGGTCTTGTCCTCCAAGTTGAGTGAGATGCACACTTTGTAGTTTTCCAAGTAGGTTTATTATGAGTAATGGCATCTCACTTTTATCGAGAGCTCATTACGTGTCGGAAGCCACTCTAGGTACCTTATGTGTATTAACTCATTTAATCTTCACTGCAACCATATGAGAAATGTACTTTTATTATCCCTACGTTAAAGATGAGGAAATGAAGCCAAAGAGAGGTGAAGTAGTTTGCCTAAGTTCACACTGACAGTAGGTGGAGGAGCTAGGATTTGAACCCCAAGGTTAAGTATTTGCTTGTCTATTTGTTGCTTTTGCTCCCCCCAATATGGGTAGTGGGAAGGGGAGCCAACTTCTCACATTTCCAAAGAGGTGGTGGGGCCTCTTTTGCCCTCTGCAGATTGGCCCAGCACAGAGGAAGCGGGACAGGAGGCTGTGGGCAGCTGACAATGAGCCGTTCCCAGTTCCCTAAGCTGTGTCCACAGTGCTGTAGGCTTCACCATCGAGGTGTGCATTCTCCCACTTCACACGAAGGCTGTGTACAGGTTAGGGGTTGTGAGAAGGGAGCTCTTGCTCTGCTCCCCAGTGAGGCAAAAGTATGGGAAAAACATTTGGTGTCTGTTTCTGACCTCTCTTTCTCTGTGGAAACCAGGTGTCCAGACAGTCCTGTGATTGAGGTGGTGGTGGTAAAGTTAAATTCAGGGTGTGTGTATGGGTGGTAGAATTAGGTAGAATTAAGAAGCCTCACAGCTAAGCCAAGTATCTTCCACTGGATTCTCTAAAAGAAGAGTCCGAAGCAGGAATTTGAGTGCATGTGGCGTGCTGAGAGAGTGATCTTCAGGAAAACCCACAGTGGAGCAAGGGGAGCAGAACAGGGAAGGGGAAGAGCTGAACAAACAAGGATGTGGCCTCAAGGAGGAGCACCCGATCCACTGGGGAAGGCCTCAGCAGGTAAAGACCATGCAGAGTTACTTGCCCTTGAAACAACCTTGAGACAAGAGGGCCAATGGGCTGTGGGCGGTGGTGGACTTGTAACTCCCCAGGTGAAGCGTCTCCATCAGCTGAGGGCAACTCTTCAGATAAGGGGCACAGCTATGAGCTGTGAAGCAGCCAGCAGCAGTGGCGGGGTACACTGTGCCCCAGAGATCTGGGTGTGGTGCCAAGCCCTGATTTTAAATTTAACTGTAACAGAAATAAAACTATATTTTTATCTTCATTTACTTTTCATCTAGGGGAAAAGAGATTTGATTATCACTCTAAAACCCCAGAAGTAGGCAACCAAGCTTTACTTTTCATTAATAGCATGGCTTATTTATAGAATAATCACACATTTACTTAAGCTTTTCACTATAACAGTGCACAATTCAGTTTGTCTAGAAGGAGAAAATGAAAATGATAATTTGCTTTGGTTATGTTTTCTTTCTAATAAATGAAAGGTATAACTCCTACTTTTTTTTTGTAAAAATAAAAAAAAAGGAAATGAGAAGTCAAAGTAAATACATAAATGCTACTTTTTGGCTAATGTTCAGATTGCTCCAGCCACGAAGGCTTTGTAAGATATTGGAGAATATCTAGGCTTTGGAGAAGAACATGGATAGGTTCAAATTGAGATTCTGCCCTCCATGAGCATGAATTTAGGTAACTCACTTAAACTCTCTGAGACTCATCCTTATAGGATCATGGAGATTAAGGCAATGTATCTGAAGCTTCTCTTACAGTGCCTGGCACATAGTTGGTGCATACAACAGAAACTGCTCAATCAATACAGATTTATTGCCTATACAACTATACTATATCCCGAACTATGCACTGGACACTGAGGCTATCAGCATGAATATCACACAGTCCTTGCCCCCAAGAGCTCTTAGTTTAGTGAGGGAGAGAAATATGTGAGTAAGGAATCATAACATTGAGTGGGACAAAACAAGTGTAGCTTTGGGAGACCAGATGAGAAAATAATTGTGTGGGGAGAGACCACAAAGTCTTTGCAGAGGAGAAAAAAATTGAGTTGGATTTTATACATTGGGAACCAGCCTGCTAAAGGGTAAGGGAGGCTCAGGTAGAGGAAACTCCACAAGGCATGAATGCATGGAAAGGCGTGTGGAATTTAAACACTATGTGAAGGGTCACCAGCAAATGAACATTCAATAAGGGTTGTCTCAAAACACTTTTTTGGCTAACCTGGCATTCATTTTTCTTGCTATAAACCAATACCCACCCTCCATTTTGGTCCTTTAAATTTTTTAACTGAAAGATTCCATATGACACTTCATTCCCTCCCAAAACATGATTGCTGTAGGTACCCATGAACTTTCAATGAATAAGGAGGATTATGATGATATATTGATATGGGTCTATAGAATGCAACAGAGGTATGTCAGAAAATTGGTATGTATGTTTTGTTTAATTAATGTTCATTGAATTGTAGCTTAAATGAATTAGATTCAATGTTTACATAAATATAATATTGAATTTTTTGTAAGAAAAGACAGTGTATATTAAGAGGCAGTTTGTTTTATGACTAGAAATAGCTATTTCTAATTTGTCTATGTAAATGAATACTTTCTATTTGGGGATAGTTTAACTGGATTATGGCTGTAAGATCTTTTAATTACTAAGGAGGAACAAACATATATTGAGCACTTACCATATGCTAGATGCATTAAGTATCATTCAAGCTTTTCAACACCCTTGGCAGATTAATGAAGCTACTACTGTTTATCTACCCACTGTCTACACTCCTCCTTACTACCAAAACTTTGGTTTGTTCAGATGTGTGGTGGTGTGAATTCCTTCTCAGACCTCTTTCCTAGCACTGGGTGATGAATAGTGATTCAGCCATACTATCCTGCACCTTTACCAGTGATTGGTTTAGGGGTGGTCATGTGACTCAGTTCTGGCCAATGGGACCTGAAGAGACATCTGCTAAGGGCTTCTGGGTAAGATTTTCTTTTCAGTGAAAAGGCAAAGCTGCACAAGGGGAAGACATTCCCACCTCTTTCCAGCTTTCGGTGTCCTAACAGAAGAATACAATTCTTAGAATGGTTTTAGCCATCTTGCAATCATGAGGGGGAAGCCAAGACAATCTTATAGAGACCTACTCAATTTCTGAACAGTTGAGCTGCAGAGTCAACTTTGCAACTGATTACCTCTGGACTGTGTAGTATGTAAGAAAAATAAGCCACAATTGTTTGAACCAGTTGTAGTCAAGCATTCAGTTACTTGCAGCCAAAAGCATTCCAACTGATTCTGTATTCCCATTTTACAGGTTAGGTTGCTGATGTGTAGGGAGGACAAATCATTCATTCAAGATCTTATAGATATAGAACAGGGAAGAAAAACCAGGTCTGTCAGAATTCAAAACTTAGGCTCTGTGTCCGGTAAAAACAACTTAAGTTTAAAAAAGTTTCTTTTCCATTTCTCACATAGTAGACTCTACTAGTTCATTAATTCTCCCCCATCCCAGGAATTTTTTGAAACTGCATCTGGTTAAGTATCACAGCTCAAAAACATGTGGATGTTCGGTCAACTGACTTTACTGTGTGACAGCTAGTGGCTACCATTTGTTGGCAGTTTGATATGTGCCTTGTGCAAAGTGCTTTATGTGCATTATTTTATTCTCACAGAAACCTTGTGAGGTAGGTTGTTTCAGTGAGAAAATGAATTTTAGAGAGGTTAAACAACTTGACCGAAGTTGTATAGCTTCTAAGAGGCAGAGCCAGAATTTAAACCCACTTTTACCAGCATTTTAACCACTGTGCAATATTTTGCATATTCCTATACTCCCACTCTATCATAAACCATCTCTGAAAATCCTGAGAAGAAAATAAAATTTTCCCAGCTTCTTTTCTACTTTTACAAGGCAACTGCACTGCCAATAGAAGTTTTTGCAAGAAGAATACAATTTTCTTTTTTGCTAAGTCAAAAAAGAAATTAACTTAATGTGGTGCCCAGCTGCTTGCCAATAAATTATAATATCTTAGGTTGGAAGAGATTGTGGAAGCCATTTTGTTCAGCTTTTCCTTTTCAGAATGGCCTCCCCAAGAAGAGGTTATTCAGCCTTTACATGGAAACTTCCAAGGATCTTTCAGTGGCTCACTTTGACATGGTTTCAGTTGTTGGGAATGCCTTTTTATTGATTTTCTCATCATTTTAGAGATTCTAGGTCTATCTTCAGTACAAGTGCAAGCCTTGGCATCATGAAGATCTGTGTTTACATTTTTTTAACTTGGAATATTGTTTATCCTTGCTCAGTCCTGTTTCCTCATTATTAAAATGGGAAAGAGAATCTCTACTACTATAGGGTCAATGTAAGGATTAGAGGAGAAACTTAACATTTGTAGTACAAACTCCCAAGGGAATCTGAGTGGCCTGTTTAGTTACTACTTTAAGGGCAGAACTTTTGAATCAGGTGACCTCATAGACCACTGGACAGGAAGAAGTTTGTCTGCCCTGTCTCAGGTGCCTTATTGTGCCCAGGGGCCAATCAGTACATATAGATGGTCCTATTTTAAGAGTTTGTCATTAGAGACTACATATGTAGAAGTTTCCTTCAGGAGAGGGCTGCAGGCATGGTGGTAACTTAGAATCCTGCCTGGTTTCCACATGTAGTTTAGTACATAAGTGCTCAATAAATATTTGTTCATTTCTTTTTTCTTATTCCACTTGAAAACTTCTTAAAGTTTTAGAGACAACTCTCACTCAGTTTAGTTCAGGAAATACCTGCTGACTGTTTAGTGTGTTTGTATGTTTCCTACCTCTGATGCAACTCTCCCAGCATGGGGATTTCATCTTCCAATTTTTTAGTGTATCTTGTAGTCCTTAGTAATGGCGAGTTCCAAAGAGGGCAAGTCTTCAAAGTTTGCCAGTCCCCCCAGTCATTCTAACACATTGTCACACTGAAATTTTTTTTTCTATAATGAGGGAAGGATAATTATGTTACCAAGTTATTTCTGTTTTCCACAATTCCTAATAGCTTTCATTAGATGGTGAATGGTTGAAACTTTTTAAAAAAATAATCTTTTTTATTATTTATTTATTTATTTTTAAATTTACCAATATAAAATGTAATTGATTGTCATGTTCCTTTACCAATTCTTCCTTTTCTTCCCTCCCTCTCCCCCTTCCTCCCCATCAACATCGTATCTGTTCACTTGTCTTAAAAAGTTCAAAGAATTGTTGTGATTGTTGTGTCTTCTTCCCCACCCCACCCTCCATTTATTTGTTTATATATTTGTTTATTTATTTTTATTATCTCCCACAAATAAGTGAGAACATGTGGTATTTCTCTTTCTGTGCTTGGCTTATTTCACTTAATATTATTTTCTCTAAGTCCATTGCTGCAAATGGTAATATTTCATTTTTTTTATAGCAGTGTCGTATTCCATTGTGTAGATACATCACAGTTTCCTTATCCACTCAACTGATGATGGGCATTTAGGCTGGTTCCAACTCTTGGCTATTGTAAATAATGCTGCAATAAACATGGGAATACAGGTATCCCTTCGACATGATGATTTCCATTCCTCTGGAAACTTTTAAACTTAATAAAGGATTTTATTAAGGAGGAGTTTGGAGGATCAGACCATGCACACAATGATTGACTGACTCCCTACAGTTCAGATCTTGTGCCATAGGGTAGCTTGGCCTCTAGTCCAGGTGTCTTCAAAGTTTAATGTACATACAAATTTCCTGAGGAACATTTTTTTTTTTTATATTCCTTAACCTCATCCCCAAGGATTCTGATTTGTAGGGAGCCTCAGATTTGACTTTTAAAAATAAAAATTCCCAGGTAAAGTCGTCATCAACTTCATGAGAGTAAACTTGTGGGATCAGCAGTGGCCACCTTCTTGGATTTAGACCCTGAGCTCTTATTTCTTCCTCATGAGAAAATATTTGCCTTTTATCCCTGTGTTGGGCCTTGTCTGAAACTACTCCCTGGCCATGCTTCTCAGGACCTGGGGCCTTGCCGCTGAATCCCAATCCATTATGGCTGGGTCTATGTTCTCTCTACTCACTGGAGATAGCGATTTCTAGACTCAGAATAAGATAAGGAACAGGTAATTGATTAGACAAAGATGACAAAGGAAGAATGACTCTGTGATGCGTCTCTGGTGTGATAAAGTTGTACCGGAAACAAAATAAGTGAACCGTAGACACCATTCCTAAAGTTTTCATCCTTGGATTTTTCTTTGTTACTCAGATTGCCCTTTGAGTTCCTAGCTCATATTATCCTTATTTTCGATTTTCTGGCTCCAGTTTTTGAATATGTAAACTTCCATATATGACTCCCTTGCTTAATGCTGCACCACTTCTAGACTATGACCTAAGTCTAATATTCTACCATATATTCCTGTTGAAAACTGACATAACGATGACAATAATGATGATGATGATGATAAATGTCTGTAGAATACATATTATGTGTTTTACATTTATGTCATTTAATTCTCACAGCAAAGGAATGAGTCTATTCTTATCTCCAGTTTTAAATAAAGAAACTGAGGCACAGATAGGTGAGAGTTATAGAGCTGGTAAGTGGCAGATCCAGCATTAAGATGCAGGCAGCCTGACTTTTGTAGCTGTGCTCTCATTAAGCACATTGTATTGCTTTATTCCATCTCTACCAAGCCCTCCATTGCTCACTGAGTAACAAAGAAGTCTCTGAAAAATCCTTTTTCTTTAATGACTGTGATAATATATGGAGGTGGGAGACTAAAGTTCCCAATAAAGTTTCTTTTTGGAACTCCTTGGACAGCATTTAATTTCAACAATTTTTTTCCCCAAAGAGCATTTTTGAACATGATATTTCTTGTTATCTCCCCTAAATAATGAGATTATCCCAGTGATTCTGGGGGGCTAGTTGCATTTTATCAGTGGCGCCTTTGTTGCACAATTTAAATTTTTGCTCTTGAAGATACAATAAAAGATTTATGTCTAATGGGCTGTGATGTGGTTTGCATCTAAGAGAAAAACAATTCCTTCCAAAAAAATACCATATCCCCAAATGATTTCATAATTGCAAACAGTGTTGACGAACTCTTTGGCTTAAATAAGTTTATAACATATTTGCTGTGTTTTTGTGTAGATATGTTTTGATGTGCTTGCTAAGGAAAAATAATTAAAACCCCTCTGCCATTTCTAATTGAGAAGAAAGAAATGCAACCCATTAGTTGATGTCTACCATCATAAGATTTTTTTCTCCCTCATTTCATTCCAGATTTGTTTCAAGGATTAACTTGTGTTAAATAGTTTCAGGTCTGAACGTCAGCCATGTTTCTCATTATTGGAGATCAAAATGGCTTAATTCTCTTTGTGCGTTGGTGCCACTAAAACACAAGGGATTCTTAAAACTACGAATTTCTAGTAGAAGCACCACATTTTCCTAGTCAATCTCCCCAGCAGAGCTTTCATTTTTCCTGCATTTACTGCTAGGACAATGCTGTGTACCAACAAGTTTTAGGGTTCTGGTGTCATGTGCAGGCTAGCAAGGACTTTTAGTGGAGTTATGCTGGTCCTGAGAATCTAGTTACCCTTGTACCTGCAAATACATTGTGAACTTTGCTTTCTAATGCCCCTTCAATCAACTACTGTCTTTGATCTTTAAGTAGAATGTGGCCATCCATCTGATGGGATGAAAACTCACCATCTAAATTAATCCAGGTGCCTCTGGATTCAAACATACCTGATGTTAAATTCTGATTCTGCTACTAGCTGTATGACCTGGGTCAAGTCTGAAAACTTTTCTCACCTGCAAAATGGGACTAATGTTAATACCTATTTACGGGCTGTAGAAAGGCTCCAAGAGATGATGCGTATTAAACGATTGCTGAGCAAAAAAGGACATTTTAAGCACCCAGTTAGTGCTATTGTATGTTACCCAGTTGCACTGAAAGGCAAGAGATCCATTTCAAAGGCTTCTGGAGGTTCTTTCCAGCTCTAGTATTTCTTTATGATATTGCTAGACTTGGTTACCTGGTTCATTCAGGCTAAATGATTAGACAGTAAGGGAAAATTTGGGGGCATAAGAGCATGGGGCAAGAAGTAGCAGCCCTCTTTCCTGCTTAATATCTGACCAATTGAGAGAGACAACCAAACACTTAGGGAAATGGAGACCAAAATATCATTTTTATGAAACCAAGAGTGAAGACTGAGGCACGTGTCTATGGGTTCTTCATGCAGACCCTGAGAAGGAGCCAGGTTCATCCTTTCAACTAGTCTGTGGCACTGGCCTCCCCTCTAGAAGAGCTGAGAACATGTCAGGTGTCCCCACGTGACAGCTTGCTCCTGAGAGATGACAGAGGTCTTCATGCTGACTCCAGACCTACCAGGCAAGGGGAGGGGTGTAGAGGAGTGGGGAACATCATGTCAACGATTGTCCTCCACCTGGAAGGAAACATTGGGAATGGAAGTGACAGGACAGTCTACCTCAACGTCCACAGAGTTCAGGAAATAAGTGACCCAGATTTGCTACTTTGTCTTAGACACAGTTTGTAGGAGATTGGTTCAGACTGAGGAATTCTGCTTTATTTGTAGGTTAAACTGGTTTATATCAACAAACTCAGTCCTTTCTCCTAAATCTATAGAGTCCTGGTAACATAATATCCCACATACGAAGGAGGGAATTAAGTGAGGAATCTTCCCTCAGCCATCTTCTCTTCCACCTTCCCCTGGTTCCTTTCAATTTATGACCCAACCATGAATCTTAAACAAACCGCTTCAAAGCCTTCATGCTAAAGTAACTGATGAGAAGGTATCAGCAGCCACACTGGTGAGGATGGAGTTGAGGAAGTTCTGACTTCTAATGTGTGTTTGAACAGAAGTAAATTGTTTTGTTATAAGACTTGGCGCCCCTGCCCTTGTCCAGCTGTTGAACAAATGTGTGTCCTTGGTCACTAATGGAACAGACTAGAGGGTGTAGATAGCTGACTGTGAGCCACGATTACTACTGTTAAGACAACTTGAAGCACATGTCTTACTGACAGGGTGTGGGCATGGCAGGCAGTCCATGCGTAATGCATGCGTTCTGAGGTATGTCTTCAAGTTGTGCTTTGCAGGAGGTCCTAGACACACACACACACACACACACACACACACACTTTCAGAATCTTAAATCCTAACTTATTCATGAGTGGAAGATCTTCTTTTCTGTGCTATCACTTGGAGGGTCTTCTCAAGATCAGAAGCCCTTGCCTCTGTGCCGAGGCTCTTCATTTTCTCCTTTTACTATAGCACCTATGCCATTGCTTTTTAATTTTTTAAACCTGCTCTGAAGTTTTCACCAGGCTGTGAACTCCTCAGGATGGGGGTTGACACTGTCTTGTTCACAGTTGTATCAGTAGCATTAAGCGCATAGTGTCTGATTCATGGGAGGGGGCTCAGTAAATGTCTTGATGAATCGAATCGAATGACAGTTTGCTTCCCATCTGTCCTCAGGGAGCAGGCACTTGGGTTGAGGCTCTGGTTCTGTTAGGAGGATGGACACCTCTGAAGTCACATCACCTTTCTTTTCTGCTAGCCACAACCTGAAGACTCAGATAGAGTTTCCAAGGGCCCCAAGATTCCTGAGAAATGAATCTCATTCACCATCTGGTTTGGGATATCTCCATTTCCAATACACAGGGATACATAGGCTCTGGAGTTGTCAATACCCCAGTGTAAAGAGTCACATTACATCTACTTCTTGAACTCTCTGCTGTCAATCTATATGACTTGTCCTTCAAGGAGAACCAAGACTGAGACTCAGGCACAAAATCTAAGAGGCACCAAAAAGCCCATCAATCGAGATAAATAATATTTTAACACAATATTTTAAAAACTCAAAATTAATGCAAATGTTTCATGATAAACAAAATATCAAAATTTTAAATAAAAGAAGTTTCAGTATATTTGATTTTCCTTTTGCCTCCAGATGGCAGATATATTTCATTGCCTCACTCACTTCACCCTAGTCCTGGCCCTGGAGAATACAGAACCCATGAGTTAAATCTCCTTGGCCATGACTTTCTTGATTTCCACCCTTTGAATTTTTTCTATATGGGCAATGGGTGGGATGGTATGGGCTTCAAATAGGACTGAAAGGTAAATGCATAAACATAATCATCAAAAATAAAAGAAGTTGTCAAATCTGAAGTGCCTATATTAGAAAAGATTTAGGAGGGAACATGTTGTATATTTAATAACCGAATAACAAAAGGCTGAAATAGATAAAATTTAATAATGTTCTGTGATACGGCTGCAATATTAATTTCTCAGATGAATGTATATCACTCCGTTTTTATTCGCTTTGTCCTTTATTGGAATTGATTTTTAAAAGGGATTTTAAAAAAATCGTTCTGGATTTCCTTTACACAGTACAGAATGCTGCTATATGCAAAGTTACTTTAAATGGCAGCAAATGTGTATGAAATCATCAAATGCTCCAAATGTGCCATTCTTTCCTACTGGAAGAGCTTTCTTCATTTGCATAGGAGAACATGAAGCCAGAGAAAGGCGAAAATACAAACATGAAATCTTCAAGAGCCTCTTGGAAACGTAGCAGGAAAACACAACGCTGAAATGCAGATGCCAAATGGTTTTTGCGTTTCTTGCAAAGCGACAGCTACTGGGGGAGATTGCTCTGGCTGGAAGAGAAGGTGCTGCTGGTTTGCAGGCTTTGGGTGGGAGGGAGGAGGGAAAGGTTGTGGAATTGTAGAAAAGCATCATGAAACTTTTTCAGTTTCTTTTGTTTCCAACTGGAAAACAAAGTGCTGAAGAAGCCTTAAAGAGAAGGGGAAGCCTTAAGCAGCTTTTTTTTTTCCTATGGAGGCACAGCTGTGGCTGTATCACAATATTTCCCAAGTGTTTTCTTTGGATCTCCTTACCTGGTGCCAACAACCTTACACAACAAAAGTAGCAGAGATCTGCTTGTTGGAACAAAATTTCAGTCAAAATGCTGTGTTTTCTCCTTGCTCCTTTCTATATGTAGCACAGGGTTTGTCTGATTTGTTTATATATGCTAACGTTCCCCTCGACCCCAGCCCATCTCCCCAAACCCCCAATGTTCTAGAGGTATTGGCTCTGAAGCCTCCCTGCTGTGCTGACTGTAGGAAGGTGTGAAATCTTGGCCCCCAGAGTTTGAAATGAGATGCAAGTGAACCCACTACAAGAGACCAGATTTCTATGTTTTGGTCTCCCAGCCACAGAAGTGCAGATATGAGGAGGTAACCTTTTTTCTGGAGCAGACGTCTCATGGCTGGTTGCACATTAAAAACACCTAGGGAGCTTTAAAATATACTGATGCCAAGGCCCCACTTCAGTCCTATTAAATTAAATATCCTAAGGGTGGGAACCATGCATCCAAATATTTTTAGTGCTCCCCAGGTGATTGTAATGTGCAGCCAGGGTTGAGAACTCCTGACCCAGAACCTGGGTCTACAGACAGCCCTTTTCTCTTCTCAGGATTGACTTTCCACTCAAATGTGTAGATGATCTCCATCAGTAGAAGCTAGACTACCTTTCAGTTTAATCCAGTTCAATTACATACAATTCAATTTCATAAATATTTATTCAACTGCCTCTCATTATGTCTCCCATGTGAATGAAGATTGATGAGGACCCTGTTCCCCAAATAGGAGGGCAGAGATACTTGAGTTTATCTCATTTTTTAGAGTCATATTAACAAAAATTTACCCTCAACCATAGATTGCAAATTTCTAAAAATTATGCATTGGATTTAGATATCATCCTTTTTCTGACACTGAAAACTCTGAAGATGTATTTGTTTGTATGTATGCAAAACATCAGTCTTTTAATTTGTTCACTTATTCGGTGCATGTTATTAAGCATCGATGAACTGAGATAACCAAGAGAGTACTTAGCTTTTGAAGGGAGCCTGGCCTGGTGGGAAACATGATAAGGGAGCCAGAAATGAAAGTACTGAGTTGCTAAAGCTGGAAAACTTATGTCTGAAAGGATGCTTCTGATTTATTCAGAAGAACAAATGGTGCCTACAGAGGAGGTATAGAAGAGTAGCCATTCTCCACGGAGGATTCAGGCAATGGGAGGAGCATGTCCAATTTTCAAAGGTAAAAAAATATCTTGCTGAAGGCTGTACAGGAGACACAGGAGGAGATGGGAAGGAACTTGAGGGTTTTCCACTGTCTTTACAGCCTTATCTGTTGAACCAGTGTTTCTTAACCGTTCTTGCCTCATGGCTGAGTTTCACATCATGAATTTGCAGCTGCCTTTGGGCTTGTGGTGGTTGAGCGACATGGTGTGTGGGGGGGAGGTCTATGCTGGCCTGCTTTTGGGAAGTGATGGTGAAGCCTTTGAGGAGGAGCTGAGGATTTGGATTCTAGAGTGGGACTGAGCTGGGATTTCATACACCGGCTGTGGAATCTCGAGCAAGTTATTCAATGTTACCTTCCTCGACTGCAAAGTGAAAATACTCACGCTTACCTCATAGGGTTTTTTTCATTTTAGATGAAGGTTCGATGTATTAGGTATTATGTCAAATGTACAACAAACTGCCCGAACATAGGAAGTGTCAATAAAATGTAGGTCTCCCAGTTGAGATACTCAGTTTTCCCTTCTAGTTTTCTTTCAATTTTATTTGTGTTTATTCCCTCCACACCTGGACCAGCACACTGGCTGATTATGACATGTGCATGATTTTGGATATGCAGTATAAAATGTGTTTTAGGGACCAGTTAACAAATACCATCAAGGAAGAACAAGTTCTAGAATGTTCTCTGAAAGGCTCACCAAGTCTCTTTTATCTACTGGTCCATTCTGTATTCTGCTGTGTTTCTGCCTCCAAAATTAAACCCACCACAAAAATTACCAGGCTTAGTCCATCTGCAACATCTAATCGATCTCTCCATGGCCTGTACATCATTATTCCTCTACTTTTTAAGACCCGATGAAGAGGGTGATATTTGAGAAGGATCTTGAAGAATGCATGGAATTTCCTTATGGCAGAGAACAGGCATTCCAGGTGGTGAGACTGATTTAAATAATGGCATAGAAATATATTTAGGAACATCAAATAGTAAAGTAGTTGTTTTGTTGGAACATAGGTCCTGCATATAGGAAAAGTAGAGGAATAAATCTCAAAATTTAGGCTGAGGCTACAGATTCTGACTAGAGAGTGAAAATTTGTGCTTTTTATAAAATAAGTGGCATCTCTCAGAAAACTTGGTTCCCAATTTCTTTTAAAATAATTTTACCTCCTCTTTTTAAAAATTTTTATTTTCCTTTGTGTTTATTTTTTTCCCCTTGTGTCTTACTAAGGACATTTGTGGTGAGGTCCCAATCTTGGCTTGGTAAGAGTTCATCTGCTTCTGATGGCTGTTCTTTCTCTACTGAAAGTCACAATCTGTTCTTCGGAGAACATACTTATTTGCACAATAACCAATTGTGATGTGAAAAAGGGAGGATTATAACATCAGTTGGGGGATGAGCAGCTGGCATGAAAGAAATCCTAAAAGGCACAGATCCCATTTCTGTACATATGTCCTTAATAATAATGAAGGAGTAGGGGGTAAAATATGCTAAAAGGGGGAAGAATAGTTTCTGAATAGCTGGTTTTCTGAGGGAGAACATATGATGTCAGCAATTAATTCAGGCGCTAAATTCTGTTTTCCTATAAAAATCCTATTTTCATTGTGGTATCTTTGACGCATCTGCTGGCATAAGCAGGATATATGCCAAAAATAAATTCAGAAATATCTCTTTCTTGTAGAACTTGGAAACAGAAATTCTGCAATTGAGGAAAACCTACAGAAGGATCCCCAGGCCCTTTCCAATACGGAGAGCAGTGAAGTCCACGCGGAATCCAGGCATCTCTTCAGTAGGCCCCAAAGGGCTGTTAGGTAGGGAAGACAACTCTGACAGGAATTAGGTCCAGGATTTATAAGCGGATGATTTCAGATCAACGTTGGGTGATCTTTCAGTGGTAAGGCCATTTCTGGAAGAAATATTTAACATCCCCCCAAAATAAAGTAAGAGTGAAAAGTTTACTCCCAACCCCAATGATGAAAGTGAAAACCTTAAAGTTTCAGGATCATGCTAACAGAGGGTAGAACATTGATGGTCAGGTGTCACAGAGTTTTTTGGGAAATTATTTTGGCAACTTTACCTGAAAGCAGGACAAATGGAATGCAATTAGAACCTAAATGGCTCCTTTAAAGAATAATCTAAGATAGATCTAGGATGACAGATTATTTGAGCTGAGAGGCACTTGATGGCTTGTTGAGGCCAAACTTTTCATTTTATTGAGGAAATTGATGTCCAGCCATCAAGCGATGCCCAGCCAGGGGCATAATTCTGGTCTTATAAGATCTTCGTTCATGTTATGTTAATGCCCAGCATTTCCTTTATAGTTAATCCCAGGAGTGTCCTTAAACTTTGCTGGGTAAGACCCAAGGTAGGGGTAAGGAGGAATGTTATGTTATGTGACCACTGTGGAAAGTGTGACAGGTCAGTGTAAACTACTGGGAAGAGCAAGTGGCCAAAAATCACAAAGGGAATCCACATAGGGTGTGGTCAATCCAGTCCACTTTTTCTGATCAGCTTTAAGATTTTAGGGAAACAAATTAGGGACTCTATTTAGAAATATAGAACGAAGAATTTCCTCAAATGCAGAGCAAGGATCCTTCTATTCAGTTGGAATGAGGGGGAAAGGGCCCAAATACTGTGCGAGTGAGGAATTAGAAAAAAGACAGGCAAGCAGGTCCGGGGCCAGCCAGCTGCTGTGGAAGGCAGGTGGTGATTGTGGTGATGCTGCTGGTGGTAGATCAGCGTTTGAGGAAATGTGGATACCTGTGAATCTCAGATGAAGGGGCGCAGACAGAGCCAGCTGAGAGATGGAGGTTATCAGGTAGCCTCTGATAATGCTGACAAAGCATCGAAAACTTCAGCCCTCAGTCATGCTTGCTGATGTGATAGGAACTCATTGGCGGTATACAGCATGAGCTGGCTGATGGGATATGAACCCAATGATTTCTTATTGATTCCAGGGGAGAAAAGAAATCCGATTGCTATGGCTTGAAGTTCGTTTTGTAGGATAAGGCAAAAAAATGTCCATACGTGACTTCTTAAACAGACTCATTTTTCCCCCTGAGTGAACGTTTTTGGTTGTCTGCAGAAAACTCTGACCTACAAGAACCCCTTAAAGACCTGGTTGAGAAGTCTTTGAAACCTAATGGATCTGACTCGTCCCTGTAGCCCAGATGCCCACTGTGGGCAGACTGAGGAACTGTCCTCTTGCTGAGGATGTGCTTCAACTAGGCCAGGGACATTTAAAAACAAAAAACAAAAAACAAAAAAACCCTTGCAATTACACTTTTCTACCACTAGATGATATGCACGTATAACCAAGATAAAAATCCTTCGCCATTTCCTTTCCTCATCAGTGGCCACAGTGATGAATGGGTGAGTTGAGGTATCCAGTATTTAATTGCAGATGTTACTAGGAAGGATAAGACAATTTGAAAATGAAGAACGGTCAGTGTTGATTAGGATAATAACAGATGTATTGAACACTTATTGGTTAAGCCAGAGGTTGTTAAACTACTGCCTGTGAGCCAAATCCAGCCCATTGTCTGTTTCTGTAAATAAAGTTTTATTGGAACACAGCCACACTCATTTGTTTGTGACTGATTTTACTCCACAATGACAGGTGAGTAGTTGATACAGAGACTGTACGAATGGCAAAGCTTAAAATTCATTGATCTGGTCCTTTATAGAAAAAGTTTGCCATCACCTGGTCTAAGTATATAAGGCCATACTAACTCATTTAATCCTTACAACTCCATGGTTGTGGGTATGTATCATTATTATTTATTTTACAGATAAAGAAATTGATCAAGAACACAGAATGAATCCTGGCACTTGACCATAGCAGGCACACATGGCAAATTCTATATTGACGTAGGACATTCTGGATACTGTGGGACTTATGTGCCAAGATGAATGACAGTTAACTTCCAAGTAGATTATAGGGGGTCTAGAAAGATAAAATTAAAATGATCCCAAGGCCAGGATGGCCTTCTGTGATCCCCATGTAGAAATGTAGCTGCCCGTGAGCACTTTCTCCCAAAGTGACATTTATTCAGAATATATTTTAGGAAACTACTTTGACTCAATAATTCTTAAGACTAAAGATGGTTCACCAGAGACAGCAGTGTTTAAATTGTGATTGAAACATTCACGGTCAGTTCAGAGAAGGTAGTCAAAAGAGGGCTTCTTTTTAATGTCTTGGTTTTCCCAGTCAAAGGTTTCTTCCCCACCTCCAGTGCCAACCTGGCTATATTTGAGATATCCTGGTCCTCAGGATATCTCTTGGGAAGGTGGAAGCTGGCAGTGGGGTTGAGGATTCAGCTTTTTAGTTTCCTAGACCCTTAGTCATCTTTAGGGATATCTTTCCCCAAAGTTTGTAATGAGCAGCGTTGTGCTAGAGTTATCCCTGTCGGCTCATTTCCTATTGGTGATTGCTGATTGCCACCTTTTTTTTTTTTTTTAAACTGTAGGGTTGGGGTAACTAATTGCCTCAGAGTCATACATTGTGAGGAGGAGAGGGGAGAAACAGGAATTGAGTCACTAGTCTAGTCAACGTAATCCTCTATCCCATAAGACAAGATGGAGCCACGTTGCCTAGGCCTTCTGAGGACACTCTGTGTGTGTGGACAGTCCCTTCACTCCTACTCTCCCCCACCCCCTTGGCTTCAGAGAAACCCCTCCTGCTAAATTCTTCCACGTTTTTTTTTGGTCCTCCTTTCTTAGGAAACTCCACCATCCTTGCAGAATAAGGAAGTCCTGATAGACTGTTCCTTCAACTCAGCCTTTGTTGACACTAAAAAAGAAGGAGGTGCCAATGTTTGATGTCTCCTTGGGGTTGAGGCAGAGGCGTGAGTAGGGGTCAGGGTGAGGGAGCAGGACACAAAACTCTGGGGTCTTGCAGAGAGGTGTGGGGGAAAGAGCACAGACTTCTATGCCAGGGGGCTACTTTACGTTTTCTCACCAAGAATCTGAGATCAATAAAGCTTCCCACAGTAAGAATTAATTTTCTTCTAAAGATCATCCTATTTGTGGTTACATGAGACATTTATACTCCTCCTAATAATATGGCTTGGACTTTTTTTGGGGGGGAGGATGTGAAATAATAATCACCCCCTCTTTATACCAATGGAAAATTAGCCCTGGCTTTTATTATAGAATGAATGTCCTAAAGTCAAGTGAACACATGCACGGCGATGCTATTACAGGAAAACTAATCTGGGAAGTAGGTGTGGGATGAATTGGAGAGGAAAGACAGAAAATAGAAAAATAGAGATGTGTGCAAAGACATACACACATTACTTACACTAAACCCTCCATGTGAAATGATCACATTTTAAATCTCATTGCTATTACCACACTGTAGTTGGAAGTAGCTGACCATGAATCAATCATTGCAACAGTAATTGTAACCAGAAATAGGAACTGTCTCATAAAAAGTCTATTTGTGTCACTCCTGACTGGGTGGCCATGTCTTGCTGTGTCCAGTTTTGGATGTCCCACAAATGTAGCATAATGAAAAAAAAAAAAAAGTCAACAGAAAAGTAGACTGTGAGTTTGCCTCATTCACAATAGTTTTCAGATTGTTTTGAGGAGTAGCTTACTTCATAAATATTATTTCTTTTTATTCCTACCATCTTCAGATCTGTACCTCAGATTTCACCCTCTACTCCTCATACAGAATGAAAGCCAGGTACAAAGAAAGAGTTAAATGTGAGTCATCAGAACAGGTTCTCTTCAATTTTTAGTTCTTTATTGCACCCTGGTATTTGGATGTACTTAACTAGAAGGATTCACTTTCAAAATCTCTGTGTTCTTGGGTGGAGAGATGAGGGCTGAAGTCCGTCCTTGGTTACGTCAAGGACTGTCACATTTGGCCCGCTGCTCTCGCTTCCTGTTGACTCCAAGAGAAAGGCCACAGTTGGCGTCTCACAGTAAAAATCATGAAGCTCTGAGACTAGTCTGAATTACTAATCACTACATGTCCTGTTCAGTCTAACCACTTTCCAAGCGATGAAATAAACCGGCCAGGTCAGTGACTCAGCTTCCGAGGGGGAAGCCAGCAGTCCCAGCTAATCTGCACATCTCTGGTTTCAGTTCCCAAGGTTTGATCCAGAGCTGCTGCGGCAGGATGATTTCCCCTTGGAACTTGTCTCTCCTGGGACAGAAAGATGGACACAGATGATGAAGTGTATAGACTGCTGGAGTAGGGCCACCTCACCCTGAGTCTTTTGAGGGAAAGGATTGCAAAAATGTTATCTTTCAGCCATTGGTGTCACTCTTTGGAATCAGTCACAAGTAGCTGGGTGTGGTGGGGTGAAGCTGTCTGAAGTCTGAAAGGAGAAAATATATCGAGTAGGAAACATTAACTTTTTTTTTTTTTTTTTTTTTAGTTTTAACTGTCAATAGATACAGTATTCCCTTGTTTGTGTCAGTAACTACCGAAGGTTCTTGAAGGAGATGTCACCATTTCAGAGTAGTGTATTAGCCAGTTATTATAAAAGATGCAGAATGTAGTCAGTGGTGGAAACAGGGTGGGAATGTAGGGGCCACTTGGGAATGCAGTTCCAGGAACTCCCAGTCTCCTATGCAAATTAGATTAAACTACACTGTAGCCAGAGCTCCCAGGGCAAATAACTCCCATTCCCACCTCTTTTCTTAGCATTGTCTCTTGTGGGAATACAGAAAGCACTTTTAATTTATTTCAGCTACTGTCTTGTTTTAAAAAATTACATTCCATGCCTTAGTTTGTCCACCTTGCTTAAGAAAACTCCTTACCAAGTAACCTTCTGAATTCTTAAAAAGAGTGATTTTGAGATCCTTAGAAGAAAATACTGTAAGCAAATCAAAATCCTATTCTCTCAAAAAGAAGTTGAGTCTTTTGAATGGCTGGTGCCACCACATCCTTCAGGCAGTTTTCATACTTGGCATAAAACTTTTAGTCATCTCTCAAGTTCCCTTTGTTTTGATTAGTTGATGCATGATAACTTGACAACATTCAAATGTGAAAGCTTGAGGAAGGGAGGGTGACAGGGAGGAAAGAAGCCCTCCAGCCAGCATTTTTTCTTTCTTTCTTTCCTTTTTTTTTTTTTTTAACATGAATATTTCTCCAGCAGGGCAACTGAAGGTGAACTTGAAGAACACATCCCATACCAGAACCTCAGTTCTCTGAACACTGCCATGGCAGTGCTATCTGGAAACAAGGCATGAGCTGTGCATACCAGAGAGCAAACATGCAAATCACTTCTTTCCTAGGACACTCAGTGCTGCTGCTTTATCAATGCAGATGTGCCATGGGCCTTGCAAATAGCATCTGTTCTATTTATGGGGAAAAGAGCATGTATTTGTAAGTTCAGTATGAGCACAAGTTTCTTTTTAGATCTTTTACTCTATTATATTTTTTAAAATTTTGCATTCTAGAACCAAAGAATTTTAGACTAGTTATTCTAGATGTCCTCTAATTCCTTCTCCGGTTCATTCCTTTCCTGCTCCTGTGTCTCCAAATTTCAGAGTTAAAATCAGGCCTGGAGAGATGAAGTGGCTTGCACGAGCACATGTGACATTCATTCTTTGTTTAAGTCATCATTTATTGATTGTTTAACTATTAACCAGATATTTATTGAGGACCTATTCTATTCCAGGCACTGAGTAAAAATGCCACAGTTCCTGCCTTTGCATATTTTACAGTTTACTGGGGGAAATATACAGTAAGAAAAATAATCAAACAGAAATACACAACTTCATCTGTGATAATTGCTACGTATTGCCCTAAGAGGCTAGAATAGGCAAATTTGAGCTGGTCAGAGAGGTAACAGAAGGGTTCCTTGAGGAAACGATGCTTGAGCAGCAATCTGAGGGATGAGAGAGACCTAATGAGGCAAGAAGGAGGAGAGCAGGAGGGAGATCAGGCAGAGGGGGCGGGGTCAGAGCAGACATGTGGGACCCCATGGAGTGAACAATGCGAGGAGAGCAGGAGTGTATGGGGGAGACCCTTAGGGGCTATTGCAGTAGTCCAGGCAACAGATAATGGAAGATTGGTCTAAGGTAGTAAGTGGTGAAGGACATAGAAAGGAGCGGATATATTCAAGAAGCATTTAGAGTAAAAATTATAGGATATGGAGAGACCTCGGAGTTTCTGGACAGGGAAAATGGATGGACAGTGGTGTCTAGAAGGTGGGGATGAGGACATGACGATAAATTTATTTTAGGAAGCATTGAAGTGAGATGGTAGGTTATAGGTTGACTATATGGGTCTGGCCCTAAAAGGCAAGGTCTGGACTGAATGTAAAATGTTTGTGAATGAGTTGCATATAGTTTTGATAGCTGATGTGAATTGCCCATCTTCAGCATTGTTCCAGAACCATATATCTGTACACAGAATAATTCAGATACTCTTGGACACCAGGCTGAGTGAATTGTTGAACAACTTATTTTATGTGGCAGGGATTTGAGGGACTTATGGGAAGCAGGTTCAGGACTATTGTGAATAAGTTAAGGAGTTGTATGATCAAGGTACCTCCGTATCCAAATATTTATCTTCTCTCACTTGACCTGCCAGAGGGCCTACAATTATTGGTAATTATGTTACTCTTTAACTGGTTCTCATTTGATTTGGCTTAGAATGATCAAATTGTAGTGTTTGGAGGTAATGTCAAAGTTGTCTACTCCAAACTTCTCACTTAAATGAGAGTTTGCTTTACAAAATTTCTAGACATAGCCTCAGCTTGAACAAGTCTGATTGAGAAGCCAATATTTGACAAGGCAGTGCATATTTTTAGTTCCGTTCCAATTTTTTTTTTATATGGGGTTTTCCCACCTGAGATAATACAGAAAAGTTCTCCTTCCTCTTTAGTATAGTAGACTGACGACTAGTGTTAACACATAAATCATGGCTGCTTTCAGCTAAGCTGCCACAGGGGTGAATGATTTACATTCAACACCCATTGAAGTCACTGAAGCCCTTGGACATTACTATGGGTCAAATGAATCCCCCAAAAGTTCATGTTTTGAAAACTTGCTCACCATTGTAACAGCATTAAGAGGTTAGGAAATCCAGTTGTGTTATTTGAAAGGTGGGGCCCTTAAGATGTGATTAGATTGTGAGGACTGTGCCCTCGTGGATGGATTGATACATTCATGGAGTCATGGGCATGGTTCTGGTGGCTTTATAAGAAGGGCAAGTGAGGAGGTTAGCTCTCTTGCTCAGCCCACTCTTTTGCCGTGTGACACTCTGCATTGCTGTAGACAGTCACCACCAAGAACAAGGCCCTCACCAAATGTGTTCCCTGGACCATGGACTTCCCACTTTCAAAACTGTAATAAATAAATTTTATTTCTTCATAAATTAGCCAGATTCAAATATTTTGTTATAAGCAACCGAAAAGGGACTAATGCAGACATCATCTGACTTCGTTGTCCCAACACCCTTCAAAGTATGCATTACTATTCCATAAAGACATGAGGAAACAGTCTCAGAGTTAAATGATTTCCTCAAGGACATGTCACATGAGCTAAGAGCAGAGCCAGGATTTGAATCCAGGCATTCTGATTCCCAGTCCAGAGTCCTACCCACGCTGCCTGGACAACCTGGGTTAAGGCTCTTCACTGACTTCTAAAAGCCTCACATGATTAGGGACGAGGTGCAAATCAGCCGATGGCACTCATGGAGAGTGTACCCACTTACCCCAGGTGGGCTGAATGATGCTTGCCATCTTGACTTGCCCAGCAAATGTTTATAAAAAATAATTACACATGTTCAAACTGTCTTTGACTTTGAACACATGGAGGCAGAGCATAAACTTGCTAGTTCTCCATTTTCTCCGCCATTTCCTTCAGCTCCCTTCATTCATCTACCTGCACAGCCCAAGAAAGCACTCGAGTTTATAAATGTATATCCCTTTAGAAATGAGTTAGAACTCTAACCTTCAAATTTTTCTGGATTTCATACCCTATTAGTCAATAAAACTTTCAGCATGAATCCGAAATACAGTTGGCTCTCTGAATCTGTGAGTTCCATATCTGTAGATTCAGCCTAGCTCAGATCAAAAACGTACTGAGAAAAATTAATGATTGCTTCTTTACTGAACATGAACAGACTTTTTTTCCCTTATCATTATTCCCTAAACAGTACAGTATAACAACTATTTACATAGCATTTCCATTTTACTAGGTATTATAAGTCATCTAGAGATGATTTAAAATATAGGGGAGGTTGTGTGTAGGTTCTATGCAAGTACTGCACTGTTTTACATCAGGAACTTGAGCATTCATGGATTTTGGTATCCACATACTAATTCCCCATGGATATGGAGGGATAACTGTGTATTTATACTCGTATGTGTATTCATAGGTTAAACAAAAATATTAATATAATAGAATATTATCCTCATTTAAAAATATATCAGATATAAGTTTAATATAATATAAAAAATATAAATGAAAGTCCTAATAATTTCTTTTCTCACCCCAACAAGTCGTTTTCATGGATCAACTCTGTGAGCTCCATTTCAGTGGAGAAACCACTGAAATGGAGTGGAGGAACAGGGGCAGGAGGGGAGACTGGTGTGACAGGCCATGGCTAGTGTAGTGCAATACCTGGGGAATGTAAGGAAACATTTGAGATGAGCTAACAATGAGCTTTCCTGTCTGTGTAGCCCAGCATCAGCTCTGTTTGGAGACGTGCACATTGCTGAGATCTCTCTGGAGGTTCAGAGATTAAAGGGCTCATTGCTTTGGTCTGTGTTGTTTCTCCTTGGTTTTAATTGTCACTTGTGTCCTGAGCTATGTGGTAATAGTACTAATAACTAACATTTGTTGACTGCTTACTATGTGCCACTGTGCTAAGAGATTTACACAAATTACCTCATTGTCCTTATTACAACCCTGTGAAGTATTGTTACTCTTGCTTTACAAATGGGAAAACGGAGGTGTGGAAAGCTGTGACTTACCCATGGGTGCAGGGCTAGTTAGCGGCACAGCTGGGATTTGAATCCAAGTCCATCCACCAAATCACTCATTCTTAACTGCTATGCTATATAGCCATTGGATTAGCGGTTAGATTACTGATAGTGATCTGGGTGGATTTCCATCACTATAAGTGATTCAAATGGGAGGAATCGCTAGATGCACAGACTAGTAGGATCCCATCAGGTGTGGATAAATGAGAGGAAACAGTCAGATTTATAGAAATACAAATGTGCCAGTGCAGGTAAAAATGAACCTCTTCAACCAATTCTTTATTTCCAGCTCATTTGAACCCATAGCTTTGTTGTAACCCATAGTGCTAGGTGGCAAATACATCCTGAATACTTTTCTGGATAAGACTGTCAGAGTCTTATCCAAATAAGACTAATTGTCATATACAACAACTGAGTTCTACCGCAGTCTGTACATGGTTCCACCTTGCATTTAAATGTTTAAAAATAAGAGAGAGAGAGAGAGGTATCAAGTGTTCTAGAAGTTTTCTTTATTATCTTCAGACTGGTAGAATCAGACAGAATTGGGTTCAAATGCTGATTCTGTTATGGATTAGCTGTGAGAACTTTGGCAAGTTATCTAAGATCTTCAAGCCTTCATTCCTAATTCTTTCATCTTTAATAAAGAGACAATACCCTCTTTAAAGTGGCATTAGGGTGTAAATGATATGTCACACGTAGAGTGATTTGCACAGTGCTTGGCACATAGTAAATACTCAAAGATTGGTAGCAGTTATCGTTCGCTCCTACCCTACTTTCCCTAAGAAGAGGCACCGACTGGTTACCTGTGGCATAAGCCCATATCCTCTGCTGTGTTGGTTCCCTCCACATGTCCTATTGGAAAATTAGAAGGAACTTTCTTCTGGATCTCCTTGATATCTTAGTGCCACAGAAAAAGAAATTTATTTTCACAAAAGAGGAGCAAGAACTAGGGACATTAGAAATTTATGGGCTGGAGAAGACAGCTCCAAGAAGACGAAAAGAATTCTGGCGATCAGCAGTATCCTTCTGTGGGGGCCCAGATGTAGGCCAGATGGTGTGAATCTGTAGAGACACAAGCTCAGTGCCTGTTATGCCACGACTTTCATCCATGTGGGCATGAAGAATATCGACTGATCTCACTCAGATGATTAAGAGTGACTTCAGGGTTCTGGAAACATGGGTGTAGGAGGCTGGGACTCAAGGGGTGGTCTTGACAATCCTCCCAGTTGAGCAAGAGTTTCTGTAGATGACAGCCCTGCCATAGTGATGGATACCTACCTCACACGCCCTGTCCCATGCCACCCCCAGAAGGGTGCTCAGCAAAAAACACTCAAGATACTTCAATGGGAAGTGATTTGAGATTTCTGCCTATGCAGAGATCTTCTCTAACAACTTAATTTTATTATCCAAGTTGGTTTTGATGTGATCCTAACCATAGTCTTTTCTTAGGGTCAGTCAGTATGAACTCTTTTCTAGCTGGAATTTCACCGTGTAGCTTTCAGCCTTCCCCTCCAAGTTTTGATATGCATGTTTTGTTCTTGTAAATTTTTAAGGATAGTAGAAGTTTCTCTTTTTTATGATTGGCCTCAGTAGAGGCACATCGGATAACTCTTTTTAAATAGGGGCTAAATGTAAGAGCTGAATCCTGGACACAGAAAACACAGAGCTGATTGTTGTCTCTACTCTCTTTTCAGTTTTGCCCTTTCTCTTCTCCATTTGGTTCTTCCCGCTGCAGAAAGAGTGATATTTCTACCTTCATACCTGCTGTGTGAATTTCCTGTTGCTGCTAAAACAAGTTCCCACAAACTCAGTGGCTTGAAACAACACATTTATTTTCTCACAGTTCTGGAAGCCAGAAGTCTGATATGGGTCTCAATGGGCTAAAATCAAGGTGTTGCAGGGCTATGTTCCTTTCTGGGGGCTCTTGGGAGCACTTGTTTTCTTGGCCTTTCTGCCTCTGGAAGCTGTGTACAGTCTTTGGCTTATTGTAGTCTCTTCCTCTATCATCAATGCCTACAACGTTGCATCTTCCTGGCCATTCTTCTGTAGTCACATCTCCTTCTGACCACAGCTGAGAATGGGTCTCTGATTCTAAGGACCCACATGATTAGATTGAGTCAATCCAGATAATCTAGAATAATCTCCCTTCCTTAAGGTTTTTAATTTAATCACCTTTGCAAAGTTACTTGTGTTGTGTAAGGTGACGTAGTCACAGGTTCCTGGGATTAGGATGTGGATACCTTTGGGGGCCATTATCTGGTATGGTGTGCCTACCACCCTCTTGCAAGCCCGGCATCTCTTCCCTGGTCATCTGCAACTGATTCCTAGAAGAGTCTTTGTGTTCCTTTGTTCAACCTCCTTCACCTTTTGTCATTTTTCCTCTCATTCTTTCTGACATGACCACACTGGCCTCCTGGTTGTTCTTTAAACTCACCAATCACACTGTTGCCCCAGAACTTTTGCCCTTGCATCTCTCGGCCTGGATGTTTTTTCACCCGGATATTTTCATGACTGCCACCCTCAGGACTGTTCATATGTCATCTCTTGGGTCTTTCTCTGCACAATTTACATAAATGAGTATCCTCTCCTTTCCATTTCTATCAGTCGGTTCCTTTGTCTCATGTTCTTACCTATGAACTCACAATAGAAGATATGTTTATTTGTTTTTTGTCTCTTGCCCTCAATTCTTTTTTTCCCTTTCATTTTGAAAGGTGCTGTTACTGATTATAGAAATGTAGGTTGACAGTTTCTCTTCTTCCAATACTTTAGAGATATAAATGCACTGTCTTCAGGATTGCACTGTTTCTGATGAGAAATCTGTCACTGTTCTTAGTTTTCTTCCTCTTTATGTAGTTCTTTGCTTTTACGATTCTCTTTTTGTCACTGGTTTTCAGGGATTTAATTGTATTTTGCCTTGATGTGGTTTTCTTTATGTTTCTTCTGCTTGGAGGTCATTAGCTTCTTGAATATGTGTGGCTCTATGGTTTTCATAAAATTTAGAAATAATTTAGTCAATAATTCTTCAAATATTTTTATTGCCTCCCCCTTTTTCTGGGACCCCAATTACACATACATTAGCTCACTTGATGTTGTACCACAGTGAACTGAATTTCTGTTTATACGTTTTTACGTCTGGTATCTTTCCTCTGTATGTTTCATGTTGTGTAGTTCTGTCACTCTTGCTTGTATCTGCCACTTCTGCTCTGCCTAATCTGCTGTTAATCCTCTCCAGGGTTATTTTTCATCTTGGGCATTGTTCTTTTAATTTCTATAAGTTTGATTTGTATCTTTTTATACTTTCCACTTCATCCTGATCATATTTAGACTTTTCCCTACTTTCTTAAACATATGAAGTATATTTATTATAACTGGTTTGCCTCTTTGTCTATTAATTCTATCATTTCTGTCATTTCTGGGTCTATTTCCATTGATTGGCCTTTCTCCTTATGGGTTATATTTCCTATTTCTTTGCATGTGTGGTCATTTTTAATTTGAATAATAATATTATGAGCTTCAAATTGTTGCTTTGGTTGTTAGTGTTTTTTATTCTTGTAAATAATTTTTTTTTTTTTGGTTGCTGTTATTTGTTGACAGTTTTCTTAAGAGAAATCTAGAGCACCCTTCAGTCTTGGGTTAATTTGGCCATACTCTTGAGGCAATATTCTTCTGAGGACTGCGTTCAATGTCCTACGTGTTAGGAGGTCCTTCTACTCTGGCTGGTGAGGGTAGCAACTCTTCCACATCCTGTGTTCTCTTTGAAGATTGTTCGGGCAGGTCTTTTCCAGTGATTCTTTCCTTGGCCTTCATTTTTTTCTCACATGCATGTGATAAACAATAGGTAGCAAAAGGCTCCAGGGGGACCTTCTGTAAATATCCAAAACTTTTTCTCTTCAAAGCTTTCTCCTCTTCAGTACTTTCTCCCCAGCGTATTATCTATCTTGGGCTCTCTGAATCCAAAACTCTACCTGCTCAACTCAGGGAGATGCGAAGTTTTGTTTTGGTCTCTACTCCCTGTGCTGTGGGCTGGAAATGCTGTCCAGGTATTAAGCTAGGTCACTTATAGGGCTCAACTTGTTTACTACCTTTCTCCCAAAGATTACTACTCTACAGTGCCCGTTGTCCAATTTCTGAAAAGTGTTGTTTCATAATATGTTGTCCAGCTTTTTAATTGTTTAAGGTGAGAGGTTAAATCTGGTCCCTGTTACTCCTTTTTGCCTGGGAACAGAACTCTGTGCACTGACTTTTGAGGCTTTTTTGTACCAGGTTTGCCTTTTTTTCAAACTCCTGGCTCTGGGCTCTGGCTCTAATGCCACCTGTGGCCTTCCCGGATCTGCCCCTCTTCCCCTTCTTTCTCTGGGTATCTGCATTTGGATTTTCTGCCTAGATTCTGATTTCGTTTACCTTCCTGACTCTTTGTCTCTGGTTGTTTCAGCTGAGGGTTTCATGCATGTGTTCTGGGTCCAGATCTTCATTCTGACTCAGCAAGCACTGGTTCCTTTGCTGTGTGTGGAAATCAGACAATTATCCATCTAAAAATCTGTAATAATTTGATAAATGAAAATCAAAACTTGTTTTAATTTTTATTTCTTTGACTACTAGTTAGGCTGAAATTTTCCCAAACATATACTGTTTATATTTCTTCAATCATGAGTAGGCACTATCCATTTTTAGTTTTCTATTGCCTTTTCTCTGTCATAGAGGCTCCACACTGAAAACTTTAGTTCATACTGCAGTTTGGATAGATTTATGGGATAATTGGTCGTGGCAAAAATCCCAGTGCTCTCTCTCTGTAGCTAATGGAGATCTCCTTTCAGTGGAAGGACTTTTCTGTCCTGAAGTTTTCTTAGGGAGTTTTTTGCCTTAGTTTGAAATATTTAATGCTGGAAAAAAGACATCAATTATTGATTTTTCTTCCCATAATTTTACCATTCCAAATCAAATGTCAGAAACAACACCTAACCACTGAACTGGATTTCTTTTAATTAATTTTGGTTCTAAGAGTATATTGGCAACCAAGTCTAAATGAAAGGAAGATGGAAATATATCAAGTAATGCAGTCAACAAATTAAAAAGAGTGATAAATGAAGGATCTGTGATTGAAGTCTTTGAGGAAGAACTGATGGATGATACTGAAGACAATTGAGAATTTTACTAACTGTAGTTTCACAGTTTAAGCACCGGCTTACATCTCATCTGGGGGTGGGGGGGTGGATTTATTGTCATAAAACAAGTCAATGGATTACTGTTGCTAAAAGCTGCCCTTGACTGTGCTATTCACAAACGTTATCATCATAATAATGACTGTTTTTAATTTACTATCATGTTAGGGTAGGTCACTAACTTCTTTTTTCTTATGATGTGTATTAAGAGAATATAATGAAAATACATACAAAGCCCCAAGTACAGGGGCCTACAACACACAATTTACAACACACAATTTAACACTTGCTTCAGTAAGTTCAGGAAATTAAATTCTTTACTTCTCACGTCTCTACAGAAAGAAATTATTTTCTGAGATGTCAATTGAGGTCCTGTGATCGTTCTAGCTTGTATGCTGGCTTCATGTCAGTGTCCAGATTTGGCGACTTGCAGTTTTCTCCATCTACATAACTGAGCACAATTCCCTAGTTAAGGCTTTTATTTATATTTTACATGTTGGGATTTTTCTTGGGGAAAAAAATTGTTGTTCAATTTTTTTGAACAACATGTCAATACCTAACACACCTTTCTTGCCCTTTTGGAATGTTAGATCCAGTAGTAAGACAGATGGAGATCATGAGCTGGCAGGTTAGCTCAGTTGGTTAGAGTGCAGCCTCGTGACACCAAGGTCAAGGGTTCAGATTCCCTTACTGACCAGCTGCCTAAAAAAAAAAGCGATTTTGGATCTCATTTTGATAAAGTAAATTGGAGCATGTGACATTCACTCCTTGGCCCAGGGAGTTTGCTAATACTTCAACCTTGAATAGAAAGACTTTACATCTACTTCCCCTTCAGTCTCTGACCCAGTAGGAAAAATGCAGGTCTTCCCTAGATGGGAGCCCCTGATATTTGGCCAGGGAGGCAATTAGGAAGAAAGGGGCTGAGAAAAGCATTCTCAGTTTCTTCTCCCAAATTCAACAACCAGGTCATTCACCTTCCTTGTGACGTGGGGAGAGAGGACAGGAGACTTCAGCAGTGGGGCCTGTGTTTCCTTTAATAACAGTGCCCATGGAGATCTTTTGAGAGTCAATCTGTGAACCACAATCATGCCACTGAAGAGTTTTACCTGTCCTTCCCTTAGAAGAAAGCAATGTGATTCGTGTTTACTAGAGCATAAGAAGACCTGAGTTTTAGTCCCAGGGCTACTAATCATCGGTGGATACTTAAGTACCATCACCTCAAGTTTCCTTATCTGTGAAATAGAGATAATACTACCTGCTCATCCTACCTGATTGATGTGAAAATTCAGGAAGATAATACATATGAACGTGCTTTGTAAAAAAGTAACTTATTCTTAAGTGTGTTTCGGGTAACCCGTCATTGCTAAATGACAAAAATCTGCCTGGAGGATATAATAGTGAAATTAGTAATAACAGCTACCATTTATGTGTTCCTGTTCATGTCAGGCCACTGTACTTGGGGCTTTGCATGTATTCTTATTATATTCTCTTAACACACATTTTCTTTAAATACCTTTTCTATTTTCTGTATCAATTCTCCAGAACCATTATAACAATTGCAAGTTGTCCTGAGGAGAGAAGTACTAATTTTCCCCTCAAGTAAATGTAAGGTTTTCATTTTACCTCTTTGCAAAACATTGCAAGAGGTCGTTGCTTTTTCTTCTTGGAAAAAGAAATCATAAGAACCCCAGACCTTCTATACAAGAGAAAAGGGGACAGACTCTTACATTAAGTCTTCTCATCTCTAGGGCTTCCACTGAGAACAGAAGTGTTGATAAAGGGTGTACGAAGTGGGCTAAGAGGAGAGAAATGAGGTCCTGGGTGTCAGCATATGCTCAGTAAAAGCAAAACAATCCTTCCCTTCACATCTGGCTGGTTTGCTGTTTCTTTTGTGAGCTCTCCTCCTCCAGGTTTGGAGGGGCCGTGGTCCTGGGTCCAGCATGCTGGAGGCAGGAGGGAGCGCAGAGTTCAGCTTCTTGCTGTGTGTCTTGTCTTCTTGCCTGCCTCTGCCCTGCTCTCTTCCCAGGTGGCACTGCAGGAAAGGGCAGGACGACCTCTTCTTTTCCATTGCACTTGGGGGAATTAAATACAGTAGTTGTGCTCAGTTCTGGCTTTGCCTCATTAAGAGGTCTCTATGGATTAATTCCCAAGAGATCAAATCTCGTTACTTTACTGTGGCAAAGTGAAATTAGTGTAAAGTAACAAGGAGCCAGATTAATGTGACCCCGGGAAATAATCCATAAAAAACTTATGAGGCCTTTAGCAGGCTGTAAATTGGATTTCAGACAGAGTGAGGGGAGGGGGAAGAGTCATGTTAAAGAAAACAATTGGTTTGTAATGAATAGGGCTAATATTTTAGCACTTCGAAAGAGAAGAAAACACCAGTGAATAATTCGGGGAGTCCAATGGCAATGTTTTCTAAGATGTGTAAATAATTGAAATTGTGATTATAATCCTAACTGAATTTTTCTTGCTTTATGGCTTCTGGGAAGTGTATTGTTCATTAAGCATCACAGAACTCTAAATCAAAAGAACAAAGGAGAAGGGGAAAGCAGAAGAAAGAGATGGAAAAGAAAAGTCTCTTGTCTAGGGTGACCAGTTGCCCAGCTTAGTCTAAAGGCAATGGTTTTGGTCCCTGTGCAACAAAGCAGTCAGGCTGTTGCAAAGATACATCCTTTCACAGGTTGTGGCAATTGTAGCAGAGCCTGAAAATGCAAATAAACAATATATTAGATCAATAGTGTTTTTCTGGGGTGAATAAACTAACCTCGGAAAGAGAGAAGAAAGGGTCTGGAAGCTGATAGGATACCTTCTTTTTCTCCTGATGGCAGGAACAATGAAGAAGCAACAGCACTCCAGTGTCAGCAAACTGTTAAGAAACGATGCCATGGTAAACTTTGCTGTTTCCTGTGTCCTGAGATCTTTGGGTCTGAAGAATTTACTGCATCTATATGTTTTCCTGGAGCCTGTTCTTATGGCTTAGTCCTGTGCTGCCTTTGGAGCAGGCCTGTACGATGATCTGGCCCATGTGGTCTCTGGCATCCTCTGGGAGAGGAAAGGATGTGGCAAGCAGATTAGTGGGCCAATTTGGCCACCAGGAAACCAGGCCCCTTCAAGAAAGATGCAGATGGCCTTGGATCATAGAGAGTTTGAAGTCAGAAGACATCCAGGCACAAAGGCAGAAGATAAAGGATTCACCCTGTAGGCTCCCTGGTGCCTAGGTGAACTGTAACTAGGGCTGTGGATGCCTCTGCCTGGGCAGTCTTTTCAGATTAAAGGAGAATGTGTATCTTTCCTAGATTAGGGTATTAGTTTAATACAATTTTAATACAATCCTAATTTTTGATAGAGCTCCAGAAAATATTCCTGAAATTATTGGAACAATAAATAGATGAAAATAGCTGAGGCAATTTTGAAAAATAAGAGCAGTGAGGGGTACTTATCTTCAAAGTTAATAAAACATATTATAAAAGTATAATAAATAAAGCAATATGGCATTTGTAGAGGTAGGCAGAAAAATAGATCATAATGGAATGTTCAAATACAAACCATAGAATATATGAAAATTTAATATGTAGTAAAGCAGATAACCCTAATGATAGGGAGAAGAATAATTTAATTAATATATTGTTGGGAGAAAATTGCTTTGTCATTTAGAAAAAACATTAATTGATATTCTCAGCACTTATCATGTAGCAAAGTTCTGAGAAAGAGTGTGAGTGTGTGTGTGTGTGTGTGTGTGTGTGTGTGTGTGTGTGTATGTGTACACATATATATACGTTATGGATTGAATTATGTCCTCCAAAAAGATATAACTTTCTTAAAGCAGCCCCAAGAAACAAACACTATATATATTATGTTTACATGTATACAAAATTTTTATAGTTTTAAAATAGTTTGAGTATGAATTTATTTTTTTAATTAACAAATAAAAATTGTATATATTTATGATGTATAACATGATGTTTTGAAGTATGCATACATTGCAGAATAGCTAAAATGAACTAAATAACATTTTTAGTATTACCTCAAATTTTTTTGTGGTGGGAATACTTAAAATCTACTCCTTTGGTAGTTTTCAATTATACTATACATGGTTATTAATTATAGTCACCATATTGTACAATTGTTGTCTTGAAATTATTTCTCCTGTCTAGCTGAAATTTTCTATCTTTAACTTTAACAGTTTTTTAGTAGTTGATTTGGACATTGAAATTTTGAAGGTAACTAATTTCAAGAAGAAGATTGAGTGGCAACTTGCTTTAACAGGTATTGAGAAAAACTCCTGGACACCGACTGGGATTTTATCTTGTGAGGACTTTTGGGAAAATATTTGAACTTGATTTTCATCAGGATTAAAGTAATTGTAAAATTAGTCCCAAGCATAAAAACATAGAGACTCAAATGTGAAACACGATACATACTATGTTTTTGATAGTTTTAGGAGATACAAATTTGAGGAGTTATAAAAAGAATTATGAGAGTACCACACATCCACATATACAACTTTCTAGATATTTCTAGTTGTGGAATGGCCACAAGAATCTTGAGCTCTTTACACATTGTTGTGGGGGGATGAGACAAGCCCACCCCACAAAACCTAAATCATAGCCATGTTAAATTTGTGGACTGGAAGTACTGTATTGACAGATTAGCTTTCAGAAATTCCTTTTGTTCCTTGTATCAGGAGTCTGTTTTCCTCCTCCTAACCCATTTTCGCCACCTGTCCATCCATCCATCTATCTTCTCTATATTCTGGGATCATGGGATAATGTGGAATAAAATGTAAGTAGGGCTTACAGAATCTCAAGAAACTCTACTGACTTCAAAACTCAACCCTGTATTATGAGAGTCAGCAATACTGTATTGTGCCTCAAGTTAAATCCAAAGGATGAAACTCTGGCAAAAGTGTATGTAAAGTAAGAACTTTCATCCCCTGTCACCATAGCAACCTCATCCTCTAGCAGCTGCTATTATCAGAAATGAACTTTCAAAAGTAAACTTTACCCTTAAATGGGGTTCTGATGGTTGCATGCAGGTGATTTCATGGACTGTGATACCCATGGGCTGATTAGCATTTGAAAGTAGCCATTTGAATCAAGGTTAGCAAATTCTTGGTACCAGAAATGCTGCTCACTACTCTTTATGTCCTAATATCAATAAGTAATGTCAAAACAGCAAATGTGAGGATGGTATAGACTTTCAGCTCCATTTATCGAAGCTCCCATCAAAAAGAAATGAAAATGGAGGGACGATGGCATCTTAGGTAATGAAAAGGGAAGGTTATCCATGGCTTGGTGGGTGCTAAGCACACTGTCTCAGACCTAGCACAGTGCCTGCACATACACAACACCGATCAAATGAAGGAAGGAAAGAAGGAATTGGGATTGTGTCAAAAAATGAAGTTAGAAAAAAATCATGTAGAATAATGGGTGCCTTGGCATTGAGACATTGACCTAGTAAGCAAGGAAGTGTTCATCCTTATTGCACTGCATTTGTCACCAGGAGCTTATGTTTTTTTCCTACCAGGTCATTGGCATTTTGCGGGAAGGACTAGTTTAAAACCTTTGCTTAGGCTCGTTACCTGGCATAGACGAATGAGGTCTAAGTCTACACGTTTCTTTCTGTGGTTTAACTTCTGATAATTCTTTTCGGTGTAATGGCATCTGGATAACATTTTAGATTTTGTTCTTTTTGCTTCTGATGCCTCACTGGCTGATTTCAGGTTGCCTTAGCAAACACATTTTGGAATGAAGTGAAGGAAGTGGTTAAGAGGCTGTTTTAACTCCTTCGAAACAGAGGGTGGGGAATCGCAATGGGAGGAATAATAAATGTGATGGGAACCGTCCTTTATACAGTGCCTTCCCAAGGCACTTGGGGCACTTTGAAGATGTTAATTAATGCTTGTTAAAGTCCTATGGGGTAGGAAGGGGGCAAGGCTTATTAACTTGTTTTATAGGGGAAATGAAGCAAGAGAGCTTTAATAAACTCCCTAGTATCAAGCAGTAATTATGTAGGAGAATAAAGTGTTGAGCCCCAAACTCCTCTTTCTCAGGCCCTCGCTCACAGAAGCACAAGTCAGATTGCTCCCGAACTGCAGTCTTGCGTAAATTCCAGCAAGCCTCATACTCATCTCTCTTACCTTCATATCTCATTCTTCAGAGCAGGGATTCTAGGGCCTTTTACACTGTTCCAACCTCAGGCCTCCACTTTCCTCCCTCTCAGCAGCAGAAATGACCTCCTATTTCACAGCGATCCTCGAAGCCATATACGGTGAACTCTCAACCTCCCTTCTCTCTGATTCAAAATTTATTTTTATCTGCACGAGTGTTCTTCCCATTCCTCTTCTTCGTTTCAGAGTCTCATTGCCTTTAAAAGTCGAGTTTGTCTACTTCTCTTTGGGATTGAATATATTACAGCCTTCTGGCCGGGGGCAGGGAACATTCCACCACCTGCCACCCCTATCCTTCAAATCTTTAATCTCTCTTTCTCTCTTAGCTCTTTCCTGTCAAGCTAAAAATCAGGCTTAAAACTCTCCTTCCCTAAAAATACTTTTCCTTGGCTCTGCTTTTCTTTCATGCAACTCCCCTATCTCTCTCTCTTCCTGTGATTGCTAAATTTCTGAAAAGAGCAGCCTGTGCTCTGTTCTTCCAGGCTCTTTACAAAGATCATTTGGACTGCTCTTGTTTTTCTGAGACGCAGCAGGAGCTCTGAACCAGACCGCCTGGGTTCAATCCCAAAGAGAGTAAGGCTGGCCTTATCACTACCCTGCTATTCACTGGAAAAAAAGCGATCATTGCTTTAATGCTGCCTTTGCCAAAGCACCGATCAGAACCATCCTAGCAGTTTACAGCAGCTCTATTCGGAGAGACATCTCATCTGCTCTTATTTTCAAATTCGAGCTCACGTCTGAAATAAACACTCATCTTTCCCATGGGATTCAATTGCGTTTGTGCAATGTTAAGGAGAATGACTTACATTCTTGAAATTTAGTTTTTTATTGCAATTGGACACGAGGAAACAAAAAAGAACAACCAGCACCACAAAGTCAAAAATACACACTCTTATAATGGGCTGGCGAGCATTCACAGCGCTTCAGCCTCTTCTATCAAAATCACTGTATGCCCAGAATAGGATAATCACTTAGGCCTATGAGGAAGCAATTTCTGTTAGACTTTACGGTAGGGTAAGATAATAATTACTTCACCAGCTACCTGGAGGTCTTACAGCATTTCTTCCCTATACTTGGTTTAAAATCACTGATTGGATAGATAAGGGAGGTCTAAATACACCATGAAAATTGTTTTAGAATAAGGAAGGTGTTCTGTTTGGGGAGAGAGAGAAGCATGAACAAAGGGACAATTATTGGGAGTGGTTATTTGGGTAACAATTAAGTCATCATTATGATAAAAATGGAATTCGATGATATTTGTAACAGACTGTCAATTTAAACATACACTAAAGCAGGAGGACGTCAACTGCTGCAAAATGCTGATGGCCACCAGACATTCATTCATTCAACAAACACTTATAGAACACTGTCTAAGCTGGGCCCTGGGAAGGCAGGAGTGAATATGCCAGTCTTTGTTCTCATGTGTATAATCTAGGGCACGGGACTGATAGGTAAACTGTTTATGTGTGATAAGTGCACTGGTTCAGGTTTCGCTGGAGGTGTAATGAAATGACATAGGCTTGGAGGAACAGGGCAGGCATCCCTGTGGAGGTGCCTGCAAAGCAGCACTCTGCAGGGTAAGCCCAGCGTGGAGGAGCAGCCATGGAACTGCAGTTGGCGGGAGAGACAAAGGGAAAGTTTGGGGAGCAGAGTCAGAAGATGGGTGGGTACAAGGTGAGGCTGGAAAAGTTGCTCAAGTTTGGACCGAAAACTCAATGATGGTAAAATAGTATCAGAGGCAATAAAAATGGGGGTGAAAAAATACAAATAAAGAATTAAGCATTGCAAATAAAAGGTTCTGGCTGGGAATGGGGAATGTAAACCATGACTTAAAAAACTCCTGGGAAGATGACTGTAACCCAGGCTGCATGTGGGTCTGAGTGACCTTGACACAAGCACAATAATTCCAGGAGCCCAAAACTCTTTAAATGTTCTTTAAGGCTCCAGATTGCAGTGCTGATCTCAAATATGCCATGTTCTTATATTTTAAGGGAAAACCCACTTTCTACCTGTTGTTTATTTTCATCTTTCTTCCTTATGTCCTACTGTAGAGACATGAAGACTAGATGTTAAGATTGGTGTGGTCTCGATACCCTTCTCGTCCCAATGATAGACACGTGAGGGCTGTGTTTGCGTTGTGGGGAGAAGCCTAGAGTGGCTGTATTTCCACTCTGTTCCTTGCATTTTTCTTTTAGATGTCATCGCTCTCGTGATCTCACGTGGCTCACCTTTGTGAAAAAAACTTTCACAATGAAACTGGCTATTTTATAATAAAACAGATATTGTTTATAAAGGAACAAAGAACTACTTCAATTTCACAGGGTATGAAGCAACTTCTACAATGCCTGGCAAATGTTTTTAAACACGGCACTGAAAATGAAAAAGAAATATAGCTTTTGAGATTTTTTTCCCCTTTTCTTTTCTTGTTGTATGTTTGCTTTGTTGAAAGATAGATCTTAGAGCAAAACAGAGAGGAGGTAGTATTTACTCAGCCCTTGTTATGTTCCATTTGTTTTCACATTGTTACATCACAACAATCCAGTGGAGCAGTGAGGCAGGAGGTGGTATTGTCCCCATTGTATACAGGAGGAAACTGAGGACCAAAATATTAAATAATGTGTGGAAGATTGCAGATTAGTAAGAGAGCTGTGATTCTAGATCTCGCCTATCTGATTCTAAAACGTAAATTTTTCCCACTGTAGCAGGTTTCTCTTTCTCTTCTGTCAGTAAAAATGTTACAATTTTTATTGAAATAAAATATACAAACAGAAAAATGTGCATAAAAGAACACAAATGTATGGTTTGATAGATTTTTTTTCAACTGAATCCACCACACGTCAGCTCAGACAAAGCATCGATGGCCTCCGCAAAAGTTCTCTCATGGCCTTACACAGTCATGACCCCCTACATCAAGGAAAACCACTGTCCTGACTTCTACCATAGATTAGCTTTGCCTCTTTCTGTACTTTATACACATGGACTCATACCGTCTTCTGTTTCTGGCTTCTTTCCCTCAATATTATGCTTGTGAGATTCACTCATGATATTGCAACTAATCCAAGATTGTTCATTTTCATTGCAGTATAGTATTCCAATGTATGGATATACAATGATCCATTCTTTTGTTGCTGGGACATTGCATTGTTTACTGCTCAGGGTTTGTAGTAGACAGAAGAATGGCTTCCCAAATATGTCCATGTCATAATGCTTGTGAATATGTTAACTTATGTGGCAAAAGGGACTTTGCAGGTATGATTAAGTTAAGGATCCTGCAATGGTAGATTTTCCTGGATTATTCAGGCCTGGAGATGTATTCACAATGGTACTTATAAGAGAGAGGCAGGAGAGTCAAAGTCAGAGGGGAGATGTGATGACGGAAGCAAAGTTGAGTGTTGTGTTTTGAAGATGGAAAAAGGGGCCCAGTGTGAGGCTGGCAGTTGGCCTCTAGAAGCAGGAAAAGCCAAGGAAAGAGATTCACCCTTAGCTCCTTCGGAGAAAGTACAACTCTGCTGACACCTTGATTTTAGCCCATAAGACCCATTTTGGACTTCTGACCTAAAAACTTGTAAGATGATAAATTTGTGTTGTTTTAAGCTGTAAATTTGTGGTAATTTGTTACAGCAATGATAAGAAACCAATACAGGGCTCCTATGAGAAGTGCCACTGTGAAAATTCTAGTACATGTATTTTGGTGAACATACAAACATATTACTGTTGAGTATAGCCTGGGGGAGAGATTGCTGAGTCATAGGATACGCATATTTTGCTTTAGTTGATAATGTCAAATGTTTCCAAAGTGGTTATACTGATATATTCTCCCACTAGAAGTGATGAGAATTCTGGTTACTCTACATCTTTGTCAACATTTAAAGTTTGTCTTTTCTTTGTTTTAGGAATTCTGGGAGTGTGTAGTGGTACCATGTTGTAATTTTAATTTGCATTTCCCTGATGACTACTATAACTGGATATTCGTTCCTTTGTTTATTGGCCATTTGAATATTCTTTTCTTGGCAAAGTGTTTGTTTAGGGCTTCTGCCCCACTTTCCCCCCTACTGGTTATCTGTCTGTCCTGATGATTTTGAATTCCATTCAGATCGGCTCCCTTGAAATTGCACCCCATATTTCAAAATCACCATTCCCTGTTTTTTCTTATTCTTTTAACTCCCATTTCTTCAATTGCCCCAAGCGAAACACATCACAAGCTGATTCAGATCTAGACATTACTCACTGTTAGAAGTTTGTGATTACCTCTTCTAGAGCTTTGCAATTTTGAAAGAGGATTTTTGGTCTAATTTCTTCACTGTGCCAGCATAACTGCAACCTCCCTTTACTGGGCCTGTATGGCAAGGCCATTTAGAGCCACTTGGGACTTTGTACGCTATAGGCAGAGTCTACCTCCTCTCTTCACTGCAGCAGTCTTTGGTTGCTAGCAAGGAGTTAGGAAGCTCAATGGATTATGGAGCTCAGGTTTGGTGGGAGAACACTAGCGTAATTGTAATCTTTCAGTTAATTGTAAAGGATGTACTAATTCTTGTGTTGCCTTTCAGAAAAGAATTTTTTTTAATTTTTAAATTTTTTTATTTTTTATTTTTTATTTTATTTTATTTTGTCGATATACATTGTGGCTGATTATTGCTCCCCATCACCAAAACCTCCCTCCCTCCCTTCTCCCTCCCCCCTCCCCCAACAATGTCCTTTCTGTTTGCTTGTCATATCAACTTCAAATAATTGTGGTTGTTATATCTTCTCCCCCCCCCCGGTTTTGTGTGTGTGTGTGTGTGTGTGTGTGTGTGTGAATTTATATATTAATTTTTAGCTCCCACCAATAAGTGAGAACATGTGGTATTTCTCTTTCTGTGCCTGACTTGTTTCACTTAATATAATTCTCTCCAGGTCCATCCATGTTGTTGCAAATGGCAGTATTTCATTCGTTTTTATAGCTGAGTAGTATTCCATTGTGTAGATGTACCACATTTTCCGTATCCACTCATCTGATGATGGACATTTGGGCTGGTTCCCACTCTTGGCTATTGTAAAGAGTGCTGCGATGAACATTGGGGAACAGGTATACCTTCGACTTGATGATTTCCATTCCTCTGGGTATATTCCCAACAGTGGGATAGCTGGGTCGTATGGTAGATCTATCTGCAATTGTTTGAGGAACCTCCATACCATTTTCCATAGAGGCTGCACCATTTTGCAGTCCCACCAACAATGTATGAGAGTTCCTTTTTCTCCGCAACCTCGCCAGCATTTATCGTTCAGAGTCTTTGGATTTTAGCCATCCTAACTGGGGTTAGATGGTATCTCAATGTGGTTTTGATTTGCATTTCCCAGATGCTGAGTGATGTTGAGCACTTTTTCATATGTCTGTTGGCCATTTGTATATCTTCCTTAGAGAAATGCGTACTTAGCTCTTTTGCCCATTTTTTAATTGGGTTGCTTGTTTTCTTCTTGTAAAGTTGTTTGAGTTCCTTATGTATTCTGGATATTAATCCTTTGTCAGATGTATATTTTGCAAATATTTTCTCCCACTCTGTTGGTTATCTTTTAACTCTGTGAATTGTTTCTTTTGCTGTGCAGAAGCATTTTGGTTTGATATAGTCCCATTTGTTTATTTTTCCTTTGGTTGCCCATGCTTTTGGGGTAATATTCATGAAGACTGTGTCCAGTCCTACCTCCTGAAGTGTTTCTCCTTTGTTTTCTTTAAGAAGTTTTATTGTTTCAGGGTGTATATTTAAATCCTTAATCCATACTACAAAGCTATAATAACCAAAACAGTATGGTATTGGCAGAAAAACAGACACACTGACCAATGTAATAGAATAGAGAATCCAGAAATCAACCCACACACTTACTGCCATCTGATCTTTGACAAAGGCACCAAGCCTATTCACTGGGGAAGGGACTGCCTCTTCAGCAAATGGTGCTGGGATAACTGGATATTCATATGCAGGAGAATGAAACTAGATCCATACCTCTCACTGTATACTAAAATCAACTCAAAAAAGAAATTTTAAAACACAAAAACACATTCCCCCCTCCAACCCCTGCAACCATTGACCTGCTCTCCAACTCTACAGTTTTTTATCTTTTTGCAAATTTCATATAAATGGAATTTTATAGTATGTAATTTTTGAAACAGGTTTCTTTCAGCATAATGCCTTTAAAATTCATCTGGTGGTTGTGTGTTTTAACAGTTTGTTCCATTTTATTGCTTCTTTTATTATTACTTTTTATTTTGTTATTCATTTTTACCTATTTTTTAATTGTTTATGTTTTACCTGTTGAGGGACATTTGAGTTATTTCTAATTTTTGACAATTATGAATAAAGCCATTATAAACTTTTGTGTACAGGTTGTTGAGTGAATGTAACTTTTCATTTCTCTAGGGTAAATACCCAGGAGTGGGATTGCTGGGACACATGATAAGTGTATGTTTAACTTTATAAGAAATTGTCAAGCTGCTTTCCAGAGTGTCTGTGCCAATCTAGACTCCCACCCGTAAGATATGAGAGTTCCAGTTACTTTGCATCCTAATGCACTTGGTGTTGTCAGTGTTTTTTAGTTTAGCCACTCTAATAAGTGAGTAGTGATATCTCATAATGGTTTTAATATGAGTTTTCCTCATGGATAATGATGTTGAACATCTTTATTTGTGAGTGGTTATTTTTTTATCATTTTTATAACCTCTTTGGTGAAGTGTCTGTTCATTTTGCCTGTATATATATATAACAATTGAGTTGTCTATTTTCTTACTGATAAGTTTTGAGAGTTCTTTATGTATTCTGGGTCCAAGTCTTTTGTTAGGTATATGACTTGCAAATATTTTCTTCCAGTCTATTGCTTGTCTTTTTTTTTTTGACCAGTAAGGGGATCACAACCCTTGGCATGGTGTGGTCTGCACCACGCTGAGCCAGTGAGTGCACCGGCCATCCCTATATAGGATCAGAACCCACAGCCTCAGCGCTACCAGCACCGCACTCTCCCGAGTGAGCCACAGGGCTGGCCCTATTGCTTGTCTTTTAAACCTCTTAAAAGTGACATACACTGAGTAAATATTTTTAATTTTGATGAAGGCCAGTTTATCAGTTTTTTGATAAAGTTGCTTTTGGTGTCATATTTAAAGACACTTTGTTTATCCCCAGGTCATGGAGTCTTTCTCCCATGTTTTCTTCTGGAAGTTTTATAGATTTACATTTTATTTAGATCTATGATCTATTTTAGCTAATTTTTGGATAACATGTGAGGTGATGTTCAGGTTGGAGTTTATTTACTTTTTGCCTATGAATGTCCAGTTGTTCCAAAATCACCTATTGAAAAGACTATCCTTTTTTTTTTTTTTTTTTTCCAGTGGATTGCTTTTGTATTTTTGTCAAAACAGTCCATATTTGTGTGGGTTTATTTCTGGACTTTCTATATTTTTTCCTATTGATATATGTGTCTCTTCTTTCACATATACCTTACTCACTTGATTACTGTGGCTTTATGGTAAAGCTTAAAATTGTGTAGCATAATTCTTCTTTCTTTATTCTTTTTGAAAATTATTTTAGCTTTTCTGGTTCCTTTGCCTTGCCATATAAATTTTAAAGTCAGCTTGTCTACATGTTAAAAAAAATTCTGTTGTGATTTTGATTAGAACTGAGTTAAATCTATAGATCAATTTGGGGAGAATTGGCATCTTTACTACATTGAGGCCAAGAACATGATATGTTTCTGAGTTTGCTTGGGCCTTCTGATTTATCAACATTTTGTAGTTTGTAGTCTAAGCATCTTGTACATGTTTAATTAGATTTATTCCTGAGTATTTCATTTTTTTGGAGTTATAAATGATATTTTTTAAAATTTTGGTTTCCAATTTTACATTGCTAGTATCTCTAGTATCTCTCTACTACTATCTCTAGGATTGATTTTTGAGTGTTGACCTTACATCCTGTAACCTTGATAAACTAATAAACTAATTAGGTAAAACTCATAACATTAGTTTTAGAACTTTTTTGATGTATTTCTTGAGATTTTCTATTTGCATAGTCTGTATTTCATCTGTGAATAGAGACAGTTTTATTTCTTCTTTTCTAATTTGTATGCCCTTTATTTTTCTTACATTATTGCACTGGCTAAGTCTTCCAGTACAATGTTGAATAGGAGTGGTAAGAGTGAAAATTCTTGCTTGTTTCTGATCAAAGTGGGAAAATATTCAGTCTTTTGCCATTATGTATGATATTAGCTGTAGGTTTTTATGCATCCTGTTACCAGGTTGAGAAAATTCCTTCTGTTCCTATTTGTTGAAGTGTTTTTTTCTTAATCATTAATGGATGTTAAATTTTGTCAAATGCTTTTTCTGCATCAATTTACATGATTATTTTTTTAATCCCTATGGACAGCAAAAATGGTAGATTATATTAATTTTCAAATACTGGACCAGCCTTGTATTGCTAGGACAAGTGACACTTGGTCATGGTATATTATTCTTTTTATACATCACTACATTCAATTTGCTAATATTTTATTGAGTATTTTTGTGCTTCTGTCCATGAGGGATATTGGTCTGTAGTCTTCTTTTGTATCATTTTTATTTACTTTTAGTATCAGAGCAATGCTGGCCTCATAAAATGTAATGAGATGAGATTAGTTCCCTCTATTTTCTGAAACAGTTTGTGTAGACATGGAGTTTGGTAGAATTTACTAGTGAAACAATCTGGGCCTGAAGATTTCTTTTTTGAAGACTTTTATTACAAATTAAATTTCTTTTATAGTTATATGACTATTCATGTCATTTATTTTATCTTGTGTGAGATTTGATAGTTTGTGGTTTATGAGGAATTGGTTCCTTTTATCAGGGTACTTTGTGAAATTCTTGGAAAGATTTGTATTATCTTTTAATTCTATTTTTCCATGAAATTTTCAAAGTACCCTTTTATTATTATTTATTTGTGATCTCTCTTCTTTCCTAACATAAGCATTCAATGTTGTAAGTTTTTCTCTAGGCACTGCTTTAGGTACATCACACAAATTTTAATGTATTTTCATTTTTGTTCAGTTCAAAGTATGTTCTAAATTTTTGAATTTTTCTTTAGACTTCTATTTGACCCATGAATTATTTTAATTTCTGTTTAATTTCTAAGTGTGTAGAGATTTTCTTGTTAAATCTATGTAATTAATTTCTAGTTTAATTCAATTATGATCTGAGGATATACTCTGTGTTATTTAAGATTGTTAAGATTTGTTTTATGGCCCAGGGTATTTTCTATCTTGGTGAATGTTTTATGTGACTTGAAAAAAAAGCCTTTATCTGCTGCTGTTGATTAAAGTTTTTTTCACAGCTAGATCCAGTTTGTTGATGGTGTAGTTCAGTTCTGTATGCTTGGTGATTTTCTGTCTGCTACTATCATCCTCTCCTGCAAGAAGAGTATTAAATTTTCCAGATATAATTTCTCATTTTAGTTTTACCAGTTCTTGCTGCAGATATTTTGAGGCTCTGTTAGGTACATATGCCTTTAGAATTGTTGTTATTCTTGGCGAATAACCCTTGTAGAATTATTTAATGTCTTTCTAGGTGCATGGTTTAACTTAATTTTTCCATCTGTATATAAAATTCAAGAAAAATAAGGCTAGGGTATTATGGATTCTTTATGGTACACTTAATTTTGATTATATTCTGCTTTTTCTATAAAGCTAATTGATAAAGGTCTTGATTCTTTTAATGTTAATCGAATCGATGTCACCTGCTTGGTCATATCACAAACATAGAAAAATTAGAAGAGCTTGTCATTGAGAAACTTTGGGTTCAGAGTAGTCGTAGACGTTTGCTAGAGCAGTTGGGCTTCTGCTTTTTCTCTTAAACAATATGGTAAGAATTGTCCATTTTTAAAAGACGTAGTTTCAGTTTATGGAATCTGAGTGGATGGAGACTCCTCCCAGGATCCTTGGCCGAGGGTCCTCTCTGGTTTGGTTTTCCTCCCTCTCTGCCTCTGAGAAGACAGGCACAGTTTCTAGGAGAGGGAAGTTATTTATCCGTGACACAGAAGGCTAAAGAAGATAAGCGGAGATGAAAAGAGACTTGTGGCAGGGACAGAAACCAAATCTTTAAAAAGTGTTTTCTTCTTCCCAGTAGCCTTAAGTTTTGGTTACTCAGGCCACTGCATTTCTGATAGACTAATGATCTGGTTGTACATGGCAAATACAATAGTATTCCGCCTGTTTCACTTAAGGCAAGGCTCAGCAGTGGAAATGACCTAGTGCCAGTTGTCACTGATACAACCTTCCCTTGTTCCTGTCTGTCTCTGTAGTAGAAAATGGCCATTCTGGAGAGAAACACAGAGAAGCAGCAAGAAGTTAGGAAGGTAGGAGAAAGAGCAAAAGGCCCTGACAACATTTGTCCTGCTGCTTCTTATATCTGTCAAGTTAATTGTGCTTCAACTAAAATAAGAGACAGTCACCAAATTGAACACCACCTGAGATCCATTCTCAGCTTTAAACTACCATAGATTAACTGCTTAAGTTGTAAGCTTTAGTCTATAGCATCAGCATAGCCCTTGAATGAATTATGGACTTGTATTCACTCCAGAACAATCTATTACCTGCCACATAACGGAAAATGCCATTTATTGCAATTTGTGTAAACTATAAATCAATACGCTACTACTCAGAGGCATGTGAGCTGTGGCTATACCGCATACTCTTGCATTCAGTAATAGCATGTGTGTCGGGTGCTAGGATAATAATAGATATAGATTTTTTTAGTCTCCATTTGAGTTCTTGTAAATCTCAAGAGAGTCAAGGGTAGCTGCTGTCTCCTTATGTTGCAAAGTGGCATCTCTCTTCACATGTTCCTCTGGGTCTCAAACAGATACTGGCCAGTCTCAAATAATCAACCTCTGAATGTGGTTTTAAATGAGAGGAACTGATTGAGCCCAATTTAGAAGGTGTTAGAATCCTCTTGCAGAGGTTCCAGCCCTGGCTGTACACTGGTACCTCCTAGGAGGTGAGGCAGACTTTCAGAAAATACTGATGCTTATGCCAAACCCCAAACTATTTCAATTAAAATGTTGGGATGACACCCAGACACTAGAATTTTTAAAAAGTCACCCAGAAAAATTTAATATGCCATCCAGGTTAATAACCTTTGCTCTGCAGAATAGGAAGAGGAAGAAAATGGAAAATGTAAAGGGAGATTATTTGTGGGCTATAATTTTCTCAAATCAAAGTGGAAATGTATCCTGAGAATTTCAGATGCAAGAAAAGCCATGGGATGTTGCTTAGAGTATTTCAGCATACTGTGTGCCTGACACAAACTAAGTTCTTAATAAATCCTTATTTTCCTCCCTTAAAAATGCAGATGACTAGGGACCTAACATGTGCCAATAAGCACACACCAGGCTTGCACAAAACTTCATCCCCTTGGCTTGGTTCTTCACGCTATGCTTCCTGACCCTTTAACATCATGGCACACTGAGAAAAGGACTTTTGAACTGCACACTGGAGTGACTTGCCCAGGCTGCTATACAGCTGTGCTGAAGTCTGAGGAGTCAATATCTGATGGGAAACTGATCTGGCTTCTTGTCCTTGGAAGACTGGAAAGTTTGCAAGAATTGCTAGGTATTTCTTGACTAGTGTGTACTTCTCCAGACTCTTCATTTTATGCACAGCACTGAGACATGAAGCCACCGAGATGGTCGCAAGCATCATCAGTGCTTTAATTTGTCAAGTGAATATTGAGTGCTGTCTCCTGTGCTAAAGTGCTTACTGTACCTCAGCTCCTTTTATCGTTCTTACCACCTCGTAAGGTAGGCCTGTTTATTCTCATTTCCCATTTTCCAGTTAAGAAAGCTGAGGTACAAGGAGATAAGTGATTTGCTACACCCGTAGCCCTAACTATGATTCGGTGCCGCCTCAGGGTATGTCAGCATTGTCATTCTATTTACTCTCCGGTCCTAGTCAGTTCTGCCTGGATCTGATGCTCTACCCCAGCTTTTAACCTCCTGGAACCCTCCTCCTCCTTTTCATTTGTGATTCAGATCCTGCCTCCTCTTTGTGGCCTTCCCTGACCACCACGTTGGTCTCCTTCACCTTGGATCTTGGAATCCTGTAGCATTTATAATCTGCTCCTGCCTTCCAGACTTCCAGAAATGTGAAGAGATCTTTCCAAGGGCTCAGACAGGGACAGACATTGACAGTCTTCTCACCGTCAGCTTCAACTGAGGGTCAGGACTTTCCTTGATGCTCACATAGCACATGTCGGTCAACTGACAAGATGGGTGGAAGCAGAAACTGCCTGAGGTGGGAAGAGTCATGGGCTTCCAAGGTGGAAGGGTCTTGGAGGTCATCAGTCTAATGCTCATTTTCCAGAGGCACAAAGAACTTAAGTGATTTACTCAAGGTCACCCAGTGGGTTCCCTTTTAATTGATTTTTGAATTCCTTCATTCACCAAGCATCTATTAAGTACTCACTGTGTCCTAGAGCCTGTACAGGATGCTGGGGATGAAGGGATGAGTAAGACATGGTCCTGCCCTAGCAAGAGCACAATTTAGTAGATGAGTTAGGTCAATAGGGAAGGGCAGTCAAATGTCAGAGGCAACGTGGCCACACATCCTGGTTAGCCCAGGAAATCTCAGTTTATACCTGTCGTTCAGCTAATGGTCAGTACATCCCCTTTCATACTCAGAAGTGTCTTGGTTCAGGTGATAAATTAAATAGTCACTCCAGTTACAGGTGATAAGCGAGAAGAATGTAAAGTAGAGGGACAAAAGACAGAATTCTGTTTAAGTTAACTCTAGTAAACCTCGCATGACTATTATATCGTGGAGGAAAAGGATACAAAAATTCCTAATGGATCTTTTCTGTTGTCTTTGAGAAAAAAGGATCTACCTTTTAGGTAGATTTAAGAGGAAAGACTTTCCAAACTGGCTGGGCCCAGTCTGATACTTGGTTAGTAAATTTTAATTCATGGTTAGTTGATTAAAAAAAAAAAGAAAAGAAAAGCCTTGAAGTGAAGGCTCAATAGTGCCAAGGTTGCAGAATGAATTGGTGACCAGGGTAGGAAGAGCCTCAGACAGCTATTTACTTTGGGAGTTCTTTCAACCTGAACCGGGGGAACTGAGCCCTAAGGAGCTCTTCAGTATAAGCACAGGGCAGTATTTTTGTCAGGGGCAGTCCTTTCAGGGAACCATAACTGCAGTCATATTGAATCATGAACTACATTAGCCACATTAGAGGTTTAGCTATAATATATTTCAAAGTTAAAACACAGGCTGTGGTGGTGGTATCAAAACCTGTAATTTCTGATGCAAATGAATGGCATGAAAAATGGCCCCTGGCTATGGGGACAGACAGAAGAATATGTGAGTGAAATAACATGGCAGTTATGTCAAAATTGTAAGAATAATTATATTCCACAATAGTAAATTACTATCACAGCCTGATGGATGGAATAACCCATAAGGCAAGAGATTGTGTTTTTTGTACCTAGATAAAATTACATTGTCAATTTTGTTTAGTCCTCTTCAAAACCTGAACATTCAGTTTTGAAAATATGTGTGGAACATAAGGTGACATTTGGAAAAAAAGCATAATTTTCAAGGAATACTGATCCCATTAGTTCTTATATTACAGATGCCAATGAATTTAACTTTTATAGTGCTGCTAACACATGGAAGGTATAAAATGGACGTTCAGCTACTCAGGGTTTTCAACAACGTCTCAGGGAAGTAGTGAGCTTTATAAAATATTTTGTGGGGGCATAGTAAGGCATCGGGTTTCACGGGCACAAGGCCTGTAAGCAGAGTAGAAGTCAGAAATCTCTAGCTTCAAGTCCTTGGGCCATTACTTATTGATTGAATAACCTTATGTAACCTACATACTTGTACTGAGTCTAACTTTTCTTATCTTTAGAATGGGGATAATAATAGCTCCACGCAGGGCCTCATAAAGATTAAAAATGATAATATGGGTAAAGCATTCAGCCTCACCCTTCATATAGTTGGACACGCTATATAGAACATGATATTATTATTCTTATTGTTACTATTATAATGTAATCTCCCACATATGATATACATCTTTTAAAATTAGTAGTTTTAGGATTGGCTCAGGGATTAAAGCAAATGTAGTGGGTTTAGCCTTTTGTTTACATATTTAACATTTGCAAATGTGTGAATTGACTCTGTGATAACTATACTATACAATATACCATACTATAACTATACTATATTTAGAAGAAGTGAGACCACCTAGTTTTTTGGTTGTTTTTTTTTTTTTTTTTTTTTTTTTTGAGGAAAATGTACTATTTTGGCTACCAACAAGTAGATGTGGTCTTGGGTTAATGTTATAGACAACCTTAGCTGGATGCAGTGCATTATAATGTTCAAAGCATTTTTCATAACTGTTATTCCTGTAGGAAAATGTGAGCATGATAGAGAAGTGGAACTGGTATTGGTAAATTTGAGGAAAGCTAGTAAAAAATGTTACGGTCTAAGTGAACATTTTGTAGACCAATATATGTACATAGATACGGTTTGCTAACTGAGGATTTGAAAATGTTCTACTTTGTCATCCAATAATTTTGGTTGAGGGTCTCTTTTTTCTCTTGTTAAAAACCCTCAAATTCAACATTTTGCACTGGGTTTCTTCCATGGTGGATATAATGCATTACCATAATTCAAGTCATATTCAGTTGACTCTGTGGTTTCAGGGAGCCCATACATTTCAAATTTATTTCCAAGGTCATAAAGCCATCCCCTATGGCAAGTGCAAAAGGCCTTTGATGTGGTGGGCACAACATCTGTGCAGACAGACACACTTAACTCATGCAGCGCTCTGATTTCACATTTTGGTTAAGAGGTAAGGTCTTTCAAACCCGTGTACACTTAATGTTAAGTCGCATGAAACAATTAGGAAAATGGGCCTTGGCAGTGGGAAAGATGGCACCCTGGTTATAAAGTCTGTTCTGGAACACCTGACAAGGAAAAAAAAAGGACTCCTGTACTGATGTTAACACCACCACCTCAGTTTACATGCTGGCAGTGACTCAGAATCATCCTATTCAATACAGACCTGCATAGCTCCCAATTTGCTGCTCCTTCTGGTTTCCCCAATCCAATGAGTAGCACCAGTATCCACCCAGGTAACCGTGGCAAAGCCCTAGTGTCATTCTTAATTTGTTTCTCTCCTTTACCTCCATATTCAGTTGATTACCAAGACTGACTAATCCTAAAGATGCTCATATTTATTCATCACAGTTTCTCCTCATCTCTCGCTGGGATAATCATCAGTCTCAAAGATTTCCTTCCTGACTTCTGGGCTTGTTTCACTCCAACATTTTTCTATTCTGTAGTCATGATGGTATCTTTAAGCCACTCCCCTTCTTAAAGTATTTTAATGGTTTCCTTCTGCTCCCTGGATAAAGAAGATCAAAATTCTTTTATCTGGCTTCCAAGGCTCTTCCCGGACCTCAGAGAGCTTTCTGTGTTAGCACTCCCTGCATTGCATTCTGTTCTTTTTGGTTGGAACACACTCTTCAGCTTCCTGCCTTGGCTAAATCCCATTCATCTTTCAGGGATCAGGTGAGAAATAATTCTGACTGAAAAGCCTTCCCTGACTGGCACCGTGAACTCCAAGCAAGCCCTGAGTTCTTGGGTCCTCCCATGTACCCTGCATTCTCTTCCTGCATAGGACTCCACTTGCTAGATTCCAACTCTTGTTTCCCTGTCCACATCTGATCATAAACTCCTCTGAGCAGGGAATAGTTCTAGTACCTAGCAGAGTGGCACATATTCTGAGTTCATAAAATATCTGTTAGTGAATATGTACTTAAATATCTCCTACTCTGTTTCCTTACAATAAACACCAGACCTTGATATAGGTTTATCTCTACATCTGAGTCTGTGTTGGGCATAGGAAAGGCTCCTCTATAGAAATGCCACTCGAAAGCTAAGTGTTTGTGTGGTTTTTTGGTATAATGAAATATTATTAAAAGACATCAGAGCATGAAAGTCCATATCCAGTCTGCAGTCAGTAGAAGTGGAGCAGAACTGATATACCACTTCTTGTAGAGAATTAGCAAGTGAAAAGAAGTTTTGGAAATGCAAGTGCAGTGGAATGGATGTTTTAGGTAGGCATCGCTTTCCTCTTCCCAGTTTACAGATCTTTCCTGAATTGTGGTATTTAGTTGGGTGATAAGGGAATTAATTTATCATGCACACCAGTAACTTTTAAGTGCTGTCATTTATACAAGGCTGGATAGGCACCACTGGGACTATAAAAAACGGTTTCTGTCCTAAAATATTTTGGAATATTGGGAAAAAGAGATTTGTAGTTTTTTTTTTTTTTTTTTTGGCAGCTGGCCTGTATGGGTACCAAACCCATGACCTTGGTGTTGTAAGGCTGTGCTCTAATCATCTGAGCTAACAAACCAGCAGGAAAAAGAGATTTGAATAGAAGTACCAATTAGAAAAAGAGTCAAAATAAGATTTATTTAGATGGTTGTGACAATTGACATGAGAAGTGCTAAAGAGAGGAGATGCTACTTGGTGAAAGGGTGAAAGGATTGCACATTTCTCAACCACCGCTCCCCTGCTGCCCTCCATTAAAGGAAAGCAAATGGTCACTGAAAGAAGCATGAACTTGAAGACATTTGGTTTGTGACTCTGTCACTTCCTTGAGCAATGTTGTAGGGCATTGAGAAAGCTGCTTAATCACAATGAGCCTTAATTTTCTTATTTTAAAAAAAGGGGTATAAGCCATAGGTTATTAGTACCTAAAACTGCATGTGAGTTAACATGACTTACGTAAAATTGTCTGACATTTGTGACAACTTATTCAAACATTGTGGCTCACAGTAGACGGAAATTGTTACCTGCCTAAGGGTTAGAGAAAAAACTTAGGAAATCCATGTTTTAAAAGAAAGATTCAATTATGCAGTAGGTTTTGCCCAGGATCCAGGAGGCAACATTGTGTGTAAAGAAGATAAGCAGGATGACGTTATCACGTAAGGGGGATGGGAGAGTATTTCTGGGAAAACCAGGCATATGATGATCAGTGTACCAAGTCAGGCACTGCAGGGGCTGTTGGGGAGTCTAGGACAGAGTGAGTTCATGTATTATGTACCACTTACTATTGTAAGCAAAATTTTGAGTTGACCTCCATTGATCCATGCCCTTGGATAACCCTTCCCCTTTAGTATGGGTGGGACTTGCAAATATGATGGAATTTTTTCCCCATAATTATGTTACGTTACATGGTAAAAGGGATTTTGAAGGCATAATTAAGGTCAACCAATTAGGTGACTTTTTAATCAGAGGGAAGATATAGTGGGTAGTTCTGACCTAATTAGATAGGCCCTTAAAAGAGACAAGAAATAGCAGCAGAATCTCTCCTGCTGATTTTGGAGAAGTAGGTTACCACATTTTGAGATGAGGGGCCCACATGGCAAGGACCTGAGAACAGTCTATGGCTGAAAGCCAGTAAAAAAACAAGGACCTTTGTCATACAACTGAAAGGAAATCTTTTAGCAACCAGTGGGCTGGAAGGGTTTCTGAGTCTCACATGAAATCAGAGCCCTGGGAAACAACTTGATTTCAGCTTGGTGGGACCCTGAGGACCTGGTTAACCATACCCCGACTCCTGACCTAAGATATTTGTGAGATAATAAATCTGTGTTGTTTCTAGCTATTAGGCTTGGGGTGATTTGTTCTGTGGGAATAGAAAACTAATATACTTACTCTTCCTTGTCTATCCCAGGCAGAACATCCTTTTGACTCATAGCCTTCTGGTCACTCCTTACAGCCCCAGTCATATTATTTTGTAATTTTGGTTTATGGCTCTCTTTCCCTCTAGGATATGAACTCTTTATAAAGAGCTAGGTGTAGTGGAGAAAACTTGGCCTTTGGAATCAAGGAGTCCTGTGTTCTATACTGGGATCCATCAATAAATAGTTGTATGAATTTTGGCAGTCTGTTCAATCTCTCCAGACATCAGCCTTTATTTGCAAAATGGCAACAACACTGCTAGCTCAGTGGTTCTCAACTGGGGATAATTTTGCACTTCCCAGGGCTATACTATGTTTGGTAATCCTTGAGACATTTTTGATCATCCCAACTGAGTAGGAGGGGTTGCTACTCACATCTACCAGGCAGGAGGCAGAGATGCTTCTAAATATCCTATAATTCTCAGGACACCTCCCTATTACAAAGATTTATCTGGCTCAAAATGACAATAAGGCCATGGTTAAGAAAACTAATAAAATTATTATGATGTAAGATGACTTTCATAGTGTTTCATATTTTGGGACAGGGGTTATAACTCCCTTATGAGAGGACTCTAAATTACTGGGGACTAAAAATCACTTTCATAAACTACACATGTTCTTTCTGTCTCCCTACAAGATTCTGAATTTGTCTTCTTGCCTCTTTCTCACTCTCCAAAATCATTGCATGAGTTGAGAAATGTTGCCAATGGTAGTTTCCTGTGCAAGAAATGGTTGGAGAATCATTGGTTCTAAAACACAGCTGGTGCTGAATGAGTTCCTTTCCCTTTCTGAGTTTTGTGATTTTGTCTAATCTTTAACACATACCTGAGTGCCTGACATATATCAGGAATTTGCTAATGCAAAATATCTGAGTAGATGAATGTCCTTCTTTTAAAATAATGTTTTTGGTAATTTACTATTTCTCTAGCATTTTGCTTCTATTTTGCAGTATTTTGATAATTTAATATTATGGTAAAAATGTAAAGGGGATGGAATTACAATTTTAAACTGTGTTACAGTGGGCCATTGATTTACCATTACAGAACCTTTTTTAAAGGAGGCATAATAACATCTATCTTATAAGGATGAAAGAAAAGCTGGTGAACTGCTCCATCTTTCAAGACTCAGCTTGAGTCCCAGCTCTTTTGGAAAGCCTTTGGGAACTTCCTTGGTGACCATACTGTTCTTCTAAAGGAATTTTATTCTTATGTCAATTATTGCACATATATTGTGCTATAAATGTTTGTTTATCTTTCTGTTTCCTCCACTTGAGACATGTAAGGGTTATTTGTTTAACCAAACTTTTTTATTTTGAGATCATTTAAAGTTCAAATGTCATTTTAAGAAATATCATAGAGAGATCCCATGTATCTTCCATCTAGTAGATATTACTGAAAGGTAATAGCTATAATATGGTATCTATAATATTATATTTATAATATAAAGAACTATAAGGTGTTAGACTTAGTTTGATGTTCACTGTTTTCTTTTGTTTGGTCTATGAATTCCCCTTGCCTCAACTCCATTTGTTGAAAAGATTGTATTATTTCCACTGAATTTCTTTCAAACCTTTGCCAAAAATAAGCCGGGTATATTTGAGAGATCTAATTCTGGTCCTCTATTCTATTTTATTGGTCTGTGTGTCCAACTCTCTGCCAAACCACAGAGTCTTGATTACTCTAGCTATTTAATAAGTTTTCAGATCAAATAGACCGATTCACTACTTGGTTCTTTTTCAAAATTTTTTAAAGAATTCTAATTCCTTTGACCTTCCATATAAATAAGAATAATCTTGTCTCTATCTAGAAAATAATCTTGTCTATATCTAGAAAATATCAATATCCTTCTGTGATATTTATAGGTATTACGTGCATTTCTTGGGAAGGGCTTTGTATTTACACATATTGAACTTACAAATGTTTAGTTTTCTAGTGCATGACCATGGTCCTATCTCCATTTACTTAGATCTTCCTTGTTTTATTTCACTGACATTCTATAGTTTTCAGCTTACAAGTCTTATACATGTTTTGATAAATTTACACCTAAGTATTTTATTTTTTAAGCAATTATAAATGATGCTGTATTTTAAATATTGGTTTCTATGTGTTCATTGATAATATACAGAAATAAAATTAATTTTCATATTTTTATCTTCTATCCTGTCACATTGTTGAAATAACATTAATTATGGGATTTAAAAAATATAGATTCCTTAGGACTTTCTTTTTTTTGATTCGCATATTCATTATTACAAATGGTAATTATTCTCTTTTTTTTCCCCGTTTTCAGAGCCCACTTTTTTTTTTCCCTTAATTTTATTTTGTCGATATACAATATGGTTGATTATTGTAGCCCATTACCGAAACCCCCCTCCCTCCTCCCTCTCCCCCCTCCCACCCAACAATGTCCTTTCTGTTTGCTTGTCATATCAACTTCAAAGAATTGTAGTTGTTGTGTCTTCTCCCCCCCCTTCCCGGTTTTTTTTTTTTGTGTGTGTAAACTTATTTATTTATTTTTAGCTCCCACCAATAAGTGAGAACATGCGGTATTTCTCTTTCTGTGCCTGACTTGTTTCACTTAATATAATTCTCTCAAGGTCCATCCATGTTGTTGCAAATGGCAGTATTTCATTCGTTTTTATAGCTGAGTAGTATTCCATTGTGTAGATGTACCACATTTTCCGTATCCACTTATCAGATGATGGACATTTGGGCTGGTTCCAACTCTTGGCTATTGTAAAGAGTGCTGCGATGAACACTGGGGAACAGGTATACCTTCGACTTGATGATTTCCATTCCTCTGGGTATGTTCCCAGCAGTGGGATAGCTGGGTCATATGGCAGATCTATCTGCAATTGTTTGAGGAACCTCCATACCATTTTCCATAGAGGCTGCACCATTCTGCAGTCCCACCAACAATGTATGAGAGTTCCTTTTTCTCCGCAATCTCGCCAGCATTTATCATTCAGAGTCTTTTGGATTTTAGCCATCCTAACTGGGGTGAGATGGTATCTCAGTGTGGTTTTGATTTGCATTTCCCGGATGCTGAGTAGATTCCTTAGGACTTTCTTTTTTTTGATTAGCATATTCATTATTACAAATGGTAATTATTCTTTATGCCCCTTACCCACATCTTCTTGTGGTTTTCTATGTAGACAATTATGCCATCTACAAATAGGGGCAGGATTATTTCTTTTCTTCTGATCTGTATGCATTTTATTATCTTTCCTTTTCTCATTGCACTGGCTAAAACTTACAGCGCTATGTTGAGTAAAAGCAGTGAGAGCAGAAATCTTTGCCTGTTCCTTATCTTAGGGAGAACGAGATCAGTATATTAACATAAGTACGATGCTTGCTGTAGAGTCTGTGTAGATGCACTTTATCAAGTTAAGAAAGTTCCCCCATTCCTATTTTTCTAAGAGTTTTTATCTGAATGAATGTTGAATTTTGTCAAATGCTATTTCTGCATGATTGATATGGTCATATAACTTTTCTTCTTTAGCTTATTGATATGGTAGATAATATTGATGAATAGATTGATCTTCAAATACATAAGTAGCACTGCATTCCAAAACAAACCCCACTTGGTCATGATGTATAATTATTTTTATATATTGCTGAATTCTATTTGCTAATATTTTGTTAAGAATTTTTGCATCTATATTTATTAAAGATATTTTTACTGTGTTTGACTGGTTTAGTTATCAGGGTAATATGAGAAAACTTCAAAAACTTAATGGAAAAGTAGAATTAGAAGACAGTACAAATTTTTCCATGAACTTTTTGAAGCACCTTTGTGCTATCTTCACAAATGAATTAGGAAATGTTCCCTCCTCTTCTATTTTCTGGAAAAGATTGTATGGAATTTTTGTAAATTCTTCCTTAATTACCTGGTAGAATATTGTACTAAAACTATCTAGGCCTGAATATTTCTTTTATCAGAGTTTTAAAATTATGAATTCAATTTTTCTAGTTGTTGAATAGGGCTATTCAAACTATCTATTTTATGGGGTTTCTGGACAATGATGGCAGAAGAGATGGTCCCCAGCATCACTCTCTCCCACAAATCAACCAATTTACAACTATAAAAATGTAACAACAGCCAAGCTGGGGCTGCTGGAGCTCAGGGGAAGAGGAAGAGAGACCTACGGAGTTCATGAAGGTGGGAGAAGCCATGATGAGAGAAAGAAAAACTGCTCAGAGTGTTTCAGTCCATGGCTGCTTTAAGGCTGGAACTTCTGCGTGCATGGAGCAGGAGCCGGCAGAAGCCTCGGCTGTGCCCTTTGGATAAAGTTGCTTAGAAGAGGGCCTTGGTGGCTCCCAGGACAGCAAGACCACGAAGAGGGTTCCCATGGACCCACACAGGAGCAAGGAGCCAGAACAGCAGAAAAAGGGGAGCCACTCCGAGGCCAGTGAAGCATCGCAAGGGACCAGTGTAGGGCCCATCGTATGGGAAGTGTTTGGAGCATGGGCAGTGGGGGAGATGGGCTCACTGGGAGAACACTGGGACACAACAAGGACAGCCAATCCGTCCCCCAATCAGCATAGGACCACTCAGAGGAGACTGGTCGGGAATACAGAATTGCATGGGATGCAGTTTGATGAAAAAACTCAGGCCCAGATCAGAGATTCTACAGGTGCACCCAGTCCCTGGAAAGCTGGAAGTACCTATAAGGTCAGCCATTAAACCCTGAGCTGCACAAAAAGCCTTCCCTAGGGAAACAGCAGCAAAGCAGCAATTTAGCTCAACAATGCAACTCAAGTACTGGTTCCCACAGGAAGTTCCCCCATTTTAGAAGTATGAAAAGGACAAAAAATTAGTTCCGTCCCAGGCACACCACCAGTGCCTTGGGGCCGCCAGGGGACCTGAGGCATAGAGCTGGGGACTGGACCCCCCCCCCCCCGCCCATAACCACACACACTGCCAGCACCTCGGCACCAGCCTGAGAACCTGAGGCTTGAAGCCAGGGACTGGACCTCACTCCCACACCCAGGTACACTGCCAGTGCCTTGAGGCCCTGCCTGGGGGTCTGGGGCAATGCACTGGGGACCAGACCCCCCTGCCCACAACCAGGTAAACCATCAGTGCCAAGGAACATGCCCAAAACATCACCTCCATGTGGGTAGCCCACCACAGCCACCACAGTAACCACAGATGTCATGAAAGTAGCTAGATGTCACAACCACGATGCAGATGGTCCCCCAGCCACAGGGAATGCACTGACACAAGGAGAGTCACCAGCAGAGATAAAGAAAAGAAGAGAATGTCTCTCTCCACAAAGCCCATTTCAGAGTGACAGAAAAAGCATCTGCTCTATGATAATATTGGGGGACCCGATCACACCTCTCAGCATTGGACAGATCATCTAGGCAACAAATCAACAGAGTAACCATTACTCTTTCAGAGGGAGAGAAGAAATCTAGCAATATCAGTGGTGGGAGGGGGGAGGGAGAGGGGGATGGGGAGAGATTGGACAAGGGGCACAAAGAGTAAGTATGATTTGTAACAATATACATACTAATAATATTGATTTGATCAACATATGTCAACATTGAATCCCCAAAATATGTATAATCAATTATAACTCAATAAAATTAAAAAAACAAAAAAACTTTTATGTTGGATAAGCTCTGGTAAATTGTATTTTTCAATAAACTGGTCCATCTTATCTAAGTCATCACATTTATATGTTTAGAATTGTTTGTAGTATTTCTATGTTATCCTTTTGATTTCTGCACTGCTTGCAGTGAGATCCTCCGTTTAATTCCTGATTTTGCTAATTTGTGTTTATCTCTTTCTTTGGCAGTATTGCTAGAAGTTTAATAATTTTTTGATTTTTTGAAGAAACACCTTTTTGTTTAGTTTATTTCACTACTATTTTTCTGTTTTCAGTTTCATTGATTTCTGCTTTTTACTATTTCCTTCCTTCTACTTGTTATTGTTTTATTTTACTATTCTTTTGCTAGGTTCTTGGGGCTGGAAACTTAGTCTACTGATTTGTGATATTTCCTTTTTTCCAAAGCATATATTTAGTACTGTAAAATTCCTCTCATCACCTCTTTCAGTGTGTCCCACAAATCTTGATATATTGTATTTTTATTTCCACTCAGTTCAACGCATTTCTAAATTTCACTTGAGGCTACCTCTTTTTTTTTTTTTTTTTTTTTTTAAAAGCTGACCGGTAAGGGGATCTTAACCCTTGACTTGGTGTTGTGAGCACCACGCTCAGCCAGTGAGCGAACCGGCCATCCGTATATGGGATCCGAACCCGGGGCCTTGGTGTTCTCAGCACCACACTCTCCCGAGTGAGCCACGGGCCGGCCCGAGGCTACCTCTTTGACCCAAGGATTTAAAATGATTATTTATTTCTTTTATTGTTTTGGTGAGTGGCCGGTAAGGGTATCTGAACCCTTGACCTTGATATTGCAAGGCTGTGCTCTAACCAACTGACCTAACTGGCCAGCCAACCCATGGATTTAGAAGTGGGTTGTTTAGTTTTCCAAGTGTTCAGAGGTTTTCTTATTATCTACCTATTACTGATTTCTAGTTTGATTCTATTGTGATTGGAGGACACACTCTGTATGATTTCAATTCTTTTGCATTTGTTGAGATTTGTTTTATGGTCTAAGATGGTCTATCTCGCTTCCTATATTATTCACGGACACTTGAAAAGAATGTGTATTCTCCTGGTGTTGAGTGGAATATTCAGTACAGGCTGGCAGATCCTGTTGGTTGAAGGTGGTGTTGAGTTCTTCAGTATACTTGGTAATTTTCTCTTTAGTTGTTCTATCAATTGCTTAGAGAGGGGTCTTGAAGTGTTCTGCTATGACTGTGGATTTGTCTATTTCTTCTTTCAGGTCTATCAGCTTTTGCTTCACATGTTTTTGGAGCTCTGATGTTTGGCACATAACCATTTAAGATTGCTATATCTTCTTGGCAGTTTAACCCTTTTGTCATCATATATATAATGTTTTCTTTGTCATTGTTAGTTTTCTTTGCTCTGAAGTTTTCTTTGACATACTTTATACTTTATACCTACTTCCTTTGGATTAATTTGTGCATGATATATCTTTATTCATCCCTTTGCTTTTAACCTACCTGTATTTTTACATTTGAAGTGAGTCTCTTGTAGACAGCACATATTTGGGCCATGTTTTCTAATCTACTATATGAATGTCTACCTTTTAGTTGGTATATTTAGACCATTACATTTAATGTAATTATTACTATGTTAAAACTTAAGTCTATCATTTTATCTGCTTTTCTTTGTTGTCTCTGCTTTTTCTTTCTCTGTTTTCTTTTTCCTGCTTTCCTGTGGGTTATTTGCACATTTTCAAAATGTCATCTTGATTTATTTATAGTGTTTTAAGTATATATCTTGTATACCATTGTTAGTGATTGATCTAGCTTGTTGGAGAACTGGGGTGCCTTTTATAGGCAGGTGAGGGTAAAAATCTAGGCTCCCTGCTTTGTCTTTGCTGCTATGGGTGCAAGTGTGGCTACTTTTTATTCATTTGTTTATTTATTTATTTATTTATTTATGTTTTGCTGGAATAGAATAATTATTGCCTAAAAATTTTCTGTCCTGCTGGGATGCCTCTTTTCTGGTCCTTTGATGACAGAGAGCTGATTTTTGATGTTTTTATTTTTGTCTGTGTTTCCAGGTTGACAGCTTCTTCAGCTGTAAGTCTGAGATATATGAGGCAAAATAAAAAACCAGGGAACTCATCACTGTGTCCTTCCTTGTGTTTCAAAGTCCCTAGCTGGTCTACTTCATTCTTTCTGTCTTTCAGAGTCATCTTATGTTTGTTTTAGTTGTGATGTTTAAGGGTTTTGACTGCACTTAGTCAGAGGAATAGAGAAAAGTATGTTTACTACATCTTCCTGAGAGCAGAAATTAGTGATCATTTTTATTAATTTCTTAAACTCCCAACACCTACAGGAGGTGTTTAATGAAGGTTAAAAGAGACAATTATGGAGAAATTATTGTTAGACTCTAAGGCAGAAAACAAAAGTAATAAATTATTTTCCTATCATTTTAAGTTTTTAAAAATTATTATAGAAATCAGGGAAACTTCTACTTGTTAAGAAAAAAGTGGATCTTAAGATTATTTTTATTATGTTTCTTTATTTAATTTGCTCTTTAGCAAAGTGGAATAGGCCTGATGGGGGTGGCACAAAAGGAAACAAATATTTATTAACATAAATGAGCTAATGCCAGAAAGACCACTGTCCACTTCAAATTGCCTGGTAAACAAGAAGTACAGGAAAAATATGCTTAAGTGGGCAGTGTTTCTTTTGAATTAAGGAAAGCAGATTATTGTTTTTGTATTAATGTAGAGTGACTCCCTATTTCATCAGTACATCTGTTAGAGACTAGGTTATTGTAAAGAAAGGATGTTGCAGAGAGGTGAGTAGTCTTGTGACCTACGAGCTGCTTTAACATGTCAATATGCCACATATTAACTGAGAAAAATATTGAGAATTGCTATACCATCTGGAAAAAAAGTTTCATTTTGTGGAGTAACTAATAATTAACTGAATGGCTGTTTACAAATTTTAAAATGAATTGCATTTTTCCTTTTGGCTCTATTACGTATTTAGAGATAAACCCTCAGCAAATATAATAGTCACATCATAGCCTAAAAGTCAATGCTCTGAGAATCCTTCCCTGTCTATACATTACGCATCTCTCCCTTGTAACATTCATTCCACAGAAGCCCAAGAAATATCTGGTTCTACAGCCTTGTTTCTATTTCAAGTTAAATATTCTCTTTGAAAATCTGAGTATTTATTTTTATGAAACCAGTTTTCTTTTTGTAGTGTTTACTTGACGGAATGTTATCCTTGAATTGAAGTATTTGAAGTGCTGTAAAACGATTTTATGTTGTTAATATTTTGGTTCAGTATTGGTGTCTCTACTTTTTTCTGCTGTTTCTATACTGTTCATAAATCACTCAAGACAAGCATGTTCCTTGAGTTTTTTCTTGCCTTTTATTGTCCATGTCTTCTGCCTTCTTCCTTCTTGGTGAGTTAGTGGGCTTCTTTCTGGAAAATTCATAAGCCTGTCCCCTTTTATGTTCCATGCATTTCAGTATTAACAAATAGGACTTCACTATAAGGAAGCTGTCACATGCTTATTGATTATCACCTGTATTAGTCCATTTCTGTTGTATATAAAGAAATACCTGAAACTGGATAATCTGTAAAGAGACAATATTCATTTCTTACAGTTTTGGAAGCTGGGAAGTCCGAAGTCCAGAGAACACATTTGGTGAGGGCCTTGTTGGTGGGTGGTGACTCTTCACAGCAACATAGGTTGTCACATGGCCGATGGCTTGAGTGAGAGGGGGACAGAGAGAGAGAGAGCACTAAGTTTCTCAGTTGCTCTCCTTTTAAAGCCATCAGAACCATGCCCATTACTCCATGAATGGATCAATCCGTTCGCAAGGGTACAGTCCTCACAATCACCTCTTTAAAGGCTCCACCTTTCAATAACCATAGTAGCGTTTCTTACCCTCTTAACATTGTCACAGTGGAGATTAAGTTTCAGTGAGTTTGGGGGGGACATTCAAACTACACCTTTTCCTGAAGGTACAGTGTTGGATCTTTTTCCTTTACTTCAGTGAAACCAGCTACAAGGTCACAGTTCAGAGCACTGAGCAGTCATGTAAATCAGGCAGTGTGAAGGAAGTGCAGCCATATTCTGAAGTTAATGCTTGTTATGTAGTCAAAGTGGCCAATTACTATTAGTCTCCCTGCCTAGAATTTTCTTTCACACCTTGCTTATCTAGCTTAAATGTTACCTTCATAGGGAGGCTATTGCCTGGATTAGGTAACTTTTCTTCTACATGCTCATGGCATTTATTATTTCATTTGTTCAATCAATAAATATTTAGTGTACACTTATGTGCTAGGAGTAATTCCAAGCATTCTTTATTCTAGCACTGTTTGAGTCCCTCTGTTAATAATTATTCAAATTTTTATTCACCTAACATCAATTGAGCACTTAGTGTTTGGCAGGCTTTGTGCTACGTATGTTTTTGTGCATTGTAGGTTCTTTTACTTTCTGACTAGACATTTAACCCTTGGAGGGCAGGAACAGTGTTTTATTCACCTTAATGACCTTGTACCAAGATTAGGTACATAGTAGGTACTCAGAATATATTTGATGAATGACCGAATGAATGAAAAAGCAGGCAGGACTGACTTTGGTGGTAGAGAAAGGACTGGGTGTCATTGCGTGTGACAGGGTAAGGTTGTCTCTGCCTGTGGTGTCTGTGACACAGTTGATTCCATAGCAAGCACATCCAGCCAAATTGACTCTCCTCAGGCGTAGAGATGTTTTCCCTCAATCAGATTATGTGCCAGTTACCGTATGATATTTGATGCCAAAATATGCTCCCCTGATGAGCATGACATTTTATTTGCATGCATATAAGCAAGTTCATAGTGTTTAATTTGAAAGTGCAACCCCACTAAGAATGCATTTGTTTGTATTTACTTAGATTTATTTAGAACTTCGTTTGCATGGGCACATGGGGGTGATCTGGGATATGGAAGCCTGGAAAAGCTGATGAAAGCTGGTTTTCCTTTGAAGAAGGCATTTGGGATGAGAAAATGTGACCTTTAATCACCCTCAGACCTCTTTTTGTTCTTGTTCCAGAATATTCTATGAGTAGAAACTCCCAGGCTTTCTTAGTTCTTTTGTCTTGATTTTGCAGGCCTTTGGTGTTTAAGATGAGTTTGGTAATGTTTAGGTATGTTTGAAGGGAATTTTCTGGTGGTAGGAAGGCTATGTTGAAGAGGAGTTTGTAAGGACTGACCTTCCCAGATAACGAACAATTAAAGAATAGCCATTACATCCCTTCAGGTGAACTTTAGCTCTTATCAGTCCATCAAAGGAACAGGGCTGATTTTTTTCCTGATTTTCTCAAAAATGTCGTAAATATTGTGGGTGGATCAAGAGGTTCAGTTTTGTTTGGATGCAGAGTTGCCTCTATCCAGGCAGTGAGGCAGTTGGCTGGTTGCGAGTATTCCCTTTGATGGGACGAGTATTAACAAAAAGAAGTGAATTTTTACTTCTTTTAGCTAATTACTTGGCATGGTGTCTCTAATTAATGGGTAGGTATGGGTGTATACCTCACAGGCTTCTTATGTAGACAGACTTAACACTGGTAATGAAATAGGAAACCCAAAGCAAACACTGGGGGAAGGAAATCAGTTTAACACAGACCCAAGCACCACCTGAATACTGCCTCCATTTCAAGGCAGTCAATAAAGAAGGCAGCCTCTTCTCCTTAGTGATATCTGTTTATTTTGCAGTTAACCACGAAGAAGGGAACTTTTCTGAGGTTTTTTGATTGAGGGCTTGTACTTTAAATGGAAGCTACTGCTTTCAGGATTGAGAACATTACAAAGAAATTTCACATAGGTTTTAGTTCTATAAAGTTTGTAAAGGCTTATACTTACACCAAATATTAACCTATACCCTGTGGGTTTGTGTGTGTGCTGTTTCATTTTTTATGCCAACTTTATCATCACATAGAAACACCTAAATTCAACCACAATATTGCGGGAGAAAACAGACATATATTTGAATATACCCATAGACCCTTGAGAATGTTTTTCTTCTTTCATTTCTATGAAAAATGATTTATAACCAAACCAGGGAAAAACCTCAAGTTACTGGTGTGGTGAGATTTATTATTACTACCTAAAGTTAGGCAGGTTGGAAGGATTATATTTGGTTCTAAGGTTCATTCAGATCTCTGTGGTTTGGAAATCACCTTAAACTTAATTTTTTTTTCTGTTTTTCCACTTAAACCAGCATCTTACATTTACTCTTCTCTGTAGGAGGTAAGGTAATTTCAGCAGAACTTTTGGTTTATAATTTTGTAGCCTACTTAGATCTCTTGAGATTGGCTCACATAACTTGATGTGCAATGTTTCCACAGTTTACTGACTTTTCCTACCTTGCTACTGAACTGTACATATTCTGATCTACAGTTACTTTGTTATATCCCCCAGGAAATGTAAATAAAGTTCATCAATCACATTTACTATTTAGAAGACAATAATTATAATCTTCTGTATAGTGCCCTAGTTTACAAGGTACTTTCACATAATTAAATCATTTAATCCTTTAAACAGTCCTTTGAAGTTCGCAAGGAGGATATTATTATCTCCATATTACGGAAGAAACAGATTCAGAGGGGTTAAATAGCTTGTCTGAGGTCACGTGATTAGTACCAGGAATCCTGGTTAGGATTTGAGAGTGTGAAGTGTCAGTTCACAGCTGCCCACTCAACTACAGTGCCCCTCAACTCACTCTGCTTTGGACCAGAAGACAAGGAATAAGGTGATTTTTTCCTAATGGGCTGAAAAAATGCTGTTATTACATAGTACCAAGGACAAAGTATATACTCTTGAAACTACCTCAAAAATACTTAAAAAGCAACAAAACAGTAAATTGCTATGAATAGGGTACTTCAAGATTTAAAGGCATCCCTTCTGGTAGTATTCATGTAGGAGAGTTTACTGGAGAAGGCAAGCTTGAAAATGTTTATTGCCTGTACGTGTTGTAATTGTTTGAGTCCTCTGAGAAGCAGAGGCCAAGACAGGATTAGAAATACAAGAGACTTATTGAGGAAATGCCCATGAAGGGAAAAGGGCCGGGAGCCAGAGGAGGTGAGGAAGGCTTTTAAGCGTGATGCAATTCTGACCCCTGGGAAGAAGAGAGGGAAGGCAGATGGGATCAAAGGAAGAGTTGCAGACTCCAGCCCATTTCTAAGAAAGTTTTCAGCCAGGCTGATAGGAAACTCTCCTGCCAAAATCTCCTGTAGAGAAGTCCTGCATCTCACAGGATGGGGTCTGTGTTGGTGCCCTTGCTGGGCTCAGTCAGTGGCTGGGAGTAGCCTATGGGAAGTGTTGCCTCAGCATGAACATGACGGTAGGCTCAGAGCACAGCAGCTGAGACCAGCCAGCAAATTATATCCTCCTCAGCAGGAGATCGGAGGGGTGCATTGTTATCGATACCACCTACGTGTCATGGTACCACATTCATTTTCAACCTCTTCAAGAGTAAGAAGCAAATACACACACACACACACACACACACACACACACACACACACACTCTCACAAACACAACCCAGCAAATATTCTTAGCAAAATGCAGCAACACTGGGAATAAAATTAGATGCTCTGTTATCACCACTAACAAACTGGTCTTTAATATAAAGGAAGTGCTAGAAGAATTCTGAAGACTTGAATCTTTGTTTTTCAAAGGTTTTTATTTGTAATCTCTTTTGACAACCAAACTGTGCGCTCTGTGAGAACCAGAATGGTAAATTATTTTTGCATTCCTAACACAACTACAGTGCCTGGTCCACAGCAAGGGCTCTGCAAATAATTGTTGGACAAATGGGTAATTAAAGTTAAAGGATAAAGAAAGGGGCATATTGTTATTTCTGAATGTTCTTTTTTTCTCTGGTACTTGAATTTCTTCCAAGGGTATTTCTTTGTTAAGCTTATTAACAACGAACTCTGTTAAGTTCCTGGAATTGGAGGATACTTGGGACTCCTAAGAAATCATTAAAGCCAACCCGCTCTGGTCTGAGAACCTTGGGTCTTGGGTGGCAGACTTGACCTTCCACAGCCCCTCCCTGTGCACAGTCTGTAGATGGGTTAGTTTATTTGTCTAAAGTGGATGCTTGTTTTTCCTTAGACTTCCTGTTTATGGAATCAAAGAAGCATTAGAGATGGCAAGAAGGAAATGGGAACTGGATACATAGGTGAGGACCTTCCACATTTGTAAAATCAATAGAAATTCAGTACATACATAATTTGTTTGTGAGTTTCAAGTTATGCCAAAGTTTATTTTCCTGTGCATGTTTCTGTCAATGAGACTCCTGATTCCCCAGGCCCTTCAAACATCTTTAAATCTTTCTTTCTCTCATATCCAACTCGTCATCAAGCACTGCCAGAAGATAAAAATTCTTCTGTTATATTATCTAAGATCTTTTAATTTACTTTAGGAAACATTACTTAAGTACCTGACCGCTAGGAGTATCCCTGATTGGTTGTGTCACCTCCAGGAGCTTTCAGCTGTGTGTTTATAAAGAAATGTCATGTGCACTTGGGCTTTAGTCTCAGATCTGCCTCTTTCCAGCAGTGGGTCTTTAATGCTGATCCTCTTTTAGTCTCAATCATCCCATCTGTAAAGTGGGGATAATAGTGCCTACCACGGGGGGGTGGAGGTGGACACTGAGTGAGATAATCCATTGGAAGCAGCTTCATCATGATGGTTTCTTTCTGCTACCAGGCAGCCCAGCAGCAGCCCTGACACCCCTGTAGTTAATCTTCTAGACATATTTTACTCCTATCCTCAAATCAACTTTGTCTGGACTGGCTCCTCTTTTTTCAGATATCTCCAATGGTGTGTGGTCAAGGAACCCATAGAACAAATTCTAATGGTCTGCCATTCAGAGTCCTCTACAAGCTGCTTTTTTCCTAATCTGCTGTGTTCTCCTCTATTATTTTCCTAAAGAAAGCCTCTTGCTTCTGCTGAGCTGCTTCACTCATGCTCCCTGGTGTGGCACCTGCGGGGCCACCTCAGACCTTAGCCACACCTTTCCTGATCATTGTGCCTTCTACTTTGTTGTTTTCAAAGTCCACTGCAAGTCCCTTTTCTTCAAACAGCCCAACCTACAATGATCCCAGCCAGTTCCACTGCTTGCAGTGTGATCTGGGGTACTTACCTTACCTCTCTGGGCCTCTGTTTCCTTATCTGCTAAATGATGATGAATAATAACTACCTCAAAGCATTACAGAGAGTATTAAATGGGATAAAATAGGTAAAGCTCATAGGGAAGTGCCTGGCATATATCAGTGGCTTACTAAATATTAACTACAGTTATTGGGCCTGCCTTGGCCTAAACTCCTGTGCAGTGGATTTCTGCAGTAGTGAGCCCCTATGGCCCCAAACCCTGGTGAGCCACCCAATATGTGTACATACACACTCATGTGTCACTTAATGGAAATGTGTTGTTAGGAGTCTTCGTTGTTGTGGGAACAACATAGAGTGTACTTACATAAACCTAGGTGGTATAGCCTACTCCACACCTAGCTATAGGGTACAGCCTATTGCTCCTATGTGAGTACTGTGTTGTGCTGTGACATCACGAAGTTATGATGGCTAGGACGACACTAAATTATAGAAAATTTTCAGCTCCATTACAATCTTATGGGACCACCGTTGTATGTGAGGTCCATGGTTGACCAAAACATCATTATGTGGCCCATGACTGTATTTTCTCCACTGACTTGTACTGAAAACACAACTTCAAATATGACTCGTAAATGATGCTGAAATTTGGTCCTGAAAGAAATGAGATGTTACTAGTCTGCCATCTATTTGAGAATTAGTATAGCTTGCAAAACATCTTTGTCTATCTTTTTAGGAAAATTTCCAGTCCCCTCAAGTGAATTTTTCAGTGTTTGAGGGCAGAGATAGTGTTAGTTTTGTAAGTGTCAATGATTGCTTTTAAGGTACAATTTAAATACAGTAAAATTCACTGTTTCTAAGCACAAAATTTTTGTGAGTTTGGACAAATGCATGTCACATAACCAACAGCACATCAAGAAAAATAGAATGCTTCCATCACCTCTCTCCTCCCCTAAATTCCTCTGTAATCTTTTATGGTCAAACCCTCTCTGCACACCTAGCCCCTGGTAACCACTGATTGGTTCTCTGTCCCTACACTTTTGCCTTTTCCAGAATGCCATATAAATGGAATCATACAGTATATAGCCTTTTGTGTCTGACTGTTTTCACGTGGCATGATGCACTTGAGATTCATCCATGCTGTAGCATGTGTTGCTAGTTTGCTCCTTTTCATTGTTGAGTAGCATTCCATTGTATGTGTGTAGTGTGGTTTGTTTAATTCACTCACCAGCTGACAACAACTCAGTGTGACTCAATTTCTCTCTGGAAGCCAGAGCACATTTTCATTAGAAAAAAAAATTGAGTTTGTCAGTTAAAGTCAGTTAAAGAGGCCACATAAGTTTTATGCTTCACCAAAAGCAAAACTCAAAAACCAAACACAACAGATTGTGTGTGTGTTGCGGGGGGAGGGGAGTGGGCAGTGGACAGAGATGGATACTTTAGTATCTTCAGTTTCTAGGGAACAAAAAGAAAAAATCCTTTGATATGAGTTCAGTTGAGATGGGACCCTGCTGTAGCTCAGTCTCCCCCCAGCCATACATTTTGTTGGTTGCCTGATTGGACCATTCAGTGTTTTCTGTGAGCAGATTTTTTTCTGAAGCCCACCAACTGCAGTGAGGGAAAGGGTGGGCAGAGATAAGTAATGAGGCACTAACTAGGTGCTAACAGGGGGCTCTAGCTAAGAGAGAATGTGGAAATGTGATAATGAGGAATGTCTAATTAGGTTCCATGGGAAACAGAATTTTCAAGAAGTCCTACTCTAAAAAGGAACAGAGCTTCTTATATAAGAGAGTTAATGTCAGTCTGCTGGAGTAGATTGGAAAGGCTGGCAAGGGAAAGGTCTGGTGATTTACCTTTATAGCTATGAGCCAAGCACAGACAAATTAATGAAAACCAGAAACTACTTCATCCAGGAGGGATGATAGATTGGTCCAATATATGAATAGAAAATTAAAAACAAAAACAAAGCAGAAACAAAACAAAAAGCAAGCAAAAAACATCTTTTCTGTCTTTACTGTAAACTCCTTGAGTAATCTTGAACAATTTTTATAAGGTTCTTGTCTTGCAAATCATTTGTTCATGAAAGGAGATGAAAAGTATTTGACCAAAAGATGCTTAAAAAAAAAAAAATTCCTTTTAAGACTATAATCATGGTAAATGTGATTGGAATGGCAGAGACCTTACGGATTAGCAGATAAAACTTTTGAATGGGAATTAGAGAGCCTGGATACTAGATGTGAGTTTCTGCCAGCAATTCTGTGATCTTGGGAAACTACTTATTAATATTCCTGCATATTAGTTTCCTTATGAATAAATCAAGGTATTTGAGTGGGTGACTTTTAAGATCTTTTCTACCTTTAAGATAGTGTTATTCTAAGTCATACAGAGAGTGCAAATGATCAATTATTTCTCTGGAAATATCTCACAATGGTTTTTGGGTAGAGAGGTAAGGATAGGTTGTCCTAGTTTCCATGGTTTAAGGTGAAGTGAATCCACTTATGAGAACTGTCTCTTTAAATTGTTTTAAAATTTTGATGCATGTTTCATGGATGTTTGAATTGTAAATCTTAGTAATTATTTTCTAAAGAAATTTCAGGTCTCTGTTGTTGACTGTGGGCAGATCAGCCAATGAAAATCATACCTCAGCCATCTTGGGACTGTAACTGGAATGTTATGCTCAAACTGTTTTCCATTTTCATTACAACTGTCATAAGAGTAGATGTACAGAACAGCATTTTTAGTTTCTCCTGTGCCTCCTTGCCTCATATGTTCTTTGAATTATAGGAGTATTCTGTATTTCCCATATGCTCTGATTTGATCTACTGTTCCTTCCAATTAGGTTTTTATTACCCTATGAAGGAGGAGGATGTTATAAGAGACTGAAACTCATGATGTGGAAAAGGTCAAAACAGTACTGAATTCAGGGATGAAGAAGAGTCAGGAAGCACTGATGATTGAGTTGCTTTGGTGGCCTTTGCTCTTGAAGGCTTCTCTTCCCCTTTTCTTAGACAAAGCCTCCAGAGGAAAGAGGGTAGGGAGCACTGTCACCCAGAGCAGGGGACAAATTTTGTGAGTTGAGCCTCAAGAAATGGGACTTTGATAATCAGATGGTGACACTCCCTTTTGTTAGGAAAAGAAACTTAATGCTGGGGAATAGGGTCTGTTATGTTAACACCACAGACAGATGTGTACCAAGATGGAAAGAAATACAGAATGCAATTCATGTCCATTTGACGATTACTGAAGGCTTAACATTCACACAGTATAATAATGGAGTTGCAAAGATCAAATAAACTTTTTCTTTCAGCATACTGAATGCCATTTTGCTATAGGTAGACTGATCAAATCAACAGTTAAGTGGTCTATCATCTTACTAAACAACATTGGCAGAACCAATGAGTCGTATCACATAGAACATTATAGATTTTCTTTTTCACCTTGGGGCATTATTTTTTAGGTGCAGTGGTAGACAAACTATTATAACAAAAATATTGATTAGGATTATGGCAGGATGCGGGACTAGCCACAGGCTAAACATGCATGAAATACTTATTGAATAGAACCTTTTCTGATACTGTCTACTACACTTTCAAAGGTATGATATTTTATACATTTTTATTTTTCCTGATCTACTAGAGGTGTAGTGGAAAGAATCCTGGTATCATTGCTGTCACTACCTGATCAGTGACTTTGGACTAATCATTTTAGCTTATCCAGAACTTCTTATTATCTCCAATAGGAGTCAACGAACTGTGTCCTATGGGCCGATCTAGCTCACCCCCTGTTTTTGTGAATAACGTTTCATTGGAACACAGCCATGCTCATTCTTTTACATATTGTTTATGGCTGTATTCACCTATAATGGTTAAGTTGAGTGATTGTGATGGAGACCACATAGCAGGCAAAGCCTGAAATATTTACTATCCGGCTCTTTACAGAAAAAGTTTGTGGATCCCTGATCTACAATACAAGAGACGGGTCACTAGCTTTCAACCATTTTTTATTGGCAAGACCCATTTTTCAAACTAAATCTTATGCACAACTCCAACATACAAAACAAACAGAAACAAAGTTTCTGTGGTTGAAGAAGTGGTTGGAGTTGAAGAGATAATCCAGTTCGGCTCTCCCTGTCTCCTAAGTTAAAGCCCAAACCCCCCAGGTCTCCAGTGTGAAAACCCTTTGAAGAGATCATCTCTAATGTATTTTACAGCTCTGGTACTAGACATATAGTTTCTAATTTTTTAGCACAGATGAAAGAAATAGAACTCAGTGATAGATTTACCTCTTGTTTCCGATCTCTTTTCTTAGGCTGAAGCAAGGCTTCATTAGTCTTTAAGCCGGTTTCAGTTGGTAGTGCAGCTAGCACTGTAGTGATTCCACAGCGTGATGTATGTTGTGTGGCAAGTCCCTAATGTCTCTGTGTTTCTTGCAAAACTTTTGTATACCGATAAAAAAGAAACTCAAGTTAGACTTTTAAAACAGACCTCAAGGGCAGAATCTATCAAAGCATAATGTCTCAACTGCTACATGTAAGTTTTCTTTTCAAAGCATGGACCAATGGGTGAATTGTTTATTTCCATACGCATTAAGCCAGCTTTTCTGATGATGGAGGCAGCAAAGGAATTGAATGTGGTCTAACAGCATAATAAAATCCAATTCAGTTAGTGTTTATGGAGTGCCCACAGGGTGTGGGCTATTGGGCTAGACAAGATAAAAACCTCTGTGATGCTTGTTTTCTCTTTAGTGCATTTCTAAGACCTGCTTTGCCTTCCCAAATAATCTGGAAACTTTCAGTTCATTGAAAAAAGTACACAGGGAAGAATATTTCCTTGCTACTTGACTTTTTAGTGTTTAAAGGAGGAAAAATGGTAGTGAGGTGGGAGGGGGGTAGAGGAAAGAAATTAATAGCTATGGATCATCTATGAAGTTTCTTAAAATTTTCTCTTTTGTGACAAAGAAAAGATAAATGTTTAGGTGATGGACGTGTTATCTACCTTAATCATTGTACAATATATATGTGTATTGAAATAACATACTATACCCCACAAATATGTACAATTAAAAATAAATTTTAGAAAATTCCCTACAACAATTTAGGGGGCTGGTCTTAAATTACGTAAATGTCAAAACAGTAACTTCCTAAAGTCACACAACAAGTTAAGTACAGAGATTCTAAGTCAAGATGTTAAAACTCTTCAAATTGTAGCATCCATTAGCTCTGGTTCAAATACTTAAAACACATAATATGTACTCATGTAAATGCCCATATGAATAAATATATCCAAAACCACATAAAGATTGAAATGTTTGTTCCATATGCATAGGACATCATTGCTTTGCATAATGAGTGACCCGTATAACTTGGGGAATAATCTTGACATTGAGTCCAAATAGCTAATAAGGAGTTGTCTTAGCAAGAGATCAAGAACAGGAACATATACCTTCTTTTAGGACCAGGGGTCAGAAACCATTTTTTGTAAAGGGCCAGATAATAAAAATTTTAGGTTTTGCAGGTTGCTTGGTCTGTGACAAAGCTGCTCAACTCTGTCATTATAGCACCAAAGCAGCCACAGTCAAATGTAAACAAACAAATATTGCTGTGTTCCAATAAAACTTTACTTATGGACAGAATTTTATATAATTTTAACAAGTCATCAAATTCTTTAAATATTTTCAACCATTGAAAAATGTAAAAACCATTATTAGCTCATAGTCCATACCCGAACAGGGGGGCAGGTTAGATTTGGCCTGTGGGTGGTTCCTTGCCAGTCCCTGCTTCAGGCCAGTGGTTCCCAAGTACTGTAATAATCAACTGAAAAGTTTGTGAAAAGTGGTTTCCTAGGCTTTACCTCTAAACATTCTGATTCAGTCGGTCTGGATTGAGGTCTAGAATATGTACATTTCAAAAACTCTATAGATGATTTTGGGGGCTGTATCAGTCAGGGTGCCAAGAAGAAATATGAAGCACATTAAAATAAGGATAATTCATAGAGTTTTATTTAAGTGGGCACTAATTAGAAAGAGGTCGGTGGGGTGTAGGTGAGCCACAAAGGATAATGCAGGAATCCAGAGCTGGCAGCAGCAGATCTGTTATCGCTAGGCGTGAATGGTAAGGGGATGGAAAGGTGAGCAGAATTCAGGAGAGAGGGTTGTTGGAGAAGCTCACCTGCAGGGCTGTGATGCGGAGGGAACCATCCACTCAAGGCAAGGAACCAAGGGAATACGTTGACTTCACCTTCTTCCTCTCTCAACCTGCTGCCAGGGGCCTGCCCCACTGACCAAACCCAATCAGAAACCAGGGAGCACTGGAACCCTATTGATGTGGCCCATCCTGGCTCAGCCTCCTGATGCGGGACAAGGTGGGGAAAATTGGAGAGTGAATCTGAAGGGGCAAACAAAAGCTATCTTGAAGAGTGGCACAGGCATTGTTTTTTTATTGAAACCTATTGCTTATATGTATTTGCGGGGTATAGAGTTATATTTCAATACGTGTATACAAAATGTGATGATCAAATAAAGGTAGTTAGCATAATCATTATTGCAAAATGTAATCATTTATTTGTGATGAGGACATTCAATCTCTTGTCCTCTAGCCATTTGATAACATACAGTAAATTGTTATGCTTAGCTCGACTGTACACCCACAGAACTCATTTTTCCTTTCTAGTTGTTTTGTGTCCATTTACCAACCTCTCACTATCCACCTTTCCCCTTCCCTTTTCCCACCTCTAGTAACCACAGTTCTGCTCTCTCCTTCTGAAAGTTCAACTTATTATTACTGTTGTTTGTTTGTTTGTTTATTTTTAGCTCCCACTGATGAGTGAAAACATGTGGTATTTCTCTTTTGGCACAGGCATTTTTAAGAACTTCGGTTCTGGTCCTTCCTGCTGTCCCTTGGATGATACTTATGGTCCTAACTCCCTGTTACTACCCATGGCCCCAAGCAGCAATGACAGTAGTTGATTCTATCGACCTCCTCAGCTGCCAGCATATGGAGGAACAATTTTGTCACACACTCTGATAAATACTTGAGGGTTTGGGGGCCATTGGGGTGTCTTTTTTGTTGTTGTTGTTCCACAAAAACTATAATATTGACCCACATAAGAAACTGGATAAAATGGTGAGGTCAAGGACTATAGATCTGAATGCCAGCAGTAGGTCTGATTTCTTTTCTATTGATCTACTCAGAGAAAAGATGTGAAACCTATAAGGCCTGGGCAATGAGAACAGAAGAAAAACAAAGGAGGCCGTGGGGGTCTCCTGAGCTTGAAATTGAGTCCTCACCTTTATCTTACATATGGAAGGTTGTAACCAGTACCTATTGATTAAAAGAATAAATCATTTCTTGTTTATATTATGAGTAGTTGAGATTGCAAAAAGTCAATCTAATCGTGAAGAAGGGGAAATGTCAAATATTGTTACTGAAACCTTAGCTCTTACCATAGGGTCTGGAAGGTAGGGGAGGCCAGTAATTTGGAGCAGAGACCCTTAATACAGGACAGTGATGAGTGGGGAAAGTCTTCTGGATTTGGTTATTCAAAGGGCAATAGTGGTTATCAGTAGCATAATTTCAATGGACCCACAGAAAATAAGCCAGACTCAAGTGATTTAAAGACAGAGGAAAGAAAACACAGATTTGGGTCTTCATATTTTTTTTTTTCTCTGTGGCTGGCCAGCACTGAGATCTGAACACATGACCTTGGTATTACAAGGCTGTGCTCTAACTAACTGAGCTAACTGGCCAGCCCCAGGAAAATGCAGACTTGGAAGAGCTTTCATCCAATCCATACACCAACAACCTGAGCAGTTCCAATCTGACAGTATGACCAGGAAAGGACAGGGCCTCTTTCTTTACAATTTAAAAAGGGCAATGAAAGTTGTAGAAAACTTTTGAGTTTCTAGAATTTAAACTTAGTGGTGACCATTCCTGAAGAATCTAATCACTGTAAAATATATCCAGTGAAAAATACTGCACCAAGTTGCCTTCTTAGATCCTCTCATTTTCAAAGAAAATGATTCCATAGCTGAAAAGTACTTTGCATGCAAGGAGGGACTGAGCATAAATGTTATCAAAAGGTACAAGGTAATTTTCTACTAGTAGATTCATGTTTATTTGGTGGACTTGGAAGAACTGTACAAACTTGGTTTATTCACTTTACAGCAAAATTCTCTCTCTTAATTCTTTTATCTTTTCTACATATGCCTATATATGGTATGACTTTCCAGTCTACATTAGACCAAGAAGAAGGGAAAATAAGGACTGAAAGCTAAGTCTCTTGAGTTGATTGTGGTTCTTAAGAGTTGTTGGGTTCAAAGACAAGAGCAAAGAGAACATTTTTCTGAGAAGGCGCCTTTGTGGTCTAAGAAATTTTACATATCCATTTGGCTTTTGATATTTGCATAATAACCATCCATTTATTTTCCCATTTCTCTAAATTTACACATTCATATGGTTTACTTTATACATAAGAAGACATCACTCCCTCTCACCCCCCATCCCTGTGAAGCAAGGAAGAAAATCTGTTTGCCAAATGAAAAATGTAAGGGATTTTCAAAAGGGGAATTAATAAATTGTTGGTAGCATGGCGGGGGGGGGGGGCAAAGAATGGCAGTAATTTTCAAATTAGTTAAGTTTCCTTTGTGTTCTCAAGAAGATTTTAAATGGATTGTTCTAACCTCAGGCCATAAGTCCATTTTCCTCTTTAATATCCTGATTATCTAATAAGTCTTGGCTTTGTTACTTAATCTGCTGTTTTGTACTTGTATTTTGGGACAGAGCCACTTCCACAGAAACTTCAGAACAGAATTCCAAAATTTCAAAAGAAGTTTACATGTGAAGTTTGAAAAACCAGTTTTGTAAAGAGCTTTTCTCCTATTATCCTCTTCATTGACACTTAAGCAGGGCATGAGAAATTATTAGGTATTTTCCACTTGGAGAGTCTTAGATAATAAGATAAAATATATAGTCAGAATTGGCAATGAACAGAAAAAATAAAGTAACTAACTGATCAATCACCAGAGTAGCTAATTATGCAAAAATAAGTTTCCATTTTCTTTGATGAATTCTCTCTGGCTCTGGCTATCTGATTAATTACAGTGTATAAATCAAAACTAGCTCCTCAGAGGTGGGAAGCCGCTAGAAATGCTCTTATAAAATGTTCAATGAATTCTATCAGTTCTTTAAGTCATGAATTGCTACTTAATCACAGGTTTATTTTATTTAGCAACATAGAAAGAAATGACATAATAACCTCTTGGAAATTGCTGAAACTGCTTATTTTAAAATATGCATATAAAATAAAATGTCTTTACTGAAGATGCTTTTAAACCAAAGACTTACTGACTCTGATTCAGTTTTAAGAATGTCCCTTGCCTCATTCCCCAGTGTTATGTCTGGTTACCTTTTTAATTTTTTTAATTATATCCTCCTCAATGTCCAAGGTAACTTTTCATGCCTATATTCTGGTTCTTCCTCAAACTATTGCATTATTTTCTTCAAGTTTGTTCTGTAAATTACTATGATAATATCACACTTTTCTAGAATATTTGATAACTTCACAACTACAATTGCCTCTCAAATTGAGGAGTAGGGGCTGGGGCAGAGATGGGAGTCCAGGGCAAAGGAAATTGAAAGGGTTCTTTTATCTCTTTAGTGTCCTTTTCTTTCTTTAAAAAAAAATGCTTGCTTTTTAAGAGTAGCAGGTGAGAAGGAAAAGGGAACAGGAGCTGTGGAAAGAAAGCTGATGTACTTCACGTTCACAGGAAAGCATTTCAGTGGACAATTTCAAATATGCAAAACAAACAAAAAGAACTGGAATGATGTTCTGACTTTCTATATTCTGTCCTTCCTACACTCACCATTGTGCTCTTCCCCTCCACAGATGCTTTCAAAACTCTGATCTCCTTTGAAACCTGAAGATAAGATGCCTACAGCACCCAGACTAGAGCCATGAATGAGTGACAGGGCAGACTGGGGCTGTGGCGAGGTAGGCAGCTAGCTCCCCCCAGCTGGAGAAGATCTGCCAGTGACTTGGGAGTTGTAGGGGTGGTTGCCATGCAGGAATGTGGGCCCAGTGTTCCCAGATCTCTGTTTTCCAAGAAAATCTGTAAATCTGGGTTTTTATGTGAAATTTCCAGATTTTTTCATGTTGGAGACTAATTCAATTCAAGGAAAAACACTGTAAGGGCCATGGTACACACATGCAGGCCAGATTGAGTCTCTAGGCCGCCACTTTGCAACCTCTGACAAACAGTATGACAGGCTTTGGCTAGCTCTCTGCTCTGGGGACTTTGACACCACCATGAAAGGACAAATTGCTGTTCATATGCTTTGATTTTAGTATAAGGAGAGAATGAAACTGACATAAATTCATAAGCACATATATTTGCATGAAACAGAGACCAAACTAGTTCATTGTCTTAGTGAGAAGAGAAATATGGAGTTATATGTCTATTTAGTTTTCTCTCTCAGAAGCTTTTTTTTAAAATGTCTTCATTAGCTCATAGAAATGTTTTCTGATTTAATAAGGACCTTCATACACTTTTGGTTTTATATCAAATACACTTTTATCTATTTTAGCATATATATTTAAGTAAGGCATCTATCTTTAAATATATACTTGTCTTTGAAAATTTATATGTGCAAGCCTCAGCTAATATAGTTATTAACTGGACCAGGGTTAGCCTTTTTTTTTTTTTTTCTGGTGATTTATATGTGTCTTGTTTAACAAGAAAAGTAAGGCAGAGTGGTTAAGAGTACCACATTTTGGGCGATTAAAGACTCAAGTTCCAGTGTTTAAGCGGACACCTTTGGAGTGGGAAAGTCTTGAGTTTGAATCCCATTTTTATTTTCTTACAGCATGTCCTCGATTAAGGTACCTAACATCTTTAAGCTTTAGTACTACCAGTCATAGTATTAGTATTGTGTCTTGTGTGCTTTAAAGATACTGGATGGATAGAGACTTAGTGAGCTTGGTGGGATGGAATCTTTCTTTTAGGAGTAACTAACAATGCAGTTTAGTAGGCAGAGCCAGATAATGGAAGGTCTTGAATATGAGTGAGCAGTTGGAGTCTATTTTGTAAGCTATAGTGAATCATGAAAGCATTTGAGGAGAAACAACTTAGAGAGAGTGTGTTTTAAGAAAAAATGATTTAGCAACAGTGTCTGGAATGGTTCAGATTGGGTAGGTGTGTCAGTAATCTACATAAAAGGTGGTATCAGTCTGGGTTAAATCATGGTTGTGGAAACAAAAAAGAAGAAGTAAGTTAAAAAGATATCATTAGATGTGGCTTGCAAATGCATAGGTCAATCTGAAATTCTTGTGTTTGTGGAAAAGCTACAGAGCAGCAAATCTAAGAATTTCAGGATAGTTTCAAAAGTAATTTATAGTTGGTGAAAGAGAAAAGAAGATAGCTAAGGAGGGAAAACTGAGCAATGCCTACCAATTAGCAGTTGAGAAGAGGAAAAATATGCTAGAGGAAATAGAGAAGAAATACGGAACTTGAAGAAGAAATAGGGTATTTTTTAAATTGACAAATAATAGTACATATTTATGGGGTACAATGTGATGTTTCGATGCATGTAAACATTTTGTAATGAGAAAATTAGTGTAATTAGCATATTCATCACCTCAAACATTTATCATTTCCTTGTAGTAAGAAGATTCAAAATCCTCTCTTCTGCTCTTTTGAAACATATGATACATTATTATTAACCATGGCTAACTTTACTGTGCAGTAGAACATCAGATCTTATTCCTTTTATCTAATTAACTTTGTACCTGTCAACCAATGTCTCTCCTTTCCCCATCCACCCCGTTGCCCCCAGCCTTGGGTAACCACCATTTTACTTTCTACTTTTATGAGTTTGTTTTTTTTCGATTCTACATATGACTGAGATTATACAGTATTTGTCTGTCTGTGACTGGCTTATTTCACTTAATATAATGTCCTCTAGGTTCATCTATGTTGTCATAAATGACAGAATTTCCTACTTTTTATGGCTGAATAGTATTCCATTGTGTATATATATCACATTTAAAAAATCTATCCATCCACTGATGGACATTTAGGTTGTTTCCATATCTTGGCTACTGTGAATAATGCTGCAATGAACATGGGAGTGCAGACATTTCTTTGGCACACTGTTTTCAATTCCTTTGAGTGTGAGTATATACCTGGTAGTTGGATTGCTGTACCATATGGTAATTCTATTTTTAGTTTTTTGAGGAACCTCCATACTGTTTTCCAAAATAGCTGTGGTAATTTACAATACCACCAACAGTGTATAGGGGCTCCCTTTTCTCCACATCCTGGCCGACACTTATCTTTCATCTGTTTGATAATAGTCAGTCTAATAGGTGTAAGGTGATATCTCATTGTGGCTTTAATTTGCATTTTTCTGATGTTGAGCATTTTTTTCATGTATCTGTCTTCTCTTGAGAAATGTCTATTCAAGTCCATGGCCCATTTGTTAATAGGGTTATTTCAAAAATAATAATAGTTTTTTCTTTGTTTAAACAATTCAAGGTGCTTTTATATCTCTTATATCTTTAATGCTGTTGATATAATAATTCATATTCCAAAAACAAAAGATTTCCTCTTCTTGTCACCTTTCCCATTTTTATATGCCACCTTAAAGTCTGTCTCCCCAAGAGGCTTTCTTCACATGGTTTCACTGTTATATGCCTCCTTTTGAGTTGGCGTGGGAGTATGTAGATAAATAAAATCAGGAACATCACAATCTGGTTTAAAATATGATACTTAATTTCTCTGTCCATTTTATATGTGTCTAATGTCTGCAAGGAGTCATAGACTATTTCATTTTCCTCTTAATGAGTCATATGATTTCCAGCTCATTAAAAATAGGACTCCTAGCTCTTACAGGGCTGGGGCTACCTTCTGTTGTTGATTCTGTCCAATGAGATCTTATATTATACCTTCTGAACTTGTCTCTCTCATGAAATATTAAGTTGAATTGTGAGTAGAGATTTACTAAATTTTAAATAGTTTTTATTTATTTTCCAAGCAGAAGAATGTCCTTATCATCCGTTCTGTTATCTAGGGCCATACTTGGGAGAAACCATAAAAAGGTGAGAAGTTAAAATTGTGAAGGATTGATTAGTGTTGTCTTTCTGGCCATTTAAATTTGTATTTAACTTTAATTAATTAATTCACGTATTTGTTTGTTCACTTAATCTTCTCTCTGTCCATTTTAGTTATGGCTGGATCAGGCCATACCTTCCTCTGGCTTCCTTCTGCGTAAGTGTGTTATCATTACTCAGTTGATAGTTTGGGAAACAAGCCTTTCAGCACCCTGTTCCCTTCTATAGCTTCTCTACTCTGCTCTAATTTCATGTTTCTCCAGCAGTTGTCTCATTTCAGATCTATTTTTTTTTCCGGTACTATTTTGAGTTCCTTTCTAGTCTCTTGCGGTTTGGTTTCTTTTTTCTCTGGATGTGACATCTTCTTTGTCACTCCATCCTGTGTTAGCCAGCTTAAATTTAAGCTTCTGGAGGGCAGAGGCTGTTTCTTCCTGGCCTCACAGCCCAGGTTAGCACAGAGCTTTACACATAACAGGTGGGCAATAAATACTTCAACTCACAAATATTTAGAATCTTTTTGAGTATGAGACACTGTGTTAGATGCTGGGATACAAACTTAGATAAGATATTGTCTCTGGTCTCTACAAACCTAAACTCCAGTAGAGAGATGGGCAAGTAGGTCAAGGGTTGTAGAAGAGCTATTCTAGAGCCCTGTAGAGGCCAGGGTTTAGGGAAGGCATTCTGGAAGAGGTGGCACTTACTGAGTTTTGCAGGATCAGTAGGTGTACTTAGAAGTGAGAAGACCTGATCATAGGTTGTGTTAGTGGATGAAGACATGAGAAGTTGAGGATAAGAGGACTATTAAGAAGTCAGACTGTGAATGTGGGATGATGAGGAGAAACAGGTCAAGAATGACTCCTTGGCCTACTAGGTAGAAGATGGCACCTGTTTGGGGACGTAAGGATTAATGGAAAAGGAATAACTTTAGAGGAAAGAGGGATAATCATGACAGCAGGAATGGTTGGTTATCACTCCTTTATCAACCCTCCTTTGTAGACACTCTTCTTCCTTCTGGCAGAGCATTGGACCCTGATGAAAACATGTGCCTGTGAGGTGGGACTGAGAAGAGCATGGAGAGGAAGGGCCTATCTCTCCTTCAAGGCAGGACTTGCTGTCTCAGCCCTCAGTCATGCATGGGTCATGCAAATGGTCACCAGCTCTCAGATCCTTTACGGTCTACCTCAGCTGCAGAGAGCCACTTTACCTGCATCTGCTGACAAGCGGGAGCAAGACACTTTCATATTCCTGAGCAAGACAGGAATATGAAAGTCCAGACATTTTGCACTGTGGGAGGCACTGATAGAAAAACACTCAGTCCAGAGCACTCTGTTGGGTTGACTGAGGCTTTGTGGGATCTACAAAGCCATTCAATTTTCTCCTCTGCCCTATCCTATTTCCTTTCCTTCCCTTCCCAAGTATAACCTCTAATAAAAATGCTGCACCCTGAAATATTTCTTAGTGCCTGCTTCCGGAGAACCCAATCTGTAACATAGACAGTGAAGTGGAGGTTTTTCAGACCTCTCAGCATCCCTGGGATTGCACACTCTTTTTCCTTGGAGCGGGGGGGGGGGGGAGTCCTTGAAGAAAGGGGCTCAGAGCATGAGAGTATATACTAGAATATAGAGGACTAAGGTGCAATAGTTGTGTTCTAATTGTTACTGGCCTTAGCTTGAAAAGAAACAAATCTGAGAAAACAAAAGAGCAGTTAGTTTTATGATTGGATTAAAGATACTTCCGATCTCCAAGAGGGCTTTAGTTTAAGACCAACATATTGCAGCAATTGTTCTAAATGGAAGTTTCCTTCAAATAAAGAATATCAAAGAAACCGTGGGAAAGTTCGAAGCAAGTTTAGTTGCTGTGAACCAGAACGCTTTAATCTCTTATTAAATGAATGCAGAGTGATAATAATATAATGATACCTTGCATTTAGATTGCATACTTATTCTCCCCAAGACATTCCTAAAGCATTTTAATGGAATGTCATTTTTTCCTCCTCACTGCTGACTTTCCTCAAGTGGGAGAAGGAAGAATAGAGATAGCGGAATCTTTAATAGCTGATGTCCCATTTTTTAATTCAACTACCTCCCCAATCCACCTGTATTACAGCTATGAAATAGTACTAAAAATCATTTTGCTTCCTTTTCTCTTTGACAGCCAAGGGGAGATTGTCAGAATAAGAAATGAAATGCTTTATATTGTGGGAATAAGGAAGAATTCCATTGGCTACTGAATAATCTACAAACAGAATAATCTAACCTATGTATCATCAAAAATTGATACTGCTTCCTAAGCCCTCCACATAATCATTAAAAAGCTATTATTACTGAAACTCTGCTAAGCATCTTATATGTATTATTTTATTTATTCTTCACAATGATCCTGTGTGCTATTTTTCCCTCTTTGCTTTGTAGAAGCTAAAACTCAGGCTCTGAGGGGTTGAATAAGAGGTCCAAGGTCGTGTGGCTAGTAAGAGACAGTGCTGGGATTTGAATCCAGGAGGTATTTTACTCCAAAGATGGAACTTCTAACCACATTGCTTATTGACTCCTTAGGGTGGGACTTCAGAATCTGCAGCCACTGTGCTAACTCTACCGTTGAAACAACAGTGAGTGTGTGCACGTGCGTGTGCATGCACGCATGCATGCACGCGGTGGTGGTGGTGATGGTGGGGGGGAACACTACTGCACTAGTCCCTAAGAGACTGGCTTGCTGAATATGCTTAAAACAAAACAGCTTCACCCACAAAGCCCTAGGCTTTTATCAAATATTCCATCTTTCCAAACTCCCCCTTCATGGAAATCTTTGGCTTTTCCACTACAACTCAAGGAAGAAGATTTGACATCTTTGAGAATGACATCAAAAAATAAAGGAATAACAAACAATAAACATTGTACAACTACGCTAATTCATGCCCCAGAGGGAAGACAACAGGAAAAACCTAGAGTTTGCCAAATGGAAAAACAACTGAACTGGTGGAGACAGAAATGTTAATTTAGACTTCAAGATGATAAAAGACTCCTTACAAACAATGAGAATTGGGGGGGAAAAAAAAAGTTGGACTCAGCCAAATCCCTCAGATATATGTAAGCGACTAACTCACACTGAGATAGATGGATGCATCAGTGTCTTTATTTTAATGAAGACAATTAGACTTTGCACGTTCACAGACTCTCTGTGTTCAAGTTCTTTTCTAGTTGATACTGATGAGGCAACTCATAAAAAAGTCAAATGCTTACACTGCAATCAGGGCAAGATTTGGGCTCAAAATGAAAAGTGCATGGCTCAGTTTGCCGTGGGTTCAATATATCCTCCCTTAGTTCTCCTTGAGAGGGAAGGAAGCCTGCACAAAATAGCTGACCCTGTTTTTGGATTCACTCTAGGCCATTATTAGTGTATGTTTGTTCAATATTGTTATCCTAGGAGCAATCTTCCCTAAATTGCTACCTTCTCCATCTGATATTACTTAGAACAATGTACAATTAGCCACATTTCTGCACGAAGAACTTTTCTTCAAAGCAAACACAATAAACTTTGGTAGCATGGTACCCCTACAAATAATGCTTGATTGAGGCTGCTTAATTTAGTAATTTATTTATCAGCTTAAATGATCCCAGTCGTCTTTGCATATGTCAACATCCATTTGTTTTGTGAGTGTATTGAGGTCAAAATCAGCATCTCATTCATAGGGATATTTATCTATATCCACAGATGCATCTGAGTCTGCATCTGATATCGCCTCATGCTAATCCATAAAGAAAAATTTCCTCTCTAATTAAATTGCTCTTATAGTCTCACTGGGAGATATGTTAATTTATATTGTTCTGATGTGATTACTTTTGTTTATTTTTGTCTCTCCAACCAGACTTGAAACTCTTAAGGGTAGAAGAAAAGTTTTCTATTTCTTTCATAAACTTGTCTTTTTCCCCTATTCCAGTCACCAATAAATTATTTTACAATTTTGCACCCTGCAAAGGTAGGTGTTAAATAAACTGTTAGATGGCTTTTCAGATTTGTGTATTCAGACAAATAGGGAAATAGCCTCAGAGCAAGAGCTTGGTTCCAAGCAGGTTGATTCTAAAAGCAATAAAAATGAAAAAGCAGTTTTGAACCTTTGAAAGATACTGATTGCAAAGCAGGGCCCCTCCAGAAATCCCACAGGATTAATGAATCCTTCTGTCAGAGATAGAGTCAACTTCTGACATCAGAAGAAGCAAGCTTGTAGCATGGGTTCAGGAGGTGGGATCTGCTCTGTTGAGTCCATAAACAGGTGTTCTCCAAGACTCTCCTCTAAGCGTCTTGTGGTTTCACTTCTGATATTTCAATTGTGCATATTTCCCATTGCTTCCTCCGTTGAGTTTTTCATCACCATCTTTTAAACTGTCATGTTACTATGTTACTTTAAATGTGTTGAAAGGGTGCCATATTTGTAGAATGGGCCTTGGGGAAGGAGCGCTTTCCTCTAGCCCCATCTGAAAGGTCTCTCTATAGTTTTGCCTTTCCCTGGAACTATGAAAAGTGTACTTTAAGAATGATGACTTCTGGCTTAAAATGTATAGGTCACACATCTTCCTTTCCTTGTTAGAATACCTCACTCCCCCCTCTCCCTTTCTTGTTCCAAAGTGACTTCTGGGCTGCTCCACTGGAAACGAGTAGAGAGAAAAAAATCACGGGTATAGCCAGCCTTTGCTGATTGATTATTTCATACTTGTGAAACAATTTTCTGTACCAATTATGTCTTTGCAGATGACAGAAGCCATTTAGTCTAATGACCATAATAATTAATTTTCATTATGAAGCAGATTGGTTAATGATGCCAAAGCCTAGATTTCATTATGAAACTATAACACAAAACTTGCCCACACTCCCAGAGCATAACTTTCAAGTTTGTTAAATTGGGGAGTAAATGTAATCATTACTTCTCTTACAGAGTCAACTGAGGTAAAGTCAGGGTGAAAGTGTCAAGGGCTACAGCAGAGTTTTGCTTTTCTTTTCATTGTGAAATCGGATGAAATTCTTAAAACATGGTGCCTGACTGGCAGCATCAGCATCACTTGGGAACTTGTTGGAAATGCTAGTTTGGGGGCCTCATCTTAAAACTACTGAGCCAGAAGCTGTAAGGGTGAGGCCCAACAATCTTTGTTTTCACAATCTTCTAGGTGGTTCTGGTGCAGGTTGAAGTTTGAGAACCACTGGTCCAGGTAATGAAGGAGAGATGGTGAAGCAGGCTTTCTTGTCTCTTTGGTGTTTTTTGCTTAAAGTTTCTGATGGCTATAGATCTTTCCATATTCTAAAGGACCTCAACTAAAAAAAACCTGAGAATAATATTTGATATACCGGAGTTAATTATCTAACATTTGGAATGTTCGATGAACAAGCTAGAACTTAGAATTCTCTAACCACCAAAATATCCAATGAGTGGAATCCAATAGAGCTACGATCCCGGTGAAGTTGTAGGCAATTTTAATGTATTTATTTGCTTTTTAAACAAATTTGTACAGAGCAGCACTTTAGATTGAGACCTTTTTTAGGTGTTGTGGTTTCAGCATTAATCAGAAAGACAAAGTCTTTGCTGACATTCTGGTGCTGAGAGGCAAGCAACAAACATACATGTACCACGTGGAATTACCCACTGTGCAGAAATGAAAGGTGAGAAGCAGGTGGGCTGCCACCAGAATGTGAGGGGCTGCTATTTTATAGACTTGATCAGGAAAATTCTCTTAGATGAGCAGATCTTTAAACAGTGTGGGAGAAAGGCCAGCAGATATCTGGGAGGAAAGCATTTCAGGCAGAGGAAACAGAAAATGGGATGAGATTGGTGGGTTTATGAACTGGATTTTAAGGGAAATAAGAAACTTGGATAAAGTCACAAAACTAATAATGCAGCCTAAAGTTACTTGGGTGATTTCACTAAGCTTTACTCTCTCTTACTATGTCTCTCCAGAGGATAATTAACTGAAAAGACCTTGTGTCTATACATGCTTATTGGCAAGATCTGTAGTCTATATCCACTTGATGGCAAAGCTACTTTATTACAACCCTGGCTGGGACTTTTGTTTGAACTGACCAAGTGTGGCTGTTCTTTCAGAAATATGGCTGGCTTAATCACTTCAAGTGAAAGTTATGGTTATGTAACTCTTGATGCAGTCAGAAAGGGAAGTGACAGAACTTCCCTATTTCAGCTGTTGTCCTTGGTGACATAATTTTTAAACTGCCATTTATCGAGCACTTGCTATGTTCCAAGCACTGAGCTAAGTAAAACACCCGCATTTTATCCTTTCAAAACTCATTTTCGTTTTTGATGATACTCTGGAACATACTAGTATGTGATTCCACAGGGAAGCAATTTTACCTGCCTCTTCACTCTTGAATCCTCCTGGAGCAATGCTTACAGTAGGTACACAGTAAATATTTGCTCAATGAAGAAGAAAAAAAGAAGCAATGAAGTAATTTCTGTAAGTAACAAAATCGAGATTTGAATTAAGTCTGTGCGATTCCAAAACTTTGACGACTGTGCTGCACCATGAATTAAGCTGGAGTGGAATGAGGGGAAAAAGATGGAATATGAAGGTGGAGCTTAAGAAAAACAGAGTGGATGGAGCAGCTCATCCAAAGCTATCAGTAAAGCAAAAGCAGCCACCTCTTCTCCATGGCCCATCTTGTCCTAGATTTTCTGGGGCTAAACAGAAGACTGGAAAAATGCCAGTTCTTTGTCCCTTCAGAAAACAGGTAGGATTTGTCAATTACACTTCAATAAAGCTTGGGGGAAGAAAAGAACCAGACTGGCAAGACTAATTCTCAAGGAATAATTAGTCAGCAATGTGACAAATTAAGTGGGATGGCATCTCATTTCATCCTGTCTGCTCTAGGGCTTGCCTTCTTTGGAATAGCAAACAGGAAACTTATGAATTACAGCACTATGTGAGAAACTGAAAATTATATCAGTATGAGAATGACCCTCATGCTAGTTTTAATTAGTTTCACTTAATCCAAATTGCCAACGTTTCGAATTTGCTGAAACGTACTGTCCAAACACAATGTAATGCTTTGAATGTGTGGGAAGGTTTTGCTTATCCTTTCCCTGCTCCCTTCCCTGAAGTCCCCTCCTCTCCTCTCGCTTTCTCTTTCCTCCCCTCTCCTCCCTATTTCCTTTCCTTTTTTCTCTCTCCCAATCTCTCTCCACTCTCCCTTTTTCTCTCTTATTTTTTTTTTTTTACTCTTCCAAGTATATGATTATAACCTTTTAAATTTCCTGTGGATTTTGTAGACATAATTGTACCCACTTTCCACATGAAAAAACTAAGTCATTGGAGACATTATGTAACTTGTGAATTTTGTGGTGAGGATGGAAAACCCGCATTTCATAACTTCAAGTACGTTTTGCGTTTTGACTTATCCACAGCTCCCAGAGCAAAATCTTAGGCTCAATCCTGGGTACTAATTTACCATGTATAATGAATAATCAGACATATGTTAAAAAAAAAAAGAGGTAAAAGAAAGTACAGCCTAGTTTGAAAGCCCTCACTGACCGAATATTTTAATTTAGGTAGTTTACTTCATTTGTTATGTGTATTATTGGAATAATAATGGATCCTCATGTATGGGGCTTATAAAGCCTTTCACAAAGATAGACTTATATTAAAAAAATATTTTTGTGGGATTAGACAGCTTGAGTTCTACTGTCATTGTTATTTAAGACACTAAACATCACGAGTGCCTGTCTTTAGCATTTTCTGCCTACTCCGGAGGAAGAGTTATTAGGTTGGTTCTGTTTTTTTGCCAGTAGGTGGTACTAGCAATTTGTATAGTGTTTGTGAACCTATCCTGATAGGAGGGGGGGAAAAAAACATGCTTGGGTTTTGTGTGTGTGTGTGCTCGTGTGTAGAAATAATCTCTTCAGACTTTGTGGTCTACCAAAAGCCTTTAGCTGGAAACATTTCTTTGGGCTCCATGGTCTGCCTACCAGGAATATAATCCCTAAATGGTTAAAATATAATGGTTTGAAGAGTTCTGGTTTTAGAAAAGAAGAAAGAAAAAAAAAAAGTAGGAGCTCATGTCATGTCGTTTTTTCCCAGAGTAATTAGATTACCAATGACTTCTGATCATATGATAGTTGGCACCAACTCATTTTCTGAGTAACATGCTATTAGATGAGATGATAACTTTTTCCAATAGATGTTCTAATAATGAAGCTGAGTTTGAGAGAAAAGCAGCAAAACCATCTCCTTGTTTCTCATATCCTACATGTTCTTATTGTCCTGGTGCTAACAAGGCTGAAATTTTTACACGTGGTTAGTTCTTGTTGGAGACAATGTCCCTGTATAGTTTTAGAAGGGGGCGGGGACCTGATAAATAGCTGAGATACCTAAAGTAGGCCATTTCAGATGCAGAGTAGTTACTTTCCAAACATGTTTTAATATGAAGCATCTGGGTCGTCAAAGAACCTTGTTAGTTTCTAAGAAGGAGGTTGCAACACTAACTCCAGTTAAAATGAATGATCCCCTTAACGGTGGAGGTGACTTAGCATCCTCACCATCCCCTGCTTTCTTCAACTGCTACCCTCCACAGAACAAAATATGAAATGAAACACGACCACAGGCAGTTTTCGTGTTGCCTAGTCTGGAGGCAGAGTTAGGCAATGTGATGGAATTCTGAGCTGAGGACCCCACTGTCGCAGCACAAGGGGCTGAGTTGGAAGCAAGCCCTCGGCCATGAAGACTGTCACTCAAGTCGATTTCAATGATGGCATAAAATCCCAGGTGAGATAGGAATGCAGAAAGCTGCTGGAGTTTTCATTAGCTACTTTTTAAACCCTGGCGTTATTTCAGCCAAATTATGTCTTTTTCTTCTTCATGCATTAATAGAGTTAAGGATTATTTGCTCAGTGCTTGTAAATTTTTCAATATTGGTCCGGATTAGGATAATACTTCTCTTTTAGTTTTCTCCTGCTGGTGGGTGGGCGGGCAGGGGGCATCCTTATTTGCCTATCTGGCAGCGCTATTGTGAGTTATATTTATTGACTGGAAACTTGGCAAAGCTAATATTTTTTCTGGGTAACAAGACACTACCCTCAATTTTTACTTACAAGGCTCCACAGCAACCAGGTGGAACATATATCATTAGCTTACTGAAGAATGAGTATATTTTAAACTGTGACTTAAAGCTGTTCATTTATAGTGTATTAAGCCAAAGAAAAGGTTTAAGGCAAACTCAGCTTTCTACAGTAGAATTAACTAAATCAAAATGAGGCTTTTTTTTAGTTAACTTTATTGAAACTCATTCAACTTTCCAAGAACTAAAAATTAGCTTCCTGTCCTGACTGTTTGGAATTACTTACTGTCATCTGTTTCAGACATTAAAGGATGATTTAATATCAGCAATAAGGCCCCTCTTCCTCATTTGGCAGGTGTTAATTATTTAAACACTACTCATTTTAATTTGTTTCCAATCACTCTTTTGAATGATTTGCTTTGCAGGTTTAATTATGTGCATTTCTTGAAAAAAAAAAAAATCAAAAAAAGTCAGGCTGAAGCCCTCAAATTGCACCATGCAATCTATTGATAGGTGGGGTGAGGCAAGGCTGTATTTCAAGTATTATGATCTTCATGATCTCTGTTGATGGAATATAATATACAATACATCATTTTTATCTTCTTTGTAATAAAAAGTTGCTCTAGGCACAAAGCCTTGGGTTCCTGCATGCTAATGATCCTGGCTGACTGGAGAAAGCCTTTGCTTTTCCTGATCTGTCAATTAGGAATGAGCCACAGACATTCAGAGTAATTGAAAATATGGGAGGGACATTTCTCCCAAAGAAAATACTTTTCTTGCATTCTGGGCATCATCCTCTTTGTCAATTCTTGCTGCTTTCTTCCCTCCAGCTAAACCGGCTTCGGCTCCATGGTGACTTTTGTTATAAACAGCCCTGGGCTTTCGTTTCCCCCCACTTAGTTACTTGTCAGAGCTCTCTCTGCTGAGATGGGACAGCCTGTGTGCGCGCATATGGAAAATCAGCTTTGCATTGGGCAATTTCTGCTAGTGTCACTGAAGTCGGGCACTAGTCTAAGTGTTTGATAGAAAACTTTTTCAGAAGACTACCATCTAAATTTGAAAAGCAGAGTGGTAAGGAGGAGAAAGAGCTTTCACAACCCCTCTGGGAAAGGAGAAACTGACAACCTCAGGGTTTTTTTCAGTTGTACACAGCAAAGTAATTTCATCTCAGTGTGAAATGGAAAAGGTGGGTGTTTGTTTAGATTGAGGCCATTCGGTAATGATTTTAACACTCACTGGAATCTCTTAGCCAAAGTATTCCAGGGACACAGTCTGTAATGAACACTTATCCTCCCAATTAAAGTTTCAGTCCCAATGAAAATGTTACCTGATATCCCCTTTCTCCTATTTTCAATGTTTCCGTATTTGCTCTGTTTTTACCTTCATGATTGGTGGCCTAACTCATCATTTTTCCAGTGAAATTATTCTTTCTTTGGCAGTCAGCCACAAAGCCAAGGAGGCCGATCCTCTGGCTGAAGAATCACGTTCATCAAACTCATTCGCACGTCTGATTTGAAGTCCAGAAGAACTGATTGAGTTTTTGGATGAAACAACTTCATTTCCTTGACTGAGCAGAATAGGGAACCGTTAAGAGTGTTCATAAATAAAATGTTAATAAACAAAAAGCCCTGAACGTTCCAAACATGACTCAGTTATCTAAGTTAACTGTTATTCAGTGAGCTGTTTCCCAACTCCCTGAGATCACTTTCATTTTGGTGACAGGCATGCCTGTGGTTGAAGTGGTGGCAAAGGTATGTAATGTGAAATGTACTTTGTAATGAAAAGCACAATAGCCTTGCTTGTCATTCTTCTCCACGTCTATGAGTCTGTGAATGTAACATATGCAGCTTCATTGGAAATCATCACAAGATATGGCTGTGGTGGGGAGTTCGTGTAGATGAGAAAAAAGATGAAAAGCAAGGCCTTTAAAAATTTTTCAACTTTCACTCTTTTACTCATTCATTTATTCAACAAATGTTAACTGAATGCACACTCTGTATTACAGGTGGCAATACTCATTAAAATGTGATAGCTTACAATCTTGTGGATCAGACAAACCTGTGAACAAAGAATATTAATAAGTGTCCCACATGAGCCATAAATGCAGCATTCCAGATGAGCCTAGAAAAGAGAGCAGCCAACTCTCTGGGGAGTTTAGGAAGGCTTCCCAGAGGAGGTGGCATTTGAGTTAGGTTTTGTAATAATGAGTGGGCACTCATCATGTGGAAATGGTGTTAGGGTGGGGAGAATGGTTGAAGGCATCACAGGCAGAGAGAAGGTTAGGATAGCACTGATGCAAATGGCAGAGAATGGTCAAGGTTTGAGGTAGTGTCAGAATGAGCCCAGATTGTGTAACTTTATGCTGAGAAGTTTAATCATTGCTACGGGTTTAATGTATCCCCTGAAAGCTCATGTGTTGGAAACTTGACTCCCATAGTAAGAGTGTTAAGAGGGCAGGAAATCCATTGATGATATTTCAAAGACAGGGACTTTAAGAGGTGATTAGATTGTGAGGACTGTGCCCTTATAAATGGATTCATCCATTCATAGAGTAATGGTTGTTGTTCTGATGCCTTTAAAATGAGAGCAAGTGAGGTTAACGCTCCTGCTCAGCTCATTCTTGCCATGTGACACCGTGCATTGCTGTAGAGAATCACCACCAAGAACAAAGCCCTCACCAGATACACCCCCTGGACTGTGGACTTCCCAGCCTCCAAAACTGTAAGGAATAAACCTCTTTTCTTTACAATTGCCCAGTTTCAGATGTTTTGTTATAAGCGACAGAAATGGACTAATGCAACATTTTTCCAAAAGCATGTGTGATCCTCCAGAAGGCTTTACACAGGCAAGGGTTAGCACTAGTATTAAGTTTTAGAAGATAACTCTGATGGTTGAAGGGAGAATATATTCAACAGGGGGAGAGAATGAAGGTGGGAGAACCCTGAAGAAACTTAAAATAAACCAGGTGAGGAGATAGTGCCCTCCTAATCTAAGGCATTGGCAGTGGGTGTTAAGTCAAAAACTATGAAGGGTCCAAGATTTTATCCTACTTACAAGTTAAAAAGTTAGTCTGCCCCAGTTTTACATATAATTACTGACAGACATGAGAATTAATGAAGACATAAGACCCCTGGGTTAGAGACACAGATGGTTTATTACTCACAGCAAAAACAGCAGCCACAGCAGCCAATTGCATCAGTTCTCCAGGTCCCAACTCCCATGTGACTTGATGAGAGTTGGGTGTCAACTGCATGTGCAACACAGGAGAGGACCCTGAATTTTAGTCGACTGAGTTATTACAGGGTTGTTAACATATCTTCCCATATTCCTCTTGAGAGAGAGAGATTACTCATTACCCTGAAAAGTAAGCCAGTCTCCTCTAGGAGAGAGGAGAAGTCATCTCTAGGTTTATTACCCGGGGATGTAAGCAAATATCTCTGGGGAGATGTATCTCTAAATCTCTCTGGAGGGATGTATTATCTTTAGCTTCCAAGGCTGTTTGCTATTTAAACATGTTCTTTGCTCAGAAGGCCCACTGTGTAGGAACATGAAAAACCCATATAGCATTGTTTCCCAGTATGGAGGTGGACAGAAAGCACTAAATAAATGAAAATCATGAAGGATAATGGTCAGGGGGAAAAAGCCTGGAAGATGATTAGACAAGAAAGCTTGGGGAGGGAGATTGAGGGAGGCTCAGGTGTGACTAGGGTTTCTGATGTGATAGACCTGGCGGTAGTGGGTGGACAGTAAGTGAAGAGCAATACCTTTTTCTTTTTTTCAATGCTGGTGAGAAAGAGGTGTAGACACAGGCACAAGTTAAAGGTTTAGAGGTTGGTTTGTATAAAAATGACTATATCTGAAGATTTTCAAGAAGTGACTACTATTCTGGGTCATGTGCTATGGCACAAATAAGAAAGAGAGGCCAAAGGAGCCAAAGTTCCATGTCTCATGTGGACTCAGATTTTTGTTTGGAGGTGACTGTGGTATCCTAGTAGACAGGAAGAACTAAGAGCTATGTCTTACTAAGCTCTCACTCTGGGAAATGGACTTCAAGGGGAACTTGAACTTGCCTAGAGTAGGGCTCCTGAAATATCTTCCATCTCTCAAATTGCCACAGTAGCTTCAGCGCTTATTTCCGCTAAACAGACCCTTGACAGGCTCTGGATGTGTAAGAAGTTCAATGTAAGAAGTGGGAATTGCCCAGCCCTTTAGGGGCTTCTTGTGAGCTGCAGTACACTCTGCAGTGGTGGGGGCTTGGAATCCCGGAATGCAGTTTTCATTTTTATGGAGTGGGTACATCAAGGTATGGTAGAAAAGGCCCCGGCCCAGGGTTAGAGGGTCAAGGTGACAATCTGAGCTGCATCAGCAGCCAGCCACGGAGGCCTTAGAAATTACAAATTCATCTTTAAAGGGGAGAGAAGACTGCTTGATCTACAGTGTTTTGATTATCAAGTTAATATTTCATAAACTGTGAAGATCTTGCACTTATAAATTATTATTATTACTACCATTGCCATAGCATTTTAATCTGAATCCTACAAATATTCAGTGAAAATGTTAAATATTTATTGGGTATTTGAAGTAAAAGATGTTGATGCTAATTTTTTTCCTGTTCTCCTCATGTAGAAGAAACCATCATCCTTCCCTTTTCCAAACCTTATCGGATGGGTAAATCATGGCTTCTTATGCATGAAGGTATATAATAGCTCCTTGTATGTGTCTTCCTCTATCATGTGCAGAAAATTCTGGAAGACTTGTAATTAAATCAATATAAGACAAATAGAAAATATCATTATAAATAGATAAGAAAGTATCTTATTATCCCCTCTAGGTTTAAAGCATGAGTGTTTTCTGGGGAAAATTAGTTTTTGTTTTTCCTGGTTGAGATTTACTTGAAAGCTTTCTTTTTCTTTGGCATCCATGGTATTTAAAACACAATATTATTACCCATGGTATCAAATAACTGTATATTATCCAACGTGCAAAAAGTACACTGTCTGGATTATTATTAACATGTCAATTATGATTGCATCACTTTAAAAGTTGGATATTTAATCTGAAAAAATAAACTAAGCATATACCCTCCTGGTGCATTACAGGGATTTTGGTTCTAACTTCCTTTCTGATATGTAACTACTGGCTGCTAAATACACGAGACTCTACTTGATTCTAATGTAATAAATCAAACCCTTGTTATAACTTGTCTTCAAAAGTTCACATGCTTTTCCTCTTTAGTCAGTTTAAAACATTACAAGCCACCCTTTATCTTTAATTATTGCTCTTTTATATAATAATTGCATAGGCCAGTGTTGGGTGAGTTTATAATTGTGGTATTGCTTGACCTTCGGGTATTGCATTTTATTTCAGGATTGAATATCGAATGAAGTTAGGAGGACTGAGGAAAGTCCAGTCTGACTTCCCAGGGAAAAAAGAGGATGGCTAAAACAGCTCCATTCTGTTGTGAAAAGATCCCCAATGAAAGAAGAAAGCATACTTCTTTGCAAACCCTTGCAACTTCTCTAAGTACGGAGACACAAAACATAAGCATTGCAAGGGACTGAAGGGATCCTTTAACCCAGAGTGACAAAGAATCAGTGGACAAGACTTGGTCCATCAGCTTGTTTATCGGGGATTAAGTTGGGCAAGAACTCTGTTCTGAGTTGAATCTTGTACCGTCTCTGCTCCCAAGGTGTGTTCTTCCTGCCTGAGATTAGAGAAAGAATTCCAAAGAGGGGAGACCCAAGGGACAGGAGAAACATGGACTCAGGGAAGAGGTGTTAATGGAATTTAGCTCAGATTTCACTTCATGGAAAAGAGATCAGTCAACGTTATGAACTACTAAATGTGACTAGTTTGCTTAAGAACTAGTGAAAACTTTCAAATTCCTTGGGTTATTCCCTCTGAATAGCAGTAGATTTTTATACAGTTCTTTCAATTTAAGGCTTGTTGGGTTGAATTAACAAACAGAATAGGTGATTTTTGAACTGTTCTGTTTCATACTTCTTAAAAGTTAATAAATTAGAGCTCTTTTCTTTGCAAAACAAGGTATTAGTTAAATGATTTAGATATTGCCCTGCCTTGGATATTACAAACAAATACTTTGTGCTTGGGACTTAAAACAGCAACTTGACTAGTTGCTGGAGTTGTGAGAATAATCACCTAGGTTCAAAACACCTGGAATCCTCATCAATTCTTGGGAAACACTGCCACCATTGTCCTTTGGTGCTGTGAGCTAATTGTGGAGTTATTGTGCAATAATCCTTTATTCAGGTCTAATAAAATCATAACCTCACTGGAAAGTATGGTGCTTACCCATTGAATTCTTGCATATGCTCAGTAACTTCTGCACTAAAAAAGAAGAGAAATGGAAATCTTTTCTATTGCTAACACAAGAGAATTTACCTATTCATACTTAAGGGCTATAGCTAGAGCACTTTTTGAGCAATACCATGCAGTGTGTGTGTGTGTGTGTGTGTGTGTGTGTGTGTGTGTGTGCGCGTGTGTACCCATGTATGCTATTGGGGATGAGTGGACATGTAGTTTTGGAAAGAATGTACAAAGCTTGGAGGAACCCCCTGTGTGGGGGTGAGGCTGTGCATGGGGGGATGTATTTGTTTTTAGTGAGGACAGCTTGTCCTCATTTCATTTCAACAAAATAGACAGGAGACAGCTCAGCTGAGTTTTCCCAAACGGCTAGTGCTACAGCCTATCTTTTTCAATGTCACTAAATTGACTGATCATTAAGATTTCTCAGGTTTTTAAAAAGGTTTCTAAAAAGAGACAGCTTACTGACAAGCAGAATCAGTATTTTAAAAGATATTCACAGGGAAAGAAGACAGACTGGAAAAAAAAACAACTATTTACGATATTGTTTTGGAAAACATTTCTACCTGTTGTTAATCTTTTAATTGTGTTTAAGTGGCAATGATTTCATAGGTGGGCAAACCTTGCTTCCTTGGTAAATCCGTCCTGGGCCCTATGGGTCTGTCTTTTGCCTCTGATATCTGGTGCATCTATTGACTGCATTACTCACTCGCCAATGGATCTCATCTTGTTTAGATCTGATTTTTGCTCATCATTTAAATTTTGCTGCAGTTTAACTTGTCTCTGCTCATAAGTTCACACTCTGGTTGGGTAGAAGACATTCTCTTGGGCATCTTGTTTTTGCTTAGCATTGAGACTTATGTATGTTTGAAAAAATATGTCTGTTGATCTGATTTGCTATCGAATACCTTCAGTAGAGTTAAAGGAGCAATTTTGCTTCTTTCCACAGCAGTAAATAGCCATAAGTTTGATATTGTAAAGGTTGCTGGAGGCCAGGTTCTCAGTCTAAAAGTGAGTGTGAGCCGTCTATCAAGAAAACAGAATTATTTAGCACGGTAAACTTTTTAGTGTACATTTGACCTAGAGGAAATTTTTTGTCTACCTGTATGGCCCAAATTCTTCAAACAATGACTTATTCCCTGTGTTTATGTTCCCGATTATCAGGGAAATCTAAGTGTAATATAAAAAGGCAGAAAAATGCATGCTAAATGTAGACTAATGGTGAGTAAAATGCAAGGATGATTTTGAGAGTGTCTTTTATAAAAATATCAATAAACATTCCAACATGAGTCCTGGACTCCCAGGGCTCAGATCTTGGGGTGGAGGCTTACACTCAGCTCTGTAAACGATTAAGACTGCAGGTTGTTCAAAGCACCAACCTCCGGTGTGCAGAAATATTTCTGCTTACAACATCTGCTCCAGTGAGGAGAGGACAGTGATGCCATACAGCATGCCTCATGAGGCTGAGAAGTTGCAAGAGTTCTTAATCAGTCGATTTCATGTTTCTAGGCTAATTCCATTTCCTATTCTGAAGACCAAAAGAAAAACACCAGTGCATAAAAAAACAGCTTAGGATTCTTGCTTTTATCTTAGAGAATGTGATTATTGATGGCTATTTTAGAAGTGCTTTTAAATTTGTAGGCATTTTTCTACTCCTTTTTAAATTTATGAATCCTGAAGCTGCAACCAGTCAGCCTTCTCCCCTTTCTTCCAGGCTCTTCCCTTTTGCTATTTCAGACCCTCAGGCAAGTCTTTCATCCTCCTCCTGTGTGTCACAAAATAGGAGAACTAGTTTGGGGCCTGTAGCTTTGTGGGTGTGTGTCAAAGGAAGGGATCCAGACTTCTTTAATGCAACAGCACCCATTGGTCATCTCACTCCTTTCATAATCAACCATCCCCCCAAAGTCCCTTGGCACTCCTTTCCTTGAAACCAAGGCCCAAGGAGGTCAGACAGCCTCTCTTGCTTTGCCAAGCATCACTCAGTCTCAGCTGAAGTAATGTTTACATATATGATCTTTCCATGCCATTTAAAATATGTAATGGATACTGTGAAAACAATAGACATATTCAAGCTCCAATGCTGTTCACAAATGAGAGAAATATTCCAATACTCATATCAGAGCCTAATAGGTATAATTTTGCTCATGATCGAGTAATGCGCAGCAGCTTTCCCCAGACTGCTGGGTAAAACAAAGAAGTGGTTGTCAACCTTTTCAGCATCAGATGTTAATGATATTTCGTGTCTTTGTTGAGTCTGTGGAAAGCAGCTACTGCACCTAGAAGGGAAATGACTTCCATACCAACCGCCCTCAGCCAAAGTCATTCGGACTGGGAAAGCTGGACCGAGTCCATATTTACATTTCTGTAAGAGGTGTGAAAGAAGATTTCAAGACAGAACTGACTGAGCTGCCTCCCACTCGCCTTACCCTATGTTCAATCTTATCAATGCTAGGAGGGCTCTTATTATTTCCAACATATAGAAGGGGAAAATGTAATATAAACAGAGGGCCGACGTGTTTTGGCAAAGGAGGGAAGTGTTTTCTGTGTTTTGAGTATTTTTGGAAACCTCCGAAATCCCAAAGTCATACATCTTCCAAAGTTTGGAAGAGGGTTTGTTCAAGGCTCGCCTGCACTCAGCAGCTCAGAAAGCCGTTTCTTAGCTGCATCTTTTGTAGCAAGGAACTATTTGGTCTTTTTTCTCAGAGCTCGTTGCAAAGATTGGTTGTAGTCATTGAGCAGTTTTCTTTTCACCTCTTCCTAAGCCCTCCTTTTGCCTCACTCCCGTTATGTCTTCCTTTTATTTTTTATTTGTTTTAAGGAAAGGTTTTAATTCCAATTTCAAGTCCGTCCAAAAAATACAGCCCCTCAGTACTGTGTTTCAGCTGCTGGAAACTAGACCACTCTTTTTGACTGGATATGTATAATTTAAATCTTACATCTGTAGAGATTGTACAACTAACTTAATATTCTGACAGAAACATCTCTGAGGGTCAGATCCACACCCTTCATAGAAGAATGCAAGCCCCACTGAAATTTGTAAAAGTAGAAAACATACCACTAATCACTTTTTAATACTGTGTTTATGTGGAAATCTCACTTTCATAATGATAGTGATGCATCTTTAAATAACGATCTTCCTGAAGTTGTCCCAATTAAAATTAGGTGGTATTCCTCCTGTCATTTGTGCCCACTTATGAACACAATGTCAGTTTGTCTCTGTAACTGTGAAAATCTAATTATGTAAATTAAATCACAAGCAACATGTCTGCCAGTAGGAAACTCTTATGTGTATATATGTAGGCATGTCAGAGTTCCATACAAGTTCTAAAATACTTTATAGACATGATTGTGATTATACAATGTACTGAATAAGATATTTTACAGATTTGGTTAATTAACAGGACTTTGGTACAAATAATTCAATCATTTCAGTTATTTTGAAGTCGGTTTCCAGTTGCCACAGCCAAGTGTGTTGCTACTCAAAGTATTCTCTGTGAACTAGAGGCATCTGCGGTACCTGAAGGCTTGTAGAAATGCAGAATCTTGAGCCCCAAGTAAGACTTCCTGAATTGGCAGCGCTGCTGGTCTGCCAACTGCATTTGAACAGCAAGGACCTAGTGGATTCTAAATTAGATGTTCAGGTCATTTTGAATGTTAGACAGTTTTAGAAATATGAGGGTACTACAAAAAATTCATGGAAATGTAGAAATGAAAGATAATATATGAATCTTTCCATGAACTTTTGAAGTACCCTCATATGTATGCATTTTTTGCAGTCAGGAGGAAATTATTTCATATATGATTAAATAATATAGAAATATCCTCTAAGTTATAATGTAGTTTCCCAAAGAATCTGCTTTATTTTTTTAGGAGTATGTTTTCGACATAATCTGACTCATTAATTTATTAATCTATGAATTCCCAGTGATGCCTATTGGGAAAATCATGCAAATACTTTGTACATTTACAATCAAGTCTTGCAATACTTTAAATGAAATACTTAAACATCACTGGAAATCTGAAATAATAAAAAATAGTAATAGTTAATAGGTAATATTCATATAACACTTAGTATGTGCCAGACACTCTTCTAAACACTTTGCATGTAGTGACCCATCGGATCTTCCTGACAATCCTATGAGATGTCTTATTGTTATGCCTACTTTACAGACGAGGAAACTAAGGCATGGAGAGGTAACAACTTGCCCAAATTCACAGGGCTAGAAAGTGGAGGAGCCGTGATTGTTTTGTTTATCCTGTAGAAGGTAATTAAGCAAAGAGTTTGAGCTGGGATGGGCCTTTAGAGGTCTATATACCCTCTTATTTTACATATGATGAAAATGAAATCCCCAAAAAGCCATGGGGCTTGCTTAACATTACAGATAAATTAGTGGCAATTGAGAACATAGTTCAGCCCCCTTATGTTTTATACATTTAGACTTTATAACATTCCTGGGAAATAGGCAGGTGTCCTGGTGTCACACCAATGACAGCCCTATTTTGTCTCATTATTTCAAGGAAAGAGGTTGGCATAAGCACAGGTGGTAATGCCCATAAACTGGAAGCTCCTCGTTGGGCAAAATTGTTCTCTTTCTTTTTTATGCCTCTACTCAACTTCATCTGGTTGTGTTCTGCTGCACTAATCGCCCTGATCTGCGTTACCTGTCGACAGGTCTGCTCCACACCAGGGTTTGAGAACTGAGGCCATGTTTTTATTCCTCATTATGAACTTGACAGTTACCATGCCACTAGACATGCAGTACGTCCTTAGGAAATTGTCGTGGTGCGAGTGAATGACTGCTCCTCACTGCTGCTTCAGCTATGTAGTTAAGAGGAGTGTGAGGCCTGGGTGGTTTTGGCAGAAATGGAAGCAACTAAGCCCAAAATGAACATGGAGAGATGAGGAGTATACTTTGCAGGGCCACTGGTGATATTGGTAGTGATTTGTGCAGGTAAGTGCACAGCTCAGTGTTTAGGTGGCTGCCTATTTCATTCCTGTGTCTCTTTATGTTCACATTTTCGCTTTGGCTGCAAATTCTCAAAGAGAGCAACTCCCTTTCTTTACTCCTTTTGTACAGTACCTGGCTTTATACTGCACCCAGAGAAGAACTGATGAATACTTGTGGGGGTGATCATGAAATTGTTAATCTGCACCTTGGAGGATTTATAATATTTCCTTTTTTTCTGGAAATGCCCTTTGTAAAAAATTTTATTTATTCAACCAGGTGAATGGAATAAGCACTAAGTGAACTAACTGGTTAAGGTCACAGGAAATAGTTAACATAGATGCTTTAGTTCTTACTAGTTCATGGTTTTAAAATGTCACAATTACTTATAATGATCAAATGAGCCTTTACTAGTTTAAACAGGGTATGATCAGAGTGTTTCCCAGTTATTTGGGGGAGTCCCCAAGGGTTGGCACACATATCCCAGTAAACCAGTCTGTCAGCTGTAGTTATCGCTTGGCTCCTGCCTATTCTCTTTCTCCTGCTCTAACTTGTGCTTTCCCACAACTGCTGTCTGCCAAGCCCCTGTGTGAAGCATGATGTCTGCTGCTGTCTGGGATGTGAACACCAGGGCCTTGTGCAAGCCAAGAGAGCTGCCTCTGGACACTCTCCCTGGTAACTCCCTGGCTGGCAGAGGTAGGGATGCCTTGTGTTGCTCACCAAGAAAAGTCATAGGAAGAAGGAGTCTTGTCCTATCAGATTTACTTAAAAAAAAAAAAAAAAAAGCTATGTTGAGGTAATTGTAGATTCACATGCAATTATAAGAAATAATATAAGGGGATTTCATCACATGGTTTCCACTGACACCACTGGGGAGACCATGGCCTTGTTGCCACTGGGAGGTGGTAAAAGTCCCCACTCTTCGCTAATCCTCCTCTGACACCCCTCCAGTGGAGGAGGGGTGGGGTGATCGTTACTCCCACTTGGGGGGTAAAGTCTACACACTCATCCAGGCCTTTCCCATGACCACAGTTTTTTCTGTGGTGTTTGGCCAAAGTAGAGAGATCTTTGTGTAAAAGTTTTCTGTTTTTCTAGGCTGCCCTTTCCTGGTCCCTTGGTTAGAGAGAGTAGGCTTTTTGTATTCTTTTTTTTTTTTTTTTTTTTGTCTGTATTTGTTGGTGTTTTGGGGTTGTCATCTTCTTCAGCTTTCAATTCTGTGTCATCTTCTTCAGCTTTCAATTCTGGGATAGATGAGCCATAAAAAGGTTAGGGAGCTCACCACCATGTCCTTCTAAAGTCCGTCGCCACTCTGCTTTCTTTTCTCCACTTTTCACTGTCTTTGTATATTATTTTAATGTATAACATCCATGGTTGTTATTTGTATTAGTGGTAAGATTAGAGAAAAGTGTGCCTACTCCATCTTTTTGAAAGCAAATGTCTTTATCAGATATTAACAATTACTATAAAGATATAGAAAATTTAGCAAATTACTCATTTAACCCATTGATTTTTGGTGAACAGAATTTTGGCCAGTTGACATTTCGGGAGTTGGTCTAGAACTGTTCCATCAATAGGTATGGACAACAACTAGGGAAGACTGAGTGGAAGAATCTGTAAGCAGAAAGCACTGTGCTCTGATATCCTTGGGACATTCTTCTTGAGTGGTAGTAGAAAACTATGAAAGAATAGTCAGAATAGTAAGAATACCTAACATTTACAGCAGTACAGATACAAAGTACTTTCTTAAATATCTGCTGTGTTATAGATTCATATTAATACACCCGGTATTTCTTTGTGAGCAGAAACTATAGTTTATTAGTTTAAGAATTTTAACAGTGACTAAGTAGGACAAACCATAGGTTCTTAGATGGATCCTTGAGAATAAAAAGAGTTCCCATAATTAACTAATACTGAATTATGAAGCAAACTGAATTACTGAAATTTCCTTTCAGGAGCAACTGGGGTTGTTGAGCTTTCATTGTCAAAGACTGCTGCTACTTCATGTCCTATATCTAGTAATAATTCATAATCTGGGATTTTCCCTGCAACGCCAGATGATTCACAGTTTCTTTTTCTTATTTTTTAATTTTTTAAATTATACATACATGTGGGTTACAAAGTTGATTTTCAATAATTGTGTAGAACGTATGGTGGTTAGATCAGTATAGTTAGCATATTCATTACAGTACACAATCATTCTTTGTGTCTGTTGACCAATTCCTCCAGGATTTAGGACTGGGCAATGACTTTATGAATAACACACCAAAAGCACAGGCAACAAAAGAAAAAATAAGCAAATGGGATTATATCAAACTAAATAGCTTCTGTACAGCAAAGGATTCACCATTTCTTAAACAATGTAACAGAGATTGCAAAGCAGTGCCCTACTGACTGCATTCAGCACATTGATATGGATATTTTATACCATGGAGTGTTAAAAAATTTTGAAAAAGCATTCAACTCAGTAGAATTTTATCAGGGGTCTTCAAAAAATTCATTAAAAGATTTGTATTATCTTTTATTTCCATTTTTTTCCATGAACTTTTTGAAGTACCCTGTACATAATAATAAATATTCCTTTATTAGAAATTTTTAAATTAAAAAAATATTTATGAAACATAACTGATTGAAACTATCTGTGTTGTACAGCATTGAATATTTGTGTGCAATAAGTGATGATCAAATCAGGATAATTAGTAAATTCAGCATACACAATGTAATCACTTTTTGTTTCTTATTATGAAAAAAAATTGGATGATATAGTAATATTAGCCTATTTGCATTGGCCAAATGTAGGTTTAAACTGAGTTCTGGCTAATTCCTACTAGTTTCACTTATTTGTGTTAACTGTTAGTTCTTGAATAAATAAATCTGAATAATTTTCACAGAATGACTTTGAGGTAGATGCAGTTCTGTAGATATAGTAATATAAGAAAAGAATAATTTATGAGATCTCCAAATTGCGTCCAAGGCAATTTTCTTCTGAAAAATAAAAATATTATTACAATGTTTCAGGGCTTGTAGTGCAAGAGCTAGAACATGGAATCAACTTACTATCTATTTAGTGGATCTCATAATTATTTTAACATTGTTTTATCTTTCTTACTGCATTTTAATTTCAACTACATGCTTCAATGGACAATGTATAAAACATGAGCTATGTTTCTTTAAATGAGATTATAGATTAGACTTATGTCATATAAAAAAACTAGTATTTGATGGCCACTGTGCTATGGTGAGCACCATGCTAAGTTATTGTCAAAACTTACCTCATGTTTTCCCCCCAAATAACCTAATTTTCACACTGGGAATAAGAAAACTAATGGAAATTAAATGATTTGTCCAAAATCCACATGCAGAAAACTGACAGAGCTAGTGTCCACATAGATCTGTCTACTTGAAACCCATAAACTTTCCTTTAAACCTTATTTTCTTTATTTCTCTTAATTTCTTCCTCCATTTTAGTTTAATTTGCTTACAATTTTTTTTATTGGTGCTACATACCAGTTACTATTTCTCGGGAACCAACTTTTTAAGTCAAGACTGCTATCTTAGAAGGCAAATTGTGTAGTAGAAGTTGAGAATATATATTTGACAATCTTACATTCCTTTTTTCTAACTTTGTTCTCCACAAAGCTCCCTATGTATTTTGTTCCTCAAAATCCTGCGAGTTTGAACACTCCTGTTCTGTCTGTCATCACTGCTGTGTCTCAGAAAGGAATCTCATTCCATATGCTTTCAGGCGCTCAAGGAACCAAGACATGAAAACCTGGCATTTGTCATTACCCATTTGGCCTCTGCTCTATCAAATCCAGTAGCTTGCCTCCAGAAGAGATCAGTCCTTGACTCCACAAAAGAGTCTCTTCTCTCTATTATAAATTTGATTAATTGGAAAATGCTGTTTTGGGGTAAAATATACTGCTTTAGTTGGATAGGAACCAAGTCAGCCATATGGGAAGGAAAATAATCTGGTGAGTGGCAAAATAAGAAATCACGGTCCTCGTGTTCCTTGGGATGGCTTATTATGGCATGTGAGGCACTGCTTCTTTGAGCTTCAGTTTATAGCCCTTACAATGGAAATATCCTCGGCTCTACTCGAAGATTTGAGGATATAATGAATATGCACATGATGACTAAATCCTTTTACCAGAATGAGCTCCTTTAGAACATTCCCCTTTCCTGACCACCAAAAAATGTTACTGACTAATCCGTCACTTCACAAAATTAGTGATTTTGCCTCTTCTCACTTCACATACTAGCCCATTTGTGAAAATGTGTTGAGGACTTCAAAGTCATGCATAATGGCCTTGCTCTAGAAACAAATTGGCCAACAAAAGCCAATGATGTTTCTTGTATCTGCCCTTCTATTTGTACGGGCTTAATTTACTTGAGAACAAAACACTCTACTAAGAAGTGATGGACTAATGGGTACAAAACTATCCTGTCTACACCAAGTGAATCATGTTGCAGTATATGCATGTATTGAAACAACACACTGTACCTCCCAGATATGTACGAGTAAATGTTAAACATAAAATAAACAAACAAAAAAAGCAACAACAACAAGTGAAAAACACATTACTGAAAAATATGGCAGAACCAATGACAGGGTCAGAATGGAGATATCAGCCAAATTGAGAATAATAATTCTATTTGTCTGTGCATTTCTGTAGCAAATCTTTCTCTAGAGAACAAAATACCAGAGAAGAGATATATATTCTCTGCTTAACCCTGAGGCCAGTGGGAGAGGAGATGGTCTGGCAGAGCCTCTGGTGTCAAACCAGGTGACCAATTGAACTATTTAATAGGTATTGTGCATTGTGAAGAAATCTCCTCCTCCACAAGGGATAGAAAGAAGATAGCCTCAGTCTTTCATGAGAAGGGCAACAATATTTGGCTGAGATTGCTAAGTAACATACTGGCTAAATTGAAGACTGTTAGGCATGTAAAGAAATCAAGATCAATAAATTGATAAAAATGCTCATTTCTTTCTGGGAACTACAGAAATGTTATACAATTGTAGTTATCACTCGAATGTTGAAGCTGTGTAGGTGCTTCAAAGAAGTAATGTCAATGAATTCATTCAAATTGTCTTTCTAGAATGATTCAACTTTAAGAAGTGTCAGGGATTTCATAATCCCCAAGGGGCCATCGTGAATTTATGCTGTTACTTATTCTTTTCAACAGAGTCATATTCTGCTAAACACAGTGTGAAATTTACACCTGTGGAGAATAGGATAAAGCTTTCTGAATGATTTCAGTAGGGATCATGTCTAGAAGCAAGGGAATTAATAATAGATTATTTAGCTTTCTTGGACCATTTTGTTTCTGTGAAACCCAGAAGAAAATACCATGATGGTGAGTGGACATGGGACACTGTGGTTTTGTGACAATCTTTTCTTTGTCTACACACATCTTCAGAGACTCTATATTGATGAACTTCGGAATTTGACCAGAAAATAGACAAAAAAAAAAAAAAATGTTGAAAACGACCTCTGAAGAAATAACCACACAAGAAGTATAACAGAACCTCTGCTTCCACAGTAATGGCTTCTTGTACCTCATTGGCAAAAGAACAAAAGGTCTGTATGCACCCATTTCATGATACAATTTCATAGCAGTTCTGAAGCTAATTATTCTTTAGCAGTCTATTGTTATTACTCATAGATTTGCTATTTTCCCGAAGTTCAAGATTTGGTCATAACAGAGCAATTGGTAAAAATACATGGTGTTGACTAAATTAATTGGTCATGGGATGGCAGCAAGAGGTATAATGGTAGCCACAAAAAGAAAAATATCTATGAAAAGCTGCAAAGAAATGATCTTTAGTCTCTATCGCACAAATAAGGGATGGTGCATTCTTTGAGTCTGCTTTTTCTGGTGCCGAGAAGTCAGGCCTTTAGTCCTATTTTTGTCAATTATTCATACCTTTCACAATTCAGACAAACTTTCACTCTTTGCTGAGCTAGTAAACATCATCAACATATTCTTAAAAATTCATCAATATTGTGAGCAAAGTAGAACTTCCACTTGTCTCTGGAAACATCTGTGACACAACCCAAAGTCACCTTTAAACCTCCCCAACATACTTCAATTAAGTCACTAAGCCATATTTTCTCCTTTTCAAGGGCTGGATATAAGGAGATAGAGAAAACCGAGTTTTGTACATTGATACAGATACTATTGTAAGATTACAAATATAACAAGAATGCTATTGAGGGCTGATTCTTCCTAATACTGGCCATATTGGTAACAGGTGAGTGACCACTAGAGGGATTAATGCATTTCAAAGATCACATTTATGTGATTTAATCACCTTTAAATGCCTGAAGAACAATAAAATAATCCATCCAGTCTCTTGAGGTGCTTCGTGTAATAAAACATTATGATAGACTTAGGTGTATTGGATTTTATAGTGTCTTTATACTAAACATACCACATCGGTCATTTCTAAATGATAAAACTTTAATTAGTCAGGTTATTTAAATGTGAGATGGTGGCCTAATGGAGCTTTATGCCTGATAATAGCCAGGTAGAAGAGAATGTATGAATAACAAGATCTCTACTCTATGGACAAATGATAAGCAAGTCCATATCTTTAATTTTATTAAAAAAAATTTAATAAAGTAGCAACACTTTATTTGGTCTTATCTCTTTGGCATTATTGCTTTACTCGGTTAGGGTAAACACACTGAAGATAAGTTTGTAAAGTGAAAAATTAACATGGTTGAAGTTTGAAATTACATCAGATTGATAAATTTAGCTTAAAAATCTAAGAAGTGCAACATTAATATATTAAAGTAGCATTTATAAATATGCCCTTAAGCATACAACAAAACCACTGTCTTCACATAATGGCAAAAAGATCATACAACTTTTGGAAGGCAATTTGAAAATATGTGTCTCTAACCAACTAATTTTGCTGGTGGGATATTAGCTTGAGAAAATAGTCCAAAATATGAGGGGAAAGCTGTATCTACTAATATATACATAGCGATATTATTTATACTAGTAATAACTGGAAATAAATCAAATACCCAATAGTGAGCTGATTTATATTAGAGCATGTCACATAGCTTTTAAAGTCATACTTGTGATGTCCACTTATCAGCATCAAAATTCTATATCATAATGTTAAGTAAAAAAATTATAGAAAACCATACACATACTACTTATTATAAATATTTATTTCTTTATTATTATAAATATTTCTGTTTATTATTAATATGTATGTTTGTTTAAGAAAGATTTGAAGAAGAGTTATGACTAAGTAAAAAATTTATGTATAAGTAAACAAACTTGAAGGAGACACATAATTGTATTTTGGGGGGTGATTGCCCTATTTTTCATCTTTTGCAATGTGTTTAAATTATTTTTATAACAAAAAATAATTAAAAAATAAATTCTACTGCATATAGTACCCTCATCCTCTACTCCATAGGGAGAAATTTAGGTAGTGAAAATTATAGAGTGATGAGAAGAAAATAAAGAGGTCAAGTTGAAAGTTGAATGACTAGGTGAAGGTAGATGAAATATATAAGCATGAGGAGAACATTCTAGTGGAAAACCAGGCATATGTGACAGATACCTAGATGGCCTTGACATTCACTGTGGATAACTAAAATTTGGTGATCAGTTAAATGGGGAAATTGTGAAAAACAAACAAATACACCAGCTTAAAAATATGGTGGAAGCATGTGAAAAAAAACTTAGCAGCATGGCAAATGGAGAGATGAGGGACAATACATTACCTGTATTGCATCCACCTTTTTGAATGATTATCACTGGATCTGTGAATTTTCATGAATGCTGAGTAGCAAGATGGGTGACTTGGATCAGAGCCAGAAGCATCCCAAGGAAACTTGGCTAAGTAGAAGCCTATTTAAAGAATTGAAAATAGAAAGCTATTTATACAAGTTATAAAATATTAAACTAAAAGTAGTGTTCACTTGTGAATGGAGCAATCATATCTCTCCATTATAACTTTGAAAGAGAAGTGGTATTCAGAAAGTAGCAAGCTGCCTTAAAGCATGAGGCCCTCCAAGGTTGGGCTGGGGCAATTACTCTGATTCATTTGATCTTGATACCAATTACAGGTACAGTTTTATAGTACAAAAAGAACAGAGGAGCTTGCTTTCACAAAGAAAATAATTTCAATTAAGTGTATCGGATATGTTATTTACTACAGAACCACATTTGGAAATTATATGAGGAAGGAGTTTTTGACTGTTATTAATATTTGCCTCTTTGTTTCTTTCCCAGCTCAATGGGAATTGGGCTTTTGGTCATCTGGCAAAGGAATGCTTTTGACCCATTTTATTCACTTATCTGTCCAACTGGTAATCTTAACCATGCAATTATCTTGGGGTTGTGTAGACCTGAGTTAAAAATACTTTCAAAAGTGCCACAAAGAGTCCTTGATATTCCACTGATATATGCATAGATAAATTTATTATAGAAATTCAAAGACCATAAATATGGAAAGTTTGAAAATTATAACAAAAAGAGGTTGTGTGTGTGTGTGTTCGTATGTGTGTGTGTGTATCCACATCAGTGAGTCCAAGGTTTGAATTGGAAAAGAGAAGAGGCAAAAGAGATGAAATTACATTCTACCCACAGACATGTAATACTCACTCTAGGATGATATTTTAACTCAGCATTTCACCTTTTTGCCTTTACTTGCCTCTCAGTTTCTGCATTCTCTGTCTTCTTAATACCTTTTCTTTTTCCTGCATATTCCTTATCCCTGTCTTTAGAAATCCTGTTTGAAGTCAGAGCACAGTGAGGATGCGTGACAATGTGCTGGAGAGAAGGGAGGCACCCTGTTCCTACTTGAACCCTCTATATCTTTTCATACCCTCCCTTCCAGCAGCATTTCGTGTTAACTATGGCGAACACACACACACACACACACACACGCACGCACACACACACGCACGCACGCACGCACACGCACACATACACACAGAGCTTTATTCTGTGCCAGAGCAGAGCTCCTGAAAATTGCTGCCAAGTGGCTGTCACCCAAGAGACCGTAGAATTCTTGGCACCAGGCAGAATCAATGGTTGTGGCCAAGTGATTGTTGTTGAACTTACCTGTGTCGAAAGGTCAGCCTTGCGGTGCTAAGGCTGGGCACAGTACTGAAGGCAAATTGGATTGTGAATGGAGGCCCTGAGGCATGTTCTGCACTTTGCAACTGGTCTGGCAGGCTCCGCTCCTCCACCTCCTAAGTCTGCCACAGGCATGGGAAACACCTGGGCAGTGACAAAAGTGGTTAAGGCAGCTTCGCCAAAAGGTACAGTATCAACTACCTTCACTTTGCACACAAAACCTACAGTAATGGTCACATTCTTAGCAGGTGATTTTCCAATACAGAGTCATTATGAAAAAGCTCTCAATCTTCCCATGAGACATTTACTTTAACACTTCAAATTAAAATTCTGTGTTAGTTGAGTGAATCTTATACAAATTCATAACTTAAATATAAATATTACCAACTTGAGTAAATAGTAATGAACGAGAGTACAGCTTAGAAACTGTTTCGTGTGCACGTTCGTCTGTGTGTGTGCTTGTGTGTGCATGTGTGCATTATGACTGGGTTTGTAGATTAAAAAATAACCATGGATTATCAAAAAAATACACAGAGCCAAAGTTATTTAACCATTGACCATTTTGTCCCTCTATTTTTTCCAAATAAAAAATGGATTTAAAAAATGCTATCTAATTTACAAGAGAGTCAGAGGAATGGCGAGATACTAACTTCATATACAAAATGGAAGTCATCAGATGGGAACTCTTTCAATGTCCTGTGGCTTACTCAGTGCCCAGGTACACACCCTTCCCACTTGCTACCGTGAATGACGAATCCATCCTCTTCATTCTATCATCTAAGCCTAATCCTTCCACCTTCCCTCTACGTCACCTACCATTTAATTCTTCAGGAACTGTATTCTGCTGCACTCCTATTTTTCTTGTAACTTTGACGAGCTTCTTCCCTTACATATTTAAGTGTGATCAAGTCTTTCAAACCACCTTCCAACTCCCTTGTCTCCTTCTCTGCCAGACTCATTGAAGTGTCGTCTACGTTTGCCATCTGTACTCGGCTTCTTACTCCCACCTCAGAACATTGAAGGCTGGTGTCCACCACTGTCCTATGACTGAAATTGTCCCTGCCAACAGCAAGTGCACTTGCTCTTACCAATGGCTTCCATAACTCTCAATCCAGCTGGGCACTTTTAAATTTTTTTACACTTTATCACTCAGCATCACATGATCCTGTTGACTATTGGCTCCTTTTGAGGCATTTCTTCTCTTGGCTTCTGGGACGTCACACTCCTGGGGGTGTTTTCTGCATCTCTAGCCCTTTCTTCTTGGTCTCTGTTGCGTATGGAAAAGTAATTCAGGTGGATTCACAAAGATCTATCTTAATTATTTTAATCTCTTTTTCATAGTAAAAGGTTTATATAATATCAGTTCATATCTATGGGATGCTAGTAAACTTTTGATGATCAATTTGAAGTTGTTTTATTATTATCATTAATTTATAGTGATATATGGACCTGAAAGTTCCTATTGTTTAACTCCAAGCCTATCCTTGTTCCTTTTTTTTTCCCTCCAGGAAATGCTGAATTCTTCCTTCCTAAGCACCACTGCTTTTGTCTTAATGTGACTCCCCATGAAATCTTCACAGTGTCACCCCCAACTTCATCTTAAAGCTGTTGTAACAGTGTTACTGTGAAATATTCATGCTTGTATTAGTTTACATTTATTGAGCACCTGCTGTATGCCAAGTATTTCACATTTCTAATGATCTCAACTTCATTCTGGTAAAAGGTGGGATGTAGAAATAACAAAAATTTATTATTCTAGTCCTTAGAACAAGTCTGCAGAGTTAGATACTCTTGTCTCCCTTCATCACATTATCGAAGGTGGGATTCACACCAGATCTACTTAATACCCTAAACCCATGTTTTTCCACTGTACATACCTACATTCTTTGCTATAACCCAATATCCAGAACACAACATTTCAAGATTGTTTAAATAGTTAAATGATGGCTTCTTATCTGGTCCTTTCTATTCCACTTCATGCCTTTAAATTGATGAAATCAACATCAAAGCTCTCTTAATCTAGTAAGGTCTTCAGAGTCATCAGAAGTAATTCTCAAATTTCTTTTTTAAATTTCCTTTTCCCCTGTATTTGTTGTTGGTTGTTGGTTGTTGGGTTTGACGTGTCTTGGTACACTGTCCATTACATATCAAAAATATATTCCAAAAAGACAGCATATACTCTGGCTGTGCTCAGAGGGGTTGGCACAGTAAATGAGATAGAAAGTACTAAAGTGAGGAAGCCAGGAAAGAAGAGTAGGTAGAATTTGACTGGTTGGAGGGCAACTAACTGCCTGGTGGTGGGAAGTGATTTTATTCCCCAGGAATATTTGACAATGTCCAGAGATGTTTTTGGTTATTATGACTTGGGAAGTGAATACTGCTCCTGGAACCTAATGGGTAGAGGCCAAGGATACTGCTGAACACTAACATGCACAGAACAACTTTTACCTCCTTCCCTCAAAGCAAAAAAATTTCAGGACCAAAACATCAATAAGGCAGAGGTTGAGAACCTCTGCTATAGAGAAAAAGGGAAAAGGAAGAGAAAAGATGACTTTGCAGTTCTAATTCTCTATGACTCCAGACACAGAGATTTCATTGAGAACAATTAGAAGCCCAGAAGTTTCGCTGAATGATTGGATAAGGGGATGAATCATTCTATCCAGCTTGAGCTTGAGGTTAATGTAAGAGACACAGATGGCAGGACCAGGAGGCAAAAACGTCAAGTGAAGCAAGTCGGTGAGAAAACGTGAACACAGAAGTAATTCACCTTGGGGTGATAGCTGAGACCACAAGTCTGGTTGAAATGTTCAGAGACATGTGGGAAAAGAAGACTAAAGGCATTTTACTGGCACTTTAGAGACATAAATTTTTTACATAAATCGTGAATTTTTAAGTGATGCACTGTAAGAATTATTTCTGTTATGCCCATCTGTTTCAACAAGAGAAATCAAAATTTGAATACCAACCTCTCTAAAATAAAGGTTCCTGGACAGATTTAATTTTCCTTGTGTTAACGGTTTACTTCTTTAACCTTGATGCTATTCTTTTCTATTTGAAGCAGAGGTTATCAAATGTAGTATTTCTTTTTCCTTAGGGTTTACATGTAAAGATTATAACATGTCGATAGCAAGAGTGTTGAAGATATTTTTGCTGTAAATTAAGATAAGAAAAAAAGGATGTTCATAAAGAGGGGTGTAGCCTAGCTTTATTTTAAGTTTACTTTCTGGCTTGGTTTCAAAGCACTTAATAGTTTCAGTTTATAATTGCTAAACATGGAAACACTGAAACACCACACCCTTGTGTTGCTTATAATGAATAGTGTCTTCAGCACAAACATATTTTTATCAAAGCACCTAGAGACAACCAGCCACACCCACCAAGTTATTAATCAGCCACATTCTGCGGGTGCACAGGCATACTTTGGAGAAGTTGTGGAGTAAGGGGGTCCTTAGCAAAGCGACTTGTAGCTGAACTGTTTCAGTGAAGCAGGCTGAGGACAGCTCCGCTCGGTCCCTTCCTCCCTCAGAAGCAGACCCATAGTCATATTAAGAAGTTCTTATTTATGGATATTTGCACTTTTGTTTATCTGATCCTAGAAAACTCTTAGGTTGATTGGAAATGTTGCTACTGAAGAATCCAATGTGGGCAGAGAAGACACCCACTAGTTCTGCAGAAAGACGAGTTGGCAACAATGGGGGCCCTCCAAGGTCTTCCAGCACAGTGAGGTTTGGAGTTTCCCAGATTGGAAGAACCAGTTTGGTTCCTCTTAACTCCCTTATGAAAATTTCCTCACATTATTGCTTGTGTCTTGTGTGTATTCACGGCATCACCTGCTTTGTCTTTTGAGTAATATTTACAGCTTTGTTATCCATGGCCTTAAAAATAGTCTTAACATTATTATTCAAATAGATGTCTCATAATGCTGAATAACGCATGGCCCACACATGCTAAGAATAAACTGGATGGTGCCATGAAATCTTCCACCCACGTTCCTGGAAATGCATGGAATGCAAAACTGGATCTCAGCTGCAATGCTGTCTGCAGGAATGGCTCTTCAGGTCAGTAGAGGAAGCCACCTACTCATCATTCATTAGAGGGGTCTGGAAATGTCGGTGTGGAAATTTCTCCCTCAGGCCCACCACTGTATCCGATGTTATCCTCATTACAATGAATTCTTTGACTAAGACATCATTTCAGTAAGATCACGTTCAGAATGCATGGAAATGCCCACAAGGGGAGGAGCATTAATTCAACAGAAGACCATTTTTATTTCAGCCCAGATAGGTTTTTCTTGTTTTCTAATTTTATCCTTCTTTCTTAGAAAGTAGAGCTCTGAGAAAATAGGAGGTAGGGATATTCTCTATCAAGATAAGACATCAGCAATGTTTGGGTGTAATGGGCATTGCTCGTGGGGCCCATTGTGATGGTGGAAGGAGAACAAGGGTGGAGGGTCGGGGTCGCCACCGAATCAAGGGTGGTGAGGGAGAAATCATGCCTAGGGACGCTGCCTTTACAGACCTATCCTTGGAGACACTAACATGGTCATTTCCAGTAATAACTACATAAATAGTAATGTCAATAATATCCTCAAATACGGCTTATTGAGTGTCAGGGCTTAAGCTATATGTTTCACATTTATTATTTTATTTAATTCTCAAAACAACTACAGATGAATAAGCTCAGAAAGGATAACATGCACCTAAGCACTGTTAATAAGTGGCGGAATTCAGGTTGGTCTGATTCCAAATTCATGATGTTCACCATTATTCATATTGTGTCTTTATTGTCTTTCCCCCTTGATTCCTCTCCTTTTTGCCTCCTCTTTAGACTCATGCTTCTGTTGTATCCTCCTTTCCCTGCCTAGAATGTCTTAACCTTCTTCTATACCTGCTGGGATACTTTTATTTTTTCAGGACCAGGTCAAATGGTGAAATATTACCTCCTTAAAAAGTTTTCTTTAATGTATGATCTATTGCATTCATTATAACAACTAACTGGGGATAAATCTCTCTATTCCCTGTCAGATAATGAGACACTTGAGACAGAAAATAATCCTTTTCTTTGTAATGTTTGTAGTGTAGTCTAACTTTGTTATTTGAACATACAGTCAATAGACATTCGTTGAATGAACAAATTTGGTCATAGATATCCCATAAAATTGGGGAATAAGCAACCTTCATCCTAAATTTATCATCAAAAGATTAAATATGTCCACTGGAATCTGTTTTTGAAGGCAGGAAATTTACGTAGTAATTTTAGAAATATTTTATTTTTTTTTATTAATTAAATTTTCATTAGCTGTCTAGACAATTTTTGCCCAGGTCACTAATTTTCTTGTGACTCGATAACTAAATTCTATTGTGTGTCCTCAGGTAACTTACAGATAGAATAAGTATGTGTGTGTATGTGTGTATGTGTATATATATGAGGACCTCTAATTGTGAAACTTTACCAGAGGGGGACATACCATAATGCAAGCAGGATAAGAATGAGGGAAACAAAATTTTTGACAACTTATTATCTAAGGCATCTATGAATAAACATATGGATGGGTATAAGGAGATACAAATATATATATCTTACAGATAGAAAATCACCTTATGCATAACTTTAAAGGAGACATATAGAGGTGCTATAAGTTCGGGAAACATATCACGTATGGTCTTAGAGATATAATGTGAAACATCAGAGAAACGATGTGATTGCTTTTTGTCATCCTGGGAACCCAGAGATGTACGTGTTTTTCTCCCCTTTAAGTTTTCTTTTGTGTACTTTAATGATACTGAGCTCTTTAAAAAAGGAAAGCAAGGTGAATATATTCTTCCACTTATTTATACATATTTTAAGATAAAAAATGATACTTGTTTTAAATTCCTCAAGATTAAATATTGGAATTGTAAATACTGAAATTGTAAGTCTTAGAACTATAAATTGGGAACGTAAATACTTCTGAAGTGCAGAAAAACTTAGGGTTTTGTCTTATTCCTGCAGTTCTCCCTTCTTTTAGCCTATGGGATGAGTTTTAGTCACTCTGCTAAACCAAATCAACCAAACTGAATGTGAATGAGTGTGAACGTGTGTGTGCAAGTGAGTGCACGCGTATGAGTGTGTGTATCTTACCATGACCTTTATTAAGAGCCACAAGTAATTGATAGCTCCATGAGAGGCTTGTGATAAAAACACTGACATTCCGCATTTATGTAGACTATCCTTTCATTTTAGATGACACATCATCCATCAACCCATTCATTCACTCTATGTGCCATAATTGAGAACCAACTACTTACTTGTCAGAGACATCACCAGGTCAAGGTTACGTATATGAATATGCCACAGACTTAGTCTTGGGGACTTTATAGTCTGGTGAGATAGGCCTAATTATAAACTAAAAACATCACAGATACTCTAATAAGTGCTGAATATGCAGATCTGGTACAATTTTAACCTTAGATTCTAGATGAATGGTTTACTTGAAACATTTGCTCAAGAAGAGTGACCCAGTACTGACTGCTGTGTACACATGATTCTTTGTTGGTTTTGTGAAAATTCTTTAAGTGTTAAAAGCAGGTAGCTTCAACAATTGACCTGAGCTTGACTTGACTCTTGATGGTCACTATCAAGAGTCATGCAATGGGGCTTTCCTGTCCTAAGTGACATCCGAGTCAGCTGAAGAGCTTTTATTTCTGATCTAAATGTTGAACTAGCAGAGAACACCAGGTAGTGTGATAAATGTTTAGGATCCATTTCTCACTTTATCTAAAGACAAAACATTTAAATGTCCTAGTTTTGTACCATTGTATGTACAGAGAGGAGGCACATGGCTTTGTCCCTTTACTCAGTTTATCTGCTCTAATTTTTAGGACACTGGTGTGTAATGGTTATGCAGACAGCCTCAAAGCTAGACTTCCCAGGTTCAGCACTTAGATCCACCATTTACTTGCTGTGTGACTTCAGGCAAGTTAGTTAACTAGTGTCCATTTCCTCAACTGTAAATGTATAATAACAACAGCTAAGAATAAAATTGTTGTGTAGATTTAATTAATTAAAACATGCAAAACAATTAGAACAGTGACTGGCACATAGAAGTGCTGCTATTACATTATCAAGTTTTATGGCACTTGTTTCTTTCAGGCCCCAAACAGACATCAGACTCCTTAGTATAGCACCCTGGACAACCATTGTCACTATATGGGAGCTGGCAAGTTAGATGAAATTAATTCATCATCTTTATTCTATATAGATATAAAAGACCTTTCTTTTTACTATTATGAACTTGGAAAGAAGTCCTTTGAGAAGTCAGTTCTAAGCAGTTTTGTAGGACATTACTCCTATTAATGTCTGCTGATCTTTTTTTGGAAGGAATCTCATAACTCAAGGGTAGTATCCCTCCCAGAGTTTTTGCATTTTGAACAGTGATTTACTAAACATATACATGGTTTTATAATCCTTAGGTATAATTTTCTGATGACGATTTTCTGGGCAAAGTGATCAATACTGTGAGAGCTTGGATCTCCCAGGATGAGCTGACACAAAGGGGCTGAAGTGGACCCAGATCAGTTCATCCTCCGGCTATCTGCAGGAGCAAATCTTTCCCACAAAAACATTTCCCCAATTTCCAGTGAAAGAGTACAGAACTCCTACAATTAAGATTAAAAAGTGAGCTCATAATCAAAGATCCTCAAATGCATGAGGAAGCAGCCATTCTGACTTGGAGTTCTAGGACTGGTGGATAACAGATTTAGACACCCAAGATGTTTAAGTTTTCAGACACAGAATATACTTACAGAATATTATATGTAGCAACTCCATATATAACAATTAAGGATGTTAATAATGCAAAATGTTTACTGATCCACAAAAACGTATTACGAAAAAACAAGTAAAAATGAAAAATGAACAATTCGAAATATAAAACTTGTTGAAACAATAATAAAATAAAACTCAAAAGATCATTAAGTAGCATATTAAAACCAAGGTTAGAATGAAAAAGTCTTACATAAAAAGTGAAAGAGTGATAATGATGGATGTGAATTTTCCAGAACTAATGAAAATCATGAATCTTCAGATTTTGAAAACATAATGTACCTTAAGCAGCATAAACAAAAAAAATTTCACACCTAGACACATTTTTGTGAGATTGCAGAAAAACAAAAACAAAAAAGACCTTAAAAGCAGTCAGAGGAAAAGAACAACTAAACTGCCCTGGTGAGAGGAATGACAGCATCTTCTCAACAGCCAGAACAGAAGCCAGAAGACAATGGAATTATATCTTCAAAGACATGAGAGGAAGGAACTTAATAGCTCTCAATTTAATCGTATACTTAGCAAAAATATCCTTCAAGATGAGGGCAAAATAAAGACATTTTTAGGAAACTAAATGTTAAAAAACTAAATTTACTGCCCAAAGCCACCAAAACCACTATTTTAAGGAAACTTTAAAGTAGTGCTTTGCAAACTTTTTGGTCTTTAGTCCCTTTTATTTTCTTAAAAGTTATTGAGAGACCTAAAGAGCCTTTGTTTATGTGGGTTATATCTATCAATATTTACTATGTGAGGATTTAAAACTGAGAAATTTAAAATATTTATCAATTAATTTAAAATAACAATAATAAACCTATTGTATTAGTCCATTTTGTGTTGCTATAACAGAATACCTGAGATTGGGTAATTTATAAAGAACAGAGGTTTATTTGGCTTACGATTCTGGAACAGCTGTATCTGGCACGGGCCTCAGGCTGCTTCTACTCAGGGCGGAAAGTGGCCGGCAGTGGCCTGTACAAGCAGATCACATGGCGAGAGGAAGCAAGAGAGAGAGAGAGAGGAGGTTCCAGGGTCTTTTAAACAACCAGCTCTCATAGGAACTAATAGAGTGAGAACTGACTCACTACCCCCACCCCCAGGGAGAGCATTAATACATTCATGACGGATCCACCCCCATGACTCACACAGCTCCCAGCACTGCCACATCGGGGATCAGATTTCCACCTGAGTTTTGAGGGGACAACACCTCCAAACTCTATCATCTATTATATATTAATTTAAATGGAATGTATTTTTATAAAGATACAAGTATTTTTTTAAAAAGTAGTGAGAAGAATGACATCGTTTTACATTTTTGCAGATATCTTTAATTTCTGGCTTAATGTAGACAGTGTGATTCTCATATCTTCTCATTCAATCTCTTTTGATATCCTATGTCATGTACTTCTGGAAGACTCCACCGAGAGAGTGAGAGTAAAAGAGGCAGATAATTTTTAGTGCTCTTATGAAAATATTTTTGAACTTGTGGATCCCTTGATAGGGTCTCAAGCATCCACAAGTGTGTAACACACTTTGAGAACTGCTATGTCTAAAATATTCCTTCAGGAAGAAAGAACATGGTACTAGAAAGAGATGTGAGATATAAGAATTAATGCTAGTAGGAATAAAGTGGTAAACACATACAATTTCAAATAAATATTACATGGATAAAATTATAAAAATTACATTTAATTGGGGGAGTCATACTCATATGAGCATGGATGACATGTATTTGGAATGAGGAACAGATAGTAATTATAATAACAATAATAAAAATAACAGGTATTTGAAAACTGCAATGTGCTAGGTTCTATACTAAGCCTGGTCATTTAATTCTGACACTAACCTTGTGACATAGCTATTCTCATCATCATCATTTTGTAGTTGAGAAAATTGAGGCCCAGAAAAATAAAATAACTTGTCTAAGGTAACAAAGCCTGAAAATGATAGAGCTGTGATTCTAAACCTTGCAATCTGACTCCAGACACAGCAATGAAATAAGATGGTATCTAAAGTTATAAGACAGAAATATAGGGGTGAAGAGTAACTTTGTTAAAGGGTTAAATAAATTCATATAGAATGGATGGTACTTCAAAACTTTGTGGAAAATAGAATTGAAAGATAACACAAATCTTTCCATGAACTTTTTGAAGTACTCTCGAATATGCTCAGGTCGAGACTAAATATTATGGAGAATTAAAAAAGTCCCCATGCTTGTGTGGTTTAAAGTCCTGTGGGCATAAAAATGTGAGGCACATGGAAATATATACATTACAGCACAAAATCATGCTTTCAGAATCATGGGCATTTCTAGGCAATGATATTGTGGAATAGTTGGGGGACAGACTATGGAAGAAAAGGATTTGAGATCATCGTGTAAAATGAGTGGACTTTGAATCAATAAGAGAGATGTTAGAAGGGGTTTCAGTGGACATTTGAGAAATGAACAAAGACAGAATAATAATCACCTACAAAGGGAACCATAATGAAATTTATTTGCCTACAAGTAAAACCTATTTAGGGGAATTTTAAGTCAGGCAACACCTAAGTTTGGACCAGCCTGGGAAAGTGCTGAATACAAAGAAGAGGTGAGCCTTGAAATTCAGAGAGAGAAACCCGAAATTGTGCAAAATCGAATTTTGAAAAAGTGGCGGATCATCTAAAGGAATAAACACTAGACAATGCTAAGTGCTTTAATGTTGTAGAGACTGCATTTGAAAGATAATAAGCCTGTCATGAATGATATATGAAATGAGAATTATGAGAGACATTTTCAAATTTCATGTTGATCATGTCCTGTGAATCCCATAGCCTTCATCTTTTGGCAGATAACAGAACAGCTGTAACGATCTCCTGCCTGTGTGGTCTTCTGCAGTGTCTCCTCTTCTTTTTATCAAGTCTTTATATTCATCTGGTCACCAAATTTTCCTGTGTGCCTTTGAGTTGGGTTTTATGTTGCTGAAAAATGCTTGATGTTGCTGTCTCTAGGAAATAAATTCAGTGTGGTGAAGGAACAAACTCTCTCAGGACCTGGAATAACAAGACCTTTTTTGGCTGCTCTATTGATTACATATGACCTGAATCAGATGTTTAACTCTTCAATTTTTTCATCTCTGAACGGGAGAGAGCAGCCACCTTACTGCTTGGTAATGTTGAAAAACATTGACTCTTCCCAATAAAGGAGGATTGATAAAAAATCGTTGACTAAAATTTTAAAACTTTACATTGCTATTTTAATTTAAGCAACACTGTGCCATACGTTGTATTTTAATTACTAGCTAGGTTTCTAAATGTAGACCATAATTTGATAAAATATCTGTAATGTAGGCAAGCTACAATAGCTAAATACCCTTGCCATTTGCTTATACATATTGTATGTATACATGTGCACCATATGCACACATATGGTGACTTGCTATATGGCTGTAAGATTTGGGCCTGTATTTTCAGCAGTTCCATTTATGGAGGTTCAGACAGTGTTTATAGTAGGAAGAAAGAACAGGAATAACTTTGGCAAGAACCAGTATCTGCAATTGTTTTTCCTCAACCATCCTAATCAAATGCATCTTACTCCAGACTTTGATAATAGTAATAGTTGACATGGATATTTTGCTTTATAGTTTATGAAGCACTGTTGCATGATTTTTAGCAGGAGAGTAGAGTACTTAACAGTGGGAACAAGACCAGTGTTCCTAACAACGGCATGTGAGTAATGGAGGGGTGAGGGGGGAGAGGAGATGAGTTGGTGTGTCAGGTAGCATCTAGATTGAAGGACGTGTTTTGGTGATAAGGAGCTTGGTCTTTGTTACATATTTGCCATAGGAAGCCAATGAAAGGTTCTAAGCAGGAAGGTGATTGATTAATTTACATATTTAAAAGTTTCCCAGGATGCTGCATGGAGATGGATTGTAGGAGGATAAAGGTGGAAGCACAGAGAGCCGGCAGGAAGCTGCTAAAGTACCTCGCTAAGAGGTGGTGGTGGATGGGTGGATTTTCCTTGAAGCTGATGAAGCTTATGCATCAGGGTCTGTTGCTCACCTATTTCCCTTCTTAAGCTGGGGGAAGAGCCTTAGTGACGTATTATGGGTTGTATGTCTTTGTGATATTGCAAAAATAAGACATTCTAGCTGCTAACTCTTAAGACTACTGTCTCTTCTCATTCTGATCCCCCACTCCAGCCACAGTTCCAATTGGGTGGGGTGACATTAGAGTGGTCATGAACATTTTCAGGATCCTGACAAGGGGAAGTTGATTTGGGAATATGTCATTTAACCACAATTTTAAAAGATATATTGGAGTGGTTCCATTAAACAGATGAAGGATACTTCTGTGACAATCTTTACATTTACTGAAGAACCAAAGAAATACAGATTAAAAACTAATAAGGTATGAAGCAAAGTGATAAAGATTAACAATGAAATCATTAGAAATTATTCTGACACCAGAAGCAAATTGTGTAATCCCCAAATTTTCAAATTTTATTAATTCATTAAGAGGAAGAGACAACCTTTGAGTAGAAGGAATTGATAGCTCACTGATAATTTGATAACCCAATTAATAAAGAGAAGTGAACCATATGAACATATTGGGGAAATATTTAAATTTCTTGCTGTCTGACAAGATAAAAATAACATAAAACTCATAACATACCATTCTCAATGAGAACATCATCAACAAACGGCTTAAGGAGTTTTCCTGATTCAAAGAGTATTTAAGATTAGTGACTTAAACTAGTTACTATTCACTTCTATGACTATATTAGTCATAGAAAACTTGAAATGCTCCAAAGTCTTATAGCTCATCTTCAAAAGAAACTAGAATGTGGTCTTTCCAAATTTGATGAAAATGTTGTAAAGCTGAAATAACGTTTAAACTATCAGTAACTATCCTCAACTTGCTGGAGGAAAGATTGAATTATATATTGTTTTTAACTGAAAGCTATTTTACAAAATTGTTGTCATGTGAAGAGGTGATCAAAGAGTATGCAGCCAAAGCATGTAGGAAAAATTATAGAGGTGTGTGAACATGTCGGTTAGTAAAAATAGTGTATTGTTTTCCTAGATTTCTGTAGTTTGTAGTAGTTTTTAGCTGTAATTTTTTTAAGAGTGTGATTTCTCTTTTGCTTTAAATGTCCTTTAAAAAACCAAACAACAACAACAACAAAAACCTATAGTTTTGGATGCCCTTTCTTTAAATGTGGCCTCCAGAATTGAGCAAGCCTCAAGCCCTACAAAACCTGGATCTGCCCCTGGCTGTGCAGTGGACATATTTATGGTGGATTTTGGAGGTAGAAAGAATGCTTACAGGATTGCCTTATTGAAGGGCCAGAGTCTGTTTCTGAGAGGTGAATGAGTTAAAACTGAGATATAAGGTGGGTCCTGTAAAGTTGTACAACTTGGAACAGGCTAACTAGGATTCGAATCCAGATGTATTAGGCTCAGATGACTCTGTTCATTGTCACATGTGAAGCTTATTTCCTGAGGGTAGTTTTGAGGATTCAACTAGGCAAGGCCTACAAGGTGCTTTATGGATTGTCTGGCATATTGAGTGTTCTTATAAGTGCTGCTGTTATCAAGATGATAAGAGGGTTTATTCTTCACATGTGTATGGTTTTTTAGGTTTTAAAATTTTTTCTCTGTCCATTTCCCAAACTCTCTGTGGGAGTTGGGCCATTTTGCTGTAGGTTTCCAGTTTTTCAGGGAATAAAGGAATTTCTCATTGCTCCCTCCTTGTGGCTTGTCAGCAAGTGCCCAGTCCTAGGAGTGGCTGCTCACAAACAGCAGAGCCCATTGGCTGACCGGCCCATGGAATGTCAGCAGCAGAACTACTCAGTGAAACCTGCATGGGGGACAGAAACTTTATGTGCTTGAGTAGAGGCGTTGGTGGTACCCTCAGTTTTAAAAGAGGTGGGAGAAGAGAAACATGTTTCCTCATGATGCAAGAACAGGGTAAACCTTTATGACTCTAGAGTGATTGTCAGAATCATCTGATCTAGCTTGTTGAGATTATTTTAGGAAGATTTAAGGTAAGTGAGGTGAGCTGAGTCTAATTTTTAAAGACTTTGCACAGTAGGAGCATTCTCTAAGATATATGTTACTGAAACTTGTTTGAACGTCTGCCAGCTCTTCTAAGATCTTTTTGGATTTCTCAATTTCTTCTGTAAAACTCCTTTTATCATCTGTTAAATGGGAATAGTAACATCGATCTCTTTGGGAAGTAATATTTAATGAATATTTTTGTTTTCTAAATGTTATAATTTAGTTCCTGCTTTTTCACTCAACAAGCTCCTCGTCCTCCCTTTTCTATTTTTATTTTTAATTCCAAGAGGAGAGGATGGAAGGCTTGTGGATATGCAGACACAGTTGTTTTTTGTTGGGGAGAAATATGAGCTGTAAAAGTGGGGTGTTTTTGTAATGTTCCATTGCATCTCCATGCAGCAAAGACTGCTGCTGCTTTTCTCCCAGGCCACCACACCCTTAATTGGTCATCATAAATCCTGTGGGCTCCTGGCATCATAAATGCCAGTGGTTTGCCAGAAGAGATAGCAGTTATTTCATTGCTGGCATTCTGCTTGCTAGGCCTCTAAATTAGGATAGTGCCTGATACTGACTTTAGTTATCATTTGAATTCTGTCCTTTAATGACACATTCTCCATCTCTTCTTTAATGAGTGTGGCACCCTCAAACGAGAGCTGGGACAACTGCTTTTTCTTTTCTTCAGCAGACCCTCAGTCCACTGCCAGAGCTTCATTCAGCTCTGGGAAGTAATGCAAACCAACCGTGACTTCTTTCTTTCTGAGTCTCCCCACTGTGGCACTTGAAATTGTGTAAGAAATGGATCAATGAAAGTAAGAGAAGACCAAAAGAAAAGAGAGATGATTCAGAGTTAAAGAAGGATTCCATCACGATGGAGATTTTTTTTTCTGATAAAAACTCATTTTTTAGTTACTCCTCTTAGAATAATTTTCTTTAAAATAGATGATGAAATCAAACGATATATTTTTTAATAGTGTTAAAAAATAAATATTACTCATCCAAATTTTATGGTAGGTAAACAAGTTATCTTAGGAGTTGAATGGTACACTGTTTTCTTCAGGCTGAGGGACCATTTAAAACCCAATTTTTGTATGGTTTCAGTACAAAAATTCAAAACAATTTCATACAAAAATACAAGTTTTGTACTGGAAACTTTATTTCTTGTAATTGAAAAGAATAATCCCTACTCTGAATTTCTAATGAGACTATTGTTTTTTTTTTACCCTACGGCCTTAGCTAAAAATGTACACACACACACACACACACACACACACACACACACACACGTCTATGTAAATTCATTTTTGTATGCCCTCACAAGTATGCTTATATTTACATTAAAAAATATGCAAATTTTTTCCTTTGGTCTGGTGTCTGTATTTTTAAGCTACAATTGAATGAAAGCCCTGACACACACAAAAAGTGATTCCACTTTTCTTTTTTTAATACAGAATGTATAGACCCTTCTGTAGTGCTGCCTGCAGTTTCCATTTCTGTCTGTGAAGAAATTAGGGAAGACAAAGATCTAGATCCCGGTGACAAATGTCTTCTCTTTTACTGCAATAGTCTTGGTTCAAGTGTGATCACTTTAGGTAAATGCGGAAGTGTCAATAGGGAATACCGGAGCCAGCTCCTCAAACTATGTGTCACTTCCTCCATAGAAAACAGTGGAAGTTTTCTTTTTCACTGCTTTTCTTCTGATAAAGTACCTAGTGCTAGATTAATATTTTAATCTCTTAATCCCGATAGGAAAATGATGGAATGGCCTGATTATTGCATAATTCATCATTTATTATGCCTTTGGCTCTGTTTCCCTCTCTCCTTCCTAGCAACCTCCTCAAAGACCCACTCCTCTTCCTAAATTATAAAATCCAGACATTTGGAGTCTGACCTACTTATTTAAGGTAAGTAGGAGAAGAACATGCCCAGAAATTTGATGCTGTAACTGCTCCCAGAATTAGCAAAAACACAGCTAACTTGTTCATCCCACACTCCCTTGTAGTAGCTGTTCAACGTATAAACAGTGAGTGGCCTTTGATTACGTGTTAAGCTTTTTTGTTCAAATAAATAAATAAATATGGCCTTGCCACAACATCAGTAGCCTAATTTGGTTTCAGAGTGAATGCAGCTACATGCCTTGAGTGACTGCTTTTAAACAATTAATTCCTGTCTCCACCTTAACATTTTATTCATTAGTCACTGTTGAACCTTTGTTCTTACTTGTCAGTATCTGAGAAAACACACGCTTTAGCTCATGATGTCTACGCATTCTCTCCATCACTGTGATAATATTTTCCTCACCCGTGGCCAATCTGTCAGAATGGAAACTCCATATCACTGGTGGGATTGAGAAATCTCACTCAAGCTACGTCTGGGTGACTCCACTCATCCAGATGAAACAGACAACAGAAATCTGGATGGTTATAAACAAGGGGATTATTTTCCCCCCAAATATCAGGATATTTAATGTCTTTTAGATTAGTGGCTCCCAAATTTTTAAATTCATGGTCCAATAAAAGCAAATGAGTAAAAAATGTGATGGGCCTCTGTAGAGCTACTTACTTTTTTTTTGGTCAAGCAAAATAAGTAACAAACTCTACTTTCACCACCATTTTATGAAAGGAAGGGCATCTAAGTATCTGAAAGGGTAGAAAGACCATATTCTTAGATTAAAAGAGAATTCTTTTAAATAAATACTTCTAGCTTTGTTGAAAATACATTGCCTGTTTTTCTTATTTCACCTCAGACTTGTGAGAATTCTGTGTTGGAAATGAATGAGTCTAAGATGTGCTCTGGGGACATGACTCTGGATGCCTTACACCTCGGCAACACAGATCGTGGATCTGTGTGAGTGCAGGAGTTTTACCTACGTGTGTCTTCCTTCTTATTGTCACGTTGGGATGGTTTTTCTGCCTACTGGGTGTGTACTCATGTGGATGGCTTTTAACTGCATGTTGTTTCTCTGGGAAGATAACTCAACTGTGCTTGTGGGCTTAGTGAAGATTATTCATTTGGAAACAGGATCAGCTGTACACTTTTGTGGAGTAGGTAGTAGCTTACGTGGCATGATTCGTGGGGTGCTGAGAAAGCTTGAAAATAATTCTACTCAATTGCCACACAGCCTGAAATCCACAACATAGATGTTTATTTATTTGGGCTCCCCAGGGGTCCCTCTTGGCTCCTCTTTTCTATCTATACGCTCCCTTTACTCCCTTTAGGTGATCTCCATCATTCTAAAGTCTTTAAACACTGTTGTTATGCTGACGGTCTGTTTTAAAATATACCAGGGGGTTTGTTTTTAATCACCAGATCAAGAGACGATTGTCATTTGAAGACAGTTTGTTACTTGCAGCTCTCAAGAGGAGGGGCCATGTCACACCACACAGGACTGTTCAGGGAAGCCCAGAGTCACTCAGGAGGTGTAAGGAACAAGGAGAAAACATGGGCAGGAGTCTTTATTGTGGTTTCCATGGGAAGGAATGGGCACGGCAGAGTAGGCTTAGGGTTGGATAATTTGAATAATTTTGGTGGACCCTGGGCTATAGGTTCAATCTCTGGTTGTCTGGTATCTGGTTCTGGGCTGGTTAGGGCTTGGGATGTTGACTTGTGTGAGAGCTTGAAAAAGGAGGCAATTGGGTGTGTGAGCTCTGGATTGATTGGTTTGCATATATAATTTGGTATTTCTAGGAATTAGCCAGCCCAGGGAGGGGCAATCTCTCTCTGGTCAGCGAGACCCCAGAATCCAGAGCATCAAGAATACAGAAAATAAGAAAATATGGTTAATACACAACCCCCCACACTGGTATCTGCTGCCCAGACCTCCTCTTCGTGCAGATTTATCTACCCAGTTGTCCACTTGGCATTGTCACTTAGATGCTTTAGAGCATTTCAAAATTAACCTACCTTTCAGTTTTACCTCCAGAATGTATCTTGTATTTTTACACTGTTCCTCACAGCCACTGCCACACACTAGTCTAAATCAACTCTTCTTAACCCATCTTCAGATTTCCAGTCTTCTCATTGTGAACACACAATAGATAACAAACCAACAATTATTAAACAACCCAAACAATCAGCAAATGAATATAAATACAATAATAGTATAAACACTCTTCCATTCTTCTCAATCCCCTACCATATGTCCTGTAACACAGGACATAATTTGTTATCCAGTTGTATGCTAGAATAAACTTTTAAGAATATTAAGCAGAGCATGCCACTCTCTTACCTACGTCTTTAGAGTTGTGAAGGTTCCGACATGCTCAGAATCAAGCCCACCTCCCTACCGTGGGCTAGAATTCCTGCTTGATACAACAGGTGTCTAGTTCTCTCACCTCATTTTATGCCTCCTTCACCCTCACTGATTATGCTTCAGAGCCTTTTCGAGTTTCTAGAGCATTCTAAGCTTTTTTCTGCCTAAGGGATTTGGCAGTGGCTGGTCACTCTTTGTGAAAGCTTTCTCCCAGACTTTGTGTATATGTTTCCTTCTTGTCCCTTAGGTGTCAGCTTAACCATCATCTCTTTAAAGAGGACTTCTCTGACCATCCTCTCTAACCACAAGCCCCCTCTGTCATGTGTAACAACAGGTTTCTTTCTTTTATTGATATTGATGTTTGGTAATTTATTCACTGTTGGTTTGTTGTTTATGGAGTCTTTTCTGCATGAATGTAAGCTCCAAGGGGGCTGGCCCTCGTCTGCCTTTTTACCATTACAGTTCATTGCCTGGTACACATCCTTGCATATAATAGGGTTTTGATTAATATTTTCTGGAAGAATGAATCATTTTGATAGACACTGTCTCCTCTCATGATTCTTCTTTCGAAGTTAAAGACATAACTCTTAAGACATGAAACTGTAGTAAAAATTAGTTTATCAGTATTTTTTCCTCCCAGCTGCATAAAAATAATACATACCCAAAGAGTAGTAGATAGAAAAAAAAGATAATGGCAGGTTTACGTAAAATGGATGAAGAGAAATTGATGTTAAAATGGCTGATTTGTGGGGTTTAAGTATTAATTTGTTTTATTTCTTTTAAACTATCATTTCTTAAGAATGTACTGTGTGCCAGCTTGTGCTAAGTGTTTAAAAAAATTATCTTATTTTCTCCTCACAATAACTGTATAAAGTAAGTATCATAAATGTTTTAAAAATTATTTACTAATCACCATAACTCTATAAAGTAGGTATTATTCTTCTGATATTATAGAGAAGCTTTATGAGGGGGATTTGTAAGATGACAATTTTTATTTGGTTTCCAGTTTTGTGAGCTCCATAAAAATACAAGAGAGAGTATAGGTTCTGGACCCACACAGGGTTGAGTTTGCATTTCACACTGCAGCATTACTAGCTACAGGACCTTGAATAGTTTTCTTCATATGAGTAAAGGGAAAAACGTTAGTGTCTCCTCATAGGGCTGTGGTGATTATTAACCTAGGTGAGATCAAGGATGGAAATTATTGTAACACAGTCTCTGGCACATAGAAAATGCTCCAAAATATTGGCTATTATTTTTATCATTTCCAATTTTGTAGTGTTTGCGAGCACCACATGAAAAAGGAAACTGTTGTCACTTGTTTCAGGGAAGAAGATATCCCAGTTTACAAATGTTATAAAGCTATCACAGAAATTTATGTACTTAAATGTCTTGGCAGATGCTTGTCATACATGTAGTGACTATATTTGTGCTAAAATAAAATAAATGAAAAAGTTAATAAAATATTATATAGAACACATACAAAGTTCAAATGTATATCAAAATGTATAACGAATACATTCATAAGAGCTAATCGATCGACATCATTCCTGAAAAGTTCCTCCCAATTTCTGTTTTCTCTGAACTTTCTGTAGTATCATTTTGGTATTAGGGTTGAAAAAGCTTTGAGTTATTTTCTCTCCTCCTTTCAGTTGCCCCTACCTCCTGCCATTGTCCAGGTCATTCAGAATTGCTCTTAATATTCTATTTCCTAAGTGTTCGTCCCAACCTGTTTTATGGGAACTCAGGTGATGCAGCTGCTACCTCTGCTTTGGAAGTCAGATCCTTGGCCCATGAGCTCACTGGGTCAGCTAGGATTACCCACACTGTCCTTCATTTTCTCTTTCATAATACCACCCTCTTACTCTTAGCTAACACCCTTGGTATTATCCAAAGTAATTCATTTTTTCCTTGATGTTTGCACCCTTCAGGTATTAGTGGACTGTTAACATGACCCCCCCTTTAATTGTCACTTAGTCAGGTTTTACTTACTTAGCTCTTTTCATCTTTCCCCATAAGTCCATCCCCCCAGGCCTGTAATCATTCTGATACTACTCTTTGAGCCCTTTCCAGTTTGTCTACTGCTTTCTGGAAATGAGGCTTCCAGAAATGACCGCATCACTACAATTACTCTCCACAGAGCTCTCTGCAGTCACAGAGCTGCTCAGTTGGAGAAATGGTACTAGGTTGAGCCAACCTCTAAATGAGATGGTGCACAGAAAGTGTGTGTTGCATTCTGCTTTGTATTTGCTTGTGTACATGACTAATCGTCTCGCCCAGATTTCAAGTTCCTTAAGAGAAGAGACCGTGCACAATTTACATTTTTTTTGTGTAGACAAATGCCTTAAACCTTGGCTGCACGTTGGATACACCTGGTAATCTTTAGCGAGTACTGACGCTTGGCTCCCATTCCCAGGCATTTTGAGTTAATTGATATGGGCTGTGAGCTTGGGCATCAGAATGTTTAAACACTCCCCAGATGATTCTATGTGCAGCAAAGTTTGGGAACCACTCTTAAACAACAGGGCTTAGTATTTGGTAGGTGAATGAGAAAATGAAAACCGTATTACTAATCCTTTCCTCAACTAATACCTCAAAGTATTTCCAGGGGTAATTGTCTCCCAGCTTCCTGCTACTAATATTTATCTGTGCTTTCTACCGATACTTCAGACTTTTCCAGGCCACCACTTACTGAAAGTCTTTTTTGTCAGAATTTCTAAAAGTCTTAGAAGAATTTTATCACATGTCTGGTCTCTGTTTTCTGGCAATCTTCTCAGTTTAACAGCGCTCTCACATTTAAGCATTTTGTTCTACATCCTTCCATTTGCCTGTGAATGAAATGTCAGAATTGCCCTTTCCCCCTTTTCTCCATTTATGCATTTCTGCAGCACTTGTCAACCAGTGCAGACCTACATTATTTAAATGGCCACAAACTTTTGCAATGATTTTCCCTGGCACATTTTAATCCAAGAGCGGAGTGCCCATACAGATGAAATTTGGTAATTCATATTAGGGAAAATTTCAGGATGCAGCTTAGTATATTCATAAATAATAGATCTGCAACTTAACCAGCACCATTTTAGACAAGCCCAAGTACAAAATGGTGCTGTCCATCTCTTCCCCTCCTCTCCCCTGTTCTCTTTTACAAGAAGCCTCATGGTTTCAGAGAAAATGAAACTTTCGGAATTTCCGCATGTGGAGAACTCTCCATCCCCATGACCTAATTCAATCCCCACCCTGGAATTATATCACCCAGCTCTGGGCACCAACATACTAATATAAGCTCCCACCACCCTAGGTTAGCTGATGTCCCCAATTTTCAGGGCAGCCCCAGCTGTTCCCCACTTTGAGTACAGCCCGGCAGATTCTTTTCCTTTAATAAAGCTTGAAAGGTACACGCCATCTTGGCTCACTTTCTTTCAATAAATATTGTGTCAATTCAGTAACGGATTTAAAAAAAAAATTACTAGACTATATTTTTTAGAGCAGTTTTAGGTTTCCAAAAAAATTAAACAGAGTACAGAGAATTGCATAGATTTTTCTTTTTTTATGTTTTATCTGGGGTTGAGTCTCAGGCATCATATTTAGGCAAATGCCTTTTGGATCTTAGGCTGATGCTTGAAATAGTGAATATTACATAGGAAATTAGCAGAGGTGACAAGAATGTGAAACGATACTGTGCTGGATTTTTAATTATGATGATAAAAGGAATGGGGTCTATCTGGAATGGTATGGAGTTTTCCTTTACATGAATCCTTCAAGTATTTTTACTTTTAGCACAGTCAAGAAGAAGGCAGCCAAAATGTGGCTCCCACAGCAAGACCACACCAAACCAGTATTCGTAGCCCGAGAGACCTTCTTTTAGTGATAGCCAAGATGCTGAAAGACAAGTGTCTAGAATGTGGGACAGAGAGAGCTTCACTGAAGGGCAGCTTGTCGGAGCAAGCAATTGACCTTCCGTGACTGTACATTCTCATCTGTAACACCATAGACATTACTTGAGGCTTGCACTAGACTGACAGGCCTGCACGTAGCTCTAATTCATTATTTCTTTGTCCTCTATATCCTACTTTTACCAAACACTGCCAACCTGAAAAATCAAAGAACACAGTACACTTATCAATTTTCTCAACCAGTCATAGTAATACGTTTGAGGTCAGAGAAAGGTCTGGGTTTTGATTAACCCCAGTAATGAACAGAAACGAGAGAAGCTAGTCTAAAGAGATTCTCACTCAGCAACTCAAAGCACCAGATAAATAATTTTCAGAGGTTATGGCTGCATGTAACCAGTTGTCCAGTTATCTTTATTTTTTAAAAGGAGAATAATAATGAATGTGAGAATAATATCTGCATTAAAACCTATGAAGATATTTTTAGCAACTTTCCTGTGGCTGAAGTTATGTTTTCTTAACATTTCCATTAGTTCGCCAGCTATTTATCTACAAGCTTTTATCAAACCACAAAAGAGATTAGAAGCAGCATATATCTCTAAACTTAGAGTAATTGTTGAATTCTGCCACCATTACGGCAAAGAGCAAACAAGAATAAACGTTTCCAAAATTCTTGCAAAGGAAAAGGAAAACCTCATAGTAACCTCTCAAAGGAGTTTAATTAATAGAAAATTTGTTAACAACCAGAAAAAGATTGTCCTAAAATAATTCTGTTCAAAAGACGATAGAATGAAGCATGCAAAATCTCAGGTATTGGCAGTTGGGATACGGTAGCGAGCTGTGTGATACTGAAAGTTGAGAATTACCGGGAAAGAACTTTTGGGTTGCATTCATTTAGGAAGTTATTTTCTTGACAAAAGCAAAAGGAGTTCATTAAACTTTGCTTATTAACCCAGTGTATATAGAAGAAATTCACATTCTGTATTGTTCAAAGGGTTGTTCAGGGACTCTCTGCATGGCCTGGAGAGTGCCAGTGTCTAATCTAAAAATCCCACTGCTGTAGGATCTGGGTGGAAGAGGGGTAGGGAGGACCCGTGAGTGGCATTTTGAAGATGATCCCTAGCTGATTCTTACAGACACAGGAACTAGTCTGTTTGCCAAACACAGAATGGGATGGGTCCCAAGGTGTTAAGAACTATATGCTGTGCTCATTTTGCTTTGCTAATTGTAAACTGAAACAAAAAATTTAAGTCAGAGCTATAGAAATTCAGGTGGTGAACTCTCTTATGCTGATAACGCAGCTTTAAAATAACTGCAGACACTCTAAATTTTTTGCCTTAATATTTTAGCTCTTGAATTAGCATGGATCCTCGACAATAAAAAAGGAATAAGAAACAAAGAAAAATAATCTGGATAAAATCAATTCCCTAATGGGGAAACAGGATGGATTAAGATCAGATCAATATTGTAGTTAAAGCTCCTTATTATTATGGTTATATATATATATATATATAGTTAGTTAGTTAGCTTATATATATATTTATATATATATATAAAAAAATACATATAAGCTAACAATTCAGTTCTGTTATTTGAGTTCAGTTCTTCTCAGTTAATTTCTTCCATTCTCTTTTCTAAAGGTCTAATTTTTTAAAAATTCAGGTATTGTTAAGAAAAAATATTACAATCAATTGGACCTAACTGAATTTTTTCCCCCCCTGAATGTTCCAGTTCCTAGAGTGGTCAGAACACGAAAATGATATCACTGTCGAATCTGCCTGAACAAGACCTATTCCTGCCTGAGTGCGTCACACATTACACTAAAAATACAAAGAATGCAGACAAAATTACAGGGAGTTATTTATTCTCATTTAAGAGACAAAAAGGTTCTAAGCAATTCAAATGTACTCATTATAAGAGGCCATGTATTCATTTCAAACATCTTGTCTTTGATTAAAGCAGTTCTCGAATTTCAATTTTGGAATTTTTTTCTAAAACCAAATAATATTTATTTGAGCATCCTCCACAGTGACAAAGCTTGATAATGTGAAAGTGGCTTTGATTTGGGAGAATAAAACCTAATTAATGTGGTCATCCATTTGAACACTTTTTTAACTGATCAAAAACTGAGTTGCAATTTTAAAATAATGAAACTGACTTTCCTCTATGATTCATAAATGAGCTCCAAAGGTTATCTCAAAAGCAAAATTTTATTAATAGTTTGAGCATAAACAGTATTACTATAATTGGCAAAGAATTTGCTGTGATGCAGATAAGATAACCCTGCTCTTGGAGTGTAAAAATGCATGTACGTTGGACCTCCAAATCTATTGCCCGTGAAACCACAGGCGATTCACTTGCTTGAAGTTTTCTTTTATTCATCTTAAAATGAAGATTAAAACAACCTGCCCCACAGAGTTACAGTAAGAATTAAATAAGACAACATGTGAGAAAATGCTTTATAAAATGAGAATACAAATATGTTGTTAATGCTAAGCATATCTATTTCTGAGCTACTTATTTTGAAAAACAACACCATCTGGATGAACAAAGTTATTTTTTTTTCTTACAGGGGTTCATAGTTTGGTGGTCACTATTCAGGTACTTATTAGTAATTATGTTTATTTAGACAGATATTACTTATTCTTTAAGGCAGATTTCCCCAAATCTCCATTTTGTCAGTACATTGGTCTCTCCTAGAAGACACTGAAAAGTAATGAATCTATACTTTAAATATAGAATCTTCACTCTCCCATACATATTTTTTATTAATTTATTTTTTAAATTGAGATGTAATAATTGTACATATTTATGGGGTAACCATTTTTGTTTTTATACCAGTAAACTGGAATCATTAAATTTCATTACTCCAGGCTTTGGGGAGCCAGTGTTTGTAATATAAAAATGGATAAATTATCAACATGAAAAATATGAGTGCTTTTTAATTGAAACATGATTGTACATAAGTGTGGGTACACTATCAGTACCTGTGTGCAATATGTGATGCTCAAATCAGGATGACTAGTATATTCAACAACATACAATGTAATCATTTTTTGTAGCCCTTTACCTTTTCCACCTCTGGTGATCTCAATTCTGTTGAAATGAGTATTTTTTGATGAAAATACTGGCTATATTTATCCTTTATTCTAAATTTCAAAGATAATTTTTAAGAAGACACATTTTAATAATCTTATCTTTTATTAATTGTCATTTTTTTAAAGAAAAAGTGCCTTCCATGTGTGATAATGGAAAAATAGCACCATTAGCAATCATAACCCACGGAAAATCTTTAAAACATGTCAGACAATTTTCTTCCCCCATACACCTTTTTATAAGTGTGTGTGTTGGGGGGGGGGAGCAGAATTGACTGATTTAATATGGATCTTTGCTTCTTGTTCTTTTCTGCATCACATCAAAGTTTTCAAATCTAGTAAATGGGAAGATGGAGGTCTAAAGAGAGGTTTGTTATCTCCCCAAGTGAAACACTAACCCTGAGTAATTTCAGTGGCCTCTTCATGATATCAAAAAGATTCTGACAATATTAAGTATAATGCTGGCAGCCTCAGTGCATTCTCTTAATTTTTCCTGTTTCATCTTGACATTACATGTCTGGTTAAGCCCAAGCTTTTGGGTGAGGGGTCAAGTGACATGGTTAATCTCTTAATCCTCATCAGTGATGGCTTTCCTACAAAGACACATTGGCGCCATGGCAACAAGCCCTGTACATTTGATTAAGGTAATGACAAAAGCCACAGGATAGGGTGGGGGAAGAGACTGAGGCCACAGGTGAGAAGAATGTCACATAGATAGCAGCACAGCATATTTCAAATGCTCACAAACACTCACTTTCTGAATATTAATATTTCATTAACTCTGTTTTTCAGCCTTAGCCACAAACCGTCTTATTTTGCAGAATTCATTTTCCCAGTCTTGCAGCCTTCTGTGCTCATTTCACAAGAAACTAACTAAGGGTTTCCCGTGTGGAATCCGTGCTTGTAACCCAAGTCAGCATAAAGTGTATCCAAAATATTATCGCTTTTATTTAAAGAAAGGAAATAATCATTTTTACCAGACATTTAAAGAGGTGCAATTTTTTTCCGTCTAATATAAAACCAGGAACAAGACAATGGAATGTATATTGAGTTAGTTTAAGAAATTACCTCAAAAATAAGTAAATGGGTCAAAAAAGGCCTGCTATATTAATCTTTAAGGCTTAATTTTCCAAAATGCATTTTTAGTTCCTTTCCAAATAGAAATTGGCTATATATTTTATAATTCCACTAATTTGTACATTCTTACAGATTTTTTGAAAAGAAAGGCTATTTTATTATCTTTTTGTCACTGGTACTTAGCACAGCACCCTGCCCAAACAGACACACAATAAATACTGATTCTTTCGTTGAACTCACTTACGTGTTAAGCTTTGAGAGTGCAACAGCAACATTTCCCTGTCCCTGGTCACTAGTCTACACACCTTATCAAACTGCATTCTCTGTCAACTTTGGGTTAGAGATTTTTCTTTACGCCTTTGTCAGTCTACATTTTAGTAATTAGGTAAGAATTTTGTCTTGATAAGGTAATAGTAGAAAATGAATATTTATTGAGTGCTTAATTCATGCCAAGGTGCTATGCCAAGTGCCTCACCCATATTATCTCATTAATCCTCATTAACTCTTTGAAATATAAAGCACAATGATTATTCCCATTATTCAGAAGAGAAAGTAAAAATTTGAATATCATGTTCAAGGTTACTCTGCTAGGAAATTGCAGTCTGGGGCTGTCTCTAACCTTCCTTCCAACATTAGTATTGGCAGACACAGGATGTGAGAGCCAAGGATGCTGATAAGGAGATACAAAAGTGCCAGAGATGATAATCTTCACGGTTTTATTTAAGCCACACCAAATATGCCCCCATGCACACCCATGATGAGAATTGTTGGTAGAAATAACGAGATTTACCCTTTCCTGGCATTTTCCTCTCCTACATTTGGAAGCCCCAACCTTCTTTTTTCTTCAGTGCTTTGGGCTTCCCCTTCTGGGTGGGTCTTTGCTCAGCCGGCTTCATGGACACAGCCCCACAAGCAGTGATACCAGAGACCCATGGCGATTAATGCTACTCTGTGTTTGCAGAACTTTAGAACACTTGTGTGTACTAGCCTGGGGTGATACTGATCCTGGGTCGTCTAGTGAGTGGACTCTCCCCCTTGCTTCCTGTGATTCTTCCTGCCATTTAAAAGCTCTTTTCACCATAGCTCTCTACTCTTGTCTCTACAGACTTTTCTCTTCCTTCTCTTGACTCACATTCCAGCTGGACTCCAGGTATCCCTCTGAACATGTTCCCCATCGTGAACACAGAGCTTTTTTCTCTTCCTCCATACCGATGGAGGGTTTAAACCTGTAGCAATTCTCAGGCATGAAACAGTTTAGATGGGACCTAACAAGGGTATGGTGACACAGGACACAGTGCTTGCCTATATTTCACAGCTAATTCACCTGTTCTACAGTAACTGCTTTGTTTACAGAACAGCAGATACTATCTCCACTTTCCCAGCAGTCTCTATGTGCCAGGGCTTTCCCCAGTATCACAGAAGTACAAATTCCCGTTAGACTGAACCCTTGGAAGGGAACCCAGATTTATAAACCTGATTTTTAAATGATCCAGTTTGACTGCTTGCACTGTATGTGTAAAACACAGACCTTTCAATAAAATAAACTTGATGAATATTCACTTCCCTTTTGCAGATTCAAATGCCTCATTTTTAGAGAAAACAAATGGAAATTGGTTAATGCATTTTGTCAGGTTAGACAAGTTATTTTACTTTTTTAAAATTTATTTTTATGTCTTGTCCTCCTATGTCTTCAGCTCTCTTTATTTCTTGTTCTCTCTGGCATTCTTCCTGGAATCACAGGCAATTTTGAAGTGATTCTAAATTTAGGTTTCTATATTCAGCAAAGCCAGATACTGTATTTTTGCATATATGAGGTAGAATAAAATTCTCTAAAAGTCACCTGTGGAGTAAGCACTATTCCATTTAAAACCTTAGGGTCAGGCTCACATTAATAACTTCTGTAACTGTCACATTGCCACAGAGGTTCTGATGGGCCTTCAGAGGTGTCCCCAGCCCAGCTCTACACAGGGCAGTCCCTGGCTGGGGATCAAAGATGATGCATTTTGTAGCTCAGGATTATTTTTCTGTTCTGCAACCTGGATTATTCCTCACATGCTCTTTACTCACTTCAACATTTTTTATGTGGAAGGAGTGAGATTATAATGAACACTGTGAACGTGTTTGTAGGAATTGGGAAATGTGTGGAAGATGGGTACTGGGCAAGTTCCACCTTTACACTGATGGGAGTCAGGGATTTGAGTTCATCGTATGGCTGGAAGCTTTAGAACTTTCTAGCACAGGTCCCCCTGGGTTACTGCCTGGAGGAACATTCCCGTTTACTGCATGGCATGGCCACGTTGTGTTCCTCACCTTGTCCTGCAACTTGTCTTGCTACTCAGTCACCAGTGTGGCAGATATCCAGGTGCTAAGGGATTATCTTGGCAAAGATTTGCAAATCAGGATTTAGTGCATGCTCGTGGTCTATGAGGTGTGACCACCACAGCCTCTAGCACTTTGGTCTTGTAGTTTTCACTCTTGCTCATCAATGTTCAACTCTCTGATGGACCTGGGCCCACTGGCCATTTATAACTTCAATCAGATCATGTCACTGCCCAATTTTGAATCTAGAGCTGTTCCCATGTCCTTAAAGACCTGCATGCTGTGGTCTCTAGGTCCTTTTCTGACCTGTTTCCCCATCCTTCTGCTTGCTCACTCAACTCCAGCCTTCTTGCCGACTCTTGAACTTGCCAAACATGCTTGTGCTGCAGTGCCTTTGCACGTGCTGTTGGCTCAGTCTAGAACACTCTTCTTTCTCCTTTTACTGAGCTCTTTTCTCAACTGGCATCTCTTCAGAAAGGACTTTATTTTTATTGAATCATAATAGATTATACATATTTTGGGGATTCAATGTTGACATATGTGGATCAAATCAATATTATTAGTATGTACAATGTTACAAATTGTACTTATTCTTTATGCTCCTTGTCCAATCTCTCCCTACCTGCCCCCCGTCCCCCCTGCCCCCTCCCGATAACCCTAGATTTCTTCTCTCCCTCTGAAAGAGTAATGGTTACTCTGTTGGTTTGTTGCCTAGATGATTTGTCCAATGCTGAGAGGTATGTTCAGGTCCCCCAGTATTATCATAGAGCAGCTGCTTCTTCTGTCACTCTGGAATGGGCTTTGTGGAGAGAGACATCCTCTTCTTTTCTTTGGTCTCTTCTGGTGACTCTCCTTGTGTCAATGCACTTCAGTGGCTGGTGGACCATCTGTGTGGTGGTTGTGACGTCTAGCCACTTTTGTGGCAGCCGTGGTTACTGTGATGTCTGTGACTGGCCATCCACATGGAGATGATGTTTTGGGCATGCTCCTTGTTGCTGGTGGTGTGCCTGGTTGTGGGGGAGTCCGGTCCCTGGCTCTGAGCCCCAAGTCCCCAGACAGGTCCCTGAGGTGCTGGTGGGGTGCCTGGTTGTGAGTGGGGAGAAAGGCCTTTCTCAGCCACTGTGTCTAAACTATGACCTGACTGATGTTCTTTGTTCTCTTACCCCAGTGGTTTTCAAATTCATTTGCTTGTCACCCACAATAAGAAACACATTGCACATTGTGACCCCACATTATATATACAGACAACTGCAACACAAATTTCATAAAATAGTAACTGTGTTACTGTGGGTGACACACTCCAATATATTCCATTCCATTCTCCTCCATTCCATCTTATTCCATTCTTTGAAAGGTGATATACATAATCTCAGAAATGTGGAATGCATGTTTTCTTTATGGATGGAAATATCTTTATGGTGACCCCAGTGAAGGAGGTGTCAGGACGGCTGGGGAGATGCTTGAACATTAATGCCTCAAACAAACTTGAAGAAATGAAATGATGGCCTGGAACAGTAGCAAACACTTGGAGCCCTTCTCAGTCAGAGAAACAATGTTGCGCAAGTCTCTAATGGAAAGTGTCTCAAACACCTTCAGGAACCATCAGGGATTCTCTCATAAACCCCAAAGATCAACAGCATGTATGTATGTGTCAGTAGACTGAGAGCAGAGTGAAAATGCAGATCTGCCACTGGCATGCCATTCCCCGGTGCATGATTTCTGTGATGTTCTCCTTGCTACAATGGCCCATAAGTTAAAAGAGACAAAGACTCTGCTTCTCCAGTACCTGGTATAACTGGCCTTTGATATGGGACAAATCTGTATTCATTCTCACTTTGTCACCTGTTGGCTGTGCAGCTTTGAAAGAGTTACTTGGCCTCTCTGTGCTATTGTTCCTACATTTGTAAAGCAAGAATAATGATTTCTATGTACTGGGCTTGCTGTGATCATTAAGTCACAGGGAGGCAGGTTCTGTGTTTGACAATCTGTTTTCAAATCTCCGTTCAGCTGTGAATGATGTTGGCGGTCTGTGTCTGTCTGTAATGCTTAGTCTACATCATGAGGTCATGGCAAAGATAAGATGTAACAATGCATGTAAAATTTTTAGCTCTGAAACTTTTTCACAGTGAGCCCTCAATAAACACCAGCCATTATTAACACAAACAATTATTAAGGGCTAGGTTCATGGCAGGTGCTTAATACTTCTTAGTTCTCTCATCTCTAAAATATTCCCATTCGGGGGCTTATTTATTTATTTATTAACTACTAATGAAAACTTTTCTCACTAGGGGTTATTCTTATGAATATTAAGATTGCCATTACTTAAGAGGATATATACTTTTCCCCTTGAAACTTTGTGACCCTTTTTCTGTGGGAGCCTCATGGGTCAGAGTCATTTTGCGATAAGAGACCCTTTGTCTTAGTTATTCTCATACAAAAGAGAGAACAGGCCATGACTGATTTTACCAGCAGTTAAAGATAATTGCCACAAAGATTTGGGAGGTGTGACAGGAAGGAAGGAGCACAGACTGGAATCAGAAGAGCGAGGCTGAATCCCAGAATAACCCCTTTTTTAGCTATGTAGCCTTAGGCTAGGGTTTTTTAATTATTATTATTTTAAATTTTTTTTTTTTTTTAAATTTTAACCATCCTCGTCTTCCATCTCTTCATCTGGAGAACTAAAATGAAAGTAATGCCTATATGAAAGGCTTGGCAAATGAGATCGTGGATGTGAAAAGTGCCTGCATTTTGCAAACTCTAATGTACCATCCACAGACATACAAGGGCATACAAATCAAAAGGAAGTTGTTTCTATAATTTTAATTTTCCAGAATAGAATTATTTTGGAGATAAAAGGAGAAATCAGCAGCACTGTTTTAATGAGTTGTGGTAGCACAGAAAATGTTTTGCTTGTTTAAAACTTTTCTGCAGAAAATAAAGGCAAAGACCAGAAAGAATTAGGATTTGAATTTGGTCACCTCTAAAATTGGTTCTATATTTAAACCTTGTACCATGACATATTGCATTTTAAAGACAGATTATGGGCAGGTGTCTGGAATTTAGTGCAATTTCAACATTCCATATAGATCATAATATAATAAAATGTGATGTACACAGAACCAGACGGCGAGGGATGACATTTGGCATGGATTACGCCCTGTACTATGATTATATTGTGATTATGGAAAAACACAGCTAAATAACATTCCATTTCTTAAGTTGAAGGTATATAGAGTTTGTCGTTAGTAGCATGGACTTTGGAAGTGCAGTAGACTTTTTGATGCTTGCCAAATATTTTCAGCATTCCATCTCCTAGGCAGATGTAAGACTGCGATTCCTGATCCCTTTTCATTTGCCCATGTGACCCATTCTGGCCAATGAGATGTGAACAGAGTGGCATATGTTACTTCTGGGCTACGGCATTTTAATTGCTGCTTTGAGACCCTCAGTGCTCCATTTTTTTTCATGTAAAGTAATTGGCAACACTGGAAATGGTGGCTGCTCTCTCAGCTGGTACCCTGAGTGACCAAGAAAAGCAGAATTCACTTCCAATGTCTGAGGCACATCTTCTGTAAGGGGGAAATACTTCCAGTATTGAAGCTGCTGGGGTTTGGCCAGTCATAACCTTGCCTATACTGACATGGAGACAGATGGATCTATGTCTTGATCATAACTCCTCCACGTGCTGTGTGACCCTGGGCACATTCCTTAGCTTTTCTAAGTCTCAATGTCCTCATCTATTTTACTGTCTTATTGGGAGATTATAATAATGCCAAATTGATAGAGTTGTTGTGAAAATTAAATAAAGCAGTGTAGATAAAGTACTTAGGACAGAACCTGGCATATGGCAAGCATTAAGAAATGTATTTCTGAATTATTTCTATTTTATTAGAATCATAGTTTCTTAGTATTTTAGTGTAATTTATTTGCCATTGACATTAACATGCTGTATTTTTAACCACTGACAGAAGATAGAAATTATGTTAGTTGACCACTAAACAAGGCTCTTGATATCCAGTATGTGACTCCCTCTGAAATTGTACAATAAATTTGTGTGAATAGGGTTCCCCAGCTTCTAGCAGATTCTCAATGGAGTTATCTCCAACCAATTATTGAGCATCACTTCTATTTGGTCTCTGCTGATTCTAAGGTTTTATAATTCTTAATGTCTGGCTTCAATCAAGATATATCTATGCTGTCCTTCTGGTATCACTAATTAGAAAAGGATAAAAGTTTGCTTGGCCTAACCTATTGCAGATTGCTTGATCCTTTTCCTGATGGCCTGGGTGTATTTTCTCTGTGTCAGGAGGCATGTCTCCCCTACCTAGGGAGCAGATGTGTGACCACTGTTGCTGCCTGACGTTGCCTCATGAGTGTCTTCCGGCATGGGCTATCATAAGGTAGTCAAGCTTACAGCATGCTGGACCACTGAGGTAACGGTGCTTGGTGACAAACAGGAGGCAGAAACTGAGACACTCTTAGGAAGAGATGGCATTAGGGAGAGTAGACCATGAGGAAGATCCCGGTGGGGCTAGTATAGACAGGTGTATTTCTAGCCTGGCATAAAACCCAAGATAGGAAGTAAAAAAGGATTCTAGGGAGAGGTAAGCTCTGCAATGACATAGGAGCATCAGGTGCAGACAAGGCTGGGAAGACTCACAACGGTCCACCTATTCTGTGAAATGGGACTGGAAGAAAAGAAGGTGCAGTGAACTAGATGAGATAAAGTATATGATCCGTGCCCCCCAGGATAACAAGGGGCAAACAGACCTGTAGACTTGGCCTTATTGGCTTTGCAGGAAGGTGGATTTCTGCAGGTTGCTGGATGAAGGTTACATATATGAGGAGAGAGTTAGCAGAGATGGAGACAGTCATGTGGCAAGGATCTCTTAATTAGGCTTACCAGCTTTTTATTCCCCAAATATTTACTAAACATGAATTAGATGCCAAGTGCTATGCTAGTTACTCTGGATCCAAAGGAGAGAACAAAAAATATCCCATCCTGAAGGAATTCATATTCTAGTTAAGGAATACAAACAAAACCAATAGTGCTATTATGTTTGATAGGGCAGATAATAGGATTGAGTAATTCTGTTTGCTCACTGACATCAGATAACATTACCTGATTTGCCCCCAAGCTGGAGTGTTTTTCTTGTTTCTGATCCTCCCAGAATAGCTGCTAAAGCTATTTCATATTTTTATAAGCATATTTTGCAAGCTTAGGCCTTTACTTTATTCTTTCTAGTTGAGGGCACTCTTTGGGGCCTGTATTTAGGGTTCCTACTTCCATCCCTTAAATTTTTTCTTTGTTTTTATAAAAAATATAATTTCTAAGCTCATTAAAGAAAATGAGAAAAAACACTTTTCTTTAAATGACTTCGCCTTCACTGCTACTTGAAAACATAAGTGATTATGTTGCTGAAATTTTGTTTTATTAAGAGTTGCTCATTTATCCCTCTTGGTTCTTTTTTCCTTTGATATCATCAGCCCAGGAAATTATAGCCGAGTTTTCTGCAGGCATTTTGCTAAGGACCACACTGATCGTTACACACATTGAAACACTCAGTTGGAATCTTCTCATTCCTCCTTGTTCTTGCAGAGTGCTTTATGTCTTCTTGAGCTTTACTATTTTAATGACCTCTTAGGTAGACCTTTTTACAAAAGAAGAACTTGTGATCTAAGATATTAACATGACTTTGTTTCAAGGCAACAATGTCATATACTGCGAGGAGATATTAATGTGCAGCCCCAATGGCCTGCCCCCATTTCTGGTCATCTGTGTATTAATACACACTTTGACACTCTAGAAGACGGTGTTTTGGAGACCTGTATACACAGAAGTTCAACAATGGATATGAGAAAATGAAAAGGAAGGACCTATTGAAATAAGCATTGGTAGTGCCAACTTTGGCGACAGAAGCAAAGCAGGCACGCTGGCAGAGTTCGTAGCAAGAACTATTATTGCTCAAGTAAACAGGCACATCTAAGTAATTAGTAACACATTCCCATAATTGCTTCCCAAATGGCCAAGGCCTTTAGTTTTCTAAAACAGAATTCTGAAGGCACTGATATATGTGCTCCACGTCATATATTTGCACATATTTTCCTTTCTTTCTGCCTCATCTTTAAACTCTTGTACACATAAAATTGATCAATTTATTCTCTTTGTCTCTGTTTTTGGTGTTTGATTTGTAGCTTCCTCTCATCTCTTCACCAACCTTTACATGTCTGTTCTCCCATTTTGAAGTTTTTAATTGTCTTGCAGTTTTTGCTGATCAGATCTCCATCCTTGTGCAACTTTAGGTCTCGGACAAAAGCCCTCAGATTTCCACAGAGATGGAAGTCACATCAGGTCCAGTAAGGAATCACTGGAACCTTGTGGGTCTTGAGGTTTGAAAGGACTTAGAACCTTTTGGGGATCAATTTTTTATTGTGATTTGCCCAGAGAAGGTTTCTATTTCTAAGGGAGGGAAGCATTTCTTCACGAAAGCTCAAAAGACTGGGACATCAAATAACTCTTACAAAACAACATTTTGATGAGTTAAGTGTAAATGAATCAGAAACATATGGATTGAATTTCCCTTAAAATACACATGGGTTTAAAAATTAAGGGGAAAAGTGCTTGGCAAAATTCTCTTTGGGTTTGGCCAAGTCTGATTCCTTTGAAAACTAGTTCAAGACATGATGCCAATCTTGAAATGCTTCTGGGTTCACACATCTTTGATTCAAAGTGCTCCCTTCCTCGGAATCCTCTATTTCCTCCTGCTTTGTTCACTGTTTTCAGGACTCTGTTCCCTCAATAATCCTAATCAGAGTGACATCTAAGACAGAAAGTTCATGTGAAAATCTTTTCCATCCAGGCACTGCTCATGAGCAGATTTTCGTAGAACACATTGAACAGGAACATTATTATTTGTTTACTTTGTAATGATTTATCAAATATCTGTTACATACCAGTCACCTAGATAACAAGGATAAATCAAGTTTGGTTTCCCTACTCAGTAAACCAATAATCTCTGGGTAAAGCAGGCATATGTTATGATAGAAGGCAATGACATAGATCAATGTCATCTGGGCCAGAGTCCTGGTGGGCCACAGAATTCACTCCAGATGGGTCATCTATTTCTCTTTCCTTCTTCGTGGCATTTTGATAGTTGTTTTCTATTTCACATGCTTCAGATTTTAACGTTGAGTCTGTCTACAAAGATGCAGATGGGGTTAAGGAAGAATGAAAGCAAAAGACTGTAGCAACAGTGGGTAGCCACTGTCACACTAGAGCTGAAAGAACAAGGGGAAAAAGGAGTTAACAGAGCCCAGGGAGAACTGGAACCATAAAGAAAAGCCACTATTTGAGACTGTGGCCATGGTTGGATGCAGGAAGGGAGCAGGAAGAGCTTACAAGGGAAGCCGGTGGTGCAGGCAGGGGCAATGAGCACGGTGGAGAATTGGCCAGGAGGTGGTGGGGTACAAATTGAGAAACCAAGGGTCATCATTGGTGCATGGCCAAAGGAAAAATCATTTCTGCCTCCGTGATGACAGTGTTGATAGGGCTTGAGGCATCTTAACTGCACTTTGAAGGTTGGGATAGGATTTTGATAAATAAATTTTGGGAGGAGTGGATGCATTTTAGGTGCAAGGTATGACATAAGGAAAGCACGAAGCATTTTGTAGAAAGGAAACTAGTCCATAAAAGGACTGGTTTGAGGAAACTTTTTGGAACAATGCAGGGAAGCTAGAAAGGAGCCCCAGCAGAAATTTGAAAGGCATGCTTAGGAGACTTAACTTTATCCACTAGATAAAATTGAGGCAATGATGATTTTTGAGTAGGGCTGTAATAAAAACAAATTAGTGTTTTAGAAACATTAGTTTGGTAAACATTAGCTCTGTGTAAAAGAGACTGGAAAAAGGAGAGTTTGGGACTTAGGCAACTAGAATGTACTTCTTATAGTTCAGATACAAGATGATAAGGGCTAGATAAAGTAGGAATATAAAAAGAAGATCAGATTTCCTCTTTCTTTACACTTCAGAATTTTAAAATTTTAAATAAGCCTTGGCTTCCCTATATTTGAGGCCCTGCAGTAAACTTTTTTGTCCTTTTAAATCAGTTTGTACAATAGAGCACCTAGAACAGGACCTGGCAAAGAGAAGCCCTCAACAAATATTTACTGTTATGAAACATTACAACCTGTTCTGTAGTTTTTTAAGCATCACTGCCCCCACACCCATCCCCTTCCCCTGACTCCTGGTATAACTGAAACTAAGAGGGCATTCTAAAAATTTTGGATTTTTAAATTTTTCTCAGAGTAATATGTGCTATATTTAAAAATCAAGCAAAACCAAAAGGCATATACTGGAACCCTGCAGCTACTAGGCTAATCCTTCCATACATCCCAGTTGGACCCTTCAGTGGAAATCTCTTTTAATTTCTTATCTGTTCCTTCTAAAGAGTATCCTTATACAGCTTGATGTTTCGATTTACCTACTTTGCACAATATTTATTGGTTTCTTGATGAGAGATGATATTTTGTTGTAGTAAATCATAATCAGTGATTATATCACCATGATATGTAAATATTGTTTACTTTCGAGCCAAATAGTGTACCAGGATTTCATCTTTTTCTTATAAAGTGTTTTGTTTTCCTGGAGTTCCTAATTGGGTCAATTTTGTACTTGCACAATTTGCTGGCCACAAAATTTTTATTATTTTCAAATGCTCATCATATTAATTGTTCTATCAAATTACCCTTTTCTCCCAAAGTCTTCCCTTCTGTTTTGATTTTCCAATGTGAACTGTTTGTATTTTATGGCTTCATCCTAAGAATTTAGTTTTGATATTTCTGGGATGATTTTCTGAGATTAATCCTCTCCTTTTCTTCTTTTATTTTGTTGCTGGAGCAAATTCCTTAATGGGCTTACCAAAAAAGAGAACGTTAGGTTAATTTTCTGCTTACTTGCATCTATTCACTTTAATCTGCATTTGGTGAATAGCTTAATTGGCTTTAGAATTCTTGCTCAATAATATTCCTTTAACTTTGAATTTTGAAGACAGTGTTGCTGATGAGAAGTCTGATGTTATTTTTTCTTGAGCCTTTGTATTAAATCTGATTTTTTCCCCCTCTGGAAGCTTCTCAGATACTCTCTTTCAGTCCCAGTGTTCTGAAATCTCAGAGTGATGTGCTTTGGTGTAGGTGTTCGTTCAGTCATTGTCCTGGGCATTCAATGAGTCTTTTTCAATGCAGACATTTGTGTCCCTGAATTCCATGACGTTTTCTTATAATTTTCCTGTGGTAATTTTCTTCTCTTTTGTTTTTTCCGTTCTCTCCTTCTGGAGTTCATATTAATTGGATATCAAACCTCCTTCATTGATCCTTTAAATATTTTTCCCCCTGAATTTCCTGTATTTTATTTCTTACAAATTTCTTTTACTTCATCTGACTTTCTACCTTTCAACTTTTTTAAAAGATTGACATTTTAAATTTCAAGAGTGGGGCCACTTTGTGGTGGCCCCACTCACCAGCTAGCCCTGACTGATGGCACCAGTGCATGTGGCTGCCTTGCAAGCCCCCAGGAGGCAGCCCTGACCACCAGCCTGCCTGACTGATGGCACCAGTATGCTGGCCACCTTGCCTCCCTGCAGACATGGGTGTTGAGCAAGTGGTCTGCAACAGCCACTGCCACAGCAACTGCCACCTCAAAGAGACTACACTACTGGATCTACCTGGAACCAATATTAAAACATACCACTCAACAGTCATTATAAAACACATCTATAAGAGGATCTCCCTCCCTCTCCTCAAAGCCCAATCCAGAGTACTAGAAAAAGCAACTGCTCTACCATATTACTAGACATCAATGTAGAGATACTAAAAATACAAAAAAAAAAAAAAAAAAAAAAAAAAAAACCCAACATTAGGAAATATGACACCACCAAAGGAATATAATAATTCTCAAGTACCAGACCCTGTAAAGCAGGAAGTCCTTGAGATGACTGAAAAGGAGTTCTGAACAGCAATCTTAAGGGAAATGAATGAGATACAAGAAGACTCAGTTAGATGACACAATGAAATGAGAAAAAGTATCTAGGATCTGAAGGAGGAAATGTACAAAGAGATTAATGCCTTAAAAAAGAATGTAACAGAGCTCCTGAAGCTGGAAGATTCACTCAGTGAAATAAAGAACACAACCAAGAGCTTAAACAGCAGGCTAGAGCAAGCAGAAGAAAAATTTCTGATTTTGAATATGGTCTTTTCAAAATAACCCAGGCAGACCAAAAAAAAAAAAAAAAAAAAAAAAAAAAAGAAAGAAAGAAAGAAAGAAACAACCTACACAGTGGGAGAAAATATTTGCAAACTATTCATCTGACAATAGAGGATTAATATCCAGAATATACAAGGAACTCAAATAACTTAATAAAAAAACAAGTAACCTGATTTAAAAAAATAGGCAAAGGAACTGAATAGGCATTTCTCAAAAGAAGATATACTAATGGCCAACAGAAACATGACAAAACACTCAACTGGACTCAACATCAAGGAAATGCAAATCAAAACCACACTGAGATATCATCTCACCCCAGTTAGACTGGCTATTATCAAAACAATAGAGAATAACAAATGCTGGCAAGGATGCAGAGAAAGGGGAAACCTCCTATACTGTTGGTGGGACAGTAAATTGGTGCAGCTATTATGGAAAATGGTATGGAGTTTCCTCAAACAACTACAGATCGAACTGCTATACAGTCCAACAGTCCCACTGGTGGGTATATACCAAAAGGACTGGAAATCATCATGTTGAAGGGATACCTGTACTCCCATGTTTATTGCAGCTCTATTTACAGCAATCAAGAATTGGAACCAACCTAAGTGTCCATCATCAGACAACTGTATAAGGAAAATGTGGTATATTTACACAATGGAATACTACTCTGGCATTAAAAAAAAAAGAGTGAAATACTGCCATTTGCACCAACAGGGATGAAATTAGAGAAAATTATGTTAAGTGAAATAAGCCAGTCACAGAAAGAGAAATACCACATCTCCTCACTTGCAGGTGGGAGCTAAAATATGTAATGAATAAATATGTAAAAAAGAAAGATACAACAATCACAATAATATGTTAAACTTTCACAAAAGAAGAGAACAGAACTGAGGTTACCAAGAGGTAGGAAAGGGGGAAGGGAGGAGAGTAAGGGAGGAATTGAAAAGGGTCATGAAAACCTATCACATTGTATAATGTTTAATTATCCCGATATAAACATCACAAATGGTGCACAGGGATTGACATTCAATGCTGTACCGCAGAGATATGCACAATCAACTAAGTTCTAATAAAAAATAAAAAGACCAATATTTTACTCAGATTAAAACTTTATCAACTATGCTCTTCAAGACAATGTTTTGTAAATATTATACTCTTCATATTTTATTTTCTATATAATTCTCATTCTATAATTTGAAAATATACAAAGTTTGTCAATAAAAAAATTCAAGTGGTGTTTTGCTTTCTAATTTTTCCTTTCTCACAGTATTCTTTTCTTGAATTAGAAAGAAAACATATTCTCATACCTCTCTGATAATATGTATTTATGTATTTATTTGTTTATTTTTAAAAATTTTATTAATATTATTTTTTTACATTCTACGATGTTGTAGAGCAGTTGGGAGGGGGAAAGGGAAGGAAATGGGATGGAAGAAGGAGGAAGGAGGAGGGGTGGGATTGAGGCCTGTGGTACCCCCACATTCACACAGGGGAGACCAGTGGGCTTCCAGTGGTGGCTTGGTTATTGCTGAGCTGGGTGCAGATGTCAAGGGGGTTTGGCAACAGCCCTCACCCCCCACCACCCCAGCTCAGGAACCCGGGGCCCTCCTTGCTGAGGCTTGCTGGTTGTCACAGGGATGGTTGCTCATGGGGGGGTGGGGAATGGACGAGGTCCTGATGGCCCCGCACTGCCCAGGTTCAGGAGAGCCCAGGGCTTTTCCGGCAGCAGCTCAGTGGTCCTTGCTGGGTGGTTGCTCTTGTCAGGCAGGTGTGGCTTAGGCCCGAGGCCTCCATCCTCAGGACTGTTTGCACATGTCAGAGGGCATGGCTGAGGCCCCTGACCCTTCTCCTTTCCTGGCTTGGTAGCCCAGGGGACTTCCAGTCATTCTAGGTATTATAGGTGTTCTTTGGTGAAATGAGACCTTTACTAGATATCAAACTTTGTCGCTGGTTGTGGGTACTTTGTTTTTTCTTTCAGTTCTGTGTTGGATTATTTGCTGTTCTCACCACTTAAACTCTGCACTGGAACTAATTTGTTGTCCTTTGCTTACTTCTAAAATGGGGGAACTTCCTATGGGGACCTGTGCTTGAGCTCTGTGGTCAAGCTAAATTGTTGCTTTGCTGCTGATTCCCTAGGGAAGGCTTTTTGTGAAGCTCAGGTTTTAGTAGTTGACTTTATAGGTACTTCTGGATCTGGTGAAATATGATGTGTCTGGGTTGTGTAGAAACTCTCATCTGGGCCTGAGTCTTTTCATCAAACTGCACCCCTTGTAATTCTATATTCTTGACCAGTCTCCTCTGAGTGGTCCTGCTCTGACTGGGGGGAAGTTCAGCTGTCCTTGCTGTGCCCCAATGTTCCTCTGGTGGGCCTGTCTCCCCCACTGTCCATGCTCCCAACACTTCCATGCTCCGGTCCCTTGCAATGACTAACCAGCCTCTGAGTGGCTCTTTTCTTTCAGTTGTTGTGGCTTCTCGGTCCTATGTGGGTCCACAGGAACCCTGTTGGTAGTACTGCTGGCCTGGGGGCCACCAAGGCCCTCTTTTCCCCTGCTGTCTCCAAACAACTTCATCTGAAAGGCACAGCTGTGGCTCTTTGCTGGCTCCTGCTCCTTGCACTCAGCAGCTCCAGCCTTAAAGTGGCTGCTGCATGAAATGGTTGGACCAGTATTTTCTTTCTCTCATCATGGCTTTTCCCACCTTCATCCACTCCTTAGGTCTCTCCTCCTCTTCCCCTGAGCTCTAGTGGCCCCGCTTTGCTGTCATTACTTTTTAATAATTGTAAATTGGTTGATTTGTGGGAGAGAGTGATGCTGGGGACCATCTATTCTGCCATCTTGACCAGAAGCCTCTGATAATATTTATCAAAACTATTTAAAAGTTTTTTTTTCTGTCCTTTGAGTTATTTGTTTCTTCTGTTTTATTCTCCTCTTTCATTTACTATGGCCTCTGCCTTTATAAAAAAATATGGGTAGCTTTTCTTAATCATTAGATGACTCATATTCATATTTAAGATTAAGGTACTTTGTATTGTAGTTATCCATGCAATGAAATACTCCGCAGAAATAAAAAAATAAAAGACTACTGATACATGGAACCATATCAGTGAATCTCAAAAGCATTCTGCTAAGTGCAAGAAGAAAAAATGCATAGCATATAATCGCATTTATAGGGACTTTTTGAAAAACAAAATTCTAGTGACAAATGCAAATAAGTAGTTGTCAGGAGCCAGGGACTGGAGGAAAAATTTGACTGCAAAGGGATATGAGGGGACTTTGGGGTTATAGAAAGTTCTATATCTTCATTGTGGTAGTAGTGAAACAAGGGTTCTTTCAGAAGTTCATGGAAAGATTCATATTATTTTTAATTCTATTTTTCCACGAACTTTTTGCAATACCCTTGTATGACCATATACATTGGTCAAAACTCATCAAATTCTACACATAAAATTGGTAAATTGTATTGTATTTGATACCTCAATAAAGCTGATTCAACAAAAAGTAAATTGGAAATTATTTGTGGAGCTGGAGTCTTTGAATTGAGCTTACCTTGCAGGAAGGCATCCATTTTGGGGGGCACATCCTACAAATGGCAATATGTGATGGTCTTTTGTCTACAGCTATTGAGTGTTTTAAGAGCAAGAAACAATTGACCAGTATTCTGCAGGTAAGCAAGTGCCCTGCCACTGCATGTACAGATTTTCAGTTATTCTATTTTAATTTTTATCACTTTTCACTGTATCCATTATCTTCAAGTCCCTAGCTTTTCCCTTTAAATTTCCTAAATAAGCAATTTAGAAGCAAACCTAATTCGAATTTTAAGACATCTACCTAAATCTGTATGTAGTGTAGATTTTCCATGAGGAAACAAAAAGAGAAAGAAATTAAAATCTGAATAAACTATGTATTTATGTATATATCTTTGTCAGCTGTGGGATTGGAGTTTGAGATAATTTTTTTAGATCTCAGGGACTGCAGAGGCCTCTGCTGATGTTTAAGATCCATGGAAAGCATTCAAAGAGGCTCTGGTAATATCTAAGAAAATACTTGCCTGTGTCATGGTTTTGCTATTTTCTTTTTCTGGGTTATTATTTTTTAAAGATGTTTGTAAAAATTATAAAATATATCAAAAATAAAAAGGTGCAAAATATAATACAGCAGACTCCTATACATTCCTTACTCAACTTTTAATGATGCTATCATTTACCATGTTTTATTTAGGATTTTTATAAGAAATAAAAATGCTTTAGTTATAACTAAACCTCTGCCCTGTTCATTAATCCCTTTGCTTCACTCCTCCATTTCCCTCCCAGAAATAACCATCCAGATGCTTATATACATATTTTGATACTTTACAATAAATTATTAAAGACATGAGCACACATCGCCTTTTTAAAAAAAATTTAGTTTTAAAATTTACATGAATGCTATTATATTGTGTAATCTTTTGCCACATGATTTTTTAATTTAACTTTTTTTATTTAACTTTTTAAATTTAACTTTATTTTTGAGTTTTATCCATATTGATAGATAGAAATAGTTTATTTATCCTAATAGCTATAAAACATTCCATGAAATGAATAAACCAGAGTTTTTGTATGCATTCCCCTTAGAGGACCAGTTGGATAGTTTACACATTTTTGATTACATACAATACTTCCAAGAACCTTCTTGCACACATCTTCAGGAGCACACATTGGGGGTGGGGGTGTTTCTCTTGCACAGTGGTTTGTGCAGTAGACCAGCCAGAGTGCTTGTGGCAACACAGATGTCTGGGCTACTCCCTCAGAGTTCCTGATTGAAGAGAGATGTATGGGCCCAAGAATCTGAATTTCAAGCAGTCCCCCAGGGGATGCTGATACTGGTGCAGGGACCAAACTTTGAGAGTCACTGCTCTAGGGTTAATATCCATGCCTGAATTTTTTAACCATTGATATGTATATATTTTCTGCTTTGCTAGGGATTTCCAAATTTATCTCCAGACTGTTTGTACCAATATAAACCCCTTATTGATATTTCATATTTCTTACTATCTTGCTTCAAATTGGTGTTATAAATCTTTAAAATTGTTGTCAATCCATGTGTACTGCTTGTTGTTTTATTGTAAGATTTTCTGATTAACAATGATATTGAGCATAACTTCTTATGTGTGATGGTCACTGCTTTACCTTCTCTGTGAATTTCATAGACTTTGTCTTTTGCCTCCCAATTATATTAACTGGTTTGTTTACCTATTTTATTGCTTTATAGAATATCTTTCTATATTCTGCATACTAATCCTTAATCTGATAGGTGATAAATATCTTCTCTGAATCTCCTATTCTGTGATTTTTCATTTCGTTTATGGTACTTTTGATGGAGAGAGGTTTGAAATGTTAATGGAGTCAGCATCAACATTTTCCTTTGCGATTTGTGCTTTGATATTATTTCATTTAAGAAAATCTTCCCTGCACTGATGCCATAAAGATATATACTTATATACTTAAATTCTTCTACTTTTACTCTTTCACGTTTAGTTTTTAATCTATTTGTAATTAATTTTGTGTATTGTATAAGGTAGAGAGCTGATTTGTTTTCCACTTGGGGAGTCAGTTTCTACCTCTGTAATAACCAAGTTTCAATTCATTTTTGTATCTGTTTCCAGACTCTTGTCCATTCTGCTGATCATTTGTCAATACTTTATTTTTAATTACGTGAAATCTCTAGAAAATTTTTATTCCTGATAGGGAAATTCTCCTTACTTCATTCTTCTTCAAAATAATCTCATCTGTCCTTGATTCTTCTGATGAAGCTCGATTTGTCAGGTTGGATGGAAAATTGCATTTACATTTTACAGTGGGCTCTATCTCTTTATTTGGTGTTGAACTGGTTTCTTTTGGTAGTGTCATGTGTGCTTATTTGGAACTTATTCCTTTTTTATAAAAATATGAGGTGAATTAAAAAAAGAACCATACACCCACATAATAGAAATAAGAGAAAGAGAATGTGCGTGTGTGTGTGTGTGTGTGTGTGTGTGTGTGTGTGTTTGAAGGTAAAAGCAGAGGAGAAAAGTATGCCAACCATAAAAGTCATAAAATTACAGGGATTGAACATAAAACCTTTCCAGTGAGGATGACAAGGTACGTGTTTGACTCCTGTGATAGAAGGAAACACACAAATTTTATGGTGGAAAAAAAATTGTTTTCTAAGAGCAAACACTGTCAGAAAGCCTTCAATGGAGAATTTCATAGGAAATATAGAAAAACAATATACTCAATAATAATTTATTAGCAAATATGGTAATGCATTTCTTATGTGAAAAACAGTGAAAAACATTTTTTTTTTATTATCTTTTAATTTTATTTTTCCGCAATTTTTTTTTTTCTTTCTTTTTTTTTTTTTTTAATTTTATTTTGTCGATATACATTGTAGCTGATTAATGCTCCCCATCACCAAAACCTCCCTCCCTTCTCCCTCCTCCCCTCCCCCCCAACAATGTCCTTTCTGTTTGCTTGTTGTATCAACTTCAAATAATTGTGGTTGTTATATCTTCTTCCCTCCCCCCCCCGATTTGTGTGTGTGTGTGTGTGTGTGTGTGTGTGTGTGTGAATTTATATATTAATGTTTAGCTCCCTCCAATAAGTGAGAACATGTGGTATTTCTCTTTCTGTGCCTGACTTGTTTCACTTAATATAATTCTCTCAAGGTCCATCCATGTTGTTGCAAATGGCAGTATTTCATTCGTTTTTATAGCTGAGTAGTATTCCATTGTGTAGATGTACCACATTTTCCGTATCCACTCATCTGATGATGGGCATTTGGGCTGGTTCCAACTCTTGGCTATTGTAAAGAGTGCTGCGATGAACATTGGGGAACAGGTATACCTTCGACTTGATGATTTCCATTCCTCTGGGTATATTCCCAACAGTGGGATGGCTGGGTCGTATGGTAGATCTATTTGCAATTGTTTAAGGAACCTCCATACCATTTTCCATAGAGGCTGCACCATTTTGCAGTCCCACCAACAATGTATGAGAGTTCCTTTTTCTGCGCAGCCTCGCCAGCATTTATCGTTCATAGTCTTTTGGATTTTAGCCATCCTAACTGGGGTTAGATGGTATCTCTTTTTTTTTTTTTTTTTTTTTTTCACATAAGGAACCTACATAAGTTTATTTTATGTGAAGATATAGAAATCTTTTACACAGACTTTTCATGTGTCAACTAATACATAACTGAACAAACTATTTTTACATTATACTATAAATTTTTTTTTTTTTTTTTTTTTTTTTATTATACAGATAATAATTTAATAGTATTTAATATCATCATCATCATAAATAACAAATATAATAGCACATTATTTTTGTAATTTGATGAATTCCGTGTTTTCTTTCCACTTTTATATACATTTTCTTATACAGATTTGGTTCTCTTCCCACTTATTTTTTTTTTTTTTTTTTTTTTTTTAAATTTTATTTTGTCGATATACATTGTAGCTGATTAATGCTCCCCATCACCAAAACCTCCTTCCCTTCTCCCTCCCCCCCCTCCCTCCCAACAATGTCCTTTCTGTTTGTTTGTTGTATCAACTTCAATTAATTGTGGTTGTTATATCTTCTTCCTCCCCGCCCCCCGGTTTGTGTGTGTATGTGTGTATGTGTGTGTGTGAATTTATATATTAATTTTTAGCTCCCTCCAATAAGTGAGAACATGTGGTATTTCTCTTTCTGTGCCTGACTTGTTTCACTTAATATAATTCTCTCAAGGTCCATCCATGTTGTTGCAAATGGCAGTATTTCATTCGTTTTTATAGCTGAGTAGTATTCCATTGTGTAGATGTACCACATTTTCCGTATCCACTCATCTGATGATGGGCATTTGGGCTGGTTCCAACTCTTGGCTATTGTAAAGAGTGCTGCGATGAACATTGGGGAACAGGTATACCTTCGACTTGATGATTTCCATTCCTCTGGGTATATTCCCAACAGTGGGATGGCTGGGTCATATGGTAGATCTATTTGCAATTGTTTAAGGAACCTCCATACCATTTTCCATAGAGGCTGCACCATTTTGCAGTCCCACCAACAATGTATGAGAGTTCCTTTTTCTCCGCAGCCTCGCCAGCATTTATCGTTCATAGTCTTTTGGATTTTAGCCATCCTAAGTGGGGTTAGATGGTATCTCAATGTGGTTTTGATTTGCATTTCCCGGATGCTGAGTGATGTTGAGCATTTTTTCATATGTCTGTTGGCCATTTGGATATCTTCCTTAGAGAAATGCCTACTTAGCTCTTTTGCCCATATTTTAATTGGGTTGCTTGTTTTCTTCTTGTAAAGTTGTTTGAGTTCCTTATATATTCTGGATATTAATCCTTTGTCAGATGTATATTTTGCAAATATTTTCTCCCACTCTGTTGGTTGTCTTTTAACTCTTTTAATTGTTTCTTTTGCTGTGCAGAAGCTTTTTAGTTTGATATAATCCCATTTGTTTATTTTTCCTTTGGTTGCCCGTGCTTTTGGGGTCGTATTCATGAAGTCTGTGCCCAGTCCTATTTCCTGAAGTGTTTCCCCTATGTTTTCTTTAAGAAGTTTTATTGTCTCAGGGTGTATATTTAAATCCTTAATCCATTTTGAGTTGATTTTAGTATACGGTGAGAGGTATGGATCTAGTTTCATTCTCCTGCATATCGATATCCAGTTATCCCAACACCACTTGCTGAAGAGGCAGTCCCTTCCCCAGTGAATAGGCTTGGTGCCTTTGTCAAAGATCAGATGGCAGTAAGTGTGTGGGTTGATTTCTGGATTCTCTATTCTATTGCATTGGTCAGTGTGTCTGTTTTTATGCCAGTACCATACTGTTTTGGTTATTATAGCTTTGTAGTATAGCTTAAAGTCAGGTAGTGTTATGCCTCCAGCTTTATTTTTTTTGCTGAGCATTGCTTTGGCTTGGCTATGCGTGGTCTTTTATTGTTCCATATAAATGTCTGAATAGTTTTTTCCATTTCTGAGAAAAATGTCTTTGGAATTTTGATGGGGATTGCATTGAATTTGTATATCACTTTGGGTAGTATGGACATTTTCACTATGTTGATTCTTCCAATCCAAGAGCATGGAATATCTTTCCATCTTCTTGTATCCTCTCTAATTTCTCTCAGCAGTGGTTTGTAGTTCTCATTATAGAGATTTTTCACCTCCTTGGTTAACTCAATTCCTAAGTATTTTATTTTTTTGGTGGCTATTGTAAATGGGCAGGCTTTCTTGATTTCTCGTTCTGCATGTTCACTATTGGAGAAAAGAAATGCTACTGATTTTTGTGTGTTGATTTTGTATCCTGCTACTGTGCTGAAATCATTTATCAATTCCACCAGTTTTTTTGTAGAGGTTTTAGGCTGTTCGATATATAGGATCATGTCATCTGCAAACAGGGACAGTTTGACTTCATCTTTTCCAATCTGAATGCCCTTTATTTCCTTCTCTTCTCTGATTGCTCTGGCTAGTACTTCCAACACTATGTTGAATAGGAGTGGTGAGAGTGGGCATCCTTGTCTAGTGCCTGTTCTTAAAGGAAAAGCTTTCAGCTTTTCCCCATTCAGGATGATATTGGCAGTGGGTTTGTCATATATGGCTTTAATTATGTTGAGATACTTTCCCTCTATACCTAACTTATAGAGGGTCTTTGTCATGAATGAGTGCTGAACTTTATCAAATGCTTTTTCAGCATCTATAGATATGATCATATGGTCCTTGTGTTTGAGTTTATTAATATGGTGTATCACATTTATTGATTTGCGTATGTTGAACCAACCTTGCATCCCTGGGATGAATCCCACTTGATCGTGATGAATAATTTTTCGTATGTGTTGCTGTATTCTGTTTGCTAGTATTTTAGTGAGGATTTTTGCATCTATATTCATCAAGGATATCGGCCTGTAGTTTTCTTTTTTGGTTATATCTTTACCTGGTTTTGGTATCAGGATGATGTTTGCTTCATAGAATGAGTTTGGGAGATTTGCGTCCGTTTCAATCTTTTGGAATAGTTTGTAAAGAATCGGTGTCAATTCCTCTTTGAATGTTTGGTAAAATTCTGCTGTGAATCCATCTGGTCCTGGGCTTTTCTTTGTTGGGAGCCTTCTGATAATAGCTTCAATCTCCTTTATTGTTATTGGTCTGTTCAAATTTTCTACATCTTCACGGTTCAGTTTTGGGAGCTTGTGTGTGTCCAGAAATTTATCCATTTCCTCCAGATTTTCAAATTTGTTGGCGTATAGTTGTTTATAGTAGTCTCGAATGATTCCTTGTATTTCAGATGAATCAGTTGTAATATCGCCTTTTTCATTTCTAATGTTTGTTATTTGAGTCTTCTCTCTTCTTTTTTTTGTTAGCCATGCTAATGGTTTGTCAATTTTATTTATCTTTTCAAAAAACCAACTTTTTGATTCGTTGATCTTTTGAATTGTTTTTTGGTTTTCAATTTCATTCAGTTCTGCTCTGATCTTAATGATTTCTTTCCGTCTGCTAACTTTAGGATTGGATTGTTCTTGTTTTTCTAGTTCTTTAAGGTGAAGTGTTAGGTTGTTCACTTGCCATCTTTCCATTCTTCTGAAGTGAGCATTTAATGCAATAAATTTTCCCCTCAATACTGCTTTTGCAGTATCCCACAGGTTTTGGTATGATGTATCATTGTTTTCATTAGTTTCAATAAACTTTTTGATTTCCTGCTTGATTTCTTCTTGGACCCATATGTCATTAAGTAGAATGCTGTTTAATTTCCATGTGTTTGTATAGTTTCCAGAGTTTTGTTTGTTATTAATTTCTAGTTTTAATCCACTGTGGTCTGAGAAGATACATGGGATAATTCCAATTTTTTTGAATTTATTGAGACTTGATTTGTGACCTAATATGTGATCTATCCTGGAGAATGATCCATGTGCTGATGAGAAGAATGAATATTCTGAGGTTGTTGGGTGGAATGTTCTGTAGATATCTGCCAATTCCAATTGGTCTAGAGTCTTGTTTAGATCTTGTGTTTCTCTACTGATTCTTTGCCTAGATGATCTGTCTAATATTGACAGTGGAGTGTTCAGGTCCCCTGCTATTATGGTATTAGTGTCTATTTCCTTCTTTAGGTCTAATAGAGTTTGTTTTATAAATCTGGCTGCTCCAACATTGGGTGCGTACATATTTATGATTGTTATGTCTTCTTGATGGATCAGTCCTTTTATCATTAAGTAGTGTCCCTCATTGTCTCTTTTTATGGTTTTTAGTTTAAAGTCTATTTTGTCAGATATAAGAATAGCCACTCCAGCTCGTTTTTCTTTTCTGTTTGCATGGTAAATCTTTTTCCATCCTTTCACTCTTAGTCTGTGTGAATCTTTATGGGTGAGGTGGCTCTCTTGTAGGCAGCATATAGTTGGGTCCTGCTTTTTGATCCAGTCAGCCAGTCTGTGTCTTTTAATTGGGGAATTTAAGCCTTTAACATTAAGAGTTGTTATTGAAAGGTGTTGATTTATTCCTAGCATTTTATTGGTTGTTTGGTTGTCTTAGGTGTCTTTTGTTCCTTGCTTTCTGATTTACTGTTTGGTTTCTTTGTTTGTTGGTTCCTTAGGTTGTAGATAGTGTTTTTGTTAACTTGTTTTCTCTTCATGAATGCCATTTTTATTGTACTAGCGGGTTTAGATTTTTCTTAGGTTTTTATGGCAGTGGTAGTTATTTTTCAGGAACCAAACCCAGTACTCCCTTGAGGATTTCTTGTAAGGGTGGTCTTGTGGTAGTGAACTCCCGCAGTTTTTGTTTGTCTGAGAAATATACTATTTGCCCCTCATTTCAGAAGGATAGCCTTGCAGGGTAGAGTATTCTTGGCTGGCAATCTTTGTCTTTTAGTATTTTGAAAATATCATCCCATTCCTTTCTAGCTTTTAGGGTTTGTGATGAAAAGTCTGATGTTAACCTGATTGGGGCTCCCTTATAGGTGATTTGACGCTTCTCTCTTGCAGCTTTTAAGATTCTCTCTTTGTCTCTGAGTTTTGCCAATTTGACTATGACATGTCTTGGAGAAGGCCTTTTTGGGTTGAATACGTTTGGAGATCGTTGAGCTTCCTGGATCTGAAGATCTGTGATTTTTCCTATACCTGGGAAGTTTTCTGCCACTATTTTGTTGAATATGTTTTCAATGGAATCTCCATTTTCCTCCCCTTCTGGAATACCCATGACTCGGATATTTGAGCGCTTGAGGTTGTCTGATATCTCTCTCAGATTTTCTTCCATGTCCTTGATTCTTTTTTCTTTCTTTTTGTCTGCTTGTGTTATTTCAAACAGCCCATCTTCAAGTTCAGAGGTTCTCTCTTCAACTTCGACAAGCCTGCTGGTTAAACTCTCCGTTGTGTTTTTTATTTCGCTGAATAACTTCTTCAGTTCAGCAAGTTCTGCTACATTTTTTTTCAGGACATTGATTTCCTTGTATATTTCCTCTTTCAGATCCTGTATACTTTTCCTCATTTCATCATGATGTCTAGCTGAGTTTTCTTGTATCTCATTCAGTTTCCTTAGAATTATCACTCGAAATTCCTTGTCAGTTATTTCAAGGGCTTCTTGTTCTATAGGATCTAGAGTATGAGATTTATTAACTTTTGGTGGTGTACTTTCTTGATTTTTTGTATTTCTGGTGTCTTTTTTTTGGTGTTTATTCATTGTGGCAGGGGGTTTCACAGTCCACCGGTTTAAGACTAATGACTAACTAGGATGTTGCTGTGGTTGCCAATTTGGTATGGCTCCCGCCGTGACTGCTCAGTTGGCCTCTAGTGTCTTGTGTGTGTGGTTGCCTCGGGTCTTGGGCTTCTCCGGGGATCCACCTTTCTGGTCAGCTTGTACTCTGCTGGGCTGGTGGATCACGTACCACAGGGTGTGTGATCTCTGTTGAGCTTTCACTTTCTGTACAGGACTTCTCCCCGTTCCGTGTGCTCTGGCCCAGGCTGTTAGATCGTGCAGTGGCGACCCCACCGGGTGTATGGTTTCTGTCGAGTCTCCGCCTCCCTGGCCGCAGGTCTCCCCCCTCTGTGCACACTGTGCTGGGTTGGGGCGTGTCTTCTGCACCCCTTGTCTATCAGCTGGGCCTTCAAGACCCTGCTCAGCACCGCCTCGCCCAGGAAGTCTACCAGGTTTCTGCTAGGCACAGACGACCGGTCTCTCTGGGTGTCTTTGTAGCACTGTGTAGATCTTTCTCGGGTCTTGTTCACCTTTGTATCCCCCCGGTATAAACCGAGTCTAGTGCCCGCCTGCAGCCTGCTCTCCGGCAGGTTCAAGCGGACCTGGGAACTCTCCTACCACACTATTCCCAACCAGAAATTCGTTAGGCTTTTTTCCAAACTGGTGGTCGCAGAGATGGTATCTGCCTCCCAGTAACAGGAAGTTTACCGGGGCCGGAGTCCAGGGTGTGGTGGAGTGACAGTCGGCCCGCCCATACTTCCTAGCCCTCCCAAAACTGGTCGGGACGCCCCACACCCCCAGCCCTGCCAGAGAACCGTGGAGGGAGTGGGAGATGAGGTCGGCCCGCAGGGTCCGGAAAGCCCCGCGCCAGGCCAAGCAAATGGGCTCAGTGATGGCCGAGCAGGGCGGAGCTGCCCGCACCTGGGAAAATGGAGGCAGCACCGGGGCAGTGAGTGGCCTGGTGGTGCAGGCGGGGAGCCGCGTGGGCATCCACCCCCCGAACAGAGCTGTGCCAGGGATCACTCACAGTGCTGTGCCAGGTCGGGCGCTCGCTCTGTCTCTGGTTTGTTGCCTTCCGTGTTCTCGGCGCTGCCGCCTCGGGCTGTTCAGTCACGGCGCCGCTCGGGCGCTCCCAGGAGTCTTCTTTAATGCCGGCCTGAAACCTCGAATCCTGGATAGGGCAGCTGGCCGCCTTCAGTGCGGCCCCAGCCTCCGGGATCCTGGCTGCATCCACAGCAGCCCTGGCGCCGTGTTCCCTGTTTCAAGACTCGCTTTTGCAGCTAAGAATCAGTTCTTTTCCTGCTCCACACTTCAAAGCTGTTGCCTGTAAATGAGGCAGCCTCTCCTGCCGGGGGCAAAGTGGCGTTGAGCCCCCACGACCGGCCAGCAGCAGCAGTCCTCCCTTAAGAGATGGCCAGAGGAAGGTCCACAAGTTTCCTGGCTGCCTGAGGCCCAGTGGCCACCTTTTCCACCTCAGCTACTCCGCGCCAGCCACCGCAGCCGCCGCAGCCGCCGCCATCTTGAAACTCAGTGAAAAACATTTTAATGTTATAAAAGTTGATAGCAGATAGCTGATGTGATATCATCTACCCCTTCTAATTGTCCAACTTGATTTGAGGATGGAAATGAGAATACCTAAGGCTTTAAGTAGACATAATTTTTCTATAGCTCAACAGTTGGAAAACTAGGGCTCTTGGGTCAAATCCACCCCACCACCTTCTTTTGTAAATAAAGTTTTATTGGAATACAGCCACACCAGTTTTCTCTACATATTGTCTATGGCTGCTTTCCTGCTGCTATGGCAGAGTTGAGTAATTGTGACAAAAACCATATGTCCTGCAAAACCAAAAGTATTTATTATCTGTACCTTTCCAGAAAAAGTTTGCCATCTCCTGCTCTAAATTATCATCCTTTAAATTACTTACTGTGTATATACTCTGGATATATTTCTAAGTCCACCAACCCCTTTTTTAAGCACCTGAGCATGTAAGCCACAGGTGTGATGTGCACAATGGTCTAGGTAGGCACTTTTCCAATGTGAGACGTAATGTCTTTGTTCAGGAGGAGAATGCACTCTTACTCTCTCATTCTGTACACTCTTCCTACCCAGGAATTTCATCACCACTCTCCCCCAAAACCTAAAAAAACCCTATGAGCACAAAAATATCCTCAGCATCTTGAATTATGAAGATCCTTCCTTTGCCTCAGCAACTTATTCTTTCCTTTTTCTGTGCACAGAGGGTGGTTCTGCCTCTTACCATCCATCCCCCTCTTTGTCACCAGCCTTGGGAGTTCTTCCTGGACTCTCAGCGGGCAGGTCGTGGTCGTCCTAAGATGCCATCTTTCTTCTCATCTGGGCTTAAGTCCTGGTCAGCCCTGTGATTTTTGTAATTTCTTTTCTCCATAGATCCAGTGCTGAATTCCTCTCAGCTCCTTTGAAGTTAAGTTAGCAGTCTTAATTTTTTTTTTAGGACTGGTTAACTGAACTGTCACAATTCCAATATGGCAATATGTTCCAGTGGAAAAAGCACAGAATTTAGAGCCAGAAGTCCTGTTTTTGAGTTCCTAACCTTGATGTTTACCAGATAAATGACTTTGGGCAGATTGCTTAAACTCTGAGACTCAGTTTTCCCATCTACAAAATGAGGACACTAAAAATGTGTATTATGCCTACCTATTAGAATTATTGTGAGAAACAAATGAGATATGTTAAAATAATTTGTAAATTACAAAATAATACACACATGTTTATCATTATCACCAGCTCTCAAAGGCTCTTTCAATGATTTTCCCTAATCTCCAAGGGCATTTCTCTTGTGCTCAGGAGCCAGTCCTTTCATTCTCCATTGCAGCCTCCTCTCAAAGGGCCTCACCATTGCTGTAGTGTCTGTGTTCTTTGGGAATTCTCTGGTCCTCTGGCATGGCCACTTACTACAAATCACTGCTCTAGGCTCTGAGCATCTCAAAGCTGTCTTTGACAGTTTGAGGCTGGGATTCAGGTAAGAACGTTTCTCTTGTCTCTCCTAAATCCATGTTACTCATGTCCCTGAGCCCCCAAATAGTCCTGATCATATGCAGAGTCTCACATTCTTTTCAATGAACACCATTTTTAAATTTCTTGTCCAACTCTCCTCTCTGTTTCAGTTCAGAAATGGGATGGAGGCACGTGTAGGAATAGGAATGCAAATACTATTGCATCCCCAAACAAATACTGCTCGTTATTCTCATCTCTCCCATCTCTACCCTTAGGACCCAGATTTGTGCCCCAGATTTCTTCCTTCTTGAGGCTCTGCCCTTCTCCCCATCTGTTTATCCCACCCCTTTCTTAACTCCTCCAACACCTAGGAGGAGGAACTGGAAATCCAATTCATCCCATTTCAGGACATGAGCAGCATCACTTATCAGAGTAGGTAGGGTCGCTCTGTATTAAAAGATATGTGAGGTCCTTTATTCTTTATTTTCCTTCATTGCACATGTCATTTTAAGTATGTGCATTGTTTCTTCTTCTACCTTCAGTATCACGGAGCTAGCTCAAGAACGGTCAGATTGCAAGATGTGGATATGAGCTCAGGGAATGGTAGAGACCCTCATCGGTTTTGAAGCCAAGCTATCAATCTCAAACCAGCTTTACTAGAGCTCCTCATTGAATGTGGGACTAAGATAAAATTAGATAAGAAATACATGAAATTCCTCCTGTGGATAATTCTCGAGGGCCCTCATGGAGAAGAAGCAACTCAAATGTCTTTGTACTATGAATAGCTCACATAGCTTACATCTATACACTCACATATATAAATGTCCACAGTGGTCACTGGCCCACTGGTTTCTGCAAATGGCTAGTTTCTGTGTCCCAGGTTAAGTTCAGGTGGGACACCATGTTATAAATTATAATCTATATTTTCTTCAATTTTGAACTAACTGCTTTCTACAAAAAGAAAAAATGAGGATTACAAAGAAAAAAAAAGCAAAACATGACTGTGATATCTTTGCCAGATAAAACATAATTTGCTTTATTTTTCCCCTTTGTACCATTAAGAGATTTATTGTCTCCTATTTATTTTCAGCATTTCTCTTCATTTCTGGGAAGTCTGACCTGCCTAAATCATTATTGTATCTGAACAGAATTTTTCAGACAATTTTCCAGTAATGGGATCAAATAATGGCATTTCATAATGGCCCTTTATGGCACATAGAAGGGCAATGCTTCTTACATGTTTCCTGAGAAGCAAACAGGAGTGGTCCCAGGGGGCTAGTGGCAGTGTCTGAAGCAGCCCACCACAAATTTCAAATTTCTTTGTAATAAAATATTATGAAATGCATATCACATCCCAATGTATTTGTGTTTCTTTATATACAATGTCTTGATGTTTAAGGCAGGTGTACCATTTTTATCCTGGCTCATTTGTGCTGGTTACTGTTTACTGTTAGTGGGTTGATGCACCCCCAGTTTGAGATACGTATGACCTGCAGGCAGGGAAAGTGGATTTGAATCTCGATTCTGCCACTTTTAGACACGTGAATCTGGGAAAGTCACTTATTCTCCCAGAATGTAGATCCTCATTTATAAAATGGGCTGTTGCAATGATTAGTCTACAATCAGGATTTTTTTTTTTTTTTTGAGCAGCTCTTCAGTGTTAAAGAGGAAAGACTGATCAGAACCAATGGCGAAGTCTGTACCCCAGGCCATTTTGAACATGATTAAAGGTGGGCATTTTCATGAAGCTTAAACTGCTCTCCTTTTGCAATAGTTCCATTTTATTGTATTAGTTCCTTGGGGATTTTCATAATGCTTTTTTCTCATAGGGGTGCCGATGTTAGGAACAATCATTCTCATAAGAAATTTTTGAGATGGTTGCCAGTCCCAGGCTCCCGGACTCATCTTTAGTAAACACAATTCAACAAACGCTGTTAAGGAATTTTTCTGTGTCCATCACTTACGAGGCACTCTGGACCATACAGAACAATCGTGAGTGATGCCCCATGCTCTCCAGGACTCCATCTTATTGGAGAAAATCCATGAACTAGTTCTAAGAATTTTTCAATAACAATATAAGAATATGTAAAAATATAATATAGTCATCCCTCGATATGAGTGGAGGATTGGTTCCAGGACCCCCAACCCCACCCCACGGATATCAAAATCCATGGATGCTCAGGTCCCTTACATAAAATGGAGTAGTATTTTCATATAACCTAGGCACATCCTCCTGTATGCTTTAAATCATCACTAAATCACTTATAATATTTACATAGCAATGTCAATGCTATGTAAATAGTTGTTATACTGTATTGTTTAGGGGATAATGACAAACAATAGTCTGTACATGTTCAATACAGATGCAACCATCCATTTTTTAAAAACTATTTCTATTCTGAAGTGTGTTGAATCCACAGATATAGAACCCATGGATACAGAGGGCCGCCTATATACAAGAATATGAGAGTGCACATGTATCATTGACCTACTGAATAACGTAGCACATTATTAGAATATTTCTTCTAATTCTTAAAACAACCCTGGAAGATAGAAACTATTTCTCTTTTGCTGATATGGAAATCAAGGCTCTAGCTCAAGACTGTACAGTCAAGTGTCAGAAGGGAGAGATAGATTTAACAGTCATATATGTCAGCCACCATGTCCTACAACACTGAGTTATTCTGTGTAAATGGACTTTTCCCACATTGATTCTTGAATTGGAGCATTTGGGGTTAACTGGAGGTAAGAATCATAACCTCTCAGTTTCCAGAAGGAAAACTGATGTGAGATACAGTACTTGCTGTATTGGTCAAAGAGGCTGACTGCTGTAAAAAACAGCTCTCAGCTCAGCATTGTAGCTGTCTATGTTCCTCTCTGCATCCCTTCCCACTTCTAGCATGGTGCCTGATACTCAGGCAGAGAGACAAAAACTGTTAATGCTCCCTAATAGTCATGTGCTACTTTATCTTCCTTAGTCTTCTTTGCAGTTAGATTAATCATATGACTATTTGGGATGATGGAATGACTGAGGTTGTTAAGAATCTGATCTACCTTTCCCACTCACTCTTCCTTCTGTGTGTCAGCCAGAATTGAGGTTGGAGGTAGGGTCTGGGGGGCCTGATAGTTGGCCTCAGCCCACCCAGTTCTCTTACCAGGGTCTTGACTCTGCCACAGGAAAGAATTCAAGGGCAGAGTCACAGTAGAAAGTGAGAAGTTTAATACAACAGATAAGAAATGGAGGTTCCACAGAGAGAGTGTGGCATGCTCTAGAGACTGAGCAGGGCCCATACCAACTCTAACACAAAAGTAAATTCACTACAAACATCAAGTCTGACACAAAGCAATAACAACATACTTAAAGTTCAGCACAAAGTGCAGGCTGGCTCAAGAGAGTGAGCAGCTGCCTGCTAAGGTAACTTCGATACAAAATAAAGTATACACACCTCAGGCAGCAAGTACTGGTTGCCTCCAGGAAAGTGAGCAACAATTCTGTCTTCTGCTGGGATTTGGCTTTTATAGTTTCCCTGTCTAATGAATATTCAATTAAGAGTGTGGTTCCCAGTTATGTAACATTTAGTCTTGCACATGCTCACATAGTCTCTTCCTGGAGCATGTTTATTGTTCAGATCCTATTGCATGCACCAGGCATATTCAAGACTATTCTGTGCTCTCTATTGAGCATGCCCAGCCACTGGATTTGCATAAGCTAGCCTTTGTGGTCTCATTTTCCCTGGGTTGGTGCTGAAAATAGGTCTAACTGGCAAGAGTAACTTTCCTCCAGAGGAGAGCTCAGAGGAGCAGGCCTGAGACCTCAGGGAGTGGCTTGAAACCCAGAGACTGTCCTGAAACCTGAACCTAGGGAAACTGAGTACCTCTTATGACCCCAGAACCACAAGACAGCAGAGCTACAAGATGGAAAACACCTGGGTCTCTGAGGCATTGCTCTGAGGATAACCACTTGGAGAAGAGTTTCCAAGAGAGCCATCCCAACAGGGACATCCACACTGGACTTTGCGTAGGCAGAAAATAAGCTCTTATTGTGTTAGGCCACTGAGATTTGGTTTGTTTGTAACAGCAGCTAAACTGTCTGACCAATACATCAGGTACTGAATAAATACTTGCCAAGTGAGAGACATTCATATGCTTCACATTAAAATAACTTGGGAATTAAAAAAAAAAAATACTGTGGCCCAGGTTGCAGACCAATTAAATCCGAATCTCTAGGGTTGATATCTAGGTATCAGTCTTTTTTTTTTAACCTCCTAAGTGATTCCATCGTATAGACACATTTGAGAACCACTGTGCTTTACCAATGCTAGTCTAAAAATTGTTATCTATGGATTTTGTTAGAAATACAAATTCTTATATCTCCAGACTTATGAAATCAGATTCTCTTATGTTCTAGTAAGCTCTCTGGGAGAGATTCTTAGGTACATTAAAGCTCGAGAAGCACTGTGCTAGACCATTCTGCTCAAGTGATTCTCAAAGTATAGTTCTCTGACTATCACCAGAGTCACCTGGAAGTGCTCTATAAAGGTAGATTTCTGGTCGCTAACCCAGGCCAACTGAATAAAAATCTCATTACAAAGGTGCCTCAATATCTACATTCCTAAAGAATCTGTAAAATTCTTGGTTTATCCGAATTTTCACATTAGTTACCGACACCGTTGTTCTTTCTCTAAAGTCTTCTACTTTTCTACAACTCCTCCTCATCAACCCCAAGTCCCTCTAAATCTTATCCACAAGATTCAGGATGGGAAGGATGGTTATTTTCTATTTTTAACCTTACATGCGGCTTCCTCCTGTACTTGCCTTAAACAGAGAACTCCTTCAGTGTTTTCAAGTCTTTCATAGACCATTAATTATTATTCTCTGGAGCAGAGAAACTTTCAACTTAAATGATGAAAAATGATGTTGGCCAAAAAGAGTCAAATCTGAAATTAGGAATCCTTAAAATGGTTATATACGTCAACCTATAGTTCAACTGATAAAGTTCTCATTTCTACTCATCTTCTCAGGAACAAGATCTACTGTCTGAAGAATGATGCTTGTGGGACCAATTTAGATGAGAAGTGAAAAAACTTAAAAGAGAAATGGGAAAGGAATATACAAAAGCAAGAAGATGATTGAAAGAAGACTGTTAAATCATGTAGGTTCATTGTGTTGGTCTTGGTTTGGGGTATGTGCTCTTGTTATGGCTAAGGTCGTTGCAAGTGTTTAAAGAGAGATTCTATAATAAGCCTTTTTGATCAGAGAGAAACACAATCTCATTCTCTCCAAGTTTCTTTCCCCTCTTTCCCTTGCTCTCTTATTTCTTGAAGTTAACTTATGCTAGACATTGGGAGGGTATTGTTGGTAATTTATATGAATGCTAGAAGAAGCTGACTCTAAAAGTTACAGCCACAGGTAGACTTTGTGCCTGCTACTTTTGCCCCTATTTCTTGCTGCCTTTATTCCTTCCTTTGCTTCTATCTACAGGCACTTGGTGAACACCAGTTCTGAGCTGGAAAACTAGAGGTACAAAATATGAGTAGAGAGGTCTTTGTCCCAGTCCTATGGAAGCTTACCATCTAAGGATTTATATGCATCTAAAGAATTACACACTCCAGGAGGATGAGCTCTGTGCTCATAAGGGGAGCAGGAGAGTCTGGGCTGATAAGGGAGATGAGCAAACTCAGTTCTCTTTTCTGTGAACTGTGAGGCAACACAGAACCAACTCTCTACTTATATTATAATTTTCTCCACTTGACTCCTTTGCAAGTTGGGATGAGGAGTTTGGAGAGGAGGAGTCCTCTATGTTAGGAATTGTCCAGGTGCATCTAGGCAAACCTAAATCAAGTAGAAGAGACCATGGGTGTACACGTTTGGTGGGACAGATCCTTGGGCTCAGCTTCACTTGCAGGTAGTAAAGGAAGCCTTAGTATGCTATATAGAGCATGCTGCACCGTGGGTAGAATATCAGTGGGCTAAAATCCTGATATACACTTGGCCAATGGGCCTACATCCTAGGAAATAGCCCCAAATCTCAGAAGGTAAATGAAGCGCAATGATGGTCACTCAAGCGGTTAGGCAAAGAGGGCCCTAGTCACTCTGTTAGAATTTGGAGCTTTTCAGTCCCTAGAAGAAGGCATGAGAAGAAGGCAGTATAGCATGGTAGCTAGAAGTTTGGAACTTGGAGTCAGGTGGACCTAAATTCAGATCTTCCCTCTGTCGCTTTACCATCTACGTGATGTTGGGCAAATTACTTGATCTATTGGAGCTTCTATTTCCTCCTTCCAGAAACAGTTACACTATATACACATATACACACTTTATAAGGTGGTTGTCAATCATAAATGAGACAATGTCTTGTTTTTCATTTTTCATTTTTATTGATTAAATATATTCATGGGGCAAGAGCTGACTGTTGGCACCTGTGCTCAAGATGTGGTGAGCAAGTCAACGCTATCAGCATGCCCACCAGCTCAAATTGCAATTATTCTCCATGTCCCCCACCAAACCCCTCCCCAGTCTTCCCTCCCTCCTCCTTCTCCCACCCCAGCATCACTAGGTCTGTTCTCTCCCTCTGTTTAACATACTACTATGACCTTTTTCCCTTCCTTCTCTCTTAGCTCCCACTTATGAGTGAGGGCATGAGGTATTTATCCCTCTGTGCTTTGCTTCTTTCACTCAACATAATTTTCTCCAAGCTCATCCATGTAGCTGCAAATGGCAGAATTTCATTCTTTTTTATGGATGGGTAGTATTCCATTGTGTATATATACCACATTTTCCTTATCCAGTCATCTGTAGATGTCCATTAAGGTTGGTTTCATATCTTGGCTATTGTAAATAGAGCTGCAATGAACATGGGAGTCATGTATCCCTTCAACATGATGATTTCCATTCCTTTGGGTATATACCCAGAAGTGAGATTGCTGGATTTTATGGTAGATCTATCTGTAGTTGTTTGAGAGACCTCCATACTGTCTTCCATAGTAGCTGCACTAATTTACAGTCCCACCAACAATGCAGAACAGTTCCCCTTTCTCTGCATCAATGTCAGCATTTGTTATTTTCAGTCTTTTTGATTATAGCCAGTCTAACTGGGGAGAGATAATATCTCAATGTGGTTTTGATTTGCATTTCCCTGATGATTAGTGATGCTGGGCATTTTTTCAAGTACCTGTTGGCCATTTGTATGTCCTTCCCTTGAAAAATGTCTGTTCAGCTCTATTGCACATTTTTTAATTGGGTTATTTGTATTTTTATTGTGTAGTAGTTTGAATTCCTTGTATATGGATATTAATCTGTTGTCAGCTGTATAGTTTGCAAATATTTTCTCCTATTCTGTAGGTTGTCTTTTCACTCTGTTGATTGTTTCCTTTGCTGTGAGGAAGCTTTTTAGTTTGATATAATCCCATTTTTTTTCTTTTGCTGTTTGTGCTTTTGGAGTCTCATTCACAAAGTCTTTTCCCAGTCCTATTTCTTAAAATGTTTACCCTATGTTTTTCTTTAGTACTTTTATAGTTTCAAGTCTTATGCTTATGTCTTTAATTCATTTTGAGTTGATTTTACTATACAGTGAGAGGTTCATATCTAGTTTCATTCTTCTGCATATGGATATCCAATTTTCCCAGCACCATTTATTGCAGAGGTAGTCTTTTCCCAGATGTATGTTCTGTGTTGTTTGTCATAGATCAGTTGGCTGTAAGTCTGTGGGTTGATTTCTGGGTTCTCTATTCTGTTCCATTGTTCCAAGTGTCTTATTTTTATGCCACTACTATGCTGTTTTGTTTACTATAGCTTTGTATAATTTGAAGTCTGGTAGTATTATACCTCCGGCTTTATGCTTTTTTTTGCTCAAGATTGCTTTGGATAATTAGGATCTTTTGTTGTTCCATATGAATGTTAGGATTGTTTTTTCTATTTCTGTGAAGAATATCATTGGTATGTTGATGGGAATTATACTGAATCTGTAGACAGCTTCGGGTAGTATGGACATTTTTACAATGTTGATTCTTCCAATCTAGGAGTGTGCAATGTCTTTCTACCTTTTTTTGTCTTATTTAATTTCTTTCAGTAGTAATTTGTTCTTCTCACTGTAGATTCTTTCACCTCCTTGGTTAAACTGATTCCTAGGTATTTCATTTTTTTTTTGGTGACTATCATAAATGGGCTTATTTTCTTGATTTCTTTGTCTGTTAGTTTGTTTTTGGAGAATAAAAATGCTCCTGATTTTTGAGTGTTGATTTTGTATACTGCAATATTACTGAAATTGTTAATCAGGTCTAAGAACTTTTTGGTAGAGTCTTTAGGTTTTTCTGTATATAGGATCATGCCCTCTGCAAACAGGGACAGTTTGACTCTGTCTTTTCAAATCTGGGTGCCCTTTATTTCTTTCTCTTGCCTGATTGCTCTTGCTAGCACTTCCAACACTATGTTAAATAGGAGTGGTGATAGTGGACATCCTTGTCTTGTTTCTGTTCTTCATCATTCAAGATGATATTGGTGGTATGTTTGTTGCATAGGGCTTTTATTGTGTTGAGATATTTTCCTTCTATATTTAATTTGCTGAGAGAATTTATCATGAAGTGATGTTTAATTTTGTCAAATGCTTTTTCTGTGTCTATTGAGATAATCATATGGTTTTTGTCCTTGATTTTGTTGATGTGGTGTATCACATTTATTGACTTGCATATGCTGAACCATCCTTGTCTCCCTGGGATGAATCCCACTTGATCATGGTGTATAATTCTTTTGATGTGTTGCTGTATTCTGATTGCTAGTATTTTGCTGAGGATTTTTGCATCTATGTTCATCAAAGATATTGGCCTGTAGTTTCTTTTTTTGTTGTATCTTTGTCTGATACTTGTATCAAGATGATGCTTGCCTCATGGAATGAGTTTGGAGAGTGGCCTCTTTCAATTTTTTGGAATAGTTTTGAGAGAATTGATATTAATTCCTCTTTAAAGAATTCAGTAGTAAGACCATTCAGTCCTGGGCTTTTCTTTGTTCCGAGACTGCTGATTACTGCTTCAATTTTGTTGCTTGTTATTGGTCTGTTCAGGTTTTGTTTCTTCTTGGTTCAGTATTGGCAGTTTGTGTCCAGAATGTTAGTGATTTACTCCAGCTTTTCAAAGTTGTTTGCATATAGTTTTTTATAATAATCTCTAATAATTTTTGTATTTTGGGTATTAGTTGTAATGCCTCCTTTTTCATTTCTGATGTTTGTAATTTGGGTCTTCTCTCTCTCTCTTTTTTTTTTGGAGGGGGTAACCTAGCTAAAGTAATGTCTTGACTATTTTGTTTTCCTTCTTGAAAAACCAACTTTTTATTTCATTTATCTTTTTTATTATTCTGGGGGGCCTCTGTTTTGTTTAGTTCTGCTCTGATCTAAATTATTTCTTTTCATCTACTAACTTTGGAATTGGATTGTTCTTGTTTTTCTAGTTCTTTCAGGTATAGGGTTAGGTTGTTTATTTGAAATCTTTCTATTTTTTTGATGTAAGCATTAATTGCAATAAGTTTCCCTCTTAGTACTGCTTTTGTAGTATCCCACAGGTTTTGATAGCTGTGTCTTTATTTTCATTTGTTTCAAGAAATTTTCTGATTTCCTGTTTGTTTAATATCTTCTTGGACTCATAGGTCATTCAGGAGCCTGTTGTTTAATTTTCACATGTTTGTATAGTGTCCTAAGTTTCACTTGCTATTAATTTTTAGTTTTAATCTTTTGTTGTCTGAAAAAATGCTTGGGGTGATTTCAATTTTTTTATATTTGTTGAGGTTTGGTTTGTGACCTAACATGGTCTATCCTAGAGAACATTTCATGTGCTGATGAGAAGAATGTATATTCTGTTGTTGTTGGAAGAAATGTAGATATCTGCCAGGTCTAACTTGTCTAAAGTGTAGTTTAAATCCTGTGTTTCTCTGTTAATTTGTTGCCTGGATGATCTGTCCAGTGCTGAGAGAGGGGTGTTCAGATCTCCCACTATTATAGTATTGAGGTCTATCTCATTCTTTAGGTCTAACAGTGTTTGCTTTATGTATCTGGGTGCTGTGATGTTGGATGCGTATATATTTATGTTTATGTCCTCTTGCTGGATAGATCCCTTTATTATTATATAGAGGCTTTCTTTGTCTGTTTTTATGGTTTTTGGTTTACCTTTCTCCTCTCCTTCTGGAATATCCATGCTTCAAATGTTTGTGTGCTTATGGTTGTCTGCTATCTCTCTTAGACTTTCTTCATTGTTTTAAAATTCTTTTTTCCTTTTTTTTGTCTTCCTGCATTATTTCATAAAGACCATCTTCAAGATCAAAGATTCTTTTTTCTGCTCTTTCTTACCTGTGCTTAAGCTCTCAGTTGTGTTTTTTATTTCACTGAATGAATCCTTCAGTTCCAGGAGTTCTGCTACATTCTTTCTTAAGGTATTAATCTCTTTGTAAATTTCCTCCTTCATGTCCTGGATAGCGTTTTTTTCTTTATTATGTTGTCTAACAATCTCATCATTGAGTTTCCTTAAGATAGTTACTTGGAATTCCTTTACAGTCATTTCAAGAGTTTCCTGTTCTGTAGGGTCTGGTACTTGAAAATCACTATATTCCTTTGATGGTGTCAGATTTTCTTGTTTTTTCATATTTCTACTACCTATGTTGTTTTCTGGTCATCTGGTAGATCAGTTGCTGCTTCTATTACTCTGGAGTGGACTTTGAGGAGGAAGACTTCCTTCTCTTTTCCAGGCTCCTCTCATGACTCTCCTTGTATCAATGCAGTTGAATATGTGGCAGGCCACCTGCATAGTGGTCATGGTTGCTACTTTGGCAAATAGTTATACTTGCAGCAGTGGAAGCTGTGGTGGTAGCTGTAGTGGACCACCTCTTTGTAACAGGTGCAGGGCCTCCTGGTCACAGTGGGCAGGCTGCACTTAGTCCTGCCTTGTTGGTGGGCAAGGGCAGGCTTCCTGGGGCTTTCTCCCTGCCTGTGCATCCCAAGTCACAGCAGGTGGGCAGCATGCTGGGTCCTGTCTTGTTGACAGGTGGTGGGTAGGCTTCCTGGGTGCCTTTTCCCTGCCTGTGCATTCCTGGTCATGGGGGCAGGTGATGCACTGGGTCCTGCCTTGTTGGCAGGTGGCAGGCAGGCTTCCCAGGGGCTTTTTCCAAGACAGTGTCTTTAAAGTACTTAGCTGAGTCCCCGGCATAGGATGAAAAAACAGTTATCACTATTATTCTTAATGACTGTCACAATCTTTGATGTGTAAAAATGGGGATCGGGGTAGGGAGAAAATATGTCTGGGCTACTCTGTAGGTTATAAAAACAAAAAAAATCAGAGGCCCAATTTTTCATAATGGGTGGAACCACTACACACAAATGAGGCAGAAATTGTTACTTTAAACAGGAATCCAATCAGGGGCATGGTGGCAGCTAGGGTAGCTTTTTGCTGTCCACGGCAGTGTGATTGAGGCCACTGATACATCCTGCTTGAGGGAATTGCTGAGACTTAGTGAGCTACCGTGGAAGTGCACAGGGCTTGGAAATAGTTTTCTTTATTAAATTTTATTTATTTATTTTCATTGAAACATAATTAATTATACGTATTTGTGGGGTACAGCATTGACTGTCAGTATTTGTGTACAATATGTGAAGAAACTGTAGTTTCTTTCCAAATAATTCCAAGAACAGATCTATCATGCATTTGTGCACCCCCAAAATTAAAAATGAAGTTATTAAATATAATAGTTTTGTTTTGGTTTTCTAAGTTAATTTTGACAAAGTCTTTCTCTCTTTCATTCTTAGGCTCAGTGACCCAGGAACAGTTCTTTTCAAATAGAAATTTTAGTTTGTCTCACTTAGCCATTAAATTGAAACAATTAAATAAATCTTACTTTTAATAACTTAATGAGGAAGAAGTTTTAAACAGAATTAGGTTGCTTTTTCTTTAAATTTGGAGATAATGTTACCAATAGGGGATAAGAATAATAATAAAGATGGACACCAGGCACTTAAGAAACTCACATAAACATGAAGTATGATGCTTATAAAGGCACAGAATATCCACAAATAGGAGGGCCAGAAAGTGTGGGGGAGGGAGAGGGAAGTGAAAATCAGTGTCTAATGGCTTCAGGTTACAGTCCTGATGTCAACGACTGTAGTTTGAAGCAAATGTCCCAATGTGCTGCCCATGGGATGGAATACTGACCCAACTCTCAAGGCCTAAAGGAAGTGGTGGATTGCCAAGGCTCACCAAGTTGAGGTTCTCTGTGTTACTAGACATATTAGTCAGGGTACTCCAGAGAAACAGAACCAACAGGAGATATCTATAGTAGGTATAGATATAGATGACATGGACACAGACATAGATACAGGCACAGACATACACACAGATGGGGAGATTTACTATGGGAATTTGCTCAGGTGATGACAGAGACTGAGAAGTCCCACAATCTGCCATCTACAAACTAAGAAAGAAAGCTGATGGTGTAATTAAATCCCTGTCTGAAGGCCTGAGAACCAGGAGCTCCAATGTCTGAGGGCAAGAGGAAATGGATGTCCCAGCTCAAGAAAAGAGAAAGTGAGTTAAGCCTTCCTCTGTCTTTTGTTCTATTCAGCATCTCAATGCGTTGAGTGATGCCTGCCCACGTGGGTGAGGATAGGTCTCCTTTACTCAGTCTACCGATTCAAGTGCTAATCTCTTCCAGAAACATCCTCACAGACATTCTCAGAAATAATGTTTTACCCCTTATCAAGGCATCTTGTAGCTCAGTTAACACATAACAATTAGCCATCACACTGGAGTTTGATTTTCTAAAAGATCACTGACTCAGTGCAAACATTTTGCAACTCTTTTATATGTTATGCTGCAGTTTCTCCATCTATAAAAAGGAAAAATTTGCCAGCCATCATATTGAATCTTTGCGGATGCTGAGTATGTTAATTCCATAGCCACATCTCTTTTACAATGTTGGTGTTAAGTATTTATATTATTCAGTCCTGAGCATTTCTTTTATTTTTTGCCTGGCATGTATTTTCTTAAAATTATGGCATAGCCCTTGACTGTGTCTTAGAATATTATGTGTGGTGTGTTCATGTAGCATCTCCTTTATCTGTTTCTTATTCTTATTTTTGTAGGTTAATCTAAACCCTATCTTTCCAGCATTTACCTTTTGGACTCTTACGATCTGAGATAAATTTAGGGGCATCCTCTTCAAATCAACCAGAGACATGATCAGAGCTGGCTGAGACCCTCAGCCTTTCAAAAGAGTTTTAAAAGTATTTGAATAACTCTGCCAAAATTTGTTCTTAATTATCTATTTTTACCATGTGAGGTTTACTTTCTTTTGCAAATTTTGACAACAACAAAGTGGGTGTGCACATTTAAAGAATATTTTGACTTAAATGTCTATTGCAATCATTGCTCATTAATAGTTCGTATGAAGAAGTTGGACAATTTAGGGGAAGGTTTGAAAAAATTTTTTAATCTTTCCTTGACCACAAATACTGCTGGCTGATATGTTTGTTTATGCTTCAGCCTGCTTTATTGTTTAGATTAATCTATTTTCATTCTTGTTTATTTATTTTTAAATATCGAGTCCTGTCTTCTTTCTTATTCAGTTTTAATCAAGGACTCTTTTCTTGAAATAGTTTCCCAAATAGAAAAAGTCCTTCAACTTGATTAGCAAGAATTTAAAATAGTGAGCTGAAATTAAACATTCACTCTCAAACTTGAGTTTAATTAAATTTTCTTTCTTATTTACAGATTTTGTATATTTTTAGCTTCTTATGAAATTTTCATCAGTAAGACTATTTTTCCTTTTCTCCAGGGCCTGTACTTTTACCTTTCCTGTTTATCTGAATGTGAAGTTTTTTGCTTTGCATCAACAGTATTTTACTTTCTTTGCTTGTGTTCCTCTCAGACATCCTTCATTTTAGCCCTCATAATACATAAACCAACTTTTACTACATTTCCTATCATGACTTAGCTAATTTTTTTACCATTTTGACTCCTACCTGTGGCATGTATAATATGACTGCTTGACATTTTTCATTCTATCTCCAGTGGATTATACATATAAATGAAAGTCCGGATTTGAGGGTTTTTTTTCTGTTGTTGTTAGAATACACATAAGCTTTGTAAAAATTCTGGTATGTTTTAAATGTGGTTTCCAGACTGTTAGAAATGAGTTTCTTTCAGCCTGTTCAGATTAAATTAGTTTTTACTGACTCCTTGTTTCAGACTGAATTTTCTTTTAATAAAACATCAAATGAAACTAGAAATACAAACCAATTATTCTCTGTAAGGGAAAACAATAGAATTATAAAAATGTAGCCATCAAGATGTCAGTTAGATACGTTTGGGGAGATTGGGGGCAAGGAGTAATAGTTCCCCTTTCCATTTCCCTGTAAAAAAGCTCAGCCAATAACAACAGCAAAATGTTACATATATTTTTAAATGAATTTTAATAGGAGTTACTGGAAATTGAGCATTCAAAACTCTAATCAAATTCTCGATACATTTAGATTTGTTAGATCCTTCCTTCCAAATCCATAACTTTTATTTTGGGAGTAATTTGGTTACCACTGTTGGAAATTGAGTCTGTTGGAAAGTGAAGTCCTACTGTAGAGACCCAATTGCTCATCTTTTTAATGCCACTAATATGAAATTACAAGACTATCTATAGAATCATGGAGACATAAAAAATAGATGACAGGATTACAAGTGGTACACTAGAAATGAGCTAAAAATAACATTTAATCAGAGCTACTCAAATATTCATCTCAGTTAGGCTGCTCATCCAGTCGGGACTCACTCCAGTCTTTAAAAACAATTTATGGTGGAAGTTACAAGCATCTGAAGATACACTAATCCTCAAACCTACTCCTCTTGCAGTCTTCATTTCATCAATTGTCACCACCACTCTTCCAGTTGTTCTTGCCAAAATTCTTGACATAATCCTGGAATCTACTTATACCTGATACCTACTCTGTTAACAAATCCTGTTTCTTCTACCATCAGTATATATCTAGAATCCTCTTATACTTAACTTTCCCCACTACTCAGGAAGGTTAGTCTGAATTATCACCATCTTTTTCTGGGATATTTGCAATAACTTCCTTACTGCTGTCCCAGCTTTGACATTTGCCCCACATCTTCAAACCAGAAACTAGAGCAATGTGGTTAAAAATAATCCAGGTCTATTGTAAAGAGTGCTGCGATGAACATCATCAGATGAGTGGATACGGAAAATGTGGTACATCTACACAATGGAATACTACTCAGCTATAAAAACGAATGAAATACTGCCATTTGCAACAACATGGATGGACCTCGAGAGAATTACATTAAGTGAAACAAGTCAGGCACAGAAAGAGAAATACCACATGTTCTCACTTATTGGTGGGAGCTAAAAATTAATATATAAATTCACACACACACACACACACACACACACAAAACCGGGGGGGGGGGGAAGAAGATATAACAACCACAATTACTTGAAGTTGATACGACAAGCAAACAGAAAGGACATTGTTGGGGGGGAGGGGGGAGGGAGAAGAGAGGGAGGTTTTGGTGATGGGGAGCAATAATCAGCCACAATGTATATCGACAAAATAAAATTAAAATAAAATAAAATAAAATAAAAAAATTTTTAAAAAAATAATAATCCAGGTCATGTCTTTTCCCCCTAATTCACTGTGCTCCAAGCACTCTGGCCTCCTTGCTGTTCCTTTAACATGTCCAGCATGCTCCACCCCAGGACCTGGGCGCCACTGCTGTTCTCTCAGCTTAGACAGCTCTTCTGCCCGGTGTTGGCAAAACTTCTTCACTCAATTCCTTTAGTTCTCTACTCAAATATCACTTATTCCGAGTCCTCCATGAGTCGATCCAAAGAGTCACCCTCATCACCTCACTCACTATCTCCCATACTCAACTTGATGTTTTTTTCATGGAACCTATCTCCTCCTAATATCTCATATATTCATTCATTGGCTATGTTCCCTACCCCACATCTCTCCCCCGCCATTAAAATACAAGCTTCATGACTATGTTTACTGGTATGTTTCCAGCATTTATTTATTTGTATTATCTTTTAATTTTATTGTTCCACCGCCTTTTTTTAAAATATATTTTTTCTGTTAAATCTTTCCAGCATTTGAAACAGAGCCTAGACTAGTAAAAGAAATTATTGAACTAACCTATCACCTATAACACTGATATATAATTGTTTATTTTAGGAGTTTAGGTTTTCATGAATCAGATTCTCTAAGTAAACTGGCTATTGAAATCTGTTTAAGAAATCAGCAAAATGGTGAATACGTTGTGTTATATATTTGGGTCATATTTTTTAGACATCTTAAATAAAAGAAATAGTGATAGTATCAGAGTACCAGGAGTTTAAGAGGAATGAACAATAATTATTTCTATCACTTTGTTGAGTGATTGTTATATTTTTGTATTTTTAATATTTTATCTCTTTCATTCCTCATAAGAATTTATATATATATATATATATATAAAATGTATGTGTGGGTGTGTTATTTTGTAATATATACAATATATTTATAATCTCATTTCATATGTGGGAAAAGCAAGGGGTTAAATAACTTGCTCTGAGTCACACATTTGGGATAGAACCAGATTTATCCAATTTCCAAATTTCTTACCTGTTCTACTGTTACTCTGTCACCTAAGAGAAATCACAATATTACTCATGAATTTCAAGGATATTTCCTTTATTCCTAGTACTTATTTCTGAAAGTGATTTTTTTTTTGAAATAAGTGAACCATACTCTTCTCAACAGCGTATTGCTGTTTGTCTGAGATCTGACAGTTCTATTCTGTTCTGTCAGTAATATATTGTTGTGGTCAAAACCCAAATACTACATGTGCCTTGGGTTCCACAATGAGAAAAGGCTATTAATTCTATTAGTTAGCTCTTACTGTGTAACAAACCACCCAAAACTTACTGGCTTAAAACATCAAGCATTTATTAATGTAGCTCACATCTCTTTGGGTCAGCTGGGTGTCAACTGATCCAGGCCTATCTAGGCTGAAGTCACTTTTCATCTGCAGGTCAATTGTGCTCTTGGCTCTAGACTGGACTTAGTTAGGTCAATTCTGCTCCATGTGTTTCTCATCCTCCAGGCATGTCCCTCTCATACCAATGGCAGATGTGTAAGAAGGCAAGCAGGGATATTTTTGTAAGACTATGTAAGTATTTGCTGTTTATTGCCATTATATTAGAATAATGCCCTTTGGTTTACCAGTAGATTTCATTTGGAAGAATGGCTCTGAGCAAAATAGCAGCAGGCTGTGGCCTGAGTGAGTGGGGGCCACCAATGCCACCACATGCTGGGTGGCCAAGGAGCTTTAAGATGTTGTTTTCTCATCTGTGCTGTATTGTACTTACCTTTAGATATTTTTAAACCTTAAATAATAGTTTTTATACATGACAGCCTCATGCTGTGATGATGTAAAAGTTTTGAGAAACAAAAGAAAACTTGTACTTACAAAATATGTGATATGATCCAAAGAAGAGGATGGAAAAGAAAGGACTCAAGACAGAAAAGGAGATTGCGCTAGGCAGGGAGAAAAGTTTGGAGTGAAAGTTTAGAGAAATGTAAGCTGTCAGCTTTCTCTTCACATCTCCCTGGAATCTCAGGGAGGGATTGGGGACTTTGTGTTTCATATCTAGCTTCAACCCATTGCCTCTAATTCTTTTTGTAGTCAACTCTCCTATGATCGCATTTTTCTACTGATAACTGACTACTACCATCCATTTTTTGTTTGTTTGTTTGTTTTTCTATTCAAATACAACCTTTTTTCTCAATATAAGTAGCCATATCTTTTTCTTAACTAGTCTTTGATTTTATTAGCTGTATGGTATTCATTTTTTGGCCTACATGTCTTGAATTTAACGATGCATTTAATGGAGGACCCAATAACTCTTGGTGCCAGTGGTTTGTTTATGTTCGTTTATGGTTGTCTCAATTGTCAATTTATGGTTACCACTGACCCTGGACGAAGACATACCATTGAATTCCCTGGGTTCTGAACATGCTTCTTCCTGATCCAATAAGATAGTAGCACCTCCAACTCCTCATGGTAACTAGGGTCAATCACCTTGCCAAAGTGACAGTTCCTTATTTATCAGCTTGTCCACGAGCATGAGGAGACCCAAGTGGCCAGAGGGTCAACATAGCATCACGTTAAATGAAACCCCTGCATTGTTCTTTGTTGGAAAAATTTCCTTCTGGGAACTTGGATTTCTAATCCAGTAGAACCTAAAACTGTGAAGAGATAAAGAAATAATTCTACAAAGCCTCACATTTCCTTGCCTCACACATGATCAAATCTTGTTCCTTCCAGGTCCCTTACAGATCAGAGGAGCTATTTGCCACTGTCCCAGATTATCAGATATCTGTACTTTAAGCAACTTTTTCTGCCATAAAAAATGAACGATCAACTGTACTGCTCGCATCCCTGCCCACTGGGAGAACTCCCTTTCATCACCGTCCTTCAGGGCTATCCAAGAGTGTCCATCTAAGGTCATTGGGCATCCAGGCAATAGTATTGTTCTTCCTGAGGAAGCTAGTTTTAAGGAATCACCCGTAGGTTAAAACTGAAGCAGTGGCTTCAGTGCAATGCAGGTAAGTGACATAGAAGTCTGTTTTTGCAACTTACTTATGCCTTCTTGGTCTGCTCATGCCATGTCCCATCAGACAATGGGCTGCTGCTGTGCTCACCTGAACACAAAACTTACTAGATCTGATTATCCTCAAGTCATGATGGGCAGCTCCAATTGCACAGTCACTTAGTGTCAAATGGTCAGGACTCAGTCTCCACCAGGGTCTAGAATGATACCAGGACCTGGTCTTAAAATGGAAAATGGAAAATAATTCTCTACTGCTGACAGCAGGACCTGTGACAGAACCCGTGGTGTCTGCTTGACATTTGCATCAGGGCTTGTCAGAGACTCCATACAACATACGAATCTACCATATATACCTCTTGCACCATCAGTTTGCTGGATCAATATGTTTAGTGGCAGAACAGCTTGCACTACAGATAGGATCACTTATTCAGACCTCTCTTGCTCTTGGCCATGCTCAGCCCTGGAAGCTTTTTGAGTCATCTGATGAATGTTTCTCCATGGCTTTTCGTATCAGAATAGCTCTACTCTAGAGGTCAGGGAACCATCCTGGGATTCTATCTGGTGCTAAGAATATTCATTCCAACTATGCACCTAGAGACTAGGCAGATACATTTAGGTTGGATCCAATTATGACCCATACAATTCCAGTGCCATTGCTACTGCCAAAGCCAATGTTTTACCTTCTGCTCCTCAACCTAACTCACCTCTTTTGAACATTTTACAGTGTTGATGCTGCAGCATGCCAGGGGTTACCATCAACAAAAGAAGCATTATCACTATCTGGCCAGGGAGTGAAACTGTTTCTGAATTTCACCCTGATTGTCTAATTTCCAGGGCACTCCTTGTAACAGTGGTCTTAGCCTAAGTTCCTCCAAAAAGCAGAGCCTGAGAAAAGGTTTGTGTGCAGTTGGTTTATTTTGGGAAGTAGAAGTGATCTTTTGGAATAGAGTTGGAGAATGAATTGAATAAAATAGGGAAGAAGGGAAAACCAATCTAAGAGTATTCTACCAAGCTGATCACCACTGTGGGCACCTGAGCCTTGATCTCACAAGGACCTTCTGAGGAGCAGTGGAGCACACGGCAGCACCATCTGTCAGAAAGACTGATAGGTTTAAAAAGTGATTTATGTGTTTTAAATTTTTTTAAAATTTTTATTTTTAAAGCATTTGACAAAATTCAATAGTCTTTCATGATAAAGTCTCTCAGCAAATTTGGTATCGAGGGAAGGTATCTCAACATAATAAAAGCCATATATGATAAACCCACTGCCGATATCATCCTGAATGGGGAAAAGCTGAAAGCTTTCCCCTTAAGATCAGGAAAAAGACAAAGATGTGCACTCTCTCCACTCCTTTTTAAACATAGTATTGGAAGTACTTGCCAGAGCAATTAGACAAGAGAAAGAAATAAAAGGCATCCAAATAGATAAAGAAGAAATCAAATTGTCCCTGTTCACAGATGACATGATTCTATATATAGAAAACCAAAGAGACTCTACCAAAGAACTCTTAGAGCTGATAAATGAATTCAGTAAGGTTGCAGGATACAAAATCAACGTACAAAAATCAGTAGCATTTTTATACACCAACAACAAACTAGAAGAAAAAGAGATCAAGAAAGTAAGCCCGTTTACAATAGTCTCCAAAAAAATAAAATACCTAGGAATAAATCTAACCGAAGAGGTGAAAGATCTCTACAATGAGAACTACAAATCATTTCTGAAAGAAATTAAAGAAGACACTAAGAGATGGAAAGACATTCCTTGTTCATGGATTGGAAGAATCAATGTAGTAAAAATGTCCATACTACCCAAAGCTATCTACAGATTCAATGCGATTCCTATCAAAATATCAATGACATTCTTCACAGAAATAGAAAAAGCAATCCTAACATTCATATGGAACAACAAAAGACCCCGAATAGCCAAAATTGGCTTTATTTTTTTAAAGCAGGTTTAGATTCACAACAAAATTGAATGGCAGGTACAGAGATTTTCCATATACTCTCTGCTCTGACAAATGCACAGCCTCCCCAATTATCAACATCCGTCTCCAGAGTGGTACATTTGTTACAACTGATAAACTTACATTGACACACCAATAGCACCGTAAGTCTGTAGATTACATTAGGGCTCACTCTTGGTGTTGTACATTCTATGGGTTTGGACAAGTGTGTAATGATATGGGTCCACCATTACAGTACCGTATGGAATAGTTTTACTACCCTGAAAATCCTCTGTGCTCTGCCTATTCATCCTTCCCTTGACCCTAACCCCTGGCAACCAATGATTTCTTTACTGTCTCCATAGTTTTGCCTTTTCCAGAATGTCATACAGTTAAAGTGATTCCTGTTTTAAAGAGCAAATGTTGTGAACAGGATGAAGACATATGAGTATGGCTTGAATAACAGTATTCCTAGTGTACTTGCAGTGATCTGAAAGAGTGATATTGACCTTGAAGAAGGTAACCAGCGGCAGGCCTTAAGACTTTGCAATATCAAAATGTTCCGTAATGATATGTCTAAAATTATAATATGTATATTTATCTAAATTGGTTACTGACTAGGATGGATGACTGAATCATGAATTTCAATCAGGAAAATCCAGCCTTCCACATTTCTCACTGTTCTTTATTCCCCTCATCTCTCTGCCTGTTCTTACGTTCTAGAGAAACACTATCCAATAGAAAAATTACATGAGACACATAAGTCCTTTCAAATTTTCTAGTAGCCATGTTTAAAAAAAAGTAAAAAGAAACATATGGAATTAATTTTAATGTGATTTACTTAATTCAAATATATCCAAAATGTGATGATTTCAATATGTAACCAATACAAATGTTATTAATGATACATTTTCCATCCTTTTCTTACTATATCTTCAAAGTCTGGTGTGTATTTTACACTTATAGCACTTCTAAATTTAGACAAGCTGCATTTCAAGTGCTTAATAGTCATTTCTGGCTAGTGGAGAACATATTGGCACAGTCTAGAATGTCCTTTATCTGTTCTTGGCCTTTGTCTGTTCTGTGGTTAATTTCTATTCATCTTCAAGGAATATGTCAAATATCACCTCTTCTGAGAAGGCTTTATATTAGCCTTGCCTTTTTATATCCCTTTCTAACAACTACAGCAGATTTCTAACAACTACAGCAGCAAAACTTTGTGTGTCCTTGCTATATGTTATCAACGTACTTATACCAATCATGGCACTTATCCCAAATTCTGATTCTTTGTTAGCCCCTTATCATTACTACTACCAGACTGTGAGTGTCCAGAGAGCAACAATTGTGTCTTTCATCTCGATAGCCAGAATCTCACTAATTTTTAAAATTAAACGATTAAGTGGAGTTAGTATAACAAAGTGAATTTTATACATATAAATACAATGAGACTGTGTTCTCAAAACCAGCCTCATAAAGACAGGATAGAAGGAATGTGGTTTAGAAGCAGTATGCTTGAACAATATTTAAGGATCTTAGATTTAATGATTAGTTCAATAGGAGCAAATTTTAGTATTTTACTATTCAAAATATGGATGTCCACTGTTTGCAGTAATAAATGTAGTGGACAATGGAAAAAGAGAGGAGCTAGACTTTCCTTTCAACTGGTCAGACCACATATGAGACAATACTTTTGGTGATTCCATTTTGGGAAGTCTATAAACAAACTGGAATGGAAGAGAAGACATAAAAACAAGTCATGTGAACAATGGGTTTAGGAACTGGAGATGCTTATAACAGAGACGAGAATGATCCAGGAAGGTGGCATTCCTTCCAAATACTTGAAGGACTGTCACATAAAAAATGGATTAGACTTGTTGGCTTCTAAGAAATAAAAATCAGATTTACTAATGTAAGCTATAAAGACTCAGATTTCACCCTTATATAAGCAAATAACTTTTATGACAGAGTCTAAAATGATGCCTGAACATCTAAGAGGTACATTAAAATGTTTGAATGAATGAATAAATAAAGTGAAGTGAGAATTGACCCCCTTGGCAAGTAGGGGACTTCTTTTTCTGCGAGGTATTCAAGTACACGCTGGCTAACAACTAGGAAATGTGGTAATGGGGACAGACAGTGAGACTAGATGCACTCTATGCTTCCTTCTAAACCATGTATTTTTCTTTTCAATCATTCTATTCACGTTAAAGACAAAGAGCATTACTTTTACACAAGTCAGTGTTGACAGTGTACATAGCTAGTTGTGTATCAGTCACAAGAAACTCTCCAACCAAAACAATCATGTCATTTCCCCTCCAGTAATTCTCACTAGGTTTCTGCTTTTGGAAGACTCAGTTGGTTAAAGAAAGTTTATAATCAGTGTTTTCAGAATACATTTCAGGGCATGAAACAAACTTCACATCAACAATGCATTATTATTCATTTATTTTTATCTACTAGTCATAGAACTCAGGTGCCCAGAAGAATTTCTTAGGCATTTTAACATAAAACCTCTGCCTCTGAAAGCTTTCAGTCTAGAAGACAACCGCAAAACAGGAAACCCGAACTGAGCGTTACTACCAAAAGATGAATGGGCATCTTTGATTCCTTAATGTGTGACCTCTTCGAGACAATTACACTTTATTATTCAGAAAGCTTCATCTAAAAAGCAGATCAGGATATGATTTTGTCTTCTAAAAAATAAAATAATTGGTATCACTAAGTTGCTTCAAATACATGGAATTAGCTCTGAGAATTATGAGTGTTTCCTTTTGCCTTCATCACTATTATAATCAATCAGCAACTTTGAGCACTTCTTATGTTCCAGGCTCAGGGGATATACAGATGATTAAGGTATTGTTCTTGCCATAAATACACCTTACATCTGGGAAAGGCAAAATATACTAACATGAAAAGCTGATTAGACACCAGCCATAATGCTCATGAAAAGAATATAAATTTTAGTTTCAGATAGACCTCAGTTTGAAACTCAACTCTACCACTTATTTGACCGTGGTTAGTTTTCCTAAAATTTTCTGAGTCCTTGTTTCACTGGTAATATGATGCTACCTTACTAGCATAGTTGTTAAAAGATTTGAGTAAGATCCACTAGGGAAGACAAAATACAAAAATACAAAGTATTGTTTTAGGTGCCAAATGGGTAGACTAGAACAGAGGTTAGCAAACTTTTTATAAGGAGTCAGGTAGTAAATATTTCAGGCTTTCCAAGCTAGATGATCTTTATCTCAACTACTTACCGTTGCTGTTGAAACACAAAGGCAGCCATAGACAATATATAAATGAATGAGCATGGCTGAATTCTAATGAAATTTTATCTGTGAAAACAGGTGGGCAGGTCTGTAATTTACTGACCCCTGTTCTAGACAGTAAGGGCTCTGAAAGTTAAGAAGAGAGAATGATTATCAAAGAACTGGGGGGCTGTCTTCAAAGAGAGGAGGGAATGGGGCTGGCCCCGTGGCTCACTCTGGAGAGTGCCGTGCTGGGAGCGCAGTAGCGCTCCCGCATCAGGTTTGGATCCTATATAGGGATGGCTGGTGTGCTCACTGGCTGAGTGTGGTGCGGACGACACCAAGCCAAGGGTTGCGATCCCCTTACTGGTCACATACAAAAAAAAAGAAACAGAGGAGGGAATGTTTTCCTGTTTGTTTATTCTGGATTTTATTTTTTGCCCAAGTTAAACAGTTACAAAGTATAAAGAGTGAACATATTCAGCAAGATTTACAAAAAAAATTCAGCTACCCCCATCCCTTGTTGGAGAGCCAATTGTTTTAAACTCTTTTAGCCGATTCTTTTAGTATTAAACTCCAAATCTCTAAATGACATAGGGATATATTGCTGCAAATGGATTTTTCAGTTGCAGGTACTACCTACTGACTTTCCACAGTGGAAGGTGAAGATTCTGCATCTCCCCTTAACCCCCCAACTCCCACCACATAAGCACACTTGCTGTCAATCACTCTGCCTCCCAGAATACTTAAATCATAATTTTGGTTAGATCAATATTTAGTATTTACATATTATAACTATGTGTATGATTCAGCCTTGGATCATATAGTAAACTATGGTTACTTAACATTTTTTGTGTAACATTTTGTTTGTCTTTTATTTAATGCTTTTTTCTTGTCTTTTTCTTAGTATCATTTGTAGTGTACTTATCACTAATTCATTCTCAACCTCTTTGGCCGTTGGCTCATTATCTTCATAAAATGTTCGCATGCATTGGATGCTCTAACGATTTCTTCACCCTGAAGAATGACCTCTAGAGCAGTAGTTCTCAAGCTTGTACATTCATCAGAATTACTTGGAGGGCTCCTCATAACAGATTCCTTGGGCCCAATCCCAAAGATTCAGGTGTTTTGCGGTGGGGCCGGAGAATTAGCATTTGTAACCAATCTCCAGGTGATACTGATGTTGGTCCCTTCACCACACGTTGAGAGGCACTGGGAAGCCCAAGCCAAGAGTCTTTATCCTGCTGCAGTCTGGACTGGATGCTTTCCACATCGGATATAGCCACCAACCCTGAAGCTGCCATTGACCATCATGTCGAGGGTTGCCATGGCTTCTCTCCAGTGCTGCAACTGAGAAATCCAAAACCATTCTGAACCCTGATCTCTCGTATGTAACCTTCAGATAACAATGCCCAGCATATAAATTAGCTTATAATATTAGTATATTCTACCTTTCCTATATGTGACCTTGTTTTAGAGAAAGAACAATGTCTTACTCATCTTTATATTTCCCATGTCTGGCACACAGAAGCACTTTGAACAAAGTGCTTGGCTGATAATTTTCTCCATAGATTTTTATAAAATATCTCTGTTCTCAGTAGTCTGAGGATAGGGTCTGTTAACAAGTACCTCCATGTTTAGAGAACAGATTTGCTTAATTTTTCATCTTCTTTCTGATCCACAAAACTTCCTTATTCAAATTTACCCATATGTATTTTCTTCTTTAAAATTTCCTTCTGTGTGTACTTAATTGTTGGGCATATATGTAGTTGGTATGTATTTATTGATTGTTTTGATAGATCTGTATCTTTAAGAGCCCTGGTCCCATACCTCCTATCCTACAGGAGACTCCTATAAGGAGGTCATTTTCTCCTAAGAGATGGGTTCCAAGTTTGTATGGAATTGGTATGGGAAATAAAATCTCCACCCTTACTAACTGCATGCACTATAAATGCCACAGTTTCTGGCCAGATATAATTCCCCTCCCTGCTACATGGACACTGAATCCTGTTCTAACTGAAGCAAAACTTCACAAGTTATCAATTTCCCATGCCGAACATAATTGTCTTCTGGAAACTATACAGTGAGATGTTATACTCACCTTGCATTTTACACAAAAATAAATAAATAAATAAAAATGGTATTAAATAATTTATTTTTTCCTATAACTTAATTAATGCAAAGAACCACATGGATTACTGTGAGTCTCATGAAGGGGTTCTGTGTTTTATCCATTCACATCAATCTCAAAGTTTTCTGTCACATCCAAATTCATACCCATAATAAAAAAGCATCAGCAGTAGACTAATTGTATACAACATCAACTTAAAGATATCATCTAGGAAATAAGTCACTATACTTGCTTTCCTTTTCATGTGTAGCATATGGAGCATGTCAAGCCCACTTTGCATATAGGGTGATAAAGTCTTACACACCTAACAGCGAGGAAGAGGACCTGTATTCAGGAGATAACTGAAGCAAGCAAACAATAAACGTGGTGATAGAACTGCGATTACTTTCCTCAAATGGAAGATAAATCTATGAATGCAAATGTCATATGTTGGATAAGTGGACAATCATTTCATCGTTCATCACTGCCAATCCCTTCCATCTTATCTGGATTGTATTGCAGCTGAATACATCTTATGAGTTATATAGTGGTTTCTTAAAGATGAAATTATGTGTTGCAACAGGCCAAATGTGTTTGCTGTAGGACCATCTGTCTCAGTAGCTCTTGTTCACACACTAGCTATTTTTTCATATTTAAAGATATTTATTTCATATAAATACCCCAGAGCACAAATAACAGACAGGAATATTTTAGACAAACCCATGACATATATCAAAGTATTAAAAAAGAGAATCAAACAAGGGGCAGTAACTCTCTGCTGGGTGTCCATAATAGATTTTCCACATCACTTACCCAATATTTAATGAATGGCAATCAGAGTTTTCAGTTCCCTTAAATCAAGGTGTTGGCATAATAAAGTGGAGATAAATCTGAATGTGACATTCTTTCCAATAGGGCAACATACTTTGCCTTAGAAAGTGTGAAATCCCAAACCTGTCCAAATTTCATCCAAATAAGGACTGAAAACACAGAATCACAGAGTATCAGAATTGAAAGGGACCTCAGAGTTCATTGCATATAAATCTCCTTTTAATGTTTGAAACCTCTTTGACGCACCGAGACATGATTTTCCAAATTTTTGGTTAAATATTTCTTGTGGTGCGTGGGGCTTCCCTGAGACTGTGCTATGCCATGTTTATGCTATGTTTGACCCTTTGATCATCATTTGTGTCATCTGTGTCTATCAAATGCTTACAACATCCCAGGGATTGTTCTGAGAACTGGGACCCATATGGTCCCTGTACCATTCTGTATCCTTCACTTACAAGTACCAAAACCCAATTCAACACCCTAAATACATTATTCATCAAAGCGGGGGATTTTTAAAAATCTCATATTAGTGAAAAATCAGAGGTATATCTAATTTTGGATGCAACTGAATTCAGGAGCTCAAATGACTTCATCAGAATGAGGTTTTTCTCCATTTCTTTTCTCTCTTTTCCTCTGTGTTGGCCTCATGCTCAGACAGGTTCTCCACCCTGTAGTGGTAAAATTTCTGACATAGGCCCTGGTTACATGCTGTCTGTCTTCCTGTATCTTCTCCAGTCTACCATCTAAAACCAGCGTAAGGATAATTCTGTCTTTAGATGACAAACTTCAACGATGTCTCCCCTTGAGACTTTTTTTCTTCAAAGTGATTTCTCTATTCTTTCCATCTGTCCATAGAGATTGTATAGCCCTTTATCACTAGTACTTACTAAACATTTCTTGCGCGGACAAGTGAATGAATGAATGAACAGACAAATTTGCCCAAGCTAGTGTATGAAGATTCTAAAGGTCAAATTAAATTTTGCATAACTCCAAAGTTCATGCTCTTATTACTCCCCACAATGCCACTACTCTGTATATAATTAGTTATGTGACAGACAAGCAAAAAACCACAGCAACAAATCACACTGCAGTGTGTCATTGGCTGTAATAGACTGCAGAGCAAAGTTTGTGAGCGCCTTTACTTGAAGGACTCTCTTAAATCCTTCAGAAGTTTTCTGTCCAGAGTCTGTCATTTACTACATACTGGTACCAGGCTGTGTTGAACGAATTTAAAGGCAAATTGAAAATAAATTGCTTACAAAGTTACATTATCACCAGTTATTTATGCTTTAAAAAATTGTATCCTTTATGAAATAGGAGAACTAATGCTATAATGCAGACAATTGTACCTTTTTACTAATGGTCTTGTTTATTTCATCTGATTTCCTTTTTTTAAAATAATAAAATGTATTGAAATTATAGCAGGTACTGGAGCTATGTCATAAAACCCACAGCCCTTCCCTTAAAGAGTAGCATGAATGAGGTGAACAGAGAGTCCATCGTGTGGCGGTGCTGTGAATAAGGAACAAATTACTAGGGGGCCCCTCACTCAGTCTGCGGGAGAGCTGGGATTAGAGAAGACCTTTGAGAGGGAGCTGACGGCTGAGCTGAGAGTGAAAAAATTCATAGATATTGGCTAGGTAAAGAAAGGGGCCTGCTCATCAGCATGAGTAGTTTATTGTCTTGATATGGAATTGTGAAGAATGACCCTGGATTTTTATTTCTCATTCTTCCTGACATTATCTTGGAATGAAATATGCTCCTCTCGGTATTGTCCATTGGTGTGAATAATATTTAGTTGACTGATCAGTGTGCCTTCTTCTGGAAACAGTACAAGTATAGGAAACAGCCTATATTCCTAGTGCCTGGGGCCTCCTGCCTCCCACTCTCCCTACAGGAGTGGGCATATGACCATGCTGGGCCCCTCAGAACCGTGTCCTCCTGACCAGGTTAAGTATTCAGTGATGGGTGCATGACCCGATCTAGACCTGGGAGTCTCAGTCTCGGGACTCATGCTGCAACTGCTGTGAGGAGCATCCTTTCCCTCTGTCAGGGGTGCTGAGCTGGCTGGTTGGAAGCCTGGTGTGGGTGGACATCTTTGCACCTCTTGACAAATGATTAACTGAGAAGGATGCCAACACAGAGGAAAGCAGAAATGAGCAATAGAGAGAGAGGTGGAATACTGGTTGCATCATTCCAGCACCCGAATCCAGCTGTGACCACTGAAGCAAGCTCACTATTTGGGATTTCCATATTTACAAATCAGTACACTCCTTGTAATGCTTGAGCCAGTGAGAGTTGGTTTCCTGTCACATGGAACCAAAATATACTGCTCAATATAATATATTTGATTACTTTGGATGTGCTCTCTACCGAGTTAGGGCTCAGGAATGCAACAATTAACTCATTTTTATTCTGACAAATGAGGGAATATAAGGTCAATTAGGTGTGCCTTGAAGCCTGGTGTGTTGTCAGCTAGACTGAGCAGAAGAGTGGAAAGAGCATGAGTACGATGTGGGAGATTTGAATCACAGTTCTATTATTTATTTTGGTGTGACATTGGGCAAGTCATTTAGTATTTGCAGGTTTGCTTTTAGAAAAAGATGACTCTATGCATCACATTTATAATCTGAATTTCCTGTAAATAATCTATGGATATGAGCTCATATTAATAGCATATTAATAGCACTGCTCTCTTGCGTTCATTCACTCATGAAGAAGTTTTAGTACTCAGAAAGTAGCCCTCAAGAATGGCTGGAAGTCCTTCCGGGGTGCAGTACACCAGCTCTGTAGAGAAGTATCCTTGTGAATACTAAGACACCCAAAATGGACCAAAGATAAGATATGACCATTGCTGGAGTATGCAAGAACTATCTACCATTTTTTGTATTACCCATTGTTGGAGGAAAGCTCAAACAGTACAGCTGAGGCTGAAATATTTCACAGAAATTTCAGTGCATCAGATAACTTAAATTTTATTTTATCTCCTTCTTCTAAACAATAATTAGCTGGGCTTTAATGAGTACTTATCATGTGTCTAGCATTGTAAATTAGTCTTTTACGTTGACTAATTCATTTAATCCTCATGATAGTCTACATGGTATTATTATATATTATTAACCAAATTTCACAGATGAAGTCTCAGAAAGGTTAAGTAACTTATTCGAGGTTACACAGCTAATAAGTGGTGGAACTGGTATACAAATCCAGGCACCTGGTCCTGAGGTTGTGCTCTTAATTTCTATTTGATATTTCCCTCCTAGGATTGTCATGTGATTTCACGGGATTTTGTTTGGCTAGATTTGATAGCAAGGTATTGTGGACATTAACACTCACCATTGCCCTTCAAGAACTGAGACTTTGCTTCTGGGTCAAGATAGTAGGTTCCGGCTCCTTTAGGACATATTCCATTCAAAGAGGATCCTCAGAACACACACAGAGACTTCTAGGAAGTGAAGGTGCTGTGATCGGTCTTACCTGCTCATTACACATGATCTGAGATGTCTAAATCTCATCTCAGGGTCCAGCTGGAGACCTACTAAGCAATTTATCGATTTGAGGTGGAGAAGAAAAACATGTCTGAGTATCTGCAATATTCCCAGGTAAGCCTCTTCTCAAGCCTATGAATAAAACAAAGAAAGGAAATACCTTACTGCAGAAGTGTCACCCACTCACTTGTAATGCTAATAATTTCTGGTCTTGATTGCTGTTTTCCTAAGTGTAAACATAAGCCAAACCCTTCTGACTAATGCTGGGATTAATCCATTGATCCTTGTTTTTATTTGTATGGGTAAGTATCATACGCAGATATTCACTAGTGCATAGAACACAGTGAAATGGTGATGAAGGTTTCGCTTCCTCCTTCAGCATGCTATTCCACATCTACTTAAGTTGTACTAAAAACTAAAAAATCTTGCCTCATCAGTGAAGTCAGGTCTGACTCTTCTAGCTACCAGGCATTTCTCTCTCTGCCCTTAGATCTACTCTGCAAGCCTTTGCAGCCTTGGCCAGTGTTTTTCAACCTCAACAACCTCAGCACTAATGATATCTGGGCTGGAATTCCTTGCCGTGGGGGCTGTTCTGTGCGTTGTAGGATGTTTAGCTGTATCTCTAGCTTTAATGCACTATTGCCAGTAGCACACACACCCACAGTTGTGACAATCAAAAGTGTCTACGGACATTGCCATATGTTCTGGGGGAGCCAAATGGGCCTCAGTTGGAACCACTGGCCTATGCCAAACAATTTGGTTTTAAATGTATCTTCATATAATTCTTTATTGTCCTAACCGTTCATATTTCCTCAACAAGATGATAGGTATATCTCTGAGGCAGAAACTAGGCTTTGTTGTATATTTTCTGTTCTCCCAAGTGTGAAGGCAGAAGATAAAAGGAAAGTTAGCTAATATTTGTTGAATGCCAGCCTTGTGGCTGAATATTTCCAAATGCTTTGTGTGTGTCACTTTAACAATTCATTCCATAAATATTTAGAGTGCCTACTATTATATGACACTCAAGAGACAATGTTCAAATCCTGGCTCTTCTGCTAAATGTGACTGCTTGGGTAACTCACTTAATCTCTCAATGCCTCAATGTCCTTTCCTACAAAATGGTGTAATAATATCACCCATCCCATGGGGCTGTGAGGATCACATGGGTTTAAATGTGTGAAACATTTAGAAACCAGATCTATGTCTGCTGAGTGTGAGTAATAAATGTCACCATTAGTACATGTCAGGACTGGTTCTTGGTGCTGAAGATTCAGCAATGGACAAGAGGACTAGTTCTCATGGGACTTATGTTCTAACGTGGTCTCGCACGACCCTCGTAGAAGCCATATGCAATATGATTGGCCCCATTTCACAGGTGGAGAAAGTGCAGCTCAGTGGGAGGAAGTAATTTGGCCAAGATCACACAGCTATTAGGTGCCAGGGCTGGGTTTGAACCCAGCTCTCTCTGACCACAAAGCCATACTGAGTACTTAGTAGGTTCTCAATATACTCGCTGATGACTAGACTGAAAAGAAAATTATTTTCCCTTTTCTTTCATTATTCCCTCTTTTGATTTCACTTTTTCTTTCTTTCTTAAACTCTTAGTACCTTTTTAAAAGTTTTACAAGTAGATTTAGCTTCCCAATTCATATTACAATGAATACTTGGGGATATCTATTTTGCTTGTGACGAGGCTGCTGTCTCTGCTGATGAACCAATCCTAGTCTTTAGATATATGAAGTGTCATTGAAAATGAAATGTCCACAGTGATTCATCTTTGCAGTAAATGGGTAATGTGTACTTTGGGGTTTAAAAATAGAGATGAGTCAAGAAAATCATATGTTTCCTATTTAAATAAAAAAAATACTTTTCAAGGATTTGAGTGCCCCTCTACACCTTACCATCATATTAAACATGATGACCATAATTGGGGTTCACATCCAAATAGAACCTAAAATAGCTCATTTCTTTCCATTTATAACACTTAGAAATACTATTTATCAAAATAATAATTTCAGCTATTTCTAGCTAAATTTCATGTTGGCTCAGGAACTCTCCAGTATGTCAATATTCATCATCCCAGGCCTATCACCACATGGAATGTGGTAAATGATTGGATGATCCTATAATATTCTTCCTGGCTCTCTCTCTCTGGACGTGGGTAAATGAGGCATTGGGGTCATGGACATGGGTTGCCTTCTTTCTAAATGACTCTTCTGTTATTATTTTCCCAGTACTCCTCCCATGTGGGTTTATGTGTGCCACTTCACAGTGGGTGTGGATGAAGAACAGCAACCAGGCTGGTTAGGCTGCAATCTGGAAACTTGCAGGAAAATCCTGTGTTTTGCACCTTCCAAGTCAGCTTCCTGCTTCTGTGGGAAGACCAGTCTGTTGGTTGTTACAAGCTCTGTGTCCTTGGCTCACCTTGAGGGCAATGAGATGTTGATTTTCAGGTTAATTAGAAATGGTTTCCTCCATTTTAATGAAATCTTATCAAATTGCATCCTGAAAGAACGTGCTGTGCGAAAAAGTATGTTCTTTTTAGGTGAAGGTGAATGAGATGAAGTTTCCAGAAAATTCCTTAAGTTAAAAAATATGCTTTGTGTTGCAATTAAATTTTTGTTTGAATAAACCTCCATATCCAGTGATCTTACATATCTATCTTTGTAAACAAAAACCATATCCAAAAAAGACAAGAAGGAAGGAAGTAAAAGCAAGAAAGGAAGGATGAATGAATGAATGAATGAAAGACAGAAAAGACAAGCCAAACTTTGTAGCTGCGTTTTCAGGGGCCTTCTAGCCCCTTCTCTTGAGACTGGTCTTCACCTACACTGGGGACTTTGAAATATTCTCTTGAGTCTATATGTCTCACTGTCTGCTTCCCTCCTCATGCTGACTCTAAGGTTTTGCAAATCTACATTACTTTCACGTCACACTTCCAAGTCAAGGATCCAAAACATTCCAAGTAAAGATTTCCAGATGGCTCTCTCTTCTATCCCAGGATGGATCAGTACCTGGCATATTAAAGCAGGTTTGTCTATGGCAGCCACTACACGACACTACTCTTTGGTAGTTATGCATTTATTCTCATCCCATGATACAAATTCTTTAAGGTGGCCCATCAGTTGCCAAAACTGCTTGGAGAATAGATGGGCAATATTGTCCCTCTTCTGCCTCACATGGAGAAAACATAATCTTGTCTCTGTCTTTACTCTGCCAAGTCTTTGTATGTATCTGGCACATTTAACATGTTTAATATCAGTTAAGAACATGAATGATCCTGGATTCCCTGCTTTACACATACACATGCACACACACATACAGTTCTTAAATAGACCAAGAAAATATCAAAGTTCCAATTATGAACAGTGAGTTCTGTGAGAAACACACTAGTTTTTAAGGTTGAAGATACTTCAGAAGGTTGATTTAGAGACAATACAACCTGCATTGCTTCAGGAGAGAGAAGACACTGTTAGAAAGAGGAGCTAGAGACTAGCAGTGAGCAAGATGCTAATGACAGAGAATGTTTTCACCAGCTGAAAAGCATTCCATACTGACCTTGACTTTGCCCTAGATTTTTCTATCACTGTGTCTTTGATGCATCTTTCACCTCTGATCTTTCCCTGCCCTGCAGATTCAGCTGAAATTCAGTTTCCTTCAAGATGTTCTCCTGACAGTTGTCATCTTTCCCTTTTCTGAACAACCACCATATTTTGGGCTTCTTCTGTGGTACTATGATGCTCGTCTCTGGGCTTTTGTGTACTTGACCTGTCAGCCTTGAGTTGAGGGACTTGCCTTTCACAGAATCACACTGCCTAGTGCGACGATAAGAATATTTATGGCTGCTTAATACATGTGTATGGAATGAAGTGACTTGATAGTGTATTTGAAATGTGAGGGGTAAGCATAGAGGTAAAGAACATAAAATTGCCTTTCAGGAGACTTGGGTTCAAACACCAGCTCTGTGAATTAGGGTGAGGAGGTCATTTAATTTAAGTCTTCTCCTAGAAAGACTGAGGATAATCATGCGCACCTGTGACCTCCCAAGGATGATTATGAGAGTCACATGAACTGATACAGGTGTCACAGGCTGTGAACTGTACCTTGTGGAGAGATTTTCCTTAATACTTGAGTTAACAACTCAACAGGCTTCCCTGCATTCCATTCTTCTCTCTTTTCTCATTATTTGAATGCTAGCAAGAACATTTTCTTTGGTATAAGAAATTACTACAGGTCTATCAACAAGTGAGTGATGGATTAATACCCATTTTCCTTCTTTGTCTCACAATTTCACTGGGTCACTGAGGCACGCATGTGAGAATGCAGATTAGAGCTGTAGGTGCAGGCCAGGACTCTGTTAAAGACACATATACCCCTGTGTAGGTACTCAAATATATAGGTATAGAATTTGAAACGTTGGGCTTCAAATTGTCTACCCTATACTCACGTGAAATAACCAGTCATACAGTTCTATAATTCTACTGGGTCCTCAATATGGTCTTGAGTTAATCCATCATTAAACTGAAGGAATAATCCCTTTCTGTGATTGCTGAAGTGTTGATGGTGTTTTCTGTTTTGGAATAGACTAGGTACAACTTCACCACACTTCAAAAGTGCTTTTGAGACTCGAAAGAATAGAGTGAGTTCTAAAAATTATTGTTGAATGACTGAACCCCCAATTAGTTACAGCATCTGGAACCCTCTCTTCATTAGTGGAGAGAATATTCTTTGATATCCCGTTCCAAGAGTAATATTGGTAATCTCTAAGTTGAAAAGGGAGCGAACTCAGAACTAAACAAGCTCATTGAATCCACATACCTGAGGTATTTCAGCGTGTACTAGGTCTTATCAGCACCGTTATATTTTATGATGTTTGCTGCAGTGATTAAAAAAAAAAAAAAATCTAGTTTTAAAAATAGAAATCCAAATGCAGAGGGCAGAAAAAAAAGCTCTCCATTGCATCAGTATGAACATTTTTATAGTTTTTTTTTTTTTTTTTTTGCATCCTGATCTCTTTGAAAATCCTCCCCTCTCTATTTATGGGGAAAAATCCATCTACTAACAGCCTGGAGAATTATGCAATGTACTTTGTACAACTCCCTATGGCCTCAGGTAACAATGTAAATGAACCTTATTAGACAATTTTTTTTTTGGTGTACATGGGAGAAAATTATTTTTAAATGAGTTTTCTCTTTTTTTGGATTCAGTATAACTGCTCCCCTTGAATGAAGACTAGCCACGTAAGAAGGAATCAGGGCATGCTACAATTCAGCAGTTCAAGTCAGATGTAAAAAGAAAAAAAAAAATTGGCATTTCTGAGGTGGAAAAAGCTAGGTCCTCCTTCATAGGAATCACAAAAATAACTACTGAAAACCCTCAAACTTTCCAAGAGAAACTTCTTTACAAGTTATGTGTAACTAAAAATAGGCGTATTATAATGGAAGTTAGTGTGCGTGTGTAAAGTCCCAGAACAGTATAGGAGGCATGGGATGGAAACTCAGGGTTTGTGATTTTTAATCTGCTGGCTGAAAGAGCATTTATCCCCGAGTAGTCACCTGCATTCCTTACCCTAATATGGAGATCTCAAAGAAGTCTCAAGAAATGAACTTTGGGTTTTTCATTGGGCTTCAAAGAAACACCCACTAGGTATACAAAGAAATGGAGGCAATTGTCTTGAAGAACTGTAGAAAGCTTTGTACATGACTGTGGTGGCTTTGAAAAATGTAATACAATCCTGAAGTGGTGGAGACCTCCTTTTGGAAGGCATTTGTTTCTAGATCTGAAATCCTAATTGTGGTCGGAACTTGAGAAAATCCCTAACCCAATGAGACTAATGGTCTTCTAACAGGAATAGCAATACTTACTCCACCTCAACAAAGGATATATGAACAAACACTGTCCTAAAATACGATGGTGGCAGGGGCTGTAGACGAGTGGTTGGGGGGACCAGCAGTACTGCTTAATAGGTATGGGGTTTCCTTTTGGGGTGATTAAAAGTCTTTTGGAACTAGATAGAGGTGGTGGTTGAACAACACTGTGGATCTACTAAATGCCATTGAAGAGTTTACATTAAAATGTTTAATTTCATGTTATGTGAATTTCACCTCAATAAAAGAAAATACATTTGTGAGTGTTAGAAGGAGCTCACTCAATGCAAGCAGTATTGTGTTGCTACTGGCATATGTGTGTAAGGGTCTTTTAGTGATTTTCAATGGGATGGCTGTGATTTATTGTTATTATTTTTTTCTTTTCTTTTAAGAAAGACATTAACAGCCTTCACTGGAACAGTTGTATGGCTGAAATAAAAGAGACAGATGAACATTTGGAAGATGAGCTATTATTTTGAAAAGCTCAGTTTTGTTTTTGTTTTTACAAAGCAATATAATAATTGTCTTCTAACTGATTTTAATTTGCAGAAATGGAACTTCACAGAGAGAAGGAACAAATGAATGGGTGAGGTGTAGCATTATCACAGGGGGCTGGACACTTTACCTTGAGTGTACTGATGACACACAGCTCTTCTGAGGCATTTTGCCTCATCGACATTTGAAAAAGCACTCTATGAAAGAAATATGGACTCAGGAAGAATTTAGTATGACTGCAAATTGATAAAAGAGAGCCCCATGAGCTTGCCCTACATGCCTGTACATAATCACTTTGCTCTCTATTGCTCTTTCCCGGGGTACCACCACCATTTTATTCTCCACTTCCCCTCCTTTCTCAAGCCTACCCCCAAGCTCTTGAGTAAAATTGCTAATCTCCCTCTTGGACTTCTTCCTTATTTCTTGCTTCCAGTGTCCTCGCGTGCTTAGGTGAAAACATTCCGGATGTGAGATGTCATCCCAGGTCAGGCCAGTCAAGAAACCCATTTCTGCGAATGCATCATTTGTTTCTAATCTAACGATGAGGTTCACACCCAGAATCCTCCCAGTTGCTGTCTCTCTCTCCAGGTGGAGCTCCAGACTCTCGGGTGCCAGATGATTAAGCCTTGCTTCTAGCAGGGGTTGGAAGCAGCTGCTCCCATATCAAACCTCTTTTTCTCTCAGCCAGTTGTGGCAGAGTCTACACCCAGCTGTGATTCGCAGTGCCCACTGGCAGGCAGCTCTCATCTCTACCGACAACCTTTCATCTAGATTCTCTATAAACTTTTCTTAATATCTGCTTGTTAAACCTGACAGAATGGCATCAGAACAAAGCTAACCTGGCTGCTGAAATGCTGGCAGCATCATCTGTCAGGCCTTTTTATTTCTTCTTTGATAAAGTGTTGCCTTGCTATTATTGAGGAGGCCTTGTTGGATGGTTCTGAGGCCTCGGAGCAGAAAGGCACCCATCTGTTGCAGGGAACTCAAAGGGTGATGTGGTCCTGGGGCGTATCCTGAGTTGAGTCATGTATTTCTTCCCCCAAATTATTCCCAGTGAATATCAGATCAGGCCTTCCCATCTCAGCTCATGTAAGTCCTTTAAAAACCTTTTGAAATAAAACTTTTAATTTTGATTGTTCTACTTAAAAATTCCAGGAGCAAGATTTTAGGCAGTTGCTGTAAGTGGTCACAAGGATGAATTGCTTTTTAGGGGTCTCAGAGAAAATTAGCATTAAAGTGAAGATGAGAAGTTAAATCTTATAGAAAGATGAAAATAACTTTCTTTGTGGTATAACAGGAAGTCTCCATCCCTTCCTGAAGCCCAGCTGGTGCATAAATTGACATTATCAGAGATCAGAGTGCTGTCTGGACGGACAGAAGGGCATGCTTTGCAAATTCATATTGCTGTGAAGAATCCACCTTGTGCTCAGATAGGTTAAAAACCCTTTCTAAGAACAGAGCATGACCATTGTGACTAACTCCAGCTCTAAAGCTTTCTCTTCAGGAATGACAACTGACTTTCCACTTGCACTCTTCATAAAGACTTGGGGAAGATTTTATAGGAGCCATGGAAACAGCCCTCTAAAATTGATATAGTGTAACTCTTGCCAGAGAAGTAGTACACAGCAAATGCCATTTGCCATTTGTTTTAGATGTACAGTGGACAAGCTAAAGTAGAGGGAGTGGTAAATTGATAGTGCCCTTCCTGGAGAAAGGGATCAATAATTTAGTTTGCCACATTTAGCCTTTAACCTTCTGGAGCAGCCACCGTTCCACTTCCCATCCCCATTGCTGGCCAGGAAGGGATTACATGGTCATGTTTATAGAATCTTCATTAGCATAGTCCTCTCACCTTTCTTTATAACTTTAATTTTCCATAGCCACTTGTTTTAACCTATGTGAAGGAAGGTACTAGATTTGAAATATTCTTTGTGATCACCCCTGCATCCCCCCATGGAACCTAACTGGTCTAGATCACAGTGAAATCTCTGTGTATGGCATTGCTGCTACCTACCTGGCAGAGGGCATTATCTGGAGCTGAAAACTCAGAGTACTCTTTTTATCTCTTTAAGTTCTACTTAATATATGGTACTCATTTGCAAGGAAGAAAAAGACAGTCTCTCAAGAACTGTGGGTTGTCACTTTGGGAACAATGCAATGGCGTAATATGAATTAAACTCAGTTAATGTTGGTTTCACATTCAAGAACAAACAGATAAGATTCTCTCCTCCTCACAAGCCATGCCAGGCAGAGAATTCTGATCTCTAGACTTTTCTCCTTATAAGGTGTGGTTTCTGCCATTAAGGAGTCTGCTTGGACCTGGAAGACTCCAAGCACTAAATTATGTCTCCTGCTCCCTGCTCACTGGCAGCAACTTTGCCAAGGTCCAAAAGGAGAACTGGATAGGTGTGTCCTAATAGGAGACAGTGTTCCTACTCTAATTGCTGTAAGAGCTTTTGAAGCCATTGTCTGGTGGATCTAAGAAGATTGATCCTGAAGGTGCGAGCTCAGAGCTGCAAATCAGGAGCTCAGAGTTGTAATTTTGGGGTTGGGAATGACTCATTGTAGGGCCTCAGGCAAAGCTGGGGTGCTCATCTTCTCTGTGCACTAATTTATTCATCTGCAAAACCTAGAGAAATTAACACACAATTTCCTGATGGGGATATTTTATGGTGTAGCTATTAATAATCACGGAAATCACCCCCATAGGTTTTACCTGCTTGAAGCCTCTATGAAGTTTTAGTGAGCTTTGTAATTCTTAATTCTAAGTCTGGACTTCTCTCTTTGGAGGTTCCTGAATCCACAATAAGAAAATTTGAGTTTCCTTGAAGTTTTTTTCTAATCTTGGTAAACACAAATGATTTTCTTTAGAACTGTATCACATGGTAGTTTTGCAAAAGAAGTCTTCTTACCTACCACAAAGACCCTCCCTGCTCCCATCTCCTTTAGACCAGATGCCATGCAGGCTGCGAACCAACTTTTGTGGTGGGACTGTGTTGTCCCTAAACACATCTGTGTGAAAGTCTCCTCGTGGTCTTCAGTCTTCGCAGAGCTATTGAGTCAACCAAGAGGCATCACAAAGACATCCTCCTTTGTTGATGCTGTTTTTCCACGTCTGATGAAACAGCCCTTTTGGGGATAAAAAAGTCAAAATGAAAAATGATGTGTCAATAAATGGAAACTGAATGAATGTGTTAGCATTAATTTGTTACATTCTGCATGTGCTCCTCTGAAGATGTAGTGTTTATGTTCTGGCCCAGCTGCAGGCTTCTAGTATGGTAAAATAAGAAGGGACCCAAGAGAAATTGATCCAGCAGCCCCCACATGGCTCCCAGCCCAGTCAGATCCTCCTGCTTTGCTTACTTCTCTCCTTGGAAAGGAGCACGATTCCTAAGTGCTCTGGTCTCTGGGTAGACTGGCCTCTGCTCTCTGTCTTCCATATTTCAGCTCTCTTGAGTCCTGAAGCATATTTCTGTCTCATCTACTTAACTCCACTGTTAAATCTCTGCCACCATGCCTGTCTTTTCAGCTCACTAGATTTTACACTTGTTTGCCAGTGGCTGTGAAAGGAAATGACAGCAGAATTTTTCATGGACTTGGCACCCATCCAGCATGGAAAACGTACTGAGTTGATGTCTCCCAGAGCCCGTCTTTAACTCAGGTGTCCCCATTTCATTGGGCTCAGCAGATTTCCTGCATCTGTGGTGTATGACATTGTAAAGAGTTCAATCTGGAGACTCACTCATTTTCCCTTATGTGTCCCTACTTCATGTTTAAGCCAAGGAGTCTCCCTATAGGTCTCAGGCTGGAAAAGTGCAGATTGTATCAATCCTGCTTTTCACAGTGCCCTGTGGAATAAGACACCTCGCGTTCAATGTTCCCTCTACTGCTTTTAAGGTGTGAACAGATGACAGGATCCCTGAGCTGACAACCATGCTGTGTGAGCACCAGAGTTGGTGAGTGGAGCTTTGTTAGTGGCTTGGGCCTGGAAGAAAATAATGGAAAGCAGGCATTCCATTCTCATTTCATTCATTTAGTCAGTCTTTCACTCACCCAGTGAATAGTTACTGAGCTCCTATTGTGCACCATGTCGGTCACTGAGATATGTTAGCTCACATTCATTGAGTGCCTACCATAGAGTATGCCTTGTGCTATGTTTGAGCACCCCACAACCATACGAGATAGTTCAGTGATTATCTCCATTTTAAGAAGAGGAAATTGACCCTTAGAAGTGTTAAACAATGTCACACAGCCAGCAGGTGATGGAGCCAGGATTTGAATGCAGACAGCCTCACTCAAAGTCCTGAGTTCTTAACAGCGATGCTACATTGCTTGAATGCCAGACTCTTTGGTAGACATTGTGGGAGATACCTGGAAAAACATGACATAATTTCTGTTTTCTAGGAGTTAATGATAATAAAGGGAGTAGACACATTGCACAGCCACTTAGAGCAATATAATCTTGGACGTGTTACTTAGCTTCTCTGTGCCTCAGTTTTCTTATCCTTAAAATGGTCTTGATAATAGTTTCTATTTCTTAGGGTTATTTTGAGGATTAAGTGAGTGAAAACATGTAAAATAGGACCAGTGCTTTGACGACATGAGAATTGTTAGCATTTATTATTGTTTGTATTATTATTCACTATGGATATGTAACAGCATTCACTGTGCAACAGCTGTGTACTAGACACTATGTTAATTGCTTAGGGATCTATAATGAATGAGATGTATAGTCTGTGTTCTCTGTTATACTTTCACTTGAGCGAAGGTAGCCAAAGAATAATTCTGACAGTAAGAAAACGTGAGCCCTATAAGGCAGTATTTTTTTCCTACTTGAGACAGAGAACAAAATGTTGAGATAAACAATAACTCCTCCCTAAGTCCTCTAAGAGCAAAACAGCATCTTGGAGGTTGCCCTGAAGAGGAGGGAGCAGAGAAACTGCTTCAGTTGGCAGAGGGGATGTTATTTGGGATCAGTTAAGAGGAAGAAAACCAGAGATGGGCAGCAGGCAGCTCAGAGACTGCTAGACGAGTTCATGGGCTTTTACTGGAAACGAAGACCTCCATGTTGTCCCCATTTCTCTGGTGAGCATAAAGGTGTCCTGAAAGCTTATAGATAGATTTATCTGTCCTCTAAAGTCGGGAATAAGGGCAAGGCAGAAAGGCAGAAGGGCTCTCAAGACCTTTCTGCTCCTGGGAAGGGCAGCCCCAGCCCCTCCATTATGCACCATCAATCAGCTCATTGAACAAACAGGAGAAATCAATTTTCTCTGGGATTTCAAAACAGAGGGTATGTGTGTGAACAAGGGCGATACAGTAGGTTCTGTATGGGAGGAAATGGGAGCCTGCAAATGTATTTGCTGTGCTTCAAGAACATGCTATGCGCAGGAAAACAAATGCAAGAAGGAACAGCCTCTCCTCTCAAGGAACTCAAATCCCTCCCTCCCCCACTTTCTTCACCCCAGAGATGTACTTACTCCGCTCTGTGGCCTTACAGCTAATATTGCCATGGGCCCTATTTGGTCCTCCCCTCCCCCCACCAGTTCAATTATTTGAAGAGAAACACTTATGTAGCTGCTTTGAATCAGAAAGGAGACATATTTTAGAGCAGAAGTTAGGGGTGGGATTTGAAAACTCTTTGTTGAAACTGGAACTTATTTTTCTTTGTTTTATTGGTGGTAAGAACACTGCAGTATGACCAAGTTGCCCAAAAGTGGTGAGTTGACTACTTATTCTTCTTCCCACGCTACACTGACATGTCCCTTAAATTGCTGCACAGAGAAGCCAAGGACCCAGGGCCACCTGCGGCTGGGGCATCAGCACCCCCACCAGCACGTACTGCCATTTCCCCCTAAATTCCCATTTACCCTGAAAATGGGCTTCCTTTTAAGACTGCAAAATAATCAGGTATACCCCTTTTTCATGGAAGAGCACTATTCTCCACCTCCCATAGCTTCTTTGTTTGGAACTGTTGATTCCTGGCAGCGATGTTCTTAAACCAGGGAAGAGTAAGGAAATTTCACTGTCTTGGTGAAATTACCTCATTTAGGAATAATTGGTATTCACAGAAGAGATGCACATTTTCATCCACCTAGTAATGAACAAATTAACAAGACACCTACTGGGTTGTGTTAACAAAATTACCAAATGTAAAAGGAACTAATTACTAACCACTTCATCCAGACAAACTCAGAGCTGCATTCATAATGGGCTTTGTGGCTGACTTGATGTAGACTGTGAAGAAAAGGAACAAACAGGTGCCTGATGACCAAAGACTCTGTCCTTGGTGATTGTTTTGGAAGTGGTGCCTGCTCCTCAAGAAGGCTGGAATGCTTCTAGAAGCCTTTCTTCCTTGCTGGTGAAGACGTCTGCAACGCTCACACTTTCTTTCAGAGATAACTGATTGTTATCCATAAAGTAGCAACTGAAGGATAAGGAAATACATAACAGAAATAGTAACCCTTTATCAAGAGACTTAGGCAGAAAACTGCCTCTGTAATTATGAGGTCAACTAGCCACATTCCCAAGGGCCCCTGACCCTGCATCTGAAAGGATTCAGGCTCAGGGAAGATTTCTGATAAAAATGAAAGTAGGATTCTCATTTAAATAATAAAGTTTTGGTGTTTACTCACATCAAATACTTCTTTTTGGATCGTATTTGAAACAGACTGGTGGCAGTTTTTCAGGCTAGACAATTGTTTGGCCCCATGTTCATGAATTGAATCTAATTATATGTGATGAATGTATTTTCCTTTGAATTTACAATAAAACTTCGGAGGAATCTGAGGTAATTTTTGGACTATTTAGTTTAAACTAAATATTTCAGTAATTCAACTGGGAAGTAAAATCAAACTGGGTTATTATAGAGGTTAATATGAGGTAGAAGAATACAAAATGCCTTTAGTCACTTCCTACATCCATTCATCCATTCAACAAGTGTTACTGAGTGCCTATTATGTGCCCAAAATGTTCTCGATGCTGGATATAAAGCAAGAATGAGGAACAGTCTCTCTCACCATATACCAAGGTCAACTCAAAATGGATCAAAGACTTAAATATATGACCCGAAACCATAAAACTCCTAGAACGAAACATAGGGGCAACACTTCAGATGTAGCACTGGGCAACAACTTTATGAGTAAGAACCCAAAAGCACAAAAAGCAAAAGAAAAAATAAACAAATAGGATTATATCAAACTAGAAAGCTTCTTCACAGCAAAGGAAACAATCAAAATGAAAAGACAATCCACAGAGTGGGAACTATGCAAACTATGCATCTGACAAGGGGTTAATATGCAGAATATACAAGAAACCCAAACAACTTAACAGTAAATGCCACTACTACTACTAATAATAATCCAATTAAAAAATGGGCAAAGGAGCTGAATCGACAGTTCTCAAGGGAAGACATACATACAAATGGCCACATACATGAAAAAATGCTCAACATCACTAATCATCAGGGAAATGAAAATCAAAATCATATTGAGATATCATCTCACCCCAGTTAGCCCGGCTATCATCAAAAGACAGAGAATAACAAATGTTGGCAAGGATGTGGAGAAAGGGAAACGCTCCCACAGTATTGGTGGGACTGCAAATGAGTGCAGCCTTTATGGAAAATAGTACGGAGGTTTCTTAAACTACTACAGATAGAACTACCATACGTCCAGCACTTTCACTACTGCGTATATACCCAAAGGAATGGAAATCATCATGTTGAAGGGACACCTGCACTCGCATGTTTAATGCAGCTCTATTTACAATAGTCAAGACATGCAACCAACCTAAATGTTCATTGACAGACAACTGGTTAAAGAAATGTGGTGTATATACACAATGGAATGCTATTCAGCCACCAAAAAATAGAAGAAATTCTGCCATTCACAGCAACATGGATGAATTTGGAGAAAATTATGTTAAGTGAAATAAGCCAGGCACAGAAAGAGAAATACTGTGTGTCTTCGCTCATAGTGGGAGTGAAAGAAAGAAGGAAAGAAGGGGCTTCCCGTCAAGATGGCAAAATACACAGTCCCTAGCATCACTTTATCCCACAAATATCAACCAATTTACAACTATTAAAAAGTAATGACATCCAGGCTGGGGCTGCTAGAGCTCAGGGGAAGAGGAGGAGAGACCTATGGAGTTCGTGAAGGCAGGAGGAACCACAATGAGAGAAAGAAAGAACAGCTTCCACCATTTCAAGCGCTGGTTGCTTCAAGCCTGGAGCTGGTGAACACATGGAACAAGGGCCGGAAAAAGCCATGGCTGTGCCCTTCCTATGAAGTTGCTTGAAGGCGGCAGGGGAGAAGAGGGCCTTGGCCCCCAGGCCAGCAAGACCACTAAAAGGGTTCCCGTAGACCCACAAAGGAGCAAGAAGCCACAGACAACAGAAAAAAGGAACCACTCAGAGGCCAGTTAGTCATCACAAGGGACCGGCGAATGGCCCATCCTATGGGAAGTGTTTGAAGTACGGGCGGTGTGGGAGACTGGTCCACTGGGGGCACAGCATGGACAGCTTATCTTCCTCCCAATTAATGCAGGACCACTCAGTGGAGACTGGTCAGAAGAATAGAACTGCAAGAGGTGCAGTTTGCTGAAAAGACTCAAGCCCAGACCAGAGTTTCCACACAATTCAGGTGTACCGGTTCTCACAAGACCCAGAAATACACACAAGGTCAACCATTAAAACCTGAGCTGCACAAAAAGCCTTCCACAGGGAATCAGCAGTAATAAAGCAATTTAGCTCAACTACAGGGCTCAAGTGCTAGTCACCACAGGAGATTCCCCCACTTTAGACGTAACCAAAGGACAACAAATTAGTTCCAGTGTAGAGTTTAAGTGGTGGGAACAGCGAACAATCCAGCACAGAGCTGAAAGAAAAAATGAAATACACACAGATTAGAGACAAAGTTAGATATCAACTAGTAAAGGTCTAACACCAACAAAGAACACCTATAAAACCTAGAAGAACCGGAAGCCCCCTGGGCTCCTAAGCCAGGGAGGGCATGGGTCAGCCACATCCACTACTGCCGACATCTGCAACCAGCCCAGTGATGACCACTGAGCTGCCACAAGAAGCACCCCGGGTCCTGAGCTGGGGTGGTGGGGACTGAGGGCCTTGACCACACCTCCCTGATATCTGTAACTAGCCCAGCAATGACCACCAAGCTGCCACAGGAAGCACCCCAGGCTCCCGAGCCATGACAGTGAGAGGTCAAGGGCTTCAGCGCCCCCCAACATCTGCATCCAGCCCAGCAATGACCCAGCTGCCACTTGAAGCCCCCTGGTCTTCCCTGCTGGAACAAGTGAGGGGTCAGGGGCCTTGATCATGCTCTCCCTCCTTCCCCCTCTTCCCACCCTATTTCCCCTCCCCTTTCCTTTCTCCTTCTCCCTTCCAGCCTCTCCACAACAACATCTCAGAATGAGGCAAGGAGCCGGGGGAGCAACTAGGCAAGCAACTAGGCAAGTTGACACCACTGCCCTGGGGCCCTGAGGCATGGAGCTGGGGGAAGGTAAAGAGCACACCAGAAACACCATTTTCACATAGTAGCCTCCATAGCCACCACAATTGCCACAATTGCCATGGCTGCCACAAAACAATTGCCATGGCTGCCACAAAAGTGGCTAATCTCTATAGCAGCAGTCACAGCCACCGTGCAGATGGCATGCCAGACTGACAACTTCATGACACAAGGAGAGGCCTCAGCCGAGACCAAAAAAAAAAAAAAAAAAGAAGAGGTCTTCTCTCTCCAGAAAGCACACTCCAGAGTAATAGAAGAAGCATGTGATTTATGGTAATAGGGGAGGACTTGATCACACCTGTCTCAGTACTGGACAGATTATCTAGGCAACAAACCAACAGAGGAACAGTTAATCTATCAGATGGAGAGAACAAATCTGTGGTTATTAGTGGGAGTGGGGGAGGGGAGAGGGGAAGGGGGGAGGGGAGGGGGAGAGGGGGAGGGGAGAGGGGGAGGGGGAACCAGAAGGGGAGAGATTGGATGAGGGGCATAAAGAATAAGTATGATTTGTAACAATGAATATGCTAAAAAAAAATTAAATTAAAAAATGGAAAAAAAATAAAAGAAAGAAGAAAGGAAGGAAGGAAGGAAAGAGGGAAGGGAGGGAGGGAAACAAACAGGGAAACAAAGAAAGAAACAATAATAGGTTGAACTTTCAGAAGAAGAAACTAGAACTGTGGCTATAGGAGAGGGGCAGGGGGAGGAGAAGGAGGTTAGGGAGAAGTTGGTTAAAAGACACAAAGAATCAGTACTTTTGTAGTGATGAGTATGCCAACCACCCTGATCTGATCATCACGTATGGTGCACAAATACGGACAGTCCACTCTGTACCCCACAGATACGTGTGATCAATTGTTCAATATTAAAAAAAAGGAAAAGAGAAAACTTAAAAAAAATTTTAAAAATCCCTATGCTGAAACGACAGAAATGCCGGGGAGCAAGAGAGACAGAAAGAAACAAACAAGGAAAAGATCTAAAAAGATGGTTGCAGAGAATTATGAATGGTATGAAGTAAAGGGCATAGAGGATGTGGCAGGGTAGTGGGACAGGGACAGTAACACGAGGTGGGGCAGGGAGGGTCAGAGCTGTGTTTTCCCAGTTTATCCAGTTTTCACTAGTCTAGATTTCATACGGGAAACAGCTCGAAGAGCCCATTTCCAATATCCTTATCAGCCACAAATTCTTTGGTTACACTTCTGCACTTCACCATGGTTTCGTTGCTAAGTTTTCGTACTAAGGTGGTGATTGTTGTCGTTCATTTCTGTACTCTGTAGTACATTTTTCTCCACAAGTGTAGGGGAGGGCACTCTGTATTTGCCTCTAGGAAACCAGTGAGGTATCTCTACAGAGCACATGCCTGTTTTGCTAAATGGCAACATATTGAGTGGATCTTAGCCTTAAGGCACACTACCTGAGCAGTGAGCTCAAAGCGAGCACAGATGGAAACAGAGTGTGGTGTTCCAGAAAGTAATCTCTTGGTCAAGTTCCCCACCACCTAAACACATGCACTCAGGGTAGGAGCCTAGTAGGAATGGCGGCTGGGATCAAGTCCTATGCATTGTGAGTCGTCAGAGCTCAGTGAATGTTCGTTGGATGTCATTAGTAAATGAATGAATTATTCAATGAATAAATTGAATAACTCTATGCTCTTGGAAATTATCTCAGATATTGGGGGTGGAGTCAAGATGTGCCAGCAAAAAAACCAACAGCAACTCCCCCCGGCCCCATACACAGCTCATCTAATAATTTTTCCAAAGCACGGCTGTAAAAAGACAATGAGGGTCTTCTCTAGATTGGTCTGACATAAATGTTTTTTGTCAACATTTATCTTCAGGAGAGATTGCTTTTGATACTTCAGTCCAAAAGCTTTGCATCTTACTTCTGAGAATGTGGAAGGTGTCTTCTCTTTTCTTTTGTAGCTGAGGCCATCCCAGAGTAAGGCAAATATGGGAACATTAGATTTTCTTGTTGGTAAAGTAAAGAGATGAAAACAGGAAAAAGTGGTATCATCATACTCAGAGAACCATTTAGCAAATTGGTGAGTTTTGTGAGGGAGCAGAAAGAGCAATACCCCAGGATCGAAAGAGCCAGCTGGTGGCTGTGGGTGAGTTAATTAAGCACCCTGAAGTGCAGCTTGTAAAATGCACAGGGTGCTTTATGTCAATTGTCACACACACACGGCACATCCACATCTTTCCATGTTTTCCTCTCCCTTTTCTCCCACTTTACTGAATCACTGTATGTGAAGCTGTGTTCAAGTCACCTCTTTTTAAAAATGTTATTGTCAGAGAAGTCTGCACCCATCAAAACTCTTAGCAAGAATCACAGCTTCCTCGTGTCTCAAAACCCAGCCCTCCCCAACCAAAAATCAGGATTTTAGGCAGAAGCCACAGACAGAGGAACTTTTCTTGTTGGTAGATCTTTTTGCTAATTTTCCTGAAATGGAGTTATCCTATCTCTGACTATTCTTTTATACATATAAAGAGAGATGTAAATCTAGGAATGGATGTAAACAGGGTCTGTTTGCTGACGTGTGGAGCTCATCTGGAGATGGTGCAGCTTTCGGAGGCTTCCCTGTATTTTAGTCCTTTTGGGCTACTATAACAAAATGCCATCAACTAGTACCTAATAAACAACAGAAATGTATTTCTCACAGTTATGGAGGCTGAGAAGTCTAAGATAAAGGTGCCAGCAGATTCAGTGTCCAAAGAGGATCCACTTTCTGGTTCATAGACGGCACCTTCTCGCTGTGTCCTTACATGGTGGAAGGTGCAAGGCAGCTCTCTGGGGCTTCTGTTGTAAGGGCACTAATCCTATTGATGAGGGCTGTGCCGTGATGACCTAATCACTCCCAAAGGCCCCACCTCCTAACACTATCACACTGGCGATTAGGTTTCAACATGTGAATTTGGGGGACACATACATTCAGACCACAGCACCCTGAATTTTGTTGGCTTTCTGATCTGTACAAGAACCACTTTTCCTTCTTTTTCACCCTTTTCTGACTCAGTCACCAGTGAATTTTCAGTTTTAAATGCAGTTTCTGGCATAGAGTTGATAGATGTTCAATGAAAGATTGTGGGCTAAATGAGCGAGGCTGGGGAGAGAAGCAAGGAGGGAGTGAGGAAGGAAGGAAGGAAGGAAGGAAGGAAGGAAGGAAGGAAGGAAGGAAGGAAGGAAGGAAGGAAGGAAGGAAGGAGGGAAGGAAGGAAGGAAGGAAGGAAGGAAGGAAGGAAGGAAGGAGGGAAGGAAGGAAGGAAGGGAGGAAGGAAGGAAGGAGGGAGGGAGGGAAGGAAGGAAGGAAGGAAGGAAGGGAGGGAGGGAGGGAGGGAGGGAGGGAGGGAGGGAGGGAGGGAGGAAGGAAGGAAGGAAGGAAGGAAGGAAGGAGGGAAGGAAGGAAGGAGGGAAGGAAGGAAGGAAGGAGGGAAGGAAGGAAGGAAGGAAGGAAGGAAGGAAGGAAGGAAGGAAGGAGGGAAGGAAGGAAAGAAGGAAGGAAGGAAGGAAGGAAGGAAGGAAGGAAGGAAGGAAGGAAGGAAGGAAGGAAGGAGGGAGGGAAGGAAGGAAGGAAGGGAGGGAGGGAGGGAGGGAGGGAGGGAGGGAGGGAGGGAGGGAGGGAGGGAGGAAGGAAGGAAGGAAGGAAGGAAGGAAGGAGGGAAGGAAGGAAGGAGGGAAGGAAGGAAGGAAGGAAGGAAGGAAGGAAGGAAGGAAGGAAGGAAGGAAGGAAAGAAGGGAGGGAGGGAGGGAGGGAGGGAGGGAGGGAGGGAGGGAGGGAGGGAGGGAGGAAGGAAGGAAGGAAGGAAGGAAGGAAGGAAGGAAGGAAGGAAGGAAGGAAGGAAGGAAGGAAGGAAGGAAGGAAGGAAGTCATAGTCTCTTAGATCCTTCACTGTTAGAATCTGAATGGTGCCTGCTGGTTTCCAGAAGTAGCATCCTCATTTTCCATTGTATTACTATATACACTGGAGTTTTCTGCATTACTCTAGCGAATGCTTGTTTTACTTCCAATTATCCTGTAACATCTGCTTTTTATGGTAGTGGTGTCCACTTGTTCCCAGATTCACTTTGGGAGTAGCTACAGGCCAATCAATCATATGTTAATACTTTTGGAGAGATTCTTCTCCAAATACATAATTGTTTGGAAATTTTATTCTATCATTTTGCTTGAAGCACAGCATGTAGTTGTCACAAGGGGCCATTTGCTCCGGGGGTGAGTGTGACATTGATAGGATCTAATTTCACACCCAATACAACAGGTTGAAGAGCATCACTAGTTTGAAAACCTTTAGTTTTGTCTGCTGCTTTGTGCCTTTTTGTTTCCAGACTCTATTTCTTAGTTTGCTCTGCCAAAACTGGCAGGCTAGCAGCTTTAAAAAAAATTAGGCAGAGGATATAATTTTCTGTAGCATATGATGAAAGATGGAAAAAAACACAAAAGTACTAAAATGTCTTTATAGAAATGCATGGACTATAGGAGTTTGGCAAGAAGATGACTGTGTATCTAAGGGAAGGAGGTTATGACTATATTTAGATAAACAAAATCTGCTGAGATCATGTTCATTGCTAAGATGCCATCCTTAAAAGATAAATACCATACAAGATTGGATAAAGAGAAAAAGACAAAGAGATGGCATCTATATCAAAGTGTTTTTACAAATATTAATGGGACATTAATCAGCGTTGAGATATGCACTAAGTTGAATTGTGGTTTAAGAGATAGTAGCATACATGAGCTGCACAATACACTGTCTGCTTTCAAGGTGCTTGCAATTTTGTGGTAGATGCTACATTCTTCAAAAAATGTGCTACATCAGAGATGATTTTGCATATTTAATATTATTCTAATTTGCTTATTGTCAGGTTGGATCACAGACCCCTCTGCCCCATCCTGTGCAGGTCCTGAGTCAGGTAGTTGAAAAAATATTCTGGCGATGATAACAGGATAGACATGCTTTATTCCAGATGTGAGCTCCGCCAGCCAGCGGTTCAGAGCTGCTGCCAACCATACCAAAAGTACACAAAAGTGGCAACAAGCCAAGGAGTATATGGGTTCACATGTGCATTAACACTACTCTTCCGTAACTTTTTTACAATGGATGTGCTAAATCATACCTAGCTCGATATGAGGCAAGAGGGCCTGACGAAACTAACTCCATTTTCCTCACACTTATACATAAAAAACTATTAATTGCTGGACTCTCTGAAGATACAATGATACAAAGAACAGATGTGGTTTCAGTCCTAAGGGAGTTTGTAAACTATTAGAAGATTCAGAGACAATTCTCATATGAGGCAGAATGGGATATTTACCAAATGAACAGTACCAAAAAATTCGCTAGAAGTTCAGAGGAGAGAGATATTAGTTCTTCCTCATATAATCAAGACAAATGCTTTTGTGGAAGGTGGCGTTCAAACTGGGCTTTGAACATTGGGTAGGATTTCAGGAAGAAAATGTAGGTCTGGAGAATGAACTGTAGAAGGGAGTGAATGATCAAAGATGAGATGACAGAAAAAGCTGTCTTCTCTACCAAGCCCTCTTCTTTGCTGTTTCTCTGTCTCAGATGCTGACATCTTCATCTCCACCTGGACACACAAGCTGGGGATCTGTAAGTTATTCATGACTCCTAAAGTTCCCTCACCCTCCCAATCTAATGAGTCACTACACTGTGCTGACTTCACTCCTTATACACCTGACAATTTGACCCTGTTTCTCAACGGTATGAGTCCTTTCTCTGTTGCTTGCAACAGAATACCTGAAACTGGGTGATTTATAAAGAAACAAAATTTATTTCTTAACAGTTTTGGAAGGTGGGAAGAAGTCCATGGTCCAGGGGTGCATCTGGTGAGGGTTTTCTTCTGGATGGGAACTCTCTCCAGGGTCCCATGATGACCCAGGATATCACATGGCAAGGATGGCAAAAGCTCTCTCATGTGCTTTCCTTATAAAGCCATCAGTCCAAACCCATGACAACCCATTAAAACATCAACCCATTTCTTTGTAAGTGAATTAATCTATTCACGAGAGCATAGTCCTCATGATCCAATCACCTCTTAAAGGTCCCATATTTCAAATATCATAATTGAATTTCCCACCCTCTTAACACTGTTACAATGGGGATCAAGTTTCCAACACGTAAACTTTGGGGGAAACATTTAACCCATAGCATCCATCATCACTGAGTCTATCTTAACGAGAAAGTTATCACCTTATTGCTTAGTTTAATGCAGATGCCTTTCTCTATCCTCCTTGTTTCCATATTGTACCACCATAATAAATCCCTTGTAGAGATGCTATCAGAGAGGTGCTTATAATGACTCTCCATGGGCTGTAGGATGAAGTGCAAACTCCTTAGCATGGCATGTACGTCCTCCCTGACTACCCCCTGCCTACCTCTCCCTTCACAATGGTCTTTTCTTAGTAGATAAATGAAAGATTATCACCATTCTTTTTGCATGGAAATAATGTAATAAAAGAGAAGAACGAATTTAGTCTCTCCTTGCAGGAAATATTGAAGAGTAAAATATTGACATACTTTGATGTCAGCAGACGAGGATTTGAATGCTAGATTTGTCACCAAATGGCTGGATAACTTTGGGCAATTTCCATAATGACTATAAGCCTCAGAAGTGTTTGGTGAATATTAAACTCGATAATGCAGGCAGAGTGCTTAGCAAAATTTCTGGAACACAATACAACTGTACACGCTCAATAAATGGTAGTTTATTATCTTTTTTCCTCCTTTTCCCTTCTCACCAAGTATACATAAATTTTTAAATTTCGAATTGGGAAGTTTTGATTAAGAAATACAGCAAGAGGAAAAATTTAAACTCTTGAGTATGAGAATAAGACAGGTACTCTGTTAAATAAAATAATTGTGATTTCTCTTGAAATAAATGAAGTAAAATATATTGAGTTTTAGAGGAAGAAATGTTTTAAATTATTTTCAGCCCCCAAATTACCTGAGTAGAATAAAAAAGAGGTAGACTAAAAACAAGGTACATACTTAAAATAAGTGGGGAAAGGATGAAAGAGCTGAATGAATTAATTTTAGTAAAATTAGATTAAGTATTATTAAGAAGGAAATTTTTCCTTACAAAAACACATTCCGGAAGTCAGATGGGAATGGCCATGACGATATGATGAATAAATATAAAATGGCAAAAATCCTGAACATTTATATTTTTCATGTTATTTAAACAACAAAAATGCAGATAAGAAAGTCTATAATTATAAATCAATGAAGACCTTTTGGGAAAAGAAAAAAAAGTAATTGACAAAAAATTCTCAGTCAAGGCTTGAAATATGGAAAATTAAAAAGCCACACACATCCAAGGGTGAAAGCGAATTGGCTTTCACTTATGAAGCTACTTATAATCACTTGTGAAATGTGCTGGAGGATTGGAAGCTCTCTAAGATGAATGGGAAATACCAGAGTGACTCTACTAATCTTGGTGTCACCTAGTAGGTATGACGTCAATGCTTGGTAAAATTAAGAGATTATGACGTACATGTTTAGACAGGTGTGAATACTTTGAGTCAGTGTCGTGACCAAAACTACTCTCTGGAAGTAAATTAGGCACTAATTGAGGACTGTATTGATTAACTTTTTCAGGCATGTAGGGATTTATGTTAATAATAGTAATAGTGATAGCTAGTATTTATTAACTATGTAGTATGTGAACAGTGCCGTTCTAAGTGCTATTCATGTACAAATCTATTTAATCCTCGTATTAGTCTTATGTGGCATCTACTACTATTATTTCTAATTGATACAGATAGGGAAACAGGCAAAGTTGTAGAAGAACTTATTCAAAGTTAATTGTGGCAGTGACACAGTACTTGCTGATTGCCACTAAATGGGGCAAAAGAGTTTATTCGCTCATCCAGCAGCTATTTAGCTCCCACCTTTTCTGTGTCTGGCACCATGCTTAGTAATGGGGAAATGCCGGTATAAACAATGGAAACAAAAATTCTGCACTCATGAGACTGAAATCTACTTCCAAATATTAGGGCCAGAGTCCTCAGGGCCTAATGCAATGGCCAGCTGCACACTGCTTGGAATGCAGTCCTGACATACCATAGGTACCAGTCAGGCTTCTGTTTATCATCACTAAATCCAATCATCGGATGGAAGGCAGTTGCTGATCTCTGGATTTAAATATTCTCCAAATGGAGCTCAAGAATCTTAAAGCTAGAAAACTAACATGAGAGCCAAGACTTGGATGTAACTATCTAATTTCCTTATGGATCCTGGAAGAGACACTGGAAGAAGCCCTTCTGGGTTATTGTATACTGAAATGGCCAACTTTAAAGTCAGACTGTTTAGGCTTGAATTTCAATCCTGATGCCTGCTGTCTAGATGACTTTGGACAAGTTACTTAACCTCTCAGTAAAAGAGGGAAAGTAACAGGCACCATCCCAGAAAGTGGTGGTGAAAATTAAATGTGATGTCCCAGGTACAGAGCAAGTGCAGCATGTATGCTACTGATGACAACAGCGATGGGGTTACTGGTTCTGACGATGATGATGACAACAGCAGCAGGCAAGTGGCATGGAATGGACTAGTTTGTTATTGGCACACATGTTCTCTCTCCTCCTCTTTCCCCAAAGCTAATTCCTTGGTATTCAGGGCCACCATGCTATACAAGTTGCCAGTTTTAAAAACTTCATTTTATTTTTAATAGACAAATGATAATTGCATGTATTTATGGGGTACAATGTAATTTCTGATACATATAAATTCACACATTTCAGAATGATCAAATCAGGCTGTTGTGTCTGTCATCTTTCAGCAAAGGTAATAACATGTTTTAAAAAGCAATAAGAATCACTGTTACCCATTGAGTCCATTATGGCCCAGTCACTACCCTGTGCCTAAATCATGCATTAAATGTACTTAATCCTGTCAACAGCCCTACCAAGAAACAGACATTCAGATGACTTAAGAAGCAGCTAGAAATAGGCGAGAAAAAGAATTTGAAATCGTGTCTGTCTGATTCAAAGTCCATGAGTGTTCACTTTACACTGCAGCAGAATGCTGAGAGAGATAATCAACTATGCAGTAATTATTTATTAAGTGCGGAGTGGGTACTAAATGTGTTAAATCACAGTATTATAGATTGCACTGCCCTCTCTGCAGAGACAGAGTGACAGAAATTTTGTATGCACCCAGTGAATGGAAATGGGAAATTGCTACATATGCAAAGTGACATTTTTCCCCTTCTTTTGACATGGCATTCATTTTTAAAATGACACTAAATATAAAGGTCTGCTTAAATTTACTTATTAATTACTAATAATTAATAATTGTATTATCAAAATAATAATTTTTAATAACAACCTTTTATTGTGAACTGCTTACTAGATGCTAATGCTGTTGTCCTTGAGGTGTCCAGGCTTCTGTTTTTCATTAATTTATGTATACTCTTTCTCCCTTTATGAAAAACTTCCTCCTTCCCTGGTATATAAGCTTGAGCATCTTATTCTTGAATTAGCGAAATCTGGAATCTAAAGAAAGATGGAAGAGCTCAAGATGTTTCCTTAAATGTTTCTACACTAAATGTGGGTTACAAACACTTATTCACTTTAAGAGAGCAGCTTTTAGAGTCCTCAACTATTGCTCCCATTTTTGACCCCAGGAAGGAGGAAGAGGATTGTAAATAAAACACTGAAAGATTATTTGAGATTTTAAAAACAAAATTTATTTTAAATAATTCCAAATTTATAGAAGAGTTACAAGAAAAGTCCCCAAATCTCCATATCCCTTTTACTTAATTTCTTCAATTGCTGTTTAAAGCATTCGCTCCCTTGCCTTTCTCTTTGTCTCTGTTTCTGTCTGTCTGTCTGTCTGTCTCTTTCTGCCTCTTTCTCTCTCTCCTGTCTACACTCATGCATGCGGGCGCATACACAGACACACACACACACAGACACACACACACACAGACACACACACACACACACACACACACACACACACTCCTACACACCTCCATTAAGATTGGTATTGTTCTAAACTGTTTCACAGAAAATTGAAAACACAGAACCCTAACATTTTAAAAAACTTCTGTGTTTATTTCCCAAAACCAAGGACACTTCTACATAAGCATCACATAAACCTCCAAGTCAGTAAATCAACACTGATATGATACTGCCATCTAATCAACAGACCTAATTCAAATTTTGTCAATTGTCCCAATAAAATTTCCCCTTTCTGGTCCAGGATCCCATCCAGGAACACTCACTATATTTACTGTCATGTCTCTTCGCTCTCCTCCACCTAGAATAGTCCTATGGTCTTTTCCTGTCTTTTATGTCCTTGACTGATTCGTAAAGAGTCCAGTTTTTACATTTTGGAAGTTGATCCTCCGCCTGGGTCTGTTTTTTCCTCATGACCAGACTCAGATCATGCTCTACTGGCAGAAATATTACAGGACAGATGCTTTTCTTCTCCAGTACGTCATATCAGGGGCACATAATAACAACCTATCACATCTCTGGTGACATTAAACTTGGTCATCTGACTATGTTGATGTCTGGCAGATTTCCCACCATATTGTCAACACTGTCCTTTGCAATCGACTAGTATTTTATATTCCGAGAGTACACAGTATTTCGCCTTAACAATCCTCCACCCTCTGTCTTTGGCATCCATTGAAAACTGCTGCCTGAATCAATTGCCACTGTGCTAGTTGCTTTATGGTAATTTTCTACTTCCATTATTTCTTCCACATTAATTAATTGGTGTTCTATTTTAAGAAAGAATTTTTTCTTCTCCTAGCCTACATTTTTGGGTCAATATGGGCCCACAGATTTCAATTTAATTTAATCTATTGTATTTCATTATTATCATTATGTTGATGCTTAAACTCTTCCCTATATGGCCAAAGGCAGTCCCCTCCCCATGTCCTTCTGACATCTTTCCAACATTCTTTGAGCTTTTCCTCACTTTTTGGTCACAAGCTATTTCAGGTTCATTTTGTACTTTATCAACCCTAGCTCTCAAATCAGTCATTTCTCCAAAGAACCCTGGTTCCTTTTAGTGGAGAAGAGCATTTAGAAACCAAAATCTGGATGTGTGTTGTGATCAGTGCTAGTGGGGTATTGTTGTTTCTCAGCCTTCTCAGTAGATAGGGCTAGAGATAATTTTTTTTAAATGTACACACAGATATACATCTATATAAATATGCATACACACTTAAACCTATAAATATTTCTGTATATATGTGCACATGTTAAATAACAGGGAAGCAAAGGAATGGGAAGAGAAGAAAAATGTCAGGGAGGAAGGAGAAGGAAGGAAAATATTAAAAAGAATTTAAAAATGTGAGTAATAACCAATTAGTGTTGTTTTCCATACTTGTAATCAAATTTGAATTTCACAGAGGGAAACTGGGGCAAAATGTGACTTTTTACTGTTAAGACTATGTTATGGCAAAGAAATTTCATGAAGGACTTTCTGGTATATAAGTAAAGAATGTATGTATGTATGTATGTATGTATGTATGTATGTATGTATGTATGTATGTATGTATGTATCTATCTATCTATCTATCTATCTATCTATCTGAATAAAACCTAAGGCTGAATGTACACTTTAGACCAAATTCTTTAAAGGGGTGAGTATTTTGCTTGTTAATTTAGGTTTTCCAAACTTTGAAAGCAGTTACTTGCCCAGTTTGAGTAACTGTTCAGAAAGAAGTCACTGATCTTTTTCATTGGATGTAATTTATGTGTAAAACTTATGGGGTATTTATGTGATATATGTATATATTCTCCATGAAATACAGTGGCAGAGTCATTCCACAGCAGAAGTCAGTGCTTTCTAGGGCTCTTATCTAGGTAACACAAGTAGTGGCAGGTTAGAAGGGGCTACAAGATTCACTCTTAAGGTATAAAGGTAAAGTCATTCAGAGGAAGCCATATGGACTGACAGAAAAAGGCCCCATAACAAAAATATTAATAATAACACAACAACAACTGTGTTTTGTATATGCATGTGTTCTAGTAAGATGTATGCAAATGTAAACAAAGCACATTAATTTATTTTCTCTAAAGCATAAACAAACATTGCCTTGTTTGGCAGAATTTGCAAAATGCATATTGCTCCCTTTGGCTTTTTTCTTTGCTACAATAGAAGTATGTTTTGTATTAAATCTATTGTTACTAGGAAATTAATCCCAAAATATGCCAGTGTGGCTTTTCATAGTATTAAGAATCCTTATTTCATATGAAAAAATGCAGCTGTGGCCAAACACGTCAGCCCCTGGAAATTAAAAAAAAAGAAAAAGAAAAAAAGAACGTTTTCCCTTAAAGTTGAATGCAATGGACATGCAAGAAGATGCTGGAAGAGTTGAACACCATAAGTCTATATAGGAAGCGGTTAGTCAACTAGGGGATATCAAACCATGTGTGGATCTGGAAGACATTATGATGAGGCGTCACACCAGGGGTGGTTTGCTATTGTTTGCTTGCAAAGTTACAGGGGACTCTGCCATCATCTGCTGAAGTCGCTAAAAATAAATCCTCTCAGATACCAATTATTGTCTTGGGATAGAATAACTGAACTATCAGATAAAGGTAGCGTGGGTGACACAATCATTCTTGACTTTAGCCAACCAGTTGATGGGAACCAGAGTAATCATCAAGTCAGAATGTGCAAAGGCAGTCACCTTCCAAATGGCCAGTGAGACAGAGTAGTGAAGACAAAGTGAAAGGACACAGACCCTGAGGAAGAACCAGTAAATGACCATGCCACTCTCAGAGCAAAGTTCTAGGCTCTGTCAGGCCTTCAAGTGACTGGGCCATAACACACTATTAGCTTCAAATGCGAATACTGTAAGAGCTTCTGTCTTAAAGGGTCCTTGGACAGGGATGAAACGGAAGTGTTTTCGGATGCTTCTCTATTAGAACAAAGAGGCTGCACCTAAAGTCAAAGAGAATTGCAGCTATTGTCTGCAGGAACAAGGGTTAAAAGGCCCAAATTTTATTATTGAGAACTTGCAGTATATTTGCCCTGAATTTTTACTGGCTACTTGTACTTTTGAAGTTCTGAAGATACCTTTTCGTCCTTACCCCATGCAAAAATATAAGTTCCACTAGGGCGGTGCTTTTATCTATTTTTCTCCCTGCAGTATCCCCCATTCTGAGAAAGGTACCTGGCACACAGTAGGGGCTTAACAAGGTTTGTTGACTGAATACCTCATCATCACAAACGTCAATCAAGTGCCTATTATGTATTTGGTGCTGACCTGTGTCCCACTTTCCTTCTCTGTATGACAAGGGCAGAGTGAAAAAGAAATACGAAAACTCCACTGTATGTGGTAGAAACTTCTTGGGTGAGTACACAAGACTTTCTGCCTGCTGCCTCCTCAGTGAAAAAAAAAAAAACCCTTCTGCCTTCACACCCTCTACTCACATGGGGCAAAAGCCCCTTGCATGGTAGGGTCTGGTAAACCAGGTAGCTGAAACTTGCCTTAGGAAATTTAACCAGGTACAATTACTGATGGTTACAGCCTTAGTCTGCACACTGCTCCTGACTCTGTGCACATTTCCTGAAATCTTTTGATGGGAAATAGGAGCTTTAATGACTCAGGACCAGAAATTGATGGACCTTAGAAATAATGCTGAGCTGGATAACAAGGAGCCAAAATGATTGGAAATTGTGCAACAAGTTAAATAATCTGAAAGACTTGGAAGCTCCAGAAAAGGATTTTAGAGGTTATGGTTGCAGACGTCTTCCAAATGAAGGACAAGAGAAACCCATCTCTGACACTGATGATCTGGGAAATGGGATGAATAGCCAAAATTGAAAATAAATTGGTGTCCTGAATAGGAAGATAGATTTTTTTTTTTTTACCTACCAGACTGCCCTGTGGTATTTGGGTTTTTGCCTTTGAACAAAAACATTCCTCAAAATGAAAAAAAGCTGTAAAAAAAATGCTACAGTCCTGGTGTACTACATAAATTTATGGCCTAATGGAAATACAATGCCAACAGCCTACCAGAAAGAAATCAGATTGCAAACATCAGAATTCCATTGCCCAAGTATTTCCAGACAGTACCTTGGCATTGGCCAAACTTTGAGTTTTGGTTAGAATTAAGAAAAACCTAAGTGAAGGAGGTCTGCTTTTGGAGGCCCCTCTGTTATGCCAGATTTGATTTTTCTATAGCACCTTTTATGTGAACATCTTGCAAATGCTAATTAATTCTCATAACAGTCCCTTGAGTTAGCAATGCAGCCCTTGAAACTTCAGGTTGAATGAGCTGAGGAATGGAGTAGAAATACATCTTATTGCCTGAAAGAGAAGCTTTTCTATCGTCAATTTCCTAAGAAAAGCGCTTTTAAAGAACAAGGAAATCCCTAAAATTGAATAATCAGATTGGAAGAAAAAAGTTGGTAACATTCTTGTCATGATATTTAAACTTGTAGGGGAATGAGCTTGGGATGTCATTCTGAAAGAACTATAGAACTCTCCTGTTCGTGATAAATTCATCTGTGAATCTTTTTTTAACATTAGCTTTGCTTGTACTCATCATTTATTTACGTGTCTTTGACCAAAAGGAAAAAAAAGCCTCATAATTTAATTGAATACATTCTGTTGTGTGGTACATCTGATGCCAGAGGGTTCAAACCTGGACTTAACTTCTTAGAGAAGGAAAAGTTGCATTCACCAGGCTGAGCTCCAGTGAGCTTTTTTTTTTTTAAATTTTTTTTTTTTTTTACTTTTTGTGGCCGTGTGTGCTTTGCCCATCTACAGGATTTTAGACCTGAGTAAGTAAATATGGTTTGGAATAACTTACGTGGAGAGTGTTTGGTAAATGACTGAAATTTACTCCACACTGGAGAGACGTCTAAGGAAGACACAGACGTTCTCTGCCTGCAGTGTCCCCCCGGGAGTGGTGGGTGTGCAGGGGGAACTCTTCGGCAATCACACCCTCCACAGATCTGGGGTCAAAGGCCCCGGGGTAGTGGGGTCTGATAAGTTAGGTTGCTGAATGGTGCCTGGGTTGTTTAACCTCAAAAGCAGGGTGTGCGTTTCTCCTTCGCTAAAATCCCCATGCCCTCCCACCATGGGCTTCGGCAAGTTCTCGACTAGACAGGGATAGCTGGTTTATGATTGACACTGATCACATGAAGTAGTGACATTTGAAAATATAGACATATGCTCAATATTTCAACTCCAGACTCAAGAGATTAAAGAGTTAAATATAAAATAATACCATAAATATTTTAACCTAAACTCACTAAAGTGAGTGGATGAGGACTTTAGAATAATTTCAGGTTTTCAATACCTGTGGGTAGCACACTAGTGTTTGTCCATCACAACCTTCTAATATCAGTTTTAAATCTACTAGTTTGGCAATTATTTTAAGGGAAAATGAGGGTAAAACTCACAAAGCCAGTTGTCTTAGTTAAATTCATTCGCATTTCATTTGTGGTCTATCTTAATTCTTTCTTATGAACTATTTTATTTTCACTCAAAAGTGTACAATTAATTCCATTGTCCAAATTCCTTTGTATAAGACCAGTCTAATTGCACTGTAATGCTACGCAAAAATGTTTGTCACTGGCACAGAATATCTTATTTTTCTCTGAGATGACATAGATAGCAAACATGTCTTTCCCTCGGTCAGTGGCAATGCATTAAAACACTCAAGCTGAGGCTGCCTGTGGGTCTGACATACTTTTGAAGATGCAGAAGAAGCCAGCTCTGCTAAAACCAGTAAAACAAAAAATGTCCCCAAAGACCCAATCAGCTCAGTTCTCTTTTAATTCCAAAAGGTGAAACTGAACACACTCAAACTCAAGAGGCAAGAAACCACTTCTTCCTTGGAGCTCCCAGTGGGAAGCCTGTGCATTCTGCCATCACAGACCACAAAGAGAAGGCACAGGTTGAAGACTAGAATACATTTTTACTCTCATTAGACTTGTGCTTAGAAAATAAAAGACTCCAGATCTTCCCACAAGAAGAGGAACTGCACAGTCAAGAGTACAGATTTTTTAATTAGCATATTCATTATTACAAATCATGATTTTTCTTTATGCCTTCTACCTGACCTGTCCCTCCCCAAACCCCCTCCCTCCCTCCCCCCATCTCTAGTAACCTTAGGTTTGTTCTCTCTTTCTGAAAGTTCAATGAATTTTTGTGCTCCTTCCTTCCTTCCTTCCTTCCTTCCTTCCTTCCTTCCTTCCTTCCTTCCTTCCTTCCTTCCTTCCTTCCTTCCTTCCTTCCTTCCTTCCTTCCTTTCCTCCCTCCCTCCTTCCCTCCCTTTCTTCTTTCTTAGCACCCAGTTATAAGTGAGAACATGGTATTTCTCTTTCCTAGTTTGGCTTATTTCACTTAACATAATTTTCTCCAGACTCATCCATGTTGCTGCAAACGGCAGAATTTCATTCTTTTTTATGGCTAAGCAGTATTCCATTGTGTATATATACCACATTTTCTTTATCCAGTCATCTGTTGATGGACACTTAGGTAGGTTCCATATCTTGGCTATTGTAAATAGAGCAGGTATCCCTTCGACATGATGATTTCCATTCCTCTGGATATATGCCCAGTAGTGGGTTTGCTGGATCATATAGTAGCTCTAGCTGGAGTTGTTTGAGAAACCTCTGTACTGTTTTCCACAGTGACTGTGCTCATTTACAGTCCCACCAACAGTGTAGGAGAGTTTCCCTTTCCCTACATCCTCACCAGCATTTTTTATTCTTGGTCTTTTAAATAATGGCCAGTCTAACTGGGGTGAGATGATATCTCAATGCAGTTTTGATTTCCATTTCTCTGATGACTAGTAATGCTGAGCATTTTTCCATGTACTTGTTGGCCATTTGTATGTCTTCCTTTGGAAAGTGTCTATTTATCTCATTTGCCCATTTTTTAATTGGATTATTTGTTTTTTTTTTTTTTTTTACTGTATAGTTGTTTGAGTTCTTTGTATATTCTGGATATTAATCCCTTGTAAGATGTATAACTTGCAAATATTTTCTCCTATTCTGTAGGTTGTCCTTTCACTCTGTTGATTGCTTTCATTGCTGTGAAGAAGCTTTTTAGTTTGATATAATCCCACTTATTTATTTTTTTCTTTTGTTGCTTGTGCTTTTGGGGTCTTATTCATAAAGTCTTTGCCCAGTCCTATTACCTGGAGTGTTTCCCATATATTTTCCTTTAGTAATTTTATGGTTTCAGGTCTTATATTTAAGTCTTTAATCCATTTTGAGTTGCTTTTGGTATATGGTGAAAGGTACAGGTCTAGTTTCATTCTTCTGCATATGGATGTCCAATTTTCCCAGCACCTCTTATTGAAGAGGCAGTCTTTTTCCCAGTGTTTTGACCTTTGCCAAAGATCAGTTGGCTGTACGTATGTGGGTGTGGAGTACACTAACATTTATAAAGCAAATGTATTTCACAGGGCCTAGTTTCCAAAGCTCTGCAGTTTCAGGTTTAGCCTAACTTCTTAAAATTACATATAGAAATGTTAACCTTGCAAAAGACAGGAAAAATTTCCCCAGGCTAAAGCCTGTGATATAGATATAGAATTGTAACACAGCAAAATTGCTGGCTCAAAGGGTAGATGTCCTTGGTGCAGGTTAACCTTACTTAATTGTTATGTAAACATACTAAGGAAATTGCTTTAGGGAAAGAAAATGTTTGCTAAGAACAAGCTTTTGTTGGTGGATGAACTTAACCTTTTGCAAATTGCATTATGGAATGTCACTTTGTTATTTCACTGATGTTACCAGCTTCTATTCTTAAACTGTGCTTAACCATAACTCCCCCTGTGTTGCTTTTCTGTAACTTTCTGGTTTCTAGACTAAATACTGAGACAGAACCCCAGCTCAGTGTTAATTTCCCAAAGGACGAATGCCTCTCTCTTGAGGGTTCCAGGAAGTTAACCTGTTTGGGGTGTCTTACTGCTCAGAAGAGATGGGCTTTGAGTAATCCTTTTTGCATCTCTGTCACCCAGGGAAGAGAGGTGACAAAGCCTTGTGAGGCAAAGCAACATGTGGGTTGATTCCCAGGTTTTCTATTCTGTTCCATTGCACTGAGTGTCTTTTTTTATGCCAGTAACACACTGTTTTGGTTACAATTGCTTTGTAAGAGTACAGACTTTAAAAGTGGAATTGTTGAGTTCAAATGGTAGTTCTGCCACCTCCTATCTTGTGTCACAAATGAGTTACTTAATCTCTCCATCTGTCTGCTTCCTATGATGAGCATAATTATAGGACCTACTCTACAGGGTTGTTATGAGAATTAAATGAGTTAAGGTGGGTAAAGCACATAGAACAGTGTCAAGCACAAATGAACTCAAGTTTCCTTAAAAATATAAAGTGACATAGACATACAAATATTCACTAGCATCTCTCCAGGTAGTTTGAAATTTTTCCCAAAGTTTGATTTTGATAAAAATTTAGATGATAATATACTTAATGGATGTGTTCAATCCCCATCTCACTTATTCAGTTTTGTAGCTTTATAATATCTTTTAGTAATACCTTTTATTTTACCTGACTTATTTCTAATTCAGCAAACATTGAACAGAAACACCTATTAGCAGAATATTCTTATATTATAAAGTATTATTGAAGACTAGAATATTTTTGGCTTGCTCCCCTTTGAAGTTTGATAAAAGATTTCATTGTAGTCACCAACTGGAAATATACCATGCTTTGCATTCTGTGGGGTCAATGAGAACCTTAGAGCACAAATATAATATCAACAACATTAAGAGAGAATGTTCCCATTTCTTTTTATTTTTATAAACTTCCCCAATATCCTTTTCAAATTACCTTGACAACTGCTACATATTATTATTTAGAATGGATGGTTCTGAATCTCTCAATTGTATAATTCATCAAACAGCTTCAAACACATGCTAACACAGGATAAAGGGAAACTCATGCTCACCTTATATTATTTGAATACAAAAGTAGTTTCTGATTGTGTTTCATTTTGCAGTTGAATTTTACTGTAGCTACCAACTGGAAATATACCACACTTTGCATTATTCTATAGAGTCAACATAAGCATGAAGGATATTAGAAATGTTTCCTCAAAGCTATATATCCTAGCAGCCAAGTCTGCTAGGTAATTAGGAGCCAAGGCAGTGAGGCAGTGATAGTCACTTAATTTCTAGATCTGTAATTGGCCACAGTTGACAGAGTGGTAATAACAGTGGTCATTGGGTGCTGAGAAAGGTTATAACTAGTATTTACAATCAAAAATATTCCTGGAGGAAATAAAATTCATTGGAACACACCAGGGGGTCTTCAAAAAGCTCATTTTTTTTAAGTATCCTTGTAAATATAAGACAAATTTTGTTCTAGAGATGACATCTGTTACTTCATCAATGAAATAAATTTTCCTTATGGTTAGCATTGTGTGAAGTCTTAATATACCTTTGTCTAATTGAAGAGATCATGGACAAGCACCCCTACCACCACTTAATAATCCCAAAATATTGAAGGTTTATTTATTCTATTTTAAATGAGCTTGATAAAAAACAATTTTAAAAATGTGTCTATTAACATGCTGTATTAGTCTGTTTTGTTTTGCTATAACAGAATACCTGAAACTGGGTGATTTATAAAGAACAGAGGTTTATTTGGCTTACAATTCTGGAACAGCAGCATCTGGCCCGGGCCTCAGGTTGCTTCTTCTCATGGCAGAAAGCAGCAGGCAGCCAGTGGGTACAAGCAGATCACATGGTGAGAGGAAGCAAGAGAGAGAGAGAGAGAGAGGAGGTGTCAGGGTCTTTTAAACAACAAGCTCTCATGGGAACTAATAGAGTGAGAACTCGCTCACTACCCCTCCTCCTCCAGGGAGAGCATTAATCCATTCATGAGGGATCCGCCCCCATGACTCAATAAGTTTCCAACACTGCCACACTGGAGATCAAATTTTCACATGAGTTTTGGAGGGGACAACACATCCAAACTCATCACAGAGGAATGATTCAATAGAGTAATATATACCATCTTTAATATATTTTAAAAGGTACAAATGTGGAACTGATAGAGTGAGAACTCACTTATTAATCCCCCCTCCCCCAGGGAGAGCATTAATCCATTCATGAGGGATCTGCCCCCATGACTCAATCAGTTTCCAACACTGCCACGTTGGGGATCAAATTTCCACATGAGTTTTGGAGGGGACAACACATCCAGACTCCATCACATGCTTAATATATTTTACAGCTTAAAAGCCCACTATTTTTTTGCTGAAGTCTTAGTTCATTTTCTGGTGCTACAACAGAATACCACAGACTGGGTAATTTATACAGAACAGAGATTTATTTGGCTCATCATTCTGGAGGCTGGGAAGTCCAAGACCATAGTACTGGCATCTGGAAAAGATCATTCTATGGTGGAAGAGCAGAAGGCAGAAGAGAGCACAGGAGACAGGAAAAGGAAATGGAGCCAAATTTGCTTTTATAATGGATCCATTCTCACAATAACTAACCCAGTCTCATGGTAATGACAATTCATTCATGAGGACAGAGACTTCATAACAGTTTAAAGGCCCCACATTATTAAATCTCAACATGAGTTTTTAAAGGGGACAAATATTCAAACCATAGCAGCTGGGTTCTCTGCTACCAACTTTTGAAGTATTTTTTTCTATTATCTATGGTAAGAAAAAAATTGGTCAATTTATTAAATCATGATGATAATAATAATATATTAATAGCAGCACTAATTAACATTGAGTTTTCATCATATATGAAGCATGTCGGTAAGCTGTATATTCATTGACAAATTTGATTCTCAGATGAATGCTATAATGAGGTACTGTTATTCCAATTTTATAGATGTGAAACTGAAGCCTAGAGGTATTAAGTGACTTAAAGATTAGGTATTTGATAATGCTAGAACCAGGATGTGACTGACTTTGAAGACTCATTTTATTTTATTTTATTTTGGGGAGGCAGCTGGTAAACATGGGAATCCAAACCCTTGACCTTGGTGTTATCAACACCACTCCCTAACCAAGTGAGCTCACCAGCCAGTCCAAAGACTCTTCATTTTAAATACTCTCTCTCATAGTATACGTGTGTGTGTGTACATATACACATACATGCACACATATATATACACATGCTGAAGAAGAATTAAACCCACATCTACTTTAATTATACTCAAACATTTTATGCATATCTACACTTTATAAGAGACACCTGAGAAACAGCAAAAAATGGATTCTGGATACAAAATGTTTATTCATTCATTATGGCTCATTCTCCAACTGGAGTTTAAAATGTCTGTTCAATAAGCATCAGAACTTGAAACCAATCACTAATCATACCTCTCTTTTGTCCAAATTTTGAACCAACCAATAAATACTTATGAAATTTGATAGTAATCAACCTGTTACACTAACTTCAGACAGCTTGGAACCAAGGTCAAATGCTGGTTTTCTACTCTTTCTCTTTTTTTTTTTTTTTTTTTAAATTTATTTATTTTTTAAAAAATTTTATTTTGTCGATATACATTGTAGCTGATTATTGCTCCCCATCACCAAAACCTCCCTCCCTTCTCCCTCCCCCCACTCCCCCAACAATGTCCTTTCTGTTTGCTTGTCGTATCAACTTCAAAAAATTGTGGTTGTTATATCTTCTCCCCCCCCCCCCGGTTTGTGTGTGTGTGTGTGTGTGTGTGTGTGTGTGTGTATGTGTGTGTGTATGAATTTATACATTAATTTTTAGCTCCCACCAATAAGTGAGAACATGTGGTATTTCTCTTTCTGTGCCTGACTTGTTTCACTTAATATAATTCTCTCAAGGTCCATCCATGTTGTTGCAAATGGCAGTATTTCATTCGTTTTTATAGCTGAGTAGTATTCCATTGTGTAGATGTACCACATTTTCCGTATCCACTCATCTGATGATGGGCATTTGGGCTGGTTCCAACTCTTGGCTATTGTAAAGAGTGCTGCGATAAACATTGGGGAACAGGTATACCTTCGACTTGATGATTTCCATTCCTCTGGGTATATTCCCAACAGTGGGATAGCTGGGTCGTATGGTAGATCTATCTGCAATTGTTTGAGGAACCTCCATACCATTTTCCATAGAGGCTGCACCATTTTGCAGTCCCACCAACAATGTATGAGAGTTCCTTTTTCTCCGCAGCCTCGCCAGCATTTATCGTTCATAGTCTTTTGGATTTTAGCCATCCTAACTGGGGTTAGATGGTATCTCAATGTGGTTTTGATTTGCATTTCCCGGATGCTGAGTGATGTTGAGCATTTTTTCATATGTCTGTTGGCCATTTGGATATCTTCCTTAGAGAAATGCCTACTTAGCTCTTTTGCCCATTTTTTAATTGGGTTGCTTGTTTTCTTCTTGTACAGTTGTTTGAGTTCCTTATATATTCTGGATATTAATCCTTTGTCAGATGTATATTTTGCAAATATTTTCTCCCACTCTGTTGGTTGTCTTCTAACTCTTTTAATTGTTTCTTTTGCTGTGCAGAAGCTTTTTAGTTTGATATAATCCCATTTGTTTATTTTTCCTTTGGTTGTCCGTGCTTTTGGGGTCGTATTCATGAAGTCTGTGCCCAGTCCTATTTCCTGAAGTGTTTCTCCTATGTTTTCTTTAAGAAGTTTTATTGTTTCAGGGTGTATATTTAAATCCTTAATCCATTTTGAGTTGATTTTAGTATACGGTGAGAGGTATGGATCTAGTTTCATTCTCCTGCATATGGATATCCTGTTATCCCAGCACCATTTGCTGAAGAGGCAGTCCATTCCCCAGTGAATAGGCTTGGTGCCTTTGTCAAAGATCAGATGGCAGTAAGTGTCTGGGTTGATTTCTGGATTCTCTATTCTATTCCATTGGTCAGTGTGTCTGTTTTTATGCCAGTACCATACTGTTTTGGTTATTATAGCTTTGTAGTATAGCTTAAAGTCAGGTAGTGTTATGCCTCCAGCTTTATTTTTTTTGCTGAGCATTGCTTTGGCTTGGCTATGCGTGGTCTTTTATTGTTCCATATAAATGTCTGAATAGTTTTTTCCATTTCTGAGAAAAATGTCTTTGGAATTTTGATGGGGATTGCATTGAATTTGTATATCACTTTGGGTAGTATGGACATTTTCACTATGTTGATTCTTCCAATCCAAGAGCATGGGATATCTTTCCATCTTCTTGTATCCTCTCTAATTTCTCTCAGCAGTGGTTTGTAGTTCTCATTATAGAGATTTTTCACATCCTTGGTTAACTCAATTCCTAAGTATTTTATTTTTTTGGTGGCTATTGTAAGTGGGCAGGCTTTCTTGATTTCTCCTTCTGCATGTTCACTATTGGAGAAAAGAAATGCTACTGATTTTTGTGTGTTGATTTTGTATCCTGCTACTGTGCTGAAATCATTTATCAATTCCAAGAGTTTTTTTGTAGAGGTTTTAGGCTGTTTGATATATAGGATCATGTCATCTGCAAACAGGGACAGTTTGACTTCATCTTTTCCAATCTGGATGCCCTTTATTTCCTTCTCTTCTCTGATCGCTCTGGCTAGTACTTCCAACACTATGTTGAATAGGAGTGGTGAGAGTGGGCATCCTTGTCTAGTTCCTGTTCTTAAAGGAAAAGCTTTCAGCTTTTCCCCATTCAGGATGATATTGGCAGTGGGTTTGTCATATATGGCTTTAATTATGTTGAGATACTTTCCCTCTATACCTAACTTATAGAGGGTCTTTGTCATGAATGAGTGCTGAACTTTATCAAATGCTTTTTCAGCATCTATAGAGATGATCATATGGTCCTTGTGTTTGAGTTTATTAATATGGTGTATCACATTTATTGATTTGCGTATGTTGAACCAACCTTGCATCCCTGGGATGAATCCCACTTGATCGTGATGAATAATTTTTCGTATGTGTTGCTGTATTCTGTTTGCTAGTGTTTTAGTGAGGATTTTTGCATCTACTCTTTCTCTTTGTGTTGAACTTACGTACTTGGTCACAGAGCAACAGGGCAGTGACAAGCCTCCCAGGCAGAGGCAGAACACTCTGGATAGACAATCACGTAGCGGAGGCAGGGCTAGATTATCAGCGAGCCTGGCCTATACTTGCATTCCTCATCCTCATTACCCAGATGAATCTTCCTTCCTTCCTCATGGAGGAGAAAGTGAAAGAAGTGAAGGCAAGAGCTGAAGTTACTTTGGAAAAACCCAAAGTTCTCTTTAAGGGAAAAGCAGTATCCTTGGGGGCATTCAAACGTCTTCCCCAACAAAAAAGAAATTAAAAAGTTATATTCTTATGAGATTCAGAAGTTTACAATTGTTCATCTTACTGACAAAGAGTTTGCATGATGATTATTTGCAAAAATTCTGGATTCACGGTAAGGGTTCGAATGTTGTCTCTTCTACTTCATGGCTTAGGTAAGCAAATACCTTGAAGTCTCAGTGTCCTCATCTCTACTTAAAGTTGCTGTTGGTCTGCTGATTGATCATACATTGAACATAGAGAATATTTTTGATATTGATGCACAATTAACATTCAATACATATGTGCTGATAATAAGAAAAAGATTATCTTGGAAGTTTAAGAATCTTGCTGAATCAACTTCAACTAAGATATTTTGAATTTCTTACCTTCTGAAAGGCTTAACCTTGTTTTATTTAATCTTCTACAAATCCTGGGTGCTAGGTTTTGTTATCCCTAATTTCAGAAGATTAATCGGAAGCCTATCAGGACTAAATACCTCATTCAGTCCACTTGGCTAATAATCAGAGCCGGGTTTCAAACTCATGGCTTCTAACTTGGTCTAGTTGGCACTACCTAATCCCATTCAATTTATTATGCTTCAACTTCTTAATTGCTGAATCAGTCTTGTTAAAGGAATATGACATATTATAAATAAGCACTCATAAAAATCTTTGCTACTTAGAAACATGTTTCCTGAATAAAAAGCACACTCTCAAAATATTTGTTGCAGTTAAGGTATATTTATGATCCTATCCCAACAATTTTATTGCTTCTAGAGATACAAAGATAACTCTTTATCCTTGATGACCTTTCAATTTAGTAGGCTAAATAGATACTGATAAACATTCTAACTTTGCTACAGAATCCATCATAAATGCCACTTGTCTCCCTAAGATTTTCCTAATTCTGCAAAATGAATATATTCAAGGGAAACCTCAAATATCCTCAAATTTTACTTATATACAAGTATGTGAGTAATCTCTCCCTCTATACTGTAAACCTTTAGGGTCAAGGAATTGGTGTTACCTCCAGGTTTGCTATAACACCATTCATAGAGTGTTTTTGCATATGACCCTCCAAAATGCTTGCCAAATTGGATTCGGTATAGCAGACTTAATTCATAAGATAATTTTAGAACCACAAAATCAACTGCAAAAAAAAAAAAAACAAAACCCAAACAGTAAATCAGCTAAAAATCTTGTCTAGTACATTTTAAATTAACGTATCAAACTAGGAAGGAAGTGACTACAACAAATAAAATGATTCATCTGAGATAAAATAGTCAACAAATGAAAATTATTGCAGTTTGGGGAATTAACCATGACTTTATTTTCTAAGGTCTTAGTCTGAAGCCATCTCAGTTTCGTATTTGGTGTGGGAAGTGCATTTATCATGAAACTGTTGATAGCTTAACTATGGGGAGTGGGATGGTGATCTCAGTCATTCCCATTGGGAATGAGATTGCTTCATGAAAGCTAAAGTGAAAATGGGATGATGCTGGATTGTGGAAGAGAGGAGCCGATACAGAAAGTCAAGAGCATCGTTCTCCACGTCCTCTGAGGTGCAGTCACTTTGATAAAACCAGGGGAAAGCTGTAACCCCCACACTTGATGGGGAATTCAGGTGGAAGCAGCTACTCTTGGGATCAGGAATGAATTTCAAAATAGGAAATGTTATTTATGCTCTAATGATTCATGCTTCCTGCGTGGTGATAATATATGTACTGCAGCATCCATTTTCCTCATAGCTATCAGTGCGATGCTCACATATGGAGTAGTTTTGTAATAGGTCATCATGTGCACCTCTTTGCTACAGAAAAATCATAACACACATGTCAAAAACTCATTTGAAAATCATAACCGGGAGTTTCCTTCAATTGGATGAGTAATTATCTCTTTGTAGCCTCGGTGACTAGGTCCCTGTACATAAGTATTACATAAATGTTTGGGATATTATATTGATTGATCGACTTGTTCATTTGTGGTAATTAACACAAGTACTATAGTACCAACCTAAATTCAATGATTAGTTTTTAAACAAAGTTGCATCATGATTGGTTTGAAGTTACCTGTACAATAATAAAATAAAACTTGACTTAAAAAAAAAAATTCTTGGGGGAAATACACACAACATAAAATTAGTCATTTTAACCATTTTTTAAGCATGACATTCAGTGGCATTAATTACATTCACTATTTTAAATAGTCATCATCTCTGTATATTAAAAATATTTTCATTGCCCCAGAGCCTCAGTAACCATCAAGCAATAATTCCCCTTCTCTCTTCCCTCCAGACCCCAGTTACCTCAAATCTACTTTGTCTCCATTAATTTACCTACTCTAGATATTTTATATAAGTGGAATCATGCAATATTTGTCCTTTTGTGTATGGTGTATTTTACTTAGTATAAGTTTTCCAGGTCCATCCATGTGGTAGCATGTGTCAGTACTTCATTCTGACATTATTTGTATAACACTTTCTTATCATCAAGCATATAAGGATACAGTTTCATTTGCCTGTAAAAACCACCACAAGGGATGAATATGATGATGAACCCATTTCAAGGATTTAGAAAGTGAAGGTGAAGGAAATTAAATGACCAGAGAGATTAAATTAATTGCTATGAGGCATGGAGGCATGAGCTCAGATATTCAGACTCCAATTCAGTACTCCTTAGACTCTGCCATCTCATTCTCTTCTTTTCTTCTTAGATACCCCGCACACATAATTCCTCTTTGTCACTGTTTTCTCTTTGTACACTTATACTTTGTATATGTGTTTCTTCTTAGATATTTAGTCTACTGTCATAATATGTGACTGCCAAGTGACTGGTGGTTATAATCTCAACATGCCATCCATGTCTTTTTTAGGAATTCTTAGCTAAGAAAGATACCAATATATATTTTGTCCAATTACCTTTAGAAAATATGATACAGGTTGCTTGTACAAACCCTTTGAAGTAAAGAGTCATCTCAACTGGTACCAGAACATAACTTTTAAAACATATTTTAAAAGGATATGGTAAACATTTAACAGCTCTATATTAATACACACTTTAAGTCGAGTGGGATTCAAGATTTGCAGGAGGAAATGCAAAAAGTGTATTATTATCCTATCATAATATAGAGAAAAAAGTAAATGCAATATGCACACATGCAAAGCACTGGGTCTTTTGCTTTGAGCTTCTCAGTCAAGGGTAACCTAGTTGTTTTTGGAGCTCTCCCAAGATATTTCTGACTTAAAAATAACATCTGTTAGCACCCTATTGAAAGATCTCCAAAATATTTCCCAATAATATAATTGTTATAACTTGGAAAAGTGCCAAACATAAAAAAAAAGAAAAAAAAAAAGGAAAACAAACTTAAAACTAAGATTGACAGCAAATCTACTGCCAATATTTCTTAGAGGAATTATCACAAATCATATAGTCAATAGAATGGATTTGAAAATGTAATTGATAAACCCTTTGAACCAGGCCGAGTGAAATATAGAGAATTATGCTGCATCCCACCTCATTGCTCCCTACTATCTGGCTCATTTCACTCAGCATAATGTCTCCTAAGTTAACACTTCCATTTCTACATCCAATTGGTGGTTTCAACTCCTTAAAAACAACTAGGCATGAACTGTGGATGTGTGTCTATTGGGTCTGGCTGTTGCGGGGTGGACAGATGTCACTAGTGGTGACTATTTACATCATAGGAATACAAGGAAAGAGAGGAAGAGGCAAAAAAAAAAAAAAAAAAAGAATGAGCGCATTAATCCATGATTCCAGTTTTTACATACTCCAGTTGTTCAGAGAGTTAAAGAGGCAGTGGAGGCTTCAAGCCTCTCTGGATATAGCCTGTGAGGCATCAAAACAATTGGACATAGTCACTTACTAAGAGGATTTAAGAAGACGTGATCTCTTTATGCAAAAACACAGAGAAATAATAAAGGAAAACATGTGGAAACAGAGACATTATAAGCTAAGAAGGAAAGGGATAGAGTAAGAAAATGAAGTTTTTCAAGAAAACTTAAAATGCGGTAACAGTATTTACCTCCTGATGGATACAGTAAAGAACAAAATTGACATTGCAGAAAATGAATCAGGGATGCAAATAATAAAATTGAGAATATCTCCCAAACTGCAAAGGAGATAATAAAGTGATAAGAATGATGAGTGAGCATAGCGTAACACCTCCATGTCTACATACAATCAGTGGTTGCAACGCCTTAAAAACAACTAGGCATGAACTGTGGGTGTGTCTGTCTGGGTAGGTCATAAATACAGCAGGCAAAATGGAGATCACAATTCAGATGAAAGGTTGAGTATCCTTAAGGAAGAAAGTAGAACAATCGCAATAGTAACACTAAGAAGAGTCAGACCTAAATAAAACTTCCAGGAACTGGAATCATTCTTAATTACACAGTTTGGTAAATCTCAATTTAGTTTGGATGAAATCAAAGAAAAAAAATATCAAGAAAAAAATCAGATGAAACCACTTTAAAATAACTTGATAAAGGAACATTTCTATAATAACTTAAGTAGAACATACATAGAAAAGAAGAAATTCAGGCTGTTTTCAGACATTTCCTCCATAACACTAACAACTATGAAGACACAAAACAATGGCTATATAAATTTGAGGGAAAATAGTTGTACTTTAGAATTAAACACACAAAATGGGGTATTTTATTTTTAATGCAAACAGAAGGGCTTCTTCAGCTATGTAAGGCTGAGAATATATATTACTTATGTACTGTAGTGTAAAATATTATTTGATATTGTGGTTCAGATGACTGAAAAAGGACAAAAATTGAGAAATCAAGGAAGAGGAAGTCAAGGAATAAAGAAACAAGTGAACATTAAATTAGTTAAAATACAGTTTTCTGAATAATTTTTGTATACATCCATAAAAGAATAAAAATAATAACTATTATTAAAAATAAGCCTCATAGTATAAATATTAATTTAATAAATATTGGGGTCTAAAATTCTAGGTTATATAATAAAGTTAAGAGACAGAGTAAGGAATAGAATGGATAGTAGAAGAAATGTAAGGAGGAGTTATTCAGAGATCCTGTTTAGTTTTGATTTTGCTCATTCAGGAAATACACCGTCAAAAATGCTTCCAAAATATCCAAAGGTAAGTATGAGTAGAAATAAAAAATGTAAGCTATATATCTTTTAACTTGCTAGAAAGTATGAGAAAAAACACAAGACGATCACAATTTGTATTATGAAATAAATTCACAGGGAGAAAGAAATACATGAAATATTGGTAGTAGCTGCCTCTGGATGGTGAGCCTGTTATCTTTATCTTTTCCAGTTTTTAAAACTCGTCAGTATTTTCTAAATTTTATTTAAGAGCATTCATTACACTTATAATCAGAGTCAATAAACATTACTCAAAATATTTTTAAAAGTGAACTTCAGAGGGAAAGGGCTCAAGCATTCTAGGCAGAGGGCAAGAACTGAGAAGAACTTGGCTTGTTCAAAGACCTGCAGGAAAGCTGGTGTGTCTGGAGAGAAGAAAGCAGGTGGCAGCTGGCTCCAGAAGAGTCCGTGGGACAGCAGAGAAGCTAGATCACATAAGACACCTGGTAGGTCACATTGAAGGTTTTGGTTTTGAAGTAAAAAAAAAAAAATGGAAAGAAAGACAATGAAAATGTGTGATGAGGTTTGTGTTTTTAAATGATTATTATTCCATTGTTTGCCTTTGGTTCAGAAACACCAGGTTCGTATCAATCAGAATGCTGCACATCTCTTCTTCTACCTTGCAGATAGGATGTATCTTTAAAAAGCAGTCAATGGAGTGTTCTCGATTTGGTGACTGTGAACCCCAGAAACCAAATAAGCTTCAGTGAATGTGTGTGTGTGTGTGTGTATGTGTGTGTGTGTGTGTGTGTGTGTGTGTGCGCGCACACGTGGTGAAGCTCATGGACAAACTTTTAAAAGAGGAGACTTTAAAAGTGTTTATAAAGTATTAGATGGCAAACTATCTTTTTTACAGAATTTTTATTCTCCCCAACCACAGATTCCAATGCCATTTTTCCCATCCTTACTCTTATCATTTAAAAAAGTGACTAATTGCATCGGAGTGACGCAGACTGTTATATGGCCGGATCACTTGGGCTGGTTTGTTTATTTCAGTAATGACAATCTTTTTTGTGCATTCTGCATTTTCAGAGCCATAAATAGTGGAATGACTTGGGTAAGCAAACTGAAACAGAAGAGAAAAGCAACAGAAAAGCACATCTTCTAGGCACGTTGTTTTCACTCTGGTGTATTTGGGGTCCTGGGGTATTATTGTCAGAGGTGAAGAATTTATGAGATCAAAATGAATTACTTTCTCTGTCTTGTTCTCTTGGGTTTCCTTTTCTCTTCTTCTATTCCAGCAATGGTTTGTAGGTAAATCATCATCTCCATGGCTAAATAATAGCAAATCGTTATCAAGGCCCTTTCCTAACACCACCGCCAGCATAGCCACGGGCTTCACCACACAGTTATCTGTAAATCAACAAAAGTTAGCTCCAGAGGAGAGCAATCTGGGATGCTTTTCTTTTCAATTCTCTCATATGTTTTGTTTTAGCTTAATGTGTTTGTCTGGATACTTAGACACCATGGTGATGAGCGTCATAGAAATAAATAGAAATAGTCATAGAAAAGCACTAAAAAATAAAATGAAAACCTGGGAAGACTAGGAATGACACTTGTATCTGAACACTCTTTTTTCTTTCAGAACTCAGTGAGGGGGAAATTAAAAAGGCACGTTGTGTCAGACAGAAGAGTTAGTGAATAATCTTTCTAACAGTGTCATTCTGCTGACACTAGACTACGGGAGTTCATTAGCATGCTGAGACTATTTAAAGCTAAAAAATAGTGTTTTAGCTTTCACTTTGCTGGATATTCTTTACATCTCAGCTCAGTTCAGCATTAAAATAGTGTTAAGCCAGATAAACTGGGCAGTGTGACATGGTGGAAAGAAAAGAGTCTTTGGAGTTAGAAAGACTAGAATTTGAATTTTGTCACCATTTTTTTTTTCTTTGCTTATGTCATACAAGCTGTGAAGCTGCATTTTCTCATATCTAAAATGTTTACATGAATGTCTACCTCAAACATTTGCAGCAGGTAAATATGCCAAACAAAAGCTTCTACCATGGTGCCTGGTACACAGAAGGTGCTTAATAAATAAATGTTTGCTCTATTTCTCACTAACCCCATCCTTGTGAATCATTTGGTTTCATTTAGCCAAATGAGGACCCAAGAAGAAGGAATGAGACAGCCAACCGACTTTGTGTTTGCTTCATGAGGGTGTCCTACAAATATCTGAATCACTGTTGGTTGTTGCCCTGTTCCCTGCTTCGCCAAGGACAAAACCAAGGCCAAGGCCAGTTTCCATGCTAGGAAGTACAGGTATGAATCTTCCCATCTCACTCCCACAAATGCAGCCTCACTGTGTCTGTATGAAAACACATAATTAAAACTTATACCATTCAGATCAGTCAGCTATGGCAAGTGCAGCATTCAAGAGCTCAGAAATAAAAGAGCCATGCAATGCTCTCCAGTAAAATGAGAACAAATAGTAATACCTCGAAAGGATCCAGCCAAAGGCTTCAATCTAACATTAGAGGATTGGATATGCATTTCACTTCCGTGTTAAACACAAATCCTGAGCTCCGCATTACTGCTTTTGAGGTTGTAGAGAAAAACCAATAAAATTTAAAAATTTTTTCATTAGTCTAGATCTGAGGGGCATTGAATCCCTGCAGACTGGAGAGGAATAATTCATTTCTTCTTTGCTATTAGCTTATTGATGCTCTCACTGGCCGTCTTAGGAAGGGGGGCTGGGAGGAGTTTATAATAAAGGTTTAGAAAGCCACAGCAAGACAATGCTGTCTCCCTCCCTGGCTGGTGCAACAGACAGAAGTCCTTCATTTTATGACAGTCACTTCTGATGGATGTGATTTACCCATCAACATGAAGAGTCTTTTTTTCTGACATTATCACAAGTTATTTAAATTAATAGAACTATACATTTCTTGGGAAAATACAGTAAAGAGAAATTAAGAGTAGCCGTTTCCTGAACTCCTTTGTAAATGCCAGGCTTATTCTCAAGATGTTAAAATCAGTTCAGAATCCAGCACTGTATACAAGTAGCTTTCATTATTCTATCCTTCATACTTCTGGCATTTCTTGGGCATCTTATATCACTGCATTTCCTAATATTTTGTTGAGAAAGCAAACAAATTTAGATGTTCTGTTTTAACTTTGCATGTAAACCTAAATCTTCAAATATCATGTCTTCTTATTCCTAATCAAAATAAAGCTCTGGGAGTAATTGGTGGTAACAACATGCAAGCTAATGGAATGTTAGGAAAGTCTGTTCTCTAAGCTTGGGCTGCTGCCGTTAGCCCCAGGGAAGAAGCAGCATATTCCAGAATGAGAAGGCATGCAGCCATACAGATTCCTGGTACTGATGCCCAAAACCAAACTGAATGCATAATGACAACAGTTTGCATCTTTGGATGAGCTAAAGCTGTTTTCTAAACATTGGGCAAATTCCCTTGGTTGAGAAGAAAGAATCCAACTTGGGAGAACTCTACCCATCAATCGGTCAACCTATATGTGTGCTGAGTGTCTACAATGTAATTTTTGTGCTGTTCTCAGGGTGTGAAGTTTGTCAGAAGAAACTATCATGGCCCTGTCCCAAACAATGTACAAACTAGTTGGGAGAACAGAACAAACATCCATGAAAAATTAGAGTAATGAAATGCTGATGTATGTGCTGCTGACTTCAAGTGTAATAGGAATTTAGGAATTCTTAAGAGTGTGGAATCAATGTATACAGAAAGAGGTGGAAAAAGGTTTTCCAGAAGAGATTTGAACTGAGATTTTAAGAAGGAAGCAATGAATCACAGGCCAGGTACACAGTATGCACTGCCATCGGACCATAACGCATATGGCAGAGAGGACCAGTAAAGTACATGGTGGGAGGAAATGAAATGGAAACCAAGGTGGAAATGAAAATGGAAACCTAGGGTGGAATCAGACTATTTTGATGTCACAAGAGGGAGAAAGCTATTGCAAGATTTGAACTGAGGAGTGGCCTGATATAAAGGTATAAAATGAGAGAACTACCTCCTCTCTAAAAGTGAGTACACCAGTGTGAAGGGGCAAAGAATTATATATTCCAACTTGATCATCAAAGCTCCAGTTCCTCTATGGCTGGAAAAACATCACAGGCATTAGTGTCAATAACTCTGAGTAGTACGGGTTTAGTTTTGATACCTGGCTCTGCACTTTATATCATACATGTTTGGCCTTGGCCAAGTAACATAATGTCTTTAACCAGCAGGTTCATCATTAGTTGTAACAGGCAGAATTGTTAAGATGACCTCCAGTGATCTTCTCACTTACAGGATTCCTTCCTGTTGAGTGTGGACAGAACCTGTGATAGGATGAGGTATCACTCCCATGATTATGTGACATTACCCGGCAAAAGGGATTTTGCAGAGAAATTAAGGTTATTGATCAGTTGGCTTTGAGCTAATCCAAAGGGAAATTGTGCAGATGGTCCCTATCTAATCATATAAACTCTCTAAATGTGGGACTAGAGGTCAGAGACAGAGAAAACAGGGAGATTCAAAGTGGAAGAGGGACTCTGCTATCCTTCAAGACTTGGCCTTTGTGAGTTCTACAGCTTCAAGGACAAGATGTTGGAAGAAACCTCTGAGTCTCAGATGGGATCATCATTAATTTATAAGTAGCAGTAGGATTAGCAGAAATATATTCTAAAATTAAAAGGGCTCTCTTAAAGAAATGGGTGATGGTCAGTATGTAGGTAGTGGTAATGGTGTTTCTGGGCCCCCTGAGTGCATCTGCTGGTCAGATTGACTAATGACTTTGCCTCTTCGTGTTAACAAAATACTAATTATTCCAGTTGGCAAACTCTATCTGATTGTTGTACTTGGAGCAATAGAGCACAATCCTGATTCCATTGAAAGCATACATCCACAGTCCGAAAGTATTTGGCATCATCGGGAATCGATCAGTAGAAATGGGTTTTAATATAAGTTGTCATTACACAGTACTAGCAATCCTACATGTCAAATGACATTCACGGGGATAATTCCCATTTACAAAGGAGTGAAATTCAAAATATTTAGCAATTTGTATAACAGAAATTGTAGACAGACAGTATGGTTATACTGTAGAAGTAAATATCAACTCTGCATGCATTGTGAAAACTTGATTTGTTCATTGAGCACTCAGTAATAAGTCCCCATTCTGGGCCAGCCACATGATGGATGACGGGTGCTCAGGATGGACTTCTGCCATCAAGGACCTCACAGTCTATTAGGAGAGAGAGAGAGGGAAACGAAAATCACTGACGACAATAGGTGTACAGTGCTGTAAGTATTACAATGAAAGCACATGCTGGAATCTTCAGGTTCAGATAACAAAGGTACAGAAAAGAGGCCCCTTAGCTCAGTCTCAGCTGGGATCAGAAACCGAAATGTTGCTTGGAGTTTGAATTGAGCCTTGAGTCTACGTAAGTGGGAATTACTGAGACTTTGTTAGAGGGGTGGATATTTCAAACAGAGGAGACAGCCTGAGCCAAGTTGCCATTAGTGAGAAGGGTATATTTGAAAAACTTTTGCATCGAACATATGGAATAAAAAGGATGTCCAGGCTAGACCACAAAGGGACACATTAAAGAGTTTGTCTTTATCTGATGGCCTGGGAGCATTTTAAATATGGCTCAGAAAAATCAAGATTTTCTAGAAGAAAAATCTAGCAACAGTGTGAGTAGTACATAATAGTTTAGAGGAAGGCAAAATTGAAAGCAGGAATGCCAGTTAGGGTGACACTGTGGCAACACAGGAGAGGAGCAATGATGGCTTGAATCAAGAACATCCTGGTGGGAATGTAAAAAAAAGAGAATAATTCAAAGAATTACTTAGAAATAGAACCAAATGAAATAGTAACCAATCAGATGTGGGAGGAGGCATGCAGAAAATTAGTATGACTGTCACATTTTGGGGTTGGTTGAGTGTGTAGATGATTGTGCTATTCACTGAGGCAGATAATTCAGAAAAAGGAAGATAATGAGGATAGTCATTTGAGTTTCAGGTGTCTATGGGACAGCCAGGTGGAGATATTCATAAGACAATAAAAAATATTGGTTTGGAATACAAGTGAATTCCTGGGTATATATTCAGCAGTGCAACAGAAATTTGATAATTGCCCACAAAGCATTAATTCTTCTTTCCTCTCTTTATAACAATACTCAGATTTTATTCCATGTGGCCACCCCTTTACTATCCAGTCTATTTCATTTGGAGAAAGGTGACACTATCCCAAGCTCTAGGAGTGGGACTTGACTAGCCTAAACCAATCTGACACATTTCCCAAAGGTTGCCCTACCTCCTACTTCTCTCCCTCCTTCTTTCTTTCCTTCTTTCCTTCCTTCCTTTCTCTCTCATTTTCTCATTTTTTCTCTCAAAAATATGTATTCATTTGTTCCTTCATTTCTTCTTTCTTTTTTAATTTTTAATTTTTATTTGTTTTATTTTATTTTTTATTATCATGAATATTCATGTGATACGAATTGCCAGAAATTGCTTTTATACCCCATGTCCCCATCCAATTGTCCCCCAACCACCCTCCCCCTCCCCCTCTCCCCCTCACTCCACTTTGCAGCCCTAGGAATGTTCTCTCCCTCTGTAAGACCACCTCACTACTGTGGTCTTTCTTTCCTTCCTTCCTTTCTCTCCTAGCTCCCACATATGAGTGAGCACATGTGGTATTTATCCCTCTGTGTTTTGCTTATTTCACTCAACATAAGTTTCTTAAGATTCACTCATGTTGTTGCAAATGGGAGTATTTCATTCTTTTTCATGACAGAGTAGTATTCCATGGTGTATATATACCACAGTTTCCTTATCTAATCATCCATTGATGGACATTTAGGTTGGTTCCTTATCTTGGGTATTGTAAATAGAGCTGCAATGAACATGGAAGTGCAGGTATCCCTTCAACGTGATGATTTCCATTCCTCTGGGTATATGCCCAGAAGAGGGATTGCTGGATCGTATGGAAGATCTATCTGTAGTTGTTTGAGAAATCTCCGTACTATTTTCCATACTGGTTATGCCATTTCTTTTTTCTTTCCTTTCTTCTGTTTCTGATCTATGTGTCTTAAGTGGTGCAGGGTGTTGCTAAGCACTGTAAAGGGTCTGCTATTTTATCTTACTTTCAAATGGACATCAGCTTGCCATAGTTTCATGGATCATGAAAGAAGACATGGAACTCCTGGATCAAAATCAAGGGAGGGCAGCTTATGATTCACAGCAATAGCAGCAGCCAGAGTATCATCATAGGGTGACTTACAGGGCACCAGATGGCACCTACACACTCAGAGGGTTGCATTACAGGAGTGGAAATCTGAATTTAGGAAAAAACACGCTGTCCTTCCTCTACTCTTACTCAGCAGCAAGCAACCCAGAAGACTGACTTCTGTGTCCAAATGTGTGGGGATTTCTCCCCACTAGCAAGCAAGCAAGCAGTTCTCTACTGGACACCAGAGGTGTGTCCTCTAATTCAATTCAATTCTGACACTATCTACTTGCAGATAGTGTCAGACTGCACACAGTGAGGGCTCAGTCCCCAAGATTGCCCCCCATGTCAGATGCCGTTCATAAGTCCAGGCCTCTGGAACTTCTGACCAAATAGCTGTAAGTCAGGGTTCCCACTCCTCTTTCCTTGGGTTTGACTAATTTGCTTGAGAGGCTCACAGAACTAAGGGAAACACAAACTTACATTTACTGATTTATTATAAAGAATATTACAAAGGATACAGATGAAGAGATGCACAGGGCAAGATTATGGGGGAAAGGGCATGGAGTTTCCATGTCTTCCCTGGGCACGCCACCCTCCAGGAACCTCCATGTGTTCAGCTATCCAGAAGCTCTCTGAACCCAGAGAGGGTTTTTATGGAAGCTTCATTACATAGGCATGGCTGATTAAATCATTGGTGATCAACTTCAACTTCACCCCCTCTCCCCTCCCCGAAGTTTGGGGTTTGGGACTGAAAGTCCTGCCATGGTCTTTCCTGTTACCAGCCCCCATACTAAAGCTACCTAGGGGTTGCCAACCATTACTAGAATACAAAAAGTCTCCTATCACTTTGGAGACTCTAGGAATTGTGTGTCAGGAGGTGAGGATGAAGACCAAAATATGTATTTTCACAATATTACATTAGAGAACCTGAATTTTTTATAATGGACAATAAACATGGCTGCCTGTGTTCAGGATGGAGACATTTTATCTTCTCACCCTACAAGAAAATGTGCCCTTTTATCCAAAGGAGACACTATGTTTATGTTCCAAGGCTGTTCTCTATTAAAATTATATCTTCAGACATAGGGAAGTTAGTACTTTATAAGACATGAAAGAATATGGGAGACTCACAGAGAATATTCTCCCAACAGAAATCTTTAGCATTTAAATGATATCACTCAGGTTGGGTATATAGAGTATCTGCTAAGTTGGGGAACTAAAACCCAGGAGCCAGGAGCATTTTATAGGTGGTCAGAGGAAGGGGAGCCTGTTGGGAAAACTGAGAAGTGGCAGCCAGTGAGGAAGGAGGAAAACTGGAAACAAGAAGAACGTTTCATGAGGAAGGATAGATTATCAGTGTTAAACACTACAGAGAGGCCAAAGAAGATGTTTCAGTTGGTTTCAGCAACTAGAAAATGAGTTCAGCACATGAGGGTGGAGTCTGGATTGCAGTGAGTTGAATAAAGAGGAAGCAGAGAGAAGAGGTAGATGCTGCTTTCAAGCAGGTTGGCCATTGAGCGGCAGACCCTCTACTAGGCACTGGAGGAAGGATGAAAGAGAGTAGAAGTTAGTTTCCTTTTCAAGAGTGTCAGGTACGTATTGATGTTAAGTGTCATCTATATGGAGCCATAGCACAACCCCTAATCGAGGTCAACACGTGTTTCATACTCCTCAGCATGTGGGCGCAGAATGGCAACACGAGGCAAAATGCAGAAACCATTCTGTACCACCTGGACGCAGTACGGGCTGTGGAAAAGACATGGGCTGCAGACTGAAGCTGACTTGTATTCAAATACAGATTCCATAATATACTAACTGTGGGATTCTTGGACTGAACCTAAGTTTCTCCATCTTTAAAACCGAGCTAATACCAAATAAATTTTGGGGTTTTTAAGATCATGAAAAGCACCTAGCAGAAGGCCTATTATATTAGCAGGGGTTATTTTTAGTAAGTGGAATCCTTTTAAACTAATTTAAGGGCAAGAACTAAGACTTCAACAGAATTTTATATTAACTTGTGAGGCAGTAGTGATAGTTTAGGACTTGAGATTTAACTCATGTGCTGCCATTTTCTCTAGACAGTATGTGGGGAAGGAAATCATATTCTCACCAGTGGCCTCACATCCGAGTGTATCACTACCACCCCCAGGCACACTTGTGAGCCCATCTCTGCAAGGCTCAGTTATCAGGTATTTTAGCTCTAGCTTTTACAATATAATTATTATTTCATGTTGTAAACTCATTAGACAAGCTGTGTATTCTTTGTTCACCTTAGATAAATTATCCTTCATTCAGAGAAGACATTTGTGGCTGTATTATCAGAAGTATAACATAATGCTTGGTATGCTAGCTTCACACATTCCCAGAATGTTTCTTTTTTTTTTCCCTCTCTGAGAAGCCAGTGGGATGTCTGGGAGCCAAATTGACAGTTCAGAGATCTATGTAGGCACTGAATTTGTCTTCTACTACTTAACATATAAAAGTGATTATTTAAAAATTGAAACTAAATGGATTGTTATGGGGCATTTATGACATCTCATTTAAAGAATTGCTGCAAATCCTTTAGAGAACACTGATTTGCAACCACCAGCTTGTGTCATGAATGCAAACTTCAGTATGATACTTGCTTAGCAACTAATTAAACTAAAAAGACAAATAGGAGGCTTTTACATTTTTAATTTAAAGGCTTCCAAATATAATTGTTGTGGCACTACCAAAGTAGTGTGCAGAAGTCTGCATATGAAACCTCTTAATATCATTGTCATAATTAATTATGCAAATAGAAAGGTCTGTACTGGGAATAGGAGATATATTACTTGTTGCTTTTCCTTAACATAAATATGGTACTGGCTGTCTTTGTGATTAAATAATATTTTGGTGTGATTTTTCTCTAAGATGAATAAATTTTCAATTGAATTATGTCAGTAATTTTGTCCAAATGTAAGTTAGACTTTTGAAAGTTCAACTTTTAACAATCTTGCTGGCTATAATTTAAAATCTCTTTTTATTTCTGACATAATTTTTGAGGATGGTAGAACTGGAATCTGGGTAGTCTTGAATGGTACTGAGTTATTTGTGTGTGTCTTCCTACTCAGTGAATGCAACATTTCTTTCTGGCTACTATTTCATTAGAGGAAGAATGGTTTAGATATCAGCAGAGAGGATATGTTCAAAACCTGGCTGCTTCTTCAGAGTATATGTGACCTTTAGCTAGTCCCTTAGACTTTCCCTCCCTACCTAGAAGTGCTATGGATAATACACAGAAAAGCAAGAAATGTCAGAACAGAAAGGAAGCAAGATAAACACTTAATCTAACTCCTTCATTTTACAGTCAAGTCATCTAGAGGTAGTGAATGGCCCTTGCCCACACTTAGAGAAGAAATAAGACTTACTCATGTCTTTGGGCTCTGAGTCCAGCACAAATGTCATTATACTAAAGATATGGACAGAATGTCCATTATACTGAAATTTCAGTGCAGCCCCTGCCTGAAAAAAATGGCAGAGTAATTAAATTATCTAGAATTTCTGTCGTCTTCTTTACTCCAACACTAGGTTTTAGAAATGCTGAGTTTTTAATTTATTCTGCATTTTGGATGTTTGCTGTCACTTGATGTATAAAGGGACAAAAAATGAAGTGTTTAATAAACCAATAGCCAGCGCAATTAAATCAGGATGACATCTTTATTGGGTTTTTAAAAATCCCATTAGCATGATAGAAGTTTTAAATAATCTTTTAAAACTTAGTTCATTTCCTAATTACCAAGGCTGTTTTTGACACAAATGAAATATTCTCAAAGCTCCCCAGAACATGTACTGCAAAGTTTAAGGCTGATCAAGACTTGATGAGGTATCATGCCCCAGATTCCAGGACAACTCTTTTCCAATGACTGAGGTTGATATAATGTTCCCAAGAAACCTCAACACGTTTACATTTATAGTACTCATGATGTCTATACTATTTTGGAATACTTTAACACAGTGAACGGGCAACAGCAAGTTAAATATTAAATGATATTTAAATGAGAACATAAATATAACTATGCATTATTCAGCACCAAGATAAGATGATATTCAGATCAGCGAGAAGGTCACTGCCCCTTGGTGATAGTCCTCTCAAACTCAAGCAGTATCAGTTCTTTGTAATGAAGTCAGCTCTTTGAAGAAGTAATTTGCATCCTGGATAGGGAAAAGGAACACATCATCTGTTTTCAGCATAAGAACGTTCTGCTGGTTTGATCTCCTCCAAGCACAATGTGATGATTAAACATGCTGCCTCCACATATGCATATTCAGAGTTGCCTTTTTCTGGGAATTCCCCTCGCCAAGGAGACCACAAAGGTATCTCCCACTTGGCTCCCAAATCACAATCCCTGTACTATGCTAGTGGAAATAGGTCAGGAGTGTACTTCGTCTTACCTGACCTTTCGCATTCTGCTGTGCCCTCACTTGATTGGGAGTAGGAGCCCTAATCAAAATGAGCAGCCTGTCTGGAAGCTGGGCGTGTCGACACTGTTAAGCAGAGGCGGGAACCCAGGAGGTACAACCTTCATGGTTTGCTGTGCACACAGTTTCCAACCAGTTTCCATGCATCCCCCAGGGGTGCAAGAGTTGCTCCCAGCTCTGATTGAGTGCTGTGCATTTGTTTGCAGCTCTCTGTGCCCTACTTCATAACAACACTAGCTAGAATGATTGAGGTGATTATTACCAAAGTCTTTCCGATTTTTATAGCTAGATTAATTTGAAGACATGAAATTCTCTTTCCTGTAAAGTGCTTAGATAAATGCATTTTTAAAACATAGATTATAGGCTTCAGAGTTTTTGCATTACAGCACAATGTCTTCAGTAAATTTGAATATTATAGCGCATGAAAATATCACCCTAAAAAAATAGCTATATTTACAGAGATCCCCCAAAGGAGTTGGTATTATATGACCAGTCTCAAATCTTTGGAATTGTTTTTTTCTCTCTTTCTTCTTTCCTGCTGGAGCAATTATGTGAATTGCTTGTCTTCCAGAGGTAAGATGAGAGGCAAATCACTTTTCCCTCTACTTCTTCCCCACAGAGATGATGAAACATTTGCCAGCTGCCAACGTTATAAAGCCCAGAAACTTTGGGGAACTTTCCAGTCTGACACTACATGTAGAATCACTTCCCCTTAATTTGAATATTGATTGAAAAGATAGGACCAATAGATCAATAACAGCTGGCATTTATAAAGCATTTTTTCCAGTTGAAAAAGGAATTAGCATCCTTTTTTCACCTTACAATAAATAACCATGTGGAATAGGTTTACTCATTTATTTATCAATAAATATTTAGTTACAGAGCCACTGATGAAGGCGCTGGGGTACAGACAGTCAACACTGCATGGCACTTACAGTCTAGTCAGAGAGAATGACATTAATCAAATATTTACACTTAAAAAATAGCATTACAAACTGTGTTTGGAAATTTGAAAGAAAATTGCACACCCTATAGTAAGAAGAATCACATATAACCCGTGGGAGAGAATATCAAGGAAGGAAGAAAACTGAAGATTCAAAGAGACTAAATGTTGGGTACAATGTCACCATGGACTCTACTCACTGGTTTATAACCAGACTTTCCAAACATGAAGATCAAAGAGAGAATATGACATTATGATGGAGTTTCTTTCTTTATAGTAGTATTTTCAATAGGTGCAAACAGAATATCAATTCGTAAAATAATCTATAATGATGAAATTTGTAGTAATGAAGTTGCATCTTTAAGCTTTTTGTAGAAACTCAGAATGATACCTTTGGTCTGTCTCAGAGAGGTACTTTCATTTGGATTGTGCTAAAAGTGGAATTCTGAAGATATGGTGAAGTAGCTTGAGGGATGGTGTCTTAATCCGTTTTTGGGTAACTGATAATAAGCCTAAGTCTATCAGCTCACAGTTCTGGAGGCTGAAAATTCTCAGATGGAGGAGCCTACATCTTACAAGGACCTACTTGCTGCATCAGGGCCAGGAGGAAGAACAAGCGAGAGCAAGAGGGTGGCAATTTCACCCTTTTGTAAAGGCACCTAACCACCTCTTAAGGATCCCATCTCTTAACACTATTATAATGGCAATTAAATTTAAACATAGCAGAGGGTGATACGATATGCTATTATATTTAGTGATAATGCCATTGTAGAAATTTTTCTGATGGGTGCTTTTTGTGTGTTTAGACCAACTGCAGAATACATACCGCAAACTACAGAATTCAGAGCCATTTTATAGTAGGTTTGCAAGTAAAATTTGAGAATTTGAAATTGTTGCACAGTGGAAGACCCATAGCCTATACAGTTCCCTGATATTGGCAGTGTGTATGTATGTGTGTGTGTTTATGTTGAAGGAATTTTTGTCTGAAGCAGAAAAAGAGTCTAAACAGCACAGGTTTAGGAACCTGACAGAGTACATCTAAATCCTAATCTTAGTAATACTGGGTCTGTGAACCTGGATAAGTTTATTTATCTCTTTGGTTCCTCATCTGTAAAAATAGGTATCTACCTAATGTGGTCATTGCAAGGAAGACATGATAGATGATATAACAAAACTTAGTTTACCTTTCCTCAATGATTTAAAGATTAAAGAAGGCATTTGCCCAAAGCATATTAGTTTTAAAGTAATCCATTATGAATTTAGCATTCAAAATTTATCTAAACTACTGTTCACCAAGTCTTTGGATGAACTACCCTGGGAGTAATGAGTTGTACAAAACACTACCAGGTGTGGCTTGCTTCTGCTAGTCCAGATTTTGGGAACAGAGAAGTATGCAGAGATGGACATGAAGACATTTGGGGTTAAGGTAGAAGTGTGGCCCTTGATCAAGGTCTTTGCTTCACCCTCAAAAGTACTCAGGGCATAAGAAAGCAGTTGTGACCTACCTGATCCTTTGCCTCTCTCCCCAGAAGAGAACAGGAGTCTATAGAAAGACTATCGGAGACTTTGAAGGGTATTCTTATGAAATGCTAGGTCATAAGGGTCATATCTGATTTCATCCTATTTTCTCCTACTAGATCTCTTGTTTACCTCAAGTGAGCTCTATTTGCATTATCGGCTCTACCTAATTTTGTCTCAATTGACTTATTATGCCTTTCACTCAAATATAGGAAGTTCTCATCTCCATCAGTGTTACCTGTCTGAGAAACTGAATCTTGAGACTGTGCTCACCTTGTATTCTAATCTATTAGAATTCCATTGTCCCTTGATTTTTCCTTATTGATGATACTTAGCATGTCGGCCTTTTTAGCCGCAGAGTTGAAATGAGGTAGTGAAAGGACCTTGGGTTTAGGGCCAGAATACAGTTTTGCCAGAATTTGACTGTGGGCAAATTATCCTACCTCTCCGAGTCTTGTTTCTTTCAGTTCTAGTACGGAGATACTATCCTGTACCTTCTAAGGTTGCCTTGTGAATGAAATAAGTTAAAGTTTGTGTAAGTGTTTGAAGCATGGCAGACACCCATGAGCATTTAATTGAATCTCAGTCTTAAGTGACTTCCCAACATACAGTCAGACTTCCCTAGTCTGACTATTCTGCTCTGTTATTCTATCATCTTACGAAAATTTCTGTTATTTCCTTTTAAAATCATCATCATAAAGTAACCCTTATTAAATAATATTAAATGTAACATAAGAAAAATGTTTTAAAAGTCAATCCAAAAGTGGCTTTTCTGAAAATCTCCCTCATATCCTTATAACTCTAATTGTTTTTTTCCCAATCACAATGTCTTTTTTTTAATAACATATTTTCAGGGCCATAAATGCTATGTGCAGAAACTATCAACTTAATTTTTACCATAAACTTTTCATAATAAATAAGGAGCTGGTAGAATTTCTTAGTTTGTAATGGCAAACACTAGCTGTCAAGATTTGCAGTGGTAGATTATTCCCATATGAAAAATGCTTATTTAAAAGGGGGACTATTCAGCAAGAATTTACACATTCACGAAAGAGTTGTCATCTTCAAAATAGCCGCATTATAAGATTCTATTCTTATTCTAAATTATATTGTTTTTAGATCTCCTCTGCATTTTTTTTTCTTATAAAATTTTTCAAAGCTGCACATGGGACTCTTAATGCTTTATAGTCACATTCTACCTTTATTAAAACAAATGAATAAATAAACAAGCAGTGGAACTCTGACCAACCATTTACCACCATCCACAATTCTCCTTATGAATGATTTTGATTATTTCAAAAGATCAAATTTGGTTTCAAAAGACAAAGGTTTGCCAATATTGACAGAATCCAGAAGAACATGGAAGAGACACCACTAAAACACATTCTGAAACTATTTTGAGCGATGTCATCATTAGTGGAATAAGTGCCCGGTTTCCAAATTGGACGACACTGCAGTGGAAAGCACTCATGGGATTGTATGAATCATGGTATTTTTGTTACTTAAAAAATTAATCTCTCTATAGTTACAGCTCACATAATTAATTGATTTCCTCTTGAATTACAAAAAAATCAATCAATCATGTAACTGATAATATTAGAGAACTAAGCTCCATAGAGTCTTAAGGAATCCATCAAGTCTTATTCTTGGATTTTTTGAGTTTTTTCGGCAGCGGGCCCTTGACCTTGGTGTTACAAGGTGACACTCTAACCAACTGAATTAATGGGCCAGTCCTATCAAGTCTTATTCTGAAGAGAGTGGCTGAGGGTAGAGATGGGAGCCTGGTCTATTGGGAAGTGTTTCCAGCACTTTCCCAATCAGATTTCACCAGAGCAGTTCTACTTTTATCTGTTTTACTTATTGGGCCTCAATAAGAAAATCTGATTATGATATAGAGTTTCATGGCTGAAAATGTTTGAAAATGAATAAATTTTACTGTTTCCCCTTTAGAGAGTCCCAAGTGTTATTGAATGCCTGCATGAGAATCTTTACAGAGACCACTTTAAATTGGTTGTTTATCCTTCATGTAGAAGAAAAACAAAAATTATTTCACTCCCCAAAATACATACAATGCAAAATGATACAGATGAATCTCTCCATTGTTTTATTAACATCTCAGTGGGTTAGGCTTCATCTGCTACCTGACTTCCAGTTCCATTATTGTTAACCAAGTAGAAAATGACCGCTGATTACATGCAAAGAGTTGTAATGGCTTTTATATTGGGCACATAGCAGGAACTCTTTTTAGAAGAGATTTACTCCCCATTGTTGATGTGATATGGTATATCTCTTAGCTGCTTTTAATATGATGGTTTTTTCCTTTATTTTATTTTATTTTATTTTATTTTTTGGTCGTCTTTGTCAAAAAATGGAGATACATTATCTTATAGCTACTGCTCATTAACAGTGAAAGCCACAGTTTCTACGGTTACCAAATGCTGACTCCACCTGACTCTGGTCTTTGCCCAATATACTTATAAAAAATCCAACATAACAAATCTTTTGTTGGGCATAATGGCAGGACTGAATTGGTATCTGCAGCAAAGAGAAGGTCAGGGTTGGTTTGTTCAGTGTTGGTTTTGTTGTCCCAGAAATAAAAAGGTACTCAGTTATCACCAGAATCCATCTTCCACAAGTAGCTATAGTTTAGTCTCCTCCTTGCTGCTCCTTACCCCCTTCCTGAACGAACGAGTCTTATTAACTCAAATACGGAAGGTATGGGGGGCAATAAGGCATTTGTATTTTTGCCCAGATGGCAGTGGTATAGACAGTATTGTGGCTTAGAGGAAAGAATAAAGGATTTGGAGGGAGAAAGATCTGGGTTAAAATCTCAACCATCTATCTTGCAGAATTAGTTTAAGGATTAAATACCATAAAGTACAGACAAAAACTAATGTATGCTGATATTATTATTTTGTTAGGGAAAAAAAATCCTAGAAAGACTTAGGAGGATGAGATAATAATGTTATATACATGAAATATTTAATTACCTGGTGGTAATACTTGTATGCATCTACTTTTAAACTAGGTATTTTAATGTCACCTTGACAAAGGCTATGCGCCCCAGTAGTTGTTTTAGTTAGTAGAAACATTTAGTTTTTCTTCTTTCAGTACTACTTTTTTCTTCTTTTTAAGTGTCTATTTTCTTTCTTCTATGACTAGTACAGAAAGTACTTTTAGAAGAGGGAGGAAGGTATAATAGAGATCAGGATGGGCCAGAATACTTTCTAACTGTAATAATTTCACATTTTGCCTAAACTAACAGATTACCTAACAAAGTTGCTTATGAAAACTCAGTTGATTGGCACTTCGTCCCTAATGTGACAATTTCAAAAGTTTTCTTGTTCTAACTTTACCAACCACTGTACTTTTCTCTCCGGAATGCATACTGGTTTGAATGCACAATGTCATCTTATTGGGTTTATTTAATGCAAATATGAATCCATTTGTAAATAAGCTGTATCTGAACCTATACCCAATATCGATCTGGTCTTATTAAAGATTAACAATATGAGAGATATTTATAATGTATTGTGTTTATCTGACTTTCTGAAGATACAGTATCCCCAGTCCTAAAACAGAACATTTCATCATCTTAAGCTGTTTGTTTCTTTTCCCTGTTCTGTGATATTTCAATTTTAAGGCTCATTTTATAAGTTCTATTTGGACACTACGTTAACCCTCCGGCCACAGAGTATTGGCAAACAGTTAATTTCATTTTTCCCATTGGCATAGCTGCTGTTCACAATAGCACTCTCTCCCTTTCTTTTGTTTAAATTGGCTGTGGTATCTCTTGCTTAAGGGATTTACCAGAATGTGATCATACCTGGGATTGAGCTAAAATCAGGATAAAGAACTGGGAATGGGAAGGCTATAAACTGACCACTGGGTGGTTAACATCATTCTTTCAACTTTTCAGAAAAACACATGCACACCATGAGCCCTGACTTTCAGAGGTAGAAAAATGAACGGAACATATGGTAAAGTTAAAAATTAATATTAATAAATGGAAAAGCTATTTCCCCAGCAGACATTTCATTTTAAGATTGTTCTCTACTGGAATGATTTATTTGACTCTCTAATCAACGTGAAACAGGCAACAGGCTGAAAATTGTAAAGAACCCTCAAATTAAAGCAAGAAAGTGATGACTATCGTATCTAGGATGTATGCAGGTTCAAATTTTTGTTCAAAGGATATTTACATCGTTTTCTAAAGAGAACTTTATTTCCCCCATTCTGAGTTTCAGATTAAAGAATGTATAAGAAAAATGCTTAGCAATATAAGACATCATTATCATGTATTTATGCCTTTATTTGCACATTTATTAAATATAATGACCTTTAGAAGGAAAGGGAAAATGGCTTGAGCAATAAAAAATTTAGGGCAGTTCTGTATGAATCCAAAAGAGTTTTGTAAGAGACTGTACAAATGCATTTTTAAATTTAACAATAAACACTATAACCAATTTAGACGTTTTTCTGTATCTAGAAGACATATCATGATGGTATGAATCTGAAAAGAAGTGATGGGATCATTGATTTAGTAGTTGTTGAGATGTTTTATTTTAGCCTTCATTGAATCCATCAAACATACCCCTCCCTCCCCTGCTTTCCACCTGTCTTCTTTTACATCATTATAAACAAAGACTTCAAACAAGGTAGACAATTGTCCTTTCATAACATTTTTTTTTCTTGTTTTCCTAGGGTTTTCCATTTGATAGTCTATCGACTAGTAACTGAAACTGGTTGATTGATGTGGCAATAAAAGTGCAAAAGCAAGCAGACTCTGGTCATTGCTCATTAAAGATAGTTGTACAAATGTAATACTGGTAATGAATATTGGCCACAATTCATTCATTTAACAAATGTGTTTATTTGCACCTAATATGCTAGGCTAGCAATACTTAAAGAATGATCTGGGGGCCTCTAGGAGTCCCTAAGATTTTTTCAGGGGATCTGCAAGGTCAGAACTATTTTCATAATAATACTAAAACTGATTCCTTTTTTTACTCTCGTTTTCCCACAAGTATACAATGGAATTTTCCAGAGGCTTCATGAGACTTAACGACATCATCTTTCTGATGGCTGATCATACTTGTATGTGTGGTTCTGGATTTTTGTGTATAAAATTTTTCTCAGTTTTTATTTTGAATATAGTAAACAAACATTGACATATATAACCTGCATAAACAAAAATTCTCTGGGGTCCTCAATAATTCTAAACATGTAAATAGATTTTGAAATCAAACACTTTGAGAACCTCTGTGCTAGGCAACATATTAGCTAAAAATAATACAAAATGGATAAAATGTAGATGTTTTTCAATATAGTAGCTGAGGCAGTAAGAAATACTCCTGAGTCTATCATTTCCAGCCATCTATTCAGTGGATTCCTCACCATTTGGGGTTGACTGCTTTGTTTACAGAGGTAAATTACTTCTGCACTCAGTGCTTTAGAATCAGTGGTTCTGTATAAAACCAAGTACCTTGTGAAGAGTTATGCTAAATCTGTCTCTCTCAAGAACTGTGTACAAAAGTGTCCACATTTGCATTTACGAGAATGTGCTACTTTTAGTAGTGTAATTGGCCAGCTGGAAGTTACAAAAAAAATACTCAGTCCTTTAGCATGCACACAAATAAAAAAAAAAAAAAAGCCAAGAAATCAAGAAAATAAGTAGATTACCACTTAATAATATGTGCTTATCTAACGTGATTATGAAAGTTAGAAAGTGGTGACTTCAGAAGAAAGGGGATGAAAATATAGTTCTAACAGTGGGGTTATATTTTTGGTATTGATAAGCATTAGCTTTTTATGCATTTTGTAAATGGGACTTAAATCTTTCATTTAAGGGCTTAGTTATATCTTGTTTTCTACAAGTGTTTATTAGGGGTCTAGTGTGCACGTGAGGCATTTTGAACACACAGTTTAATGAGACATTCTATCTATCATCAAAGACCTCACGATTTATAAGCCAAAATGCAAAGATGCCTAGAAGCAGAGATGAGAGAGTATTTAACTCTACCTAGCACCACTAAAGAAAGTTTCACAAAGAATGAGTAGCAGGTATGGGAGATGAGAATGGTATTCCAGGTAGAGGGAATATCACACATGAAGACATAGACATGTTAAAATACTTGGTATGTACAGGGGACAGCAAGAAGCTATACGATCAGATTATGTGGGTAGTGGCAGGAAATAGTTTAGAAATTTAGGTGGGAAGGAATTTGTAGGGCATTTTAAGTCACTCGAATTTTATTTAATCATTCACAAGAATTTCACGGGGGTGCATGGGCCAGGCAAATAACGTGATGGTAAGGTATTATGTAAACTCCTCCTTTTGTTTTGTTTTCTGGTTTTTTTTTTTTTTTTTTTTGGTGACTGACTGATTCAGGAATCCAAACCCATAACCTTGGTGTTGCTAACACCAGGCTTTTCCGAGTAAGCTCACCGGCCAGCCCTTGTTTTCTAATTTTGAAACATGTAGCATTCTTGCTCTTTATTATGAGTGTGATGCCATGTTGGAGTTGGTACAAGAGCTATTTGTTAGCATCTCTCCTCAGTCTTGAGTTCAGCGATTTCATGTTGGTAGCTTCAAATCTGGCATGGTGGTAGTATTTCCATCATGGAAATCGGCAAACATAACACATTAGAATTTTTTCTTTGTTGTTTTTGTTGTTGTTTTTGAGACCCTGCGTACCAGCACACCACTGCTTTTTCACTTTATGAATATGCAGAGGAATATTTGTCTACCATTCTAAAACTGAACAAGATGCCCGGTAAGTGGCAACTGCCAACCCCAAACTTGGGAAGACAATGTGGACTGTGGTGAAGAAAAATATGAAGGCCTGACCTGAAATAAGTTAGTTGCTACTCAGCTCCTATCTAGGTAGGATAAAGGGCCCAGATTTTTCTGAACCATCTCAATTTCATACAAAAGACAGAAATCTATCTATCTATCTATCTATCTATCTATCTATCTATCTATCTATCTATCTATCTATCTATCTATATTGAAGTTAAATGTCCTGATTTCTGTAGATTAGAAGCCAAGTTGTTAGCTTAAGTAATAAATATCAATAAGCTAAACTACAATCTGCCCTCGCTGTAGGCAATGAGAAGTCATTGAAGGTTTTTAAGCAGAGTGATAACATGATGGGTTTTCATTTCAAAAAAGCAAATCTAGAGGATGCATACAGGACAGATTGAAAAGAGCAGAGGCTAACAGCAGGAACCTCAGTTATGGGGATGGTGGACACTGATTCTACAGCATCAGTGAGACCATCATGAGGGCAAAGTTCGGGATCCATCCTATGTAAACCAGTTACATTGCTGTTTCCCAGAAATAGCCTACAAATTTCATCCTGGCAAGCCCTTCCCATGGGTGTCCTGGGGTTTAGCCAAGAGAGTGGGCGAGGACAAGTTTTCTCATCTACAAGAAGGATTCTCAATACAGACACCCATATGGTGAAGGGTCAGTAGATTTATCTTTATAAAGGACGGCATCAATATCAATTCCATTGCTCACATATCTTTGGAAATAGCAGAGCAGATGCTAGTGTGAAAGATGTTACCTAGATCGAGTTCATTGACATATTTGTTTTCCATTTTAAACCCGGATATTGGCAGACGACTTTATCTGTGCCACATACCCGATGGCTGTATTCCAACAGAATGAAATACTTGAAACAAAACAAAAGTGCTTTTGAGTGCTGTGCAAAGTCAATGCAAATGGGACCTTGGCAAAGACTTCCTCAGAAAGCTGCCCAAATTCCCCCTCATTTCTTCCTTCTTTACTGGTTTGGGTAAATAAAATATTTATGATTTGGTAATAAAATCTTCTAAATACTAAGCTCTTTCATATGTTCACAAGGTGTGGGAATCTTCAGAAGGGCTGAAAATACCAGGAATCAATCAAAGCCCTTAAATGGGATTGTGCCATTCTTGAGTTTCCTCCTGATATTGTTCTCAGTCTCCAAGATCAAGGACATAGGCCGTCTTTTGTTTGATTTTCCCTTTGGGAAAATATGCATGCTGTGACAATATAAAGAAATTCTCCTTATTGAAAATCATTTGATATTTTGTTTTCAAATTTGTAATGACTGGTCACTGTTGACTTCCTGGTCAATTTGATTAGCCATATTGGTTTTTTAAATTATAGAGAAAACAGCAGCTACATTTGCCACTGCTAATCTTTGCCAATGCTGTTAATCCCTGACCTGGCCCTAAATCTTTCTCAGCTGAACACAGAAGCATCGGACCCCCTGCAGACGCCTCGCACTCCTCTGGACCCCAGCCTGCCTCAGCCTTTCAGGAGTCAGGAACTTGTTTCCCTACCTCAGTTTTCTGCTGTTGGAGTGGGGACATTATAGCAGCTACCACATGTTGTTGTGAGAATTAACTGTGAAAATGTATATAAAATACTTAGCAGAGTGTCCAGTATATAGACAATAATCTATAAGCTTTGATTATGTTACTACTGCCATTGTTGTTGATGTTGTTTTTACTATAGACAATAATGTTGAAAAGCAGATGTTAGCTAATTTAGTCACCACTGTCAAAGTACTAGAGACACTGGTTCTTTGGCATTTTAGCAGCATTATCTGATAATATCTTTATCTTTTGCCCCAATCCCTGTCTCATTTCTTACTATCTGTATCTCTTGGTGCTTGCAAATTCTTTATCCTGTTGAGAGATTGGGGGAGTCGAATCTGGTATTCTTGCTACCCCCTTAGGTTGTGCTCTTACTCTGCAACTCTTGAGGTTGGGAGCCTTTACTTATAATACCCCTTGTCTTACATTAGAACTACTCCCCATTTGATGAACAGTATGACCTGCACCTAAACATGAATCTCATTTTTGCATATGGTTCTGATGATGTTATCTACCCACATCTCCTGATATTTTTCTCGGGGTCATTCCCTGTGTTTCACCATTAAACATCATCAGTGAAGATATGTGCAAATCTCTGATTGCTTCAGCCCTGGTGTCCCCCTGCGCTCCTGCTATACCCCTCTCTTTTTGCTAACAAGCACTTACGTTGTCCTTTGCTTATAAGAGCCTTTCCTTCAAGACCAGCACCAGGGTTAGATGTATTCCCACATCACTGCTACCTCTGATTTCTCCAAGATGGGAGAAAGAGCCTGGATCTTTGAGTTGTGTCATTGTTCTCTCTCAGGGAACTTGGGCTAATTCTCTAGCTTAGAGATGCTCTGTTTCCACCCCAAGTGAGTGTACTTGAGTACAAGTCTGGCTCTGACTATCTACAGTTTGAATCAGACTCCATGGATTGAAGGGCTCAGTCTTCCACAGAGCTGCCCTCACTCCAGATGCCAGCCACAAGTCTTGGGGACCACCTGCACTTCTGACTGGCTATAAGTTCAGGGTGTTCCCATCCCCGCCCCCCAAGGTTAATAATTCTAGAACTATAGAACAATGCACAGGATTCACTGAAAGCTCATATTTATGATTACAGATTTATTACACAGGACAAGGTCTGCAAGGGTCCATGGCCTCTCCCTATGGAATCTAAACACATCACCTGGCTAGCACATCAGTGGGTTTACCAACCAGGAAGCTCCTCCAAGCTCAATGTCCAGAGTTATTATTGGAGTATTATTACCTAGGCAGGATCAGTTATGTCATTGGCTATGTGATAGAACTCAATCCTCAGCCCCTCTCACTTCCTTGGAGGTCAAGTAGGCCAAAGTTTTAACTCTGTAGTTACTTGGTTGGTCTTTCTAATGACAAACCCCCATCTTGAAGCTATTTAGGGGGCCCATCATGTGTCCCCTCATTAACGTCACAAAGACACTCCTGTTACTGAAGAAATTCCAAGAGTTTTTGAAACTCTGTGCCAAGAACTAGGGACAAAGTCCAGATATATTTTTTATTATGCCAGTGGACACTTTAATTTTACTATTAATTGTGTTTTCTGCCTAAATAAAAATACAAAACCAGAATCTCACTATAAATCCCAAGCAATACTTTGATTCCTTTACCTTGAGGTGAATTTTCAGCCCCCAAATGTTGTGGAAATTGTAGAGTAGAGAAAGTAATATCTTTTCTTCACCCATTGTGAGGTTTATGGTTGAGGACCCTATAACAAGAGACGGGTTAACAAGAGAAAAGCATAGAAGCTCATTTAATGTAAGTTTTATGTGACACAGGAGCCTTCAAAAATGAATACCCAAAGAAAGAGGGAAACCTAGTTATGCTTAGGTTTGATGAAGAAGTGGATAGTTGTGGAGGAGTATGATTAGACAAAAAAGAGTGTATGTAATCGAATGGTGATAAACTGGGGGAATTTAGCAAAGCCTGTTTGTTCAGATTCTTTTCTACATCCCTGTGTTTTCAGAGATAAGAACATTCCTTTCCTCTAGGTATAGAGTGGGTTTCAGAGAAAGGTCAGAGAATTATTTTATGGCCTGCTTCAGGGAAGAGGGGAGGGGAAAGGTCAGAGGGACTGTTCTGATTTCTGCTGTTTTCTCTAATGCCTGCCAAATTTGGGGGAAGCACGTGCTGAGCCGTGTCAAAACCTTTATCTACCTCCTCTACTTAAGACTGTTAAGCCCAGTTTCCCAGGGACTGACCATCAGTCCCTACGGTTTTTCTATGAGAACTATTAAATTCTTTAGGAAATAGGACTCGGCGTGAACTGTCCAGATAGCTCGCAGTTCCTCAGACACATGCAGATTAGGATCCTCTACACAGGCAGAACTTCTATTTAAAGCAGGCCACTTCAGTTCCCTTTATGCCAAGCCATTAGGCAGACCTTCTAGGTAGGACACTGTTGTGTAGAGGTGCAGGTAGGTCACTAGACACATGTTAGGGTGCCTGCCAGGGAAAACTGACTTAACTCTCAGGGGCTTACATAGAGTGCTATAGACCAACGTGCTCAGCCAGTTACACTATTATGGGATTAACAGACATCCTTGATTACCCTCCATGGTGTTTGTTGTCTTATTTCTCTTCTGGAGCTAGAAAAATGCAGTCATTTGAAACTTTTAACATCATGCTCTTATTTCACTAAGCCGGGAAAAACTGGCCACCTTTCTAGAAAATTAGAAATCAAAATAAATTTTGATTTATTTTGGAATTTGAAATCTAGTTGCAGGGTCCTTCCACTCATTAGCACAATTCACCTCCAGTGATATGCCTGAATGGTCCAAGGACACCAGATGCCATTTGCAGAATAAATGATACACCTGACTCCAGAAGAATCAGTAACCTCAGTGTTTGAGTACTTAACTTCAGAAACACTTTGTGTACTCCGATCTTCCTTAGGATGTGGCTGACATGAATGCTTAATCAAGTATTTAAAGCAAGCATAAATAATAGGACTTTACATATGTGATATCCATACAATTCCAGACTTATTTTTCAAGTTTCTTAGACTAGGATATCTAATAAATGTCATTTAGGACTACTTCAAGTTTTAACACTTTAACTTCAATTCTTGAAGTGATTTTGGGAAATCATACAAAATGCATTATGTGACTCTGTTGTGATGTAAGCTGATGTTTTATAATTCGCATAATTCTATTATACATAAATCTAGAGTTAAATCAAATCATCTTGTGAAATTTCAGAAACATTTGTGTAGTTCCTTTCTATCTTTCTTCTTTTTCCTTTCTTTCCTTTCTTCTTCCTTCCTTTCTACCTTTCTTCCTTCCTTTCTTTCTCTCTATCTCTCTTCCTTCCTTCCCTCCTTCCTCTCTTCCTTGCTTTCTCACTTTCTTCTAGCTTTTTAAAAGATAAGAAACTTGAGTGGTAAAAAATCCAGATTTTCAACACTGTCATAGTTGTATAACACCAAACAAAAATGAAGACATAAAAAAAATTGCAAAATGAACATTTAAATTTCTTGGAGTGGCTAGATCACAGAACTATAATATTTTAGATTTGGAAGAATCTCCTGGGTTTTTCACCAGATGCAAGAATTTATTCTATAACAAGATCAAATCAATCCCAGGTTTTGATTTGCCTATGATAACAAGGTGTCAAATGAATAAGTAGGAATATATTGTTATCTCTTTTAGGGTAGAAACTTATCAAGTTAATTTTGCCTACTTGATTCTTTTGTTTATAGACTAGAATATTTTCAGTAAGGTACTTTTAAAAAACATATATATATAAATATAATATATATATATATATATATATATATAAAATGGGTGCTTGTTCTTTATGTTTTCTTGTGTTTAAAGTCACTGCCCTTATCAAATCTGGCTCTAATGAGTTTTGAAACTAAAGTTTTAAAGAAAATTGATACCTGTAAATGACTCATTATTTATTCCTATGTAGAAGCAATCGAATTTGCACAAAATTTGGAAATCTTACATTTTTAGAACATAACATGAATTTCCAATAAAAGCAATAGATGAATCCAATGTTAAGAATCAAGTAGTACTTCTACCAAGACTGCTATTTAGTCAGGGTTCTCCAGAGAAACAGACCCACTAGGATGATTTAAAGTATTTGGGAGGATGTGTGTAGATTATACTTGCATGAAAATACTATGGCATTTCGTATCAGGGACCTGAGCATCTGCGGATTTTGTTATCCTCAGAGAATCCTAGAACCAATCCCCTGAGGATATCAAGGGACAACTATATATACAAAGAAAGAGAGAGAGAGAGAGAGAGATTTATTTTAAGGAATTCATTCATGCAATTCAAGTCTGAAACTTGCAGAGAAGACCGCCAGGCTGGAGATCCAGAGAAGAGCTGATGGTGCAGCCCAGAGTCCAAACGTAGTCTGGAGGCAGAATTTCTTCTTCCTCGGGAGTCCTCAGTCTTTTTCTTTTAAGGCCTTCAACTGATTTGATGAGGCTCACCCACACTGTGTAAGGTAATTTCTTTACTCAAAGTCTACTGATTTAAATGTTAATATCATCTAAAAATATACCTTCACAGTGACATCTAGACTGGTGCTTGACCAAGTATGTTAGTACCATGGCCTACCCAAGTTGACACTTGAAGTTAACCATCACAACGCCTTTCAGATAGTCTTTGAACAAAAATTCCTTCAGAGCCTGAATTATGGCAGGCCACTATTCAAGGTGCTGGCAATCAGGAGATGTATAAGAGAAACAGGGTCCTGCTTCTGGGGTGCTTACATTCTCAATAAAGAAGTTAACACATACATAGGCCATACTTAGATTGTGGAAGGGCCACAAAGGAAACAAACAAGGTCACATGATGGAGATAACAGGCACGCTTGTAGGAGGCTGCAACCTCCATCACTTATGTGATTGGGACCCACAAGACATGCGTTTATATTCCAACCCAGTAGTAAACTGACAGTTCACCAAAAAGAGTGTCATTAAACTCTCTATTTTCTCTTCTTGTGTGTGTGTGTGTGAGAGAGAGAGAGAGAGAGAGAGAGAGAGAGTGTGTGTGTGTGTGTGTGTGTGTGTGTGTGTGTGTGTGTGTGTAACACATTCTGGTAATGATTATTAATTGATTTCACTCCCGCACATGGGCCAGCAAATTCAAAGCTTTATCTGGAGCGGTAAGGGAAGGTCTCTCTGAAAAGGTAACACCAGAGGAGAGATCTAAGCCTAAGGAGCCAACCTGGGCAGGTTGGCCAGAGTGGTTGGAGCTTAGCAATGAAGGGAGAGAAGCCAGTGAGGTGAAGTTAGGGCTGGGTGAAAGCCAGATCACAAAGATTCGCTTTTATTCTGAGTACAATAAAGAGTAATGACATGCTGTGGAAGGGTTTCACATAGGCAAGTGGCATCATTGAATTCATTTTTAAAACAATTGCTCTAGCTGCTGTGTGGAGAAGGGATTATAGCAGGACAAGAATGGCAGCTGAGAGGCTCACGGGGAATTTACTGCAGGGTCTACATGAGAGGGTTTATAAGTAGCGGTGACAATGGGGAGTGAATAAATGGAAATATTATTGTAAGTGCAATGGCCTCAAGTGACAAACTAAGAGCAAGAAAAAAGAAGGCATCTGAGATATGGGATGGTATCTGGTTAATGCAGTGATCTCATTTGTAACAGTGCCAGTAGAGGTCAAGGTATTAATGAAGACTTGAAAGACTTTTTTTCTGCCTCCCAAACTCCAAGATCCAAGTTATAAAAGGCCTAAATAGATTTTGAAAATAAAGCAAACTAAGCCTTGTAATGATAATTCAAACTAGCAAATAAGGGGAGAATGGATGAACAGATATTTTGGGACCTCTTAATTGTCATATAAATGACTCTCTGTTCTCAATATATATAATGCTGGCATTGATAATGATATTTCATTGAAGGCAATGGGAAAACGTAAGTATTTTATGTAAATAATTTTGACTATTTTCTATTTGGGAAGTCTCTTTTTCTCCTTTTATCTTGAGAAGTTATTATGTTAGATCAGTTTCTCAATACCAATGGAGAAAGACAAAGCCCAGTGTAAAATAATTCTTACATTGAAATGGTTATCCAGAAGGAAGCATTTCTGCTTATATGATCATTAAGTTAGTGTTTATTGTAGATGACTGGGTGTGTATGTCTGCAGGTAAGTAGACATTACATTGGGAATTGAGAAAGAAATTTAAATTTTCAGCAAATACTGCAGAATGAGCTTTGCTTTTTGTTTAAAAGCTGTGTTGTAAAATGATTATGAAAATGTGAAATGTAAGGTTCTCTATAATTAATTCTCCCCAGCCCACTGCCTTCATCCATCACTGGATTATTAAAACAACCTCTGGCTGGCTTCCCCATCTCGGGTATCTCTGAATCCATCTTTTGCATTGCTGTCAAGGTTATCTTCCAAGAAAACAAAATACCTGGTTCTTGCCTTCAGGATAAATTCCAAACATCTTAGAAGAAGAGAACCAATGTCTATTACATAAATGAATATAGGTCAGGCTTAGACCCATGGTTTATGTGTGGTATTAACCATTCAAAATGAACTCTGAGTCCCGTTTCTCAACACTATTCTACATACCCTAACATCCAATCTCTAATTATGGGACATAATCACACTGCATTGACAATTAAGTCTTTGAGACTACTGGATCTGAGCTCTTTGAATAAAAGAATGTTTTGGCTCATTTTTGTTTTCCACTCTGCATAGCACAGTGCCTGGGACATAGTAGAAATTTCACAAACAAAAGAAGTTTACACATTTACAGCCTCCTCCTTATGGGTTAAAAGTGGTTCTCCTGGAACCTGGATAGTAGTAGTTGTTAACCGCTTAACCCCTGCTCAGTGTTTGAGAGGCCTGTTCTGCTTGCCACCTGCATGAATTTGAACAAGTTTTCATCAAATGAGTGACTTGTCCAACTTTTGTACCTTAGTTTTCACATCTGTGAAGTGAATAATAATTATGACAAACTTGCAGAGTTTTTGCAAATATTAAATTAGATAATGTACATAAAGAATCCTGCATAGTGCCCAACCCATATCAACGTGTTTAACAAATGGTATGTTTAACATTGTAATTGCTACTTTTTAAAGAATACATCAATCTTCTACCAGTTCATAAGGGTATTGTGGACCGAGGTAATTCTGGCACAAAAGCATTCAAAACCTTCTTTTAAAAAATTAGACGATAGCTACTGTTAGTATCCATGAATGCATTCCAAGTATGAAAAAAATTAGGTTGAGCTTTAGAAAAACTAGGGGGTTGAAAAAGCAAATAATATTCTAAACTTAATCTGCAAATGGAGTAAGATCCAACCACTACTGTTTATGTCTGTTGCACTGGAAAGCTGGAATATTTTTTCTCCCAACTGATAGATTTTTCTAAATTTATATGTAAGGCTGCCTCTGAGATCACATTATTTTAATGGCTGTCATTACTGTTATCCATTTAAATACAGAGGAATTTAGTTTGAGGAGCAACTATAACCTTTCGTTATTTTAATTCACTTTCTGTACAGGAAAACCGTGACTTGCAGGTTCAAAGGAGAAAGCCTTTAAAAGGCCTTGTAAAAGGCCTCATAGTCTTCTTGGACATCAAATAGCTCAGCAAAACAGCATGATGATGATTTAAATGTAAATGAATTAGAAACATATGGATCACATTCCCTTGGAAATACACATGGGTTTGGAAATTAAGGGAGAACTGCCCAACAAAATGCACCGCACTTTGCTTAGCACAAAATGTTTGAATAATGGGTTGAATATTTTGCCAAATCCTGAAGGCCATGGGTTTGTCCTATGGATATTTTCATCAATGCTGTGGTTCTCAAGGTTCTTTGGCTTTCAAATTGTGTTGCTTGTGAAGGCCACCTGCTGTGGTCATTGCTCCTGAGCCCCCTCCACACCATGCACCAGTGTGCAGTTATTTAAGAGGAAGCAGTTTTGAGAGGACAGAAGGCACCGGGCATGAGGGCAGGATGTTGTTGGATTTTTTTCTCTCTTCCTCTTTTTCTTTCCTGTTTTTCCTCTTTTCTTCATCTCTTTCCCTTTACTCTTTTCATCCTTCATTTCTTCTTCATTTTGTTATCTTTTCTCCCCAACCCCAACTTTTTCTCTTGCTCTCTTAAGCAGAAAAATGAATAAAAAGAACATGCTTATAAGGGGGAACTTGTGGGAGGGTGGAGGAGTGAATTATCCATTGTTTTATAATTTCTTTTCTTCAAAATTATCCACTGTATATTCCATCAGGGAACAAAAACGTCTGAAAAGATTCCTCTATAGATCACTTAGCTTTTACCATGGCATAAGAGGAAATGCTTGGGCATGTTATATTGTGTTTTAAAAATTTTGGTATCTTGGAAAGAGCATTACCTCAGTTTAGCGAATTTTAAAAAGCAATTTATCATTATTAATATTAATTCCCGGTGTAATGAATTCATTTCTTTAAAATGGGTTGACACATAGAATATCAGCAGCCAGAGGCTAATTCATTGCTGCCCAGCCTGGACGAAAGCAGGTGTCACAGTAACAGGATCTGGCTTTTGTGTGTGTGTTACAAAATATACTACCTCTTGATAAGCAGCCACAGGATTGATAGTTGAATCTATCCGCATGGATTTGCTTCCCATATGGAACTAATTGCCTCTGGAATAGTTAAAGCCAAAAGATCTCTACAATTTCAAAAGCTTCTCTTATCTTTCCTCTCGTACGGCTGTTGACAGGAGTGAAACACATCTATCCTCATTTATTACACTGGTCTCATCATGTGAGGACGTGTTGATGGGGGACTGTTACAGAACCAGATGGTCCAAGTTGGTCTTTTATGTTTCAGACGTTCCCTTTCCTCAGTTTTAAAGTCCGAACAAAGGCTGTCCTGCACTGGGGCTGATCTTCGAGAATCTTTCCCTTAAGGAACCCAGTCCAGTCTCTTGCTGGTGCTAACTAGGCCCACGAGGATCTGACATTGAGTTTCTGTGTCCTTTAACCCTGCCTCAGAAGACTTCACTCACGTTACCGCTTTTAGAGCTACTGGGGGCTAAATGAGGGATGCTAGGCTTTTTTGACTATCTGAACCCTGACATGAAGTCCTTTTCCTTCTGAATTTACCACCACAGTATTACTTACCCTCTTTTCCCCAAATGCTTAGGCTAGAGACCTCTAAATTCTCAATTTCGACAACTAGTTTTTCTCTCTTTCTGATTGAGGTCTAGAAGGGCAGGGCTCAGCCTGCTGTTTCTTCCCTAAACCACTGAGGAAAATAGTGTAGAGATAAATTGGTAGTCATCATCACCATCACTGTCATTGTCTGGACTGTCTTCACATTAGTTAACACTGCTGGAACATGTACCTGTGCCAAGAATAAGCACTTTAAATGCATAAAATTATTGGAGCCTCTCAATCGCCTCAGGAAGCAGGAACCATGATCATCCCATGCTACAGAGGAGGAAAATGAGACACAGTGCGACTAAACATCTGGCAGAATCTTCAAGTCAAGAATGAATGTGCTAAATTTTGTGAAGGCCAAAGACGTAAGAATTACATCCTCAGTGGCTCTCTCTCCCCAGCTCCCAGGATAAGTGAAAAAATTTCCAGAGAGGGAATTTTAGCCACAGGAGCTTGAAATCATGGATATGGGAAATGCTACTAGGGAAGAAAAGAATATTTCTCTGCCATGCCTCTGCTGTGCTACAGTGGAAAAATAACTTACACTCTCTGTGCTACAGTTTCCTCATCTGTGAAATGGGAATAAAGAGTGCTTCATCATAAGACTTTGCAAAGATTAATACATTTTTGTTAGAGCAGTGTCTGCCACTAAGTCTGCCCTATAAAGAGATGCCAGCTATTGTTATCCCCCAAGAAATGTTTCCAAATGCTAGACCATCATTGTTCTTACATGAGAAAGAAATAGGGTAGTGGATCACTCTAGACTTGCATATTCAGTAGCCTAATAGAAAATTTCCCCCCAGTAACCCACCTCACACTCAATGCACTCAAACCAATTATTTTTTTCATCAAACCTACGAATTCTGCATTTTCTATCTTGATTGGTGGCACCAGCATATTCCAGCATAGTGGTCAAAGTGAGGAGTCTTGGAGTTGGCCTTTATTTATCTCACCAGCCCATACACAAGCAGTTATCAAATTCTCTTGATTCTTCCTTCAGAATAGCTTTCAAATGCATCCTCTTTTTTTCATGGCCACTACCCTGACTGAAGTCATTTGACAGCTATCAAGCCGTCTTCCCTATTATCCTTCTACCCCCCTATTACATCAAAGTGTCACCAGAGCAATTTTTAAAAAGTATAACTCAACTAACGTTATTCTTATGAACAGCTCTTCACTTCTAGAGAATGAATTTCAATCCGTTTGGCATGTACAGCATTTCTATTTGCCTTCGCTAAATACACCATGCGTGCATTTCCATGCCTCTAGGCCATACTTTGTCCTCTATCTGCAAAATCTTTCTGAGAGGAAACTAAACATTTCTAAGCTTCAGGTCCTTAAACCCCTCAATTTCCCTCCCTGAAATAATTGCGCATAGCTCAGAGCAAAGGTTGTTGTGAAAACAAAGTAAAGAATGTGTCTGAAACATTCTGAGCACAGCCTTTGACCTTGCAGTGTGACCTCAGGTAATTTGTTTAACTTCTCTGTGCTTTGTTTCCACTTTTATAAGGTAAGGATAGTATCTGCAGCACAGAATTTTTTTTTTTTTTTTTCTGACTGCATTTATTTATTTATTTATTTATTTGGGGGGGGGCAATGATTTTTTATTTTTTAAATTAATTTATTTTTTATTGGTTATGAATACTCATGGGGTACAAAGCTGACTGTCACCACTCGTGCCCAAGATGTGATGGCCAGATCAATACTGGGAGCACGCCAAATACCACAAACTGTGATCATACCCCTATCCCCACCCAATTAATCCCTTACATCCTTCCCTTTCCCCCTTCTCTCTGCTCCACTTTGTATTCCTAGGCATGTTCTCTCCCTCTGCAAGCCCAACACACCACTGTGGTCTTTCTTTCCTTCCTTCTTTCTCTCTTAGCTCCCACTTATGAGTGAGGACATGTGGTATTTTTCCCTCTGCAGCACAGAAATATTATGAGAACTGAATTAACAAGCATATGTAAAATGCTTACTACAGTGCTTATTATTCCTATCTTATTTTTCTTATTCCTCCAGCTCAGTTATAAAATGCCACTCATGCTAGTTTGTGCTACCAGGTGAGAAGAATTTGGGGGGGGTGGAGATTTATTGTAGTTCTTGACAGCCCAAATGTCATCGCCTCATGAACCCATCGCCATGCTCTCTGCCTTCCAATAGACCAACCTACCCCGTCGCCTGTTTCCTTAGCAGTTTGCCGATATTTCTATTACATACCATTATTGCATGATACAAAAATTATCTAGTTATGTGTCCGTGTCCCTCCCTAGACTTTAAGCCAGGAGTATGAGCCCTGCTCACTTCTGATTTCTTCTCAACCCCCGTCATTCTTTCCCTAACTCCCAGATGCCACCTCTGTGCCTGGCAACCAGTGGGTGTTCAATAAACGTTGACTAAATGAATTATGAATTGGGTAATAAACCATTGTGCCACCTCTGTGGCTGCCTTCACAAATACCTCAGGTTTAATTTGGGACTGTGGCCGTGTTGGATGAGCTTCAAAGACCCAAGTGTTGTCACAGCAGCGGGGACCCCACAAATTTGGCTCCTAAAACATTTTGACAAGAAAATATCTGAGTTTCAAGATACCTGAGGGCTTATGCCCTGTTTTTCTCAAACACAGTCGGGCTTTCATGTGGTCTTACACTTGCTTATTGATACCCAGTATTTTTCTTGTTGGGCCAAATGTGGCAACATATTATTTATTTGACACTGTGGTAATCCATTCAATTGGATGGAAAAGAACATATTAGTCAAATGAAACTGACGTCTGGTAGCCACGCACACTCACCCAAATAATCTGCCCCTGGATCCCGTTCACCGGCCGGTTCTCCAGCTGCTTGACTCCGAGCCATGTGCTCGCTCGGGAATTTGTTTTCCCTGGCCCTGCCGGGATACTAAAACCAACTTTCCGATTCAGCTCCAGCCTCAGCCTCCAACCCCTGGACAATAGCAATACTGTGTGATGACTACCGAGGACAGACTAAGAGGGATGACTGTTTTAATAGCACTTTATGACTCCTCAAGATGGACTGGAAACATCACCACAAGGAGAAAAAGGTATTCGCCAAGGAGAGGGGACGCCTCTGTAGTCAGAATCTGAGCTGGAATCAAAACCACAGACAGAAATAGGGCTGAGGTCCTGCAGTGTAAATTCCAGGAACTGGGGAGGAAGCTTGAGGACACCGCCATCGGGCTTTCCGAAATGTGCTAATTGTGCAATATTTACAACTAGCGAGGGAAAAATGATAAAATCACAATAAAGATGAATGACTAAATCCACGGGCTGATGACTTGGGGAGCAATCCTCAAAATCGATGGTAAGAAAGGAAGGAAACACGCACCAGCGCCACTCTTTTTATTGTCTTTTCATTTTTCCATGGTCTCCCTTCTTAGCACTTACTCTCTCTCCCCCCTCTCCTCTTCCTCTTTCTCTCTCTCCTTCCTTGTAGAGCAGCAAAGCACAGTAAGTCTGCAGAGTCTGTTTATGGAAGCCATGTTGTAGTTTATGATATTCCTATCTCTGAAATACAAAAATGGGCACATACACCTAGAAATTCATTGAGCAAATTTAGCTTTCAAATTGGGTCATCAGAAAGGTCGAGTCTAGTTTTGAGTCTTGATTCTGCACTATAAGCAGCATCTGAAATTCATTTCTAAAATGGCCAGGGAATGAAGCAGGATCCTGGTAGAAAAATTCTCACTTCTTGTGAGCCAACAAGAAATATCTGGTCTTTAGCCAAGGGTCAGCAAGTGACTTTTTCAACCTGTGTTTGGAGGGAATGTTAATATTTAGGATTTCTCACTTAGTGAGGTCAAGTCCTAGGGGATATCCTAACTAATATGTGTGAGGAGATCTGCCATGCCAGGGCAGGCTGCCAAAAGTTGTGTATTCATGCAAACCCAAAGGACCTCCTGGAAGAAATACTGTCAGACTGACCATTATTTCCCAGAACCAAGACTCTCGAATGATGAAGACAAAGGCTGCCTTAAGCCTTGGAGCTTGTAACCTTATATGGTAAAGAACTCATTCTAGCATAAATTTTTTTTTTAAATGCCAAAGGAAGTACATATATTTCAGGCCACATATTGAAGACAATCAATCGGCTATTTTTTTGTAGAGTTGTGTTAAGGAGGATTCAGAGGCTCTATGAAGACCCTGTGGGAAAGAGTGTCATAATCAGTAAGGAACATCTGCCATTTCTGGTGTGGGTGTCTGGGTTCCATATTGCCTCAGGGCAGGAAAGAGAAGGCCTTTTAGATGTGATGCTATGTGATGCTACTCAGGTAGAATCTGCTCAGTCTGGGACACTATCTCTAACTTTTGTGAGAGTAGGTTATAAGAAACTTAGCACACTTAGCTAAGTTATAGTGATAGTAGCAAAATATAGTATAACATTTTCAGTAGAAAAGCTAAAGAGAAACAAAACAAAACAAAGAAAAACCTTTTTGTAGCCTACAAGGAAAGTGTAAAAACAGTGGGGAGAGATCTCTGCCATTTTTGTAGGAACACTGTCTTGAGAAACCATGCAAGCCAGCACCCAGAAAAGGAAGAGCCTGGTTCTAGTTTCAATGCAGGACACATGAGATTAATGCTGGATTAATGTGGACCGGCCTCTGCTATGGTGGGTATTTGGTGAGGTAGGTGGTTACAAAGACCATTGGAAAGGTGATTTGGGGAATTGCCTACGTGTGTCTTAGATGTCAGAGAACATTAAACCTAGCAGGAATTTTGTGACTTGGGTATGATTCTAGGTACTGATCTCTCTTATCTCTAATCTTCAAAACAACACTTCAGTGTGGGCATCTCCATTCATTTTTAGGAAATGAGCACATGAAAATGTTAAGAAACTTAACAAGGACATATAACTAGGAAGTGGCAAAGCAATGTTATAAACACAGGTTTGTTCAACCATAATCCTGGGTTTCTGTTGTAGCACATTGCCTACTGGGGAGATATGACATGTACAGAAATCATTATAATATAAGATAGAAAAGATAAGTGTCACAGATTTATTGCTGAGGGTCCCAATTTCTTTCCTGGTGACACTTGTACCTGACTTTGCACATGGGACAAATGCTCTGCTTACTTGTTTAAAAATAATTCATTTTGCCATTTTTGCTCTTTTGACATCCAACTATTCAGCTGGTGTCTTCCACAGTGTTCTATGTATTCATAAGCCTCTCATTTTACGTTAGCAGTGATATTGGTTGTGACAAATCTTCTGAATAGGCAGGCTCTGAATTTCACTAAAAGTGGTCATTGTCATGAGATTTTAAAATCTGCAATGATTCAGCCTCAGCTGCAGGACCATGAAACATCAGTATACCTATCCACTGTTGTTAGACATGAAACAGGAAGCGGTTTTCACTGTTGCAAAAACAAACTAGATTTTCTAACTTCTTAGATATTTTCTAGCCTCCTTTATTTCTTCCTTTGCTCAGCAAGACCTCCTGATGTTCCCAAGGCAGCACCCTCAGCTACTTCGACAGCAAAGCTGCTAGCTGATCAAGGAAAAATGGTTTAGATGCCATGGGAAACTCCTCTTTTTATAATCCTACCCCCACACAGTTTTCTAGGGATGGGATAGTTTGTATATATGAACAGTGGCATATATATTACATACATACAAATTACATGTATGTAGTCTCTTAAAGAAGTCTTTCTTATGCCTGATACATAAAGTCCTAAACACACTCTGTTTTTGCTATGATTTTTCAATCTCCACTAAAGTTGGCAGGGAGAAGAAGTGTAGAGAAGAGAAAATTCACCCACTTGAATTTACACTGAGACTTTCTGAGAATTTCAAAATTGATTCACCAGATTAGAATAGCTCATCTAATCCATCATGGTCTCATAGTTTCTGTCCTAAAAGCTGCTGAAGTCACATTGTGCCATATTACTTGAAAAACACTAATGACACGAAGTCATTGTTTTGTGAGATCACACACTCCTACTTTTGAGTTTAATTTATTTGTTGACTTTTATTGGTTTTAATTAAAAAAATGTTCTTCCAAACTATATTACTGTGCTGGAAAATGTGCTTGAAAAGTCATCCTTTGCCTTCGCTTCTAAAAATTACATGAGCAAAGTGGGGACTGTTTCATTTTGAAAAATACGTTTTGCCTTATTTTGTTTACTGTTCCCTATTTCATTTTCTGCCATCTTTGGAAACTTTATGAAGCATCAGGGTGTTACTAGACTTCTCAAGAGTGCTACCAGGACCCCTGCATTTATAGAAGTGCTGTCCAAGAAGCAAAAGCAAGAGAGTAAGAATGATTCAGACTGCCTGTTACAGGCTAATTGAAATCTGGGAGTAGTGTTTCACAGCACAGGTAATATGCACTATAGCATCTCCAGTAGTTTTATTTCAAATGTATTCACCATTCCCCATCTGCTGACAAAGACCAAACTTCAAGTACTAAAAAGCATTAATTGTTGACATAGCTGTAACTTTTTAATTTTGTCTACATAGGTAATAATCTTTCATACGTTTTAATATATCACTAATGAAATTTCTTAACAAAGCTTCACAGTTCATCTGTTTGCTTAAAGGAGAGGTTGTGAAGTACTATTTAAGAATGTTTTTCTTTTTGCAACGACTTCATATGTTATCAATCAAATCAAACACAAAATTTGAAAATATTAGAATTTAATCTCTCCCATATAGCATATTTTCAAGAAAGGTGATATATATGTGTGTGTGTATATATATATATATATATATACATACATATATACTTTTCCCCCTTGATTTGTAGATGTTAAACTAAGATCCATCAGAGAAAAAAATATTTTAACTCCAGCAATAGGTCACAGTATAATAATATCCATAAATATGCACTTTGAAAATTTTCTATTTTATGCCATAAGTAAATTCCCAAAGTAATTACTTGAAATAAATAACTTGTTCTTAGATATTGCTGTCCCTGTTAAATTATTCTCTATTTTAAAAAAATTCCACATTTACCATGCACTACTTACATCTTCAGTATTTGGGACATTTTCAAAAACCTCTGTTTTTATTTATAAAACATTTGTCCATAATATTATAATTAGAAGCATACATACTGAAGACTTTCTTTGAAAACTCTTTCCTTGTTTTTTTAAATCTTCCAGCACAGAGAAAACTTCCTATAACTTCTTTTGCTTTAAACTGGACAATCCATTTAAACTGGACTACATTTTTGGTGTTATCTGTATTGATTATTCCATAGAAAACATTTGTGAGTTTCTTTTAATCACCAAATAAATGGACTTGGCTCTTTTTTTTAATGTATTTTTTCACATCTCACAGTAACTTTGCAAAGAAACACACGTCTATGCAGCTGTAGCTAAGGTAGTTGAATTTTTAATCTGCAACACATTAGTTCTCCAGTTTCCCTGAATTCTAAGGCAAATGTGGGCAAAAAATCTATGGTCCTCTAAAGGTCCTTTTTGTATGTGCATTTTGATGTTACCTCTGACTTTAGAGACGCACAATTAAACCTCTTTTTTTCTTTCCCAGTCTTGCTGTCATCCTGACTTCGCTGTTTCTGCTGCCAGGGCCAACATTCTCAATTTCTAAGCTATAAAGTGGGTGATCAGCTTTGATTTAGAGATCTCATTCTTTTCCCAGGGCTAGAGAGTCTCTCTACACCATTTGATTGTTTTCTTGCTTTGCTTTCTAACTCCACACAGCCACTGCTTTCCGGGTGCCTATCATATCAAATATGACTTTGTCAATATCCTCCTGTCCACTTTCTCTGCCTTTAACTCATTTCTTACTCCACCCCAGTCCATTCCACCAGTCAAGTACACTCAGAGCTATCTGATGCCTCTCCCTAAAATATCACTTTCCTGTTGCTCCTCTCCTGCTCAAAACTGTTTAGTAACAGTTTCGACTCCAAATTTTTGGCCAGATCCCTCTATAGACTTTATTGCGTGCTTTACTTTCTTACCTAATTTTCTCTGTATTGCTCTCAGACTGCTTTTAATACTAATATTTACAGAAAAGACTTCTGAGTCTTTCCATTCTCCCAGGTACTGAGCTAAGTGCCTTAGCTACATGATCTAATTTAATCCTTACAATAACTAGGTAGTAGATATTATTATGTCCATTTTTCACACAAGGAAATGGAAACTCAGGTAGATTTGAATAGCTCACACAGGTTAATAGTTTTAAAGACAGAATTTTTACGCAGAGTTTAACCTGAAGCTTGTGTTCTTAACCAATACTATATAATGCCTCCCACAGACCTTTGTCTTCAACCAAACAATTCTATTACATTTTCCTAAGGATGGTTTAAATTTTTTAAAATTTTTGCTGATGTCCTTTTTTTTTTTTTTTTTTTTTACACCATTGTACCTGGAATGCTATTCTTTCTGCCCAGTGAATTGCCATCTATTTTTCAAAGCCCATCGCAAACCTCACTTTCTTTTTAACACCCTGTCGTAAGGGTGATTATATCAAGTAGAAATTTCTGGATAAACTATTCAATTTGTTAACTAATTTTCTACTGCCTTATGTCAAATTTACTTGTAGTAATACTTTTTTGTTTGCATATTTATTTTTTGCATGCTGTTATGTATTGTATTTCTTCAACCATGTCATCAGCAGCTTTCTCTCTACAGTTTCTTGCACATAAGAGATACATAAATATTTGATGATTTGATTGTTAAAGAAATCCAATCAGATTCGTTGTCCAAAGTGATTGATCTGACTGTACTAATCAACTCAGCCATGGTGATGACATCAGTTGTTTATGCAGACAATGCCATGGCCTTGTACATTGTGATTTCATATGCAATTTAGCATTTGTCCAACAGAAAAAATATACTGGGTAATATTGGGGGCATAAAGATTAATCCAAAAATTTATATTTTTTATGGCACTATCAGATTCACTACAAGTCAATGAGAATAAAAATATATTTAGAAAAAGATTTCAAAAAATGCTCTGTGAAGAGGAAATCAACAGATATTAAACAAAATTGGTACATCAAAAAGTAATTTTCTCTGTATTGCTCTTACACTCCTTTTAATATGTAATTTACTCTAAATCCAAATTTCAAGAAGGATGATTCTTTCCCCCACGTCACCCCCAACACACTTAGCTATTCAATCTCTATCTCATTCTGAATTAAAATCATGGGAAGTGATTGTTGGAAGATACTTTAAAGATTCTGAGTCCAACCTCTAGCCCACTGGAGAAAATATCTATGAAACATCCTTGCCAGGTTGTGATCCTGTCATACTGTCATTCAACTTCTATTTGAACACCTACAGAAATAGGAAACTCAGAACTTTTGAGTTAGCCCAGCCAATTGTTAGGCATTTGTAATTGCTAGACAGTTCTTTCTGATAATGTCAATTATCCTCTTTCTGAATGATGAGACTTTTTATTATATTAGATAAAGTAACAAACCTTGATTTTTCCCATTGTAAATCCTTTAATTATTTGAAGAGAGCTACTCTGTCTCTTCCTAATCTCTCCACCCACCCCATACACCCCTACCCCCAGCTCTAGGCAAAAATCTCTAGTTCTTTGAGCCAACAGTCATTTCACTTAGTTTCCAGATATCTCACCAACCTGGCCTTTCTCCTTTGAATATTCTTCTCCATTCTGAGAATATAATAAGCCAGATGTGGCCTGAGGAGGGGCAGAAAATCCTGAATCCATAACTTCTCTTACTTTAGAAATGCTATTTCTGTCATTGCAGCCTGAGTTTGCATTAGCTTTTAAAACAGTAGCATTATACTCATGGCTTCTACTGAACTTGTGGTCTAAAGCCCCAGGCCTTTTATTTTTCCCTAGGAATTTCAGTCAAGCCATGTATCTCTCATTCTGTCTTTATGTAATTAATTTTTTTTTTTTTGAAACTGTGTGCAAGGCTTTTCCTTTATGTTTTTGTGCCTTTTATCGTGTTAGACTCCAGAAGTGCATGATGGGACGACTGAGAGAAAACCACAAGATTCTTGGCTGCTCTGGACACTGAGAATCTGGAATGGCTCTGATGAGTTACACTAGGAGTTCAGTTCAATAAACCCAAAACTCTATGGATATTAAAAACATAAACACAAGCAAACTGAAAAGAAATCCCTAAAAGCCACTTTCTGGTGGGAGCTGCACTTTATTTTCAGTATTTCTAAAATGGGAAGATGAGGAGGGAAAATAGCTAAATCCTCAGTAGATAAGGCCTCCAACTAGGACACTGTTTTTCAGTTTCTGAAACTTCCTGCCTTCACTGCGATAAGTAGGGGACCTACTAGAGTGGGACATATTTAAAGTACGCAGAGTTTTCTAGGTTTCCCCTTCTCCGGGCCTGTTAGCATATGTTCATTGACTTTTCCTTTCCTGCGTGTAGTACATAAATCACCTTTTGCCTCCAGGCACTCTGGAACTCACATGACTTCCAGCTACTTCCACTCTCAAAGCACTTGTGGTCTCCTAGAAACAATTCTCTAGGATAGGGGGAACCCATCTCTTTTCCAAATGGCCAGATCACTGATGAAAACAGCCTTTTCCCTAACAATTACGTGAATCTCCACATCCGCACCCTCTTATTCCTTCCCTAAATTTCTCTTTGTTCTATGTATAATTTTTGGTTTGCTTTGCTTTTGGCACTGCAGCAGATGCTGTTGGTACCAGTATTAGTTTGCTAGGATTGCCATAATAAGTACCTCAGACTAGTAGCTGAAACAATAGAAATTTATTTTTTCACAATTCTAGAGGCTAGAAGTCCAAGATCAAGGTGTCAGCAGGGATGATTTCTTCTGAGGCCTCTTTCCTTGGCTTAAATATGGCCATCTTCTCCTTTTCTCTTCACATGGTTGTCCCTTTGTGTATGTCTACATGTTAATTTTCTCTTGTTAAAAGTACACCAATCATAATGAGTTAGGATCCACCCTAGTGACCTCATTTTTCCCAAATACAGTCACATTCTCAGGTACTGGGGCTAGGAATTCAACAAATGAACTCCATAGGGCACAATTCAGCCCATAACAGTATCTCCATCTAGATTCCATTCTCTGGACTCATGTACTATCTCCCAGCTTCTGTAAGTATTGGCTACTAAATGCTCCCAGCTCATTCCTACATCCTTTTCTGGAGAATGCATTTGGTTGATGATAGCTGTCTAGCATGGAAATGCCAGGAAAGTTGAGAATGCCTCCTCTTAACTCTGCTCTAGTCAATTTTGTCAGATGGCAGAGAGGGAGGAAGTTGCAGAGGATATTGTAGTACAGTATGCAAGCTCTCTTGCCTCTGAGCAACGTAACCTTTGCAGCATGTTTCCTGCTCTGGAGCTCCCCATGTGCTCAAGCTGAGGCTACAGTTCTCCTGCAACCTCCCTGCCTAGCTTCATCACCTGCCTACCCACCTTCTTCTCATTTTCTCACTGGTTTGTTCTGAGAGCAATTCCACTTTGAATCATTTGCATGTGAATCCCCTCTCAGGATTTGCTTCTTGAGAAAACAAATGGAAGCAAGGACCTACTTTGGAATCATAGCACTTGTTTAAAAATTAAGCATTGCAAAAGCACATTCAATTTAATTTAGCAAACATTTACTGAGGATGACCTACAAGGCTGAATTTCTTCATTAGATGAGAAGCTTCATGAAGGCAGAGATGAAATCTAATAGATCCTTTTCTTCTAGTGGCTAGCACAGTGCAAAGCTCACCATATATTTATTGAACAGTGTTCTGTTGGAGGGGCACTGTGATGGACGTGATGCAAGCCCCAATAGAAAATAAGATTACAGGGGCCGGCCCCATGGCTCACTCAGGAGAGTGTGGCGCTGGTAGCGCTGAGGCTGCGGGTTCGGATCCTGTATAGGGATGGCCAGTGCACTCGCTGGCTGAGTGTGGTGTGGACAATACCGTGCCGTGGGTCGCGATCCTCTTACTGGTCAAAAAAAAAAAAAAAAGAAAGAAAATAAGATTACAGTTTTAGTGGGAAAATAAACATGACCCAACTCATTGTAAATTAAATTTGAGAGCAGAAAGTGCATAAAAATTGATATGCAAAGTGCCAGAGAGGTGTTTCCAGAGGATCAAAAGGATAATTTCAATTGGAGATAAGATACAGACTGGGGAAGATTTCATGAAGCCGAATGAAAGATGCATGTGATTTTAATAGAGAAGAGGAAATAATATAATTGTTAACAGCTATTGAATGAATACTATATGCTAGACCCTGTGCTAAATTTTTACGTGCATTATTTTATTTAATATGTGCAGAATATTTATGGTATAGAGATTACTATGAGCTTTATTTTATAAAGGACATCTAGAGACATTAAGAATTATCTAAGCCCTCCCAGCTAAGAAGTAGTGGAGCCTAGATTTAAACACATTCCCTTAGGAAAGGATATTGCAAGAAGGGAGAACATGATGAACACAAGCAAAGAATCAGAAAAGAAGTCTACCAATATGGGCTTGAGTGGACACAATAGATAAAAGGCCTGAAGAGAGAAATTGGGACCAGATTATGGAAGACTTGGTGTAATAGTCCATTTCTGCTGCTCATAACAAAATACATGAAACTGGGTGATGTATAAAGAAAACAAAATTTATTGCTTACAGTTTCAGAGGCTGGAAGTCCAAAGTCCAGGGAACACATCTGGTTAAGGCCTTCTTTGGTGGTGACTTCAGTGAAAGTAGAGTATCACATTGCAAAATGGTGGAACAGAGAGAGTGAGAGAGCAACCTCTTCATTCACTCTCCTTTTAAAGCCCTCAGAACCATGTCTATGACCACCATTATTAATCCACTTACTACTGCACGATCCTACAATCTAATCACCTCTTCAAGGCTCACCTTTCAATTACCATAATAGGATTTCTGACCTTCAACAGTTTATAGTGGGGATTAAGTTTTGGGGGCACATTCAACCCAAGGAACTTGGAATACAAGGCTAAGAAATTGAACTTTATTCTATAAATCATGAGGCGTATCCAAAGAAGATTTAACAGGAAAGCTGGGTGATAACGCTTGCATTTTAAGAAAATTACTTCAAAAGAAGGAGGAAATTAACAAGTACTTTAGCTTGTTCAAAGTGATGTGAATACATCAACAAGTTTAAATGTATGTGTGTTCCTTACTGGCTCGTTTCTACCTAGGTTTTCCTCGGTCTGACCCAATGGCTCTTACAGCTAGAAATGATTTTGTTAGGAGCCTTGATTTCCCACAACTTTGATATTGTGACACTCTTATTTGGTGTCATTATCTGTGCCACTTTCTCCTTGCTTTCTTTGAAAATTCTGTATGCAATCTATTCATTTTTAGTATTTTAGTAAATAGCATAAAACTCTCCTAAAAAATGGCAAATGAGTAATACACTACATGACACAGAGTAAAGCATCATACAGATTTGCTTTTTTTCTCTCCGTTGAAAGCTCATTCCAAATATTCTAGCAATTGTCCCTCGTTTCTGATCTCATTTTTCCCAAACTCCCCCAAACCTCTCCACAACTCTGGTTCTCTTTCTTTTCCGCCCTCCTTCTAACCTTTTCAATCGGGTGTTTACTGAGCATTTTCTATTTTTATCTCCATTCATTATTTAGAACCCAGGAGAAAGGTGGAGAAAACTTAAAAACTTAGAATCTCTGTCTCTCTTTGTCTTTGCCTCTGTCTCTGTCTCTCTTCCTCTCTCATTTACCTATATTCATTTTGCAACAACTGTTGAAGTATTTATAGCCCTCCACTCCCTTTCAGTCAAGTGGGTCCTAGCAATTGGAGAAGTCTGCTTTTGCACTGGGGCACATTTCCTGTTAAGTTTCAAAGGACCAAGGGTTCAAAAGCTAGGCAATGCAGTAACCATTTCTTTCTTTCTTTCTTTCTTTTTTTTTTTTTTTTTTGCTCTTTCTTGAGGCCTTGCCATAGATGCAGTCACTTGGGACCACCAATACATTCTTGAATTGCCTGTTGTAGAAATTAAATGTTATTGTTCATTCAAAAGGAACAAAATAAAAAAAAAAATCCCCAAACTTAACATCTGCCATCAATACCTCCAAAGGAAGTTTCTGCTTCCTCTTTCCATATATGGGAATGACTCATTGCATCTCAGATGGTCAACATATTGTCAATGACCATGATAAGACTTTCAGTTTTCCCAGCTGGGAAGATTTAACAAATTGGGATGGGGCAGCAGCCCCTCATATTTCTGTGATGAGCAGGCCTACAGGGAGGTTTTTATTCCTTTTCTGTGCCTTACATTGTTTAGCCAGCCACCTGATGTTTCTGTCATGTAGTAAGTCCAGAAAATTACTATTTGTTGAAATTTTTCACTGCTTAAATTTATGCAGAGACATAAGACAGTTTCCCGAGTCTGGAGTATTTCTGATTACAAGAGAGAAAATCTGGCTATGTTTGATTTCAAGCCCATCCAGTCACATTTCTAACTTGACAGTATATCTATCTATCTATCTATCTATCTATCTTTTTTTTAAAATTTGTCACTTAATGTATTGACCTAATTTTATGAGTCAGGAAAATAAATAAGGTAACACTGATCATTTATTTCTCATATGGAGAAACCAAGTCTGATAATCCAAATGGTCTGTTTGAGGCTGCAGAAGAAAGTAGAGACACACCTCTGGAGACAATCATGGATTAGAAAAAGCTATAAAGACTAATTTTTTGTACATTTGTTGCTTTATAGCTAATTCACCCTTTAAAATAATTTTGCTGATTTAGACAACTATCCTTTGCACTAATATAATACTAATCAACATGAAGCCAGTTTTATGGCAGAAAGGGCAAAACACTCTACCCTTGGTATTTTTTTCTTTGTAGTTCCTACAGTACATTGTCACTATTTCTGTTTTATTGTGACCACACAATCTGGGTTTACTGGTAGGGCTGCCAAATAAATGCAGTACATTTGGCAGAATTTAAGTTTTAGATGAACCATTAACAAACCTTAGTATAAGTATGTCCTAAAAATTTTATATGAGATACTTATGCTAAAAGTTATTCATGTTTTATCTGATATTCAAATTTAACTGAGCATTCTGTATTTTTATTTGCTAAATATGCCAACCATATTTACTGGAAGAGTTATAATTTCATGTAATTTTTGTTCTTTGCAATAAAGTCAGCTCAGTAAATACATACATTTAGTTGTTTTGTACATTTTGCATAAATAAATTGACTAAGGACAAAAACCTTACTTTAGACCATGTATTCCAATTAGTGATTTTGATAATAGGACCAGTATAATTAAAGCTCCTTTTAAAATACATGGCAATTATCTATTTACCTATTGTGTTTTCCATCAGTCTATGAAATCAAAAAAGGAGGGATCATACCTCAAACATTTTTGTACTATGTAATGTTGCATAGAATGAGCTCAATAAATATTTTTTGAACAGATTGCATACTTACAAAATGGTTGGTTTGCACAGCAACAAAAGAGTGTGTATGTGAGAGAGTTGAGTGTCTACCATGTTATACATGCTAAATTTGCATCAGCACTCTGCTAAGAACACAGTGCCAAGACCCTAGTTCTTATCTCCTTTTGTAGTAGAGCCTTTTACTAGAGGATGGTTCAAATCCATTCAAAGGCTATATCTGAGAGTACATCAATCAATATATGTGTTAGCTAGATACTACATCTGCCCTTTAGAGATACTCTAAAAAGGAAATTTGTTAGTAAAAATCCTTCATACAGTGCATGTGTTTCTCATATTTCTGTCACCAAATCTTCATTTCTGAAAGTTAGTTTATAACATAGTTAGCCAAAGATAGTGGCAGCAGTAGCTTCTGTTCCATATAGTCTTTTAGAATCTTGTCGGTCCCTTTTCAAGAGGCAGAGTCCCCTCTCTTTGAACGTGTGCAGGCCTTAACTAATAGAGTATGACTAAAGTGACAGTTTGTGATCTTCCATGAAAGTGTCATGAGCCTCTACCTTGCTTTCTTGGGACTCCTGCTCTGAGAACACAGATACTATGCTGTGAGAAGCCTAATCCGCTTGTGGAGATGTCTGCATGGAATTGAGTTAGGTTCCTGGCCCGCTCCCCTGTCTGTACTCTCAGCTGACAGCCAGCACTAACTTGCCAGTCATGTGAGGGAGTCATTTGTATGTGGATCCCCCAGCTTCCAGTTGAGCCCTCCCATCTAAAACATGTAAAGCAGAGATGATCCGGCACCACTCTACCCTGTCCAAACTGCACATTCATGAGCAAAATAGATGACTATTGTTTTAAACCACTAAACTTTGCAGTAGTTTGCTATTGTAGCAATATGATTAATAAAGGCTGTGGTACCTAGAAGTGAAGTGTTGCTATAACAAAAACTAAAACATACAGCATTAACTTTGAGATCAAGTGGCAGATGGAAGCTTGAAGGACCGTCAACAGATTGTTAGGGAAAGCCCGAGAGCCTTGAGTAAGGACTTAGCAAGAGTCTGACTGGCCTCAAGAAGACTGATGGTGAGGGCTTAAAAGAAACCAAGGAGAATGTTGTTGGAAGTTGGAGAAAAAGAGACCTTTGCTATGTAGTGACACAAAGGTTGGCAACTCTGTAACCTGCGGCAACTTGGAAAACAGGAAATGAACTCAACAATGTAGCTAATGATTTCCATGCAGCATACAGAATGTGCCACCTGGCTTCATCTCAGTGGCTGTGATAAAATGCAAGAAACATCAGCTAACAAATGAACTGTTAAATATAAAAAATCCAGGACTTGGTGAGTTTGAAAATAAAACTCTTTCTCATTCCTGGTGTCTCCAGACAGCAAGTTCTAAATTAAGGCTGGCCTTCAGGGTCAAGATCAAATCTAGGGGGAGACTGTAAAATCCTTTGGTAAGACCTCACAAAGATCTAAGACTGCTTCATAGACACTTTTAGATAGAACACGGGCTCTTTAAGGATCTTAACAGTGAGAATTACAAATTCTTCCCCTTAACTACGAGGGCTTCTAAGAATTTTAAGAATGTTGTTCCAGCAAGAGTAGGAACACTAGGTAGAGAATAACAAAAAAAGATTCATGAATTTATGAATATGACTTTAGTCTAATAAAACAGGCTTATAAGTTGATACATAGGAAACCCACAATATTTTTAAATGAATTAAATCAGCTTGGTCTGAAAATAACTGAGACAGTAGAAAATGAAAAGAGGTCTCTAGTCCTGAAATTTCTATGTTCAGGAAACAGTCAGAGGAAACTACTCAGCTACAAACACAGGCTACTTTTTACAGAAAAGGAAATATGACTCAAAGAGAAGAACCAAGATCCCATAGGTTATAGCCAGGAGGTATGAAAAATAACTCCCAAAGAGTAGGACTGAGCTCCTATCAAGGAACTGGCAATATGTAATTGGCTGGATGTCAGAATTGAAACGGATCCATATCTGCAGTCTGCCTCTCACTTTCACAGTTAGAATGAAAGTGTCTATAAATGTTCTCCTATTCCTGCCCCACCATCATATATTGGGTGTGGAAAGGACAAGGTAAATCTTCTCTTCAGTTTGCAGGGCTTTGGATTGAGAATAACAATACTTAAGAAGCTGTACACAAGGCTGCACTTGAGCAGCCTTAGGTTTTATTCACACCTGTGTCTGATTAGCTGGTGAGATCCTGCACCTCTTGCCTGAGCCCAATGCCCGAATAAGACAAGGCTGTTGAATTCTTGGGGGAAGAGATGAGTGTGGGAAAATTGTAAATTGTGGACAAATGGAAGACTGTGTCATAGTGTATATTTCAGAGAGAACCACAACATCTCTTGTCTCACATAGTACTTTAGAACTTTACCACTCCATCATCAAATCATCAAAGGTGAACCTATAGCCACTTCTCTTGAACTTGGACAGGCCTTTGTGATCAACTTGACTAATGAAGTTACAAAGAAATTTTTACTATACAATTTCTGAGGGTAGGTCATAAAATTGCCATGCTTTCTTCGGATGCTGACTGTGGACACAGCCACACTGCTGTTCAGCAATCCATGTAGTCCATGGAAAAAAGTGGGTCCCTGGCCCCCAGTCATGCCTCCCCAGCCAATGCTGCATGAACAAACAAGTTGATTTCACTGAGCCCTGTCCAAATTGCAAGTTCATGAGCAAAATGAATAAATAAATAAATGAATGTAGTTTTTTTGTTTTAAGTCACTAAATTTGGGGGTAGTTTGTTATGCAGCAATAGAAAACTGATGCATCTGATCACAATTTTGATAAAATCTGAGGGATCCCAAGGTCTCTATAGCAAAATATTTACCAGTCATCTTTCAGAATGAGGTCTGATTGTATTTAGAAGATGTTATACATTCATGTTTAAAATTTTTTGAATTTTCTGTGAAGAACTACACACATAATTTTTAAAAACACAAATAGTGCCAAAGGCTTTTAATACAAAGTAACATTTACTTCCCCCTCTCTGCCATCTCTTTTAACTCCTCAGTTCAAATCTCTTTCAACTCTGAGTTATTTCTTCTGGTATTTGCCTCCATATTTCTAAGTACACCTCATAAACTACTTTCTCTTACTTCATCAATTTTAGTCATTAATAATTTTCTTTCTCTTGTTGTCAGTGGGGGATTTTACCCTACTTACACCAATCACCTCTTTCCCAAACAGTTTCATCCTCCCAATAAAATTATATAATGATTTTTCTTTAATATATATTCAGTAAGTACATCAATTGCAACTTGGTAATTATTTACTCTTAAGCCAAGTAGAGTACTATGATTACTCATTTTATTCTGAATGAAATTAATAATTGCTTCTTTCTAAAATTTGCTCAAGTCTCTTTTAACATTTAACAAAATCTTTCTACAGCTCCAATTAAATGCTTCTTAGTACAAGTTTTCACAATTTATATGGCTTTTTTTTTTTTTTTTTTGGTGTGTGCTTTTTGGAGATATAATTTTTGCAGCCTTAACATTGAGCAAGTAATGGTGAATGACTAGTAAGAATACACCCCAGGTCTGGGACAGTGTTTCTAGGGAGAAAACATATAGACAGAAACAGAAGCAGGTTATGGCTCCTCTGTTGGCCATTGCCTTCTGAAACAGTGCACTAAAATCTATCGGGGCCAGATGTCAGACTTGCAGAGAGCAAAACTGGTCTTTGAGTTATAGTGCTTAGAAGAAACATGATTAGGGGAAGCACCCGCCTCTCTCATACTATGATCAGGTGGGATGATCCAAGCTGTGTGGTTTTGGTTACACGACATGGTGAACCAGTTGCTTTCAGCTGTCATCTGCCACCTCTGCAATCTGCTAGGATTTTAATTGGCCAGAGCCAATTTTTATGAAGTAACTTTAGATACCCAAATGCTGCTATTCTGCAGGATGCCAACTTCCTCTCTTGAACACCAGCTTTCAGGGAATCTACCTTGGATAATATAACCTTTATTTCTGCCTTTGAAAAAATGGTTGTACTTGGGGTCAGCTGCGTAGCTCACTCTCTATGACTTACCTCTGATATTATCATGGGAGTCAAATTATACACTTTCCTGGATAGGGGTCACTGTTTCCTGAACCCCTTTTCCTTCTCTTTTTTGGATAACTCCCTTCTTTTAGTGGAACATATTCTCCACTAGCTGCCCCTCAAAATTCCATGAGAGGAAATTAAAAAAAAATTTTTTTTAATCTTTTGCACATTTGAAATTGTCATTTTTGTACCCTTGTTTGATGGACTGACTGGCTAGAGCATTTTAGATTGAACTTCATCTCATGAGGAGATTTTTTATTCATTATTTTTTTATATACTATTTACCAATACTGCCCTTGAGAAGGCTGATCCCAATCTGATTCCCTGCTTTGTGTAAGTGGCCGCTTTTTTTGTCCCTGCCAATGTTTAGAAGTTTTAAAATTTACTTCTGATTTGAAGACTTTAGGATGATGTGCTTTTTTTTTTTTTTTTTTTCTTATTTATTAGTCTGGATGGTCAATAAAAGGGTTATGTCCTTAAGTTTCAAAAAATTTTCTTGTATTATTGTTTTGAAATTTTCCTCTTCTATCACCACCATTTGCCTTCTTATTTGAGTTCCTATTTGTTGAATGTTAGATCTCCTGGTTAGATTAACGAATTTTGTTTTTTTCTTGTCTACTGTCAACTTTCTTTTTTATTGTTCTACTTCTGAGAGAGTTCTTAATTTAATGTTCAACCACTTCTATTAAATTACTAATTTCAACAATCACAGTTTTTAAGCTTCAACTATTAATCCTTTTTCTACAATTGTTTTTTTTGTATGCCATGATATTCTTATTTCCTTGGTGGAGCATTTTATTTTTTGTCTCTTCAAGGTCATTAATTATATACAATCTGTAAAGTTTTCTTCTGCTCCCTACGTCATTTGTTTCCTTCAAGTGCCTGGTTTTTCTGTTTATTTGTTTTAGTGTTTGTGACTTTCCTCAAGTATCTGATCATCTTTGACGGTCCATTCATATCTATAATTGGGCATTTAAGAACTAATTGGAAGCACTGTGGGCTTTTAGGGAATTAGGTAGTCAGTGACTTTTTTTACTAGTTATTTTTCTCTGGAGCAGTTAGTTTAATCAGAAGGGATCCTATAGTCTTCTTTCTGACAGGTCTGTATAGCTGTTGCTTTTCTGGAGCTTTTCAGTATTTTCACTAAGTACTTGATTCCTTTGTCTTTAGGATTGAATTTAAATGACAGCCCCGTGCTTTGACAAATGGAGCCAGAGCTTCTCTGGTTCAATTTCCCTGGAATAGTGGTTTTCAAACTTTAGCATGCTTCAGAATTGTCTAGAAGGTTTGTCAAGACACAGATGACTGGGTCTCACTTCCAGAACTTCTGACTCAGTAAGATGGGGGTTCAAAGAATATGCATTCTTAAAGGGTCCCCAGATCTGGGGCCTGGGACCACAGTTTGAGAAACACTGCTGTAGAGCATAATCCTCTGGCTTTGTGAGAGGGTGAGTAAAAAATTTCTGACTGCATGGCACACTCGTCTAACTTATAACACCTCTAGACAATCCCTTTGTTTCACTACTTCAAACTTTTCTCCTAATTTCAGTAAAATCTATGGCCTGTAATTCCTAATATATTCTGAGGTTCTTTAGGCATAAATAAGCAAACTTTTTTTTGGCTCAGGCTCCTTTCTTTTCTTTTTGCTCTTCTGTTTTTTTATATCAATTTTTATCTTATTTTCCCAAATGTTTATTTGGTTAATTTTTATTAATCCCAAATTTCAAAGAAATGTGAAATGTTCTGTTAAATATCCAGAGCTGTGCTATCTAATGCAGTTGCCACTAGTAATAAATTGGTATTTAAATTTAAATTATTTAAAATTAAAACTTAGTTATTTTGTCACACTAACCTCATTTTTGCTAGTTACACTTGGCTAGTGGCTACTTTAATGAAAAGCTCAAATATAGAACATTTCCATCATCACATAAAGTCCTATTGGCCAGTAAATATATAAAGGCTCCTTTATTTACAGAAGGAAAAAAAGAAAGAATTACTTTGACTTTGAATGAAAACACTCTTTTGTCAATCTTGCTTGTTTTACTCAAGAACCTCAGTTTGAAAATATCAATGTCTTCAACATATGTCCCAAATGGTCAAACATTTTTAGCTTGATAGTGGTCATGTGGGAGATGGAAATAATTTATTCCAAAATGCAGGATGGATTTGTTAAATCGCACGCATGCTGGTAATGTAAAAGTATGCTCATGGGATTGGAGGCTTGCTTCCCATCACAATCCACTCCACCCATTTTCCTACCTGGTTATTGTTAACAGGAGATGTGTTGAAAAGCTGAGGCACTACAGGTGTGCTTTGTCAATTGGGACTCCAACTTAGAGTTCCTCAGATCAACACAGTGTGTGGCTTATATGCCAAGTGCCTTTCTTCGATTGGGAAGTGTGTGCATTAACACTAAATGGCTGGTTCCAAGGCAGAGCAACACACTCACGGATTCTGGCTGTATGTTTGTTGACCTTTGGATCTTGATTTAATTGTTTATTGATTAAATAAGCATTAGAGGCTATTTATTGGATCCCAATGGAGAGATAATATCTCAGCCAAAGGATGATAAATATGTTTGTATTTCTGTGGCTAATTTTTAAATGTTAAAAAAACAAGTCTATATAAAACTCCCAATGAGAATAAAACATTTCTAACAGTTTCTTACATGTTCATAAAATACATTTACATGGAAACAAAACTGCCGTACTTCAATATCATAACTATATTCTTTGAAAATCAATAGGGAGCAGTCCCAGTAATCTCACCCAGAGTCACTCACCCCAGCTGAGGAGCTGCAGAGTGCTGCAGCACATCTCCTAAAGGCACAAGCTCCCATTCATGGCCCCGGAAGCTTTGACCAGAGTTGCCCACTCCAGCTGAGAAGTTTCAGAGCTCCCCAGCATCTTTCATGTGGGAATAGGGTTCCACCTGAGGCTCTAGTGACCCTGCCCAAGGCACCACTCCAGCAACAAGCTGCCAAGTGCCCAGTGCCTAGGCCACTGAGACACTGGGAGACAACTCCCATGTTTAATACAGTCAAATAAATCACATGGAGACTGCAGTACTGCACTCACCCAGAACCAAACCTAAAACACTCTACTCAACTGACAAGATAAAACACATCTACAGAAAAGAGTCTCTCCTTTCCAAAGATACTCCAAAAAATTGAAAAAAGCTACTGTCCCACTAGATGACCAGTTGTCAATGTAGGATACAAGAAACATGGGAAAAAAAAATAATAATAAAACAAGAAAACATGATGCCCCCAAAGGAAAACAATAATTTTCCAGTGTCAGACCCCAAAGAAAAGGAAGTATATAAAATGACTGAAAAGGAATTTAAAATAATGATCTTAAGGAAACTCAGTTAGATGCAAGAGAATATAGATGGGCAATTCAACAATATCAGAAAAGCAACTAATGATCTGAATGAGAAACTCAACAAAGAGGTAGATATCATTAAAAAAAGAACCAAATAGAAATCTTAGAACTAAGCAATTATTAAATGATATAAAAAATACAACTGAGAGCTTAAGCAACAAGCTAGATCAAGCAGAAGAAAGAATTTCTGAATTTGAAGATAGGTTTTGAAATAACCCAGTCAAACAAAAATAAAAAAAAATTAAAAAGAATGAAGAAAACCTATGAGATGCATAGGACTTTAGGTGAGCAAACATTTGCATTGCATGTGTTGCAGAAGGGAAAATGAAGGGAAAAGTCACAGAAAACCTATTTAATATAATAGCTGAAAAATTCGCAGGTTTGGGGAGAGAGATTGACTTTCAGATGCCAGAGGCTCAAAGATCCCCCAAAAGGCTTAACCCTAAAATGTCCTCTCCAAGCCACATTTTAATCAAACTGTCAAAAGTAAAAGACAAAGAGATAATTCTACAAACAGCAGGAGAAATGCATTGTCACCTTTAAGGAATTCCCATTGGATTACCAGTAGATTTCTTAGCAGAGACCTTACAGACCAGAAGAGCATGGGATGATATATTCAAAGAACTGAAAAAAAAAAATGCCAGCAAAGAATATTATACCCAACAAAGCTATTCTTCAGATATAAATAAAAAATAGTGTCTTTCATAGAAAACTGAAAACTGAGGGAATTCATTACCACTAGACTGGCCTTAAGAGAGTTCTACATCTGGAAACAAAAGTACAATGACTACCATTATGAAAACATGTGAAAAAACTAAAACTCACTGGCAGAGCTGGTAAGCAAATGAGAAAGAAAAAGAAATTATACCTTATTACTACAAAAAAAGAACCCACAAAAAACAACAAATAACAAAGACAAACAATAAAAGATGAAGAAAGGAACAGAGGATATACAGAACAATGTCAGGACTAAGGCTACACCTTTTAATAACAACCTTGACTATAAATGGATTAAATCCTCCATTTAAAAGATATAGACTGGCTGAATGGATTAAAAAACAAGATCCAACTATATTCTGATTACAAAAAACTCACTGCACCTGTAAAAATATACACAGATAAAAGTGAAAGAAAGGAAAAAGATAGTCCATGCAAATGGAAACCAAAAAAAAAAAGCAGAATAGCCATTTTTATATCAGATAGAATAGAGTTTAAATAAAAAACTAAAAGGAGACAAAGAAGAGCATTGTATAATGATAAAGGGATCAAGTAAGCCTGAGGCTATAACAATTATAAACACATATGCACCCAATATCAGAGCAACCAAATACATAAAGCAAATTATTGGATCTAAAGGGAGAGATAGAACTCAGTACTATATTAGTTCAGGATTCAACATCCCTCAGCATTGGACAGATCATCTAGACAGAAAATCAACAAAGAAACATTGAATTTAACCTGAACTATAAACCAAATGGACCTAACAGATATTTACAGAATGTCTCATTCATCAACTGCCAAGTACACATTCTTGTCATCAGCACACAAAACATTGTCTTGGATAAACCACATGTTAGGCCACAAATCAAATCTCAACAAATTTTGACAACTTGAAATCATATCAAGTATCTTTTCAGACCACAACAGAACAAAACTAGAAGGCAATAACAAAAGAAACATTGGAAACTGTACAAATACATGGAAATTAAAAAACATGCTTCTGAACAACCAATGGGTTAAAGAAGAAATTAAGAAGGAAATCAAAAAATATTCTTGTCACAAATGAAAATAGAAACAGCACATACCAAAACCTATGGGGTACTGCAAAAGCAGTACTAACAGAGAAGTTTATAGCAATAAGTGTTTACATTAAAGAAGTAGAAAGATTTCAAATAAAAAACCTACTGTTGCACCTCAAGTAACTAGAAAAGCAAGAACAATCCAATCCCAAAATTAGGAGATGGAAAGAAATAATAACAATCAGAGCAGAATTAAATGAAATAGAGATTAGAAAAATGATACAAAAGATCAATGAAAGAAGAAGTTTTTTTTTTCAAAACAATAAACAAAATTGACAAACCATTAGGTGCAATAAGAAAAAGGGGGAGAAGAACCAAATAAACAAAATCAGAAATGAGAACAAAGATATTGCACGTGATACCACAGAAATACATAGAATCATTAGAGACCATTATGAACAACTGTGTGCCAACACCTGGAAAACCTAGAGAAATGGATAAATTTCTGGACACTTACAACCTACAAAGACTTAACCAAGAAGAAACAGAAAACCTGAACAGACTAGTAATAAGTAACAAGATTGAACCAGTAATCAGCAGTCTACCAATAAAAAAGAGCCCAGGATAGATGGCTTCATTGCTGAATTCTATCAAACTTTTAAAGAAAAATTAATCCAATTTTTCTCAAGCTTTTCCAAAATATTGAAGAATAGAGTATTCTCTCAGACTCATTCTAGAAGGTCAGAATCACCCTGATACCTAAAATCAGACAAAAACAAAACAGAAAACTACAAGCCAATACCCCTAATAAACATAGATATGAAAATTCTCAATAAAATGCTAGCAAACCAAATTCAACAGAACATCAAAGAGATTATACACCATGGAAAGATTATATACCAAGAGAAAGAAATAAAGCACATCTAAATTGGAAAAGAGAAATTCAAATTGTTCTATTGCCAGGTGAGAGAAAAACCTAAAGATTCCATAAAAAACCTCTGAGAACTGATAAACAAATTCAGTAAAGTTACAGGATACAAAATCAACACACAAAAGTCAGGAGCATTTCTATACACCAACAACGAACTAGCTGAAAAAGAAAGCAAGAAAGCAATCCCATTTACAATAGCTACCAAAAAAAAAACCAAAAAAACCAAAACCAAAAACAAAAAACCCAACCTAGGAATAAATTTAATCAAAGCAGTGAAAGATGTCTACGATGAAAGCTTTGAAACACTGATGAAAGAAATTAAAGAGGACACAAAAATTAAAAAGATATCTCATGTCATGTACTGGATGAATTAATATGGTCAAAATGACCATACTACCCAAAGTGGTCTGCAGATTCAATGCAATCCCTACCAAAATACCTGTGAAAGTCCTCACAGAAATAGAAAAAATCATCTTAAAATTTATACGGAACCATGAATGACCCCAAATAACCAAAACAATACTGACCAAAAAGAACAAAGCTGGAGGCATTATATTTTCTGACTGCAACATATGCTGCAAAGCTATATGGATGCTTTGCTGCTCTGATATTTCTTCCACCAGATATGCTAATCCATTGTTCTTGAGTTCTATATTTCATAAAGCTTTTAGGCATGGACATAGTTCAGCCAAGTATTTTCACTATGTTGTAACAAGGGTGACCTTTGCTCCAGTTCCCAGTAGCTTCCTTATTTCCATTTGAGACTCATCAGAATGGCCCTTACTGTCCATAATTCTATCAGTGTTCTGGTCATAACCATTCAAATAATCTCCAAGAAGTTCAAAACTTTCCCTAGTCTTCTTTTCTTTTGAGTCCTCACCAGAATCTAGGTTTTTTTTTTTTTTTCCCCCAGCCTGATCCTCCAAATTCTTCCAGGCTCTACCCATTACCCAGTTCCAAAGCCACTTTCCCATTTTCAGACATTCATTATCAGTAATGGCCTCACTTCTTGGTACCAATTTTCTGACTTAGTCTCTTTTCTGTTGCTTATAACAGAATACTTGAAACTGGGTAATTTATCAAAAAATACAATTTATTTCTTATAGTTTGGGAGGCTGGAAAGCCCAAGGTCAAGGGGGCACATCTGGTGAGAGCCTCCTTTCTAGCTGGAGACTCTGCAGAGTCCTGAGGTAGAGCAAGGAATTTCATGGTGAAAGAGCTAAGTGTCCTAACATGCTCTTTTCCTCTCCTTATAAAGCCACCAGTGCCACTCTCATGATAATCCATTAATCGATTAACTCATGATTAATCCATTCATGAGGGCAGAATCCTCATAATCCAATCCACCCCCCAATATTGCCATAATGGGGATTAAGTTCCTACATGTGCTCTGTAGGTGCAAATATTCAAACCATGGCAACAGCCTCAAGTTGTAAAACTGGACAGAGGCTTTTAAAAATATTTCCATATCAAAGTAGCAGAGATAGAGTTTACAATTCTAAGACTTCTAAGAAAAGTGCCCTAGAAAAGAAAAGATTAAGACTGTCTTTGTCACCAGCATAAGCCAAGAGCCTTCCTTGGTTTTGGTGGTGAAAAGCAGACTTAGCAAGGCATTTTAATTTACATTCCTACCAAGGCCACATTGAGTGGGGAAACAAGTCATTCCCCAAATTAAAAGTGGGGTAGACACACACACACACACACACACACACACACACACACACACACAAAAGTGGGGAAGGGATGGTTGTCAGAAATTATGAATAACTTAAAGTGCCCAGGACTATGTTAGAAGTTAGAAAAGAAGTATAACACTTAAATGATTTAAAACTTGTTTAGAAGAAATAAACATATCCACTCAAAATAATTAGCAAACAATTTAAAGGTAATGCAGAAGCAAGGACAAATCCCATGAGATTGTGACACCCCATGAGCAATACTCAGCACATCATTACATTCAGAAGAAATAAACTCCTATCTCAAATGTGAAATTGAAGACACATCTTTACTGTGGCCCCTTAAACTTGCCAGTGGAGGATTACATTGCACGATGTGCAGCAATAGATCTTGAAAATCCTTCTTATACATCAGTTTTCTTCAGGGCACAACTCTCTCTGTCCCAAAGTTTCCCAAAATGCTTTCCCTAAAACCCAGCTTTTGTTGATCTCTCTCTCTCTCGCTCTCTCTCTCTTCCTCTCTCATTTCCAAATCCATTTGTTTCTCTTTGAAGCATTCTCTGCTTCTTCTAATGCAGATATTTCAGGCCTTCTTGGGTTCTCCAGTGGTTTTTGTGTTTGTTTTGTTTTATTCTGTTTTAACTCTTTATTCTAATGAACAGGAAGTGATGTTTCTCCCTTAGAAGTCAGGGCAGGGATGTTTGGCTGTCAATACACATCTCTTCTATGCTTCCCACTTCACAGTCTGAGAGTCTATCACACAGGTAGTTTATATGTTTGCTGAGGAAAGACAAGCGGAGCACTTAGACCTCGTTCATCACATCTCTTCAGCACTTACTTAGAGGGCCTGGCACACAGTCTAGTATTTATCAGTTTTACTTGTCTAATTGAATTGTTGACAAACAGAATTAGTCAAGGTGTTAAGGAATCAGTGATTCTTCAGCAGGTACAAACTACTCTATAAATGTGTTTGGCAGATGTAAAGCAGTGCTAAGGTGTTGCAGAAAGCTTTCTAAATTAGCAATGGAGAACGGTAGCAATGACTTGAGTGCCTCTAGTCGTACCCGAACTGTTTAGTTTCTTAATCTGAGTGGAATATTCAAGAATCTGTCAGGAGAGAAGGAAAACAGAAGAATGAAAGTGAAGGAAAGGGAGAGGAGGGAAAGGGGTTTGAACGTGGCAACCAGCACCACCATTCCAGACTCCCCATGCGTCTCAGACACCAGAACAGGTCACTGGATTCCAGGCTAAGTAAATACCAGATGCGTGGTAGCATGCACTAATGTAGCCCTGTTACCTTTATTTATGTAACCATAAAAAATGCTATTACAGTAATAATACCATCTCGTTTCAAATGGGCATTTGAGTGGTTTGGGTAACAAAGTTTATATGTCAATCTGATTACAGTGCTTCTTTTCAGTAAAACTATTAACATATCAAGAGACCAGATACTAAAACCCTTTCAACAGGTTAAAAGAAAACCCTTATGATGGGAAATGGAAAAATACATAGTGAACATAAGATATAAAAGGTTTGCAAAAGAAAAATTCTGGAGAACTTCTTAAGATATTTCTTATGCTACAGAACTATAGAAGATGCTTCTCAGAGTACGAGCATACAATGTAAAACTCTTACAGAGGTGAGTAGCAAGATGTTCTTCCTAAAGCACTGCAAATACCCCTCAGAGCATAAGAACTGACAGGTCAATGTAGAGCGCTTTACTGCAGCAGAAATGCAAAATAACCCTGGCTGGGAGCCCTTGTTCCACTTTTCCAGTAGTTGTTAGAAGCTTTTGTGTGTTCTCTTCCCTGCATCAAAAGCTTCACATCTATGAACTTTAACGAAAGATTTTTACTGGAATTCAAAGGACAGCCAGAATGCAACAATGTTCTCACTTTGCTTATGACATAAGCTAATTTAATACAATGATAGACAAAATCAAGCTTGTAAGTGTTTAAGGCCCAGAGCAGGAGCCCCAGGATTTGATAATGCAGTTTCAATTTTATTCATATTCAGGCTCAGGAAACTGTGTCTCGTTCATTTGGAAACATCACCTTGGAAACATTAAATGAAAGGCAGAAAACCACATAGGAGCTGAAGAAAAGACTCAATTCCTGCACAGGGTCTAAGTAAGGATGATATCTGTCTCTGGTCCACAAACTCACTCCCAGGAAAAGTGGATCTGATATACAAACTAACCTTAGAAACTCTGAGGGCTTGTACAGGGTCTCAGTTCCCAGCCCATGCCGTGATTTGGTATGATTCCACTTTTGCATAAATTAATCACAGAACTATAATAATTTCCTGCTAGAGTTCCAAATTTAGAGCCTGGTTCTGCCTTCAAGTCTGTCCTACAGATCTTTATAATGCAAGTCAAGTATTTGAAGGAGCTGACAGCACTAACCTCAACCAAAATGTTTGATCTGCTTCTTTTCTCTCATCTACTTAAAAGCATTGTTCTCCAGTTTTCTCTCTTGCCTGCTTAGTGGTAGATCTCCCAAAAGATGTATAGTTTGGGTGGCTTTTGCAAAATGCTTTTATGCTTTTCCTCTTACATAATAGCCTGAAATTGTCAGATCTGGATTCAGTTTAAATAGCACAAACCAAAAAAAAAAAAAAAAAAAAAGCACAAAACAAACAAAAAAGCCAGAAGGATTTATTTTGATTTTCTTAAACTTCATCATACATATCATCAGACATCTAAGAAAGAATAGTCTACTGTCTTAATCATTTTAAAATCTGCCTTACACAAGGAACTTGCAAATTGCTAGCTATTCCTGAAGGCATTGCCCTGAAATTTTAAACAAAAATCTTTTATAGTGTTTCATATTTCTTTATGACAGAATCAAGGCCCATCAATTCATCCTCTCAAATACCTCTAAAGCTGTTCTCCACATCCCTGATGTTGCAGTTCTAGTTGAAGGTTTTATATCTTGCTGGGGCTGTGACCTTACCTTCCTATGAGTTCTTGTACTTCTGGTTAAGATTCAGATGGCGGTATCTTCCATGGTACTTCTAGAGTACGTTGTTTACTGAAGAATCTAATCATGGCATACCCCTGCTCAAAACTTTCCAGTAAATCCCCATCATCCTCAGGATGCACTCTGAATACTTGGTATGGCACAAATAGTCTTTTATGTGCTGCTTCTGCTGGTTTTCCAGCTTCGTTCCCACCACCATGCCTACCACCATGGAGACTACCATTGGCCCTTGTTCCATGCTGTGTGCCTGAAACACCTAAGATTTTGCCAAGTCTTCACTAACTCTAACATATCTCTCAGCACCTATCTTGACATCACCTGGTCATAGTCAGTGATAAATAAAACCCCATGGGAAAGAGTAAAGATGAACATTTAGTATAGTGTCAATATTAGCATTAGCCTGTTTGTTATTTTGATCTGTTTAATTCTCCTTTTACACTAAGCTTACTGTAAAAGCCTATTTTGTGTGTTATTTTGAACAGATCAATGCCATGAAATGAGGTAGAACCATGACAGAAGTTGCAGAAATTGAGACAAGGGGCCAAAACAAACAAAGAGGAGATGACAAGGACAACAATAATCCCTTAAGAATCTCAGAGATATGGATATAAAGTAACCTTGGGAATTTGTGTAGTATAAGAAATGGGAATGCAAGCCTTGTCATTTGGAGAGAAAAGGAAACAGTGACTTTAAATGTAGTGGACTTGGGGGTACACGGGAGGCAGACATTTGGCTTACATACCAATCAGTCCAACAACTCATATGCTGCCTCTCATTTAGCTGTCATTATCATTATTTGCTATTTGGTGGTGGGGGGTGCAGGGGTGGCAGGAGGGAGGGGGGTGCTTATGGAAAATTTAGAGTTGAAACCAGCCCAAATGCCCATCATCAGATGAGTGGATACGGAAAATGTGGTACATCTACACAATGGGATACTACTCAGCTATAAAAACGAATGAAATACTGCCATTTGCAACAACATGGATGGACCTTGAGAGAATTATATTAAGTGAAACAAGTCAGGCACAGAAAGAGAAATACCACATGTTCTCACTTATTGGAGGGAGCTAAAAATTAATATATATATTCACACACACACACACATACACACACACACACACAAACGGGGGGGGGGAAGAAGATATAACAACCACAATTATTTGAAGTTGATATGACAAGCAAACAGAAAGGACATTGTTGCGGGGGGAGGGGGAGAGGGAGAAGGGAGGGAGGTTTTGGTGATGGGGAGCAATAATCAGCTACAATGTATATCGACAAAATAAAATTTAAAAAATAAAAATAAAAAAAATTAAAAAAAAAAAAAAAAAGAAAATTTAGTTGTTTCTCATGCCTGTTATAAAGTAGTTGTTGAAAAGAGCAATCTGCCTCTGTGCTGAGGCCCTTGTCTTCAGCAGTGTCTAAAATCGCTATGTTAACTCCCTGTAAATCTTCCTATTTAACCCAAACAGAGGCCTGTACTTCCCCTGTGCTCAACTCTACCTCTATACGTCCCAGCTTACGGGGATGTCTTCTTCCAAAATTTTCTTCTTATTTAGCCAGAAACAGACCAACCTGAAAAATGTATCCTATAATTTTCTTGTGAAAAAATGGCTTGATAATGTTTTGCTGTTGTTTGTTGATTTTTAAATACTAATAACTAGTGTAATCTAGAGGATAGAGAAAAGGATACCCTCAGACACAGCTGTTGGGAAGGTGAATTGGTACAGACTTTCTGGAAGGAAATTAAAATGTGCCAAAACACTTCCATTTTGTTGAATTTATCTTAATTAGTAATTAAGAATGTCCACAAAAGTTCTCTCAGAATGTTGTTCTTTGCATGTTGTTTCTAATAGTGAAAACTGCCAATAACCTAAATGTTAAAATAGGGGATTGGTTCAGTACATTTTGACACGTTTATACAATTGAAAATTTATTTTTAAATTCTGTTAAATAGCAAAAAATTTCTGAAATCATGCATGCCTATAAAGAATATGAAATTCTTTATTGCTTGTTGAGGTTCATGTTCTATTTATTTAGTTACTTAGTTACATATGTGTGTGCATTTTTAAATCTTTCCAAAATGATCCTATATTAGCTATCTAAAAATATCTTTAAAATTTGCCTGAGAGGTCTAGAGGAAGTAAACTCATGGTGGGCTGTGGGAACTACAGTCAGATAAAAGCAGACCTTAGAATAGAGAGAGAGGCTGATGTATGTTTTTCAGTTTTTTCAGCTGCTTTCATATTCAGCAGACATGACACCATTAGGCTAGATTTATACAATCCAATGTGAAGTAGAAAGTAAGCAAGTAACTAATTAATCTGTTCTAGAAAGACAGAGAAGAGAGGAAGTGGTTTACCAAAGCCCCTTCATGAGCAGTGTGCTGATCTACTATTCAATCTTTACTCATTTTTATGTTCTTTATATACTAAGAGTTTATTTTTTATAGTCACCAAATTAAAGATTTGCAATCTTTTGCCTATATTTAGCTTGTGGAAGTTTTGTTCTGTTCAGTTTAAGATGTATACCAAATCACTTTTCCAAACACTGTATCAACATAAACAGACTAATATCACTTAGGATCTAGGGTTTTTGTGAAGTTTGGACAATTAGTATTTAGTTTAAAGTAATTCTGTGCATTTTACTGTAATATATGAACATGATATATTGCAAACTAAACATTTGATCATCTCATGTGCAAAGTTACGATCTACTCGCATGTAAAAATGCTTAAAAGGCTGCAAAAAATATAATTCCACTAAAAATATAATTCCACATGGGACTGTAAACATCCCATGGGATGACCCTGAAAGATAATATGGAATAGATTATGGTGACAAAAAATATGAAGCTACAATTAGATTTTTTTAAGCAACTGTTAGAAACTTTTATGTGTTAGAAGCCACTTCATTGACAGCACCTCGAGTTTATGAATGATAGAGCTTTTGTCAAAGAGATTCAAAATTGGAACGTTCTTTTGAGGTGGCTAATCACTGACAACCACTTGAATTATTAGTGCTTATGAGCGAATTTTGGTCATGAAATTTGGAATTACAGATGAGATTCACTGGATAATGGCAAGAACTCTATTTACTTCAAGGTACATAAGCTTGGTCTCAGAAAACTACGAAAAGAACCTATAAATAGAGAGGAATACACACACACACACACACACACACACACACACAGGTGAATGAACACACAGTTAAGTTCAATGTGTGAGATTTTGACAGAGTTCAAATAGCATGTTTTAGGGTCAAGTTGCACTTAACTTCAGTTTTTTTATTTAAGCAAATATGGTAAAAAGTATATAATGTCTTGGCAAAACTGAGAAGGGAATATCTGGGTCAAAACCACATAAATATAGTTCATCTGATTTCACACCCATAAAACATTGGTTCAGAAACCATGCACGGAGAACAACCAGAGATCAGCTGTGCCTACAAGATAAGTTGTTGGCAGTTGCTAATAAAGGAACTTGTGATCCTATCGCTTGGAGCATGTTTACTGGAAAAAGTTCTAGAGTACAAAGAAAAAGGATGCAAGTACTTTTTGTGTTGTCCACTGCTGTTTCTTTAGAGCTCTGTGCACATTTCACTGTCTTTTTTTTTCTTTCTCTATCCTTGGAGATGTACCAAAAAATTTCTCTTACTTCCTGAGCATTGTATTTATTACCTTGGCCAACTGAGAGAGAGAGAGACAGAGAAAAAGGCAGAGAGACAGAGGGAGAGAGAGAGTGGAAGATAGGAAGCCCTTCTCCCCTAATTTTTTAAAGAGTTTTTCTTTTGAGAGTGACTTATTTTTTGGAACTTTAAAGATCAACTGTGTTAAGTGATAAGGTGGTCAAATAAATAGTATAAAATCAGAGAGACCTTGCCATTTATAAGGATTTTTTCCCCCTTTTTCCCATTATATAATCACGAAATGAACACAATTGCCTGCAAAAAATGAAATAAAGAATGAAATGCTACATTTATATAAGCATTTATGAGAACTAGGGACTCTGTAGTAAATAATTATCCAAGAGTCTTACAGTATAAGAAAGGCAAGGCCCATGTTAAATAGCAACAAGCATCTTAATAACTGGCAAAAAGCGAGTCAAATATCCATTTAATATAAAATGATTATATATTATTTTAAAACAACATTCAAATGATTGGCAGATTTTTTTCCCTCACTTTACAAAGTAATGGAAATTGAGATATGCCCCAACCAATCCAAATTTTACTTATCTCTTTGCCTTCCTGCTCTGATTTTTGTATCCTGACTTCCTCCCTGCTCTCTACCACAAATCAATGCAAGCCAACTTACGTTTAGACCAGAAAAGGGAATATTTCTGTTCTTCTGTTCCCACATTTGGAAAAAAGGGGAAACATTTGTCATTTCTACCCACTCCCTTCCCATTAATTTTGTTATACAGACTTTTTTTTTTTTTTTTGGACTGGATGAGGGTATGTATGTGTTAAGTCAGGGGAATCTATTAAAAGTGAGGCATCTGGGTAATCTAAGATCAAAACCAAATCTTCTTTTGGTCTCACGTGAAGAACTGTGCAGTTTGGGACTCGCTGTTCTTAATTCAATTATAGTTTCCTTTTTATTTATTTATTTTTCTTAAATCGAAGGCAGAATACAACACAAAACAGACAGGGGGGGAAATAACAAAGGGAAGATCATACTCTGCAGGCTCTGGAGACATTTTTTCCCTAGGCTTCAAATCAAGACCTGCTACACCCAAACAGCTGAAGTCAATTTCACCCAGTTATGGGGAATGGGATTCTTTATTACAGGGGACTACATCTCAAGCTGCTAAATCTGACTCTTAAAAACTTGCTCCACCTACTTAAAAGTTTCAAATGCCCCTGCAGCTACCCAAACTAATTGTTCCTAGATTTTAGACAGGCAGAACCTAAATCCTTGTTTACTCCCATTGTTTGATTTTTTTTTTCCCCTTAAAGTGCCTAATCCTTTATTTACTCTGAACCACCTGGCTCTACTTGGGTCACTAATAGGTGCTTCTCTCAGTAGCATGCCTTTTTAAACCTAATACCTTTCGTAGAAGAACTTGCTTAAGGTGTACTTGTTAAGTAGCTTTTATTTTATTTTTAAAGACAGTGCTACAAAATTCTAATCATCCATACTAAGCTCTTGGTATGTTTCCTGTATTTTCTTTTGCTGAGAACAACACTCATTTGGAAGTATGGGTACCCAGGTAGCAATGTATTTTACTACAAAAGATTGAATGGATATTTACTATGTTCCAGACCCAGGATTTGCAAACTTTTTTGATTTCTACTCCATAAGTAAACATTTTAGCATCCTATAATGTATATTTATTTGTTTTTGTTATATATATATATATATATATATATATATGTATATATATATGTATATATATATATATGTATATATATATATATGTATATATGAGGGGTCTTCAAAATGTTCATGGAAAGATTCATATTATCTTTTAATTCAATTTTCCATGAACTTTTTGAAGTACCCTTATACTTTTTCATAAAATACTATAAAACATTTACAAAAATAGAAACTAGAAACTGATTAAATAAATATATATGTATGATACCTTTTTTTTTTTTTTTGCCTACACAATCACATTTTTTGTTTATTTATTTGTTTGTACATATCCCGCAAGCAAGGACACACCCCTTTGGATATCAAAGTTCTAGTCCAGCAGTTTTCAAACTCTAGCATTTAGAATCTTCTTCAAACAGATTCCTAAGCCTATCACAGAGCTTCTGAATCAGTAGATCTGGGGTAGCCCTCATAAATTTCCCTAAAGCTTGTAGACAATGGGCCACACTTTGATTAATACAACTCTAATCTATAAAATTATTTCTTGATTGGACCAGTGCAGGTCCAGATTCATTTTTAATGTAAACTGTTCCAGAGGTCCAAAATATAAGAGTGCCTCAAAAAGTTCATGAATAAATAGAATTAAAAGATGATATAAATCTTTCTATGAACTTTTGAAGTACCCTGAAATAAGACTTGAATTCATTTGACTCAGATTGTATATATGTCACTGATCATGATTGTTTGTTCTTTTCCCTCCTCCTTTGAAAATTATTTACACATACCTAAATAAATAGGCATTAAAATTTCCCTAACTCAGACCAACTGGAGAAAAGGACATCTGAATTCAGACCAACTGGAGAAAAGGACATCTGAATTCAGTGAAAGGTGCTTCTTGAAATGCAACTTTTCCAATCTTGACTCCACAAAATAACTAGAGGCAACTGCTGTGGAAGTGTTATCTGGAAAAAACCCTACAGATTTATGAATTAGATTAAAGTGTAATGAATAGAATAGTACTTAAATTCAATTTGTTGCCTTCCAAGTATTTTGAAAAGATTTTGACCTTAGTAAGTTGAACATTCTCTGAAATACTGTTTACATTTCTTGGAAACTTGCTCACACAATTTGCTCAGCAAACTTCTAGGTCAAGGACAATGCAAAGAAAAATTAAAGCCCCAACACCTGTGCAAAGATTCCAAATGTTTCCTGGGCTAGTGAAATTTTAGAGTATTTTTGATAAAGTGAAATTTCACAAATTCCATATGCATTAAAATCTGGTAGAAGAGTGTTCCTGAGCCAAAAATAACCTATTTCATAATCCACTTAGTCATTTATTCAACAAAGAGTTTGCGTACCTGTCCTATGCCCGGCACTCTGTGCATAACTGAATTATGGCTATGTGAAAGAACTATACAAATACATATAAAATTATGACTGTTAAATAAGCTGAAAGGAGAGGTATCTGATGCTATGAAAGTGCAATAGGGGAAAATTACTTAATTGTCCTGGGGAAAATGTGCATAGTTTCTTTCTAATGTAGTAGCTTGCTCTTAGGTATCCTTTATGGGTATCTTAGAAGGTTATCAGTACGTGAACAAAGGTCATGACCAAACAGACCATCCGATTCAACAGACTCGATAGATGTCCATGACTATTGGGTATATTGGTTTGCAAATGGTTTCAGGTCAGCAGAAACATATTTATATGGAGATGAGAAAGACTGAGACAATGGCAGAGGACTTTGGGCTGGCAATTGGCTAGTTGTATTTAGTTTAGTTATTAAATACAACGGTTAAAGAATGGGGTCGAATAACTTCCTTGCCAGACAGATTCTGAGTCTCATGGCAGTTATTGCCAGAACTGTACACCCTGAGCAAATTTCTTTCTGGGTGACTGGGCCCTGCCAATTTCACAAATAAGCAAACTGTCCTTGCTATTTTGAAACGGTCCACTGTGTTTAGCATCTCTTTCCTAGTCCTCATACTGATGAGGTACTCATTCTATACACAAAAAAACCTCTTAAGGATCCTTGGGGTTTGAGCCAGATACGTGCACAGAAAGCATTATTACTCTTAATTTAATAACAGAGTAACATTTTCATACTAATCAGAGACTTGCTGGCTTTAATTACTACATATTATTACATGGGAAAAGAAAAAACCACTCAAACAAATTTTAAAATAATGTGTTAGCAGGAGTGTGATAAGTGTTTCATTCTTAGCTGCTGGCCTACTAATAAGATAGATTTGTTCTGGGTATCTTGACAATATTTTTATTTATGTTTTAAACCAGACTTCAGTGCAGGATTTTTCTAGTTGAAATAAATATTCACTGAAATGGATTTTATTTTTCCATCTTCTTGCAGGAAGAAAAATATATCAATGTTGCTTTTCTTAAGGAAACCGCCTTTAAAAAATTATTTGAAGAGTGTGGTTTGTCCTTTAAACCATGTCTCTTTCTGAATCCTAAACTGAGGTCACTTTGTTATGATGACTCACCAGGTTTGGTAACATCCATTACTGTAGGGATTAGCAAGTTTACTCAAAACAAAGGAAGTCTAATAAAGCCTGATTAATAAACTAACAGACGTTGGTTTTCCCCAATCATCCTCCTTTCTTCCAGTGTAGTTTGGGAAAGTGAAAGGCTACGTCTTCTTCATAGAAGCCTCGCTAGAAAAAAAAAATGTATAGATTTGTATGTCTAGTGGATTCTTCCTTATATAACTACTGTCCTGATACAACATAACTGGGCTAATTTTTCTGATTTAATTAATTGTGAAAAGAATAAAACTTTGCAGTTAGTAGTTCTTCCATGACAGAGTCTGAAGATAATAAAAGACCAAAAATTTTTTTTGCAGAAACCTTAGTTCCTAGAGATATTTATTGATGGAACCATTCCTTACTCCCCAAACCACATGGCACCTAATATTGTAGCCCAGGAATTCAAAATTTTGTCGATCTGGATGATGCCACCCTGTAGTGCTTAAAAATGAGCCACATATGTTAATTATTACAATGTTGTAAAGAAAGAAGAGAAAATAACAATGCCTTAAAGTTACTTGTTTATTTCCTGCTTTTGACTAATTGCTATTCTGTAACAAATGATTGGCTATTGAAATATTAAAACAACACCTTACTGTTGATTGTTTCAAATGTGGAAATCAACTTAAAAAAAACAACAACAAAAAACACAAAGAGGGCTTATTATTTTCTTGGAACTGTGCTTAAGTATAGGAAAGGGGAAGAAACCCAGTATCACTGACAAGATAAACCATGAACCCACACAAAAATGAATGTTAAAATCTTCATTTGAAGACTAAATATTAACTTATACAAGGATATGAATAATAACCATGACTCAAATTCACCTAATGCTTATTATATTCCAAATCGCTTGAAGTACTACTCAGTATAGGTCAGTAGCCTGGCTTTGCTGGTGTGTAGGGCCTGGGCTAGATTTCACATTTATTTGGATGGGAGGGTTTCTTGACAGAATGTTGTCAGCCCTTTGATAACCAGCAACAATTTGGCTGGCCTGAATGACGAGGCAGAGGCACACTACTCCTGCTATAGTTCTAGGCTTGTTCCTCTGGAGACTGCTTCTTTGACAACCTTATCTGAAAAAAGGAAAAATAATTTTCAGTCAAGGGAACCAAATAAATGTACTCACTTGTTCAGATAGAGGGTTCCAAAATTTTGGTTGAAGCATGCTCTTGGAAAAGTTTGGATTTGGAAGAGAAAATGGGCTCCTTTTTCCTTATTTCTTAGTTTCTTATGTAGAACATAAAGCCATAGCAGAGAGACTGAGTAAAAACAGTGATTTCAGGCAGGCCACCCTTTCAGATAATGGGAGCTCTTTCTTTCCTTTATTACTACTTTAAAACTTATAGTTGGACCAAACCCAGGTGTCTTGCTAGCTCAGTGTACACTGATGTATATTCTGCCTCCCCTTCTCCCTCCCTCCACCCCCCGTGGTAAACCGAGGGACCAGGACTGAAACTGCAGTTATAGGATGGACTGCAGCATGGAAACTTCCAATGTACCATAACAGGCAAGAGAGAGTGGAGAGACAAACAGACAACATAGTAATAGCATGAGAGAAATCATTTGTCATCTAAGAATGTTTATGAAAATATACATTCTTCAAAAATAAATAATAATTACACAGTTGTTTATCCCAGAGCTAGATTGGACTTAGATCTCTCACCACAGCAGGCCTTGGTTTATGTCCTCATGACACTAACCATCCAGATGATTGAGTTGTTTTTTGTTAGTTTTCCTTCAGTTTTGGCAACTCCTAGATATAAATTGTGTTAACACATGTTACAGAAGAGCAATTATAGAACGATTTAGTGAAAAATAATTTTAGCTCAGACTTTCTTCACAAATATTGATGAGTGCACCTTCCAAGAAGAGGATGCATTTGGGTCTCCGCGTGTTAAAGACAGAAACTCTTGGCAGTAGGCTCAACTTGAAGATTTTGTTAATATGACTTCATAAGCACATTTTGCCAAATGTATAGAAACAGACACAACCTAGGACTCCTAATTACATTTGTGCATACAAAACATAGGCTCATCTGCTAATTCACAGCTGCTGATCATTTCACACTTGACAGTGAGGCTGGGTAAATCAACATTTTATTCTCAACTGAAAAGTTTATTTACTCATCTCTCTCAATATCTGGTCAATCTCACTTTATGAAGTATGTCCATAGCCTTAAGGTTTGGGAGCTTTTCTAACTCTAGTTTTGTATAATTCATCATACAACAGAAGAAAAATTTCAATTTTTTCTTTGATGATTATGATTTTGATTCTATATACTGTACACAATAAGTTTATATATTGAGATGCAAAGTACACTCAACCTCTAAGAACTGTAGCAGGATTGCTATTTAGGTTTGTGGCCTCAAAAATCAATTCCAAGATTTATGATGAGTTTGATTGATGTTAGTTTAAATACAAGATTCCATTTGCAAGTGATCAGAAAAGCTAACCTTCGTGGAACTAAATTATTCCTTATGGAGAGCTCAAATATAATTATTGCAAATGGAATATCTTTTTAAAGTTACTTTCAGAGACTTTTATTCAGAGATGAACATATGAGTACAGGTCACCGTCTCTAAATTTTTCAGCTAACTCTTTGAATCTGCTATGTCAAAATGTCTCATCGGAAATAAAATTCACATTGCTAGCCCAGTGATGGTTTAGGAGACTCCCATTTAATACACATCAAAAGAGTCTAACAGAGCATTTAGATAATGTCAAATTTCACTTATTATAATTTGATTCTAAGGTCCATACATATTTTACTATGAAATGACAATAAAGTTTGTAACTGGTTTATTGATGAGTCTACTCATTGGGGTGTAAATATGAAATGGTTTAATTACTATTCTGTATCCTTCTGGATAATGGGCACCTAGAAAAGCTTTGCCCATTTCAAACTTTTTTTAAGCCTATTTGGTTATGGAAAAATCTCATCAGGTAATTAATATTTGATTCTCTTTATTTAAAAACTTTTTTTTCTTAAATCCCAAGCTCAGTCTAGAGTTCCTCTCCTTTCCTTTTAGTGTGGCTACTTGTAAAACAAGAGGGGACACGGTCTCCCACCTCACTCTTCTCCTTCTTAGAAGAGGTGCTACCTGTTCCAATATTGGCAGCAGGGTGTGTGTGTGCTGATGGCCCAGGAGGGTGACTCCAGCCAAAGTGGTCAGGACAGAGTCATTTCAGGAGATGTATGTTTGAGCCAAATCCCAAATGATGAAAGGGACCTGCCTTGTGAAGCTCTTTTGGAAACTTTTCCAGGTAGGAGGAAAGGCTTAAAGGCCTCAGCTGGCAAACAAGCTTGGAGTCCTCAGGAGACAGAAAGAAGGTGGGTGTGCCTAGATCCTAGAGAACACCAAGAGCGGTATTAGATGAGCTCCAAGGAGAAGGCAGAATCCAGATCATTCACGGTCTTGCAGGCAGTGGTCAGTAGTTTGAATTTTAAAAAGCAATGGCAGAAGAAAGTGGCTACATCTTTACTGCTAATTCAAAATAAGAGGGCAGCAGATGAACCGCAGCTAACAGAGCTGGCCTCTGCATGGGCACAATGGATAAACACATTTTGGATTTTGTTGATATCACCTGAGGCCCTCTGAGTCAAATATTTCCATGATATCAATTAAGTCATTAACTACTAAGTACTTGTGGCTTTATAATTTATGAGTACCTTTGTAGGTGTACTTTCCTTTATTCCTCAGTTCTGACAGATAGATATTATCACCAATTTATTTTATTTTATTTTTTTAGGGGTTTAAAAATGATTTATTAATTCAACAAATATTTACAAATGTTTCAGCTGTGTGCCATATACTGTTCTATGCATTTAGGCCACATCAATGAATAATAATAATACAAAAAATTCATGCACTTGTGAAACTTGTATTACAGTAAAGAAGACAGATAATTTTTGTTTTAAATTCAGTATTCCAGGTAATGATGACTGCTATGAAGAAAAATGAGGCAGCGTAGGAAACAGAGAGTGACGGTGATAGAATGAGTATTTCAAGGTTTCTCTGATAAGGTGACAGTTGAACAGACACTTGAATAAAGTGAGGCAGCAAGTTACATAGAAATAAGTAGAAAGAAAGAGTATTTCACGTAGAGAGATAAATACGTGCAAAGCCTCGGAGTATTCAAGAAACACTAAGGAGTTCCATCTGACTAGTGTGACCTAGGGGGAAAGGACTAGGATCTCATTCTGAATGAGATGGGAAGATATTATAGGATTTTTAAGCAGAGATGTAACCCTATCTGATGTAAATTTTAAAAACTTCAAAACATAATTGATTATACATATTTATAACTAAGGACAGTAAGAGAGAAGTTGAAGGACATACTGGATTCACTAATTTATTCAACTTATATTTATTGAACATCTACTATGTGGCACTGGAATAACTGTAAGCAAAATAATTAAATTCCTGCCTCATGGAGCTTACATTCTAGTGGGAAAAAGAGACAATAAACAAGCACATACATAATGAAATGTCATATAGTGATACATGCTCAGGGGAAGAATAAAGCAGGGTAAGAGGACAGAAACTGGTGGCAGGAGGGTTTATTTTAGACAATGGTTCAGCGAGACCACTTTATGGAGATGATCTCTGAGCAGATCTTTGAATGAAGTAAGATTGGAGGTGAGATAGGAGGTGTTCAGTTACCCTGGGCTCAGGTTTTAAGCTGCTGCCCTGAGCTTCAAACCACTCCCCTAGGACTTCTCAAGTCCTGAGCTGCTCAGGACTTGTTGCACCTATTTTCAGCACCAACAGGGGAGATGGAGATAGTAGGAGGTAGACTTATGTAATTTCAGTGGCTGAGCATGCTCAGTAGAAAGCTTATTCTTGAATGACCTTCCACTAGAGGTGCTAGGGAGCACTGGACATATTTTAAGTAATTTTCAGTGTATATTTTGGAATTTGACCAATGAGCATGCTCCAAAGAGACCAATAGAGCATGTGCAAGTCTAGATTACATAACCAGCTACATAACCAGGAACCACCTTCTCAGTTAAATACTCATTAGATATCATGCATATATATAGAATAGGCAATTATAAAGTTGGAATCCAGGAAGAAGGCAGGGCTGTGCTCACTCTCAAGCTAGCACACACTTTGTCTGTGAAGTGTATATTTCTTTCTCTTTGCATTAAACCTGCTTTCACTTTCTACTCTGACTCCGCTCTGTGGCAGAGTCAACAACCTGGTAGGGGATGGGGTCATGGTCCCACATCTGACCTCCCCAGACCCTCTCCTCTGGTATCAAAGGGGAGATAGAAATCATAAAAATATCCAGAACCTGAAACTAACTGTTTAAAATCTAAAGCCCATGCTTTTGGCCAAAAACTACGTACTGGTTATGGAGGTCAAAATCCCACCAAGAGGTTTGTAAAGGTTTGAAATTCTAGTTACAACTTTAGTAGATAAATATATAACTTCTTGCTCAAGAGCTTCTAATTCTACTTTGAGATCATTTAATCACTTCTGGTTTCATTTAATCAGTTTAACATTAATCCAGTCTTTTGAAAGCAAGTAGGTTTTCAGAATTTTGCTCTCCTTTTTCTTCTTTGTTCCCTTTTTTCAGATAACATTGGGTTCTGGCAAGGCTAATGCTCTTGGAGCACACAATCTTCCAGTTGTCCATATTCTCTGCTAACTTGGTCTTTGAGAGTCTGCCTTTGTCCTTGCTGCATCCGCTGCTGATGGCACAAGTCTGTTCTTTTGGCATGAGCAATGCAGGGCGATTGCTCCCTGGGAGTAGAGCCACCCTTCCCGCTGACCACACTGGTCCTGCAGATCCTGTGAGGTCCATTTGTAACTTCCGCTCCATCTCAGTGTGGAGTTTTCCACTCTGCAGCCCTCTGCTGCAGAATGACTTGGCCTCCAGTGCGCTGGGGAGCTCCTATCCAGCATTCTCAGCTCACATCTAAATTCCCCACAGCAGCATGGAGCAGCTTTTGAATTTCCCCCATGCCATACTGTAGCTGAGGGAGACTCAACCCTGGAAAGGGGCTAGATTGGGAGTCTCTTAATCCCCAGCTTTCTTCCTTCCAACTGTACCAATGCATCTCTTTTCTAAGTGAAAAATTGCTGTTAATATTACATGAGACTATCCAGATTTTTGTTTTGTTTCATTTTTAAGTGCTCAGAAGAGACAAGACAAATGTTAATTTGTGAGGGCCGAACTTGAGAGACATACAGTGTTGCTTTGAACTCCAACATTTGGCTTTGAAGGTTAATAGCCAAAGCCTGGAGGAATCAGGCCACAGAATGAACCATACAGAGGGTGCTACAGACCTGTTAAACAGGAATATCTCTCAGACTGCCATTTGAGAGTCTCAAGGAGGCGATGTGTGAGTAGGAATGTTTCTTTAAAGCAAGAGGAAGCCATTCATCTTGGGCACCCATCCCTCTCCATGGAAGAGGAAACCAGAACATTATAAATCAGCATGGATAGAAGGATTAAACAGTAATGTAGAAATCCCATAAGTGGATAGGATGGCATTTTTTTTAGTACAACATGGTAGACACACCTGTTTACATTGGCTTTTAATCAATCTGGCCTTTGTTTTCTGGGGCAGATTTTGGGAGGGTGGTTATCATGACTTGACAATAATTAAAGTGTTAGGGAGAAAAAAATATTTGAGAGATTTAGGTATTCTTTCTACATCTAAGAGAATGAAATATAGCTGGCATTTATTTTTCGAGGTGAAGCAAGCATTCCATAAAATATAAGTGATAAAATGATAGATATTAAGGGACACAGTAGCAAACTTCCTTACTTTGTGACGAAATACCTTGTTAAGTGGGCCAGCTTACTTTTAGCCACTTGATTAAATAGTCACTAACAGACTGTTGAAAAACAAAAACTTACTTTTCAGAAAGCATCAGTAGTTAGTAATGTAAAAGAGCATACACCAAGGTCAAGGGTTCGGTCAGATCCCAGTACTGGCCAGCAAAAAAAAAAGGCATAAGCAACAAGGTTCTTTCTGTCTGTTGACTTGTTTCTCAAGCAGAACTACTCAAGCAAAACTTCAGTGTGAAGTCTTGAGTTCCAAAGTACTTAAGTAAATATATAATTAATAAAAAACATTTAAGTTACCCCATTAGCTTTGGTTCAAAAGAGGGTAAATTGAGAGATAAAGAGAGGAAGACAGAGGGAGAGAAAGAGAAAGAGTCTTTGTTGTTTAACAGATTAAGAGATGTTTGCAGATATCTATTTAAAAATCCCCAAAGAGGAAAAATCTTTTTATTTAGCAAAAGGGAGTCTGGAAAGACATGAAGAGTCTGGAAAGACATGAGGAGAAAAGGAGCTGGGAGATGAAGTACATTGGCTGTAGAGAAAAGAGGGGAAAGCTTGAGTAGAAGAGACTGAGAGCAGAAAGGAGGAGGAGATGGGAGTGAGAGACCCACGATCCCTGGAAAGTGACTCAGTTGACTATTTTTCATTCTCTACTTTCTGTCTCTAAGAAGTATAAGGCTCTCCTTGCAAATTGTCTAGATTTTACTTAACCCTTCTGAGGCTCAATTTTCACATCAATAAAATGTTTAATAATTGTACCTAACTCATATGGTTGTTCAGAAGGTTGAGTTAATAGATATAAAGCACTTGAATAATGCCTGGAATGGAGAAAACCACTGAATAAGTTTTAGACTTAATTAATATTGTTACTTTATTTTTATTATTGTTCCCTAAAAATAGAAAAAAGAGAGAGAAAAAAAAAAGGAAATATTTCCAGAAAGAATTTGACAAATTTACATTGAGATGTTGACTACTAAATATTTTCAGTGAATTAACATGTAAGCTAAAGCACCACTTCTCCAAGGAAGTCTCAGCCATTTGTGTTTTGAGGGGGACACCTCCGGGACTCCTCAAATAATACCCACTAGGGAAGCACTGAACTTTTCTTGCTTTAAGTCCAATCTTCCAGTACATTATGTTAAAATCCAATCAGCATTTCTTTTCTACTTTTCATTTTGAAATGATTATAGATTCACAGGAAGTTACTAAAAAAATGTACAGAAAGATTCTATGTCCCTCATTCTGTCCTCCCCAGTGGTAGCATTATGCATAACTATAGAGTGATATTAAACTAGAAAATTGACATTGGGAGAGTCCATAGAGCATAGATTTCATCAGTTTTCAGATGCCCGTGTGTGTGTTGCATATGTTGTGTGTGTGTCAGTGGTTCTATGCAACTTTACCATGTAGATTCTTATAACCACCACCACAGTTAAGATACAGAACTGTAGCCACATCCATGCTTTTCACCCCCCGACCCCTAACCCTTGACAACCACTAATCTGTTCTGCATCTCTACAATTGTGCTATTTCGAATATGTTATATAAATAGAAGCATACCCTATGTTGTGAAGAAAGTCATGAGTAGGAAGATGTAGCTTTGGCAAAGAAGATTAAAAAGAAAAGAGAGCAATTTTGTTCGAAAAAGAATCTTGTGTGCTGAATTTTTTTCCTAAAGTAAAATGAGTGGTTATTTAGGAAAGAGGAAGTATAGGATAAAACAGAAACTCTAAAGCATGTCATGAAAATGTCTGGGTGAGTCATAATAATGTTCATGAAGGGTCACTTTATAAAAATTTTGTGTGATTAAGTTGGCTATAATTAGAAGGAAGTTATTTATGTCTTTATAAAGATTGAGTTTTGATATTAAAAATACACTGATACAGAAATAATTTTTTCCCCTTACATTAGAACAATAAGGTTCTCTTGAAATATTGATCTGCTTTTGATAACATTGCCAGAAGTTTTATTTTTAATTCCAAAATCTGTTTCTTTAACAGCCATTTTCCAAACTGCAAACAGTTTCTATTTCTGCCACATTTCTTCCTGAGATCCATGTACTCTCTTGATTTTCAGGTAGGAAATGTTGTCTCCTTCATTTAGAATGATATTTCATTTCTCGAGGTAGAATCTTCCTCTTGAAGCTTCTTGAATTCATATCTTAGAAGTTCAACTTTTGCTGTAACTCGCTGCACATGTTTTGGAGGACCTACATCATTGCTCACAGCTCCCCCTTTTTTTACCCTTCAGGGGGTCTTAGGTGGTAAGTCTCTCTAACTTTTTTGTCAGCTAACTCTGCTGTTATTGTTGACACTGAAATTTTCTGTCCTGAAGGTCTACAAAAGTAATGTTTTCCTCTAGTATAATTTGACTCTGCACTCTTGGTTTTTCTTGATGTGTTTGAATTGTTACCTTCATAACCTTGGACACATTTTTTCTGTGCCTGATTAAATTCAGAACGCCTTTTCGTCAGGTTTGACTTACAATCACATGACTGGAGGTTTCCTAAACCTTTTCGGTAACTGGCCTAGGACAAAGATTTTGCACTTTATCGAAATAATTTCCTGTGTTGTCTTTATTAGGTTTTTTACTACTTGCGAAAACTGAGCTTTGAAAGGGTTAAGGTTTTTATATACGTGTAACTTTCTGAGTTGCTTTTAATGTGTCTGATTATCACTTTAGTTAATTGAATGACTATAATTTCACAGTGACTTGTGATTCTGTTATGATCAAGTGTTTTAAAACTTTTGGCATCCTTGATGGACTTCCCAAATATCAAAATTCTAAATTTAGTCTTTGATATTTTCCAGTTGGGCCCCTAGAGAGCCTCAAAGGATTTACCTCTCATCTTGTAGAGACATTAAATGACTACGTTTATTTGGCAAATTGTTTGGAAAGGATTGTTGAATGATAAATGATACCAGATCTTCTTTCAGTTACATTTATGGGTATGTTGATGATATAAATGTTCTAAAATTATATAAAATTATTAAAATCTAATACATTATCAGTCACAATTTCAGTTATGTAAATGTTTTTGATATGAAAATATGTTATGAATAACATACTTTTATATAAATATAACTTTATGAAGATTAAAAGAAGAATCTTGGAATATGAAGAATCTTAGAATATGGAAATTATATAAAATTTGTGAAAGTTGATGGTTCGGATGTAGTGCTATCAGTCATGATTCTCGTTATCTTAAAATGCTGTGAGCAAAAGAAATAATCAAACAATTTCCTGGTCAATTGTTGATTATAATAAGCTTTCATCAGATTTTTAACCACAACTATTCTAAGTCTTTATTATCCACACTTTTGATTTTTCTCTAAAGGCATCTGCAACCGGGTTCATGGAAATGATTCTAACAAGTACTCTTAAATATAGGTTCCTAACAATTTTAAAATCAATGGACAGAATAAAAATTTCTCAGAACTCTAAAAAGGAAACTGATGGGTTCATAAATCTCCTAATCAAGTGAAACACAGCAAGAATTAATTACATAAGATTGAATAACTGATAAAGATTATGTTTTGTGACTTTTATTTAAACATTGTTGGTTCTTTACTTAATGTTTTGTTTTCTAAATTTAAGGACACTTTCTCTTGTAAGCTACCTATAACTTACAGCAATTTGGCAAAATACTTTTGGGAAGAAAGATGGAAGCATTTTCTTTTTTTCCCTATTTGAGTCTTCCAAAATTCAGAAACTATTCCTTAATATTATTATAATTTTTAATGGCAATATGCTTATTTACATAAGTTCAATAAGAATATTTGCTGTCTCTTTATAACAGGATATGATTAGAAAAATTGTTTATATTACCAAGACTTTGACTGAAATATCATATTTTAAAAATGTGCATAGTAAATAAAACTGTCATTGCCTTGCAGGCCTAGGAACCTTAAAATTGTAAGTAAAATCTAGTCTGCCTTGATCTGACTTCCTAGCCTTAAGAGGTTTTAAATCTGAGATTCCTGTATGATCAATGTAGAGAGAAAAGTTACAGTTCCCAAAGAAAAGCTGTAATACAGCTGTTATTAGACTGTAGCCTTGTACATTGCATTTGAATTGGTTATCTACCTGCAAATTGGACTAGATGCTAAATTCTTCTAGGTCCCTCCAATACAACTTTCTTCTATAGAATTACTAAAATTGGAAACTACTCTGTTTCTAAAACCCTATAAACTGAAACTAAATAATTTTAAGGAACAAGTCTTGTGCCTGATGTATGGACCACACAGAAAATTCACCAAACTACCTGATGCCATAATTAGAGACACTTAAGCTACAAACTGAGAAGACAGTTTCATGTGTAAACATCTTTTCCTAAGATGCCAGAATAAGACTCCACATCACAATGAGACTCTTACCTATATTAAAGTCTACCTTTTTCACTTGACAGGATAATAGTAATTTGAATTATACAGTTGGTTGTTCTTAAGACTAAGTTCATGGCACAAAATCATTTTTAAATCAACAGCAAAGACAAAAATTATAACACAGCATTTAGAAGTGATTCATTACCCAGGAGAATCCTATGTCTCTTCTAAGTTCCTGACCCCACGTTATGTTGCCCTAATTTGTCCTAACTGCAGTTTCATTCCTCCCACCCCCCAGCTGGGACATGACTACCTGGGAATGAGCCTTCCTAGCATTGAAGGATCATGACAAATAAAAAGTAAGACCTTTCATTTCTTTGATTGATTGATAATCAATGCTTCCATGAAGAAGATAAGATTTCAATCAGAAGGGGGAGATGATGACTTGTAGCTGACTCAGCTAGACAAGCAATTCTCTAAAAAATATGAATTGCCTTTAAAAAAGAGTGGGCCTCATGACTTGGGTGAGACATTCTGTTGTCAGAACCCCTGAAGTTGCCAGACTTGCTGGCATCCTAGAAAGTTACTAACTTATCTAAAAGTTGTTTCAAACGTATCTTGTGACTCTGTTACAGACTTATGACTGTATGTTGTAAAGAAGAACCAGTCATGGCTCTTATGATATGGAATGGCCAATAAAAAATAGACAGCTACGATAAAGGAAAGGCCTCATCTCTCATTCTTTATCCTCTTTTCTAATTTTACTACATAAGTCTGTAACATGGTAAACAAATGAACAAACAAACAAACAAACAATACAGCACTTCCCAATTCTGTTGGCTTGTGTTTCCCAGGTCAATCCTCAAATTTGGCTCATAAGAAACCTTATAAAATTTCAAATTTGGTTCTTCAGCATCAATTCAGTTCACAATGTGTCTTTTTGATATTGGCTTCTCCCTGAAGATCTATCTAAGTTGTTGAATGTATTGCTAATTTGTTCCTTTGTTTTGCTGAGTAATGTTCCATAGCATAAATGTACCATAATTTGCTTTACTATTCATCAATTAAAAGGCATTTGAGTTGTTTTCAGCTTGGGACTATTATAAATAAAGCTTCTATGAACATTTATATACAAGTTTTTTTTAATTTGAAACTTGGTTATACATATTCGTGGGATGCAGAGTTGACTAGCAATACTTGTGTACAATATGTGATGGTCAAATTAGGATAATTAGCTTATTCATCCTTACATTTTGTAATCATTCTTTGTGACCGTTAACCAATTTCTTGCTGACCTTCCTCCCGCTCCCCTTTTGTCCCTTCTAGTAACCCCAACTCTGTTGTCTCCTACTGAAAGTTCAATGTATTATTGTAATTGTTTTCTTTTTTCTTTCTTTCCTTCTTTCTTTCTCTCATTCTATTCTATTCTATTTATTTATTTATTTAACTTTTAGCTTCTGCCCATGAGTGAGGATATGCAGTATTTCTCTTTCTGTGTCTGGCTTATTTCACTTCATATTATTTTCTCCAAGCTCACCATATTGCTGTGAATGGCAGAATTTCATTCTCTTTTTATGGCTGAGTAGTAGTATTCCATTGTGTATGTATATCACATTTTCCTTATCCAGTCATCCATCAGTGGATATTTAGACTGCTTCCACAGCTTGGCTATTGTAAATAGAACTGCAATAAACATGGAAGTGCAGGTATCCCTTTGACCTGATGATTTCCATTCCTTTGGGTATATGCTGAGTAGTGGGATTGCTAGGTCATATGGTAGTACTATCTGTAGTTGTTTGAGAAACCTCTGTACTGTTTTCCATAATGCCTACACCAATTTAAATTCCTATCAACAGTGTAGAAAGGTTCCCCTTTCTCCACATCCTTGTCGGCATTTGTTATTCTTGGTCTTTTAAATAATGATCAGTCTAACTGGGATGAGATGATATCTCAAAGTGATTTTGATTTGCATTCCCCTGATGATTAGTGATGTTGAGAATTTTTTCATATACCTGTTGGCCATTTTTATATCTTTCTTTGGGAAATGTCTATTCAGGTCTTTTGCCAATTTTAAAATCAGATTATTACTATTATTATTATTATTACTATTGTTATTATTATTATTATTATTATTATTATTATTTTAATGCTGAGTTGTTTGAGTTCTCTGTATAATCTGGATATTAATCCCTTGTCAGATTCATAGTTTGCAAATATTTTCTCCCAATCTGTAGGTTGTATTTTTATTCTGTTAATTGTTTCTTTTGCTTTGCAGATTTTTAGTTTAGTATAATCCCATTTTTAAATTTTTTCTTTTGTTGCCTGTACTTTCGGGGTCTTATTCATAAAGTCTTCACCCAGTCCTGCTTCCTGAAGTGTTTCCACTGTTTTCCTCTAGGAGTTTTATAGTTTCAGGTCTTATATTTAAGTCTTTAATTCATTTTGAGTTGATTTTGGTATATGGCAAGAGGTACCAGCCTAGTTTCATTCTTCTATTTATGGATATCCAGTCTTCCCAGCACCGTTAGTTGAAGAAGCTGTCCTTTCTCCAATGTATGTTTTTGCTGCATTTATTGAAGATCAGTTGGCTGTAAATATGTGGATTGATTTCTGGGCTCTCTATTCTGTTCAGTCTGTGTGTTTTTATGCCAGGACCATGCTGTTTTGGTTACCTCTGGCTTTTTTTTTTTCTTCTCAGAATTGCTTTCGCTAATTTGGATCTTTCATTGTTCCATATGAATGTTAGGATTGTCTTTTCTAATTCTGTGAGGAAACATTGGCATTTCAATGGGGATAACATTGAATCTGTAGATCACTTTGGGTAGTAGGGACATTTTCACAATGTTAATCCTTCCAATGCATGAACATGGAATGTCTTTCCATCTTTTGTGTCCTCCATCTTTCATCAGTGTTTTATAGTTCTCATCGCAGAGATCTTTCATTTCCTTGGTTAAATTAATATCTAGTTGTTTTATTTTTTTGGTAGCTATTGTAAAGGATTACTTTCTTGATTTCTTTTCCTGCTAATTTGTTATCGGAGTGTAAAAACACTGCTGATTTTTCAGTGTTGATTTCGTATCCTGCAACTTTATTGAATTTTTTTATCAGCTCTAGGAGTTTTTTTGGTGGAGTCTTAGGTTTTTCTGTATATAGGATAATTTAGGTTTTTCTGTATATAGCATAATGCCATCAGCAAATAGCGACAATTTGACTTTGTCTTTTCTGATAGGAATGGCCTTTATTTTTTTTCTCCTGCCTGATTGCTCTGGCTAGTACTTCTAATACTGTATAAAATAGGAGTAGTGAGAGTGGGCACTCTTTTCTTGTTCCTGTTCTTAAAAGAAAAGCTTTCAGCTTTCCTTCATTCAGGATAATATTGGTGGTGGGTTTGTCATATATGGTTTTTATTGTGTTGAGATACTTTCCTGCTGTACCTAATTTGTTGCGAGTCTTTATCATAAGGAAATGTTGAATTTTGTCAAATGCTTTTTTTTTTTGCATCTATTGAGATGATCATATTGTTTTTGTCCTTGATTTTGTTGATGTAGTGTATCACATCTATTGATTTTTTTAAAAAGTAGCAGTAAATTGTATTAATTGTAGTAAATTGTAATAAAAATTATACATGACATTATAATTTTGATTTAAAAATTTATATTCATAAAGAACATCATGAGTCAGAACATCATGAGGTCAAAATATTTTGATCAAAATCTGTTAGATACTCATCTGTGAAAGAGGGTTAATGTAAGTATTTTTTTATCACAGAATTTTTATGAAGTGGTTTTCAAACTTTAACGTACGTAGAGTCACCTGGAGAACTTGTAATTTTGGGGGTCCAGAGAATTTACATTTTCAACATGTTTCCAGGTGATGCTAACACTGCTTGTCTGAGAACCACACTTTGGGTCCTTTCTATACCATTTTTGTGCACACTGGCTTTGATGTGCTTTTCCTTTCTATAGCCAGTGATTGTAGCTTTTTGAAAGGGGAGTGGCCTCAGGTGGCAACACCCTGCTTTGCTTTCTCATACAGACAGCCAGGAATCCCTGGGAATTTTTATCTCTCCACCCTTCCCTAGTCAGCCCTTAACCAGTGGCTGCAGGCACTGGGGTATAAATATTACAGATCCCTGAGCAAGACTATAGCACAGTGTGCCTATGCTATCTGCAGATGTTCCTTGTGAGATAGTGTCAAAGTTATTCTTACTAGACATGTGGCAAGAGAAGTTTGAGAGGAGTGTCGAGGATAAAAACTTGTCTGGAGTAAGCTTGAGAGAGATTGGGTGGTGAGAAAATAAGTCATCATGGTCAACTCACAAGACATTTGGCTATAAAAGGGAGCAGAGAAACCAAGCAGTGCTTGAGGAGGAAAATGGAATCAAAAGAGCTTTCTTTCTTTTTTTTTTTTTTTTTGAGATAAGAGATACTGTAGTAAATTTGCCTGTTGACCAAAATGGTTCAGTAGAGAGAGATAAAATAAAAATAAAATAATAAAATAAAATAAATAAGATAAAAGAGAGAGGATGTATCCTCAGAGTAGCAAGCAGAGACCTTGAGTGCAAGAGTGAGAAATGGAGTCAATGTACAGGTGGAGAGGCAGCTTTCTATAAAAGGATCAGCATTTCATCCATTAACTACAAAATACCCCAGGAGAATCCAAGATTCTTTCTTTTCTCTAACCTCTCACCTTGTATTAGCCCCTAAATTCTGCCAATTCTCTTCTCTAATGTTTCTCTACACTGCCTGCCCTTCTCTATATCCCCACTGTAGCCTTAGTTCAGGCTCTCATAATCACTCACCTCGATATTTGCAGTGGCTTCCCCCATGCTCTTACCTCCAGTTTTGTTCCTCTCTAATCCATTCTCCCATTCTCCATGCCAGTAGACATCTCTGTAAGGTGAGAGTCTCAGCATCTCTCTGTCTTGCTCAAAATCCTTCATCCAGTCTCCTACTGGATGAAATTTTAAGTTCATTGGCTCAAAACATGAAGCCTTTCATGGTCTGCCTTCTGCCTATGTGTCCAGTTCCTTCTCCTGCCACTCATTCTGCCACCTTTTGAGCCTCATGCAGCTCCTCTAAAAGTGCCACACAACCAAACACTTCTGTCTTCATATTGTTTTCGTTTCTTTTTCTCAAAACACTCTTCTTCCACTTGCCTGTCTGGCCATTTCCTGTTTATCCTTCATACCTCAGCTCACAGGCTGTTAGTTAGAGGGATGAAATTATGATTGAATGCATAATAAGTGTTGACTATAGCAACCAGCCCAAATGCTCAATTTTCTGTGGTCAAACCTCATTTTACAGTTTTGGGTTTGAAAAATTTGTCCCAGAGACTGGTAGTTTCTCTGGGAATGATTAGTTCATGCCAAGGTGTGAATCAGACTTCACTTTACCAAGGATCATTTATATGAGAATCTAAAAAAAAAAAAAAAAAAAAAAAAAAACCCAGAAAGTCAGCAAAAAATTGTTGAGGACTGCTCACTTTTTAAAAGTTTCTGCCAAGAGGTAGAATCTATGGACTCAGGAAGTCTTAGGAAGACTTCCATTACCTTTATAAGCCTGCCTGTAACCCACTTTCTTAGGGGAAGAAAGTGTGGACACTAGAGAGAATGGGGATGAAATTATGCCACCAAATATTTGGAGTTGAGATTGGGAGTGAAGGTGGAGATTTTGCTATAATTTGTACTAATGACTTCTACTGGCAATCACTGAACAGGAAAAGCTATACCTGTTCATACCTGCCCCGCCAGCAACTGCGGATAGTGAAATGTGAAAAGTGTTCAGAACAGTAATTGCCATGACAAGCAGGAAGTGTTATATAGCTTGAAGGAGCAAAGTCATGATAAATGCTGAGATCCTTTCTGTTCAAGTGATGCTCAGTACAAGACTCTGAAGGCTCCTGGAGCAGAAGGGAAGTGCACCCAGGACTCCTGTCTTGTGGGTGGGATAATAATGGAGCTGCAGCTATGGAAAGCAGGAGTACAGCTCTGGAGGTAACTGGACATCAGAAGAGCATGAAAGAGTGCAGACAACAAGATGAAAGAAGAAGCGTGTTGGGGAAACACCCAGACTACTACAGAATTCTCCAACTGCCACCAAAAGTGACATGTATAATATGGGAACTTGTAAATGTTACAGGGGAAACCGTTATGATTTATTTGGAAACCTTTGCAGTAGTGCTTTTTGCCAAGTGGTAACATTTATATAAAGAGGTTATGTAGCAACCTCTGTCATGATTGTACTTTCTTGCAATTTTTTTTTTTTTTTGGTTTGTTTTATTTTTTAAAGTTTTCAAGGTTTTGGTTTTTGAGCTTATTTGCCTTTTAGTGGTTTGCCGTGACTGCCGCTTTAAGAAATGCTTTGGCTGTTACTGTTCCATTTCAATCTTTCACTTCGTATTAACAAAATCAAAACCAGCACAATTAGATACCTCCTGATTCTGATTTGTTTTAATACTAAGAGAATGTTTGAAATGGCATAAGCAGTGGGGGAAATACTTCAAGCCGCGGTGGCTGCCACATTGGAGTTCTAGAGGCAAACATCAAAAGATAGCTTGAAAGAAAGACCAAAAACATCTAAACCAGTAATTCTTTACATTTGTGTTTTTATTTTATTGTAGTCTTAGCAGTGAAAGCAAGAAGATAGGGAAGAAAGAAAAAGATGCTTGTAAGCTCATATCAATTGTGCAATTTAAAATGAAATTTAAAAAAAAAAAGACTTTTTTTCTTGGCTTTTAAAATGGACCATCAAGCTGTGTATCTGTATCTCAGAAAGATTAGTGACGAGAATACACAGGCAACACTTAGTGCCCAACTGTCTCGTTTTGTTAGAATAAAGGAAAAAGAAACTGAGCAAGACTCAGAAAACAGGATTATAATTAAGCTAAATTGATCCAAACACCAATTTCTTCTGTTTATACATTGGACATCCTGAACAATTGAAATGCTAGAAACAAAACTGAGGAAGGATCTGCAAGTGATAGTAATTTGGCCGCAGTTGGAGATAAATGAAATGAATAAACAGGTTTTTGAAACATCACAGCAGTCAGAATTAGCAAGAAATGGCTTCAGTTCTACATGTGGATGGCAGTATCAGAATTACTAAACATCTGATGACTTGGTTACTCTTTCCTTTTCTTATTAGTATTATTATTTTTAAGTCTCCTAGCAATAACATTTTGGAGCTTGGAAATGTTACCTTTGTTATTTCGTTTTAAATCTGGCTGCTGGCAGCTAAGTAGAAATTCTGCTGTGTTACACAGCCCCAGTGCCTTCAGAGTTTTTTTTTTTTTTTTTTTTTTTTAAGTGAAATTTGGGTGGTTCTCTAATATCAGCTTTTCCTTTCACCATTCATTTAGGTAGATTTTCAGTTCATTGAAACACAGTAAGTATTTGGTAATCTGGAAGAGGCTCTTATATTCCTTTTATTAAAGAAAAAAGAGGATAGCTGTGGGTATTCTGGAAAATTTTTGAATTCTGTTCCCTAGGTGATAAAATAGTGAATCAAAATGATGTATTAAATATTAGGCACCCCACTTTCCTTCCCTCCACCACATTGATCTGTCAATCTCTGTCCTCTTCTTTCATCCCTGACTTTCAGAATATTGGGCGGGGGGGGGGGGAGAGAGAGAGAGAGAGAGAGGGAGAGAGAAAGAGAGAGAGAGAGATTGAGATTAAAAGAACAAAGTCTATTAGGAACCATATCACTCTGGAGTCATTGAATTCACAATGGCCCTAGAAATACTGTTCTATATTGAAGGACACTTTCACTTATACTGTTTACTTTCTAGACAGATCCCAGAATTGCCCTACCAGAGCTTCCTTCCCTCCCTGTCATTATTCTGTTGGAGTATCAGAGCCAAAGGAGGGACATGAATTTCCAAAGATCTATCAAGACTTGCTCCTGTGTTCCTGCCCACCCCTTGCCCCCTCTCCCACCCAATCTCAACTTCCTCAGGCCCAGCTGCTACCATCCAACCAATATCAGAAAACAAGGCAGTTGAAAATTTCTGGGTGAAAGGAATAATTTTCTGTTTCATATTATTAAATCCAGAATTTTTTTGTTTGAGTTTTATTAAAAGACTGGAGCGAGCATTTTCTTTAAAAGGTTCCAGAATAGGCCACTTTGAATGTCAAAACCTTTCTCTGCTTATCAAGCATTTAACTGTGATAAATAAAGGATCGACTTTTAAGTCCCTGGGCCAGCATACCTCAATGACAAGCAGAAACTTCAAATAGCAGGAAAATAATCGAAAAGGAATCTTCCAGTTCTACCAAAACATCATTTCCAAGAGAGAGGATGGGGTTACAACAAGTACTGATAGCAGTTCTCGGGGAGCTGGAGAGAGAATAACTAACAATAGAAGCAGATGGCAATGAAGAAGCGTAGCTGTTTCTATAGACAGAAAGACTAGCTAGAAAGTGTCCAGGCTCAGAATTTCCAAAGGTTAAGTTACTGTGATGCCTTTTCTCCTTGTAACTTTATGAATTTTGATATATTGTTCAAGAGATTATCTATCATTACACCCACCCTGACCATACAGTTTAGGGTTGGGGTAGTGTCTACTTAGAAACACACGAGGAGTTTAAATCAATCATGCTATAAAAATGATTCCCTGAAAATGTACATGTATTACCTTTCATACAGTGTGTTTGTGAAAGCAATTATTGTCAAGGAAAGCATTTGATTTCTACCCAAGCAAAGCAAGATGCATAAAACTTAGCAACCACAAAAATTAAATAATGCTGGAATTTACAGGCTTGAAAATTTAAACACATTTAAATGCTTTGAGATATACAGTTTTTTTCTAAAATGTCATGTCTTTTCAACTGTAGAATGAAATATGCAGAAAGCTTAAAACTCAGCGTTAAATAATTATTCTATTATATACTTTTGTTTAAATGTTGAATACTCTCATTTACAAGGGCTAGAATAAAAAGTCTACAATCATTTATTGGGCTTCATATATGCCAGGCACTGTGCTTGGCACTGTTTATATCTTATCAAGCAATTCTATAAGATAGACATTATTATACCCATTTTACAGACAAGAAACAGATTTGCAAAGTTTGAGTAACTTGCCCAGCCTAAGTGATTCAGAATCCAAATTCGTATCCATTTCTGATGTTCTGCCCAAAGTGAACTTCTTACCAAAACCAGTTTCACTCACTTTGTACCTAAGAAATCTCAAGATTTACATCTTGAGAACACTTTGCTTCCCCCCCCCCCATTTGTCTTGATTTGCTTAGCCATGAAGAACTCAAACAGTAATGCCAAAAAAACAGTGTCTAGGTCATTAATTGGCAGCTATGGTTTTCGGTTTACTGCTTCCTGCTACTCACCCATAGCTTCTCCCAAGACAGCCAGTGGGTTCTGGCACTCACACTTCTTTCCCCCTTCCTCTGATGCTCTTGTAGCTGTGATTGAAACTAGCAGCTCCATGGTGATCAGGAAAAACAAACGATCGCCAGAGCCCATACCAGCCCTGGGAGCACTTGCCGAACAGATTTTGAAAAGGAATGAACTCAGTATAGCTCCAGAGTTCCATCTGGAAATTGGCACTGATAGTAATATCGGCAGCATGTTCTGCTGCCTTTAGAAAGCCCAAGGATTCTGCAGCATCAGGCAAATGTCCAATTGCTCTGGACCGCTCTGGGAAACATGTGAGGCATTTTGGTATTATGATACTTATTTTGCTGATGGCAGCTCCCAAGCTCACAGAGAGAAGTTAAAATGCACCAATTACCATTTCAGGGTCAGTCAACTACAGTGCAGAATTAGAAGGGCATTCTTCCTTCAAAATCTGTCCAGTTAGAGAGAGAAACTTAGGGACAAGAATCTAGTGTTGGTGTAAGAGAATTTTAAAGGCTCAGCTAGAGGAACGAGAAAATATAAAATCCTGTTTAGAATATTATATTCAATTGGATCCACAGTCAACTGAGAAAAACAATGCCTAAGAATAAAAAATACCACACCATTAGCCTGGGGTACATGGATAGAAAACACATCCTACTGTGCAAAACCTTATGAGCTTTGTTAAAGAGAGAATGAATAATTAAATTACTCTGGAGATAGAATTGAAAGTGAGACAGGATCTCTCTCTCTAAGTATAGATCACTCATTCAGTTGATTAGTAGGAACTTATCTACTAATATAAATAGAGATAAATTTCTAATAATAAACAAGGAGTTTTGAAATATTGAGAGAACACAACAATTGACTGTCCTGGCACAATTTTATATAGATAATTTTTATTTTTCAGTGCTATTTCCTTAATTTTCTAGAGATGAGTTCAGAATTTGAGATTCCCAGTTCTCCTGGGCTCTGGAAAGCTTCTCAATGGCCTGGCAAGATATGGAAGAAAGATTAAATGACCTTGTGACACCTTTGGGAGCCAATCTTACAGGATTAGAATCTTAAAGATGGCAGGGAGGTGAGTAATAAATGTTATACTTTTTAAATGTTATACTTTTTAAATATTCTCTGTGTTTAATAACAAATTTTGAAAAAAAATTAAATAGTAATGATCCTTTTCCTTATTTGAAAATAAAATATCCGTATTTTTTATTTTTTCCAGGTTTAACTAAAATTGTTTTCTTCTTCCTGCCATTAAATTAGAGATCCCAGACATGCAAGAGACTCACTGCACTTAGTGGGGTTGTTGCCAAACATTTTTTATTAAGTGCTGCACCTTAAAAAATTTTCAAGACCACACCCATTTGAATATTTATAAATAAATAAATAAATAATGTGCAGTCAGAACAATACAAAAATTTAGGAAGAGAGGACAAACATTTTAATATAAATTTGATTTTATTTTACTTATTAATGGTGTATTGTTAATAACAGAGGATGTCAATTTCCAATAGACAATTTCTTTTGCCACCACCTTCTTATCAACTGTTATTTTTCTAACGACTTAATGTGGCAGGAAAGGAGCTCATAGAGGAATCATGTGCTAGCTTTGTCATTTTCTTGTTATATTCTTGAATTTGTGTATTTTCTTATTTCATTTTATTTTTTAATTTTTATTTTTTATTTTAACTTCTCAATATACATTGTAGTTGTTTTTGTGTCCCTTTACCCGTCCCTCTATCCCCCCTCTAACCCCTTCCCCTTCTCCCCCCTCCCCCCACTACATCACATCTGTTTACTTGTCTTAACAAGTTCAAGGAATTGTTGTGATTGTTGTGTCTTCTCCTCCCCCCACCCTTTATTTGTTTGTGTATTTATTTATTTTTAGCTCCCAGAAATAAGTGAGAACATGTGGTATTTCTCTTTCTGTGCCTGACTTGTTTGACTTAATACAATTTTCTCTAAGTCCATCTGTGTTGTTGTGAATGGCAGTATTTCATTATTTTTTATAGCAGAGTAGTATTGCATTGTGTAGATATACCACGGTTTCCTTATCCACTCATCTGATGATGCGCATTGGGCTGGTTCCAATTCTTGGCTATTTTAAATAGTGCTGCAGTAAACATGGGAGTATAGGCATGATGATTTCCATTCCTCTGGATATATTCCCAGCAGTGGAATAGCTGGGTCATATGGTAGATCTATTTGTAATTGTTTGAGGAACCTCCATACCATTTTCCATAAAGGCTGCACCATTTTGCAGTCCCACCAGCAGTGTATGAGAGTTCCTTTTTCTCTGCAACCTTGTCAGCACTTATCATTCTCAGTCTTTTGAATATTAGCCATCCTAACTGGAGTGAGATAATATCTCAAAGTGGTTTTGATTTGCATTTCCCGAATGCTGAATATATCAAAATCAACTAAAAAATGGATTAAAGAATTAAATATACATCCTGGAACAATAAAACTCCTTAAAGAAAACATAGGGGAAACACTCCAGGAAGTAGGAGTGGGTACAGACTTCATGAATATGACCCCAAAAGCACAGGCAACCAAAGGAAAAATAAACAAATGGGATTATATCAAACTAAAAAGCTTCTGCACAGCAAAAGAAACAATCAACAGAGTGAAAAGATAGCCAACAGAGCGGGAGCAAATATTTGCAAAATATACATCTGACAAAGGATTGATATCCAGAATATACAAAGAACTCAAACAACTTTACAGCAAAAAAACCAAATAACCCAATTAAAAAATGGGCAAAGGAGCTGAAATAGGCATTTCTCAAAGGGAGATATACTAATGGCCAACAGACACTTGAACTTGTTCATTTTTAATACCAAATTCAACTCATAGTTTTTTTGGAGGAATTCTTTCAAGCTACTTTTTTATTTTGTGAGTTGCTTTTGAAAGTGAAATAACGAAATTCATTAAATCATCACAGAACACATCAGGCAAACAAGGGAGGTACCATATCAACTATTCCATACTGTGGACTCCCCACTTAGTCCCAGGAGAAAGAGGGCACCTTTTCCTTTGTGGTGAGAGAGCAGTAGATGCAGAGATCATGTAGGAACATGAATGTTGATCCATACTTTAAATATTAGTAAAGCTTAATTTCTTTTTTTTTAGGTTTTATTTATACACACACACATTATATGTTAATATAAGTTCATGTATTTTTAGCCTACATTTCAACAATTGGTAACATGTAAACCCACTTGGAGTTGCAGAAATCTCACGTTGGTGACCACTCACCAACAAGAACAAATGCGGAAGCAGTAGTATCACATATAAAGATGATAACTAGTACTTAATAAGCCTTACTAAGTGCCAAGCACTGACCTGGGCAATTACATACAACCAACTCTTACACTATTCCCAAGCAGTGGTTTTATTACCACACTTTACACAAGAAGAAAGTGAGGCTTATAAAGAGAAAAATTAGGCCCAGAGTTGTTGAGTAATTTACCCAAGGTCACACAGTATTTAGTGATAAAGCATGAGCAAAATATCTTGTACCCCACGAGACCATATTCTTTCTGAACAAGGTATAATTTAGTAGAGAATATGCCCTTTTTGCTACCTAGAATTATGTAAGGAGAACCAGAATCCTAACCCTTCTAAATCCGACCAGTCTATCTGTTGCTGTTGGTATTCCTTTAACAGAGATTAAACTTTTACTCTCATTATTAAAATAATATTCAGACAGACTTATTTGTATTATCAGATGAATCAACAATACCAGATAGACCCTCCCTTGAGAACAGAGGAAAATGGGGGACCAGAGGCTTTTGGGAACATGAAGGTTGGAGGAAGTACCAGAATGCCCCAGAGGACACAAAACAGAAGATTTGGATGCCTGATTACAGTCTATGCCTGTTTCCCACCTTTGCCTCAAGCCAAGTTGACAAAGTAAATATGCTGTAAATTTTATGTCCTTATATATCCGTTTTCTTCCCTATGTTATTTGTCTCTCTGTGTAAACCTCTGGTCACCCTGGACTTTTGACTCTTCTGTTTCCTTTATTAATAGTCAGCCTGCTGGGGTCTGCGGTTCTGTGGTTTCTGCACTGTGCTTTCATCAATTTCTTCTTGCCCTGCTAGTTACGGGTTCTTCTAATTTTAGATTCAAATTAATTTACATTTCCCACAAACCTGATATTTGTCTTACTTCTATAAATTGTTTACACTGGAAAGCCTGAATCATGAAACTCAAGCAAAAAATAATGTTATTTTCATGTGTTGATTTTTAAATGGATGCGTAGATCGTATTTTATTTCTTCCATTTTTTTTCAGTTTTCCTTTGCCCATATGACTCTCTGGTCTTTGTATATGATTGGAGAAGGTATGGCATTCTTTTTTTTTTGTTGTTGTTTGTTTGTTTTTTTAAGCATCCATCTATCAGTCATAATCATTTTTAAGCTCAACAACTAGTCATTAAATGCTCTACTCCGGGCCAGTAACTGGTAGACTCAGCATGGGATATATAAAAGAAAAGCAAAACTCCTTGTATTTTAGAGTTTTTCTAGAGGTGACAATAGACAAGCCTATGGCTATAATACAAAGGAAAGTTCACTGAATGCTGTAGGAGAACAACATGCTTGGTTTTTGGGAAGGGAGCAATCACACTGGGTTGTGAAAATTGGATGATGGTGGGATGGATAAACTTGGCATGGCTTTCTAGCTCCCCCCCCCAAATTCCCACAAAACACAAAGGACCACCATTCTCTATATAGGGATCCTGGTCTTAGAAAGTTGGTCTGAAGATAGATTCTGACCCAAGCTAGAGCCATTGGCATCTATTCTTCTACATTTTGGAATTTTGCATAAAGCCACATAAACTGGTATTTGTTTGAGGGAAAGCCATGTAATCATGTGGTTATTTAAGTACCTGGGCTCTCATACCAGTTTGAATTCAGTGCTTTGCTCTGCTACTTACTAGCAGTGTAGCCTTGAGAAACTGATTTAACCTCTTTGTCTTTAGTTTTTTTTATTTGGAAAACAAGAAAAAATAATGTGAACTTTCTCATGTAGTTGCTATGAAGTGTAGGTAAGGAAAATCATTTAAAGTGTGATATACTATGTATTCAATAAATGTTCACTCTTAAAAAGTATTATGACTGCCATTGTTGTTATTAAGGAGATATCTCATGAACACCATTGCTAGGTCCCTGAAGCAACCCTGGGCCACTGTTTCATCAGGGATTAGTTAATCATCAATTCCTCTTTGGGTCTCTCAGTATCTTTCTCCATGAAAAATAGTAATAATAACTTGTTTGCTTAAGTTATTCTGGTTTGACTTTTTGTTATTTGAAACTAAAAGAACTAAATCTAATAAGGTTAAATTTTCCTTCCCATTCCTTATTTTCTTTCTGGCTATCATTATTATTGTTATTTCTTGCTGTCATACTCAGGAAATTTAAAAAAATTAGTTCAACTCTCTCCACATTCTGATTGGATATGTATATGCATTAACACAATTTGTTAACTCTGTAAACTGTGTGACACAGATGGCAGAATAGAATAAAACCCCCAAACAAACAGAAAAACAGATGGCTGCAGATGACCTAAATTTGTAATTGATGGATATATATATATATATATATATATATATAAAATTGGTGACCACATTCTATATATCATTTAAAATTGGAGGTTTCCATATGCTGCATTTCCATAGAAGCAGTACATTATTTAGAAAGGGAAACATCCAACATTCAGTGATCCAAATATGACTGCCTTTGAAAAGGGGTGAGAAGTTATAATCGTGTGGTGAAAAATACCAGATAAAAAAGAACTGATTTATACACACACGCACATACACACAGAGTAGTCATCAAATCAACTTCATGGCCATTCCGATGGGATCATATCAAAATCAGTGGTTATTATTCCCCTTTAGGATTTTCACCCTTGAAAATATACTTTCAATAGTTACATAGAAGCCTTATCTAGAAACCATCTCTAGTTGGATGTATGTGAAGTAACTGAATCAACCACTTTTTATAATTTTAATGATGTATAACCCAACATATAATTCATTTATGAAGTAATGCAGTCTGGCTTTATCATACCCTGGCCCATGGTTTTATTTTTTCCTGTTCATTTATTTGCCTAGCCCTGACTTCCATCTTGATCAAACGACAAAAATAGCAACAAAAATAAAATAAGATAAAAGCCTGGAATTGATGCTTCCTAATAGATAATTTTTTAGTGGATAAGTACTCTGGAAGAGATACTCCATTTTAAGAATTCTGGCTGTTTGAAAAACAAGCAAACTCAACAATTATAGTAGTGTTAGGACTCTTTCTGTGGCAAGGAAAGAAACTCAACTTAGAGTAGTTTAAATTAAAATGGGATTTATTGGTATTTGTGATTATAAAGGGCATATGCCTGCCTCTAGCTCCTGCTGGATTCAGGTGTTGAAACATGGTCACCAGTATCACCTCTGCTCTGCTTTCGTATCTGCTGGAGTCCCTCTGACTCCATGCAGCTATTTAGGTTCCTGGGGTTCCTGCAGCATGGGCCATGTGAGATGTTGTCTAACGAGGAGTAGGGCAGGGAGAGACGCTAATGGGCAAAACGTGGTGACAGAGATAAATGGCTTGAACCTTAAGTTTCCTTTTTTCCATTCATTTTTTTGGCTCTGTAAATATGTGGAGATCATGCAATAAAAATAGCTGCCATTTGTCAAATGCTTACTCAGCCCCCAGCATGATGCTAGGCCCATGGGATGCATGTGGGGAGTTATAAAGATGAAAAGGGGATCCATGCCATAAGAGGAATTCAAATGGAAAAGCAAAATGGTTGACTCTGCCCCTGGATCTGGAGCATTTACCCTGGGAAGGTTCGTGAAGGTCATCCAGGCTTCAGAGTTCTTGTCCACGTTTCTATCTGTCTTCAGATCTCACCCTCTTTTCTCCACCCTTTTTTCCAGGAAATTCAAGCCATATCTTCCTTGGCATAGCCACAAGTTTCTATAGAAATGCCTGATATAGGATATATATTGAGCAAAATAATAATAATAGTCATTTATTAATGCATTAAATTTCCATCTAAAGAATGGAAGTTTAATGGCAATCTTTGTAGACGACGTCATATTTTACATTAGATTGCACAGCTTTTTATTATTGTACAATTTTCAAAATTTATGTTTCACTTTTAAACAAGTATAGAATATATTTTTCAAAACACAAATTTATCTCCTACTGGCCTAACACTCAACTAGTTAACACTCAAATTTTCACAAATTCTGTATGACTCTAAAAGGAAGCAAATCCTTCATTTCATTCATCCTGCACGTCAAAATGAATGTTAGAGCAATTTTGACAAACATGAAGCAGCATGTTTTTGCTAGAAAATAAAAATATTTTCACTGTGTAAGGATGTGGTTACCCCGGAATACACAAATATCCCTTCTTAGACAATAACTTACTCATAAAGAAAACTTCGAGGGAGATCTTTAACTTCATGGGAAAAAATATACAGATTTAAATTATTCAACCAAAGGAAGTTTCTCCAAGTTAGTCAAACTCAAAGCATTCAGTTCACAAAATGGTTAATTTTCTGATAGACACTACTTTTCCTTATATGGTATTCCTTTCCAAATGCATTTAGGGCTTCAAAAGATCAATTTTGAATATATGAACTGATCAGTAGCATTTTCCCTGTGTGACTATATCTTTATGCTGGAAAAAAAAAATGTATCCTCCCCATCCCTGAAAAAAAGAAATTTGGAACTACATTAAAATTGAAAATTCTTGATTTAGGACTTTCATCCTTTATTTTGATAAAGCTGTCAAATATTTCTTACCTTAAAATAGAGATGTGATATATGAAAGAGATAAAAGCCAGACCAAGGGCATCCTTAGCTCTGCAGAAATTTAAATACTAAGCACCATTATACAGTATAATCTTTCTAGCTGGTATACCGTCCTACATAAATTAAGACAATTTCTTTCAACCTCTCATGCTGGGCTGCACAGTTACATAGAGTGGAGTTCTGGAAGGTTGGCTTTCCTGCAAGGAGATGTCGACTCACGGGGGTTCAAGAATATTGCACAGTGAGAGGGACTGAGTGAACCTAATTGAACATAAATTATGTTCTAACCTGATAGTAATAAAAAGTATATTAGGAAATACAGATATTCATGCATTTCTTCAATTTATTTCCTAGTCATAAATTTCAAGTGCTAGATTATCTACATTTCATTTATAACTTATTCTGTTTCATCATGCACTCCTGTTTCCCCATCAAACCTCCCTCATCCCAACAAACTGACCTCAGGGAGAGCTTGGATTTACTATGAATATAGTACTGGTCATAGTCAAACGTGTGAACTACTCATTGGTTGCCCTTTATAATCACGCGAGGCAATACTGATGGTGCGGTAGGTGTCACATTAACTTCGTTGTAGGTTATATTTGGGTATAAAATAAAAACTGGTCATGTATGCTCTGACTTGGTACTTACCCATTCAGGTAGCTCTGTTAGCAGGCCACAACTTTAATAAATTAGAAGAGGACAGTTTAACCTTAAATATTAATTGACACAATATTCCTAACTTTGTAGGCAAAAGAATTTAAGTTCCCAAGGGCAGGAATTTTTGTCTGCTTTGTTACTGCTGTAATCCTCAAAACAGAACAGTGCCTGGCACATAGTAGGCGCTCGATAAATATAGGTTGAATGAACTACATATAAGAATTATTTTGTTTTAGCACATTCCTATGGAAAAAAAATTGGGAGAAAGTGCCATGAAAGTGTCTTCCCTGCAGGTCATTTACAAAATGCGCTAGATTGGAAATTAAACATTAGTTCCATTTTATTTTCCATCCCTAATTGATTAATAGTGACTTTCTTGGACACTACTGAGAGCAATTCTGTGGCTCATTCAAGCTCAGTGGGAGAGAATACCAGAATCAATTGATGGAGTCTGCTGTGGGGGCAGTCATGGCCCATATGACAATTATTTGCTCTTTCTGAAATAGTTTCCCACCTCACTGGGTGTGTACTATCCAGATTCTGTCATTCTTAGGATAGTTTCCCATTGGATTGAATGGATATCAACTATTATAGATATATGAGGGGTCTTCAAAAGGTTCATGGAAAGATCACTTTATCTTTTAATTCTATTTTCCACAAACTCTTTGAAGTACCCTCTCATATGGATCCTAAAATTTACACAGGAATTAATTCAGTTTTCCCTTCCCTATATGTTTCTGAAATGTTGACATATTACCAGAACAAAAATCTATCTTTTTCTAATAAAACTTATTTGTTACAGAAACCTGCCTTCTACTAGAGTTTGCAAGGTGTTATACGATTCTGTTCTGTGCTACCAGCTCCAGGAGAATGTTAACATAACACTTTTTCACCTATTTCACAGTTCCAGGCTTCCAACCTTATTTCAGCATAATTCCAAGGTTCCAGGGTAGTTTTCCAAGTCTGTTGAAAACTGCTTCTTACCATGCATTTTCTCTATTTTCTTCGTTTTTGCCAGAATGAACAAAACTGATTTTTTCTCAGCTGTCAAATGAAGCAAGATGTCAAGGAAAAAAAAGTTTTCATGCTTTTGATTCTTGTACCAAAAACAAATGATTAGATCATTGGTTGTTTGCTCAGGGAGAGGTTTATGTTTCCAATATTGCACAGCACAGTCATATCTAAGCAGTTTAGATACTGGCAAGTTTACTTAATTCAGATGGAGCCTATAAGCTATTGGCATCTTGGGCACAAGCCTGAAAATCCTAAATCCTTTAGAAGGGTGGCCTCCCTCTTAGGTGGTATCAAGTGATTCTAACAAGCTTTCTTGACTTTTCTGATGAATTGTGGGGTGTATTGTTGTCAAACACCCAGGTCATGTTTATGAGTGTACAACACAAATACAGCCAGTGAATTCCACTGCAGGGCTCATTCTGCCAGCACATCTTAGCTTTGACCTGCTAAGTGATTCAGACTATTTATTTAGTCACAGGGTTGAGTCTCCTTTAAGTTAAAAACTACCACTTAGGCAAAATATGGCAGATCACAGAATGGTTTATAACCATCTTAGCCTGTAAATTCAAACCAATATTTTTTTTTTATCTGAATTAGATCAGTCCTGCCAGCTCAACTTTCCCTTAGCAAATGTTATTTCTATGACACTGTGTTTTTATTTCCATTGAAATTGACTCAGACTACATAAAGCTACAGTACATCTGCACACTTTTGATATAAAGAATATTTTTCCTCTCTTTTTTGGGACTTGTGTTTAATTTTTGTTTTAATTATACCATGTATAAATATGGCTTCAGTCTCCAGAATGGTCTCTTTTCCTTCACCACCCAAAGAAACAAAAATGGCCTGTGGGAAATCTAATGGACCCAACTGGTGAAAAGATTAACCTGGAAGCAAAGGGAACCTGATCTGCTGCTATTTCACTGGCTTTTATTTGCAACAGCTTGTAAAGTTTATCTCACAAAAATGGGCTCTCCAGATCCCAGCCGATCAGATATGTTGACTTTGAAGTTCATGCTTTCTACTATTCTATTAAAGCAGCCACAGACACTGGGGTTTGTGGTGTATCAGTGAATACTCCTTATGGGTTGACCTGATTTCAAGTGTTATTATATCAGCATTAGAAGGTGGATCCTCATTCTGCCCTGCTCTTATAGATGGAAGTATCACCAAACTAACTTTCCCAGTCATTGTTAATGTGCTGCTGTGTTTCAGAATCATCTGAGGTGCTGGCTGGAAATGCAGATTCTTGATGCTCACCACACCCCAAAGCTACCTAATAGGCACATAACTATAGCCTTCAGCACAGCTGCCTTGGTTCTTAATGGTAGAAAGCTCAAGGGAAAGACTCAGCTGCTACTTTACCTACCATAAGCCAATACCTGATCTTGTTTTATATTCAGGACTGATATTCAGCCTGCATGCACAGGTATAGCTAAACAAGTTGTTAAAATATCAATGTACTTTTAACCTCACTGCTAAAGAGCCACTTCCCCAGGTCCTCTGAGTGCCCTGTTTCCACACCAGCCCCTCCACTGGTCCCTCAGGCCTCCTTTCTCCCCACAGTCCACCAACAAAAGAGTTAATGTCAGGCACAGAAGTGCTCCTTTAACACAGCTTTTCTCACTGGGCTCCCTCTTGGGAGATTTTATTCTCACGTCTATAGCAATGAAATATTTTGTGGTTAATCATCAATTCCACCTCTGGTCCTGTCTTCTTATGAGCTCTAATCTCAAATGTCTAACTGCTTGGTAGACATTTCATCGGCATCTCCACAGCTAACTAAAGCACAACTGTGTCATGGAACAAATTCATTATCTTTCTGCCTAAATTCAGCCCCTTTTCTCAACTTCTATCCTGATCTCCGGTTCTCATTCATTCTGCCACATTTGCCCAGTCAACTAAGCATGAAACTGAGTCATTCCTGACTCCTTGGTCTCTCCATCCAATTAGTCATCTAATTAGTTGAATTTTACTCTAAAATTTATTTTACATCCGTCATTTCTTTCCATTCCCACTGCCACCACTTCACAGCAGACTCATTGCCTCACTTTTAGATCAACAATAATTTCCTTCAAACCTTTCTTCATCTTTTTTTCCCCCAGTTTTTTCCTTCTTACCATGTCTGGATGAATCCACTTCAATATATCATTTTGATCATGTCAATTTCTATTCAAATTCCCCTCAGTGGGTCACTTCCTACAAAGAAAAGGCCAGATGTCTTAGACTGGCATGTAAAAATCATATGATTCCAAAAACACTGTTTTAGACTTCTCTAGCCATTTGCGGCAGACATTATATTAGATATTGTAGAATTTAATTATAACTTACATAATAAAGTTGACCTCAGCAGTGATGGAGTCAGGATAAGAATATGGTTTTCCTGACTCTCAACGACACCACATTCCTGCCAAGCCCCCATAGAAACTCTGAGTATAGCTCTGCCAGGTATCCTCTTTGGTTTCTAGTCCTTTATTGTCTCTTTCTTAGGAGGATGCTTTTTCCTCTCTCATCCCTTTCTCCATTGCTTTTCTGAAGACTTTTTTTCTGATTTAATTCTGCCTTAATCTATTTTCTTTCATTACATCAGGGACCTCACACCTCTCTTGAGTTGCCTAGCTGAAACTGGATTTGTGTCTTTTGCATATCACCTTAAGCCTCAGTACGTCTTCCCTACCCTCTTCACTGAAAACTTTGCTTCCTATTTCACTGAAAAACATTGGAGCAATCCTAAGAAGACTTCTGTATTACCGTGGTTCTCAACCTGGGATGCACTCAGGAATCTTCCAATTACTAAAAAAAAAAAAAAAAAAAAAAAGACAAAAAATAATAAAAACAACAATAAAAACAAAACAAAACAAACAACCCCCCCCCCCCACGCCCCAGTACCTAGTCTGGAACCCAGACCAATTAAATAAGAAACTAGACTGTTGAGTGGGGAGCTAGACATTAGTATTTTAAAATATAATCTGGGTGATTCCATGTACAGTCGCAGACAAGAACCACTGTTATACAAATTCCCATCACCGTCTTCATCTTTATTTACCTTCCTGTATGTTTTCATACACTCTGCCTGCCCTTTGGATGAAGTCTGTGCACAGCGTTGAGATAATCCCTTCCACTTGTACACAGGTCTCATTCCCTCACATCCACTCATGGGTATCACTCCAGTATCTGTCCACTTTCCCCTCCATTCTTATCAACATACAGATATTTTGTGATTTTTCCGTTTTGTAAAAATAGTGAACAAATTAACGGAACTTCTCTTGACACCCACATCCTCCAGCTATTACCTTGTTTCTCTGCCTTCTTTACCACAAAACTTCCCTGCATTCCTACAAGAGAATTATTCTTTTCATTGCCTAGTGATTTCCACGTTGCTAAAATCCAATGATGAATTTTTGGTCCTTCTCTTACTTGACTTAACATTGGGATTTGATTCAGTTGATCACACTTTTTGTCTTGATGCACTTGCTGTCCTTGGGTTATTCCTGGATTTCCTCTTACCTTAGGAGTTGCTCCTTTTCAGTCGTTGCTCCTCATCTTCCCATCTTGATATGTTGGAATATACCAGTGACCAGCCTGGAATTTTATTCTTCTACATCTACACTCATTCCCTTAGTGATCTCATCCAACATTAAAAAAAAAAAAAATGTTATTGGAGTTCAATTGAAATAAAATGAATTGCAAGTATGTAAAATGTACAATTAGATTAGTTTTGATACAGGTACACACCCGTGAAATAATCACCACCATTTATATAACAAAATATTTCCATTCCCCTTCAAAAATTTCCTTATGTCTCTTTATAATCCTTGCAACTCTTCACGCCAATCCACAGGCAATCCTTGATCTGATTTCTGTCACTAGAGATTATTGTGCATTTTGTAGAATTTTATGTATCAGAGTCATATGGTATGCTATTTTTTTTGGGGGGGTGGCTTTTTTAATTCAATACAATGCTTTTAAAACTCTCCCATGTTGTTGTATGTATTGAAAGTCTGCCACTTTTTGTTAAGTAATATTCCATTGTATGGATATACCATAATTTATCCATTTAACTGTTGTTGGACTTCGGGTTGTTCCTGGGTTTGGGTTATTACAAATATAGTTTCTACTCACATTTATATGCAAGCCTTTGTCTGAACATATGTTTTAATTTCTCTCAGGTAAATACCTAGAAGTGGAATGACTGAGTTTTATGTTTAGGCATATGCTTAACTTTTTAACAAATTGCCCAACTTTTTTTCAAAGTTATAGTACCATTTTATATTCCCATCACCAGTGTAAGAGAATTTCAGTTCTCTTGTCCTTGCCAAGGCTTTATGTTATGGAAAACTATGGCCTGAGGTCTAACTCTGGCTAGCAACTTGTTTTTTGTAAGTAACAGAGCCATGCCCATTCATTTACTTATTGACTATGGTTTCATTCATGCTACAATTGCAGAGTTGAATTCTTTTGACAAAGACTACATGGCCAATGAAGCCTAAATTATGTGTTATCTGGCCCTTTTATACAAAAAATTTTGATGACCCCTGCCTTATTTTCACTTTTTATTCTTTATTTCATTCTTTATTGGAACATAATTGCACATATCTGTGAGGTACAGCATTGAATATCAATACCTATGTGCAATATGTGATGCTCAAATCAAGATAGTTAGTATATTCGGCATTATACAAGGGAATCACTTTTTGTGGCCCTGCACCATTTCTTGCTAATGCCGCTTCCCCACCGCCCTCTCCCACCTCTGGTAACCCCAGTTCTGTCCTTTACTTTTGAAAGTTCAATGTATTATTGTATCTTTCTTTCTTTTAAATTTTTATTTATACTTTATTTAGTTTTTAGCTCCTACTTATGAGTGAGGACACGTGGTAATTTCTCTTTCTGTGCCTGGCTTACTATACTCAACATAATTTTCTCTAAGTTCATCCATGTTGCTGAGGATGGCACGGTAGTATTCCATTGTGTATATATAGCCCAGGCTTTGTCCTTGTCCCTCCTAGAATGGGATGTCCTGCAATGTTTGGGCTCAGCAGTCCAAGTTCCCCTGGAGTATAAAAACACACACAGACTGCAGTGCTTTCAGAGTCCTTCACTTGTGGTGCAAAGTGAGATATGTGCATAGGAGACTCCTGTCCTGGGAAGCTTTCTGAGACTTATGAGATCAGCTCACCAAGGATCCTAGACGTCTGTTGACTTTTTTTTTTTTTTTTTTTCCTTTTTTTTTTTTTTAATTTCATTTTGTCGATATACATTGTAGCTGATTAATGCTCCCCATCACCAAAACCTCCCTCCCTTCTCCCTCCCCCCCTCCCCCCAACAATGTCCTTTCTGTTTGTTTGTTGTATCAACTTCAAATAATTGTGGTTGTTATATCTTCTTCCCCCCCCCCCGGTTTGTGTGTGTGTGTGTGTATGTGTGTGTGTGAATTTATATACTAATTTTTAGCTCCCTCCAATAAGTGAGAACATGTGGTATTTCTCTTTCTGTGCCTGACTTGTTTCACTTAATATAATTCTCTCAAGGTCCATCCATGTTGTTGCAAATGGCAGTATTTCATTCGTTTTTATAGCTGAGTAGTATTCCATTGTGTAGATGTACCACATTTTCCGTATCCACTCATCTGATGATGGGCATTTGGGCTGGTTCCAACTCTTGGCTATTGTAAAGAGTGCTGCGATAAACATTGGGGAACAGGTATACCTTCGACTTGATGATTTCCATTCCTCTGGGTATATTCCCAACAGTGGGATGGCTGGGTCGTATGGTAGATCTATTTGCAATTGTTTAAGGAACCTCCATACCATTTTCCATAGAGGCTGCACCATTTTGCAGTCCCACCAACAATGTATGAGAGTTCCTTTTTCTCCGCAGCCTCGTCAGCATTTATCGTTCATAGTCTTTTGGATTTTAGCCATCCTAACTGGGGTTAGATGGTATCTCAATGTGGTTTTGATTTGCATTTCCCGGATGCTGAGTGATGTTGAGCATTTTTTCATATGTCTGTTGGCCATTTGTATATCTTCCTTAGAGAAATGCCTACTTAGCTCTTTTGCCCATTTTTTAATTGGGTTGCTTGTTTTCTTCTTGTAAAGTTGTCTGAGTTCCTTATATATTCTGGATATTAATCCTTTGTCAGATGTATATTTTGCAAATATTTTCTCCCACTCTGTTGGTTGTCTTTTAACTCTTTTAATTGTTTCTTTTGCTGTGCAGAAGCTTTTTAGTTTGATATAATCCCATTTGTTTATTTTTCCTTTGGTTGCCCGTGCTTTTGGGGTCGTATTCATGAAGTCTGTGCCCAGTCCTATTTCCTGAAGTGTTTCCCCTATGTTTTCTTTAAGAAGTTTTATTGTCTCAGGGTGTATATTTAAATCCTTAATCCATTTTGAGTTGATTTTAGTATACGGTGAGAGGTATGGATCTAGTTTCATTCTCCTGCATATCGATATCCAGTTATCCCAGCACCACTTGCTGAAGAGGCAGTCCCTTCCCCAGTGAATAGGCTTGGTGCCTTTGTCAAAGATCAGATGGCAGTAAGTGTGTGGGTTGATTTCTGGATTCTCTATTCTATTCCATTGGTCAGTGTGTCTGTTTTTATGCCAGTGCCATACTGTTTTGGTTATTATAGCTTTGTAGTATAGCTTAAAGTCAGGTAGTGTTATGCCTCCAGCTTTATTTTTTTTGCTGAGCATTGCTTTGGCTATTCGTGGTCTTTTATTGTTCCATATAAATGTCTGAATAGTTTTTTCCATTTCTGAGAAAAATGTCTTTGGAATTTTGATGGGGATTGCATTGAATTTGTATATCACTTTGGGTAGTATGGACATTTTCACTATGTTGATTCTTCCAATCCAAGAGCATGGAATATCTTTCCATCTTCTTGTATCCTCTCTAATTTCTCTCAGCAGTGGTTTGTAGTTCTCATTATAGAGATTTTTCACCTCCTTGGTTAACTCAATTCCTAAGTATTTTATTTTTTTGGTGGCTATTGTAAATGGGCAGGCTTTCTTGATTTCTCGTTCTGCATGTTCACTATTGGAGAAAAGAAATGCTACTGATTTTTGTGTGTTGATTTTGTATCCTGCTACTGTGCTGAAATCATTTATCAATTCCAACAGTTTTTTTGTAGAGGTTTTAGGCTGTTCGATATATAGGATCATGTCATCTGCAAACAGGGACAGTTTGACTTCATCTTTTCCAATCTGGATGCCCTTTATTTCCTTCTCTTCTCTGATTGCTCTGGCTAGTACTTCCAACACTATGTTGAATAGGAGTGGTGAGAGTGGGCATCCTTGTCTAGTGCCTGTTCTTAAAGGAAAAGCATTCAGCTTTTCCCCATTCAGGATGATATTGGCAGTGGGTTTGTCATATATGGCTTTAATTATGTTGAGATACTTTCCCTCTATACCTAACTTATAGAGGGTCTTTGTCATGAATGAGTGCTGAACTTTATCAAATGCTTTTTCAGCATCTATAGAGATGATCATATGGTCCTTGTGTTTGAGTTTATTAATATGGTGTATCACATTTATTGATTTGCGTATGTTGAACCAACCTTGCATCCCTGGGATGAATCCCACTTGATCATGATGAATAATTTTTCGTATGTGTTGCTGTATTCTGTTTGCTAGTATTTTAGTGAGGATTTTTGCATCTATATTCATCAAGGATATCGGCCTGTAGTTTTCTTTTTTGGTTATATCTTTACCTGGTTTTGGTATCAGGATGATGTTTGCTTCATAGAATGAGTTTGGGAGATTTGGGTCCATTTCAATCTTTTGGAATAGTTTGTAAAGAATCGGTGTCAATTCCTCTTTGAATGTTTGGTAAAATTCTGCTGTGAATCCATCTGGTCCTGGGCTTTTCTTTGTTGGGAGCCTTCTGATAACAGCTTCAATCTCCTTTATTGTTATTGGTCTGTTCAAATTTTCTACGTCTTCACGGTTCAGTTTTGGGAGCTTGTGTGTGTCCAGAAATTTATCCATTTCCTCCAGATTTTCAAATTTGTTGGCGTTTAGTTGTTTATAGTAGTCTCGAATGATTCCTTGTATTTCAGATGAATCAGTTGTAATATCGCCTTTTTCATTTCTAATTTTTGTTATTTGAGTCTTCTCTCTTCTTTTTTTTGTTAGCCATGCTAATGGTTTGTCAATTTTATTTATCTTTTCAAAAAACCAACTTTTTGATTCGTTGATCTTTTGAATTGTTTTTTGGTTTTCAATTTCATTCAGTTCTGCTCTGATCTTAATGATTTCTTTCCGTCTGCTAACTTTAGGATTGGATTGTTCTTGTTTTTCTAGTTCTTTAAGGTGAAGTGTTAGGTTGTTCACTTGCCATCTTTCCGTTCTTGTGAAGTGAGCATTTAATGCAATAAATTTTCCCCTCAATACTGCTTTTGCAGTATCCCACAGGTTTTGGTATGATGTATCATTGTTTTCATTAGTTTCAATAAACTTTTTGATTTCCTGCTTGATTTCTTCTTGGACCCATATGTCATTAAGTAGAATGCTGTTTAATTTCCATGTGTTTGTATAGTTTCCAGAGTTTTGTTTGTTATTAATTTCTAGTTTTAATCCATTGTGGTCTGAGAAGATACATGGGATAATTCCAATTTTTTTGAATTTATTGAGACTTGATTTGTGACCTAATATGTGATCTATCCTGGAGAATGATCCATGTGCTGATGAGAAGAATGAATATTCTGAGGTTGTTGGGTGGAATGTTCTGTAGATATCTGCCAATTCCAATTGGTCTAGAGTCTTGTTTAGATCTTGTGTTTCTCTACTGATTCTTTGCCTAGATGATCTGTCTAATATTGACAGTGGAGTGTTCAGGTCCCCTGCTATTATGGTATTAGTGTCTATTTCCTTCTTTAGGTCTAATAGAGTTTGTTTTATAAATCTGGCTGCTCCAACATTGGGTGCGTACATATTTATGATTGTTATGTCTTCTTGATGGATCAGTCCTTTTATCATTAAGTAGTGTCCCTCATTGTCTCTTTTTATGGTTTTTAGTTTAAAGTCTATTTTGTCAGATATAAGAATAGCCACTCCAGCTCGTTTTTCTTTTCTGTTTGCATGGTAAATCTTTTTCCATCCTTTCACTCTTAGTCTGTGTGAATCTTTATGGGTGAGGTGGGTCTCTTGTAGGCAGCATATAGTTGGGTCCTGCTTTTTGATCCAGTCAGCCAGTCTGTGTCTTTTAATTGGGGAATTTAAGCCTTTAACATTCAGAGTTGTTATTGAAAGGTGTTGATTTATTCCTAGCATTTTATTGGTTGTTTGGTTGTCTTAGGTGTCTTTTATTCCTTGCTTTCTGATTTACTGTTTGGTTTCTTTGTTTGTTGGTTCCTTAGGTTGTAGATAGTGTTTTTGTTAGCTTGTTTTCTCTTCATGAATGCCATTTTTATTGTACTAGTGGGTTTAGATTTTTCTTAGGTTTTTATGGCAGTGGTAGTTATTTTTCAGGAACCAAACCCAGTACTCCCTTGAGGATTTCTTGTAAGGGTGGTCTTGTGGTAGTGAACTCCCGCAGTTTTTGTTTGTCTGAGAAATATACTATTTGCCCCTCATTTCGGAAGGATAGCCTTGCAGGGTAGAGTATTCTTGGCTGGCAATCTTTGTCTTTTAGTATTTTGAAAATATCATCCCATTCCTTTCTAGCTTTTAGGGTTTGTGATGAAAAGTCTGATGTTAACCTGATTGGGGCTCCCTTATAGGTGATTTGACGCTTCTCTCTTGCAGCTTTTAAGATTCTCTCTTTGTCTCTGTGTTTTGCCAATTTGACTATGACATGTCTTGGAGAAGGCCTTTTTGGGTTGAATACGTTTGGAGATCGTTGAGCTTCCTGGATCTGAAGATCTGTGATTTTTCCTATACCTGGGAAGTTTTCTGCCACTATTTTGTTGAATATATTTTCAATGGAATCTCCATTTTCCTCCCCTTCTGGAATACCCATGACTCGGATATTTGAGCGCTTGAGGTTGTCTGATATCTCTCTCAGATTTTCTTCCATGTCCTTGATTCTTTTTTCTTTCTTTTTGTCTGCTTGTGTTATTTCAAACAGCCCATCTTCAAGTTCAGAGGTTCTCTCTTCAACTTCGACAAGCCTGCTGGTTAAACTCTCCGTTGTGTTTTTTATTTCGCTGAATAACTTCTTCAGTTCAGCAAGTTCTGCTACATTTTTTTTCAGGACATTGATTTCCTTGTACATTTCCTCTTTCAGATCCTGTATACTTTTCCTCATTTCATCATGATGTCTAGCTGAGTTTTCTTGTATCTCATTCAGTTTCCTTAGAATTATCACTCGAAATTCCTTGTCAGTTATTTCAAGGGCTTCTTGTTCTATAGGATCTAGAGTATGAGATTTATTAACTTTTGGTGGTGTACTTTCTTGATTTTTTGTATTTCTGGTGTCTTTTTTTTGGTGTTTATTCATTGTGGCAGGGGGTTTCACAGTCCACCGGTTTAAGACTAATGACTAACTAGGATGTTGCTGTGGTTGCCAATTTGGTATGGCTCCCGCCGTGACTGCTCAGTTGGCCTCTAGTGTCTTGTGTGTGTGGTTGCCTCCGGTCTTGGGCTTCTCCGGGGATCCACCTTTCTGGTCAGCTTGTACTCTGCTGGGCTGGTGGATCACGTACCACAGGGTGTGTGATCTCTGTTGAGCTTTCACTTTCTGTACAGGACTTCTCCCCGTTCCGTGTGCTCTGGCCCAGGCTGTTAGATCGTGCAGTGGCGACCCCACCGGGTGTGTGGTTTCTGTCGAGTCTCCGCCTCCCTGGCCGCACGTCTCCCCCCTCTGTGCACACTGTGCTGGGCTGGGGCGTGTCTTCTGCACCCCTCGTCTATCAGCTGGGCCTTCAAGACCCTGCTCCACACCACCTTGCCCAGGAAGTCTACCAGGTTTCTGCTAGGCACAGACGACCGGTCTCTCTGGGTGCCTTTGTAGCACTGTGTAGATCTTTCTCGGGTCTTGTTCACCTTTGTATCCCCCCGGTATAAACCGAGTCTAGTGCCCGCCTGCAGCCTGCTCTCCGGCAGGTTCAAGCGGACCTGGGAACTCTCCTACCACACTATTCCCAACCAGAAATTCGTTAGGCTTTTTTCCAAAATGGTGGTCACAGAGATGGTATCTGCCTCCCAGTAACAGGAAGTTTACCGGGGGCCGGAGTCCAGGGTGTGGTGGAGTGACAGTCGGCCCGCCCGTACTTCCTAGCCCTCCCAAAACTGGTCGGGACGCCCCACACCCCCAGCCCTGCCAGAGAACCGCGGAGGGAGTGGGAGAGGAGGCCGGCCCGCAGGGTCCAGAAAGCCCCGCGCCAGGCCAAGCAAATGGGCTCAGTGATGGCCGAGCAGGGCGGAGCTGCCCGCACCTGGGAAAATGGAGGCAGCACTGGGGCAGTGAGTGGCCTGTTGGTGCAGGCGGGAGCCGCGTGGGCATCCACCCCCCGAACAGAGCTGTGCCAGGGATCACTCACAGTGCTGTGCCAGGTCGGGCGCTCGCTCTGTCTCTGGTTTGTTGCCTTCCGTGTTCTCGGCGCTGCCGCCTCAGGCTGTTCAGTCGCGGCGCCGCTCGGGCGCTCCCAGGAATCTTCTTTAATGCCGGCCTGAAACCTCGAATCCTGAATAGGGCAGCTGGCTGCCTTCAGTGCGGCCCCAGCCTCCGGGATCCTGGCTGCATCCACAGCAGCCCTGGCGCCGTGTTCCCTGTTTCAAGACTCGCTTTTGCAGCTAAGAATCAGTTCTTTTCCTGCTCCACACTTCAAAGCTGTTGCCTGTAAATGAGGCAGCCTCTCCTGCCGGGGGCAAAGTGGCGTTGAGCCCCCACAACCGGCCAGCAGCAGCAGTCCTCCCTTAAGAGATGGCCAGAGGAAGGTCCACAAGTTTCCGGGCTGCCTGAGGCCCAGTGGCCACCTTTTCCACCTCAGCTACTCCGCGCCAGCCGCCGCAGCCGCCGCCATCTTGAAACTCCTCCGTCTGTTGACTTGTTGACTCCCATTGCTTATCTGTGAGTAATAAAGTTGCTTTGTCAAAAAAAAAAGTTGTTTGAGTTCCTTGTATATTCTGAATATTAATCCCTTAACACATGCATAGTTTGCAAATATGTTCTACCATTCTGTAGGTGTCTTTTCACTCTGTTAATTGTTTCCTTTGTGCAGAAGCTTTTTAGTTTGATAAAATTCCATTTGTTTATTTTTTCTTGTGTTGCCTGTGCTTTGGGGGCCTTTTCATAAAATCTTTGCCCAGTCCTACTTAATGAAGTGTTTTCCCTACGTTTTCCTCTAGGAGTTTAATAGTTTAAGTTTTTATATCGAAGTCTTTGATGCATTTTGAGTTGATTTTGGTATATAGCAAGATATATAGGTCTAGTTTCATTCTGCTACATATGGATGTCCAGTTTTCCCCCCACTGTTTATTAAAGAGGCTGTCTTTTCCCCAATGTATGTTCTTGGTGTCTTTGTCCAAGATCAGTTGGCTGTTAGGATGTGGGTTGATTTCTGGGTTCTCTATTCTGTTTGATTGGTCCGAGTGTCTGTTTTTACACTTGTGCCATGGTGTTTTGGTTACTATAGCTTTGTAGTATAATTTGAAGTCAGGTAGTATAGTGTCTTTGGCTTTATTTTATTTTTTGCTCAGGACTGCTTTGGCTATTCATGATCTTTTGTTGTTCCATGTGAATGTTAGGACTGTTTTTTCTATTTCTGTGAAGACTGTCATTGATATTTTGATGGGGATGGAATTGAATCTGCAAATCACTTTGGGTTGTAGGGACATTTTCACAATGTTAATCCTTCCAATCTGAGAGCATGGAGTATCTTTTTAAATTTCTTTCAGTAGTGATGTATAGTTCTTGTAGAGATCTTTCACCTCCTTCATTAAATTGATTCCTAGGTACTTTATTTTTCTGGTGACTATTATAAATGGGCTTCGTTTCTTGATTTCTTTTTCTGCTAGTTCATTACTGAAGCATAAAAATACTAATGATTTCACATGTTGATTTTGTGTCCTGAAACATTACTGAAATTGTTAATCAGCTCTAAGAGGTTTTTTGGTACAATCTTTAGAATTTTCTAAATAAAGGATCGTGTAATTTGCAAACAGAGACAGTTTGACTACATCTTTTACAATATGGATGAAGTTTCTTTCTTTCTTTTGCCTGATTGCTCTGGCTACTACTTCCAATATTATGGAGAAGTAAGAATGGGCATCTTGTCTTATCCCTATTGTTAAGGGAAAAGCTTTCAGTGTTTCAATATTCAAGTTGATATTGGTGGTGGGTTTGTCATATATGAGTTTTATTGTGTTAAATGCTTGCCTTATATACCTAATTTGCTGGATTTGCTGGCAGTTTTTATCATGAGGGATTTTAAATTTTGTCAAATGCTTTTCCTGTGTCTATTGAGATAATAATATGGTTTTTCCCTTGATTTTGTTGATGTGGTTTACCACATTTATTGACTTGCGAATGTTGAACCATCCCTTCATCCCTGGGATGAATCCCACTTGATCATGGTGTGTAATTCTTTTGACATGTTGCTCTATTCTGATCAGTAATGTTTTGTTGAGGATTTTTGCATCTATGTTCATTAAAGATATTGGCCTGTAGTTTTCTTTTTTGTTGTTGTTGTATCTTTGTCTGGTTTTGGTATCAGAGTGATGCTGGCCTCACAGAATGAATTTAAGAGAATGGCCCCTGTTTCAATTTTTGGAGTAGTTTGAAGAGAATGGGTATTAATTCCTCTTTAACAGTTTGGTAGAATTCAGCAGTAAAGCCATCCAGTCCTGGGCTTATCTTTGTTCGGAGACTGATTATTGCTTCAATCTTGCTGCTCATTATTGATCTGTTCAGGTTTACTTCAGTCTTGGTAGTTTGTTTGTGTCCAAAGATTTATCCATTTCCTCCAGGTTTTCAAATTTGTTGCCACATAGTTGTTTATAATAGTCTCTCATGATTCCTTATATTCCTGTGGTATTGGTTGTTTTTGTGGTGGTAAGATTTAGTTTCTTTCTTTCCATTTGCCTTTTTGTTCTACCAGTGGATTTTGTTCTTTCTTGTGTATTTGTGGTAGTGATTATCAGTTATCAGATAACGGTTGCAGGACTCCCTTGAGGATTTCTTGTGGGGCTGATTGAATGGTGGTGAACTCCTGCAGTTTTTGTCTGGAAAATACACTATTCTCGCTCATTTCTGAAGGATAGCCTTGCTAGGTATAGTATTCTTGGCTGGAAGTTTTTTTTCCTTTCATATTTTGAATATATCATCCCATTTTTTCCTGGCTTGTAGAGTTTCTGATGAAAGTCTGCTGTTGGTCTGATAGGGTCTCCCTTATAGGTGGCTTGTTGCTTTTCTCTTGCTGCTTTTAGGATTCTCTCTTTATCTTTGGGTTTTGCCTATTTGTGATATGTCTTGGAGAGGATTTTTTTGGATTGAATCTGTTTGGGGATCTTTGAACCTCCTTGATCTGAAGGTCATGTCTGTCCCTACCCCTGGGAAGTTTTTCATTATTACTTTATTGAATACATTTTCAATGCCTTTTCCTTTCTCCTCCCTTTCTGGAACACCCATAATTCAAATGTTTGTCTACTTAAGGTCATCTGCTAGCTTCCTTAGATTTTCTTCATTTTTTAAAAATTCTTTTCTCCTTATTTTAGTCCACCTGGATTATTTTGAAAAGATTATCTTTGAGATCAGAAATTCTTCTGCTTCCTCCAGCCTTCTGCTTAAGCTCTTGGGTGTGTTTCTTATTTGGTTGAATGACTCCTTCTGTTCTAGAAGTTCTGCTACCTTGTTTTTTAAGATATTAATCACTTTGTAAATTTCCTCATTCATATCCTGGATAGTTTTTATTATTTCATTGTGTCATCTAACTGAGTCTTCTTGTATCTTATTGAGTTTCCTTTAAATTGTTGCTCAGAATTCCTTTTCAGTCATTTCAAGGTTTTCCTGCTCTATGGGGTATCATACTTGAGAATTATTGTGTTCCTTTGGTGGTGTCATGTTTCTTGTTCTTTTGTATTTCTAGTATCTCTACATTGATATCTTTTTATCTGGTAGAGCAGTTGCTTCTTCTATTACTCTGGAGTGGGCTTTGAGGAGAGAGACTTCCTCTTGAACATCTGTTTTATATTGACCATTGTGCAGGGTGTTCTAATATTGGTTTCAGGTAGACACAGTAGTGTAGTCTTTATGTAGATACTTCAGTGTTGGAGTTGTGTGTGAACCTCCATGGCCGAGGCAGTGGGGCACTTAGTGATTCCTTGCTGTGGTTAGTGACACTGTATTGGGTCATTGAGGATGTGGGCAAGCTCTCAGATTCTTGGGAGAAGTTCCTGGGTGCTCTGTTGCCCTGTGGTTGACCCTGGTCATGCTTGTTGAAACCCTGGTTAGCATCTTGTGACCATGATAGGTGCTTTGGGGTACACTGGAGCTCCTGAGTTTGAATGGGTGACACTGTGTGAGGTTTCTCTTTCCTCTTTCATTCAAGCAAAGGCTCCTCCTGGGGTTTTGTTTCCGCTGGTTGGAGATGAGTTGGTGGTGGTTGAGAATTTTTTTTTTCTTATTCTATTTGGCTATCCTGGGTGTCTGCACTCTCTAGGGGTTCCATGAGTGTCTCTACCCAGATCGAGGCAGTTGTTTGGGCTGTGCATGTACACCCCACCCCCAAGTGTACTGTGGGAGGAAGTATAATTTCCCTGTTGGTTGGGCCACTGGGTCATGGGTCTGTGCTCACTCACCTGTTTTTACAGGCTCCTCTAGTAATCTTCCTTGTGTCAATGCAGTCAAGTGGCCAGCAGGCTGCATGCACAGTGTCAGTGGCTGCTGCTGTGACAGCAGGTTGCCCTTATGCCAGCAGTGGCAGGTTGCCCTTGCAGCAGTTGCAGCTGTGGTGGTGGCTGTGACCCCTGCTTTATATAGTCATTTTGTAAACTATTCTAATAGGTTATAGCAGTATCTAATTGTGATTTTAATTTGAATTTCCCTGATGACTAATGGATTAAACATCTTTCCATTTGCTTATTTGTCATTGCAAAAGAAGTTATCTTTTGCAAAGTCTGTTTAAAACTTTTATCTATTTGCATTTTTTGTTCACTTGCTATGTTTTATTTATTTCTCACTGAAGTATAACAGTTTATTATGTCCTCTTGAAAAAAGTCCTTTGTCTGATATATGTAATTGTGAATATTTTCCCCCAGCTGGTGGCTTGCATTTTGATTTTCTTAATGATATTTCTCTTGAGACAAAAGCTCTTAAACTTATCAATTTTATTTTTTATGAGTAGTGCTTTTTCATTTCTATGTAAAAAACCTTTGACTATGCCAAAGTAACAAAGATTATATCCTATGTTTTCTTCTAATTGTTTTATAGGTTTAAGATTTACCTTAGTCCTAGTGTCCATTAGGAGTAAATTTTTGTGTATGATATGAGATAAAGGTCAATGTTCACTTTTTTCCATATGGATATCCAGTTGATCCAGCAAGATTTGTTGAAAAAACTTTCCTTTCCCAATTGAATTGACTTAGCAACTCTGTAAAAATCAATATGTTTGGGTCTTTTTCTGAACTGTATTCCATTCTGTTGATACACAAGCTTACTTCAAATAGTTTGTAGAAAAATAGAATGAAAAGATAATATGAATCTTTCCATGAACTTTTTGAAGTACCTTTGTATATGTCTTTTAGTGATAACCAGACTGTACTGACTATGATATAAGCACCCTTAAAATCAGTTGGAGTTCTTTCCTAAAATTGCTTTCACTATTCTGTGTCTTTTGAATTTGCATATATATTTTAGAATAGTTATTATTTTTTACCAATAAAAGCATGCTAGGGTTCCAACTGTTATCATATTCAATCCACACACAAATTTTGGGAGAATTGCTATCTAAACAATTTTGAATCTTCCAATCTGTAAACATGGTATATATTCCCACTTATTTAGGCCATCTTTAATTTTCCCAGCAATTTTTTAAAAAAATATTTAATAGGGAATCATGAATGGGTTTTTTAGACTTATTCTTAATTACACAGCATAAGAGTATTTTTTTGTCATTACTGTATATTATAATATTTTTGATATTCCACTTTCTAGTTGTTTGCATCTAATACATAAAAAAATATAATTTTTTTTGCATATTAACCCTGCATCATGTGAACTTTCTGAACTTTCTGTATTCATTTATTATTTCTAGTTTTTTTTTTTTTTAAGATTCCATGTGTTTTCCTATGAAAAGAATTGTATCATCTACAAATAAGGAAAATTTTACTTAATTTCTGATCTTTATGGTTTGAATTTCTTTTTCCTGACTTTTTGCAATGGCTAGAACTGCCAGTACAGTGTTTAATAGATATGGTAAAATGAGCATCTGTGTTTTTTCTTGATATCAGAGAGAAAAAAAATCAATTTTTTACCCATAGCTATTATATTAGCTGTAAATTTTTGTAGTTTCTCTTTAATTAGCTTGACAATGTTCCCTAATATTTGTAGTTTGCTTAGAGTTTGTTCATAAGTGGCTGTTAAATTTTGTCAACTGACTTTTTTGCATCTATTGAAAAGATCTTATTTGCCCTTTACTCTGTTGATATGGTGAATTACATCAATTGATTTTCAAATGTAAAACCAACCTTGCATTCCTGGAATGTACTGTACTTGATTGTAGTTATTCAAAGTTTTTGTATTTGTATGTAATGTGTTGTTTTTCCTTAGCTGCTTTCAACTTTTATTTAAAAAAATTTTTGGATTTTAGTAGTTTGATTATGATGTATCTAGGCATAGTTTTCTTTAAGATTACACTGTTTGGGGTTTGCTAAACTTTTTGAACTGAAATTTATATGTTTAAACAAATTTAGGGAGTTTTCAGTCATTATTTCTTCAATTTTTTCTCACCCATTTCTTGCTTCTTTTTTTGTGGGACTAGATGACACATATACAATCAATGGATATTGCCACACAGATCACTGAGTCTCAGTCTCTGTTTATTTTTTTTAACTTGCATATTCTTCCTTCTCCAAGTTTTGGTTAATTTCCATATTCTTCTTACTTTTGTTTACTTCTCATTATCATGAGAAAATTGCTTGTAGCATTTTTTTTTCTAGAATTTATTGCTGTAATCAGAAGAAAGGTTGATTTGCAGTAGGTGTATGCTGCCACAGCCAATCCATAACTCCAGTTTTTTTTGTTTTAAAACCATCCTATTCCTGATGACTTCCAAATGAATGTGTGAAACTCAGACCTCCACACTTCTACTCCAGTATTTATATTTGACTATTTGCCTGTCATCTCTAACATAAATATCTAATAATGATTTTAATATAAATGTATTTAAAACTGTACCCCTGATCCACCCGCAATTTTTAAATACTGCACCTTTTTCCTTTCAATTGCTTTGGAGTCATCCTTAGCTCCATTTTTTCACATGCCACATCTGAACCATTAGTAAATCCTATTATTTCTACTTTCAAAATATTTGAATATTTCTGTCACCCTCCCCTCACTACCACCTTTGCCCAAGCCATTACCATATCTCACCTAGATTATGACAATTGTAGTTGGAGGATCTCTTACTTATAATTATTTGCTGAAGTAATGGTCCACTAGCCCTAGATGCCTAAGATATTTGCACAATATTTAATTGCTAGGACTTGCCTTATAATGTTGACAAGTAAATGACTGAAAGGATGAACATCACTTTCAGCTAATTGGATCTGTGGTTATAAATCAGGGAATTAAAATCCACAGAGTTTACTAAAATGGGTAGGGCTCTGTCCTAAGGCTCAGTTTAAGTGATACTCTTGAATTAAAAAATTCTTTAGTAAAGATGTCTTCATATAAATCACGTATTGTATTTACTTTGCTTACAACTGGGGCCACACCCATTAATTGGGAGTATGTGTTAATCAGAGTCTCATTATCAAATCTCCTTCAACTTTATATAGTGTTTGAGAAATCTTGGGCTACTTGATTGACTAGTAGATTTATTAGTGACTCTTCATAAGAATATCTACCAATGATATTAATTGGAAATTATAAGAATCACTGAGGGAATTTTCAGAATTTACACGGGCTCATTTACCCATTTGTTCTTTCTCCACCCATACCAACATTTTGTTATGTCGCCCAGAGGGTGTCTCCTAATCTCTGAAAGGCATACTACAAAATACTACAAAATAGCTACAAAACTTTCTTCCCTTACCCTATCCAAATTGAGTACCACTAAAGAAATGCTGATTCTTTCATGGCCTTTGTTCAACTGCTTACATATTTGTAGAAATACCATCTTTATATTAAATCATAAAATCCATGGAAAAAAACATTTATGAAATGATTCATGTACAGAGAGGCTGCAAATATTGGGACATTTACATGATAATGACATTTCTTATTCTTTCTTTAGGGAAAAAAGTTGCCTCATTCTTTCTTTCTTTCTTATTTTTCTTGGTTGTTATAAGGGGATATAAGTTTACCACGTTTGCACTAGAATTTTTTTTGCCTCTATTTATATATTTATTCAATAATTCACAAATTATTGAACATTAACTTTTATAATTCTAAAACAAAAACCTTAAAAATCAGAAATAAAAATAAAAGCTAATCAATTACCTCCACTTTCAGATGTGCAGTTTTTCCTAAGGGTACTTTATCTATTACAAAAGGTCACGGCCTCAAATATTTTTAATAAATTGGCTAGCTTTTGGGGGGGTGTGAAGTGGGGTAATCTACTTAACATGAAAAATAATTTAAAAGCAAATAAAAGCTTCAGAACAAAGTTGGGTAATATATTTTTTTGTGGATGAACACTAACCACACAAAAACTAGGGAGGACTACATGTAAGAAGCATCATTTGATTTTAATTTTAAAGAAAAAGAGAAAAGACATTTAAAAATATATCTAATTTTCTACCTTAAAATAAGGATTGGACACATTTTTTTTTCAACAAATTCCAATTATGCACAGTTTAAAACAAGAAAGATATAAAGTGACTAAGTGAATTTAAAAAAACAAACTAAGAGTATCAGAAACTTGTAAGACTGGTGAAAAAGAATCCTACAGATTAAAAGGAGGTGTTGAAATCAGGAGGGAATAATATGGAGAGAGCAAAAGACAGGGAGAGCTTGAAGGCAAAGAAAGAAGAAACAAGAGAGATGCCATCTTCAGCCAGCACTGCTTCTGTTTTCCCAACACCTCCTTCAGAGGAACTCTTTTCTCCAATCCTTTCTCCTAATCTGTGTCCTGCCACCATTTCCCACCAGTTTTCTATACTAACTTATTCTATCAAAGTAAGCTTGGTCCAGATCTTTAGGTTTCCCATCTGTATTTAAGCCAGCAACTTTTAGGATCCAAATTAGGTGTAATCCTGTCCCCTTTAAAAGCTAGAAAACCCCAGTGACTGGGTTAGTTTAAGGCTTTTATTGTGCTAGATTATTCAACATTAAGCATGTATTGTCACTAAATCAACAAAGACTTCTTTGAAGTCTGTGGGGGAATTTGATTGGAAATGATGATTCTATTAAAAATAGTTGTAGAAAATAAAGTTTCTCCTAAAATCTATACATCATCACTTTTTTCTAGCTACAGAATATTTCTCTATTTTTTTTTTCCACTTAGCACTTCTAGGCTTATAACTTTAGGAAAAACCAATGCAAGAAGCTCCAAAGTGCTGTGTTGATCAGATCTGTGTTCACAAGAGCTCTATTTAGTTGTTTAAATGTATTTAAATTTGAATATTCACCCCTGTAAATACGCTCAAGCCAATAAGCATCTATGAGAATACAGGAACAAGGAAAAGTGGTAAGAAATACGGTGGTTATCTTAGCTGAACTTTTCATTTTTATTGAAAATAAGAAGATAGTAGAATTGGGGGTTAGGATCAGAGATGAACCATCAATTTTTTATTGTAGAATTGTGGATTCCTGTACTCTAAAACTTGTAAATTATTTTGAAACTTTATGCAGATGTAGCCCATGTTATAGTAATTGAATACAATTCAGATGGATACTCAAAGACAGAAGACTGGCTACTGAAAACAATCCAGTATGATACTCTTACTTTATTTAAGATCAAGTGCTTAGAAAATTGATGTAGTATATAGCTTCATTTAAATGGGACGAAATAAAAGGTAGATCATAATATAGATTGTACATGTCTAATGTTTGATGCCTAATATATTTAAATCAGAGAAGTAACTTTACATAGATATACACACATACATATATACATATAGCTTTTGAGCTTGTATCATGAAACCCTTGTTACCTTGGAATTTTACATTGGAGATTATTATGCAAGACTTCTGTTTGAATATTTAGAAAAAAACCAGCATATTTGATGAAGATTGTGTAATTTTTATATTATTGATTTTTAATGTTTTATAAAAAAGTTTTATTGAAATGAGGTTATTTTGTTTAGTGATGGTAATGGAGATGGAGGCATGTAAATGGAATCATCTACCTTTTAGAGACAGAATTTAGATTACAGAAAATCTATAATATATTTTACCTGGGAAGTGCTGATGGAGAGGGGTTATAAAGAATGACTCTGTAGATTCTGGCTTGAATATTTGAGTGGATAGTGGGGCCATTTAATTAGATGGGAAGAACCAAAGAAGAATCATTTAATAATTGAGAATATGGAGAATGACTTAGAATCTAAAGAAAAGATCAAGAAGTTAATTTACATGTAATAATTTTAGTGATGGGTTATTTACTACTTGTCATGGACTGTCCTGAGCATTTTCAATCTATCATCTTTTAAAATTATGCTAGCAATCTTATGAGCTTGATGATGTTACTTTTACAGAAGAGGATATCAGGGCACAGAGAGGTAAAATAACTTGCCTGAGACCAGTAACTGGTGGAGCAGGATTTATATTCAAATTTGGTTGACACCAAAACTTATCTTCTTTATGACTAAGCTATTATAAATATCATCCTAATAAAAAGGTAACATGCTACTTACCTATATCATTTTAGCTTAGATATTATAAAGATAAACACAGTTACTAATTTATGGAAAGAAAAGAAATGTATTTCATTACAAAGAAGAATTTTCATGTTAACTCTAGTCTGGGAGATACCGCTGATAACTATTTCAATGCTTAAAGAAAACTTGATTGATGCCCGTCACAGATCTTGTGTTATAACTAGTGAAAAAATAGAACATGAAGTCAAGGGATTACCTTAGCTACCCTTGCTTAGACCAACACTTATGATTATGCTTTAAGATTATTCACCCGCAACTAATTTTAATACGTCACTCAATAACGAGTGTCACTTAATTCTTAAGTATTTTGAGTGCAATCTGAAGGATGCTTCAGAAAATAATCATTTCAGAATTCACTGGAATAGAGTTATGAAGCCAGATTGACAAATCTTTGGCCAGCACAACTGACATTCAGCTCTTTGCTAAAACTAATAAACAAATTTGCTGAAACTAATAAAGCAACACTGAACATTGAGAAACATCTTGGCCTGATGAAATAACAGTCATGAGTTTGTCCCCTGCATCAATTAATTATTAGTGTGAGATTTGGGACAATTAGCTTACTTTTTGAGCCTCTATTAAATGGTTTGTGAAATCAGGATGATGACCCTCTCTTGCAGTATGTGTGAAGATCAGGGAGAATGTACAGTGAATGGCAATATAATTATAATTAATAGTTATTATTGTGACAGTGATGATGACAATCACAACAATAATGGTAATAATTATTATTATATCTCAGTAGAAATGTTATAGAAGCACGGAATCTGGAGTCAGAGGTTTTTATTTTTTTCACACTCATTGTGGGCACTAGATCATCTATAAAATGGTAATAATGACTCATGTCTCACAGGATTGATAACTAAGTGATTAGAATTGTGCCTGGCATTAGAAAGTGTTTAAGAAATGTTGCTATTGGTATACATTGTGATATTAGAAGTAGATATAATAATGTTAACAGTAATACATCTTAATACAAACTAGTAAGCCCTGGAAAGATCTCTGTAGATAATACACGGTAAATTTCTTGAAGAAAGATCTTAGAATTACCTCTTAAACACACCTCACTAGTATTAGTGAATTCGTCTCAATTTCTAAGGCAGTAACTAATCTTATTTTGATGTTTCTTGGTTTGCACATTTGCTTTTATTTATTGTTAATTAAATTATGTAAGGAAATACATATGAAAGTGATTTAATGCCATAAAGGACAAGGTAAATATAAAATACCATTAAAATAATGTTAACAATTATGATGAAACATTCTATAATCTGTCTACTTATATCTATCTCTCCATCTACTTATCTTTCATGTTTTTAAAAAATTTTTTAAAAGTACTTTCATGTAGTATATTATTTTGTACTTGAAATAATGCTGTAAAATATATAGGCAATAATTATTATCCTCATCTTACAGATAAAAGATGAGACACAAAGAAGTTAATTGAAATATCCAGATTTAGAAAACAAATTTAATGGCAGAATGTTATCTGCAGATCCAGATCTTTAGTGCAATTTTTATTCACATGAACCTGCTTTAACTTACATCTTGCATCTACTTTGAGCCTTCCGTCATATTCTACTCATTCAATCATCCATTCATTTAATTCTTCTATTCATTTATTCACTCAGTTCATTCAACACACATGGGCTGAAGCCACTTAGTATTTTCAAACTATCATAGATTCACAAAAACTTATCAAGAACAATGGTCTAGAAATCAGAGGACCTGGGTACAGTTCCCGGCTCCACCATTAACCATCTGTCCAACCTGTCTTCTCCATATGGTTGGTCAAACAGCATCTTGAACCAGATTGAGTTTAAATGCCACCTCCTCCTTTATGAAACCTTCCAAGCACATCTTATGTAAACAATTCTTTTGTTCCATGGTGCACTGTTTCTCCTATCTCATTTTCCACCCATTTCATGCTGCCTTGCATAACACTACTTAACTGAGTGAGTTGGATTTTTACAATAGAGGATTAGGGAAGTGAGAAGGAAATAGGCAGGAGGAAGAAAACACAAACCAGGAAGGAGAATAAGATGAGTAATTACATGACGTTGGAACCCTGTAAGTTGAGGCTTTTTGTAGTTGCAACAGAAGCCCTACCCAAACAAGCAAAATATCATCTATATCATTTTGTGTTAGTTAGCTTCTTGTGGTTGCAAGAAGAGACTCACTCAGGTTTTCTCAAGTAATATGAAGTTTACTTTAAGAATATAAATGTTGTGTAAGGCACAATCATGGCCCCAAAGGATGTCTACTTCCTTTTTTTTTTTTTTTTTTTTTTTTTTTTTTGTCGTTTTTTTTTTTTTCGTGACCGGCACTCAGCCAGTGAGTGCACTGGTCAGTCCTATATAGGATCCGAACCCGCGGCGGGAGCGTCGCCGCGCTGCCAGCGCAGCACTCTACCAAGTGCGCCACGGGCTTGGCCCGGATGTCTACTTCCTAAACACCAAAAACTGTCATTATGTGATACTGCATGGCAAGGGGGAAATAAACCTTCTCCTTTTATTAAGGAGAATTCAGGGAATTAAATGGAGTGAAGTTTAACTTAACTTGATCAGCTGACCTTGAGATGGGGAGGCTGTTCTGGATTGTCTACATTGGCTCACTTTTATAATCACGAGGGTGCTTATAAGTGAAAGAGAGAGGAAGAAGACTCAGTGTCAGAATAAGACAGAGTTTTGAAGCTGCTCCGCCACTGGCTTTGAAGAAGCAGAAAGAGGCCAAGGGCCAAGGAATGCAAGCTGCTTTTAGAAGGTGGAAAAGTCAAGGAAACAAATTCCTCCCTAGAGCCTGCAGAAGAAACACAGCCCAGTCAACACCTTGATTTTAGCCCACTGAAGCCCGTTTTTTAGTTCTCGCTTCCAGATTGGTTAAGATAATAAATTTGTGTTGTGTAAGCCCCTAAGTTTCTGGGAGTTTTTTACAGTAGCAATAAGAAATCAATACAGGTAATAATAATACTGCAGGTACCTAAGCCATATATCCAAGCATGATAGAAACCCAAGGAGAGTGGTACTGCCCAGCCTTAAAGGAAGCCCAGTCTCCCTGGGGCTTGAATGTAGGACATTTCTTAAGTGGCTAAAAGGTCCTTTGAAATCCAGCATTGCTCTAGATTTCAGTTTGTCTGTAGCCTTTGCTACAAAGGGATTTTTTTGATACTTACTCTAGTACTTTATCAATAATGTGAATCTGCTTTTCTGTGTTGCTGCTTTTCTCTCTATGTCTTTACAACATTAATCCCAGTGTCAGCCAGCTACCACATCCTCTCCTCTACTTAACCATTGATTGTGCTGGCTACAGGCCTTTGCTGTCTGCATTTATCAGTGCACCTTTTAATTTTTGCTCTTCTCTAGCAATAGCTGTCTCTCTTCTTATGACTATTATCAAATGAAGGAATCTTACTGATTTAACTAATCAATATTGACCATAGAGGGCAGTGCTGTGATACCAGGAAATCTCAGGAGGTGCCAGCCAGATTCTGTATTGGCTGCTCTTGGAACAGGCACCTACTGCTGGTGCAATCATCTTGGCAGATGGAGAAGTGCTATGAGTTGCAAAACACGGCCACTGAGGGAGCTTACCCCACAGGGACCTCCTGTGTGTGTGCGCATGTTCGACACTTAGAGCAAAATAGACACTTTTTTCTATTACAGGGGTTAGAAATATGTGTTCTGAAATAAAACCCCCTGGATTCAAATCTTGGTTCAATTACCTACTAACTGGGAGACTTAAATTAAGTTGCTTAACTGCTCTAAGTGCATGTTTCCTCATTTATAGAATGGAGATAGCTTTAATATCACTATCATAATTGTTGTGAGGATTAAATTAAATAATCCAATTAAAATGATGGGCATATAAAAAGCCCTCAATAAATGCATGATAGTTCTTGCGGGGATTTAATGAAAGAGTTTCTTTACTGCTGCATGGGAAAAGACCTTGTATCCGGAGTAATGCATAGGATCCTTGGAGATGGGAGATGTTACCTTACATTGCTTTGAAATCACTCAAAGAAACTCACACAGTGTCTGTGTTACATAGATGTTACCCAATTTATTCTCTCATTCAGTCAATATTCACTGAGCGGCTATTACGTGCCAGAATCTGTTACTAGGCACAGAAGTACAAAGATTAACAGAATGCTAAATCTGGCCTCAAGGGATTCCTCAGTGTTCTGGGTGATAGGAAGAAAAAGAAATGAAGGGATGGTAGAGACATAAGAAGAGTAAACTCAATTAACTCAACTTATTGACTATTTGAACTTTGGGAAAGAAGAAAGGGAAGCCACAAAGATGTAGTGGCCTTACAGATCATCAGATCCAGCTCTTTCATGTAGTAAATGGTGAAACTGATATACATGAGTCTTTCCTGCAAGGAAATTTCTGGGCTATTTTGACAGAGTGAATCCAGCAGTGCACGAGGCCCTCGGATAAGTTTAGAAGCAGATGAGTTCTCCCGTGAGAATCTGTCAGAGCCCAATGCATGGTATACATCTACTTGCCAGAGTGTTTATCCAGCATGGGTCATCTTGCCATTGGCTGGAATTGTGAGCACCAGACCAGCATCCAATGCTTCAAAAGCTCTGAATTCTAGTTTGACACCTTATTGTTTTTTTCTGTTAGAAGAATATGCTATCAATGATATACAATATCCAAGTATGACTAAAGAAATCCATATATAACCATCCTGGCTTTCTTCATTCTAGAACATGTGCATACAGCACAATCATTCTTTATTCTATCATCCAAGTATCCACCTTCCATGCTCCCAAAAAGTCTATAATAGTCTAATAGTCCTTTGTCAGTTGTGTAGATAAAGGCTTCATTTGTTCCGTTGAAATTGTATTTTTCAAAGTCAGGGTGCTGATTTTGACGATCATACTTAAAAACATTTTATATTACCTCTTCTTTTCAACTTGTCTGAATGATAGAAATTTCATCAAAACTTAGCATTTCTTTGCACACCAAATTATTTAAGTTGTCATGTACCCTACCCCTCATAACTTCATATAAGTTCTATGCTCCCATTAGCACCCTGTGAATTCCTTTATCATTGCATTGACAACACTATAAGAAATAATTTGTTATATGTTAGCACCATCTGAGATACTGTGAACTTTTTGAGATAGGATCTCTCTCTCTCTTTCTCTCTCTCTCTCTCTCTCTCTCATATATATACATACATGGATTTTAAATCTATATTTCCCCAGTCCCTAATAGTATCTAGCACCTAGTAGTCAGGTCTCAACAAATGCTTGTTGAATTGAACAGAATATGTTTGTCTTATTCAATCATTCATTCAACAAATATCTGTTATGCACCTATTATGCCCAGTAGTGGTCTACACATTGAATGATAAGAAATATTTAATTACTGTCTTTATGGAACTTACATCTAACATTATTTTTAATAAAGCCTTATAAGAATAATGCCATTTTACAAACAATTTTTACTTATATAACTTCCTGTGAGTGGCAAACAAGACATAAATTTAGAAATTTTCTATTCAAGTAGTGTTTCCAATCAAACTAAGTTAATAATAGTTATTTCAAAGGTGGCTTCCAAATCTTGAAAGGTTACTTGTAGACTGTGGAGCTTCATGTCTGCTATTTTTAGTGGCTTTCTGCCAAAAGCAGCTTAGCCTAATTGGGAAGGGATGTATCCTTTTCTCGATAAGTGAATAACTCTCATGAATGATAATGAGAGTTATGTGTGAACATGAAGAAAAACTTGACTCTAATACTGTGGATTGCACAACAGCTTTGCAGAGACTGCATTCATGATTGATTGTCTCTCCCTAACTGGCTTCCATCTATCAATATGATTTGAGGAAAGAATTGCTTTTTTATCCTAGAAAAGTCTCTCAAAACAAAGACCAACTAATTATTTGAAAATTCCAAAACACACTTTAGGATAGTGTTACAGAGTGAAAACACTTCCATTTGGATATCCCATAGGAGCTGCCATTCATTAATGTTTAAAACAGATGCTTCAGGGAGCAACATATTTAATTAAATCCAAACCTGTTGTTATTATTCCAGAAAATATTATTATTAGCACAAGTTCCAAATGGAACTCACAGCAACTTCTGGTTGGAGTTTGAAAGATATTTTAATTTCTAAAGAAATTTACTTAAAGTAGAAATCATCACAGTTAGCTAGATACATTTTCTTCAGCTCAAGGTCATGATAGTTGGAAGAGTTAGTTAATTGCTTAGAATCATTGCTACATTGATAGAGTGACTGAACAGCCCAGCTGGCTGGACAGGCCACATGCATCATTATAAAATGCTGGAATGTGCACATGAAGTAGCTGTCCTTGCTTCTAAAAGAAGAGAAATGAGAAGGAAAAAATGTCTTCAAATTTCATAAGATGGACTTACAAGATTGGCAGATGTGTCACTAATTACATAATTACTTTCTTATGAGGCTCTAATAAAATTATCTGAAGCCCAGAAAAAGTCTAGCAGTGAATTATTTAATTTAATACATAGTATGATAAAAATAATTAGTATTTACTTTAAACCCTAAATTGTCAACAAAAAACCTCAAGTAATTATTTTCATAATGCTGCATAATGAAATAAATGTGTAATTAGTGACAGATGGGACTTTTAAAATGTAAAAGATAGAAAAAAATCATATCACCTGTTTTGGTTATTTTTTGTTACATGAGTGAAATTAGAATATTTGAAAATGAGGTATAAAGAGAATTAAAAGAATTAACTTTATCTAAATTATTGTAATAGTCTTTGTACATGCTTCCCAGAGTCCTATGAACCTTCTTTAAAATGTCTGGTTTTGAAGCCCAAAGATTGGTTTGAGCCATGCCATGCCAACTATTTCACACCATTTTTAAGTGAACAACTTGAGGGCAAAGATCCCTTAGATCTTATGAGCACTATTTTATTTGAGGCCAAGTTTTAGCAGTTACCAGAACTATTTGTTTTGTACAATAATTTTACCATTCTTTCCATTGCCTTTTTCTGTGCAGATTGAGGACAAGGGTATTTCTGTGGCCTATAAAATGGGCTGAACTACGGCTAAAATTATCAGTGTGGTCTGATTTTGTCAGTCTGTGAGACGAGCACAGATTGCTGTGGATCTGTTGATTATGTTATGTGCCAGTACCGAATACGAATGTCTATACACTTCTCATCAGCACTCACTGGCAAGTTACTGTGCATTTTTATCATCTCAATTCTTGTTGCTTTGCCTCCCATGGATTTGTCACCCCTTTTCCCCCGGGTGATGGAGCTGCCAAAGATTACTCAAAGCCCAACTTTTCTGAGCAGCGAAAAGCCCCGAAAAGGGGTTAATCTCCCAGAACCCTCAAGAGAGAGGCATTCCTTCCATTTGGGAAATTAACCACGAATTGGGGTTCTCTTCCTGCATTTATTCTCCAGACCAGGAAGTTACAGGAAGAGAACACAGGTGGAGTTTTTCTAAGTACAGTTTAACAAGTTTAACAATAGAAGCTGGTAACATTCAGTAAGTAAAGCAAGATGACATTCTGTTATGCAATTTGCAACAAAAGCTTGATTTTAGCAAACATTCTCTTCTTAGAACAATTTCGCAGTATCTTTACATATCAATCAGTAACCTGTCTGTCTCTGAGCCAGCAACCTTGCTGTGTTACAATTCCTTATCTTACAACAGAGACTATAGCCTGGGGAAAATTTCCTATCCTTTGCAACGTCAATACTTGAAACTGCAAGGCTTTGGAAAACCAGGCCCTGTGAAGTACATTTACTTCATGCATACTCCACAATTTCTGGTGTTAACTGGATTATGACCTGCTCTATGAAAGAGATCTGTTCTTGTTTTCTATGTCTCTATTATCTTCCTCTTCTTGGCCATATGACTCTACAGCTAACCCCAGTGCTTGCCTCCCTATCCCACCCCTGCTGTCCTTATCAATTTAGCTGCCATAGCAATGATCATAACTAGATAAGTCCTGCTTTTGATAAGTTTTCTTTTATAGTTTCAGTCTTCTTGTAAAGAAATGCATTCTGGGACTTTACCCCCAAACTATAACTGGAAATACAAGCTTATACTGCTGAGCTGTGGATTCCTGGGAGACGCAGCTCACATCTCACATATATTGTATCTCTACAGCTCAGTGTAGTGGTCCACTAGTAGGTTCTCATTAAATGTTTGTGGAATCATTTAGCCTATGCTAATATCACAGAGTGGGAAGCAGGGTGGTCTCATACCTCATGTTAGGGATATAAATGTAAGGGAATTTTAAGGAATTTGAGAGGATCCAAATGATCCAATAAATAACATTTCTTTCCTAGGGGAGTTTGCAATCAATTAGGAGAAATATACAAGAATCAGATGGATATCAAATATCACTTTTATTATTGAAACACTATTTTAAAAAGTTACTGTGTGGCTAAATGGATTTGCTAACACTCTAATGTGATAAACATGCCAAATTGCATTCTCCTTCTACAGGAACAGACCACTTTCTGCCTGGGGGATAGCAGACGACAAGTTTCCTTCTCTGTAGATAGCTGGTTCCAAAAGACTCAGAAGAAGCAATGTCATGTGGGTCCAGTCTGTCCTTCCAAATTCACCTAACATCAGAAGAATGTGTGTCAACGTTCTTTTATTGGAGAATAAGGGTATGAAGAAAGATTAGAAGTAATGTGAAAAATGTTTCTCAACTTGGAAACCTAAGTAATGGGCATAAGAATTTCCCTCAATGTTCTTCAACTGTTTTGTTTTCTATAGACAGGCATATGTCTTCCCTATCAAAGTACTCAATCTATTAGGGGTCAGGAGTCAGAAATATGGCAATAAAATTATATCTTTATTACTGACCAAAGTTAGACTTGGATCTGCTAACATTCCACTAAATCAAAGTTTCTCCAGAAGACTTTCCCACTGAAGACAGTGCCTTACCAGTTGGCAGAAGAGAAGATCAAAATGCACCTTCTTCATAGTCAGATGAGGATTCAGAAAGTGTTGATTTTTTAAAGACCATTTCATTTGTAAAAATTCAGCAGAGAGAAATGAAACATTCCTCTCTTAGCAATAAGCAAAAGAAGGGGTACAAATTAATCAGAAGTATAATTCTAATTTACATTCTATCACAGGAAAACACAAGTAGAATTTAAATGTTTATAGCAGGAGTCAAAGAAAAGTTTTAATCATGATCACAACTGGTTTGCACAAAGATCACGCTGAAGAATCTATCCAGAACAAGCAGTACTGAAGGCTGGGAGACCGGATAACACGTAAATAGCAACTGAAATCTGAGGATGGGATGTGATGACTTAGGTAGAGTATATGAAGAAAGCAGTGAATAAAACAGAAGAGAAGAGAGTACAAGATGAATCCCCAGGAAATGCTAATATTTATGGGATAGCTAGAGAAAAGGGAGCCTCAGGAAGTTGAGAAAAAGCAGCCAAGAGAGTTTGGGGGAAAAGAAGAGAACCGAATGGAGTTGCATAAAAGAGGGAGTGGCCAATAGTGTGAGACCTTCAGTGGGCAAGTGAGATAAGAACTGGCAGGTCTCCCTGGGGTTGAGCAACATGGAGGGAATTGGAAACATCTGTAGAATAGTGTCGCCAGAACAACTAGACCAGAAGCCACATTGTGTTGAATTAAGAAGTGTGTGGAGGTTGAGGAAGTAGAGATGGTTTCTAGAACCTGACTACAAATGAAAAAGAAAATGTGCTAGCTACACAGAGACTCCTTCCAGCCCAATTGGCCACAGTCCTAAGCCACATTCCCCATTGGTTTAATCACTGAGATGATTTTTGCACTCTGCTTGACTTCTGTATCTGTCTCTCAATTAGCTCCAAACTGTGGTGGGGTCTGGGCAGTAGGGAGAACAGTGGTGTTATTTATTAGGCACTTCCAAACTCCAACAGAGGAAGGATGATCATGGATTGAAATAACTTGTGTGTGAAAGGAGAGGGGTGCTGGCCCGAAGGCTGCTTCTATCTTTTCTTTGAGGTGAAAGGCAACATCAGCTTGTGATAGGACAGGAGAGAAGGAGAAGATAGGGGGCTAAAGGAAAATGATAAAGATTCAGAAGGAATTCTATGCGAAATAGGAATGGGAACTGACCAAGAACACATAGAGGAATTTCCAATTATTGTAGAGTTCCTCGTAAAGCTTTTTAGGAGAAAACTGAATTTTTAGTGGAACCAATGTATATAAATTGGGAAGTGATTCCATATTCAGTCAGCTTTCCAAGAAGAAAATAATTTCGCAATTAAGACTCTCAGCTTCTGAACAGCTAGTTTCTTCCAGTTCTTTTACATTACGAACACTCATTCTCAGTTCTCTTGTCCTCTAATACTAAATTTTGATGTGCCGGAGGGGCTCATCATCGACCTTATTTTCTGCCTCTATGTGTTCTCATTAGTAGATCTCATTGACTCCCATGGTCTTAACCTAAATGCAAACACCATCAGGACTCAAACCTAGCATTCTTATCACTCTAGTCAATTACTACACAAACACATGAAATTCGACCATTTAAATGACAAAGCTCCCAAAGCTCCTGTTCTCCAACTCAGTTACTCTGACCTTAGATGGCTTCTGTATTCCTCATAGCTGAGAGCAGAGTGCAAAGTACATCAGGTTAGATGGCTTTTTAAGCCAGGACACAAAAAAATAATTAGCAAGGACTGCCAGGCATTCTAAAGCCAAATATAAATGGTTCACAGTTACATACTGGGCAGATAATCAATGTTGAAGCTCACCACATCATTGCTGTTTTGTGTGGATCTATCCAGTGTGACAGTGACTTGCCACACATGGCTATTGACCACTTGATGTGTGGCTAATAGCCACACTGAGATGTGCTGTAAGTGTAAAATGCCCACTGAATTCTAAAGACTTAATGCTGAGAACTAATACAAAGATATCTCATTAATAATGTTATACTGATTAAATTATGAAATCATAATATTTTGAATATATTGGGTTAATCTATTATAAAAATTAAATTTATCTGTTTATGGGCCCTTTTTTAATGTCATTACTAGAAAATAGAAAATTACATGTATTGCTCACTGCACAGTTCTGTTGTACAGTGCTTGTCTAGATGCAGCTATTTACTGGGTATTCTAGTTGAACCCATTTATACACCCACTGTTGCACTTAGCACATTTTATTGAAATTGTACTGGGTGAGTATAACACTTTTTGGTAACCCATCATCTAAACTCTCTTCTTATAATAGGTAAATTTCTTGATAAATAGTTGTTAACTTAAGGCCTCCCTCTAAAGTAAGTGTAAACAACAGATACACACTCTCTTAGCTCCCTCTAGTTAGGGAATCAGCACTTGATCAAGCTCAGCCAATCAAATGCATCTCATCTAGATTTGGAACTGGGAATCGGTGAGGCAAAGAAGCAGGCACCACAAAGTCTTCATTCTGGTATTAAAGAGTAGCAACAGTGGGCCGACCCCGTGGCACACTCGGGAGAGTGCAGCGCTGGGAGCCCAGGGACGCTCCCGCTGCGGGATGGCCGGTGCGCTCACTGGCTGAGTGCCGGTCACGAAAACGACAAAAAAAAAAGAGTAGCAACAGCAACACTAATTTGCATTGCCACAGCTGATTTAAATGTAAGCTGAAGTGTCCATTCTTCAGAAAAGCTGCAGCAGGGCTCACTGGACTCATTTTTCACTTGAGTTTTGCTCTGATTGTGGCTATTAGTTTGTTTCTCTTCTTTCTACTAGTTTTCTAAGCCTAGTCTTACAGATTTCTGTGAGCTAGCCAAGATTCGTTCCATCAATCCCACTTCTTGCATCATCCAGAATAGATTTCTATTCTCTGTAGTAAAAAAATGCTGACCTAACCTGCTCACTATATTCTTCAAATAGGAGCAGGAAATAGAGAAAGAAGATGGGAAAGATGTCTCTGGAAGAAAAGATGTTCCGGCGAGGGCACTCAACACAAAGACTCAGAAGCAAGAAATATCATACTTTGTGTGAGTAACTAACTGCAGGAGATTGGAATTAGCAGTGCAGTACTTAAGGTGAAATGTACTAAAGTGGAGAAGTCGAGGTGCCAGGGGTAGGACCACAGAGGATGTTGCATGTCACACTAGGAGGTTATTCTGTAGATGATGAACCATGGGACATGTTAAGCATGAAAGTGACAAGGCATATTTGTAGTAGAGACAGATTGCTCTATCAATTAGGAATGATTTGGTTTCAGACAGAGAAAACCTGATTATCAGAAGTTTAGACCTTAAAGGCACATAGCACATCTCTAACAAGAAGTCTAAACACAGTCAGTATATGGTGGTACCGTGGATAAATGATGCCATCAAAGCCCTGGCTCCTGGCACCCTTGCCCCCCTCACGTCCCTCTGTATGCTAGCTCTTATCCTCAGCCTGGTACTTCATGGTCACAGATTAGTCATTCAATAATCGTACTTACCCCAAACATCTGAATTATGATGGGAGGGAAAGGAACGGGCTGCTATCCCCAAGCTACTATGTCTCTTACTTTTGGGAAGTAAAGCCATTCCCAAAATTCTGTAGTTGATGTCTTCTTATGTTTCACTGGGGAGAATCAGATCACTTAACCACTCCTAGCTGAAAAGGAGGCGGAGGGAACAAACACCTGGCAACAAACAAACAAAAAACAGTATGTATCAGCCAAAAAAAGTGTTACACTCAAAATGAGTAATTTTAAGAAAATTAAACAAAAAATTATTTACAGGGATGGGATTGAGTTGTAGGGAAACCACAGGGGATAGAGTATTCACTGAGGGCTGGTAGGAGTGGGGGCCGCCCCCTCACCCTTCCCTGAAGGAACAAATGAAGGGAGCAGGTATTAAAACTGGAAACAGAGAGTTGTGTGGCCAAGACCAAATGATGGGACTTACAGCCAGTGCACAGCAATTCCACAAGGAGGGAAGAGGAAAAGAAAACCCCCAGCCCCACGTGTCTCCCTTTGTTTGACTACCAGCTCATTGGCTGAATCCAACTCAAAGCTAGATGAGAAAGGGATACTTTGATATTATCCATAGAGGTCAACCTTGTAGCATAAAGAAGAGTGTGAGGAAGTAGGGAGAATAGATTTGGATAGGTAAGTGGAACCCAAATCACATATTGATTTGCCCAGATTATTTTTATGGAGATGGATGCTTTGCTACCAGAACAAACTGAGGTACTGATAGAAGGAAGAAGAAAAATATCTGTGGTGCAGGCAACCCTATTTACCCTTGTGACAGTCTGTAGGTAAATATAAGATGGGAAATTTATCACAACAATCCCTTGCAAGAAGTGATGGGAGGCAGTGACTGTTATTTGACATAATTTTCTTTGATTTCTATGTAATATAAACTTAATTATTTCTCAATTAGGATGTACTTTCCAAATTTAAAATATTTGCTACATTTACAGAGTTGAATTACATTTCAGATGAGTGTATTTTGATCTGTTTTAAATACATTTTGTTTATTTTTATTTTAAATAAGTCAAATAAAATGTGAAAATGCTTTGCACTGCTGTAGACCCCAGCCAACATAATATGGATTATGTTAAGTGGTAGAAAGAAGGGTAAATTTGAAATAGAGTTAACTGGGTATTAGGACTAACTCAGAGATAATTTGGTTGTTTAACAGAGGCAAGAGTCTGATCTGTCCTTTTGCATCTGTGGGGCTGGGACATAGTACTGGACTCTGATCTCCTTGCTTGTTTGTACTCTGTTAGCTTCTAATTCAATGCCTGCGTTCAATCACACCCGCCTTCTTCCCACCCCCTCACAACCACTAATCTGTCTGCAGTTCCTAAAATCTTATTTCAAAAATGTTGTATAAATGGAATCATATAGTAGGTCACCTTTGGGATTGGCTTTTTTCACTCTGTAATTCCCAGGAGATCCATCAAATTTGTTGTATGTATTGATTTTTATTCTGAGTAGTGTTCCACGGTATGTAGATACCTTTTTCAGTTCCATTGCTCTTTAATCAGTTGCACTTTTTAGGTAATTAAATGTATTGAGTATTTATGAACCAATTGCTTAGGTAAGTTATCATACGGTCATTTAAATCCTTGCTCGTTAAAGTGTGGTGAGCAAACCAGCAGCGTCAACATCATGTAGAGCTTGTTAAAATGTGGAATCTCAGGTCTCACTCCAAACTTCCTGCATTCGAATCTGCATTTAAACAAGACCCTAAGATGATTTACAGAGCAGTAAAGTTAGAGAAGCACTGATCTAAATCACACACAGGACTTTAAACAAATGCAAAATTTACTTGAGGGTAGTTCCCCTCCAGATTTTAAAGAAAAATTGGGTCTCTACTGTTGGTATCTACTGTGCCCCTTGGAAACAAATTAAGTCTTTTCTCTGAGCTTTCAGACCATCTTTCACTTTTTTGTTTTTTTTAAGTCAGCTGGATTAATTTCCCCCAAGTTTCATCAGACATGTTACCAGTCTGTATGAAAATATTCTCTCCTTTACCCAATCTGGCAAATCCACTGGAGAGAAGTGGGAACTGGCTTCTGGCCATTGTGTGTGCAGAGCGCCACCATTTTCGCTACAGAAAGCCTCATTGTCTAGAAATAATAGTGAGGTTTCGCCCACAGCAGAAATCTGCATTCAATCCCGCTGTCCCAGAAGTGGAATTTTGCTTAGAGCCAAATTCTCAAGTCTTCTTAATTTTGGTGAAGATATGTGTTTTTGCAAGTGCAAATTCATGAAATTAAAGTTGGACTTTTCCTAGCTCTCTTCTATCCAGTGTTTTACGACAGGAAGGACCTTTGAGTATTTTCTCAAAATAGCAAGTGCCGACAAAGCTAAGCCAGGTTTGCTGTTAAGTTCACCGCCCAAGTCTTTGTGAAACGTTGGTTGGGAAATATAAGGATATCGCTGTGAATTTTGACAATTTTCCAGTGTGTTCCAGTCAGGTGTAGTCAGTGTTCCAAAGGAACATTACTCTGGAGAGAGCCCTGTACCCAAATCCCAAAGGCTGGTGGGATCCCCCTGCTTTCTAGTCCTCGTGGTAATATCCTCTTAGTTTCTGCCTTCTTGTGTTAATTATAGATACAGACTTCAAGATAAATAAAAGAGCCCAGGGAACTGTGAAGACTGCCAAGTAATCTGATTTATTTTAAAGATTTCTATTAAAGATGTGTAAAGTGGCTTCACTGAAAAACACAAGATGAAATGACTGCAAATACACCAAGAGGTGTGTACTATCATTTCATTACTGCAAGTGACGATTCATTTGGAAAGATTACACTGACTATTGTTTTAGTTGGAACGCTGATTGCTTTTAGATTCCCAGTTGCTAAATGCAGACAGTCAGAATTTCTAACAATAGCCACAGTATGTGGCTGTAACAGCGGTGTTCTTGCCTTGTGTAGGTGGCGTCAAAATAGTTATGATCCCAAAGGTAATTATCCTCTTCCATCTCACTGTGTTTAATACTGGGAGGCAATTTATGCAGTCAAGATACGAGCATTTCACTACACTGTGCTATTTAAACTGGAGGTATGTTTTAAAACTATACATCATCGCATAGGCAATGAGTTTTTAGTAAAGAAATGAGAAATTATTTTTTTTATTTGTTTTGAAAACCTTAGGTTTGTCTATCAGCCTATGGGAAATTTCTGTTACATCAAAGATATTTTATAAGTTTATAAGTTAGAGCCAAGTGAAGCTGTACAGTCATTTTCATCAAACAGTTATTAAGAAAATGCCCTTGTCTGGCTAAAGGGAAAAAATGAGCTAAATAAAACAAATGAATAAAGTAAGTATCCAGGATTAAGAAGCCATCTCTGCATAGTATACGAATTTCAATATGTAGATTTTTGTGTATCTAGCATTCATTTCCATTGCTATTCTTTTTCCTGATTGTGTCAAAAAATTTCTTGAAGCCATTGATGTGAGTGAAAGAAACATCTTAATTCAGTTTTTTGAGTGTCTCCCCCCCATGCATTCTTAAATCCCCACGTTCTAGAACTGTTTGGAGAGGTTGTTGGCTGTCTCCTAAACACATCTGGAGAAGCCACATGTTTCCTGTGTGTGTCCTCATAGCACTTGCATCTTTTAAAATTTACCTAAAATTCTATCTTTTCTTTGACTCCATTTTGTTTGTTTTTTAAACTAATACTTCAAGGCTAGGAGTCTATTCATAGATGTGAGGAGGGAGCAACAAAGTCACAACTGAAGAGACTGAAGGTGGATGCTGAGCAATTGACAATGTCATGCACAACATTTCTCAAATTATCTCATGTGTAGAGCTTCCTGATTGCTCTTAAATAGTCATTAACATGAGAATTTAAGTTCTCAGAACCCCAATCGTTTACTTGTTTTTTTTAAGACTAAAAATGTTAAGGTGAATTTTTATTTTATTTTTCATTTTCAGCTATTTATCCCATTGTGACTTTCCTATTGATGGAGTTTGGATGTATAGTCCTCCCAGAACTCATGGAAATCTGTTCTCCAATGTGGCACTTTGGGTCATGGGGGCAGATCCCTCATGAATGTATTAATGCTCTCCCTAGGAGGGGAGATGAAGACTGAGTTCTCACTCTTTTAGTTCTCATCAGAGCTGATTGTTTAAAAGACCCTGGCATCTCTACTCTCTCTTACTTCCTCTTGCCATGTGATCTGCTTGTACCAGCCAGCCGCCTGCCACTTTCCACCACGAGTAGAAGCAGCCTGAGGCCCATGACAGATGCAGCTGTCCCAGAATCATAAGCCAAATAAACGTCTGTTCTTTATAAATTACCCAGTCTCAGGTATTCTGTTACAGCAACACAAATGGACTAATACACCTATAACAGAAGGGTGAGGTGCCTTAAGAGTACTTTTCTGTGAGTGTTTCTTTATCAGTCAAAGTCACCAAGAGGGGTTCAATTTTACAATTAATGCCTGGAGCTATTTCCATAAAATTTGAAGACAAATTTTTCAATCAAATTTTTAAAATGAAGGAGCTCCTCCACCTTGCTGATGTATGGACTGCTGGGCATCATCCTCAAGCCAGATCACTCTGCATTGCCCACCTGTTGAGGCAGATGATTTCTTTCCTTGAAGGTCTCTGGAAATGTCTGGGGAGGTCTTCTGAAGCTGCAACATCCTCTCTTGCTGCTGTGTCTCTATTTCGATGACCATAGACTGGCCCAGGCATTAAGCTCCCAGAATAAGACAAGTCACATGGTGGTAGCTTGATCAGAACTACTTCCTCCTCTTCATATTTTTTGTTTTCAAACTTTTACCCTCCTCTTGAGTTAATTTATGCTGATCTTTAGCCAAATGCATTTTTTTCTAGGTCTTTTTCCTCTTAATTTTTCTTGATTTTAGCCTATTGTCAGTTTCATGGACACAGGACTTTTCAAGCCTTAAGTGGTTCATTCTCTGTCATTTCTATAATTGCCTTCTTTTCTTTACAGGCATATTCAATATTTGTTATTTTTTATTTCATCATGCTCTTAGTTTTTCTGTTTATTTCAATTTTAACATTCATACACTTCTTTTCACTGGCAAATTAAATACTGTTGATGGAAGTATTCATCAGGGATCAATCAGGGAAACAGGATCCATGCCAAGTAGCAGACTGGAGAGAATATAACATGGAGATTAGTTGCAAAGACGATGGAGGCTCAATAGGGCAAGTAGGAGACATCCAAACGGTCCAAAGATTAACAACATCTGAAAGCCACTCAAATTTCTTGAGCTGAGGCAATGAAGGGGAGAGGTATTATCACAGTCCTAGTAGCATCTGGATCACCGCAGTGCAAATCTATGAAGAAGATCAGAGAAGAAATATTCTAGTCCCTTCCATTTCCCTACTTTCTAAATTCTTGTTAGTGTCTGCCATCATCTGAACCTACAAGACGCTAATGGGAAAGGGAGCCTGGGAAGTATAATTCACAGGGGTCAGCCACCTCTAATTTAGAAGAAAGCTGGAGAAAGCAATAAGGAGGTATCTGAGACCCAACAGGCAGAGATTTTGTTGGTTGCTGGCAGAGTTAATGTGCTTTTATTCTGAATATGATTTTGCTGACATTGAGCAAACATGCAGGTGTAAGAGTTACATCTGCCCTACAATAAACTTGATAAATATGGGTCAGAGGAGACTTGGGAAACACCCAAACTCAACTAAGGTGCCTGAATTATATGTCATGCCTGAAATGTGATGAGCTTTTGAAGAAAATGTCCACTTGGTTAGTATTTCTGTGTATGAATAAAGAGTGTGCTATCGAGAAAGAGTTACCTACCTGATGTCTGGAAAAGAATATTCATAAGATTTTGTCAATGAACCTTCAACAGTGTCCAGAGAAGAAGGCATAGTGACAAAGTATTTAATCTGCAATATTTGGCATTCAATCAATCTCTAGTTGTCGTGAAACAGTCCCCCTGACTCTAGTCAATTCTGGATGGAATGGCCAAGACCAAATATAGCCTCGGCTGCATTTGATATACTGCAAGAGTAGATTTGTTCCAATCAGATATATTTGGCTCTGTCACATTTTTTTTTTGGTAACTTAACAGTTGGGAAGCTGGGCACAGCTGCTTAATCTGACCAAATTTCAGCACCTACACCTGCACAATGTAAAAAATAATTTATTTTTTGATAGGATGCCTTGAACCACACATGCACTAGATTAATGTAAATTCTTGTTGCTTCTTTGCCTTGTCTTTAGTGGTGATGGATGCATAGATTATTATAACTTTTGGTTATAAGTAAGAAAATAATCTCGCAAATTTATTGAAGACTATCCTCTGTGTTCATATAGAAACCAGAGCATATGTCTACTGTTGTACCTCAGTTACTACGTCGAAATTGTAGAAGACATTTGTCCTTATTTAGGGTTGCTTGATAAAACTTCCTTCTTGTGCTTAAGAAATGTATACTTCTTGAGGGCACCAGTGCCTACTGTCCTGTAGAAGTTGAAAGTGCCACATATTAGCTTACCCAGGCTCCCTTGGGGGTCATGTGTGGGCACGCTATCTAGGCTCCACCAATTAGTTGTACCAGCTCAAGAGTTGCAGGAACCATGAGGAACTCTCTCAGCATTGTTAGAAAACATCTCAAACTCCTGGGGTGTGTTTACAATGGCAGATGAATGGTGGCAGAGGGCAGCAGTAGTGTCATGCACAAGTGGGTCTAGAGAGGGCAAGGGGCAATGTTTACTGTTGGAGACGGTGGTGGTGGTGGTGTCCTCACCAGACTGGTTCTCCTGCATGATTCTGGGCATTACCCCTTTTTATGTGGCCCTAACGTTGCTTTCTAACAATTCCTCTAGCAATCAATTATTGTTTCCATAAACTCCAATTCTGCATTAAAAAAACGACAAGAACAACAAAAAACCCCACAGTTGGTTTCAGTCACTTGCTTGATATAAAATTCAGTCACCTGATTGACATATAATAACCTATATACGTTTTGGTTCCCCCACTTAATTGATCTTCCTGAGTGTAGTCTTGTCTTATTCATCTTTGTATATCTGGTGCCCAAAAACATCTGAAATACCCAGAATTGGATTGAACTGAACTTTGCTTTTTCGTTTTCCATGCTCATTAAGTAGACTTCCAGTATTCTTTAATTTTTATTGCAGATTTGTCTCCAGAGGGGAGCAATAGATTGAGCATCTGACATAACAGCTAAGCAGACCTGAATACACATGCTTCTCTCTGTAAAGAATTCAGTGCCATTCTGGTCAGTATTTTATGGCTATGCTTAGCATCAATCAGTTCCCAGAGCCTATCTCTTTAGAGTGGCACTGACAAAAATCACATTTCTAGGGCAACAAAACTGAGGTCAGCTTTAGCTTATGGAACTACTACCCTTTTAGTATCACTTAAGTGGCCAGCCAACCTATTTTAATAAAAATTTCAAATTAGGAAACCTCCAACTTGAGCAATACCATCTGTATCTGTTACATTTCTCATTATTTTTCACCCATTTTTTCCACAAATATTTTCCTTTTCACTTTTACCACTCTTTGGCAGAAATAAAGCTGGATAGTTGGAAAGATAAAGATGTGTTTATCTTCCAATTGCATAACAAAATGCTACACTGTTGCAAACACTTGAACTGTCCCATTGCTTTGATTGTAGCAGGAGTTGGCTGCCAAGAGAATTTTTGAGAAAGGGGCAAAAAACAGAAAGGCAGTTATTGACCCTTCTCCAATGTGTTGCATTAAAAAATATTAATGGATTTGTGTGAGTTTTAATCTGCATGTGGTTGTGTTAATCACAGAGGAAAGAAGGATAGATTATTCGAAATTACTCTTGGGCTGAAACCGATTTAAAAGTTCTGAGTGAGACTGAGAAATTTTTGTTTAGAATCACTAATCAAAGGGTTTTGTTATGTTTATTAAAAGTTTATACAGATTTTTAAGGTCACCAAAATCTTTTTTCCATGTTTCAACTTCCTACGTTCTATGAACAATTAATCATATTTAAAGCACTGTGTAGTTTGTAAAGAACTTTCACATGGATTTGCTCATGTGAGCTTCACAATAGCCCTATGCAATAATTACATTTGTTAGGCAGGCCATACAAGGTGCTGAAATGTTATAACATTTCCCCCTAATTCTTTATTCTCATGGTGGCCCAATGGTATACACAGAGCTCATTATGACATTGTTTCACACCTTTACAATTTTCTCTATCCATTTAAAAATATTCTTAAAGTTTCTGAGTAGAATTTGATTCTTTGGTTTTATGCACATGTACTGCAGCATGTTCAGGATAAATCTCTACATTCCGGAGGAAGATTTGTAGTTATTTTTTACTTCCTAAATGTATGGCTACCACTCAACTTCACAAGAGTCCTGAGATATGGCTTCTGTTCTTTTCTCTTCAAAGCTATATGTTCAACATGTTCCAGGGCAGATAGCAACTAACATGAGCATTTAACAATAGACAGTATGTCAGGCTTTTCTTAAACCACAAAGAAAAGTACCTTTTAGGCTTAATAAGGAGTGAATGATTACTTTTACCGTCAGGTGAGAGACTGAGAATGCACTACAGTGCTGAGCAATAACTAAGTAAGCTGGTAGAAAATATAATGAAATATCTTAAATTCATCAGGTGCACTTTGCATAAATATCTATTTTAATGAATCTGAACTTTAGTTATAAAATCTGGACACTTCCATTATAAAATTGTGTAATTACCTTCTTAGAATGTGAAGACAAAAGATAATAATTGATATGTATTGAGAATTTCTTATAATTTGCCACTGTGATAGGTGCTTTATACCTTTTATTAAAATTATTTCTCATTCCAACAATAATAGTAAATATAACAGATGAGAAAACTGAAATGTTTAGCCATATACCAAATGCAACACAGTCAGTTAGTGGCCATATAATAAGAAGGAGCCAATAATATTTAAAATGATACTTGGTAAAATGCTGTTTCTGGGCAGTGGAGACTCCTTCATCCAACCAAGATCTATTTTCTATTTGAATAAATGGAAATAATGGTGATATTTATGTCAATAACTCTGGAACATATCTTACTAAAGTGGTATGACAAGAAACTAGTGAACAGAAGTCTAGGAAGTAACCTCTTTTTCCATGATCTTGGACAAAAACTGTGGTTTTTGTTTTGGCCTTTTCTCATTTGGTAAAACAGGAATCTTTTCCTTAAAAGTGGGGTTATTTATGAAAAAAAAAATTATTAGGTCTCTGGCAAGGATGTTAACTTAGAAAAGGGAGCCAGATTTACTATTATTTGACTTTGGGATATCCTGATACTAACAATGATAAACCAACTAACATGATTTTAAATTAAATTTTAGTCATTGCGGCTTTGAAGATCTCAAGCCTGATAAAGCAGATGAAAATGAAGTAAAACTCACAGCCATGTAAAACATCCAAAAGAAACTCAGTTTGGAATAAAACTCATTTGGACATAGAGCAAAGAAAAACTGAAGCTCTGATATTAAAATATCAAGTAATTAATAGTTTAAGGATAACTTTAAAGGCATAGGTGGGCTGACCCCGTGGCTCACTCAGGAGAGTGCGGCACTGGGAGCGTAGCGTTGCTGGGAACGCGGAGGCCGCGGGTTCAGATCCTATATAGGGATGGCTGGTGTGCTCACTGGCTGAGCGCAGTGCGGCCGACACCAAGCCAAGGGTTGTGATCCCCTTACCGGTCACAAAAAAAATAATAAAAAATTAAAAAAAAAAAAAAAAAAGGCATAGCCTACCTGAAGGTAACAAAAAATAAATGTAACCTTGTTATGACTGTCCCTAAGACTGAACACGTATTTTGTATATGGGTTATGGCCAATAGTAAAGTTCAAGTATTGTATCTTTAAATAGGATTTTATTCATATCTAATAGTGTGGCATAATAATTTGTAAAATTAAAGCCCATTGTCTTTATTGCAGATATTTAGCAGACTTATTAAATAAGCTCATATGTTCACTGTAAAACATAAGTCTTGTGCAATTAAATAATATTTTAGGATGCAAATTACTTAAATGAAGACAAAACAATACTAAAATCATAAGCATTAAAAATATAAATGTAAATTTAATTTATTTATTAGCATCTTGATTGTGTAGCATTAAGTAGTATCCCTTGTCTCTTTCTGGAGTTTAGACATATTATAGTCCAGCAGCCAGAGAGAACCCTGTTTGCTTGTCTAGTTTTGACAATAGAAGCAGAAGGATTTAGAAAAAGGGAGTTCATTGCCTGTGGAGAAATAAATAGTAACCAGGACTGTAGGGTATGTCTGAAATATTGGTCTTCTGGTCTACCTCTATGAGCTCTACTCTTAACTTACGGGAAGAGAGCTATTTCCATGAAGGTCTCCATAAGCCACTGTAGCAAAAATAATGCCACTCTGTTGGCCAAGAGGAGATTCTTCCTTCCACTGTAAAGTACCTTGGGGCTTCAGGTTTTCAAGGAACACACACAACACAACCACATAGTAGACACCTCTAGGGACTCCCAGCAATTAATAGGTGAGATTTTGCAGGAAGCTGGAAGCTTTATATTAACAAGCAGAGCGAGACTAGTAACATGATCCCTGAAGCCCCCAATCAGCTTGGAAGGCCTGGGAGACACAAATTAAATTAGAAAAATTAAGATAGAATCCTATCATTAAGAAAAGTATCACTTACTAGAAGACGAGCCCATCTTCTAATTAATACAATTATGTTTTAAATGTTTGTCATTTAGCACCACTTTGGAAGGCATGTATAAGATGGTTTGAGCTATATGCAAAATTTATCTTCAGGAAACCTCGAAGGGGTGCTCTGCAGAGGCAGGTGGTCATCCTCAAAAGTTTGTGCAATGATTGATTTGAGGTAGAGCTGCCTCATACATGGGGAACTCTTTGTATTCACGTGTGAGGGTAGATAATAGTGGCAACATTAATTTAAAATTGTTGAATCTCAAGACAATCTTGGGGAGAACATAAACAATGAAATCTAAAAAACTTTAAACTTCCTACTCGTATATACCAGAAGTTTTCAAATCTGACTATATATCAGCATTATCAGAAAAGCTTTTAAGAATGCAGATTCCTAGGTTGCACTATCAGATAACCTAAATCACAATGTCTAGTGGTACTTAAGTATTTTTGCAAAAATTCTCCAAGGTGATTTTAATATCTTTCCAGCTTTGAGAATCATTGGTATGGAAGATAGACAGCACATGGGAAATCGGCAAAAGGAAAAATTAGTAGAGGTTGGAAATGTCAGATAATTCTCCACTGAAGAACTGAGACTTGGACATGGTATGACAGAAATGGTGAGAGATCTGCCCCAGGAATGAAACCTTAAGGGTGCTTTAGGTTAGTGCTAGCAGCTATAAGAAACAAACCCCTGAATTGCAGTGGCTTAAAGCAATAAAAATGTATTTTTCCTTTAAGTAATGATACTCTGAAGGTGTTCCTGTTTGGCTGACAGTTCATCACATGGTAGTTCAGGGGATTCTAGGGTCATCCATACTGTAACTCCATTATCCCTTAGGTCTTATCATCTTTTACATACACAATGAATGGAAAGTCTACCTGCTTCTTAAAACCGCTGCCATGAAAGAAAATCATACTACATCTACTCACATTCCATTGGTGAAAACTAGTGACATAACCACCCCTAGATACAAGTTGCGGGGTTGGGGGATAGGAGTCTGCAAATTATAGTCCCTGTCTGGACAGTTGCCTCTGAGTAACATAACAGCATAGCATGAATTTGGGTGTACAGCAAATCATTTCTATGCCAATAAGCAAGAAATTCTAAATAAAAATGAATTCTTAGTATTACTCTGCTACAGATATTAACCTTAGTTAAGTGCATTTCTTTTTAAAAATTTTTTAAAAATTTTACATCTCAATATACATTGTACTTGATTTTCATGCCCCTTTACCCATTCCTCTCCACCCCCCACATCCCCCGCCCCCCAGCATCATATCTGTTCACTTGACTTAAATAGTTCAAGGAATTTTGGGGGTTATTCTGTCTTCTTCCCCCCACCTCCATTTGTTTGTGTATTTATTTATTTATTTTTAGCTTCCACAGATAAGTGAGAATATGTGGTATTTCTCTTTCTGTGCCTGACTTGTTTCACTTAATATAATTTTCTCTAAAATTTTCCATCCATGTAGCTGCAAATGGTAGTATTTCATTCTTTTGCATAGCAGAGTAGTATTCCATTGTGTAGATGTACCACAGTTTCCTTATCCAGTCATCAGGTGATGGACATTTGGGCTGGTTCCAGCTCTTGGCTATTGTAAATAGAGCTGCAATAAACATTGGAGTACAGGTACCCCTTCAGCATGATGATTTCCATTCCTCTGGGTATATTCCTAGCAGTGGGATAGGTGGGTCATATGGTAGATCTATCTGTAATTGTTTGAGGAACCTCCATACCATTTTCCATAAAGGCTGCCCATTTTGCAGCCTCACGAACAGTGTATGAGGGTTCCTTTTTCTCCGCACCTCTGCAGCACTTATCATTCTCAGTCTTTTGGATGTTAGCTATCCTAACTGGAGTGAGATGGTATCTCAAAGTGGTCTTGATTTGCATTACCTGGATACTGAGTGAGATTGAGCATTTTTTTAATGTGTCTTTTGGCCATTCATATATCTTCCTCTGAGAAATGCCTATTCAGCTCCTTTGCCCATTTTTTAATTGGGTTACCTGTTTTTTTGCTGTAAAGTTGTTTGAGCTCCTTGTGTATTCTGGATATTAATCCTTTGTCAGATGTATATTTTGAAAATATTTTCTCCCACTCTGTTTGTTGACTTTTTACTCTGTTGATTGTTTCTTTTGCTGTGCAGAAGCTTTTTAGTTTGATATAATCCCATTTGTTTATTTTTCCTGTAGTTGCCTGTGCTTTTTGGGTCCCATTCATGAAGTCTGTGCCTACTCCTACTTCCTGGAGTGTTTCCCCTATGTTTTCTTTAGGAAGTTTTATTATTTCAGGATGTATATTTAATTCTTTAATCCATTTTGAGTTGACTTTGGTATATGGTGAAAGGTATGGGTCTAGTTTCATTCTCCTACATATGAGTATCCAATTTTCGCAGCACTACTTGTTGAAAAGGCAGTGTCTTCCCTAGTATATAGATTTGCTGCCTTTGTCAAAGATCAGATGGCTGTAGGCATATGGATTGATTTCTGGGTTCTCTATTCTATTCCATTGACCCGTGTGTCTATTTTTATGCCAGTACCATGCTGTTTTGGTTATTACAGCTTTGTAATATAGTTTAAAGTCAGGTAGTATTATGCCTCCAGCTTTATTTTTTTTGCTCAGGTTTCCTTTGGCTATGTGTGGTCTTTTGTTCTTCCATATAAATGTCTGGATAGCTTTTTCCATCTCAGAGAAAAATGTCATTGGAATTTTGATAGGGATTGCATTGAATCTGTAGATCACTTTGGGTAATATGGACATTTTTGCAATGTTAATTCTTCTAATCCAAGAGCAAGGGTTATCTTTCCATCTTCTTGTATTCTCTTTAATTTCTCTCAACAGTGGTTTGTAGTTCTCTTTGTCGAGATTTTTCACATCCTTGGTCAGCTTTATTCCTAAGTATTTTATTTTTTTGGTGGCTATTGTAAATGGGTTAGCTTTCTTGATTTTTTTTCTGCATGTTCACTGTTGGAGTATAGAAATGCTACTGATTTTTGTGTGTTGATTTTGTATCCTGCAACTTTGCTGAAATCATTTATCAACTCTAGGAGTTTTTTTATAGAGGCTTTAGGCTGTTCAATATATAGGATCATATCATCCGCAAACAGGGACAGCTTGACTTCATCCTTTCCAATCTGGATGCCCTTTATTTCCTACTCTTCTCTGATTGCACTGGCTATTACTTCCAACACTATGTTGAATAGGAGTGGTGAGAGTGGGCATCCTTGTTCAGTTACTGTTTTTAAGGGAAAAGCTTTCAGCTTTTCCCCACTCAGGATGATATTGGCAGTGGGCTTATCATAAATGGCTTTAATTATGTTGAGATACTTGCTGTCTATGCCTAACTTGTAGAGAGTCTTTATCATGAAAGAATGTTGAATTTTGTCAAATGCTTTTTCAGCATCTATAGAGATGATCATATCGTTTTCATCTTTGCTTTTATTGATGTGGTGTATCACACTTATTGATTTGCATATGTTGAACCAACCTTACATCCCTGGGATGAATCTCATTTGATCATGATGTATAATTTTGTGTATGTGTTACTGTATTCTGTTAGCTAGTATTATATTGAGGATTTTTGCATCTATATTCATCAAGGATATTGGCCTGTAGTTTTCTATTTTTGATGCATCTTTGTTTGGTTTTGGTATCAGGGTGATGTTTGCCTCATAGAATGAGTTTGGGAGTTGGCCTCTGTTTCAATCTTTTGGAACAGTTTGTAGAGAATTGGTATCAGTTCCTCTTTGAAGTTTTGGTAGAACTCTGCAGTGAACTTCTTTGGTCCTGGGCTTTTCTTTGTTGGGAGCCTTCTGATAACAGCTTCAACATCTTTTATTGTTATTGGTCTGTTCAGATTTTCTATATCTTCTTGGCTCAGTTTTGGTAGTTTGTATGTGTCCAGAAATTTATCCATTTCCGCCAGATTTTCAGATTTGTTGGTATATAGTTGTTTATAGTAGTCTCTAATGATTCCTTATATTTCTGAGGTGTCAGTTGTAATATCTCCTTTTTCATTTCTAATTTTTGTTATTTGGGTCTTTCTTTTCTTAGTTAATCTTGCTAAAGGTTTGTCAATTTTATTTATCTTTTTAAAAAACCAACTTTTTGTTTCATTGATCTTTTGTATTGTCTTTTGGGTTTCTATCTCATTTAATTCTGCTCTGATCTTAATTATTTCTGTTTATCTACTAATTTTAGGTTTGGATTGTTCTTGTTTTTCTAGATCTTTAAGGTGAAGTGTTAGGTTGTTTATTTTCCATCTTTCCATTCTTCTGTAGTAAGCATTTAATGCAATAAATTTCCCCCTTAAAACTGCTTTTGCAGTATCCCACAGGTTTTGGTATGATGTGTCATTATTTTCATTAGCTTCAAGAAATTTTTTGATTTCCTGCTTAATTTCTTCTTGGACCCATATGTCATTAAGTAGAACGTTGTTTAATTTACACATGTTTGTATAGTTCCCAAAGTTTAATTTATTATTGATTTCTAATTTTAATCCATTGTGATTGGAAAAAATACATGGAATAATTCCAATTTTTTTGAGTTTGTTGATACTCGCTTTGTGACCTAATGTGTGGTCTATCCTGGAGAATATTCCATGTGCTGATGAGAGGAATGAATATTCTGAGGTTGTTGGATGGAATGTTCTGTAGATATCTGCCGAGTCAAATTGGTCTAAAGTGTTGTTTAGATCTTGTGTTTCTCTGTTGATTTTTTGCCTAGATGATCTGTCCAATGATGAGAGTGGGGTAATCAGGTCACCCACTATTATGGTGTTAGTGTCTGTCTCTTTCTTTAGATCTAATTGTGTTTGCTGTGTAAATCTGGCTGCTCTGACATTGGGTGCATATATATTTATGATTGTTATGTCTTTTTGATGGATAGATCCTTTTATCATTATATAGCGTCCTTCATTATCTCTTTTTATGGTTTTTGCTTTAAAGTCTATTTTAGCTGATATAAGAATAGCTACTCCAGCTCATTTTTCATTTCTGTTTGCATGATATAGCTTTCCTTCCTTTCACTCTTAGTCTATGTGTGTCTTTACAGGTCAAGTGAGTCTCCTGAAGACAGCATATTGTTTGGTCCATCTTTTTAATCCAGTCAGTCAGTCTGTGTCTTTTGAATGGGGAATTTAATCTCTTTACATTCAGAGTTATTATTGAAAAGTGTTGATTTACTCCTAGCATTTTATTGATTTTCGTTTGGATGTCTTAAATACTTTTTGTTCCTTTCTTTTAAATTTTCTGTTTGTCTTCTGTATTTGTTGGTTTCTTGCGGTTATGGATAAACTATTTTCTTCTCTTTCGTTAGCTTTTTTTGTTTTGCTGGTAGGTATTGTTCTTTCTTGAGTATTCATGGCAGTGATGGTTGTTTTTGTGGTGTCAAATCCAGTACTTCCTTGAGAATTTCTTGTAGGGCTGGCTGTGTGGTAGTGAACTCCCACAGTTTTTGTTTGTCTGAGAAATATACTATTTGTCCTTTATTTTGGAATGATAGACTTGCTGGGTAAAGTATTCTTGGCTAGCAATTTTTGTCCTTTAGTGTTTTGAATAGATCATCCCATTTTTTCTGGCTTTTAGGGTTTCTGATGAAAAGTCTGATGTTATTCTGATTGGGGCTCCCTTATAGGTGACTTGCCATTTCCCTCTTGCAGCTTTTAAGATTCTCTCTTTGTCTTTGAGTTTTGCCAGGTTGATTATCCCATGTCTTGGGGAGTATCTTTTTGTGTTGAATGTGTTTGGGGATCTTTGGACTTCCTGAATCTGGAGATCTGTGACTTTCCCTATACCTGGGAAGTTTTCTGCTCTTATTTCATTGAATATGTTTTCAAAGCCAGTTTCTTTTTCCTCCCCTCTGGAATACCCATGATTCATATATTTGAGTGCTTAAGGTTGTCTGTAGTCTCTCAGATTTTCTTCAATTTTTTTGATTCTTTTTCTCTTTTCTGGTCTGCCTGTATTAATTCAAACAGCCTGCCTTCAAGGTCAGAAATTCTCTCTTCTGCTTGTTCAAGTCTGCTGGTTAAACTCTCTGTTGTGTTTTTTATTTTGTTGAATGAATCCTTCAAGCTCTACAAGCTCAGCTACATACTTTTTCAAAGTATTAATTTCTTTCTACATTTCTTCTTTCAGATCCATTATATATTTTTTCATTTCATTGTGTTGTCTAGCTGAGGTTATTTTGTATCTCATTTCGTTTCCTTAGAATTGTTACTCTAAATTCCTTGGTCTGTCATTTCAAAGACTTCCTGTTCTATAGGATCTAGTGCTTGAGGGTTATTATTTTCCTTTGGTGGCAATGTACTTTCTTGATTTTTCATATTTCTGGTATCTTTCCTTTGGTGTTTTGTCATTGTGGCCAGGGGTATCACCGTCCACTCATTTCATCCTGATGTCTGGCTTGGATCCTAAAGGGACTGCTGCTTCTGGTCAGCAGGAAACTAGCCTGGGCTGGGGTTCCCACTTTGCCTGCCTGTTCTGGGACACCTGGCTCAGGGTGTGGGGGCCCCGATCCTCTTAATTCTCTCTACGCAGTGGTGAGCAACATGAACTGGGGTCCTGTGGTGCATGGTTCCTGCCTGTTCCAGTGCAGATCTCTGGTCTTCTGTCATTCCTCCTTAATAGTTGCAAATTGCCATTCTGTGGGAAAGAGTGACACCAGGAATGGACTATTCTGCCATCTTGACTGGAACTGTTAAGTGCATTTCATATTTGTGTTGATGTATGCTTCTGCATAAACACTTCTCATTTTCTATTTTTCTTAGGTGCATATGCTGGAACTTATAGTATGGATGTGTTTATAAAAATTCTTTGACTTCATCAGACCCAAGGTTTGGATTCAAGTATATAAGGATGACTTTTAGAAGTAATTAACCAATGGGTACACGGCTGCTTTTGGTTCTTTTATCCCTACAGGAGAGACTGAGTGACTAAAGTAAAAGAGGATGCTGCCTGAGCACATTTAACTTTTTTATTGTTGTTTTTCTGTTATAAATAGAAAAGGACAATAGAACCAGAAGGAATTAATCTAAGGAAACACTCACCATGTATATGAGCATTTTCATGAGAACGGAGAAACGTTTATGAGAATGGCCAAATGAGGGCCCGTCCAAAAGGAAAAGACCTGAGAAAAGTAATCTTTAAACCTAGAGTGCCAAGGAAAAGAGGGCATGAAACTGGAAGTTCAGGCCCCTGAAGAAATAAATTTTGTGAGATAAGTAGGTGTGTGAAGAAGCTAAAAGTAATTTTATTTCTTTTGTTACACATTTGATTTGTGTTAAGAACAATCAGTACTCTCACATAATTAAAGCGGTTCTGACATTTTGGTGTGTTCATTGTTGAGCTATGCACAGAATGTTCCTACTGTCTTTGTTAATGTATTTTGAATAAAGATGGGTTTTATATTCATTCTGACCTTGTGATACCACCTTGAGCTGCACAGTACCGTATAAAAAGATAAAAGAACTTTACAATGATCCATCTTGGCTATTAATGAAAAAAATTGGTTATCGCCAAGAGGCAAATGCATTTTGCACTACTCTAAATTGAGTGACAGTTTAGCCTGTTAAAATTATTTTTGTAGGGGCGATGTGGTCTTGGGAAAAATCTGTTATCTTGTAATTTCTGTAGATATGAGCATATTACTCATGATTTAAAATGTTTTGGGGAAAAAACTACTGACATTTGTTGATATTAATCAAATTCTCTCTTTTTTGCAGCAAGAAGGAGAAACAGATATGTGATTTTAAGAAAAAGAACATGTATTTTGTTTTTTTTAAAGTAAGAAATATTTGTCTCTGAAATGTATTGCACTTTTTTCTTCTAAGAATACTTTCTATACCATGCATGTTTTGTTTGGAATTAAAGTAACAGTTAATTATTTTTCTATTCATAGTACAACAATTTGGCAAATTTGCATAAGCCTCCAGAATATGGTCAAGAAATTTTTAAGACCTTTGAGCGGCTAACCTTGATGTCATAAAAAGTCCATACATAAAGTTCAGGTACTTCTTCATCAGAGACCATCACATGCCATCAGTCAGGGTTTATTAAATCTAATTTATCAATAGTTGTTATAACTACTGTGAGAGTAGAGGAAGTTAGTTAGACAAAGCAAAGAGACTTCAAAATTTTTCAGAAACACAAAGGTACACCCTGACCCTAGAAAGTCCAATCTTCAATTACTTAACAGTCACTGACTGGGCACTGTCAGAAGCATGGGGTTTAGAGCAGGAAACAAGGAAGGCAAGGTTACTGCCTTTGCTGAATTTTATTCTCAGAAGACAGACAGTAAACAAGTAAACAAATAAGCATGTAAATTCAGTAGCAATAAGTGCTATAAAGAATAAATCAGGGACAAGGGTTATGCAGTCACCAGTGGACATTATTTTGTATAAAGTCATTAAGAAATGCTTTCCTCATAAGCAGTGTTTGAGCAGGGACCATACCATATGATTATCTTGAGGGATATTTTTGCAGAAAGACAAAGCAACCAGTGCAAAGTCATCAGTGACATCCCTCCCATGACAACTGGGGATCAGGAGTTATCAAGGTTTCCACAGTGGAATCCCAAAAGTTCTGAGATATCCCCCCTTGCCATGGTTACAACCAACAGAGGTGAAAAGCATTTAGGACAATGGGCCCTAAGAAAATCTTGTAAATCATTTAGTAATTTTTATTTCTGAAGACTCTAAGTCATCGAGAAAAAAATTAAAATAGGTTGAGTATGTACTGTTTGAAAAGGTAGGAAACTTCACAATCCATTTTATTAAGATTTCATCCTGTAAAGAATGGTCAATTTCCTGAGAAATCTCAGTTTCCTGGGATTTCTGACATCTGTGATCATACAGCTGTTTGTGCTCCCTGAACATATTGGTGACAAGAGTGGGAAAGGCAGAGGAGTCTGTTGAATGTAAACTAGAAAAAATCTTTTTTTAAATTTAACTGGAGACCATATTTTATTCTTATTTCCTTAGTTTTTACCTAATGCCCATCCTCTATACCAGGATTCTATCCAGGATACCACATCACATTTATTTGTCGTGTCTCCTTAGGATCCACTTGGCTGTGACGAACTCTGACTTTTGTTGTTTCTCATGACCTTTATAGTTCTCAGAAGTCAGGTGTTTTGTAGGACACCCTCTATTGGAATTTGCCTGAAGTTTTTCTTATGATCACACTGGAGGTATGAGATTTGGGGAGGAAAGCCACAGAGATAAAGTGCCATTCTTATCATGCCATATCAGAGGTACAGACCAGCAACCGGACTTATCACTGTTGACGTTAATCTTGCTCACCTTGCCGAGGTAGTGGTTGTCATATTTTTCCACTGCAAAATTATTGTTTTACCCTATCCACAGTTTACTCTTTGGAATAAAGTCACGATGTGCAGCCCACACTCAAGGAGCAGTGAGTCATGTTCCACCTTCTTAAGGGTGGGGCAACCGTATAGATTACTTGGAGTTCTTCTACAAGGAGTGTTTGTCTATTCTTCCTCTTATTTACTTAATCATTTATTTAGAATAGTGTACATTTATATTTATTCTATTTTTTGAGTTAGAACCCCATTTTATTTATATTGTATCTCAAATCTTTCCAGCTTTGGCCACTGGAAACTCTTTTGGAAGTCTCCTGTGTCCCTTTGATATAGCTCGATCAATGTGAAAAAACTGTTTTTGAGCACTTCTTTACTTCTTGGTAGAACAGAATGCTTCAGGCTCATCTTACTTACTTTCTGTCCCAGTCCCAGAAGCAGCTGTTTCTCCCAAGAGCCCTGGTTCCTTTTATTTGTGAATAGTATTAGAAACCAAGACCTGAACAATAGGTGTGCTCCTTGCTGCTAAGTTATTCTTGGTACAAGGCTATGTCAGCTGAAAGAACAAGGAAATATATGTGCGTATATTAGCACGTGTACAAATATCTGTAATTATTCTAGATGTAGTCATCTGTATCTATATCAAGCTAAATGTGTTCATACTGATGTCTCCAGTTCTATTCCATTACCAAATAGATCGTTTTAGCTGCCTCTCTTTGCTTGTCTGTAACTTTCTGCTCTAAGAGTGATGAACCTGGCTCTCAGCATTTGCTACCCATTTACTAAATGTCTCAGTTTAGTAGACATCTGTCGTGTTTTCAGATTTTTTTTAATGCATACCCCATTGAGATGCAACTTTATCAGCTCGAGTAGAGTGATTTATATATAGTTTCTTTTGCCTTTGGTCTTACACATTCCACTCATTTCTAAAGTCACTTAGGTCAGGACCTTTTCCCGTCACTTCTTTCAGTCCAGTCATTTCATATGTTTATAATACAGGCACATTATTTTGTCACAGTCTGCATTCTATTCCTGAATTCCCCAATCTCCTGAATAACGTTTTTAAATTTACCTACATCTAGGTTTACTCCTTGTGCTTTAAAGTCCTGTGGGTTTTGACAAATGCATAATAATTCATGTAGAATGATTTCACTGCCCTAAAATATCTCTCGTGCTTTACCTGGTATTCAATTTTCTCCCTACTTGCTGAATGCTGGACAACCACTGATCTTTTTATTGCATTTCTAATTTTGTCTTTTTCAGAATGTCATATAGAATCATGTGTAGCCTTTTCAGGATGGCTTCTTTCACTTAGCCGTATACACTTCAGATGCATTCGTATTTTTAATTGGCTCGATGGTGCATTTTAAAATCATGAAATACTATTCCATTGTCAAGATATGCTAGTTTGTTTATCCTTTTACCTATTCATGGACTTCTTGGTTGTTTCCAGGTTTTGGTGATTATGAATAAAGCTGCTCTGAAAATTCATGTTCAGGTTTTTGTGTGGAGATATGTTTTCCGATATTTAGCATTGCAATTGCCAGATTGTATGGTAAAATGATGTTCATTTTTATAAGAAACTGCTTGTCTTCCAAAGTGGCTGTAACATTTTGCATTTCCAACAGCAATGAATGAGCATTCCTGTTGCTCCACATTCTTACCAGCAATTGGTATAGTCACGTTTTTTAGATTTTAGTCATTCTAATAAGTGTGTAGTGGTATCTCATTGTTCAAGTTTCTAATGACAATGTTGAACATCTTTTCATATGCTTATTTGCCATCTGTGTATCCTCTTTGGTAAAGAGTCTGTTTAAATTTTTTACCCATTTTTTTACACTGGCCTGGATATTTACTTACTGTTGAGCAGTAAGAGATTTTTATGTATTTTGTATACAAGGATTTTAAAAAAATTTTCTCCCAGTGTGTGTTGTCTTATCATTTTCTTTACTTTGACTTTTGTAGTGAAGACTTTTTTAATTTTAATAAACCCAACTTATCCATTTTCTCTTTCATGGGTTATGCTTTTAGTGTTGTATTTGAAAACTCATTACCAAAACCAGGGTTACATAGATTCTCTTCTTATGCTTTTTTCTAGAAGTATTAAAGTATTACATTTTACTTTAAGTATGTAATTTATTTTGAGTTCATTTTTGTGTAAGGTGTAAGACCTGGGTCCAGGTTCAATTTTTGCACCTGGACATCCTATTGTCCCAGCGCCATTTGTTGGAAAAACTGTCCTTTCTTCATTGAATTGTCTTTGTGACTTTGTCAAAAATCAGTTGACTATATTTATGTAAGTCTATTACTGGGCTCTCTGTTCTGCTCTTTGTACTGCATGTCTATTCTTACACCAATAATATACTACCTTGTTCATTGTAGCTTTATAGTAAATTTTAAAATCAGGTGGTATGTGCTTGCTTCGGCAGCACATATACTAAAATTGGAACGATACAGAGAGGATTAGCATGGCCCCTGCACAAGGATGACACACAAATTTGTGAAGTGTTCCATATTTTTAAATACCACATGTTCTCACTTATTGGTGGGAGCTAAAAATTAATATATAAATTCACACACACACACACACACAAATGGGGGGGGGAAGAAGATATAACAACTACAATTACTTGAAGTTGATACGACAAGCAAACAGAAAGGACATTGTTGGGGGGGGAGGGAGGAGAGGGAGGAGGGAGGGAAGTTTTGGTAAGGGGCAACAATAATCAACCACAATGTGTATCGACAAAATAAAATTTAAAAAAAAAATCAGGTGGTATGAGACTACCGACTTTGTTCTTAGTACTGTCAGCAACTTTAGATATTTTGCCTTTCCATATACACTTTAGAATCAGTTTGTTGCTACATGAAAAACAGCATGCTGAGATTTTCATTGGGGTAGCATTGCAGTTATAGATCATGTTAAAAATTTACTTTTTAACAATATTGAGGCTTCCTATCTATGAAAATAGAATGTCTCCATTTACTTAGATCTATAATTTCTTTTCATGTTTTGTAGTTTTCTGAATCCAGACAGATCCTGTAATTTTTTTTAGATTTATACCCAAGTATTCCTTTTTTTCTTTTATTGGTGCTAAAGTAAATGGTATTTTTTAAAATTCCAAATTTAATGGGTTAACTGCTTGTATATAGGAGAGCAATTGACTTTTATCTATTAACCTTCAGTCTTGCCACCTTGCTATACCAGCATATTAGTTCAAGAATTTTTTTTGTAGATTCAGTGCAGTTTTCCACATAGAAAATAATGTTATTTGTTTATAAATCAATTAAATTACTTTCTTTCCATTAAATGTACTTTTTCCTCTTTTCTTTTCTCATCATGCTAGCTAAGACTCCCATTGTGGTGTTCAATAAGAGTGGTGAGAGAAGACATTGTGGCCATGTCCCCAATCTTAGGGGGATGTGCCCAGTCTCTCATCAGTGAGCATAAAGCTAGCAGGACGCTTTTTGTAAATGTTCTTTATGAAGTTTAAGAAGTTCTACTCTACTTTTAGTTTGCTAAGAGTATTTACCATGAATGGGTGTTAGATTTTGCCAAATGATTTTCTGTATCAATTGATATGAGCATATTTTTCTTATTTAGCCTGTTGATATGGTGATTACATTGATTTTTGAATGCTGAAATAGCTTTGCACAGCTGGAATGTGTGTGCAATTGTCAATGTGTGCAATTTTTTTTAAACATTGTTGGATTTCCTTTGTTAACATTTTGTTGAGGATTTTTGCATCTATATTAATGAGAGATGTTGGTCTGTAGTTTTCTTTTCCTGTAATGTCTCTACCTGATTTTGGTATTAGGGTAAAGCTGCCTCCGTATTTGGAGTTAGGAATTTTTCTCTTTGCTTCTATTTCCTGAAAGTAATTGTGAAAGATTGGTATTATCTCTTCCTTAAGTGCTTGTGGCAGTTCATACATAATATGATCTCAGTCTGGTGCTTTCTGTTGTTGGAAGGTTTTTAATTATTAATTCAATTTTTAAAATAGATACTGGCTACTCAGTCTATTTCTCCTTGTGTGAGTTCTGGAAGTTTGTGTCTTACCAGGAAATGGCCCATTTTATCTAAATTATCAAATATGTAGGCATAGAGTTGTTTGTAATATTCTTTTACTATAATTTTAATGTCCATGTGATGAGTAGTGATGGTCCCTCTTTTGTTTCTGATTTTATTTATTTGATTGTTTGTGTCTTACCTCTTTTTTCTGCATTCCCCTGACTAAAGCTTTATAAATTGTATTGATCTTTTCAAAGAACCATCTTCTGGCTTAATTTTTTATAGTGTTTCCTGTTATCAGTGCCATAAGTTTCTCCTCTGATTTTTATTGTTTCCTTTGTTCTGCTTCTTTTAGGCTTAATTTACTCTACTTTCTATACTTTTCTATGGTGGAATCAGGTTATTGATTTAAGATCTTTCTCTTTTTCTAATACATGCATATAATACTATAAATTTTACTTAAGGCACTGCTTTTGCTGCATCCTACACATTTTTATGTTGCATTTTCATTTAGTTTAAAATATTTTTTAATATCTCTTGAGATTTCTTTTTTGACCTATGGGTTACTTATAAGTGTGTTGCTTAATTTTCAAATATTTGGGCATCTTCCAGCTATCTTTCTGTTGTTGACTTCAGGCTTAATTTCATTGTAGTTTGAGAACATGCTTTGTATAATTTCTATTCTCTTAAAAATTTTTTAATTTTTTTAATGTTTTTAGATAATTTATTATACATACACATGAGGTACAACATTGATTTTCAATAATTGCGTACAACGTGTGATGGTTAGATCAGGATATTTAGCTTACAGTGTGCAATCATTCTTTGTGTCCATTCACTAGATCCTCATTAGTCCCCTCCCTCCCCTGCTCCCCTTCCCTTTTCCACCTCTAATTTTCTAAAAGTTCAACATATTAATGTGATTGTTGTTTCTTTCTTTCTTTCTCATCTTTCCTTATTGCTCATTTGTTTATTTATGTATTCTACTCTTTCAAATTTGTTGAGGTGTGATTTAAGGCCCAGAATGTGTTCTGTATTGGTGACTGTTCTACATAAGCATGAGAAGAAAGTGTTTTGTGCTGATTTTGAATGGAGTATTTTATAAATGGCAATTATATCAGCTAGGATTTATAGTGATGTTCAAATCATCTATATCCTTACAGATTTTTTGCCTGCGTGACTTACTAATTACTGACAGAGGAATGTAGAAATATCCAACTATAAAAAGTAAATGTGTTTGTTTTTCCCTTTAGCTCTATTTGTTTTTCCCTCATCTATTTTGACACTGTTGGTTAGGTGCACACACATTTAGTAATGTTATGTCTTCTTAGAGAATTGACCCCTTTACCATTATGCAATGCCCCTCTTTATGTCTGATTATTTTTCTTCTTCTGAAGTTTTTATCTGAAATATGTTAGCATTAATATCGATCTTGTTTTTAACTGTTTTCTCTTTTTTCCATGTTTGCTTTGGCTTCCCACCCCAATTTTTTTTTTTTGTCCTTTCTGGTTTTAATGAAGTATTCTATATAATTCCATTTATCTCCTCTCTCAGCATATCATCCATACTTCTTTTAAAAAAAAATTAAATGCTGCCCTAGCATTTACAATATACATTTTTAATTTAAACCACCTTAAAATAACATACTGATTTATGTGTATTACAGGAAGCTTATACTGGAATATTTCTGACTCATTCTGTTTCTTATGACATTGATGTCATTCATTCACTTACCCATATGCTATAATCATCCAATACATTGTTATTATTACTTAAAGTTATGTTTTAAATCAATTAGGAATAAGAAAAATAAAGGATTCTATTTTACCTTTATTCCTTCTTTGACACTTCCTTTTTTAAAATGTAGATCCAAGTTTCTAATATGTCATTTTCCTTATCTTGAAGAACTTCTTTTAACATTTTTTAGGGCAGGCCTATGGACAGTGAATTCCTTAAGTTTTGTTTAATCTGCGGAAATCTTTATTTCTCCCTCACTTTTGAAGGGTATTTTTGCTATGTATAAAATTCCAGGTTGGTGGGTATTTTCTTTTCAGTTCTTTAAATATTTCACTTCACTCTCTTCCTGCTTGTATTGTTTCTGATGAGAAGTCTTCTGTAATTCTTATCCTTTTCTTTCTTTTATATATGCCTAAGTGCAAATTTTTTCTGGTATTTATCCTGCTTGATGTTCTGTGAGGTTCCTGGGTTTATAGTTTGGTGTCTTTCATTAATTTTAGAAAATTATCAGTCATTATTACTTCAAATATTTCTTCTGTTCCATTCTCTCTTTCTTCAGCTGCTGCTATTCCAATTACACATATGTTATACCTTTTGATATGGTCCCACAACAATTGCACATTCTGTTATAGTTTTCTCTTATTCATTCTTTTTTCTCTTTGCATTTAAGTTTGGGAAATTGCTATTGACCTATTCTCATGTTCCCTGATTCTTTCCTCAGCTATATTTGGTCTACTGATAGGCTCACTGCAGGCATTCTTGATTTTTCTTATAATATTTTTGATTCTGTCTCTGTTTATACTACCCATATGTTTTTGCATATTGCCTACTTTTTCCATTAGAACCCTTAACATATTAATTATAGTTACTTTATATTCCCTTTCTGATAATTCCAGCCTTTGTGTCATATCTGAATCTAGTATTTTGTCTCTACATAGTGTTTGTCTTTTTTTTTTTTTCATGCCTTTTGAAATGTCTAATAATTTGTTGAGAGTTGAAAGCGTATGGTAATAGGAACTTAGGTGAATAGGACTTTAGTGTGATGATTTATGTTAATCTGCTTAAGAGCAGGGAAGTGTTTAATGTTTGCTATAGCAACATGCACCAGAGGTTTCAAAATCCTCTAGTGTCCGTGTTTTTGCCTATTCTTGACTTTGAGCTTCCCCAAATACTCTTCTTCACAGAAAATCTGTGTCTTGAAGCTTTCTCCACATTGTTATTATACTAGGTTTTTGCTGGTGCAGTGGCAAGGTTGGGTGAGATACAATATTCTGCAATCCTACCATTAAATCCTACAAAAGTGTAGGCCTGTGTCTGTGGTCTGTGAATTTCACAGTGATTTCACAAGTGTGTAGCTTTCCTTTTCTGCTTTTTTCTTTCAGTAGCTGTAGAATTCACCGTTTATTTCCTTAACCACAAACTTTTTGTGACTATATTTATGCCCCTCTCCCCAGGTAAAACAGAAAGAACGGAGGAGGCTAAAGTGGTGGGGGTGGGGGAGTCTCCCTATCCCCGAGTGGGAGAAGGCTGTAGTTAAGTCCACTGGAAAGTAGGCTTTTGTTATGGAGAAGGATCTGGGTGTACTTTGTACGCTTACATTTTCTCTCTCTCTGCCAGATAGAGCCCATGAAAGTGTGTGTCCGCCCACAAGACAGCAGCCCCAGGAGTTTCTCACTCTTATGCTAGTCCACACTCAACCTCTAGCAATTTATCAAAATTACTATTTAAGAGTTTCTGCCAGTTTATGGCTCCAGCAACTTCTCCTCAATGTAAGCATACCTCAGCTGTAAAGGTGTCACTCCAGATTTTAAGGTGGTATTTTGCTCTGCAACATCAGTTTTCCTTTGGGTCCAAAAAAGATCAGTGATTTCTATTTTGTGCAGTTTTTTCTTGTTGTGAGGATGTGAGTGGTGACTTCCAAGCTCTTGACATGGCAGAGCTGAAAACTGAAGTCCTCCAAACTAGTAAATTTTAAGCAGAAATTAAAATTCAAATGGGTGGGCAATTCTTCAATATGGATAATACACATGTGAAAAAATTAGAAATTGGTTTGCTTCTAAAATATATTTGTCTCACATCATCCTATTTTATGTTCTTTGTAACAACTATTACAATTGTATTTTCTAGTTGGTTCTGTTATTTTGTTCATTGCTTTATTTCATCAGGATTTATGTATATAAGAAGAGAAACCATATCTGTCTTTTTATCCCTTAATTCTTAGTGCCTGGATCAGGAGCTCAATATACTATATAGTAGTTAAACTATAAATGTTGTCATCATTTTATGATGATATATTTTAATTACCAATGTGACTGCTATTCTAAATATGAAATAAAATTAACATTTATAGAATATTTTTTATCAATCTTGTTCTCCAAAATTAAATAAAGGAATTTTTTTAGCTCTGAATATACTCTTATATATCATATTTTAAAAAGAAGACTGACTCAGCAAATATTCCCATGCAACCTGAAATAAATTTGATATTTAAATATTGTGCTGTCTTCCTCCAGTATTCCTTTATGTAAGCTCCTTGATGCCAGAATTTATCTGTTTTATTCCAGTGTTTATCCACATCCGTGTAAAATGATAATTACTCAATAGATATTGGTTAAATTAATCATTCTGAAAATGAAAAAGTGATTACATGAGTCAAGTGTAGAAATAGTTTGACATATTCAGTGATTTTTTTTTTTTACTTGAATACACATATTTTCACATCATGTGGAAGCACCACTGCCAGCAACTTACAAAATTGCCTATTTCCAAGTGCAGCAAATGCTATTCCATAAGGGGTTTAAGGGCCAGTATAGGTTTGAGATAAGCACACCCAAAGAAATCCATTTAACCATGCAATATAAGACTATGGGCTTTAAAGGAACTTTCCTTTTTATATCTTTTTTTGTGTGTGTCCATAAAGGGACAACTTATATAATGTGGTATGAAAAATATTTAAGCCATGTCTACTAAATTTATCAAACCAAGAAAATATTTCAAAACATAACCTGATTAGTATGGAGGTCATTGAAAGAAATATTTACCTGGATCAGCTTTCTAGTAAATCTCATATTCGTTTGGTATGTCCAGATAACACTTGTGTGTTTTAGGTGGTAGATGAAATGATCTTATCTGGAACAAACCTTGGGTCTTCCTGTTCAATGTAATTGACAATACATTCTTTAATACCAAAATCATGAAGGAAAACATATATTTTGATTAAAGGGAATAAAGACAATTTTATGCATTCAAATTGCTGACTGATCTTCATGGAAAAAATACACAATAAGATCAGCAGATACTATAGGAACTCACCTAATCTGTTTATTTTTTATTCATCTGCCAGAATACATGCTTTAGTGTTAAGCTTTGAAGTAACTGAAAACTGTACCCAACACTTATAAATTACATTGTATGAATCTATATATATACTACTCTATCCAAATTGCAGGCATTTGATATACTTAGCTTTTTTTACACAGCTCATGTTGCATTAAACCTGAACAGAATCACTTAATATTATTTATAGAAGTACCACAAATTGGTTTCAAAAGATTAGAAAGTTCAACTTTCCTGTTTTTTTACACTCATAGGAAAAGATACTTAGACTCACTGACATAGAAATCAGTGACCTATTGAAATAGAAAATATACAACATGAATGAGTTTTCCCAGTAAACACATATTGACAAGACACTCTGTATGATGAAAAGGATTTTGCTTCTCTCTAGCATATTTGCTTGAGAGTGGCATGTGATGTTGACATACCATATGTCCCTGGGTTCTAACAATTTTTTAAATCACTTAGCGCATTCATCCATGAGGTGAAAACCATCATCTCACTTAAGCTCATTATACAAATTATAAGCCTTTGTTCTTTTTATGTTTTGTTGGTAGGCATTAGCATGGACAATGTGAACCTATTGGAGCTGGAAGTAATGGAGTGAGATTGCTCACACCATTACTTTAAATTGAAATGCAGGCAGTTCATCCACATAGAAGTCATGAGACTCTTACACCTGAAAGGTTAAAATACTGGATATCAAACTTCAAACAACAACAAGAAAAACTCAGTACATTTTAAAGCAGCTTTTTTTTCTTCTCAGAAGCTCTACCTATGTAATAATTTTTGAAAATTTCTTATATTTGCTTCTAGTTGGTTCAGTCCCTAATTACAGCCTGTCTGCAAAACCAGCATTTTGAAACAGAAAGCAAATCCTCATGGAGCAGAAGTTGTATTCTTTTTATTTTCCTTTGTTACTAGAAATTAATTTTAGACTCATTATTAAAGAGAAAAATAGGTATACATCATTGGTTAAGTACTAATGATCCTACATTGGGGGAAAAACTTGAACTAAACAATTTCCTATCATCAAACTAATTTTGTTTAAAGAAAGCTCATGGTCCTACATAGGTGAATATTTTAAAAAATTATTTCTTAATAATACCAACTTTTTTCGCCCTGTTTTATTATAAGAGGATATTAGAAGAAAATATGGCATTTTATAACACAAGCTATTTTAAAACAGATGGGCTATGTCAATCTTCAAGACAGTTTCTGCACTTGTTCCTATAGAAATCACAACTGTTCTGGGAACTATGGAGATATCATACTAGCAAAATATAAAAGATCTTGGGCCATTTTTTATTCCCTGAGATTATAATGTAATAATTGTGCTTCATAAGCTCTCTTCTACTTATCAAATATGCAGAATTGATAGTCAGCTCTTGAATCATTTTGAGGGTGTGCTTTTGAAATTGCTGCCTACTGACAGAATCATAGAAGTATGCTCCAACACTTTAGTTTTACATATGGGGAAACTGAGGCTCTGCTGATGGCTTTGCTTCCTGTTTCCCTGAGAAACTGAAAGAATTAAGGAGGAAGATGTTCATAAATTTCTCCACCTCACTTTCCTACCTACAGCATTGCACCTCCAGAGTTAGTCTTCGTGCACATCACCAGAGGTGAACCATCTATACTACCATCATCTTCTCTTGCCTACTGAAGGGAAGTGCTGCAGCCATTCTTACCTTCCCTTTTGGCATCATTAATCTTTGCTCTCTACTGGGTCATTCCCACCAGCATACAAACATGCTACTATTTCTCCCACCTTAAAAAAGGAAGTTAAAAAAGGCTCAATGTACTCTCTTTACTTGTCTTTCAGACCTCCCTGGACTATTAGTCCCTCCTTTGTCCCCCTGCCACACTCATCGCTTTATTACCATCATTCTTTTGATGGATCATTGTCTGGCTCCCTGACTTATGTCAGAGATCTGCAAGGTTTGGGATCCACACGCAGGATGTCAGAGACATACAAGGATTGGGATCCACATACATTGCATACATTTTCACAGTTTTCACAGGTGGATGCCCTTCAGCCTGTGTTAAGAGTTCAGACTTTAAATACCCATGATAACTTATCCTGACTCAAAAGGTTTAATTAGGTCTTTGTCTATTTCCTCTTCCTAAGCAAGACCATTTTTCTTTTCTACATAGGAACCAATTGTCAACCACTCAGTGTTCAGTTTAAATATCATAGACTCATTAAATGTTCTCTAAATCTTACCTTCCTCACCAAACTGCTTTAGGTAAACAGCCATATATTATTCAAGAGGAGATCTGTTAATTTCTAAATTCCTAATCTTAGGGTTTTACACACCAGAGACTTGGCTTGTTTGTTTTCCCTTCTTATGTAGAGGTCACTGGAGGGCAGTTCTGGTGACTTTGTTGATTAGAGTACTTCTATCTCAGTATGCTGAAATCTCAACTTGAGGCTTACAGTTTGCCGTAATAGAGAAAGTGAAAGGTGAAAAATAAATCTCCGGCTCAAAAATGCTCCTGCCTGAACCTGCAACATGTCACTTCTGCGTTCCCTCCATTGGCCAGAACTTGTCATATAGCCCTAACTAACTCGAAGGGGTCTGGGAAATGTATGGAGTAGTCAATGATGCTTCCACAAATCACAATTAGGAAATGAAATAGTAACCAGTTAATCTCTTTCCTAGATCTTACCTCATTATATGTTAGTTATGTGTTTGCATGTCTGTTTCTCTGTTAGAATGCTAATAAAACAAGAGTCATAGCCAATAGTCTAATGGACCATGCTGTTTAAAACTGGAAAACATGCTACGTGACAATTTGGGGCTTAAAAGTTTTGTGACTTTCAGTATACTTACTTTGTCATAAATCAGATTCCATTATAATTTTTTAGCCATACATCCAGGACTCAGTATAAAAATTGGTACAAATCTCACATTTTCATCCTAACTTGTATTTACATCCACAGCTATTCAGTTGTGTGGCTAATTTAAGCTTTAATCTTCTGAGTTGGGAGCTGGTTTTATCACTGTTTTTTATCTATTCAGAAATAGTTCATATGAGCAAAAACTAATGTCTAAATAGAATTTACTCAAGAACATGAAAGTATGTTATGCAAATATAGAACTAGAATAGAGTAATTGCTAGCTTTTTAATAGGCTCCAATAAATGAACATATTTATGAAATAAATCCAGTCTGAGACATTTTACAAATATGTTTGATATTCTTTCCTTTGAATCCACACATGTAAAAAACAGCTCTTTTATAAACACATAATTGTTTACTTTGGACGAGATAGTATGTCAGTTTGACAGCAGGTGAAATAGAAATCCTAACCCCAATGAGGTGGGGCCTTTAGGAGGTAGTTGGGTCATAAGTGCAAAGCCCACATGGGATGAGTGCCCTTAAAAAAGTGACCCCAGAGAGCTCTTTCTCTCTGTCATGTGAGGATACAAGAAGTCAGTAGTCTGCAGCCCAGAAGAGAGCTCTCACCAGAACCCAATCATGTTGGCATTCTGATCTCAGACTTCCAGCCTCCAAAACTGTGAGAAATGAATTTCTATTTAATAGACATCTAGTCTATGGTACTTTGTTGTAAAAGCTTGAACTGACTGAGACACAAGGAAAAGAGTTAAATAAACTGTGTAGTATCACAAAATAAATTCTGCATGGCATTCATAAAGTTAGTACTGTCTGTTTAAATGCTAGGTTGATCTTAACTTATTTTCAATGAACATTAATTTCATGCTCAGAGTTCTGCAAGTCAGCTGTGGTACAGCTGATTTAGGCTTGCTATGTCTGGACCAGTCTGGATTCCAAACTTTCTATCAGGATCAGGTATGCCCCATGTGCCTTCACTCTTAGACCTGGCCGAAGGGGAGTGATTATTGAGGTGTGATCTTCTCATGACAAATAACAACCATGAAAGAAGCCAAGACAAATCACACAAGCACGTATAAAGACTCTGTTCACATCCCATTCACCCACTAACATTCCATTGGCCAAAGCACATCTCATGGCCAAGCTCAACATCGATGGGATATACCCCAGCAAAACTAGTGGGAAGCACTGCCAAGTCACATGGGGAGTTGACAGGTGCAAATTCTACAAAGGATGTGTGAGTAAAGATTCAGGAGCAAGAGTCCAATCTATCACAAAATTTCAAAGGAGAGTTGACATGCTTGAGTTGGGTCATGATGAATAGAATTTACTAATAAAATTCCAGACTGAACCCAAATCCGACATCCTGCTCTGTTACTTTTTCTGTAATTTTGTTACTCAGTTCAAAAATGTGTAATTGTGTTATTCTTTCTAAACAACCACATTCCAGAACTACCTGAAACTTGTTAATCTTAAATTCCATTGTCAAATTCACTTACCTAACTTCCAGCATTGGTCAAGCTCTAAATTGACTCCTTCTGTCATCCAAACTTCTTTTAATCACAGCCTACAAAACCTTTCATTACCTTTAAGATTACTGTATCTTATTCCTCGTCTGCAGTTTTCCTACTTTCTCTCCCATTATTTGCAAATGTTTGGAAGAAATATTACCCCCAGTATCTGTTCTGCTTCTTTCTTAGAGAGCTGTGATAATTTGTTTTCATAATACTTTTGTCACTCTTTCATTATTTGTCACCTCAATAAATACGTTGTCTTTTTGCTTTTCATGTTTTAATTATATTTATTTATTTTGTTTATGCATAACCCAAATATCTCTTCACCCTTCAATATAAATCATCTTGACTCTTTAAGTACCCTCTGAGTTGACTTACAGCTAAAATTTTTGTTTCAGTATAGTCAGCTTTTTTTTTTCTTCCATGTACTAACTTGGAAATAACGCTGAATCTAAGGAGTAAGAACAATAAAATGAGATTGTTTCCCTTTTTATATATTCTTTGGGTTCTCTCCTCTTGTTAAGAGTTAATTCCAACCACTGGATTATATAAAGGCAAATAAGAACCATTTCTGGTTCCACACCCCGTGCCTACTTTTCTCTAAGGAAACTGATCTGTATAGGAAGAAAGCAATGAAAGGAATGGATCTCTTGGAAGTAAGGAGTTAACAAGAATTGTAACAAAAAGGAGTGTTAAAAAGAGATGAGAAACTGTGGACTTGAGATCAGCAACCAGAAAAGATCATTGATATTCATGAATGTAAAAGAAACACTTGCATTGCCAAGGATTAAAAATTGTTGAGTTCAGACAAACTATTAATGCATATGTAATGTAGAAGCACAGAATTCTTGGTAAGAACTAGCCTTAGGCAATATTTCATTTTAAAACAGAGAATACTTTATATTATGATTCTACAAATGAATGTTGTCTAAATATTGTTGTTAATTGCAGAATATTTCACGATAATAAGGATCATCAAATGTTGAAAATGTACTGATTCATTTGACATTGAAAAAAAAGGAAGTACATGCATTTTCAGCATAAAAATTAAGGCTGTTCTGGGTTTGAACTATATTCACACCTTGGAAATCAGCAGAAATCAAGGCCCATCAGCTCAAAGAGGGTAGGAGAAGAGTTTTCCTGAATATTTTACAACACACCTAGAAGGAAAACAGAATTTTAATTCTCTTTTATTCACCAGTGTATCCTCAGTGCTTTACACAAGATTTGCACTTAAAAGATGCTCAATAAATATATGTTGAACAAACAAATATTGAGATGCCATGAGATATAAGTTTCTCTGTTAAACACTGGAGTGGATAAAGAGTAGAAAGAATGCAAATTTTTATTCATTCAACTAATAATTATTAAGCACTTATTATGCACTTGGGACTGTTTTAAATGCTGGGATACAGTATTACGAACCAGACAGACAAAGTCCCTGACTCCATGGAACTTATATTCTACTTGGGTGAGATAGATAGATGAGTACAAACAACCAAAAAAAAAAAAAAAAAAAAGCAAAAGAAAACATGCTGATATCAGCTAGTCTGTGGCTGGAGCTATAAAGCAAATAAAGAGAATAAAGTGAGGGTGAGAAGGACAGGAACACAGGAATTCCTAATATGCATGGGCTGATCATGGAACACCTTTGTGAAAAAGTGACACTTGAGGTGAGACCTCTGTAATTAGGAGATAGCTATGTCAGGAGCCATGGGTAATAGTGGTTCAGACAGAAGGAGGTAGACCAAGTTCAGATTCACTGTGGCAGGTGAAAGCTCTGTGGATCTTAAGAACAAAGAAGAGTCTCATGTGGCTGTAGGGTACAGAACATGGTAAATGAGAGAAGGAGTCGGGGACCAGTATATTAGAGCCTTGTGCCAGAGACGAGGAGTTTGCATTTTAAGTACAGTGGGAGAGATTTTAAGAGTGAGGGGTGGTTTATATAATTTCATTGACAATTTCAAAATATCATTCTGACTGCCTTGTTGAGAAAAATTTGGAGGGGGAAATAGTTGAGACCTAAAAGCCATTAGGAATCAATTGTCAAGACCAGAACTCATGATGGTTTGGGCTGGGTGACAGTGGAAACAGAGTTTTGACACATTTTTAAGTCAGATTGACAGGTCTTGTAGAAGGGTTGGGTGTGGATGGGAGGGAAACTGAGTAATTGAGAATGATTCCAATGTTTGGGGGTTGCGGATCTGGGTAGATGAAAAGTCATTTTATAAGAAGGAGAGATTCCTTACTGAGAGAAAAGCAAGACATAAATGATTAAAGCAAGGTTGCAGTCTAAAGGCAAGTTAAGAAAGAGCTAAAGTATAAAACACTGAAGGAATAGAGAGGAAGGTGTTACTAACTCTCATTGAGTTAATCATTTCATGTGTGTGACTCTGTGTATTAGAATACCTCACTTGCAATTATTTAAATATCAAAGGCACTTAATTATTTCATTTTATATGAAATCTGGATGTGCATGTTTAGTCCAGCACTCAATAGTATCAGAAAGGCCAATTAGTACTTTCTTTTCACTTTTCTTTCATGGTTTTGAGATGGCCGGTGTAGCTCTAACATCCTATTCTCATGTGATAGAACCTCAGCTAAGAGAGAAGGAGATGGGAAGAAAAAAATTGCTCAGTTCTCATTGGCTTTTTCTTTTAATCAGGAAATTTTTTCCTAGAAGCACTCTAGATGACACCTACTACATTTTATTTATCTGAGCTGGGCCACGTACTCACTCTAGAGCGATCACTGACAAAGGGAAACTAAATCGACAGTATGGTTGAGATCAATCATGATTCAGCTTTTGAGCCTGGGGTGCTTGCTTCCTAAAACTAATAGAAATTCTGTAAGTAATAAAGTAGGGCTATTTGCCATACTGGATATGTTCATAGATCCAAGGGTTGAATTTTTCATCTGGGTTTTCAATGATAAAAGGCAAAATTGTTATATTTGCAAACTCACTACATTCCAGGCTAAGTAGAAATCCTGGTATAGTAGGCATTCTGTGATTACACATTATTAAGCAGATAACTGATATATATTTGTTGAAAATATTACAACTTATACATGAAGAATCTAAGGTCAAAAATATAAATGACTTGCCCAAGCTAATTCGGTAATAAACGTTATTGCATGATTCAAACTCAGATCTCTTATTCCAGTCTGAACTATGCTGATTGAAGTACATTGATTTTCACTAAAATCTAATGGTAAAGTTGACCACACAACCCTAAAAGAAAACTACATCCAAGGTCTAAGAAGAGGGAGTTTCTTGAAGGTCAAGAAATACTAGAACACTAGCCACATGGTTTTTATTTCCTTTTAACTCAGATAATCTTCCTCTTCATTTGCCTTCAGCAGACCACTTCCATAACCCACCTCTCAAACTACTGAGACTACAAAAGCTTTTTACCTTCCTTGATCCTTTACAATCTCTTCACCTGCACATCAATATCACCATGATCTCTAGTTTGTTGGCCTCTCTCCATTTGTCAAGTGTATCTGTTCCATGTTGTCTTTGTTTCTTTCTTTAACCAAACTATGACATGTGGCTTCCCTCACTGAGTGAACTTCCTCTGGATCAATTACAAACCTGTGTTAATTCAACTTCCTGTCCCATTTCTTCCTCAAAAGAACTGTTAAAGGGCCGAGCCCGTGGCGCACTAGGGAGAGTGTGGCGCTGGGAGCACGGCGACGCTCCCACTGAGGGTTCGGATCCTATATAGGACTGGCCGGTGTACTCACTGGCTGATGTGCCGGTCATGAAAAAGATAAAAAAAAAAAAAAAAAAAAAAACCTGTTAAAAATGTCTGGGAAAATCCCATAAACATGTTGCATTGGCCCATTAGAAATGGATGTTTCGCATCTCACTGCACCCTTAAGTCCAACTTAGCAATTTATTTGTTTGTATTTCATCCCAACTCCTCTTATTTTCTAGAATAACTTTTCCAAATCTTTTATTCTCTCCTCAAGTCCCCTTGCTCTGGACTTTTCCACAAATACTCGGTTTCTTCTCCTAGGTACATGGTTAAATTGTTCTTTACCATCTTCTTGCTAAGCTTGGCATTGCCATGTTGGACACTGAGGTGTGACTTGATTGGTCCATGAAATGGGAGTGGAAGTAACATGTGTCACTACATGTGGAAGTTTTAAGAACCAGTGCATGATCACCACGTTCCCTTTTTTTGGCTTCAGTGATCTTCAAGTACATGTCCAGATGGAGCCTTCATAGGCCTTGTCTCTGAGTAACTGTGATAATCTCTATCCTTCCAGTGATCTGTTTGGTACATAAAGAAGAAATCCATATTTGCTGTGTTAAACCATTAAGAATTTGAATTTGTTTATCACAGCATAATTCAACACATCCTGACTAGTAAAACAGCTTTGTAGAATTCCACATAATCCTTTTCTTGATTTTTCTCCATTGGATTTTACCATTCCGTTATCTTCCCATCCTCAAACTATAATTTTGTATTCCTACCTTTCAGTCTTCATGACAGATTCCTCTCTCTTTGCTTTATCTTCTTCTTTGTTTTCTGCACAATCCACTTGGGTTAGTACATGTATCACCAATTCTTCAACTTCTATCTAAAATCTAGAAACTTTAATGTCTGTAAGTCCAATAAAGACTTTTCCTCAAATGTCCAGATGCACATGTCCAAATGCTATAGAGATTGTCTCCTAGACATTTTCCTCAGCTTTGATTTTTCTCTAATTCTCTCTAATGAAATTCTTCCTCTTATATCCTATCTCTTTGTAAATGTTACTTTAATTCACCCATATCCTAAACCAGAAATCTGGAAATAATTATAGTTTTATTGCTCTCTGTCATTCCAAATAGTCTGTAATTATGTAAATTCCACACCTGAAATAATTCTTCTATCTTCTTTTCCTGTTCTCCTACCGGGACTGCATGATCCTGAGCTGTGAGAATTTCAATAGCCTTCTGAAGCCATGTCACGTCCTCCCCCACCTAATATATACACTGTTGCCAGAGTGATATTTAGAAAATTTTACTTGGATCACATAACTCATATTTCAAAAATGACTCTAAAACTTTATTGCCAATAGCACAGAAACCATATTCCCAGCGTAGCATAAGACCACAGATTATTCATGTCCAGAATCACCTTTCTCTATTCCTCTTGCACATTCCAATCAAGTTTGTAAAAGTAGACATTTATATCTTGATACATTTGATTATGACATTTCCTCATCTGGAATGCCCTTTCCTTCTTCTTCAATGGTTACTACTGAAGCTTTTCTTTAACAACTCTCCTCTAACAAAATAAATACTTTTCTCTCTGTGTTTCAATGGTAAATTATAGATAGTGTTTATTGAATGTTTGTCACCTGTATTAGTGTCCTAGGACTGCCATAACATATTACCATAAACTTGGTGGCTTAAAACAACAGAAATTTATTCTGTCACAATTCTGGAGATAAGAATTTAAAAATTAAGGTTTTCCCAGGGCTACACTCCCTCTAAAAACTCTAGATAAGAATCCTTCCTGCATTTTCCTGGTTTGTGGTGGTTACTGGCAGTCCCAACATTCATAGACTTGAGGACACATCACTCTAATCTCTGCTTCCATTTTCACATTGCCTTCCTACCTGTGTGTCTCCTCCACATCTCTGTAACCAAATTTCCCTCTTTTTTCTCTTATAAAAACACTAGTCATTGCATTTAGTATCCACCCTTATCCAGAATAACATTATTTTAATTTGATTACAGCAGCAAAACCTTATTTTCAAATAAGGTCTCATCCGCAGGTACTGGGGGTTAGGACTTAAACATATTTGGGGGAGAGGAACACAATTCAATCTACTACCCTACCTTTTGGCACAATGCTGGGCACTTATAATGCACAAAATAAAATGGCACCTTTTTGTTTTTAGGTAAAAAAAGAGCTTATTCCTGACAATTTTATATGATTCAACCTAATATTAACACATTGAATTTTCACAGCATCTCTATCAGATGATACCATTACTATTTCCATTTTAAGAGAAGAACACTGAAGAAGTTAATGAACTTGCTCAAAGTCACATAATTAGTAACTGATAAGCCGAAAGTCAAACTTACTGAAACTAACTCCACCATTTCCTCTCTAAATCATTATAGTAGGTCACTTCTCTTTGGCTGTATTGCATCTTCTTATGTACAACTCTATGATATTATTTATCACATAAATTATGTGTATGTTCTTTATTCTATTCTCTGAGTTGCTTTAGGAAGTCCTATTCACAGCATATTCTCAACACAAAATGTAGTGTGTGCCATTAGATAGAAAACAAATGTTCTTCAAACAGAAAAATATCAACCAACGCATGGTCTGGAAAATGTTTGCTCTTCTAAAGAGAAAAAAGAAGGTACTTGGGAATACTAAAATTTATTACTATCCCCAACCCTTTCATGATATAAGGACAATAGAGACTGAGAAACTACTGGATATTTGGTCTTAGCCTCATGTGACAGCATCCTCTTCTCCTCATTCAAACATCATCCATATCTGATTCTCACCTCCAGTTCTACCATTGAAAGTCTTCCTCTAATCCTGACTTATACTTAAATGACAGTTCAGCCCAGATTAGGCCAAAATAAATCAATTATTTTCTTCCACATGTGCGGAGTTACTGAGCTTCAAGATCTGAAACTGTTATCCTTTCCTTTTTTTCAAATGTCAATGTGCTTTTTTGATTTTAAAGTCAATATGGAAATGATTTGTCTAATTAAAGAAAAATCAGTTAGAAGGTGTATATTTATGTGTGATTATTTAGTTAAAAAGAGCAATTCTGCCCTTGAGTGTAATGAGCTAGAACAGCATCACTCCCAACTTTACAAAGAGTAGGAGTTAGATTAACTTGATATTTTTAGTTTTATTTTTTGGTGGCTGGCTGGTACAGGGATCCAAACCCTTGACCCTGATGATACAACACAATGCTCTAACCAAGTGAGCTAACCAGCCGGCCCTAACTTCATGATTTTTACAACTTTTTCAGCCTATCAGAGAGCTGGGATGGCAAGCAAACAAACAGACTAAAATCTGAGGAGACTCAAGCCCTTGCACATACTTATCTAGGGTAGAGACAATCAGACATTTGACAAAGGCTGAATGTGGCCTGGCAGAACAGTGTGAAACCCCTGGGTACTTCAGAAATTAGTGGAGGCTATGACTTCTTGCAGGAACCCATTGGGTACTCACAGAAAATATCAAAAGAGTCTTTTTAAAAAATTTTTTTATTGAATCAAAATTGATTATACATATTTAGGGGGTTCAACATTGAGATAAGTTGATCAAATCAATATTACTAGCATATATATTGTTCCAAATCGTAATTATTCTTTATGCCCCTTGTCCAATCCCATCCCATCCCCTCCCCCCTCCCCCCTCGAATCACCCTAGATTTCTTCTCTTCCTCTGAAAGAATAATGGTTACTCTGTTGATTTGCTGCCCAAATGATCTGTCCAGTGCTGAGAGGTGTGATCAGATCCCCCAATACACTCATAGAGCAGATGCTTCTTCTCTCTGAAATGGGCTCTGTGGAGAGAGACATCCTCCTCCTTTCTTTATCTCTGCTGGTGACTCCTTGTATCAACTCACTCCAGTGGCTGGCAGACCATCTGCATGGTGGTTGTGGTGTCTAGCCACCTTTATGGCAGCCATGGTTATTGTGCTGGCTCTGGTTGGCCAACCACATGGAGGAGATGTTTTTGGCATGCTCCTTGGGGCTGGCAGTGTGCCTAGTTGTGGAGAGTGTCTGATACCTGGCTCAGTTCCCTGGGTCCCGGAGTGGGTCCCAAGGTGCTGGTACGGTGTGCCTGATTGTGGGATGGGTGTCGGTCCCCTTCTGCATGCCTCAGGTCCCCAGGCAGGCCCCAAGGAGCTGGTGTGGTGTACCTGGTTCTGGGAGGGTGGTCTGGTCCCCTTATCCATGCCCCAGGTCCCCAGGTGGGCCCTGAGGCACTGGTGAGGTGTGCCTGGTTTTGGGGGGTGGTCCAGTACCCTGTTCCATACCCTGGGTCCCTGGGCAGACCCTGAGGCAATGGAACAATGATCCTGGTTGTGGGAGGGGGCTCTGGTCCCCTTCTTCATGCCTCGGGCCCCCGGGCAGGGCCCTGAGATGCTGTCACATTGTGCCTAGTTGTGGTAAAGGGGTCCAGTGTGTAGCTGCTAGCCCTGGGGCCCTGGGTGGGCCCCATGGCATTGGTGGTGGGCCTGGATGTGAAAGTAGGGTCCATTCCACAGCCCTAATCATTGGGTTCCTGGGCAGGGCCCTGGAGTGTTGGTGGGCCCCAAGGCATTGGTGGTGTGGTCTGGGCCAGAACTAATTTTTTGTCCTTTTCTTACTTCAAAAACAGGGGAACTTCCTGTGGGAACCAGTACTTGAGCTGTGTGGTTGAGCTAAATTGCTGCTTTGCTGCTGTTTCCCTAAGGAAGGCTTTTTGTGCAGCTCAGGTTTTAATGGTTGACTTTATAGGTACTTCTGGCTCTCCAGAGAGCTGATGCACCTGGGTTATATAGAAACTCTGATCTGGGCCTGAGTTTTTTCATCAAAATGCAGCCTATGCAGTTCTGTATTCCCGACCGGTCTCCTCTTAGTGGTCCTGTGCTGACTGGGGGGCAGGTCAGCTGTCCTTGCTATGTCCCAGTGTTCTCCTGGTCGGCCCGTCTCCTGCACTGCCTGTGCTCTAAACACTTGCCATGGGATTGGCCCTGCACCAGTCCCTTGAGTTGACTCACCGGCCTCTGAATGGCTCCCCTTTTTCAGCTGTTCTGGCTCCTTGCTCCTGTGTGGGTACACAGGAAACCTGTTAGTGGTCTTGCTGTCCTGGGGGCCACCAAAGTCCTCTTCTCCCTTTCCACTTCCAAGTAACTCCATCTAAAGGGCACAGCTGAGGCTTCTGCTGGCTCCTGCTCCATGTACTGCAGCATTAAAGTGGCTGCAGCCTGAAATGCTGAAAGCCAGTTTTTCTTTCTCTCATCGTGGTTTCTCCCACCTTCATGAACTCCATAGGTCTCTCCTCCTCTTCACCTGAGTGCCAGCAGCCCCAGCTTGGCTGAGGTTACACTTTTATAGTTGTAAATTCATTGATTTATGGGAGAGAGTGATGCTGGGGACCATCTATTCCGCCATCTTGACTGGAACTCCTCCAAAGAGTCTTAAGACACTTTTCATTGCAGTGTAAAAGTTGGAGGGGGCCGTGAGGGAGAAGAGCAGTCATACAAGAAAGGCAAGAAGTGCCACAAGACCCTTCTCCCCTGTCTCCCTTGGGAAATGAAATGACTCTTCTGCAGGCAGAAGTGGAACAAACAATCTCAGCTTTAGGGCACTGACAAAAATTGATTTCAGAAGGGAGAAATAGAATGGAAAAAACAACCTCATCCTCAGAGAGGGACAAGAATACATGCTTGGCTCAGAACTTTGTGTGGTTGAGGGGCAGGATCACTGAGAAGGCCACACATCTGAGACCTGGGGCAGGGCACCTCACTATGAAGTTTAATCAGAAAAACAGTGTTCTTTATTGCCTCCCCCAAACACCAAACTCTGTTGAGAACAAAAGGAAAGAAAAAATCCTGAAGGCAGACAGAGGAAAAAGAAAACGTAGTGTACAGACAAATGAGGATTATGGCAGACTTCAAGTCAGAAGACAAGTGACAAATTCAAAGTGGTGAAAGAAAAGAAACTATTGTCCGAATTCTATACCTAGAAAAATTATCTCTCAAAGATGAAGAAAACATGTTTTCTTAAGAAACAAAATCAGAGAGAATTCATCACAAGTAATCCCACTTTCCAAGAAAAATGAAAGGAACTTCTTTAGGCTGAAGAAAATTATATCAGACTGAAATTTGGATCTAAACAATTAAATGAAAAATGTTAAAAGAGAAACAAAATAAATATCAAATAATTTTTATTTTATTTATTTTAATTTCTATAAAAGATGACTGTGCAAAGGTAAAATAGTACCAAAGTATTCTGACTTATGCATGTGTAAAATTAAATTGTATGAAAACAATAGCATAAAGCATATAAAAGAAGAATTGGAAATAATGTCATAGTCATACACTATATATAAAGCAGTGTAATATTTGAGAGTACACTCTGATTAATTGAAAATATTTATTTTAAACTCTAGAAAAACCACTAAAATATTTTTAAAGAGATTAAAATAAGTTCATAGAGTAAATAAAATGAAATCATAGGGAAAGATTTAATTTACCAAAAAGTGGGTGGGGGGGGGGAGAAAGAACAGATGAATCAAATTCAAAGCATATCTAAAATCACAACAAAAATAAATAGCCTAAAAACATGGGTTAAAAGACAAAGAATGTCAGAATGGATAAAAAAGCAAGACCTAACTATACTTTGTCTATAAGAGCCTTACTTTAAATAAAATGTCATAGATATAAAGTGAAAGGATGCAGAAAGGAACACCATAAAAAGAATGACCAAAAGAAAGCTAGAGTAGGTATGTTAGTATGAGACAATGTAGTCTTCAGAAGACTGAATACCACCATAAACAAAGAGAGACGATACATAATGAAAATCAGTCACTTCTCCAATAACACCAACGATCATCAATGTACATGCAATGAACAACAGAGCTTCAAAATACATTAGGCATAAAACTCATGACTGGAAGGAGAAATAGAAAACTCCACAATAATAGTTGGAGATTTCAACACTCTTTTCTCATTAACCAATAGAATAAGCCAGTAGTAAATCAGTAAAGACTTAGAAGACCTGAGCAAAACTATAAACCAACTAAACCTAATAGGCATTTATAGAACATTCTGTCCAAGAACAGCAAAATACAGATTATTTTCAATTGTAAATAAAACATTCATCAAGATGGGACATTTTCTGGGCCACCAAATGAACATCAAAAACGTTAAAAGAGTAGAAAACACAAGAAGAATAATTTTGTACCTCGATGGAATTTAACTAGCAACCTATAACAAAAAGACATTTGGTAAACCCCAAATATTTGGATATTAAACAGCACAGTTTTAAATAAGCCCAAAGTCAAAGAGGAAGTCTCAAAGAAAGTTTAAAAATATGTTGAACTAAGTGAAAATGAAAGTGTAACATATCAAAATTTGTAGGTTGTAGCTAAAGCAATGCTTAGAAGGAAATTTATAACAATCGATACTTATATTAGAGAAGAAAGATCTCAAATCATTTAAAGTAAGGGTAAACCTTAAGATACTTGGGTGAAAAAAAGCAAATTAAATCCAAAGCAAGCAGAAGGAAGCAATAGAGATAATAACAGAAGCTGATGAAAGTAAAACAAAAATAATTTTAAAAAATCAATGAAGCCAAAGGCTAATTCTTTTGGAAAAATTGATAAAATTTATAAACTTCTAGCCAGAATGATCAAGAAAAAAGGGACAAGACATGAATTGGCAATATTAGGAACAAAAGAGGAGATGACATCACAGATATCAAAAGAATACTACAAATGATTCTAAATAGAATGGCAAAAAGAAAAGGGAAGAAACTTGTCAATACTAAATCCTGACAAGGACACGCAGCAAGGGGCATTTTCATTCATACACTACTGTTGCGAACACAAAATAATACAGGCATCTTGAAGAACTGTTTGGCAATTTCTTACAAAGTTGAATATTCATATACCATACGATCCAGCAATTCCACTTCTATGCATCTAGTCAAGGAAAATAAAAATATATATTCATACAAAAATGTGTTTGTGAATGTGTATAGCAGCTTTATTTATAGTATTTGTACTACAAATAGAAAAAAATCACCTGAACTAGTGAATGGTTAAGGAAAAAAAAATAACTGTGGTACATTAGCAAAATGGAACACTACTCAGCAATAAAAAGGAACAAAGTATTTGATTCATGCAGGAACAGGAATGAATTTTAGGTTGCTTTTGGTAAGTGAAAGAAGCCAGACCTGGAAGTCTACAAAATATGCAATTCTATTTATATGACACTTCAGAACAGGAAAAATTATAGCAATGACAAGCAGATTGTTTGTTGCCAGGAGTTTAGGGGTACAGGGAGGGTCAGCATGAAGGAAATATGAGGTGATGAAACTGTTCTGTGTGCCATTGTGGTATTGGCTACATGATTTCTTGCATTAGTCAGGGTAAAGGCTAGAACAAACCCTGTGATTCTGCATTGGAATTAGAGGCATCAGTATAGAGTCATGGATTTGTTTTAGTAGTTTGAATTTAGTAATAATAATAATAATAATAATAATAATAATAATGAATAATAATAATATTATTATTCTATCCACTGACAGAAGTACTAATATCCTAGGAATAGTGAGCTGTACCTAGCATCCAATTCTTGGTTTGTAAATACCATTCTCAAATGAAAGAAACCAGGTCTCCTTAGAGAACTGGTTGATTCCAAATTTGGAGTAGAGAAAATAAGATAAGTCTGGAGCACTGCGGGGGTGTCAGATAGTATGGAAGTGCAAAAAGAAAGAAGGAAGGAAGGAAAGAAGGAAGGACGGGAGGGAGGGAGACATGACAATTAAATATTATGTGGAATCCTTGATTAGATTTTAGAACAGAAAAAGAATATTGGTGGAAAACTGGCCAAATCCAAGTAAATTCTGTAGTTTAGTTAATATATTTTTACTAAGCTTAATTTCTCAGTTTTTGTAAATGTTCTATGGTTATATTAGACAGTAACACAAGGGATAATGTATGTGGGAACTTTTCATACTATTTTAGCAACTTTCTGTAAGTCTAAAATTATCTCATTATTAAAAAAAATAGTCAACATTCACGTGGAAAACACAAATATGATATGAACAGTCAATTTACAAACCCTGAATTTTATTCTTCTGGGCTGTCAGTCTCCTAAGGAATGGGTTCAGCGGAACAGCCCAATGTAAGGAAAGATCATTTCAAGTGCATAAGGAAGGAATTCTAGACAGCAAGGCAAAATGAACATTGAATAGGTGATTGGGAGCTTGTGAAATCACCATCCTTAAAAAAATTGAAGGATAGACTAGATCATCAGCTGTGTTGGAGGACTGAGGCCTCATTCTTTAGGAACCATAAGAGTACACTCTGCAAGTTCTGTTTCATCCACATAGACAATTTAAAAAATAACTTCACATTGTTCTACGACCTGTGTATTTGCATGTGGATTAATAGATGTTCGCATAGTTCTACAAAATATAACTTGTAAGCACAACCTGAGAGTGGAAACATTGTACGGAAGCCCACATCAGGAAATTTGGGTTATGGATTGTATAAAAAGCACAGGCTTTTACATCTTTATTTCCTTATTCATTGCAGTCCATTTTAAGCTCAAGTGGTTTCCCATCTGGACCAAAAATTGCACTGCTGAAATGTTAATATTCTTTTCCTTGGTATTATTTCATTATAACTCATTTTTAAGAGGTGTAAGGTATAACAGACTAGAAAGTCCATTGATTTGACAGAGATAATGTGTAAAACAATCTTTATCTTGGTAGAAGCTACCAATGGATTAATCTTGAGAGCCAGTGGTTTTTTAGTGATATGACAATGTTGTTAAATCTTTGATTTTTCCCAGTGTGGTTTTACTTAGGATTATGTAGCCTGATTCACTGAAGAAAACTGCACCAGGGAACAATATAATTTTGCAGCAGAACTTTGACACAAGAGTTGAGGGGGTATTCCATTTCTGATTCAAGGGGCGATTCCATAGACTATTCCTCTTCTTTTTCCATTTCACTGTCTCTTAGTCTCTTTTTCTCTGCTAATTTTCTTCTTGGAAGCTTTGCCTCTGAAACACAGGTGGGCAGGTGTGGAGATTTTAGTTTCCTTTTCAAGTTTTCTTCGACGTTGCTTTAAATCTCCACTGATTCGTATAGCCTAACTGATCCTTTCAGTATTGACGGCAGGAGAGAGACAAAGGAGTAAAAATGCGTTGAGGCAAATCATTAAAAGTAGGTTTCATTGTATACAGAATTGTGTTGATAACTGATTAATAACAATAAATACCTTATACTTCATACTTTTCAAACCACTGCACTGCTATTATTTTAATGTATAATATGGTAAACCTATGTATTTTTCATCCACATAATTTGTCAGGATGTAGTTACAAGCTTAAGACGAGAGAGGAAATGCCAAAGATTGATGGGTATAGAAAAGACGTAAAGGGAAGACAGAAATGGTTACTTTTGAAATTTATTACTATAATTATATAGTTTGAACTGAATAAGGAATATTCATTTAACAAACACAAATTGATTACTTACTCTGCAGCAGGCACAAGGAATGCTGTGCAGACAAGATAGACAAAGTTCCAGATCTCTTGGAAACTACCAGGTTCTTGTCTGTAGTCTATATTCCTTTAGGACTCTAGGTAAGATACGATTTTTAAAACTTCCCAAATTTCACAACCCTTGATATTCCATGACCTTCTCCATATTCTTCTGATTTCTAGGGGATTATGCTTTTATGGCTCTTTCTGCTTTTATATCCTACATCCAGTCCAGACACAAAACTCAGCTTCATCAGCAGTCTCTGCAACAGATTCACTTCTATGAAGCTTTTCATAAGTTCAGTAGGATTGACAACAGATTTGGAGTAGTAAGTAGCAGTTACATTTTCCACAAAGTAGATCATTCTTTTCACCTCTTTTTTTCTGTGTTATGCAGAGCTAACACATGAAGAGCTTACCTTTAAAAAGGCTTTCCATTTAAAAGCATCATCCTTAGAAGGCACTTGGGATTAAAAAAAAAAAAGCAAAAGAATCATAAGTAAAATAATAACAATAATAGTTACGACCAATCACTTACACATATTTTTATTCTGTGCTTGCCACGGTGACCACCTCACTCATCTACACTGTGCTAGTTCCCAACTCAATATTGCACTGTCTTGTTGAATTTCAATCACTTGCAGAAGTACCATTTGGAAAATAATACAGGTAATCTAGCCTCTGAATTAATATTAGTTCAAAGAGAAAAAACATAAATTATTCCATATTCATAGAAAGATTGCTCACATCCTGAAATAAAATGATCTCCCTCAACAGCTTAATAAAAAAAAATGTGAGTTATGTCAGTGAAATACAAAGTAATTTTTGTTCATATTTGGATTTTTAATATGTTCCCATCCAGTCCTTGCTCTCCATTTCTATCAAGTCTTTTGATTTTAAATAGCAGGCACAAAAAAAGAAATGAGAACAATACAGCTTTTACATCCTTCAGGTGACATGTTCCATAAACCTTAAATTTAATGAAAATTTTTGTGAGTTTCTAGTGTAGTTATTTGAGTCATTCTAATGAAATAAGACTTGAAGTTCAGAAAAGTAAAATCATAGTGTATTAGAAAAAGTATCATATCACTTAGAAAATTTATGTTTAATACATAAATCAAACCAGCTGCCCTAGACATCATGATTTAACATAATGACTGTAGGTTAGACATGAACCACACCTACATAATTTTCCTAGTGATTTGTCTGTATTGGTTCCAATTTGATACTTTAAGGATTTATTAGACTTTTTTTTCAAAAAGTATTTAGATGTTTAATACAGATGAACAACCCTAGGGAAGGAGTAAGCAAAATATCAGTTTGTACATTCAAAACACAAGTTAATGACGGCTAAAATTATTCTATGATCATAAAACTATGGTTAGAAAGGCAGGGAGGACAAAATGAAAGGTCAATTGCTTTTCTATTATATGTTACAGTGGAGAACGTTACAAATGTAACTGAAACCTTGTTTAGAATAAAAGAAAGGTAAATAAAAACTAAATAGCCAAAAAGAAGTATCAGTTTTTCAGTCATTTCAAATACTTGATTGCTAAAGGAAATTTAATGGGGATGGGAAGCTGCCTTTATATCATTTTTAGTATGGATATCATTTGGGGAATTAAAATATTTTACAATATATTCAAGTGAAGACTATCATCGAAAAGAAAGAAACTGTTTTAAGAATGGCTACCATTGGGAAATATCAATTTTACCTTTAGAGCTTATAATATTTAGACTCATTTCCCTGAAGTATATGAGAAGATAGTTGCAACAAATGCAATGTATAAAGAAAATAGTGCTTTAGTTTTTTTCTAGGTTTCAGCCAAATGGTCTCTTTAGTGAAGTAATTGCTTACACTATAGACAAGAAGCCTATTAAACTAGCCTTCGTTAAATATTAAATAAGAAGGTAATTTTTTTAAAAATGAAAGCTGTGGACTCAATCTAATTGTATATACTCAAATATTGCCATTGCTCCACACATGGACACTCTCAAATGGGTAACATGGATCCAAGCCAGAAAATTGTTGGCTCTTTTCAAAGTAGTTCTAGTTGCTAAGGAAAAAAAAATCATTTTTCTATATAGTCTTAAATATAAAATTTGAAGATCTTCCAACAGAGTTCTACATCTGTGACTGAAAGAGGCAATGACTTCGTGAAAGATAAATAACCCGAGGCTGTTGTAAACCATGAAAAATAAGCATAACTCTACTCACGAGGTGACATACAGTTTTCTTTGTTTAAATTTCTTTAATACACTATGTTATTTAGAGTAGTTTTAGATTCACAGTAAAATTGAGAGGAAGGCACAGAGATTTCTCATATCCCCTGTGCCCCCCCTCCCCCACATATATAGCCTTCCGTTATCAGCATCTTCGACCGGAGTGGTACATTTGTTAAAACTGATAAACCTGCATTGACACGTCTCTATTACCCAAAGTCCAGGTTTGCATTAGTATTCACGCTCGGTGTTGTACATTCTACAGGTTTGGACAAATGTATAATGACATGTGCACACCAAATGTATAATGACATGTGCACACCAACACAGAATAGTTTCATTGAACTAAAAATCCTCTGTGCTCCACCTATTTATCCCTCTGTCCCATTTGACTGCTGGCAAACACGAATCTTTCTATTGTCTTCATAGTTTTGCCTTTTCTAGAATATCTTAGTTGTATAGTTGGAATCATCCAATAGGTAGCCTTTTCAAAATTGATGTTGTTCACTTAGTAATACACATTTAAGATTCCTCCATGTCTTTTCAAGGCTTGATAGCTCATTTCTTTTTAGCACTGAATAATATTTCATTGTCTAGATATATGAGTTTATCCATTAACCTACTGAAGAACATCTCACTTTCTTCCAAGTTTTAGCAGTTATGAGTGAAGATTCTATAAACATTCATATGCAGTTTTTCTATGGACATAAGTTTTCAACAACTTTAGGTAAATACAAGGAGCACAGTTGCTGGCTAACATGGAAAGAGCATGTTTAGTTTTGCATTTTCACCAGCAATGGATGAGAGTTCCTGCAGCTCCGCCTTCTCTCATGAGTTTGGTGCTGTCAGTGTTCTGCATTTTGGCCATTCTAATAGGTGGGTAGTGATGTCTAGTGGTTATTTTCATTTACATTTCCATAATGACTTAAGATGTGAAGCATCTTTTCACATGTTTACTTGCCATCAGTATATCCTCTTTGGTGTGATGTTTGTTCAGGTCTTTGGCCTATGCAGTGTCTTTTGCATAAGAGAAGTTAATTTTAACTAAGTCCAACTAATCAACCATTTCTTTCAAAGATTGGGCCTTTGGCATTGTACCTAAAAAATCATTGCCAAACCCAAGGTCATTTAGATTTTTTTTTTAATGTTAACTTCTAAAAGTTTTATAGTTTTGCATTGCACATTTAGATCTTTGATATATTTTGAGGTAACTTTTATAAAGAGTGTAAAGTCTGTGTCTAGATTCATCTTTTTACGTGTGAATGTGCAGTTGTTCTAGCACCATTGATTGAAAAGACTGTCTTTTCTCCATTGTACTGCTTTCACTCCTTTGTCAAAGATTAGTCAACTATGTTTATGTGGGTCTATTTTTTATTCCAGTGATCTATTTGTCTATTATTTTGCCAATACCACACTGTCTTGATTACTATAGCTTTATATTGTCTTGAAGTCAGATAATGTTGCTGAGGATTTTTGCATCTATGTTCATAAGAGATATTGGTCTGTGGTTTTCTTTTCTTGTAGCGACTTTGCCTGGTTTTGATAATAGGATAATGCTGACCTCATTGGATGATTTAGAAAGTATTCATTCTGCTTTTGTCTTCTGGAGGAGATTATAGAGAACTGACATAAGATTTTCTTTAAATGTTTGGTAGAACTCACCAGTGAACACATATGGACCTGATACTTTCTGTTTTGGAAGGTTATTAATTACTAATTCAATTTCTTTAATAGATATAGGCCTATTCAGTTTATCTATTTCTTCTTGTGCAAGTTTTGGCAGATTATGTTTTTCAAGGATTTGGTCCATATCACCTGTTTTCAAATTTGTGGATTTAGAATTATTTATAGTACTCCTTCGTTATTCTTTTAATGTCCATGCGATCTACAGTGATGCCCCCTCATTTATTTCTGATATTTATATCTTGTCTCTTTTTTCCCTAGTTAGCCTGGCTAGAGGATTATTGACTTTATTACCTTTTCAGAAAGCCAGTTGGTTGTTTCATTAGTTTTTTTTACTGATTTCCTGTTTTCAATTTCATTGCTCTCTATTCTAATTTTTATTATTTCTTTTTTTCTGCTTAACTTTGAATTTATCTTGCTGTTCTTTTACCTAGATTTTTCTTTAAATGGAAACTTAAATTATTGATTTTAGATCTCTCCTTTCCTAATATATGCATTCAATGCTATAAATTACCCTTTAACCATTGCTCTCACTGCATTTGACATATTTTGATAATTTGTATTTTTCTTTTCATTTAGTTTAAAATATTTTTTATTCTCTGGAGATTTCTTCAATGATCCATGTGTTATTTAGAATTATGTTGTTTAATGTCCACATCTTTGGGGATTTTTCAGTTAACTTCCTGTTATTGATTTATAGTTTAATCCCATTGTAGTTTGAGTACAGACATGGTATCATTTGTATATTTTTTAATTTATTAAGGTGTGTTTATGGCCCAGAATGTAATCTATCTTGGTGAATGTTCCATGTGAATTTGAAAAGAATGTGCATTCTACAGTTGTTGGATGAAGTAGTCTATAGATGTCAATTATATCCAGTTGATTGACATATATCCTGGTGTTGTTGAGTTCAACTACATCATAACTTATTTTCTCCCTGTTGGATCTGTCTATTTCTAACAGAGGAGTGTTGAGGTCTCCAACAGTAATAGTGATTCATCCATTTCTCTTTATGGTTCTATCAGTTTTTGCCTCACATTTTTGATCCTCCATTGTTAGGCACATGTTTATTAAGGACTGCTGGGTCTTCTTGGAAAATTGATCCCTTTATCATTAAATGACACTCTTTATCCAAAATCACTTCCCTTCCTGTGAAGTCTGCTCTGTCTGAAATTAATATAGCTACTCCCACTTTCTTTTGATTGTTGTTAGCATGGTATGTCTTTCTCCCTCTATTTCCTTTTAATCTATGTGTGTGTTTATATTTAAAGCAGGTTTCTGGTGGAAAACATGGAGTTGTGTCTTCTTTTTGATCCATTCTGACAATTTCTGACTTTATGTATTTAGACCATTGACATTTAAAATGATTTTTGACATAGTTGGATTAATATCTACTATATTTGTTGCTGCTTTCTATCTGTCGTCCTTTTTCTTTGTTCTTATTTTTGTCTTCCTCTCCTTTTCTGCCTTTTGTGGTTGATGTTGAGCATTTTATATGATTTTATCTTCTCTCCTTTCTTAGCATATCAGGAATACTTCTTGTTTTACTTTTTATAGTGGGTACCCTAAAATTTGCAATACACATTTACAACTAATCCAAGTCCACTTTCAGATAACACTATACTGCTTCACAGGTAGTGTGAGCATCTTTTTAATAACAAAATAATCCTAATTCCTCCTTACCATCGCTTGTATCATTGCTGTCATTCATTTCACTTTTCTTAAGCATACACATACACACACACATACACACACACACACACACACACACACACAGAGGAGAATACTTCAAAAAGTTCATGGAAACATAGAATTGAAAAATAGTGAGAATCTTTCCATGAACTTTTTGAAGAACTCATATATATAATCATACGTAGTCAACTACACTGTTGCTATTATTATTTTAAACAAACTTTTGTTTGTTAGATCAATTAAGAATAAGAAAAATTTTAAACATTTTGATTAAAAAATTTTTAAATTGACAGCCATCTCCGACACCTCCATCGCTCTCCTCAAAAAAAAAAAAAGAAAAGAAAAGAAAAAAAGTATTTTTAGTGGTATATGAGTTAAACTTGGCTTAGTTCTCAAAGGATTTAACTTTACTAAATATAACTATGTAACTCAAGGCTCCCAATTTTAAAATTTATTGAAACTCCTATTGAATCTGCTGAAGAATGAGCCCTGTTATCAATCACTGGCTAGTTCTGAAGACAAGTTTCCTGAGCTTCATACCCATAAACCTTGTTACTTTAGTGTACTGCCTTCAATCCTCGGATATAGAGTTGTAGTATATTACGTGCAAAATACCTATAAAAGTTCTAGTTTTCAATTTCTGAGCACCTTTTTAAGACCTGCACATTTTAAATCCTTTATGACATGCTTACATGAAAGCATAATCTTTCTTATCAAAAGTCATAAAAACATATGAAGAATTACATCCTACTGTTTAAGATAAAGAAAAGGTTTATTTTGCTAGTGACTACCAAGAGACTCTTAAGCATTACTCAATTGAGAGTATTTCTTACACATTATAGACCTTAGGTTTTCCTTCCCATTATCCCTCCATCTTACCCCTTTGTGCTTAAAACCTCAAGATTCTTTCAGTTCCTCTTTACAGTTCATTCATAACTTACATTTTACCTTATCTTATAGGTGAAGGCTAGGTCATTCATGCCTCCTAACTCTACAATGGACATCTTTCTTATGACCATCATTCCAAGCAATGGACAACATTCATTTCTCTGCATTATCGCATTTATTTTTTCAGATGAAATGCTTCAGTAGATCCTGTTTTGTGGGAAAAAAAAGAAAGATTACATTTTCTTTTGAAATGCCAATGAATCGTATATGGTCTAACTAGAGACTTAAATGATCAATTCTGTAGTACATAGTAACACTTAGTAAATGTTAGGCATTATTTTCACCATTATTATTTCCACATGTCTGTTGCCTTTCTCTAAAATTCTCAACGGAAGAAAAAAATTTAAAAAGACTTTAAGGGAAAACAGAAGATGGCTTTGGCCTTTGTGTTGAAAGTGTGGAGGGGCCTTTCCTGATTCTCAAATAGTAGATGTAGTGGTAGAGCTAGAAAGAAATCAAGGAAATGAAGACAATATTTTTGGTTCATGGCTAGTAAACACTTTTGGTGAGAACTTTTGAAACTCGAAACTTTGTAACTATCCCTTTATTTTACTTAATCTTATTATTTACTTTTTGTTTAGTTCCTTCTTGTTATTAGCAGTAAAAACAGAACAGCACTGTGTTTTCTTCAGAAACTAAGTGGAAGAAAAATATCCATAAAACCGAACACTGACACTTGTTAGCTGTGTGACCTTAGAGAGGTTACTTAACCCCTCTGTGGTTCAATTTCCTCTTTATTAAAATGGGGATAATATAATCCATTTCTCAGAGTAGTTCAGAAGGTTAAATGAGATAACATATAGTGCTACTATTAAATGCCTTCCTATTCCCCAACCTGACATCTCCTTCAAAAAATTTATACTAAAAATGTTTTCCTTTATGGTTCTCTTCTAAGAAGAAAACACCCAAATTGGTGTCAAATAATTTAATTATTGTGCCCATGAGACTAATAAAAAGCTAAATGATTAAATATTTGCTTATGTTTATCTCCATTTTTACAAACTAAAGAGAAAATCAGATTGGCCATTCCTTGCTGCCAAAACAAAATAAGGAGTTAGTAGCATGGTCCTTCCAGAGCACTTGTCATGTTCAACAATGGTCTAGGTAATTTTCCTAAGAAGCAACTGAGACTCATAGCACCAGCAGCCACTGCCACAGGGGCATACCCTAGGGCATTGTGACCTGGCATTCAAAGGTTGTGAGGAGTAGTTTCAAGCCACATGGCTTCTAGATCTGGTGTGCCAAAGCATATGTGATAGATATAAACATTCTCTGTAGATTGTAGGGTCTCATTAGGGGAGCACAATTTTGTAATTTAACTAATTCTGTGTTTTTACTTAAAATTTTTTAACATTATATATTTTGCATCCCTTACCTTTAAAAAAAATAGCTTGTGTCATTTCTATATTACTATATTGGCATTAAAATATTTGATCCATTCAGCAAGGGAGCAAAAATGAATTGAGCTCATGCAGCGCATACATACCAGGCAGTGTGGCCAGTGATGGACATGTAGAGAGAGCAATATGAAGATTAAGTGGAAGTGAATCCCTTGCAATCAGGCCAACAGGGTTCATGCTCTGCTTCTGCCAGTTACTACCTATGTGACCTTGGGAAAATTGCTTAGCCTCTCATGCCTCATCTGTACAATGGGATAATAAGCAGTACCTAACACTTGTGAGTTGCTGGGAGAATAAAATGCATCAATAAATACAAAATGCTTAGAACATTCACTGACAAATGTCAGGTGTTCAATGAATATTAGGTATGTTAACAGTAGGACAGTGCTTCCCAAAGGATGGAACATGGAATGGTTTTAAAGTGATATATAGACTATTAGTCTTTCAATTATGACTTTACTTTACTACAGCTAAAAAGAAATATAATTAGTATTATATAGAAGTTTGTCATTGACAGATGCACAGTTTCCTTTTTAAATCCATTTGATAAATAAAACAGAACTGATTTAAAGAAAAAAAAGTCTTGCAAATTCTAGTGTAGATAAGTAGTAAAGACTCCTAGTGTGCCCCCATATCTAGTTCTCTTCTCCTTCCTGGCACCTGCAAGGACTTTACTACTCTGCCTCTTATGGGAGGGCAGGGTCATGTGACTAGTTCTGGCTTATGGATTGTGAGCAAAAGTGACACGTGGCGTGTGTCAGGTGATGCATTGACTTGCCAGGTGACACCCTCCAGTATTCTCTTCCCCCTTATGTTCTTCCCTCAAGGATTGTCAGGATCCATACACAGATTTGTGTGAGCAAAAATAAAGTGCGGTTTAGGTAAGCTACCAAGATTTTACATTTTTGTCACTGCAGTGTAAGGTGGTTTATGCCGACTACTAATGCATGGTGGTAAAAGACTATTACAAAAATTGTGAAAGTGATATTTGAATGACCAAAGTTTGTGGAACATTGTAACTCCGATATAAACATCACTCTATGAAAAAATAATGGATTAGTTTGGCTTTGGAAGATTCTGAAAGGTTTTACAGGAAAATGGTATTTGAATAACTCTTGTAAGATGAGTAGAAGTTTGATAGGAAAGGAGAACAGAGCAATGCAGGACGAGGAAAGAGCACACACGGGTACAGGGTAATGGAAGTAGTGACACAACAGACAAGGGGAGGGATCAGAGCCACCAAAGCTCAGAGACCACTGCTGAGGAGGGTTGGGGACAGCAGCCACTGGCAAGTGTCTACTGGCAGTTAGAGGGAACAGGGAATGCTAATGTCCCAACCCCACTACCCCTCTAATCTATTGCTCTTAACCTTATTAACTTACACTTTCTTAACTTGTTACCCTTGGAACATTTGACTTCCCTGATTACAAAGCTGGGTTTTTTTTTGGTTTTTTTGTTTTTAAATTATTGTAACTGAATACTGGACCAGCTATCTAGTGCCCTTATAACAAATTAAACTCCTTACATAATGTATTTTACTTGAAGATTATTTGAAAGAGACAAATGGAACACTCAATTTTAAGAAGGCTTTGGGTAAAGATTGAGTTCATCATCATCAACATCTTTCTCTTGCAGCTGTATAAAAGTTTATTTTTACTTTTTTATTTGTATATTTATTTTGCTTTGCTTTCTGTAGGGTATATCACTTTTCTTTCCTGTCACCGACTGTAAGATAAAGGTCAAAAGATGGCTTCTGTCTTTCTAAGCATGTTTAAGAAAAGAAGTCTTCAGTGCTCTTCAGAGATTAACTCACCACTCTCCTTTCCATTACTGTGTTTAAAGAAGAAAAATGTAATCCATAGAGTGCTGAACATAACAAAGTGAAAAAACAATCAACATTCTTTACATCTTATGAGTCAACTTCTTTTCTACAGAAAATCAACATCCCCTATTAATACCTCATGAGTACAAATGAATATAGCCAAAGATGACTCTGTTTATATGCTGTCAAATGGTCAAAAGAAAATGTGTGTGCTAGTCAAAATGCCCTTTGGAATACCTGAACAGTTCAGGATTATTTGTGGTGTTGTCATACGCTTTCATATATTTATGTAGACAATAGCTTAGTTGCTGGGAGCTGGGTTCAGTGTCAAGCAGACCTGACTTTAATTCCTAGGTGTGTCATTCTCTAGCTGTGTAGACTTGGTCAAATATTTACCCCCATTAGGCCTTAGCTTCTTTATCTCTAGTTCAGAGATAGTCGCTACCTCTTTGGGTAACTGTGAAAGAGTGAATACAATCTGGAAAGCTATTAGTATGATGTCTGGTACATAGAAAGTGCTCAATTAATGCAATCTGAGGTTATCATTATTAACTCTTTTTAAAGCAGATTTCTTTTTCTGCTATTGAAAAATAAGTGTAGGACATTAGTCTTAGACACAGTGAGTGGAGTGTTAGCCTCACAGAAGAATAAAAGCTGATTTTATTTTCTTCATTATGAGATCTTGTCAAAGACAGGAATAATTATTGCTTAAAGATAAATAATTTACACTTCCAGATAGAGTTCCCACTCTCTCTCCTTTCCATTTTCTTCTCCTTTAACATGAAGTTATGGTAGGAAAAGACTTCTTATCTGAGCTCCATTCGCAAAATGTGTCACAAATCTGATAACGTTTTAGCATACTCTGCTGCTGCCACCCTCTTTTCTCCCCACACCGCTGTACTAGGCTGCTCATGGACATACCAACTCTTGCACCACTAAAATCTGTGGTTCACAGAGCAGCCGGAGTGATGCCACCGAGACACGATTCAGATCATGTCACTCCCCAACTCAAACCCTCCTACAGCTTCCCATCTCATCTAGAACAAAATCCAATGGTTGTGATCTTGCAATATTCAGCTCCTGAGGAGCCTCTATCTTCTTCTACCATTCTCCTCTTCCCTCACCTCATCCCCTACAATGTGCTGTACCCATGCTCACCCCAGGGCCTTTGCACATGTTCACTTCCTGGAATTCCCCTGCCTGTGATGTCTGCAAGGCTGGTGTCCTCAGTCATCTTAAAGAAGCCTTCCTCAACCACTCCAGCTAAAATAGTGACTGGCATTAGCCTCTATTACCTTATTCTGGTCTATTTGTCTTCAGAACCTATCACTTGGAGTTTTACAAATGTGTTTTTTCACAGCTGTCCTTCTGGTTTCTTGTGCTGGCTTTGATACATAACAAGTACTTAGTAAGTATATTTTAGTTAATAAATGAATATTAAACTTTGTAAAATAATGACCTATGTACTTGTTTGAAGTTTATTCACTTTCTTAGGCTACAACTTCTTAATTGGAAATGATTAATGTATGCCACAAGTTTTAACCCAAATAATAGCTTTTTAAGTGAATAAACGTAACATGTATTATGATAAGTGATGCTGGAGCATTTTCATATGGAATTTGATGAATTCATACAGAAAAGTTCTCAGTTCTATGTTGTTGCTCAATCATGATACTAAGTAAAATGAGAGAAGTAAAATTCATAGGATGTCTAAGAATGATGAATCCTAAACAAGGCACAACTTCATTTGAATGAAAGCTTTGGTTGTCTGAATGGTCCTCATTTACTTCAAGACAGGAGCATAGTAAGTCATTCTTTATTAGATAAATATGCTGTTCTTCTTGACCAGCTGAAGACATTATGCTTTTATTTTAAAAATGCCCCCACTCATTTGAAAAGTAACTTTCAGATCTTTGTTATTTGTTGAAGAATAAGATGCTCTAGCTAAAATATAAGACCCAGAATCATTATGAAAATCTCACACTAAAAGACTTCAGATTTCCTCTGGCTTCTTTTTTTTTTTTTTTTTTTTTTTTTTAATGTGAACAGCTGACCAGTGTGTTCTCTGGTGAGGAAGAGTTCATAGTTTAGGTGCTGTGCTACCATCGGGCTTCGTGTCAACCAATGGTCCACTCCTCTCTACCTGGCCACCTTTACTGGCATTTCTAACTGGGGCTCTCTTCTTCTGGGGCTTGGCCAACTGATCATGAAGTCCTCAGTCCATTCATGCTCAGACCCATGGTCCACTCTGAATCTGACCAGGCCTCCTTAAAATGTGCCAGTGGTCCTTTATCATCTACAAGAAAATGTCCAAGCTGGCTCTCATGATGCAGAGGCTTTATGTGAATCCTCCATGTCCTGCTGCTGCCAGCCACTTTTGTCTCAAAAGCCCTTTAAAAATGACTCAACCAGGTGGCAGCTTATATACTACAAAGAACATTTGCATTCAGACACAACTGAATTTGAAACCCTTTTTTCAATTTACTACGTTTATAGTCTTGGATAAATAACCCAGCTCTTTTCTTAGTTTCCTTGCTGGAAAAAAATGTGAGTAATTGTACTTACCTCAGTGTAGGACATTTATTAGACTATGTAAAGCACATGGCACACGGCAGGTGTTCAGTGGGTGGTTGCTGGGCGTAATACGTTTTGTGGACAGTGCCTGGTAGAGCATAAGCCCTCAGGGACTGTTATTTCTCTTCCCACCTCTTGGTGCAGACAGAGTCTCATCAGAGAGCCTCTTATCCACTGGCCTTATCTGCCAAACAAACTGCCCACCCTCTGGAGTAGTTAAAACCCTTTCCAGGAGCTTTCAAGTCCAAATAACTTGAGTGTTTCTTTCCAACCACATGGGCTCCTGCAGAGGCCAGTTGGTAGCCATGCTATGAAAATGAGGCAGAGTTCAGATTTCTCCTACGTTTTTGGGCACAAACAACTCAAACTCAGTAAACACTTTTATTGCCATGTGGAGCAAAGCGTACTGAAGCCTTGATATGACACATTCTGAAGGCTTAAAAAAAAAAAAAAAAGGAAAAAAGTTAGATTTTTAAAAATCTGGGATAACAGTGATGGGGCATGACTAAAACAGTAATTATTCTTCTAGCGATCCTAGATACTTTTTCCTCCTGTGGACAATGATACTAACCCCCCTGGGATTAATTTGAAGCCATCCTGTAGCACAAAAGGCCGATTCTGATGCCAGCCTAAGTTCCTTAAGACTACTGTTTACAATAAGAACAGCCAGTCCCAGCAACATGTAATCTGGAAGCATCCATTTTGCATGAAGGAGTGTACACAAATACAGATTAAGGTGCTATTACAAAATGGTAAGTGTTTCTTTAATCGGACCTGTGACACAGCAGGTAGATTTATTCTGACAAGGTAACGAATGACATGGCTTTGGTGGGAGTGCCAGTTAAAACAAATTATCATCAGCTTGACGTGGCAGGGTACAAAAATCCCTTTGTGGACTCACCCTCTTTTCTGAGGTGGATATTTTTGTTTCTAGGCATGATTTGATTTTGGATGTTCCCAGTTGTTTTCCTTTTTAGAAATGCAGATGTAGCCATTGTTTTAAGAGACTCCAAGTGGGTCATCCTGATTTATCCTTTTAGGACAGTTCCTTTATAAAACAAGTCTACTTCCTGGAATGGGACCAATGCAAAGAACAATCCTAAACCCTAATTCACTGCAAACATGTCTCTGAATGCACAGCATTCATTGCCATCTGTTTAAACATGGGCATTGCAGTTGTAGCCCAGGAAGAGGACTAGAAATCTGAAATGCAACGTCAAAGCATCTCTCAAAAGGGGACCTTGTAATACACGACTCACGTTAATCAAATTTGAATTGCATTGCACTACATCATTTTAACTACTTATAAGGTGATACACATGCATTAAGCAATTCATAAAGACTATGTTTGGGGGCCTCTTTTCTGAATATAGTACCCTGCACCTATGCTGTCAAATTGGTTGGCAGAGCTGGGCTTGGATGAGAGCATGCCCTGGACTCAGACAACCATCCCCATCAGTCACCAGGGGAACGTTCCTCAGTGAGGGAATTATTTTCTGTGAACCTCATTTTCCCTTTCTAGAAAATTGAGCACACAAGGGAATCTCTATGAGCCTCAGTTTTCTAATTTTTAAAATGGGAATGATAACACCTATTTTGCAGAACTGTTGTGGATATTAAATGAGATAATCATGTGAAGCACTGGCACATGGTATAGTCCCAGTGAATTAATTTTTAAAATTTTTATTGTCTCAAATTATTCTTCCCATTCTTATAATTCTTTGTGATTTAAACTTGTTACCTTTTTTTTTTCTTTTATAACCTCTAATGTTAGTTTATGCTCCAGACTCTGCTCACGTACTATGCTGGGTCTCTTACATCTCTGCCTGCCCTTGACATATCTGAACTCAGGAAACTCAGCTTCCATCTCTGAGTATACACTTGCCTTGTATTCTACCTGCAATGACTTGAACCCATCCAGTAAGGTGTTTGCCATTTTAACTTGACTTTGTTGGTGCCCTGAGACAGAAGGATTTTTTTCCTTTCCTTTCCTACCTTCCTTCCTTCCTTCCTTCCTTCCTTCCTTCCTTCCTTCCTTCCTTCCTTCCTTCCTTCCTTCCTTCCTTCTTTTCTCTCCCTCCCTCGTTCTCTCTCTACCTCTCTATTCCTTTCTCTCTTTTTTGGCATTATTTAATTTATTTTTTTAAACAAGTGATTACACTATGGTTCAAATACTATTTCGCAGTGAGAAAATGATAGCACAATTGCTGGGAAATAAAAGTTGAGGCAAAAAAGTAATAACTAAGGACATTAATTTTGCATTTTTGTCACCTTTTTAAGGGAGAAACAATCTTTAGAAATGGATTGGACTCTAAAAGTAGATAAGCTTTTCTGTGAAAATCTTTATAATTGCAACCCCTTTCACTTTTTCATTCCTTTAGGAGTCACCTAGAATTGTGTAGAGGAAGACTGCCGACTTAATACAGTGGTTGGGTTTTGGAACTATGTGATCGTAGCAGGCCAAGAAAGAAAAAGAGGAATTGAATAAAATGTATGTCACATCTGGTTTTTTTATTAAAAATGCGCCATTCACCATCGGCACTCTTATAAGCCTATACAAGTCAAATTATGTGTTTTGATTGCTTCTGGGTTTCTTTTATTAGTGTGTTGGCTGATTCTTTGGATTTTTTTTTCTTCCTGTCTTCATTTCAGTTAATCAGTTTCTTATTTTTATCTTTCCAGAGAACTCAATTTCTCAATATGGAAGACTTTTGTTTTCCTGAAAATGCAGAGGACTATCATGGTCTAAATTGCCAAATTCTATGCTTAGCTCTGTTTTCTCCATAAGTGAAAATTCCCATAACCAACTGGCCATCTGATTAGTATATTGAGTTCCAAGAAACAAAGACCTCATTTCTCTTCATGTCTGTTTTGAAAACTTTGCAACTATACAAGCATGGAATAAATATTTCAGGAGTTCTGTATTGGTTGTGAACACTGATTTAAAAAGAACACAAAATAAATCCAGGTGGGGGTTTCAGAATTAACAATTCTAATATATAAAGATGATCTTTTTATATAATCATATATATTTCGTATATATTCAATGCTATAATCTATCAAATTAAGAAAGATTTCTACAGTCATAGTGCTACTCAAGAAAAAGGAGAAGAGAGAAGAAACAGCATATTTTTATTGAAGAATATCAGCTTGACAAATTTAGAAGGAATGACAAAATTCAAAAATAGCAATCTTAATTTAATAATTTCTTGAGGCAAAGATCTCAGTGTATGGTAAGACCACTGAGACATTGTTGCTAGGAAATAATATTCACATTGTCTCATGGCATCACCCCACAGATTATTTACTAGTTACAGAGAAAGAAAGTCTCTTCTACAATAGATGGATCTGGAAGACACCACCTCAGCCAAGTGACCAGAATTAGCATTATTAGTCATGTGATGACAGGCAGAATGTGCTTCCTAGGACAACATAGTGGGACATACATGCCATTATTTACATTGTATTCTTGTAAAAATATTTAATCTAATCCGGAGGAGACAATTGGATAAATACAAATTATAGATCGTTTTACCTGCAACTTGTCAAGATTCCTAAAAATTTTCAGTGTCATGAAAAATAGGAGACAAAGAAGATATGGCAATCAAATGCAATCCATAATTCTCAAATGGATTCTGAATCAGGTAAGAATTGGGACAGTTGGGGAAATTTGAATATAAGATATGTTTTAAAATAATATTATTGTGTCTATGTAAAATTTGGAGGATACCATACACAACATGTGGTTATATAGAAAAATGTCCTTGTTCTTAGGTGATACATGCTGAAGTGTTTTGGGGTGAAGTTTATGATGTTTATAACTTATTCAAATGATTTAGGAAAAAACGTGGGTAAATACACACACACACACACAAAGAGAGAGAGCATTGGCAAAATGTTTGTTGGTAAATGTAGGTCATGTGCATATAAGTGCTTGTGGGTATTATTTTTTCTACTTTTGTGCAATTGGAATTAGCTAGAGATGCCTATTTTTGTCAGGAAAGATGGTACAAAAAACATATCTTCCTGGAAAAAGGAAAGAGTCTTTCTACACCTCCCTGGCCACTTCTCTGAGGCATGTGCAGTGCTAACAACAGCAGCTCATACTCAAAATAGTCATGACACAAGTGATCAGACTGCCAGCATTTCCTGCTCATTTCTCTTCTCCAAAGGTGCTGGGAGAGGTCAGAGGGACAAAGGAATGAAGAAGATGTAGGTGGGGAAATATTCTCCTAGTAGTTCTGTGGAGACCAGAATAGTAAGAGCCTTAACTTACCTTCATCCAATAGCTTATGATATATGACATAAAACTAGAGCCAGTCAATTTGCTCCAACTTTCCATCTCAGAATCTTCAGGGCTTTGACAAACTGAAGGGCAAATTTAATTTGGTTTTGAGTTGTGTACAATACTTTTTTTTTTTTTTGGAATTGCATAGCACCAGCAAAGGATTAAATAAGGCCGTTGATAGCATCTGTGTGTGTCCTATGAAGCATGCTGAGAAAACAGAGTCAGAGCAAATAACCTAGAGCAGGACTTTAAGGGCAGGCAGGAAGCCTGCAGAATTGTGTAGAATGCTATAATGTGAATTAGAGACATAAGTCAGCAGGTGCTTTGGCCCAGAGTAAGTATTTAACCAGGGAGCCGAATAGGAAGGATGTTTTCAAAGCTTTGTTAGAAAAAGGTGGTAAACAACATAGACTCCTCTTTCATCCCTCAGCTTCCTGGTTCATCTCAAGCCCAACATGAAGAGAAAACTCAGCTCCAATTGTTGCTATCAGAGAAGAAAAGTGAAAAAAGAGATTAGGGACATTAAAAGATAAGGTCAAAATTAGGGGGCTGGTGCTAAAGTTATGTTTTTCAAAAGGGCCACTTAATTTAGTTTGACATATCCAGATTTCAATTTAACGTATAGCATTATTTAGAACATTATAAAATCTCACTCTTAATTCATCTAGCTTCTAAACATATTAACCATACATATATTCATGGTTGTCTCCTTGTTTGACAAGTCTTGCATATGGTAGAGATAAGACTTTTAGGTAAGAAATATTTGTGATTTAGCGATAGACTAGGAAAATGTGGAAAAGATTGGGTGAAAGCCGGTTTAATACAGGAACATGACATTGCTGTATATTCTTACTTCAGTACAAGGAGAATATTTTCCCCGGCAGCTGCACGGGAATTTTTAAGAATATTTGTAAAATGTTATTTTACTGTCTTCCCAAAATTTATAAAACAAGTTGCCTCTTACGCTTCCCCAGGGGTAATTTCTTTAAGCAGCTCATTTTATCCTGACTTCAGGTTTTGGTGAGATTCATTTATTCAACATAGTCTGTAGTAAATATTAAACACACCGTTTAAATATTAAACACTTCTTGTAATAGAAGAATCTATTACAAGCCCAGAAAATAATCAGTTTTAAATTTTTTGTGTTACAAGAAATAGTGCAAATGACAGAATATTAGGCATAGTAAAATAATCCTGGTGTGGTTTTTTTGCTTTATTTTTTTTCTTAAATGTACTTTATCTACCTCGTTTCTTTTAGTATCCATTTCTGAATTCAAGCAGTTTTTAATTTTAAATACGGATATTTAACTCTCCCACACAATATTTCTTAAATTTGAATTGTCCTCTTAGGGCTCATATATTGGTATTGGAATTCTGCCTTCCTGTTTCTTTTCGTGAAACTTGTTTCAAAAAAGTTAGGTTCAGCTAGTCTAGAATAATCTATGAGTAATTTCAGTCTTATTTATAAAATGGTTTCGGAGGGAGACATTTATAAAGACAGAGTGGTGCAGAACATATTTCAGTCACTTCACAGATGTCTTACCCGGTGTTTCTGTATTTCTTACTATAGGAAGGAGTCAGTTTTCCACTTGATATTTCAGCAACACCTCCAGCAGGGAGGTTGGCTTCCTGAACGAGGCAGAGTGGATTGTTAAACATCGAAATATCTTCCTGTCAGAATAACGTGTCACTCAGGGAGCACATTTACATTCCCGTTCCCTTGATTGACTTTCATAACAAACAGTCATTGTGTTGTTAGACTGTTTTGTATCAATATTGATTGCTAGGAAATTAAAGTAAACTAAAGTTCATTGACATGAAGCAATCACATGTGGTGTGTTGGCACGAAGCTGCGAGCAGAGGACCTATGTCATGTGTAACTGGTGTGGGGCACTCCCAAGTGTTTTGAGCAACTTTTTCATTCAGAGAGAACAAGTTTTATACATCAACAGGTCGATTCCAGGAAACATGGCTGAAGGATCCAAAGAACTCCTAAGAGGCCAATGGCAGCTACTTCCATAAAGCACAGGCTCAGTATTCAAAACCTTTAATTTAATTAATGTTACACGGCACCCACAGGAGAGCTCTGGGGTTCCCATTGGCTTAACATTCAGAAGAAAAAGTTACAAATTCAGTTTTTCTTTAATGGCCATTCAGATCCCATTTGTTATTACAAAAAGTACCACAAGTGTTTGATAATAATGATAATAAAGGTCCTAGTTAGTATTTATTGTGTACTTACTATGTGCTAAAAACATGTCAAATATTTTCATTTCTTTTACTAGTGAATAGCTAGAGGAAAACAAATTATGGGAGGAAAGCAGACTTAATTTTGATTCTTAAATACTTTTTCTTAATTTACTTATGTATGCATTCTCATAACTCATCAAAATCTTTTCATCTCAGAATTGCAGAACACCCAGTAGTCCATTTTACTTAATTAGTTCATAGAGTCAGCTTTCTTTTCAATTCATAGGAATTTGACAGTGTTACAGAATACTACTGCTGTTATTGTCTTTACATTCCAACAAACTTGGAAATATTTTCAGGGCTAAGTGAATTAAACTAAATCCTGAATTTTTCAATTATTTAAATATATTCATGCAGCCAGAAAAGAAAAAAATATATAAATCAATAGAATACAATAATGTAGCATCTCTCCTGTTTTTGCTGTTCATTGGGAGTAAAACATTTTTAAAGGAGGCAATTAAAAATTTTCAAACCATTGGAGTATCATTAAAGTGAGTTTATGTTAAATGGTATAAAGTAGGTAGGCTATTTCAACGTTTCTAACCCAAAATAGAAAACAAAAAATAGTGTTGATGGTTATTTAAAAGCCAGCGATGTTCAGTTTCTACTTAAATACAATTTTACTTCCACCACTTTTTTTTCTTCATTATAAATAGAGATTTCAACTTCCCTACAGCAGAAAAACTTTTAACTTTTTCTCCCCACATCTTTAGGCCTCAGATTATTCTTTGACCATTGCCTAGCTGTGCCGTAAAAACTATGGCAACATTCCTAAAGTGTATGTGTTCCTTAGTAAATGAGTTGTTAGAATGTTATTAGGTATTTGACAGAGTCTACTTAAAAAAGTAAACTCCTTGAAAATTAAGTTCAAGAAACAGCGCTTAAACATAATTAGATGTTTTTGTTGGACTGTTGTCTTTGGTTGGTAGCTTTATTTACTGCAGGATTTCTCCCAGTAGAAGTCCAAATATATTCCACTGATTTGACAAGAGAGAGAGTTTGAGTCTTTTATTAACCCCCATGTTGATCAAGTAGAAAGGGTCCCTGCCTCAGATGGCTGAAAAGATTTTATAACAAAATAGCAAGAGCTCTTCCACAGTCCATGGCACTATGATCTGCAGCAGTTTGTGATCAGATTGTAGACAGACAAATCGGCATGTCTATTGCCTGCAGCTGAACTGAGCAAAACAATTTTTCTTCTGATGAGACAGTATGATAACAAACAACAATCTCCTGCTCCATAGTTTATTGAGGGTCAAAGGGCATTTTATGAACTCCAATTCCCAGCCATGCTTAAACAGCAGTTTTAGAAATAACTACTTAAATTAAGACATGTAGGGACAGAATAAAAAAGATGTAGGTACATATAATTAAAATGTTTCAACAATCTGACAATTCACAAAATGTTCCAATGGCAACTTCATGATTGATGAATATCAAGAAAGTATCTTCTGGGGTAAAGTTTGACTCTGCTTCTGCTCTGATAATACTAGTTTCTGTCAATAAATATTGACATTCATCACTATCAAAATTTGTGTCTGCTTGTTGAACAAAATTGGAGAGTTCCCAGCCATAGTAAAAGGATATAGCAGAATTTCTCAGACTTGTACCAATTTGGGAATTAAGAAATAAGTATAGTCAGCTTGCCCTCCATATCTGCAGCTTCCACATTTGAAGATTCAACCAACTACAGGTGGAATATATTCAGGAAAAAACCAATAAAAATAATAATACAACAATAAAAAATAATACAGATTTTAAAATGCAGCATAATTATTTACATAACATTTACATTGTATAGGTATGGATAATCTAGAGATGATTTAAAATGCACAGAAGGTGTGCATACGTTATATGTAAATACTGTACCATTTTATATAAGGGACTTCAGTATCCACTGATTTGGGTATGTACAGTGGGTTTGGGAACCAATCCTCTGTGGATAACAAGAAACAACTCTATTCTTAAAACATACTGCAAAAAATGGCACATATCTATCCAAGAACTGTCCACATGACTGCCTACACTGTTAGAGTAATCCTCCCTGATCAGTTATTACCATGACAGTCAATGACTTTGATCTTGAAGTCAAAGTCAATGAGAAAGGAAAGTATTTACCCATCATCAAAGAACAAAATTAGTATCAATCCTGAGAGACTTGGGCACAAAATAGGTTTGGTTTTGATGAGAATGAGTTGAATTAATGTCTGAAAGACTGTACTCAAGTTGTAGTGATAGACCTGAGTACTGAACAGTACTAACACATGAAAATAAGAGCATGGTCATGACAAAGCAGAAAATCTAAACTTTGTAGTAGGACAACCAGTTACCTTGATTAATTATGCACTAAGTCTCGTGATGTAATGAACTCTTAAAACTCATAGTGACATCAGTCAGCTCCTCTACCATCTTTTACCATTCCATTCTTCCCTTCGTAAACATCAAAACACATGACTCCTTTTCTTCTCATACCATCTTCAGACTTTCTTTATTGCCAGAAATAATGTCAATCCTTTAAATTGCTCAATAGCATTGTTTTTCAATAAATTATAAAAAAGGGGCATCCATATTGGAAAAGATGAGCCTGAAAATAGCAAGGTTTTCATATTGCAGTTAACATTGCACAAATGATACATTTTCTTCAATCACATGGACTAGCAAAGTATATATCACATATGTGCATGCAAGAGTGTACACACACACACACATTGCATATGTATTGTTAAAAAGAAAAACTTTAGACAAATTAAGTTAAACAGAGTTTAATTGAGCAAAGAACAATTTGCAAATCAGGCAGCTGCCAGAACCAGAATAGGTTCAGAGTGACTCTGGGGCTGCAGTGTGGTCGGCTAAAGACAGGAAAAGGGAAGCAACACAGAAAATGGAAGGTAGGTACAGAAACAGCTGGATTGGTTACAGCTAGGCATTTGCCTTACTTGAGCACGGTTTGAATAGTTGGCTGCCTGTAATCGGCTGAGACTCGGGCACTTGTTACACGAGTTGGTTACAGTCTGTTTGAACAGCAAGTTAAGTTACAAGAGTAGGTTGCTCTTTGTTTACGTATCAAGGTTACAGTCTACTATGTCTGAAGAAACCTTTAGGCCAAACAATTTAACAGTATAATTACATGCATATATATATACATGCATGTAATTATACATGCATATATATATACATGTATATATATATTTTCACATGTATGTATACATACATGTAAATAAATACATATGTACATTTATATATGTAATTTTATAATTTTGAAGTAGAAGAAAAGAACCAGACAGCAGACATCAAAGTCACCCTTAAAAGCAAAAAATATTGCTGCTTCTGTGAGAAGCATTGAGAGGTAAACTCACTCCATGTGATTCACAACAGCAACTAATTCTTATTTGAATTGTATTTATAAGATGAAGCTTCAAATCCTGCTAAGATATCATAACTGTGCATGAGAAATGAAGCGGGACAAGAGCTTAGATCAACAGTTTTCAAACATATTTAACCAAGGAATATTTTTCCAGAGCAAAGATCTTATGACAGAACCCAAAGAATAAAATCATTTTTCTATTGTGCGAGTTCAAGTTTATAACAATTGAATATCGCAAAGTCATTTAAAATAAATAAGCTGCTGAAAACATAAAAAATTCAACAAATGAGTGTCACAGATGGCAATCAAATAAGTCTAAGCATTCAATTTATTTATACATTTTGGTTCTACACAATTGAGCAAATCCTAATCCACATATATAAGTAATTGCAAATGGCAACAGCTTTTAAACAGCTTGCAGTACAGCAGAAGAAACATTCATCTGAAGTTTTCACAAAGATAAGTTTATCTGGCTGCACGATAATGTCACCATGTTAAAATACGTGTATTGTTTTTATTGCATGTCTAAAGACAGTTAAAATATTCTTAATGAAGTTCAAACTAACATGTTTTGGAGTGTCATAGGCAAGCAGCTCTTGAGAGTCGACAGTGAGAGTACAGTAGGAAATGAGCTGGCTTGGAGAATCCTAAAACGGGTTATCCAGAAATACTTCATTGAAATGAGGAAAAAGCAACAGAAGAGTATTACCGGCACTTATTGTAGAGCTTCCTTAAATATTACTCCTTTCAACATTATCCATTTTCTCCTCTAATAATTCAGACACAACCAAACCATTTCAATTAAGGCTTATGACCAATGAATACTGAAAAAAGTAACTCTAAAAATCATGATTATCATGGTGGCTTAGAATGCCTTTTGCTCATGGCCATGTAAATGGTAGATTGGGCTAAGAGAAAGTGTTTGCCTATGGGGATTAAAAGGGGACAAGAGGAAGCACAATCAAAAAGAAAAGATGAGCTCATAGAGACAATAATATAGGAAAATATAGGATGGAGTCACCATGTTAAATCCCAATCTTCCTTTCATGACTTGACTTAGATCTTACTACCATGAAGAAGTCTACATCAGTCTCCTAAAACTGAATGAGGAGTTATCAGCCTAGTAGTGAGGTGAGCAGAGACGAGTTATAAAGTATTACATTTTTTTTTTCCAGACGTTCTTTTTCCCAGGTCCCAGTGTGCACATACGCTGGGGCACCTGCTGCCTCTCCTTTTCATACACTTATATTTCCCTGCAACTGACTCTAGATTATTATGTCATGTCCACTGAGTGCACTATTATATTCCCAGAACCTAACTCAGTGCTTACTGCATAGTTGGTCTCTGTCAAATATTTGTGAAATAAATGTACAAATGAGGGAATAATAGCAGAAGGAAAAAGGATGCATGAGAAAAGATTAGGGTTATAAAGCAGAGTGAGCAACGCTGGATATGAAAGAGTGAAAATAAAGCATGCAGATATATATGAGCAAAGTGAATTTTTCTGTGAACCTTGTTTTTTGTTTTTGTCCTCTATGAAGACAAATGCTGGGATCCGCTTAGATTTCCTCAGCCTAGCAAGGGGTGAAGCTAGATCATTTCTAGGGTGATTCATCACTAGATATCTCTCTCAGTGGAGGAAGTGATGTTGATGATTAAGTAGAAGGCATTTCTCCCCCAGGAGAGATGTTAGAAGGAGGCCTTTGAGTCCTGGAAGTGCTGTTTTTCATTGAGACGAAAAGTTGAGATCTTAATCTCTTGGAACATTGCTGGCTCCCTGGACTGCTCAGCAAGAGACAGCCAATGAAAATAATAATATATAGCATCTTGCATGTGTATGGCTTTTCTCAGCTCTTAGAACACTGCCATATTCATCACCTTATGAGATCTTCAGGGTGAGCTTGCAAAGTTGATAAAATAGGGGATTTGACAGCGGAAGAACTAAGACTCAGAGACGAAATCCAAGATCATGCGGCTAGAAACTGGCAAATATGGAATGGAAACCTGGTACTTTCCATGACAGTTTTTGTGTGACCACAGTTTTATAAATTCAGTGCTAAAATAATTGCTTGTGTTCAAAATCCCCCTATACTTTTCTGGATTTGGATAAAAGAGAAAAAATATAGAAACCTCCCTATCATTTCATTAGGTCAACTAAAGGGTGGAAATACAGCTGAAATGAAAACCAAAACCGATCTTTCAGTTGAACCTACTTACATGTGCCTAAAGATATATCAAGGGAAATGCATCACTCATTGTCTCAGTTAAGCTGCTGTGGTCTTGAATGTGCAATTGCAGAGTTACATTTTGAAGAAAGTTGCAGTGCATTTTAATGCCTGATGAAGCATGTGTGTTGTGTGCAGCACCTTTATTCCACTTAATAAGTGCTTTCCCATCTATCTACTCCCTTACCTATAAGAAAAAAGAAAAATCTTTTTCCTCCAATCAGCTTGCATAATGATAGATGTAGATATCCTGAGCTCTCATCAGATATTTTGAGGTTCTTTTTAAAGTCGACTATAGAGACACATCTGTCCACCATGAACTCTTATGATCCAAAAATCTTTCTAAATGACCTAAAGCAGAAGTTGTGTGTTTCTAAGTCTCAGATCTGTCCCTGTATCTCTAGCACTCCATTTACCTCTCAGGGTATGCTGAAAATCTGATTTCTTTTTAAAATCTGGGAACATTAAAGAATCAGAAAATATTTTCCCCTTCTGTTTTTGATAAGAGGGAGATAGAAGGATTGGCCAGTATCCATTCTGCATCCAAGGACATGAATAGGAATGAGCCACAAAAAACCATGGCATGAGAGGAGGCAATGAAACTGTGATTTTTCAGATAGAGAGATGTGGCCTCCCCATAAGAGAAGCATTTCCAACTCCTGCAGATAGAAGGAACAATTAAAACTTCTAGTCAGTGGTCCCTCGTGGGTGGTCTATGGATCTCAAAAAGGAGAACTTCAATTTTGTATTCACATTTAGACTATAGACTAAATAAAAACTTTTTGCATATTTTTATGTATCTTTTTTTAAACCTCCAAATGCATGGATATACTTTTGGAATCAATGCAAAATAATCTCATCTAACGAAATACTAGACTCATATTAGGTTTTAGTAGTTATGAAATCTCTCAATCAATGGTTGTAAAGAGTATTTCTAACTTTATGTAGAAGAGTGATAGTATTTTAGTTATCGTATCCACTCAAAAAGGCCATGAATCACTAATGTAGAGAAAACCAAAGTCCACCAGCTCCACTGGCAACTATAACACAAGTAGGGCAAGACCTCAAATCTTCTGATGCACTGTTAGGTTCTCTCTACAACCAGTGGTACTGAGCTGCTAAAAGGTAGAAGTCATGAAGGAAGTTTAGTTTGCACATAATAATCATATATTAAAAATGTATATATAAACCTAGTTTATATTTAAATTATTAGAAAACTGAAGCCCAAATAAGTTACATTCTCAAAAAGTAGGCTCCTTCAGCAGTGATTTAGACACTATTATTTATTTATTTATTTATTTATTTATTTATTTAATTTATTTATTTAATTTATTTATTGTGACCGGTAAGGGGATCGTAACCCTTGGCTTGGTGTTGCCCGCACCGTGCTCAGCCAGTGAGCGCACCGGCCATCCCCATACAGTATCCGAACCCGCAGCCCCAGCACTCCCAGCGCCACTGCGCTCCCAGCGCCGCACTCTCCTGAGTGAGCCACAGGGTCGGCCCTAGACACTATTATTTAAACTGTGCTGGGGGCAAGAGAAAAGATGTAAATAACTATAAAGTGAAGAAAAGAGAAACACCTGTTCCATCCCCTCTCCTGCAATGGGAGCTGCTATTTTGAATTAGATAACTGATGGGAGGTTTTCACCAGATCGCCTTTATATGGTTTTGGTATGGAGTTGGCTGAAAGAGGAGTTTGTGTGAGATTTGAAGGATGGAAATGAAGCAGAAGCCTTTACGCTCAGATGTTGCAGTCACACCTGGTGATGAGCAAATGTAGGGCTGTCTGATAGTTTCTTGTTTGTCCTGCTGTCTTGATCTAGCTCGTCTGCCTGGCTGATGAATCTGCTGACAAATAGTGCATCAAACGATGGCTTCAGGTCTTTGGTTTTAGACCGCAGAGGGCTATAGTTATTTTGCAAGAACTGCTTCCCCAGATGCTGCAGTTTCCATGGTTCTTTTGCCATCTTCTTCTTCATGCAGATCCAATTTTAGCAGCTGGATATGTTTGGTTTCTTATATTTCCCTGCAAGCTCCAAACAGTGCATTAGGTAGTGGTTAGTGACCATTTCTCTAGTTCTCTATCACCTCTTGTTATGGTATGAATGTTTTTGTCCTCTCCCAAACTGATGTGGAAATTTAATTGCTATTGTAACAGTATTAAGAGGTGAGACCTTTAGGAGATGATTAGGCCATGAGGTCTCTGCCCTCATGAATGGATTAAAGCTGATATTGTGGAGTGGAGGGGGTTCCTTTTAAAAGGACCAGTTTGGCACCCTTTTGTCTCTCTCTTCCTCTCTTTACCCTTCTGCTATAGGATGATGCATCAAGAAGGTCCTCACCAGATGCCAGCCCCTCAATCTTGGACTTCCCATCCTCCAGAAATGGGAGCCAATAAATTTCTGTTTGTTATAAATTACCCAGTCTTTGGTATTCTGTTACAGCAGCACAAAACAGACTAAAACACCTCCTCTTTCAGACCTTTCTAGAGGCTTTATTTTCATGACAACCAACTGTGATACTGCATCCAAAAAAAAAAAAAAAAAAAAACCCAAAACAAATAAACATAAAATAAATAAGATTAGAAAGAAACAAAAGTGACCCACTAAGAGACACGATTCTTAATGTGTTACTCAATGGAATCAAGTTAGCTCATCATCTAATGTCTGTCACCAGTTTATTTCTTGAACTAATAACAAAAGTAATATCTACTATTTAGTGGGCATTTATTACAACTCAGGCATTTGTGCAACCATTCTTTCTAATTATTTAAATAACCCCTGAGCGAAGGCATCACTAATTCACGGACGGTAAAAACTGAGGCTACAAATGATTAAAGAACTTGCTTAAGGTTCAAGAGGCTAGAAAGTGCTGGCGTCAAGTTTATCTGACTCCATTCTGCCTTAACTGTCCTATTTAATGCCTTCTAGTCAGCTGTAGTATTATGTTCTTGTTGTTTAAGGTTTAATATTTTGAGTTAGGGTTTCTGTTACTTGCAACAAAAGGCATCTGAACCAAAACTTTGTGAAAAACACCACAATTCATAGATTCTCAACAGAGAAAATTAATTCACCTTTTCCTTTGCCTGAGTTACAAATTCCTTAAGCCTACCCAATTCCCTTTGATTTGGAGATTGCCAAACAAATTTTTCTTTGAGAATTTATTTTCTCAGATACTTTGACACTGCCATTTATACCAGTCTTATATAATCACTTATTTACAGGAAAAATCCATGTTACTTGAGATAAACCATAATTTACAAATCTATAGTGACTTTATATATCTATTTTTTTTCCTTCTCATAAAACATAGAGACACAAGTTGTGTGTGTATTGTTGTGGGGTGGGGGGTAGAAAAGAATGTAAAGAAAATTCTGTTAACTAGTTGTTCATTAAAGGAAATAGGAAATTACTATATTATACTTATAGGCTATCACTGAATTTTAAAAATGGAGCTAGCTCAGCTCTTTCCTTTTTAATCTCCAAAAATAATGAAGTGGAGGTGAACAAAAAAACTGAGTTAGGTTCAAGTCAAAACAGTCACAAATCAGTAACAGTTTAACAGCATGTTCATTGCTGACAGCAACGTACAGCCTTAGATGATGTGGGGAAGATAGACACATTCTGATTCTTAATCACATTCTAAATTCGGTCTCCAGAGATAAATTGTAAATGGCATCCATTCACTCCAATCTCCACATGAAACATGCTAATCTTCAAAGTTAGGGTCAATTTAAAAGACAAAAGAGATTGGGGTGATTTGCTTTGTTTTTAATTTAGTTTTTTTTTTTTTTTTTAATGCCTTTGGGCCTATTTGACTACACCTGTTAACTTATTTATAACATTTAAACATGAAAACACTGGAGAACTGCCTTCCAGTTCCAGAAATGGGCAAAAATGCAAAAAGAAAAAAAGAAAGAAGAAAAACACATTTTTGTTGATCACATCAGGATTCCTCTTAAAAAGGATTCTTTTAGATAAACTTCTCAGTAATGAAATTTTAAATTAGCAAAGCTGCAGAGTCCAGGAGTTGTTCAAGTGAGATTACTAGTTTGTTATGATGTACTCAGTGACCTCAGTGACCGAGTCACATATGGAGAAAACTTGCAAGGATACAAATGTCTATGTGTGATTTGCATGCAATGTTCACGTGCCTTCTTGGCCTGTTTTGTATATATCTAAATTCAAATTTTATAATCAGGATATATTGCCACCTTTTCTCAATGGCTCACATACCCTCATGGATCCTTCTTGACCTTTCCATGTAAGCATAGCACATGTGAGAAGTTACTGGTATAAAAAAGTATCAGAAAAATTAAAAAGAGAAGTCTCCCTAAAAGTGTCTTCAGAACACACTTTTGTTTTAACATTTACTTGTACATATTTGTGGGGTACAGTGTGTTGTTTCAATACATGCATGTACTGCGCAATGATTGACTTAGGGCAGACAGCATAGTTTTGTACCATTAGTCCATGCCCCACCCCCACCCTCACCCCCACCCCCTTCACTCCTGGCCTCTGGTAACCATTCTTCTACTCTCTACTTCTATAAGAACCTATTTTGTTTTTTCTCTTTTTTTTAAAGATTCTACATATGAGTGAGATCATGCAGTATTTGTCTTTCTGTGCCTGACTTACTTAACTTAACATGATGGTTTCCAGTTCAATCCATGCTGCTTCAAACAGAAATCTTCATCGTGAATGGTGTTGAGATACTAGTGGAAATGAATATTTTAAATCTATTCTGGCTCTAGAGGAAACTTGAGAAGAATGCAAGCTGGCCTGTGACCAATTACTGCTTTTTTTCCTTCTCCTGGAGGCTAATCCTTCTTTCTATTGGCAGGTCTTCATCCTGATCTTAGCCTGTTTCCTTCCCCAGCACTAATGAGAATTCTGTGGTTGGGATCTGAAGAAGCTATTCCTCACAGAGTTATTTACATCATACTAAGGGACCCAGAAAGATGGAAACAGATTGATAACTCAAAATGGGATTTCCCAATATGAGTGTGGGTTTAAGTATTATCATGAGTAGTGAAGGAGGTATTTTTAGAAATAATTTTGAGACATTTGTGCATCATTAACCATAATTACTGCTCATCGCATGAACACAGAACTATGAAATAACAGGATTGATTGAACTGGAAATGCAGCATCAGGAATGCTCTGTATCTGTGGCCATACTTATTTGTTAAAATGTGCAAGTCCCACAGGATGAATATATTTGTCTTGTTTTCTTTTTTGATGTATCCCAAGGGCCCTTAGTAAATGTTTGATAAATGAATAAATAGCTGAATTTTTATAATTTATTTATTTTTGTCCATGAAGCCTTAGTCCAAGGAAAGGAGCCCTTTAAACTTTAAAACATTCTTTTTCTTCAGGAGTAATCAAGTCATGAGGAATATATGGTAATAACTCCTGGAATAACAATGTGAAAACAGGCATTGGCATCAGGATCTCATTGACATTAGGACTTTAGGTCAATACATAGGACCATGGGCGCTTTATCTCCTATGCCATTTTTGCATTCTGTCTTTAGCTCTATATCCAAAATCCATATCTTTCCCCACATTATCCCCAATTATGATAATAACATTGGAAGGTTTTTAGTAGTGACTGGTTGATATATTCCAGAGAATTTAGGTGGGTTGAATGTATTGTAAAGGCATAACCATTTAGTCAGTCTAAGCATTAGATAAGCTATCGACATGGTACAAACTCTGGACCTGCTAAAAATGTCACAGATAGAGGCAGGACAGTTTTCACACGTGACACTATATACTACATTTAACCTTAAATGATGGACACACAATTAGAGCAATGAATTCTACAGTACATTCATCATTGAAGACACCATACACATGTATTAACTGTAGTAAGTATTCATGCTTAGGAAAGTGAATACACATTTTCTTTACTTTTTAGGAGGAAGGGAGAAGAAAGAAAGGAAGAAAGGGGGGAAGGAAGGGAGGAAGAAAAGAGAAGGAAGAAAAATGAATGGGATAGAGACAAACTTACATCATTGTGTTTTCAAGGTCAGTCTTCTAATGTTTTTACTGCATTTTATATACCAGGGGCAGGCACAATTTCTAAGCCAAGTTGTCTTCAGCTTTCAGATTCACAACATCCACATTTTCCTACAATTCTTGACCTTGATGTCGGTGTGCATTTCCCCTGAGTATTTTAGGAGGTACTCATTTACTTGCTTTGGTCTATTAACCTAAATCCTAATCCAACAAACCTACTAAATGTATGGTCAAGAATATTGTGAGTCTTTAACAAATGATGAAATAAATTCAGCCATATTGGACATGGCAGTTGGTCAAAATCAGTGACCCACAGATACAAATCAGTTGCTATAAGTCAGAAGAAGACAGTTGTTAAGACAGGTGGAAAGTCTCCTCCAGTATACTGCTGAGGCTGGGTAGAAATTAGAGGTCAATGGCAAATCAACTCAGTACAGTATTTAAAAATGATCACAGTTCCCTGAGCACACTAGCTTATCACCCTCATGGACTCTCTTCATTAGTGTAAGATCAATACATATGTAAGAGACAAAGCAATCTGAAGGGATTGTTTCTATCCAGGGGACAAATATGCTTTATAATGAGTGCCCAGTTGAATGGCTGCAACAATTTGAGCACCCTTGCATGCATTGGGCTCTGCATGTATAAATAAGTTATTATTTGCATAAACAGTATTAGGAAACCAGAGGGAAACATGTGGATAGAAAAAGCAGAAGCTGTTGGCAGAAAGAGCAATAACTACATTATTTGTTTATAATTCAGTAATGGGGAATCCAATCATTCAATCAATAAATATTTATTCATTCAACAAATGCTTGAGCTCCTGGTATATACCAGGCACAGGGCTGTTGATGAAGAAAATGGCAAATATTACAATGCCTTAAGGAAGATACCATCCGGGGCACAATCATAACAAAAAAAGGCATTTGGATTCTTTTATTTGTGGGGTTTTGAGGGTAGAATTACATACATATACATATATGTATACACACATATATATGTATATATGTGTGTATGTATATACACACATATATACACATGTAGTAGTCCATTTCTGTTGCTTATAATAAAATACCTGGAACTGGGTAATTTATAAAGAAAACAAAATGCATTGCTTACAGTTTCAGAGGCTGGGAAGTCCAAAGTCTAGGGAACACATTTGGTGAGAATTTTCTTTGATGGTGGCTTTACACCAATGCAGGGGTCTCACATGGTAGAAAATGGCAGAGTAGGGAAAGAGATTCTTCCATTTTTAATCCATTCACTATGGCATGTTCCTTACAATCTAATCACCTCTTCAAGGCCACACCTTTCAAGTACCATAATAGGGTTTTCCTCCCTCTTAACAGTGTTACAATGTGGGTCAAGTTTGGGGAGGATATCAATCCAAGGTAATATCTTTTTATTTTATTTTTTAATGTAAAAAGCCAGGTTGCCTTAAATGAAAGAAACATTGGAGGGTTTTTAAGACTAATTTTATACTGGTGGCAGAAGTGTGGCCCTAAGGACAGATTGCCACTAGTAATAGCTGTGAGACTTGGATGTACCATGGAGCCACTTCCATTTGAATATTTCATCCTTTTTAAGAGCTGTCTTATTTTGCAAGATAAATTTCGTAATCTTGAAATTCACCTCTACTCATTTGGAACAACCTATCCCAGACTCTTGGGAATATACTATTCTGGCATATGATTTCATGCAGATTGCAAATACTTTGCTTAGGTCTTCTGTGTAGACTAAAAAGTTATTAAATGTGTATAAAAACACACCCAACCTCTTTCTTTAAGACAGTATTCTACACTATTGAACAAGATACTTCACAACTCAGCCTAAAGGATTTGATTTAGATCACCCAAAGTCTGGTTCTAGCCCAAAGACCATGAGAAGTTCCTTATCTATATGTACACAAACTTGAATGTTCTTAGAAATGATTCCTCTAAAACCACTCTGTGGTCCAAAGTAGTTTCTCCTTTCAACCTGCAGAGCCTCTGTAAACAAATTTATTCTGTTAATTTTAGAAAAGCCGTATTGTCCCTCCAGTCAGTCATCAAGCATTCATAATGTAGGAACCAGGGGAAATCTTCCTCTTCACCCCTGAAGCTTCATCAATAAGAATCACTGCCAGATTTACATTAATATGAAGAAAAGGCATAACAAATGTTATTATTTAACATACTGGGAGGGGCCAAAGCAAGGGGGAGTCACAAGAGAGTACTGTCCCAATGTCTCATTAGAGCTACAGAGCTTATATCCCATTCACAGGCAAAGGGAGATGGGAGCGTAGGAGTAAATGTTTCTTAGGAGGACTCAGAGGGTCTGGAGAGCATACAGTGGCTTGGGACAGAGTCTGTTTAGCCCACAGAGAAGACAATGACTGGTAAATGATACTCTTCAAAATACTGAATGGGACTAAAATAGAAGACAATTGTCTATGACAGAAGTTAGTCTAAACATGTTGACGGACTCCAGTCTTCCTTCCTGTGACATGAGTTAAGTCATTGAAAACCCAGAGGTCATTGTCTTCTTCTTTGGTGGGTCTGGACTTTTGGCAGATAAGGAAATAGCTTCACCCCATGCTTTGGAGAGTGCTAGAGAATTGAGAGAAAGACAGCAGAGGGGTAAAGTCAGGGAGACCTTGAGGCTGCTTTTTGATTCCAGCATGTCAAAGCACCATATTTTGGGGTAACAGCTTTCTGTGCCCCAACAATAACTATTGAGGTCCATACAGACAGTCATAATTCATAATCAACACAATTTAAAAATATCAGAATAGAATGTTTATTTTTTTTTTCATTTTACCAGATAGAAATGTAAAATACCAGACCATCTGTTCCAAAAATGGGTACCTGGCAACTCCAGTGCTCTATCTTGGGACTAACAAATATGTTTCATCTATGTGACAATTCACTCCTTCAGTCCTGGCTACCTGGAGTGCTGATGTCTGAAGGCTGGTAAGTGCGGGTAGAAGTATGCTATTCCTGATGAGGGAAGTTTGTCGTGGGCCTAATAGTAATAAGTAGCTGCAATCCTGCCAATATTTACTGACACAGAACCCAGCTCTGACATTTACTGACTGTATGATTTACTTAACCTCTCAAAATATACTTTCTCATCTCTAAAATGAGGAGGCAAACTAAATCAGTAATTTCCAAATCCTAGCCCATGTATAGAAGGCATCAAATTTACACAGGAACAAGATTTGAAATAAAGATCCCCTTGACTTGCCCAGAATCTCTCACTCAGAGACTCTACAGAGCCTGAAAACCTATTCTTTACCAATAAAAACATTGGGAGATATTCATGTTCAACCAGGTTGTACAACAACTGGGTTGAATGAGCTATGAAGTTTTTTCCAGCTCAAGAGTTATGTTCCAATTAAAATCTAGAAAAAATACCAAAAGCATAAATGAGTTGAGTCAGTGCCCATATGAAAGACCTCTAGGGAAGGAATCCATGGAATTCCAAAGAACCCAGCAAGAGTTGCAAATCAGAGCTAAGACTGAGGAAACTCCCCTTACCTAATCCTTCATAACGGCAGGAAGACGGTTTCCAGCTCAACCTCCCAAGATTTCCTGCCAGTTCCACGTTGCCTCTTCTGTGGGCCTCTTTGCTCCACGGGGTCAGAATATGCTTCTGATTTGTTGATGATTATTAAGCCCATCACGTCCTTTATTTCTGAAGTCAAAGGAGGACAACAAGCTGAAAACTACTATCTTTTGAATCCTTTTTACTCAGAAGAGATAACATGTGAAAGGGACATCAGGTAAGATGCCAGGGTAAAAGATTCATCTTGATTACTTCCTTTTAAGGATTTAGCAACGAGATGAAAAATAAAGATTTTTTTTGTTTTGTTTTTGGTAAGATTTAGTGTATGAGACTAATGAGGATATGAAAAATGCTGAAGGAAGCTGTTCTATCCCATTTAATAATGACAGGAGGGATTCTGACAGAATCTCCATTAGCAATTCCTTTCTAAGGTAAGTTAATTTCCTGATTAAATATGCATTTCTAAATCAAATTGACGTTTTAAGAGAGAAACAAATAGTGGTGCCAATTCTCTTGGGCAAAGGAAAAAATTTCCTTTTTCTTCCCTCCTACTTCTGCACAGCCTGTTTCACTTCCTTCTGTCTTAGAGCCCAGAGAGAGCCTCGTAGTTCAGACACTGCCCAAATCTAGACACTGCAGTTTGACCAGCTTGTAAAACTTGTGGTGGAAACTAATTTTAGATAGCAAAGGAATTTCCTGTGTTGACTTGGGCAGCTCATAGCTGTGTGAGGTTGAGCATATATGTCTGCCCCTGAGTAGGTATCCATGTGTATACTTGGGGAATGAGGGGCAGCAGAGAAGAACATGGGAGAAACATGGTTTTCTTGTACTAAAGTAGAGGTTGGTAAACTATATATGCTTCCAAATATGGCCTTCTGTCTGTTTTTGTAAATAAAGTTTTATTGGAACACAGCCATGCTCCTTCATTTACATAGTATCTATGGCTGCTTTCAAGCTATAATGGCAGAGTTTAATACTTGCAACAGAGACTATATGGCCCACAAAGCCAAAATATTTACTATCTGGCTCGTTACAAAAAAAAAATTGGGCCGATCACTAGATTTCAGATTCCATAATCTACCCAGTACCCTATGCACGAAAGGAAAGCTCTGTGCACGCAGCCACCTGCAGACTGGTGAATGCTCTACAAACAAGAAGGTGAGCCATAGCCTCTCCCGGAAGATGCATGAGGGCATCTTGGGCACAGATGGGTTCCTCAATGGTTCTGGCCCCATTAAGAGCACAGATGATCTAAAAAGCTCTTTCTCTATTTATAAAAGTGGGGAAAGACCAGCTCCTGTACTTTAAACAAAAAACTTTAATTGATCTATAACTTCAGTTGAAGTTCTGTTCTCTTCCTCCTCTCTAAGTGTGCTTCACAGGAAGCGACTATATAATAAAGTCTTGAGAGAGTAGCAGCCATCAGCAAGTCAGGACTTTGTTTTTCATTTCCCAAGTCATCACCTTGTAGACATGATGCCCTAAGAAAGCCTTTGGGATATTCTCAATGACAAACTTAAGAAAACTCACTTTCAGAGGTGGGATTGAAGTCAAAAGCTTATTTTTTTCTTTTAAAAACTTATTTTAGCCTCCAGTTTTTCTCAATTAGAATTATAGCATTTATTTATTAAAACCTGACATTTAAAATCAGAACTTACATAGAATGAAGATACTGTTGTAATTAAAAAAAAAAAAAAATAGGAAGGTACATCCTGTACTAAAGGGTGGAACTGTGCTTTTAAAATCCAGCCATGTGGCTTCTTATGGAAATGTAATGAGTTAAAGATGAAATTCCGTTTCTAGTTTGCATACATCTTGCAAAGATTCTGCCCAGTAAAATGGTAATTGGAGTCTTTTTTTACAATAAATATTATAATTTTTAATCCTAATATTGTAAGCTATGAAATGTCTTCAATTTCCCTAACATATGTTTTTTTGTCCTGTTTCTCAGTCCAAGAGGCAGAAATAAAATAAACACCTTAATGAACACAATACCAATCCTCCTGAGACCTCATGCCTATCTTATGGACATAACATGGACCAGGCATTTTGAAGATTCTCCCTAGAGAGCAAAAATCTGCCTCATTTCTCAACCCAATGTGGTCTGCAGAAGTATTCAGTCTGGTTTGTTGCTAAATTGCTGTAGCCTCCTAGTAAGTTGCAATTTGCAATTATAAGTGTATTTGTGAAGTGTAAGTGGGTTAATTTTCCCCTTCAGAGCTGATACTAAAGCACTCCAAGATGGCAGTGAAATTAGGGTGGGGTCACTTCAGACAGTGGGAGGCTGATCATGAAAATATGGCTCTCTGTTGGTCTTTTTTGTTAATTGCAAAAACATGAAGAGGAACTTCTGTTAAGAAATTATAGTAGAAACAAAATATTTTGAATATTTCTCCCTAGTGATAACAGACATATCATGAAAAGAAATGAGACTTTGGGGAAAGTATTTTTAGGCATTGGGTGTTTAAGTGGTCACTCGTCTCTACCTTGGCTGGTCAGTGTGTGGACTTATCAAATGACCATTTATTTCTTTTGTCAATGTGAACATCTCGAGTGCCATACATTCTAGTGGGGAGAAACATTCTGTAGAGATCTGTGTAAACTCATCACAGCTGCTCTACCATCTGACAGCCTGATAGTCATAGGGGACCTCAGTGCACATGTTGATGGTAGTGCCAAAATGTGGAAGAAAATTATCGGACCACAGAGGATTAGTTTTTTCCTGCATGGTGAGCAGGCCAAACAAAAACTTAGAATCACAGACAACAGCTTCAATCATGTAAGTTAGGAGGAAAATATTATGGATATGTCACAAATCAAAAACAGTGACATCTCATTCATTCTGCCATTGTTTCATAGCAGAATACTAAGGAGGTTGATAATCCGAATGGGTCTGAGATGATTACCCAATATGCTTTAAATCATAAAAGCATGAGGTGTGTGTTGTGCAGTGCCTCTGAGACCCATAATTTAATAAACTCAAGTCACTGCAAATAATGATACTAATCAGTAATTTTTCAAGTATAATAGAGCAATCACTACAGAATAGAAGACTTTGGCAAGCAACATAAATCATCTTATGCCATCATTTGCCTATAAACACACCAAATTTTAATTTTCTGTTACATAACACTTTTTAATGGTTTCTCAATTCTGCAATATTTTAATTCTGGTCTATTCCATGAAATCCCCACCTCCTTACCCACACTATTTGCTGAAAATATTGACTACATTTAAAGCTCAGCTCAAGTGTTGCTTGCTCTTTAATTTATGATCTTCCCATGTAGTTTGAAATTATCACTTCATCTTGGAAGACTGTAGCTTATTTTTGGTAAATACTAGGGACTTTAAAATACTTAATTTTCTTTGCGACCAGTAAGGGGATCGTAACCCTTGGCTTGGTGTCGCCCGCACCGCGCTCAGCCAGTGAGCGCACCAGCCATTCCTATATAGGATCCAAACCTGCGGCCTCGGCGCTCCCAGCACCGCACTCTCCTGAGTGACCCCCGGGTTCTATATAGGGATGGCCGGTGCGCTCACTGGCTGAGCACAGTGCAGGCGACACCAAACCAAGGGTTATGATCCCCTTACCGGTCACAAAAATAAAATAAAATAAAATAAAATACTTAATTTTATCATAGGTGAGATTAGTATATGTCCTAATTGACCTACAAAATATTTTGTCTTATTTAGTGCAGAACACTTAATACTCATATATCCGTTTTTGTTTACCATGAGCAAAGGCCTTTTTCATAGTGTTGAATCAAAGATCTGTAAGCTTGAATCTGACACTGATTTAGGCTGCACATTGTGCTTTCCAGATTCCCCAAAGGTTTTTTTTTTTTTTCTGACCTCAATTTGATTATGTCCTTCTCAGATATTTAAAGGACCAGTGGCTAGGGTATCTGCACAGTAGAGTTCAAGGATAGATTTCAACTGACTTGTCAAAGAAAATGTTGGCTATATGCAGAGTGAGTCTCCATGGTAAAATCTAGTCGGAAATTCATTTCCCTCTTTGCAAACACTGGCTTTCTAAAATACCAAGGATAAACTTTTAAAATATCTATAAGCAATTATTTTCAATGATGTAAAATAGATATGTAATGACACCTTTTTACTGATTTGCTTGTTCTTTCATCCACTTTTCCCAATGATCCTTTTTTCTCAAGGAAGATCATGTCTACCAACTAAAATCCAAGTGTTTAATACTCTAAAATGATAACAAAGTCATGTATGGCAGGAAATGCATGAGAGAGGAAAAATCAAAATCTAAAGTGTGTCTAACAACACAATAGTAGTAACTGTAAAAAAAAAATGGTATTGGATGAAATGAAATGAGTTCGGTGACATTAACGACATGGGTTCTAGCCTGAACTTAATGTGTGAAAGGTTAATAAACCCTTCTCTAAGTTTTCTCCTTGGTTACAATAGATTCCTCCCATGGAAAATTCTGTATGTGTTCATTTATAAAAGCCATATAAAGTGTTTTGATCTAACTTGTGATATGTTTTATATAAAAATAAGGCAAACTCACAAGAGTGTATTTGTACTAAGCTATCTTTGGGGTAAATCAAAGTCAGGTGCTAGAAGAAATAAATAAAACTTAATTTTCAAATTATTAAAATATGTCTGTCCTCCCTACTTGTTTTTTTCTCCTGAGTCCATTTGGGACAATAAAAGACTTATTTGTTTTTTAATGTTCCATATGAGATTTAAGGGAACGCAGTTTCCTTTTTCCCAAAGGTAGACACGGCTTGGATGACTGCTAAAATAAAGTGTATAATGTGGCAAGGTTGTGGCATGCTCTTTTTTCTGGGTGCCAAGATTTCAAAGGATAACCTTTTACCCCTAATGACTCCAGGATCTTGATTTTGTTAAACTTTGAATATTAGATATTGCTAGGTAAGGTCAACACTGTGAATGATCGGGCTAGGGAAAAAAGGAATGGCCACCTTTGGAAAATTCCAAAGTTGCAAGACACATTTTTCACCAGATTATTAAAGTTTTTCCTTCTCAAGTGAAAGGTGCAAAGAGTGGGGTGGGGGGTAGGGGTTATTCTCCAGAGAAAAGCGAGCAGCCATCCCTGGTGAAGCTCTTTCCTCAAACACAGCATCCTCTACCACATCTTGCTCCCATTACTGGTCTTTTCAACTTTTGCTGACAGCTCAAGTTCAGAGGTTGTCTCGTTCTTCTTGTAGTTGATGTTAGCTCAACACCAGACTCTGAAGGTGGAGCAAGCACAGAAATTAGTGCACAGGGATAGGCGAAGAACTTGGGCAGCCAAAAATAACATGTGTTTTACACTTGGGGCAAGTATATAAATTAAAAATGGAAAAAGTGGGCAAAAGTGAGATAATTGGCTAGTATAAATACCTGTCGAACCTGACTTTCTCACTGAGATTCTGAGTTGAGAAACAAATAAAATTGCTCACCTTCACCCTCAGCCCATACTCTATGTCTTTAAGAAAACCTCAGGGTCCTTTTATGAGTTTTGGATCAAGAAATGTGGCTTATAATTAGGAAGGAATTAAGAAACAAGGTTTCCTTAACTATTTTATGCCAAAAATTTGTGTCTAGGAAGAACTGAGAAAACAGTATTTCCACTTATTTGGAAGTAACCGTGGGCACTCATGAAAGTCTAGAAATCACGAATACATTGTTTTTGTTTTTTCAGAGCCCACAATTAAATATGTTACCTGGGCTTAATGAATCAGTTTGAGACTACAACAGTAACTGATGGCAAGGTTATGATTAGCTGAGGAGTTTAAATTCACTTTATGATTGATACCTAAGAATGAAACTGAAATAATTAGACATGACAGCAGAGGTTTGATAAATCACAATATACTTTTATATTTAGTTGCTGAAAATGGTTCAAAAGTTTACATTAGGTCTCCTTATCTCCATCAGCATGTTTCAAAGCTTTTTGTACTGAATTCTTAGGCACTGTTGGAAAACCTGTTTAAACTGTACTTCAGTTAGATTGTATAATATACACAGGATTAAGGTCTAAAATTCTTTTCTAAACTAATCATAGAAAATATGGATTAGGTCTAGGAAAATTGTCTGCCTTTAAGATAGGCAGGGAACTATCTTTTTTTCTTTCTAAGGAATTTTTCTTATTAGATTATGTGAATGGGACTTGTGATACTGCATAATTAGGGACTCCAGAATCACAGAAAGGTAGCCAAACTACTCTACTTAAAAAGAGAACAGAAATTTAGTGATGAAGGTAAGCGTATTGAAGAGACTGCTGGAGAAAGAGAAAAGGCCAAAGAATATAGCAGTTGACAGAGCCCTGTTAAAAAACAAAAAAGAGGCCAGTGAGAATTTCCCAGAAACAGTAGCCAAAACCCATTGAACAGGGATGTAACATGTACTAATTTACCTTTTCTGTAACAACTGGGAAACACGCATGCCCCTGCCACAAATCCCTTATGCAAGTGCAGATTGCAGAGTTCAGTAGCGAAGGGTCCAAATCAGCCTGAGATGAAGAGTTAAATGGGTGCAGGAAATAGTAACTTGGGGTTATGTTAGCTCCCAGGATTTCAAAGAAATCTTAAGGATAGTTTTTTTAAAAAAAAATTTTCCTATTGCATATAATATAAGCGTTTTAAGTGAATTTTATATAAGCTAAGGTTCTGGAGTGTCTTCAACTGATACTTAGGTTATCTGAAGTAGGATGCTTCTGCTTTTCTCCCTTAATTATCATAAGACCATCCAAGAGACCCCTGTCATGATACATAAAGAGCACATGACATTTGACCATGATGGAATTCATACTTCAGTAGAATATATGTTCATCAAAATAAATGTAGCTAATACAATAATGAGAGGACCTATCCAAACCATCTCCACAAAATTGGTGATTAACCAGTGTGGCTTTACTGAGATAGTAAACTCAACTCTGGGTATGTTATTCTACATTATCCCCCCAAAACATGGCTTCCTAAATGTTTTAATGTTATTGTAAGATTATCTAAAATGCCCTATAAACCATAGTGCTATAAAATGTCAATCAATAAAGTAAAATTGTAAAGTAAAATGTGTGAGCAATTACAACAAACCCTCAGGAATGTCTTTTTGTCCCTGGGGGACAAAAGATCCCACAACAATGCACCTGTGTATCCACCATATAACCTCATAAGGATATTTCCAAGATGACAGTACTTAGAAATACCTGGCTTCCTTCATGTTCCTTCTTTAAGAGGACTTCCAAAGAAGTTCTAGGAAATATCTAATCCTGACAATTGTGATTGTTAGTAGCTTCAGAGACTATAAGTTTCCCTTTTGAGAAACTTGGCAAAAATTTGGTCTGATTTAAACCAGCCAAAGAGCAGTATAAAATACTCAGAAAATTGTCACATTCAGAGAATTAAAAAGTATATGAGCATTTCTTAAAATTAATTTCTAATTTATTTTTAGTCCATTCTTCCTCCAAATTTGTTCATTTTCTATGACTACAGTCAAAGGAAAGAATGTCTTTAAACTAATATAAATTTGTGTATTTTACATCTTTTGCAATATCATGTGGTTAAACAGATGGACTTATTATTTTCTTACAGTGTGCTTGCTAATTGGATTTGAGCCATAATGATAGAACCGTGTTGAACATTCTACGGTATTCTATTCCAGAATAGACTTTGCCTAAGAAAGTATGACTGACTTGTGAAAAGACTTGAAATCCTTTCGAGGGCAAAATCCATGAAAATCATTCCATCTTTCAACCCCAGGAAGAACAAGTTTTCAGTATGTTTCAACTACTTCAAATCCTCACAAGTAGAGACAGGTCCAATTTTTAGGCAATCTTATTGAGAATATGGCTAATTTAAAATATATCTCTCTGTTGTCCTTAATTTAGACTTAAGCCTTAATTTTGATTTAGGCCAAGAGCTATGTATAACAATACATAAATAAAATCTCAAAATATTTGATTAACTGAGAAAGTCAGGAAACATCTACATGCAAAAATTTCCTTAATGTTTTGTCTTAATTATGATACAATGCTGGACTAATCTAAATTGATTCACTTTAAATTCTTTCTAAAATAATGTGATCTAGCAATAAAGAAACAAATAAATAAGTCTCCTGATTGAACTAAAATAATTCTACATTTAGGTTCGTTTTTATCACATCAACTGTATCATTTAGTAGAACACCACATACTTTACGGAATGACATACATCAAAAATGAAAATGTGCCTTGGGAATTTAATTCTAAAACAATCTTGAATTATTTTCAACCCAGAACTAGGTTGAAAATTTGCTTGGAATTGGGGAATGATCTAAGGTTTTACTTGACATGGACTTCTAAGTTCATTATTAATTAAAAGCTCTCAAGGCAGTTTTATTGTCTCAGGGTGTATATTTAAATCCTTAATCCATTTTGAGTTGATTTTAGTATACGGTGAGAGGTATGGATCTAGTTTCATTCTCCTGCATATCGATATCCAGTTATCCCAGCACCACTTGCTGAAGAGGCAGTCCCTTCCCCAGTGAATAGGCTTGGTGCCTTTGTCAAAGATGCGATGGCAGTAAGTGTGTGGGTTGATTTCTGGATTCTCTATTCTATTCCATTGGTCAGTGTGTCTGTTTTTATGCCAGTACCAAACTTCTTAAAGAAAACATAGGGGAAACACTTCAGGAAATAGGACTGGGCACAGACTTCATGAATACGACCCCAAAAGCACGGGCAACCAAAGGAAAAATAAACAAATGGGATTATATCAAACTAAAAAGCTTCTGCACAGCAAAAGAAACAATTAAAAGAGTTAAAAGACAACCAACAGAGTGGGAGAAAATATTTGCAAAATATACATCTGACAAAGGATTAATATCCAGAATATATAAGGAACTCAAACAACTTTACAAGAAGAAAACAAGCAACCCAATTAAAAAATGGGCAAAAGAGCTAAGTAGGCATTTCTCTAAGGAAGATATACAAATGGCCAACAGACATATGAAAAAATGCTCAACATCACTCAGCATCCGGGAAATGCAAATCAAAACCACATTGAGATACCATCTAACCCCAGTTAGGATGGCTAAAATCCAAAAGACTATGAACGATAAATGCTGGCGAGGCTGCGGAGAAAAAGGAACTCTCATACATTGTTGGTGGGACTGCAAAATGGTGCAGCCTCTATGGAAAATGGTATGGAGGTTCCTTAAACAATTGCAAATAGATCTACCATACGACCCAGCCATCCCACTGTTGGGAATATACCCAGAGGAATGGAAATCATCAAGTCGAAGGTATACCTGTTCCCCAATGTTTATCGCAGCACTCTTTACAATAGCCAAGAGTTGGAACCAGCCCAAATGCCCATCATCAGATGAGTGGATACGGAAAATGTGGTACATCTACACAATGGAATACTACTCAGCTATAAAAACGAATGAAATACTGCCATTTGCAACAACATGGATGGACCTTGAGAGAATTATATTAAGTGAAACAAGTCAGGCACAGAAAGAGAAATACCACATGTTCTCACTTATTGGAGGGAGCTAAAAATTAATATATAAATTCACACACACACATACACACACACACACACAAACCGGGGGGGGGGGGAGAAGATATAACAACCACAATTATTTGAAGTTGATACAACAAACAAACAGAAAGGACATTGTTGGGGGGGAGGGGGGGAGGGAGAAGGGAGGGAGGTTTTGGTGATGGGGAGCATTAATCAGCTACAATGTATATCGACAAAATAAAATTAAAAAATAAAAATAAAAAAAAAAAAAAAAAAAAGCTCTCAAGGCACAATTTTTTCTTAACAATTATCACAATTACAATTAAATGTTTATATAATTAGTTAAGAATTAATGTGTTTAATGACAACCCTCTAGACTGTAAGATCTATGAGAATAGATCATAAATATAGGTTGAATAAATGATTGACTGCATGAATAAATGGTTATTCTTGTATTTCCAAATTCTTCAAAAGAGAGATAGAAGTCTCTTGTTTATTACAAGTTGTTAGTAGACAGAACTTAAATCATGAAGAAAGCATTTCAAATTCTAAAAATAAGGTTAAATTTGGTTTTTATTTCATTGCTTCATTTATAAAATTGAAAGGTTTTTGTCTGTTAATTTGATAATTTTTTTATTGACCAAAATTAGTGCATTTTTTCAGATACTTTGACTCAGCCCTATGTGTTTTCTTGAATATTCCTGATCCCACATTGTTTTGATCCTTTTTGGTCTCCAGTCAGTATATAACATTACACATGAAACAATCCTCAATTATAACTATCAAATTACACATTTTCTTTTCTTTGCCCCAAAAAAGATACCTTAGTGTATACATTACAAAGTACTTTTTTTACTTGTATACATGTAATTAATATTTAATTCCTAGAAATCATCATCAATTACAAAGGCATTTTTATATTGTATTTGTTTTGCTAAAAACAGTAATGACAATATTTAATCACTATAATTTTCTATCAAATACTAAGCACTTACACCAATAACTTGTGAAGTTCCTTTTTTTTGGCAACTGGCAAATATAATTAGTAATATAAAAAAGAATTCTTTCTTTATTTCTTTGAGTTTATATTTCAGATAAAGAAGTTTTAAAAGACAAAATTCATAGTCATAAAATTTAAAGTATTTGTATTAATTCTATGAAAATGATTTTTGATCTTGTGTTTTTATATTTTTACTACTTTCAAGAACATGTTAGTAAATTCTCCAATGTCTTTTCTTTTCCTTTTTTTTTTTTTGCTGTAGTCACAACAATAAATTTTAATATTTATATAATAATTAACAAATATGGTATTTTCTTCATAAGTGTTTTATTTGTAGTAAATTTTCAAATACTACATTTGATATGCAAATTACAAAACTACTAAAACCATTTTCATTTTACTTTATTGAACATTACACAACAGAAATTACAAAATAAAGGCTTTTGGGTGAAGAGACAGTGGTTTTTTTTTTTTTTAAATCTAAGTAGCATTACGATAGCCTGTAGCATATTTGATCGTTTTGTTTAAAATTACTTTTAAATTTATAATATGTTTATGTTGCTGTGATCAATTGTCTATTAAAAACAGTTGCGGTTTTTCAAGATGGCGGGGCTGCGGCGGCTGGCGCGGAGTAGCTGAGGTGGAAAAGGTGGCCACTGGGCCTCAGGCAGCCGGGAAACTTGTGGACCTTCCTCTCGCCACCTCTTAAGGGAGGACCGCTGCTGCTGGCCGTTCGTGGTGGGTGACCGCCACTTTACCCCCGGCAGGAAAGGCTGCCTCATTTACAGGCAACAGCTTTGAAGTGTGGAGCAGGAAAAGAACTGTTTCTTAGCTGCAAAAGCGAGTCTCGAAACAGGGAACATGGCGCCAGGGCTGCTGTGGATGCAGACAGGACCCTGGAGGCCGGGGCCGCGCTGAAGGCGGCCAGCTGCCCTATTCAGGATTCGAGGTTTCAGGCCAGCATTAAAGAAGATTCCTGGGAGCGCCCGAGCCGCGCCACGACTGAACAGCCCGAGGCGGCAGCGGCCGAGAACTGGGAAGGCGGCAAACCAGAGACAGAGTGAGCGCCCGACCTGGCACAGCACTGTGAGTGACCCCTGGCACAGCTCTGTTCCGGGGGTGGATGCCCACCTGGCTCCCGCCTGCACCACCAGGCCACTCACCGCCCCGGTGCTGCCTCCATTTTCCCAGGTGCGGGCAGCCCCGCCCAGTTCGGCCATCACTGAGCCCTCCCACTTGCTTGGCCTGGCGCGGGGCTTTCTGGAGCCTGCGGACCGGCTTCCGCTCCCACTCCCTCCGCGGTTCTCTGGCGGGGCTGGGGGCGTGGGGCGTCCCCGGCCAGTGTCGAGAGGGCAAGGAAGTACGGGCTGGCCGACTGTCACTCCACCACACCCTGGACTCCGGCCCCAGGTAAACTCCCTGTTACTGGGAGGCAGATACCATCTCTGCGGCCACCAGTTTGGAAAAAAGCCTAACGAATTTCTGGTTGGGAATAGTGTGGTAGGAGAGTTCCCAGGTCCGCTTGAACCTGCCGGAGACCAGGCTGCAGGTGGGCGCTAGACTCGGTTTATACTGGGGGGATACAAAGGTGAACAAGACCCGAGAAAGATCTACATAGTGCTACAAAGGCACCCAGAGAGACCGGTCGTCTGTGCCTAGCAGAAACCTGGTAGACTTCCTGGGCGAGGCGGTGCCAAGCAGGGTCTTGAAGGCCCAGCTGATAGACGAGGGGTGCAGAAGACACGCCCCAGCCCGGCACAATGCGCACAGAGTGGGGAGACGTGCGGCCAGGGAGGCGGAGACTCGACAGAAACCACACACCCGGTGGGGTCGCCACTGCACGATCTAACAGCCTGGGCCAGAGCACACGGAACAGGGAGAAGTCCTGCACAGGAAGTGAAAGCTCAACAGAGATCACACACCCTGGGGTACGTGATCCACCAGCCCAGCAGAGTCTAAGCTGACCAGAAAGGTGGCTCCCCGGAGAAGCCCAAGACCCGAGGCAACCACACACACAAGGCACTAGAGGCCAACTGAGCAGTCATGGAGGGAGCCATACCAAATTGGCAACCACAGCAACATCCTAGTTAGTCATTAGTCTTAAACCGGTGGACTGTGAAACCCCCTGCCACAATGAATAAACACCAAAAAAAAGGTACCAGAAATACAAAAAATCAAGAAAGTACACCACCAAAAGTTAATAAATCTCAAACTCTAGATCCTATAGAACAAGAAGCCCTTGAAATAACTGATAAGGAATTTCAAGTGATAATTCTAAGGAAACTGAATGAGATACAAGAAAACTGAGCTAGACATCATGATGAAATGAGGAAAAGTATACAGGATCTGAAAGAGGAAATGTACAAGGAAATCAATGTCCTGAAAAAAAATGTAGCAGAACTTGCTGAACTGAAGAAGTTATTCAGCAAAATAAAAAACACAACGGAGAGTTTAACCAGCAGGCTTGTCGAAGTTGAAGAGAGAACCTCTGAACTTGAAGATGGGCTGTTTGAAATAACACAAGCAGACAAAAAGAAAGAAAAAAGAATCAAGGACATTGAAGAAAATCTGAGAGAGATATCAGACAACCTTAAGCGATCAAATATCCGAGTCATGGGTATTTCAGAAGGGGAGGAAAATGGAGATTCCATTGAAAACATATTCAACAAAATAGTGGCAGAAAACTTCCCAGGTATAGGAAAAATCACAGATCTTCAGATCCAGGAAGCTCAACAATCTCCAAATGTATTCAACCCAAAAAAACCTTCTCCAAGACATGTCATAGTCAAATTTGCAAAACTCAGAGACAAAGAGAGAATCTTAAAAGCTGCAAGAGAGAAGCGTCAAATCACCCATAAGGGAGCCCCAATCAGGTTAACATCAGACTTTTCATCACAAACCCTAAAAGCTAGAAAGGAATGGGATGATATTTTCAAAATACTAAAAGACAAAGATTGCCAGCCAAGAATACTCTACCCTGCAAGGCTATCCTTCTGAAATGAGGGGCAAATAGTATATTTCTCAGACAAACAAAAACTGCGGGAGTTCACTACCACACGACCACCCTTACAAGAAATCCTCAAGGGAGTACTGGGTTTGGTTCCTGAAAAATAACTACCACTGCCATAAAAACCCAAGAAAAATCTAAACCCGCTAGTATAATAAAAATGGCATTCATGAAGAGAAAACAAGCTAACAAAAACACTCTCTACAACCTAAGGAACCAACAAACACAGAAACCAAACAGTAAATCAGAAAGCAAGGAACAAAAGACACCTAAGACAACCAAACAACCAACAAAATGCTAGGAATAAATCAACACCTTTCAATAACAACTCTTAATGTTAAAGGCTTAAATTCCCCAATTAAAAGACACAGACTGGCTGACTGGATCAAAAAGCAGGACCCAACTATATGCTGCCTACAAGAGACCCACCTCACCCACAAAGATTCACACAGACTAAGAGTGAAAGGATGGAAAAAGATTTACCATGCAAACAGAAAAGAAAAACGAGCTGGAGTAGCTATTCTTATATCTGACAAAACAGACTTTAAACTAAAAACCATAAAAAGAGACAATGAGGGACACTACTTAATGATAAAAGGACTGATCCATCAAGAAGACATAACAATCATAAATATGTACGCACCCAATGTTGGAGCAGCCAGATTTATAAAACAAACTCTATTAGACCTAAAGAAGGAAATAGACACTAATACCATAATAGCAGGGGACCTGAACACCCCACTGTCAATATTAGACAGATCATCTAGGCAAAGAATCAGTAGAGAAACACAAGATCTCAACAAGACTCTAGACCAATTGGAACTGGCAGATATCTACAGAACATTCCACCCAACAACCTCAGAATATTCATTCTTCTCATCAGCACATGGATCATTCTCCAGGATAGATCACATATTAGGTCACAAATCAAGTCTCAATAAATTCAAAAAAATTGGAATTATCCCATGTATCTTCTCAGACCACAATGGATTAAAACTAGAAATTAATAACAAACGAAACTCTGGAAACTATACAAACACATGGAAATTAAACAGCATTCTACTTAATGATATATGGGTCCAAGAAGAAATCAAGCAGGAAATCAAAAAATTTATTGAAACTAATGAAAACAATGATACATCATACCAAAACCTGTGGGATACTGCAAAAGCAGTATTGAGGGGAAAATTTATTGCATTAAATGCTCACCTCAGAAGAATGGAAAGATGGCAAGTGAACAACCTAACACTTCACCTTAAAGAACTAGAAAAACAAGAACAATCCAAACCTAAAGTTAGCAGACGGAAAGAAATCATTAAGATAAGAGCAGAACTGAATGAAATTGAAAACCAAAAAACAATTCAAAGATCAAAGAACCAAAAAGTTGGTTTTTTGAAAAGATAAATAAAATTGACAAACCATTAGCATGGCTAACAAAAAAAAGAAGAGAGAAGACTCAAATAAAAAAAATTAGAAATGAAAAAGGCGATATTACAACTGATTCATCTGAAATACAAGGAATCATTCGAGACTACTATAAACAACTATACGCCAACAAATTTGAAAATCTGGAGGAAATGGATAAATTTCTGGACACACACAAGCTCCCAAAACTGAATCATGAAGACGTAGAAAATTTGAACAGACCAATAACAATAAAGGAGATTGAAGCTGTTATCAGAAGGCTCCCAACAAAGAAAAGCCCAGGACCAGATGGATTCACAGCAGAATTTTACCAAACATTCAAAGAGGAATTGACACCGATTCTTTACAAACTATTCCAAAAGATTGAAATGGGCGCAAATCTCCCAAACTCATTCTATGAAGCAAACATCATCCTGATACCAAAACCAGGTAAAGATATAACCAAAAAAGAAAACTACAGGCCAATATCCTTGATGAATATAGATGCAAAAATCCTCACTAAAATACTAGCAAACAGAATACAGCAACACATACATAAAATTATTCATCACGATCAAGTGGGATTCATCCCAGGGATGCAAGGTTGGTTCAACATACGCAAATCAATAAATGTGATACACCATATTAATAAACTCAAACACAAGGACCATATGATCATCTCTATAGATGCTGAAAAAGCATTTGATAAAGTTCAGCACTCATTCATGACAAAGACCCTCTATAAGTTAGGTATAGAGGGAAAGTATCTCAACATAATTAAAGCCATATATGATAAACCCACAGCCAATATCATCCTGAATGGGCAAAAGCTGAAAGCTTTTCCTTTAAGAACAGGAACTAGACAAGGATGCCCACTCTCACCACTCCTATTCAACATAGTGTTGGAAGTACTAGCCAGAGCAATCAGAGAAGAGAAGGAAATAAAGGGCATCCAGATTGGAAAAGAGGAAGTCAAACTGTCCCTGTTTGCAGATGACATGATCCTATATATCAAACAGCTTAAAAGCTCTACAAAAAACTGTTGGAATTGATAAATGATTTCAGCACAGTAGCAGGATACAAAATCAACACACAAAAATCAGTAGCATTTCTTTTCTCCAATAGTGAACATGCAGAAAGAGAAATCAAGAAAGCCTGCCCATTTACAATAGCCACCAAAAAAATAAAATACTTAGGAATTGAGTTAACCAAGGAGGTGAAAAATCTCTATAATGAGAACTACAAACCACTGCTGAGAGAAATTAGAGAGGATACAAGAAAATGGAAAGATATTCCATGCTCTTGGATTGGAAGAATCAACATAGTGAAAATGTCCATACTACGCAAAGTGATATACAAATTCAATGCAATCCCCATCAAAATTCCAAAGACATTTTTCTCAGAAATGGAAAAAACTATTCAGACATTTATATGGAACAATAAAAGACCACGCATAGCCAAAGCAATGCTCAGCAAAAAAAATAAAGCTGGAGGCATAACACTACCTGACTTTAAGCTATACTACAAAGCTATAATAACCAAAACAGTATGGTACTGGCATAAAAACAGACACACTGACCAATGGAATAGAATAGAGAATCCAGAAATCAACCCACACACTTACTGCCATCTGATCTTTGACAAAGGCACCAAGCCTATTCACTGGCGAAGGGACTGCCTCTTCAGCAAATGGTGCTGGGATAACTGGATATCCATATGCAGGAGAATGAAATTAGATCCATACCTCTCACCGTATACTAAAATCAACTCAAAATGGATTAAGGATTTAAATATACACCCTGAGACAATAAAACTTCTTAAAGAAAACATAGGAGAAACACTTCAGGAAATAGAACTGGGCACAGACTTCATGAATACGACCCCAAAAGCACAGGCAACCAAAGGAAAAATAAACAAATGGGATTATATCAAACTAAAAAGCTTCTGCACAGCAAAAGAAACAATTAAAAGAGTTTAAAGACAACCAACAGAGTGGGAGAAAATATTTGCAAAATATATATCTGACAAAGGATTAATATCCAGAATGTATAAGGAACTCAAACAACTTTACAAGAAGAAAACAAGCAACCCAATTACAAAATGGGCAAAAGAGCTAAGTAGGCATTTCTCTAAGGAAGATATACAAATGGCCAACAGACATATGAAAAAATGCTCAACATCACTCAGCATCCGGGAAATGCAAATCAAAACCACATTGAGATACCATCTAACCCCAGTTAGGATGGCTAAAATCCAAAAGACTATGAACGATAAATGCTGGCGAGGCTGCGGAGAAAAAGGAACTCTCATACATTGTTGGTGGGACTGCAAAATGGTGCAGCCTCTATGGAAAATGGTATGGAGGTTCCTCAAACAATTGCAGATAGATCTACCATACGACCCAGCTATCCCACTGTTGGGAATATACCCAAAGGAATGGAAATCATCAAGTCGAAGGTATACCTGTTCCCCAATGTTTATCGCAGCACTCTTTACAATAGCCAAGAGTTGGAACCAGCCCAAATGCCCATCATCAGATGAGTGGATACGGAAAATGTGGTACATCTACACAATGGAATACTACTCAGCTATAAAAACGAATGAAATACTGCCATTTGCAACAACATGGATGGACCTTGAGAGAATTATATTAAGTGAAACAAGTCAGGCACAGAAAGAGAAATACCACATGTTCTCACTTATTGGTGGGAGCTAAAAATTAATATATAAATTCACACACACACACACACACACACACACACACACACACACAAACTGGGGGGGGGAAGAAGATATAACAGCCACAATTACTTGAAGTTGATACGGCAAGCAAACAGAAAGGACATTGTTGGGGGGGAGGAGGGCGAGGGAGAAGGGAGGGAGGTTTTGGTGATGGGGAGCAATAATCAGCCACAATGTATATCAACAAAATAAAATTAAAAAAAAAAAAAAAAAAAAAAAAAACAGTTGCAATGAAAGTAAATCCAGAATAGCATTTTTAAAATAAATTAGAATTGTATGGTTACAAGAAGTACTTTTAAAATTTAAAGTACATTTAAAATTAATAGTGTAACAATAAAATACTTCAAGAATTATATTACTTAAAATATTCTCTAAGGAAATTGGAATAGGGATACGAGTTCAAAGAGAAAAAAATAACCATGTAAGTTTTTTGACTGTTAAAAAGAGCTCTTTAATGTAGTTTTTAAAAATGTGTAATAGTGAGTATCAAATGGCTATGATATTTAGATTCTACTGCACACCTTTTAAAGCATGGTGTAGCAGTTTTATTTAAGGATGTCAAAATTATGGTATGCAGTAAACTGCAACTTTTGTAATTATTTAAGCTGAAGATAAACAATTTTAGATGTCAATTTTAAAACGTGTAAGGAGAAGATTTCGATTTAATATATGTAAATATCCCTCCATCTAATAGGTGAAGCTAAACCCTCCCTGCCCTCATTGAGAGTAATCTGTACTTAGTACTTGCTTCAAAAGAATAAGGTACGGAAAGGAAAAAAGATAAGTTCCCAGTGGAGAAAGTTGGCAAACACTATGTTAACCAAGTGACGAAGGTTAACATCAGCAGCAATGTCTGGCAGATATCACGTACCCTCTGATTTGAAATGATGAGAAGGAATCTCACCTTTGTTGTATTCTTTCCCCAAACCTATAAATCCAAGCAAATCATGGGAAAATGTCACATAAATCAGAGCATTTTACAGGATACCTGGCCAGTATTCCTCAATACTATGAAGGTCAATAAATACAAGGAAAGGCAGAAAATGTCACGGACAAGGAGAGAGGACACTTGACAACTAAAAGCACTGTGGAATTCTGTATGGGATCCTAACACAAAAAGAGGACATTAACGGAAAAACAGGTGAAATCCAAATAACATCTTCGGTTTAGTTTTAGAAAATATATGAGAGATTCAAAAGGATTAAAAATTCTTGGCGGGGGGAGGGTAGTCACAAAAAAGCAAAAATTTGAAGATGGTTATCTAGTTGAAAAATCTTAGAGGTGGGCAAGTAGACATGACTTTTTAATTAGAATGTCGCTTTTAATGGAGAAGCTTGAAAATAGCTTAAATGCCTACCAGTATTATAATGGATAAATAAGTGATGGCATAATTGGCTAATGAGTACTACATGTTGGTTAACAAGAATGAAATATAATTGAATCATCAACAGAGTAAAATAAAAAATAATGTTCAGTAAATAAAGTTGTCCAAAGGTTTGTGCAGTGTGATGCTATTTATTTAAAGTTAAAACATACTCACAATAATTCTATAATTTTTTTGTGGATACATACATACTTAAAAAAAAAATACATGCATGGGAGTGTACGCATCTACTTGAAGGTAGTGGTTCATTTTCACTAGAGAGGAAAGAGAATTCAATTAGGGAAGGGTATACAGAGGGTCACAGTCTATCTAAACATTTTATTTTTTAAAAAATAATCTTAATCAAATGTTGCAAAATGTTTAAAATCTGTCATGATTTCATTACTACTTACAGTATTATAATTAAAGTTTTAAATAATTAAAAATAAAGTAAATAAGTTGGGAATTCAGGGTAGGTTGTCAAGGTAGCAATCTAACTGGCTGTTACAGAGTCCACGTGATGGGCTGAAATGACCAAACCAGTTATTCATTAGGCACCTGGCCCTCGGCTAAGTCTAGAGTTCAGGAATAGAAATCTGGTTGTTTAGGTGGACTTGGTGAGAAAGGATTTCAATCCAAGAGCAACCAGAGTGCTAGGGATTCATATATAAGGACATAAAACCAAAATCTAGGTTTTAGAGCTAAGGCTCAAAGTCAGGACAAAGACAATAGAAAGCAGGGATTAAAATCAAGACCCATTAGGTTTGACCAAGAAAGTACTTCACAAGTATTTTCCAAAGTACTGCAACAGGTGTCATAGCTAGCAGTGTCACTTTGATACTCTTTCAGGGCCTAAGTTCTCCCTTTATAAAATGGAGATAAAAACAACACCGACTCCATAGTATGCTCATAAGTGTTAAATGAATAATTATTTTTAAGGTGTTTAGAACACTGCCTTGCCCCTGGTTAAGAGTGATGTAAATGCTTATTAAACAAAAATAAATAACACCATGTCAAATAGAAGTACTTTTCTTTAGCAATGTTGATGCATTTCCACTCAAATAAGTTAAATATCTTGTTTGGCAGGAATGACATAATCATACGCCAAAATATGAGTTGACCTACATGGCATTTTCTCTCAAAACTCCAGAATGTAACTCATTTGTGTGTGTTGACAAGCATTGAAAGGTGAAAAGCTTTTGTTTGTCTTGTCTGTTATAGCAACACTCATTGACATATATGTTCTGGATAAGACACAGAGCAAAGGACTGCAGCAAAGAATGGCAAAAGTCTCAGAAGCAGGGGTGAGTCATGTGGAATTTATCAAGATATGAGATATCAAGATATTTACCAAGTTTTAAATAAAACCATTAATCGATACAATAGAGCATCTCGGTTTTTAAAAATTATATTTTCACCATTGTAAAATTTGAAACAACCTATATTTCAAAAAATATTGTGAATGCTCTATGACATGTGATCTGGCCAAAATACAAATGCTCTTTCCTTCTGAAATTTAGGACTACTAGAATTGCTGACTAAAATTTTATTATAACAATTATTTCTTTTCATCATATCAAGCAGAAGTCTGCATTAGCTCAGAAAATGTTATGCTTTGTTAAGTGAGCTATTGTTCTATAATTAAAGATTCATATATACTTTCATATATTAACATGCCTTTAACCTTTAATGTCACTCAAAGAAATATGTGAAACTTGTCTCTTGAGAAATTTATAGAACATTTGGGCAGCTTCAAATGATGTTGAATAATGGTAGGAGGCTTGAATTCACTAAGGGCATTGAAGACAGCCTAATGAAATAATGCATTATTTAAAGCATATTATTGTTTTTTCTATTTTTTGAATCTCAATACCATGCAATGTGGATACATATGCCACTTGTCAGTTATAACATTTGCATCAGCACAAAACCCATAGCTGAGAACATTGGGGAATGGGAATATTTGTTTCTGCCAAGTTATACTAAGAAAGCCTACCTTGGATGCGAAGAAAATAGATCTGTTACAAGAGTTGCAGAAAACAGCTATGTCTAAAATGTCATAACTAATAAATACTTTAAATAGTAATAGAGTTGTTTAGTTTTTATTATTACAATACTAAAGTGCTGAGTGATAGATTAAATTATTAAATGATTGTTCTCATCTTGCTGTTAGGGGAGCGAGAGAAAGAAGCTCTTGGTGTTAAGTCCTATTTTGATTATCTGTAATGGTCAAATAACAATAGTACTTATTTATTAGGTTATTCTATTGCTCAACATTTAATTGCCTTTAATCACTGAATTGATTAAAAAGTGACTAATAATCAAACCAACAATCACTTTAATCTCATTAACTTATTCTTTCCTCTCTCTCTCTCTCACACACACACACAAAACAAAAAACCTATCTAGAATTTAATGAATACATCACAACATACAACATATGGAGCATATAAAAAATATAGCTATATACTCAGGTGTATGGTAAATATGTATGAGGCCGAACCATATGAAATTGCCATTTCCATAGGTCAAAAAAAATCAGCAGCTTCAGTTGATTCAGTATGTTTATAGATTTTAAACAGAAATTATCACTTTTTCCAACCAAATATTTTAAAACATATAACTGTATACTTGAAATGAGAAATTTGAATTTTCATAAACAAAGAGTTATTTATCAATAGAATAAAATAAAGACACAATCTTATATGATCTTTCTAAAAGAAAGCCCATTACCCAAATGGAAGGGAAGTCATTGGTACATTAGAACACTAACTTATCTTCTTTTTTATTAAAAGTGACCTATCCTTGCTGAAAAATCATTTCCAGGAAATGACTCTATGAAGTAAAAGAAAAATAAACCAAAAGAGATCCTCAAGAAGCAAGAAAAATAACTAAAAACATGCAAAAAGGCACTTTTTTTAATGGTGACATTTATATCTTATTTTAGTAATGGAAGTATGTGTTTATTATGAAACTTATTCTGTGTACTTCGGGTGAATCTAACACTGTACACTATCCATCCCCTGTTGGGGGAATGGCACTTAGGGCTGACCTACCAGATTCTTCAATCTTCTGACTAGTGGGATTGGATCAAAGACTGGGTTACTTTAATATATAGACTCTTCTGAAGAGAATATCCCCTTTCTGCTGGGAGAGCAGGCTGTAAACACATTAGTTTGAAGCTGCTTGTTGTGAAATTTCCCACCTGGAAGCCCCTTGCCTGAGACTGAAGGCAAAAGAGAACTCAGAAGACACTGGTGTTGGGACGAGGTGAGGATGAGGTAGATGACAGAGTACATTTCTTAACAGTATAGCCTCTCCCTGAGGGATGGGGTGGAAGTAGAGTAATGGTGAGGCTGTCTCAAGTGTCTCAAGCATTAAACATTGGTCATTGGGGTGGGAAGGAAGGAAACAGAATCCTGAAATGGACCATGGCCAATGATGCTGAGAAAACGTCTGGGTGGGGATCAGAGTTGAAGTTGACCTACTTTATGATTTTTCTCTTGACAACCCTGCTTATGCAGCTGACAGTCATTTACCTGAAAAATATTTATAATCTGAGTTCCTGCAGCTTAGGCATGTTCCACAGGGAAGTAAGAGAAGTAGATAGAAAAGCCTGGGTGTAGCTGTCAGGGACAGGCTGGTGATTCCTCACCAAAGACTTTGAGCCTTGTTTATGAAGTTCCTATGTCTTAGCAATTAAATTGCCCATGCCACACCAATCCTTTCAGTATCTAGCTGAGTTTTACTTCAAATATGTAATGTTAATAGGGCTGAAACGGTTGATTCAATGACCATGTCCTAGACAGTATTTGAGATGATAGTGGAAAAAATAAACACTAAGCACTGTAAAAAGCAACTGGAATTACAAATTGAAGCTAAGCATGGGCATTGGATAGAAAAGACTATTGATTGTCAAACACTTTTTCAAAATTACCTTTCAAAATTAGACTGACATTTCTCAATATCAAGGTCAATGTTACAGTGCCAGTATACACTTAATGGCTAAAAGTTTATTATTAGGATCAGGCTGACTGGGATCCAGTCGAAGCTTTATCATTTGATATTTGGGCCAAGTTATTCAACCTCTCTAAACCTACTTTCCTTGTCTGAAAAGTAAGGCTAGTGATACTAACCTCCTAGAGTTTTGATGGCATTAAATGAGATGGTAAATTTAAAGTACTTGGCACACGGAAAAGACTCAATACATTGTGCTTCTACTTTACTACAGAGTTAAAGAAACACAAAGAGAATAGATGATATAGTCTCTTGCTTATAAATAATCGTATGCATACAATATCCAATACAATATCCAGTGTAGAAAGTTGTTTCAAAATCTTTGGAGATCAAGAGCCCATGAACATGACTTAGAATTTCACCTGAAGTTAAGAAGTGCTTCCATATGTCAACCAACATTCTTATTAAAATGAAAATATTCCTTTAAGTTATGTCTTTTCTGGAATAAAAGAAACAAGTTATCTTCAATCTGACATATTTAATCATTGCTATCATTTGCTCCCCTTTTTCCAGGTTAAGTAACCTTGATTTAAAGAAAATCTCCTTATAGCTGCCATTTCTGTTTGTTTTCTCATTGTTAGTACACAGTTTATGCTCATGGATTGAATTATGATGATGTGTTCATTTCTACCAATGGCCTACGCAGTTTTCCCACCACTTACTTGACTTTACTCAAGTTGAGTGAGTATATTTTAGTGGCATCTATAGTGGTTTTGTGATTTCAATACAATATAAGCAGTAGATATGGGTATGTATCCCATTTCTCTTTTCTGTACAGAAAAAGCAGCTTTCACAATACCACAGACTGATGAATTAAACTCCAATTAATAATAGTTTTTTTTTATTATTGAAGGGATAAATATTTGGATATTTCATAAAATAATTAAGTAGAGAGTATAAGACTAGGGAAAAAATAGAAACAAAAATTAGTAAAAAGGGGAATATTTATGATTTATCTAAATGAACCACAATGCCATATTCCTCAGTCGGAAAGAGCTAAGTAAACCCTTCAGACTACCAATTCCTGATTCAGCATCACTGAAAAATTTATTTATGGCTATTCTTGGCTTTGGTCCTTCCTTGCCTGCCACAGAGATCCTACTAATGGAAATTGCACATAAGTTTTCTTGATTTCATTTCTACAGATTTATTTCCATGTCAGTGGTAAGAATGGCAACTGCATTTGAATCAAACACAGCATTAAGAAAAACATCATTCCCTATTCCAGAGTCTACTGGAATTAGTGTACTCCTGCTTTTAAAAAATCAGTGCCTAAGAAGTGATGCAGGAACTGTCTCTGGTGGACTGTCAAGAGTCACAATCCAGCCGTGGTGTCTGCAGTTTTTTGGCTAAACTTAAGGAAAGCAAGTAGGTCTGACTCCTCCCCTCTCTGCCCTTCTGCTGATACCAGTGAGGAAGGACACTGGGCTGAGTAGTAGAAGAGGGTATTATTTTCAAGTAGCTTTAGCAAAGCCTACCTTTGGATGATAGTTACCATGATTTCTCTGCTTTGGAACCCTACAAATATGGAGTAAATCTTTTATTTATTTATTTATTCTTATTCTAGTTAGCTTATTCATCATTACAATACGCAAATCATTTTTTGTGTCCATTGACCAATTCCTCATTAGCCCCCCTCTGCCCCCCCTCTCCTCCCCTTTTCTACCTCTAGTTCTCTAAAAGTTCAGTTCTGCCTGCATTAGGATATTCTTCCTCCATTCTAGGCCTAATCTCCTCAATTCTTAAGCTCTTATGAAGTAAAACTACATTAATTATTGTAAAATGAGATGGGCACAGAAGAGAAAGGACTTAGAACCTGAGCCAAATACAGAAGTATCAAATCTAGAAGACAAGTAAAACTTGGAAGAAAGAATATGGCATATGAAAGAAAATAATACCGCAAGCACATCTCCCACTATTGAATACTTAAATACAAATTAAATTTAAGATTAATTTATAACATGTTTTCTAAAGGGAAATAACTACTATATATCGAATACATATTGCATAATATATATGTTTTACATATATGAACTATTTTCATCACTATGACTTTATCAGGTGAACACACTTATTATTACCTTCATTTTTAGGCAAAGACACTGAGTCAAAGAAAGGAAACTAACTTGCCCAGTCATCTTCTTGGAAATGGTGGAGCTAGAAGCCCAGACAGTCTAAATCCAGAGCCTGTGCTATTACCCACAAACACCTGTGCAGTAAGGCAAGTGATATTAGGAGGTTGGAAAGTGAGTGATTTACAGCTCTAGTCAGGCAGGTTGTAGATGCTAATAAATGATTCAACAGGTAGCCAGTCCATAGTACCTAGTGGTGTTTAACAGCCTAACTCTGGTGTCAGAAAATTTAGGGGAATTCCCAGTTTTATAGATCTTGGGGGAATTGGAAAGGTTACTAAATGTGAGAATCAGGTGTAGAAAATTCAGGGATCTGATCACCTGGATTGGGTGACAATACGGAAACAGACTCAGAAACAAAGAAGTACCTATTTCAAGGTCAAGGCTGAACAAGCAGTAAGAGTGACTTGAGGCTAAGTCTGACAATGTTAAAGTGGTGATTCTTAAACCAACCTGCCTCAGATAAAAATTGGCAGGATGAGGGGATCTACTTAAGCCTCAAATGGTGGTCAAACAGCTCCAATACCCTCAATACCCAGGATAAGCCTGGCAGTTCTTGGCAGTGCTTGGCTCAGCATTTCAGGACAGGCAAGTTATCACAAACAAGCCAGAATGTAAGCCAGGGTTAGAGTAAAGCCAAAACTAGATCTCAGGCCGCTTTGAGGTTCATTATCACATTTTACGCATCAAGCAATCAAAGTCTCACTGGGATGCCCAGACCTGCTTGTGAATCACTGAGATAAAATGACTCAGGATACTCTAGTTGACATTGAGGGTTGGTTCAAAGGACACGCCCATGTGTGGGAGCTTGGGTTCTTTAGCCCTTCCATTTGATCTGGAAGCACCTGTCATGTTGGGGCTATGCTTGATTTCCCAGAGTTTACCGGACTTCCTGATTGATTCTTTCTATCTTCATTTCTACCACTTAATCCTTTGACTTTGTAGAGCTTAGATCACCATAGTCATCAGTGGGTTTTAGGTCTCGGTAAATGATAAACATCTTTGGAACTTTGAACATCTTTGATGCCCTTCCTGTAAATCACAAACTGGCTTCCGTCTTCTCCAGGCTGTACAAAGTTGGAAAAATAGCTTCATAACTTTTTGCATTTCTTCCTGCATTTGTGTGTGGAGTGGAATCACCCATAAAAGCATAACAGAATGAGTATCTAAAAGACATTTGATGCCATAAAAAATGATTCTACTTATCTGGACATTGCAGATTCAGTGGTGAGGCAAATAAAATTTTCTCATCCTTAACCAGTGCCATAGTATAAGATCATAAAAGTAGTTTGTGCTAAAACCAGTCCAGTACCAAGCACATTGCTGAAGCAGAAGAGATAGTACTACCTTTCAGCAGTGCTGTGAAAAATGCTGTTTTGAACAGTAAGGAGATAATAAAAATCCATTATTATTACAACTACTACTGACTATTAGGGAAAAGTTTCTGTGTTTATAAGAGCTCTAAAGAAAGAATTGTACATTACTTGTACGTATGTTAAAGTTTCAGCATGACCTTTCTGACAGTGAAGGTTGGTGTGTGAAAACGTCCATGAATAATCAAAGGCTGTGACACTTCTTTTTCTTTTTTTCTTCTTCTTTTTGCATAGCATTATGGTTATATTAGTTGCTCGTGGATGTAGGATTTCATAGATCCCTCCTGCCCCATTAGTGTTAATATAATGGATAAGGTAGATCTGGGTACCAGTCAGACCTGCATTAAAGTCCTTCTGTGGCTTCTGGAACTTATCTCTTAACTTCTCCAAACCTCATGCAAAAAAAAAAAAAAAAAAGGATAATTGAAGAATAATCTTTTGTCTGAAAAATTGATACATTGAAAATGGATAAAAGGGATATGCAAGATAAGAAATAATATATAAAAGCTTCCCAGTGGAATATCTGATACAATGTGCATGATTGATAAATGAATCTGTTTATGTCTTCATTCGTATGAGGGCTGTTTAGTGCTATATTCAAGAAATTTAGTGCTATATTCATGAAATTTGGACTCAAGCAGGGAAGGCCTTAGTTCTGTTGCTCACTCCACTCCTTACCATGTATTTCTGAGCAAGTTACACAATTTCTTTAAGCCCAAATCACCACATATTCAAAATGGGAATAACAACATCTGACTGATAGAGCTGCGAGAGGATTAAAAGAACATTGTTGTAAAGCACTTAGCATATTGTCTGGCATATGGCAAACTAAAAAGCATTTAGTTTTATCATACCTGTTTAAGAAAGATTCTTCTTCTGTAAGATTATAAAGCACTTCTACTGATATTTCATTGTGAGGTCACACTTGGGATATTGTTTAGGTTGGACACCAACAAGGATTAGTAGAGATAGATTCAGGTTTTTGTGTTCTTTATTATCAAAGTCACATAAAAGATTATCCCAAACAATAAAAGTTCATGAGAACACAGCATAAATAATACAGGCACAAAGTTATAAAGTTATGTGATCTGGTTTTCAAACCTAGTTTTAGCATTCCAGCTGTGTAATTTGGGGCAAGGTTTTCAGTCTTTATGTACCTCATATTCCCCATATGTAAAATGGGCTAACACTAGGAGCACTATAGGTTAATTGAAAGGATTATATGAGATTACTTTTGAAAAAGCTTAGCACAGTGCCCGGCACAAGCTTGTGTGAGCTGGTATAATTATTGACTGACATGACTTCATTCTTGGAAACTGCTATCCTGGAGAAGATTTCAAATGTGTAGTTGTTAGAGTTTTTTAAAAAGATGGTTAAAAATAAGACATAGTTTTCTCTCAAACTGCTCTGTCATAAAGTAAATTTTTTTAGATCGTCACATTTTAAACTTATATTTTGGTGTCCTTTCTTCTCTTGCATGTCACTTTCCTTTTGACTCTGAGCAACTTAAAACTGAAACTCAGTCTCAATGTGAAGTTTACGCTGTAATCAAAGTGCCAATTTTCTTCAAAAATCCTTTGTGCATGAGGTTTAGAATCACAAAAGACTGGAATGCTTTCTGCCTTTTAAGATAGTAAGGGAGCATGCTACAAAGAATATTTTTTAAAAGACAATATTGAGATTTACATTATCAAAAATTCAAAGATGCTCTTTTCAAAAGCTGAAACCACCAAAGCCCCAGGCCAATCTAGACAAGTAAGATGCAGCCAACCAACTTGGCCAATGTTATTCCTGTGGATGAGTTAAAGGAAGAATCACCCCCAAGCAATGGTAGCTCTCAGAAGGGGGCCTGCCCTTCACAATTTAAGCTCTTTGAAGCTGCATTTCCTTCAAGCGATGAGAAGTCTTTGTGGTGATGGGAAACATACATTTATAATTATAGAGGAACATAGTGTACACTAGACATGGTAGAAAAGAATGCAAGGGTTTGAAGGGAAGTTCTGATATACGCCCAGCATCACTCACGCGGCATCTTTCCTGCAATGTTGGGGATTTCAGCTTTACCTAATTGAAATGGCCAGGAGGCATCTTTCCTTCATGGCCTCTACTCTCTCCAGCACCCTATTTGGTCCTGAATTAACCAGGTCAGCATGGTACTATAGTGTATTCTCTGTAAATCGAACTGTTGAAATAAGATGTATAAAAGTCATAAAATGATTTCAAAATGTCATGAATATATTCACTTCTAAGGCATCTGAGAAAGTGGACAAAATGAAATTGAATGGAACCTAGAATATTTTTAATTCCTTTGAGCAAAGCTTGAGCTGATAAGCCTATCCTGCCTGACTCATTACTTTTTACCTTACATGGGGAAATTAACCCTAGTATCTCTAAGTCCTACATTCAAACATCCTAAGATATGGAATAAGAGAAATTCGTGTTTGATTGATGAGAGAAAAAAAGGGCAAGATTAGCAAAGGTGTCAGAAAAAATGACACCAGTGAATTTATTGAAACTTCAAATTAGTTCTATATTTCTATATTCATTTAATAATTACCATAAATATTTTTATATGATATTTCAAAGTCTCAGGGGACAATATGCAAAACGATAAACTAAATAATAAAAAGCGTAAGTAAAGCTTTCACAATGATCTTTAAGCACAAAATAAATGAAAAAAAAAAAAAACCCACAATTTTTTATCCCACAGTGGGAAAGCCAAAGGTGAAAAGAACAAAAAGCCTCAGAAAATTCTCAAAGAGTTTTCTAATGGGTGTTTTTGTAAATAGACTACTAGAGACAGGATGTAAAATATTTTTGAAGCCTTAGTTTCTAAGCTATAGTCAACCACAGCCTATTAACAACAACAACAAATCCTACAATTTTATCCCTTAATGATTGGTCGTCATCGCAAAATATGATATAAAAGAGAAAGCATGGGTTCAGGAATCAGTTAGACCTCCAGTTTGCATTCTTGATTATCACTCGCTAGTTGCATAAATTTTAGCAACCAGCTAACTTTCCTGAGCCTTGTAAGCTCTTATATAAAATGACTATAAGAGCTACTGTGAAGTGCCTGAGAGACTGAAATATGACGATCCATATAACAAGCCTAGCTTAAGGACTGGAATATAGTGAGTGCTTAATAAATGCTACTTTTTTCTCTCCCAAGCTATTTTCTTTCTTCTGAAATTTAAATATGCTCTGAAGAGAAAGGAAATTCCTTTCACCATGAAAGTCAATCTTAGTTCTTTGAATGACAGTTTTCTCTTAGCCATCTGCTGTTTTAACTTTATCTTTGTGTGTGTGTGTGCATGTGCTCTTGTGCATGTGTGTACATGAGTACATATGTGTGCACATATGTACTGCCACCTGTTTCTGTATTTGTTCTTGCTGGCCATGAGTAAGGAAAGTTTGGGGCAAAGCAGTCTATTTTATGCATAAGTTATTCTAAAGTTCAGTAGGTGACTCATTATTGAATCGTGGCTTAATAGCCTACGTAGGTCGCAGGGGGTAGAACTCAAAGATAATGAAATGATTCATTGAATTGACAACATTATTATATTCATATATTTCAATTTAATTATGATGAAGTAGATGGCACATTTGACTAGAAATCTTGACTAGATTCTCTCCTTGACACCACTACTGATTTATTATATGACTATAGCTGGGTTGTGTCAATTTCTTATCATCAAAATAGAAATCACACAATAGTTGCCCGCTTCCCCATAGCAATTGTTCATGTATAAATGCTAATTACATTGTAAGTAATTTGGAGACCCAGAGACCAATTCAGAGTAACATTTTGAGCATTTCACATGTACTGTAAAAACCTTGTCTCTCTCTTTCTGTCTGCAATGCCACTTTCTAATATGTTAGTCTAGAAATATGGTGAGTATGTCTCCTTTTTTAAAAAGAGAAAAAAGAACAAAAAGGTAGCGCCCATATATAGCCAGAAGCTTATGGGGAGAAAATCCAAAAATAAAAATGCATTTTTGAGGATAAGATTTGAAGTAATCACTACTTAGCATGGTAGCAGAAACCACTGAAAATAAGCGACAGTGTCACATGGTGTTTGGAAGAGTTGACAGCAAGATTTGACACCAGTATCAGCATCTCAAGAGAGTCAGACCATTTTCCAGGTTATTACCAAGGCTGCAGAAGTGTCTCACATTGGAAATGAAGGTCATTTCATTGTATTTAACCTTTGACAATACAAATACAGCTAGGATCCTATTACCTGTATATGACTCACATGTATATTCTCTGGGGAAAAATAATTATAAAATACTTATAGAAATTACGGATGAGAACTCCCTGGAAATATGTATCAGTCATACTGAAGGACCAAGGAAAGAGACTTGATTTGAAGCCTAATGAGGGCAGAGAAACGTAGTTCTTTTCACCATAGTGCCTGGCACAATGCCTTCCCTGTAATAGGGATTGATGAATATTTGTTGAATGAATAAGCAACACCGAAAAGGAGGTAACTCAGACTATTGACATAAAGGAACTGGTGTTACCACAGAAATTGCAATACACGTAAATCCAAGGACATTAACTTATAAGGCTCCACTCTAACATTGTTACCTCAACTCATCACCAGATAAAATGGCACATCACAGTAAAATTAATTTATTTCAAACACCCCCCCCCTTCCTCTCTGGTCCATCATCCCCCAGATGCCACCCCATTGCAGTCTCCCATTAGGTGACATCAGCTGTAGTCCCTCACCAAAGCATTCACTTTATTTTTATTTTTTAAATTATTTTTAAATGTTTTTATTTATTTTATTTTTTATTAGTATGTTCATTGTTACAAATCATACTTGTTCTCTATGCCCTTTGTCCCATTTCTCCCCTTCTCCCCTCTGCCTTCCCTTGCCCCTTCTCCCTCTCTTATCTCCCCCCCCCCCCAATAACCATAGATTTGTTCTCTCCATTTGACAGATTAACTGTTCCTCTGTTGGTTTGTTGCCTAGATGATCTGTCCAACACTGAGTCAGGTGTGATCAAGTCCTCCCCTATCGTCCTACATGAGATGCTGCTTCTTCTGTTACTCTGTATGGAAAGAGGACCTCTTCTTTTTTTTTTTTTTTGGTCTGCACTGGTGCTTCTCCTTGAAAAGCACTCACTTTATTGTGTAGCTACCCCTCCCATTAGCCAGAGGGAAAATACAAGGGCTTCAACGCTACCTGCATATTGCTTCACTAAGGAGATTGAGACTGAGTCGACGAAGTTGCTCTTGTGTCGCTCTCTCAGAGAGGTTAATCAATAATAAGACCACCATTTATTTAGCATGTACTATGTGCTGCACACTCTCCTGAAAGTTGTACACAAATGTCATTTTTAATCCTAAAACAACTACAACTTGGGTTATATTTTTGTCTTGTTTTGAAAATGAGAAATCAGAAATACAGAAGTCAAGTAACTTGCCCAAACTTCATCTGTCGTTAAAAAGCAGAACCAGGATTAGGATTTGAACCGAAGTCTGTCTGATACTAGACCAGTTCAGTATTTCAAGTCACCTATCTTTTCTTTGTGAATCTGTGACAGGTACATCTCTAGTGACAATTAAAGTCTTCTTCAAGAAGTTGCAGCTTTTCTCTTAAACTGTCACAGAATTTTTATTTTATTCAGGATTGCTTCATTATAATGAGAGCACCCCTACTGCACTAATCAAGTTGGAAAAAGAATTCTTTTTTTATTTTTTTTATTTTTATTTTTTATTTATTATTATTTTTTTTAAGTTTTATTTTGTCGATATACATTGTGGCTGATTATTGCTCCCCATCACCAAAACCTCCCTCCCTTCTCCCTCCCTCCCTCCCCCCCAACAATGTCCTTTCTGTTTGCTTGTCGTATCAACTTCAAGTAGTTGTGGTTGTTATATATTCTCCCCCCCCCCCCCGGTTTTTGTGTGTGTGTGTGAGTGTGTGTGTGTGTATGTGAATTTATATATTAATTTTTAGCCCCCACCAATCAGTGAGAACATGTGGTATTTCTCTTTCTGTGCCTGACTTGTTTCACTTGGTATGGAGGTTCCTCAAACAATTGCAGATAAATCTACCATATGACCCAGCTATCCCACTGTTGGGAATATACCCAGAGGAATGGAAATCATCAAGTCAAAGGTATACCTGTTCCCCAATGTTCATTGCAGCACTCTTTACAATAGCCAAGAGTTGGAACCAGCCCAAATGTCCATCATCAGATGAGTGGATACGGAAAATGTGGTACATCTACACAATGGAATACTACTCAGCTATAAAAACGAATGAAATACTGCCATTTGCAACAACATGGATGGACCTTGAGAGAATTATATTAAAAGAATTCATTTTGAAATGCCCCTAACTCTTTGCTCAGACATGACTTGAATTATCATTGGTTTTTTCATGAATGTCCCATAATTCTCAATAGTCGAGTATAGTGTAATTAAGGCTTCTACTCTCTGCCTCTGGCACAATTAGAAGCAGGGGCACAAATAGCACCAGGACTCACTCCTCCACTCTCACCTCCCCTTTTCTGTGGATAGTTGACTACATTAGGAGACTGCCTCCCTCTATATTGCAAGAAACATGGCCACTGGGATTGGGAGGACTTTCTTCCTTCAGGATCATTCAGAAAATATGGCAGAACTCTAGACATCTCTGCTTGGACCTACATCTGGATCAATCAACCATGGCCAAGGTAGCAACTCTCATTAGAACCATATGGAGCATAGAGAAAGAAAAAGTTATTTAAGCAAATGAGGGGGTTAACCGAACAATAGATTTTCCTTATGATCTTATCAGGAAGTATCCCTAGGTAATAGAAATTTGCGGATATTTTTAATGAAAAAAAAAAAAAGGAAAAGGATAAGAAATATTTTATCCTATAGTCAAATAAGAAAGATATACTAGTAAGATAAGTCTTTGCTATTGTGATCTGCATCCCTTGGTTCAGGAAAACAATAAATAGCTGGTGATATACTTCTGGGCTCAAAGAAGGGGTCTTATAATACTCCCCTCATTTGCCTAACAGAACGCTATGCATTCAGTTCTTGTTTTATACATAAGGAAGAAAAAGGAGGAAAGGGAAGGGAAGAAAAAAATGAAAGCAAAAACAAGAAAGGTAGGTAGAGTAAGAAAATAGAAAAAATGACAACAGGTTTAGAAAAAAAATTTTATTGTCTTATAAATCCAATAAAATTTGGCAGAAAGTAAAATAACAAGAAGGATAAGGATGAATACAGATGAAAACTTTTAATCTACACCTACTCTTGTTGATTAGATATTATGTCATAACATAGTTTTATTTTTTTAAGATTATATTCCATCTCATTTGGTAGCATTTGGGACTCTTCTGGGGAGTCAATATGAGTGTTAAATTGGATTACCCACATATGTCCCTTGCATTCTCTCTTTGTTCAAGTTCATCAGCTGGCAAGCAATTGCAAAAGCCTAGCCAGGAACCCAGGCTCTTAGCAGGAGTTGTCCTTACACTCTATATTCTCCTTTCTTATTCTTAAGGGTACAAAGTAAGGAATTGTCACTTTGTGAAAATGATGTTTTCTAAAAGTCCAAAGTTATCTGAACCTATATGAACCTAAAAAAGTCTTAGGTTGGGCTTATGGTTTGAGGTTTGAATTAAAGCTTAGGTTTTTCTTATTTTTCTGTACTAGTTTTCCATCAGTAATTATACTGTTTCTATATCTCTGTCTTTCAGAGGAGGACATTATCATGGGTTTGGATACAGTAAGAATAAACTAACCAAGTGTTCTGCCTGTCTGTCAAAATGAACCTGGGCTAAGCATGTCTACAGGTTCAAAACCTTTTAACTATGTGTATATTTGGTTCTCCTTGGTTGGTTTCCATTTCTTGGAAAGGCCAAAATTTCTTTTGACAGGCCATATTTATGTATAAGAAAAATACCAGTAATATACCAGGATCTTTCAAACCCCAATATTACACAAATAGCTACTCACAATATATGATCACTGATGCATTTACTTCAAACAAGAGGATCTCCTGGATTCTTCATCAGTGAATGAACTCAACATACCTGTCATACCCATAGCTTCTTCTACGTGAAATAGATCTGCTTTTAGTTTCTACTAAAGGGGAAAATTTATGAGATAGTATTTTACATTAGTTATTACATCCTCCCTTCCACTGCCATTAGGACAAGACTGGGTATTTAATAGCTGATCTATAGCCTATACTATCTATAGCCTTAAAACTATAAAGTATCCTGCTGTGTAAGATGACATAGTCAAAAGATTACATTTTATAGCCAATCTATAGCCTAGCTTTATACCTATAAAGCATATCTTGCTATGTAAGATGACATAGTCAATAGGTTACCTTTTGGGGAAGTTCAATTAGATAATATGAAAATAATAAAGAAGTTAGTATGGAAGCCAAAGTTTCCAGGCAATGCTGTGAATCAAGTTCAGACCATGATAATCCTTAGAAATAATAATAAAATAATGATCAACATTATTGACCATTTCCAATAGGAGGTACTTTACTAGCTTGACCTCATTAAGTTTAAATTAGTTACTACTTTTATTTTACCTAACAGATCATGAAACTGAAGATCGAATGAGATGAAGTTTATTACCTATGTCTTAGCAGTTAACTATTTTCAGATCTTGGATTAAAATCCAGACCTGTACCATTCTATAACCCATGATCATTCTCACTTTGCTATATGGTAAGCTGGAATTATAAGGCAGCAGAAATGATGAGGAAGCAGAAGTAAAAAGAAAAGACTCACAACAGAGAAGACGACTATGCCAGTTGGTACTGAGAGGAAAGTGAAGCTACAGTGTAGAAAGTGGTTATGTTAATTTAATGGTGGGGCACTAGCTTAAAAGTCCCGATTTTAGTGCTCCTATGGTTCTTGAAACCAAAATCTATAGCATATATTTCTTAGGAAGCCTTGTTTGATGGCTCCTATTCAGGGATGATGTTAAGATTTTATCCCTCAATTTTTCCTCCAAAGTATTTCTAAGTAAAACTCTCTCCATCTTGAATTATCTTGAGTGGGATCCAGTCCTCTCAAGTGAAAGAAGAAGCTAATTCAAACAGAGGACTGCACCTTAATGACTTCCACTTATCTACTAATTCATGGATGAGTTGTCTTATCTACAAAAAAGTTAATAACTATGTACAGCAGTATATAGCCATGATAACTTCTCTCTTGTAGAAATAGGGGAGACACATTCTACTCCCTTTATATAGAAAGAATTTGGAGATACTTCACTCTGTGCAATTTACTCACTCAATTGGAGCTGCTTCTCTATTTAGACATGGAATAGAGCGTAGGGGACTAACGTCACTGAAGGGAATGTCCCTAGGCATATAGCAACATTTCAAATGCATTACAAAGTATGTTGAATAGGAAACAATATAAAATTAACAAAATAACTAAAAATATTTTGTGATCATGTGGTATAGAAGAGAGATTCTCATAAATCTGTATGTAATTTGTACTGATCTGTGAAAGAATGACAGAATGGGAAAAGTAAGGACAATGGTGACAAGCTTTCCATAAAAGATATATTGTTTATTTTGGGTATAAAGGTGGGTTTTTTTAATGAAAAAATAATGGCAACAGTTGTGGTTGTTTTTATAACATCAAAATTTGGCCAAATAAAAGATTGCTAACCCTATGTCAGCCTCCAATTTTTACTTATTAGTATTTACTTTATTTATCTTCTTGTAGGTAATATCCTGTAGAGGTAGAGATAACCCCCAACCTTTTTGGGTAAACAATACCAGGTACTTAGGACTTTCTGCTACCAGGTACTTGAGACCTTCCGTTTCCAGAAGATAAGGACTTTCCGTTGCCAGAAGATAAGGACTTTCCATTGCCAGGGGGAAGGGACTTTCCAAAGAGCCCAAAGTTCACCCGGTTCCAGGAAGGGCCTAACTGCAAAAGGGGTGGGCTATTGGTCAATTCCCCAGTTCCTCGTCTGTGTACCATCCCACTGAAGGCCACCAATGAAATTAAAAGTCACCTCAGATGACCAATAAGCTGTGTACAACTCATCCTGTAGCCAAAGTCTGCCTACCAAACTGAATAAAAAGTGCTTGTGTTAAGAGCTCGGGGCCGCTTCTGTCCTGAAGACGGAGCAACCCCAGCATGCTGAAATAAAAAAACCTCTTGCTTGATTGCAGCGATCTCTGTCTCCTGGTCTTTGCAAGATGAGCCTTCCCAACAAGTAAGATTTGCACTTTCGGGCCAGTCTTACAATCCCAAATTATTGGTGTTGAAGATTATTATAGCAAAGCTGATGGGAAAATTTGGAGATTAGAAAGAACATATGTGTATGAAGAGGGAAAAATGGCTTTCATTGAATTCATTCCTTGGGAATAATAAAAAAAAAGAAAAGAAGGGAAATGAGACCTTTGAAAATTTTTTAAGGCCTTAAGGATTTTTAAACTCAAAGGTTTTTTTTTTTTTAGTACACCCAAATTTAGGACTATGTACTTATTTTTTTGAGGCTTTCTTATTGTGGGTTGTATTTACATTTACCTATTTTCCATGTGAATGAATAACTGAGTGATTGATAAGACAACACCCATAAAGTAAACTTCTAGAGTCATTTTCATTAAAAAGACAGAGCTAATCTTACCGCAGAATCTCATTGGCAGAATAGGGAGATATTGCAACTCACCACAATAAAGTAAATATTTCAAGAAGATAAATATCCATTTAAAAATGAAAACTGCTGAACCCTGGCAAGTGGAAGCCACTAAACATTTTGATACTTGTTTCAACCAGGTTCTAGCCAAACCACGGAATTGTCCCATCAAGTTAGGCACATCAAATAGAAACTCAGAAAGGAAGAGAAACTGGTTCTAGATTGCACGAGAGAATAGGAACAGGTTTAGATCTCAAAAGTTGCCCTGTAAGCTTTGTGGTTCTTTCCTAATGCAAAGAGCACTTTTTCTCAATGGGAAAGGACACTTGCCTACCTCTTTTAAGAGCTGTTGGATGTCAATTATTTTCGGGTAGATTATTTTTGTTTTGCTCTTCGCCCACTCCTGTTTTCTTACCAGTTTTGAGTGGCATCCCCTGCCACACCGTCTTTTCCTTGCCTTCAGTCATCTTTCCTTTAAAGTTTCAGTTCACACTTCGTGTAACAGAACAAAAAAACACCGTCTGCTCTCATTACAAGGATTCTCACAACGATATTATTATTGAGATACAAGGAACCATATATGAGGAAATGAGACTAAATTGCATTGGAAAGGCTGACAATTATGGTTTTGGAAATAGATGCTTAACATATTACATGCAAGTCTGACTTTACCTTCAATACAACTTAATAATTCTGATAGGACTACATCTGAAGTTGAAATAATTTAATCAGAGCAGACCTAAAATTTATCTCCCATAGTCCTTAAAGAAGGAGAATTCTACACAAATGACAGTAAAGCTAATTGGGTAAGAAGAAGAGAATTGGCGAAATACTGTTTAACTATCAGAGAGAACAAGTGTAAAGAATTAAAATAGTTTTTATACAAGTAAATGCCAGAGTTGATTACTTCTTCCAAGCAAACGGGAAAGACATTTTGTTTATTTATTCTTTATAATGACTTGACCTTAATAAAATGAATTTTATTTAAATATTCTCTAATTAAGTTGTTACCGAATCAGGTGAAAATTTGCCTTCATGAGTCCAAAATAATGAAGTTTTAGTGTATAAAAGCATTTATTCATCCAAGGAAGTAAAGCAGTCCGTGTTGCTCTGGCTCACAAAACCTACCATGCTTACTTATGGAACTTTACATATTCAAAGTTTAAAATTGATTTTTTTAAACATCTATATATGTCTCAAAAATAACACATTTTGATTGAGTCATTTTACAATATGCCCGATCTTAGCAAAGTTGGAGCATTAACTGTAGATGGAGTAGGGTCTTTTCTCACTCCAAACACTTACAAAAAAGGACTTCTCCTGTCATTCTCTGTCCTGAACATCTCTCCATTGCAAAATTGTGGAACCATGACTATTTGATCAGTCTCTTAAAAAAAAAAAAAAAGTAGAGGAGTCGACAAAGTCAACTTATGACCCACAGGGAAGCTTGGAGAGGAGATGAGCCAATCTACTGTCTTGCTAATTACACTGATAAAGAAACGAGAGATTCCACTCTTTAGTGTCTGTCTCCCAAGAAAAAGGCAGAACATTTACTAAAATTATTTAAATAAATTGTTACTTTTTTAAAAAGTTATGTGAAATACTTTTAGTAGAGACCTGCTAAGGTGAAAAAAAAATAAGTATAAACCTGGAAATGTTTAGCTTTGGGGAAGACATTGAAAGTCAGGTTTTATTCTTCAAGCAAACTGGTTTCCTATGACCCTGGAGTAGTGTGCCGGTTTACCAGGGAAGGCATTTTATAAAACCGGCTGTTTTCCTTTTAGTTATACCATCTGGAAAAACAGCATGAACCATGAGGGTCATAGAAGAAGGATCTTCATATTGGTCCCTGAGGCAGCATTTGAGCCATGTCACCATCTTTTGTCATGTCTCAAAGGAAGGTGAAGTTGTAATTCTCTTCTCCCGTCTGATGGGGTATAAGATCCATGGGAATAGGAACCAGGTGGTGAATATAAGCAAGTACTGCATTTGACCCTGCACTCGGGTTTCCTTCAGGAAGCAATTTCTCTAGTCAGTTTAACAGTACATGCAACTAGTAAAGGGACAATCTGGTGGAGTTATCTTCAGTGTGACAGAAGCACGGCCCTGTCTTTCAAAAATAAGACCTAGAAGAGTAAATACTAAAGAGAAAATTTGCTTTTTGGGTGTCTAGAAGGGGTAAAATTGTTCCAAGGAATATTTAAAGGTAAACTTACCTTACTGTTGAATTTAACAAGGAGAATTAAGGTAAACCAAAGAGATGAAAACATCTAATGTATCTGAATTACCTAAGCAATTTACTTGCAGTAAACTTTTTGAATGTCTACACATCTATGTCCGTATGTGTGTATTTATGTATCTATCTATCCAGCTCATAAGTCTAATATAAATTTGGGTTCTGAAAGCCCAAACCAAGCTTGGAGAATTAATAGAGATTTTATTGTTGTTGTGAGAATAAAATGAACAGTGAGTGAGTTGATGGGGGAGGACCAGGAGAGGATACCAGTTGGTTCTCAGCTGCTTCTTATTCTAGCTAACTGCTCCCCAAAATGTGTACCCCACGTGACCACCATCCCATGTTGTGTGGAGTTTCTCTGGGAAGCAGTTACCTAACAGGATCTATATTTCCAGGCTCCATTAGTCGTGCTGTGTGAATGCAGGCAGAGCAAAGCCTGGGTCTCACTCTCTGTGGGTGAGCCTTCTGAAGTTTCTCTCCTCTGCCTCTGGCCAGATGAAGATGCAGGAAGCCACTGGTGGAAGATGCAGGAGCCAAAACTGGGAAGGGGCTTGGAGGTCAGCCACCTGCTGATTAAGAACAGGCATTTGGACTTTATATAAGCAATGAATTAACTTCAGTAATATTGCTTTCTTTGGAGGAGTAGCTAGCTCTACCTTAATCAATATCTGAAACATCTTTTACTTGAAATCAGAGTTAGCTTGATTTTGGATTGATAGTGAATGTTCAAAATAAATTGCCCCTAAAATCAAAGAACATTCTGCAACCAGAATCCCTGCAACAGTGACATTTCTTACCATCTGTGGTCTTCACTTACGTTTCTCTGAAGTTAATACCACCCAACGCTATAACTTTGTGTTCCACACAACTGAACAGATAGGAGTTTTGTGCTGGTAAAATTTCAAAAATTGTCTATATTTTGTATTTTTACTTATGGCATTGTCTAAAGTGCAGAGAGAGATGGTGTTCATGGAACCTTGTTAACACCTTTTCTTTATCTTTGATGCGTCAACTTTTTGTTTTCTATGACTTCACTAATTCGCTGGGTTATCTTCCTCTAGTGAACCTACAATTAAATTGTTCAACAAAAAAAAAAAAAAAGAAAAAGAAAAAGATTTACTACTATATGCAAATAGCACATGGCATTAGCTATGTCAAAATATCAGACCATTAATGACATAAAAGTCTATAGTTAGGAAAACAGTTATCTAAACTGTGCTTTCCATCAGCAAGTTGTTCTATTGCCACAAAGAAAATAATCTGGTTCTAGACTAGAGCACTATTACACATTCTGTGAAATGACTACTTTCTAATAGACTTCTATGGGAATAGAAATTTCTGGAGTAGATGATGAATATTGAATCTATCGTGCATTTTTAATTTAAACCAGTAGGTCTCACTCTCAAATGCAGCGTCAAAGTAGATGAAATCAATTTGATTTGACAGTAGCTCTCCCCCTAGTCATCTTTCTTTCCTTCCTTGTAATAAATATTATGTCCTCTACTCTCAGTGCAATGACTTCCCTGTGTTCATCTCTGAAGAACCAAAGCCCTCCTACAGCAACAAGCCCTGGCTCCTGTTCCCTACCCTGTATTTTAAAATCACCTCACTTTCCTTCTCCCTCTTCCCAAATGGTCCTCCTCTAAAAACTTGTATTATCTCAGAGCCACATGTTAGGAGGAAACTATTTGACATGACAGAGTTAGAATGGTGTAGTGATTCAGAATCTGGGATCCGCTTATTAGCAGGATATCAGTCTCTGAGCCTCAATTTCTTCATCTATAAAATGGGGACAATAATGCCTAAATCACAGGGAAAGCTCTAGTGACTCTCAGTAATGGCAGCTATTGTCATTATCGTTTTCAGAAAGCTTTGTGATATAGATGATCACCCTTTTCAAAGCCCACATGAAACCCTTCTTGGATAATTTTGTGTGAGAGGAGGCAGTATGATAAAGTGAAGTAAAGAGTTTTAATTACTTTTGGAGAAATTTTACTAGGCCAGAGGAAGGAAAAAGGGAAATAGGTCACATAAATGGTAATAAATTATAGGTTTAAATTTTGTTCTTCTGTTTCTGGAGGATAAACTTCCTAGTGATCAGGTAAGTGTTTTATGCGACTGCCTATCAATTGTCATTTCTGTGTGATTAAGAAAACTGGTCAATCTGCCTGGGACACTCCCTGTTTCTCCTTGAGCAGATTAAAATCTACTTATACCTCAGCATTTAGCTCAAAGTCATTTCCTTTAGCAGGCCTCCAGTGATCTCTTCAAACCAGGCTAGGTGCTCCTCCTGTGTCTTCATGGTGTTCTCTTTTTTATGCAGTTGAAGCACAGATAACACTGTATTGTAATTTTTCTTACTATTTTCATACACCAAACCGTAAGGTCTTTGAAAACAGGAGACTTATTTTGTTTAACATTTGTATTCCTCGTGCCTAATGTAGTTCTTAGATCATGAGAGACCCTCAAAATATTGCTAAATGAATGAATCAATTAATTTAAATCTACTAATTAAGAGATTGGGAAAGATAGTCTACTGGGGGAGAAATATAAAAAAGAATAGGCTAAAATGAAAAGTAAAAGTAAATTTTAAATATATTGGGCCAGAGATCTGAAGAGTACGAGGGAACAACATCCCTGTCTTTAAAATTTGGAAGGCTGCAAATTCATTGCCTTATATTCAGTCAATTATCAACCGGTAGCCAACTGCTTCTGATAGGATCTGAGGTTGCAAGGGTGGACAAAGAAGGTTCCCGACCTCACAGAACTCAAAACATAGTGAAGGAAATACAGATGTTAACAAATAAAGACAATATGCAGAAAATGTTCACCTAACTCAAGGTAAACAGGTTCCAGAAAGTCTTCTCAGACAGCATAATGCCAGAGTTAAATCTGAAAGATACACTCAAAGAGAAATGGAGATGACCTCTGATAAACAAGGTCCATTTCTATCATAGGTCTGGGAGTCTAACATAAACTGGCTACATAATGAAGAGGAATATATTGGCTCTCAGAACTGACATCTGGAGGAGCTTAGGAGATCTGATGTTTGGTTAAGTCAAGAGGCTCAAATACTGTCTTCAGACATCTCTCTCTCTCTCTCTTGCAATATCCTGGCTTTGTTTTTCACATTGTTGACTTCGTTTCTTGAGAGCTTTACTCATGAAAGCTAGACAGCAACCAGTAGTTGCAGAGTACCTCCTCCAGATTATCATTTCACATATTCTAGTTGAATTGAAAGTTCCGCCTTCTTAACAGCTCTTGTAAAGCCCAAGAGTCAAGTTGCATTGGTCTGACTCATTGTATGTTCATTCCTTACTAAATCAGTGTGGCCAGAGGTATGAACTGCTCTGCTGGGGTGTCTTGAATCATTTGTTTACCTCTGGAATCTAGGGTGAGGATAAACCCATCAATTCACATGTTCTGGAAATGGGGGAATTTGGTCAATGGCAAAACTGGGGGAAGGACTAATCCCAAAACAAGGTTCAAATGGATGTCAGACAGGCAAAAGCTATGTGTTCCCTACACTAGACACACACACACACACACACGCCAGTTGTCTTCAGACAACATCTCTTCCATATGTCTACTATAACAAGCTTATTGTTAAACATTTTATTATATTATTACTGCTATACACATGTCCTCATATACCACATGCTTGTACTCACAAACACACACATACACAGCAAATCATAAATAAGAAAGCATAATAAAAATATAAACAATAACAAAGATATTTGTAGATGTATAATGCAATAAATACAATTATTGGTTTTTTTGGTAGAATCTATACTAGCCAAGATTCCACATGCTTTATTTACCACCTGCATTAGTGCTGGCTTCCTCAGGCATGGCCTACAACGACCAGTAGCAAGTGTGATATGGACAGGGCTTATACTCTCTGTGGTTCTGAGCATTCATTAGATGAGGATCACTGTATTTTTTTTTAACTAAAAAAAGGACTTAAAGACCATATTGTTTAGCCTCTTATTCCATGAATAAGAAATTAAATCGAGAAATTCAATACCTTGAAAAATTTACAGATTTTGTAAATGATGATTTTGATGGTGATTTAAATAAAACACCAGAGGCAGTTCTTAAACAGAAGGATAATTCCAAACCAAGCTATGTCCCTCACCATGTTCTGTGCATGAAAACCAAAGAAAAGTAAAGAACTAGGTACCCCCTGACCCCTTTCTGCCAATGCAAATACCTTTCATTATAAAATACCTGAAAATTGCCATACAACACGTAAAACATTTATTTTCCATTACATTACATTAAAACAAGAAGAGACTTTATTTTCTAGTATAATCATGAGTTAGAAAGGGGTATTTAGGGATTCTAATGAGTTGCAATTTATGGAGAAACTTGACCAAGTTGGAAAACAAGGACCAGTGCCTAATTTTGCTCCCACAAATTCTTGAAGAAATGTGACAAGGTTTTTATATGACAAATACCAGGAGAAATGGCTGAATAATTCAGGTGCAACATTCAGCTTCTGTGTTCCAAAACCTAATCATAGCATTTCATGTGGCTTACTCGGCTAAGGCTCTACCCAGAACTATTATTGCCCATTGTATATTTTTGCCATGTGGGAGAAGATCCAGCATGATCGTTTACATTAATGCACATTTATTCCAATGTAAAGAGGGAAAACGGGGGGAAAAAATCAAAATTATTTCTGTATTGTGTAAATGGAAACAATAAGTAGAAGGAACATCTGTAAATCAAAATAGTAAGCCTAATATATGTTTTTTTGCTTTGTCAACTTATAAATAAAAAAGTTTGACTATTTAACATCAGTGTTAAACTACTACTAATATTTTACTACCAAAAAATTAAATAATGCATATTCTTTTTCTATTTAACATATTTTTGAGATCCAGAAACTATCACCAAAAATATCAGATAAACATCCCCTACAGAAAATAATTCTAAAGATTGAATGAAATCTTAGATCTGTTTTATTTCTTGTGAGAGCCTCAAAGTCCTGAATTCTTGGATTTAGAGTCCATCTTGCTGATACTCCTTCTTTCTAGAGGTTGTTTTAATGTTTACAATTGACATGAATGATAGGTGTGATATGATAAACAATCCTATTTTTTTGTTTTGAGGCTTACTTCACCCTTGTTCAAGAATCAACCATTATGCGTTGGTATATGGCTTTAAGAGATCCTAGTTCTTCTGTTATTTTTCTTTGACTTTAGTTTATCCATAGTATCAAAAGAAAAAAAAAATAATCCCTGTAGGCATTCACAGTTATATTTTATTCTAATTATAGAATTATTTAGCAGTATACTCTGAAACTTTAACTTTCTAAAATGGATGTTTTTGCAGTAGATTTAGGTGACAGATATAACACTGGGTAAGACTTTGAAGTGTTTAAAAATTCCTCCCCACAAGATAAGCCTGAAGCTGAATTTCAGCCAAGAGTCTGTAATTGCTAAAAGTGTGATGTTTTCCATTTGTTTCTTCAAAGTTTCTTCCATTTTACCCACAGAGGCAGCATTTTCCTATTCTAAGTCTCATCTTTTCCACAACGTTTTCCCACCATAAAGAGATTTTAGAGGGCCTGTCTCAGAGAAGGTTGATATGTTATGACTGGGGATTAGCCAGCCAATCAGTATTTAATTACCCATTTATAGATATATTTATAGTGCTCTTAGAGAAATATGATTACTACAGGTTGACCATTCCTAGATAAGATCAACTCCCATGAAATTATTAGGAAACAATACAAGTTTAATGTTTTTGTAAAAGCCAAATTGGAAAAAATGACACAGAGGGTAAAAACTGCAGTAATGTTGAAAAAGTCGGTTGAGAGTCAGCTATACTTAATAACAATCATTTTTTAAAGAGCTTTATTGAGGTATACGAGGGTACTTCCAAAAGTTCATGGAAAGATTTGTATTATCTTTCAATTATACTTTTCCATGAATTTTTTGAAATACCCTCATGTTTTCGATATGATAAAAATCACCCATTTCAAGTCTATAATTTTTAGTAACTTTATCAAGTGGTACAACCATCATCACAAATCTGCTTTAGAATACTTTTATCTCCCCCAAGACGATCCCTCATGCCCATTTACAGTTAATGCCCACTCCCACCTGCAGACAGCCACTAACCTACTATCTGTAGCCATAAACTTTCTTTTCCTGGACATGTTATATAAATGGAGTCATACAATATGTGGTCTCTTACATCTGTCTTTTTTAACTTAGTAATACTTACTTTGAACCTTTTTTAAGTTTCATCCACGATAGAGCATGTGTCATTATTGGATTCTTTTTGTAGCTGAGTAGAATTTTCTTCTATGGAATGATTACAAATGGCAATGATTGTAAAACTGTGTTTTTCACAGTGCCCTTTAAAGTTGTAAAAGTTGGTGAGTTAAATCTTATTTCCATAACAATCAATCAACACAAGTGGTCCTTTGACTAAAAAGGGCTTGAAAACCATTGCACACTACACAGTTCATTCATGCAATAGTTCAATAAATATTTGCTGAGGTCCTATTATGTACCAGGTACTATCCCGCCCAGTGAGATGCACAGTGAGAAGATAGTACAGAGAGAGAGATATAGTCTTTGTACTCACATCCCTTCAATCACAATCCTTTAGGAAAGATGGGCTTTAAACAAATAATTAATCAAAAAAGTTTGGTTACATTTGCTATAAATGCTACTACAGAAAAGTATGGGGCACTGTAAGAATGAGTAAGAGAAGCATCCAGCCTAGTCCCAGACTCAGGAAAGATTTTCCTGCAGGAGTTGTACTTAAGCTGAGATCTGAAGGACAACATATTTGGACAGATTTACTAAAAATAAGGAAGAGAGTGTTCTGTTCAAAGAACAGACTTTGGGAGGATTGATGTATTCAGGGAGCTGAAAGGACGCCAGGGTGACAGAAGTCCGGTGTTGGAGGTAATAAGGGGATGAGCTGAGGCCAGAGGGGGCTGGGAGAGTGGCAGAGGCCAGCTTGTTCAGGGCTTCGTGGCCATTGTAAGGATTTGGGATTTCATTTTGAGAGCAAGGGATGCCATTGAATTGTTTGAAGCAAGAGAGTGATATGATTGCCTTGAGTTCTCTAAAAAAATTATTTTGGCTGTTATATGGAGAGTGGATATTTGAACAATTTAAATATTATAACACACTGGTAGAATGAGTTCACTTTTAGGAGGTTTTGCATGTAATTTGTTTCCTGATAACTCATGTATCCCCATTCCCTCAAACTGTGCCTGCCATATAATAGGAGCTCCTCAGGGTATTTATCCAAGAGAATTGAAGTTGAAGGAACTTGAAGAGATATTAGCACTCCAAGGTTTATTGCAGTTTATTCACAATAGCCAGGATGTGGAAATAACCTAAATGTCCTTCAATGGATGAATAGATTAAAAATATGTGGCATATCAATATAATAGAATATTATTCAGCTATAATAAAAGAAGGAAATCCTGCTATATGCCACAACAGGGATGAAATCCTTGAGGACATTATGCTAAGTGAAATAAGCCAGTCACAGAAGGACAAATATTGCATGATTCCACTTAGTGAGATATCTAAAAGAGTTTGACTCCTAGAAGCAGAGAGAAGAATGTGGTTGCCAATGGGTGAGGGTTGGGGGAAATGCGGAGTTGCTATTCAAGGAATAGAAAGTGTCAGTCATGCAAGGTGGATACATTCTGAAGATCTGCTGTGCAACATCATGCCCATAGTTAATAATACTAATAAGTATTGTACACTTAAGCAATTGTTAAAAGGATTGATCACATGTCAAATGTTCTTACCACAATGAAAAATAGTTATTAGACAAATGAATAAGTAGTAATAGGCACCATCCATGAATTTAGGAATAGCTTACTTTTCTTGCAAACTGGAAAGGATTCCTGGATACCACAACAGTGAAGTGATTCTTGATCATTTGCTTGCTATTCTGTTTTACTGAGTAGGAAAGAAATGGGTGAAGTGAGAGTTAGCATGCTGAGAATAACGAATAGATCCCGGTCTCCATCACAGCAGGAGAAATGTACACTGAGGTAACTCACTTCTGACTTCTATTCAATTAGAAATGCAAACCCATTCTAACCACAAAACAAACAAGCAGACAAAAACAAACCAACCAAACAAACCATTGATTATTTGAGGAAGAGTACACAGAAATCAAATAGACTTTTCCTGGTGTCAGGATGATTCTGGAATTCTGACTCTTGCTCCTGGTAAAACCTCGTGAAGAAATATCATTACCTCATGGCCAGTCAACACCTGCTGAGTGATGTCTTCCTTCATCAACCTTGAAATTGGTTTTTTCATCTCCTAACTCTGCAAATTGTGAAAACGTCCCCCCCACCCCCCCGTTCTGCACTGTCTGGTTGCTAGAAACAGATTCTGAACCTCATTACCGACATGTTTACCAGGAACACTGGTTCTGCTGTCCACTCCTATAAAAAACACGATCACCCTTCTCAGAGTGGTGAATGAACATCTTGGGACCACAGACCTGAGACAACCTTTATTATTAGTGCCAGTTTCCTTTTTTCACTTTTTTTTTTTAGAAGTCTCTACTTTTGAAACATCCTTGAACTATTTTAGAATTTATTGTGTGAAAAATCTTGGCTAACTTCTTGCCTCCATTTATGAAAAACTTGGATTGGGTTTACACCAGGCGTGAAATATCCCTTTGGATTTTTACTAATGGATTAATGGCGCTAATAAACATTCATGGAGGCAAACGAAGAAAACATGGTGGAATGTCTGTTAGGCTTTCTTCTAAGAACCTGTTAAAAATAAATGGAATCATTTAATGATTGAATGTGCTTGTTTACATTTCAAAGCCAATTGACTTAAATTTAATCTTTGTTTTCTTTCATTAGATGCTGTGGAAGTTCTTTGTCATTACTTTAATTAGATGTGTTAATAAGGTTTTAAGACACCTCTGCAGAGAAGTATGTGAAAATTCAGGAGAATAAACCCAATCTGGTGAGGTAGAAGTCTTATTTCCAATGTATTAAGTGAAATTTGGTTACATGTTTTAAATTCTTTTTAAAACATTCTTTTCAATGCATGTAATGAATGTTTGTTAGAATCAGTAAGAAATTGTAATTCATTTTAGTTCCCATTTGTACCAAAGCTCCCAGGAGGAATTCAAGATCCTTATCTGTATTTCATATAATGAAAGTAAACACTGTGGTGCTGAGTATAAAGACAAAAAATCAAACAAGCATGAATTTGCTCCTACAGGAAAGAAAGAAAGCTGCATACATACCCATAACACAAATTCCATTTTACGTACATATTCATTTCTAATTTATCCCAAGGCACATAAAAGAGAACTTACAACTCATTTTGGTATCAGCTGTCTTTCTAGAACTAGGTGAGAACGTAGAAGCTCTGCGATTGTAAACTGTGAACCCATTTAGGATTTGGAGGGGTGGTGGATTCTTTAGTTTATCGTTTACCATAGGTGTGAAAACGTTGCACTGCTACATTTGTTGTCTGAATTACATTATATTTGACCCATCAATAATGAAAGAATTCATGTGCTTACATGTAGAAATAATAACAATATATGGGAAGTGTTTCAGTATTCAGCATTTTAAGGTTTGTCTTAAGACTTATAGTTTCTAACTTTCCTTTTATTGGTGTCAATTTTATATGCATTGATGTAATTTTCCTTCATTTGAGAATTACCTTTTTCTTACATACGTGCATAACAGAACTTGAACACATAAACTAAGATATATAAATATGTAATTGGTAGTATATATTAACATGAACTATAAGGTTCTTTCTTGCTAAGCATTATGTAATAAATGTCTCCTATTAAAATGGTCTAATTAGTTTTAAGTATTTAACCAGCATTAACAGAGAGATTTGAAACTCAGCCTACCTAAACTGCCCGTTACCTTATAATGACTTAGAAGTAATCAGCTTTCCCAGATGGCTTCACAAGAAAGAGAGGAAATAAAAATAAAACGGTTTTAAAACCAGGTAACTAATTATACACAGATTATTTGTAAACAGCTTCTCTCCTTTGAACAAAAGAAATGAGCTTAGCTGAACTGAACCGAAGCTCTCATTGCCAAATCCACAACAGAACCATTTTCCTAGAAGAACAGTCCTACATTCTAGATGTAGTGATGAGTAAGACACCAGGCTAGGCAGCAATCAAAAACAAACTGATCTTTGCTTGAGCTAATTTGAATGGCTGGGCTTTGGGGGCAGCTGAGATGAAGTTTTGTTTTGTTTTTTGTTTTGTTTTGTTTCCAACAGAGGTCTTGGTCTGAATTCTGAGTGAGATGCTGCATTGCAAAGGACCGTTTCATCCTCACCTCTTTTCTAGTAGCTACTGCTTCCCAAGGAGGTCTTTGCCTCTTTCATTATTTCCTACTTTGAAGGATTATTGGAACCCATAACAGTTGAAATTGGAGAAACTGAAAACTGTATTCCACGTTTCATCGCTTCCTTGAAAATGGTCTCAAAGTGTCAAAGTTAATTTGGAGTAAAATCAGACCTGTGTTTTCTTTGAAACAAATTGTAAATTCTCTGAGTCAGTTTTGTTTTTCCTTATTGTATTGATTGAAACTCAATAGTAATCAGTAGTGGCTATTGTCATCTCAGGTGTCTAGTTAGTGTTTGACTCTGGCTCTCAGTAACTCATCACAATACCCCTATGATGGAAATATTATTGTCCACATTTTAGAGATAAGGAAACTCAGACTTGCAGAGGTTAAGCCCTTATCCAAGTTAACCAGCTAGTAAGTGAGAAGGCAGGAATAGATCCACAACTGCCCGATTCCTGTGCTCCACGCTCTTAATCATCATACTGCAGAAGAGAAAACATTTTAATAATCCTCACTTCTTAGATGGATAAAAAATTGGTTGCCCCAGATGACAAAGATTCTAAATACAGAGAGAGAGAGTTTCATAGAGGCCAAAATGCAGAAGGCCATCCCAAAGGCGTAAAGTTGTTCTCCATCCATTGTGTCGAGGATCTGCACTGTAATCCACAATCATGTTTATCTTTTCTCAAAAATTTGGTTCATGTGGTTGCTTTGCAGTGATTCCAGATTTGCTTATCCATATTCTCGTTTGTAAGTAAGGGCTTTTTAGTCTGAATTCCTTCAAAAGGAGAACTTGAAATGCCATGCCAGAGATCATCTTTCAAATACAAGTGAAGTACAGCAGAGTACTTTATGATGGTCTAGAAAAAGTAGGAGGCTTTTAGGCAAACACACCCAACCCTGAATTTCAGCTTGGCTATATTAACTATCTTTGTGACACTGGACAACATGTTTAACGAGGACTCAGTTTACTCAGTGTGGAAAAGTCTTAGGGAAAATTAAATGTGATCATGTGTGTAACATCGTCAGGCATGGGAGCATGACATCAGGCATAGTCAGGCAGGAAAATAATTCTGAGTTACTTATGAATTCTCCCGAAGTAATTCTATTTTGCTACTATTCACTTAGCTATTTCTGATGGTCTCATCACATAATCTGTCTTGAAATTTTCATCTCCACAATTTTGGAAGATTATAAATACATGAACAGTAGCAACTGAAGTAAGTCTGTTGAAAACTGATTCCACATTTCAGAGTAAATACTATTTTTTTTTTTTTGCTTATTTTGTTACTTTTTCCTCAATAAAACTGCATGATAGCAATTTTCACTTTATATGTGACTTGTGCAGATGATCAGAATGAGGATTAATTTTGCTGAAATATCCTATGTCTTCAATAATTTTCTCAAGGCATTTCGTAATTTCTTGCTGTAGAAATTGGATTCCTTTGAATTATCTAGCATATGACTATCCCTTTTGATTTTCTCTTTCTTAATTGATAACTTGTTGGGGTAGATCGAGTTTGTGTGTCCCTCACAAAATAATACAGAAAAAGAATACAATGTTATGGAAAAAAACATAGTTAAAAAGTGAATACTTATTTTGAATGAGCAAAAGAATCACAATAAATTACAAATTATAAAAATCTGACAAATATCTCAAACATCATAATATCCAGAAAAATAACAAAATATTTTTGTTAATTAACTGCTTGGTAAATATCTATAATATTTTTTCCTGCTTTTCTGACTATATGTTCTTTGATTGCCTCTTTATTTGACAATAGTTTTATGTTTTCTGGAGTGAATAGAAATATATTTTAGTCTTTTTTCTAGCATGACTGATTAATTTTTTTTCTATAATTAATAGTTCAGAAAATGTAGTCTTAGCTCTACTTAATATTGCTTATGTCATATACAGTTTAGCTATATGTTAAACTCTGAAAAAAAGCTCTAACAAGTTTTTTTCATATATCCGCAGTAAGATTTGAAAGGATTTTCCATAGTCTGGTTCCGGCCAATTGTTTTCATTTGGGACCATTTGCCCTGTGTTACCAAATATTTTGAGAGACCCCCGAAATGCACATTTTCTGTGAATTTTCCTGGCCTTTCTTTTCCCTCTTGACTTTTAAATGCTGGAAATGTTCAGAAATACTAGGTCAATAAGCAAAATTTGTCTGTGGATCTACAGAAAGGAAAATGAAGATAGTACATTTGTATTTAAAAAAAAATTTTTTTTTTTTGACCGATAAGGGGATCATGACCCTTGGCACGGTGTGGTCCCCACCACGCTCAGCCAGTGAGTGCACCGACCATCCCTATACAGGATCCGAACCCGCAGCCTCAGCACTACCAGCGCCGCACTCTCCAGAGTGAGCCACGGAGCTGGCCCTTAATATTTATTTTATTTTTTGTGATTTAGGGTTTTTATTCATGTTCTTTTCTTATACCTTGATACTAAAGATTTTTTTAAAAATAGTATGGCTTTGTACCAATATAAAATTTATAATGCTCACATTGTCATTTTATATATTTATAATGTTTATATTTTGATGCCAAAATACAAATGTGGATGGAATATACAGGGGTGATATATAGTTTAAGTTGGAATATGGACAATGTATTTACCGCACAGGATAGGATTCAGCTGGAGAGGGATAGAGAGAAGACTTATAAAGCAAGGGGCAAGATCTGGAGTCTTATTTGACTGTGTCTAAGAACAGTACTAAAGTTCCACAACCTATTGATGAAAAAATATTCTTTGCAGGTGAAGAGTAAAAGAAATTTCCTAAATGTGATAGAGTATCTACCAAAAAATTAATACCAAACATCATACTGAAAGGTGAATTACTGAATGCTTCTTCATGAGATTAGGAGACAGGTAAGGATATTTTCTATCATCTTTTTAATTCAATGTTGTCTAATAGAATTTCAAGTAGGAGGCCTCTTCAATCCCCTTTCCCCGACACTTGTCCAATCTTTTTTTTTCTATTTTATTCTGAGATTCCTGAAAAAAAAAACATTGGGTGTGACTTTCTAGCTCAGGGTTCGATAAAAGCTTTTATTGGAGAAAAAGTCTTCCTCAACTCAAAACACAAAAATAAAACCATACAAATCTTTAAAACTACTTCTCTGATTGCTCTTATTTAATGCATGCTTTTTCCATTGGGACTATTATCTCCAGTTATTTTTGTTTCCTTTGTCTGAATCATCTCCTCTTTTTCTACATTCCTCTTAAATTTAGTAATCAAATGCTCCATTAAGATCCCAAATAATTCTGTAAGCAAACAAAATTCAAAAACTATACTTTGCATTTTAAGACTGTCTTTACAATAAATAATGTGTACTTATTAACTTTATCTTATGGTCCACTGAAGTTTTCATTTTTTTGGGGCTCTTTAATAAATAAAAAAATATAAAATTTTTATTTATTTAAAAAAATTTTTTAAAATTATTGATTTAAAAAATTAAAAAATTTGAAAATAAATACAAAATAGGCAACTGATGTCTAAAATGTCTTTATTCCCTGTAGTACTAGTTACCTACTGCTACACAAATTATCCAAAAATTTAGTGGCTAAAAACAACAAACTTTTATTAGCTTATAGTTTCTGTGGGCCAGGAATTCAAAAGCAGCTTAGTTGGGTGGTTCTTGTGAGATTGCAGTCAGGGTGTTGTCCTGGGCTGTAGTCACCTGAAGACTTGATGGGAGCTAAAGGATTTGCTTCAAGGCTCACTCAGGAAGCTGCTGGTGTGAGGTCTCAACTCCTCATAGTTGTTGGTTGGAAGCCTCTCTTTTCAAGGCATGGGGACTGGCTTCCCCCAGAGTAAGTGATTTACGAAGAGAGCAAAAAAAGAAAGCAAGCAGGGAGCCACAGTGCCATCAATTACCTAGTATTAGAAGTGGCATGCCATCGTTGCTGCTGCTTCTGTGGGTCACACCGATCAACTCTGGTATGATGGGGAAGAAGACCTACACCAGAAGCTGAAGGCCAGGGGAACATCTTGAAGGCTGGCTACTGCACCTGACAAAGAAAATTCCTTTCATATTTTATCTTAAATGCTCATTTCATCTTGGAAATAGCTGGTGAAATCAACTATAATAGGCGAACCCAAAAAATGTGTTACAATTTATGTCCTAGTCAGCTAGCCATTTCATAAATTTTGAATAGTGATTTTCCAATGGGCAAAATAGTGCAATACTTCAATTTAATTTAAATATATGTCTAAGTGTATCTAGCCAATTTTTCAGTCTTTTTTTCCCCTCTTAATATAGAGGGATTCTACACTAGATTCCAAGTAATATTTTATATTGACATTGAAAGAGAAATAGTTGAAAATATTATATTCTTTCAGAATAAGGGAAATTTGCACTAGATGATGTGCAAAATGTTGTCACTTTACAATTCAAATGAAACAAATGAACCCCAGACTTACTTTGAGTGAATTAACTTTACCTGAGCCTGTATCCCAGCTACTGATTCGGCCATAATTAAGTGCTAATCGCATGGGTGTGCTATTTTGTGAGGCAGTAAACCAGTTTCCTGAGTGGATAAACAAGGAACTAGGAAGCCTGAAAGCTGAGAAGTTTAACCTATCAAATAACTGAATATTTTATTTTATTATTTTATTTTATTTTATTTTATTTTATTATTTTATTTTATTTTTAGAAAAAGAACAGACCTACCTGTTTTGGCTATTAGAATAGGAATGAGAATTCCTAAAAAGTGAAAGAATGGGTCATTTTGAAAATTGGCTAAGGGCAGTTCTGAATGTAGAAAAGTGTTTTATATGCTCCTAATCACTATGATTAATATCTTCTGTAGAATTCAACATGAAACATATTTGTCTACTTGTCAAATACTTTCGACCTATTACACATCTTCTCTATGAGCACTTAAACTCATAAGTGTTAGAACTGAAATGAGCTACAGAGTTCATCTGGTCTACCACCAGTTTCCCCTCCCACTCACACTAAGAATTTCACAGATAAACAAAATGAGATTCCAAGAGGCTAACTTGTTCAAAGCCACATGTCTAAAATAGAAGAGTCATTAAAATATAGATCCGGCATTCTAATTAGCTGAAAATTGAATCCTAATTACACACACACTATCTGACCCTGGGAGATTCAAACTTATGATTCGGTTTGTTGATCAGTAAACCGAGAAAATAATCTCTACCACATAAACAAATTCTATAAATATGAGCTAGGCAAAGGGGATACACTGCTCTTAAAGAGTTTTTCATCTGGGAAGGAGAGAAAAGTAAGTAAATTGTGCTGTGGTAACAGACCCTGTTATGGTCTGAATGTTCATATTCCCCTCTCCCCCACCAGAATTTATATGGTGAAATTCTGACCCCAAGGTAGTAGCATTAAGAGGTGGGGCGTTTGAGAGGTGATTAAGTCATGGGGACAGGGCCCTCGTGAATGGGATTAGTGCCCTTATGAAAAGGGCCCAAAGAAGCTCTCCCTTTCCATCATGTGAGGAAACAGTGAGAAGGTGCTATCTGTGAGCCCTCATCAGAAACCAAATATGCTAGTGCCTCCACCTTGGACTTCACAGCTTCCAGAATTGTGAGCAGTAAATTTCTGTTGTTTATAAATTATTCAGTCTAAAGTATGTTTGTTACAGCAGCCTGAACAGACTAAGATAGCCCCCAAATCCCATTTCTTATGAGTAATCACATATGAGCTTTGCATAGCAATAGGAGGCTGAAGAGAGAGACAGCATCTAGGGGGCGAGCACAGCATGTGCAAAGGCCTGGAGACTATAGCAAGTGTGGCATGGCAAGGAACAGCAACACTAAGGGTGGCTGGAGTATAGATGGAGAACAAGTGAGTCAAAAGGACTTACTAAGGAAATGACTGGACAGCATTTAGCACAGTGCCCAGCCCATGGTAAACATGTGGTAAGTGATAATTGCTGTCACTAATTTTATTACTGCTATTATCAAACACTAAAACAGCAATTGAGAATTCAAATGCTCATTTGATTTTATCTCTGATTTCCATGTCTTTTTTAATATATCAGGGTGCTGTGCTATAGAAGATTTTCTAGTGAAAACATTTATTGCTTACTTACTCTTTGACAGGCTCTTTTCTGCTCTAGGCACAGGAGATTTAGAAAAAAAAAAAAAAAAATAGACCAAGCCCTGATATTTCCAGAGTTTACATTTTAATGGGGAGAAATGATTTTTAATGGATTAAAAACTGAAAAACAAACAAATAATTAAATAAAATAATTTGAGCCGGAAAACTGCTCTGAAGAGAATAGAGCGTCAGAGAGATCTTTCTGAGACTCTGGCATCTAAGCTCAGACCTGAGCACCAGACAAAGCTAGCCATGCAAAAACCTAGGAGAAGAGAGTTCAGGGTGAGGCCTTGGTCATGATCCAGCCCGACCTGAGAAAAGAAAACCTTCTTGCTTGAAGTGAGGGACCAGACTGGAAGGAGTGAAGAGTCAGAGACGGAGGGTAGAATTTAGAGGTTAAGAAAGGCTCACATATGGTAAAGTGATTGGGGGTCTTGTTTTAAATATATTGGAGAGCTTCAACCAGAGACATGATGTGATCTGATTTATATTCTAAAACAGAGTTTCTCAGCTGTGGCACTATTTGGGGCTAGATAACTCTTTGTTGTGGGGGGCTATCACTGTAGGATGTTTCCTACCATCCCTAGCCTGTACCCACTAGATGCCCCCAAGTTGTGAAAATCAAATTGTCTTTAGACATTTTGATAAAGTATATCTTTGGTCACAGTGTGGAAAATTGGAGGAAGAGTTGGTGGGGAGGGGAAGGGTTGAAGCAAAGAGACCACCATGAGGCTATTGCAGTAATCCATGAGGAAAAAAAGTGACTTGATAGTGGAGCAGTAGAGACTGAGAGGGAGGGGATGGAAGGCAGGATATATTTTGGATATATTTCGAGCAGTTAGAAAGTATTTTGGAGGTTGACCTGACACAACTTAAGTGACATGTCAGCCACACTTGTATATCTCAATTTATCCAAGAGAGACCTGGTTTGCCCCTATTTTCCCAGTATAATTATTAATAGTGCCCCCTTTTAGTTTCAAAAGTGTACTTTTTGGAAAGTAAATTACAAAATTACATGCTGGCAGTAACAATAGTTGAGTGATAGGCCTGAGATATTTTTTCATTTCAGTCTTTTCTCACCTGATGCAATAAAGAGAACACAAAAAGTAGATATCTTTATAGAGTATTCAGAGGAGAATAGAAGGGAAACATGATATACACTAGTCTACTCATTTGTAGCGTGTTAAATATAGCTTTATGGCTTAAATTACTATTCTTTGCTGGGCTTTTTATAGACAACATCTGGGTAAAAGATAATGAGGTAGATATAATAGCAATGTATATCTTTGTCCATTCCATTTAGTGTATTTGACAGGGATATTTTTTTTCTTGTTCCACAAATTATGTAAAATACACATGTAGTTAAACATTTTAACCAAATTTGACTTCGTGAAACATTTGTAAAAATCTACCAATTAAAAGCATGTATAATTCTCTCAATTTTTCTGTCTGTGACTAATTAGTTGTTGAAGGCCACACACTTTTAATATGGTTGTGGAGGTGTTAGACCCCTTGTGGACTAGGATGGACACTTTACCAGCAGTATTTTAAAAATAATGCATTCTTTTGACCACAATAAAAGGGGAAGAAAAAGGAAGATCAGGAGAAAGACAATGTCTCAGCACAAATCCATCTTCATTACTGGACATAAATTAATAAACATAGAAGAAAACACATGTGCCCAAGGGACGGTATGTAGGAACACCTTATATTCAGGACAGAATGTTACCATAATGTTCAAAACTCTTCTAGTTATTTATTTTTCATTACTACATGTTAAAGTATTATATGTGAAGAAAGTTCCCTAATTTAATCTGCACTTCAGCCCTGTGAAGTTGTTCCGGTCATCATTTCCATTTTTCAGACAAAGAACTTGAGACTCAGAAATGTTTGAGTAACGTGTGAAAGGTCTCATGACTCCCGACAAAATCCCCATCCGGGCATCTATTGGGAAACTGAGGCTCAGAGCAGTGCGATGATTTGCCCGCGGTCACTCACAACTGGTGAAGTGAGGCCTTGGGTGGAACCGTCTCATTCTTAGTCCAGTTTATATCAAGTACAATGGATGCTGGGGGTGTTAAAATACAATGAGTTACTTTAACACTTTCAACAGACTAATAATCATTGATACTTTATCAATGATTCACTTTTCTCAAACAATTTCACAAAATTAAGAAAAATATTTTATGTGGATCAAAGGAAGAGGAATAATGTTCTATTCCATCAGAGAAACACTGGAGTGTTTAAATGCATGTTCTGTAGCTTAAAGCACAAGTTGAAGATACACAGAAAACTTTACTATGATGCATCTACAATTAGTAATCTAGACAGAGTGTTCACAATTGTATGGTGATCAAGCATATGAACTTTGGAGTCTGAACAGTCTGAAGTTAACTTCTAGTTTGCCTCTTAGAGCTTTCTAACGCTAGAATTGTATCTGTTTGCTTATCTACAAAATCGGTATAAGACAGTATCTATCTGAAAGGATTGTACTGAAGACTAAACAAGACTTTCCATAAAAATAATTTGAATAGTAAATACTCACTAGATGTTAGCAAATCTTATTTACTGAGTTTTCCAACAAAAGTCCATTCGACTCCTTGGCCTTTTTGTGGCTTTTGATGATGAAAGGTATTTTCTGGAGTTGTCTTGACAACTTATTGCTGGATCTTCCTTTTTATGTATAAGTAAAACAGTTTCTATAGATCCTTTTCCAATAATCTATTTACAAAACTTCCTTTCTCCCCTTAGAGTCATAAATATTTTTGGATCTCAGAGAAACTTAAGAATAACCTATTGTTATTCTTTCCTTTACAGACAAGTAGCCTATCAAGTTTAGGGACTAAGGACTGCCCCTAAAGTCACACAGCTAGGACTGCAGAGCTGGGACACGAATCTGGTTCTGAGCGCCTTGTTGTCTATTCTTCCTCCACAATATCCCTATGTAACATGTCCAGCTAATTTATTTTTCTAATTCACTTTTTTGGTTTTAACAAAATGCAATAGAGCAGAAACAGCTTATTATTATTATTATTACTATTATTATTACTGTAGAGGATGGAGTTTAAAGGGCACTCAAATTTTAGAATTATCATTTTTTATTTTGGCTAGACAGGCTTTCCCAGGTTACCTTTAAATATGTCAGGAGACTAAATATATATCGATAGTGGATTTGCCTGGGGGAGATTTAGTTCGGTCTAATTGGTCAAACACTTTCAATTTATTTCTACTAAACAGGCCTTTGATATGGAGAGATTTATTGCTCCTCTTTTTTTCTGTCTAGAAGATAAATACAGTTTGAAATCAGAAAAGACTTCTTGTAAACCCAAGAAGATTTTCAGATTGATGGTTTTTTATTTGTCTTAACTGGTTTTGGAATATAGCCCTGACCCATTCAGTGTGTTTCAAACATATTTTATTTTACTTTATTTTGACATCTTTTTTGGGGGGTGACTGACCTATGTCTTTGTTTGTTTCTTCACTAATTTGTGTTAACTATGTATTATTTAAACCAAGGGATTAAGTGGAGAGTCTGCATTGCTTAATAAATTTGCCAGAAACTGGATAAGCCAGCTTGCCTCTGTTCAGGGAAAGCACGAGTATTTTACAATTCATTCTGGGAAAACTTATGAACCCATACAAAAGAATTACTTGCTGTCTTAGACTTTGGACACCACAAAGGGCTATTCAATTAGAGCTTCCATTCAATCATAACTGAAAACAGTGTTGGGTGAGAATATACTCACTTGCAAATGACTAGTTGGGTAATAGTCTCTTGATAATCCCTTCTTGATCAGCTCTGTATGTGCTCCATATTTTAATTTCTTTCTTTATTATTTCATCTTTTTCATAATGTCTATTTATAATTCAGTCCCCCACTTTTTTCCCCCAAGGGTCTCGACCAACTGGCTTTCCACTGGCTTTTACACACATTTCATGTCTGATGTTGCATTTCCATAACTGCTTCTTCATATCTCTCCCATCTTCTCTTGAATGATATGGCCCAGAAAAGACTCCAAATAAGAATTATTGTTAAAGATCCAAGATCACAAATACTTCGTATAACTAATGTGAACTAATATGAAGAGAAATACGACCATAACTACCCACCTGTCTCTACACCTCCCTCCCTACCAGATATAAATTAGCATGTTCTTTAACTGGGCCCATGAGAGTCTGACTAAAGGTGTTCTTCATCCATTCAAAAAACCAAGCAATTGTCTTGTACATAAACACTGTGGACACAAAGATGAACTAAACATGAGCCATCTAATGTGGGAGACATGGAGCTTGCTAAGGATAGAGATAGAGCTAGAGGAATTTGGAAGACCACAAACAAACATGATAAATACAGTGGATTTACACTCATCACCTACTTCTGTGCTAAATGTCATTTCTAGTCAATTTTGAATCTCCTCTGAGTGGAATGTAGAGTGTTAATCCTGTTGTGGAGTGTTATTCCTGTTATGATCACTGACCAAAATGCTAAAACATACCAGATGGTTAAAGATTTCTACACTTACTCTGGGGAAATCACATCATTAAAAATGTTTGTAAATTTGCCAAGCATTTTGCAAATAATACTTATCATTCTTTACCTGATCTCTGATCAATATTTTTTTTAAAAGACATTTTAAAACAGCTATGAGCACTGAGCCTTTCATTTGATGAGACCTGGGGAATTGTGATGATGAAATATGTAATATACTATCTTTTTTTCCTATCTATTTTTTGTTTAGTTTCTTAATAAATATGTTTGTATATTCCCAGGAATGTGATCTGAGGTAGGGCTTTTCAGACTGTTCCCAGAGGCTGAGCAGGGCTTAGCAGTTGATTAACAAATAGATAAAGTTAACTAAGTTTTAAGTGTTTTGTGAAATTGATAGTTGTTTTACATTTTTAGTTTTACATAAGACTTGAAATTATTGTTTCAGAATTCAATTATTTATCCTATGTATGGGTTTTATTATTACTTCAACCAGTAAAAATATATTTTCCCAAGTGGCATCAACAACCATGTCAGAAAATAAGAAGTACCTATATTGTTACTTTTAGGCATAAATTGAATTAAATCTATCTTACAATGACCAAAGAAATTTTTTAAAGAGAGAACAATGTTACTATAACCCTTCAAACTTTCATCCCCTGCTTTTTTGACCTCATTTATTTTATTAAAAAATTTAATTTAACAGAATTTTTAGATCCAAAAACCCAATTCCAGGGGTTTTTTGTTTGCTTTTTTGGGGGGGTGGGGCAAGTTTAGACTAATCAAAGACTAAGGTGAGATATTTAAGGCCTTATTTTTAGAAAGGAGTCTTTCTAACAAAGTTTTCCTCTCATTTCCTCTAAATTAGTTCTCACCCAAAACAAGATTACCATCTTTTAAAACTATGATGGTTGATAGATGAGGCTCTGTCCAACTACTTAAAGACCTTCCTCTTTTTATGTATGGTCTAGTCAGAGGCTTCTACTTGTCAGAGGTCCAATGGCCACAGGATTTGTTATATCACATCTTATAGCAGGAATATTTAGACAATTTATATTTTTCAACATCTTTCAGCATGGTAGGTTTTTACAAGAAGCATAGTTCACTGGGGCATCTAATGAGGCATAGAAAAACGAAATGTGGATTAAGTCTTTTAGGTTATTTTCTGAGTCTTTTTTGTACAAAAAAGAAAATAGCAAATGGCTTTTGAATATCTTGAAATTCCCCAAACATTGATGATCATTTTGGATTAATTTCATTGTACATTTTGAATAAAAATTTGGAAGTTCATTTTACTTTTATTTATAAAATGACTGCAAGAAAGCTTTAAGAATGTGCTAGTCATCACGGCATTTATTTATGACTCTTGGTAACAAATGATTGTAACACAACTTGAACCATCTTAGGCATAAGGATTTATTGGCTCATCTGATCAAAATGCAGGCAGAGCATATCTAGGTCTAGCAACACTGGGTCCATGGGCAAAAATTTCCTGCAATTTCAGATTATTTTTTTTTTTAAAAGTAGGGCAGGAAATATTTAGTTTCATGATTGCGGTGATGATTTTGCAGATGACTACCTATGTCAAACAGATAAAATTATATACTTTAAGTATGTGTAGTTTGATTACACCTTTCTCTATATATTTTAAAAAGAAAGAATAAAATGAAGGGAAGATGGAAGGAAGAAAAAAGAGAGAAGTAAGGAAGTTCCCAAACTTAAATTTTCCAAGTTTGCCTTCCAGGAATGAGACCTGCATCCTTTGGCCAAAATCCCAAGTGTCCTAATTGGTCTGTCTTTGATTAGGAGATATTGGTGGCATCTCACTATGGTCAGGGAGGTGGCATCTTTGAGAAGATGGACATTCTAATTTCATCCACATGCTCAGAAAAACACTTGCCCTTCCTCCACCAAAAAAAAAAAAAAAGAAAGAAAGAAAGAAAAGAAAAGAAAGCAATGGAGGTGATGCTGTTATGATAGGAAACAATATATACTGCCTTTGTTCGGATTTGTGATTTTCACAGGCAAAATATGCAAATGAATGTTAATGTCAAGTCAGTAGCATTAAAGAATTAAAGAGAAGTCGTGTTTAGAGGAAGGTTAGTAAAAATTATATCCCATAGTTGTTTTTTGGATTTTTTTTTTCTGTATGAAAGGATTAAAAACCCACAGCCAGAATTTTTGAGATATTAAAAAGGCTTTTTGATGAAAAACTGCCATCCATTTTCCCAGGGCAAGTCACGTTGTGGGAAGAGGTTGGCTGGCAAGGAGAGGAAGGCTAACATTAATTATGAAAATAAATTCATCTTGAGATTCAGACTTAGGAATTAGTTATTACCTCTTAAGTGTCTCAATAACCTTCAACTAATATTGCTATTTAAGCAATGGACAAGCTTTGCTGCAAAACTGAGAAATGCAGAGTCAGAACACATACATACAGTATGTGTTTTTTTTCAGAACACATACATATGTAGTATGTGTCTTTTCCTAACTTGATAGATATTAGTGAAATTTAGGGAACACTGTAATTGGGAGGAGGCTGATGGAATACCAATTCAATTAGTGTGAGACCTCTGGTTTCTTTCCATTTTCTTTTCCTTGGGAGAGCTCTGAGTCATTAGCTGGTAAAGGCAAAAAAAAAAAAAAAAAAAAGAAAAAAGAAAAAAGAGAAGACTTTTTTTATATTTTGAGACAGACACTTTAGCACTTTATGTCATATTATTTAATACTGACCTTGAGTCTTATTATACCCATTTCACAAACACACTGAGGCTTATTGAAATTAATCTAATTACCCATATTTAATCAACACAGTAAATTTTAAATCTCTCCGACTCCAAACCCCATGTTCTTTATCTTACACCAAGATGTTTACCATTTACAATCCACCTGAGTAAGGAAAAAAAAAAGAGCAGCATTTAGAACACTTATTTATTTAGTATAGGTGAGCCAATTCCAGAAGTCCTACTTTTCTTTGCTTATAATCTAATCTGCCCCTTCCTCTTCCTTTTTCCTTATTCTTTTACATTTCCAGATCACCAGAAGCTTCAGTGGGTAAACTTATCAGAAATATCAAGTAGAATCCTTTTGGATTCTCTTTCTCATTGAACTTCCAGCTCTCTGATTGTAATGTTTTTTAAACAAGGACACTATTAACTAAAATTTTAATAATGTACGGTGAAGAAAACTCATATTTAGTGAGCTTTTGCTATCTACAATACTATCATCACGTATGTTAGCTATAATCACATTTCCTCTGCACAACCCATTAGATAACTATTATTTTCCCTATTTCATGTGAGAAACACAAGCCTAGAGAATTTACATGCTCATTAATTGATAGATTTATTTAGATCTAACACCAAAGCTCAGACTTTTTCCATCTAATAAACAAAGAATAATTACATGTTCCACTTATGAAGGATAGTATTCTCAAAGAGTTTCATGTGTAACCTGCTCTAAAAGACTCAGTTTAACAAATATACAGTAATGTCCTGATTTATGTCAGTCACTGGGCTAGGTCTTTGAATAATAAGAGGACTAAAACATTTTTCACCCTTAAGTCTTTTGCAGGAGGCAGATATATCTCATACAAGAGCAGTACAAAACAATTAACAGCAAAGTGTCTAATCTTGGGAAACCCTTTTCTTACTGTAAAAATATATAGATATAGATTCATTTTCCATTTCTATTTCAATTTTTAACCTCCAACTAAAAAATCCTGCTTTCTGAATAACGAGGTCCCAGGTTTAGCAAATATCTTTGTACTATTTGTCTCAAGAGTGAAGGATTTTCCTATGAAATCCTTATAAAATGTTTTAAAAACTTTTTTATGTTTCAAACTTTTTTTCTAAATGTTTTGTTACTCCTGAGGAAAATTGGCTTAAAGTACTAATGTTTCTTTAGTACTGACATTAACTTACATATTTTTCTATGATTTTAAACAAAAGCCAAGTCTTAAAAGAAAAGAAAAAAACTGTGGATTTCAAACAGTACTTTAATACCAGAAAGGTCTTCTCAATTAGACTTGTGACAAATCTGGTTAGGCCTTATAAGAATTTTATAATTGTTTTCATAATGGAAACAATTTTTCATTAATGTAAACTAATGAAAATACTTTTATGATCTCCTTCTGTGCCAACATGAAAATTAACTATAGGAAAAGCAAAACTGGCTTTAGAGGTCCCTGTGTAGTTTAGGTTTCCTTGACACTCAAAATATCTTCTTGGTAGTTTAATTCCATAATCAGAGATTTACCCTTATGGCTTAAGAGTTCTTAATCTTATTAAAATGTAAATATGCCAGAGAAAAATAACATCTCAAACTCTGCCAGTCCAACATCTACTACAACTAAGCCTATGCATATCCTTTGATATTGCAATTGCACTAATAGATGTCTAACAAAAACAAATATATACATGTGTTCACAGAATTATAATGTTCAGCCAGCACTATTTGTAAGAGCAACACATGAAAACTGCTTCAATAGTTGTCAACAAAATAGTTGATAAATAAACTGTTTGTTGGCTCCACAATGGAAAACATAGCCATGAGAATGAATGAATTACAACTACTACAACAATAAAGGTGAATCTCACACACATAATGTTGAGTGAAAGAATTCAGACACAAAAAAAGAACATACTCTATGGTTTCATTAATACAAAGTTCAAAAAGAGTCCAAAGTAATCTGTGATGCTGGCAGTCAGAAAATTGGTTCCCTGTTGGGGGGGAGGAGATAGTGACTGAAAGTGGGCAAGGGGTTTGGGGAGGCTTCTAGTGGCTGGTAACGTCCTACTTCTTGACCTGAGTTCTCAGTATATATACGTGTTAAGTTGGGAAAATGCATTCAGCTGTACCTTTTTGATTTATGTACTTTGTGTATGTATGTTATACCTCAATAAAAATACAAAACAGAAAAATAAAAATAAAAAACACCCACAAAGCTTTGCCAGTCATTATAATCAAATACCAATGAATTGAATGTTTTTGTTTTTTACTAAGGTGTATCCCAGAATCAGAACACCTGAATACATGGTTAGAATGTAGCACAGAAGAAAAGGGATCCAGGAAGGGAGGCTATGGGATTCTGGCTGTACACAGATGTGCAGAAGAAGAGAGAAAATGGGATCAGTGGTTCACCAAGAGTTCATTTCATCATTTCACCATAACTTGGCTTTGATCTCTGAGAGGAAGGTAATTTATTCCAAAGTAGCCACTCTCATTAACACCCCAACATGCTTTATTCTCTCTCTCTCTCTCTCTCTCTCTGTGTGTGTGTGTGTGTGTGTGTGTGTGTGTGTGTTTGAGAGAGAGAGAGACAGAGAGAGACACAGAGACAGAGACAGAGAAGCTGTGAGAGAGAGACAGAGACACAGAGAATGACTCTCTGACTAGGTGAAAAGTTCTTTGCCTCCAATTCATTAAGTAGAAATCTCATATTCTGTAGGCACTCAATTAAGATTACTATTTTGCTGCATGCACATCTGTCCTTCCAAAAACAATTCTTTCCAGTGCTATAATTAATGTCTTGGGTTCCAACAACTTTATGCAAATCTTAAAGTACCCTTAAATAATCCTCACGTGACCAACCTCAAAAAACAAAAACAAAAACAAAAAAACAGGCTGTTCAATCTCCATGCTTCAATGCTTCTGGTTTACTTTTAATTTTTATTTTGCTAGCTGTCTATTTCCCACTGTGTGTTTATCTAAGTAACACTTGTCCTAGTAGTAGCTGATACAGCTCTTTGGTGGGCAGGAGACATTTTGTAGCAGCAAGATGCTATGCTTAGCAGTAGAATGATAAATATAGCTCTTTGATCGCCTAACAATCAGATTTCTGCTGCCTTCACCCAACACAAATTCTAGTTGAAGGGGAGCAGATAGAGATCCAGCTGGCTGTAAATTTAATATGAATATTTTTCCATGTCAATAAATAGTCAGAACTCATTTCTAATGATTGCATTTTATTTCAAATTCTTGCTTTGCCTTACTTCACTTATTTGACCCTTTATTATTGGATATTGAACTTATTCTCATTTTTGCTTCTATAAAAAAATTCTCTATAGGTATATTTTGCACACATCCCTGGTTATTTCTTAGGGTAAATTTTTAGAGGTAGAATAACTGAATCAAAAGTTATGCACATTGTAAGGCATTAAATTGATCAAGACCATTTTTATCACTCGCCAAGTTTTTCAAAGGGATTAATTTGGCTTTAAAATAACATCAGTCATAATTAAATTCCCAAGTGTTTCTCTATATTGAATAGATAAAAGTAAGCATAAACTTTTTTTAAAGATGTAGACTATGAGATGAAAGCATATTATAAAGTAAGAATTCTTAAAGACAAAATAGATAACAGTCCACCTGAGTGATTTCACAAATGATTGAACCACTGCGTTCAACGTGTGCTGCTTAATAGCAGTCAATATCAATCTGTAAGGTCTTAGTGATGTGCCACAGGAGGCTGTATTCAGTTTTGTCCTGTTCAATAGTTTTATCAGTCATCTGGCGAAGAGAATTGGCTTGTGTGTTTGCATATTGTTTGTATGTTTAGTTGATGTGGTTTTGAGAAAGAAATATATACTTCTGGAAGAAAAAATTCTAAAGAGACTATACCAACTAGAGTGGTAAATAAAACTTAACATGAGGACAGTCAACTGTGAAACATTTTCAAATTATGAGGAAAATAGGCATATATTAGCATATATAAAAATAAGGGGTCTTATTTTACCAAAGTTGTATAAGAGGTAATTGTGATATAGATAATAAAGTTATTATGATTCGAGATTTTTATTACTAGATGTATATTCTCTGTAATGAGGGAAATGAATTACAAATCTACTCTATGCATCTCATACCAAGAACATTGGCAGACTAAAATCTATTCAGAGAAGAGCAATTATCTTAGCATGACTTCCTAGAAAACATGTTAATGTTTTATTGGGTGACATAATCCCTGGGCAACAAGAGTCATGGAAAATGAGAAGTGAGGCAGAGAAAAATTGAAAGCAAGTATAAGACGATGTCTTACGGAGCTGTTCAGAACCTCATAAAAAAAACAGCCAGTTGCTCACTCATTCGGGATGTCTCTAGAGAGGTACATAGAGCAAATCTGTGTGGGAGATAAACAGTGGTTTATCTCTGTGCTTCTTCCCATATCTTGTCTGAATTCTGTTAAAAGTTTTCCTACAAATCCATTAAGTGTCCTGTATTTCCAGCTTGAATTTTTCAAGCCGTCTGGGCAGCCACTGGAGAAGACAGAGACTTCATGGATCTGGTTGCTTTGGCCTTGGGCCTGGGAACTGCTGGAATTCCTGTTGCAGAGGATACAATAAAAATCTTGGTGAAGCTAATACCCTTTGGGGAATCTTAGGAATTGAGGCAACAGGGACAATGAACGGGTCCTTCTATTAAACAAATGTCTAAGGCCCAGAGCACAGGCTATGTCTAGTGAAACTGGGAAGGCCCATAAACTGCATTCAATACAGTCCACTACTTGAGCTACTCAAATGTGTTTTCACCCTTTATATTATGCATATCCCAGGTAAGAATGAGATACCCTCGTTCCTGAGATAGGAAGTGCTACAACATTCCAGGAAGATGGTAACAAGTGGCAATCTCCTAAAAAGGTCAGCCAACCAAGCCACAGTCCCTTACTGCTGCAACTGGATCTGGAATTCTAATATTTATCATCACCCTCCTTTATTACCCTGTCTATATTTCCTCTCCTTTGGCCAATATTTTAGCTGGTCTGGATTGCTTGATGGACGGAGTGGCACAAACATTCATTTTTCAGGGGCTTTGTTTGCCTATTCAGTTATTATTGACCCCGGCAACAACAAAGTTTACCTAGTGAATATTCTGTATCCTAGACCAACTTTCTCTGCCTTCATTGAGTGATAGTAAACCTATTTCCTCATGATAATCAGAATTAACCCAGAATCTCCTCTCTTTACCGATTCATTGGTATGAGATGTAAAAAAAATGGCCAGATGGTAGTCTCACCTTCTGCACCAGTAGAGGCTTTTCTCTGTCTCCTATAGAAATATACTCCTGGGAACTGGACTCCTCGCTACAGGGATGGGGTGCACCAATTCTCCACGTGAGTCTCTGAGAGTGATGGAGACAAGTCCTCACTGTCTCCTGTTTTCACCATGTGGTTACATAGAGCCAAGTACTTTATTTGGAACATAGCACCACAAAAAGCATGGTCAAGTTGTTTGTCATACGCAATATCTTGAGGTCAAGAGAAGCAGGAGGCAGTTTCTTTCCATTCTTGCCTTATTGGTCAGATTGCTCCACAGCGTGTTAATTCCTAGTACTTCTGGTTTGTATCAGCAGGCCTATCTGGACAGCCTGAGGAAGCCAGAGTGTCCCTGGATCCGTAGAATGGGACCTGGACACTGAAGCAGCTATGGGGAATGCTGAGAAAGTTGATGGTATTAGATGGGGACCTGGGGAAGTCAGGCTGGGCAAATTTGGAAAGGGTGTATATAGTGATGAAGATAATAAAGAAAATTACTATATGTCGTACGAGGACTCTGGGGAAGTGCTAAGGTTATTAAACCCAAGGGACAAAATACTTAACTATTTCACATATTTAACCTGTTCAGTAAGAAACTTGACAACCATCTGTTGAAACATTTCAATAGTACTCTGATTCAAGTAGATGAACACTATCATTCTGTCTAACTTGTGAGGCTGGGATTCTTAGGACAGTAAAGTTCCATTTATTATGTAATTTTTCAACAGTTTCAACCAACCTAGAAAACTTAAGCAATGCACTGATTATCTTTGGAAATTACTGGTGTAGAGAAGCCCCACAGCCAGGTAAATCTATTCCTATTCAGTAAAATTGGATATCTGCTTTTTTCTTCTTGCGACATAGAAGAAACCAGATTATGAGTGGGAAATTGACTGAGACTACAGGTTGAAAATGATAAGTGATGGTAGGTGACATCAGCCTTACTTGATGCTAATTTGCTTTAGCTAATGCCCACCAACAATCTGGGGACACAGTATGAAAGTATCCAGCTTCCATAACCTTCACAATATTACTCTAAAGGACCATGAAAAAATTAAATTTATGTTTGATTTACTCTGCTTCCATGTGATAATGACTATTGCAATATATTATAGAAAATCCTCTTTGCCATATTTGGTTAAAATCAAATTATTTTGTTGAAAAGACTAATCTAAATTATTTATAGAGCACTTACTTTGAGTGAATCCCTGTTGTCATATATAAAACAGGAGTGAGAAAGATGCCTCAGGCATACAATAAATATGTGTTTGTTGATTGTGGATTCACTTAGGGCAAGGTCTACCCAGTGGCAATATTCTTTTTTAAATAAAGCCTAACTTAAAAAGCAGAAAATAAATATTTTCCTGCCTGTGTGTGATCCTAAAAGTGCTCTAAAATTGTAAAATCTGATTCTAGAAGCATCTGTCATTGTTTCGTTTATCTAATTCTATGCAACAAATCACACAGCTTAGTGGTTTAAAAGAACAACAATCATATGAGTATCTCTCTTGGTTTTGTGGCTCAGACTCAGAGATTTGGGCAGGGTTCTCCATGGGGCAGTTCTTTCTCAAAGTCTCTCATGTGGTTGCAGTCAGATGTCGGGTGAGCTGGAACAGCAGGGGACTGGAGATTCTGGGGATTGCCTGGCTTGTCTATCTATGCAATTTCAGTACCTTTCCATGTGGTCCCTTTGCATGTGCTAGTCTGCTCTTTACTGCATGGAAGCCTCAGGATAGTCGGATTACTTTCATTGCAGCCGAAGGCTTCTGTAATGACTTAGCCTCAGAAGTCATATAGAGTTATTTCTGCCATAATCTATTGGCACAAAATGGCCACAGAAGCCCACCTAGTTTCCATAGCAGAGGACATTGATCCCACCTCTTGATGGGCAGAGTGTCAAAGTCACCTTATAAGAAAAGAATATGGGATGGAAAATATTGTTGCAGCCATATTTGGAAAATACAATCTACTATAACCATGCTCAACATATGAAAACTAAAAATTATCTGCTAAATCATAGTGATAATCATGTATCCATGAAAGTGGGCTTGCACTGCTACATTCCACAGAAAAATATTAATATTCCTTTAAAAATTGAAATAGTGCCTTTAAAATGTGACACCACACAATGTAATCTACATATTCTTTATGCTCATGTAATTCCACATGCTGGGGATTAAAAAGGCAAAGAGTAACTAAGACCTGATATCCTTTTCCTTCTGCTTTTCTGTTCCCAAGTAGAAAATCAAATAGAATTCCTTTGGAGAAAATGGAACTTAATACTTTGTTCATAACAAGTGAACCTGAAAAGAAGTGAGGAACTCTTGGCAACTTTCTATGTGGTACAGCCAGAGCAATAATAAGTGCCTCCAAAGTAGGTGACCCTGTAGACTACATGATAGAGTGCTTATGAATGAAGAATATGCACCATGCTGCATCGGAAGACTCTCTGGGGTCCTCGTAGCTGCTGGATTACAAATGCACCAAAGCAACTCCAGGGATCCCTCTGAGAATACTTATATTTAAAGAAGAAGGGGGAGAAGGAAAAGCAGGGGAAAGGTGGGGAAGAGGGAGGAAGAAAGGAAGCAGAAGGTCTCGAACTTCAGGACGTTGGGAAGGAGAGCAGCAGCAAATGTTCTTGGGTCTATTTCAATTGGACTCAATATCTTGGATTCAATATCAAAATTAATATATCTCGCTTTTAATATTCTTCTTGTTCTCTGTAGCATGCCCAGCTCTTAAGAAGTGTTTTCTTCTATTCTCCCGAATTTGACTGGCATTTGGGTCTTTTAGCTATTGTGGAATTTTATGGATACAAAAGCTAAAAATTTTAAAAAGAGTTTTTATTTTATTAAATTCCATTATTTTGTGTGTTCACACAGTAACAGGTTTTTAGTAATTGAAAGTGGGTTTTATTTTCTTTTTACCTATGAATGAAAGTTGCCCCAAGTTGAGATCCTATCAATTTTTCCCTCAGGATCGATAACTATAAACAAACATTGCTTCTTTTAAGGAAAAAAGATGTATATAAAGCACAAGAAATGGTGCCAATTGGCAGACTCATTTGAAACTTCTTAGTTCTGTAAGATAATGTTGACTGTATGAAAATATTTGATGAAGGATGTCTTTTAAAGTATGAGTTGTTGTTTTGGAATTCTCTGTACCTTTAGAGTGGTGAGAGTCTTTAGAGCAGAGTTATTTTGAAAACTTGAGTTTTGTTCCACGTCAGTAAGTGAATCTCAGCCTTACTATGAACCTGTAAGTAAAAAACTAGTTTCTAATGTAGATTCCTTTAAAAAAAGCCATTGAAAATCTAAGTGTCAAAGTGGGAGAATTATGACTTTGTAATGTAGCCATAGCATTAAGGAATGATTCCTAAGGCATTTTCAATCTGCAACACCTTTTGAAAAAACTGGTAAGAAAAATGACCTTGCTTCTAATTCGTTTTCCCATCACTGATGTATTTGACTTAGCAGTGTCTGGATCTAAATTAAGATTAGTCTCTAAAGTACCTTTTGGCAAAGGAAAACTATAATGATTTTATTACTCTTTTACATGAACCAGGAAAGGGAATTTTACAAGCATGAAGAGGTTCTTAAATAGAGCGGGTAATGAAGGAAAAAGAAAGAACGAAAAGAAAAAGTAAAATCAAGATCCTTTTCCATTGCATTGTTTTTAGCTTCCCACATCACAGAAAGAAGGAAATCTGTGTGAGCACGTGGTTAGTCTTGTTTTTCCATTAACAATCCACAGGGTGCATTTTCAACCAGTTTTAAGTTGGAGTTGTGAAATGGACTCTAGAGTGACAGGATGGAGAACGAGCAAAAGGGACGCTTCTCCTATCACTGCCTGTGTGTCATTCCCATTAATGTCCGAGGGATTATGCACTCACATGTAGGAAGATGTCTGTTTACAAATGGAGCGGGTGCGTTACTCCCCCTGTTACCACCACGCCAATTCATTGCGATTGGAATGGATTCGTATGGGGTATGTTTGTGTTTCCTTCAAAAAGACATTCTTTTAGAATGGGCCACTAATGGTGTAAACCTAATTGTGTGTTTTGTTTTGTTTTTCTATACACTAAAGTAATACAGCTGGCTTTAAGTATTCAATCTTGTCTTTCTGTATGCTACCACCTAAACTTCAAGAAAACAGGCAAAGCAACTGTTCAACTTCTAACTCATTTACATTATTTTTTAAGGCAAGCAATATAGCTGAGTGATGTTAAACTCAACAGATTGTAAATGAAACCCGAAGTACCTTGTTAAGACAAGATGTATTTGCTGTCCACTTAAGCACTTCTTGTTGCTGGCAGTTTTTTGGGTTTTTTTTTTTTCCCGAAATTATCTGGGTGTAAGTGATACAGCCAGTGGTACTTTATGCCATGGAATTAGCTGTGATCTATATTTTCATACTTCAAATTAATCCTTATTCTGGTAGGATGCTGATATTCTCCACTTACTCTTGCCTCATTCTTTCAAAGCAGGTGCTCTCAGCATTGATATTAAAAAAAAAAAAGAGGGCTCTCTGATAATGCAGAAACTGCAGATTTGTAAGCATGTGGCAAAGATCTCTAACTAGTCTTTGAGCAAAAAAAAACCCCTTGGTTTGATTAGCATAATGCTAAGTCTGTCAGACCCCTTGCGTACTTCAGTTTCTATCAGTGCACCAGTCAATAAGGCTAAAATTATACGGTCAGGGGTTGTTTACTTTAAAGCTGCTTGCAAAATATCAGGAGACTTTTCAAAGCATTAGCAACCAATTTAAGAGAAAATGAGTGGTAGAGAGGTCAGGGGGAAATATTTACTTTGGAAGGTCAATTGAATATTTGAAAAGAGTAACAGGTTTGGCTTTTAGGGTCATGTTAATGTATCCAGTTGTCTATTTGATCCGAAATAATTAAGCTGTGGAAGCAGGAGGTTGCAGAGTTGGAGATTCGGTCCCTGGCAGGGAGATACCCTAAAGTGGTTTGAAAAAAAGAAGGCTGTGTCTTTACAATTAAAGTGTGATTTGTTTCTGGGACAGGTCATAACCTGCTATCCTGGATCCTGAGGCTGGGCTCCTCTGCCAGAAATCAGGGCAGTCACATCCTCCTCTGTAAAGCCATGTGGGCCACATTTGTCTTCTGATCTTTATTTTGTCTGTTACTGACGCAAATGCTACTGATTCTACAGATGACTGCTCGAGAGAAATGTATAACTCAGTGGCTTTTGAAAGCTGGCTATCTCCTGTCTTTGACTCACACACACATTCCAACACGGTTGGCTTTCATGAAAATGAAGTACAACCCTTAATTATTTTAGTTAATTGCAATTACTGCACCTGAATTATATCCATGATAAATGAGCACTGGCATCTATCAAATTAACTTTTTTTAGTAGAATTTGTGTCCTTTAAAGTGATTGTGTTTTCTGCAAGAACATTTATGCTATAAAAATAAGGGGGAGGGAAGTAGGAAAGGATTTTGCTTTTCCACTAGTAATTTTACTGTGCTTATGGGCAGGCATAATTCTCACAGATGGATGGTTCATTTTGTTTTTTTTTTTTATTTTACACATCGCACTCAGTGTATTAAGTGGTCACAGACTTAATAATGATGAAAATAAACAAAATGTTGTGTTTTCTATTTTAATATAAATTTAATTATATGTTTTAAAATGTACCAAATCCAAACCTCTCTTTCATTACATTATCCAATTTTAAAATCAACTATTCAATTGGAAGTTAAATCATTTTTGAGCCTCTATACTCTGATTTAAGTGAATTGAAATCACGGATTTATTTAGTTCACAGATTTGATTTTAAGTTAAAAATCTTATTTGCCTCAATAAATTTTCATTGCTATTTCTATGCCTTGTACATTTACTGGTTCTGTTGGAAAAGTTCAGGAAGAAATTTAAAATTGTTTTCAAATACAAATCTTGCAGATACTCAACATGAATCCTGAAGGAAATATATACATATTTATGTGTGCATATATGTATACACACACACACATATTTCTTTGACAACTGATATTTATGCCCAAATTTTATATATTATAGAGCTTTAAATAAGGGCTGGATTAATTCAGAATGCTTTGAATACTTTTTGGTTAGTAAGATCAAACTATACAAAGTTCTCACTTGCGTTACTGAGTATAATCACAGTTAGATTCAGTTATATGTAAAACAGAAAATAAAAAAATCTTCGGACCTCAATTAATTCAGGTAAACAAAAGGAATTGCATAGGGTTAAATGGAATGATGTTTAAAAAGTTTCATTTTTGTCTCTCGGGGATTACTCTCAAAGGTGTTTCCGAGATGTTAATACTTTAGGTATCATGCACACTCAAAAATATTTCAGGTTTTGTAATAGCAGTTATTGTCATCACATCATACAGAAAAGAAGAATCATCAGCCAGCCTGGCTCTGGTATAATCATAATATAAAATATATTTTACATTTAATAAAGGTCAATTATGTGTCGAAAGGTAAAGCAACCTATAATTAATAGCGACTTGGCTTGTGATAGCCAAAACACATCAAAGCAGTCTGTTTCTTATTGACTAATGCATGTGCTCGGGGCAATCCCTCCCCTCCACATACACGGCCCTCATCAGTTGGGATCTTTTAAGTTTAATGGTATAAGATGTCAATGGAAAGGTCTATTTTGTAAATACAATATCTCTTGTCATTAAATTTTGTGGGTGCCAGATGATTATTCTAATAGGGATTTAAATGTATCAGAGAAGAGAGACAGAAGTGTGTGTATGTGTGTGTGTTTGTGTGTGTGTGACACAATTTCATACCCTTCAATTGCAAGATGAACACAAAGGCATAGATGCATTTTATTATCAGAAATTAAGCAAATAGATGCTTTCCCTTTGAAGGAAAATTTTGTGTTTGTAAGTGATAACGATCCCCATGTACTCTACGTTTGGCACTCTTCATGCCAGAAAGAAAAAAACAGATATATTAAAGGTACTAAGAGGAAATCCGTATTTATTACTCCTGAGCATTCTCTCCTGTTAAACTGTCAGGGTAAAGAGCCTCTTTAGCTGCATTATTCCTGTTTTTAAAGCACTTTGGAAGGTTCGCAATAAGACAAGGCATTAAAAACCTCAAAAACTTGAAGAAAACTGTATCCCCCTCATAGGAAGCAACAAACAAATCTAAAAAAAAAAAATTTTTTTTTCCCTGTTTTGAAGTGCTTTTGAATGGACGTTGGAGAACAAGCTAGAATTTATTACAATTGTCCTTTTAGAAATAGAAGCCAAGCTGAAACTGTTCATTTTATTCTAGTTGCAGTTGATGCTGTTGTTATTTTGCAAGGTAAAATCATACTGAAACTCAGCCAGCCCATAGCCCACAGGAGAATTGCATTTGCTGAGTGTCCTTGTTACCTTTCAAAGGCAATGATTTGATGATGACTTATGCTGCAAGCATGGGTCTGGGAGGAGTTTCTTTGCTTGCATATATTCCCCTTTTTAGAAACTCTGTGACTAAGGTTTTGCATAATTAAGAGTTAAACTGGAAGTGCACACAGACCCCACATTCTTCCATGCTTCCCTAAAAGTCGTTTGCTTCAAATCTTCCCAAGTAATTCATCTATTATAATTGTTCTTACTAAAATTTTTTTAAAAAATCCCTGATTTCTCTGTCGATCTATTCTAGATGCTGTTCCATCTTTTACTTTTAATTTTATGTTGTGTAATGTCTTTCTTCAAAAGCTTTGTTTTATTTTTAATAACACTCAGTATTAGCAGAATGAAGGTAATGTGGTGTGTATATGAAAATAATGTACATAATCTCCAATAGAATCATCACATCTGTTTACAGACATGTTTGATTTTTTTCTTCTCAAATACTATTTTCTTCCAGATGACAATCTCCACACATGTCTGAATAATGCTTCACTATTTACTGAAGAACTTCAAAAAGTATTGAGAGTAAGTCTTCATTTTCTGTGCATCACCAAAGGGTAAGGGATTATTGTAATCCCCATTTTACAGACGAAACATCTGAGGTTTAAGTAACTTGGCCAATGCCTGGAAGTAGGTTAGAGACAAAACCAGAGTAAAACTCTGGTTATGATTTTGATCTCAAACTCCTCTGTCTTTCAGCAAACGAGCTTGTTTTCCAGTTTTCTAGTCCACAAGAAATAGGTTGTTTGATGCAACTTCTGACTATCAGCAAAAGACAGAACTAAGCTCAATGTTAGATTATTTCCAGATCCAGTTTTAATTCTCTTATAGTCACTGAAATAGTTAAAAGCTTCTCTTCCAGTATGCACTTTAGCTTTCTTATTAATCAAAAAACAGCTTTAGTTAGACTTTTGCAAGGGCCATATATATCATTGCCAGAATTGTGGAAGAAGTGAATAGTTTTTTTTTCTTGTTTAATTAAATGTATGGCCAATAATATCTATATTACCATCCTCTCTTTATGGTAATATGTATAGTTTAGGATGCACTTAAGAATTTTTTAAGTGATGACATCAGGATTGCTAGACTAATAATTCAAGCATATCATCAAGGCCTCAGGAACATTATGCTAAAATCTGACTCCACCATGCTAGAAATACTCATTTTTAGAAACCAGTTTTGTTTGCTATATTGCGACAGTAAGAGCATTAATAAGTCTGTGATGCAAAATCTGATTTTCTTTTTCATAATAAAAAAATCCATGTAAGTTAAAGTGTTGAAGAGTTAGTTTAAGCTTTTCATAAAAAAAAAAAAAAAAAAAAAAATCTCTGAAATTTTATAGGAAATGGTCTGGGATTCCTGATGTCAGTTATAACAGTTTCCAAATCATAAAATGGTTTCTTAAATAGGAGGCAAATAATAAAAAAAAATTGTAAAAGTTAAGCTAGTTCTAGAAAAGATAAAACAGCTTTATGTTAATCCCTCTTGAAATTCAGATTAAGATTTAAAAAAATAAATAAAAGCTTTTTCTTCTATGTGAGACTTTGGATGTTTCAAAGTTGACCTAAAGATTCTCATTTATAACTTTAATTGCTTGCAACATTCTGAATAATTTTCCTTTCAGTCTAAAACTTTCCATAGTTAACCTCAAGCCAACAGTAACCTTTTGTATTTTAAAAAATGTTTAAGGAAGAAATTAATAGAACTATTTTGGTGATTCTTAAATAAAAATTGACATATCTTCTTACACTTAAAATAACCAAATAATTCAAAAATATAACTTCAAAATGTCAACCTTTCCTAAAATTTTTAAATCAATTCAGAATTATTGCTTTTTGAAACTTGAAACATATAGAAATATATTTAGGTGCTCAAAATGCTTTTAATACAAAAGTTATATAGCATTTCTATGAATCTCTAATCTGTTGATTTTAGAAACATACACTTTAAACACGGTACATTCCGTAATTTCATGGCATCAGAACAGAGGACGTTACAAACCTAGAAGACTGCATTGCCTAAAGGTAACGTAATTGAAGAAAATCATAATTGTATTTCACCAACTTGATTTTCTCTGATTAAAAAGAAAAATCTTAAAGTTGAAACAGTAAACAATAAAGGCAATTTTACATTGCTAGTTTAAGTGAATCATATGTAAATTAAACTTGAAAAAATCTTTAGTAATTTGGGCACAAGAAACATTCTTCTTAATATTATAAAACTACTAAAATGAAAGACAGAAGGTAATAGTTGTTAAAGTCTTTAAGATTCAAATAAATCACCTAGTTGTTGTATTCATATTCACATTTTATGCAAAACTACTTTGAAACAATGCATATGTCCTATTTAAATAAAGCTCAATCAAACACCTTGATCACTACACAGAAAGAAAGCAGAAAAAAAAAGATCAGTAATTAAAATGCAAGTTCCAAGGGGAAATACCTTTCAGAAGAAAGCCACAGAAGCACCTGATTCTAAAAATGTCAGTCAGTTTTCATAACTGCGAGTGCCATTTGTTAGCAGGTGGAGGTACAATTTTTATAACAGCACTTGCCTGTCAATAACTTTATTATAAACCTGGTAATTTAATGAAAAAGTTTAAAGAAACCTTTTAAATAATCTCTCACTCTGGTAGCCACCATTTTAATCACTGCAAATTATATTCCTTTTAAGTGATTTTTGCTCTCTCAGTTCTTCAGTGTTTTCAAAAAATTAGTGATTTTTCTAATACGTTTCTGTGAAATACTGAAACTAATAGATGGAAGTCATGTATACTTCAAATATTAAAAAAACACTTTGCATGAATATATGTTACAGAGTCATATAACAGTATTTATAACAACAGTAATATAATGAAATGGTTCAGTTTTTATTAAAGTGGCCCTTTTATTTTATCTAGTATATATGACGAAAATTTAATATTTGCATTTGAAGATATTAAAAAGGCAAATAACATTCTCTTTTTTGTTAAGACCTTTACAGAGGTGAAATAATAAGACCACCTCCTGATATATTTAGTCAGCATTTACCCAAGATTTTTTCTAAACCAAAAGATAGTTTAAAATGTACTTTTCTCTATCTGAACTTTCCTTTTACATTTAATTTTCCTTCTCTAGGCTGATTACTTAATTATACTTTATTATTACAAATCACCACTTCAATGTTAGTTTATCCTAACCCAAATATAAACCTTGAAAACTATGTCCACTAGTTTTAACAGTCCCCCAGTTTATTCAAGGAGACTTTGCCTTTGACTTATCGTAGTAACCTTCCTAAAGCCTTCACCTTTTTCATGCATGAACATATTTTTATATTCTTCCTTCTTAATCTTTCTGGTTCTCCTCAGTTTTGCATTTTCAGAACTTCTATAAAGACTCTTTCTGGTCCCAAATACAGTTAGTGGTTACCTAATGTTCATGGATACCAAGGGTGAACTTATTCCTTCCAATCTCTATTTTGAACACCTATTGTGAGATTTAACGTATAAACTGCTTTGCAATTTACATTTATGGATAAAACTCACGGCCATTTTGTGGATGGAGAAATTAAGTTGGACACACTGAAATGTATATGAGAATTGTCCTGTGCATTGTGTTTGATGCTTTATATGTAGGATCTCATATATTCTGCACAGTAACTGGACTGCAGGTTTTTTTGGAGCCCTCTCTTTCTTTCCCATCTCATATCCAATCCCTCAGCAAATCCTGTTGTTCTGCTTTCTAAATATATCCAGAAAATGACTGTTGCTTACCACCACCACTGCTACCATCCTGGCCCCAGTCCCCATAGTTTCTCACCTGGAATATCGCAATAGCTTTCTAAGGGGTCTCCCTGCTTACATTTTCTCCACCACAGTGCATTCTAAACACAGCAGCCCAAGTGATCTTGTCCACACATATGTCAGATTATATCATTCATTTGCTCATTGCCTTCACTGATTGTCTACTTCACTCAGAATAAAATCCACAATCATTTCTCTGACTTGGTAGATGCCTACATGATCATCTCTCTTACCTCTCTGACTCTGGCTCCAAATAGGTTCCTTCTCTCATTCGTCAGGCCTCCTCCGATATACCCAGCCTGCTCTCGATACGGTCTCTGTCTCCAGTCTTCTTTTTGTTCTCTTTCTTCTTTGACATCTTTCTTCAGATGTTGCCCCAACAGTAAAACCTATCCTGGACCTCACTGTCTAAAATAAAGTTATTTTCACTATCCTGATTCTTCTCACCACCCCTTACTACTTTAGTTGTTTTCTCCATAGCACTTAATAGTATGAACATACTATATTCGTATATTTTGCTATATGTTTTAGTGTGTATTCATCTTGCCTGAGCTCTACCTATATGAATAGAAAGCAAGCTGCATGAAGGCAGAGATTTTTTGTTGTTCATTTTCTGTTTTATTTTATAGACAAGAAAGGTGCCTAGGCACATGAAAGACACTCAATAAATATTTTTTGAATGAATAAACACCTGCATGAAGTAAGTAATATTATTATGGTGTATATTTTAGCAATAGGTAAATGTAATGTTTACAGTGATCGAATAATTTGTTTGAAGTCACAAAGCCAGGCTTGTCTAACTCCAGAGCTGTGCTCTTAACCACAGTCTGTCAAACTAGAACACAAATTCCTGAGTCTGGGCTTTTCTCACTTCTCCAAGCAATATCCTGAATGGCATGTCTTATAATCCATGAGACCAGGCAAACAAAAAGAGTAAAACAACATTCTAGCTGTGCAGAATATAAGGGCTTGCATAGAGGAGGCATGAAACATACTGGAGGGCATGAGATAAATTGAAGGATTAGAGTGATCATATGGGTGTTTGCAATTCATTTGCAAATTAAGTGGTATATGTGTTTATTAGCAAATGACTCCATATCTTACTAGCTGGGTGGCTTAGGGGAAGTTTCTTTACTTCTCTGTGCTTCACTTTTCCATTCATGAGATGGGGATGGTGATAGAGCCTAGATGAGGTTATCTGTGGTGCTTAAAACAGTGCCTAGCTCATAGCAAGCACCTGATGTGTTCCTTTCACTCTTACTATTAGCTTATTGTGGTTATTGCTGTTATCTTAGGTTGAATATAATATATATATAATAAAACTTCCTACTATGGCCTAAATAACCCTACAAGATCTCACTTCTGCCAAACTCTCAACTTATTCTTTTTTTTTTTTTTTTTTTTTTTTTGTCGTTTTTTCGTGACCGGCACTCAGCCAGTGAGTGCACCGGTCAGTCCTATATAGGATCCGAACCCGTGGCGGGAGCGTCGCCGCGCTCCCAGCGCAGCACTCTACCAAGTGCGCCACGGGCTTGGCCCTCAACTTATTCTTTTCTCTTCTCTCTCCACATGCTTGGCTGCAACCATCAGGCCTTCTGTCTCTTTCTTGAACTACTCATTTCCAGCTCAATGCACAAACTGGCTGTTCCTCCAAGAAAAAGAAACACCATCACTGTCTTTTTACTCTTGAAGTCTCGGCAAAGTGTCATCTGCTTAGTGTGGCTTCTGTAAATAAGCCAAACTAAAGGAGCTAATGTCTATCTACCAAACTCTCTCTATCAGTTTCCTTTCATGATTTTTCCTTCCATATTTGAAGTTGTATAGTTTTCCTATTTTTTTTTTCAATTGTCTGTCTGCCCTGGGAAATATAAAATACAAGAGGACAGTGACCTTATCTCTCTTTACTACAGCTCCTTAGTACCTAAGCAGTGCCTAGAATGCATATTGTTGGTACTCAGTAAACATTTGTGGAATGAATGAATGAATGAATGAGGGGTAAGGATGTCTGGTTCAGACTAGGGTGTTCAGATGTAGTAGTACATGAAAACACATCTGGGGGATAGTAGTCCAAGAGGCAGAAATGAGGACTGTAAAGGTAAGGATGATTTGCAGGCAAAGCACGCTTTGTTTAACTTCAGGTACAAATATTGTATTGACTGTTCAGATACGGCCCTTATGTTTCTTCCTAACATTAAAGGGTGACATTCAAAATGGTACAGATCATTTTGAGGCTTGGTTCCCATCTGTCTTGAAGGATATTATTTTGATACATGGCCCACTTTCACTGGCTCTTTTCTCTAATGTACCCAGCATATCATTTGACCCCCTAATTACTGAAGAGAATCGGAATCCCAACGCTTTTGAAGTGCCTACAGGTAATGTGAATCATTACAATCATATGTCATAAAAACTGAAGACATTTTTTCAAATCACTTAAATTATAATAATTAATTTAATATGCTTCATATGTTTAAACTATATTTAGTTTCAAGCCATATGCTTTCCTACATGAGATGGAATTCCAGATTTTTCTATTGCTTTTAAAATATAATATCCAAACTGGAATTTGTCCAGCACATCAAGAGTTAACATGCCTACACTAGAAAAACATGTCTTGGTATCTATACTAAGTATTAAGAATAAGAAAAAAGCGTCTTTAAAACAAATGATCCACTTTGAGTAATGCCATATCTTAAGTCAGTTACTTCTGTCTTGGTGAATGTTTACTGTATCCAACAGTATGAGAATTCTGTTCAGACAAAGGCCTGAGCAGCCAATTCTGCTAAGAATATTGATGTCATAGCCTAAGATTCGTTACTGTGTTAGATTCTTAGCTCTACTCTGTAGACATCTTTTTGTCCCCCCGAAGAATCAGGTTTTTAAAATATTTTAAGAATTAAGCTTATGTTTTGTCAGTTCTTTCTAGTTTCTCTCCATTCTTTCAGAGATGAGTTAGCTATTTTAAAGCTTATTATTTCTTCTGTTTTTTGTTTGTTTTTTACATTCCTTCATTATTTTTTAAAATAAAAGTTCTATATATTTAAGATGTACAATGTGATGTGTTAGTCATTGACTCTGTCGTATATTTTTCTTAGTTTACTTCTCAAGTGCTACCATCACAAGGGCATGTAACAGTTAAGTCATGTCATTGTGGCTTTAATGATGAATCAAACACAAGGGAAAGATTGCTGACAATTTACACAGTGCCAAATAAAAGATTTTATGACATAAATATAACATTAAGTGGAAATATTCGTTAACCAGGACTGATTTCTCTTCTTAGACTTGAACTGCTTTTTTCTTTTAAAAGGGAATTTAATTTGTGGCTTATCTGGCAAATGCTAACAAGTAGATTCATTTTAATTTGCTCTCCCTATTGCTTTCAACAATTGTTGGGTAGCTGAGCTGACGATGAGATGAAATGAAGACAGACTACTGCTTTAAGACATGACAAGTCATGATTGCAGGTATTATTAATTGCTTGAATTCTACTGTGCCAGTTCTCTGACTTTCACAAACTCATATGGAGAGAAGCAATGACATCATTTTAGGAGGCAATTTTTGATAGAGATGGATTTTTTTTCCACCTTGACTCAGGACCTCCAACGATTCTCTAGTTTATTTATTTATTTAATAGGGTGGGGGAAGAAGAGCTTTTTTGTTTCGATTTGCATACTTTGGGTTATTTCACTTATGTAACAAACTGTTCCACTGTCTATTGTGAAACAATCATGCACAAAATCACCTTGAGATTAATCTAGGGAGACTCTGGCAACCAGAACTTACCATCACCAACATAGCTAAATTTTGAAAGGTTCTTATTCCAAATACATGTTGATACTTGGTTTTTTTTTTTTTCTTAATATACAGATAAGTAGTTTTCCCACATGTGTAAATCCTGGGGAATTTAGTTGACAACACATGATATTCCCTATTCAATGTTTGTAAACTCAAATTAGCTACAGAAAGAGTGATTTTCTGGCCAGTGTGTAACTCTGCTAACCAGCTGCATGCATAGGGCTGGCTATCTGCTCCTAGACTTGCTTTAGCTAATGTCCTCTGGAACATGAGAAGAAACATAAATAACTTTTCTTTTTGCAAAGACTACTTCATTACAGACCAGATGTAACCTTAATGATCAACAGCTGTATGTACGCATCCGCCAAAAGCAGAGAAAAATTAAAGCATAATGGAGATTTAGAAAATAGATGAATTGACAGGTGTTGGAAGGATCTATTATTGCTTAAAGTAATAGGTGGTGGAAAGTAGAGTATTCTGGTAAAATGTTTATAGGAAAAACATTCCTAGTATTAAGAAACTACTAGTAAGCGGTACTTCAGCCTTGAGAATTGATCCTTGGTCCTTAATGTTTTATTCATACTTCTAACCCTCACGCAGCATTTTTTACCAATGCTATGCCAGTTCAGTGGGAGACTGACAATGCATGAGCATAGATTTTTATTTTGTTGTATGTACATTTTGGTGTGGGGGGGAGGCACTTCTTCCTACCTTAAATTGTCAATATTTTTTTTTGAAAAATGGTTTCTGATACATTTTATTCTTAAAGTTTTATTCACTAATTAACTATACATTTTTCTGCTCAGAAAATTAAGTGTGTTAGAGCAGTAGATTAAAAAGCTCTGATTTTTCTCAAATAAAAGGTAAATTAATAATTTCATGGTATCCCTCAGGATATGAAAAAGATCTGTTTCAACAAATTCCAAATATTACTGAACACTTTTATGACACATTTAACATTTTGCTGGACATTTTTTCTACTTTACTAATTATTTATTTAAAGAAATTAGGTCTGGAATATCAAGTAATAGAAGCATTATTTCCAAGAATTGACTTCAACTCTACAAATGATTTTCTTTCTGACTTTAAAAATGTGACCTATTCACAGGTTCTCTAATTCACTGGATTTTTAAAAATTGTTTATATGAATTTATAATATGTAAAGTCGTGCACTCTCTAAATTGTTGCTAGTCAATAAACAAAATATTGGGAGTTGTTTGTGTATAGCCCTTTCATTGTTATTTGTACAATAAACAAATAATGTGGTAAAATTTCAAATGGCTGTTTGAAAACAACTATGTAGGTGATAGCTTTAGGTATAAAGTACTAACTTTCAGGAACACTAGAAGGCAGACAGAGGAAAGCAGGGTAAGAATTCCTTGCTGATCAATCCTCTGTAAAATCCTTCTTGTAAAACCGCAATTCATTAACTTCCCTGAGACTTATAGCTCTGGAAATTAAAGTTTCATTAAACCTTCTGCACCTGCTCGAACTTCTGTAGATTCTTTGCTGGTCTTGTTCTCTTGGCCTCTTTCTGCAGACCTTCTGACAGTGAGGTGCCAATGATGCCCTCTGGCACTCAGTGAAGGCATGCCATCATTTTAGAGCATATAGAAGCCACGGTAAACAAGCCAACCTCAAACTAGCCATGTAAGCAGACTGCCTAACTGGCTGCCTCTACCTTGATGGTGCCGATTGCAGCATTCTCCAGGACTACCCCCTCCAAAACCTATTATTCTTTTCTTCCCATCGAAATCATGTTCTTTTCTTGAAAATCTTTTTCTCTTCACTTATTTTTGCGAACCAATTTTTCGAATAAAATAAATGAAAGGAGGCACACTGGACATACGTTTACATAAATTAAATGCATATTCACTTGTCTCCCTCCCCGTCTTTCTTGCCTATATAACAAGGCTCATAATGTCCTACTTGTTTTTACTATTAAAAAAAAATGTTCACAATTCATACTGCAAAATATTCTGGTAAAGCCTCTGGCAAATGCCTACAGTAAATCAGCCCTGCCCTTGCCGAAGTTTTAATTTGCATGCCTGCGTCTCTGGAAACATTCCGGAGTCTTCTAAGAAAGCATTCCAGTGTCTGCCTCTGTAAGAGTCCATATGGCAAATGCCTCTGGGATCACAGAACTTTTCTTATTTAAGGCCAAACATACCCCCTTTATGTATGGAGTTCTCAGTAGGAGCCTAACAAAGATTCTGGAAATGATGGGGAAAGTGAAGGCAAAGTAGAGTCAAGAGAATGAAGGAAGGTGGATTGGAAAACAAAAACCTATATGCGCTGATTAAGTGGCACTCACATGATGCACATCCTGGAACGAGGCACTTTTCTGTCCTCACTTCAGGAAATGAGAACGGAGAGTGCATACATCAGATGATGGAGTTGATTAGGTTAGCAGTTCAATTAAAATTTTTAAACATTCCTTCTGATGCATACTGCTTTTTCATTTATTTTGCTCAGGGGACATCTACCATGAGTGTTATTTAAAATGAAAGAGCTAGGAATTTTAAGAGCATTTGATTTTTCAAATGGGGCACTTTTAAATTTCATGAGTGCACATACAAAACTTTCAAGTGTGTGCTCACCCAGTCCAGCCCTAAATGTAAAAGGCAGCCATGCCTCTGGAAAAAATAAATCACGACATCAATTCTGTCTCTGAAATGCAAAATTACAACTTTGAAATCACATTTAGAACCTTGTACTAATGATGAAAGGAACTTAAAGGGAATAATGAAAGGGAAGATATTTTTAAGTGAGTCTTTCCCCTAAAGACTTTGGTGGTATACATTCATTCCAAAAGCATTCATTGAGTGCTTTCTCTGTGCTACGTGTGGGTGGGGACAGAGGGGAGACAATTACACCATAGTTTAAAGAAACCTACAGTCTAGTGGGCTCGTGAGGGAGACAGGCATGTTATAGATGGCTATAAAACCACATGTGGAGTACGTGACAGAGAAGGCTATGGAGTTAAATTTGTCTTCCCACCACCCCCACTGTCACCTCTATCCTGATGGGTCAAGGGTCCTGTAAAAAATTATCACTGAACTAAGTCTTAAGGATAGGGATTAGCCAAATAAATTGGCCTGGGATTGGATTGGCAAAGAAGATAGAGTATGAACCCAGTTTGAAAGGCTTGCCTAAGAGTCAGACACAGTTCCGCATGGCTAAGGTGGAAAGGGGTGGGGAACGGAGTGCTGACCGGCCACGTTTATGATGTGAGCAGGCACCAGCTGATGTAGGCTCAGGAATGCTTTTTAGAGACCTTGGGTTTATTTATTGTAAAGTCAGGGTTTCCCAGACTTCACTAAATATGTTCTTTAAATTTATTTAATTTTTTACTTCAATAAATATGTTTTTTTAAAAAACTTTATGTATCAGTCTCAGAATCTTGATTTAAAGGGGAGTGACTAAAAGTTTGTTAGATGACAAACAACAAGGAGCAGAGGAGGTGGGACAGAACTAGATGACATAGCATGGGAGGGAAAGGAATAAGCTGTGGAGGTGGTGACAGGGACCCAGGACAATGCTGAACCACATATTCTGGCCCTGGGGTTTGGTAGAAAGAGAAGTCTCAACTATACAAGCCATAGGAAAAATATTTTCAAGGGGGAACTAGGTTCTGGTCCAGAGCAAAGGAAAAAGAGCTGTCTGCCAATGTTGGGAAGATATAGCAGAAACTGTTAAAAAATAAATTAAGAGGTTCAGATGCAAAAAAGTAAGTGAGGGTGGTCTATAGTGAGGGGTTCCAGGTGAGGACAGCTATGACAAGATGACAAGAAATGCAGGAGGGTACTAGAGAGGTGTCTGTGGCCAGGAGAGTGACTGAATACCAGTAGGCTAGTTTTTGCCCAATTGCTTTGGTGCCAGAGCTGGTTGAGCCATTGAATGCCCAGGCTGGTGTCAGAGTAGATTTGGGATGGTAGTTTTTGATTGCTCTTCATCGACCCTCTCCCGAAGTCCAAGCTAGAAGGCAACCTTATGTGACCTTGTGTCTCAGTTCCCTTAAGCATAAAAACAGGTGGAATCATATTTACTTCATAGAAACAATGCAATTGCTAAATTAGATAATGCACATAAAATGCTTTTCAGAGAAAGTGCTCAAGAACTTTATCTCGTTGTGTTATTGTATTGCACTTGAATCCCCCAGAATGTTTCATTCTATTTTCACTGCTGTGTAACAGTTTCAGGGGAATATCTTTACAGAGAACTACTTAGGACATAACGTTATTCCCGAGCCATTTACAGAATGCTTAAAACACTCCAGTAACATTCTTTTATTTTTTTTCTTTGCTTCCAGGAGTTTAAAATTTATTTTATCTTTGAAAGATCAAAAGTCCATCTTAATGACAAGTAATTTAGCCTAAGACACAAAGTCACAAGATTGGGTATTTTTTATGGCCAACATATACACCCATGCCTGCTTGCTGAGAGTTCCTATTTGACAGTCATCCGCTTTTGCCATCACTGTAATATGACTACCATTTTACCTCTGGGGAAATACTGATTTTTGCGCTGCTCGCATGGCTTCCTATTCAAAGTTCCACCCAAGACCAGGTCTCAAATTACTTACATATATGAGAGGAATGCTTTCTATCACTCAGAAATATAGTAACTCAAATATTTTTCCATGAGCTAGACCCTAAAGAATTCTTAATAAGAATAAACTATTGGGAGAAATGTATATTATGGATAGGCAGACAGGATGAAAATTAAGGATGGCTGATCCAAAAGGTAATATTAGGGGAGTTATGAGACCAAAAATGAAAGGGTGAATTCTCCAAGTTTCCTTGTCCTCACATCCTACACTTTCTTTTCTCTTTCCTTAAGTTTCTCTGCTATCATTATTCCCATTATAAAATATCTGGCCAGATGTGGAGGGGTGAAGTAGATAGAAAACATTTTCTCAGAACATCTGGAATTAACGCCATGGCCCCATGAACGATCACCATGCGCTTGGCTACTGACCTATGGACAAAGTCAAGGGAAAGATACAGGAATCTGCGAAATGTCCTCAACTCATCTATGTTTCAGCAGATGCCACCAAACAAGCTGGATTTCCAGAAATTGTTACTGCTGTGCAGATTCTTACTATTCTCCTAGCTGTTGCTCCCACCTCTTTCTTCTTCAAGCTCTGATGTCAAATACTTTTAAGCCTTCTCAGTATTTTATGCCAAAAAGAAAAGTGATCTGATCAATTAATTCATATTGAAATGATGGTGACTAAAATGACTTTATTCTCCCTAGGGTGTATTTAAAGTGTTGTTTGAAACAAAAGAATGAATGACGAATAATAAGCTTTTTAAGAAATTTTATTGGAAGGGAAATTTCAGACACTTTTATGTGCCCTTCACCTATGTGTAGATAATCCTAAAGGCAATATTAAGTTTATTTTTCTTTTCATTTGCTACTTGATTTATATGAAAATTATACTTAAAAGCATTTTTTCCCTCATAGTTACATTATGAGAACAGTTATGCCAGACCGTAGGCAAATTGCAGCTACTTAATTTCAGCCTGATTGATCTTTATTTTTTCTTTCTCTTAAATGCATTTCTTCCAGTTTCCTCTTTGAAGTCTAACCCCACCTTACCTTCCTAGGCAATAAAGGGAAAATAAGAAACAGAAAAAGGATGAAGAAAATTCTCACCTGGACTTATTTGTATGTGAAAAATGAAACAACAACAAAAAAATTTACCTTAATGGCAATATGAAAAATGTGGATATCTGTTCATCATTTTATAGGTACTTGTTAGTCCTAATATGAAAGTCATATTTGGGAAAGAGGTAAGCAGTTCTTCATGAGAAAGAGAAAATAAATCATGGAATGTTTTCTTACCCATCTAGATAGAGAAATTATAAGAAATTTCAAATGGGAAAATATATGTATCCATAATCTGTGTTTCTAAGTGATAGCTGTCACGTTAAAAAAAAAAAAAAGTGGAAATGGATCTCACGTTGGCTTAGGCATCAGCTATGTGCTTTTTAGGTAAATTCTAAGGAACATACAAACATGTGCCAGAAAGTAAACAAACAAACAAAATAGCAAAACATTTTGTCAAGTATCCCATCCTTCAAAATAGTATTAAAGAGGCATTTGGTGGGTCCTTATCTCCCTGAATGGTGACTACACTACTAACATCACCAGCACTCAATGTGCACCCCTTATGAAGTTAATGTTAAATAAGTCACCAAACATATTTATTTTGAAGTTTTCAGGGTAGGCAGGGCAGGTACAGGTTGGGGGAAAAGATGGGGCCCAACATCATAATTCACATGGGAGAAAAAAAATGTAGGTTCACATGTGCCATAATAGTTCAGCTAAATCATAATTTCTGAAAGTGGGTCTCTAGAACCTACAACGTAATACGTATTCCTAAGTGTTTTCTGTTTGTTTGCTTGTTTGTTTTTTCCTTTAGTTTACTTTGGTATAGATCTAGAATCTATCTTCCGTTTCTCACGGCTTCTGCTAGCCTCTGATCCAAACCATCATCGCCTCTTCCTGACTTATTGCAATGGTCTCCCAGCTTGTGCTCTTGGCCTCTTTTCCGTAATTCTCAAAACAGCAGTCAGAGTGACTGTGACATCATGCAAATCAGATCTCATCGCCTTTCCACTCAACACACTCCAGAGGCTTCCCATTTTGCTCAGAGAATATCTTAAAGTCCATGCAAGGCCTGAAGAAAGCTCTACATGTGCTGGACACTCAAACTCTCTGACTGTATCTCTGATTTCCCTCCCCACTTGTACTCAGCTACAGCCATGGTGATCTTCTTGCTGCTTATTCTGTTGCTTCCCTCCTCAGGGCCTTTGTTTTTGCTGTTCCTTCTGTTGTGAGCATCACTGTCCACTGGAACTTTCTGCAATGATGGACAAGTTCCAGATCTGTGCTGTCCAATATGGTATTCGCAGGAAGCTGGTGGCCACAGTATTGCACAGCACATATCTAGAGTGATTTTTCCCTTAGAATGCCACATTACTCATTCCCTTCCTCCTTTGAGTCTTTACTCTAATGCCACTCTACTGTACCTAAAATTGGAGCACCCATCTCCCAGCATTTTTTATCCCCTTCCCTGGTTTGTTTTTTCTTCTTAGCATTTATCACTATCTACTATGCTATATGTATATTCAAATTATCTGTTTATTGCCTGTTTGCCCCACTAGCATGTAAGCTCCACGAAAGCAGAGAATGTTTTGTTTTGTTTTGCTTTGCTTTGCTTTTTATTTACTGAAGCATCCCCAAGAACCTAGACCAGTGTCTGGCACAGAGTAAGTTACTCAAAAATATTTGCTAAACGAATGAGCAAATGACTATCAATTAATACTTTATAAAACAGCCAACATGGCATTTGTGTTGATAGTGAAACTTGGTGGGTGTATTGGGAAGTGATAGAATATTTCATTGCTTCTAAAATTCCCTATTTATCTAAGTTTAATTGCCCAAGCCCCAAAGAGGAACTACTATAATTCCAAGTACTAGATATTCCTGATGCTATAAGTTACTGCATAGATCTGTGTAATTCTAGTGTGTAAATTTTGCTCTTGCTGAGTATACACTCTTTCTTTCTTTCTCCAACTATTTGTCATTAAAAAATAAATAAATAAAATAAAATTAGGTTGGGTCAAATAGAAATTCTCCAATACTAAAAACAACAAAATGTTCGAACACAAAATTACTCCATGAATACTTTCTGACTTAAAATATCAAACTTACTACCTTAGCTGCAGCCATCTGGAAGTTTGTTATCTAATAGTATCATGCTCCCTTATGTTAAGCTACATAAGATAGAAATCTAATTGACAAAATCATACTTTTCTTATAAAAGTGCGTAGAATTTTAATATATCCATTAAACACTCTGAATAACTTCCAAAACACCTGAAAGAACATATAAATAAAAAATTCCAAATTAATCCTTTGGCATTAACAGTAGTTGTGCTCAGATGGTAGATCCAAGACGAATGCACGAACACCAGTAACAAACCGCAAACTTCATCTGATGCTGACACTATCTTGCTAAAGACACATCAGAGAACAGAGCTTAAAGTTGATTTTGTTTAAGTGAATATTAAATGCGGTACCTTTTTTTCTGGTTGGACTTGGGAGAAGGTGCTCAAAATGTACTGAATGTGCCTGTGATTTCAATAAGATGGGAGGGCAACCATGAATCTGCACTTAAACCATTCCCATCCCACTCTGCCCCTACCCAGGAAAAATTAAAGAGCCTGACACACATCATCGAGCTATTTCACCATGATTACCTGCAGGTTAAATGCTACCCTCTGAAGCAGATGGTCAATTGCCAGTCTAATAGAAGAAATTGTTATCCTTTCTCTAATCCATTGAATGTGCTTTCAATACTCCTCGTGCCAGCAAATTGCTACAGGTTTATATAGTACCCTATGTATCATAGAGAAACAGAGTAATTGAGGCTGTCAGACAGCCTCTCTTTTCCCATCTTTCTCCTTTGTTTAGGAAAATTGTTCTACTTTCCTATAATTAACATTCAAAAACACAGCACAAGGGAATACCATGATGAGATTTTACAACCCCATCAAAATGAAAACCATAACAATATGTAAGATAAAGAATTAGCAATAGATTTAGAGTTCCCACAGTAAATAATGCCTATTTTCACCACTGGACGTACTCTAGCATGAATCAGAATCCTTTTTGTTAGCCAAAAAAAAAAAGTTAACTTGGATTTTTAGTTGAAACTTTGTTACAAATGTGGACTATCCCCCACAGCTCCATCAGGGTGCTATTTTGTATAGAAGCCTATCTCTGGGATATGTGTACCTACTTAGAGTGGAAAATGATTGCGGTTACAATGTCATTTATCTCATATAGTGAAGCTTAAATATTCTCAGGTTAAATGGACAGGAATAATGATGTGGATTGAGCACAGAAAAATGAAATTGAGTTTGAGTTCAGCTAAGCCACTTCCCAGCTGTGTCATCTTTGGCAAGTTTGAACCTGTTTAACTTCCTACCCTGTATGGTTAAGTTAGTGGTTAAATGTAAAATAGACAGTATATTTGGTACAACATAGATGCTGAATAAATTATGGCTATTACTATTGTCATTATCATTATTAAATTATGCAAGGAGTATAATTACAAATAAAAATATTTAAAAGAACAAATTCATGGGGAAAAAAGAGGATACACATTAAAGTATTAACAGCAGTTGTGTTTACATAATTGAGAAGGCTTTTTCCTAATTTCCCATATTTTTCTGAATTTTCTTTAATAAATTTAATTTCCTTCTTAATGAAAACAGCTGTTTCAGTTTACATACTAAAAATTCTCCTATTCTTATCAATATGTTCTCCTAGGAAAAGATAACCCAAATTATATATTAGTTTATATAAAATACAGTACTTTTAAAAAACATTTTACATTAGAGAAAAGTCCAAATTGATTTTCTAATATAATTTCTCCTTTAACATTTTTAAAATCCCCATGAATCTGAATGAAAATTAGTTCAACTTATCAAGTAACATGTCATAAGAATTATTTCATGAAGAAATGTTCTGAAATTTTTATAAGCTTTCATTTTTTGAAATGGGAAGTTCCTTTTTACCAAGACCGAACAAACTTTTATCCTGAAAACCACAAGATTTGAATAGAAACTGTGGGCAAACCAGTCTTCCACTTCTAGTTTCTGCCACAAATCATTGCAACCTAGCTTTTCACAAATGGCAACTCTCTTTTCATTGAAACTGTGTAGATTCACACACCTGGAGAAACTTCAGCCAGGGTTTAAGATTACTTCATTTTTTCCTATGTTTTGGAATTAGGAGTAACAATTTTTTAGTGGGAAATGTTTCATAGTGTATATATACATATTCTTAAGTGCATACATTCTCATAATTATAATTCTCTCCAGGAAACTTCCTGACCAGATTCCATTAGTTCCTTTTTATGACTCTTCCCTATTAATTTCTCTATGCAAACCCCTTTCTCTGTAATCTGATTTATTTTTTGATTTTCCTTTATGTAGGATGTTAAAGAATGTCTTCGAGTTGAAAGAAACAAAAAATAAAAACCAAACAAAAAAGAAAGGATAGAAGGAAGGAACAAAAGAAAGGGGAAAAGAGGGGGAAAAAAAGAAAATGGAAAAAAAAAAAAAGCTAGACGAGAACTTTTCCCAGTTCTTAGTGTTCACGACGATCTCAGACTCAATGGCTGGCTGGCCCAGAGTCACATGCTTACTAGAAAGCCTTAGTACAAAGAATAAGTAAAAATTTGCTGGGAGGTGAGGTCTCTTTTACCCATAAAACAAAAAAGACAAACAGGCTTTCTTCAAATGTACATCTCCCAACTTCACCATGCATATGAGGTAGGAGTATTCTTTCGAAAGATGCCTCCCCCTCTCCAAGCATCATTCCTCTCTCTGTGACTTTCAGCAAATGATGAAGACTTGTTTTGCCAACTTTTCAACCTTTGCATCATGCTAAGATACCGCATCGGAATTGTTACTCCATTCCCCAGAAGGTGGCAGGTCACTCAAGCACACAGAAGGGGGTGTATTTTTCCTTCACCACTCTATCTATCATTTCTTTCCTTGGGAGGGAAATCTAAATGTCCCTAGTCACCTTGAGTCTTCTACAAAATGGAAAGAGCTTTGCTAATATCCTTCCCAGAACCCTCTGATTTCATTCACAACGTGACATAAGAGCCCAGAGTTGTACTTTATCTGTCATTAATCCCACCACAACATGCTGCAGTCATTAAAGTGGTTACTTACCAGCTCTGTCGCTGATGAATATACAGAGAGGAGTAGAAAGGAAAGTTGGCAGGGTCCATGACAAACGATAGCAGGGACTGGGAATAAAGACCCAGCTTTTCTGACTATTGGGGAACCATTTCTCCTGTGTCAACACACAGCCCACAGGGCAAGGTAATTTTACCATTTTATGATCTACTGTATTTGGCATCTGTTCTGGCACTGGAGACAGCGTCTATTTTGGGGATCAGTTGTGTATTCCCAGATTGCCATTTCCCCCTGCCTTTCTCTCTGTTAAATATTCCCCAGTATATTATCACTTCATTTTACTTCAGTTATTTCCTCTGACAGTGGTGCGGGGCAGTCTGGACTGAGAGTCACTTCCTCTCTCAAACTCAATCTGTCTAAATGTCAAAAAGAGAGAGAGAGAGAAAAGAAGAGCTCTTTAAAATCCTTGCAATCTGGCATTTCTGAGGAAATATTTGATAGGTGTTGCATTTCCGAAGCTCTATTTGCTGCAGGCGGGGGTAGGGGGACACTTGGGGTTGAAAATACTGTTACATTCGTGTTTAGCTTTTTCTGAAAAGTGATAGTGTGTTCTTAAAAGCCCCAGTCACAAAAGCAGAAGCTGTGTTGATAAAAAGATTTATTTGTTCGTTTACTTACCGGGAATTATTTGTTTATTGGGGATATTTATTGAGGATGATTCTCCCAATCTTGACTCACAGACAGGAGAGATCGGCTGACAACCTGGGGCAATGACCTGGTCAGCAAATTGATAAAACTCACAAAACTGAGAGATTACTATTTCTATCTCCTCTCCTCTCCTTCCCTCCCCTTCCTTTTCTCTCCTCTCTCTTTCCATGCTGAAAGATTGTCACATCTGGTGACATAAAAGGACACATCTCAGAAAAGGCCTTATTAAAGGTTTTGCTACTTGCTTTTTAGGACAAGTGCTGGCACTGAATACTTTCAGGCTATTTCAGACCATCCTAATTATAGGCTATCGGGAATAAAATTAGAGATGGCTTAACTAGGTCAACAGAATTCAGTGATAACATATTACCCTGTGGTGGAGTATCTGGGATTAATGAAGTGTTTTAGCTAAAAGTACTTCTATTGAGTAACATTCAGAATGCCCCTGTGCTTGGAAGCAGCAATGTATCTACTAATAAAGCTAAATAACTCATGCTGCACAGAAACAGGATGTGACTGTTGCACCACAGATTTCATAACTTTTAGAAGCCAGGGTAGCTTTTCATTCCCTTATTTGTTTCAGGAAAAGAAAGAAAGAAAGAAACAAAGAAACAAGGGGAAAAAAAAAACAGTCAGTACAGTATGAAAGCAAGCATGTAAAGGAGAGACAAAAGAAAGGAAAATAATATTGGTTGAGAGCCCATAAAATTTATCAGGCACAAAAGTATGTGTTTAAAATATAATAATTCACTTAATTATCAGGACATCTCTGGGAGATGTATTCCCCCCCCCAACCCCATCTTAGAAATGGAGAGACTGAGGCACAGCTAAAAGTGACAATCTGCCTAAGATTACACCACCAATAAATAGCAGAGCCAGGATTTTTTTTTTCCCCTCAAGCATTTCTTTATTACTAACGTCCATGTACTTTCCATAACTCTAAACTGGGATCTCAAATCTTTTTTCTTCTTTCTTTAGGGACTTGCCTACTTCCCAGGATTTTTTTCCCCCCAAGTGTTTATTACTAACGTCCATGTACTTTCCATAAATCTAAACTGGGATCTCAAATCTTTTTTCTTCTTTCTTTAGGGACTTGCCTACTTCCTATGACTTGGAGCAGATTGTCAGCCTTCAAAATAATGCCCATCTATCTGACTAGAATACATGCAAAGCAATGTAAATGGAAAATTTATTCTGGATTAGGAAAAAAAAATCATTAATTTCTTTTTCTATATCCCATGTTCAAAGGTATGCTGACAAAAATTTTTTTTGGTAGTCTAATTAATATTTTAGTTGATTTATAATATGAAGGAAATATTTTGAAATATTTTTAGCTTTGAACTGTTTTGCACTAGACAACATTATGATCATGGGAGTTGTTTTATTTCTAAGCACTGAAGAAGAAAGAGGAATAGATGAAAATATCCGCCAAAATTCTGTATTAGGTTTCAGAACACTACCACCTTAGCTCTAAAACATAGAACTTTTTTTTTTTTCTGTATATGTTTTTCATCTGTTGTCATGAAAGTAGTCAGGATCACCTTTGTTCAATTCATGCCAAGTATGAACGCAACTTTGAATGTCATCTTCAAATATATTTTAAATCAGTGAAATTTCCAAGGCAAGATTTCTTATTTTTCAAGTTTGGCAGCATTTTATAAAGAAGTCAGGGTCTCTTCCCAACCTTCCAATGTGTGGTTATTTTTCAGAAGAACGGTCAATAATTCAGTTATCTTCTTGGAAGAAGCAGAGTTGTCTGAGGCTCCCTGATTCCCTGCTTCCTTAGGAGTTACTCTTTCCTTCCCATGAACAGCCTTTTCCCCGAGGTTCACCTCGCTGAGGCTGTATATTGGAGCCTATTCTTTGTCTCTCTCATCTGTGCTCTTCCTCTGTTGACATGCATGAACTCTGGAGAGTTCCTCGCTTATCAGAGGCATTCCCTGTCTAACACGTTCATGAGTCCATATCTTAGCTTAAGAACGGTGGAGCCAAATGACCATGGACACAACTCTTGACCATCATATACCATACACCCTGTGACCAATAAAAGCTCTGCCAACAGAAACAAAACGAGGGATGGGGCAAAAGCAGTTTACCCCATATTATGTTTTTCTTTCACATTGGTTAAATGTGGTCTCTGTGTACACTCTTGACTGGTAACATCTAACATAACACCGAGACTTTATATTTTTTTTTAGATGAAGAGGTAAAAATGCATAAAGGAAGAAAAAGCCCTAGTACTTCTAACAAAATAATTTCAGAATGTAAAACATAGCTATAGACCCAATCACTTTCATATTGTATGACTGTACAAACAAAAAAATGACAATGGAATGTTAAATTTCCCCAACAACATGGAGTGATATGTTATGGATAATCATGGCAGCAGGTCTGGATATTAGTCATGGAAACTCATTGTACACACATACAGTCGTGAGTACAGCTTTAGCCACTGCAAACACATACATACACAAATACTACATATGTGTGTTCATATTTTATATATACAATGTGCTACTACTAAGGTGATTCTACAAGAGTACTTCAAAAAGTTCGTGGAAAATACAATTAAAAGATAATATGACTCGTTCCCTAAACTTTTTGAAGAATTCTCGTATTTGGGAACAGAATTAGTTTATTTAAGGAATATATGTACTCAGGGTCAAATGTTAAGTGGGGATTATATTTTCTAAAGTTACTGGTAGGAACAATAAAGTTGCTTTATCAAATGATCACAAAGAAGCTGCTTTCTTCATCTATATACCACTCGACCAGAAAGTAGTAGGAAATATCCTCCTTCTCAGGAGTTTGCCAGCAAATCAGAGGGATGGGGCCACATTATCACTTCCACTTTACACATTTATATTTCAATTTACATGTTCAAATGTGAGAACTAGATGAATAGAAATTTATGCTCCTGGTGTAAGTCTGATAAATATTATTTCAGTGATACTTATATTTTATTTCCACCAATCACTCAGAATTCTCTAGAAAAGCCACACTGAAGTCATTAAATAGCCTTTAGCAAAGAGAAGAAGAAAAAGAACATGTTTTCCATCAGATTCATAGAAAAGGGTTTTTTTTCAGGGAAGAAAGAACCTTGAAGTATTTTCCAAGAATGTGCAATTTCTGGTATATCTAGAGTTCAAGTGTCTTCTTGGTGATTCTTGAGTCGGAAAAGAATTTGAAGTAGAGAGTAAAAGATTTAAAAATTTCAAAAAATATAGACACACACACACACATATGTATAGTATATATTCAAAGGGAGCTAGACTGAGAAACTGAGCAGCCACAATGATCTATGGAAAACTTCGTGTTCGACCTAGGGATTGTAACTGACTTCAGATGCTCCTCAAACCTTCATTAAACCATTCACAGCAGAAATCAAATCGAGTTTCATTCACCTCATTTATTCACCAGTATCTACCAGCTGCCCCAAACTGTGCCGTGTCGACATACAAGAACACGGTCTCAGCTTTCACAAAGTTCATACTCTAGTGGAAGAGAAAGCAAGTAAACACAACATTATGATTAGAACAGAAAATGTGAGAGAGTTGCTATGAGAGCACTCAATCCCATGGGTAGGGGGGGATAGCCAAGGAAGGCTTTCTGGAAGGAGTGACACTACAGCTAAATGCTCAAGGATGAATGTAGAAAGGGAAGATGTTCCAAGCCTGACCAGGAGGAAAGATCAGGAAGCCTCTAGTGGTTTATTAGTATTGGAATATGGGGTACATGGCGAGGGGAAAGTGAGAGATCTATGCAGAAGAAGGGGATCAAATCTATTCCTTGTATACTCTGCTGATTGAATCTTATCCTCAGTGCTGTGAGGACCTACGGAAGGATTTTGAATAAGAGAGTGGCTTGGTCAGACTCCATTTCTGCCTCCCTATGATTGAAAACGGTGCTGTGCAATGATGTTTCAATTAAAAAAAGAGAGAGAGATAAAGAAAAAAAAAGAAAACAGTATGCTGTGAAGATTGGAGATAATAATTCATAAGATGGCAGTGGTTCTTTATGTGAGAAACATATTTATTGTCCTAGCCATTGCTCAGAGAAGATTCACCAAGGAGATGGAGAATCACATGTGGTCTTCACGCTGGAAGCATTGATTACCAGACAGGAAAAGACCGATTCTGCTCAGGAATCATACATGTATAGCTGTGGAGGAATACGTATTTACTCTAAACTCTTTAGCTTAGATTGCTATTTAGCCTCGTTGAACTTTTACCTTTGACTTTTTTTGGCAACAAAGACCAGTCCCATGTCCTTTGAGTCTTGCGTGACTCAGGACAAATATTTCATCTCTCATGATACTTGCATAAATCCGAAAGTCAAAATGATTTTTCAGTAAAAAATAAACTTTTAATTTAAGCTTCTTTTCTAATGAAATTTATCCTTTTGTTAACAGAGTGCAAATAAAGACATCTTCATCTGTTTCTTTTCCTGTTTTCGGAAGTGAAGGTGGGACATATCTTACTTAAAAGAGCTTCAAGCAAAGGTATTTCCACTTTTGGCCTGCTATTCCTTTATTAGGACACACTGACACTTCTTATCACTGGCAGTCTAAGCAGACTTTGCTTGCTAATATGAATTAATATTTTAAATTTTTTTCAGGTATACTTATTTTTCTAAGTCTGTATAGTGGACCGTGCTAGTTCTTAGAATGGAATCTTCAATATAATCATTTGTCAAAATAAACCAATGCTCTTATAGTTTACTAGAAAACACAGTATCATTTTAAGTTTGTAAATTAATCCATGAAGTTAGATTAAACAGCTGACCTTTCACAGTGTCCCTTTACATAGAATATCATTTCTTTGGTTATGTTTATTGTTTTCCCAGAAAATGTTTTCTTTACTTTTAAGAAAACTCAACTAAAAATTTTGCTAATTGAGTCAGAAACCTCCAAAAGAACATTTAAGAAAGTAATTGAGAAATGTAAATATGTTGAAAGGTAGAAATAGATCTTCCAAAGCATCAGATATTCTCAGCAACCAGACTTTTTAATTGGCTTGACAAACCATCCTTACTTGCATTAGAATAAAACTGTTGGTATCGTATTAGCTTCATTGTCCAAATACGGTTTATTCTAAGTCCTGTTGTTCTTCTCTTAGATTTTCTCTCAGGTGTTTTTCTATTCCCTCCGTTCTTTTCCAGGCCACCTTCACTTTCCTATTGTTTATCTCTTTTCCTTTCCAGCCAGTTTTAATTTCATTGTCCAGCTAGTAAAAATAAGTAGAATTTATGAAGCATAGTAATGCCAGGCCCCGTATTGGGAACTTGGCAAATATTATTTCAGTTAATTCTCTCAATAGCCCTGTAAGGTATTACATTCTGCTTTTTTCACAAAGATAATGAAGCTCAGCAAAGTTTAGCAACTTGCCCATGTTCATAAAACAGACTCATCTGAATCAAAAACTGATACACTCTCTGTTCCATCACTCCCTCTTCTAGAGCATGATTTTTTATTTATACCATAAAGTTTCCTTGATCAAGAAATCTTCATTAATTCATTACATCCTATCTGAACTCTTCTGCTTGATTTTGAAAAACCTTTTCTAATCTGCTTCAGTTGCATTCAATAAACAGTTACTGAGTGTAGACTATGTACCATGCATTATTCAGCGTACTAAGGATGAACACAAGGGTAATGTGCTGTGGCCTATACATACATGCACGCTCATGTGCTATCAGTCTCTGACCTTTTCACCTCTGTTTTGGTCAAGTCAATATCCTTCCTATTCTCCACTCATACCATGCCCTTTCCTACTGTCGTGCAATTACTCCCCGTATCCTGCAGTGAGTTCTCTTTTGTATTTTCAAATTATATTCTTTATTGGAGGCCTAATTTAAATTTCACTTTGTCAATGAGACTTGCCTGAAAGCTCTTAGTATCTTCTTGTTTCATATCTTTTCTTTCAATTTCACCAGCAAGATGGTAAACTGTGTTGAATGTAGGAACCAGGGGCGCTCCCTTTTTCATTTCTCACATAAAATCAAGCTTGTAGTAATTACTGAATTAATCATTCTGCAGTAATTACTGAGTTTACCCATTAGTAGTAGGGAAAGAAAGCAATAGGGACCTGTTGAAATCTGACTCATAGCCTAGAATTCCAGAAACTTTCTCTCTACAGTGCTGAGTATAGAGCCTTGCCCAATCTCATGAATCATGGAATATCACCAAACTAATTATTTTCCAATATGAGAAAATAAAACTTTAAAAAATATATTAAAAAGTATTACAAATCATAATAGTAGGCATCATGAAATATGAAATATGTGCCATGTTTCTAGCTATAACATTTCCAGACCGTATATAAGCCAATCAATTATGGGCCATGTGCCTAGCTATAACATTTCCAGACCATATGTAAGCCAGTAAACATTGTCTTCACCAATAGAATGTAGAGGTTTTGAAGATGATACATGCAACGTAAGAATTAAAATTCTTAAGATTTAAGTTACTTTATTTAAAAAAAAAAATCTCTTAAAAGCCTCATTATAATACTGTTTTGAATCAGGCAGCTATCTCTAAGAAACCCACTAAGAAGATGGCTTCTGAGATAAACGAACAACCTCATAGTAAGATTCAAGTTCATCAGCAACAAATAAATGTCCACCTGCAATGCTTAGGGGGAGTTCAGGGGCAAAGCTAAATTAAGACAGTTTGCTCCATCTTCTAGAGGACACAGTTTGAAGGCCTCCTGCCAAGATTAGCTATCTTGTGATGAGTTCTGTATGGGTAAAAAGTGTTGTGGTTCTTTGGACAATTGCCTTGGTGAGGGGAGTCTCCACCTTTATTCCCGTATAACACAGAACTCAAATAGAAGATTTGAGAAAAGTTTAGGAATATGGAAATTTTATGAAACAGCTAATTTCAAATTGTGAAACAGACAGCCTCGATATAGATGTAATTATTTTCCTTTCACTCTCTCCTTAAACATATTGAAACTCTGGCCTTTTAAAGTGAAAGATTACTCTTAGATGCAATTCCCAGTTGGCAAATGATCAAAGTTCCAGCTAGGTCGGGGAACATGGTTTTCAGATTTTTCTGATATAGCTATCAATTGAAATCATAGTTCTAAGTACAGAATCAAACATATATCATCCCAATTTCCTACCACGGTTATCTTTCATAGAATAAGGGAGACAACAGCTGCATAACTAAACCTCAGGTTAGAGCTAGATCGCATTCACCTCTAGGAATTTCTGCAGGATATAAGACTGGCAAGATAAGCCTTTCCTCTTTCAGCAAGAGAGTTCCTGATATACCCGTGAGGCTTCCTGTATTAAACAGCCAATACTTTCCATTTTTGCTCCACTGCCACTAAAGACGTCTATCCCTTGTTTCTTTTCATAGAACATTAAACGAAGGAGATTTTCTTCTGGTTCTAGTTGGTCAGGAGAAATTAATTTAATTGACTAAAAAGAGCCAGAAAAAAGCCTTTCCGTGATTAAGTTCTACTATTTTCACCTGGGAAAGGGAAATGTATTCTTTCATGCGGCTGCAAAGTAGATGTGATGCTTGAGAAGAAGTTTTAGCCATTTCAAAACATGCCTTTTCTTTTCCAGTGACCCTTCTGCACTCGCCTGTTAAGATTCTGAAATAAGGAAGTTAACGGGCTCAGAGATCTCACTGTTTCCTATTTCTATTTCCAGTAATTGCTCTCAGGGCTACATTGTCACCAAGATCCACAGAATTGAATGCGATTGCGGCAAAAGGTACTGTAAGTAGGAAATGAATCCCTTATGTTGAAAAGAGAAAAATGTGTGGATGCTTTAGGAATGAGACTGTAGACAATGGTGTACTTTCAACAACATATTACAAAGGAATGGCTAGACTGACAGATGATTAGATGATTGACATAATTTTTGAAAATAATAAAGCTGAATTTTCCAATTTATTATGGCTTTCATGCATTTTCCTTTTAAACTGCTAGTTATAATGCTTACCAAAAATTTATATGTGCAATCTATTTTGATGTGTTTTGTCAGAAAACATTCATAAAACAATATGAACTCATATAAATCTACTTATCTTGTAGTTTTCTTCCAGGAAATAAAAGTTTGGCTCGAGTCTTGACCAATGATTCTTACAAAAAAATTAAAAAGGCACCCAAATATCTAGGGATCCTCAATCAAAATGGAAATGGAGATGTCATTTGAAATTTGGATGCTTTGTGACCTAATGAATTCAGAGAAGACTTCTGGGAATTTGAAAAATTACCTACTATAATGTATCTTAGACTTTAGTCCATAACATATACCTACGGTAAATTGTTTCGCTTTTCTGCCATTGCCAATATTTTTTAAATTTGAGGAGCAAATTCAGTGGAGTTGCATCCTACACAATGGTTAGGTTAGAAACTCAATAATAAATCAATAATTACACATAGAAAAATTACTATTTAAAACCTCTTAAATTACTGATGAAGTCAAATAAAGTATATATTGTTTATATAAACAACTTTATACAATATGTGTACTGTGTAATGTACGTAGCAAGGCACAGTACATGATAATGAATAAATTTTTAAATTGTGGTAAAATATATATATAACATAAAATTTACCATTTTAGCCATTTGAGTATACAGTTCAGCAATATTAAATTTCACATTGTTATGCAACCATCAGTTCTACTCATCCCCAAATTTTTTTCTCACCTTCCAAAACTGAAACTCTGTATCCACTAAAAAATAACTCCCCAACACTCCTCCCAACACACACTTGCCAGCCCCTGTCAGCCATCATTCTACTTCCTATTTCTATGAGTGTGACCATTCTAGGGACCTCATATAAACAGAATCATACAGTATTTATATTTTTGTTACTAGCTTAGTTCATTTAGCACAATGTCTCTGAAATTCAACCATACTGTAGCATATATCCAAATTCTCTTTCTTTTTAAGGATAAATAATATTCTACTATATGTATATACCATGTTAAGTTTATTCATTCATCCATAGATGGACACTTGGGTTGCTTTTACCTTTCGGTTATTGTGAACCATGCTGCTATAGCACTGGGTGTGCAAATATCTGTTTGAGTTCCTGTTTTCAATTCTCTTGGGCATATCCCAGATGTGGAACAGTTGGGTCATATGATAATTCTATTTTTAATTCTGGGAGGAACTTACCATTCTGGTTTTTATAAATGATGTACCATTTAACATTCCCACCAACAGTGTGCAGGGTTTCAATTTCTCCACATCCTTGTCAACACTTGTTATTTTCTTTTTTCTTTTTCTTTTCTTTTTTTAAAAAAATAATAGCCACCCTAATGAGAGTGAAATATTTCACTGTGGTTTTGATTTTCATTTCTCTAATGATTAGCGATATTGAGCATCTTTTCATGTGCTTATTGGCCATTCTTTTACCTTTTTTAAAGAAATATCTATTCAATTCTTTTGCCTATTTTTTTAATAAAGTTGCTTTTTTACTATTGAATTGTAGAAAAGTAGATGAATTTTTATTACATTATATACACAAATAAACTGAATGCATGATGTATTAGTCTGTTTCTATTGTTTATAACAAAACACACAAAACTGGGTAATTTATAAAGAAAAGAAAATTTATTGCTTACAGTTTCAGAGGCTGGGAAATCCAAAGTCCAGGGTACACATCTAGTGAGGGTCTTGGTGGTGACAACAATGACCCAGCGGTCTCACATGGATTAAAAATGGTAGTCAGGGGCATAGTTCTGAGGGCTTTAAAATAAAAACACATGAGAGTTTAGTCTTTCTCTGCTCTGCCATTTTCAGCCATGTGAAGCTATAAGAAATAAATTTCATTTTCTTTACAAATTACCCAGTTCTGTGTGTTTTGTTATTAGCAAATGAAACAGACTAATAGAGACAAAAACAGAGAAGTGGGTTGCTGCTTCTAACAAATACTTGAAAATGTGGAAGTGGCTTTGTTAGTGGGTGTTGACGAGAGGCTGGAAGAATTTGGAGGAACAGTCTTGAAAAAGCCTAGATGCTGGTGGAAGTTTAGAAGATAGGAAAACCAGGGAAAGTTTTAGAGATTGGTTAAATGGTGGTGACTAGAAAGCTGATGGAAATATGGACTTTTAAGACCACTGTAAGGAGGTCTCAGATAGAAATAAGAAGGAGGTTTTTGGAAACTGGGGCAAAGACCACCCTTGCTATGAACTGGCAAGGAACTTGGCTGCATTCTCTTCTTGCCCCAAAGTATTATGGAATGTGAAACCTAAAGGTGCTGACTGTATTAGTCCATTTTGTGTTGCTACAACAGAAATACCTGAAACTGGGTAATTTATAATGAACAAAGGTTTATTTGGCTTATGTTTCTGGGACAGCTGCATTTGGCATGGGCCTCAGGCTGCTTCTACTCATGGTGGAAAGTGGCAGGCAGCTAGTGGGTACAAGCAGATCACATGGTGAGAGGAAGCAAGAGAGAGAAAGAGGAGGTGCCAGGGTTTTTTATACAACCAGCTCTCACAGAAACTAATAGAGCAAGAACTCACTCATTAATCCCCTCACCCTCCAGGGAGAGCATTAATCCATTCATGAGGGATCAGCGCTTATAACTCAAAAAGCTCCCAACACTGTCACATTGGGGATCAGATTTCTGCATACGTTTTGGGGGGACAACATATCCAAACTCCATCACTGACCTAGGGTACATGGCAGAAGAAATTTCTAAGCAGTGAAGCATTAAGTAAGCTTTATGTTTACTTGTAACAGCCTGTGCTGAGTTATGGTGTCAAAGGCATGACATAAAGCCAGAATTTGGAAAGAAAGCAAAGTGTAAAGATTTGGAAAATTTGCAGCATGGCCATGTGGTAGAGAAGCAGAGAGCATTTTCAGAAGAAAAATCCGATGGTGCTAAGAAGATTAGTACAAAAAAAAGGAATTATCAAGAGAAGAGGAAAAAGGCACTGAAGGCATTGCAGAAATCTCTGGGGCCAACCCCTCCATTTCAAGTCTAAAGGCTAAAAAAGACAAAAATGGTCTTGAGGAAGAGGCCTGAGGTGTCCTCCACAGGCCTACTGCCCAGCGCCTCCTCAGGATGCTGCTTCCTGCACCCATGCTCCTCCAGCCACAGCTAAATTGGCCCTTGGCATGGCTGGAGCTGCAGCTTTGAAAGATACAAGCCAGAAGCCTTGGTGGTGTTCACATGGTATTAGGTCTGCAGGCTCACAGAATGCCAGAGCTGTGAAGGCTTTGGAACCTCCATCCAGATTTCAAAAGATGTATGAAAAAGTCTGGGGACGAGAAAGAGATCTGTCACAGGGGCGAAGTCACAGTAGACAGCCTTTGCTAGATCGATGCCTAGTGGAAATTTGGGGTCAGAGTTGCAGCAAAGGAATCCCACCTGAGTCATGCCTAGTGGAGCCATAGGAGCAGGACTGCCATGGAGACTCTAGACCTGTGGAGTTACCAGAGTGGAACAACAGCTTGGGAGAGTTGAAGTGTGGACTGAGACCAGGAAATCCACAGAAGCAGAGCTGACTGAGGACTTGGACATCCAACCTCCACACCAGCGTTCAGAGGACATTGAGCATGAAGTCAAAGTACATGATTCACCACCTTTTAGATCTAATGCCTGCCCTGCTGGATTTCAGACTTGTTTGGGACATATTACTCCTTTCTTTTGGTCTATTTCTCCATTTTCAAATGGGAATATATACACTATGCTTGCCCACCACCGTATCTTGGCAGTTGATAATTTGTTTTGATTTCAGAGATGGAACTTTGGACTTTTCATTTGAAACAAGTTCAGACTTTGGAGACAAAATGAATGTATTTCTATGTGAAAAGGACATGAATTTTGGGAGACCAGGGGCAGAATGCTATGGATTATACGTCCCCCAAACTCATTGACGCTTGAATTGTGTCCCCAGGTTTTATGTATTAGAAACTTGGCCCCCACTGTAACTGTTAAGAGGGTGAGAAATCTTATTATGGTAATTGAAAGCTGGAGCCTTGAAGAGGTGATCGGACTGTAAGACCATGACCTAGTGAATAGATTAAAAATGGTGGTCAGGGGCATGGTTCTAGGGCTTTAAAGGGAGAATGCAGAAGGAGCTATTTTTCTCTCTCTCTGCTCCACTATTTTCTATCATGTGAGACCCCTGGGTCACTGTCACCACCACCATGGCCTTCACCAAATGTGTTCCCTGGTCTTTGGACTTGGCAGCCTCTGAAACTATAAGCAATAAATTTCATTTTCTCACAAATCATCCAATTCCAGGTATTTTGTTATAAGCAACAGAAACAAACTAATATACCTGGTATGATTTCACTATAATGTATTCTGAGGAAATTCTTATTCAGGTAAACTTGATATATAATGATTTATTATAAAATAGCCAATGATCTGATGATACATTGGCTGTTAGCAATAGCAGAGAACAGAGGATAGTAAAAGAAGATATTTAAGCAGAAGAGGAAAAAGAGGCAGGCAGAAACCACTAGATTGCTCATTGAGGCAAATTTTGCCAATGATCATGTTACTTTTTATGGATAAGATACAAATTTAGGAAGTGAGTGACTCATTTTTCCATTCCTGATGGTTGTATTACAAAAGATATTGCATGCACTCACCTATTTATCAGCAGTGAGCACCCAAACATAATAGGCTGGCTTGGTGAGTGTGTTTTAAAGTCGTTAAGCAGGGCTGACTTTGCAGTTGCTAGGCTGTGCAGGAATAGTCTCAGATTTTCCTACAGAACAGGTCACTGTGACCTCAAGTGTTCTGGCTCCACCTTTGAAATCCCTCCTCTAGCTATGGAAGTTCTGCCAAAACCTCTTGACAGTAAAACCTACAATGGATCAGTCTGCCACTGCTGCTATTGCCACCACTGCCGCTGCTGGTGCTGCTGCGGTTTTCTAGTTGTGTCCTACTCACCTTTGTCTGGCCCCAACTTGTCCATTAGCACGTTTCTTCTGCCCACCCTGTCTTTCCTCTCCTCACTTCAGCACCCCCTACAGCAGTGCTTTCGTATCCTGCTGTCATCCATCCTGAGCACGTGTCCACAATCACGGGGACCTGTTGTAGCAGGCACTGTTGGGAGCTTGGCTGTGTTCCAGGAACTGGTTGCAGAGGCTCCTTCTTACTGTTTGAGATTAAATGAGGCTCGGGGATGATGCTGATGAAATTGTTTAGAAAGATGGATGTGGTGCCTCTGTAGTTGGTCTACATCCTACCATCATTATAAGGATTGGACTGACTTGCCTTTCAAGTCTGGGCAGATGCACATTTGCAGGGATGCCCTAAGGACTTTCTACTTTAAACACATGCAGGGCAAATCCCATTATGAAAAATCCAAGAGGTTGTTTATTTTGCCAACACTATAAAGGTTCTTCCCTGATGCACAGACAGATTTTTTTTTTAAACCACATGGAAATCATACAAGTTTTTATATACTTCTCTCTATCATATTCTTGAAACATTCTTCACCATGCATTCCTTTCTTTGTGCAACACACAGTTCTTGAGTGCTTAGCATGTACCAGGCACTGAGCTAGGGAAGAGGAGGCAGAGCATTATGGTAGATAAGATTGTAAGTGAAAAATGGGCTGGCCAGTTAGCTTGCTTGGGAGACCATGGTGCTGATAACACCAAGGTCAAGGTTTCAGATCCCCATACAGGCCAGCACCAAGAGATAAAAACAAGATTGTGTTCTTTGTTCTTTCACACTTTGATTGTATCCCAGCTCTGCTACTCACTAATCGAACCCAGGGCAAATGTCTCAGCCCCATTAGTACTCATTTACTTCCTTTGTAAGATGGTGAAAGTGATAGTAACCTTTGTAACATAGCATAACATAGCAAGGATTACCTGATGTAGATGTATGTAAATTGCCTAGCACAATGCCTGGCACAGAGTAAAAATTCAACAAACATTTGAAATTATACTATTGCTGTTTTTCTTCAATTGGTAGGTGGGATAGAAGATTTTCAGCCACAAGTAATACATCAGATAGTATTACAAGCGTGTAATCAATTACAAGACAAAGTAAGTACTATTAGGAAGTTCGTGACATAGAAGCTCTAAGGGGGAGCTAATTAATTCTGCCTGGAGGGAGAGCATCAAAGTTTTTATGGTTGGCATTTCAAAGAAGATTTACTTGGACTGGGACTTAACAAACAAAAATTTGATAGATATTTTAATGTTACAAAATTTTGTAATATTTAATGTGCATCTCAAAATGTCTTTTCAGCCTACGATATTCTTTCTCCCTTCCACTTCAAAGGCCAAATTTTATCAGTCCTCTCATCCTTCAAGGCCCTGTTCTAATGTCTAATAATCTTAAATTCCATAACTAATGAGTGAATAAATTAACTCATATTACTTAAAAGTGTACTTGTATGCTGAGGCCTGAAAGTAATTTTTCTTATACAGAAATTTATTTTGGCATGAGAATTGCTGTAATGGAATATAACCTGTATCAACATGAGTGCCGTCAATCATTCTCTGAGATGAGTATGATAAACATTTCCATTTTTGATCCAATTAAAGCTAGTAGAGCTAGAAAAAATCCATATGGGCTCTTTTCTTTTTTAAAGTGGCGTAAATTTTCATGGCATAACTACCCAGCTGATTCAGAGACAATAATACGCCAGTCGAGTTTGGATACAATCTGCTGATACAGCATAAAGGTCTTAGAACAATAAACAAGACCCATAATACAGGGGACTGATGGCATCAGAATAATTAGATACATCGGTACACTTAGCAACAACCAAATGAAAGAAAACCACAAGCCAGCAAGCTAGAGGCATATTACTTGTCTCCTTTTGCTAAATAGCTCCAACTAGATAATGTTCGGTGATAATGAAAATAATCAGTAAAGTTTACTGCATAAATAACCAAGGCAAATTATACCTATAATCATTTCAGAAAAACAAAACCCAGGAGGCAATATGCAACATACACCCAAATTTCTATCTCCCACACAGAATTGCCCAGATCCTAGTACTGAGAATCTAAATATGGGCTACAGCAGAGATAGGACAATCATTTGGATATGAAATGATAGCTATGTACCAAAAAGGTTCTAGCAAAAATGTATGAGAATCTGCAGTATCCAATGTCCAACAGCAAAGAAGAAGATGTGAAAGAGAAATGAAGAGCGGGTTGTTGGGGTTAAAGTAACCATGAAAACGCAGAATTACCATTTTTTGCATTGAAAATCAGTAATAAATGGATTGATATAGGTTGAATTTTACAGACTGGCTGCTGTTTAAATATGATCCATTGACATGTTTTGTTTGTTTGACCCATCTAGTTTAAAATAATGTTTAAGTTGTTATAAAATTTCACATGAAAATCCAAATTTCTCTCTCTGTGTTAAAATTGGAACCCTGGGGCACAATGTGTGCAGCTATTTGTAATGCTCTCTCCCTCTCTTCCTTCAAATCTTCTCTCAAAGATCATCATATCTGTAGTCTTCTCCTGACTACCCATTCAACCCATTCAAAAAATTGCATCCCACATGCTCCCATGAACTTTTTTTTTTTTTTTTTTTTTTTTAGCACTTATGGCATTTAGTATGGTTCTTAATTTACTTATTTATGAAAATTCCAGGTGGGCCTGGATTTTTGTTAGTTTTATTTACTATCTATTTTTTTCTATTTTGTTCAGTGTCTAAAATGTGAATATAGTATGCACTCAATAAGTGTTTATTAAATAAATCTGGCAAAACTGAGCCCATATATCTGCTCATAACAATAGGTACAAGCTAAATAGAAGCTGCCTTTATTGGATAAGTTCCATACTCTCCAACTAACCATAAATCCACCAGTTCTTACACCTTAACCTTTTCTTTCTCAGTACATAGTTTAAAAGCAGTAGTCCCATTCTAACCACACAGAAATCCTACAAGAATAAATGTACATGCAAAATAATTTTTAAATATAATAGGCAAGATCCCATATTTAAAGCTTTTGTATACATATCTTATAATACCTATTTATAAAAGAGAAATCTAAGGTTCTGTAAGTAAAGTCAGCTACTTAAACAAAAGGAGACCTGAGATTTAAACCCTGCTTTATCTAATCTCAAAGCTGTGTTCTCAACCCTATAAGACTTTGAACTTATTAAGACCTAATGTGAATTTCTTTATCTGTAGCAAAACATAAGTCAAAACTTTACAAAACCAAGACAGGAAGTGTTTCAGGAGATTGTTCAAATATCCCTTATTAAAAATCAGAAATAACATTTGAGTTGAAGGATAAACAAAGACCCCAAACTTGTTCTCTGGAGGCATGTGAGTCAATGGAAACACCTGTAGATTCTTCTACTAGTAAATTGTAAATCTTCTGACCAGCCTCAGTTCAGGGCAGTGCAATTGCAGAGACCTGGCAGAATCAGTGGTTCTTAACTTCCCCATGGAAAGAGACTACAGGTAAGTGATTTACTGCCAGTCCTGATCTGATCGGAGCTCTCACCAGATAAACAGAGAATATGTCAAATGTCATAATTCTGTTTGCTCTTCATGAGTTACGTGACTTTGGATACATCTCCTCATTTTTTATTCCTCTCTGACATAAGCTTGGCTGTGGGAAAATTGCAGTTTCCCTGTGGGCCTCATCAGTGGTGAAGAAAGACGGGGGTAATAACACCTCCTGTAGTCTTGGGCTATAAATCCACAGAGAACATCCTTCACTCCACAACCCCATAATAGAACTTTCAGCTTCTGTTCACACTTGCTTTCCAAAACCCAACCCCAGGTAGCATAGCTCTGACCATCTAAAGAAAAATGTTGAGCTATCACTTCTTTCATTTGAGAACAGCCTTGGAAATTATGGACAAGAGAACAAAACAAGACTACATACATCCCCAACATTATGTTGTTGTAACACTGCCATCATTAAAAAGCTTGGCTCAACTGCATTCAGATGAATCGTCCCTGTTTGCAAATGACATGATCTTATAAGATCACCACACATCATTGTATACATGTATTGAAATATAACTCTGTACCCCACAAATATGTATAATCAATATGTTTCAATAAAATAAAATAGTGTAAAAAATAAAAAGAGAAAATGGCCATCCATCAGGGCTCCCCTATTTCCTTCCTCTCTATTTCCTTTCTCAACGAACCCAGAGGTGAGAGCTATTTTCTTTCTACTGCCTGCGTTCTCGACTTTGTACTCCCATTGTATTCTCCTCTTGTATAAAGGAAATATTCACATTTCTGCATCTCCTCCTATATGCACAACGTCTATCTGGAAAAAAAAAAAAAATGAAGAAATGGCCTTATTGGTTATTCCTAGTCTTGTTTTTGTTTATTTGGTTAGTCGATCAGTTGGTTGAGGGGAGTATTGTGGGTTTTTTAATTCTTTTTTTATTATGTTTTTTTCATATGTCTCTTAAATATCATGACAGGGTATGTTTGTGGCTTAGAGGATTACACAAGTCTAGTGAGATATACAAAATTTGGAGGCAGCCCCTTCATTATTAGGCAGTTCAGGTCCTGGCAGGAAAAGCCCGAGGCCTAGGCCAGAAGAAGCCTGGCATGACAGGACCTGCAAAGTCAGACAACACAGCTAGAAAGGATGTCCGCAAAATATTTTGTGCAATCAAGTGGCACACTTCCGCGGGTACTGGGATACTAACACTTTTAAATGGAATTCTAGAAAACGTGCACATCTTTTTTGTGACCACTCAAGTCTATACACAACCTGTGTAATCCCAAGTAGCCTGATTTTAACATGAAAAATAAAAAGTAAGGGAGGGGTAATCTTCTATGATCTCTTAATCAGAAAGAACAATTACTTGGTTGGATGGAACAAAAAACTATCAAATTCAGTTCAAATGTTAAATCCCTTGATCATCTGAGAACCCAAACAATGTGATACAAACAATTCAGAGGCTAACTGAGAGAGAATCCAAAGTTAGCATCCACAGTGTTAGACCTACTTAAAGATGTTCTACACTAGTAATGGTATGAAACAGTTACTTTATTCACTGGTGAAAAAGAGGATTGATACTAATATGCTCCTTTTTCTCATGATGAAAAGAAAAAAAGATGGCTTTTCCAGGAGGGATGTTTCTATCTGTAGTCTAAGGAGGTCTCTTCATGAAAATTTTCCTAAATTCTGGAGTCTCTATGTCCTTACTGTGTTTGAAAATTGCCACCGAGTTCAGAATTTGATTTTTGCCCCTCTCTCAGCTGCCCTGCATACTGAGATCATGAGGTACATTGTTTGCCAGAAAGGAAAAGTAAATACTGGGCTGTTCTAACTGAGGTCATAGTTTCTCCATGTCTAGACACCACGAATAACTGGTGCCTTCTGTACCTGCCTTCTGTACCTGCTGTGCTTTCTGTGGATGCAGAAGTGTGTCAATTGCTTAGTATTTGGTTACATAAAATGTACTGCACTTCCAGACAAGTTTCAAAATTGTATTTTAGATCTTTCTGATAAGTCTCTGCTTGGGTTTTTTTATTTTTCCTCCACTTAGAACAAATGATTCTACATAATGAATGGACAATATGGTGGCAGTTTTCTGTATATTCAAACTCATCAGACAATTTTTACTTTTTTTATAAACCAGCTATATTTTTATTTCCATGGTGTTGCATCTTTCTTCAGCTACTCTGAGTTTAAATGAAAGAGAGAGAAAGAGAGAGAAAAAGAGAGAGTGAGAAGAAAAAGAAATTATCTACTTAAGATAGCATGAGAAAACAATTGCTTGTTGTCGTAGACAAAAAATGAATAGAAATTTTTTCTTTTTATACTTTTTTTCCTTGTATATAGGCCATTTTGCTTTGGTTCTTTTATTGCCTTACTATGTCACAATACATAAGAAAAGTGAAGTATGACAAAAGACACACTCAGACACATATGTTTTTAAAGATAGTCCAGGGAAATAAGTCTTTATGAATAGGCCTGAACAACTCTCTATATATTGCATGACTTTCAAATTCTATATAGTTACTTTCTTAAATTCACCAAGCAATCACAAATGCAGATCTATACATGCACTTATGCAAACAAAAAATAATATATTACTTGTTATGCCAATGTCCAAATAAAATTTAAGCTCTGTGTGTGTGTGTGCATGTGTGTGTGTATGTGTGTTAGAGAAAAATACGTGTTCTAAAAAATACCCGGTGGGCCTCTGTGAATATTTCAGGACATATGCATTTTTTTCAGCTTCTATTCTGAGCATATAATTTCTAAGTCTTCAATTGATCCACATTATGTTCTTTAGAGAAACACATCATAATGTATTTTTTTTTTTTTTTTTTTTTTTTTTTTTTTTTTTTTTTTTGTCGTTTTTTCGTGACCGGCACTCAGCCAGTGAGTGCACTGGTCATTCTTATATAGGATCCGAACCCGCAGCGGGAGCGTCGCCGCGCTCCCGGCGCAGCACTCTACCGAGTGCGCCACGGGCTCGGCCCCATAATGTATTTTTTGAAATATAATTCTTAGTGATGCTTCAGTTGTTTATTTTTTTAATTGAAAATAGACTACTAGAAGCCTACAACAAAACCAGGAAAAAAAATTAGTACTCTACTCCTGGTAGCTGCTGTCAAAACCTTTTGTTACATTCCTTTGTCTAAAGCTAGTTGTCCTCTGTAGAAATGTCTTACCAATAATTCTGCCTTGTTGGTTTTGCTTTGGGGGAAGAGAAAAACTGCCTCCATGCTGCCAGCATAATAACAACAACAACAACAACAACAATAATAATAATAATAGGCATAGTAAACTTTAATAATAATAATAATATTATCTCATCAACCAAACACTAATACAGGAAAGTACTACCCTTGCAGACATTTCACGAGGGCTAAACCCTGATAGTAAAAGTGCTGCGATCTGGCTTCTTGATTTATATGGTGATTTTCGCTTCTTTAAAAGAGTTAAGAGGGTGTATTAAGAATCCATAAGTTGTTGCATTTACTCTTCTCACATGCTTTTCCCTGTCGCTGGAAGTCTATCCCCACTATCTCTGTTTCTCCTTATGAAGCTTCCCTATATCTCATTTCTGTTAATCTCAGGAATTCCTATAATATTGTGTATTTCTATCATAACACTGGTCATATTTTATTATAGTAAGTTATTTTTATGTCTCTTTTCTTCTCTGTAAAGTTTCCTAATGGCACAGACCTCCAGGGCCTGGTCCAACTAGTCAATAAATGTGAAATAATTAACCAATTAATATTTCTTTAATAAATATTTTAAACTAATTAATATTTTGAAAAACAATTTAGCTCAATAAATTTTACAAAAATGAATTACAGTTTATATAAAGGATTGAATTTTAAAAAATAATAGTAGAATAAAACTATAAATGTAAGAGTCAGGGAAAAAATTGGTTTTCTTAGCAATTGTGTTTGTCTCTTAGAAATCACCATTTTCTGCTGGGATGATATTTGATTAGTTGCATGGGGTTAGAGGAAAGACCCCAACAAGCAAGAATGAACAATAATAGGTAGTTACCTATTGAGTTTTAGGGAATTGAATTCAGTTAAATGTAGAGCTTCTATTGTCCTAACTCAGATTTGGCATGCATGATTAGGGCAAACACAGAGTTGTTTCAGAAAAGAGGATTCTAAAGACACTGGGGGAAAAAATTTTTTTAAAAAAGGGGTGGGGGAGAAGAAAGAAGAGATTTTGACATACATAAGGGGAATTTTGGGGGCAGAACAGGAATGCCTACCAGAAATATTTATTAAGCTTTATTTGTAATGTATTTGGAATACCTCTTCTTTTCCTCCCCATGAAATCTTTAGCAAAACTTATAAGACTAAGAATATATTGTAGACTCAAATCTATATTTTGAAAAATGCAATAAAATCATGAATAAAGTTTCAAAATTGGTGCAGGACAAGACCACATCTTGTCTGTGTTTATACTGGTCTAGCTAGAAAGCATGTTAAGTGGTAATGTGGAAGCATGGTAACGCTTTAAATTCTAAAGAATAGCAGAAATAACAAAGAAGCATATTAGCAGGTTTAATTGTAAGAAGTTTAAAACTATATGCCATCGACAAAACATATAAAATAAAAATACACAAAGTATTTGTACGATAGGGTTAAATCATGTAAGAGCTCATAAAAATTCATAAGAAAACATCAAGACGCTACTATGGTAAAAAAGATGAAGAGACGTTGATAATTAGTAAACAAACATATGGGAAAATGCTCAGACTCACTGGTTATTAAAAGAATGTAAATTGAAAAAAAATGTTACCCTTGCATATTATTAAATTAGTAAAACCTCAAAGTGATGTTGTAACCCCATGTGAATGTAGATGTTTGCAAAGTAACATGAATTCATTCTTCGCTATTGGCAGTTTAAATTGAAGAAATCTTTCAGAAAAAAAAAATTACTTTATGTCTCAAAAGCCCTAAATATATCCATACTCTTTAACCTCGTATTCCTGGAATTTATCTAAGGAAATGATCCAAAAGACAGAAAATGTCATATGGATGAAATTGTTTATCAACAGAGCAAATTAAAACTTGATTTTTAATAGCAATAGGATTTAAAATTCTTTAATTTTTTTACTTATTCTAGTTTTCTGTTTCAATTTTAAAAATGAATCAACTTAATTTTTTAAAGGAGGTCCTTTGGCCTCTATCAAAAAGTAATCAAGATCATCATTTCATTTTATTGTATATAATATAAAATGAAAATAGAGTGAGCAAGTACTATAACATTGAAATGTAGCTTACATTAAATAGTGCTTTGGTTTCAGAATTGTCATGATGTTAAAAAATACATTAGTTGTGTGTTTTTAGCTTGTTTCATATACAATATTGTTCTATGTTTAAACTGAAATAAGACTGCTTTTTCAGTATAATGCTGGGGTTTATTTCAGATATCCAATAACACAAAGGTTAGAAAAGTCTTATTTTTTAATAATCTCATTTTTATTATCAAAGGACAACATGCATTCCCTGTAGTAAATTTAGAGAAAAAAAGAAATGCATGAAGAAAAAAGTAAAATCTTCTGCCTCTTCCCACCCAAAAATACCCACTACTAAAATTCTGACTTCTATTTATTCTGCATCCCTGAACAAAAATGAAATCATAATGTGCATACCGTTTTGTAAACCTCTTTTGACTTTATAGGGCATGATACATTTTTGCATTTCATTAAATTTTCTATCTCATCACAATTTTTAATCCTGTGTTGTATTTAAATCTGACTTACTCAATTCGGTGTTGAATGTTGAATCAGATCCGTTTTTCTAAAAGGAAGGCCAAAAAAGGAAAAGTCATGCGAATACCTCATAAAGAAGGAGAAATGCTTTGATAAAGACTGCTTCTTTCCCCTGAATTCCCTATTAGTCTGCTTTATGGAGCATATGTCAAATATTTTTGTTTTATTTTGATTTTTACTGAGCTCAAAACTCAATATTCTGCCATCAGACATGTGCTTACATGTGAACAATAGGAAAGGAACTTAACTAGGAAGACTGAGCTCAGGGAATTAAATTTGCATCTAATTCACTAAGCATACATGTTTATATGACCTTTAGAAAAAGGAATTAAACTAGTTTTTACTAGCTCTAGGCAATCCACATTAAAGAGGCAATTGAATCAAGAATTTAAAATACTCCTCACAAGATAGCCAGGCGAACAAAAAACCACTTTCATTTAAATATACTTCACCATTAAATTCATAGTGACATTAGCCTGGCACATTGACCCTAGTAAGAAACTAAAGGTGTGAGTTGTAGTTCTAGCTGCATTGTTACACGACCTGTAGATCATTTTACCACACATCAAAACAATTCAATCTCTACAAAAAAAAAAAAAAAAAAAAATCAAATGCAATATTTAAAAATTTCATTTCAAAGCATCTTGATTTTCTTTTAGCAAAATTCTCATCAATTCCAGATTTGTGATTAATGATAATATTTTGTATAAAATTGATGTAAAGTCAGGAAGTGTGGGTTAGGAACTGGCTCCAACATTAAATCTCTATGTGATCATAGCAAGTAACTTGAGCTTCCTTTTATTGCCGGTAAATAAAAATATTGAGTTATATAATCTCTGTGATTCAGTCTAGCTCTAATGCTTTGAGATTCTAGTCCCTGTCACCTATTTTTTTTCTCAGAAGATATAAAAGTAGTAACAATATATTGCAAGGGATCGGTAGTATATTGCAGCCTCAAAATTAAAATCGAAGAGCTAAACCGCACTTTCTTGTCAGGCTTCCATACTAACCCAGAGGAACATATGACTAAATATTTACTGAATGAAATAAATGAATGTATGTGCAAACTGCTATAAATACGTACTTGGGGCAGGAGAGGATTGGATTATTGTGCCAGAACAGTATTGTCTATTGCCAGGGTTGCACAAAGCACAGCTACATTGATTACAAGTACAATTTTATTTTCATTACTATATATTCAACCTTTAGCTTGTGTATTCAAAAGATTCTAACTCTGAAGGAAAGGCAGCAAGAACAGGAAGTATTGGAGACCAAACATATGAGAGGGGAACAAAATATTCCATTCATTAAAAATTATTCCAGTATTTGTCTTTTTTAAAATCCTACCTTAATTTCTTTTAGGCACGTAACAAAGTTTTCCTTTTAGGCACGTAACAAAGTTTTCCTTTTCTTTGGGAATAAGAGGAAGAACTGAGAGATATGATCAGTGGAAAAGCAAGAATCACCAATTTGGAAAGAATTCAGAAAAGAGAAATTAAAACAATTAAGAAGCTCCAGGGATTTCAGAAAAAAAAAAAATTAAAAGAATTATATCTGATTGAACAGAGACTTAGGAGTGCAGCAGTTCCCACCCAGCAATATTTGAGGATGTAACAATGTTTTTGTTACATAGGATTTAATTCAATGCATTTGAATAACAATCGATTCTAACCAAAGCTGAGCAAAGAAAGTAGAATACCTTATGGAAACCGAATCACATATAAATAATGTTTTTATAATTAAGGGTTGATTTATACGCTCACGGTAAAAGTAGACTGAGAAAAAAATAGCCTCTTTTTTAGGTCAAAGGAAATATTTAAATGAATGCTAAGGAAACCAAATAGAATTTTCTTTCAGTACAAGTTTCTTTGGAAATAAGCAAGAGAAGCCAACTCTGACTAGATTTTCAATAAATATTTCAGCAACTATTTATTAACTACCAAATATGTGCAAATACTATTCCAAGCTCTGGGAATACCCCAGTAAATAAGACCGAGTCGTGTTCTCATGCAGCTCACACTCTAAGAGGGCGAAGGGAAGAGAGAGACAATAAAGAATAGTTGTGCTATATGTCAGGTGATGATGAGTGTATGAAGAAACATAAAGCAAGATAGGGAAGAGAGTGACTGGGGTAGGGGTTATCTTATATTGAGGTTCAGAAAAATTATTTTTGATAAGGAGACATTTGAACAGAGACCTCAATGAAATGAAGAAGCAAAAAATATGAACCTCTGTGGAAAGAGCATTCCAAGAAGTGAAAAAAGTAAGGACAAAGACCTTGAGGCAGGAACATGTCTGGCATATTCAAGGATGAGCAAGGACATCAGTGTGGAAGACAGAGAATGTGCCAGAAAGTTAAAGTAGGAGAGAAGTTCAGAAAGGTAGCAGAGGGCAGATCGTATTGGGCATGCAGGTTAAGATAAGAATTGTGCATTTAGATCTGAGTGAGATGAAAAGTTACTGAAAAGCTTTAAACAAAAAAGCAATATGTGTAACTTATATTTCAGAAAAATCTTCCTGATTGCTGTGGGAAGATGAAATCATAGAGGGCAGGGGCCAAAGCAAGGAAACCAGTTAGATTACTGATTAGTTCTGCTGGGAGATGTTGGTAGCTTGGACTACAGCAGTGAAAATGAGATTGAGAGAAGTTGTTGGAATGTGCATAATGACTGAAAGGGAAAGCCAAAAGGATTTGCTAATGGATTTAGATGTGGTATGTGGGAGGAAAAGGGAAGATAAATGTGACACCTATGATTACTGCTAACATGTAGGTACTATACAGAAAAAGATCTTCACCTGTTTTGTTCATTGACGTGTTCCAAGTACACAGAACAGTGCCAGAAACATGGCAAGTGTGCTTAATAAGCATGTGTTGGATGGATAACTTTTGGTCTGAGTTCTTTGGAAAAATGAATTTGCTATTTACAGAGATGGAGAACACTTCAGATTTGCACATATTAAGCAGAGAGGTCAATTAGTCCTCCAAGTAAAAATGTAGAATTAGTAGTTGGATACACAAGTCAGGAATTCAGGGGATAGGCAGGGCTAGAGAAATTATGGTTCTGGTATTTGAACCCATAGAATTAGATGACATGACCTGGTAACTAAATGTAGGTAGAAGAGAAAATGGACCTAAAAATTGAGTACTGAGATACTCCAACATTTAGTTTGAAGAGATAAGAAAGATTCAGCAAAGGGGCTGAGAAAAAGGGCCCATGAGATAGAAAACAATGAAAGCTGAAAATGCTAGAAGCCAAGTGAAGAAAGTGTTTCAAGAAGGAAGGATCAAATAACTGTGTCAACTATTGCTGATTGATCATTAGGACGAGGACTGAGAACCACTGGACTTATCATTACTGATCTTGAGAAGAACTATTTGGAATGGGACAAAAATCTGATTGGAGTAGGCTCAAAAAAACTTGAAAGGAAAGCAAGTAAAGTGATGGTGAGTTTAGACAATTCTTTCAAGTGGTTTTACTTCTAAAAGAGCTAGAAAAATGGAGAGTGAAAAAGAGTTAAAAGAGGATTTTTACAAGGTGGAAAATATTGTAAAACATTTGTATGTATGTTAGTAACCTAGCAGAGAAAGAAAAAGCAATGCAGCATTAGATGCAGAATAATCACAGGAACAAAATTCTTGAGATGTCACAAATGGATGACATTCAAGGCACAAGGGGGGGGGGGGGGGTTGGCCATAAATAGGAGCATAGGAAAAATTTACAGATATAGGTATAGGTATATTTGACTTTTTTTCCTTGGAGAATCATGTGAATGTTTGGAATAATTCTTCATGTAATAAGAATTCATCAGCTCATTTATCATCCAATAATCAAAAGCCCACTAGCTAGTAATGGTAAGTAGAGAGAAGTTATAGGGAGTTGGAAGAGAGATAATAAGGGGTGAAATAGCCCTCTATGTTAATACAAGAATGTTTGGATTAGAGAAATTTGTGGTGGGGTTCCAGGTAACACTAGGAACCCTTTAAATAATATGATAAAGCTCAAGAATTCTACAACCTATGGTCATAAATTTAAAGTGAGAATAGTCAGTGTGATTATGATGTTTTTAGCCATGTTCCGCAGCTCAGGTGCAAGAACCTAGTAAAAGGATGGTTAGATTTAATCAGGGTTGGTTTTTCCCCAGATGGTTTTTTTTTTTTTTTTTTTTTTTTGTGACCGGTAAGGGGATCGCAACCCTTGGCTTGGTGTCGCTCGCACCGCGCGCAGCCAGTGAGCACACCGGCCATCACTATATAGGATCCGAACCCGCGGCAGGAGTGCTGCTGTTCTCCCAGCGCCACACTCTACCAAGTGAGCCATGGGGTCGGCCCCCACAGATGTTTTGACAGAGGGAAAGAAAGTCAAGAACTTGACAGTACAACAAGTGCCTAGTTATAATACTGAACTAGGAGATTTGAACCATGTAAGAAGAAATGTGAGGTCATGGAAGAGGAATGAAACACAAGAAAAAAAATCATAGTATTAATGGATCAGAAAGATCCTGTGGGATGTCGGAATTAGTATACAAGTGGGGTGCACTGAAATTTAAACAGGGTGATAGAGTGGGATGCTGGAACTTGAGATGATGGGGTTCAGGTACTATAGCCACCATGCTGTTGACCTATGATGGAAAAGAAGAATGGTAAAGAATCTGAAAGGTCGGATGGTAAAAAGATACCCAAATTGATATTGAATTCACAATAATAATAGCAGAAGTAAAAGAATAAAAGATGAAGATGGGTGGTAAAATATTTAAGTAATAAGGAAGAGAGTAAAAAAAAAAAAAAAAGATTTAATGGAAGAACACAATGTAGCACGTCTACTGAACCAAGACTTGAAAAGGACAGGATTTGAGCAACAGTAATTGGAAGACATTCTAAGATATTACCATAAAAAGTCTCAGCTACTACCATCTTTTATTTATGGTTATCTCTGCTAAATATGAAAATACTAGGGAGAGCCTCTGCTTGACCAGTTTGGCTAAGGAGTCTATACCCTAGGTCAATAACAATGTACAGCTTGGTTAAAGAGGCAATACCTCAGATCAATAACAATGTACTACTCCCTCTCCTTGGCCAGGGATGTAGGAATATGATGCCAGAAGAAGACTAGGAATAAATGCTGGGGTGACATAATGAACAGCCATTGTTGAGCATATTACCCAGTATAAGACTAACTAGAGATGGCAAAATATTCCCATGGAAGCAAAGGAATTCTTATTAAGCGCCAGAAGTTTCAGCAGTTGCTGAGAACCTCAAGAACTTCATCTTCTGGAATAAATTTGGAAGACAAAAGTCTAACTATACTTCCAACTGCAATCTTACCAAAGAAGTTTGGTATCATTACTGTTGTAATATATTAAAAACGTTTCTTACTCATGTTATTTCTGAGATTACTGCATATATTTGTCTGCAGTATTTACCTTTAGAAGAAAATTCTTAAAAACCAAAAAAATCCTCCACTTTCGAATAAAAAAAATAAAAATAAGTACAAGAAATCAAGCATTTATTGAGCACCCATTATTTTCCTAGTACTAAGTAACAAATGAAGGGGGAAGCTGGGTAACTGGTGTCCCACTCCACAAGTAATCTTGGAGGGAAGAGAACACCAAGGGAAACAATTGATGGTGACAGATTTTATGTGTATGTGTTTATATGTAAATACATATATGTATATATATATATTTGAATACATGCTTATTGTTTTTACATTCACTTTCCTCATCACCTCTGCCCCACCAAATCCTTCATGCCTATTATTTTACAGAATTTAAAATTTTTACCCATTGAAATTTATCAATCTCTTCTTTTGGAGTTTTGGTTTGGGGGTGTGGGTCACTTAATTAACATGGCCTATGTCACCCCAAGATTATAAAAATATTCCCTAATGTGTTCTTACAAGCTTTCAGTTTTGTATTGTCCTCATTGTTATTATTGTTTAGATCATGTATTTCTGTGTGTGCTATGTGGTAAGTTAAAGTTAAGTCCACTGAATTTTATTTTTTTTAAACAATTCGATTGTTCCAATAAAGTTATTGGATAATCCATCTTTTCACCACTAATTTAAAATACCATCTTTATCATTGTGTTGGACAGCTTTTCTTTTATCTGTCTAGTATCACATCCAACCATTTTCTACTAATAGTAGCTCCATGTTCTTTGGGGGGAAATATGAATCCTTTCTTTCATTAAATTTTCATAGGGCTGTCAATAACACAATTCAATGTCATGTGGCAAGAGGAATGGTCAAATCACCCAGGCCAGGTCAGTTTAATTGTGTCTGTTTGAAATTTGAATCCTAAAAGCTGACACACTATGACAAAAGACAGCTGTAGCACAGTCTCTCATTGGCAGCACCTACAGAAGATCTGTGAAGTGTTTCTTTTTTTTGTTTTGTAAATCCTGAGAACCCCAGAGTTTCCCTGATTCCTGTTTAGAATATTCTGCATTGTATGAGCTGTTCAGAAAATCTTTGAATTAGTGTTCATTGCTGTTGCTTGCAACCAGTGAACCCTGACTTAAAGTCATATGCTAATTCCTATATACACGGCACATAATTTGTATTCTCCAGTCTATTCCTTAGATCCATCCATCTACTCCAAAATCCATTTTACAAAATTTATTTTACTATGATGTTACAATGAGTTTTCATACCCAAAAAGCAAAATTTCCCTTTTTCTTCTTTTTTTATTTTCCTCCAAAATTATCTTTTCTCTTTTTGCATAATCTTCTAGATGAACATAAATGTTCAAGTTCCAATAAATAATCTTATTGGGAATTTGATTAGAATTTCAAATAAGTACAAATGATTTATAAATTAATTTTGGAAGAATTGACATATTTACACAATTGAGTCTTATCTTTTATAAATATGGTCTGTTTTTTTCCATATATTCAGATAGTTTTTCATGTTCTTCATTAAAGTTTTTTTTTTTTTTCAGGTTCACCTTCCATATTTTTTCTTAAGTTTAGTCCCCGATATTTTAAAGTTCTTGTTGCTATTGTGAATGGGATAATCCCCACAACTTGGCATACAATGGGCATTGTTTTAAAAAGTAGAGAGAAGTTGGCTGAGTCTCTAGAGACTCTGGGAGTGAAGAGAAGATAAGCATGAAAAGGATAACAGGACTGGAAAGAGGTCGAAAGCTGGGTGGTGGAAGGATTGAGTAAAGCTCCCTGCCAGCATCTAGTTCATTGCATAGTTTGTATTCTCTTCTCATTGCCCATAAAATGACTTATGAAGACCAAAAGTCCACACTTCTATATATGCATATTGTCTTATATTAAATGCTGGAGTCCATAAGGAAAATTTAGTCGACAGATTGTATGATAGTTCCTGAACATATTACAAGTCTGTTGCTATAATTTTGCTGATTTACTACTAAAAGTATGACTGAAGATGTTATCTTTGAGTAATTAAGTGTTATGTGACTTGAGTGTTTTTAGAAATGATTTTTCTCCCACCCGGTTAGATCATTTGGAGCATTCTAGCTAATGTCTGCCAAAATGGGGTCATATGAGACTATAGTCGATGAACTTAGCATTAGTGCTTTCCATCTATGGCTATGTTTCTAGATGATGCTTTTCTCTCAGAAATTATCATTTATCTTGGTGCACAAGGTTTAAATTACATTGCTCTCATTATCAATCTCATGGGCCACCTTATCCAGATTTTATTAAAGTTTCTCACCTCTCTTTTTTCTACCTGATTCTGAATTTTTACCATCATGTCCAGGGCATCTCTCTCTCTCTCTCTCTCTCTCTCTCTCTCTCTCTCTCTCTCTCTCTCTCTCTCTCGGAACCATTGACGTGGCCATCAGGTTTTTAAAGGCAGATGACATCCTTTGTCACCCCACTGTCCAACACAGTACCTGATGCTCAAAAGGCACACAAATAGTATTTATTGAAGGAATAGATGTATGCTTTAAAAGACAGCTTTTTAAGGAGGTGTACTCAGCAAACATTTATTGATGACTTATTATATGAGGTGCTGAGGATAGAATAGTAAATAAGACAGACAAAGTCCTACCTTCCAAGAAGTTACATTCTAGTGAGCACGAACAATCAGTTCCCAAACAATCCCATCAGTTAAGATAATTTCATGCAGAGGAGATAGAGCAGGGATAATGACCAAGTTCAGAGCCCCAGGTCAAAGAGGGATGAAAGAGGATGGGAACTGAGCACAGGGGATTGAGAAACGGCTGCCAGAGAGAGGGAAAAATCTAGATGGATGAGGTGACATGGAAGACTAGAGGAAAGGGCTTAGGAGGAACTGTCAACTACATCACATGCTACTGAGAGATCAAGTAAGAAAAAAAGAATAGTCACTCACTGCAGGAAAAGATAGATCATTGGTGACCATGATAACTTCAAGGTAATGGTGAAAAAAACCCACAAGATTGGTGTTGGTTAAAGAGAAAATGGAAGGAAAGAGAGCGATAAATAAAAACAACTGTTTGGGGAAGTCCTGTTGTGAAGAGTTACAGAATAATTGTGTAGTAGCCAAAAGAGACCTTAGGTCAAGGGAAGTGTTTTTTGTTGTTGTTGTTTTGTTGCTTTTAAGATGTGTAGTATTAAAAGCATGTTTTCATGCCAATTAGAATGAGCCAGTTTAGAGAGAGAAATAGATAATGAAGGCAAGAAAGTGTGTCATTGCAAGAACAAATTCCTTGGGAAGGCAAGAGACAAAACAGGGTTTTTAATAAGAGAGGGGAAATTAATTTTACTATAATAAGAAAAAAATAAAGTATGTAGGTTCAGATGCAAAAAAAAATGGTGGGATAAGAAGTGGGAAAATAAGGTACTTTTTGTCTGATTTCATCTATTTTCTTCTGTGAGATATGCAATAAAGTCATCACCTGTGAGTGAATCAGGAAAGGGGAACTGGTGACATTAACTCGAAAGGGGAAAGATGAAATGTCACTCCAGAATTGGAAACATCAGATCAAGTAATGGCAGTTAAATGCAGTAAGATCTCTTGACAGTGCAGTAATGTGTGAAATGAGCCCAATCAGTATAGATACGTGATTTTTGTCCACATTATTTAGCTTCTCTGATAAAGGAATGAGAACATGGAGAGTAAGATTTAGCATATAGTTAGCCTTGGACTTTTTTCCAGACAAGATGAGAAGAAAGTGTTAAAAGGGAATTAAGATCATTTGCAATGAGATGTTATACACTGAGCCACAGTATTTAGACTGGATAAATAGGGAATTGAGGACATGAAAAGAATGACACACAGTGAAAAAATAGTACAGTCCATGGACTGGAAGCATCAATGAAGAGGAGGAGAACTAGAGAAAGTAAGAGGGAAAGAGAAATAGTGAAGGCCAAAGGGCAGGATGCTTGACCTAGAGGCTTTGGATTTGCTACCATTATTGGTGTTGTTGGGAAAAGGGCAAAATAACTTGAGTAGGTCATTGAGATCGTTGGAACTAAAAGGTCACTAATTAAAGAGGTCAGAAAGATGGGTGAGTGACAGAGTGTGGATTTCAAGTCACCAATTATGGTAATAGTGGCAACGGTGCTGAAAGAATCAGTGAGCTAGGCAATGATGAAACTAATCAATGAATAAGGATGACACAGGAGGAGTAAAGGGTAACACACACTTCAAAGATGTTCTAAATTCTCTAAAGGAGAATTTGAGAGAAGCAATATGGAGGGTGGAGGAGACTCAAGAACATTAGGCCATGAGAATCATACGATATGGAAGAAAAACCAAACTTCACTTGAGAGAGAGGTAGAGAAAATAGCATTTTCAGTGTACAATCATGTTTTAGTTAATGCAAAAGGATGAAGGGAATGCTTATAAAATAAATAGATGATTGAAGTGGTTTGTTGATGGACCATGAGTTCTAGAGGACCAAGTAGAAGACTACAGGAAAGGGGAGAGAGGGATTTCCATGAAGAGCCATCCAGAGAAGTACAAGATGACACATTTTTCTTTTACTTTCACTAGAAATTAAATTTAAGATCTTTAAATTCATATTGAATAAAGACACTGTAAATAGAACTTAGTAATATATTTACATTATCATTTCAATTATTAAAATATTAATGGTTATAGCTAAAAATTCAAATAGCGTGGAGGATTGTGAGTTGAAATGTAAACACCCTCTTTTATTTCAACTCATCCTCAGATATAGTCCCTCGAAGTAACAATTGTTAACCATTTCTTATGTATTATTCTAAAAATATTAAATCCAAAACCACAAATACAATTGTATGAACACTGTTCTATACTTGCTTCTATTTCTTTCATTTAATAATATCCTAGATAACTTTCTCTCACAATATGCATATATTTATATACCTCATTCTTATAAAGTCTACATAGACTCTCATTATGAGATATACTCTATAAAAGGATATATTTAATCTTATCATACTGATCACCATTATTTCTGAAGACTTAGAATCTTCAGGGTTAATCTTGATTACAAGTGTCACTCAAGTATCTTAGTAAATACTAATAAGAAACCACCTCAGAGCAAATAAATGAATGACCAAGCTGGAAGTACCCTTTCAGCAAGCATCTACCTGTGTCAGTGCTTTGCCAAGTTTCCCTGCCACTGTCGCATATTAAACAAGCAGAGGGTCAAAGCCTTGACCAAGGTCAGTGCCACTGTCATTCTGAAGGAAGCATTGGCACTGACATTAATGAAACTATTTTTTACTCAATTAACTGAGACTGGAATAATGACTCATCCGTACACCTAGGAAAAGGCATACTATTATCCTCTCCATACAAATAATTTCTATTTGTCTTATAGAGCTAAACTTATTTACTTATTTAGGTATCCACTGCAGTGAAAATCAATAACAAAAATAAAAACAGCATTTCATAGTGAAAGGCTCAGTATCTGACACATTTTGGAACCAACATTTCTACAAACCAGTTTTCACCGAGATACTCCTCAATTCATAGAATAGATGCATTCCTGAAAAATTGATTTTAAAGCAAAACATCGTTTCCCATTAAAGTTATTATAAAATGGAAAATACATCACATCATAAAATCCATACAGTGAGTACATTTTTTAAAAAAATCTTAAAAGCAAACAACTGACTTTTGGTGATAGTATAATCTCTTTTTCCAAGGCTTGCAGCAGATCAGCTCTTTCCCAACTAGAGGATTTCTCTCCTGTTTCCCTCTGGATTCTTCTTGGTCTTTTTTATCATTTCATAGGAATTCGTTAGCTAGAAATCCTCAAATTCCATATTTAGTTTTGGGGTTTGGCTTCTCTCCTTTCCGTAAGGAAAATTTTATCTTGGTAAAACAATACTTTTTCATTCTGTAACAGAATATTTTTTTACTACCCAGCAATTAGCCACTATTTTTTTAAGTTTCTCCAAAGTCTCCTCTGAACCTTACATGCATTCCCTGTCCATGACTTTGGGTAGGTCTTCTGTGCTGCTCTCAGTGGTGAGGCATGTGACTCTGCCCTAGCCAGTCAGAGCTCCAAAGCCTCCTAACTATATTGCCTGGGATGAAGGTATTTATATGGTTGGTTCAATAATGAGCTCAACTTAGAGCCTGTGTGAAATCTCCTGAAGAGAACTTTCTGGTTTTTTGCTTATAGCTGAGGATGTTAACTTGAAACTGCTGGTGGCTTTTGGCCACTACATGGAACCTGGTAATGGGGCCAACATGAAGAGAGATCTAGGACATAGAGAGAGACCAGGTTAGGATGATATCATTTGAATCCCTGAACTGGGCCCCTCCTGAGGACGGCACGAGTACTTTTCTGTCATGTTAACCAAAAATTCCTTGTTATCATCATCATCGTTATGATCATTATTTGTTTTAAACTGCTTTGAGTAGTGCTTTCTGACACCTGTAACCAAGTGTTTATAACTGGTGGAAGGATAGGTAGGAAAATTCAATCTGCTTTAGCACACACCCACAGAACCAAGTGGTAAAGAAGAAACAGGCAGAGGCTAGCTGAAGCCAGGCTCATGTGGTCTCCCAGGTCACATTAAGTATTTGGGGTTACAAGGTTGTTGTGGTGGGAATTTGTTCAAGAGTTGGGAACTGGGAAGTGATGTAATTGATACAGAAGAGAGTGGGGGGAAACAAGTATAGTTAAAGACCAGGTAGAAAACTGTAAATAACCCAAGTGACAAATGACAAAGGCATGAACTAAGTGGTGGTCGTGGAGATGGGGAAAAGAATGTGGATTTGAAATGTTTAGTAGAAAGATTTATAGGCCATAAATCATAGGCTTCCACTGTACCAATTATTTGACCAAGTGGTTAAATATGCTTCCCTCATGTTCTGAAGTTTTTTTGGGTTTTTTTTTTTTTTTCCAATTCTGTTTTTATGAAGCCCTGGACATATTGAGTATCATGGATCATTCTGTTTTTCCCTCCCTTACCATTCTCTTGCTCCTTCCTCACCCTACTTTTCTAAAGGAATGTGGTAGGGAAAATAGCAATCAATGAAATTTGTACTCAGTCTGCTAATAGCCAGATGATAGAATTTCTTAATTGCTGCAATGGGTCTCTTATTTATCACTGTGCTTAAAGAGATAAGTTAATCTAGCTGCCTGGATGACATGAAGGGAGACATGAGTTATTGCTTTAGGTGCTGATTCAGGCAGCACGCTTTCATTTTTCTTTGCTGTCTCCCTGTTGGAAAGGGGAAAAATATTTTTGCTGTTCGCTAATCTCTTGCAGTGTCATACACAACTAATCAAGAAATAATATTTTTGTAGGTAATATACTTTCATGTTTGATTTGATGGAATTTCATGAAGTCTTGACACGGTTTTGAAGTTCTCTTTAAAGATCTGGTGGCTTTTGCATTTACTGAACTCTGCCTTAAGAAAAATGCATTCTTTCAACCCCCTGAAAAAATCTGCAATAGCGCTCATCACTTTATTTCTACCAAACCTAAAGAGACCAACAGAGTGCATGTGAGAAGCTTGGTAAATTATAAAGGAATATATAGATTTGCCTTCCTCGACAGAAAGATGCATTCCTGAAAAGTTAATTGGTTTTAAAATAAATCCAATCCTATTTTTAAAACTCTGGGAAGTGGACTATTTAAAGGAACTCAGCAGCCAATCTTTTCTTGCGTGAAGCTGTATCCTTTTGTCATGCAAATATTCATGACTGAATTTTTCTGCTTTATTTAAGAGATTTGTATTTGGTTTTCATGAATGGCACATTTATATTATTTCTCTTTAATGACCACTAATTATAATGACAAGAATCTCTTTCTCAGTCATGCACACAAACTTAGTACCAAGGTAGAATGTCTAAATCCCAAGAATGGAAGGTTTCATATGTATTTCCATTTCCTGGTAAAGAGCTACAAAAAATGATTACATTGTATTATGTTGAATGTACTAATTATCCTGATTAAAACACCACATATTGCACACAGGTATTGATATTGATCTCTGTGCCCCACAGATATGTACTATCAATTATGTTTCAATTAAAAAAAAGAACATCTCCACACTAAATTATCCATGGTGGCTAAAATGTCAATAATACTAACATCTATAAGAATAAAGGTAATTAGGGTCTTATTTACATGGCTATTGTCAAATATTATCATTTGTTTTTCACTTTTGTGTTCTCTTCTTTAAGCTACTACTCTCTCTAAACAAAAGAGGTTTAAATTTAGGTTTATTTTTTCTTTTCTCTTTTAATTACATATGTCCTATATTGGAGAGCAAGAATCCAGACTCTTGACAACATATCCCTGTATCTACATCCATAATCAGGTATCCTGTCACTATCTAGATAACAAATGTCTACAAAGGAAAGATAACAGACATATAGGAGAAGAATGTCTTATGCAGCTTCATGTTTCAGGAAATATGTTTGTCATATCAAAGTTTTTGAGGATCTCATGGTGAGCAGGTACCAAGGAAGGGCTGCCTATTGTTCACAGTAGCCCAGGAGAGATCTTCTGTTTACCATGTACAAGAAGATCCTATGGGAGGAACTGGTAAAGAGTCACAAAAATCGATTACATTGTGTAATGCTGAATATACTAATTATCCTGACTTGAGCATCACATATTGTACATAGGTATTGATATTCAATGTTGTACCCCACAGATATGCACCATCAACTGTTTCGATAAAAAAAATAAATAAATAATAAAAGCAAACAAAACAAAAGAGGAAGTGTGGTCTCCATGCATCAGGGGGAAAAATTATGTGAGCAAAGAAATGTGACATGAGCCTGTTAATTTGGAGTTCCTTAGATAATAAAAAAAATTGTTGGGTAGCATAGGTCAAGAAAAGTAAGTGAACGGCTAGAGAAGAGCCTACGTGTTGCCGTGGCAGTAAAAATTCTCCAGCCTTATGTAGTGTTATGGGGGAGGGGAAGGGAACCCTGAGGGGCTAAAACAGAATTTCAGACAATTAAAGGGTTGATTATCTAAGACAATTTTTCTGAACAATACGTTTCTTCAGGAGTGAAATCTAGAACTAGCATATTGAAGAGAAATTTAAGATATAATAAAAAGCATTGCAATAGTGCATATCTAGTGGTCTATTGATGATAGTTCTGGTACTCAGTAAGGGGATTTCAAGTACTCTCATCCTGAATCTTCTATATCCTCTGGTACACAAGCATCTCCTGTTGTGCTGCAGTTGCCCAAAGAAGCATTTCCTTTCCTTTGGTTGAGCATTTCCAAACCCCTCTGGCTCTTAGTTGGCTTCACCTCACTAAGTCTATGTAAAGCTTATGGAAATTTAACATTTCATAAATTGGAATTTAAAACAGGAAAGTACACATGTTTTAAAAAGTTATTTTAGACATATCTGCAATGTCTTGTCCCAGTTAACTTAATGAATGTCCTCCAACAATGGCAGATACCTATGAAGTATATCTGTTAATTCCCATGACCAAAATTTTTACTCGACACAAGTCAGCACTGCAAGTTTTCTTATACTTTTCAGCCATATACTTTAAGAGCTTACATAGTTATTTAAAATATGTTTTATTAGCATATAGTTAATACAGTCACTAGACATTGAAGTACAAAGATTAACAGAACACAGATCTTGCTTCAAGGAACTATGATCTAGCAGGAAAAACAAGAAAGCAAAAGCAAACTGCAACAATATAGACACTGCAGTGGGGTAAGTGCCATGATGGCTGTAAGTGCTGGGCACAGATGGTCCCCAAGAAGGGCTTCACCTTGCCCTTTTCTATGAAACATACTTTTAGACTTGAGAAGACTGTAACGTATATCATTCCATGTTAGGTGGCAATGACGTTCAGACATTAATTGGGCTTTTCGTTTCTATTTGAGGCCAAAAAGCAAAAACAAAAACAGTGAAACTGAAAAGAGGATGGGTAAATTTAACAGCGAACCTATTAGAAAATTGTGTCTTCTTATTCTTGTTCTTGCCAGTCCCTTACATATTCAAGAAGGATTATTTTCAGAGATTGTGACACTCGATGACTTATAAGATGTAGTAAGCAATATCTAATATTGTTTCTAAAGGGATCACATTGAGATAAGAAAACAATAATTAAATAATGAACTTGGGCAGGAATAAAGGTATTACTTTTATATTTAATGAAGGAGCAGAGGTGTAATGTAGAGCAAATAGAGACTAGATTTTATACTGAATAAGTTCATTTTCTTACTTTTATGTGTTTATACTATGCCCTGTTCTAAAAATGCTTCAAATAATTCTCAGAATTTTACAAGCAGAGCAAAATGTGTTGCCAATGTGATGAAACAGATATGGCTTTGGATTATATATATTTACATAGATTCAATGTTTGATCATGATAGGGAAATTACAGATTATGAAATTATAGTAGATACAGAGCCAGTCACCTTAATTATGCACATAAATTAATATGAGAATATTGGTTTAGTTGGTTTATACACACACAATAAACAAAGGAAGATGATTTTCATATTACTGATCACAGTGACCTAAAAATCCAGGAAATTAAACTTAATTAAATATAGAATATGTGTAAAATATTCACCTTGGGAGGGAAAAAATTCTCAGTTGTTAACTAGTAATATAAACTTTAGCGATACTGAGAACTTTCATATTAGGAAACTGCTAGGGAAACTTTTATTTAAAATAATCTTAGGAAAATAAAATGCTCATAAACCAGATCATTTTTCTTCTTCACTCTTCCTTTTGATATTGTGGGAGAAGGTCACAGCCAGCTTCAACTCACCTCATCCTCTAGCAGGTTCTCAACTCTGCCCCAGGAAAGAATTCAAGGACAGAATCACAGTACAAAGTGAAAACAGGTTTAATGTAATGGATAAGAAGTATAGGTTTTGCAGAAAAAGTGCGACCTAGCTCCAGAGATTAAGCAGAGCCTGCACCAAGTTTAATACAAAAACAAGAAATGCACACTTATAGTTTAGTACAAAGTGTGGGCTGGCTCAAGAGAGTGAGCAGTTGCCACTTAGAAATAAGTTTAACATGAAAGTAAAGTATACACACCTTTACCAGTGAAGTGCAGGAGGGCCCCAGGAAAGTGAGCAACCAACCACAGCAAGTTTAATATGAAAGTGAGAAATACACTTTTACAGACAAAGAGCTGACTGGCCCCAGAGTGAACAGCAGCCTGCTAAAAGCAAATTTGATTCAAAAAGAAATACACACCTCAGGCAAATTGCAGGATGGCTCTAGAGTGAGCAGCAGTCCCATCTTCTACCAGGATTCAACTTTTATACTTTCGCTGTCAAATACATATTAATGCTATCTAATGAATATTTAACTAAGGGGGTGATTCTCAATTATGTAATATGGTCTTGCACATGCACAGTTGGTCTCTTTTAGGGTATGCTCATTGATTAAATTCCAATCTATTCCTTGAAAAACACTTAGAAATATTTAGTGCTCTCTAGTGCCCATAGTAGAAGTTCATTCAAAGGGTGAATTTCCCTCTACTGTGAGTGCTCAACCACTGGGGTTATATAACTTCTTTTTACTGATCTGGCTCAGCTACTGAAGTGATACAAACCTGCCCCTTGTGGTCTCAATTTCCCCATGTTGGTGACAAAAATAGGTGCAATTAACAACAGTAACTCTCCCCTAGGAGAGGGCCTAGAGTAGAGGCCTGAGACCTTGGGGAGTGCCTTCAATCTCAGAGGAGTGTCCTGAAACCCAAACCCAGGGAAACTGAGTACCTCCTATCTCACTCTCACTCCATCACAGGTCCTGATGTCATATAACAAGTTTTGTTAACTTATTTTTTCTTCTGCCTTCATCTATACTACATACATTATCTGGGATATTTAATTTTTTTTGATTGGTGCAAACTGCCTTTTATGGCAGCAAAATGAGCTGGTGAGAACTTTACATATGGTTTAACTGTTGCAGAATAATTCATTTACATGATTTGTTAAAGCTGTGATACTACAGTCCTTTGGACTCAACACTCATATTTACTCACCATATGAAAAAGATGCTGTTCCTTCAGTGGAAAGGCTATCCCAAAGGATGTCTGTAGCTTGGCACCCCTCCTCATGGAATGCTGTAATGTTAACTTGTACTTCCCTCCTAGAGAAAGCAATTCAAAAGTAAACAACCAGACACTTCTCCCAGACATCTGACACATTACGTACAAGGTACCCTCAGTCCTGGAGGCTATTTTGTCAACCTCAATCTTTAATGTATACAGCATAACTGTTTAAAAGAGCCACCCAACAAGAGCATGGACATGTCTCAACCCTCACTTGGCAACATTTCAAAGAAACCACATTGGCCATCTGAGCAGCTCTGTTTTATATTCTACAGAAAACACAAACCTCCTGAACAAGAGTAAAAATCTACTATACTAGAAAACATTACAGCCAGCATGGCTGTATAACACACAGCACACCTAAGCAGTAATGAGCCTATTTCACACAATCCATAAGTGAGTGTTTGTTTGTTTGCTTGTTTTCAACCTGGTTTTTTCATCTGTAGGGGCAGAGTATGGTTTTAGAGGATCTACTTTGAAGCAAAAGGTAACATGCCATCAAGAAGTTTATCCCTTTGGACAATTTGATGAAGATCTGTCCTTAAGAAGCTGATACATCTTATTTTCTTACAATGCAATACACAGTTTTGTATTTTAAAATTATCCTTATTTGTGGCAAATACATTGCAAGTGTTCCAGTGTTTGCCAGTTTGCCCAACTCCTCAAAAAACTGGTTAAAGTTCTAAGAGCTGGTCTCTACAGGAGGACTTCTTAAAATTTACTTTACTAGTGTGTCAGTAGCATTTTTAGTTCTCTCCATTACATAATTGCAAACAAATACTATGAGTATTACTAATTTGAGTCTATTTTTCCACACTGCAGTTTTCATATCCATAGACATTAATGATTTTTTCTATAACTTTTTTCCTATGAAGAAACATTTTGGAGTAAATTATATCTGAAGAGGCACATTGAACTATTCAAAATATTGGTGTTAGTCTCTAGCTACTCAACAAAGGTGCCAACAAAGGACTCAACAATGGGGTCCTCACTACTTAACAAACAACCTTCAGCCAGTACAACCAAGCATGTTTTGACTCTACTGGGGTTATCCCCATGTGTCCTATTTAGTTCTTATTCCATGCTATTCAGTGTGTGTTACAGTGACTGCTTTTTGCTTCAATGCTGTATGTGTAAGTCTCAGTTTTAACACATGCACTTACTTAAAAAAAAATTGAATATGAAGTCTACATAAATTGATGTCAGTGGAAAGCTTAGCCATCATCAGAATTTTGCAAAGCATTCTGACAGCCAGCCATTTGATGAGTACTTTTCTTTCTCTGTGTGGGCTCAGAGATCCCCTCTTCCAACAGTTGTATAGTAATCCACTGCAGAGTAGGCAATGAAGCCATCTCTTCAAACTCTTTCTTCCCTAAGGGCTATGTCTTATTTAATATGCACACTGAAAAGGACCCTTTTCCCCCCATAGGCCCAACCTTCTGCTCCAAGCCCAAAGGATTAGCAGAAAAACCATCATTAGTTTCTGTGGCTTTCTATGTCCCTGGTAGCTAGACATTATGATTGTGTGATATTATCAACCAACAATAATAACAACTTCCTCATGGGATGCAGAGAGGTGCATTGGAAAGAATGTGGGTTTTTAATGGCTTAAAGACTCTTCAAATTGAAACCCCTCACTTGCTATGTGTGGTACCTTGGACAATGCATGCTTTAGACATCTGGGATCCTGTTTAATAAGGTTGTGAGATATCATGCATGCTGAAGTAGCACATTAAACAACTATGAAATATATGGCATTTGAGGTAGAGACTTGGGAATCTGTGAACTGGCAATAAGTGAAACATAAAAATCTAACTACTGTTAAATAAAATTATGGGAGGTCACTATTTCAGACTCAAAAGACTAGACTGAAAACCAAAATAGAGTCACCCCTGTTAAGTTCCTAAATTAAGTTGTGGTGTGACCTTCCAAGAAATCAGGAGAGAGAGATGATAGCCAATTTTCCAAACAGGACAGTTTAAATCTTCATAGGCGTGACAATGAGGTTCCCTCTGCTTTAATCCTTACATGAAAAAGGACAGCCTGAAGTAACCTGATGTTAAATAATCAGTTATTTTTCTATTGTTTTGTCTCCCTTTCTCCACCTCACAAGAAAAGTAACTTTGAAAGGACCAATCCACCTTGTGTTCTTTGTTTCTTCTTTCTTCAGCCTTTTCTGCCTATGAAACCAATCTCCTCTGCTCAGCTTACTGGAACATTTATTCTAGCTTACAGAATGATATGTTGCTAATTCTAGAATCACAATAAAGCCAATTAAGAATTTTAACTGGATATTTGGTAATTTTGTCCTTTGACACTGCCAAAGAGTGAAAAAGGAGAGAAAAATGTTCTTAGGTTTGCTGCATGGCTAAGCTGCCTCACGTGAAAGCCTGTATCCTAGACAAGAGCCGTCACTCAGGGGTGTTGGTCCTCAAATTTGTAGGGTTGGATTGGAAGTAGCCATAATGCCTGACATGCATGACTTCTTCAGTCATCATGGTTCAGAGAGTTCTCTTCGTCTGTTCTACTTCCACTTGTAACTAGGTGGGTTTGGGTGCTATATGTCAAGGAAAATAATTGGAGAAATAGGTAGAGTTTATTTTTTGCACCCTCACACAAACACTCTCTTGCTTTTGCCTTTCCCCTTGTCATGAGTCTCTACTCTTTCCTTACATCCCTCTCTAATATAGACTTTTGAAATACTGCTTGTCTGGTTTCTTTATTTATGGACTTTCTATTTTTTAGTTGCAAATGGTGGAGTTCAGCTATACATAGCTCACTAGCTCCTCACCCCAGTTTCAACCCCTCTACTATCTATGACCTTCCTTTCTTCACATTTTTCTCCAACTTTTAATTCCATTTTTATACTTTTGTTAAACAGGTTTCTATGTCAATTACTAAAGCATACAGACCAAAATCAGTCCAGTTTCCTGCCCTCAAGGAGTTCACAGTAAATATAACACTAATGGAAATCATTGATTGATATTATAATATATTGATTAATTCTCGAACTGTGTATTGAATGACTGCTAAGTATCAGTCTCTCATTTTACTACTGGTAAGTAAAGTGAGCTTGTTTTCATCATGAATTTACATATAGTTTGTGGATAAAGAATAACTATACAAATAAATAAATAATTTCAAACTCTGATCGAGTGATACAAAGAGGTAGCAAATGCTACCAGAGAGCTTAAGAAGGGAACAGAAAATCTAGTTTTGCATATCTTCTGCCTTATTTACCCATTGAACACTCAAGCCAGACGGAATGAGCTCAGGTAAGCATTTCCAGAGAAAGTGAGGTCTAAGCTGAAGGAAGAGTAGGAAACTTATGCAAGCATTATCTTATTTAATACCCATAAAATCTCTATGAAGTATTATTTAATTTTCATTTTATAAGTAGAAAATTGAGACTCAAAGACTCCTTGAATAAAGAGCATGTTTTTAATACCCCTAGCACACAGTAGGCACTGAGTAAATACACCTGAAATGAATGAAGTAAGTCAAACCAAGAGCTGCTAGACATGAAAGTCTATGAAATTAACCACCGCACTACTTTGTCCTGAAGTATGATTAATTCTGTATGAAATGTTTTGGAAGATTTAAAAGAAAAAAAACCCCACCCTAAATAGCTTTTTAGTAAAAGGCTTTCATTTCTTCCTCTAGCCTGAGGTATTTTCTCCTTCCTCTTATCCAGATGTCCACAGCTCATGGTATAAAATGAAGGAAAACGTAGAGACAGCAAATTTGAGAAATGAAGCTCTTTGGGGGAAAAAAAAAACAAACCTTCTAACCTATGTTTCTATATTATTTCAATCTTTATATTGTAAATGCCTCTGGGCAGCAGCCATGATTCCATTTGTTCTGTGTGTATAACAATACCTGTCATTCCTGGAGAAGTGACTTTGACTTTTCAAATCATTCTCTTTGAAAGGCTTTTTATGGTCCTGGTAGCTAGACATCACGTTTGTGTGAGATTGTGATCAGTGGTTTGAAAAAATATATATACTCTTTGACCAAAGTCTTTCAGAGGTTATGTACTTACTTTTCTTAGACTTGTGAACTTTTGAGAACTGTAGAATGAGAAAAAAGAAAAGAAAAGAAAAGAAAGCAAAGGATGATTCAAATCTGGGAAGGCTTCCTGAGAAATGAGAAAGGTGATGCTTGAGTGAAATTTTGAAGCATGAGTGAAGATCAGCAACATGAAGGTAAGAAAAAGGAATTCCAGGAAGTAAGAAGAACATACACAAAAGTATAGAGGCACAAAAGAGTGTATAACACATTTGAGCAAGTGCAAGTAGTTCCAGATGTCCAGAAGGAAAGGTCCATGTTGGTAAATGGCAGGAGATTAGAATAGAGCAATAATACATTTAGTATATTTTTGCTATACAGCTACTGTCAAAAATTCAGGTGTGACAACTGACATGTACAAGAGAAAGGGCATTTTAATCTGTTTACCCATATTTTTCTCTGAAGTCTACGTTCTGTATTATGTTATGTCATTGGAAAGCATATACAAGTACCTCAACCCTCGATGTGCACCAGAATTATATGGGAAACTTTTTTAAAATGTAAATTTCCTGGGGCTCAACTCTGTCTAAATAAAACAACATATTTTCTGATGAAGACACATCTTAGATATTCATTTAATAAGAATAAATGAATAAATCTGTGTATTATGCTTTTATTAAAACTAAGTCTTTTACTGAAAATGCACTGTTCTATATACAACTCTATTATAACACAGGCTTTTTCATACCTTCCAAGGTGTGACAGATAATCTGATAAATAAATTTGTTCTAATATGCTAGAGACAGACAGAAGGCTGTGTTACATGTACATTTTATTTACAGAAGGATTCTAAAGACAATGTTTCTACTTTTGTTGCCTAACTGGAAAAAGTGACTAGCATTGTATACTTTGGGTGAAATGCAAAGGTTGCTGTTATGACACTTAGTGGAGTAGACATCTGAGAAGAGGTGTCGTCCTTGAGTCACCACACAGGTCATTTCACATAAGACTTTGCCCACTGTACCTTTTCATAAGGCAAGCTTTCTTCTTTGAGATTTAGAACTTTCCCTAAAGGTAGTATTGTTCGTGAATAGGCCAACAAGTGGAGAAATCAGCAGTGCTAGAGACAAGTGCACAAAATGCCTTCCTCAGCTCATTCTGTACTTGGTTACCTAGAATGACTCTCTGCCTAGCCTGGAAATTTGTCTTCAGCCACTTGTTGAACAAACTCTACAGGCTTTGTCTTAACTCTCATGGGCTTTCAGCAAATGCGTGTTGGCTAATGGATGACAAAAATTCAAGCAATGCCAAAAGCCAGAATTAAGTGGGATTATCCTATGGCTGGACTTATTTACATCAATTTTTATTTCATTTTGTTTCAGTGAACACAGGTATTATGTCTCACTCAATTTTATATCTTTAGGATCTATGGCAGCAATTTTTAATAAATATCCAATAATTGTGAGTTCAATGCTTTTGAAACATTTTCAAAGCTCAGAAAAATGCTATAGAAAAGTAAAAAGCAAAAGACTTTCACAAAAAACTTCAAAGGATGCATATTCTTTTCAATATCACAAAAACGCATACATTCACATGTATATGTAGGGGCACACACACACACATTCACCAAGATAGATCACAGTCTGGCCTATAAAATATTTTTTAATAAATTTAAAAGGATTTGAATAACTAAAGGTATGTTCTCATGTTATATTAAAATTAAATCACAAATAAATAACAGATAGTTATAAAATCTTCAAATACTACTTTAGAAAATTAAAAACAACATTTAGAAATAACTTGCAGTTCCAAGGAAAAAGTAGAAAGGAAAATTGGAACATATTTTGAGCTGAATGATAATTGAAAAAAAAAAACAAACCAAATTTTGCAGAAAGCAATTAAAACAGTGCTTAGAGAGAAGTTAGCATTAAATACCTATATTTGAAAACAGTGAAAGTTTAAAACAGTGAGATAAACTTTCACCTTGAGAAAGTGAAATAAAAGAAAACATAAAACAAAGGATAGAAATAACAACTATAAAATAAGGGAAATAGAAAACAGAAACATGATATTTGAAAATTGATAAAATCTAAAGCTGGATCTTTAAGATGATCAATAAAAATAGTGAGTCTATAACCAGATTCATTAAGATAAAAAAAGGAGATCATATAAGTTATTGATATCAGGGATGAGATATATAAAAGCATTGGAGATTGTACTAGTATTAAAATAATATAAAAATATTATGAATAACTTTATGGCAATAAATTCAACAACTTAGATAAAAGAGACAAACTCCTTGAAATACACAGCTGAGAAAGTTCTCTGAAGAAGAAATAGATAACCTCAGTGGCCCTATATCAATTTTAAAACAGAATTTATAAATAAAAACAAAGAAAGAGACCACCAGCCTGAGATGGCTTTACTGATACATTCTCTGAGTAATACCAATTCTACACTAACTTTTTCAAGAAATAAAAACAGGTGAGAACACTTCCAAACATATTCTATAAATCTACTTTGACACAAGTACCAAAAAAAAAAAAAAAAAAAGACAATACAAAACAGAAATTACACATCAGTAACCAGCTTAAAAATCTTTTAAAAACCTTAGGAAAATGAATTCAGCAATATATAAAATGGTTAATACAGCATAATCCAACTGGATTATTCCAAAGAAGGCAAGGCTGGTTTAACATTAGAAAATTAATCAATATAAGTCACCAGAAAAATAACCTCAATATATGAAAGTTTCTCAGTAGATGAAAAATGTTCAAAAAATTAAACACCTATTAGTGATAAAAGCTAATAAAGACCATCTAAGAAAAAACTAGAGCTTATATAATATCTAATGTCAAAGGGGAAATGCTTTTCCCCTAATATTGGGAAAATAAAAAAGATTTTCATTCTCACTGCTTTTATTCAACATTGTACTGGAATTACTACATACAGAAATAAGACAAGAAAAAGAAATGAAAGGTCTACAGATTGCAAGAGATGTGAAATTGTCTGACTTACAGACAACATAAATCATCTATGTAAAAAATCCTAATGAACTTTCAAGAAAGTTATCAAAACTAATAAGTAAATACAGGAAGATCACAGGATGCAAGGCCAGTATCTTACAAAATGAATTGCAAGATGTCACTGAAAATGGTTGAGTAGGGCCCCATTCATTCACACATATAAAAACAATAAGCTAGGAAAAAACTGTCAGAATCTACTTTTACAGACCTCAATCTAACCAAAATCTCACAATAACCAGGAAAAGTTTTGGTGAAGAAAGAAGCTGGTGCATACAGTAAGAGCATTGTGGCATTTTAACTTGCCCACCTGGTATCCCCAATATCCAGATCAGCAGCAGACATGAGAACTGCAGCTGCACTCTTAGTGTAGATTGCTAGTGTCAGAATGTGCTCAAAAAATTGTGGCTGTCTGTTTCAACCTTTTTGATATCTAAAGGAGCAGCTCAAGGGCTTGCCTTTGGTTGACTTGACTCAGGACATTCCCAAGGATAAAGTGGCTTCACAATGGCATTTCTGAAAGCATTTAATAGTACAGTATTGGCTGTAGCAGATTGGGGCAAGGAACAACAGTCAAGACAGGCAATAAACATATTGGAAATCCTAGAAAACAAGAGGTTGGAAAAGGAGACACATGGAGTATAGGACTTTTAAACCATCTACAAATACTAAGAAACTGAGAAATTCACACATATACCCATTGCTAGATGATTGCTCAGAAAAGGCCTGAGAAGACTGTACACATTTAACTCTGGCTGGCCTCCAAGCTTTGTGCAAATAGGAAATGACTACTAAGGCAGAGTTTTGAATGGCCTTGTTAAGTGTCGAAGGAGTGACCCAACTCCGAGCCAACCTACAAAGACTAGGAAGATATATTTTTCTTTTATTTGCTTTCTTTTTTTCTCTTTTCTTTTCTTTTCTTTCTTTCTTTCTTTATTTTTAATTTTATTTATTTATTTATTTTTCTTTTCTGGCTCCAGGCATTTAAGGAAACTAACAAAATATCTAACTACCAACATAATGGAACACAGAATTCAGTAGCCATACAAAACAAATAATACAGAATTTACAAAATTGGTTTAGATAGTTTAGCTGAGCCAGAATGAGCAGCAACAATGAACTATATAGAGGGAAGAGAATCTAATTTCCAGAGCTACCACATCAAAATACTTGCAATGTCCCATTTTCAACAGAAAATTTTAAATGTCTCATAACATTATGAGGCATGCCAGAAACAAGACAGTAAAGCCCATTCACAAGAATGAAGAAATTAATTAAACCATCTATGAGGAAGCCCAGGCAGTAGACATATAGAGAAAGATTTTAAATCAACTATATTAAATATGTTCATAAAGCTCACAAAAACAATGGACAAAAAATAAAGAAAACTAAGAGAATAATGTTTTAATCAATACAGACCATCAATACAGAGACAGAAATTATAAAAAAGAACTGGATAGGAGATCTGGAGAAAATGAAGAAGAATGAACAGACTCTAAGAGACATGTGGGACATTATCAAGCATACCAACATTCGTACAATGGGAATTCCACAAGGAGAAGAAAAAGACAAAGGGGCAAAAAGAATATTTAGTGACATAATTCCCCCAGTTCCCCCAACTATCTAACTTTATTTAAGCAATGAACCTATGCATCCTAGAAGCTTAACAACTCTGCACAAGATAAACTCAAAGAGCACCATGCTCAGACACATTAAAACTAAACTGTCAAAAGAGAAAAACAAAGAGATATTCTTGAAAGCAGCAAGAGAAAAGCAATTCATTACATATGGAGGATCTTCAATGATAACAGCTGATTTGCCTTCAGAAACTATGGAGGACAGAAGGCAGTAGGATTACAAATTTAAAGTGCTAAAAAAAAAGTATTAAGTGAGAATTCTGTCTGAAAACACTATTCTTCACAAAGGAGGGAGAAATTAAGACATTTTCAGATAAGCAATGCTTGAAGTAGTTTATCACTTACAGATATGCCCTATAAGAAATGCTAAAAGAAATACCCCAAGCTGAATAGAAAAAACACTAGAGAGTAACTTGAAGCCATACAAATAAATAAAGAACAATGGCGGATAGCTATATAGATAAATATAAAAGCCAGTAGTATTGCATTCTCGATTTGTAACTCCTCTTCTTTCTGTATGACTTTAAAAGACAGATTAGAAGGCTAATTATAAATTTATATTCATGGGCACACAATACATAAAGATACCAACATAAAGGGGGACAAGGCTATAAAAGAGCAGAGTTTTGTATACTATTTAGCATTGTGTTAAAGTTGAGATATTATCTACTAAAAAATATAAAATACACAGAAAAGGAAACAATAAGGAAATCAAATGGTGCACTAGGAAAAAAAAATCACAAAAGAAGTCAGTAATGTAGGAATTGAGATAAAAATGGTATGAAACATATAAAAACAAATAGAAAAGTGGCAGAATTTCTCCTTTATCAGTAATTACCTTGAATGTAAATTTATTAAATTCCTCAGTTAAAGGACTGATGTTGTCACAATTGATTAAGAAAATATTATCCAAATATATTTTGTTTTTACTTTAGGTCTAAGGACACAAACAAGTTCTAAATAAAAGGATGGTAAAAGATCTTCCATGCCAATAGCAGCCAAAATAAAGATGAGAGGCTATACTATAAATAAATAAAGTAGAATTTAACACAAAAATTGTTACATCAGACAAAAGAGGATATATATTGATAAAAGCATAATCCGCCATGAAAAATAGCAATTATTAATATATACACAGTTAACAATGTAGCCACAAGATTCGTGAAGCAAAAACTGACATAGAAGAGGGTGAAATAGTCAGTTCCATAATAATAGAGACATTCACATCCCACTTTCAGTAATGGATACATAACTAGACAGATAATCAATAAAGAAATAGAGGGATTGAACAGCACTATGAACTAACTCAATCTAACAAACAGAAACACCAATACTTCACCCAATACCAAAACAAATACACATTTTCTCAGGTGCACATGAAATAGTCAAGAAAAGACCATACTGCGCCACAAAACAAGTCTCAATAAATTTTTTTAAAACTGAATTCATACAAAGCCTGACCCTGAGTAACTGAAGGCAGAAATAAAACACAGAAGGAAAACTGAAAAATCCACAAATTTGTGGAAAATCATCAGTACATTTTTTAAACAAACAATGGGTCAAAGACGAACTACAAGTATAATTATAAAATACTTTTAGATGAATAAATTTTCTTTAAAAAAAGCACACTACAATCACTGATGAGATACATTGAAAACAGTAGCCAGTGGGAATATTATAGTTTTAAATATTTATATTAAAAGGGCAAAACATTCTAATCAATAACCTAACTCTACAACTTAAAGAACCAGAAAAAAAAGAGCAAGATAACTCCAAAGCTAACAGAAAGAAAGATATATAAAGATTAGATATGACATAAATGTAACAGAATAAAAAAATATAGGAAGTATCAATTAGACCAAAAGTTGATTCTTTCAAAAGATAACAAAATTAACAATTTTTGGCTATATTGGCTGAGAAAAAGAAAGAAGACTCAAATTATGAAAACCAGAAATGAAAGTAGGAATTTATTTATTTCATCTAGGTTATCTAATTTATTGGCATACTATTTTTCATAGTGTTGTCTATAGTGTTTGTCATAGAGTTTTTGTTTTGGGTTTTTTTTTTTTTTGTTATCAAAAGATAACAAAATTAACAATTTTTAGCTATAGTGGCAGAGAAAAAGAAAGAAGACTCAAATTATGGAAATCAGAAATGAAAGTAGGGATATTGCTACTTACCTTACAGGAGGGGGAAAAAGAATTTAAGACAACACTACAAAAAATAGTACACCAATAAATTAGATAACCTAGATGAAATGAACAAATTTCTATAAACACACAAATTTACAAAATTGACTCAAGAGGAAAGGAAAAATTCTTTAAAAACATACACAAAAAATATGTAGAGATTAATTAATAATCAAAAACTTGCAACAAAGTAAAGCCCAAAACCAGGACCAGATAGCTTCATTTGTGAACTATACCAAATATTTTTAAAGGAATTAACAATTCTTCTTAAACTCTTTCAAAAATAGAAACAGAGAAAATACTTTCGAACTCATTTTATGAGGCCAGTAATACCCAGATACCAAAGCTAAATTAACATCACAAGAAAATAAAACTGTAGATCAATATCCTTATGAATATAGACACAAAATTCCTGAGCAAAGTGCTAGAAAACTAAATCTAGTACCAACTAAAATGATTATATACTATCACAGAATAGAATTTATCCCAGGAACGCAAGGGTAATTCAATATAAAAAAATTAATCATTTTAATACACCATATTAATAAAATGGAGGAAAAAATACATGATTATATCAATTGATATATAAATAAACCCTGACAAAACCCAATACCTTTTCATGACAGAAATACTGAATAAACTACAAATGGAAAGAATGTCCCTTAACACAATAAAGGGCATTTGTTACAAGTCCACAGCTAACATTATACTCTGGTGGAAGACTGAGTGCTTTCCCCCTAAGACTAGGAATAAAATGAAAATGCCCCCTTTCACTTGCATTGCTTATTGTACTGGAAGTTCTTACCACAGAAATCAAGCAACAACAACAACAAAAAATAAATGTATTCAAATTGGAAAAGAAGCAAAACTCTTCCTATTCACAAATGCAAGATTTTATATATAAAAAATTCTAAAGAATCCACAGAAAAACTATTAGAGCTAATAATCAAATACAGTAATGTTGTGAGTTACAAAATCAATACAGAAAAATTGATTGTATTTCCATACACAAATAACGAACAATCTGAAATTAAGAAAACAATTTCGGGCCGAGCCCGTGGCACACTAGGGAGAGTGCAGCGCTGGGATCGCAGCGACGCTCCCGTCGCGGGTGTGGATCCTATGTAGGAATGGCCGGTGACCGGCTGAGTGCCGGTCCCGAAAAAGACAAAAAAAAAAAAAAAAGAAAACAATTTCACTTATATTATCATGAAAAAATAAAATAAAATACTTAGAAATAAATTTAACCAAGCAGGTGCAAGACTTTCACACTGAAAACAGAAACAAACAAACCAAAAATGCTGAAAGAATTTAATAAATGGAAACACAGCCCATCTTCATGGATTGAAAAAGTAATATTGTAAGGATGGCAGCAATACCCAAAGTGATATAATGACCCCTGGAATCACTATCAAATTTCCAACTGCCTTTTGCTGCAAAATGGAAAGCTGATCCTAAAATATATATGGAATTGCAAGAAACTCTAAATAGCACAAGCAATTATAAAAAGAAAAACAAAATTGGAGGGCTGACATTTCCCTATTTCAAAACTTAATACAAAGCTACAGTAAGGAACATAGTGAGTCAATGAAATGAGTATAGATATTTAGATCAATGGAATAGAACTGAGAATCTTAAATTAAGCCCATACATTGATGGCCAATTAATTTTTGACAACAATGCCAACACCATTCAATAGTGAGAATAAACTTGTCAACAAATGGTGCTGGGACAACTGGACAGCCACATACAAAAGAATGAAGTTGGATCCCTACCTCACAACATATACAGAAATTAATCCAAAGTGAATCAAATATCTAAATGTAAGGATTGAAATAATAAAACACTTTGGAAAAAACACAGGGATAAACCTATATGTCTTTGAAATTGGCAATATATTTTTCAGATATGACACAAAAGCACAAGCAACAAATAAAAGGAAAAAAATCAAATTTTATAAATATTGTAAACTTTGAACGTCAAAGAGCACTATTAAGAAGGTGAAATGATAACCTAAAGAATGAGAGATAATGTCTACAAATCATACATCTAAAAAGGATCCAGAATTTATAAATAATTCCTGCAATTCAACAAAAAGACAAAAACCAGTTAATAAATGGATAAAGGACTTACATAGATTTCACCAAATAGACAAATGGCCATAAAACATGTTACAATTGCATTTGGGTTTAGGTCTTCAATATGTGAATTGTGGGGGGAGAGGAGGGATGTGCAATTCATAACATCATCTGACCCACCAAATTTGCTCTAGTTATATGCCCCAAATAATTGGAAACAAGTACTCAAAGGAATAGCTGGGCAGAAATGTTCATAAGCAGCACTATTTACAAGAGCCAAAACATGGAGCAGCACTATTCATAATAGCCAAAAAGCAGAACCTATCCATGTGTGCATCAAATGATAAATGGATGAATAATATATGGTATGTGCATATAGTGGAATATTATTTGGCCATAAAAAGGAATAAAATTCTGATACATGCAACAAAATGAGTGAACCTTAAAAAAATTAGGCTAAGTAAAAAGACCCATACACAAAAGTTCACATATCAAGTAATTCCATGTATAAGGGATATCCAGAATAGGTAAATCCATAGAGACAAAAAGCAGATAAGTCATTGCCAGTGACTGAAAGTGAAAGAAATGGGGAGAGACTGCTTAATGGATACAGAGTTTTCTTTTGGTGTGATAAAAATGTTTTGAAACTAGATAGAGGTCATTGTTGCACAATGTTGTGAATACACTAAATTCCACTAAGCATGCACTTTTAAATGGCTAATTTTATGTTATATGAATTATACCTCAATAAAATATGAATTGAGTTTTTATAAAGAGCAAAAAACCATTAGAAATAGAAATTTTAGAGTATAATATTTGCAATACTATCAGAAACACACTATACAAGATAAATTTAATAAAATATATGCAAGGCTTTTGAAAAATCATGAAATAATGTTTTTTAAAAAAACTTTAAAAGACCAAAACAGATGAAGAATTACATTATGTTTACATATCAGAAGACTCAACATTATTAAAGTGAGACTTTTTCTTAAATTGATATATAGATTAAATATAATTCCAATCAAACTCACAGCAGGCAGAGTTGCATTTCCTTAGTGGTAGCATAAGGAACTCTGCAGAACCACTCCCTACTGAAACAACCATAACTCATGAAAATTATACAAAAGTAACCATTTAAAACTTCTGGAAATTATTTTAAAGGCATACAGCAAATAAAGAAAGACTCAATGCAAACAAACAAACAAAAAAACCCTACAAAAATTCAGTAAAGAAAGCAAAATTTTGTGACAATTGAACCACGATCTGCTCATTCCTGCTCTGCTCCCAGCTCAAAGTGACAGAAACTTCAGTCTAAAGGGGTTCAGCAAAGACAGCAGTGCTCTAAAGCTCCCAGTTGAGGGTTTCTGTATCTCTTTCCTAGGGGTAGGCTATAAGCATTATTCAAGTCCCACACATATGCTGCAAAGGACAAGACCTAGGTAAGCATGGCCAAGAATTCAGGGGTTCCCTTCCTCCCAGTCCAAACGTGTAGATTGGAGACTCTACATCAAGTACAGCATGAGGGACCCAAATTGCCCTTACCCCAGCTTTCTAATAAGTCAGAGGTTGCATGCCTGATGAGACAAGCTGAGAAGACAAGAGGAAACAGCCTCTGCACAGTATTTTTTTCATAAAGCAGGGGTGTCACTGCAAGAGAAGTAAAACATTGTCCCTGTCACAAGGTCTACAGCAGTGTCTCAGATATTTTGCCCACAGGGAGAGGCAGGCTATAAGAACGGAGCAATCAGAGAGCTCAGAAGTTCTCCCCAAAGAAAATTACTTTGTTTGTACTAGAGTGTGGGATTATTCAACCCTAAGGGCACTCTTGAAAACAATGGAGATTTTGACAGTAAACAATTAAAAGGAGGGTGATAGCTTTATAGAGTAACAAGCTACACCATAGGCCAGCTATTTTGCCAGAGACAACCAGAAAAATGATAGCTAAGAGCCTTCCTTATATCAGAACAACCCTGGAAGGCTGGCCTCCAAAATTATCCCTACAAGGGGACCTGAATGTAATAGGATTAAACTATGAAACACTGTATGCCCTGGAGCTTGGTAGAATACAACATAGCAATTAGCCAGCAATGAGTGGATGGAAACAGCTAGTTATAATACTATAAGAGTAATACAACCTAAGAGAAATCAGGGAGATCAGGTGATCAAAATAGCCCTGTTAAAATCACTGTCAGCCCATGTGACTATGCTCATGACAAAGGCCACATTTTCTAAAGAGAGACTTTACAGACTTCACACTCTAGAGTAAATAAAGGTCACTAAAATAGTCTGGTCAGTCACTTAAATACACAGGCAAACAAAAACAAGCCCCTTGTTCTCCTCTGAAGGGGAGATCAGTGTCCAGATTTCCTTCAATATATGATTTTTAAAATCCAGTTTCAACAAAAAATTATGAGGCATGGAAAGGAACAGGAAAGTGTGACCCATAGACGGCAGGATATAGCAAAAAGTACCTATGAGAGAGCCAGTTGTTGAATTTAACAAACATTTGTAAGCATTATAAACATGTTCAAAGGACTAAGGGAAACCATGCTTTAAAAAGTAAAAGAAGGTTTAATGATAATGCCTCATCAGAGCAAGAACATAAAGAGAGAGATTATATAAAACAGAACCAAATGAAAATAACAAAGTTGAAAGTTAAAGTAATTGGTGTGGAAATTCACTAGACTAGATTTGAACAGCAGATTTGAACTAGCAGAAGAAAAATGAACAATTTCAAAGATAGATTAAATAAAATTATGCAATCCAAGAAACAGTGAGAAAACAATGAAGAAAAAGTACAGTCTTGGAGAAATGAGGGACAACATTAAGAGCACTGACATGTGTACTGGCAGTATAAGAAGGAGAAGAGAGAGAGAGAAAAGTTTATAAAAAATAATGGCTAAGTAGGCATTTCTCTAAGGAAGATATACAAATGGCTAACAGACATATGAAAAAATGCTCAACATCACTCAGCATCCGGGAAATGCAAATCAAAACCACATTGAGATACCATCTAACCCCAGTTAGGATGGCTAAAATCCAAAAGACCCTGAACGATAAATGCTGGCGAGGTTGCGGAGAAAAAGGAACACTCATACACTGTTGGTGGGACTGCAAAATGGTGCAGCCTCTATGGAAAATGGTATGGAGGTTCCTCAAACAATTGCAGATAGATCTACCATACGACCCAGCTATCCCACTGTTGAGAATATACCCAGAGGAATGGAAATCATCAAGTCGAAGGTATACCTGTTCCCCAATGTTCATTGTAGCACTCTTTACAATAGCCAAGAGTTGGAACCAGCCCAAATGCCCATCATCAGATGAGTGGATACGGAAAATGTGGTACATCTACACAATGGAATACTACTCAGCTATAAAAACGAATGAAATACTGCCATTTGCAACAACATGGATGGACCTTGAGAGAATTATATTAAGTGAAACAAGTCAGGCACAGAAAGAGAAATACCACATGTTCTCACTTATTGGTGGGAGCTAAAAATTAATATATAAATTCACACACACACGCACACACACACGCACACACACAGACACACACACACACACACACACACACAAAACCGGGAGGTGGGGGAGAAGATATAACAACCATAATTACTTGAAGTTGATACGACAAGCAAAGAGAAAGGACATTGTTGGGGGGGAGGGGGGAGGGAGAAGGGAGGGAGGTATTGGTGATGGGGAGCAATAATCAGCCACAATGTATATCGACAAAATAAAATTAAAAAATAAAAATAAAAATAAAAAATAAAAAATAATGGCTAAAAACTTCCCAAATTTGCTGAAAAACATTAATGTTCAACAAACTCCAAGGAGTCTACACTTAAAGGGATTCACACACTGACACATCAGAGCAAATATGCTGAAAGACAAAGACAAAGAGAAAATCTTGAAGCAACCAGAGAAAAAAATGTCTAGTTATGTATAAGAAACCTCAATAATATTAACAGCTTATTTTGCATCTAAAACAATGGAGGCTAAAGACAGTGTGCCATCATATTCAAAGAGCTGAAAGAAAAAGCTGTTAATCAAGAATCTTTTATCTAGAAAAACTGTCTTTCAAAATATAAAAGTGAAAAATAGACAGTCCCAGATAAACACACACTGAGAAAGTTTGTTCCTACCTAATCAACCTTAGAAGTTCCTTGAAAGAACTTCTTCCAGTGGAAGCAAGTGTCCACAAACAGTAATTCAAATATATACAGACAGAGAGAACTGGTAAAAGTAAATATGTATTACAAAAGACAGAATACATACATCTTTACTTTTCCTTTTATTAACTAATTTACAAGGCAATTTTATAAAACAACATTTTTATAATTGCACTGTAGCTCTAAGCATATGGAAATGTAACCTATTTGACAATAGCAACACAAAAAAAGGCAGGGAGAATTGTATTGGAGAAAGTCATTGTTGGGAAAATAGAATAGTTTGGTTGGGGTCCTCACCTCAGGTTCAGTTGGATGTGGTTCAGCATTCTTTGTAAGCAAATTGTGTGTGGGGGTGGAGTTAGTGTGCTGACACGGCCCCTGCCACTTTGGCTGGTGCTTACTGCCTGGGGTGGCTGCCATCAGCACAGCTATGCTTTTCCAAACCTACAGCTTCCAAGGACCTTTTGGCCGATTACCTAGCTCATAGACCTGCGTGAAGGGATCTGGTGACCCAGCCTGGTGTGTATGGGGTCTGGTGATCCAGCCTGGCATATGAAGGGTTTGTGGCCCAGTCTATGAATTGACTTAAGGGGTCTGTGGGCTCCAGATCCAGCTCTAGCTCAACAATCAGCCCAGTTGGTGCAGGATTACCGGCAGGTAAAAGAGCCTGATAACTGGTGTGGTTGCCTAGCTTTACAGTTGGCGTCATGAACAGGATTAAGAGCTAGACAATTGGTGCTGTGAGCAGGATTCTGACATTAGCCACAGCAGACCACCACAACTGGCATCATCGGCAGGATTACACCACAGTCATTAATACCAGATGGTAACTTAAATCCAGAGGAACAAATGTAGAAAATCAGATCACAAATAAGACCTTATCATAATGAAATCTAAAAGTTTATACTTCTCCTTTCTTTTCTGGTTTTTTAAAACACATAAAAGTGAAGTAATAATTATAACAGTTTATCATTGGATTTGTAATATGTATAACAACAATGGCACAAAAAGAGGGAAGAAAAAAATTGTATATCTCTCTGGAATTAATCCAGTATAAATCTGAAATAAATTCTAAGTTAAAGTATATGAAAAGCCCTAGAGCAATTATGAAGATAGTAACTTGGAAAATATAGTAAATAATTAAAATATTAAAGTATAAAATATTTAGTTAATGTAAAAGAACTTATTAGAATCTATAAGTAATATTACACCATTTCATATAATGTAATAACCTTATTACAATACACTTACATTTCCTCCCTCCCATCCTTTGTGCTGTTGTCATAAATGTTAACTCTGCGTTATTGTTTTGCTTTAAATAATCCATCGTCTTTAAAAAAAATAGAAATTAAAATAGGGAAAAATATGTATATTTCTGCCATCTTTACTATTTCCACTTTCTATTCCTTTACACTTTCAAGTCTTCATTTGGTATTATTTTTCTTCTGCTTGTAGAATTTCCTTAAACACTTCTTGAAGTTCAGATTGCCAGGATTGAATTTTATCAGTTTTAAATCTGAAAAGTCTTCATTTCCCTTTTATTTTTGATATATTATAATTTTATCATTCCTTCTGAAATATTTTATAAGTTGATATTTTCTTTGACCCAAGGGGTCTTTCTTACGTATTTTCCTCGATCTTTAGTGGGCTTTGATTTCTAATTTAATTATTTTGTGACTAGAGTGCATCCTTTGTACATCATTCCCCTTCAGCAACTTACTGAGAATTTTTTATTGCCCATCATAAAATTTATTTTGGTGACCATATGCTGTAACCTTGATATAACTGGTTTTTTGTAGCTAGTATGTATAGTGTGGTATAAATATGAATGAGGTTGAAGTGGCTGATCATGTTCTTTATATCATCTATGTTTTTATTGAACATGTCATTTAGGTATTCTCTCAGTTGGTAAGAGGGGCATGAAAAAATCTCTTATTCTGATTTTAGAACTATTTTTTCTTTCAATTATGTACACTTTTGCTTCTTGTATTTAAATTTTGCATTTAAATACATTCATATTTACAACAGTAATACCATCCTGATGAATTAATCCTTTTCTTTATGAAATCTTTTTATCTCTTGAAAAACTCTTCTTAAAACCTATCTTACTGGGTATTAAAACAGCCACACCAGCCTTCTAGTACTTACTGATTGCATTGCACATTTTTCTACCACATACTTTCAACCTATCTGTATATTTTATTAACTACATTTCTGATAAACAGCATATAGTTGATTCTTTTTTATACACTTTTATCATCTCTGCCCGCAAATGCAATAATTATATTTTATTAACATTTAATATAAGTATTGATATGCCTGGATTTTGGTCAACTATTTTTTAAATAGTTTTCTGTTTGTCCCTCTGTGCTTTGTTACCTTGTTTCCCCCTCATGACTATTTAAAGATGTTTTAAATATTTTTAAAACTTCATTCTAATTTATCTATTGCCTTTCATCTATATCTCTGCATTTTTTAGTAGTTTCTCCAGGGATTATAATATATATCTTTAACTTTTCAAAATCTAACTGAAGTAAATATTGTACATTCCATATAAAGTATAGGGTGCCTGGTTACTTTCTTCACCTGAAAGTTTTTATTCTACAGTTGTTATATGTAATAAGTTTAATATATAACAATTCTCCAAAAGAAAATATTATAAATTTTACTTTAAATAATTCTGGTACTTATACAAATTTAGAGTGAAAATGTTCTTTTATATTTACATAGATATTCACCACCATTAAAGCTTTTTGTTTTATGAAGATAAAATTTTCCCTTTTTTTTTTTTAAGGTTAAATCTGTTTTGTTTTGTTTTTTTATTATATCTTATAGCATTTCTCGGTTTTCTGTTGGCAAATTATTTTGTTTTTTAATCTGTGAAAATATGTTTATTTTTCCTTAGTTATTGATGGATATTTTGGGATGTTATAGATTTCTGAGTTGATAGATTTTTTTTTTTCTTCCAGTGCTTTAAAATGCTGGTCCACTGTCTTCTGGCTTACATAGTTTCGAAAGAAAAGTCTTCAGCCATGTGAATAATCTTTCCCCTGTATGTATGTGTGATTTTTCCCTGGGTGCTTTATGTTTATCTTTAGTTTTTAGCAACTTGAGTATGATGTGCTTGAGTATGGTTTCTTCTTATTTATCCTGTTTGAGGTATGCTGAGTTTCTTGATATTGCAAAATTATAGAGCTTGGGGAGTTTTTGGCCTTTCTATACTTAGCTATTTTTTTTCTCCTCCATACTTTATCTTTTCTTTCTAGGACTCCAGTTACACACATTATAATGTTTGATATTATTCCACTGGAACTTGAAACCTTATTTATTTCAATATTTTTCTTCCTTTTACTTCAAATGACATAACTTCTATTGGTCTCTCATTGAGTTCACTATTTTCCATGTTATTTCCATACTGATACTGAGCCCATCCTATAAAGTTTTATTTAATATAGAATATATTTTATTTCTAAAATTTCCATTTGGCTCTTTTTCATATTTTCTACTTCTCTGCAGTGAATTTCTAGTTTTTTATTCATTGCCAACATATTTTTCTCATCTATCTGGTCATAGCTGCTTTAATATTTTTATTTGATAATTCCAACACCTCATTTATCTTGCCTTTAGCCTCTGTTGATTGTCTTTTCCTGTTAGTACATTTCGCATTTTTTTTGTTCTTTGTATGTAAAATAATTTTGTATTACTTCCCAAACATTATGAATGTTATGGTGTGGAGACTCAAACTTTGTATTTTGTTACATTACTCTGAAGAGAGTTAAGATTTATATTTTAGCAAACAATTTACTTGTTTACACTTAAGTTGCAAACTCTCACCTCCAGTGAAGCAAGTCATATCTCAGTTATTTAAAAAATTTTTTTTTTTGTCCTAACTGGAGATGTTTGAAACCCGTTATCGAGCTAGGGCTGGGTCTGCAGCTCACAGACCCCTCAATCCCATTGTCCAGACTAGGGCACCAGACCCCTCACACTCCAGGCTGGGTCACCAGACCCCTCAACTAGGTAACTGGCCCTAAGGTCCTTGGAAGCCACAGGTTTGAGAGCATGGCCAGGTGTGATGGGTGCCTGAGGCAGTCACCAGCCAAGTTGTGGTGCCACACATGTGCACTAACTCCACCCACCCACAACTTATTTACAAAGAATGTGCCACACTACCCCCAACCATCCCTAAGGCGAGGGGGACTGATTACATTAGTCTATTTTCCCAACACCTTGCACATGGTTTAAGGTACAGGCAGAGACTTGGCCAGAGTTGACACACATTATCTGGGCTACCCTTCCAGAAATTTCTCCTTTCTGGAATTCTACCTTAGCATTTAAGGCATTGTGACCAGACTGTGGTTCTGTCTTCTGGTTTCTCAGACCAGTAGCACTGAGGATTTTGTATCATATATTCAGGTACACTTCATACACTGAGACTGTACACTTGGAGGCCAAAGCTATAAGTACATGGGTAGTTCAAAAAGTTTGTGAAAAAATAGAATTAAAAGATACAAATCTTTCCATGAACTTTTTGAAGACTTGCTGTATGTTTAATTCTTCTTTTGCCAGTTTCCTCTTCCAAGTTTTTACTCCTCTCCAAAGTAGTGTGGTTTTTCCCCCTCTAACATCACATAAAATTTTTTCTTTATCACTAGTTTACAGAAAATTGATTATGATTTTACTGGTATAATTTTCTTTATATTTATTGTGGTTAACATTGCTGAGTTTCTTGAAATTTGTGAGTTATATTGCTATCAAATCTTGAAAATATTCAGCCATAAACTTTTCAAATGTTTTTTATCCCCCTCATTTTACTCTAATTATACATATGAAAGGTCTTCATAAAGTTTATGAAAATATTACTATTTTCTTTCAATTCTATTTTTTTAAAACTTTTTAAAGTACCCTCATCTGTTAGTCCCTTTTATGTCATCTCACAGCTAACTGATACTTTTTTCTGTCTTTTTTGTTTCTCTTCATAGTCCATTTTAGATATGTTCTATTCTTATATCTTTAAGTTCATAAATCATTTCTTCTGCAGTGTCTGATCTGCTATTATACCTATTCAGTAAATTTCTTATTTTCGCTATTGTAATTTTTATTCTCAGATGTTCCATTTGTTTCTTTTCATATCCTCTATTTCTCTATTCACTGTTCATTTTTCTTTAAATAATGTAGTATGATTACAATAGCTTTCTAACGCTTTTGTACCCTAGTTCTTTCTTTTCTATTTTATTATCTGTTTCTAAAGACTGATTTATTTTTTCACCTCATCATGAGTCACATTTTCCTGCTTATTTGAATGGCTGGAAATCTGTTATTGGATGCTAGGCACTATGAAGTTTTAATGTTATCTCTCTAGAGTTTTGTCTTCCTTTAATGTGTGTTGGCTTTGTTCTGGTGACAAGTTGAGTTCTCACAATTTGATTTGATATTTTGAGGCTTAATTTTAAGCTTGTTTGTGTGGGTCTCAAGCAGCCTTTACTCTTGGGAATTTTTATTTTTTATTTATTTATTTATTTATTTTTGTCTCACTATGAGATCCAGTTCTTCTCTAGCTTATAATGAATTGTGCAGGTGATCATCAAGAAATCTCCATTCTGACTGGTGGGAACTGGAATAATTCTGAGTTGTGTGTAAGCTCTGAGAACAATTCAGCTCAATGAATTCCGTGTTGCATATTCTTGTGGATTTCGACCCTACACATGTGCATCTTTGTAATCACGACTTTATGAACCTTTTTAAAATCACTCCTTCCTACCCAGAACTGTGCCACACAACTTTCTGCTGGCTCACACTTGCTGACCTCTCACCTTCCAGACTTCTCAATTCATCAAGACCTCTGCTTCCAACTTGGGATTCTAAAATGTGTCCTCATGCAAAAGTCCAGGGCGATCATAGATTTTCCTCATTTGTTTCCTTCTCAGGGATCAAAGCCATGAACAGCTTACGTTTCGAGGTCCGAAAATAGTTGTTGCATATATTTTGTGCAAGTTTCTAGTTTTTCAAGAAGAGAAGTTAAATATGGCTCCTGTTATTCCATTGTCCCTCTAAGGTTTTTACTATTATTTATTGCAGAGGATAAGAGGAATAGCAAACATCATGGCATAAAAGGGAGATATGTCACTGAGACTCTTGTATGCGCCAAACCCAATATTTGGTCATTAATATCCCATAGCATTCAAATTGCAAAGTAGAAAGATAATTGCTTAAATACACTTACTAACTTACTTGCTGCAATTTTCTACTTGTAAGATCATCAACCAAGAGAACAAACTCCAAGTATCTTCATATTTTGATAAGAGATGAGTTTTACATCCATATGATACTAAAAGAAGAAACCGAGATATCAATTTTTATACATAATAAATAACGTAGACACCATTTCATAAATACCCTTCATTGCCTGACAATGACTGGTAAATAATTAATTCATTTTACTTTCTGCCTTAATAGCTCATTGTAGCTACAGATACTAGACTAATTTAACCAAGCGGAGAAAAAGCAACTTTCTGTCTGATATCCAGATAGATGACCCCAGCTCCATCATGCCCACACACACAAAAAATTCCTTTAGGCATTTTTCAACAGCCTTAACAAGATTTTTAAGATAAATGTGAACAAATGGAAAGAGTTTCAATCACATATACAAATATAAAAGTAACATTAGGTAACATTTATGGTGCTTTTGTTTATTGTAAAGATCTCAAGTTTATAAATTCAAGTATTATAAATTTATTGGCTAGCCATATACCCACATAGAATTTAAAATACATGCCTTTGAAATGTTATTAAAATATTTTTATTTTTATATTTTACATAAACTTTGTAATTGTTACCAGATACTTTTCTTTTTTAAGATCCACATATCAGAGATTAGCAAACTATGGCTCACAAGCCAAACAGGGCCCATTCTCTGTCTTTGTAAATAAAGTCTTACTGGAACACAGTCACTCACATTTGTTTGTGTGTCTTTGGATGCTTTTTATCCTATAATAGTAGAGTAGAGTTTTTGTGACAGAGACTGTTAAGGCCTATAAAGCCTAAAGCATTTACTATTTGTTCATTAGTGGAAAAAAAATTACCAAGACCTTACTTAGGTGTGGGGTGGTAAAAAGAAGAGACTAGAGAATGGGAAGGAAATGGCAGGGAATGAGCAGTCCAAATTGCCTTTTTAGCCCCCATTGCAAGAGACAGAGGATAAAGTGTCAAGAGTATTGTGTCAACATGGTTATCATATTTATTACCCTTTGATTCTGTGCCTCACATAAAATAATAGATTTAAGAATAATTTTTAGCATCAGGAAGAGAATTTAGAGATAATGTAAACCTGTGGACAAATTCCTCAAATTCTCTTGAGCTCTACTTCACTCATGCTCAATATATTTTCTAGCAGATTAATATAAATACAAAACAAAATAAATATTGTCAGTGAAGCTGTTGTTTTAAACTCCAGTGTCTACCACTAGTAGGCTCTCAATATATGTTTTTTGCATGTGTGCTAGTTGTCTAGACAACCTTATTTTACAGAAAAAGAAACCAAGGCAGAGAGATTAGATGGATTGGGCAAGATACTACTACTAATTATTTTGTGGTATACATGTGAATTATCCACTTGCATTTCCTCTTCTAACACAATTTACAGTGGAATCCCGCTATGGGTTAAATGTGTCCTCCAAAACTACATGTACTGGAGACAATCTCCATTGTAGCAGTGTTAAGAGGGTGGGAAATCCACTTATGGTATTTGAAAGGTGGGGTCTTTAAGAGGGGATTAGATTGTGAGGAACATGCCCTCATGGATGGATTGATTCATTCGTGGAGTAATGGCTTGATGGTTTAATGGGTGGTCATGGGTGTGGTTCTGATGGCTTTATAAGGAGACTGACTGAGCAGGTGAGCTTTCTCTTTCTCAGCCTATCCTCTCCATGTGACACCCTGGTCCCCATGGGACTCTGTAGAGAGTTCCCACTAAGAAGGCCCTTACTAGATACACCACTTGGACTATGGACTTCCCAGCCTCCGAACTTTAAGAAATAAATTTTCTTTTCTTATGAATTACTCATTTTTAGGTGTTCTGTTATAAGCAATAGAAACAGACTGGTACAAATCCCTAGATCTCTTTCTTCCAGTCCCTTTCGCAATGCCCAGTTTAGGACTAAAAAAGATTTCTTCAACTGTATTCAACTCATAAGAATACACTTATCCTCATAGAAATTTAGCTTGAAACAAACTTTTTTTTCCCCTTCAGTCATCTTTTCATCAGATTTGGTTGAGGGTTCTTATTATTCTGGGGGATTTTTTGTTTGTTGGTTTGGTTTTTTTGTTTTGTTTTGTTTTGTTTTTTGCTTCTTTAGCTACTAAAGAATGAAATGGATTAGAAAAACATATTCTGTATTACTCACATTTTACATAATCACATCATAATTAAGTTGAAACTTACACAAAGTGGCAGTGGCTTTAGCTGAAATAAAAATATATTTGCATACATGTATGTTTCTACGTGCATATATTATCATATAAGAATATATTGAAAATAGATGTTTAAATTCTGCTTTACTCCTCTTGACATGAAAATAGATAGATGCTTCTGGAAAGTAAACATCAAATCTAAATATGACTTTTCTCAGCATATAAAAGAAATACACAAGTACATCTTTTTGTTAAACTATAAAATGTATCTTCAGGTATACTTTTAACCATTAGAACTGTACAGAAAAGATCAAGTGAAACACAAAATATTCTCACTACCACCCATACCAAGGGCACTTGAAATATTCCTCTCAGTGAAAAAGGATATTTTAGTCATTGTATCCAAAGAATCTATAACGCCTACAGTGCCTGGGGCTCCTTGTAGACACTGAATTATTTGACAAATGATTGTGTTTCTTTCTTGAATAGTTCCTTCACTTCATGTCCTACAGGGGAAAAAAATATTTTAGTGAACAAAGGACTTTAAAAATTACATCTCTCAAGCAAACTCTCTAAAATCTTTACAGAAGTTCAAAAACATTTAAAAGCATTTTAATTTGTTTTGTTCTTTCTGTAGTTGATGCCAAAAGCATGATCTTGCCTGCCTCTGCTTGCTTACAGGTAGAGGCAACTTGAATCTGTCTAAAGGAGGATGCCAGGAGAGGTGAAGGAAAGCGTGAGATGGAGATGACATTTCAGAACTAGATTGCACTGCTACTTGTCACAGATCTCTTTGGTGTAGCATGGCAGCTCAGCTCCAACTCTCTACTTGCTATAGTAGCAATAATAAAAGAGAGGAATATTCCGACAGTTTGTGCGTGGGTGGACTCTGCCAGACCTGAAGAACCCACAGTGTTCTCCTCTACTTGAGTCCAATTGTGTCTGAATCACTTTTGTTCCCAAAGAGCAGCTGTCTTTCTATCAGTAAAAGATACCATATCAATACTTACTAAACCACAGAAGTTTGACAGTCACTCAAAAATCATTTAGATTCCTATAGTTGGCACTAGTTGATAAGTATTTACCTATGCAAAACAGTCAGCAGTGAATTATAAGCTATACAGGAATTTGCATACATAGAATAATGATGAAAAGAAAATCTGAACTAAAGGGGAAATCTCAGTATTTAGCAGGGTTATGCATAAGTTTTTTTTTTTTTTTTATGTTTTCATCCTCTGAAACTTAGGACAAAAATAAAAGGCCAAGATAGAATGCAGCATGTGGGCAAGGCTTAGAAAACTTTAAAATGTAAACAGGGACAAATGGTAATACTGCACCCATAAAATGAGATTTGAAGACAAGAGAGATAGCTTTCCTTTAGAAAAGTAAGTCAGTTTACTTCTCTTAATTTGGAAGTTTTTGCTACAGGAAAATTTATATGATAAATATATTATTAAACAAATAACATAGTATGTTTTAATTGTATTTAAAAGTAAAATATGACAAAAATTTAAATTTTAAAAAAATATTAGCCATCAGCCATAATCCACCAACCAAATTTCATTTTTGCATATCACTTTATAGTCCACCTGCACAGGGCACATACTCTTGTTAGCAATAATTATTAAATGCATGTGCATTGTATATTTTTTCTGAAATTAATTCAGTATAAATTTAAATATGAACTATTTTGATGAAAAGAAACATTTTGTATAGCAATTATTAGGGTATTAAAATGTGGGCTATGTTTTTCAAAATTCCATTGACAATGGAGATTTCCTGCCTTTCTACACTGACATCACAATGGCACCATGCAGTCATCATTTATTTTAACTTATCAAATATCAGGGGGAAAATAAGTGAGTATGTTTCTTAAAACCATCTCATAGGTAGGTGTGGCTGGTATTCTTTGGCATGGATTTTCTAGTAGATGGTGTGCCAAGGTCTTAAGGCTAAAAGTAATTATGCCCAATGTAAGTTAGTTATTCTTTGCCAGGTAAAATTTTCTTTTCAAAGAAGGATTTGAATCTACATACATATAAACTATGTCAAGAACAGAGGTACAAGAAGTACAAGTTAAATGATTTATTTAAGTTTCAAACATAACGTGAAGGTAAGAAAATACTGAATGAGAGTAAGAGAAAAATACATTGGAGTTTTAATGGCGCTTCTAAGTAAGGAAATTTTCCTTGTTTACACTGAAAATAGATGCACAATAGAGAAGTTACTGAATGTTGCATTTTCTTCTGTTATGTTACCTTTTTCCTCTATTGTGTTTATTAAATTCTAAGGAAACACTATCTGTCATTGTATTGCAATTGTGTATTGAACTACAGATTTTGTATAAAATTACTTAGCTAAGTGATGATGTTCCCTAAAGTTGAATAAAACACTTCTCAAACTTTGTCACATTAGACATCCCTTCAGTGGCACAGAGGTAATATGTTTGCAACTATAATATATGAAGCTGAGTAATATAGAAATATATTACTATATATAGTAAGACATAGAATCCTATTTTTTTTAAATTAGTATTACCTTGATAGCACTACATTTCGTGGTAAGGACATCATGACCTTCTCAAGGGTTTTAATTTAGGCCACCTAAGATTTAATGAGAACTCTGAACTTTCATTTTTATTCATCTACTTTCCAAGTATTTTGTTTTAAATATATTGGTAATATTCTTTAAATAATAGCAACTTTAATGCAGTTTTCAAAGTGTGCTAAACCAGTGATGGTTTCCTTTCTGGGTCCTTACAATTTGTGTAAATTACATTTATTATACCATTAATATGAGACAATTATTGCTCTAATTAGATGCACATCTGACTGACAACTATGTATATAGTTTCTCTTCCTTTTATATCTAGTTTTAACTTGTTCCCAAATAATGTGCTCCCCCTCTCCAAAAAAATAAATAAATAGATAAATAAATCTGTAATGTCTTTTGTTAGGAAATTTCTATCTAAATGTTATAACACTGTGTAAGAATTCCAGTGACAATAGTATATAAAAGAAAGATGGAGACCAACTGTACTTATGGACCTGTGTCTTCTCTTTGAGGCCACCAAATGTTCCTTCCTTCTTTGTGTTCACACCCTTGGAAGATTTGCAGGCAGTTATCAGGTTCCCACTTAGTCACTGCTTAGCCAAGCCGTACATACTCTTTTAATCTTTTTTTCAGACAGAAAGTCAAACCCTTCTTTCTGATTTTCTATGAACTCTCTCCAACACTTCCATATATTTTAAAAATAGCATTCTAGTGTTGACAGTGTGTCCATTGTTTTTTATTTTAGAAAGCTTTTAATGGAGCCAGAGCAGCATACTGGGTTCTTTAGACAGAGTTTATTTTAGAGAGGACATGTGAATAATAGCACAATTATTACAAATTATCACTTCCCAAGTGACAATGGAGGAATGCTGGGAATTTTTGGTTTCATTTGCTTTTCTACCTTGTGGATTACATTGGACAGGTGATTTAGAAAGTCAGGTTTATTTTTAAATTTCTTTTTCCTCCAAATGTATGTGGGCATGGATTCTATAATATATAATAATACCTTCCAAATGTCCCTTGGGTAGGTTTGTTTTACATCCAATTTTATAGATGAAAGTCTAGTTTCCAAATTATGCCTTTACATCCATTTCTCTTTGCCTCCTCATATTTTATGCAAACTTGATAATGTCGTGGTTTTGAAATGAAATTGACACACTGTACTTTGATCAATCAAGAGAATTCATCTTGCTTTGCAGAGGAAAACAGATTTTTTTTATTTTATAGTGCTTCGTATTTTAAAAAATGGGAACAATAATCAACCACATTGTATATTGACAAAATAAAATTAAATTTTTTTAAAAAATGGGAAACAAGTTTCTCTACTTTCTGCCTCCTTTCTTCCCCCCCAAAATTGAGTTTTTCCAATGTATGCAACATACCATCACTAGCACCACTTCAAAATAAGGACTAAGGAGCTGTTGGTCCAGTTTTCACAGATGTGTTTGTTCATCATCCTCAGTAATTTGGTGCAAAGAGATGAGTGAGGATAAAAAGAGGCAGGAGCGGAATCTCCCATGTGAACACAGGGTTAGTGAGTGGGAGCTGGGACTTTTCCTATATGAACTGATTTGATGGATATAAAAGACAGTGGCTGTACAAGCACGCTGCTTGGAGATGTATAATTATTATTATCATCATTACTACTTTACATGTGCCCAGCACGAAGGCTGAGCCACAGAGCTTAAAGGACTTGACAAAATCTCTGTTGATGAGAACAGTTGCCACACACATCTCTGAAGCAGGCACAGACTCATTAGAGATCTCGTCTGACTAATGCATTGTTGTTCACAGGTACTTAACACCATCACCATGAGATAAGGGCTGCATTGCTAATCGAAAAAGTTCAAACTGAAGAAAACGTAAGTAGGCAAAATAGGACTGAATAGTGAAAGAAGAAGTCTGAAAATATAATTGGAAACATTAAGAAGGGGTGGCATGTAGCTGTTGTGTGTTTCTCTTCGTGTGATGATGTGTTTCGGAAGAGTTACCTCATGACAGTTTCTAGCAAATTCCTATATGCAGATTTTTGATGCAGAAAAATAGGACATTCATTTACTTTGAAATTTCCTGTTTCTATCCAAATGTTTTGGTTATATAGACATAGTGATAATCTTATTATTTTTCCATGCCTAATATGAAAACAAAACAGCAACAACAACAAAAAAAAAAAACCCAAAACTCAAAAGTATTTCATGGAGCAAAAACCCCTTCCTGCAGTGAGCAAATGAAGAAAAAGTATTTAGAATGTCAGGCTAAATACTTGGGGTATGCTTTCATTAGTCAACTAAAAGTTATCCTAGGAGTGCATAGAAATTTAATTATAAAGCTCTAAACACTTCCTCTCACTTTCTATTTTGTTAAATTTCTTTTGATAAGCAGATTATTTTAGAAAAGATGCCATATCTTTTTCGGGTAGAAATAGTCATGATGTAATTCTTTTCTTTCTCTCTCTCTCTCTTATCTTTTCTTTCTTCGTTCTTTTTTAATTTCTTCTCTCCCTTCCTTTTTTCCTCTGCCCTTTCATGCCTTCCTCCCTTTCTCCCTTTCTTTACAGTCTCTCTTTCTTTCTTTCACTCTGTTTAAGGAAGAAAAGCATGTTTCCTAAAACATTACAAACTTTTCAAGATATTTGATGCACAATGTACCAAAACATGAAATGAGAGCACATAATATTCCAAGTGTGGGTGCAAAGTGGGGGAGGGGAGTCCCACCAAGATTGTCTCTTATCCTGCTGTATGTCTGTTTGATTAATTAATTATTTACCTTTAAAAACTATCAGACCACTGTTCATGGCCAATTACAATCCAATTTGCAATTATAACCACACAGGAAGAAGTAAATATAATAAAGGTATAAAGAGCAATGTAGTGGTTAGTTTTCGAACCAAACAAGTAAATATAAGAAAATATGAAAACTCATGTAGCAAGATGTAACTTTTTAAACACTACATATAATAAATAATAATCTATGACTCTGGCAAGACTCAAAAAAGAGAAATAAATTGTTCTCAGAAGTAAACATGGTTCCAATGATACATCATTTTCCTAGTATGTGTTCATATTCTTTTCCCTGAAAATAGACTCATTGGGGTCACTTTTCTCCAAAAGCCAAAGCATTGCTATTGAAATAGAAATAAACACTAATTATGTTTCTGAATTAGGAAAAGATTTGTACCTTGTGGGTATAAAAATCTTCAGTGGCTTTGATTTCTTGATCCTTTTTCCACAGTGACCTTCTCTTTCCAAGTCTCCTCTTCTTTACCTCTAGCTGAGCTGTGCCTGGAAGCAAGTAAGGGGTTTTCTGAGCCATGGAACAGAAAAGTGTTTCTCTCTACCTTTTCCTAGGTTCTTTGAAGTTCCACAGGCAATGCCCCTAAAAACTCTCTTCTTGCCATTTGCTCTCAGACTGAGAGAATTCTTTTCCATGCACAGGAGATTAGGGAAAAGGAAAAATCCCAACATCTCAGGGAAGCTGGTCCACCGAGCAGGACTGTCAGTCTTTCTCCTCAGCCATTCTCTATCGCGGCCACCAATAATAAGCGTGGCTAACATTCTCTGAGCATTGAGAGGGGCTCAGCACTTGGCACCACCTGGTTTCTACCTGGCGTAGCAACAGAAAGTGGAATTTGGGACAGACCTTATTCTTAAACTTTCCATCTGTAGAATTTCTGTTTGCTCTCTGACACACACAAGGACAAATTAAATCAATAATCTTTCATTTGTAAAGTTTTTAGATAATATCATAACACTGTCAAATACAGTAAGTTTTACCTTTATTTTTTAAATGCCCTCTTTACTCAGGTTTGCAAGAAACTAGGTATATAAATCACTTTTAAGAGAACAGTTTCTCTACTACCCAAAGAATCCAGTCATATTAACATTTATTGTAATCTGCTGCTGCCTAATAATCTATCAAAAATGGTCTTAAAAGGATATTAGTGAAATATATTTAAGGGTTTTTCTCATCTTAATTTTACACACAATATCTCACCTCTAAATCCATATGGAAATGTTACTTTCCTTTTAATTTTTCTTTTTCAGAGTCAGGGAAAAATAATTTATACAGTTTTTTTTTTTTTCAAAGATCCCCAAAGGCAAACCAAACTTTTTAAATGTGGACCTTCACCCACTTAAAATAGAACACATAACAACAACAGCAAAAAAGATAGAATGAGGTTTTTCTGATTTTTATGGGTGTATATGTTCTTAAGTATAGTAGTTTCTCTTATGGAACTTGTTTGTTTATCTTAGGAAAGTCGATTTCATAGAATCTTAGGCTGGCAAAACATACTTTAGTTCATGTCTGCTTCTCAAAAAGAAAGTTGTCTAATATATACTTAACAATTGGCAGAGAATGCAGCTCCACACCCTTTCTTAGAAATACAATTTGTAAGTCTCTAATCAGCAAGTTTTATTAAGAGGCTTACCTACAGAAAGCACTTGCAAAAATTGCAGTCTGTTCTTATTTGGCTGTTTTGAGTGGAAACAATAAAGTTGCTTAGCTTTGTTCCTTTCAAGTATTTGAATATTATTAAATGTCAGCTACCAGCCTTCTCCAGGTTACGTGACCAACATTCTTTTTTGCTCATTTTGCCACCTGCACTTACTTAGACAGTCCAGAAAAAAATGAAAGCATCTTTATAGTATAATACGTAATTTGAAAAGAAAAAAAATAGGACATTATGAAATTGATTATTTATTGGTAGAAATCAGGCTGTTGGAGGGTTTATCTGATTTACTTATTCAGCAAACATGTACTGAGCACTGACTATGTATCTGTCACTTTGCAAAGCTCTAGATGTAAACAGTCATAAGACATAGCCCTGTCATTTGCACAGCAAATAATTACCGTAGAATCTGATAAATACCGTAATGAGTTTATATAATGTACTTGTATAAGAGACCTCAGTCCAGGAGAGTTGGGAATATTTTCTCAAAGAAAGAGACATTTGAAACTGAGTGGTAGCTCTCCACATGAAAAAATGAGCTTCATATGCAAAGGTATATTGTTTTGAAATAGCATAGCTGGTAGGAAGTTGTTCAATAAGGCTGAAACATAGGGCATGTGTGTAGAAGTTTGGGGAGCTGGGACTCAAAGGTTATAAAGATTACACTGAAGCCCGAAATTGAGGATTATTTGCCTTGTAAAATATTTGGGCTTTAGCTTCTTGGCTCCATAAAGCATGCATTCACTCAAAAAAATATTTTAATATTTATTGAATACCTACTATATGCTCCGGAGTATGTGAGCACTGGAGGCACAACAATGAGTAAGACACAAATCCCTGTTCTTAAAGAAGTTCCATTTTAGGGGGTAGAGACAGTAACAAATCAAGAAGACAATCAATAAAGTAATAATTATTATTACTTATTTATGATATGTAGTATGATTTTAGTTATTGTTAAGTATACAAAGAAAACTAAAATACTGTAAGGTGAAAGGATATAATGTGGGATGGGATATTGGTTACAGAAGTTTTTCAAAGAAGGTAATTTTGAAACGGAGATTGGTTTATCAGTTTAAAGGAAGGCAATGAGTTTTGTAAAGGATCTGAGAAAACATTATTCTAGGCAGAGAGAAGAGCAAGTTCAGAGACTTTGAGGAATGAATGTCTTAAGTGATTAATAGAAACTATCACTGAAATTCAAACAGGATAAGCCATGAAAGGCACGAACCCGCATCTTCAGAAAAACCTGTCGTTGACAAACAGATGACTGTATTCTTTATTAGGAAAAAAAAAATGCTTGTGTAACAGAGTTGAAATTCTTTAAAATTGTTAATTATAAATTGCTTTTTTGTACTACCATTGCTTTTCACCTAGAATGAAGACTCTGGAATATGAGTAATTTTAGAAAGACTAATTTAAATATTAAACATTTAACTACATTTTTAGATTTACGTTTTTTAAATGAAAGTTTGCATTGGGAACTACTGAAAGATCATCTGTGCGGTTGTGCAAACTTTAATGAACGGTGGTATGGGTGAATGTTATCCAGTTTTGCTTGGGAAAACCAAATTTTCACTGAAATTTTTAATGAGAACCATTACAGCAGGCTCTCTGATAGAGTGAAAAATGACAATTTAGAATTTAATAGGTTCCTCCATTTTATATTCTTTTGTTTATCATTTGAAAAAAATGCTGTTCCTCTCACTGTCATTCTAAGCATTTACTACTAAATCCAGATGCTAAAATACAGAATATTATTAGGAGATCTGGGGGTCTGAAGGGCTATTTCTGACAGCAGCTTAAAGCTCTCAATTGCCTCTGTGCTCCCAATTGGATTTAACTTCAATTTATGCTCATATCCATGCACCTCTGGAGACATGACAAGGACAAATAAATTGACTAAAGGGACATCAGGGGCCAAAATGAATTACCAAAGAAAGCATCTTTAAATTCCCAGGCTCACTGTAGATTTTCAGTGCCAGAAGAATTTCATTTTCCACCTTCTCAGAACTTTGCTTCACAACAAGGACACCTTTCTCCATCCAGAGAAATTCTTTGTGGCTTTGAAATTCATCTGCAGGGGACAATATTTACTATCTTGAATGTCCACAAATTTGCACTGCATTTGATTTTATGACTAATCTTTTCTTCTGTCACCTGACATTTGCCCATAAATTTCTGTTCATAACTAAAGTCTTAGACAAAAACTCGACAGATTCTCCCCATAGCAGCACCCTACCCTAAATAAAACAAATGATGGTTTCCCATATGTTTTATCAAGCAGCACACAAGCTGTCTAGTTACTGTATGTCTTAGTAGGAGAATTTCAAACTTAAGATGCAGAGAAAATGCCTCCTTTTCTAGAGTAAAACAATTCCCCAGAATTCCTATGGTCTCCTCATATGCTCAAAGCAGGGAAAGATGTTATTCCTGCCTCCCTGTGCTACCACAGGTATAGAAAAGGAGCAGAACTTGATGTGATAGAAACCAATTCATAATGAGTCGGCAAGGTAGCAGCAATGGTATGTCAACTCCTGTGTGTAAATGTTTCATGTAAATTTATTTTGGGTTCAGCCAAACGGTTTCCTCCTCTACTCTCGCTCCAAGGGCAAGCTATAAATCTAATCGCAGCACCTTAATTCTGTATTATGCTGCAAGCACTTTATCAATAGGATGTAGACGAAGCTGTGTGTTTTATGAGTTGGTCGAGTTTACACTGTCATAAGAGAGTTAGAGCAACAGATAGTTTAAAATATTTGATTTGGAAGTAGCAGAGTTTGAAGAACCCAAGTTCTCACTGACAGGAAAAGGACAAATAGTGTGTGATGCAAAGAGACAGTTTGCCCAACTCCACATCCTTTGCCACTTTGTACTTCCCATGGTCTTTCAGAGGGCCCTGTTGATGCCAGGGGAATGGAACTTGTGGTTTAAGATAAAAAGTACTGCTGAGCCACTCTGATACTCAGAGACTGTTTTGAAACAGTCTTTAAGGAACTTTAATTAGATAAAGGGGAAAACTAGGTTTTTCCTTCTTTGCCTAGCAGAAAGCTTATTCAAATGAGACAAAGTTTGAACTCAAGTGGCCTAATAGAAATTAATTTTTATATTTTCTATTTCAATAATAAGGATAATGACGTTTAAAATCACACTGCCAATATTGCAGCCCCTAGCCGAATACCACATGTGGCTACCATGCATTTGAAATGTGGTTAGCCTGAATTGAGATTTGATGTAAGTGTAAAATACACACTGGATACAAAGTCTTCAAAGTATAGATGTATACTATGATATATAAAAAATATTTCACTAATGAGTTTACATTGTTTAACTGTTGAAATGATATTCAGGGTACATTAAAATATTATAATTAATTTCATTTGTTTTTACTTTTTAAATGTAGAAATAAAATTGGAAAATAAAACTATCATAAAACTGGGAAATAAAATTTTTTGTATGATTTGTATTTGTGTTTTGCATTACATTGTATTGAACTGCACTGGTTTGCCAGATTAGCTGGCCAAGTTCATACAACTTAAAAGAGGTAATAAGAATATTAATAATAGAAGTTAACATCATGAAACACTTATGAAGAATCAAGCACTCTACTTGGCACTTTAATCCTTTCAAAAACCCTATGAATACTAACTGATTATCCACATTTTTCAAATGAAGAAACTGAGGCTGGCAAAGTTTTAAGTAGCTCTGCACAAGGTAACTTTACAGAAGAGCTAGTCTATAGCTTTAGACCAGATATGAACCAGAGGAAAGTTGACTATGTAACTTTCCTATTAATCGTTTTGAGTCAAAATATATTTACATTGATTGTGTGTGTGTGTGTTTTGTTTTGCTTTGGTATGCGCATTTGTCTTTTGTAATTTAATTTTAGTTTGTATGCAGTAAAATTACTCTTTTTGGTGTACAGTTAATACATGTAACCATATTCAAAAATAAATGTCACCCCCCTCCAAATTCCCTTGTGCTATCTGACTCTTTATATTCAATTTCTCCCTCTACCCCTAACCCTAGCAACCCACTGATCTATTCCCTGTTCCACAGTTTTGTCTTTTTCAGAATGTCACATAAATAAATCATACGGTATCCTTTGAGTCCGGTTTCTTTCAATTAAACTGTTTATTGATGAGTAGTATATTTCATTGTAAGAATGTAACAAAATGTGCTTTTCTATTCACCAATTGAAGGACATCAGGGTCATTTCCAGGTTTTGGTGATTATGAAAAAAGCTGCTATAAACATTTGTGTACAGGTTTAGTATGAACACATATTTTTATTTATCTTAGGTAAATACCTAGGAGGCAGATTGCTGGGTCCCATGACAAATACGGATTTGACTATATCAAAGAGTCTGCCAAACTGTTCTCCAAAAGGGCTGTGTAATTTTGAATTCCCATCAGCAATGCATGCAAGTTCCAGGGGCTCCGCTTCTTCATCAGCACCTGGTATTGTGAGGTGTCCTGGCTTGGTTTGGTTTTCATGTGCAGTGATGTCTCATTGTGGTTTTATTTCACAAATCTCTGATAACTACAAACGTTGAGCACCATTTCATTTGCTTATTTGCTATTCATACGTGTTCTTTGATGAAGTATCTGTTCAAATCTTTTGGACATTTTTTAAGAGGTTGTAGGTTTTTATTATCAAAATTTTTAGTCTTTTATATATTCTTCATATAAGTCTTCTATTAAGTATATGACTTGCAAATGTTTTCTCCCAGTCTGTGACTTGTCATTTCATTTCTTTAGCAGCGTCATTCTCTAAGCAAAAAAAAAAAAAAAAAAAAAAAAAATTAACATTTATGAAGTTCACTTTATCAATTTTTTTCTATTATGAATATGTTTTGTGTGTTCTAAAAATTATTTGCCTAAACTAGAGTCACAAATGTTCACCTGTTTTTCTCTAAAAGTTTTATACTTTTACCTTCTACCCTAAAATGTACTTTTGCATCTGAATGTTCAATGTTTACAACTAAATATTCTACTTTTCTGGTACTATTGCAAATGGAAGTTTTTAAATTTTGATTTCCAATTGTTCATTGCTAGTACGTTGAAATAAAACTATTTTTTGTACATTGACCTTGTATACTGAGATCTTCCTCATTAATTAGTTCTAAAAAACCTTTTAGGAGTTTCTTTGAGACTTTCTACATACACAATCATATCATCTCCAAGTAGAGAAAGTTTTATTTCTTCTTTTCAACTATATGCTTGTTTTTCTCTTTCTTGCCTTTTGTTTTTTGACTAACCAGGACTTACAGTACACTTAAGAATAGGAGTGAATATCCTTTCTTTGTTCCTGATCTTAGAAAAGCATTCAATCTTTCATAATTAAGTATGATGTTAGCTGGAGGGCTTATTGCAGATTCCCTGTATCAGTTTATAAATATCAAGTTCGTTTTTATTTTTACTTTGCTGGAAGTTTTTAAAATAAAAAATGAAAGATAAACTTTCAAATGGTCTTCCTGCACCTGCTGATATGATAATGTGGTTTTCTTCTTTACTTTGTTTTTGTGGTAAATTATTAATTAATATCAAAATATTGTACCAGCCTTGAGTACCTGGGATAGGTTCTACTTGATCATAATATATTATCCTTTTTATTTATTGGGTTCCGTTTGCTAATATTTTGTTGAGGATTTCTGCATCAAAATTCATGACAAATACTGATCTTTTTCTTGTAATGTCTTTGTCTGGTTTTGGTATCAAGATAATGCTGGCCTCAATTTTCTCTCCTTTTCTATTTTCTGAAGAAGACTTTGTACTTGGTATTATGTTTTCTTACAAATTTTGTTAGAAAGTTTTGTATCCAATCTGTCTCTATTAATTAGCATGTTTAGAGCATTTACATTTATTGTATTTGATATGGCTGGATTTAGGCCTACAATTCTGATTATTTGCTTTTCTGTCTCTTTTTTCCTGACTTCCTTTAGGTTATTTGAATGTTTTAGTCTGCTTAATTTTATGTATTAGGTTTTTAATTGTATCTTTTTCCTTTAGTTTTTCTAACAGTTGTCCAAATAATTAAAATATACCTACCTAAAATAGTCACAATTTACTTAGATTTAATATTTTACCACTTCAAATAAAATGTAGAAGCCTTATGATCATGTGAGCCACTTAACCGTTGCCCTTTTAAGCTAAAGTTGTAGTACGTTTCATTTGCATACAATGAAAATACTATCAGACAATGTTATAATTTTTCTTTTAAGAGTAATACATATTTTTTAGAAATTAAAAGGAGAAGTATAGTATATTATGTTTATGCAGATATTTATATTTTCAGTGGCTTTTTTTTTTCATTCCTAACGTTTTGAGTTTTCCACTGGTGTCATTTTCTTTGAACCTGACAAATTTCTGTAACAGTTTTTAATATCACCTTTGTTCTTAAAGAATATTTTCACTGGATATGTATGTCTCGGTTGACAAACTTTTCTTTAGCTCCTTAAAGATGTTATTCCACTGTCCTTTAAACTTTATGATTTCTGGGGTGGATGTCTGGCTTATTTGGTTAGAGCATGACTTTGAATCCCTATACTGGCCAGCTAACAACAATAACAAAAAAAACCCCACAAAAACAACAAAAAATAACCTTTATGATTTCTGATAAGATATCTAGCACCAGCAATATTTTTCTTTTTAACTCATGACTTTCTTGAGAAGAAACAAGAATAGAGAAGGGAAAACAATGGACTAGTAAAGGAGAATATGTTTCCCTAGCAGCACTAAGAGCCCATGAAGAGTTTCATAATTATGAGCTTAAAATAAGCCAGTGTAACTACACACGCACCAGGGAATAGAAAGAGAGAGTTGGATTTAAACAGTGTTGTGGGACAAAAGCAAATCATAAAGAGAACTGTTAATCCCCTTGACAATAATAGAAAATAGAGAAAAACTGTAAAAATACTTTTTTTTAACAACTTCCATTTAATTGTTCAATACTGAGGTCATTCATTCAAAGACTTGTGAGAACTAGTGCAGTATTTAGCTCCCTTTCAATTAAAGTATATGTATTTAAGCCACACTATTTATCCATTAATCTTACAAATATGTACTGGGTGTATATTAGTCTATCTGCTAGACACTTATACTAGGCATTAGGAATATAAAGGTGAACCAATATAGACATTGTTTACATCCTCCTATAACTTATAAACAAGTGATTAATTATTAAAGGGATCAAAAACTCTCCTCTTGAGTCTGAAAGGAAGGGTTTCAGGAAAAAAAAATGTATATGGAGTGGCTGAGAACTTGAGAAAAAAATCTTAGTATAATAGTGTATTTGAAAACTGATTAAAATGTTATCATGACAGACATAGAAAATAGTAAAAGTAATTAAAAACTACTGGTAAAACAAAGACGTGTACAAGAAGGCATATAAACATAACACCTCCTTAACTCTGAAGCAAATTATATTTATGTGATCATAAGCATATAAACGCTGATTATTGTTTTACCTAAAATATTGCTTTAAGTGTAATAAAAAGAATGAGAAGAAAGGTGAGCATTGGCAGAAGTGATCTAAATCCTCATCTATGAAAAAAAAGTTCAAAAGATAATAAAAAATTTATAAATTAAGAATAAATATATCATTTAAAAACATGGACATAAATTCCAGAAATAAATATCTAAAGAGTTAAATGTTTTACTGTGTCTTAGGGACAGGACTAAATAGAAAGAAAGTAACAAATATTATTTTTAATAGTAAGCCTTTGGGAACAAATTGATTTTTAAAGCATGTACTTGAATTACCTTGAATAAAATTAAAATAATATTAAAATTATGCAATATTTCTTAGGCCTCTTGTATGCACCTTTTTCTTTAAAGCATCAATAAGTCTGTAATTTATAAGTGTTGAGCAAAAATGCTGAGTACAATTCATGAACTCTTTCCAGAATATTCCAAATGGTATCTACCCTCTGCTATATTTGGTGCTTCTTATCAATTCAGTCATTTATAATAAAAATAGGAAAGACTATTAGACTTGAAGAGGTTTTTTTTATCTCTCAAGTGCTTATCAACATCTTAGAAGGAGAGGTTAACATGCAGAATGTCATAAATATGAGGTAGTCTAACTATGTGTATGTTCTAATACTAGAGAGGAGATATTGAAAAGGAAAATGAAGAATTAACCAGTTCTATGACTTTTCTACGTAAATTACAAATCACCTTGTAGTGCTTAGAAAAATAATTTTGGAATAGAGGCAAGAGTTTTGTTGTTCCTAACTATAACTTTACTGATAATTCATGGTAATGAATAAATATTGAAAATTATAGAAAAAATATATAATATCAGGAGATTTAAAAGCTATCCTACCTTTTCCTGTTTAACCAAATCCATGAGACTGCTTCCAAAGCTGTTAACCTGATGCAATAGGAAACAAAAACCTGGCTACAAGAAAAAAAAAGAGGTATTTAGGTACAGTCACCTATTTATTGCAGTTTTGTCTACTGCAGAAGAAATTTACTTATTTATTTTTATTTTAACATTTACTTGTACATTTTTATGGGGTACACAGTGTTGTTTCAGTACATGCATATACTGCATAGTAATTCACTTATGGTAGATAGTGTAGACTTGTACCCGTGAGTCCACCTCTTCTCCCCTCATCCACCCCCTCCAAACAACTCAGTTTCAGAATTAAGGCTTGTTGCTCAAACTTTGAAATCCAACAGATCTAAATTCAAGTCCTGGTTCCATCATGAGCAAATTAATTTAGCTTCAGTTTCCATATTTATGAAATGGAGAATAAAATGACAACATTACAGTTTTGTGGAAATTACATGAAATAGTGCCTGTAAGTCATGTTGTGACCAAACACAGCAAACTCTGTTTAAATATTGCTTTTTTTCTTTTTATGCAGTCAATACTATGACCACATCACATTTCTGCATGTGTAGTACAATTTTCAGTAATGATAACTGTCATTCATGAGCTTTTCTGTTTATATTCAAGCTTTACACAAAAGTCACTAATCCTCAGGAAACCCTACAGGATTATCACTCATTTGACACAGAGAGAACACAGGCCTATAGAGCAAAAAAGGAACTTGATCTAAGTCAAACAGTTAATGTGTGGCAAAGGTAGAATTTGAAACCAGAAACGTTTGATTCCAAAACCCAGGCACTTTACATTATTACATACCAAGAATGTTGCATTTCTTTCAGGAGACCGTAATTATTAGATAAGAGTACTGCACTCAAAACCAGTAGACACCTCATGGAAATGCACAGCAAGCTTCTAACTACATCTGATATTGTTAATATTAATATAACCATGCATTCTTGCAGGGGAAATTTTAAATCTGTGTCCCATTCGAATAATCAAAGCCACATAGCATCTGTCTCATTAAAAAAAAAAAAAAAAAAATCAGGACCAATACACTGAGCTATATATGGGAATAACTTATTCGAGCATTAAAATAAAATTAAAAGTCCACCAATATGAGTTTTTAGCAGTGTAATATATTACACAAGTATCTAGGGCTTCTGACGGCAAAGTAATTTACACATTTTTTATCAATACTACTAGCATATGTATTGTTACAAATCATAATTATTCTTTTTTTTTTTTACCTTTTATTTTTATTTTTATTTTTTTATTTTTTATTTTTTTTAATTTTATTTTGTCGATATACATTGTAGCTGATTATTGCTCCCCATCACCAAAACCTCCCTCCCTTCTCCCTCCCCCCTCCCCCCCAACAATGTCCTTTCTGTTTGCTTGTCATATCAACTTCAAATAATTGTGGTTGTTATTCTTTATGGCCCTTGTCCAATCTCTCCTCATCCCCTCTCCCCCCTCTAATTACCCTAAGTTTCTTCTCTCCTTCTGAAAGAATAATGGTTACTCTGTTAATTTGTTGCCTAGATGATCTGTCCAATGCTAAGAGATGTGATCAGGTCCCCCAATATTATCGTAGAGCAGATGCTTCTTCTGTCACTCTGAAATGGGCTTTGTGGGAAGAGACATCCTCTTCTTTTGTCTGTCTCTGCTGGTGACCCTTCTTGTGTGAATGCACTCCAGTGTTTGGTGGACCATCTGTGTGGTGGTTGTGGTGTCTAGCTGCTTTTGCAGCAGCCATATAGTTATTGTGGTGGCTGTGGTAGGCCACCCACGTGGAGGTGCTGTTTTTGGTATGCTCCTTGGCACTGGTGGTGTGCCTGGTTGTGGGGTGTGTCTGGTCCCCTTCTCCATGCCTCTGGTCCCTGGGAAGGCTCCAAGGCACTGGTGCCATGTGCCTGGTTGTGGGTGGGGTGTCTGGTCCCCTTCTGCATGCCTTGGGTCCCCAGGTGGGCCCTGAGGCACTGGCGTGGTGTGCCTGGTTGTGGGAGAGAGATCTGGTCCCCTTCTCCATACCTTGGGTTCCTTGGGCAGGCCCCAAGGTGCTGGCATGTTGTGCCTGGTTGTGGGAGAGAGGTCCAGCCCCCTTCTCCATGCTTCAGGTCCCTGGGTGAGCCCCGAGGTGCTGGTGCCATATGCTTGGTTGTGGGAGAGAGGTCCGGTCCTCTTCTCCATGCCTCAGGTCCCCAGGTGGGCCCTGAGGTGCTTACATATATTATTTTAATAATCCTCATAATTTTTCTGCTGTGACGGTAAGCAGAAATAATTTCTCAGAATTATCAGTTAGTGAAACAAAAACAAAGGGAAGGAAAATCTTTTATATATCTCTCTTGTAGATCTCAAATTTTATTTTTAACTTTGGAACCATTTGTTGTATTTGATGATAATTATAATACGGCTTTATTATAAGTGGAAAAATAGCGATGACTAACTTTAAAAGGATATCCTGTTATAACAAAAATTTGGAAGAAGTAAATTAATTTGTGTCTTTTTTCTACAACTGTAGAAAATATCCAGTGGTACTCTGGCAACTACTTTAATTAAAGTAACAACTGTTTTTATCACTCTTACCAAATAAGTCATTTTTTGGCATCAACCAGTACATTTAAAGTAACTTGAAATGCACGTGATAGAACTAACCACATTATTTACAAAACAATAAAAGCCATCAGATTCCTCATCCACCTCATAATGTAAGATGCAACTTAAGAATATTCCTTGGGATGTTTGTTTGTGATACCAACACCACAGCTCTGAGATAAGAGTTCAAACCACAGGTGGCAAAAAATCAGCATGGAACTACTGCAAGTTTTATCTGAAAAGTCATCATATGGTTTTTACGAGTTTTCCAACAAACTAGAAAGATGAAAACAAAATGGAAGCAAGGAAATCTGACACCCCTCCTGAGTCAGTTTCTGTTTGAGTGATTGTGCCAAGTTATGCTTCATTGCACCTCTGACGAACAAACAGCAGTTTTAGAGCACTAATTCAATGCAGAATTCTCCTACCCATAGTTTATTTAATGATAAGATGTAAATTAGTTGTCTCTGAATAGTGAATGTTGTTATGATCTGATAGGACAGTTGTCCTTTTATTAATTTTATATTAGTGAGATGCAGAAAATTTTAATTTAATGTGAGAAAATCTATAATGACATATTGGTGCATTACATAAAAAAGGAACTATAGAAAATAATGAAATTTGGTAAAAAGACAAATATGGAAGTAATCTCAGTTTGTCCATCTATCATACAGATATTTGATGAGCAGCAACTATATGCCCGGAACTTTGGATAAAATGGTAAGCAAAGACAGACGTAGTCCCAGTGCTCCTTACAGTCTATAGGAGGAGACAGATATGCATCCAACGGTTATACAAATAAATGTAAAATTAAAAACGAGGTCAATGTTGTGAAGATATGTATGAGAGTATGTAACAGGGATCTGATAACTTAAGGAAGTCAGAAAAAACTTCCAGTGAAGAAGTGATGTCTGCATTGCGATCTGAGGATCAGTGGAATTTAAGCAGGTGATAAGAGGAAAAAGCATTTTGGCCAAAGGAAAGATTATCTACAAGGCCCTTTGCGAGTTACCTTAGTGCATGTGAAAGACTGAAGGAAGTTCAGTGTGCCTGAAGCAAAGGCAGAGGGAAAAGTTATATTGTACAATTTTATTATGTATAATTCATGTTGAAAGCTCTAGTGGAAAATTCTGTTTTCAGCTATAATGGAGTTCCAGGAGTAGGGTTCCTCTCCTGCCTTAAACAATGACAGGGTTGAAAATATATGGAACAATGAATTTTCAGACATTGGTCAGAGTCATTGCAGTACAGGAACACTACAGGAAGGGACATGAACCAGGTGAGTGTTAGGACTGGCCCAGCTCACTGCCTGGAGAGAATGTCCAAGCTACACAGTGTAGAGCGCACAGATCCTCTGAATTGAAAAGACAGAGTTGAGAAATTAGTGAAGGAAGAGCACTGCAGAAAAAAGAACCACACAGAAAGAGAAAAGCTGCACAGAGGGGTAATTTGAAAATCTGCAGAAATCTGAAGATACTACCTAAGGCCAGGAAAGAACCACCAGAAGGGACCAGACAGAACAATACCGAAAGATCTTACGAAGCCAGGAATACTGTTTAAAATAGCACAAAGAATTGAAGCAATTACATAGACGTGTATTGGAATATATTCAGAATATGCTGAAAACTACAAACAAAAAAAAAAAATACTAAGAAAGAAATTTTTAAAAGACCTAAATAAATGGAGAGATATATCTGTTTAGTCAATTGGAAGACTCAACATTAAGATGCCAACTTTATCTATAAATTCAACACAATCTCAGTCAAAATCCCAGAAAAGTTCTCTGCAGATAGCAATAAAATGGTTTTAAAATTTATATGGAAAATATAAAGAAGTAGAAGAGTGAACATAATTCTGCAAAGGAAGGAAAAGTTGGAGAACTCATGCTCCTTGATTTGAAGACTTATTATAAATCTACAATAAAACAGTGTGATGTTGGTGAAAGGACAGACACAAAGGTCAACGGAAGAGAACAGAGGGCCAGAAACAGACCCAGAAAAGTACTGACAACTGAAATTTTACAAAAATTCAAAAGCAATTGTAATGTAAAAAGAATAGCCTTTCAACACATAGTACTGGAACAATTGGACATCCATTTGTAAAAAAATAAACTTCAACACGTGCTTCACACATTACATAAAAACTTGTTCCAAATGTAGCATAAACCTAAGTGTAAACCATAAAACTATAAAACATTTTAGATAAAACACCAAAAGCATGAACTATAAGGAGATATGACCCATGGAGTGAAGAAAAAAAAAATCAAAAGAGAAATTAGAAAGTATTTTAGATTGAATAAAATGAAAATGAAAACATGACATAATAAAATTTGTGTGATGCCATACTTAGAAATTTAGAACTCTACACACCTATAATATAAAAAAAAAGAAACTAGAAAAATATAAGGAAATTAAACAGAAAATGGGAAGAGGCAAAAAATGAAAATAGTAAAATACAAGCAGAAAGAAAAAAATAGAAAACAGATAAGCAATAGAAAAAAATCAATGAAACCAAAAAGATTAATGAAATTGATAAAAGTTCTAGCCAGACTAATCAGAAATAAGAGACCACGTAAATTACCAATATTAGGGATGAGAGGAGGGGACATCATTATCAAAACTACAGACATAAAAAGGATAATGAGAGGATATAATAAATAATTTTATGCCAATAAATTCAACAAATTAAATGAAATAAAGAAATTGCTTAAAATCCACAATCTACATTTACTAAATAAATTAAATTTCTTGTTCAAAACCTTCCCACAAAGAAAAATCTGGGCCAAGATGGCTTCTTAGGTGGATTCTATCAACTATTTAAGAATAAATAATGTCAATTCTACATAAACACTTACAAACATGTGCAAGTTGATATACAAAATCAATTGTATTTCTACTGTATTAGCCATAACAAATTGGAAATTAAAAATACTATTTACAATGACATCAAATATGAAATAAAATAACATTTGAAGAAAAGTATGTAATATCTGTACACTGAACACTCCATAAGTGAGAGAAATTAAAAACCTACATAAATTGAGAGATATCTTTTGACCGTGGATTAGGAAACCCAATTTTGTTACAAAGTCAATTTTCTCCAAACTGATCTAAAGACTCAATGCAATCCTAATCAAAATCCCAGCAGACGTACTGTAGAATTTGGCAAGCTGATTCTAAAATTTATATAAAAGTGAAAATGTCTTATAATTACCAAATCAAGTTTGAAAAAGAACAACCAAGTTTTAGGACTCACACTACTTGACTACAATATTGTATAGCTACAGTTAATAAAGGCAGTATGTTATCAATATAAAGAAGATCAATGGACCAGAGTAGAGCTGAGAAATAAGCCAAACATATATGATGGATTGATTTTTAACAAAGTTATAAAAAATTCAAATGGTGTCAGAACAATTGGATAATCATGCAAAAAAAAAAAAGCATAGACCTTTCCCTAACACCACGTACCATTGCTAACTCAAAACTGATCACCGACCTAAATGTTAGAGCTAAAATTAACTACTACAGAAAAAAAAAAAAAAGAAAAAAGAAAAAAGAAAATCTTAGTGTCTGAGTTTGGCAAAGATTTCTTAAATAGCATACTAAAAACAAAAATTGTAAAAGAAAAAAACCAATCAATTTGGAGTTTTGCTGTTCAAATGACTGTTCTGAAAATGTACATGCAAGACACAGCCTGGGAGAAAATATTTGTTAAATATTTTTTTTGTAAATATTTGTAAATATTATATTTTGTAAATACTTGGAGTGTACTTAGTCTGAATTATGATGTGCTACAAGTATAAAGTACACACTAAACCTTGAAGACAATACAAAATAGATTAAAATATTTCATTGTTATTATTTATATTTATTGCATGTTGAAATGATAATATGTTTATATAGGAGTATTTGGCTAAGTAAAATGTATTAATAGAATTAAATTCACTGATTTTTTAAATGTGATTTACTGTGACCACTAGGAAATTTAATAATACATATATCGCTTACATTATATTTCTATTGGACAGAGCTTATTAGAATGCATAAAGAACACTTAAAATTCAATAACAAAACAATCAACATAAAAATGGACTAATTAAAATGGTCCAAAAAATTTGAACAGACACTTCACCAGAGAAAATACATTGAATGTGAATAAGCACATCTTTAGTCATCAGGGAAATGGAACTTAAAACAACAATGCAGCACCACTATAAAATATCGATAATGGCTTTTTAAGAAAAAAACTACAGTGTTGACAACAACATAAAACAAATAAAATTTCATACACTTTTGGTGGGAATGGAAAATGGCATAACTATTCTGAAAAATAATTTGGCCATTTCTTTAAAAATTACATATATACTTTTAATATGTATATTTAAAATACACTAGGTATTTACCCAATAGAAATTAAAGCATACATCCACTCAAAGACAAATGATCATAGCAGCTTTATCTGAAATAGCCCAGCTAAAAACAATGTAAATGTCTATTCACAGATGAATGGAAAAACAACTTGTCATATAGCCCTAAAGTGGAATACTACTCATCAATATAAGGAATCAGCTATGATAACATGAAACAAAATGGATGAATCTCAGACTAATCATGCTGAAGAAGCCAAGAATCCATACTGTATGAGTCTAACTATATAAATTTCTAGAACATGCAACTAATCCATAGCTACAGAAAATAGATCGGTGGTTACCTGTGGATGTTGTAAGAAGTAACGATGGATGACAAACAGACCCAAGGAGACTATTGGGATAATGGGTTCGTTCTTTACCTTGATTGTGGCAATGGTTTCACAGGTGTATATGTATGACAAAATTTATCAAATTATATACAGTACTTTAAACACACTGTAAATATGGCAATTGCATCTCAATACTTCAAGGAAATTACAATCCAGTAGAGAAGACCAGAAAAACCAGTATAAGACAATCAGCAGACATCATAACACAGCACGTGAATAAGTGTCAACTTCTGTCCATCCATGTTCGAATAGTTTCAAGAAAACTGGAACCAGTTAGAGCTACTCAAAATCAATTTCATGAAAGCAATCTGATGAGTTGGGGTCTCAGCTTTTGATAGTATTGGATTAGTCTGGGATAGGTGGTCCTTGTAAAAATGAGCAATCATGCATAAAATAGGGAAATAGAAGTAAGCGTGTATGCACATGCACACGCACACACGCAAAAGTAAGCACAATGTCATTCATGAGTTGAAGAGAAGAGCCTGTTTTCATTTCCTTCTTCAGCCACATCTTTATCGGGGCTGGCCTGTCTGTCCATATTCATAGTTGAGCTCCAACACGTACTGTGTAACCTTGGGCAAGTTCTTTAACTTCTCAATGACCTCAGTTTCCTCAGCTGCAAATTAGGGATAATAATATCTTTTTCCCAGGATTGTCATGGGGGATTAAATGAGATAAGACATGTAAAGACCTTAGCACAGTGCCAAGCAACTTTGACTATTACTCCACTCATTCGACAAACATTTATTGACCACCTACTAACTACTGGAGTACTGACACTGTCCTGTGTTCTGAGAATGCACAAACGAATAAGACATCCATCGTCCCTAACTTCAGGTGTCTCCTTGTCTGATGGGTAAAACACATAAGTCATAATGATTGATTATATGCCGTGTGAAAACATTGTCGTAGTGATGCATACAAGGTCCTATGAGCTAATACTATATCAGAGGGACATACTCAGCCTGTATGTGTTCTGAAGTCTTTTCAGAAGAGGAAATCTTGAGTCTCAACTTATGTTTTTCTTGAAGTGGGTGCTCAGCAGGAGGACAAGGTGGAAAAGTACATTCCAGAGTAAGGAATAGCTTGTATAAAAGTATGATGTAATTAAAAACCAAGGCCTGTTTGGGGAGGCATTTAATCAGTTCAGAAAGGCTGAGAATAGGATTTGTATGAAGAATGATGAATGATGGTGTTGAACAGACAGGCAGGGGACAAGCCTAGAGAGACATTACTGGCTTTGCTACATAATTGAACTCGATATAGGAAGGGGATCTTATTGAGGGGATCTTGTCAAGTCTTGAGTCATTGGAAGAATTTAAACATCAGTTAGACATGCTATGTATACAAATCTTTAAGGCAAGAAGAAGCCAAGAATTTCCTCCCATTGAATAGTGGAAGGTAAGTTTGCCTCATTGATATGAACGAGGTTATGGAGAATTATGCAGTCAGATACCTGGCTATATGGGTCAACGGAAACCATAATATGGTTTTGAACAAAAAAGGTACGTTGGGAACAAAATTTTTATTAAAATCTGGGTTAACCGAAGATTTGCCTGAGAGTGGTATGTAGGCTGTTGAAGGACAGGGAGACCAAAAGAGACAAGCTAAGATATTTCAACCATATTCTGGTTGTAGAAATGCAGGCGAGAGGAGACAGGACTCAGTACCAATGTGATGATGTGGTGGGAAAAAGAGGATAAAGGATTTGTATCAAGACATTGCAAAGAAGGAAACAAAGAGGGTAAATGACTAACTGAAAATAGAGAAGAGACAATATTCCCCAAAACTAGCCTCAGCTGTTTGAGTACATGTAGTCTCTTTCCATTCTATTCCCCTCAGAGTGACCAGAATGACTTTTCAAAATTGAAACTGGGACCATGCCTTGTTCATTTCAACACTAGCACCTAGCAAAAACCTGGAAAATGATAGCAAACTCAGTGAATTCTCTACCAGTAACTGAAAGATGCATTAGAATGCAGACACCATTAACAGATGATGAAGAATCCTGCCTGGTGATGTCATTTCTCCTCCCAAAAGTTCCATGCCCATCTAGTACCTTCTCTTCCCTGAGTCTGTCTTTCTAAGACTGGACGCCATCCTGGTATGAGTACCCCAAAGCCAATGGATTGGCCATTGGCTGTTCCAGAGGTTGGTCCTACAGGCTTGGGTGTCTTCCTGCATAGGCACAGGGACCTTCTGGGTGTGGGAAAAAGCCAGAGAGGGGTAGAAAGTGAATGGGAAGAGAACAGGTGAGCTAGAGGCATTGGCCAGGGGCCAACTGTCCATGGTGGGCCACAGGTCTCCAAAGCTTCTGAGAATTCTGCATTTGAATATGGCCTGTCGTATGCTGAGAAGTACATTTGTCAAGGGATGCACATAGAACATATTTTATTTGAACCATTTCCTGACTTATAACTTGTAAATGCTTAGATTTATAGGAAGTGAGCTACCACTTATACTCTTCTTTCATGCTCTGCAAATGTCAGAAGCAGGCCTGTCTTTAAACAATAAAAATTTAATTGAATGGAATACTACTCTGCTATTAAAAAAAAGCAAAGAAATACTACCATTCGCAGCACTATGGATGGACTTAGAGAAAGTTATATTAAGTGAAATAAGCCAGGCACAGAAAGAGAAATACTGCATCTTCTCACTTGTTAGTGCGAGCTAATAAAAATGAATAAATACATATACAAACAAACAAACAGGGAGAGGGCAAGAAGACCAAAAAAAATTTGCTAAATTTATTTCTTTTATTGTGCGCAATTTCCTTTCTGTGTCTTCTTTTTTGCCACTACAGGATACCTGGGAATGTTAGTTGGCTATAAAATACATTGTTTACGCACACATTTTTTAAAAAATTAATTGAGTGACTACTAAGTACCTAATATTCTACTAGAAGTTCTTAATGATATATAGTCTGATGACATTTCTGGACTAATCATTTAGGTTTCTTACCTACAGCATAATGTCAAGTTAAGCAACTTATTGCATTAGAGTCAAACAGTTTATTCCTTTGTCTCCTTCAATCAACAACTACAATTATTATTTTACAAAGTCATCCTATTTAACTGTGCATTTCGTTATGGTTGTTGCTGATCTAACATACATGTATTTATTACTCTGTGTGTAGTTTTCCATTTCTCAGCAGATACCTGTCTTTGTATGAGAAGTGTGGGTTTTTTTCTCTCTTTCAACCTTGCATTTAAACCATCAGGTTCTTCATGCTTAAAAGGAATATATAGATTTTTGTTATGAGGAGAGAAAATAAGTTAAGAACTTTCATATAAGTACAGGCTGATCATGTTCTCTAAAATATTTACACCTGTCACACTGATGAATTGTCTGGCTTCTAGCAAATCAATTACAATTTATTTTGTTTATTAAAAATGGCTTAACCAGGAATAAAAACATTTTAACATATTGGGTCCAAGATGAACCTGTTCTGTCACATATTGTAGGTATTAACTTCTCAGAAGAGCAATTACTAATAATTCCTCAGGGGTTCATTGCAAATGTCACTTTTCCTTTGCTAGTCACTGTCTTCTGAGGGATACTTTTGCTTAATTTGGCTTTCTTTGGCATTGACAGCTGAAGAAAATCATCCTAATTAAAAAGTTTGGCTCTTGAGGTGAAATATCCTTTCTCTTGTATTTCATTGAACCTTTTTAATTGAAAAAAATGTAAATATTTTGAGATGATGTGCTTCATTTCTGTGTCTTTAATATTTGCTTTAATTGGTGTGTGAATAGACCATGCGTATAATAGTAAATAATCTGGCTTTATAAGTTTATATTAATGTCTCCATGAAACTACAAAAAGCAGCTGCTGCCTTCCTATCATTTTATCTTTTTAAATCCTTCTCCCACTTAGTGTTTGTATGAAGGGTACTGCTGCAGAGACCAAATCGTCTGGATTTCTTTATGAGCCCTGCCTTGAATGTGACACAGGGCTTCTCAGTGACTTGAAATTTTCCACTTAGGATAAACTACTTCTCCAGTTGGGTATGCCTAGAAGCCAAAGAAAGTACGTTAAATTAAAAAAAAAAAAAAAACACATTTAAGATACTGTTAATTTTCATCTATGAATATGCTCCCACCAACCTGCAGAAAGAACACTGCATGGTTTAAATATCACCATCATCACCATTATCATAATATTTGTCATATCAATTATTTGTAAAAGAAAATTATTTCATAGAATGAGGATGAGGTAGGGAATCAATAATGTGGGGAGACGTGGGAAGAAAGAGCAAATAAATCAACCTGAAGACTGTGGTATATAGAGTTTGTAGAATATCCAACCTTCAGACAGTTTTTAGAAGTTGGGAGCAGTCCAGGTTTAAGTCTCTGAAAGCCAGAAGACTGTTTCTAGCTATGAAAATCTGTATTGTTCCACCTGGTGAGGACATATATTTTACTGAAACAGGCCAGCATTTATGTTCAGAAGAGAAAGTAATACACAGTTGCTGCACGCTTCCATATGTGCTCGTCCATGCCCAGGCACAATCCAGTTGACTAGAACAGGAGAATGTGACCACCACTCCTTCCCCACTGTTCACCGGCTGGCCCAGCCCCAGGCCTTTTGCCAAGGCTTTGGCAGTTTTCAGACTATTTCCTGGCAGCCATTGGCTTTGAGGGGCCATATGACTCTGCTTCTGTCCATCTGGATTTTGTTCTGAATTGCCTAAGGGCTTGCTTCTGAGCAGCATCTCGGCGGCAGTAGGAGCCCTGGGATTCAGTGAAGCCATGTTATCCAGGAACTTTGGATCCCTGAGCTGTCTCTGGCACCTTCTCCCAGCCGCTTGCTTCAGGGCTCAAAGAAGGGCTGGGCTGGAGTACCCAGGTTGCTTTTCAGCGGCTGCCACAGCCCCTCTTTTAAGCACCATGGTAGCCAACAGAGAGGATTCTGTGTTACGTACAGTATGACCCTGGAGGTGCCAGCCAGCTGCTGTGACTCAGCTAAAAACAGGGAACTCGCTGTAAGAGAGAGGGAGTAAAGGGGAGAGATTACTGAAGGGGAGGCAGAGAGGGAAAACAGCAGGAGTTTATGATGCCCAAAGTTTGTCAAAGAGCTCAAAACACATTTCTGAAAGAGCTTTCTTGATGGGCCAAAGGAAGCCCATCTCTGTGACTCTGAAATCTGCCCAGGCTACATAATGTTTAATAGCCTTTATATCTAATGAAAACAAGCAGCAGAAGGATTAGGGAAAACCAAAAAAAATAAATAAATAAACTCTCTCTCCTCTTACTCACTCCCAGGTGCCCTGAGGAAGTGTGCACTAATTGGCCTTCCAGATAAACAGAATCCCTAAGCATATCAACTTTTTTATTTTTATATTTTTTGCTTTTTGTTTTTTCCTCTAGTAAGGGGTTATATTGTCTGAATACACGTGGAACTGATCATCTCAGAGGCAACTCTGAATCCAAATTGTGAATAAAACAACACAATATAAGGGAAATTTATTTATGAAACACTCTATTATGCCACTCTCCTTGGCTCCGGAGAACTTAAAAAAAAAAAAATGCTTAGCTAAAAGCAGATATTAAACAAGCAACCCAGTCTTATTTTGTGAAACATTTGCTAGGGTACTTTGCTCGGTTCAAAGGTAGAAATTCATAAGTAAATGGAACATAAAATGCAAAATGTACCTTGGCTAAAAAAAAAAAAAAAAAGGTGGGCTTGAGAAGAGTACTGGAGAGGAGAGATCACAGGAAGAAAGTCACAAGAAGTATTGATTAAGTCAGTATTTTAAAGCAAAGACCAAGGTACTTGCTCCTTAACCTCCCATATGAAGAAGAGATCTCTGAAATGATGCAGTGATCAGTCTGGTTAGACAGAGAAGAAAAGCAAGTTCCTGTCTTTTGTCCACCAGACTTGAAGTAGTGAGTGAGAAAGAGGCTTAGGTTTAAGATCACTAGAATGATCAAGTTTACCTGTGACAAACAAGAGGCCGAGTACAGCCCATCAGTTCAGACCTGGGTGTGTCCTATCCTGGCAGAGTTTCTAAGGTGATAAAGCCCTGAGCAAGTGGTGACAGCTATGCTTTGGGAGAAAACTCAGTCTCTAGAATTTTCCCAATGATTACTTCTGATTCAGCTGTCACGAATTGGGTCAGATTGATTGGCAAAGAGGAAAAGCTCAACCTCAGCAGTTCATACCAGGTATAAGGCTTGAATTTGCTATTTTATGTTTTGCCTGTCCATGGCTGCTGGGCAAATCACCATACATATTTCATTTAACAAAGAGTCATTCTCCTCTCAGATACTATTCACACAAGCTTGTTCAGATAGGATCGTCAAAAGAAACTTAATGGGCTTTCTCCGCAACATGAGTTTTTGCTGTGGAGTGAATATTCTTGATAAGAGGTATATGCAAAGAAAACAAGAGAATTTTTTTTTTTAAATGGGCTCTGTTTCGAAATCCTGTTTCCACATAAGAAGGAATAGGATCTCCTTAGGCATTTTGCTGAGTGCTTAGAACAAACTGAGTTTAAGAGAGGAGAGGTTAAAAGTAAGGCGATCATATTCTGCTTAATCCTAATAGCATATGAACAGCTTTGACAAGATAAAGTTATGAAGAGAAAAGGCACTGATTAGAATATCAGAGAAAGGTGTGAGGAAGAAACATGAACAGTGGAATCAGGAATTCCCCTACATCAAAAATGAGAGAAAGCACCAAGTGACATCTTCCCAAATGCCCACCATAATGCCATGGAAATAAAAAAGTCAAGAGAAAAAAAAAAATGAGGATGGAAGACCAGATGATATGACTAAAAACTGGATTGGTTGCAGCCAAACCAAATTGATTGTAGCCCCAGATTAGAAGGAGATGATCAATTGGCTGGACTTAATACTCATTCACATGGTTTATGTCACTCATTCCTTCCAACTCTCATCTGTCTCCACAGTAGTCCTTGGCTGATTCTAGACATTGAGTCTGTGGTTTGCTAGGCAACTACCACTCCCAGTAATTCACGTGGAAATTGTAGGACCCTGTACTGGGTTGAATGGTGGTTCCTTGAGAGATATGTCCAAACTGTGAATATGACCTTATTTTAAAAAAGGTCTTTGCAGATGTAATTGTTGAGAAACTTGAGATGAAATTATATTGGGTTAGGGTGGGCCCTAAATACAATAACAAGTGTCCTTATAAGAGAAGGAAAGGGGAGAAGGCACATAGAAGGGAAGGTCATGTGAATACCGAGGCAGAGATTGGAATTATGCAACTATAAGCCAAGGGAATGCTCAGGACTGCCAGCAGCCCCCAGAAGCTAGGAAAGAGTAGGCACCACATTCTCTCTCAGCACCTCCAGAAGGAACTACTCTGCCAACACCTTGATTTTGAATTACTGGCCACCAGAACTGCAAGAGAATAAATTTCTGTTTTTTCAAGCTACCCAGTTTGTGGTCATTTGTTGTGACAGCTCTAGGAAACTATGGCAGACCCTCTTCAAATTCAGCTTTGCAGTACACTGGCTGTGCTGAAGATAAAACAATACAAAAAGCAAAATGGATTTATTTTAACTAAATTATATAGTACATGCCTATGTGAATTCCTCCAGGAATCATAACGGATTGGGAAAGCAACTTCTCTTGTGTCAATTGAGCACTTGCTATGTGCCAAGCACCATGGTAGCAGGTCAGTTAAAAAACAGCTCCCCTGCCTTAGGAAGTTTATAGTCCAGCTGTATACAAACAGTTTTAACAGGTCAGCAAAATTCCCTGGGGGATGGAAACTCAACTCTGGGGAATAGTAGCACATTGAACATTCCCTGTTCTGTTTTGCAACATTAATGAGCCAAGGGATGGTGTCTATTTTCCTGTGGTTCTATCGTAAGCATCTAACATAGAGGTTGGAGTATTCTGAGGGGAAAAAGTATTAACTGAGTGAATGAATGAATGAATGGCTGCAACTCACCCTGCCCAGGAGATAAGGGTCCCAAATAACAGCTCTTAAATAGTAGGCAGGTCTCATCAGTGCCTCAAATTGCAGAGAAAGTTTTGCAATGACCATCAGAATCCCTCTTTATGGGTCTCTTGATTGGCACACTCAGCCCTGTTTTGAAATTTGTGGCTCCTCAACTGTTCTAGCAACACTTTAAACTCCCAATATTTTTTCGACCCTTATTCAATTAATTGTGCTCTGAATGAACATCTGCTTCAAGGTGCCATGCAGTTTCTGACGTTCAATTTGGAAAGGACCCACGAGCACAGTGGTGGGAGGGGGCACACCACTGAATCCTGGGCGTCTGGGAAGTCTGCTCTTTTCACAGCCAGAACTGCTGTTGGTTTTGCCTGTTGGCTTACATGAATTGGCTTTTACATTTCTTAATTTAGACACTAGCAGTATGGAGACTTATTATATATATGTATTTTTTCTGTTTGAGGAGAGCAATGTTTTCCATTGCACAAATAGAGACGACTGCCAGCAGCAAGTAAGCACAGTGTGACACACAGTCCACACATGCATCACTTCTTAGCATGAGGGCTGCACACCGGTAGCCCAAGATCTGTCCTGTGACTCAGCTGAGACTGTCCCTGCACCCCTTTTTTCCTTCCAAATCTAATTAGGAGCCAGGATATTCAAGCAATAATAACTACTCTTGTTCTGGAGTAGAGGAGGTGACCAGTTTTCTCTCAGCTGTTCCCTAATGTTTGAGGAGGTATCACTTCATCAGAATCCCAAATCTACGTAGCCAATAATATAGCAAATAATGTAGCTGGTACTAAGCTACACTATGTGCCAGGCATCGTGCTGAGTGCCATGTGAACACTTAATACCTAGAACAAAATTGTAAGGTCAGTAATATCAATTCCATTTTAACAAATGAGAAATCCGAACCAAAAGTAAGACTAAATTACTTCCTAAACTTACCTAGTGTCTCAAGTCAGTTTTCCTAGAAGCAGGGCCAAAGCAGTCACTTATTTAGGGGAAGAGTGGGACCTCAGCTGAAGTCTACCTTCACCCTGATTCCATGGAAGCACTGAACACAAAGTGTGCATAGATTTGGTCCCACTTTGAGGCCAGGGGACAAGTCTGTTGCACCACACTAAATAGTTAGTCTTTGGCTTTCAGGAGAGTTCTTTCCATTTTTGCCAAGGACAATCATCTGAAGCATGGGGCAATTGTGACCGTAGTTAGCAGCCAACATTCACAGCATCTGGCGACAGGTGCAAAGTCCAGGTAAACGAAGTCTCAGTAGGGCAGGCACATCATCCACTACCAGCTCACAAGTGACAAAACTTAGCTTCAAATCCTGTGTGACCCTGAAACCCATGCTCCCAGCATTGTACTCTATTGTAAACTCAAAATTTAGCAGGGTTAGGAAGTGCCATGTTTTTATCAGCCTTTTCATTCCAAAGGATACACAGTCTCTTGTTACTCCCAGAGAAGGTGTCCATAAAATCTCATACATTTTCAGTCACAGTTCCAAATCACTTGATCTTGAAGCTCCTCTAGGTGCTGCAGAAGGTAGTGCCCACTCATGGCCCAGCACTTCTCGTTTTCCTCCAGCTTACTCATGGTTTGTGCCTTCCACAACCCTTTGCCCTTAAAGGTCATGGTGAAGAACAGAGCCTGGGCAATGGCTGCATTTTGACATGTGTATCACTGCTCCTTGCAACCAGCAATAAACAAGAAAGAGTAAGAGAGGGGAAAACTTGTTAACACCATGCTGTATCTAAACAAGCAATCCCAGATGGCATCCTTTAAGCCTTCTGCCTCTGATAAGAAAAGATTGAGCAGAGAAAATAAGCAGCAGCTGACAAGCCATACCCACATTAAGACCGACAGGGAGAACAGACACCAGCTCTGTGCTCTGTCCTCAGCCATGGCTCAGCACCCAACCCAGAGGCCTGCCTGGCTACAGACACCTTCGGCAGGGTACTCTTTCATGGAGCCAATGAATCACAGAAGGTTACAAGCCAAAGCATTTTTCTTTCTAATTTAATCCTTAGTTTGCTAATGAAAACCAAGGCATGGAGCAGTAGGTGTTTTATTTAAGGACATTTTGTTGTTAGAAAGACAGACAAAAAATAAAATTCAAGAGCTCCTGACTCCTAGTCAGTATTTTTCCCAGACCTAAGGCTGACTTCTCTTTAAATATGCATTATTCTAATTTTATACACACACACACATATATACACATGTATATACATATAAACTGATTCTGAGACTACAATAGCAACTGTCTCTGAAGTGGATAAAAACTAAGTTTCTGGCATTAGATTCCCTAGAATTGAATTCTTGCTCCATTGCTTCATAGCTGTGTGCCCTTGGGCAATATTCCCTGCATCCTTGTTTCCCCATCTGCAAACCACATATAATAATTGTGTCATGGATGTTTGGGAAGCATTAAATGAGATAGTCCATGTACAGAGCTTAGCACAATACCTAACACATAGTAAACATTAAAATGGAGCTAACACTTGCTACCATTTTTCCATCAACTTGGGTAAAAAAATGGATACCTTCTCTGTGCCAGGCACTGTCATATTCCTAGAGATACAAACATCAACACAACATGGTATCCCTCCTTAAGAAAACCAGTCTAGTTGTTTTAAAATGCCATCTTGGAATTAAGTATAGCTTATGACACCTAAATATTTTAACACAGACATTGTTTATGTAAAGTACAATAGGACACAAGTTTTAACAGACCACTTTCGAAGCCCAAGGCAGCAATACTGTGTTCATTAGTAAAAGCATGGTGTGGGATGAAAATCAATAGAAATGCTATAAAATGATACAGGAGGAGTACCCCAATGATGCCACTAGACAGCTGCTATAGATTGGATGCCCCCTCTCCCCCAGCCTCATTGAGGCTTAATCCCCACTGCAACTGTTGAGGGTGGGAAATCCTATTATGGTAATTGAAAGGTGGGGCCTTGAAGAGGTGATTAGATTGTAGGACCATGCAGTAGTGAATGGATTAATAATGGCTGTCAGGGGCATGATTCTGAAAGTTTTAAAAGGAGACTGAAAGAGAAGGTCAGTCTCTCTCTGCTCTGCCATTTCCTACCATGTGAGACCTGCATTGTTATAAAGCCACCATCAAAGAAGGTCGTCACCATAAGTGTTCTCTGGACTGTGGACTTCCCAGCCTCTGAAACCATAAGCAATAAATTTCATTTCTTTACAAATGTCCCAGTTCTGTGTATTTTGTTATAAGCAACAGATATGGACTAATACAACAACCCACTTACTGTATCCTAATTAATCAAGCATCTAGGCCAGTTTTTATTTTCACATTTGATGAATGTGAAGTGCTCAGAGATGGCACTGAAATGGTGAAAGAATTTTAATAAAAACCTTAAGACTGAGGGTTAAAGGCAATAGTGTGACTTTTCAGACAGAAGAGAAACTGAACTGGATTTGACTTTCTCTCCTTCCTTTGGTTCCAGAAGACAGGTGAGTGCTCCATCTCAGCTACAAAGCATAGAGGTTAAGCAAAGGAAGAATTTTCCAATAGGCAGATTCCAGAAAGCAAAGGTTAGGAAGTCGTGGATGATACAAATGCTTCCTTTGAAAATGTAAAAATGTAGCAACTCTTTAAAAAGAGTTTATGATAATAGCATAGAAATGCATTTGCAGAAAATATGCAAATTAAATTCATTTGAAATATATATATCTTTAAAAATTAAGTGATAAATTGCTTTGTCAAATGCTTTTTGTGTGTGATTTACTGTGTACACACCCCCATATGTAAATTTCAGTTTAAGATGCTTTCCTTAACCTCAAATGCATTTTTAGGAGACTGGAAAGGCCAAAGGGGAGGCATTCTTTAACACATGGGGAGTGGCAGAGTTTTAGTTCTGTTGAGAGGAAAAACAAAAATGAGGGCAGTATAGTGTGAGAAGAGGTAAAGCAATACAATTGCACAAGAATTCTAGTAAATTGGACTTAGAGAAATGATGCATTTACATACCATAATGTGCCTAATGTAAAATATTCCTTAAGATCAGGGAGACTTCCCTATCCAGCGCACTGTTCTTAGTAATTAATATAGGCTGAATTCCATTAAGGAAATGCTTCTTGAATGAGTAAGTGCATATTTTCCAGAAATTCTAATGCATATCTTCATTTTAAGATGTTTTTAGAGCTGAGCCCTAACTATTCCAGATTACTAGGAGATGATAGTGCATTTGGGTTGAGAGGCTGTTCATTTAAAACCTCAACTTTAATACCTACAAGATCTCATTGTTTCTAGGAAGAGCTGCAGCCAGGCCATAGCAGTGGATTAGGGAAAGCAGGGTGCATCAAAAGATGGTAGAACTAAGGCTAAGACTGAAAATGGATAGAAAGAAGTTGAGGAAGTCATAGTTAAAAGTTAAGCTGCCACAAACTAAAGGAAATACAAAATCCCAAGCTAGGGGAAACACAAAATCTCAAGAAAGAGCAAAAAAATGGAAAACCAGGCATCTAATCAGAGACAAGAAATGGCACCAAAGTCAAAAGTGAAGGGGACCATGCAGTGAATGAAAGCAAGGTACTCAGTCAAGAAAACAGGTGCAGACTCATGGCTCCTGTAGCATAGCAACCTTGAATTTAGCTCAGACCTGACTCAGACAGGAAGCTCTTTATGATATTCCTGCTGCAGCAAGCATTAATGACGACTAAGGGAAGGAACAATACAGGGCCCAGGGCCTCAAAGTCTGCTGAAATCTGGCAACTCCCTTCACTGGGCTGCTTCTAACCCACAACATTCAAAGCTATTGTGGAACCACAGTTAGCAGATCCCAACATGTTTTCTGCAAATCAATACACATTTTTCAAACTATCTGTTAATCCCCAGAACATTGACATTACCCTACTACTCATCTGAATTGAAAATGACTGATACAGGACTTCCCAGGGTCTCTTTTCTCCCTCCCATTTATTTCTTTCTATGCACAATACATTTTGGAATAAATTAAATGTGCTTTCCTCTGCATAATTTCTCTCTGTTTGCTTAAGCAGTGATCACACATCTTTGATTTTTGTCTCTGAACTTTCAGAAGTCTCAGCATACTATGGGTTCGCAATGTCAGTCACAGTAACAGTTTACAAACATATTTTCTTGACCTTCCTGAACCAGTTTGCTAAAATAATTTCTTTTACAAAAGGCAGGAATCTTACAATAGATGCTCAGCAGATATTTCAAAGGATGTAAGACAAGAAGAGATTTTCAAGGCAGCCAAACCAATTGCTTGTCCCACCTAAGATCTCATTTTTTTTTTTACAAAATGTTGTAATATCAATTCAGAGAGGATTCATGCACAATTTTCCCCAGAGTTTCTTGAGGAAAATTGCAATTCATTGCACCTTGTTTCATGTGCTGTTAGAAAGTCTTATGATTGGGCCGAGCCCGTGGCGCACTCGGTAGAGTGCTGCGCTGGGAGCGCGGCGACGCTCCCGCCGCAGGTTCGGATCCTATATAAGAATGACCAGTGCACTCACTGGCTGAGTGCTGGTCACGAAAAAACGACAAACAAAATAAAGAAAATAAAATAAAATTTAAAAAAAAAAAAAAAAAAAAAGTCTTATGATCAAAGGAGATTCAACTCCTGGAGTTTATCATCTTTGATACTGGTTGTACCTTCTCTAAGTACAACATTTTTATATATGCAAATCTTTCAAATGTTTGAGGACATGTATCCATTCAGAAAGACACATATCCCCACAATTGAATAATTTCTTGTCTGTGTTATAAACCCTAGTTTCCCTATGTCATGGTTTTAGTGTCTCTCAACACTCTGGTTACTCTCTTTGAGCATATTTTCATTTGTCAGCATCCTTCTGAAAACGTGCTGGCCAGAAATGAGCTCAATATCCCAGACCAGACCTGATCCATGCAGGGAATTTGATGCACTTTCCCTGAGGACACAATCATTGATGCAATCTGTGATTGCATTAATTCTTCTGGCTGTGCATTGCACAGTTGACTCATTGAATTTACAATCAAGCTGAATCTTGAGGGTTTTTTTTTTCCTTCAATATATGCTTCTGAGTAACTGCACTTGCCCTACTCTGTCAGCTTGAACAAATGAACGAATGAATGAATACATGCAAAAGTGCAAAGATCTTGAAAATGCTATACAACTTTCTTGCCAATAGCAGCTTAGCTATTAAAAGATATTCAAGCAGGAACAGAATAGAGAAAGATCATTTTTATTATTAAAGCTGATGTTTTGAAAACATAAGTCTAGGTTAATACTGCACTTCAAGTTCATTAAAGAGATTACCTGGTTCTCATTTATTGGATGCATCTATAGTGTCTCTGACTTAATTTATACCTGGCCTCATCTAGATTTTTTTTTAAAGATAAATCACTATATTCAACTAGAAAGATAATGTTATTCAGGCCACAAATGTCTTTATAAACTAAATTCACCATTTGCTGAATGATTTTAAGAGTCTTTAAGCACCAGTGGGAATCTGTAAGTCATTAAAAATTTGGTTGTTAGCCTTTAGTACCATATAAACTTTGAATCAAACTGGTGCAAGGCAAGTTGTTTAAAAGTGATTTGGAATTATGTGTTTCCAAATATCACAAAGTAGCTCATAAACACATACAATCACTATACGTCAATTAAGAAAAATTTTTAATAAAGTGGAAAAAATAAAATTAAAACAAATAAAAATAATAAAATAGTGATTTGGAATTTTCTGATAAGTTTGTGCTTGAAAACACTGCTTGTTTTGCTTCCAAAAAAAGTCATTTTCTAGTCTTGAACTTCGATGCAAATTTCATGACAAACAATGATAAGGAAATCAGTATTTTACATTGTCATTTTATATCATGTTACTTTTGCTATTTTTAAATCAGAAGAAGATTGTGAAATCAAGATGCAGTCTACTTTATTGTTTGTTGGTTAACAAATCATATTCTAAAATAAAAGATCTAAAATACCAAATCTAAGATTTACCTCTGTAAATAGTTAAGGTTTATAAATAGAGCTGTGAACATGTGCAGGAAGGCTGATATTCTCCTTCCCACATTTCCCAGGATGCGTATTTGCATCCAGAAGATGAAAGTGAGGGACATACAAAGGAGAGAGCATGGGGCAAATTCTCATAACAGGACACATAACCCTGTATCTGTTTTGTTAAAGCCTTCACAGTAAGGGTTGTAACGCAAAATAATTCCCTTTGTTGGCCTGTATATCAGAGATTTGGAAACCCCAGATGGCCCTCTTTCCCCTGGCAATAGAGCAATGCAACTTACCTCTATGCCCCGAAGAGTAATAATTGTGTATGTTTCAACAGAAGCCATCATTCCCTTTGAGCTCTGTCAGTCATGTGCAGACAGCCAGAGGGACGAATCCTCAGACGCGCACACTCCCACAATGGCTGAGAAAAACATTTCAGAATGATATCATTGTAGAAGCACGTGTTAATAAATATATTTGCGTCTTTATATATGTCTAAGTCAGTACACTCATATCTACACATGCAGATAATTATACATCTCTAGGTTTAATTTCACAAAATAGGTCTATTGTGTGAGAACAAGCTATAGGAAATCTGCCTGACAGTTACAAGTATCAGGGAAGGCCTAGTGCTACATAATGAATCACTGTTGTTGAACGAAATAGCACAAAACAGCTATTATTTCCTAGATGAAGGTGAAGCTATTCTGGCTCTTTGGGCGATTGTAAATAAATCTTTTGCAATGTCCTGGAACCAGATCAGCCAAAAAGAGAAAGAACAGTTGTGAAGCTTCTAAGCTGTTTGACCACAGTCTGAGCAGAGGAGGGAAAATATTCTCCTTGAAAATCTTCTTCCTGACACTTTCCGCATTTGCAGGTCTTGGAACCGAAGAGCAACACCACCCCTGGTCCCTTTCTTCCCCTTATACATGGAACAGAAGTGTTGTCTTCTTTACTGGGAAAAGTTCTCCCAAGTGTTCAAGTTTTCCTTTCATTTGATTGCATGTAACAGCTTAATCTGATGCCAACCAGCAGAAGCAGTGCGATCCGAAGCTCTAACAGGAAAAGGTGGTGTGCCAAGTGCTACGAAGCCCCGGGGACAGAAGAGTGCCGCAATAAATGTTGAAACAGCCTTATTTGATGAATGGGCAAGGTATGTGAAGCATGTAGCTGAGCCCAGCCACAGAGGCACATTTGTCTCGGGTGGAGTCCTTTGTAGTAGAAGACAAGGTAGACGCCACTGTCCCTGGCTCAGGATCTGTATGGAAAGGTCTGAAGTTTCCTGGAATTCCGTTTTGTGGATCAGAATATCTGGAAAAGAGAAAAAACAAAGTAGGTAGGAACTAATGCCCATGAGGGGATTTGCTATTTGAAAAGAAAGAATGAAAGAAAGGAAAAGGCAACTTAAGGCAGTACTGGATGGGAAAATAAATGCATGTTTGGAAGTTTGAATTTTTATGCTCTTGTCAATTCAAAATCCCCCTTCCCAGCTCCACTGCAGATCTGAGGGTTGCCGGAAGGAGTCCCCGTGCTGCTAACACCCCTTTGACTGATCGGTATCATATTCTGGACCATGCCGCCCAATGCAGTAGCCACCAGCCGCACGTGGCTATTTAATTTTAAATTAATTAAAAGTAAGTAAAATTTAAAATACAGTTCCTCAGCCACACTTGCCACCTTCAGGTGTTCCATAGCTACATGTGGCTATGGCTACCATTCTGGAAACCCAGAATATTTTCATTATAGCAGAAAGTTCTATTGGACAGCATTGTTCTAGAATATCCACAGGGCTGTGGAATTTCTCAGAGATTTTCATGGGAAGGTTTAGGAGGAGAAATGCCAATATGGAACCACCTGAAATGGTGCTCTTCGGTTAATATTCCTCAGAAATCTTAATGTTCCATGAGGAAAAAAAAAAAATCAGTTCAAAAAAATACTACATCCTCCAGCTCCCTCTGAGAAATAGTAACACACATAAAGGTTCTGAATGTACGTAGTAAAGAACCTTGTTTGCTATTGATTAACCCAGCTACTTCCAAAGTAATCTGAACACACAATCCCTGTTTACAAGACTTCTATTTGCTTTCCATGGAAGTCACTTTCCACGGAGCACTTCTTGGAAGAATTTTGCCACAGAAGGAGCTCTCTTCAGTCTTTTATTGTCACTTGCCCACCTAGGATCACAGCTGACAATTAGGACAGTTCCAAACTAGAGCAAATTAATTGGAGTCTGCCTAGTTGGGACTCATGCCTTATGATTTTAGGAAAATCAAGAGTACAGGTATAGATCAGGGAAGCTCAGCTGTGAATGTGAATTAACGTGCTTCTCAAATGTTATTTCTGAAGATACTGAGCAGATACACGTTGTTCTTTCTTAACATGAATTGCTGATTATCTACCTGATATCAAGACTTTCAAATAACCTATCCTGGCTTTATGTCCTATAGTCCTGCCGTGGAGTTCTTCCGTTTCATAGAATTTGCTGAGCCGAGCTTGTCAAGCGGGAGTCCTAGTTGGGTGTCTCTGTAGACAAGAGCACCAACGTTCTTAATGTACTCATCTGACAGAGGTTTAAATTTTTTTAATAAAAACAGAAACATACTTTCTTCTCAAGCCGTGTGTTCTCAGATTATTGACTTAACACCACTGTAGGGTGTGGGGGATGGGTGCAGGACCCGCAGAGGGCCTTGAAGTCTTGCTTTCCCAGGATCCTTCTGACTCCCCCAGGTTCCTTTTCATTTTCTTCCCTTCTTTTTCTTTCCATGTCTTTTCTTCTCTTTTTCTCTCTTCTCTTCTCTTCCTCTCTTTTATCTTCTTTTTACTTTCTTTTCTTCTTCCACTGAGTTATCCAGCTCTGACGGAGTCATTACATTCCAAGGGCTGTTATTATCCCTTGTAGCCTCCTTTAAAAGAATGTTGATGAAAATAAGTAGCTTCCTAATATCTGTCCTGTAAAAATCATCAGCAGTTGCTCTTAGAATTTTACATCCTGTAATGTATGATGTGCCTTCCGAGTAGAGAATTATAAGGTGAAATTAACTCTGTACAGATTTCTAGTGTTATTTTGTTGTTGTTGTTATTGTTGTTTTTCTCTCTCTGTGGTGTCTTCTCACCTGAGGGATTTGTTCTTGCTTGAGGATCAACTATAATGAATGTTAATACTAAAATAAAAAAAGAAGAAGAAAAGAAAAAAAAATCATTCGCTACTCACACTAATGCCACGAATATGAGGATTCCTGTTTAGAATAGTGCTCTTCTAGCCCCAAACTAAAGGCTGAATCAAGATGACAGCAGTATTCAAATTAATAATATATTTGAGCACTTAAACTTTAAAATATAACATGGATTATGTCTTCAAAAGTAAGTGATATATAGTAAGAGAAAGTTAGAAAGTTTATTCTTATTGGCTAAATTTGTTTAGTATCTATATTTGCAATATAATTGTGAGATTAAAAGGGTAATAATTTATCTTCTTGTAAGGAATTTTTATAACAATACAGATTGTACATTACCTATTGTTATAATCCAGCCACAACCCAAAAGAAGATGTTTGAAAACACCCAATATCGTTCAGGAGAAAAGTTACTAACGTTTACAAATAAAATCCCAGGAAAGGCAATATTATTTTGGACACTATTATAATAAGGTCATTTCCCATATTTTTTTTAAATATTAGACAAGTCTGAATACATACTGACAGTATATTTCGTGCATCATACATTAGTGCTTTATTCTGTGACATTAATTCAGTGGAGACTCAATTACATGATTTGCAGAATTTTTGTACTTTGGCAATATAAAGAGTGCTACAATAGAACTGATTCACAAATCTTATTCATCTGTTGCAGACATGACCTGGATAGCTCTGTAATAAAAGCAAGCATAACAAAACTGTTTTGCTGAGAAAAACCCGATGAGCCAGCAAATATGAAAGAAAGCTGAAAAAGTAAATATGGTGTTGGTGCTAATCCAAACGTATGTGAGTAAATGTCATCTCAATGGGAATTTTTTTTTCTATTTTTGAGGCTCTCATGCATGGCAGTGAGTTGAGAAGTTTTTTATTCACCTGGTAACTAGTGTCAGAATTAGTTTGCTAGATTCCTTCATTAATTTCAAAATAGCCCTAAATTACACCATTCTTTTTGATTCTCTTACAGACTGCATATGCCTTTGTTGTTTTGGTGACACTGGGCATAGCTTCTCACAATATAAAACCCTGGAGGAGCACTCTTGTGAGAGCAGATTTTCTGTAATCTTGATGTTTCTAGATTCTGGGAGCTATTCCTATATCTCACTCTTACCTTTGCTTTCTAAGAATCCTAGCTTTTTTTCTAACTTTAAGTACCTTCATACAAGCTTTACGCTCCATAAAAGGAACAAAATCGAAAGAAAGCAGGAAATGAACATAAGACATTATTTTGTCCTTTGCTTTCTAGAGTAGCAAGTACAATTTACTAAAAGTAGGTTTTACTATTTCAAATACGTCCATACATCCCGATTTCTGTCAATACCTTTGGGATCACAAACGTTCATTTCGGTGATTCCTCCTGCAAAAGCTTCATGTAGATCATAAAAGATCCATGACGCATTCAGTTATTGCTGCTCCGTGTCTTACTTGCTCCCTACTGTTAATGTTAGAAAAACACCAAAACATCGACATGCAGCAAATGATTAACATAACGTAAACACATGTACCTGTAATATTAGCTAAAAATGAATAAAACTAAGAGAATACACCTATCTTTTAGGCCTTGCTAATTTCCTTCAGCTGATTTCCTACCTGCTGGGCATACTCACTGAAGGGACTTTGTAGAACTATATTCTTTTGTCAGCTTCAGATTATGAGTTAAGATTTAGGACATCTAATTACTAAAGATTCACTGCTCTATTGCCCCCAAAGAAGTATTTTTTGTTCACTTTCTATATGTTTTTACTGTACTTTGGTCACAGCTGTATGATGGCTTTTTTCACGTATTTGTGTCTTTCTCCTGATAGATTGTGAATGCAGCTTTTTATCTCTTTCTTCTAGAATCAAACCTGGCACATAGTAGACACTCTTGCATTAAATAAATATTAGGTCGCATTTAATTTTTGCCAGTAGGCTGTGTGTGTGTGCGTGTGTGCATGTATGACAGCAGCATTCACATGAATAACAATCTATTTTGAGCACATATATGCAAACACACACATACATTGATCAATTTATATTCATTTTTTACTAGCTGTATGAAAATATGGCAAAGTCAATGTGATATTTCAATGTAATGTATATAAGAAAATTGTATTTTGATTTTAAGCGACCAGAGAAATTATGACTTGTTTCCTTCTCTAATTCACATCATACTTTGCTTTCCTATAAATTTTCCTGAATTGTGACATTGATTTTGTTCCTTATTTGCTTAGAAATCTTTCTTGATTTTCATTGCCTATACATTAACATCCAGATACTTTATTTAGCATTCTTTTAGGCTTACACCTTTTCCACTTCATTCCCCATTACTTCTCTCCTTTACTGATCTTGACTTCGACCTTGATCATGACCTTGTTTACCCACAACTCCCACTCTGTGCCTATACTCCTGCAGTACTACCGCCTGGCATAATTTTCTTTTTCATCTTTACATATCAAAATGCTACCCATACTGCATGGCTCAGGTCAAATGCCATCACTATCTTCAGGAAGACTTCTTGATCTACCTAATAAAAATGACTTACTCTTCTCTCAAAATCGACAGCGTTTGCATCTCCTTTGAACTCCCATGATGTGTGCTTCTGTCTTCTTCATTTTACTAAACTAGCGTTTATTGAATATCCACAATAACCAAGCACAATTGTCATGTCAGTGGTTTTCTTGTCTAGTCAACTTACTCAGCACTCCCTCTGAGAAATGGCAAGTGTTGGTTGGAAATTCTAAAAGGATGTATTTGACTTACAGTTCTATATGAGCAAAAGAACAATTGAGAAGAAAGTTAACCACAAAATGAGATTGTGCAAGTTTACTATCGATATAACTTTCACATAATGTATGATTTCCATTTGCTATCTATTAACAATACTATAGACATATACAAAATGTTTAGAGAATTATGAATAGCATCCAGACTCTGTGTGATTCTGACTTAAGTTGGGTACTGGTGAAGTCTTTAGCCAGAAGTCACTGAATTGGAATTATCTCTTCACTTAATCCATTACCCTGATTTTTATTGCCAGCTTCATGTATCTACTGTACAGCACTCTCCTGGATATTTCTTTGTTTCGGTGACAATACTGAATTTCCAAATTGCCCTCTCTGATGTTCTCAATCTCGTTCTTAAAATTTAAACTTAGAATGTTATCATTGTGCTAACTACTCCAATTTTCTTAAGCAACTACTACAGGAGTGAGAGGCAGGGAAATGGCAGATGTTACATCTGGCTCTCTCAGCATTTTGGCCTCTCTGAAACTCACAGCTTTGGAAGCTAACTGTCCCCATGCCAGATTAATATGTTGAAGTAACCCTAATCCCAGGCACACAGGTTCTAATGTTAGCCTGAAGATTCTACTTCTAAGAAAGGAGATTTGAGTCAGCCACCAACGTGTACCCACACCGCAGCTCTGGTTTAGGATCCATGTTTTTCAGACGATGCCTTTGGATACTGTGCTGGTTCTCAGCCCCAGCTTCAGAGTAGAGCTAGAGTTGACAGGGAAATGACAGTGGTTTGAAATGGTTTTAGAGAAACCTCATAGGAGAAAGCATGAAATAACCACACAAAAGGACGTTGGTGTGGAGCAGATCGAGGCGCTCATCAATTTCCTGCTCTTGGCTTCTATGCCAGAGCATAGTGAAGATGCCCAGGATAAACCAGAGAGCGGAAACAGTCAACCTCTGGTAAATTTTAAAATGCCTGAGCTGAGGAGAGGTGGAAAAGGATGCAATGAAGGAACATAGCATATCAAAGCATTTATCCCCAAACCTGCAGGAAGCTTCTATCTCTCTGTAAGGCTAACAAGGGGCACTTTTGTTGACCATGTTATTGACCTGGCACCCTAAAGCAAAATCAGTGCTCAATAAACGCTTATTGACATGAATTGCTTCTTTCTCCCTACATCTTTATTGTGCCCACTCAAGAATGACATACAATGCATGACTTTTGCCTGGGTCTCTCAATTCTGGCAGGACTGTCTTTAATTGACTTCACCTGTACCTTTCCACACCAGTGGCTGCAGTTCAAAATCCATGTGTGATGTGGGTCCCCTGTACAACTTTCCCAGAATACAAACACTCACACGCTCTATCACTTTCTGTAAAGGTTGTTGGTACCTCTGATAGAATTAGAAGGAAAAACAATATATTCCTGGGAAAAAAGTTAACAAAAATATTTTTCGTCTATGGTTGGATCCTATCTTCCATTACAAGTGTCTCTAAGCACACCCTAGTCCTAGGCTCAGTCTAGTTAGCATTTTATTGGACTGACTAACTAGCCTCATGTTAAGGATGACTTCATGCATTACTCATCCATCTGTATTACAAGCAACTTGAACGACATCTCTGCAGTCTTCATATCCCCTCATTACTAACCCTATACAAAGTAGGAACTTTATGAACAGTTTGTTAGTTACAGTTTTAGGCATAGTCTAATTCCCTAAAATTCTTCCTATTTTGGAGTGTTTAATCCCTGTTTTATTTTGAGCTGGTGCATGTATTTTTGTGTCCCAGTAGTACAAATGATGCCATACTGACACAATGTTTCTTTAAATGGTTCTTTCATCCACCCTTTTTGTGACCACCTAAGGCAACTCGTGATATCAAATCATTATTTACAAATCCTGCAACTGCTTTCAACATGGCTCAATTAGCAGAACTGTATTAAGATGAAGCTTGTTTCCATTCCAGTGGATTAGTTATACGCCATATCCTAATTAATGAGCTTTTATGGCTTTGAAGGTATTCTGATGGAAGGAAGGGAGGAAGGGGAGAGGATGAGAGAAGAAGGAAAGAAAGAAAGAGTGAAAGAAAAACACTTTGCAATCAAATAGCCTAATTATATCTTATAACCAAATCTAGTTACGTGCAGAAAGGCATACCTGTAGAAATGAAGAGAAATGTAAAGGTCCTCAAAACTGAGTCAGTTAGTCTTCAGACTGTTTGACCAACTTAACATCAAGGATATTTATATGTTAGAGTGAGCAACTTGGTCAGTGACTGGGTCATGACTGGATCATTGCAAAAAAATTCTCTGAATTTTGATATTGATGTCAACCAAGAAATTAATAGTAAACAGACATTATTGCAATGTCTGATTTTGTGAGACCTGAATAATTAAGGTCTGTCTCTGGAGGAAGGTAGTCACTCTCAACCTTGCATGTTTAGTTGTTTCTGGTATTTTGGTATTTAAAGGGTTGCCTTTGGTATCTCACAACATCTGTTAAAGTAGCAACTCTAAGCAAACATTTTCCAGCACAACATGGCTTGTGAAGAACACTTTTATGTTCTCTCTCTGCTTTGCATGGCTCACATTATAAACAGCAGACACACAAAGTTTCCCTAATCAATTTCTAAGGATATTTTTCCTTCTCTTAGACTTATTTGACTTTTTACTCTGTTTTTCCTATTTCACTGTATAAAAACATAACATAGTTTTCAGACTTGTTAGGGATGAAAGTTAACAAACATCTCTGTCTCTTAATGTTTCAGCACACATGGGAAGGCCAGGAATTAAGAGTTAGTCATCAAATATTTATCATCCATCCACCACATTAATGGTTCTTAGCACAATGACTGCAGTGACATCCAAATTCCCCTCTTCACTTTGTCAAGAGTCACTTCTTCCGTGAAGCCCTCCTGACTTATTGGTTGCTTTCTACATTCTCTTTCACCATCATGACTTTTCATAGCACTTTCTGTTTATACCATATGTATTAGTCCGTTTCTGTTGCTTATAACAAAATACATGGAACTGGGTGACTTATGAAATTTACTGCTTACAGTTTCAGAGGCTGGGAAGTCCAAAGTCTAGGGAACACATCTGGTGAGGGTCTTCTTTGCTGGTGACTTTATAGCAATGTAGGGGTCTCATGTGGCAGGAAATAGTGGAGCAGAGAGACAGAGACTCTCACATGTTCTCCTTTTAAAGCCCTCAGAACCATGCCCATAACCACCATTATTAATCCACTCATTAGTGCATGGTTATCAGAATTTAATCACCTTGTCAAGGCCCCACCCTTCAGTTCAGATAGGATTTCCTATCTTCTTAACAGTGTCACAATGGGGTCAAGTTTTGGGGGAACACTCAATCCCAAGCACCATATATGTTGGCCTTTGACTTTCATTTTCTTTGTATTGTTCCCTGATTGCTTTTTCATGTCTAAGATTTCCTCCCCAATGCAAATGTAATGTCTTGGATACATATAGATGATATTTGACTATAAAGCTATAGAAACAATTTATCTCGTGAAGAAACCTGAACTTAGACATCCAAGAGAGAGTCCTCATTTCCCAAACAGTCACAGTGTTACAGTGCACCTGTGTTGGAAGGAAGTTGCCACCTCTCAAAAATATCTGGAGGCCTGTCCTAAGAACCTACGGCCCAGTAGATTCTTTAGAATATTTATCATGATTGATGACAAATCTTTGACTTTTGAAGATGAATTTGAGTTTTGAAAATGGCCAGGAGTCATTTAAATCCTAAATTTATGGATCGTTTAGTGATTAGAAAGGCCTGATAGTTTCTAGTGCAGAATAACATGAGATTCTAAAATGTGGGTGCTGATTTTTTTGTGTGATTTATAAACCAGCTGTGGTGGCAACACCGGGACTAGTGACACGTTTTGAAGAGTGGCACTTCATTATTCTAAGTGTATTTCTTCCAAAGCTGACAAATTTGAAGGAGATAGTTTTAACTGTATACATAATTCCTGCTCATTTTGTTTAAAAAACAAACAAACAAAAAAACATGTCATTGCTTCATACAAATACACCCTAGTTCTTCTTTACCTGTATCAAGCTCAGTGTTGAATAGCAGGTTATAAACAGGAAATATGATACACTCTAGAGCCAGATTGCTTGGGCTCAAAGAGTGCCTTTGCTGTTTTGTATCTGAGTGTTCTGGGACCTGTAAACTAACCTCTCTGTCTCAATTTTGTCACCTCTAAAATGGTATAGATTTTTGCAAAAATTCAATGAGTTAATATCTGTGAAGTAATCAGAAGAGTGCCTGGAACACACTATTAACTACTACTATTACTTACTCAATGAGAGTTAACTAATTGGTATTCACTAATATTTACTGTTATTTAAAAATTATAATCATAATTTTAACTCAAAATTGAAATCACATTTTAAAAGGTCACTTTCCACAAGTATAATCTTTCTGAACTTAAATCTTGGAAGACATTTGAATACCATTCTCTCCATAAGGCAGTTACTTACTGCCTCTGCCACAGGGTCCACCCTAGCATTCTAAAGCATGGACACCATCAGTATGAAGACATCATGAATCACAAGGTTCTCACATCACATTTGGTGATGTCTGGTGCATAAAGCAGCACAATGTATAAAGTACAAGGTGGAAAGGGGCTTGGAAAGAGGAAAAAAAAAATCTGGGTTCTGGACAAAGGCACCATATGTGTCAAATGGCTTTGAAATGTCTGTCTGCCTCTTTAATATTTCTCCCAAAATTCTGCCATTAAGGGCCATAGTCATTAGTTACCCTGCCAAGGTAAGCATAAGACACTTCTCCTACCCACCTATTCCTTGGCTGACGCCAAGAATCTCAAAAGAGTTAGAGGCCATAAGAGAGAGATCTCAGCTCTTCATTCTAGGGGTAAACATTGCTTCCCTCAAGATCATGGAGCACCAAGGAAAATCAAACCCTTTTTCTCCCTTTCATGGCTTGGGATATCTGGCCATGGGAGCAGGAAGTCTCTCTGACTCTCCAGAGATGGGGCAGCTGCCCCCGCTTCCTGCCACCTGGAAGTGGATGGCCTTGAACCAATGACCCATTAGTGCTGCAAACATGTATTGTGTCGAGACCATCATCCTGTTTAACTTGGCATCACCTACAACCACTCCAACATTTTGTGAATGAGATTCCTGCCAAATCGGTATGTTTCTGATTCAGTTACACTTAACCCATTATCTCTAAGTGCTTTCATGATGCTTGTACTGATGACAAACCCTGCCTTCAATCTTTTTTTTTAAAGTCAGACTAAGTTTTCTCTTTCTGTCGAGGAGACTGAAAGCCATGAGAATCATTCCAAAAACTTTTCAGGCTCTGCAGTGGCATTTTCAGTGGGAATTTGGCAAGGACTTAAGTGTGAATGAAGACAAAGAAAGCCAGTGAGCAGTCAAAGCCCTGCAATTGAGCGTCTGCTTGTCCACATGTCAGAGAGGAAATGTGCAAATCTTCCTTCAACTCCTAGCAGAGTATGTCTGCCTAAAACTCATGAGGTCTGATGCGTTTTAGGAATTTAAACAGAGGAGGGAAGGGAAGAAAACCTAAAGCATTAATGCAAGTGTGCCTAGAAATATTATTCCTTTAACAACTGTGGGCAGTCACACCCTTCCTCTGCTTCTTTCCAACAGAAAATGGAAGATATGACATAGGTTGTATCTACATAGTGCCAAGCATCTGGGTTAAATTCAGTCTTGGTGTTTTGATCTCATATAGACATAGGGTTATTTTTTAAAACACCATCTGCAGGGCTGACATAATCCTTGTCAGCTAGGATAGCACAATCGCCAGCCTCCAGAGATTTTTACCAGATCATAAAATTTTCACCAGCCTTTCTCTCAGTGACTACTGTTTTATCATAATTTTAAAAATAAAATTCATCAATCTTATCCTTGTATATAAAGCTGCTAATGTTTCTTGCTAGGATGGCCATTTTAGAAGCAGAATCTCTAATAATCTTGACCAGAAGAATCAATTATTGATAATATTTGGATGGCTGAAGAGATTAGCCAAGCTTCCCATTATCAGTTCTGCTTTGAATTTCTTGACATGCCTCAAAAACACCAAAATATTAAAAGAGGCAGTGATGAACTGCCTTTTAAAGAATATGGACTTTGGAATCAGATAAACTTGCATCTAAACTGCATCTCTGCCATATGACAATGCATAAAGTATTTACTTTTCTGAGCCATGATTTTCCCATCTGCAAAATGGGGTTATTATAAAATTGCATAATGAGTTGGAGTTGTTATATGACTATCAGATCATAAGGTAGATGCTCAAAAACTAATATAAGCCATTATTATTTTATTATTCTTAATTAAATGGCAAAATCATGAGCAATATGAAAAATACAAATATTCTTAAATCCCTTGATCTGCAATTACAGGTGGGCTCAGGAGATGCAAATGAGATATGGGAGAAAGAGCACTTGGACTAAGTGTGAATTTTCAGTCAGTTCTGCTGGAACTGGTTGTGATGACCTTGGGCAAGTCAATCTCTTTAATCAAGCTTCATATTATTTGTCCTTAATTATGAGCAAGTTAAATCTGCTACCTAAGATCCTTTTAATCTCTATTATCAATGTTTCAATGGTTTTAATACAGCTAGAGCTAATATGGATATATGAATACAATTCCTCCTATATCCATTTTTGGAATTTGATTGTGCTTACTCAATATTATTTACTAAAACAGATGCAAAGATCAATCATGTTGAGCTTTTCATATGAGTCATCATGGCCACTATATTCAATAATGTATCACATTGGTATTTTCCTTCAGATACTTTTTTGTTTTTGCCTGTGTCGTTATTTTTAAATTCTTTGCTATGGTTTCCTGTCTTCACACTGACTTTTATAATCTGATTTTGACTTTGATTTTACAATCTGATTTTGATTTAATACACTGTGTAGAAAAGTCAACACCTCCACTCTTCTCCGTGGTACTTTGAAAAGACTGGGGGATGAAATAGCAACTCGTTTTGAAGTTTATGCAGATGTGTGTCAGTTTTATGGAATTTGATTTTTTGCTCCCCACGTGTATGTTTTTCTAATGCTTTGTCTTGTGTGTGTTCACAGAGGGCAAAAATGATTAGCTGTCATCATTTTTTACAAGGGAGGACACATCTAGCGGGAATCTGTTCTGTTATTATAGGCGGATGATTTACTATGTTGAGTGGCAGGACTTAATGCCAATTGTGTATATTTCCTATCAACTGCTTCCATGGCTTTAGTCGTCAAGTAGTTGATTCTTGTCTTTTAGTACCTGTATCACTATGTTGGGATTTCCATTCCCTCCAGTGAATTAGGGGATGTCTATGTTTAGAAATGTCCAAACATGTTTTCTCTGACTGATATTATAATAATTCACAGATGAAAGCCCACATTTTGGGATTTTTATTTTAACTCTCTACTTGTTTTGATCCCTTATTGAAGAGACTCTATTTTTTTCTTGCCTTCATCAGTTTTTAAAGACATATTAAGTGAAGTGATGTGAAATATGCCCCAGAAATCTGGTTAAATTAGAGTGGCTCTATTCTTAAAGATGGGTTATATGTTTGTATACATGATTAGGATTGAATTTTCCAGGCGTCAGATCACCGTAGGTCATTTATGTGCATTAAGTAGAGAAGCTATGTTTATAAAACCAAAAAATCAGTAACAATCAAACATAAATATGTCTAAAAGTAAATATAAAGTTTAGAGGGCTATCTCCAAGTGTATCTACAATGATTCTTGAATATCTCTATTTAAAGAATACCAGTCTACAATATTAAACCCTAAACAAGACATTTTTTAAAGTAGTTATTGAAAAATTAAAGGAATATGAAGACCACTAGACACAATTTAGTATTCCCTAAATTGAAAGATAAATCAATCTACTCCCTGGAGGGAAGCAGTAAAAAAAAGTAGAGTACTTCTCAATAGACTCGAATTGGAGTTATTCATCAAATTGAAGATTAACCAATTCTTCAAGTTAGCAAAGTGGGTTGTTTCTACATTTCCCTTCCAAAATTTCTTATTACGTTTTTGGCAATTACTGGACATTTCCAAATATTAGTACAACCATTAGACTATATCTATGAGATCCATTAGTCAGAAGAGCAGATCTAGTACATAAGTGCTATCATTGCATCATATATTTTAATTCAAATTCTTCATTAGTTTTTTCTTCAAATATGACTAAAACTTTTAAATGCATTTAATATTTTTCTGTGTTTTGTTATGAAGTATGTTTTCATATTCTACTTTCCAATACCATATTTTTATCCCATGCTTTTTATGTTGATTTTCCTTGAACTAACAACTCATGGTAGTCCCATGACTAACTCATGTGTCAGACTAGGCTAAGCTACAGACACAAACTCCCGAGAACTGGTAAAGTAATAAAGCATAAATTTTATCTTTTTCTTATACAGCAGGCTTGGGCAGAGGCTTTAAGTTAACAATGTCTCTTCTCCATGCAGAATCATTCAGGGAACAAAGCTAAGGCAGACTCTGCCATGTTCATCTCATAGCTTTCTTCCAAGATCCCCGTGCTCTTCTCCATTATAGTCTTCAGGATTAAGAAAGACCGTGGTGGCACGTGTCACTTCTGCTCATATTCTACTGGAACAATCTCAGTCACATGGCCATATCTAACTGTAAGTAAGGCTGAGAAATAAAGGTCCAGCTCCATCCCCAGAAAGAAGGTGAAAGCATATTTGGTTCTCCGGCTACCTGTATTTACCTATCATATTATTCTCCCCCCCCCAATACTTCTCTTTTGTAGAATAAGTGGTTTTTCCTTTCAATCTTTCTTTACTTTTATAACATTTCTATTTTTCTCTTTTGTGTCCTATCCTAGCTGCTCAGATCTCATTTAATTTGGAAGGCTAATAACTGAGACAAAAGAAGTTCAACACAGGAGGCTGGCCGGTTGCTCAGTTGGTGAGAGAATGGTGTTGATTACAACAAGGTCAAGGGCTCAGATCACCTTACTGGCCAGCCGCAAAAAAAAAAAGAAAAGAAAAGAAAGAAATTCAGCACAGGAAGTAGTAAGAAGCCAACAATTGAGGTGGTTCTCTGGTTTAACTGAATCTTTTGTTTGCTATCAATAAATGAGATTAAAATAACAAGTAGCTGGTCAAGTTGTATAGTTTGTATCCATAAAATTCATGTGACAAAAAGTTTAATATGCTTCTAATAATAATAAATACTAAATCTTGATAAGTGGTCACTCAATAGGGGCAACGAGTGAAGCCATTGAAACAACTTCCATTTATATTTAGAGAAAAATCTAGGGGTTATCAAATATTCTTTAAAAATTTATTTTTAATGCTTTTAAATATATTCATATATATTCAATTCAAATATAATATGCTCGCATGAAATTTCACCTACCTGGCAGGGGTCCTTTAAAATCCAATGAAGTTTTGCACAGGAAAGGGCTCTAAAAACCCAAGCCCAGTAGCTTTTAGTCTTTCAGTAATTCAGTTATTTGCAACTGATCTCAGAGGTCCTCAAAACAAACATATTTCTAATTTTGTTTAAACACAAATTTGAATCCACAGTATCCTTGGTCAAATAGATATTTTTAAAAGCATATTTGTAATTTTGTATGTTTTCACCAACATCTTCAAAACTACTTCCCCAACTACCCCAGTCCCTGGTAACTACCATTCTACTCTCCACTTCTGTGAGAACAACTTTTTTAGATTTCTCGTATGGGTGAAATTCCATGTTGTATTTGCCTTTCTGTACCTGGCTGATTCCACTTAACATAATGTCCTCCAGGTTCATCCATGCTGTTGCAAATGACAGGATTTTCTTTTTTTTTTTGTGGCTGAATAGTGTTCCATATATAGAGACATTTTCTTTGTTAATTCATCTGTTGATGGACACAAGTTAATTCTGTATCTTGGCTATATTACAAATAATGCTGCAGTAAACATAGGAGTGCAGATGTCTCTTAAACATACTGGTTTCATTTCCTTTGGATATTGTATTAGTTCATTTCCTGTTGCTTAGAATATCTGAAATTGGGTAATTTATAGAGAAACAGAATATATTTTGTTGTTTTAGTTTTGGAGGCTGAGAAGTCCAAAGTTGAGGGGCACGTCTTGTGAGGGTCTTCATCTTGGTGAGGACTCTATAGAGTACCCTGGTGACATAAGGCATTTCATGGCAAAAGCCAAGCAAGAGCAAATTAACGTGCTTCCTCCTCTCTTTACGAAGCCACTAGTGCCACTCCCTTGCTAACCCATTCATCCATTAACCCAATAATCCATGAATGGATTGATTCATTCATGAGGACACAGCCCCCACGGTCCAATAACCTATTAAAGGCCCCACCTTTCACATATATTGGAAATTAAAGTCCAACATGAGTTTGCAGGGACATGCAAACCATAACAGATATATACCCAGCAATGGGATTGCTGGATCATATGGTAGTATCATTTTTACTTTTCTGAGGACGCTCCATACTGTTTCCATAATGCCTGGACTAATTTACATTCCCACCAGCAGTGTGCAAAGGTTTTCTTTTCTCCATATCCTCACCAACGCTTTTTACCTTTTGTTTTTTTGAAAATTACAGTTAGATAAGAAGAATAAGTTCCAGAGATCTATTGTACAGCATGCTAACTATAGTTAAGACAATATTCTGCGTTCTTGAAAACTACCAGTGATGTTAAGTATCCTCACCACAAAAATGATAGCTATATGAAGGATGCATATTTTAATTAGCTAGATTTAACCATTTCGCAATGTATATATACTTCGAAACATCATGTCGTGTACAATAAATACACACAATCTTATCTGTCAATTCAAAATAAAGAAATAAATCCATTTGAAAAAATAAGAGTGTATTTGGCTACTCCCAGCATTGTGTGTCTAAATCACATAGGTGGCAGGTGTTATTAAGAAAAGATATAATAGAAGAGAAAAGGTGAGAAAGAGAACCAACTTCATGTGTCCCTCTTGTATTTCATACACAATCACAAATATTGATATCCTTGCATAGGGGTGACCCATGGGAACTGAGACCCCATGGTCCTTAGTAAGCACTGCAGCCTGCAGTTAGATGCTTGGGAAGCTACAGCGTGCTGTGCTGAGTCCATCAGTTGTAAGGACTGAAAGAAAAGGAGGGAACCCTTAGCTGAGGCATCAGATTGCTGGTGACCTCCATTTAGAAACACTCACAAACCCTAAAGGCATCACTTAGAATTATCAATTATTGTTTATTTCTATTTACAGGGTTTATTATAGGCTATAGAGCACTTCTGGATTTAGGGACATCATGTCCCTCTAAAGAATTCTTTTGCAAATATAAATGGCGATATGGTGACCTGAAGCTTTAAATGGACTGGCACTTCCTATCTTTAGAGCAAATTCGAAAAATAATATAGACTAAGAAGCCATGCCACCTGTTAAAATTCAAATCTTCAGGCCATTTATTACATGTTAATTTGTTTGGAAAAATAATTTCCTCCTTTGTTTCAACAGCAGTCTTTTTTCTTAAACTGCTGCGCCTCGTATCAAAGAGCATTGTCTATTGACTGCTCCTAAGTTATGTAGTTGACTGATAGCTGGCTTCTTAAAAAGTCAAGGTTGGAAATTCACTGATTATATTGCAAAGACACTGAGACATTATTTGACATTACCCAAAACACTCCTTGTAGATCTGTTTCAGTCAGAGCTAGCTGATAGAGAGGGCCTTTGCTACTTCAACATTTGCTACCCAAATGCAAAGAGAGAGAGAATGAGACTTAGAAGAAATACGTAACAAGTTAGTTAAAACTTTATTAGATAAATTGATGATCCTATTTTATAACTCTGATTCTCAGATTTCTGTCTGATTTCTCCACATCAGGAAAATAATCAAGTTGATATCACCAGCAATTTCTTGTGAAAACCTGATTTCCAATGAGTCAATATAAATTTATGGTACAGCTGCAGTCCTCTTCCTGAGATGTTGACAGGAGACTTTATTTTCGTAGCTTCTACTTTGTTTCAAGGTATTCACTTAGCCTGAAAGATCTTCAGGGTTGGTGAATTCAGGCCCCGTCTTCTGCTCTTGGTAATTATTTGCTCGTGACAAGTAACCACAAAATCAATATACAGTACACACAACCTCTTGGTGATGAGATGACCACACACAACATTAAAGTAGTCATGATGTGGAAACTACCTCTCAGCTGGCCCTGATGACGTGACAGGAGGTGGCAAAAACAGAAGTGACTTGTAAGAATTACACCAAGGACAGAAGAGAAATTAATTGGTAGTGAAAAGAAATTTGCAAAGACTTAACAACCATCATGCTTGAGTTGTTTTTTCAACCCAGTGAGATCTTTGAAAAAGTCACAATGCAATATGACAAAGTTCTACCTGTTCCACTGCTTTGCCAAATGTATCTCCTTTTACTCAGTCCAAGGCTTCTCTTGCCTGGCCACCTTGTGGTCTCTCCAGCACACCAAGCTGGAGTGCCTTTGACCTTGAAATTCTAAAAATGATCCCTTCCCTGTGCCTATCACTCTCTCATCTTTATTTTTCTTGACACTACTTATCACTATGTGACATTAATTTTTTTTTTTTTTTGGTTCATTTGCCTATCATTCATCTCCTTCACTAGCATCTGAGCTTCAGAAAGGTAAGGAGTTTGCTGTATTCTTCACTCTACTCTTATTGTCTCAAGAAGTTTCTGCTACGTAAGAAATGCTCAATACTGTGTGTTGAATTCATGAATGAATCAATGAATGAATGGCGTTTGAAACCATAAAGTTCAAGTCCTAGATCTTTGCCTTACTATCCAAGGTTATTTCCTGCACCTTAAAGTGAGGACAAGACTTTCTCTGCTTCCAAAGAAATGTAGAATCAAGTTAGATTACACATGTAGAAGGGCTTATAAAGTGTAAAGCACTACATAAAAGTTAGTGAATGCCACTGATCAGGCACTGTGGTATGATGCAAAATTAGCTGAACCTAAGTTCAAGGTCAGGCTTCCTGTGGGCACTTTGCCACTTTGTATTAGGTATACCCTTGAACTAGTATGTAACCCCTCTGGCCTCCTTTCCTTCCTTGCTGTGTGAGAATAAAGTAAGACAATCTATATGAATGTGTTTGTTGATCCCTAAGGTGTTGCAGGAATATATGATATTATCACATATCTGCATACAGCAGAAATACTCCCCTCACTACTCTTATGCCTGGTCTCCTGTGTTTATATGTATACAGTAGGTAAAAAGATGACTTATTATTCTGTCACTAGGCAGAATAATAAGATGGTTTCCCAGAGGTGGAAAGGATATGGTTAAATGTATGAAGGCTTAATCCTTTGATAAGTAAGCTGAATTATCAGATAAGTTTATATGCAGCAGGTGTCATCACAATGCCAAAACTTAACCAATTTCCTGATGACACTTTGTCTCTGTATTAGGCTATGTTCTGAAGTTAACCAATTCCCTGGAATTCTTCAGCTCCACAGAGCCTGTGAAGATCCTTGACCATTTTAGTTTAAGTTAAGCCATGCATGAATTTAACCTTCTCCACATTATTTGCTCATGCTCAAAGCACTGCATTAATCAGAGAAGGAGGGTTCAATCTTGGGCTTGTTCTCAGAGACTCTGCTGCATTGTGTCGCCTTTGATGAAAAGCTTAAAAGGCAGAGAACAGGAAATCCACTCTGATTTCATTGTTCCCTTTGAACAGATCTTTCCTCTTAGGAACAATGCTGGTTTGCCCGAAACAACTAATAATCACTACCATTTACTGAGCATTAACTCTGTGCCAGGAACTGCACAAAGTACATCTTTACATTTCATTCTCACACCAATGCTCTGAAGGAGATTTTAGTATCCCCATTTTACAGAAGAAGAAACTGAGACTCAGAGAAGTGGAAAATGTTCTCCTTTGATCACCTAGCGAGAGGAGCAGAGCTGAGAGGAACCGTGTCTGTCTGACTCCCAGCTTTACATGCTTAACCACTAAACTGGATGCTGAAACCTGAGGGAGGTTTGGGAAGGAGTGAGGAATCATCTCACATCTCCTGTAACAATTTTTGAGACCTCTGACATTGTAGACTACCAATCTAATGAATTAACATTAAAAAATCAACACTTCCACTTCCCATTTGGTGGTGTTGTGTATCATTGCTTATTTTGTTCTCTGAAATTTCATTACCTGATTTTGTACAATGAAAATAGTTTACCTTCGTATAATTGATTTGAGAATAAAAATAATCTGTCTAGATTATTTTGAAGTAGCAACATAGTGTCCAGCCTTGGTCTCGGTTTGGGGCAACGTATATCCTACAGAGTTAATTAGAGTTATCTATGTTTAAAACTCACTTTGTGGTTCCAGCATGGGCTCCAGAGTCAAGCTTGGCCCAGACCCAAGCCCTTGATCTATGATTCTGAGCAGTTGTAAAACCTCTCTGATGTTCAGTTCCTTCATCTGTTAAATGAGGATGATGATATCTCTTATCTCACAAGCTTGTTTTGAGAGTGAAGTAAGATAGTGTGTTGTTATAAGATTGTTTCGAGGATTAATTGAAATAAAATATGTAAAGCACATATTACAAAGCCCAGGAAATAATGCTTTTGATAAATATCAGCAACATTTTTTTTTTTTTTTTTGGAAAATTGAAATGCTTTTCTGAAGAATCAAAACTATTTGACATATTTTCATGTATAAACAAGTATATATTAGTCTTTTATTAGTTTGGAAACCTACATGTTTCCAAATAAGATTTGAGGTCGCTAGATCAATATTTTACCCAGTGGCTAGCCTCAGAGTAAATCATTGCCTTTTATTATTTGGAAAGAAATATTAATCTCTGTAGCCTGAAATCAACTTACAGCTCCTTCTGGCATTTTTTCCATTACTCTTAGAAACAAGAAAAACAATTCATCTGCTCCAGATTAATTAAGTACCCTCAATCTCTCAAATGCATTAGCATTTTTTTTTTTTTTTTTTTTTTTTGGCTGCTGGTGGGTAGGGAGATCTGAACCCTTGACCTTGGAGTTATAACACCAACTGAACTAAGCAGCCAGGCCCACATTAGCATTTTTGAACACTGCTCTCTTACTCACAACATTCTCTCCCCACAGGTTTGTTCTTCAAGTCTCCTTCTCTCCTTTTCCCTCCTCGGAACTCAACCAATAGTAATTGACCATACTACTCAATTGTAATTTATCGTTTTTCACCTGGTTTTGTTAGATTTTTGTGTGTTTTTTATGTGATTGCCTAGCTAGACAGTAGGCAAACTGCCTTATGACTTCTTTATTCCATTCACATTGCAGTATTTCAATTTTATAAGTATTTATTCATTATTAAATCTTCTTATGAAATAGGTCACAAGCAGTAGATAAGGAACAAGTCCTTCTTTTCATGGTGGCTTGTGCCAAAAGCCAGACACTTGGTTTATATCTCCCTTCCATCATCCAATCTTTTGAAAAATAAAATTTTAGTCCAACAACTGTTTCTGGTGAAGCAATGCTATAGAACTAATTTTATCTTCATTTATTTAGCTACTTATTTTATTCTTTTTTGAATATTAGCAGTTGACTTAATTTACCAAATCTGTCCATTTCTTCTGCTGTTGCAGACAGTCCTAACGAGAATAACAAACACTTATGTGCCCCATTTAGGTGATACTATATTTAATTTTATAGTTTATAGGAAGATATATAATAGTTGTTAAGATAGTAATTTGGCAACCAAAGCAAAAATTTATGCTTACTTTATTCAGAGAGCATATCGTTTTGTCCCAGTATGTTTTGAACAAAGAAAAAAAAAAAAACAAGTTTCAGAATCTTGATAAACCTGTTTTTACACACCCACAGCTGATTCATGAAAAGCCTTAAACCAATAGCCATTATATCAAGCTTTGAGCTTCCAAGAATTATTTCAGTTTTGTTAAGGCTTCGAAAAGTGTCCATGCAATTTTAATATCTGAGTTGATTTGGTAAATGCTCAGGGCATGATTTATGTTTTGGTTGTGCTGTTTTCGGGTAATAAATTCTATTCATATTTGCACAGAAATATGCCCTTATTCTCACCTCTAAAAATGGATTTGTAGTATTTGGGGGATTTCCTGAGATCAAATGTTTTGATGTGCTCAAGCCAGGCATGTTAATAACGTGAGAAATTTTGACAGTCTCAGTCAATGAAAAATGGTTGAGTCTAGACAAAACTTGAGGAAACTGTAGGGGAGCAAACACATTTCAGTCATTAGCAGAATTGTTTGCATAGCTCTGGCCTTCTACAAAATACATGAACTTTTTCAAGGACCCCTCATTCAAACCAATTCTATGTGAATACAAAACATTGAACAGACAACCATGGAACCAAAGAAGTGTGGAAACCAATTAAATATTTCCAATATGCTTCTATACTTCTGGAAATCACCTTTAATAGCATTCATCACAATTTGTGTTATTACTTATTGTATTATCAGTCTTTCACACTAAGCTGCAACCTCTATGAAGAAATAGTTGCATTTATTTTGCTCTCTATTCTATCCCTTGCATCTCCAAAGCACATGAAAATCTTTGGTAAATATTTGTGGAAGAAAGGACGCAGGAGGGCAAGAAGGAAATAATAGTGCTTTGAGTTAGCAGAGCCTCTTTTCGGCAAAGGTGATGATGAAGTTTGGTTCCAGGATTGGCCACCACTGTCTCTGTGTTTGTTCTATTTCATATTTCTTTTCCCTATTTCTCCACACACACAATTGTGTGTGCCTTGAACAAACACAAAAAATAATAGGATAATTTTATTGACTAAAGCCATTCAGTATTATACCATTCCCACAGTCTGTATTCTTAATTCTTAACCCAAAAGTGTCAATCATTAATGATGGTGTTGGGGTAGAGGAGAGGTTTCCCAGCACCAGACGACAAACAGTTCTGCTTACTAGAAAATCAGCTACACCATCAAGGCAAAAATTCCACATTCATTTATTCAATCAGTGAGTCATTCATTTAACCAATACTTATTTAACAGGTATTTATTGACCATCTGTTGTGTGCTAGGCTTCTTGCTAGTCAATGTGCTCATAATCTGAGAAATGAAAATAGCAAACTTAAAAGGAAGTGACTGGCTTCACTTTGGGGTCCTCTTTTGTCTTCTTTGAACCAGCTTCCAAGTGGTGGGACTGTAAGGCGTGACTATGTGTTATATTCAGGCACAGTCATTGACTAAAAAGGTCTGAGCAAATCATCCCATTTTCAACCAGCACAGATATAAGAATCCCTTAAGGAAGTGAGCCAGTTTTCTAGGCAACCATTGGAAATCCGTTGTTCCTTCACTGAGTCATCCAACAAACCTGCACTAAACACTTTCTGTGGGGCACTGTGCTAGGCCCTGGGGACATACAGATGAAAGAGAGTCCCCTCCCAGAAGAAGGTCACAGTCTAGGGACAGACAAGAACAGGCAAATTAACAAATAATACAGTGATAAATACAAGGTAGTCATAAGCAGAGGGTACTATGGCAACCCAAAGGAGGGGCACCCAACTAAGCCTGAGGCAGAGGGTAAGGCTTCCCAGAGAAAAGGACACTGGGTGCATGAGAGGAAGCCAGGTGAGAAGGTGTGGATGGGATGGGCTTTTTAACAATGGAAGCAGCAAATGCAAAGACTCAGAGATGAGAGAGAGCAAAACACTGTAGGAATCTAGAAATCATTCAGTAAAGTAGTGACACATACTGTGAGAAGGAAGAGACAAAATGAAGAAGCTTAGCAAGGGCACATTATGAGGGACCTATGTGGGGAGCCACCAAAGGCATGAGAAAGTTTGGATACGATGCAAGTGCCTTTTGAGAAAGTTGCTTGTGGTAAGGAGGATTAGCTAGAGGACATCGGAGATGGGGATAAAGATACAAGTATTTTCATTTATTTATGTGTGCTCTTATGTTTTATACTCAATGTTGGGAAAATAGAATAATTTAATCAGGCCCCCTCGCCTTAGGGACGGTTGGGGGTGGTGCAGCACATTCTCTGAAAACAAGTCATGTGGGTGGAGTTAGTGTGCATGGGTGGTGCTGTGATTTGGCTGGCATCTGCCTCAGGTGTCCACTCCACACGGCCATGCTCTCCAACCTACAGCTTCCAAGGACCTGTTTGCCAGTTACTTAGCTCATAGATCTGCATTTGAGGGGTCTGGGGACCCAGCCTGGAGTGTGAAGGGTTTGTGTCCCAGTCTGTGAATGGGCTTGAGGGGTCTGTGAGCTCCAGACCCAGCTCTAGCTCGACAATTGACCCAGTTGACAGGATTATGGGCAGGTAAGAGAGCTTGACAATTAGCGTAGTCTGTGACAGGATTCTGAGGAGGTACAGGAGCTGAAAGCTCTTGAAAGAAGGAGGAAATGTGGCTACTTTTGAATATGCTCTGCCCTATGGCCACCTTCCTATTGACCGGGATCTGGTTGCTGCTCACTGTATTGCAAGGCAGCATAGACCAGGCACTACAATGGAAAACCCCTTGGGAGGGGGAGGAAACGTGGCTGTCCTTGAGCATGTGGTGCCTGGTGGCCACTTTTCTGCTGACCAGAGCCTGGCTACTGCTAACTATGTTGCAAACTGATAGAGATTTGTGGCAGAAAGCAGAGTTGTTAGAAGCAAGGATGATTATCCCGGAGGATGACATGCTGTGACTGGCCCTCCTGCCTCTCACACCAGGGAAGACAACCAACCCAGTGGTGAGCTGGGGGAAACCATGCATCTCCAGGCATGACCAGTTGTGCATCAGAAAATGAAGCACAAGCAGCCTATGGGACTGGACAGACCACTGGTGGGCAATCCACAGGTGACCCAGTTCACCATCTATGTCCTGTATACCCAGGTTGAACTGGTTGACTGGGGGGGACAGTTCAGGCAGAAACATGGGGAGACCCTGGCTGCTTGGCTGGTGAGGTTATGGCATCTAGGGGTGGATAGTGTGATACGCTCTGGTGAGGAGATGGAGAAATTGGCCTCCTCTACCATACACCCTGCCCTGAGGCAGTGGCTACAGAATAGCCACAGATATGCACAAGGGCGAGGTAAGCACTCATTGATGGACTGGGTGAATGCAGCTGTCTGAACCATGCGGGCAAATGCTGGAGAACTGCCTGAGATTGTTAGTAAATGGCAAACATATGCTAAGCTGGTCCAAGTCATTCGAGAGCTGGGGATGCAGCAGTCTATGTTTAATGTGAACACTCATGGCCTGGATGATGAGAACTTTACAGGTAGCATGAGAGACATAGTGCTGCAAAATGCCCCATCAGCATCCTTTGGGTCACTGATGGCCATACTGGCCCCATATATTGGTCATCCTATACATGAAGTAACAACCATGATAGCCAGCTTGGGTGAAGTAGAGGATGGCAGATAAGCAAAAGGGGTCTAAGAGGTGGCTAAAACCAGACCCCAAGAAATACTTGAGATTTTATCCTGAAGGGACCAAGCAAGACTAGCCAAAAGCAGATGTGGTTTGACTTGCTTGCAGCAGGGGTTGATAAAAAGAAAATTGACTGGCAGCCAAATGCAGTTCCGTTTGCCTTGTGGCAGCAATTGTGCCCTGAACAACGTTTCACCGAACGTCAGGAAACAGGTAACCAGGTACGCTCAGTGGATTTAAAGGACTTTTTGGTTGCTTCCGAGAAGGTGGATGAACTGTTCCATTCTGATTAGGGAGCAGGTCAAGGTACTCATCTTTTGGGTGCAGGCAAGGACCAGAGGCCTCATGTTGAATTGGCAATATATTGGTCGAGAACAAATGTGCAGCATGTTTTGGCATTGGTGGATATGGGCTTAGAATGAAGCCTGATAATATGGCAATCCAGATAAGTTTCCAGGGGCCACAGTTCATATAGATGGCTATGGAATACATACTACTGAGGTCAGAGCTGTGTCATTGCCACTGGGCATAGGAAGATTGCCTCCTCATGTATATACGGTACATATATCCCCGGAAGCTGAATACATCTTGGGTATGGATGTACTTTATGGTTTGCACTTGCAAACAACAGTCGGAGAGTTTCAACTGTGAATACAGACAGTAAAGCGTGTGTTACAAGGATGTGCGAAACATGACCCACAGATGTTACCCAAGCCAAAGCATGTAGTTAATGTAAAGTAGTATTGCCTACCAGGAGGACATGCAGCAATAAGTGTCACTATATTGGAATTAGAGAAAGTTGGCATTATTCATCTGGTTCATAGCCCATTTAATGCTGTGGTATGGCCAGTGAAAAAGCCTGATGGTACCTGGAGAATGACTGTAGATTATCAAGAACTAAACGAAGTGGTGCCTTCTTTGCAGGCAGCTGAGCCTTCAGTTCATGACTTGATGGATCAGCTGATGCCTCAGCTGGGGACTTATCATTATTTATTGGACCTTGCAAATGCTTTTTTCTCTATTCCAATCTTGGCTGATAGCCAAGATCAGTTTGCCTTCAGCTGGGAAGGAAGACAGTGGACCTTTTAAGTATTGCCCCAAGGTTATCTGCATAGCCCAACCATCTGTCATAGTTTAGTGGCTGGGGACCCAGCCAAGTGGACTAGGCCCACCATGGTTACAATGCTTCTACATTGATGATGTGTTACTAACCTCTGATTCTCTTGCAGATTTCACCAAGGCAGCTCCAATGTTGTTAAATCATTTGGAGCAATGTGGGTGGGCCATGAACACAGCAAAAGTGCAAGGACCTGGGCTGTCAGTAAAATTCCTAGGAGTGGTCTGGTCAGGTAAGACAAGGGTCATCGCAGAAGCTATTATTTGTAAGATACAGGCATACCCTCAACCCACAACTGTAGCTCAGCTACAGACATATTTGGGACTTTCGGGATATTGGAGTGCTTTTGTACCCCATATGGCCCAAATGGCATGCCCACTGTATGCATTAACAAAGAAAGGATCCCTCTGGGATTGGACTTAGGAAGTAGAACAGTCTTATCAGGCTACAAAAAGGGCAATACAGCAAGTACAGGCTTTACAAGTGGCGGATCCCACCAAGCCTTTTGAGTTAGACATACATATAACCCAGGAGGGGTTAGGATGGGGTTGTGGCAGAGACAAGACCGATTCCGCACACCTGTAGGATTCTGGTCTCAGCTCTGGAAGGGCGCTGAAGTGCATTATGCCCTAATGGAAAAGCAGTTAGCAGCTATGTATTCTGCCTTGATAGCCACTGAAGCTATCACAGGAACTGCCAAAGTCCTAGTAAGGGTGTAGTTCAGACTCCCAGTTTGTCTAAGTGGGGAGCATATATAGAACAAAGGTGCACTGTGTCAATGAGTTCTCTGTTCAAAGAGTTGCAAACTGTGTAGGCCCAGTAGAGGTCATGGAGGAAACTTTGACTCAACCGTTACCCATGGAGGATCACACAAATGGTGACTACTAACCAGACATATGTGGCTAACAGTTAAAAGGACAGAACTGCAAGCCTTAAGGCATATTGAAGGGACAATAGGTTATGGAAATGTAAGGGTCATTTATCCTTGCTAAAGGAACATGATGGAAGATATTGAATGCATAGATTGTATGGCAAGGGACCCTGAACGGGTGGATTGTTGGAAAAATAGAATAATTTAATCATGCCCCCTCACCTTAGGGATGGTTGGGGGTGGTGCAATGCATTCTTTGTAAATGCATTGTATGTGGGTGGAGTTAGTGTGCATATGCCACACCACTATTTGGCTGGTATACCTTCGACTTGATGATTTCCATTCCTCTGGGTATATTCCCAGCAGTGGGATAGCTGGGTCATGTGGTAGATCTATCTGCAATTGTTTGAGGAACCTCCATACCATTTTCCATAGAGGCCACACCATTTTGCAGTCCCACCAACAATGTATGAGAGTTCCTTTTTCTCTGCAACCTCGCCAGCATTTATCGTTCAGGGTCTTTTGGATTTTAGCCATCCTAACTGGAGTTAGATGGTATCTCAATGTGGTTTTAATTTGCATTTCCCGGATGCTGAGTGATGTTGAGCATTTTTTCATATGTCTGTTGGCCATTTGTGTATCTTCCTTAGAGAAATGCCTACTTAGCTCTTTTGCCCATTTTTTAATTGGGTTGCTTGTTTATTTCTAGTAAAGTTGTTTGAGTTCCTTAAACATTCTGGATATTAATCCTTTGTCAGATGTATGTTTTGCAAATATTTTCTCCCACTCTGTTGGTTGTCTTTTAACTCTGTTAATTGTTTCTTTTGCTGTGCAGAAGCTTTTTAATTTGATATAATCCCATTTGTTTATTTTTCCTTTGGTTGCCCGTGCTTTTGGGGTCGTATTCATGAAGTCTATGCCCAGTCCTATTTCCTGAAGTGTTTCTCCTATGTTTTCTTTAAGAAGTTTTATTGTTTCAGGGTGTATATTTAAATCCTTAATCCATTTTGAGTTGATTTTAGTATATGGTGAGAGGTATGGATCTAGTTTCATTCTCCTGCATATGGATATCCAGTTATCCCAGCACCATTTGCTGAAGAGGCAGTCCCTTCCCCAGTGAATAGGCTTGGTGCCTTTGCCAAAGATCAGATGGCAGTAAGTGTGTGGGTTGATTTCTGGATTCTCTATTCTATTCCATTGATCAGTGTGTCTGTTTTTATGCCAGTACCATACTGTTTTGGTTATTATAGCTTTGTAGTATAGCTTAAAGTCAGGAAGTGTTATGCCTCCAGCTTTATTTCTTTTGCTCAGCATTGCTTTGGCTACGCATGGTCTTTTATTATTCCATATAAATGTCTGGATAGTTCTTTCCATTTCTGAGAAAAATGTCTTTGGAATTTTGATGGGGATTGCATTGAATTTGTATATCACTTTGGGTGGTATGGACATTTTCACTATGTTGATTCTTCCAATCCAAGAGCATGGGATATCTTTCCATCTTCTTGTATCCTCTCTAATTTTTCTCAGCAGTGGTTTGTAGTTCTCATTATACAGATTTTTTTTTTTAATTTTATTTTGTCGATATACATTGTGGCTGATTATTGCTCCCCATCACCAAAATCTCCCTCCCTTCTCCCTCCCCCCCCCAACAATGTCCTTTCTGTTTGCTTGTTGTATCAACTTCAAGTAATTGTGGTTGTTATATCTTCTTCCCCCCACCCCGGTTTTGTGTGTGTGTGTGCGTGTGTGTGTGTGTGTGTGAATTTGTATATTAATTTTTAGCTCCCACCAATAAGTGAGAACATGTGGTATTTCTCTTTCTGTGCCTGACTTGTTTCACTTAATATAATTCTCTCAAGGTCCATCCATGTTGTTGCAAATGACAGTATTTCATTCGTTTTTATAGCTGAGTAGTATTCCATTGTGTAGATGTACCACATTTTCCGTATCCACTCATCTGATGATGGACATTTGGGCTGGTTCCAACTCTTGGCTATGGTAAAGAGTGCTGCGATGAACATTGGGGAACAGGTATACCTTCGACTTGATGATTTCCATTCCTCTGGGTATATTCCCAACAGTAGGATAGCAGGGTCGTATGGTAGATCTATCTGCAATTGTTTGAGGAACCTCCATACCATTTTCCATAGAGGCTGCACCATTTTGCAGTCCCACCAACAATGTATGAGAGTTCCTTTTTCTCCGCAACCTCGCCAGCATTTATCGTTCATAGTCTTTTGTATTTTAGCCATCCTAACTGGGGTTAGATGGTATCTCAATGTGGTTTTGATTTGCATTTCCCGGATGCTGAGTGATGTTGAGCATTTTTTCATATGTCTGTTGGCCATTTGTATATCTTCCTTAGAGAAATGCCTACTTAGCTCTTTTGCCCATTTTTTAATTGGGTTGCTTGTTTTCTTTTTGTAAAGTTGTTTGAGTTCCTTATATATTCTGGATATTAATCCTTTGTCAGATGTATATTTTGCAAATATTTTCTCCCACTCTGTTGGTTGTCTTTTAACTCTGTTAATTGTTTCTTTTGCTGTGCAGAAGCTTTTTAGTTTGATATAATCCCATTTGTTTATTTTTCCTTTGGTTGCCCGTGCTTTTGGGGAGATTTTTCACATCCTTGGTTAACTCAATTCCTAAGTATTTTATTTTTTTGGTGGCTATTGTAAATGGGCAGGCTTTCTTGATTTCTCTTTCTGCATGTTCACTATTGGAGAAAAGAAATGCTACTGATTTTTGTGTGTTGATTTTGTATCCTGCTACTGTGCTGAAATCCTTTATCAATTCCAACAGTTTTTTTGTAGAGGTTTTAGGCTGTTCGATATATAGGATCATGTCATCTGCAAACAGGGACAGTTTGACTTCATCTTTTCCAATCTGAATGCCCTTTATTTCCTTCTCTTCTCTGATTGCTCTGGCTAGTACTTCCAACACTGTGTTGAATAGGAGTGGGGAACGTGGGCATCCTTCTCTAGTTCCTGTTCTTAAAGGAAAAGCTTTCAGCTTTTCCCCATTCAGGATGATATTGGCAGTGGGTTTGGCATATATGGCTTTAATTCTGTTGAGATATTTTCCCTCTATACCTAACTTATAGAGGGTCGTTGTCATGAATGAGTGCTGAATTTTATCAAATGCTTTTTCAGCATCTATAGAGATGATCATATGGTCCTTGTGTTTGACTTTATTAATATGGTGTAACACATTTATTGATTTGCGTGTGTTGAACCAACCTTGCATTCCTGGGTTGAATCCCACTTGATCGTGGTGAATAATTTTACGTATGTGTTGCTGTATTCTGTTTGCTAGTATTTTAGTGAGGATTTTTGCATCTATATTCATCAAGGATATCGGCCTGTAGTTTTCTTTTTTGGTTATATCTTTAGCTGGTTTTGGTACCAGGATGATGTTTGCTTCATAGAATGAGTTTGGGAGATTTGGTTCTGTTTCAATCTTTTTGAATAGTTTGTAAAGAATCGGTGTCAATTCCTCTTTGAATGTTTGGTAAAATTCTGCTGTGTATCCATCTGGTCCTGGGTTTTTCTTTGTTGGGAGCCTCCTGATAACAGCTTCAATCTCCTTTATTGTTATTGGTCTGTTCAAATTTTCTACGTCTTCATGGTTCAGTTTTGGGAGCTTGTGTGTGTCCAGAAATTTATCCATTTCCTCCAGATTTTCAAATTTGTTGACGTATAGTTGTTTATAGTAGTCTCGAATGATTCCTTGTATTTCAGATGAATCAGTTGTAATATCGCCTTTTTCATTTCTAATTTTTGTTATTTGAATCTTCTCTCTTCTTTTTTCTGTTAGCCATGCTAATGGTTTGTCAATTTTATTTATCTTTTCAAAAAACCAACTTTTTGATTCATTGATCTTTTGTATTGTCTTTTGGGTTTCAATTTCATTAAGTTCTGCTCTGATCTTAATGATTTCTTTCCGTCTGCTAACTTTAGGTTTGGATTGTTCTTGTTTTTCTAGTTCTTTAATGTGAAGTGTTAGGTCGTTCACTTGCCATCTTTCCATTCTTCTGAGGTGAGCACTTAATGCAATAAATTTTCCCCTTAATACTGCTTTTGCAGTATCCCACAGGTTTCAGTATGATGTATCATTATTTTCATTAGTTTCAATAAATTTTTTGATTTCCTGCTTGATTTCTCCTTGGACCCATATGTCATTAAGTAGAATGCTGTTTAATTTCCATGTGTTTTTACAGTTTCCAGAGTTTCATTTGTTATTAATTTCAAGTTTTAATCCATTGTGGTCTGAGAAGATACATGGGGTAATTCCAATTTTTTTGAATTTATTGAGACTTGGTTTGTGAACTAATATGTGATCTATCCTGGAGAATGATCCATGTGCTGATGAGAAGAATGAATATTCTGAGGTTGTTGGATGGAATGTTCTGTAGATATCTACCAATTCCAATTGGTCTATAGTATTGTTTAGATCTTGTGTTTCTCTACTGATTCTTTGCCTAGATCATCTGTCTAATATTGACAGTGGGGTGTTCAGGTCCCCTGCTATTATGGTATTAGTGTCTATTTCCTTCTTTAGGTCTAATAGAGTTTGTTTTATAAATCTGGCTGCTCCAACATTGGGTGCGTACATATTTATGATTATTATGTCTTCTTGATGGATCAGTCCTTTTATCATTAAGTAGTGTCCCTCATTGTCTCTTTTTATGGTTTTTACTTTAAAGTCTATTTTGTCAGATATAGGAATAACTAGTCCAGCTCGTTTTTCTTTTCTGTTTGCATGGTAAATCTTTTTCCATCCTTTCACTCTTAGTCAGTGTGAAACTTTATGGGTGAGGTGGGTCTCTTGTAGGTAGCATATAGTTGGGTCTTCCTTTTTAATCCAGTCAGCCTGTCTGTGTCTTTTGATTGGGGAATTTAAGCCTTTTACATTAAGAGTTGTTATTGAAAGGTGTTAATTTATTCCTAGCATTTTATTGGTTGTTTGGTTGTCTTAGGTGTCTTTTATTCCTTGCTTTCTGATTTACTGTTTGGTTTCTGTGTTTGTTGGTTCCTTAGGTTGTAGATAGCATTTTTGTTTGTTTGTTTTCTCTTCATTAATGCCATTTTTATTATACTAGTGGGTTTTGATTTTTCTTGGGGTTTTATGGCAGTGTTAGTTATTTTTCAGGAACCAAACCCAGTACTCCCTTGAGGATTTCTTGTAAGGGTGATCCTGTGGTAGTGAACTCCCGCAGGTTTTGTTTGTCTGAGAAATATACTATTTGCCCTTCATTTTGGAAGTATAGCCTTGCAGGGTAGAGTATTCTTGGCTGGCAATCTTTGTCTTTTAGTATTTTGAATATATCATCCCATTCCTTTCTAGCTTTTAGGGTTTGTGATGAAAAGTCTGATGTTAGCCTGATTGGGGCTCCCTTATAGGTGATTTGACACTTCTCTCTTGCAGCTTTTAAGATTCTCTCTTTGTCTCTGAGTTTTGCCAATTTGACTATAACATGTCTTGGAGAAGGCCTTTTTGGGTTGAATACATTTGGAGATCGTTGAGCTTCCTGGATCTGAAGATCTGTGATTTTTCCTATACCTGGGAAGTTTTCTGCCACTATTTTGTTGAATATGTTGTCAATGCAATCTCTGTTTTCCTCCCCTTCTGGAATACCCATGACTCGGATATTTGAGCGCTTGAGGTTGTCTGATATCTCTCTCAGATTTTCTTCAATGTCTTTGATTCTTTTTTCTTTCTTTTTGTCTGCTTGTGTTAGTTCAAACAGCCCATCTTCAAGATCAGAGGTTCTCTCTTCAACTTCAACAAGCCTGATGGTTAAACTCTCCGTTGTGTTTTTTATTTCGCTGAATAACTTCTTCAGTACGGCAAGTTCTGCTACATTTTTTTTCAGGACATTGTTTTCCTTGCACATTTCCTCTTTCAGTTCCTGTATACTTTTCCTCATTTCCTCATGATGTCTAGCTGAGTTTTCTTGTATCTCATTCAGTTTCCTTAGAATTATCACTCGAAATTCCTTGTCAGTCATTTCATGGGCTTCTTGTTCTATAGGATCTAGAGTTTGAGATTTATTAAATTTTGGTGGTGTACTTTCTTGATTTTTTGTATTTCTGGTATCTTTTTTTTGGTGTTTATTCATTATGGCAGTGGGTTTCACAGTCCACTGGTTTGAGACTATTGACTAACTAAGATGTTGCTGTGGTTGCCAATTTGGTATGGCTACCTCCGTGACTGCTCAGTTGGCCTCTAGTGCCTTGTGTGTATGGTTGCCTCAGGTCTTGGGCCTCTCCGGGGAGCCACCTCTCTGGTCAGCTTGGACTCTGCTGGGCTGCTGGATCATGTACCACAGGGTGTGTGATCTCTGCTGAGCTTTCACTTCCTGTGCATGACTTCTCCCTGTTCCGTGCTCTCTGGCCTGGGCTGTTGGATCGTGCATTGGTGACCCCACAGGGTGTGTGGTTTCTGTCGAGTCTCCGCCTCCCAGGTCACACGTCTCCCCGCTCTGTGCGCACTGTGCTGGGCTGGGGCGTGTCTTCTGTGCCTCTCTTCTATCAGCTGGGCCTTCAAGACCCTGCTTGGCACCGCCTCGCCCAGGAAGTCTACCAGGTTTCTGCTAGGCACAGACGACCGGCCAGCCTATGGCTTCTAAGGACCTATTTGCCAGTTACTTAGCTCATAGATCTGTGTGTGAGGGGTCTGGTGACTCAGCCTGGAGTGTGAACGGTTTGTGTCCCAGTCTGTGAATGGACTTGAGGAGTCTGTGAGCTCCAGACCCAGCCCTAGCTCGACAGTTGGCCCATTGACAGGATATGGGCAAGTAAAAGAGCTCGACACTCGATGTTGCTCTTAAAAAATATTCTAGACTCTTACCAAGACAGCACAATGACACAAGTGATAAGTAGTGTTAAAAATAAGGCAAAGGGAAAATAAGGACAGGGAGGTGAAATGGAGCCTGAAATGAGACAGAACACAAAAAGTATACGCCGCAGTTATAGTAACAGGTGAAGGTCGACAATTCGGCTCTAGGCTTCCAATGAGCCAGCAGTGATTTACCACATCCAGAGGATAAACAAATTGATCCGGAGATAAATTTTCCTGTTATTATGACGTGAAAGTATACCTACTGAAAAGTCTCATTTAAAGGAAGCCAGGACCAATCTGACACTTTATTAGAACATAAGATTCCTAAGTGTAGGGGGTTTTTCACTGCTATATCCTCAGTGAGTTGAAGAGTGACAAGCATAGAGAAAAGGCTCAATACATATTTTCTCAATGGATAAACCAATGAATGGACGAGAATAGGTAAGCAATTCTGAACTATTCTCTCTCCAAGAGTGAGATAAAAGCTGGGTAAAAGTAAACCAGCATAGGATAGATCTTCAGGATGCCCCAACCATTTAGTCTATAAGAGAAATCAATGTCTCAACCACAGTCATTCCCTGAAAAGAGAAGGTTAAAACTTATTTTCTGATTATTCTGAAGCTTATAAAAACCTGACTCCTCGAGAAGAAAGGGAGGAAATCCAGGCAACCTTCAGTCTAACATAATGGGAAGAGTTATCATAAGCATCCTTAAAGAGAACCAAGTAAGAATTTTTATAGAGATGTTCCTAATAATGCCCTAAATTCAGGACAAAAATATCACTCCAGAAAGCAACTTAATAAAAGTGGATTATTTGTGCTGTGTACTCAGTTCTCTAATATTCTGGCATTATCTAATAATTGCTTTTAGAAAATCTGAGGGAATAGATAGACAGCTAAAACTTCATGGATTCCTTTAGAAATATTATAACACCCAGCCAAGCCTTTGCCATGTATCAGACTATATGAATTTAGAATTTTATTCTCTGGCAAGTATCTGCAAGATAGCCATTTGTTTTGTTCTGCTCAGGTTAAAGTTCTAAGCCAACTGTAGATAAGGTTGAGCACCTTTTGAAAACACTGTAATGCTTACCCAGGATGGTACTTGGATATAAGGAAACTCCTTTTCTACCCAGAAATAAGCAGAAGGATAACATCACGTAGAACTAAGCATCCTTGAGAAAATACTCACACATTTGTTGTAACACAAAATTCTACATCATATGATATAATCAGAAATTTAGTCTGAAAAAATTTAAAGAAGTTATGTCCAGTCACTCCCTTAGATCATTTAAACACATCAGTGAAGCATCCACAAAATATTTAGATTTGAATAATACAACTTCCACATACACTCTTGACACTGAGGTAACTGAATTAGGTGACTTGGTCAACAGATTTATTAGTAACCAAAAAGGTAAAAGTTGTAAAACATTAATTAAATGATGACTTTATTTTAAGATAGTGACCCATGGCCTCTCTTTAGGGCAAATGTTATTCAGAAGAGCCAGTTTTCTGTTAAAGCCAACATAGTTTATGATAATAAAATTATATCTTACGCTTAAGAGAATGTTCACCTTTTATTGGCTTTAGAAAATAGACAAGCACACTGATGATGAAAGATAATACAAGATCATAACATTAGAAAGAACCCATACAAGTACAGGACCCAGAGGTTTAGGTTTCATTAGCTTCACAGATAATCTGCCTCTCACAGAGGGTCCATTCACTAACAGAAAGAAGAGCATGAGAAGATTTTCAGGGTCAATGATAAAATAAAATTTGGAGATGTCGAGTTCTGATGAGTCATCAAAATGAAAATGTCCAGTAACTAATTAGACATATAAATCTTGCCTTTAAGAGAGAAGTCCGAGTTGGAAATTGGTAATTTAGGAATTATCGTTTAGGTTTAAATCTATGGCAATGACTTAGAGGGAAATGTGTACTTCGTTATTAAAGATGAAAGATAATTTTGCTATGTGAGAGAGTAACAGGTTGTCTTTTAAACTACTGCTTAGTTCTGAAGTGATACCACAAATATTAGTAATTTATTAGGAGAAGTTTGAAGTTAATAAGTAACATAAGTAACCCCAACTCTTGATATTATGTCAGGCAAAATTTGAGGTGACATTTTCAAACAATGGTTTGATCATCTATAGTCATGAAGTAGAACAGTTCAAAGGGAGGGAAAAGCATTACTGAGAATGAGTAATTGGTGCAATACAATTTGTAAGTTAAAGGAAGATTCATTTACATAAAGACTGAGTTAACAACAAGCTTAAGCAATTGAATGATGTATCGTGGCATGTTTCTTGTATGAGAGTATTTCAAAAAGTTCACGGAAAGATTTGTATTATCTTTTAATTCTATTTTTCCATGAACTGTTGGAAGCATCCTTGTATTTTGCATACTTTGAAAAGACTGATAAGCCTTCTTGGAATGCCTTGATTTGGAAATGTTGAGTCAGAGTTGGGCCAAGAAAAAATCATGCAGTCAGCAGTTTGGCTTTTATCCCCCTTCCACCAGCCCTTCTAGCCTTACCTTTCAGCACTTACCTTTCCTGAGTACTCAGTGGTTTTATTGCTGGTCTGTGTGCTTCTAATTACAAAACAAATGATCTGAAAACCTTATGCATATCAATGGATTCATTCACACATTTATTTATTCAACACACTTTTATTGAGCATTTGCTCTCTCTGTGCCAGGCATTGTTCTGTTTCCAGAATATGGTGGCAAACAAGAAAAAGTTCCTGCCATCATGGATTTTATTTTTTTAATACACTTTATTTTTTAGAGCAATTTTAGGTTCACAGCAAAACTGAACAGAAGACACAGAGATTTCTGGTATATCCCCTGTTCTTACACATGCTAAAGCATTCCCCTTATCAACATTCCCCACCAAGTGGTACGTTTGTTAGAACCCATATAAAATTATCACCCACAGTTCATAGTTTACATTAGGGCTCACTCCTGGTCTTGTACATCCTATGGGTTTGGACTAATGTATAAAGACATGTATCTACCATTATTGTATCATACAGTGTCATTTCACTGTCCTAAAAATCCTTTTCATGGGACATGATGTCATAGGACTGTCATGTACTTTTATCAAAGCACAAGAGCAGTAAGATAGGTAGATACATAGTTTAGATAGACAGATGAATAAGTAGGTAGATAGATTAATCGATGATAGGTAGATGATAGATAAGAAAGAGAAAGAGAGAGGGAGGGAAGGAGGAAGAAAGGGAGGGGAGAGAAAGAAGATCAGGTAGGATAAATAACATATTAAGCACGGAGATAAAGAAAGGTAGGAGATGAAGAAATGAGAAGGATACTATTGTAGATATAGTTGTCATAGGTGGGGACATTTGAGCAAACACTGGAATGAATAAAGGAGCTAGCAGTATAAAGAAAAGAAGAAAAAACTATTTAGACAGAGTGAATAGCAAGTGTATGGCAGATTTTGTTTTCCAAAGCTGGCCAAAGAAGAATATCCCGTCCAACATGCTTTACTTCCAATGTGACATTGACATCCTTCCTTAAACCTGAGCAGAACTTTTTGAGAGTCTCAACCAACGGACTGTGGTAGAAGGGATGCTAAGTGGCTTTTAGGACTAGGTCATAAAATTGCAATGCAATTCCTTCCTGTTCTCTTGGGATGTTGCTTTTATTATCCAGTTTCCATGCTGTGAGGAAGCCAAGACCACATAGAGGGAAAACAGGTGTTCTAGTGAGAGCCCCAGTGAGTTCCCAGCCAATAGCCAGCATCAACCACAGACATGTGCATAAAGATGCCTCCAGATGATATCAGTCTCCAGCTGGAGAGTCACCCCAAGCCTTTGAATCTTCCCAGCTGAGGACCCAGACACAGTGGAGCATAAACAAGTGGTCCCTGTGGTGTCCTGTACAAATCTGTGATCCACAGAGCCCATGAGCATAATAAAATGGTTGTTTTGTGCCACAAATTTTGAGTGTTTTTTAATGGATAGATAACTGGAACTAAATGCTACACTTTTAGGTAGAAATGAGCATTGGGCTTTCAGTAAACACACAATGGCTACTGTGACTGAGAAGAGAGACTTGGACAGAGTGTAGGGATAAGGACAGAGAGCCTGGTAGGACAGCTCATGTAGGACTTCATGAGCCACAGGAAGGAGTTGGAATAGGATGCCCATCATCCTATTCCAAAGGGACAGAGACCTAAAGTATGATATAAAAAGCATTTTGATCCTGGAGCAAGATCATATGGGTTCAAGAGGCACCTTCATCATTTATTTCATATGTGGGTGGGATTGGGGGGGGGTGTTGGGGTTTTTTGTTTTTCTTAAATCTGTTAATTTTTTGAATCCTCAGTTTCATCATCAACAAAGTAGAGATGAAAATAACAGGTACTGCTTCATAGGGTTGTTGCAAGGCTCCACTGATCTAGAGTGTGTGAAATCACTCAGGGAAGTAAAAAGTCAAAAAGAAATCACTCCAGGTTTTAAAATGCTGGCAATAATATGACCTACATAAATAGTTTAATTTTTAGGCAGAGAAATTAAATGTGTCCAATGTTCTTTTCAAAATTGACTTTCCATTGACTGCTTATACCATGGCTGGCTACATGGAATTATTCATTATCTTGAAACATATGCATCACATACTTGACTTGAGGTTAATTGTCAGATAAATGGGTAGACATACCTGCTGGAAAAGTGAAAGATAAATTTTGTTAGGAAAAAAAGATCGTTATTTATATAGAGAAAAGGAAGAAGAGAACCTAGTGAGAACATTTTGAGCATCTTTCGTTGAAAGCCACCATACCTCCCAGTAACTCAAGGGACAGGGAAGCCAGGGAACACTTCATTATCAGCTGAAGTTTTGACCCAAAGCACCCATGCAGAATTTCGGTGATCCAGGTTGTACTGTTAGCACTTTCTTTAAGAGCAGATATATTTATGCAGACTAGGTTGGATTATTAGCATCCTTTATACGACTAGATACACAGACTAGAACCAAAGCAGACTGAACAGCACTCTGTCCCCAGAACCAACACCCAGGAAAGAAACTGAGCAGGAATGGGGTGAAGATGAGAAAAAGAAGCTACTGTAGTTGGATTCCTTCCAGAGAGAGAAACACTGAGCCTAGACCACCTCTCCAGCCTCAGAAAGCAAATGCAATCCAAGAGAGATTGTGGTAGAGATGATCTCACAGGTGAGAAGCTTAGGGTCCCTGGCCACTCTCCCCATGGTTAGAGATAACAATATTTATTTAGTGCTAACTGCTTTATGTCCATTAACATATTTAATATTCACAATAACTTACAGGTTTTTAAGTAATCACTAACAATATCATCATCATCATTTTGTAGTTGAGTAAACATGAAGCTTAAAGTGGTTAAGTGATTATCCAGCCTAATTCAGCTGGTAGGTATTGGAGCTGTGATTGGAACTTCAGTTTGCTCTGACACCAAAGCTCTTGTTCTTAATATCTAAGATGTGTATTGTTCCTGGTTTCCAAAGGGAAACCACACTTGGTACACTTCGACCTTTGGTACAGGAAAAGCTCTTCCTTTTTGGCATCGTGGGTATGGAGTAAATGCCTGAAACTTGGCCTGTTCCAGATGGGAGCAGTCAGAATGGAGAAGGTGGCCAGTAAGAAGGAGCCCTCACCGATGGTATCCAAAGATTGATAAGTCAACATTATGAAACTTTGACCACATGAAGCTATTCGTTTCATCTTTGGTATAGTTGATATATTCTTTGAAATTCCAAGAACATAATCTACTTTGGGGGGAAAAGAATAAGCTCTATCAGCTTTATTTTATCTGCCTACAAGTATTTATTCAGTTCAGAAGCAGTATGGGCAGCTGTCTAACATGAGATGATTTCATACCTACTTTCAAATATCCTCCCCTACTCAGTGTTTAGTGCCTGAAATCCCATCATTAGCTGCTCATTCCTTGGGGCTGAGCACTGTCCACAGAATGCCAGGCACTCAGATGATGGAAATTTTTATTTTTCCTCTGGAAGTCTGACTTTGAAGACACAGCCTTCATGAGTCATCTAATTCATTATTTGTGATAATAATGGGCATTTTGACGAGTGCATGTTCTAACGCAGAACTGGGTGCAGAGATCAGATAAAAGGCAAGCAGACAGACTGGCACAAAAGAGCTTTCAAAGCCTGTTTAATGATCACTTTCTAAATATTTTACAGCTTCAGGTAGTGCCGAGTTGGGCAGGAAAAAAGACAGTCCCAAGACGTTGTAGTAGACATCTCTGTCCCTTTAGCAAAGTACACTCACATGAAGTGAGGTCCTTTTTTGCTTCCAATGATATTAATGGATTCTATTTTTTGTAGAAGTCAGTTTCTTTATTTTCTTCCTTCTTTCTTTCCTTTCTTTCTTTCTTTCCCTCTCTTCCTCCCATCCTCCCTTCCCTTCTTTCTTTTTTCTTTCTTCTGTTGAGAAATTACTCTGTGAAACACTCTCTTCTCCTGGCCTTTGTGACATGATACACTTCTGCGTTGCCCTCACTTCTCCAGCCACTCCTTCTCACTTTCTTTTGTCAACTCTTTTTTTCTCTTCCTGGCATCCCACAGGCCTCAGCACTGGGTCCTCTTTCTACTCACTTTCCACATACTTTCTAGATGCGTTCATCCACTCCCATGGCTTTGAATACCATGGAGAAGGGAGCAACTCCCACATTTATATTTCAAGATTTCTCTACTCTTTGGAACTTCAGACCTGCATAAATGACCTCCTTACATTCAAATGTAACATGTTTAAAACCAACTCTATGATCTTTGATATTCTTTCCCCCCAAAGGCTCTTCCTCTAGTTTTAACCTTCTCAGTAAATGACATTTCCATTCCCTACAATGCTCATGCAGAGGCTTAAATGTCTACCCTGAGGCTTTTCTCCTGTACCCCTGCAAACAATCATCAATGCATTTTGTTTCTACATTTGAAGTATGTTTCTGATTTATCCGTTTCAATCCATCTCCACTGTCTTCTAGTCCCAACACACCATCTTGCTCCTAGATTACAGCTTCCTAACTAGTCTGCCCAATTCTGTGCCTGACTCCCTCTAATCCATTTCGTGACATAACCCTTTCCACTGAATTTAAAATAAAATGAGGAGTTTCTAAGGCAGTGCATGATATGACCTTCACTCACCCCTTCAGCTTTGCAGGTATTTTCAATTTCTTTCTCTCTCACTATTCTCTAGCCATTCTCACAAGTTCATTGAGTGGACAAAGTTCTTTCCCACCCAAGGGACTTTATACCTGCTCTTTCCTCTTCTTGGAATGGTCTTATCCCACTCTCCCCCTGCATATCTCCACATAGAAGCTTAAATATGGCTTTGGCAGAAAAACTCATCCTAACCCCTCCATATAGTAAAAGTAAGTAATGGATTTACTAAACACAAGATAATGTTGTAAATGCTTTACCTGAATTAGCACATTTGATTTATACAACAACACTGTGAGCTAAATAGTATTAATATTATTATTTTACAAATTAGGCAACTGGAGCAGAGAAAGTAGAGACAACTGTCCAAGGTCACAGTTAGTGTGTTTCAGAAACTAGCTAGCATAAAAACACCTTGCCTTAAGAGCCATCACACCTCTGTATATCCCAAGGGAAATGTATGCCTGAGGAAAGGGCAAGGCACAGAAACATCTTCTTATCAGCTGGGAAGGCACCTGAATGGAAACCAGAAAAAAGGCAGGGAAATGCATGGTAAACTCAATGAACTGTAGGAATGTATAATTTCTGAAGGTATGTAGCAGAAAGAGAAATTAGAGGTAGGCTAAGACTAGAGATAAGGTCTCAAATTAAGTACAGAAATTATTTTTTCAGAACTGCTATATACTATATTCTTTGGGAGAATAGAGAGGTTGGGTCTTCCTCAGAGAAGAGGGAATCATGAGAGGTGTTAGAGGAAGGGAGTGACGAGCATGACTTTAGAGTTGTAACTATATTAGAGAAGGAGATTGTGGTGGCCTTTTGGTTAATTTTCTAATATACTCACTACCTCTAAATGCTTATTCAATCCTGCTGCAATTAGAACAATCTGCAGAGATTTTTAAAGCAGTGGGTGCTTAAGGCTCCGCCCTCAAACTTTTTTTATCTGAATCCATGGAGGTGGAGGCCCAGACCTCAGTCACTTTTAATGTTCCATGGGTAGTTCTAATATGCTGCCAGATTTGGCAATCATTAGCCTGAGCCACTGTATACCACCCATTCTTCTTGCCATTAGTTGAAAACATATGGGATCCTGCTATGGTTTGAATGTGTCCCCCAGAAATTCGTATGTTGGAAACTTAATTCCCAGTGCAACAGTATTAGGGGCCTAATAGGTAGTACTTAGGTTATGAGGGCTCCACCCGCATGAATACATTAATGTTATAAAAGGGCAGGTTCAGCCCCCGCTATGTTTTAAATGTGTCTCCCAAAAGCACGTGTTGGGAACTTGATTCCCAATGCAACAATATTGAGAGGTGGGTTCTAATGAGAGGTGATTAGGCCATCAAGGCAGAGTGAATGGATTGATGTCATTATCTGGGGAGTGGATTTGTTATCCCCAGAGTGGGTCCCTTATGGAAGGATGAATTTTGTCCCCTCTCTCCCCCTCTCTTTCAGCCCTCTATCTCTAGAATTCTGTCTATGTGAGATGATAAATATCCTTCTTATTTAAACCAATTTGAGTGTGGGATTTTGCTGAAAACAACCTTAGTGATAGATAGAAGATAGACCAAGAAGTCAGTTTAAACCTATTGTAAATAATAGGAACAGATGAATAACATGTTTAGGAGATTAAACCAATGGAACTGAGATCTAGAGGAAGGACACAGTATGGTAGAAAAGTAAGAACATAAATAAGTGGGAAAGAAAATGCAGGAGTCACAGCAGAGGTGCAAGCAAAATGCTAGGGGAATTCACAGGACAGAGTTAATTTCTCAAAAATAAGCATTAGGAAATGCTTCATGAAAGAGAGACATATGAGGAAAAACCTAAGAGATCATGGACTTTTGATAGACATCAAGGTGAAGAGATAACTCCAACACAGAAAAATTCATAAAAGCAACATGCTAGGTTGTGCAGAGTGCAAAAGAAGTGCAACATATTCATAGGCAAAAAAATAAATAAATAGATAAAAATAATGTATATATCTATATATTTATTATTATTTTTTTTAAATAGTAAAAGAACCCTGAAGTTTGACTTTAATGTGGTAGGAAATTATATCTACTGGGGGTAGAATTTATTTGCTGCTACTTCTGAGTTTTATTCTGAATATGATGGTCTGCTAAAGCAGAAGTAATTAAGAATAAGTTAATTTATACAGTTTGTAGGGTTTTTTTCATTGATCCTTATTATTGCCCTGGTAGATGAAATAAGTACTTATTACAAGTAATATTTTTAATGATTTGCAAGTTCAAGATCACGACATATACTATTAGTTTTCCCTTACTATTGTGTTAATTTTATGAAAACATCCAGGTGTGAAAATTATGATGTAGGACGTTACACTCTTTTTACAAAAGAAAAAAAAGTAGAAAAATTAATAGGGCTAAAATCATGTAATGCCTTCTTGAATCTTTAAATTAATTAAAATTTTAAAATAAAGGAAGCATATTAAAGAGATCAATGAAGCTTTGCAGTTACTAGGTTAACAGCAATGGGTTTGATGCACATTGAACCATATGAGATTATCAATATTTGATTATTTTGGATCCACAAATTGGACATTTTGTAAGGTTTAACCTGATATATTATTTATCATTTCTTGTTTTCCAGCAAGGATATTGCAGTTTTATAAAATTGGTGAATTTATTCTGCTTTGCAGTAAATAATTTACATTTTAAGAGATTTACAAGTCCTAGTAACTAAGAGCGTGAGCTCTGAAACTAGATTATGTGGATTAAATCCTGACTCCAACTCCCACACATGCTAGTTTTGGACAAGTTACTTAACTTCTCTGTGCTTTTAGTAGCATGGAGAAATGGGTAAAGTGTCAAATGGGTATTTTAGAAAATGAGTATAAAAAGAGTACCTATTTCATAGGGCTGTCATGAGAAATGAATATGTAATTACACCTTAAGTATACCGAACACTCAATAACTATTATTATTATTCTCTATTTCATATTCTACCCAAATATTCAAAACTTTAGATTTAATGAATCAGAGTTTCTGAATCTATCTATTGGGTCTTGTTCTTGGATATTCTTCCCAGGATGATAAGATAAAAACAACATCTGTTCCTTGTATTTGCCCAATTAAATATTACTGAATTGGGGTTTTCCCATCTCTTTCCTTAAAGGAGAGCATTAAGGAGGCTCACCCACTCATGGTAATGGTTTGCCAAAGCTCACACTGTCTGTCCTTCCTAAGTCTCAGGTTCCAACCTCTTCCAACACTAAACAATGCTTCTATTAGCCAGGTTTACTTCATTTCCTCTTCGTTTATTTCTCTCCATAATACATAGAAAAAGGAAAATGATATTTCACTTCTGCTTTCTGGACTCCTTTTCCTTACTAGCACCTTTTCAAATACTACTTATTCTACTAAATCTGACCCAGGAGTTACTTGAAATTCACTTATAAACATTTCACATTTGCTATAAAATTTTACAGGAATAAATTAGCATGTGTAGCATTTTAGGCAAGGGAAACTGAAGTTTGGATTTGGAAAAGAATTATACATTTTTTATCAAGTCTGTTTTTTAAGGTTTTAAACAATAGAGCCCTCAGAAGTTCGTAATAGTCATGTATCCTAATGCACCCAGTTGAGGCTTTAAATAAGCGATGTTGCTCTATTCAGGCCTTCAGACAATGAAATGAAGCTCTCAAAGGCTTTCTATTTGAATGCAAATCTTATCCAAAAATGCCTGCACAGAAACATCCAGAATAATATTTGACCAAATAGCTGCACACCACGACCAAACCAAGTTGACGTATAAAATTAACCATCACATTCACCCAGAAAGGTAAATTTACCTGTTTAAGGCCAACCTGGTCAATTCCCCTACAAAGTGACCCTTGCCATAGTTCATTTATTTTGTCCAGGGCTTCGTCCCGACCTTGTCTGAGCAGAAACCTGTATTTAAAGGCACAATGAATATGGATCCAACTCTTTGAGTCAGGTTCACTTTAAACAAGTTTACAGATGTGTAAATATAGTTTATGTGTGTGTCACAAAGTTCCGATGCGTTCTATGACAATGAAGGAAAAAAATATGAAGCCAAGGAAAATCAGTGAGCCACAGATATTTATTGAAGGCCACCATGTTCCTGACACCAGATGAGTGCTGACAAATAGTGAACACCACATGCCTGACTGCCACCCAAGGGGAGCTTGCAGTCAAATGGGGTATATTAGAATCTGCTAGACTACTACATCTGTCTCTTAGGGCTTTGTATTACTTGTCTATCGCTCTGTAACAACTTAACACAAATTTAGTGGGTCAGAAGTACGGCAGGGTATACATGGATTCTCTGCTCAGAGCATTCCAAAGCTGAAATCAAGGTGTCAGTCACACTGAGTTCTTATCTGCAGGCTCTGGGGAAAATCTGCTTCTAAGCTCATTCATGTTGTTGGCGGAATTTAGTTCCTTGAGGTTGTAGCACCGTGGTTCTTGCCTTCTTGCTGGCTGTCAGCCAGGGACCACTCTTCAGCTGAACTTTCAAAACAAAACATTCTCTCTCTCTCTCTCTCTCCCTCTCTCTCTCTCTGTTCTGAGTCCTTCTTACCATAGAGCAGGATTTCTCATCTACACTACTGTCATTTGGGGTCAGATCATTGCTGTGCGGGGACTGTCTTGCACACTGTGGGATGCTTAGCAGCATTTCTGACCTCTTCTCACTAGATGCCAATAACAGTCCCTTTCTTCACTTGTGACCACCCAAACCATCTCCTACCACTGCCAAAAATCTCCTGGGAGACACATAGTCCCCCATTGAGAACCACTGCCTTAGAGCAAGTCAATGTTCAGATAGTTTTTTGTAAAACATTGAAAAAAGAGTTAGGTGAATAAACTTTAAAAGTTTCTCTCGGCTAAGGAAACTTTAGGTTTGTTCATCCATTAATATGGAGATAAACCTGTCAAGGAAACTATAATCTTCAAATCCCCATAACCAAGATATTTTTCTTCCCCTGACAGCACTTGATGATGCTTCTTGCTCTTTCTAATCAACCCATTCCATTGATTATATTTCTGCTTATTAAATTAAAACTTTGTCTTCCCTCTCTGGGATTACTTTATAATTATCTTAACTGAAGTTGTAAATGTCTTCTACCTCCTTAATTACACCCTTGGAGATCCCCTCTTGGTTTACTTTGGTTTATTTCTGCTGATACACAATCGTGGTCATTGTACATGGATTTAGTTTCATTCAAAGGGCAAACTTACTTCCAACTTCTTGTAATAGAAGGAGGTAGCATGGTTCTCATTTCTCGTGTTTATCTTTTGTTTCTTTTCTCTAAGGCCATTTATAATTATATTATTAAAATGTATTTGCCTTTTCCCCCCACTTGAGAAAGGGTCATCTAGGGGCAAGGACTTTGCCTATTTTGTTCTCATACTGAATGTGTAGCCCTACACAGTGCCTGGCTTGTAGTAATAGTGCTCAAAGAATATTTGTTAAATAGAAAAAATGTGCATGTGTGTGCGTGTGTGTGTGCGCGCGTGTGTGTGTGCGTGTGTGTGTGTGCGTGCGTAAACACTCATATGTACATATACATGTACATACATAAAGCATTCTAAAGACACTTCAACAATTCGATTATCACAGAACCTTCAAACAAAGTAGGATGCCTAAAAATATATACTTAATATGTGTTCCTGTTGTTTCTGTCCTGCAGTGGAGAACATCTGACCGAGGCTTTTACAGTTAACAGCACAGGTGAGGGTGCTTTATTGATTTTAATACTTGATTCAAGCACTGGAATTGTTGGAGTGTTTTCGAAAACCGGGTTAAGTCATAGAGGCGAGCAACATCTATCTTAATATTTCTCTCCAGCACATAATAGGAATTTGTCTTTTTATTTTTCTACTGAAAATAAAATAAAATGTAGAACTATATATTTTTAACAAATGACACAAGTGACTTGAATATCTTACTTGTAGCAGTTAAGTACCAGTGTAGTTGAACTGGCAAAAGAAACTCAGTTATTGTGATTGACAAGTACTATAAATGATACATTTGAAACCATAACAGAAACCTATAGGGTTACAGTAAAACCTATATTATTCATAATTTCTTCACCTTCCTTTCAAAAGTCAAACAATCTTCCCTCCAAAAGGCAGAACATGTGGTGTTAGTTATAATCTTAAATCCACTTTGTTATTGTGTTAGTCCATTTTTGTTGCTTATAACAAAATACTTGGAACTGGGTATTTTATAAAGAAAATGAAATTTATTGCTTATAGTTTCAGAGGCTGGGAAGTCCAAAGTCCAGGGAACACATCTGGTGAGAGTTTTCTTTGGTGGTGGCTTTACAGCAATGCAGGGGTCTCACATGGCAGAAAGCGATGGAGCAGAGAGAGAGAACTTCTCATGTGCTCTTTCTTTAAAGACCTCAGAAACACGCCCCTAGCCACCATTATTAATCCATTCACTAAGGCATGGTCCAACAATCTAATCACTTCTTCAAGCCTCTACCTTTCAATTACCATAACAGGATTTCCCACCCTCAATAGTTACAGTGGGAATTAAGCTTCACAATTCAATCAATCCACAGCAGTTATCCTCCCTGTACCTTGGGTCCTCATTCATAAAATAGCAATTATATTACCTACAGAACAAAATTACGCCTAACAGATAGAAAGTGACAAATCATAGCTTTTGCTTTAATTAGGCAGAAACACCTTTTTTATGTTTCATAAAGAATAAAAGATTACCACTTAAATTATGAGACAATGCTATCTAATTATATAGCTTATGAGACACACCCTCATTTCTGAAATGTTAAAATCTGAAAAAAAGTGTGCTTTATAATCAAAGATGTATGATGTTATTTAGAAAAGATATCATTCACTCATTCGTTCATTCATTCACCAGACTTTTTCTAAGCACTTTTTTATATCACCATGATAAAAGTTAGGTTTACTTTCTTTGATATTACACAGTTACTTTTAGCATTTTAGTAAGATATTGAAATAAAAGCCAAAAGTTTTAACACAGTAATAAATCTTAATGAACCATTCCTTTACAATTTCACTTATATATAATCCAGGATTTGACTTAGATCCAGGACAAAACAATGATAAAGGAATTAATCCTGTGCTGAAGACATTCACAGTCTAGGAGGAAGACAGACAAGAAAACAAATAATTACAATACAATTGAACAAACTTGCTGTCAGGAAAGCACAGAGAAGGGAACAACCACCAAAACTGTAAGATGATTTCCCCATTTTTAGAATAAAAAAATTATAAACAACAAAAAAAAAACAGTGTTTTAACCAACTTAAATTTTAAAAAATTAGGGATGATGATGAAATAGCTAACAAATATTTACAATATTTAATTTGTTGATTGGGTTACAAAAGTTATTTAAAATAAGATATTAATTTAGCAATACAGCTTTTGTCACGTTCACTTATTCTGTGAAGCATGTCTTTCAAACTCTTCCAAGCACTTTCACGTCAATGTCATGATCATCACTAGAGCTGCTTTTGGACTCACCAAACTCTTTTTTAGATCATGCTAACTTCATTCTGTCTGAGCTGTTGGAGGGACAGCACTTGTTTAATCTAGATATTGTCATTGAAAATTTTATTCAGTCTCAGTTATATAAACAAACATTGAATTATTTTTCAGAAATCATCCTACACATATGTAAGTGATCTACACAATATAACCAGTTTTTGTATTGCATTTTTAAGTAATCATTAAAAGGCTTATTCTAAATAATATCTTATTTTCAGGTATAACATGACACTGAAAAAAATAATTTTTAAATTTGTGTAAATGTATTTTCCAGCTGTTTAAAAACCAATTTCATCAGGGACATCTATAAGTACTGACAGTAGTCATTTCCAATTAATATGACTTTCTGCCATACAATAAATTGTTATTCAAAATAGAAATTGAGAGAATTCTTCATAATATAAGATACTTTGTAAAGACATAAGGTGTCCCTATTCCTTTTTTGAGGGATGACTTTGAGAGAAAAGCTCACTTCACTTTCAGACATATATGACAATCCTGAGAAAATTAGGGAAAGTTTTCTGTAGAATAAATGAGCCCAAGCCAAGTCTTGAAGGATTAGTTGGATGTTCCTGAGGGACATAATTAAGGAAAGAAAAGAAGAAGTTAAAATATTCTAGGAGGAAAGAAAAGTGCAGGCTCAAAAAATATAGTAATTTCAGGAAAAGATAGTTTTATTCTGTTGGAGCACAGACCACAATGTACATGTGAAATAGGAATAAAACTAGAGAAGTATTTAGGGTCAGATCATGTAGAGCTAATCCTGTAGGCAATAGGGAACTTTAGACTTTATCCTGTAGGCCGCAGAAAGCTTTCCAAGGCTTTTAAATGGAATAAACATAATATTAGAATTTTTAGCTATATGAAATAACTAAATGTCATTGGCCTGCCCTAAAAGAAATATATATGATAGGTGTACTGGAAGCTAGATCTATGCAAGATGAATTTATCCACATTTGCTGTCCACACCAATCACTTCTGGTTTTGTACCCATTTCCCCCTCTATATTGCACTCATTTTTTATTCCAGCCTGCCTACACAGTGTCCTCATACACTTCCCTTCACTTTCCTCTGTCAGAATTTCTCTTGGAGGAAGATAGGAAACCTGTTATGGAAATCTTATTTAATCTATCAGCAACCATAAATTAGGTCCTATTACCACTACTTTACAGGCAAAAAAGCTGTGCTTACAGGGTCCCATAGCCCTGTCTCTGAAATTCTACCTCTAAAACTAGATCTAGAATTTCAGAGGTAGGGCTACGGGAACACACACCCCTGCTCTTAAACATGACATTATAAATGAGTCTAGAACTATGCTTCATTTAATGTGCAATATCAAGGAATTTACAATCCAACTGGGAAGGAAAGACTAGCACTTGTGGGACAAAAAGGGAAGAATTCGAGGGTTTATGTATATTAGTCAAATGCTCATTTAGAGAATAAAGAAATCTTTGGGAGACTGGAGTATCATGGAAGGAGGACCTGCAAGGATGGCTAGCACAATCATAGTCAATGGGCAGGGGTGGTGGCAAATCCTGTAGTGGGAAGTATAAGAGCAGGCACATGGAGGAAGGACGTTCAGGATCATAAAGAGTCACTAAAACAGGAAGAGATTCCACTTGTAGGAAATAACATTGGATACGGATAAAGCATTTAAATATGAAAATCTCTGATGTCAGAGGTTAGACTAGATGGGCTAGTCCTTTTAAAGTAGGATATGCTGTGGGCTTTGATATGATGAAAAAGATAAATAAGAAGACTCATCTGGCAGCCCTATACAGGGTGGATTAAGTTTATGAAGGAATGGAAGAGAGGCCAACTAGCAGGTTGTTATCATAATCCAAGTGTGGAATGATGGCGGCCTGGCCTGTTTTCTTTTCTTATATAAAAAGCATGGCAACCTCATTTCTACGAAGCCTTCCAAAAAATAATACAAAAGCATGTCCTTGCCAACTTGGAGATTACCACTTTGACTGGACAGAGGCCATGGACCAATGAGTCATTGGAGTCATTTTAAACAATACATGCAAACAGTCTCACTTTGTATTCAGCTGCCATATACCTGGAAGGGAGGGTAAGGTTATCATCAAAAACTGTGCTGAGTAATTCTGTGATGCCATAGACCAGCCATCCTACCTATAAAACTACAGCCCATGACCCAACCAGCAAATGGAATTATATGGTGAGGAAATAAGTAATCTACTGTTATACATTAACATCAGTAGGATCCACTCATAGAAAAAAGGTTGAGGTTATCAAGATTTAGAGAAAACAACAATTTCTGTGGTCACTCTCAAATTACTGGGAAAATCCCTCAATTTACTGTCACACACAAATGTCTTTAATTTAGGAAACTGGAAGAAAAAATTTTGATGTTGTTAAGCACCCCAAAGGTTTTTGAATTCACATTCTTGTTCTATTTGCTTTTTCAGAATGTTTCTGCCTGTGTGCTCCGTTTGCTAATGTGCACAGGGTAATAAACTCTTCCGGAAGGAAGGTACCGCTTCCTATTTGTATTCTAGAAGGTAGCAGAACCTACTTTGGAAGCCTGTATGGATAAGCACCTGAATTTATTTACATGCTCCTGGCATTTCAAAGAACCTAGTGCTTCCCTCTGCTTTATCCCTTCAGATCTTACAGGAGCGGCACAATTTACACTTGGCTGAGAAAATTCACTGAGGACCAAGATTAGTTCTAGCAGCAGTGGCTTCTGAACCATCATCTCACCAGATGTGAAATACATGCTCGGCTGTTAGGTTGTGGTCATTTTGTCAGAGAAGACTCTCAGCCACGTGTGACCTCTGAGGACTGCAAAGGAGAGAGGTAGGAGAGGAAGTGGGGAACCTGAGTGCTTTAGCCGCCACGGTGCTTGTTCCTTACAGACTGGCGCTGTCCAACAGAAACATAAAGAGAGCCACAAATGAGAGCTGCCTATGTCATTTTAAGTTTTCTTGTACACTCACTGGAAAAAGTAAAAATAAATAAACAGGCAAAATTAATTTTAAGAGCATACTGTATTTCATTTAATCAAATACATTCAGATGATCATTTCAGTAAATAATCAATATGAAAATTATTAAAGTATATTTTGCGTTCTATTTTGTACAAAACTCAGTGTCTATTTTACACCTAGAGCACATCTTAATTTGGGACTAAACCCATTTCAAGTGCATAACAACCCCAGGTAGCTAGGGGCTGGCCTTTTGTACCCTAACTTTTCACAAAACTGCTTACACCAGGAAAGATATTCTCATTCAAAAATAAGAATATAATATCGCTAAGATATGCTTACCAGAATTGAAGAAGGAAAAAAGAGAAGGGAGTGAAGAAATTATCTTAGCCTAGTATTTAAGTTTATGTTCATGAAGGAATTCTCTTTTTGTGTGAAATGAAGACAGAGAACTTGTAAACAAGGATACAATAGTAAGGGTGAATGCTGACTTATAAGGAATGTTTACAACCTACAGCCAAATGAACAAAACAAAGACAATGTAGTGAGATTTCCATAAAGTCAAATTTATTTAATTTAGAACACTCCTTTTTATTTTTATTGTATGTTTTTCCTTTTTGTGTGTATTAAAATGCCATTACTTCTATTAAATAATACTAACAGTAAGTGGTTGATAGATGTGTTTTTAATGTCTCCCCCTGGCAGCATAAAATGTTGGCAAATGTATATTGATTCTGAGCTTTAAAAATGGTACTAGTCGTGAAAACAAGTCTAGTGACAACTGCCGAAGGTGACAGAGACCGATTTTGGGAATCAGAAGACTCCTGCGTTGGGTAACACATTAAAAGGCCTAAATCCAATCGCTGAGCCTTTCTGGTCCTTCCATATTCATCTGTAAAATAAAGAAAAATAAAATCAGGGATTTGGGCTAGATTACCACTAAAGTGAATTGCACATACGAATTCTCTGCTTTATGACTAAGCTAAGATCTTTTAGCAAGGCAGTGACAAGGCAGGAGGCAGGCTGTGGCTCCTGACACATACTAGTGCCTATTTCCACCAGAGGCAAATTATGGGATCTCTGCTTCTCAAACCTCCTCCTTGAAAGCCTATGAAAGGAACTGTGCTACATAAATAAATGATCATCAAAGGAAAGATTTGCTGCTAAAATACAACTTGTATGTACACGGTGTTGTAGGCATGTAATATCTTCTGAGTCATGCCCACGAAGCTGCCCCATCTCCTGACATGACTAAACACCTTTACCCAATCCTTATGTTTAGCCACATTATAGTTTTGGCAGTTGAACTGATTGATAGTTGGCTTTATCATTTTAATACTTCTATAAAATACCTGTTCAACTTGCTCTAATCTGTTGGTAAGTAGGAGCTGAAATAGTTTCCAATAAGTAAACTGAAAAGCTCCTCTTGATTTACAACTTTCAGCTGGGAGGAAGAGGAATTGAATTATTTGAATATATTGTATGAAAAGAGAACTGAAAATCACCCAGTGTACAATTGTATTGATATTTCACTCAAGTGAATTCTTTTAAATATTAAGTCCCTGTAGAAATTTGCATAGATTTAAGTCTGAATTCTGCTCCGTTGCTTGTACTGACATTTTGTAATACCAAAAGGCATCAGCCTCCCACATCAAAGCTTTTGAATTGATCTTTTGTCCTTAATTGTCTTGAAAATATTCTAATACCCAATTTTCACAAACAGAATTGGCTTTATAAATGTGTGTGCGGTGTTTTGTCGCCAAATATAACCAGGTAATCAGGTGCCATGCCTAAAACCAAATTCTAAGTGCTGCACACTTCTGTGAATAAAACACAAACAGAAAATTCAAAAATTAAAAGTGAGATTTTTCAGCATAACTCTCTAAACTCCAACCTTCCTATTCTAATATTTATCTATCAGAGTACACTTTCAAATAGTCTTTTAGCTAAGAAAAAGATAAATTTAGCTTGATTTCTATACCTTACATATATTGAGAACTTAAATGAGTTAGATTCAACGATGTTTGAATAAAAAGTTTTTATGATTTCAGAAAGTGTGAAAGTTCTGTGTAATAGGTGAGAAATGGTATGTACTAAAACATAGGCTAGCTACATTATCTCTTTTGTCTTCTCTTTGGAGAAATAAATGAGGCAGCTTACCTTCCTTCTAAATAAATATTAATTACTTGGGGTTACATATATGCTTGGTATCAGAGAAAAATAACTAAATTCTAGCTATTTAAAATAAAGATAAACAAAATACATAGATAAGTAAGTTCATATAATTTTTCTCTGCCACACTAAATTTTTGCTTGATAAGTATAACAAATTATACTTGTGCATATATGCACACATACTATAGAAAATATTCTATTTTCTGAAACTTTAATAATATAATGTTTTAGTAAAAGCAAGGAAGTAAACCAGATATTTTTCCTGAGCTACTTAAAGCAATTCTTCTTACTGTATTTACAATAAAACTAAATGCATGTTTCTAATGTGCCTTTTTATCTGAACAGATGATTTCTTTCATCCGAACAGTTGAAGATAATGAAGTCATTTCTGCAATAATAAATCTCTCCTTTGCAAGTATTTGTCCACCAGTAATGAGCAAGTTAGACTATCTTAAAAATTCCATTTTTTCTTAAGCATATGAGTTATTGCATCTGCAATTAACATTATAAAGTAATCATATTAAATCCTTTGTGGAAGCAAGAATAAGAGTAAAATATAATTGATTATTTCCTTAACTTTTCCAAGACTATGCTGGTTATACATTTAAAAACTGAGTTGCTTAATACATAGTGGGAAACATAACAATTCATCCAAAAAACACATACTGAGTTTCTTTAATACACTTCTTCCTTCATTTGTCTTGCAATTATTTTCTTAGGTACCTACTATGTATATGTCATGGTGTTGGACATGCAGAATGCATGAATGAATTTGACCTACGTGGCCTCTGCCTTCATGGAGCTAACAGTTTAGCATGGTAACAGCCACATCAGTTAGATAATTGTAGGTATGAAGAATGCTATAAAAGATAAAGTGGTGAGGTGAAGATTGTAAAAGATAAGAAACAGTTGCAGTGAGAGCTTATAGTAGAACTATCTGATCTGGAGGGCAACGATACAAGATTCCTATGAGGAAGTGATATGTAAGCTAAGAAGGGAAGAATGAGTAAGTGTTAATGTTAGTTTAGAAGACGGAAAGAGGAAGAGACAGAGAATCTCAGACAAGAAAACAATAACGGCTTGAAGGTCCTGAAACCTGAGAGATGGAGCATATGAGAAGCAGGAAGGGCAACGTGAAAACCAGCTTGAGATATGTCTCCAAGAGCCAGTCAGGAGGTTGATAGTGCAGGGTCTAATGGCCATGCTGTGATGCTGGGGTTTTATACCAAGAGCAATGGTAAGACATAGAAGGGTGTTAAGCAGAAGTTTCTGAGAAAATCACTGTCAGGGTAAAATATGGAGAACAATTTGAAGGAAGGCAAGAATAGAAGTGAGATGTTATTGGGTTATAGCAGTCGTCCAAGAAATAACTTAGACTGGCTGGGAAGATTGAGAAATGTGGATAGATTCTAGATCATCAGAATGTAGACTCAGTAGGACCTGACTATTAGCTTGGATATCAGTATAGAGATATACTCATAGATTTCTGGCTTGGACAAGTGGGTGAATGATCTTTCTTTGAAGAAGTTAGAGGAAGGCAGATTTGGGGGAAGTCAGATGAGCTCATTTGAACATGTTGCTGTTAAGGTGCCCATGAGACACTCAATTGTTGATAAGTAAGCATTTGAAAACATGGTCTAGGGCTCAGAAAAAAGGTCCGAGCTGGAGATATAAATTCTAAATTTGCTTTTATGGATGATAATTGAAGCCATGTGAGTATATGAGATTGCTTAAGGAGAATGTAGGGAATGAGCAGGAAAGAAGTCACAGGACAGCTCTGAGAAATTCCAGGATCGAAGGATCAGCCAGAAGAAGAGAAGCAAGAAAAAGAGACTGAGAAAGAGTGGTCTGAGTCCTAAAAGGCAAGCCAGGAACAGAACTCACAGAAAAGAGAGTTTGGAGGAGAAAATTAATCAAAAGTGTTGAATTCTGCTGAGAGGTCAATTCAGGTATGTGCTTTGTAGAAGAAATTGCACCAAGTGCCGGGAGGACTACATAGAACTATCTTAGCCTCAAAGAGCTAATGAGTGGAGGATTGGGCATGTGATGAACCTCCAAACAGAGAAGAATGTATAAGTGCTTGTTAGGTTATCTGTAGGTGCTCAAAGAATAAGCAGGAGATTGATGTTTGTGTCTAAATGATTTTGCAAAATTGGCTTTCAGAATATTAGACAAAATTCATGTTTGAATGCATTTTCAAAGTATTCAGATTAACAATAACATTAAGAAAAATCTTATTTTCCTTTATGTATGTGTTGTTTCACTGGTACAGAGCAACTACGTATGACAAAGAAGAAAGGAATTATTTCCTGTTCAGGAATCCGAAAATTTCTGACCCTGGCCCAATAACGCAGCTACACACTAGCCTATTCAGGGAAGAGTTTAAGGATCTGTTTCTTCTGGAGTTGTCTTTGCCCCCATCTCGGCCACTTCATAGAGATCCAGAAATTTGGCCTTAAAGAAAATTGGACCTTAAGGCAAAGAGAGACATTGTTCTTTCCTCTTCAGGGTGACAAAGTGGCCCATCTGTTAAAATGTTCAGCAATAGCTGGGACAAATGTCATAGACACTTAGTAATTCAAAATTGGAGATAATTTGGAGACACTGTAATTCAGTTATTACTCCAATTGTAATTAATTTTTTTAAAGTTGTTTCCAAATATTTACATATTTTACATGTATATTCCTTACGTCAATAAAATCTTACAGTTTCTAATATACTTTCAAAAGAAATAAACCAAGAAGCTCTTTGTAGTAAAGTATTACATTACCAATTTTCTTTAAATAATCATTTCTCCTATGAATTTAACATTTGTTTTCATTGCCAAAATTTCTGATAGGAAGCATGTTTTGTTTATTTATTTGTTTTGCTGATGTTGTTATCATTTTTTAAGGAATACTTTTGCTGGATGAAAGAGGTATTTCTGTCATTTTCTTATTAATACCTTATAATATTGTAGAAAATGTCTCAGCTTAAAAGCAATGATTGCATTTCCTTAAAACTATTTAATTTAGAATATTTACTGACTAAAATTTCTTTTTGTTTTTATGATAAATTGATGAAGTTTTACAGACCGTAATTAAAATCCTCAAATTAATTTAAATACCTTGAGAGACTTTGCCTTGAACATACTTCGATTGTATACTTAATCTAGGAGGCGTAGGCAAAAGGCTTTGGATAACCCTGCTGGTGTTAAGATGCTCTCCTAGTTTATAATCTCTTTCTTAGCTTTCGTAAACTTGTTGCTAAAGAGCTACTATAATAATCTGAAAATATTCAAAGTTTTGAGAAAAACATTAAAAAAATTAGTTTTCTTGGACATAGTGTATTACTTCACATAGACTGTACAAATTTCAAACAAATGGGACAAGTCTTTATATTTATAGATGTGTGTATTGAGTCCAAAGCTGTAGTTCTATACATTTTGATGAGAGTTGACGTGTTAGGTGGCACTCAAGTGTCTTTTGACATGAACAAACCAGGAATTAAAATTTATTTTCTTCCTAATATATTCTGAGAGTATCCTTTTTGTTTCTCTGTGAAATATTTTATTGCCATTTTAGAGTATCTGTCATGAGAGTTTATACTTATCAACCTGCTTAGTGCTTTTAAATTTAATCCCCAGCAATTTTGTCACCAAAAAATATTCATAACAACCCACTTAGGGTTTAATTCACATGCCAGAGATGCAACACATGTGGTTTCCTTTCGGCTCCACTGTTTTTGACTTAATATATAAGGAGTTGAAGGAATGCAGGTGCCAGACATTAAGTTTCATTTACCAAAGAATGCAAGAGGGAGCCGGGAAGGGGGAAGCATCACCAAACAGCATGTATGAGATGACCCAATTTTTGTTTAAAAAAAAAAAAATCTTGTGTTGAAATACACATATGAGTAGGGCAGTGAGATTGGAGGTGATTTTTTTCAACCTTGTCTATATTTTCTACAGTGCTTAAATTATTTTTATAAAAGCGTAATCAGTAAAAAAAAAAAAAAAAAAAACTATTATTTTCATTTTATACTCACTTTTCTTTTTTCCAGAAAAAAGTTCCATTCTATACCAAGTATGAAGACTGAATTATAAAAGACAATTTTGAGCAAAAAACAAGATCTACTATTTTGTTTCTGTTTTTAACCACAGCAAACACAACAATTCCTTGAACTTGTTAAGACAAGTGAATTGCTATGATGTAGGGGACGGGAGGAGGGAGTGGGAGGGGGAAAGAGGAAAGGGTAAAGGGACACGAAAATCAACTATAATGTATATTGAGAAATTAAAATAAAAGAAATTTTGAAATTTTAAAATTTTAAAATTAAAAAAAGTGATTGCTGTAAACTTGCGTTCTGTTGTATGTCTGAGTCTTTAAATAAGAGATAATTCAAATTAAACCTGCATATTGATTTCACGGATTTTAATTTTCAGATTTGTGATTTGAGAATGCGTACTTTTCTCCACAAATTTGGATGAAATTTCTGCAATATTAATTGATGGGTGCAGAACACAGTCTTCCCAACTAAACTTTCCCTTTCGCACACAGACATCTTAGAATATTTCTAAATTAATGTAATTAATTTCTATCACTCTCATAATGCTTCTCCTGTCCTTCTTCCCATTCCTTGTTACCTTTCTCTTCTTCCTGTTGCTGTTGAGTATTCCTAAGGAAACACTTGGATAGAATGGAAAGAAACTCAGGTTAGACAACTTGGACTTGAGTCAGATCTCTGCCACTTGCCAATTGAATGACCTTGAATATCAATTAACCTCTCATGTAATTGTCTCAGCTTCCACATCTGCAAGACAGGAATAATAGCATCTGCCTTATATGTCTCATTGTGTGGTTGTGAGGATTAAATTATAGGATATATGTACACTATAAAGTAGTGTACAAGGAAAAAGTATGACTATGATTATTAATATTATTTTTAGTAGGTTCAGAAAGGCTGAGATCATGTGTCATTTTTGGCTGCCTTTATCTCAGACTAGAAGATAAATCAATGAGAATTTTTGAAATTAAAGTTTTAGGAAAACAGGTAGAAGATCACAACTGTCTGGACAATAAAGTAACAGGAGATTGGAAAGAAATATGAAATATGTAAATATGAATATATTGCATGTGTGTATAGGTAGGAGAAATTGAATTGCACAGTAAATGGATCCATATATATTTCCCCTTGGCTGTGGCAATTGCAGAGACAAGTGTTTTTTTTTTTAATTTAGCTCAAAAGTCCCATGTTACATAACAATTTATTTCTCTGTCTCTTAACTTGTAAAATAAAGTTAGTAATATCTAACTACAGGATAGCCTATGGGTACTACTCTGTGGTAGTAAGGAAGGATGTAATCTTACAACCACTTTAACAGATTCAACCCAACAAATATCAATTGATTGGTGATGATGTACAAGACATTTTATCTGGCTAATACAGAAGGCACTAAAATAAATAAGATGTAATCCCTGGAAAAACATACATTCTGAAAAGTAGATGGTATGAGCATACGAATAAATATGATACAAGGCAAAAAAAAAAAAAAAAGACAAGTACATAAGAGGGTGCAAATAAAATACCATAGAATTCGAAGGAGAGAGGAATCAAATTTGGTTTTGTCAAAGTCCAAAAACATTACACTGGGGCAGAGAGAATGTGAGATATTGATGTGAGTAATTTGTTTGGCTACAGGGTCGGGTTGTCACAGTGGCATTTGACATGAAACTTAAAAGAATTTTGATAAGCAAAAATAAAGGAAGAATTCACTCAAATATTGTGAGCATATTGTTGGCCAGGCATTACACAAGGAGCTGGGGATACAGCGGTGATCAAATCACACATGAGTCGTCTTTAGCGAGCAAGGCCAGAGGGAGGTGAGCAGGAGGCATCGTGTTCAGTTTGGTGGGAGCTGCAGGAGAGAAGATGTATTCAAATGTCCTAGGAGATAATAAAATGGGCACAGAATGACCAGTAGACAATTAAAAGACATTTTTGGACATAGAAGTGAAATATCCAGAATCAGTTTTTGAACGCTTAATCTGACAGCAGAGTTCAGGATGAGTTGAGATGGTTTTAAATGCCGAAGTGCATATTGAAGACTTTATATGAATGCAAAACATTTTATATATGTTCTTTCCTTTAATTCCCTCAACAATTTAGCGGTAGGTGTTATAATTCCAATTTTACAGATGAGGAAACTGAGGTTTAGGCAAGTAAAATGACTTATTTAAAGCTGTTATAGTCATTAACTGGCAGTGCTGGGATTTCAATCCTGGAGTTGATTCCAAAGTCTGTCAGCTTAAACTCTGCCCCATACCAAATCCCAAGGGAAATGGAAGAGAAGCAAGCAAAGAGAACCAAACCTTCATCTTTGACCCTCAGCACTGACCGTGCAGCATCATTTTATCTGTTCACTCATTTTCACAGTGGGAATGTGGCAAGAAACTATGCAATTTATTCATGCATTACTCATTTATTCACTCCTGCAACAAATCTCTATTATGACAAGCACTGTGCTAGGTAATTAGATATGAGATGAATAAGACAGAATCTTTGTCTTCAAGGAGCTTAGAAGTGAGAGAAGGAGAGAGATGGATAAATAGGCTGGTTCAGGGCACTGGGTAAATGCATGCATGGTAGGAGTGAAGGAGAGGATCTATGAGAAGAAGTGGGAGAAGCCCCAGATTCGGTCTTGGGGAGGATCAGGAAAGCATGCTGGAGGAGCAGCTGCAATGTGTAACGGGGAAGATCAGGAGGTACTAGCCAAGGGAAAAGTAGAGAAGGCAAAGGAGATAGACTGGAAGTGAGAGCACGCGGGGTGGTGCCAGGTTTGTGCTTAGTTTGGTGCAGTTGCCTGGAAGCTGGTAATTACCCTCGTGGAAGTGAGAGAGATGAGTTCTAGAGAGATCACCAGGACTGGACCAGGAAGAGCTGCTCGCTCTTTTGGAAAAATGACACCTACATGTTACTAGTGTGAGTGTAAATCTGGCCAGGTCTTTAAATCATATGTTACAAATGCTTTAAAGATGTTCATACCCCTTGGTTCAGATGTGACACTTCTGGAAAATTCCATGAAAGGAAACAATTTGACATGCGGACATAGACTTACACACAGTTATTGATCAAAGCTTTATTTATAATACGTAATTTTATAAACAACCTAAATGCTCAACAATTGTTGATCTAATTCTGATGCCTCAATATGGCTGTTATTATATTGTTAAAACTGTTTACATATTATATATATATTAATTATGTATGTATAAATTTGCTATATTATGTAGAGTTGATCCTCATTATTTATGGATTCTGTATTTACAAATTGGCTTACTTGAAAAAAATTTATTTGTAACACCCAAATCAATACTCATGGCACTCTCAGGATCATTTGCAGACATAGTAGAGCAACCAAAAACTTGAGTCACCTGATGCATACATTCTCAGCTTATGTCAAACAATGGGACATTCTGCCTTGTTTCAGCTCTCATACAGTAAACGTGTCATTTACACTGTATACTTAGTGCCATGTTTTTCACATTTTTGTGCTTTTTGTTGGTGATTTCACTGCTTAAAATGGCCTCAAACTTAGAGCTGAAGAACTAAGCGCAAGAAAGCAGTGATGTGCATAATGGAGAAAATACATGAGTTAGGTAGGATTTGTTCAGGCATGAACTGCAATGCTGTTGACCACGAGTTCAATGTTAATAATGCAACAATATGTATTACATAAGTGTCTTTAACAGAAACACACATAAACAGAAATACACAATGCATAAGGTTATGTACTATCAGTCACTGAAAATGTGACCAGAGGCATGCAGGAACCTAACCCTGTACTTCCCCCAGGAACAATGCTCAGTATTTGCTAATTCAGTGTTCACAACAGCTTTACAGAATATAATTATGATATAATAAGTAAATATATTTGGTCTTTGTCCCTGGGTCCTGGTACAAGAGCTTTCTGAGTAATAGGGTTGAGAGGACCATCTTTTGTTGTTCATAATAAATCCCTTTCATCCATACCTAAGTTTATGCTGATAACATGACCCTTGCTGGGCCCCTAGATAGCTTCAGGATGGGGGCAGTTGCCAGGGAAAACAAGCACGTGATTAGAGGTGGAGGGAAGTAGGGCTGGAGATTGAATTAATCACTGATGGCCAATGATTAAATCAATCATACCTACAATGAAGCTTTCATCAAAACCCTAAAAAATGGGGTTCAGAGAGCTTCCGGGTTGGTGAACACATCACATCATCGTGGCAGGAGGGAGGCATACCTCATCTCCAAGGGGACTGAAGATCCTGTGTTCAGAACTTTTCCAGACCTCACCCTATATACCTTTTTATCTGGCTGTTCATTGATATTTTTTGTAATATCCTTTATAGTAAGCCAGAATAGTAACTAAAGCACTTTCCTGAGTTTTGTGAGCTATTCTAGGAAATTATGGACCCCAAAAAGGAGGTCATGGGAACACTCAATTTATAGCTGGTCTGTGAGAAGTACGGGTGGCCTGGGAGTGTGATTGGGGTCTGAAGTGGGGCAGTCTTGTGGGATTAAACCTTAACCTGTGTGGTGTGATGCTAACTCTGGGTAGTGTCAAAATTGAACTAAACTGTTGGACTCCCAGTTGGTGTCCAGGGAGTTGGAAAATGGGTTGTTGGTGTGGGAAAAAAAGCACAGCTGGTGTCAGAAGTATTCAGTCGATAGAAACAGATCTTAGCAATAATTAGCACAAATAATAACTGTATATACTCACATGTTACCCAAATATTAACTAATTATGTATGCTTTTGTATTAGAGGATAATAATTTTCTAATTATATTTAATAATATTCTATATGCCCTATACTCCTAATTCAGAACAAAACAAAATTGGAAACATTTAAATATGGCATCTGCTTTGTTTTAAAGACATTAATTTCACAATGAAAGAATAATGCAATAGCAGTTAATTTATATTTTAATTCTGCTTTAGATGAAAGGGGTGAGTGTAGCTAAAAGGCTCTTGTTTGATTTTGTGTTTGGAGGAAGACTGGACTCAAGTCAATATTCTCTCACCCTCCTTCTTGTAAAGGCTGAAACACATGGTCCTCTTATGAGGTCTTATTCCTTTGTCCTCACACTCTTCTATAAATTATCCCAGCCTCTGCTGATATCACAAAGAATGAATGAATATCTACAAAGTTGTTTATGTCTCTTGGACAAAGCCAATGTGGGAAAGGTGATTTGTTGAAGAGATAATTTGGAATATTTTAAAGATAACCTAGAGAAAAATCATTTTGACCTTGGGTAATGCAAACCTGTGAGAGAGAGGGTGGAAAATAAAATCAGTTTAGTGGAATAAAGCTGAGAACACAGTTTACGATGGCTGAACATGAAGCCCAAGACTTACCCCATGGTGGTGGGATTAATCAAAGGATTCCTTCAAGGTCCTACCATATGGACAAAAGCAATAGAAATAGATTCAGTGAGTTCTTCTAACCATCTACCTATGACTCTTTATTCTTGCTTATCTAAGCAGCAACATTAGGTGACGGTTATACAGCTAGGATCGGGGTGGCCTGGTTTGGATTAACAAAGAGAATCCGAACAATGAAACCACACAGTTCAGGAGGACCCTGCAGAACATAGCTCATAGGAATAAAACAGACTTTCTTTTTATTCCCCCTGTTGTGGCAGTGTACCAGTTTGGAGTCTATCTTTGGGGAAGCCTGCTCCTGGGGGCAGATACATAAAGGGGATTCCCTCTGTCATTTCTATTAAAAGTATTAGCATAATTCCTCAAGCACAGACTCTCTAAGATACCTTGAATTATTTATTAATATTTAAAGAGGTTATTTGGCATGAAGCATGAAGTATAATTCTTAAAAGGAGCTGACAGCAGAATACATTTGTTAACTAGAAAGACATGTCTAAACTTTGCCAAAAGAAATACTGTGTGCAACAAGCACACTTGGTGGGGAGGGTTGGTTTTTCTGTGTGTGTGTGTGTGTGTGATTTTTAAAATTTGTTTCTCCTCAATTTCCACTTACACACCCTGCCCATTTTTGAATGAAATACTAATGATAAAAGAAGAAAGACTTGTAACGGCCATGAAGATACATCCTCTGTCTGCTCCCGGGACAGTCTCTTCTGCCAGCGTAGAATTACTAGAAGACCACCCCTACTGTCCTCCCATCTACCTTGTGTATACTTTGTTCATTTTCTTCAGTTTAATGAGGTGATGAATAAATGTACTTTACAAGGAAAAGGGGACTGTCGAGGATAGAGACTGGAGTTCTCTGTTCATTCATACCCCAGGTAAGATACAAACAGGTAAAATGCAAATCCATCTGTCAGTAATCAAAAATTTGGCCTGGGGGGGAGAACTGAGCTAAGTGAAGGTAGTTAATGTTTCCTCCTGTTGCTTCCTTCCCTAGCGTCTTCAAAAGAGGAGTTAAAGTGCTAGTTACTGATTTGTTTCTTCCTCCAGACCAGTCTAACACACTTTAACTTGTTTCTCCTGCAAGCTTCTTAACACCAAGGTCTTCAGCATGCTGTGTCAATGTTCAAGTTTGGCCATAGCACATAAATACAAATCAATATTCGATATACTTGTGTGAAAATGCTTGGGGAACTATCAAAGCTATCAAAATTAAATATAGCTTAAACTATAATGTCTAGGGTATCATGCAAGTGTGACAAAACCAGAAAAATAAAAGCAGGGAAGTGATTCCTCTGCAAGTCAGATGGCGGTTACATGTGAAGAGAGCAGCAGGTGTGGTAAGACGAAGCACATGGCAGGGGGTTTGAATGGCTGTTAAAGATCGATTTCTTGACCTGAGATGTGGGTATAAAGTGGGTGTTCACTTTGTAACAATTCACTGAGCTTCGTAAAAAAAAAGCTAAGTAAAATTCAAGGTAGTTGTCACCACTTGCTGGGAGAAGGAACCAGAAGGGAGTGAGAGAGGTACCTCTTGGACACTGGTACTGACCACAGCATTAGAAACACAAGTGTGTTCAGCTTGTAAAACTTCTCCCAGCTGACTATTTATGAGCACTAGTCTACATATGTAAATTACATTTCAGTCAAAGAGCAAAAATTCAGAACTAGATTTCTCAAAACAGAAATGTTTTAAAACACTCATTAAGTTAACGTTTCCCTCAAGTCTGTTTCCACCTCCTATAAATCTCTTAGTGACTAAACAAACAACAAAAAATCCCTCCAATTTTTCTGAGCTTTTCGACAGAAAAGTGTAATGAACTATCAATAATACAAACTTTCCCCATGTAGGAGGATAAGGGTTGGGGGAGGAATTTAGAAGGTGGATTGAGAGAAAAACAGTTTATCTAGGGAATGCCACAAGACTTCCCACGGCTACAACTTTCCATAAATAGAAAACAACATTGAAAACTCAAGGCAGTAGGTCAAAATAAATATATAATAGCCTCTCAATCTTTGACCTTGTATGTGTTAGGATAACCGAGCAGCACACAATGAAAGTGTTTTGATTTGTTTTTCAGTTTGCTGCTAGAATGTTTCTTTCTACTACACTGTAAGCTCCTGTGAGGACTGTAGCCAGCAGAGACATTTTGGTAGCAGAATTAAATTTTTTTTTCAACCATCGAGGATGCTCCACGGTGAAAGGCAGAGTCAATTTGGGATGTAATCTAATCTTTTTAATAGCTGATAAATGGAAACAAATAGCTTCTTGGATGCAATAGAGGTGGAGCCGGTTTGGATAGCTGGCATTACCCTTTCATTGCATGTCCATACAAAGATAAACAGAACTTCTAAAACATGATATTGCCGCAGAATCAAGCAAACAGATTGGAATCCATGTTCTGATTTTTTTCTCCAGTATTTTGCATGATGTTTTACAAAAATAGGTTTGTAAAAAGCATAGGAACTGTTCTGAAAATCCTAATTGAAAGGGAAAGAGTGTGAGAGAATTAGAATGTTCTGCTAAGGTGAAGTGAGCGGACACAAAGACTCTTGCAATAATAACAATAAAGACATAGGAAGACTTTTCCTGGAGTCATGAAAATTAACGTGGGCAGATTGCCTTGAATCATCACCTAAACTAACAAAAAGAAAGGGCAATGATTTCTGAGTGACAAGATGAAGGTGCTCTTTTTCTGAACCAGGATTATCATGTAGTTCTTCAAGAAAAGCCCGGGTGAAGGTAAAGGAAATACAGTTTAGTGTAACATCCCTTAATTATTTACAGATGTTTATGAAACTCTTAGTTGTCTCATCTGTTCAGCAGGGAAAAAAGCATAAATGAAAAAGCAGGGATTGTATCCCTCTGTCTGCTATCAATTAAATCATCAAAACAAAATTATCATTCAAATTACAATGTATCATTTCACTTTTAGAATGTATGGGGGGAAAACCATCTATGCAACAAATCTGTAAACCATCAAAGCAACAAAGCAACATTAAAGTTCAATGAGCAGTTTGTTCATGCATGTTTTAATCTAGTTAAAAAATGGAAACCATGTTCACGTGGTCGAAATAACACTTGCGTCAAAGGAGTCTTTGAGGTTCCATCCACTGAGACAGGCAAACGATTTTTGTGAAACCCCAAAATATTTTCAAGAGAGGAAAGGGCTCCCTAGAGATCTGAATACGGTGGCATTAGTGGAATTTTAACGTGGGAAAGTATCTAGCAAGAAGGCAAGCTTGTTAGAGGAAGAAAATATCAAATGTTCAATTTCTAAATGGGTTCTCTTCGATGATTGTGTAATTGAGAACTGTTTTTTATTTTCTATTAATACTTGCATTTTATTGTTTGCTATCATGCATATGCTAAGCTTGCTTTGTATTAAGTTCTATGTTATTGTGTCTTGCCATGTTAAAGTAATTATCTGTCTCTACAAAAGAGATTTATTACCTTCATGAATCTGACCATACACACATCTTAAATAAATTAATGAACTGACAAACAAAGAGTGCCCCATCATTCTAAGTAGCTGACAACATTTAAAAAGCAGTCACATTGCAGTGGCAAACATTTTAAAGAGATGGGCACTTTTGGAAGAGTAAAGCGAATTATTTTGTAAATAGTCATTTCAGTAAGTATTCCTAACTGGATCTCAAAGTTAATCAAAGATAGATGCTACTACTACATTTTTCTAGAATACTGTTTTGTTAGAGTCCCCTGAAATGCTTCTACCAAAAGACCATGCCACTCTGGTGTTTCTCGAGCAGCAGTTTTCTGGATTGGCTTAGTAACTTTATCCAAAACATACCGACCAGTTTGATTTAGTAATTTGAGACCAGGTATGCTGATTTTATTAGAGATGAAAAAAGAGTATTTATTTATGGAAGTGTGTAAAGTACTGGCAAAGAAAACAAACACTAGATAACCTTTAAGCAAAAAGGGTTTTTCTGATAAAAAGTAAGGAAACTATTGTATTTATTTTTTGAAAAGACTCTATTGTCATATATTTTAATCTGAAATTTAAATGGTGACTAATACTTAGGACTGTCAAATTATTTCTCACTTCCCTAAAGAATGGAATTGAGGTAATTTCTTTTTGTTTATACATATAGTTCTTTTGAGTTTTTAAAAATAATTGCAAGAAGAACATAAAACGGACAATTATTGACTAAAGAATTATTTTGATCTGATAAAAATTTTACCGTAATGGAAATATAGGCAGATATATACAGAAGTTTCTATGAGCCAGATCACTGCTAAGGTATGTTTCCTTCACAGAGCTAGGAAAGGACATTATTTTCTCATTTAATTTTAGGTCAATAAAATGGACACATCAAACATTTGGCAGATCACAGGATCACTATGTCTCTTTTCTGCATTTAAAAATCATCATAGGAAGCAGGAACAGTGCTCACTTCTGGGCCTCACGGATCACAAATTTTAAAAAAATAGTTGAGGCAAGTGTGTTCTGCTAAGTTTTATACCTGAGCAATTTCCAAGCTCTCATTTCTACGGTTTGACTTTTTTTTTTTTTTTTTTAACTCATGAACGTAGCTCTTTGGAAAGATTTAGAAACTGCATTTAAAAAGAATTTCTAAAGAATATGTCACTAAAAACAGTAATTTCTGCAGCACACAAATGCCTTCAATGTTTTATGATTTCCTGAGGATGGTAAAAGTGTTTTTAACATGCCAGATTATTTTTGAAGATTTTAAAACAGATTTTGTCTAACCATTTAATATGTCAGACACACATTTCAGACTTTCTAGTAAACAAAATGCTGATGTCCTCCTAGTGAATATACATAATACTTTTCCCTAAGCCACTTTACACAGTTTTAAAGTTTTTGCTCCAACAGATTGCCAAGGCACTTTTGACTTGTCACTAGTGAATTCAAGCTGTCTGTTGGGTTTCTTTTCTTAAAATTTAAAAGCTAAATACCTAACCATTAACTTAAAAAAAAAAAAAAAAGAAAGAAAGCCAAAGAAGAAAAGGAAAGAAAATTTCTGTAAATTTAATTTAAAAGTAAGATAATTTACCTAAAAACGTTGAAAATATTTATTGCTAGAATTTTTATCTTTTTATTTGTTATGTAAAAGATATAAATATATACAGTTTATTTATATAAAAATAAATACTGTTTGTTTATATAAAAAGATATAGATGTTATATCTTTTTATATGTTCATGACACTAGATCTTACAGACCAAATGTGTAATATTTTCTATGCACTGAAATATAAGTAAATATTGCTTGCAATTAGGATGCACTATAGTGGTTACACCCTGCCCCATGTATATTTGTATTTTATCGTTATTCATTACCACTATCATCATCATCATTACTAAAATTTTCCAAGCACTTGTTGTGTATGCTGCCCTGTCCTAAGAGCCTTGTGTGAATCATTTCATTTCTCTATCTGGCTCTTAATTCCAAGAAAACATCATAAGATCAGCATCTGATCAGCAACATCTTGATATGAAGGTTGCTCTTGATGGGGGAATTTCACCTAACAACATTAGTCAACATAGTTAATGTTGCTGTTTGAATCAATGGACAAAATATCTTAATTTTACTTCCTTGTTCTTTCTAATGCACAGCAAAGAAAGAAATACTTGTGGGATGAGGGGAGTGGGGAGAAGTAGAGCAGAGATAATTGCATTTGAAGAGAGTAGAAGGGTGGTATCTATTTGGAATGGAGGGAATAGGATTATTATTATTTCCACTGTAACTTTCTCCTTCCATGTAGAAGAATGCAATTTATTGTGAATGTTATTTTAAATAAATGTTCAACAATTGTACGACTCCCAATAATTTAAACATATGCAAAACTGGGTTGTCTAGAGCCTGTTCTACAATTACCACATATTTTTCTTCCCCCAAAAAAGTTGTTTCTTTAGAAAGAAAATACTCCAATTTCAATTTTGATTGTTGTGTAATTTTAAGAGAAAGACAGTGCCTGAAAAACATTTACCCTTCATTTTATCTTTCATGTCATTTGACACTATTTCATAATTCTAAGAATTCATCTTTGTCTTTTACGTTCTTCCACAGTTGGAATAATTTTGAGTTGAGTTGGGCTTAATTTTAACACTTCTGCAAAAAAAATTAGTGCCTTTTAAGGCCTCCAACTCCAATTTTTTAAAATGTTGATTTAATATTTCCTAATAAGGTAATTTAAGAGTGACAACTTACAGAAAATTTTATTACTGAGGATAGTTTTTCTGTTACTAAAATTTCCTGATATAAATCTCAGTACAAATAATTTTCTAAGAACCCCCTTTTTCCTTCTTCCCTATTTCATTTTTGTCAACCCTTTTGTCTCATAATGATATTTCATAAATATTCTTGGAAAAAAGGTGCCATGTGATGCAAATATGCACTAATTAAACTCTCCTTTTTCAAAGCGAAGTGGGTGAACATTAATTGGTTCACATGTCAGAGAAGGGGATCATTTCTAGAAGTTGTTTGTGCTGAGAGTGCATGAAAACACTGCACTCTCCCAACCATGTGCCATTTCAACCCTCCACTAAGAACGCTTTCCAATAAGTGCAGCTTTGCCAATGCCCCTTCAATAGATAACTTTATGTTAATGTCTTTCGGACAGAAAGCAGCATTGTTTTCAACTTTCAAAGAGCCCAGAGTAAATATAAATACTCTGTTCAGTGTCCTTCAACAATGTTATAATCCTGTCATGTATCAGATTCTAAACTTCACCTGAACAACTGATTTAAAGAGGCTGTCTTTAAGATGTTTTTCCTTTGTAAAAGTTTAAAGTGGGTCAACCATGCTTATTTGAATTCTAGAAAGCAGTAAGTATCATTCAAAGAAAACATGCCATCTACAGAAGAAAAGGAAAAGGAAAACAAAGCTGTTTCTTTAAGATAGAGAAGATCTTTGGGGGCAGAACTCACCCTTTCAAAAGGTGAGAGAATGAAGGTGTGGAGAATGAAAGACTGTTTCATCTGGGAAATTAGAGGAACTAAATCCTTAAATTGTAAGAGCAAATTATATAATGTATTTTTTCTATTGAAAAAAAAAGCATATGCAAGTCAGAAAGTAATATAAACTACCATTCAATAGCGACTGGCTTGGTTTGTGTTTGTGACACATTTAATAATTCTGTTAAGAGTATTACTTATTTGTTATAACAACTTAAATAAAAGCCCCAAAATGCATTAACTTAGAGAAAATATTGGATATCACAGTTATTTAATAAGGGTCATTTTGTAGAGGTTTTAGGCTATTCGATATATAGGATCATGTCATCTGCAAACAGGGACAGTTTGACTTCATCTTTTCCAATCTGGATGCCCTTTATTTCCTTCTCTAATAAGGGTCATTTTGTCCATAAACCAAATTATTTGGCTTTACATTTTCTCATGTAGAAAAGACTTTAAAATCAACTGAAGCTGTCTGCATGCAAACAGCTTTGAGAATAAAACAGTTTTTTGTTTGTTAGGAAGAAGGACATTCAGTCTGTCTGTAGAGAAGCAAGTGTAGCATATTTTTTCCTTCTTTTAATCTTTTCACAGGTCATCAATCATGAGTTTTCCCCTGTATGTTTCCGAAGTAAGGAGTGAAATGTGCAGCTGCCCACCTACCAACAGGAAGGTGGACAACATATTTGAATAAGTCACCTAAATACAGCCAGAAGGAAACCCTAACTTTGTCTTTTTACCTCATCTGTGATTGTGGCTGACATCAGAGTGTTTGGGCTGAATGCATTATGCATTTCAAATATGGTGTCTGCACATTAAAAATGAGAGAACATAGTTTAAGATTTATACCACTTTTGCAAGAAGCAGTACTATGGAGCACAGTCTCCAGTGTAGTCTGGAGTTTGTTGTATCTTTTTTTTTTTTTTTTTTTTTTGGTAGCTGGCTGGTACAGAGGTCTGAGCCCTTGACTCTCTCCCAGGTGAGCTAACCAGCCACCCTGTTGTATTTTTTATCTTTTTATATTTTTTCCCACATCTCAGTCCTATCAAATTAACTCTGTGGCTTTAATTAGTGTACTTTCCATGTGTCCTTATGTCTTCTCCTCTTTTCATAATATTTGACATTTATAATTATAAATTTGTTCATCAAAGCAGTATTACTGTCAGGTAATGTGATATACTTTTCTATATTTTCAGGTGATAAAAAATGGGGATATTTATCTAAGGTCTATGAGCAAAATGTGCAAAAAAGAGAGCAAGTTCCTAATTAATTTTTTTCTTGGATCATTCTCTGCCACTGTTTCTGAAAGTGGTCCAATGCTTCAAGCTTATTCTGTAATTTTCCACCAAAAATATGACGACATATTCACATTTTTGCCTTCAAGAGGCTGATGCACTTTTAAAAGTGGAAAGTGGAAAATAAACTCCAGTATGTTCAGTTTAACTCAGCAAGCAAATACTGAACATCAACATGGCCAAGACATGGTCCTTCACTTTAAGCAAATTGTGCTGTAGAAACAGAAAATTAACACGTAGAAACAAATATCCAGGAACATGTGAAGAATAAAGAGTGAAGATGCTGCAAATCTGAGAAGGCTTTCTGGAGGAAAGGGCAGCTCAGATGAATCTTGGATTATTGGTGCATTAAAATTGGTGAGATGTTGTATGATGAGTCAGGAGAGGTTGACAAGAGGTAAGTCCTCAGAGGACCCGGGAAGTCACATGAATAAGCATGAGTTTTCTGTGGTGCTTGAAAGAGAAAGACTTTCAGCGGAGAACATGGTCAATTTTGTAGCTCATTCTAGAATCAGTGTAAAGGGAGGCTGCCATAAGAGGGCAAACCTAGAGGCAACAAGGTGAGAGAAGAGATGATTGCAAAGCGTGGTCTGCAGACAGGAGCGTAAGCATAAGCTGGGAGCACAGTCTAAGTTCCTGTCCCCAACCGTACTCAATCAAAATCTGTTTTATCAAAATCCCCTAGTTATTGATGTGCTCGTAAAAGTTCAAGAAGCACTGATCTACACTGGATGGGACCAGGTGATGGGTTAGATTTTGAGAATTAATGAGAAGAAAGAGCCTAGGCCTGAAGGAGTGAGAGGCATTGTAAGGTCTTGCAGGTCTTCCATTAGAGGCTAACACACTAATGAACCATAGGCATAAATGTAAATGATCTAATTTGTATTCCAAGGCTGGAAAATCCTGAGCTGAAACACATTACAAAGCAAAACAGAGTAAGAAACAGATGTCAAGGAAGGAGATGGGGGAGATGATCATTTTAATTTTTGAACAAGCAAAATGTGAGATCATTCTGAGAAATTCAAGAGGAAATATCCATCAGATGTTTGTATTTTCACATCTGTAGGGCCAAGAAAAGGTTGGGATAGAGATAAAGATATGGGAGCCATCAGTCTATTTTTGGTTGTTAAAATAATGACAGGGGATATGATCATATGGAGAGAACATGTTGACTTAGAAAAGCAATGGGATGCAGAATTCCTGAGAACAATAGTGATTGAGACAAAGAAATCAAGAAAGAGCAGTCAAAGATAACAGAGGACATCCAGGACGTCCTGGGGGAAGAGAGTGTTTCAGGAGAGTGTGTTCAACAAATTCCAAGGCAGCAGGGTTCCAGGAAGATTTATGTCCAGTAGACTTGGCAATTGTTATAATTCAAAAGCAAAAATATTCACCGTCTCCTGCTAGATAGCTCATATTACTTTTATAAGTGAAATAGAAATCATTACTGAGTCTGAGTCAAGAATGCAGTATATATTGGTGGTTTTACCCAGCATTTAATTTTTTCTCTAGCATTGAAAATTGTATCAGATTTCAGTAGAATTCCCTGTGATGAGCACCTGAAGAATCCGGGTACAATGTAGCATGGTAGCTGTCAGGTCCCTTGGGGAGTAAGTCACACTCGAAAGGTTAATTTCCTGGCAGATTAGCTGGAAGTGAAGGATTAGTAGTAGGTAGTGTGATCACAGGTATGGGTTTTGGAGTCAGGCAGCTCTGAGATCAAAACACATCTGTATTAATGACTAGCTATGGAATTTTTTTCTCAGTCTCATTTGCTCACCTCTAAAATGGGACTAAGAATGCTTGTGGAGTTATTTAATTGCTTAAGTGAGATTATTCACACACACACATATATATACACACACATATATAATAGAATTAATATATAAAGAGAGAGGTTCTGCCATATGGCAGATTCAACCCATCCCTTGCCACTCCTGTGGGGGTCACACTTGTGACTAAGTTTATAGGAAGTAAGTATAATTTAAAAGTTACTATCTCACCTTAAAATTATTTAGAAAATTAGAGTTTGGGTAATTATCAAGGAGGCAGCATAGTACTTTATAAAAATTACAAATTTTAGGAGTTTAGAGACCTGGAAGGAAATTTCAGCTTCGGAATTAATTGGATGGGCAATGGTCATTTATCTATATAAGCAGCACACCCATTATAGACTAAGTTTTTTGGTAGGAGGGACAGAATATGAATTCTAGGAGGGGAGAAATTTTGTTGATTTAATTCATGGCTATGGCTTAGCATATAGTAAGAATACTCAAATCTGTATATTTACCTGGGTCTTGAAGAGTTTTTAATTCTACCTGTAGATCTGAATTACTGGAGACCTAAATGTTCTCATATATAAAATTGTATTGAGGGTCCTTTTCAGTTCTAGAACTCTGTAATTTTACCATAATGGACAGAACAAAAGAGATGGAAAACAGAATGTATACATCAAAACAGGAACAATGAAATTGCCCATATAATTAACATAATTTTTATTAGGTTGGTGAAACAAGAATGCCATTTGTCATTCATGTAATGATAGATTTTTGCTGACCAATTGACCCATTGAACATTCAGTATATATGTTTGTGCACCTACTACGTGCTAAGCACTGAGGAGGACATAGCAGTGAACAAAGGAGACATGGCTTTTCCTTCACAGGTATACAGTTCATCGTCTCTTCTATTTTCCTTGTGCCCAATGACATTAAATGTGAGATGGCCGAGAAGGAATTAGCCTGCAGTTTGCAACCACAGTACGGAATGAATCAAACTAATCTACACTAGGGTTAGTCCCCTTCCGTCAAATTGTTACCAAAAGACAGCAGTGCATAAAAGGTGAATTAATACCAGAATAATTTCTTCCTGACAACTACAGTTGTCAGAGATAAACAAAATAGATTAAAGTCTACCATTGTAGCATCTGCAACCTGACCAAGTAGGGAAAAAGTATGCAGGCAAGCAGACAAGGAAAAAGAGAAGTAAATAAAACTCTACAGAGGTAGAATCAGAAGGGCGGTGAAGGAGCAAGGGCAACATAAGTCACGTTGACAGCCTACTTGGACAGAGCCTGATCTAGAAGAATGCCTTTGCAAGCAACAGGTTTAAATCTCATGGGCTGTTGGTAACTGTTTCGTTGTATTTCCTGGTGTCTGGTGATAACCCCTTACATCCACTCCAGGAAGATGTTCATCACGATGTGTGTAAGCCTTTCCATAACTTACCAGTCCCCCCTTTATTTTGTAGAACATTTTTCATTGTATGTTTAGGAAACATATAATGCATCTCATAGCTACTCCCACTGGTTGTGCTACTATTTATTTAATTTTGTCTCACTGTGATGATTTTTAACGTGTTCCTGAAAACTTGTGTTTAATTTTGAAATGTGATTTCTTATTTCCATTTATATCCATTTTTAGAGTAATCATTATCAAGTAAATACCATCTCATGTGTATAGATTTTCCCCTTAAAAGATGTTAACAGAAATTCTTTAACATGAGAAACCAGTATTAATATTCCTCTTGTTTTTGATATACTAACATGTTGTGTGTATTTTTAATTTTTCTTTAATAAGTTCAAGTTTTTCAACTGTTTTGTCTGAAAATATACTATTTTGGCAGATGTTTGTATGTAAAAATAAAGTCACATTTCTCTGAAACATTAGCACTTTTATAGTGCAACTCAAAATGTTTTTATATATATGGTTAAGAAAGTGATGTAGTGAAAGTGCCTATTTGTATGCATAGCTGCTAATTAATGTTTCATTTAGATGGAGAGTCATACATAAATGTGTACATATTGACACGTATTTAGTATAGGCAAACCTGTGTAAATAAATCTATTTAACCATATGGTAAGCAATCAATGCATATTGTCTCCTAAATATTAAAAAAGAAAACCCAAAATGTCCTGTAACCTATTTACAAGGTATTTTAAGGACCTCAAAACACTGATTCTGCTTTATTCAGGAATCACTAAACTTGTGGGCCAGATCTCCACCTGTTTTTTCAAGAACGTGTATACATATTATCTTCATAGAACTTCCACTAAGCCATTATAAAATCTGCAAAAATTTAGGAATACAATTTTTCTTATCTTGGGGAATCTTTCTAAAAGGGGCACTTTTAAACATAGAAAGTTTAAATCACAAAAATGAGCATATTTGCTAATAAAGCTTGAAGACTTGATTTTGAATCAAGCATTATTCTTCCACTTGAAAACAAACCTGTCTTCTGATTTTACAGCAACTTACCCAACTTTAGAAGTTAAAGAAAAGAATCCTTAGATATCCTCATATCACTTCAATGGAACAATGTGGAATTTAGATTTCATCATGGATTTGTCTCATATTCTAGCTCTTTCAATGATTTCTACTTTAGGGAGTCTCCAGTTGCCACATATAAGACAGTCTAATTAACACACTAATCAGTATTATTAAGACTTTAATTATTAATGATCAAAATACTAATAATGAAAGTAGGTTTTTGTTGTTCATGTTAATGTTACTATTTGGTTTTAGAACATGAACAAAGAAGGGTTATATTCACTGCTTAGGAAAGAAGTCATAATGTTAACAGACCACAAAAAATGAGCATAAATATTCAACTTTTTTTTCTCAACTTTTCTGTCAAGAAGCATGATCTTCAAACTGGTAAGGTTAGAACAAACATCATTAAGAGGGAATTGAATTCCAGAATAGATGAAGAGATAGTAGAAAGTAGCTAGCACTTCAAATGCGTTCAACTCTCCTTACGAATAACATCCCGTGGTGCTGAAAGAACTTGCAGAAGAGATGATGAAACCACAGTCAGTCATCTTTAAGAAATCATAGACAACAGGAGAGGTGCCAAAAGACTGGAGATGTGAAAATGTCCCATTTCTCTAAAAGGGGAAAAAGCAAATCGCATCAACTGCATGCTAGCAAACTTGTTGTCAACCCCCAACCAAATTCAAGACTGCGTTATCAAGTAGGAGGTATACATATAAAAATGGGGGAAATGCAGTAATTACTGGAAATCTTCATGAGTAAACTAAAAACAGATATTGCCAAACTAACCTCATTTCTTATTATCATTACAAATAACTATTCACCAAAATGGTTCTCAAAGACCACAACATGAACACAAAGCAGTGGTATTTTAGGCAGTAAATCTATTTACTAGTTTAGAATAAGTGCAAATATATATATCAAGAGCCATGGGAAAAAGACTTGAGGTTTTTCATAGCTAATATGCTCAATATTAGCCAATTGTATAACAAGTATGGGAAAATGGTGACAATATTGTGGGATCTATTAATTTCAGGTGAAGGAAAACAATATTACCATTGCACCTACAACTGATCAGAGCTTATTTGAATGCTTGTTTCCAATTTTTGTGACACCGACATTTGGAGGATATTGTCAAATTGGAGCCTGTCCAAAGATGACTCAAGTTGATAAACGATACTTCAGCCCCATCGGCAAACCACTGAGGTACTTAGAGAAAAGAGATTGAAAGAATCGTCTTCAATGAGGCAAGGAGAAGTATATGGTAGGGAATAGATTGTTTTGAGCAGGTCAAGATCCCATAGCCAGAAACAATTGGTGGATGTTGCAGAAAACCAGGGAAGAGGTTTTTTTCAATTAGAAATACCAAAAATGAATCTGCCTATCTTAAGAAGCAATCATCTTCCTGTCACTGGGAGTGTTCAGGCAGAGGCTGAATAAAACAAAGGGATTTCTACATTGCTTGGGCTGTTGGTCAAGTTTTTAAGTTCCTTTCAATTCTATGGTTATTTGATTCTAAGTATTTCTAACAACCACTTAGTATTCTTTGAATACAAAAAAAAAAAAAAAGTAAAAGAAAGAAAAAAAGAACAAAATATCCTGGACAGTCTCTAAATATTTAGAAAAAGTTTATTGAGTATAATAGTTTTCACTGCCATGAAGAAATGCATTCAGATATCATCATACAACATGTCCCAGGAAAAGTTTTATTTTAGCTTTCTTCTTTGGCATAGGCACAATATTTATATAATCATAATGATGAATACATATATTTTGCTATTTTATCTGATGTGTTGTTAGAAAAGAAACAGGTTTAAATTGCATACTTACAGAAGCTCGGTATTGTTTTCTCTTCACGGATTTAGTTAAATATAGATTGGAAGACTCAGAAATGAGCAATTGGTTGATAATTCTCAGAGGTTTTGGTGCTAAAAATGTATTACCGAGATAGTAAGGACTCCCAACCGAAAAAGACTCTTGTACCCATGGCGTCTGACTATATCCATGACTCCTGGTAAACTTAAAATATAACCATGTTTACTCTCAGTTTCTATGAGCTACTCACATTTAGCCTATGAAGCCTATATGGCTTCACAAGTGTCATAGCTATAAAATTTTTGGATTCCAGATTCAGAAAATTTATGTTGGTTAGGATGAAAGCTTTGAAATGTATATTCAAATCAATGAACTATGTGCAAAAAAAGGAACAGTCTCTAAAATGGAGTACTCCCTTGAAAAATGCTAGTACCTCAGTGCATATTTCATAGGGAATGGTGAATTGTAAGATATGGAAAAAAAATTAATTTACCAGTTCAAAAGATGTGAAGGTTTTTCTTCAAAATGAAAGAGAAAGCAGTTCTATTGTGTTTCAAATCTTGCTCACTACACCATAAGTATTTAATAAACTTAACTATGAACTGATAGCATCAAGGAATATTTTGAACATATGCAAAATATAAGAGATTTAGCTAACATGACTTTACATATTCATTATATAAATTTCAATGCTTGCTAAAGTTGTGGGGAGGTAATTTAATCTCCATAATGGAGTGCTCATAGAAGAATTACACTATAGGCAAAACTTGCTATATGTAGTTGAATTTTTTAAAAATAATGAAGTACAGAAAACCTCATGTATAATACATCTCATTACAAGAAGAATTCAGACTTGCCAAAGGGTAAATTTTAGCCCACCCACTCATTCCAAACCCCCTGGCCTGTAAGAACTATGTAAAGAAGAAGAAGAAGAAAAATTAGGTACTCCTTTAGCCTTTATTTTAGATATTATTCTTACATCCCATATCCAACACTGTAAAGGATTTCATGGTATTTCAAAAATGAGAAGAGTTACTGCAGATATAATTCTGTAATTAAAGTAATCAGATGATATGAACAGAAAAATAATCTTGAGATCTAAAGGCTTAGAAAACGGCATAATAACATAAGAGCAAATTAGTTAAAGGAAAAATATAGCATTGCTCAAAAGAAATTCTAAATGATATCAAACACAGGTAATACATTTATTTTTCAGTAAAGCATTAATTTTCCTTTCTAAATAGCACTTGCTGAATTAGTTAACCAGCAAGAAAAATCACATGGAAGAAAAACAAGCTAAAATACAAAGAAAACACTAAGAGACAGTGAATTTTGTTATTTAAAGGTATTTAATGGGGATTATGAGTATATTTTCCTTTAGTTTCTTAAAGACTGGAGAAAGACATCTATATTAATATAGTTTGCAGATGGATGCCAGCATTATATTACATTGTCAACACTAAGAAACCTGTTAAAATGTGAATATGCCTAAAGAACTGGAAGTGGTTACAGAAATAGTGATATAAATCAAGCAAGTAGAAAGTAAGCTATCTGTAGAAAATGATTGAAAATACACTATTCTGTGGTGAACCTGAAAGTTACTTAACAATTGTCATAGATCATTGGTTCCCTTCCTTGGGTCATGACCCAGATTAAGGATGTTGAGGGTCTACAGAAGGGTCAGGAAAGATCCTCAGGGGGAAAATGGATTCCTGACCTCCTGATAAACACAGAATGGTGCAGGGAAGGAGGTGCATTTTGCTCCCCCAGCCCCCCTCCACAGTAAAAAGGAAATAATAGGGAGGAAAAGCAGGGTGTTGAGGACTGTTTCTCTGGGACACAGTAGCAGGGCTGATGGACAGTATTTACATGTCAACCTGTAGAGCTGGCTGGCATCTGGAATCCTCAGAATTTCTCTGGAATCCACTGGGCCACGGAATGTTTTATTGCAGTAATCTTTGTCTTATATTAATTTCAATGAAAGATAGGTGTAACTCTTTTAGTAAATCTTTTATTCTTGCCAGTAAAGACATAAGATAACCTATTTATAGCTTCCTTGAGAGAAAGTTGAGAAGCAGGGTAGCAGATGATAGAAACTGATGGTAAATAGTTGGTTCACAAAGAAAAATACCAAAGTCCAGAGAGAAAACCTGCAAAAATATTAGTGGGCAAGGGGGTCCGGTAACTGGTAAGAACAACACTGTAACTAAACTTAAAAATTTAGCTTGAATGTAGAGAACTATTTCCCAAAGATGAGCATATGCGATTGCTTGCAGGTTTTGTAAATGACTGACATAACATTCATTTCTTCATAAGATGAAGTCTAATGAGATACTTCGACAGTAACTTAGTACTACAATTTCAGAAAAGAATCACTTTATCAGTTTATACTTCTCTAATAGCTAAGGTTCTTATTCTACTTACACTAAAGGAAGAGATAGTTTCAATCTTACTGTTTTCAGCTCTGAAGTTTCATTCTGTGTGCATATTGCCAGCTTCTAGACCCTCTCAGGGGTTTGCACATTGTAATCAGCGTTGCACCACTCAACACCTTTTTCCTAGAACAATAAAAAACCCTCCATGCCTTTTCAACTTGTCACGTTTTCAGTGCATTATAGAATTTAAACAAGCTTTGAAGATGAAAAAGACTGTACACAATGCTTAAGTGTTACTATTATTATGATGATGATGATATGGTCTACAAGATGTACAAGGGCATTTTGGGATGAATGTATAATGAGTCACAAAGTTGCAACCGAAGACAGCTGTTTGATTGCTACTTGAGCGAGTAGGGTTGAACAAGCCTGAATATGGATGATCTCATTTGGCTTTATAAAACTAAACAGAGCACAGGCAGTTAGTTGGATAAAATATCTCCAAGGGAAAGACGAGTTAGTGTAATTCATTTCTCTGTTGTAATATATATCATGCTCTTGCTTATAAACTCCAGATCAGATTTCTGTTCCCAAAAGGTCAAATTATCTTTAGCATGGTGACCTCACTCTTTGGTCACAACATGTAAGCTTGAATTATTATTTTTTTAAACTTTATTTATATTAGTAACTTTCTTTTTTTCTTTGTATGTCTCTTTACTGTATGGTCATCTTGTGTTATTGGCATTTTTCTTTACCATTTTCTCCTCCTGTTGGAATGAACAAAAAATTACTTAGAATATTGTCTTGTATTTATGAGCTGCTATGCTACAGTAGAGCATGGAGAAAAAATGTGAGCTGGAACCCTACAACCCACTTAATGGTTCAAGACACAAAAAACCAAAAAATTAAATAATTATGTAAGATCAAACAGCAAGAAATATCAAGGGTACCATGTGTTTAATTACCAAATGAGTCTCATAGACCAAGGACCATGGATTCAGGCATGGGGTCTATTACAATGCATTGGCTGGACTATAAAGGTTGTAACAAGGAAACGGAACTTTTCCAAAGTTATATTGATAGAAAGCAGCAGGTATGACATTTTAGACTGGGGGAATGCTGTGAGAAAAGTCACAGGGATGGAAAGGACAAGGTATTTTTCTGAACTAGTCTGGTCGAAATAAAGAGCCCAGGAGGAGTTTCTGGAAAACGGGCTGCAAATGTTGCTGGGAAAAGATTTGGGCAGATTTTGAATCTAGGTGAATAATATGAAACTTCATTCTGAACGCCTAAGAGAACAAATATCATGCGTCACATCTGATTTTTTGATTGATTTATAGATTAACAAATAGATTGACTTATAGTGGATGTCCTAAAATTTGTGTTAAAAGTTATGAATTGGCTCTCAGAAAGATTTTCAAGGTAGAGTTGGAAAGAGGATTATGAATGCAGTGGCTGCATAGATGCAGAATTCACACCAGCTATTTGCCATTTTCGAGCTGTTTACCATCTCTGAGAATTACTGAAGATTTTGATACAGAAGAACAATTGGACTAAAGGATTTTAAAAATATTTCTTACGTAAATATATAAATGTGGATCAGAAAAAGAAGACAATGGAGCAAACCTATCAGGCATGAGCTAGGAGGTCTTCAGAAGCAGATTATGCAATAGGGAAGGAAAAATGATGGACATAAATGACATGACAAGGAAAAAAATCAATAAGACTGGATGACTGGTTGCACGTATGGATATGGGCAAGAATGCATTAAAGACTAGCACGTGGTTTTGAGCTTGGATGGCTGGGAGGCTTCATCTTTTACCTTAAAAAATTACTTTTTCATTGAATAGTCTTGTCAGCCTCACAGAATCTGGATTTGTGGAAGCTGAGTCAGTGAGCCAAATGGATAGTCCATCCTGGTAAATAATACCCCAAAATGGATTGGGAGGGAGTTTGAGGAAGGTTTGGCTGGCTGACTTGAAGAGGAGAAAACCATATCCAAGACAGTGTTAAATGATACATTGAAAGTACATGACTGGTGATTTTTTAAAAATCGGATACATGATTTTAAGTGACTTTGCATAAGTAAAGAGTAAGTGTGTGATGCTTTCTAGCCCAAAATGTATTAGAAAGTGTTGGTAATGAAAATCCCTAATAGACAGAGACCACTATGTTTTTGATAACAAACAATATTGAAGTGGAAGATCTGTGGAAATTTCTAAATTAAGGTCTCCACCAAAAGGAAAGTAATCATTTGATTTTTGTACAGAAGTGACCTAATACAGTATGTCAAAATGCAGTCTTGCATTTGTGATGATCGGATCACACAGCTCTTTAAAATGTAGCCTTTAAAGGTCAGTAAGGTTTTTACTAGAGTGTGACACTTTGGGTGGTACTTAAGCGAAGTTGGGCACCAAAATAAAGCATTAGGGGAGACTGTACCAATGTGGAATTTGTCAAAAAACATTCACCAAGCAGAGCACTTAAATTAATCTCTTTCCTCAGAATTTATCATTGGTTGTACCCTATATTCAATATTTGTCTCAAGTAAGAACATCCAGGGTCCAAAAGGCCAAATTTACTATTCATATAATGTTCCTTTCCTTATAGAAATACTTATCAAAGGATAGTCACATGTTCTCATGATATATCTAAATTCATTTGATTTGTAAGAATTTGTTTTAGGAGCAGTTTTCAGGGAAGTTATTTGTGTTAATCCATATTCTGGTTTTAATTTGCCAACTTTTAAAAGATAGCTGCTCAATATTGTGGGTAGAGATATGCTACATGATATATGACCTCAAATTCATATGCCAAAAGAAATAACTTACTTCTCCAAATGCTTAACATATCTGAGAGTGGTTTGAATTGATATGACATAATTTCACGTAGAAATTGGTGAGAAAAATATCATAGCATGGGAGCTGGGATTTGGTTCTGTTACCAATTTTTTTTAACTAACTAGCTGTGTGAACCTGAGAAAGTTACTGAATATTTCTGGATTTCTGTCTCCTGAGCTGAGAAATGAAGAGATTAGACTTGATGCGCTTCTCACATAACTAAATTCTATGAAGATTTATCACATGGAATTTATGTAGGTGACCAAGTAGGCTCAAGAGAAACCCATAAACTTTGGTTTTGAACCTTAACACCACAAGAAAGTCTGGAGCTACTGGCTGACTGCTTTCTTTGTGCTACCACATTCCTCCACCAACTGTGTACGTGGGGAAAAAAGTCTGAGAGGAATAGTAAATGTCAACTTGATTATAGATCCCTGGCAACCCTGGAAGATCAAGGTTAGCTGCCTCAGAAGGTAGGAAATTATATAGCCCTGCCCATTTCCTCCAAGTCTCTTCAAAATAGTTCTGGTTCCCATGGGCACTTTCATGCCATGTTGGTAAAGAGATAGTCAGTTTTTTTTTCTGGAGACAATTTGGGCAATACATATCAGAAGGTAAAATGTATATATCGTGTATCCCAGCAATCCCCCTTCTAAGAATTTGCCCTAAGGAAATAACCACACAGATATGAAAAGCTCTACATTCAAAAATATTCTCAATGTTGTGGTTTAAAGTTGTGAAAAATTGGAAACAATCAGAAATTTAAGAGATGGGCACTCTAAAGGGCCATTAAAAATAATAATGTGGATGGAATGGAAAAATGTCTACAACATGTAATCAATTATTAAAAGAAAATTAGAGATCAGCATGGCTAATACACCATTTATATAAAATTGTATACTTATATCTCTGAGCGTAAAAGCATTGGTAGGATTTCAGGTGGTTGTTAATTCTTTTTTTTAGAACTTTTCTATAGTGATTGGATTTTTTAGAATCAATACATTTCAATAATTTAAATAACTTAAATAAATTTATTATTCTTTAATAATTGTGACTCCTGATAAGCTGGAAGTGAACGTAGAACATCTTGGCAACAGCTATGCTAGTCGTAAACATTCTTTGAATCATGTTTAAATTTTGGAATTTTTGTTTTTTTAGAATATCGTTAGTATCAGGAATTACGATGTTTGTAACTGTGCTCAAGTATTTATTTGTTATGTCTATAACTGATTCTTGAAGCTAACTATCATGTTTTATATGAACTATATGGTAATGCTCTAGCTTTGAATAAATTTTGTTATTAGGGTTTTTTAAGCTAGTATGTTTTGTCCTTACTGGCACATCCATGTGGGATACTTTTTTTTTGCCTGTTCAATGTCTGAAACCAATCCTCACTTAATGAATCCTTACAGGGAATAAAGAAAAACCTCCCCTTACAGAAGCTAATCATTTGAGATATTTTCTTTTCCTGCATCCGTTGAGTTAAGGCACAACCTCCACCATCAGACACTCCGTGGCAGACTCTAATAAAGGGCTATTACTGCAAGAGAAAAGTGAGGAAGAACATTCTCTCTTTCTTGGTGGCAGGAACAGTGGTGATACCTGCATGGACAAATTTCTGGGGGGAAAAAAGGCTAGATGTGCAGATATTACATCTCAAGAACAACAGTGGCAGTGCTGATTTCTTTATTAGTCTAGTTCTGAAGATAGTTTGGGGCATTGTTCCCAGAAGCTAAGCTTTGAATTGGTTTTATGAGCTCTTCCACTCATAAATAGAAATGACAAGCACCTAGGAGTGAGACTAGAGAGGTCACTTACAGGCAAAGATTTCTTCTCAACTAGCAAGGGAGATTAAGAAGAAACAACCAGTGTGAAAAGAAGAAAGCTTTCTGGTTATCTGAGATACTGGCTACACTTTGCTTCCCACCACCAAATGGACACTATACCTGTATCTTCGCCTTTTCTCTGACACTGGGGAGGAAGTGCACCCTCCTCTGTCCAAGGAGGAGGCTGTTCTATGAATACCAATCTGTCACCTACTTAAGGACTTGGCTTCTCACAGTATGCTTTCTTCCATCTGCCTCATCAATCTCTCTCTCCCTTCCACAGGCTCTGTCCCTTCTGCATGCAGACATGCTCATGCATCTTTAAAAAGAATGGCATGCCCTCACCCACACTTTCAAGGAACTCTAAGCCTCTGACTTCTTAATTGCCAAACATCCTATTATCCGTGTACATTGCTCCTGTGTCCCCATCTCTCATTCTCCAATTCTCTCCATTATGTTCTCTGCCCTCATTATTCCACTGGAACATATTATGACTCTTCCAACCCTATGCCATGAAATCTAGCTTATGTAACTCAACCTCTTAGCTTTCCTTCTTTCTTGAAATATTTTTCCTTCCTCTTGGATTGTTTGACCACTTCCTGTTCTGAGTTTCTTCCTTTCACACTGGTTGTTCCTTCTTAATAACCCTTGCTAGTTGAGAAGGAAATTTTGCCTCTAAGTGACTTCTCTAGTCTCATCCCTAGGTGCTTTTCTTTTCTGTAGTCTTTCCATAAATAATGTGGTACATTTCCATGGCTTGAAATGCCATCTGTATACTAATGACATGTGTGTGTGTGTGTGTGTGTGTTTTCCCTTCCCAGATCTCTTCATTGTGTGCTCTAGATCTGTATTTCTAATTGACATCCCTTGAATGTCCCATTTGCCCCACTAGAACCTGTTTCTTTTCTCACCTCTTCCATCCCACTAAATGGCACCACCATCACCCTGTTTCCTCAAGTCAACAAACTGCACGGCATCCCCGAGTCTTCTTTTTATCTTATTTCTCACATCTGATCCATCAGGAATACCTATGAATTCTTCGTGCAAATTATCTCTCAAGTCTCCTCACTTCTCTCCACCTCCCTGGGCTCTATGGTAATCTCTTTCCTATATACTGTAATAGCCCTGTATAACTACTCATGCTTCAGTTCTTGCTTCCAGTGGCTTTTCAGTGTAAAGTTTTAAACTCTATGAGCAAAGGGTTCTCACTGGTCATGACTTTCTTGCTCTTATCCCAGTGTCTTACACATAGTAGGTGCTTAATAAATATTTGTTGAATGAAAAACTCAAATCAATTTATTAGATTCAGCTGGCAGCAAGTTGAGCACTAATTTGTTCTGGAAAGCTGAGGAAAACCCAGCAGATGGTGATATGAATTGGATCGAGATGCTTTATAAATAAAATTAAAATCCCTATTATCAAGGCTGCCAAGAAAAAACTAGAATGGTAAAATCAAATATTCAAAGTAGGTGGACTGAGAGGTATGTTTGTGTTAATGACATTGCAATTGATCTCATTTGCAATGTAAATCACTCTTGCTTAAAATAATTCAATATAAGGAACTACAATTAATTAAATGATTAATTTAACAAACATTTATTGAGGGCCTCTTATATGCCAGGTAGTGTTATGATGCAGGGACTACAGAAGCAAATCAAGCAGAAAAAAACCCTGCATTTGTCAAGCTTATAGTTTAGTTAGGAAGACAGGCAAATCAGATAAATAGGTTAAACTCATTATATATCATATAGTGATGAGCATGGAGGAAAAAGAATCAAGCAGGGAAGAAGGATATAAAATGTAGAGTGGGAGTTAGCATTTTAGGTTGAATGGCCGGAAAGGCCTCACTGAGAAATTGACTCTTAAGTACATACTTGGATGAAGTGAGAAAGAGAGTCATTGAGGATATTTATGGGCTGGGTATTCCAAGAAGAGGGAACAGCATGTGCAAAGGCTATGAGGAGGGGGTGTTTCTATGATGAAAGAATATCAAGGAGGCCAGTAACTGGGATGGAGTAAAAAAAGACTAGAGTAATAGGAATTTAATTGGGAGAAAAAGTGGGGTTGGGAGTGAGATGTTTTTCTTAGTTACAATGAGGGCTTTGGGTTTAATGCAGAATGATGTGGAAAACTACTGGAGATCTTCAAGCTGAGGTGTGTGACATGATCTGGCTCAAGTTTTAAGAGTATCACAAAATGTATTTCACAATTATTAGCTTATAAGGTTTACTTAGGGATTCCAATATAAACCAAGTTCAAAATTATAGAACTGGTACAAATACGTATTACGGTCATGTGCTTTGGACCATGTCAGTTTTATGGCCTCTGATTTTTTGGTCCAAAATACAAAAATTAAGGAAAACCAATAAAAGACAGTGAAATAATAAGATAATGCTCAAGGGCACTTGCAATAATTATATTTCTTTGTTTTAGAAAAGTTACTTTTAAAAATTAAAAAAAAATCACTTGATAAACACATCTTTATACAATTGGCTAATTTTTAGTGAGAGATAAGAAAATTATTTTTAACTTAGTGATAAGCATTACTATTACTAAATATAAAATAAAATAACTTCTGATTGCTTAGGGAAACTCTGGGGCCAGACTGCTTGAATTGAAATCCTAACTCTGCCACTCACAAGCCATGTAATCTTGGACAAGTAACATCTCTCTGTGAAGCATTTTCCTCGTCTCTAAAATGGGAATAATAATAGTGGCTCCCTCAAAGAGTTGTTTTAAGAGTAAAGGAGACAATAATAAACATAAAGCACTTAACATAGTGCTTGACACAGGATAAATGTTCTATAATCAAAATTATTTTTGCTATTATTACTATTTCAGTTGCTAATTTTGTAGTCATTACATTTAAGAGGCAATAGTTGGATGAAGGAATCTTTAAGGAATCTTCTTTAATATTCTATGATTTTTTGGGAATTTACTAAGGCAATGTTACTTTTTGCTTTAGTTTTTTTTATAAGCAACATTCCATGGATAAATTGGAAAATATTAATTAGAACGTTAGAATAACCGAAATATTTTACTAGTTTAATTGATTTTTTTTAGATTTGGCATTGTATCCAGAGTCTAGATCTCCTTTGCTTTAGTGTCTCACTCATTGTTATACAATATCATTTTAATATGTGCTATGTTTATAGGTAAATATAAAATAGATACCACCAGAGCCACATTACATAGAATGTAGTGAGTCATAATGAAGTACATTATTGGTTGGCATTTAATCACTATTAGAATTGATATCAGAAACATCATCTGAGTATATGTCTCCTTAGGTCTTCTTAGCCCAATAATCTTCTTTTAGACCTCAAAGCTCGTTACAAGCATGATACGTTATAATCATCATTTTTCCAGTTCAACAAACACTAAATGTCTTACATTTCTTTCACTGAACAGGTTTTAATCTGGCTTCTCATCATTCGTGAACCCTAATCGCTTCCTATGAAATTTTCATTTCCAATGTGTGGATTTGAATTCCTTGATCATGTTCATGTGGACCCTTTCAAATACCAGAGGTTTATCAATATGTTATGACACATGTTTTTCTCAGTTAGTCTCTTACATCCCTTAGTTCGGTTTGAAGGGTTTGTTAGTCCGTTTTCTGTTGCTTATAATAGAATACCTGAACCTGAGTAATTTAATTAATAAAGAAACAGAATTTATTTCTTACAGTTTTGGAGGCTGGGAAGTCTAAGGTTGAGGGGTGCATCTGGTGAGGGCCTTCTTGGTGGGAACTCTACAGAGTCCCCTGAAGACACAGGGTATCACATAGTGAGAGTGACAGCGCTTTTTGTGTGCGGTCCTTATAAAGCTACCATTCCACACACCCATGATAATCCACTAATCCATTAACCCATTATCAATGATGTGGGGCCAGATTAATGGGTTAATCCATTAATGAGGGCAAGGCCCTCAATATCCAATCATCTCCTAAATGTCCCACCTTCCAACACTGCCACATTGGGGATCAGCCTTCCACATGAGCTTTGGAGGCAGCATTCAACCCACATTAAAGGGTATAAAACACCAGCCTTCTATTAATATAATAATAATAATAATAATAATAATAATAATAATAATAATAATTTTGAAGTCAAGAATATAATGCAATTTAAGATTATTAAATAAAACTGATAATTTAAACAAAAAATATTCTAGGGCTTGAGAGCGCACAAGGTATTCTGAGGGTACTATGCTACTGTTCACGGTAGTTATTTGATTTTGTCTTTGGATATGCTCACTGAATTTCCAAATAGTTTCTAATATCTACATGTTTTTGCAACTTGAGGGTGAATTTGATGTTGAATATTGTCAAAAATTACACAGATCCAAGTCTGGAAAGTAGGATTCGTCATCAATCTGTTCAATGCCATTTGGGGTACAAAAACATGCAAATCTATTTGTTTGAATTGCTTATAATTGGCTTGAAAAGCAATTAAAAAATTTTTAATAATAGTATAGTTCTGCATATCAGTATATATCTAATATTTGATACTAAAGTGTGATATATCCATTTGAATTCTCTTTGATGCTAATTCACACAGGTTTAAGCCATTAGAACAATAAAAAAATGCTGGCTGGCTAGCTCAGTTTGTTTGAGTGTGGTGTCATAACACTAAGGTCAAGGGTTAGGATCCCCATACCAGCCAGCCACCAAAAAAAAAAAAATTAAAACAAAATAAGAATAATATAACCGGAGAATTCAGGGGTTGTGGTTGACTTGGGTTATGGCATTATGCAGGGGTCTGCACAACACTGTAGAAACCAGGTTCTGGCTCTCAATGTCTAAGCTCTGCTTTCTCTTACATTGACTCAAATTTTCTGTGGTGGCAAGATGGTTTCAAGAGCTCTAGCCTTACATTTTTATGGGTCCAAGTATGGTAAAAGAAAATATCTGGGTTTTCTCTCCACTTGGCCCCCAAGGTTTTCTTGCCTCCCACTGTGTCTTGATTCATGATATAATCTCTAATGGACAAGGCCAGAGTCAGATGCTTGCTTTTCTTGCAGTGGGTTATCTGTACAGATGAAGGATAAGAGCTATTCTTCCTCCAGACTGAAACCAGGGGCTATTGCTGAGGGAGAAAGAATGGATATTGGTGACTAAAAATAGCATGTCCACCACAAGCGGATACAAGCAATCACACATACTCATTCATAATTGTATGATTTAGGGTCACATCAAAAGCGTAGGTTCAAGTTCCAATTCTGTCACCCGAATGAAGTAAAGTATAATAAGACTTAGGCCCTTGACCCTGTTAGTTCTGCACCCAACTGGTAGACCTTGGCTATGTCATGGCATATGCCTCAGTTTTCTCATCTATAAAATGGGGATTCTTGTAATATCTATCTCATGGAGTCTTTATTAAGGTTAAATGAATTAATATATGTGAAATACTTAAAACAGAGCTGGGCACATGTAAATATTAGTCATTATTATTACTTAGGTGTGTCCTCGAGCATTGCAGTCATTTACTGTCTAGGCCTCAGTTTCTTTATTTGAAAAATTAGAGGACACATTACATATTACATTGCAGTATAAAGCCAATGTTCCATATTTCTATGCTTTCTTAAGCATGTGGATGATTCTCATCCTTTTAGATGGTCTTGCCTGTGGAGACTTTGAACAAGGAGCCCTGAAGCCCAGCATGAAAAAGCTAAATTTCACCATGACCTCTGTAGAAATTATATAACTTTCCTCTTATGATATTCTCAATGAGAAAAGAAACCACTGCCAAAAATGTGGTTAAGAAATATGTGCCTGTCAGAGTAGCTTGTAGTTGAGTCATAAAAAAATCTTAATAAAGCAGAATGATTCTCAGCTTTTACCTCTACTCTATCAATAGAGTATCATACTGGATATGCGATGAAACACTGAGCAAGCTTCTAATTAAGACATTACAAGTCACAGCATAGTATCCTATTGAACAGCACATACTCCATGGTTGGGCAGACCACAGAGTAGCAACAGGAGCCAACACTTTGATTATCTTTATGATGTATTCAGTATATCAATCTATACAAATCGTTCAGGTGCATCACACAGAATGGGTTGTTTCTAGATGGCCACTTCCTATTCATGTTTCACTCTTGCAGTATAAAGATAGAATTTCCTGCATTCACCTAACATAAGATCAAGATATAAAGTGTCATGTCTTTTTAAATAAAATAAGACTTGGTTTGAAGTACCTTAAATTTGTGCTGGGACTCTGTGAGAGCAATAGGTAACTCATGACATTATTGAAGCGGGAGTTGCATTCTTCATGTGTCCTTGTGATTGTAAGAGATAAGAGATATGTTTCAATTGTGTTTCCTTGTTTAAATGGCTTCAGTATACCTGTGACTATGAATATGGATATATATGCATTGCACAATGACATACTCCTTGTCTAGTTACATAATCGGATGTGAGTAGTCAAAATCTTGCTCAGGACTGCTTTAAAAAAAAAAAGAGTTCAACAACATTGAGAATAAATTAAGTAGTACTATCTAAAAACTAAGTCTAAGACTGTGAATAATAGAAAAAAGGTAATCAATACAATCATTTAATGAAAAGTAAAATTAACTTAAATGATCACATGATGGTCATCTGTGGTCGTTGGCATGCCCCTTATCTGAGAACCTCAGATAACCTTGGGTGGAGTGAATAATATAGTTAGGAGTCTCATATATTACCAGTGGTCTCCATTTCTAATTTGTAAATTTCTAGAGGTTCAAGAAATTCCCCATATTCTCAAGAGTCTTACCTTGTTTTATCTTGCTTACTTAATTAGCTTTGAACTATGAGTGTCCTTGCCTCTCTTTCCAGACAGAGCTATCTCCAAAGTCTAGACTAGAACAAATTGGAACAATTGCCCAGGGCTCTGCTCTGCTGGGGAAACCCAGCATCTGGGGCTGCTGCAGTTGATTTGTGGATGGGGGCTACAGAGGAAGGAGGTGGGGGATGGGAGGTAAATGCAATAGAGCACAATTATTGAAAACAGTTAGCACAGTTTGTAAAGCATCCTCTATCCCCAACTTTTGGTCACCCCATGGAAAGCTAGTAACCCCAGTGTCCTAAGCCTTGTAAACCACTGTTAATGAACTCAGCCTCTGTATCTCAACTACCTTATTCTCAACTTAATTCATGCATTAATTCAACTACACTTATCAAGGTCTTACTTTGTATCTTAACATTTGTAATTCATTATTCAATATCTGTCATGGTCAAAAGATCACTCTCTTTCATACTTTAGTGAACACAAGAATCACATGGTATGTTTACGAACATTGCATTCTCAGGCCCCAGCTCTAGAGATGCACATTCAGTAGGTGAGGCCCATACATTTATACTTTTAAAAGCACCCAAGATAGTTAATGAAGCACTTAATTAGGTCATAGAGTCCATAAGATAGGAGCCATGTCAGCGCATTTACCACTGGGGAACCCAATACCTAATGCAGTGTCTGGCACACAATATTTACTCAAAATATAATTGTTTTACTTTATTAAATTTTATTATAAGGACTACATTAGACTCTAGGTTACAAAGATGATTTTATTACCAGCCCTTCCATATCAGTTAGAGCCCAAGCAGATAACACAAGGTACATTCAAAAGAGTAATTGAAAATAACGGGGGCCGACCCCCGTGGCTCACTTGGGTGAGTGCGGCGCTGGGAGCACAGCAGCGCTCCCGCCGCTGGTTCGGATCCTACATAGGGATGGCCGGTGTGCTTAGCGCGGCGCGGGCGACGCCCAGCCAAGGGTTGCGATCCCCTTACCGGTCACAAAAAAGACCAAAAAAAAAAAAAAGAAAAAGAAAAGAAAGAAAGAAAGAAAGAAAATAATGGGGAGGGGTCTATTACAAAGGCATGCGCAGGGATAAGGGACCCAAAAAGAGATGATGAAACACCCAGGGCCTAGCAACAGTCAGAAAGAGCTGCAACCATAAATCATAAGGAGAGGGACTTACTAGAACCCTGTAAGAGTGTAACCATGGTAGGGGGCTCCCTGACATGACAGGGAGGGAGCCAGGGGGTAAGTAAACTGACAGTCTCTCTTCCCTTTCTCTGATCTAATGATGTATTGACCAAACCCAGCCAGAACTCAGATGGCAACGGAGCCCAGGTGATGTAGTGTTCCTCCTCTCACAGCACAGAGCAGAAAGAGAATGTGGAAAGTGGCTTCCTTCCAGAAGCTGACAATCTACTCTTTTCCAATTAGTGTACAGTTACTGATGACCAAAGTTTAGAGTGAAAATAATTAGTGAACCTTATCATTTGATCATTTAGCCATGTCTTTTTGGCATCAATACAGCAGTCCATTCAAGTTGTCTAGATACAACAAGTCAATTGTGCTAACACCAAGACTGAATATTAACTAAACGGAAGTTTTCACTTGTCAGATAAGCACACACTCCTAGACATGTGCATATGTGTACACACATGAACATGTGTTCACACACATTTCTGTTGGATTAACAAGACATTACGAAATGTGACCCCCGCTGGAACCTAGACACTTGTATACCATTAATTAAATATCAGAGTGGCTTTTGATAATTTAACATCTGCAAAACTTAATGGCTATCGATAGCTTGACTTATGCTAAAATGATTGAATACTTTAATGTTAAACAACATAGGAAAAAAACACTATTAAGGATTAAAGTTATTTTTAAATCTCTACCTCACTTTTATAACTTTCCCAACTCACACTTCTGGCTTCTAAAACTACAAATAATCCCTTCCCATCTAAAAGTTTTCAGCTTTTGGCCTTATTTTCTATACCCCCATATTTGAATGCCTTGGATTTACTTAAAAATCATTTAATTCACTATTTTTAGAGCAACACGGAATTATGAACCAAAACTTAATGATAATGAGGACAATATTTCAGAAGCAGACAAACGTCTCCTCTGACACAGTGCCAAAAAATATGCTGCCGAGATGAAGACCACCCAGAAGCTTCAACTGGCACATGATACATCAGCCCATATGAATTAAAGAAAAAAAAAGAACAGAAAGAAAGAAAGAAAAGGCCACATGTAGCATTTGAAACTTGGACTCAATAGTGTTTCTAAGTAAAATTTATTTATTTATTTATTTTTGTCTTTTTCGTGACGGGCACTCACTGACGGGTACTCAGCCAGTGAGTGCACTGGCCATTCCTATATAGGATCCAAACCCGCGGCGGGAGAGTCGCTGCGCTCCCAGCACTGCACTCTCCCGAGTGCGCCACGGGCTCGGCCCTCTAAGTAAAATTTAAAGAAGTTGGTCCAATCTCCAAATTCAGTTTAGCAGATGTTGTTGAGTATCTATGGTTTGACGGTCTTCTGCCCTCAAGAATCTTACAGTTTAGCAGGGGAGGCAGACAAGTCAGTGAACAGTATCATACAAGTCACTATGATGAATTGCTACCTAGAGATAGAAGCAAGTCCTATAGAAGCTCAGTACCTTCAGTGCTGATTATGCTTTGGAAATGAGGGAAGGCTTCATGCAAAAAGACAGAATTTGAGTTTGATCTCAGAAGAGAAAAGGGAATTTGTGTGAAGAGTTGGCAAGAAAGGCCCTTCAAAGCCTTCCAAGTGAGATGCCTGCATAAATATAAGACAGGACTTTCTGAAATGTCAGCTGTACCTGAGGAATGGCTCGTCAATCAGTGGTCAGGAGAGTGGCCTGCATGAAAGAATGGAGTAAAGAATGAGGCCAGAAAGCCATTTTGGACTAGGTTATGGGAGAACATGAATGCCCTAAGAACTTTAGGGTTATTCTTTTCACAGTGCAGAGTCATGGACTTTTTGTCACGAGGGAGTAGAAAATGCAGAAGGGAGATGATCTGATCATTAGTTCTGTGGGAGAGAGAGAGGGAGGAAAAGCTTAAAGGAAGGTCTTGGGAGAGAAAACTTTTGCATTTGGGAAGGGTCAGTGTGAATGGTAAGAAAGGTGGTTACAAGTACAAAAGCCTTTAAAAAAGGAACAATGGGAGGACTAGGCATGGATTGGATGTGGGGCCTATGGGAGAGGGGATTGCCATACACGTCAAAAGTCTGAGGATCCTGGTTTGGATGACTCTCACCTTCAACAGAGATAGGGTTTGTCTTTTTTCCTTCTTCCTTCCATGTTGTCTCTCTTTATAGCCTCCTCCTCCTCAAGTGTGATATTGGACATGTCAAATTTGAGTTTATAGTGGAATATTTCAGTCTGAAATTTAGGCAAAATCAGGTGTTGAGCTTGGTTACATACAACTGAAAGTTAATTGCATAAAGTTTGAAGTAGTGGATGGGGTAGCCGAAGATAACGCAGCAGAGGGTAGAAATAAGGAGAAAATTGGAAAACATCTACTTTACAGGGTCAGATGGAGAAGAGTTGGATCTGGGTTAATTCTGATGTAAATATCCTCTTTACTTGACAAAAAAAATGTGAGTTCAACTGTTTCACATAGTGGTTTGGTTTAAATATGTAGCACTGAGTGGTCTTTAATTCTACTTTCAATCCAGTGGGTACTGTATGGTTGGACATTCACAAAACTTAAGGAAAAAGCAAGAACTGTTGTTTGTATTCCGGGGCAATTTAGTCTGGATTTTAGTGTGTGTGTATGTGTGTGCATGTGTGTGCTCATGCGTACACGTCTACACCTCAGAATTTGTTTCCCCTTTTAATTAAATAAAGCCCACGTTTGTTGGCTTTTAGGGTGGGCTGCAAGGCCCATCTGTTTAACTAGGCATTTGCTGAATATTGCAAGGGGAGGACTGGCAAGTGTTAAGTGTAAATTTGAATACCAGATCCAGGCTATTTAAAGCTGAATTTATCTTTAATAAATTCACCCAGAGGTGCTCAGCAATAGGTAGTTTGGAAAATGATCATAATTTGTGTGGAAGAGTGTTTCTTTAAAGGTTGAGTGCCGTGTGATGGTGGGAAGAAATAGACTCAGGGAAGTTCATCTCTGATAACGCTTCTGTTCCTTTGGGTCTCACCATGAAGGAGGGCAGAGTGCTTCAATAATTGCTTTTGATATGCTGGCAGGCAAAATGGTCTTCCATTTCGTATGGTGTAGTACTAACTTGAGAGCAAATCATACATAAATATTTTCCTGATAGTACGTGTTGAAGCAGTCAGCATTTAGGACCAAGGGTTGTCAATCTTTGAGGTTTCTAAAAGGAATTGCAATTTATGATGTGTTAGAGTAAACAGTTGGATTACATTTCTGAAATACGTGTTCCATCAGGTAAAATCATTGTTATTTTACAGGTACTGGAACTGTAAGTTATGTGCTAAAAGGTTGAAAATGTAAAACAAGTATGCTTGTGCTTAACTACTAATCCCTCTTTGCATCTCCACTGAATAAACTACAAGAAAAGGGGGAAAAAGAATGTTTAAATAATAAAACAGAAAAAAAATATTTTGTCATTTTGATAAATAATAAGCATTAATAGAGTTCGAGGAAATATTTCATCAGTGGTCCAGTCGTGAGAGAATATTAAAGAATTCAAAGATTATGAAAGATTATAAAGAAGTTGTTTTAGTTGAAAATTTCTCCTTTTATTAGCCTTTTTATTTCTCCTAATTTTGTACTTATTTTCTGATGTGTCATATAAAAGCACAGGTTGTCATTTTAACGTCTCCATTGTTCATGAGTTGAAAATAAAAGCAGAAGAGAATGGTTTTAAGAGCTTTGCATACGTTTGACAGCAGAAGATAATAAATGTAAATAAATCTTTAATATTTCCCCTAATTCAGTTGGTGACATGCAAATGTCAGTACTAGAAAAACAAATCAACAAACATTTGAAGAAAAACAATATACATAACTTATTTTATATATTAAAAACAACTGTCAAACAATTATGACCTCATGTATTAGTTGGTTGTTTTGAAATATTCCTACTAGAATTAAAAAAATGCTATGAGGGCCTTTGAGCTTAAACATATTGTGTCAATCAAGAACATATGTCATATATCAAAAGCATGAGGTAAAAATTTTCTTCATAAATTATTTCATAAATAAATAAGTGATTTGCTTGAAAAAGTTTACAAAAATATTTGTGCTTTTATTAAGTTCTCTGCAGATCTTTTGTGGTTAATGGAAATAGATTGATACAGACAGCATTTTGATCTGTTCGACTCTAAATTGAAACACAAAGAGTAACATGAAGAGATTCTTCATTTCTCAGGAAAACTTCAGCAAAATTGAGTCCGTGAAACTTCATTCATTATACATTTAAGTGACCATGAATTTGTTGGCTTCAGTACCTGGAGTGTAACTTTATCCCTTCAATTAGAGGACATAACTCACCCTTAGACCTTTGGCTTTAGTTTTTCATATAAAACATAATTTTGGGTACACTTAATGGTCAAATTTTGTATTATTACAGGTGGAAAAACACCAGCCATCTCAAGGGTTTTGTGCTTGCAAAAGCATGTAATTTAATTTTTTTGAACCAATTTAATCAATGATTGTTTCATGTGAATAAATTTACACTCCTGACGATGGCCTTAGATTTGAGGGTAACAGGAAGATCACTTCCCCTCTTAAAATGTCATTTAAATCTTGGGGAGCAGAAGGAGATTAAGGGACTAATCCTTGTGATAAATTGTACTGTTAACTTTGCTAAGGTGCTGTATCCTCAGATTTTATCAGTTAAATACCAGCTTCAGCACTTTTGGGTGGTTTTAACCCTTTACATACAAACAGTAAAATACAAATTTATTTGATCTAATATTTTTAGTCAGTCATGACTAAAGAATGTTTCACTCAGATCCTTATTTTTTTTTTTCCTGACTAAAAATGCTTCTCACTGCGCTGTGCGTATTTCTATAAAAGTTGGCAAGTTAATTTATAGCTTGAAAAAGAAAATAAAAGGTCTATATTTAATATATGAATACTTTTTACAGTGGAAATTGGTGGTGGATAGTATTAAATGACTCCAGTGTGGAAATATGCAGGTGGTCATTAGCAGCTGACTATGAGATTTACTGAAGATTTTGATATTAATTTTCCCTGCTTGCAGGACTATATATAAATCAAACCCTGTTCCCAAATTAATTCAAATTGATGATAACATATGAATAACTCCCTGCATATGAGCTTCATTGTCTTCTCTGTCCTTTAGGGAACATATTATTTGCCTCATTGTGAAATTGTATTTTGACTATTCTTTCACCTGACTAATTTCTCTATTGCAAAAGAATTATTGCTTTTCTACTCATAAAGAGTGTATGGGACACACTACTTAATACTTCTGGAATAAAAGTGCTACAAAAAGGAATCACATACCTGCCTGATGAGGTATATTAAGTAGAAAGAAAGACTTTACAGGGTTTAAAAGCACATAGTTCGGCTTTAATATTTTTATATGATTGGTTTTTTCACTTCCGATAATGGTAATGTTTCAAAAATACACTCATCTTTTCTCTAAAAAGATCATTTAGCGAAAAATATTTTGGAGGAAACTATTTAATCTTCAGCTCACAGATTCATGATTGTACCTCTCTAAAATTCTATTTTTCATCATTTTGTAGTTCGAAGAAGGAAGGATGTTTCTCTTTTTAGAACAAAATTAGTTTAAACTGACTTTCAGCAGAGGAAAAACATGCCACTTCAAGTCACCCAAATGAAGAAAATGAAGTCCAAACGCCCAAGAAATGTGTACTTAGTTTTTAACACCTACTATAGTTTGAATCCTGTCATGGTGATGTTTTATACATTGTTGATCTTTAGAAGTTAAAAAACAGAAAACGCTCAATTCAGTGAACTTTATGTTGAGGCAATTTTTCCTAACCATGAGAGTATTTGGAGATGTGAACTAGGAAAAAAAAAAAAAATGCCATGCTTAAGTCAAAGTTCCTTATCTGCTACTAACCCCCCAAAGAGCAACACGGATTAATCTTGCATCCTCTGAACAACGTCTCCATTTTATTTATTTTGTGGTACCCCCTTAAAGCACCCATTGAGCTTCTGGCTTCTCCTTCGCTCAGAAAACCATAGCAACCTCGCTCCACACTCCTGCAGCTCAGGATAGAGTTCAAGTTGTTCTCCTCAACTTCTCTTGCCATCCAAAGCAAGAGAAGCCCTGCCCGCCGACTAGGTGTCCTCAGACCTCTTGCCACAGATAAAGGGCGGGGGAGGGGGCGCACACTCACACCCACAAATGCTGCGTCGTTTAATTGGGAGGGAACCGGGAAAGTAACGACCGAAAAGGTAAAAGCACTTGAGAGTTCTTCTGCCTGTTCAGGAGAGCATCTCCGAGTGTCTGGGGGACATCGGTCTGGCCGCCACGCACTGCCCCCCACGTGCCCCCCTCTCCCCCACCAGGTAGGTGCTCGTCTCTGTCACCTTCTTCCTAAAGCGTTCGCATTTTTCCTCCTTTGGCCGCCCGCACGTTCACACTGGGGGGGTGGGGGAGGAGGAGGGGGAGAGGCGGGGCGGGAAGGTAGCCGGGTCCCTGCACCGCGCCGTCTCATTTGCGGCGCTCCGACTCGGGCGAAGTTCTCGCGCAGCCGGCTCGCCGCGGCCGGGGCCGGTCCCGGCGGGCGGGCGGGCGGCGGTGGTGGCGGCGGCGGCGGCGGGTGCTCGGAGCCGGGCGGGGCGGCGGCGGCGGCGGCGCGGGGACGCGCGCTGTCTCTTTAAGGGAGCTCGGGCTGGGGTGGCGCTTTCCTCCGCGAAGGCTCCTTTGATATTAATAGTGTTGGTGTCTTGAAACTGACGTCATGCGCGGAGACTGAGGTCCTGACAAGCGATAACATTTCTGATAAAGACTCGATCTCACTGCAATCTCAAGCGTCCTCTTTTTTGCTGCTGCTCGTTTCTCCAGACCTCGCGTCCTCTCGATCGTTCTCTCGCCTTCCTATTTTTTTTTTTTTAAACAAAAAACAACACCCCCCTCCCCTCTCCCACCCGGCACCGGGCACATCCTTGCTCTATTTCCTTTCTCTTTCTCTCGCGCTCTCTCTCTCTCTTTTTTTCATAAGGGGGGGTGGGGAGGGAAGGGAAAGGGGGGGAGGCAGGAAAGACCTTTTCTCCCTCCCCCCCTCCCCAATAATCCAAGATCAACTCTGCAAACAACAGAAGACGGTTCATGGCTCTGGCCGCCGCGCCACCATCTTTCGGGCTGCCGAGGGTGTTCTTGACGATTAATCAACAGGTAAGGAGGGGAGGCCCGGGCGGGCCGCGGGGACGGGGGCCGGGGAGGCGCGGGGGGGCGCGGGGGTCCCTCGGCCGGGCCCGGGGACCCGCGACGCGAATGCTGCGCCCGCGCGTGTGTGCGCAAAATGTGGGCGATCGCGAGCGGGGAGCCCTGGGAATTAAAAGTGACTTTCTTTGCAAAAAAAAAAAAAAAAAAAAAAAAAAAAAAAAAGGCCGAGGGAGAGTGTGCAGAAGCCAAGCGCAGGCTTCTCGGGTTTCACATACATTTTCTTTCTTCCTTTTTGCGCGTGTGATTTCTTTCTTTCTTTCTTTCGTCTGCTCCGCTTTTCCCCCCTTCCTCTGCTCCTTTTGGTGGGTCTCAGGCATCTGAGCCTTGGAAACAAGCGACTTCAAACTGCAGTAGCCCCTGGAGTCAGGAGGGTCAAGTTCAGCCGCCGGGGAGGAGGAAAAACAAATCCCCATTTGCCAAAAAAAGAAGTTTCGGGCCGGTGCCCCCTCCCCCTCGCAGCCCCGCTCCCCCTCGCTGTCTCTTTCTGGCTGATTTTAATTCTCTCTTACCGGGCGCAGCGGAGGAGCTGGAGGTGGTTGGACCCGAGGGGCCGCCGCCGCCGCCGCCGCTGCTGCAAGTTTTCTGGGGGTTCCTGACAAGCGGGGAGCAGACTAGGCACCAGCATGCACAGTATAGTAAGTTGGGCGAACTTGGGAGGGTCGGGAGGGTCTCCCAGAGGGGCCTTCGTGTGGTCCCCGAAGTGAGAAAAGAGCACAGGACTGGCGTTGGCTCTGAAGAGTTTGCAAAGCCAGGCTTCAAACTTTTTTCCCTTAAAGGCCCAGCTGGGCTCGAGATGGAGGGTGTCGCATCCCCTGATGCACCCGCCTCTGAGCGGCTTAGGGCAGCTTCGCCAGGGGTCTGTGCCCTGTCCGTGCCATGTGGCAGGGCCTTGCAACCGAGGAGCTTCCGTAGAGGCTGAGGAAGGGACAGACTTCCTCTGCGGTGCGGTTGATGCGCCATGTGTCGCACGGGTCAGGGGACACTGGCCGGTGATTAAATGCCTGACAGCGGTGGGACATCCCGGCGGACAGGCGCTTTGCCTTCTGTCTAGTTCCTGTTTGGGTTCTAGAGAAACGTATCCTGGAAAGGCCAAGGCAAACACCGCTGTCCCTCCTAATAAGTCCAGGATTATAGGACCCTAGGAGTAATTTGGGGGTGAGGCGGAGGTGGGAGCTGTTTGAAGTGCAAAGCTGTTTTGGTGGCTGGGAAAGCTTTTTTGTTAGTACCTGTCTGAGATGCTGGTGTTTCCCCCTTTCCCAAGGGAAGTCAGTAACTGTTTTATGGCCCTAGGACTCTAAAGCAATTTAAGTTAGAGGGCGAGAAGGACTGGTGGGTTTCAGAGGGAATCTTGGACTTATTAAATTTTAGGACCTGCTTGACTTCCCCATATTTTTTTAGGCCTCAGAATTGGTACTTTGAAAATTTTTGAATAAGAGCGATGGATCTTAATGATGAATCAAAATTATGATAGAATGTGCATCCTTATCCTATTTTGGAAAATCACGGCTAGAGTTTAAGCGAGGTAAGTGAAGTGAGAAGCTTAGCGGAGAAGTTAAATCGGAGACAAGTTAGGCCGATTCATTTGAACTTTTGTAGATTCACTGAACTTTTATAAACGCACCAGGTGAACAGGAAAGGGTCTGAGAGAGATAATAAATACAAAGGGAAAATTCAGTAGGACCTGAGACAAAATTACAAAGAAATGATATCTCTAGGCCTGGTTGTTGGCTAAAATTTGATTGCTCAAAGCAAAAAATAAAATAGGAAGCTTCCAACAATTCTTCAAAGTCCTCCAGCTCTGGAGCTAAACCTATGGATCTTGCTGGCATCATGTTACTTTCCTGCTGGTTTTAGGAAAAGTTGATCATTTAGAAAAGGCTGCCAGAGTTAAAAATGTAGAGGACAGCATAGGAAAGTAATGCGGGCAGCCAGTTCTTGACGTGGACAAAATGAGAATAAAAGTTTCTGAGCTCACTCTTGTGAAGTTTCTTACATGCCGCTCATTTGCTTAGCTTTCTCGGATATTTCACCGGTTAATGTAAAAAAGCAAACAAGATATAAAATCGTGTGGGCTTTTTTTTTCTTTCCCCAAGTATGCTAGGGTTGTGAATAAATACAGGGTTTGTATGGGAAGATGAAGCGTTTCCTGTAAGTTGTGATGCTGACAGGACAGTCTGGAAATGATACCAACATTTTGAGGATTTTTTTTTTTTTTTACCTTTAAGTGAAAGTTTATTAAGGATGTGCTTAATCTTAACAAGGCAGACATATCATTCTTAGAGTTTTATCTCTCCTTAGATTTCATAACTTCCTTTTAAAGCTGTACCCTTGGATAAAAACATCTCTAGATTCAGTTAAATATAAAGGGCCACTAACTTGCTAAAGTGTGACGATTATTTCTGGATATTAATAATGTGAAAATAAAACTCCCGATGGGGAAATAGAGTTTAAATGTCAACATTGTGACTTGATTTCTCTAAATGTGAGGCTTCATTGGTACCCTGTTGGCAAAGTATTATTTACCATCGGCGAGCTTATGTTTATGACTTCCTGGGATATCTGTTATATGTTAGGTTATATATGTGTAGAGTACTTTTATACACATAATAACTAAGTCTGACACTCTCCAAATAAATGATGGAACATAGCAATTTCTTAAAAAGTTTGTCACGCCTTTAAATTCTAGATGCTATAAGGGTCTGTGCTGGTATTTAGGTTTTGTTCTTTGTCTCTTAAAGGTAACAAAAGGTAAGGGGAAAAGTGTTGTATAAGCTGTGAAGTCTGAGTAGATGTTAGATCTCAGCATTTTGATTACTAATATTTTAAATCATTTTATAAAATATTCTACATACTTAAAAGAGCTTAGGTTGCAAATTAGTGTGCTAATCATGAGTGAGTTACACATGCCCCTACCATATTTTTGTTATTATTTTTACTTTTCTTTTAAGTCGTTTACGACTCCTGAGTTTATTTTGATTTCTGTGTAGACATCTCTAATACACATAAGGAAATCCTCATTCATAAGGAAAAACTTCAAAACAGGGAAATGAATGCATCTGTGGAAATGCTGCTTTTAAGATGCCAGTATTTCAATGATGTTTCTATTATCATTATCATCATCATCATCATCATCATCATTATTATTAAATGTGTGTGTGTGCGTACAGAGATTGAAAGCACAATTTGCAGTTAATGATCTGCCCATTTTTATTAAGAAAGCAAGCCAAAGGGTGTTAGGTTTTAATAAATTCTTGTCCTACCTTCTTTGTTGAAGTAAATAAACATTACTGAAAGTTTTAAAGGGACTTACAAATTGTCGTTGAACTAGAACTTTATTTCAAATTTGAAATTGGGATAAATATTGATCACTGGCCTTTAAACATTTTTCATAATACATATACTTAAAAATTATTATTTTTTCACCTCAGTAACCCCTTTTCATAACAAACAATAATATAGCAACACTATGCTCTTATGTGTAAAACAAGATAGACTTTAAGAAAGTTATGGGCAGGTGTCTATAATTGATTTAAAGGGAAAACTATTATTTTTGTAACAAGTGATGTACTTAAAATGACTGGCTCACATTAAAACATATTCTTATTAAGATATTTTCTTGTGTGTAAAATGAAGCCATTCATTCAACAGACTGACAACTCTCCACTTGGTATTTGCCTTTGCTTAATTTAGTTTCAGCAGGACAGCTAGTGCGGTAGTCTGCCTCTGTTTTTGGCAGGCATAGAAAACTATAAACTCAGACAGTTCTTTCCCAAATATTTCACCTCACAAGTGAAATCAATTTGATAAAAGCAGGCAGGTTTTATGGGCTTGTTTTCTGTTGTTTATCCTTGGTCAAGCTTTCAGGTAACAGAGGTTTTCTTTTCTCCCTCTTTTGCTGATTATGGCTACTAATATCATCGATAAACTAATTCTGAGTCTTGGTTACTCATTTATCTTCCTTGTTTACTATTTATTGAAATTTGAGGGAAATTAATGCCAGCATATCTAAACTTAGTTTTACTTTGAATTGCTTATCTATGTGATAACCATGTATATCTTTTGATATCATATGGAAAGAAGTGAATTCTTTGTTACTACAATAGTTATGATTTATGAATTTCAGGGTCCCCCTTAGAAATAATATAAAGATGATCTTCTAGCCTTTGTCAAGTAGAAATTTAATCTAATTCTCTAAGGGTACTTGTAATTGTCATGTATAGAAAAGATTAACGCACTTTGCAATTATTTATATTTAAAAAATTGAGCAGAGTTTTTTTTACAATTACCAAAATCATTTGTCTTCTAAAAGCTTTAACCAGCGGATTAAAGTAAATATGCTAAAATACCAAGTGTTGTTTTATACCACTGTTCAGTAGCAAACAGTGCGGCAGAGGGAATAACCACTTTTAAAAATTTATCGTCAAATATAAGTGAGTCTGAAGCCACTTGTTTTTTGTATAGAATATTCTATTAATTATATACGACCTTGATAAATAGCTTCTTTAATGTTACCATTATGGTCACCTTTTGAGTTATCTTATCACTCAATGGTTCTCAAATCCCTGAGAACTGAATTTGTTGGTCTTTGATTTGGTTCTCTCATGGATATAATAATGTAGAACTTGATTTAGGTTAGAAAGAGATCTTTGGGCTTAAGGAAACTCCTTTACTGAATTTGCAGTAAGATCTATGGGCAAAAATTATTTAAATTATTAAGAGTTAGATGAAGAAACCTGACTGGTCGCTGCAGCTATAGTAGCTATTACAGTAGCAATGTCTACTTTTTGTTATTCCACTTTTTTCCCCAAGAGCTCAAATCCAAGTAGCAAAAACAAAGATGAAATTATCTATCTACTTCAAATTCGAAGCATCTTTGGAAATCATTTTCTGATTCAAAGCTATAATTGAAACACAAATAACATTAAAATACCCCGAAGAAGACACTATGTTTGTCGTTCTTAAGTATGTTTCATTAAAAATAATTTTAAAAACTTTTAATTTTTAAAATGTTTCTAGCTCTTTAAAAACCTGCAGTAAATACTTTACAAGTGGCTAGACACCTTCCCTGGTGGTTTAGTTTATACAAGCAGGAAACTTTCTCTCCTACTCTTTCTCTCTCTCTTTCTTGTTTTCTTTAAACCAACTGACGTAATGCCAAACTTTGCTTTAAAAGAACAGACAGAAGTAATTGGTAGCTTTTAACTTTTAATAATGTTCTGGATTGGTTTTAGTGGCCAAAATGCCATTTTTTAAAAAAAAAAAAAAGTTCAAGTAAGAACGGGCTTGTGGCCTGAGGAAGAAAGGCTCTGTTGATGCAGTTATTTTTATTCTTGTTTTTCAATCTGTTATTAAAAATCTTTCCTGCTGAGGACTGCTGGATTTTTCCAATTGCTCTTTGTGATGGCTGGTGCATTTCAGGTTACAGTTACTTAAACAGTTTTTGGGTTTGGGGGAGAGTGGGTATTTGCGTTGCCTTATTTCTTATTTGGAAAAAAATTTTGTTTTTGTTTCAATCAAGATTAATTAATTAAGGTTATCAATAGTGACAGGTCAATGAATATGTTTATATAAAGAATGCTACACCTGTTAGTGAGAGCCTAAAATGTGGAAGTTTAATTGTGACATTAATCATTTTTATGTGCGGAGGAAGGAAAGTAGATGAAACTTTACAAAAATGCATTTTTAGATTGAAAGGTTTAGTTTTAAGGGTCAGTGTGTTAACTACCGGTGGTTCTTTTTTCCCTTACATTTTTAGATGAAATTTTTTTAACCCTATTTATCACACAGTATTTTTAGTTTTTTTTTTTTTTTAAAGTCATTTTCTCTCTTTCTGACCTTGCACAGGCAAACAGAACTTTCTCTAGCTGGGACATTTTGGTGATGTTGATTGACATCAGGGCAACTTTAGAAGTTGGCAAGTAGGAAAATCTTTTCAGGGGGCAAAAAGACTTGTGCCAATATTTCCTTCCTCGAGGGAAGACATTCCACCCAGAAGTGGGGCTCTCTGCCCCACTGTTGGGTCAGAACCGAGTATCGACATTTCTGATGTGAATCGTTTAAATCTTATGGTTACTTTGCTTTTAACCCCAGATTCGTTCCTGATAGTTTTTTTTTTTTTCTTCTCTTCCCAGAGTGTATTTAAGGAATAATACATATTTAAAATTAAGTGTCGTACAGAGAGAGTAACGTCCTTTAAGGCATTTATAATTATCATAAAAAGCATTTCACATATTCGGGGCTGTTGAAGTGTTCTCTGCTTAGACATTTGACAGTTTTACTTTATGTGTTTTCTCAATTTTTCTTGTGAGAGCTATGGACTTTAGTTCAAATCAGAGGTATTTCTTCTTTGCTAACTGCTCCTTTATTTAAGGATTTGTCAGGCAAAACTTTAGAAACTTAAGCTATACGTTGTACACACCAGCATAATGGAAGTTTCTTGGAGTAAGTGTTGATTTTTTTTTTTTTAAACAAAGTTTTCAAACATAAATTTCAAGTTATGGGTATTTATATCAGATTTTTACTTAATGAATGTTGGTTTGTTACTTCAAAATTGAGGGAAAAGTGATGAAGTTTAGCAAGAAGAGAAAAAGGCAAAGGGAGGTGTTTAGAGGTGCAGTCCTTTAATATCAGCAGTTTGTTTACTGTTGAGTGGTGGGGAGGGGTTGGGAGAGGCTTTGTGGAAGATGATACAAAAAAAAAAAAATCCATCAATTGCGCATATGATCCCCTCCCCTTATAAGGTTTACTTAAACAATATGTTTCGGTTTTGCCTCAAACCATTCTGCACCACCTCTGCTCCAAGAGTCCACCACTATCTTGGTTCCTGAGAGATTAAGGATGACACTTTCTGTTGTATAATGAGCAGCAGTATTGTTTGAACAAAGGTAACACATTTTGATTTATATCATTTTGGGGTAGTTAGTAGTAGGATACTTATAAAATTAAAGGAATTCTGGCAGTATAAATGCCTGCAAATGCTTGAAGTATAACTATACTGTGTTTAAATTATTGCTGATATATGTGCATGCTAATGTATGTTTTATGTATGTAATACATGTGGACTGATAATACTTAGATACACCTTGGTGGTGGAATTTAATACGCTAAACCATTAACTATGCTTTAAACATGAATCTTTTCAGAAGCTACATGACCTTCTTTATAAAGTCTAGAAGTTTCAAATGAATATGGAGTTTACACATAATGAATCCATCGTTATCATAATACGTATATCTTCTCCGAATTTAATAAGAAATTTTAAAAAATGAAGAAAGCTATAAATCAAAATGCCACCTTTCATTGTATTTTAGGAACTGCTTCTGAGATCATTTTTAAAAAGTCTCATTTTTGTTGAGAAGAGCAGTTAAGTGATAGTGCTTCTTCTGAATATGTCATTTATGGGCTAGCACTTTATAGTTTAAAATTCTACCATCTCAAAACGTTATGTAGAAATAATATAGAACATGTAAAGACTCCGTACTGTGACCCAATATGTTTTTCCCTTGGGTGATGGATTCTGTGCGTCACCCAAATGTGATGCTATTTGCCAGGCTTGTAATACTGGTTTTGAGGGTTGCTGTATGTCCTATTTCATCAAGCCACACAATGCAACAACTTTGGTATCTAGGTAATTGACACAGTCAAAATAGGCTTTGGAAAATATTCCACACACTTTTGAGTAAGTCCAAAGTTAACTTATACATTCAATTTATTTAACACTTGAATAAACAAATGATTCATTGTCACCAATTTAAGCCTTCTATAGTAGATAATATTAAAAAGAAATGTACAAGTGTCCACAGTTTATTTTCTGTTTCTTTTTTTATTTGAAGGGCATGGTTCTTATTTGCATTAATAACTGCTTTATCTGTTAATTACTTTGTATTCATGATAGTGAGTAGTATAGTATTATAAAGAATAATAAACATTTCAGTTATCTAATGTACATATCCCAAGCTTTAAAAAACCATTAATATTATTATATTATTAGATTGGGTATTATTATAACGAGGAATGAACTCAATACAGGATGATAGATAACACCACGACTACTATTTAAGCACTAAAAATTTCTTAGCTACAGAAAAAGAAAAATGAAAAGGATTTCTCCTCAGAGCTGTTTTTACTTGTAGAATCTGTATAGAATGTATGAAGATTTCAAATCAGTAAACATTTGTAATACGTATAACATGTGTTTCTTGTTTCAATTCTACAATATGGCTTTCCATGAATTCTTGTGAGGCACTATTTCAATTTCTCCATGTGTTATATAGGAGATCAGATACATCTATAAATAGTGTAAATATATATGGCAGAAGTTAGTTTGTGGAATCTAATTTCTCTATTATATGATACTCTTCATGTGTAGAGGATCAAGCATTACTAATCTAGTTTTAGCTTTTTCCTCCTCTCTTAGCTATGCACAAGTGCAGCGTATGATTTTGTAACTTCATATTGACTGAGTGTGTACATGTACGTGCACATGCCTGTATTCTCACTAGTATCGAATGTTTTTGCATTACAGGCACTACATGGAATTTTAACATATTACATATTTCTTGAAATGACTTTAGTCTTTGTAAATGTCCATTTTAATTACTTAATGCATTCCAACACCTATTTGAGGGTTAATTTAATAATAATTTTGGTTCCTAAATGCAAGCAAGATTGGCAAAACCGATTAAAAACCAAATTCTACTTGTGCCTACTCTGTGATGTCATTATCCACACATCATGTTTAGCTTTGCATGTAGTAGAAATAAGTACTCATGCATCAGCCTGTTTTTCCTTCAATACCATTAAGTAGTTCTGAACATATAAAAGTTCCTAAAAGAGAGTTTGGCATTTGTTTTTGCTTTACTTTTTGATGCCACTAAACATTTTTGAAAGAAATTTAGCTCACTTTACTTTGAAGGATACCATTCAATGGACAGAAGTTAAGACTGGTCATATATGTATTAATTTTAATCAAAGCTCGTATTACCAAATTTTGTCAATACATATTAGTCTAAGAGTTGATGATTAATAATTCTTTATCAATTATTTGATATACCCTTGAGATCTTTTAAAATCATATGACTCTTCTATATGTGGCTGCTGAAATTTTATGTTAATAGATTTAAATTCATAAAATACTTATTCATGAATATTTATGTTTAAGACTGTCTTTAAGTTATTGAAAGTGTACCTTTTTTAAAGACTATTGCAAAATTTGCTCATCAGCTCTGCAAATTTAGGAAACTGTTTTAGAAAATAATTTAGGTATAAGTAGCCAGTGTAAACAGTTATACATTCAGGGACTAAAATGTAATATTTTCTGTCATTTATAAGTAAACAGTAAAAGATGTTTCTGCTTTGTATTCAGAATGAGTTTGCATTATATTCTCTGGATGTAAGATGTAGTAAATTATATAAGAAACTCACTGTCATCTAAACCTCAATTGCAATAAAATGTTTATTTTACTCTCTATCCCATCACTGTTTATTCTATATATAAATATCCCATTCTTAAGACAATTTATGCTGTTGAAAGAATGCCCCAATTCATTTACAACACATTTACTTTTTCTTTGTTCTTTGATAAGCTTTAAGTAAAATGACTCACTTAGAAGATTTTAGGCCAGTAGTAGAAAATCATAATGTACACATTTTAGGTGCAAATGGGTGTACATGATCTTGCCTATTCACTTTGTCAAATATTTAACTCTTTAGTGTTACATATATTTGTGTACATTTGTATACCCACCTCATGCACTTTTTTCTCCCAGAACAATTCAATATATCATTCTTAATGTTTCTTAATGAATACATATGAGCCTCACTCCCTGAGTAATTCAGTGTAAACAATGGCAATACTAAAATTTTCAAAATGAGACCATAATGATTAGAAGTGGAGAATCAGGAGTAGATATTGTTGTAAACAGGTTTTTCTCCTTTTGTTTTTCCCATTTTTAGTAGTTCCTTCTAAAAAGATATATATATATATATGTGTGTGTGTATATATATATATATATATATATATATAAAACAGAAGGGGACTATGATACTATGCAATCCATAATAACATAAGGAACTGCTGTATATGGCTTTATTTATTTATATATTTTTGACATAGAAAACTTTGACCTCTTTGCCTGTGGTACTTGGTAATTTTAGATAAACCCCATCGGGGTCACACTCATCAGTTCCAGCTTTGCGTGACAAAAAGCATTGTCCAGCTTCTGGTGTGCTACTGTGCTGTTTTCCTTCAGGAGTGGAAGGTTCTTTAAGTTAATTTGGCATTTTGAAAGTAGAATTCTTTTTTGAAAACCTCTGGATGGTTTTCAGAAGAGTAAGCAGAGATCATGGGCCGCATGATGTCGTAGATTTTAGGATGCTAAAGAAAATTATGCTGAGATCAAGCATGCTTCCTCTGAATTATTCTGCCAGGCTTTATTACCATTTCCAACTCCCACCCCGCCCCCACACTGTTGAGGATCTAATATTTCAGTTTCTGGAAGAGTAAGGATTTACCCTTTCAGTGGAAAAATGTGCCGGCTTTAGGATTTTTACCTGTACTTCTTTATAATATTTATATTTGGGGGCACAAGTGTAAGTAAAGGAAGAAACTCATATTCAGTAAAATAGTAATTTAAATTTATTGCTTGCTTTTGAGCAGTCCTTTGCTATTCATCTCCATGAAGAAATGCATTGAATGAAATGAAATAAAGTTGTGGTATAATTTTGAAACAATTATAAGCACCAACTATAGCATATTTCTGGCAAAAAGATTAAGACAATTTTACTCAGTACTTCCACCAAACTCTGTATGCCAAGTTTATAAATATGAATTTGACCATTTGATCATGGATGATGCTTGAAATGCATATTATCTTGATTTAGGTGAGAAGAGTACTTAAAAGATTCTCAGATTCTCACTCTCCGTATATTTTAGAAGTAAAATGCCAAACATCATGTTATCAACCCTCTGAGGTCCTTAGTAAAGAGTTTTACTTGTTTATGGTAGTTTTTATTCAGTAACAGCAAGCACAGGCTGCTTAATCTATTTGCACATGGAGCTAGTGTAGTTCAATAAATGATTGTGTTTTCATCAAGGTTCGGGAGTAAAGTAGAATATAGGAGCCATCTACTAAGGATAGTTCTCAGGTTTGGAATTTGTAACTGACTTTAAGGGTCCATGGCTTGAATATCATAGTAAGTAGACATGTTCAGAGTGATCACCTTTTATCAAAGTTAGTTCTATCTTTCATGTCTAGGAAAATATAGCAGTGAATGTTTGCTTTTTGTGTGTTTTGTCTCCAAGCAGAGGAAACTGACAGTTTTATGTTTTAAGTGCCGAAAGTTGTTCTTGGCTAAGGAGTCCCAGAGTTAATCACTGGGATGTTAACTTGCATTTGTGTCTTTAAAAAGTTTTGGATTTTTAAAACAAAATATGCTTCCATTATTCCCAGATCGATATCCTGCATTCTGAACTGGTTTTTAGAGAAATGTTTTCCGAATTCTCTTGGATTGCTTGAAGTCCACTGATTTTGAAATATTTAGTTTTGTTTCTTAAAGCTTTTCAGAAAGGAGTGGAAATGTTTCATGTTTTCAGGATTTTCTTATTACAGAACTTCTGTTATTTTCCGATACAAATTAATTTTGTGTTCATTTTTAATTAATTTTTTTCTTTTGTGTTGTCTTTTCAGAAACTCTTTGATGCAGCAGAAATTGAGAATCAGTAATTTCAGTTCTCCTGTCACACATTTCTGTGATGAGATATTTTGGTCATTTCTAAGGAGACACTAGAGAGAAATTCTTTTATGTGTCATTCTCACTTTTATTTTTACTTCACGAAAGAATGGTATTAGAAAAATCATATGCTTATTTATTCTTTATAGTTAACTTAAAATTATGAGTATGTAAACTAACATGACATTTAGTTTCTCATTCGGATCTTATGCATCTTTCCTTGAATGAAGGAAAAAGAAAAAAAACTTTAACCAGCTTTGAAATCAGTTTAATATAGTTCTGCAGAATTCTTCAAAAGTAATAAGAAAATATAAAATATTGTCAATGCATAGGGTTAAAATTAAATATATAGAGAGTGGAGACTTCAACCTGACATATTTTAGTGTAATGACATTTTCGTATAAAGAAAACGTTCTCTGATTTCACCTGCATTTTTTTCCCCCGACTGCTTTGCTTAAGATGGTTGGCATTCTTAAATTAAAATTATTCCTAAAACAAACAAGGCTGCTACAGCTCTGCACATACATCTTAAAGACTATTAAAATATGTTTTTATTTGGAATAAGTGCATTAGGCTCTAAAGAAATTTCAAACTTAGTATCCCTAACACACCCTCACTATCCCTGAAAAGTGGAATTGACTGTGAAAGAGCATGTTATTGCCACTCGTCTTGGAGTGTATTTAGCAGTATTTTGGTGTCCCACTGCTAGCAATGTGGACATTTCAACAAGCCACCTCCTTTTTTGGTTCCTGTGATGTCAGGCAAACATTTAGCCAAAACTTTTGGTCTGATGTAATCACAACAGTTGTGGAATTAGGATAATCTGATGATTTCAAATCACGCTTAATGTGTAATTTTCAAAATATAATTCAAAAATTTTACCAATATAATAGAAGAACCAGAACAGTCTTTTTAGATTTAATTCAAAGCCTCTAGATACAGAAAAAGAATGAAGATGAAAAATTCCGCACATCCTTTTATCTTTTTCTAACGTAGGAGAAAATGGGGGTTTATTTGCATAAACACTTGTAGAAATAATTGGTCAACTTTATTTTGACAAAAGATGATTATATAAAATATTAGTTAGCTAAGTTGAAGAGAATGCACATTTTATTTCGTTATTGTACACCAATAAAACCATGTACAAAAGGAAATAAACAGAAGAATAAATTAAATCACCTATCTGAAGTCAGGTGTCAGGCAAATGGTTTAGCCTCTGAGAGAATTCTCTTAGTTCTGTGATTTCGCTGTAAAATCTGGCCCCTTCCCTGTTATGCTGATGGGCACATTGTGTGTGCATAAGCATATAATGTTCTGCTTCCCACAAAAGGAAAAATATAGGTCTAGGCTTGACATTCTTTTAACAGTCTTTTGTTACAGAGAAGTAGATCCTGGCCAGTGAAACGATTTTTTTCTCCATGGCTGAACTTTCCTCTGCTGGTCAGTGTAAAATCTGCTGTTCAAGTTTGGTTTTATTTCTTTGTTTGTTTTTCTTTAATTCAGGTATATCCAGAGCAACCACAGGGCTATATTTATTTTTGGTCATAGAAGGGACTTGAGCTGCTATCCATTTTATCATTATCATCTTATTTTACAAGTGAGAACATTGAAGATAAAGTTAAGTTGTTTTCCCCTACTTGGATAAAGGACTGAACTAGAACTAGTGTGTGATCACTATCCTAACTTATACATAAAACCCTAGACAATTTAGGTGTTTGTTGAGGAAATCTGCCTAATATTCGAAATTCATTAATCTTTATTTTTTCTTTTGCAGATGCTTATGAGAATAGAGTTAAAAATATCATTTATTAGTATTCAGTGAGAAATCGATGATGAATGAATTAGTTGATATTCATATTATTTCTTTATCTATATCATATGAAGATAGGGGAATCACATGTTTAGTCTAGAAGTTATTACAGAAGTTTAAAGAGTTACTGCAGAAAATCTGGGCATAATGTTTCTTTCAAACACTTTAGCAATAGAAGCCTCTTTGGGTTCACTTATATAAAATCTAGTCGGTGCTGAGAAATTGTTTATAAAATGGTCATTAAAAAGAAGCTATTTGTATTACTCTTCTCCCTTTAGCTTAAAATACCTTCAACATTTATCTAGAGACCAGTTTTTAAAAAAATGATCTATTGGAATTAAAGATTTTTTTAATCTTCCAGGAAACTGGATTTTATTCATAACAGCCATAGGCCCGTTGGCAGGTTGAAAAACTGGAGGCAGCATCTGTGAGATTAGGCCCAAAATGAGCAATTAGTTATCAAAACGTGGTTGAGAAACCATTTATAGAATTTTACATAAACTCCTCAGCATTTATAAAAACAACAAAAGAATAATAAAAGAACCTCATTTATTTTAAATACTTGTCCTTTTAATCCTGTCTTTTGAATGATAAATAGCTTCAAATGTAGTGAAAATGAAGTATTTTAAAATATAAATTTGATGCATTTATTTTTCTTTTAGAATTTCTCAACTTTCCCTTTTTAGCCATGACCCCACTGTATAACCAGTATACAATTAATGTTTCTTTATTGACTATAGTTAATCTAATTTTAATCATTTACCTTGTCACACTGGAAAGATAGGAAGAATTCCTTATCTTCTTAGACTTCTGAGGTATTTTACTTAAAGTCCTTTTTTCATCTTATCTTTCAGTCCTAATAGTTATATTGTATCATCTAAAGGTAAATGCAAACCCCCACCCCATAAGTGAAATTTACAAAATTTACAATGTACAACCCCAGTGCCACTGCTATTTCCATTTCTGGGTTTTAAAGAAATGTGAATGCCATGCGGAAAGGAGTTGGTTGAACCCACTTCATCCTGTATTGCAGGTGAAGAAGATAACATGCTTTCATTTGCATGGGTTTTCCTCTCTGTGCCTTAGCTTCTCTCTCTGTTTTTTTTTTTTTTTTTTTTTTTTTGGTTTGGTTGTTTGGTTTCGTAAATGTTTCTTTCAGGTGAAAAGCCTTTATAAATAGCTTGTAAATAGTTATTCCTTTAAAATGAAGCAGTTTGCTTCTGAAAAATAATCATATCCATTTAATTACAAATAATCAATTAAATCAGAAACTAATGGAATGATCTTTAACATTAAAAAACAATTCCTCTAAAGTTTGACTGTTTCTCTGATTATCTCACATAAAATCTCCTTCCTGGTGTAGTGAGCATATGATATGAAGAAAGGCTGAAAACTCCCATTAATATTACATAACTATCTACTTTTTTCCCTTCTTTTCCTCTATTATGTTGATATAGTTGAATTTATTTTTTATCCTGACTATGAAGTATGATTAACCAACTGATATATACCTTATAGAATTAGAGGAAATGCTAGGAATGTCTACCTCTCCCCAATTTTTCTTAACAATTTTCTTAATGTTGTTTTGGAATTTATTTTTCTACTTGATTCTCCTGCTATGTACCAGGTATCTCTTTTTCTTCTCTGACTTTAGGGGATTGAAACCTTGCCATGTCCTCTTGGCATTGCAGATCAAAATAAGACTAAATGTTTCTGGCGAAAGTACTTTTTTGTTGGCTTTTAAAACAGGTCAGATAAGGTATAAATAAGATGAGTTGTATTTTATTTTTTTTCATTCCTTTTATTAAGTGATTTGCTTTTCTCATACATCAATATACACTTGAATCACAACTATGCTAATGTATTAATCTATTTTTGGTAAAATCCTTTTTAAATATTCTTTAAACTATTTTATACTTGTTCTCATGATACATATTTATGAGCAAAAACTATCCTGGATGTTTTGTAGAGGTAGCTAAATGGTAGTCTTATGCCCATTTGGATTATAATCCAATTGTACTTGTATATTGAACATTCTTGGAATTTAGGAGAAGTCCAAATGCAATTCTGTAGCTAATATATAGCTAATGAAGCTGAGAGATAAGTTAGGGTTTAAACACTAGATGGATTTTAGGTAACAATAATACTGAATATGGCTCCTTTGACAGTTTAGAAAAATAGAAGGTAAAACAAAACATTACTTTTTATTAATTTCCAGATGGATTTCTTCTTGTATATGGCATGGCACAAAGTCAAGATGCTGTACTTTGGGATTTATTAATTAGGATGTTTCTAAGCCAGGTAATGGAATCCATTCTCCTTTTTCAGATAAAAGAGAAAACTACTTGGATATAAAAATAACATCAGAGTGGAGAAAATATTGAATGCCTGAATCTGGGTTGCATTTCATATAAATATCCATTTCTCAACAAAGTGAAATCTGCCAAAGCTCCTCTCTTTGTTGACACTGTCGTACTGAAGTCACCAGTGGCCTCATGGCAGCCAAGCCCCAGTAGTCTTTCCATCTGACTGCATCTCTCAGATGAGTTGGATGATGCCAACCATTCTCTTGAGTATCTCTCCTGGCTTGGCTTCTGGGGCACTGCATCTCTGCCATGCTTATTCCAGTCTGGCCTTGACCTTGGCACTTTTCTTTGAGTATTTTATACTTTCAGCTTTTGATCCGAATGAAATTACTCCAGAGCTTTCTCCTCTGTACTTAACCTGGCCCTGAGTTCCAATGTCAGTGGCTTTTGACCTCCATAGGTACTTGCTTATAAACTTGTTTATTATTATCATTGGCTTGGCATTCAGGACCCTTCGATCTGCTCTCAATTTACCAGTTTTATCTGTACAATACCATGTATTCTATCCTCAGTATAGTGCTTACTAGTTCTAGAACATTCCCAAAGTGACCTTAGTTCATGTTCTTTCCTCTTTATGAAATGCCTTTCATCCAGCCTTAACTGTAGTGATTCTACTGGTTCCTCAAATATTGACTTCTATATTTCTTCCTGCAGCTTTCCACTTCCACGCATTTAGATTTAAACATTCCTGCCTTCTGATCCCTTTGCTTTGCGGCTTCAGTACAGCCCATGCCAGAATCCACGTGCCATTGCCAGCCTGAGGAGAGAGAGAGTATACCCAAATCATTTTTGTTCTCTTTATAAATGCCTTGGATACAGTAGTTTCTCAGAAGTGTTCCATTAAATTGGCACATGGGGGAAGAGAGCTTTGGTCAGCAAGGCATGGGACTTTAAGGTGTTTAGAAAATTGTGAAATTGGTTTGTCAGGTTTCAGGAGAAAAAAGATTAGCTAGTGTTTCAGTAATTAATAGACATTTCTTGAAGTTTGCCCTAATGTATTCTCCTAAAGTGATACTGCTGGTTGCAACTTAACACGTTGTGTTTTGCATTGTGCTTTCAAAGCCTCCTTTTTATTGATTAATGTCTTTTAACTAAGTGGGACAGAGTTGGTGAAACTGAAGCAAAGAGGAGCCAAAGTATATTTTAAAATTGTCTGTAGAAAAATGAAAACCTAGACTGCCTTGTTGTGCTTTACTTATACTATGAAGTTTTCAAAGATGCATGGTGATAAATAATGTGCCCTTTAAACATTAAGGATGACGATGTCAGACTCCAAGGACATGTGTCAGAAATGTGCAGTTTTAATTTCCACGTGTTGAATGTTCTTCAGCGTAAATGTTGTGTTGTGCTGTTTGGGGACAGTGGCTCATGTCCTGGTTTCAGGATGAAGGTTACTTGTAAATGGGTCCAGTACTTGCTGCTAAGGGAGCAAGGGTGATTTAGACCTTCAAAAGGCCTGACAAGGATATTGATGAATGGGGTTTGTCAGGAGCTGAGCAGAACCATGGATAATGCAGCTTTGGGATGCCCAGGTTTATGGCAGTGAAAGGATATTGATCTTCCCTTTGCTCTTTTCAGTATCCATGTTTCCCTGAGAGATGGCTAGTACAGTGACAACTGAATAAAAGCTGCCGAGACATTTTTTCATGTTGGCATGAGAATACCTGAGACTTCTTTGAATATTTGATTTTTTTACTAATCACTTTTAATTTCATCTTAAAAGCTGGGAAACAATTTTGAAGTTTTTTTTTTTTTTAATTTAAAAAATTTTAAGACCGTATCATTGGGCTTCTCTTAAATTTCTTCAGATAAATTTCTTTTATCTGAACATTGGAAAGTCCCTTTGCTTTAATGTATGATTCTGTTAAGCACTTAGATATTATTTTAAACGGCTCTAGAAAATTCTTAAGGCTTGCTGCCATCATGCATTCCCAAATCTGTATGGACATGGAACCATGAAGGAGAAAATCAAGATGAAGATCTATTTAATGAACTTCTGTGATTCTAGAGCAGTTCATTACTTGTAGGAATCACATTTATCTATTTTTTCCTTAAAAACAAAACATTCCAAAGCTTCCTAGAAACCTTAGCTAATTGCATTTTTCAAACATACTTTTCTGATGTCACCTTATGTCTATCAGCAACTTTACAAATCCTTTGAAGAATATAGTTGGATTTTTAAAAGTAATGTCTGCCTAAATTCTGCAGACTATTTAAGTGACAGTAGAGAGAGCTTTACTGAAGAGTACATTCTAGTTAATAAGTAAGGGTTTTAAAATCCTCTGTACTTTTCCACAACTGAAGGGATGCATACTTTTGGTTGAAAGTGAGTAAGCGAAATTTAGCCCTGCTGTTCTGGTAGCCGTAGTAGCTTAGAAATCTCTTTATTGCCATTTCATAATGCCTGACATGACTGTCCAGCTTTCATGTCTGCTAAATGCAGAAATCGAGGAAGGAAATGTATGTTTTGGCTCCATTAAAATGTTCCTTATCAGACTGCAGGTAGGAGTGGGTGCTGTTGAAGATGGCTGTATTTGCCAGCTGCACAGCTTGTGTGCTGCACTAGTTTCCTGTCTGCTTAAGCTGTGTGGTGCCCTTCGATGATGGGAAGGAGGACATTATTAAATGTGTCAGGCTTAGTGTTTTTCACTGGTGAAAATCAGGGAGCAGAGGGCATGCAAACTTTGCCCAACGACTGGACACAGTTTGCATAGCAATAAGCTACGTGTGGTAACAACTGATTTGCTAGATGCGTAGCTAGCACTGATTGCTAAATAAAAGTGAGAACCACCACAAACCGTAGGTGAGCTGGGTTTACAGGGGAAAGGCTGCTCACCAAGAGGTTAGTCATCCACCAGGGGCCACCTTAAAATGCTGTTCGTGGTTCCCACGTGTCCATGTGTTGAGCACTTTGCTAAGTACGTTGTCTCCACCTGAGATAGAATCTTGTCATCTGCATTTTATAGAAAGGAGAGAACTGGGTCTCAGGAAGTTTTATAAATTGCCTAGGCTACAACAGGTAGCAAGTAGCAGAGTTGGCATTTGAACCCAGCCAGTCTGCCCCAAGAGCTGAGGTTCTGTAAACAGTTCTATTTTGTTTCTCATCTGGTGGGTGAGTAAGGTTTGAGTTGCTATATTTTCCAGGGTAGTACAGATAATAGGATCTCAAGAAGTAAGCAACTTTCTCATATAAATACTGTTCTAATTTGCTTTCTTCTTAGGCCTTAATTCATTGTCAGGGAGATAAAACCGGCATCTTTATAAATGACATTAAAAAAAATGTTTTAGTGATAATTCTGGAAACATTCAACTTACGTTCTTTCTGTAGAGATAACTGCAATCTCCTGGAAAAAAAAAAATCTACATTAGTTTAAGTAACTGCCTCTTGTTGGCTCCATTACAGTAAAAAAACTGTGATCAGCAAACCCTTATAAGGGGAAGTTGTTGAATGACATGGGGATATGGTACTGTCCTGTTAATCCTCATGGCTTTGTGTTTCTCAATGTATTTGTACTCCTGGGTAACTACCTCCTCTCCAAATGGGGTCTTGACAGCATGGAATTCTGTGTGGTTTTTGTGTGTTACAAAGACATAAAAAGAAGAAAGCTCGATGTGGGTTAGCCTTAATAAAATAAACTACTTTTATCAGTGATTAGCCGGTTTGTCTCTGTTAGATTTTTTTTTTAAGTCATTTATATTTTATGAAAGAGTTTGAAAGACCCATTGTGCTTTCGTGAGTAGTCCAGTCAGAGAACTAACATCAAGAGTCAAATTTCTTTTTGTTTTGCTTTTTAAGGACAAGTGAAAAATCAGAACCGCAGATCAGTCACAGACATAGAATTGCATTTGCTTGTAACTGATTTGGAGCAGCTACGACCATCGGTCGGAGGGAGTTGGCTGCGACTCGGCAGCAGGCTGCTTGTCTGTGGCCCTGCCTTGGAGGCTGCGGCGGCAGGAGCTTTGTGTGTGTCGCTGGGGTTGGCTGGCACAGGAGCCCCCGGGCCTGCAGCAGCCACCACGCGTGCTCGGCACCGGCTGTGGGCGTGTTATCGCGGGCAGCGCTGCGGAAGCAGTTGTGTCGCTTGCCCCGCGCTCTGGTGGCTGCGGGGCGCTGTGCCTGTGGCTGTCGCTCCTCCTCCTCCTGTCCCCGCGCCTGCCGGCCTGGGTCAGCTGCAGGAGGCCTGGCTGCTGTGCCTTTCCCCTCGCCTCCGCCTCTGCCTGCACCCCCTGCCACCCTGCCCTTCTCCCCACTGCCCAACTTGCTTTCTTCTTCCTCTCTTCCAGCTGCCCCTGGTGGATTTCCTCTTGCCAGATCCCAGGATGGGTTTATCAGCAGTTACTTATCTTTACATCTTATTTTTCACCTGTGATTATTGTGCAGGCTGTAGAGACAGTTGCCAGTTGAGATAAGTAAAGGACTAGTTTTTCATTCATTAAAAAAAAGTAGTATTAGTCTTTACATCAGTCATGTACTTTCTCCTGTAGTTTTCAAGGAGCTGCTTAAAGTATTTCTGATATTTTGAAGGATGTTTACTTACACAAACATTCTTGAGTAGATGGAAGCCTTGTGTCTCATGCATTCTCGATCAAAGCTATGAATAAAATAAACTTAGGAAAGTCATATGTGCTAAATCACAATTTATCTTATGAAATAGTTTTATAAGCACTTAAAGCCTTTTTGGAGTGCTGTGTTTTTGGTGTTCTGGGAATGAAGACCTTTATGCTTTTCTTAAGTTTCCAGTTTTAAGACAATTGCTAGACATGAATCCCTATCAAGTTTTATTCTTCTCTACATTAGCAAGCTTATTTTTAAATCACTTCTTAAGGGCATTTTTTTTATACTGTCTGTATTAATTATTCTTTCTAGAAATCTGTATTAGTAAGGCCATTTCATGAAATATTTGTATTTTTGGTAGAGCTGCTCTGAAATTCTTACTACAAGAGGTATTTGGTAGTGACTGAACTTGATTGATTCATATAATTTATATTCATCAACTTCATTTTTGCTTTGAAGATTCCAGTGTGCCTAACTAACATTACGTAAAGAAAATAGTTGATATATACCTGGATGTGAGGTGGCCATTTTAACTTGTAGATGACAGGATATATATACTGATGCCCTTGTCAATTTTAAAATAAAAAAATAAATAAAGGACAGTAGGGAGAGTTTTTAAGTTGATGTGAATTGACTTCATAAGACATAGTATAAAACCAGTGACGTTTTATTAAAAAAAGTCCCTTGAGTATATGAAATGATTTAGTACAGCAAATCTTTTTAAAGTGATATGTTTAAAAGAAAATCATAACTTTATGATAAAAACATCAACAGTACTAAACCAATTATTAATAAGTACTGTTCCATCCTCAAACTTAACTAAATAATTACCTTATTACAACAAAGGCACTGAAGTCATAGCACAAGAAACCCTAGTTCTAATATGCAGGTAAAGACTTCAGTGTACCACACAATCTTTGCTCTTGGAGAAGCCAGCCATTTTCACAGTATGGGACATATTTATTACTTCAGTGGTCATAAATGTGCATCACAATATTTTTTTATCCTGTTTTGTTTTGTTTTGCTTTGCTTTTTTCTATAGTTTGAGCACTTTGGCCTCTTTCCAAGCTTATTTGTTCTCCAGATATGCACAGTACAAATTAAAACAAAGAAGATTCAGCCATCCCAGTGCCTTTTGGGACGTGAAATTGTCTGGAATAGGCTTATGTCCAGCTAGAAGTCTAATAGATTGTAGTTATGTATTCCTTCCTGAGGTGTGGCTCTGTTGGAATCAAATCAGATTTAAAGTAAGTCTCTAACTTCTCTAGTTTGCAGTCTCCCCACCTGTAGGCTGTGAGTAATACCAGGGTACAGGTTTTGGGGGAAGGACCAATTTAAATAACATACTTAAAACAGGTTTGGTGAATGCCAAAGGCCTGTGTGATTATTTATTATTGTAATAATAATTATAATCAATGTTCTGTTTCTAATCTTTTTAATTTCTATATGTTATTAACTATGGGAGTGCTCATTAGACTGTTTATAATGTTGTTTCTATAGCCTTATTTAGGGTACTTACAGAGTAGAACAAACTGAGAATTGTAGCTGTCAACTATTGTAAAAAGAAGTGGCATTTTATTATTCTAAAAGACTAACTTGGTGTCATTCCGTTGGTAGAATATATGACTTAAATCATTAGCTTATCTTATGTTTGAGTTTCTGTTATTTAAGCTTTGGTGTTCAACAGTGCTGAGTTCAAGGCCACATTGAAATGTAAATATTCTTGAAAGAAATATTTTTGGTTTTTTTTTTTTTTTTTTTTACATTTTTATCTGTGCCTTATTCTTTGGTTCAGTAATGACCTATGCCATCATTTTTATTATTTTTTTGTATTTGTATAAATACTTACTTTTAATACATGACTTAAAAAAATACATGACTTTTTGATAGCCAGAGACTTCCTCTAATAGCTTACTTTTTGTATTAGTTTCATGAAATTTCTTCTTCTTCTCCAAAATGAATCTTACAGAATTCCCCTTCAGAATTAATCACTGTCTTATTTGTCAATAGACTGTGGTAACTTTGCTAGAATACATCAACCTTTTTCCTGATGGGAAGTATCTCAGAGATAGTGTGGTGCTCTCTGGATAGTTTGGAATTTATCTTTTTTTTTTTTCCCCCATATGTGGGATATATGCTACATGATCATAAGCACTTTGTTAATAAAAATAATTGATTTATTATTACAAAGGTCACTCAGTTTTTATGCAGGAGATAATAAATACAAGTAATGTGATTCCATAGCCACTACAGGGTTTCTCTGTGGCAGAATGCTTTTGAGATATCATTTACAACCACGTATCCTAAATTTTTAAACTGTGTGTGTGTGGACATATATACATATATTTTTCTTTTTCCTTTTCAAGAGGTAATCTTGCTTTTAACATCAGAGGTAAACATTAACAAAATATGTCTATTTAAGAAATAGCAAAGTTATTAAACTTAAAGCTTTCTTAAGGTTTGATGGTCAAAGCTCAAAGCATTTTCTTAACAGTGACACAAGACATGTCATTCATATTTTCTAAGGGAAATTACAGTGAGTCATTGGAATTTTTTTATGATAGAAAAGATGTCTCTGAGAGCACTAATTCTAAGTTTTTGTTGGCAGGTACTGCTATTGAATTGTACTTGGATTAAAAAATTCTCAAGTTTTATAACTAGGGCATTGCAGAGTGTATGGATGAAATGACTGGAATTTCTTATTTGGTTATGTAAATTTTCAAATCATGGAGGAAGTTCTAGAAATCATTGATGAATTTTTAAAATGAGAGTTTCATAGGGTCTGAATGATGCTGATTCTCTGAAAACTTCTTTGTCATTTAGACACAATTCTCTGTTTATTTTTTGCTCAGCAGTAAATGAGGCAGTAGGCTCTTATGTATGTTTGTATTTGTATTTATATTTATGATTATTATATATGTATGTAGTGTTTGTTAATAAGTATATGAGGGGTATTCAAAAAGTTCAGGAAAGATATGTTTTAACTTTTAGTTGTATTTTTCCATGGACTTTTTGAAGTACCCTTGTTATGTATATTTTTTAAAAATACTCATATTCCTTAGCCTTTGGAAATTAAGGAAACTGAAGATGGAGCTTTTCATTTTTACATCTCAGTAATTTTTCAATATAGATCTTTAGTGACTAGAAACCATTTCTATATGCTGGTAATTTAATAATCCATTTTGAAATGCATTTGTTGAGCTCATTGTAGTTCCACGTGCCTCTAATGCAAGGCATGGGGTGGTATAGATTGAAAGAATGATCTGTGATTGGTCCCTGCAGAAACGCTGCTACTCCTTTGGGCAATCTTTAACCTGGCACCCACTTGTGTATTTGCTAAAATGGAGTTTTTCAAAATTTAAATGATGTCACATTTGAAAGCAATGCCAAGAAACAATGTAGCAGTTTCTAAATTTTGTGGAACTAAAATCCCTGGTTGCAAGAAAGAGTACATGTCACAGATGAGTAGTTAGTAATGACTTCAGTTTAGCAGCAAAAGAGCAATTCCCATATGCTGATTCTAGTCTCATAACAAAGAATGTTATAGAAAGATTGCACAGTATTTAACAAGCTGTGAGTTAATGTGACAGTGTCAGTGTATCTAGTTCCAGAAGGATAATCTTTTTACCATATTTCTTCAAAAATATTTTAAATTATATTACAAAACAGAAAACTCACTGCAGATGAATCCAGACTGTTCCCCACTGTACCTCTCCATTCCTGAGTTAGGCAGTAATATTGGGTTTAAACAATTCAATTGTTCCAGAATGCCTGCTTCTAAATACCTGGATAAATAAATGTGTTATTGTCAGACTCTGAGCCTCAGAGACTTACCTCCTGCATAAGGGAGAGTGGGTATAAACAAGAGCACTACCTCTCGAATCTTAAGTATCTAAGAATTAGTTTTCAGTATATGAGTTTACCTCTCACTGAGAGCCACTCCCAATTTGCACATAGACTATATCCTTTAATATTTATGGGCACCATAGGAATCAAGAAAATGAAGTGAACTTGTATTGCTTTCAATCCTTCGGAACACGTAGTGGAGACAGACTTTGATACTGTAGGTTTGTTATATATCAACAATTTTTCTCCAAGGCCTTTCCCTGAGACCAGGTCTCCTATTCATGTTCATATTAACACTATGATTTCCATGCTTTTATGAAGTCTAATAAAACTGGTGGATTTAATTTTGAATTGTAGACCTGCCTGTGTCTCTTGAAAATTCAGAACTTGATGCTCAGCATTTTGCTGTTGGAAAGATTCTGATTTCCTTCAGTGATTTACAAAAAAAATGCATATTCTCCATCATGGAAAAAAAGATAAACTTTTTCAAATTTAGAGAATATTGTTGTATCATTCTAGTAACAAGCCTGTCTCTCTTTTTACAATTAACATATATAGTTGTATATAAGGAGAGATTTGACTCAAGTAGAGGGAGGTACATAAAATTAATAATCCATCATGAAGAATTTCTACAAAATTTCCTTTTATAAAGAATATTTTTTTTATTTTAAAGCAGTTATAAAGTTGATAATTGAATTATTTTCCAATTTCCAGTCTTTCCATTGCTTAACACATTCCCTAGAAATAGACTATGGAATTAAGGAGTTCTGATATTGTAAAAGTTTGTGTTATTACTACTGCAACATATTGAATATTTACTGTACTGTAAATGTATACATTAGTACTACTGAGTATTGACTGCTTTAAGAAGTTAAGGGCTCCCAGTTTGTCAAAAAAGACGACGTTCTTATATTGCGTGTTTCCTCATGATGAGGCACAGGCAACAGACATTCCATGGCCACTTTTTGATTTTTTTCTGTATTTTGAGTGTACAAATTGTTTAAGAGCAACATTGACTTAAAGCATAAAAATTGGTGACTTTTTTAAAAGGGAAAATAGGAGAAATCTAATCAAATTTGCATTTCTCTTTCTGCCCCCAAAATGTTTGGCCTCCTTATTTTTTGAATCATATAATGACTGGATTTACCTGTGTGAGAAGTACCTCTTCCTATAGTGATGCTGATGTCATTCTTTTTTTCTTTTTTTTTTTCTTTTTGTCTTTTTCGTGACCGGCACTCAGCCAGTGAGTGCACCGGCCATTCCTATATAGGATCCGAACCTGCGGCAGGAGCGCAGTCTCTGCGCTCGGAGCGCCGCACTCTCCCGAGTGCGCCACGGGCTCGGCCCTGATGTCATTCTTCATTCAACATATATAGAATGGCCCCTCTATGCTGCCCATTAGGAGTTTATGATCTAGTGGGAGAAGGGTGAGAAATACCAAAAATTGTATCATATTGCCTTTTACAGTCTATTCCAGTGTATATTGTCTTATTTAATTTGTACTCTCTTTTCTTTTTATTCCCTGTAGAAATAACCTTATAAAATGGACAAGTATATTATTGTAGGAATTAAGACAATACAGATAAACTGAAAGAAGAGGATAAAAACCTGGCCAAAACCTCTGCTGATTTTGGTTAATATGCTTGCATAATCTTTTGAAACTGTGCACCTCCTGTGCATGCATGTAAGAGTGTATTTTTGTTTACCCTATCCAACCTTGGAAAGGAAGCAGTTTTGCCGGGGTTTGCTTTTGGAAGTACAAGACGATCCCTGCTCACACCTTTTTTGCAAGGCCTAGTACCTCAAACCTGAGAACAATGTCAGATTTTTTGGCCTAAAAGTCAGTGTTGGCTTGTGTCTAAAGGTACCTTCATGACCTTAACACAGATTCACAAGTCGGCATGTTTTGTTTATTGCTCTCATGTCTTCAGGATCTCCTACTACAGTCTTAGAGAAACTGTTTTGGGATGGACACAAAGAGAACTAACCACCTCTGCTTACGAGTAACTGACTTGGGAATGCTCCTGCTTCAGAAACAAATTCCATCTGAATGGGACATAACAGCCAGGAGACTTGAGTAGTTACCAAGCCGTGTTGGTGTAAAATGAAATTTCAGATGAACTTTTACTATCTAAATCTGAGGTCTTCCTAGTCTCCGCCTGTGTAGATCTGACTTGAAATAAAGAGATGTGGTGTTGAGGCCTTCCTGATCACTGTTTAAACTACTGATTTACATGTATCAGAATGTATTAGTGGGATCACCATTGAGCTTTTGATCAAGTTCTCAGTGAACTGACAATGGGACTAGGAAGATCTGGGTTCATTTTGGAAGGCCTTCTTTTATGCTTTTAAGTTATTTTGGAAATAAACTATAAAATGCTACAAGTCTAAGAACTTAAGTTAGAATGGACAGGATTAGGCTAAAACATTAAGTATGATCAGGTAGTCAAGGGGAGCAAATGGGTGGGTATCAAATAGCTAAGGCAGTCAGTTGATTAGCTCTATTTTGCCTTCTCAGTAAGTTTCACTAAGTTTATTCAGTAAACTTCAATAACCTCCATAAAGTTCACTGAACAAGTATTTATTAAGCAGTACCTTCCTGTTTACAGGTACTTGACTAGAGCATGAGAATATCATTATCAATAGCAACAGAAGAGCATGATCCAGGCAGGAATACAAATAGTGAAACAGATAAATAAAACATTGATAGCATAACTCCAATTTTACTACACAAAGATTATAATAACACTTAGATGCCCAAATAATCCAGTATCATTCATGTCTCACAAAGTATGTCATTAACCCCATCTTTTCATCTGAACCTATAAGATATCTGAGTTTTTTTATTCTTTATTTTATGATAGTTGAAAAAAACTTTTTGAAATGCATAACATTTCTTCATTTTTCATCTTTCTGTTTTTCAGTGTATATGTCACCACACCTCTAGTTTAATTTTCTTAATTTATCCTATTTAGAAACTTCATGTGGGTTCCTGTTTTCTACAAGTGGTCCAGCCTTATCAACTAGGATTCAAGATTTTATCTTACTAACCTTTGCAACCACATCTTCCATATGCGTCATTTGTTTTAAATCCAGATTCTTCCCTGTTCCTTTTGTTTTGTTTTTCTGCAGCTGGCCAGTACGGGGATCCAAACCCTTGACCTTGGTGTTATCAGCACCACGCTCTCCCAAGTGAGCTCACCAGCCAGCCTTTCTCTGTTCCTTGACTTATGTTTATATTGGATAGCAGCCTTTTGTTTCTTACTTCTGTTTGCTGGAATGTCCTTTTCTCATCCCTGTAGAATCATTTCCACTCTCATCTCTCTTAAGTGTTCCCATTGCTATTAACCGCATTGCATTATTTTACTATAAATGAAAGAAATAATGGGAATAATAATAATACTCATAAAAAGAATAGCAAACATTTAGTACTTACTGTTTGCCTTCCAGAGAATTCATTGTTTGCATTGCTCATTTTGGTACTAAATCATGTCTCATTCTGTATTGTAACTGAGATGTTTACCGTGAGCCTTGTTTCTTTGACAAAGATAGCCTCTGAGAAAGCAACAATTTTCTCTTAGAATTCAAATATATTATGTGCTTCATAAATACATAGTATGTGAATGAATTAATTGATTGGAAATTTTACAAGTATGAAATGCCCTTGCCCATAAGTAGAATGTATATATGACATTTGATGTTGCTTTGGTACTTTATTTTCCCACCTGATGGGCAAGAGTGGTTTTTTAAAACCATTAATACCTCTGCATCATGGCATAGTAAACAGAAACTTATTGGGAATTAAATGTGTTGTTTTATGCTTCATAGCCTGAATATTAAGCTTTTAGGAAGAGATCAAGTTAAAATAAATTGTGCGTATATATACATATGTACATTAATATATAAATACAGAGACTATAATGATTATATTTTCAGGGTTGTATTTAATTTCTTATAATAAGAAACTAAAGACTATTGGCACTATCTTATTAGACAGTAAAAATATTACATCAAAAGCAGAGACAATATTTTAAATTTAAGTTTTAAACTATTTTTTCATTTTAATAATGCTTTTTCCATGACACGATTATGTAGAAATTCTATCCATAAACCAATAGTAAACACTTCACATGAAGAGTTCATCTAAAGTTTTGTGAACATATATGACAAACAAATTGTCTAATGTTTTCGGGAAAATAGAAATTTTCTACAAAATTTATGTTTTTAATCTTTTATTTTATAGAATTGAAACCAATCACCACTGAAATTCTGATACCACTGAATCTCTCTCAGTTTCTCTAAAAAGCCACATCCTTGTTTGATCTGGATTTTTCCACCTGCTGTTTTTTCCTGCCTGAATCACTCTATCCTCTGCTCATTTGATCAGCTTCTGCTATCTCTGTTTGTAGTCATTAGCCATTTTTTCCCCAGAAGCCCTTCTTGCTCTACCAAATCTGGATCAGGTACCACTTTTTCCTGTTTTCCTTTTCTCTGGCTAGACTGAGAGGGCAAGTTTCATGTCTCCCTTGTTCACAGTTTTCCTCCTCACCCGACTCAATGTCTGACACATAGTTGGCCATCAGAAAAATGTCAAATGAATAAATGTGATGTTAACTTGATTTTGATTATGAGCATTGGTTATTATGGCCCCTGGTCAATTTTGTCATATTTGCACAAAACATAGGATTTAATGTTAAATGGACATTGATATGGCAGATATACTTGTCCTTGGTTTCTGGGAAAAATTCTTGATATTGTTGGGATTATCAAACATCAGCTTGTTTGGGTCGTTTGCAATTTTTTCATGAAAGTGAAATGAAGGATTCACAAAAAAGTATGGGGCATTTTGACATGATTACTTTATTCTAAGTTTAAGTTACTAAATCAAAGACTAAAGCAGTCTTCTCTCATACAGTCAGTATTCCTGGCCATCAGAAAATATTCTTAAATAGTGCTATCCTTTAAGTTGTTAACAATATCCAAAATATTTCAGGTGGTTTTTTCACTGTTCATACATTGAACTACAGGCATTATCTTCCAGGATCCACCTATTTCTTTAGCTCATTTGGATCCTATTGATGATACTGTGGAAAGGGAATTCCATTTTTATTTTAGTAAACCAGGGCAGCAGGATATTTTGAAACCTACAACCTTTTTTCTTTCTTTTTTTTTTTTTTTCTGTTTTTTTCTCAGAAGATCATAAACACTTAATAGGCTACAATTTTCTCTCTTCTGTAATGTCTCACTCTTAGTATAATTCATTCTTTTTCAGCATTTAAACAGGGCATTCTTAATTTTACAGCAAGATTAAAAGCAGTGTATGGTACCCTCATGGTATATTAACTCTTTCATGAAATCATTTCAATAATAGGATTTTATTTTCTGATAGCATCCTGGTTTGTAGGCTCAGTAAACAAGGCACCATTTGCAGGTATGAAGATGATAATATTATCATTATGCTGTGTTTAAATGAAGTGTGTCAGATTCTTCTTTTATCTAAAATGATTGCTGTAAATCTGTGTTATACCGCAGACCAAGGTATTCCATCTCACAAATTTAATACCAATATTGTTTAATATATTTAATACCGGTATTGTTTATTCAGGTTACCTCTATAGTAATCTGCCTTTGAAGTAATTAGGTAAAACTATTATTGTGAAATGTTGTTTTACAAAAAGTTGGAAAGAATCATGGAAGTGGAGAATCTTAAATAATTATAGAGTGCAGCTCTTTTTTAGGCATTGTGTTGCTCCTTTTACAAACGTCTTTTTCCATCCATGCGTAAGTTTGATTCCTGTAGTCAGAAGTAAAATGTATAGAGCATTAATGCTGTGGCTTTTTGAACACATAAAGCATAGTAGATGCAGGATCAGTCAACTAATTCTTAATCTGCTTGAACAAAAGGTTATCAAGCTTGTTTAAGCAACTGTATTCTTGGACTTGATGATTCTCTTTGAGGAACTCCATGGAGTAGTATCAAATTATCACCTACAAACCTGGAGCAAATTCTGTATGATAAAATGTGATTGTATTTTCTGTCTGCTTGTACCTACAAAACAAATACTAAATGCGATATGAAGTACTGTAGTTTTAAGGAATAATATTTTCAAGTTCTCCTGTTGACATTTGCATGCTGCCTATTTCTTTTCCTTACTTTTTTTTTTTTTTTTTTTTTTGTCAGTTACTAGCGCACATTAGAAGCCAAAGTCTTAGGAAACTATTAACCAGGTGGAAAGTTGAATACTGATAGAATTTTACTTATTAACTCATCTTTTTATGCAAAATGAACACATTATTATTAAACACACGTTATTAAATTTGTGAGATGGAATACCTTGACCTGCTGTATAATATAGATTTACAGCAACCATTTTAGATAAAAGAAGAATCTGACACACTTCATTTAAACACGGCATTTATTCAGCCTTGTACAAATATTCAGAATATGTGAGGATTCTCCTAAAAAGCCACAGTATTGTTTTATTGGCTGTTCTTCCTCTATTCCATGTAGTCTTCTAAGGTAAGCAGGTTACTTTTAACAGCTTTTCGGTTCCAGTTTTCTCATTTATAAAATGGACTAATGGATAATTAGCAGGGTTTTGGTGAGGACTAAATGGGAAAATTTTGTGAGTTAATAGGTAAGTGGCTGGGACATAACAGGTACCCAGCAAATAGTAGTTCTCTTCCGCCTTTACGTAGCTTGCCTCTGTGGTATAAGTAATGTAGGTATCCTAATGATTCATCTAATAACTGCAGCTGTGTGTGTGTACTTTGCTCCTTCTGATACCACCACTGCCTCCGACAGAATCAAAGGCAGAACTGACACCACCACCACCAACAGAATCGAAGATGGAGCCTGTGCTCCTGCTCCCTGGCTCTGTCGCTCGCTCGTGCTCTCCTATTTCCTTGTCTCTGATTATCTTCCCTCCTGTTAGGGTGTCATTGCTTTCTGCTCTTGTTTTTGCCTCTCCTCTCTTTTTCAAACTTTTCACCCTTTCAAATCCCTTTTGTCCAGAGCTCTTTATTTTCTTCTCTCTTAATTTCTCTTCTCTTCCTCTTTTACCACCTCATTGCCTGCTCTGGCATACCCTGGCTGGTACCCTGCAACTTGGCCTGCAGAGCAACTGCTGTTTCACTGAAAAATCACACACACACACACACACACACACACACACACACACACACACGCACGCACGCACACACTCTCTCTCTCTCTGTCTCTCTCTTTAGCTGAAAAGTGCACAAATCCTGAGGCTATAGCTCATTAAATTATTACAAAATAAATACATCTGTGTAACTCTTGCTCATGTCAAGAAATACAGTATTGTCAGTGCTCTAGAAGCCCCCCTACCCCCTCCTTTCTTCTCTGTCCTCCTCCCCAGGAATCAATCACTGTTCTGACTGCTAACCCTTTAGCTTTTAGTTTAGCTTGTTTCTGAACTTTATATGCATCAAAGCAGAGCACTTATATGCATTTAAAAATTTACATGTCCCTTGCTCCAATATGCTACTTTATTTCTCTCCAGTAATCACCATAATAATGTCCCACTGCTGATGATAGAAATGTGGTGAAGCTGGGCTTAGAAAAAGCATGAGAATCATTGATGACATTTAGGTATTTGCATACATGAATTATTATATATCAATATTTTGATTGATATGATTATATATATGAATGGATATATATATATATAAATGTTTTGAGTTAACAGTAATAATATTAATGATATTTTCTCATCTAGAGGAAAGCCTAAAACATAAACACGTAATTATAATGTGGTGTGGCACGTACTAAAAGGACGTATAAAGTGGCACATGATAGTGGAGAAGACTAACTTTTGCTTTACAAAACTTAAAACTTTTGCTTATGAAAATTGTAGAGGGCTTTGTAGAAGTGAATATATTTTAGAGACTTGTATTGTTTGGTAATCTTAGTGATGTGCTAGGAATTTTGAGGCAAATCGGATAACGTAATAGTCCTTGAAAATGTTGGGAAGATTTTGTATTCACTTGATATAGCTACAGAGCCAAACAAGTGTATTTGATAGCAATCTTTATAAAATGGTATCTAGTAGATTATATTCTCTTGTAAATGTCTTGAAATCTTACCACTTTTATACCTATGAATGCTTTGCTTAACTGTTGTTCATTAAAAACACTACAGAGTTTATGAGAAATATAATGGGAAACCAGGTGGTCTAGCATGACTTTAGATTCCTTCAGACCCAACTTGTCCATGTGCAGGTCTACGCCTACGCAAGTGATTTAACTTCTTCATGTCTCAGTTACATCATCTTATGTGGATGATAATAGTACTTTACTCAAAGGATTGTTAATCAAAATTAAAATCAAATGAGATAATGCACTCTTGGCATAGTGCCTGACATGGTACATTTTTCTTAATAACTAAAAATTCAGGTAGAATATACATCAACATTGAGGACTGTGGGCCTATAAAAAAAAGTCTAGTTTTGACTTTTGGTTTCTTTCAACATTCAATTAGATTTTGAAGGAACTATTTGTAAAACACCTGAATTTGGAATTATATATGTATTTTCCCCTTACTCTGTTGTGACAGGTGTCCACAACAGGATTGATGAAGGAAAGAAATGACTAATTAGGGTGCAGGTGGTGAAAATCTTTTCTAAACTTGTGTGTCTATGTCTCCGTGTGTGTTTACATAAAGTTTATATTGAACTTGAAAGTGAAGATTGACTACACTACCTGTACAAAATACTTAACAAGTGAGCTAATTTCTGCCCTAATTTCACAGCTTTCCACATATGTATCAAATCACTCTTCTTCCTCTCATATGTGAATGTGTAAGGCCCAGAAGAAACCTGGATGTGTGCTCATCTTCTCAGGCTTGGACCTCACTGTGACCTCACCATCATGTCTGGCTTTGTGTTTACAATTGATTTAACATTAATTTCCTCTTTCAGATTTGCTTCGGCATCTACCTAGCCTATTTTTCTTTTATTCTTATGTCTTCTTTTCTTTCCTTTTCTATTTCTTCCCTCCCTCCCTCCTTCCTTCCTTCTATTTCTTTCATTTTTATTTTAATCCTTGGGGCGTAAGGAGAATGCACTTAACAACTTGACAAAATCCAAAAGCCCATAAAGCTGTGGGATCTGCTTGGGATTTGCAAGGATGAGATAGGGAGTCCATTGTATGTTAACACCATTTCATCTCTCTGCATCACCCAGAAACATGAGGCAAACTAATAGTAAGCTATGCTACAAAGGGATGCAACCATAGGTGGGGTCTATACCAAACAGGTGTTTACTGGCTAGAATCCCAGGCTTTAGTTTTCTGTCTTCTTTATTGTTACAGATTAATCTGGGGTCAGAGACTGAATGAGATTGGGAGGAATGTGATTTATAATAACCAGGAAGGAGCATGTGGTCTAGATATGTTGTCTCAAGTCTATGCAAACATTTGAGAACTACTGATTGGAACTATATGAACCTAGATTCCTCAGTGCAATCCTGGGTCTTTCTCTAACACCATTCCACGTTCCATATTTCATTAAACTCTTTGCCATGTTTTGGTTCCTGGTTTAATTATAGTCAGATAAAATTTAAGTTAGTGTAAAATAATGAGACAAATTTAGTATAAAAGGGTTTTAAATTGATGACTGTAGTGGGACAGCATTAAAAATAATAACTAAAAAAAAGTTAGGGCCTTTTTATGCAGTGATATCTGTATAAACCATTTTGTTCAGAGATGCCATTGGGTATATACCCATATATTTTTATGAATGTATGATATGGACATCTGGGATGTCATTGTACATAGATGTTTTACCTCCTGTTGTTTTTTATTTAGTGTTCTATCTGTAATCTTCTGCCATTACACATTCTTTCAAAATGCTGATTGTAAGTCTTTCATGTTAATACATCCTGATCCTCTTTTAATGTTGATAATTATGCAGGAAAACAAAAACAAAACAAACCATTTAAAATAGTCCACTTCAGAGCAAAACAACTTAGTTTTTTTGCCAAATTAGTGAAGGAATACTATTTTCTTTTAAATATTATACATGCTTTAAAATCTTGGGTATATTTCTTCCTTGAACATTACTGTCTCAGAGTAGCATCTCCCACTGTGTTCAGTGAAACATTAGTTTCATTGTGTAAGTGGCATTATGTGACACAATGCCAAATGAGATTGAGAAATTCCAATCCAAATTGAACAGACTTCACCCTCTCCAATCTCAGGACTTCTTAGAGCTGTAATTGCTAGTGTAAATTGTGAAATGTGTACACCTCTGAAAGAGGTGTAAATTATACACTTTCCACTAAACTTTTTATTTTTATTTTTATTTTTACTTTCCACTAAACTTAATTTGACCAAGGAAGCCCCTTTCATTTCTTTTTTTGAAGCTAAGTCATGGGAAGAATGTAGAGAAAATTCTTAAATTTCTTGTCATCTATGCTTAAACAGTTAACGATATTAAAAGCCTGGACAGAGCTTAGCTAAACTTGGGGTAAACATAGGCAAAATGTTTTGAAATAATGGTTTCTCAAAAATAGTTCGTATAGCTGAAGCTTTCCAAACCTGTTACCCAAATTATGAACAGATTCTGTGTGTACTTTATTTTTTTGTCATACACAAACTCTTCTCATTCTAGAAGACAGGAAAAAGTGTTTTAACCAATTCTACTATCAGAAGTTGCTTTCAAGTATAAATTTTCTTTGGAAAATTTCATTGTGCTTGACAAAAGAAAAAAATTATTTCAGTATGTGTGTGTGTGTATATAATAAATTTTTATCAGAAGAAAAAATGATGCCGAGTAGGTTAAGTTAAGCATTCAGCACTAAATAGGGTGGTTTCTAAACCAAATTTAACATCATTCGTGTGCATTTATTACACAGTGTGAAAGATATCTATCCGTTCTATTTATTAATGTAAGTGGACTTTAAAAAATACATACAGAACAAAGATCTCTGGCCTCGTGGAACTTATGTATATTGACAATCTGAACTTCTTTCTAAATCCCTTTTGTGAATGCATTAGCTGATTCATTGTGATGTTTGTAATTGTTGGATACTCCTATGGTTCTGTCCTTAGATTGCTGGTCTTCACATGGGTGCAGGCCTTTTAAACTGCTTCCTGTGGTATGTTAGGGATGAGCACAGTGATTTCTAAGTTACTTCCTAGTTTCATGAGGAAGAAATGTTGCATATGATGGCGCAAACTTACTTCCCTTCAGTTTGGGTACACACACACACACATACCCAGTGAATTATCAGTGTAAGTTCTCAATATGCCTTCACAACATTTGTTTTAATCTTATATCCAGTTTGGAACTCTTAATGATAATAAAACAAAAAACAAAAAACTAAAAACAAACCCTGCCTCTATGAGGCATGTGCTTGGCTTCCTGTTGCTGTGAAGACAGTGAGTATTATTATTGAAGTATATAATCTTCAAGATATGCATCCATTAGATTCAATATACTGTAGGAGGGTACCTCAAAAAGTTCATGGAAAATAGAATTGGAAGATAATACAAATATTTCCATGAACTTTTTGAAGTACCCTCATATATGTGCATCAGTTTACCGAAATGGATTTGCAGTGTTTGACACAGATTTCTTTTGGGAGAACTGAGACAGCAGTTAGGCAGTTTTATTGGTGGACTGAGTTAATAATTGAGATTTTCTTTTCTATTGAATAACAGATTGGAAAATGGACAAAGCAACATGTGTACATAAAAATTAAACTACCTTTCACATACAAAGATGTTTTTCAGCAAGTGCTGGGAAGAAAGTCAGAAAGTCAAAGGCATTTCTACAAAGCACAACATTCACTATTTTTGCTATCAGTGGAAATCAAATTTATATACAATAAAATGTCAATTCACACCATAATCATCAAGACAAAAATATGCATTTATACTTTTTCTATGAGTTCCTCTTTTTTGAACTTAAGTGCTATGTTTGGTTTTTTTTGTCCAGGGGCCAATTTAAATATTCTCAGTTTAACAAAGAATTGTAGGGGATGAAGTGAAGCCCGACCCATGTGCAAATATAAAGTCAGATTGGCCTCTTTGAATCCACAGTTGCCATTGTAGGTATTTTAATTGTTCTTTTTTTTTTTTTCTTTGAGAGGAAAACAAAAGGAAAAACTACATATGTGCAGGGAAATGAATGATAACATTTCTTAATTTGTTTAGTGAAATCGTGATCTTATTCAAATCAGAGTTTTTAATACATTTGCCTCTTACTGGTTATGAAAGGAAAAATAACCAATTCCCCTTTCCTTCTGATACTCCATGGTATATACTTGCTCTATTTTAGTTACCCTATTTAGTGAAATAGGTGCATGCTTCATTTCTTTCAAATGTATTCTACAGTGTCATTTAAACTTCTAGCATAAAGTCTTTGAAGAAAAAAATGTCTGCAATTTTCTTATAAAAGTAAAATGGTAAATGACATTCACTAGTATGGATATAAGTATATGAAACTCATTTTGGCAGATATGACATTATTAATTGCTTACCACACTATCTCCTTTTACCTAGATTAGTACATTTGAAACAAGATAGTTAAAATATAGAGGACATAGCATGATGAAATAAAAGCCTAATAAAATGTGTTTAGGCCAGCATCAAAACTCTTTGAAATAGGATACCTAAATAGTGTGCATTTTATCTCTGAGAAGCTTGGGTTAGTTCTAGTGTCCAGATGACTATTAATAGGCTTTGTGTTCTGAAGCATATGTTAATAGAAGCGATCATTTTGGATTAATTTGATGTGAATTAATAAGAGATTTATTTGATGGGAGTTTTTGAAGGTGATGACATTTAAATCTCAACAGGATTTGAGATGCCCAAAAATACCTTTAAAGATTCAGGAACAGTCAATTCAGAGAGAGCAAATTAAATAGAAATGGATGGCAAAGAACAGGATCTGACATTGGGTTTGTGAAGTTTGGAGCAGTTTACAAAAAAAGCAATCTACCATTGAAGTTTTGCCCTGGAATCTGAAGAAATAGAAAACATTTAAACTCCTTCAGTAATTCTTGGGTTTGTGAATTGGATAAACAATGTTCTCTTGCATTTTATAGTTCACTTAAGCAATCTGATTTTGATCTGTATATATGGAGTAGACAGCATTCAAGTGTTTTTTTTTTTTCTTTCCCTAAACCAATGAGCAAACACATATGTTCTTTAAAAACTGAACTTTATATGTCGTTCATATGGAAGCTATCTAGTTTGCTATAGGCCCAAGACTTGACCTTCCTTTTATTTTGCTATCACTTGCTTAATTCTTTAAATTCTTTGTGGGAGACTTTGATCAAAAGAAACATTTTCCTCTTCTCTTTTTTTTCTTTTTAATTTTTTTTTTTTTTTATAAAAGCAACATGAAATGTGTAATTAATAACTCAGTACTCCTAAGCTGGTGATACAAGCAAGCATGGAGGAAAACATATGTTTATTAAGGGGAAGACCATCATGACTTTTCTTTTTGTGTTAAGCTTTGATTTTAAACACTTGAAAGTTTTATTATCTGGAAAAACAAAAAGAAAATGTCATCTGGTATTATATATTATGAAAATAAGAGCTGCTACTTATAATAAAAATCATACTCAGAGGATTTGAGACTGAGGTCAAATTACACAATCTTGCCCTCCTAATATTTTACAGTCTTGTTCAGGATACACACACACACATAAAACACACACACATGTGTATATATCTAATTGAAATGATATTTGGAAAGAAACTTAAAAGTTTTAATTTTCTTTGAGGAAGAGGGGTTCCTTAAAATCCTTTTCTTTGCTTTTTAAAAGTATCTTTCCTGTCTCTTAAATTAATGACAAATAATGAAATTAAAATTATTTTGTTTGATGTGTCTGGCACATAGCTGATGCTGGATATACATTTATTGAATGAATGAATGTTGAGGAAAATGAATAACTGAATGAAAGGTAGTCATCAGTGGTATTTAGGCCACCCTTAGTGATTGATGGTTTAATATTTTACAGTCTCTGAACAAAATTGGACAAAGTTTTCTAAGGTAAAACTGAAGTGCCATAACCAGAGCCATTATAGAATGGCTGAGGCAGGAGGAAGTTTAGAAATAATTTATTCTAATTCCCTCCTTATACCGATAAGAACAGAGGCCCAGAGAAGTGAAGGGACTTGCCCTTGATCATATCAGCAGGTGATTTGAATCAGATTCAGAAACTGGACACATCATTTCCATACCATTCTTCCTCCTCGAGCTTTGATTCTTACTTTGTTTAGGATCAAGATATTACAAAGAAAAGAAAATTTACATCTCTTACCTTCAAGAAATTTCTCCTCTATGTAAATAAAGCCTAGTAGTTCTTATATGCATTGGGTGGTTGTGTGATCTCAGCTCTCTTTTTAAATTACGGTGATATTTGATGAGTTCTTTGGTTGAATAATTTATTTGATTATCCATTGCAAGGTTATTTGGAGCAAGAATATTTCATAAATTTATGTGTGTGTATATGTATAAATATATAGTGTATATATTTATATATATGTATATGTATATACTCACACACACACACATATATGATACAGCTAAGTCACTAGTGGTTAATTCACAATATCTAGGATAATAATAGAAAACTCAGATCACTTTTGCTGTGAATGTACCATCCTGAAAACATGATTCAGTCTTCTACAGGAGAAAAATTTTTTCTTATATATTTAAGCATTTTAATCAGTAAGATAAAGTAATTACTAGAATTATAGTTTAAGCTCAAATGCTGATTATTTCCATTGCATAAATCTGTCTAAATGTTACTGTAACATAGAAATAGTGTACACTTCTGTTGCATTTTTTAAATAATAGTAAACTCTTTTGCTAAGAAAGTAAATAAAGCTTTTGGATTTAAGTTTTAATGTAGAAGAAAAGATGGTTAATTAAGAGTAGAAATTTATGATTTTTGAGATGGAATGTCTTATATCTCAGCAATGAAAATTAATATAAATAGAGCATTTTGGGGAAGCTAAATATATTTTTAACCTGTTTAAATATCTTGGCACATTCACGGGAACACCAAAAAGTTAGTGGAAAAATGGAATTAAAATATGGATCTTTATCCAGTCCATCAATGGACACTTAGGTATATATACACAATGGAATACTACTCAGCAATAAAAAAGAGTGAAATTCTGCCATTTGCAGCAACATGGGTGAATCTGGAGAAAATTATTCCAAGTGAAATAAACCAGACAAAGAAACAGAAATACCACATGCTCTCACTCATAACTGGCTGCTAAGAAGGAAGAAAGGGAGGGAGGGGAGAGGGGAAGAAGGAAGGAATAAAAGAAAGAAAGAAAAGACCAGAACACTATGTTGAACTTTCAGAAGGAGAGAACAAACCTAAGGATACTAGAGATGGTGGGGAAGGACGGAGGCGGTTTGGGAAGTGATAGGTTGGGCAAAGGGCCTAAAGAAATATCATGATTTGTAAGAATGAATATGCTAAAAATAAATAAAAGTTAAAAAAAATACGAATCTTTCCAAGAACTTTTTGAAGACCCCTCATAATATGCATTCACATTACATGGGCTGTTTAAGGATCATTTAAGTGTTTGTATAGGAGAAAATGATATAAATGTGGGCACGTCCGCTATTACACCCCAGAGGTCGATTTTTTATCTCACAATTAGAGGACTGAGATTAACAATTTTGAGCCTGTAGTTCTCCTTTAGAGCCTTCAACTCCTCTTTGTCCAATTCACTTTTAGCCCCATTATCTAAAATGTCAGTTTACAGTGGATCTACTTTATCTGGCATTTTGAACTTGTTTTTTGTAGCCTTTATGAAGGATATTGCTATGTAATAGAACAATAACATTTAAAATAGAGTTGCCAGAACTAATGACTCAGGTTCATTGATGTCATTATATATTTTAACTGCTTTAAAGTTTCCTCTATAAAAGCCATTGCTGGTGTTTACAAATTAAGATCTCCCCCCCCCCACACACACCCCAATGTAGGTAAGTATAATAGTCATTAGAGTTGAGGGGGTTTTAGAGGTTAAATACGAGGGTACTTCAAAAAGATCATGGAAAGATTTGTACTATCTTTTAATTCTGCTTTTCCATGGACTTTTTGAAGTATCCTCGTAATTTCACCAACATCATAGTCTGTTATGAAAATGATTTCTTGTCCTGTAATCATTTTTTTTATCATGTTCCTCCCTCTCCTGCCACTTTATTAAAACCCAGGGGAGGGAGAGGATCTTGGTCCTAGTCTGCTCATGCTTTTATCAGATATCTTTCAAGCAGCCCATGGTGCTGGCATATTAATGTATTTTAGGTGTGATATATTAAAGTATGTTTACATCATTTAGGAAGGAAATCTTTTTTTTTTTTGCTTTGTTTTGCAGATGTACAGATCAGCTCTCAAAATGTCTTCTGTGTCTTCTGAACGTCTTCTAAGACAATTGCATTAGCCTCCTGCTAGTTGACTAATAGAATTAATAATTGTAAAAAGCACTCTAAAGCCACATGCCTTATGAAGTCAATGCTGGGTATGATTTTACAAGGATGTGATCTATTTTTTCAAGAGAAAATGTTAACTGGAAAAGTTCTTGGCACACAGTAAAACATCGAGCAATCTGTTATTTGTCTTAGAGATAATAACTTGAGGGTGGCTATGGTCTCACAGTATCTAACTTATGACTTGCTAGGGGAGTTTCTTCCACTTAGAAGTATTGCAAATGTGCTTATATTTACATAATATGTCACTCTGAAAAATTATGATGATATAATGCCAGTAAAAATTTATTTTTTCCATAACTACTTCAAAGTATAGTCAACTAAATTAGCCACGATTTTTTTAAAAAACAGCAACTAAAAAGAACATGCCCCCTGCCCCCACAACAAAAAATAAAACCAGAATGACCTTTCTGATACTTCTTTGAAGTTTTAGTAGTTTAACATTCTTTGCAATGTATATTATTAAGGGCTCTATTCAGCATAAGGAGTCAGTGAGTCATACGCATTCTAAATGTCTATTCTTGGATGGAAGAAGGAACTGAAATTTGGAAAGATGATAATTTAATTAAATCGTTTTTCCTCTTAGGCACTAAAGATGCTGGTTGAATAATTTTTAAACTGTGACCCATTACATCTCTTCAAGATAAGAATAAATTAGCAAGATCTAAAACTTAGTTCTGAAAAATAAGTTAATTTTTTTCAATATTAATGTATTTAGTTCTATACATTTTTAAGTATTTTATCTTAGTTTCTTTGCTATTTAAAATGTTGCCATTTTCCGAATCACCTCCACATTAATACATGAGCACAAATCATTGTCTCTTCATTTTGGTAGAAAGATAACTTCAATGAATTAGATTATTTCTTCCTTGTTTCTTCATAAGTCCTGCCTTTTATATGGGATTTTTATCCTTTTTATGTGACTTCATTCATTTCATTTAGATGAGGCATTGATAAATTTTAGTCATGTTAAGGAGAAAATATTAAAATACAAATAATATAGTTATTCAGTATTTGTCCAATGGAAGATTATATTGTTATAGTTACTGAATATATTATGTGTAATTGAAAAAACAATCAGGAAATTTTAGAGAGAAAGACAAGAGATGCTGTACCAAGCCCTCACATTTTTATGTGTGGGAATGTCTGATACTCTGTAACCTAGAATGTCCTTTTCTGGAGACAAAGTTAAAACAGTGTATATTTTGCTTAACCATATTTTAAATGAAAACTAATTTTTTAAGCTTCTCCTTTCTTTTTTTTTTTTTTTCCTTTTTATTTTTCTTTTTGCTGGCTATCAGTAAAATTGCCCTTCAGCGTTTCATATCTTGTTACAAGTTCCCAAGGCTACTTTAGCCACTTCTGACAGAGGAGTAGAGGTGTCCTAAAACATTGATATCAACAAATAAGACATTGAAATGCAAACATTAAAAAAATTGGTTAATCAGTGTTTCCTTTTTTAATGAAGGTCACCTAAAGCTTGGTTAATTTTAGGGCCTAATGGAATGGCACCTTTGTGAGAAGCACCTTCCCACAGGTGGCCAAGCAGGTTTATATTGCTTCATGATCACTTTCCTTGAAATTTCAATCTTCCTTCCTATAATTTTTCTCTTGTTCCAAGAGGAAGATTCTATAGATATTTGATATATAATATTATTGGTGTATAAAAGAGCAGTATACTTTCTTAAGTACAATTGTACTATTTTTTACATTATTCACTAAAGCTACTTTTTACCTTGTAAACAATTCCTTATACTGTAACTACTGCATTATCCTTGTTCAGTGATTCATATTATAAAAATTTTGCTTGACCAGCTTTTCAGAAGCGAAGGTACACCCATATATCCAAAGCCAAAGTGGTTCCTCAGTAGTTGTGAGAAATTATAGACAAAAACGACTAAACCGTGTTATTAATTTAGATTTTCTCAGCACATTTTGGATAATCGTGGTGTAACTAACTCTGTTAAATCTGTCCTTATGGCAGAGTCGGCTAATAAAGAAGGCTTGTTTTATTAGAAAGTCACAGGTGGAATTTTCCAAGAGACATTTGGGGTGATGACTTATCCAGCACTAGACAGTTTTTCAGCTGAATGATTGAGAAACACAAGCCGTAGAACCCAGTCATTGGCCAGCCTTTGTCAATGCATTCTTTAATTGACGTGACACAAATTGTTTATTTCTTTATATCGTTAGAGTTCTGACTCATTAGACTTCAGGTAGAGGCATTTGTCACAGCATTCTTATTTTAACCTTAGTCACTGATGCCACTAACTTAAAAGGCACACTTGAGCTAGCAGGTAAAGGTGAACCATAGGCAATTACTAGTATTTTGTCATTTTGAGCACAAAATGACAATGTCATATGGTTCAACTTAATGTTTTACTTTAGTTAACTTCAGTGTGCTACTGATGGTGGCACTGGTATTATTTCCCCAGGCTGTGCGTTGAAACCTGGGCTTCAGTTAGGTTCTCCTTCATGTTGGATAGTGCCCTGGTAAAACCTGACCTGACCACTATGATGCTCATACCTTCTGACTTTCAGGCAAGCCCCTAATGGCTTAAAGAAATTTGTTGGTAGTTCGGAGATGAAACATTTGTTATCTTCCATTTCCTGAAGTAATAGGGCAGTTTTGACTCTGTGTATAACATGGCTGTTTCTGTCTTTTTGACTCTGAAGATATTTTAATTGAAACTATATTTATATCCTGGTTGCACAGTGTAACAGTATTGAGTTACAATTTATGTTTATGTATACATATACATATCATATAAATAAACATGTAATATATATTCTATAAACATAAACATGTATATATATCCTATAAACATAACGTGTACATATTATATACAACACGTATAAATATATACACGTGTATATATCATCAATTATATCTAAAGAAAGAAACTAGGCAAAAATATAATTGGCAGGAAAGAATAAGTAATAGGAAGGATAGACTAAGCAATAAAAATGAGTCCTTAATATTCAAAAAACTATTTAAAAATAATAAATGAGCCAAAAATAATAAATGAGCTACTCTTGTGACAAAAATAATTCTAAATGTAAATTGTTTGCTTTGGTCTCAATGTTTTTGTTATTTTTAAAACTGAATTTTTCCTCGAGGAAGTATTTTATTATGTACCTAAAAAAAACTTGAATAAGTAAAATATTCCAGATTCTTTTACATGTCTGTAACTTTCAAATAACCCTGTATCTGCCTTTTCCCTGTATTTTTACAGATATGGTCCGGAAAAAGAACCCCCCTCTGAGAAACGTTGCTAGTGAAGGCGAGGGTCAGACCCTAGAGCCTACAGGCACAGAAAGCAAGGTATCTGCAAAGAACAAAGAATTTTCTGCAGATCAGATGTCAGAAAATACAGATCAGAGTGATGTTGCAGAACTAAATAATAAGGACGAACACAGCTTGCATGTTCAAGATCCATCTTCTAGCAGTAAGAAGGACTTAAAAAGCTCTGTCCTGAGTGAGAAGGCTGGCTTCAATTATGAAAGCCCCAGTAAGGGAGGAAACCTTCCCTCCTTTCCGCATGATGAGGTGACAGACAGAAATATGTTGGCTTTCTCATCTCCAGCTGCTGGGGGAGTCTGTGAGCCCTTGAAGTCTCCTCAAAGAGCAGAGTCAGATGACCCTCAAGATATGGCTTGCACCCTATCAGGGGACTCATTGGAGACAAAGGAAGATCATAAGATGTCACCAAAGGCTACCGAGGAAACAGGGCAAGTGCAGAGTGGTCAAGCCAATTGTCAAGGTTTGAGCCCAGTTTCAGTGGCCTCAAAAAACCCACAAGTGCCTTCAGATGGGGGTGTAAGACTGAATAAATCCAAAACCGACTTACTGGTGAATGACAACCCAGACCCGGCACCTCTGTCTCCAGAGCTTCAGGACTTTAAATGCAATATCTGTGGATATGGTTATTATGGCAACGACCCCACAGATCTGATTAAGCACTTCCGAAAGTATCACTTAGGACTGCATAACCGCACCAGGCAAGATGCTGAACTGGACAGCAAAATCTTGGCCCTTCACAACATGGTGCAGTTCAGCCATTCCAAAGACTTCCAGAAGGTCAACCGTTCTGTGCTTTCTGGTGTGCTGCAGGACATCAATTCTTCAAGGCCTGTTTTACTAAATGGGACCTATGATGTACAGGTTTGTGCTTTGTATTGTGATCTTTTTGTACAGAAAAGGTCAGTAGGAATGAAACGTAAATTCTTATGTGTGTTAAAACCAAGGTCCCGGTTCTGGACAAGTAGCCTGCTAGATCGAGCAAAAGAGGGGATCGCACTCCATAGCTACTTCATCCCAATGTATCTTCAGAGTTGTCTTTAGCCTCTCATTATGGAAAACAGCCCCAACATTTCTATTATGTTGGGAAAAGTCTTTTCACAGAATTAGCTATGCTTCATATTTCTGGACATATTTCATGGCAATTTTATGTTTTCAAAGCCTTCCAAAAATGACACTAATCTTCATGGTTGTACATGATAATAATTCATGCCTTGTTCTAGTATTAGATTATAAGAGTTTTGCTATAATCTTTCCTTCAGTGAAGATCTTTTCTGTGTCTTGGATTAGGATTAGATTTTATAGGCAGCCTGACTAGATTTGAGTCATGTTGATGGTTGCAGAGATATACTCCAGAAAAGGCAAAATAATTACAAACGAAAATTTGGAAATAACATTTTACATCGATTAAAAAGAATTCAATGTTGATTGTAAGTGCTAGGGACACCAAAATGACCTTGGTGCAGGCCGATAAAGCATTCCTTTCTGCATTTAAGGAAAATGGTAGTAATTTACAGAAGCATGTAGTCATGATGATTTATCCTTCTATTAAAACCAGCATACCTTTCTGGTCTACCTTTCTGTCTTTAGTTTATGGCATATGGTAAATGAAAAAAAAACAACAAACCTGTTACTTTTTCAACTAGATTGAAACATGGAACTGAGTCTAAAGAAATGCATTCATTTAATTTTAGTAATTTTAGCCTAGTTGAAACTCTTGGTCAGCTTGAGGAAGTGTATTAGTTTTTCTTATATTCTGTAGATTTTTATTGTATTATTATGCCAGGGGGATTTCAAAACATATTAGATTTATTATTAACCTTCTTTAGGAATGATTAGAAGATGTACCAGAGAACTAATGAAATCACATCACACTATTTGACCTACTAAATCCCTTAAAATATCAGTCATTTTTATCAACTCAGTAGGTCTAGTACATTGCCCTAGATCTCTCTATTGACCTACTGCCAATTAAGAAAGACAGGCAAAGGAGTTATAAATAATAGGTAGTGAACATATTTTGCAATGCTTGTAAGAATCAGAAGAGAAATTTCCAAGTCCTTTAAAGTGTCAGAATGGCAATCTTATCACTTTAAGGGAGGTATAAAGAAGAACTCTTAAGAAGCCAGTTTCGTCTTGGTAATGCTCTTTAAAAATTCCATCTTACTTTGTGAATTTCCACAAATAGAATTATTTCTGTGGAGCAGCAAATGAAGCCGACATAGTTATTATGCATGAAAGCTACATGCTTTGAACTGCTGCCTTATTAAAGATCATTTCACTGTCTTATGTCAGATACACTCTGCTGTCAAACTGTGATTGGAAAGCAAATACGTGTTTTAGATAAAAGAGTTGGAAGTGAATAATGTCAATATGTGAAATGGTGTTTTATAATTAGCAAGTAACATGAAGTTAATACCTGGATTTCCGGCAGGAGTTTCAGTTATTCACTCTGGGGACAGCTTCTGGGGGAAGCTGATCTAGGCTGTCAGGAAAGCTCTAAAACAAAGATTACTAAGGCCTATAGTTTGGAAGAATTTAGATTTTTAAACATACTTCCATTTCCCCCAAACAGTTATTTGTTCAGTTCTTAGTTATTTATAGTAAAGTTTATGTTTGGGTAGAATGAGCTGGACACTTTTCCTGGGCAGTGATTTTAGAAATAAAGCAGATGTGTGTGCTATCTGAGTTTGAACTAATAGAACTAGAAATAAAACAGCTGATCATAGACTATGCTGTCTACTAAATCCTTGCAGCACACAGTAAAGAAGACAAAAAATGGTAGGAAATAGCATGCAGGAAGATAATCTTGTTTAGATCAATTTTTCTCCAAAGAGAAATAATATGGCTAAAAATAGAAAAAAAGCAATCCATGGAAAAAGTGGGTGATTATTTCAAAAAAATGATTGGATTTTGATACAGATCTAAAAAGTTAACTTCCATTTATGAAGAAAACACCAAATATACTTGTAGGCCAAATGGTAATCTCAAATGCTTTGCACATATGGCAGATATTAATGCAGAAACATGTCTGAATATAAGTAACTTATTAATATTTTTATGCTGAAATAAATATTGAACAGCCTCTCTGTGTGCATAAACTGAAGAAAAGCACATCTGAAATTCCCCTTTTTACCCACATGTGTTTGTGTTGCTGAAATGCTGTTTGAGAGGTTCTTTCTTTGGCACTTGAACTGTGTGAAGACTAAAAAGCTGTGGGAGATAAAATGCTGACTAGGGATTTCTCTAATGCAGTTTTGTCAGAAATATATAGTAAGTTAATGACTGGTGTATATTCTGATAAAAAGATGTTGGTAAATATGAGTATTACAGACAAATAATCATTCCATTTCAGGAATTATTTATATGAATCCATAATTTCAGCTAATTGAAGTAATAGATGAACAATTCGTTAATCTTTTTCAATTAAACTGTTTTTTTAAACATTCAGAACAGTTGGTGGTTAATAATATATTTATGACATTTTAGGCCAAAAAAAAAAAGAAAAAAAGGAACAGAAGCCAGAAGTAAAGGACTTAAAAAACGCTGTGGCTTTGATCTGTATTTTGGTTTGACATGGATGGTTTTAAATAATTTGAACTGACTTGAGTGCAAATATGAGATACACAGTTAAGAAAAAGAAGTAATTTAAACAAATTCTAAGATTTCCAGTTCCAAGGGCAGATTATTCTACAAATATTTGTAGGAATAATTGAGATTTAGACATACTTGTACTGATAATATCCGCTTCTGTATAAGTTATATCACAAATAACTGAGTCAAAGAGTTACAGATTTGTAAAAATAATGTCAGACGACAAGGTTTCTTTTTGCTGCATAATAGATAGAACCCCAGCGGGATAATTGAGGTCATTTTAAATAGCCATCATAAAACCAGGACTGTATTTTCTAAGTCTGTTGAATTCCTGAAATTCTCACCAATACATCTTGAGGTAGTATGCCCAGCCCTGAAATCAGTAAAGATTTTGATTCTTTACCAAGAATAACAAGAAGAGATATGGCTAGGTCAGAGCTAATTGATTTGATTAGGATGTTAGTTTCCCAATTTTTCATTTTCCCTGCATACTTTATCAATTGTTATGCTTTAATTTTTAAAAATAATGGATGTGGCATGATTGGTAAGCCCTTCATGTAATTTTTACTATCTGTATTCAACCTTTGAGGCTCACATATAGACCAATAATAAGACAAGAAATTGAGTTCTTAAAAAAGTAATTACAGCTTCTTTCTTTTTAATCTGCTTTATTATGCTTATATTTAAACCATTGCTGAATGGAGGCCTGCATTAACCACGCGGACTTTGCTGTTTCATTAGGGCTTAATGTGCTGTGCATTAGGGCGTTTGCATCATTTTTATGGGGGAGCTTTTAGACCTCAGATCAGGTTATAAAAGTAGGAGTGCTGTCAAGTTGTGCTTCCCACGGGAAAGTGTTCATGCTAGTCCAGGTTTAAAATGTTCGTGATGTATATGTTGTCTTTTCATATAAGTAAACCTTTTTGATTATTCAGGACTCCAAGAAGGTAGCTACTGGATTCCATCTATTAAATTCATTTTAGCCCTTAATGTAGTTCTAAGTTAACAGAAGAATCTCATTATTAACTTACCAGGGACTATCTTGTGTTTGAGCTAAGAGTGCTACATTTCTGTTTTATAAATATTTTTATCAGAGTTGCCCAATATGTCATGTTAGAAGCAGGAAGAACAGATTTTAGAGAAAGAAAGTCATCCTTTGGATTTGTATTTTCAACATATTTAAGTGTATGAGCTTTATGGATCCTTAACATATACCAGTACATTCATTTCAACGGGGGATTACAGTTTGGTCTGAAAAAAAAAAAGTTCAGGGAACATTAATCTCGTTGTGGTTTATTTTGACTTGTCTTGAATTTTACTTCCAAACATTTATTTTTTGCCTTGGAGTTTTCTTTGATCTGGAGTAGGAGGGAAGTTGTAGATCTTAGCAGGTTCTGTTTCTTTGTTTTTCTGAGTTGAGGACAATTACACTTTAGAAAAGCTGGTGAATGAGACTTTAATCAATTCAGACTGTCTATAGAGTTCAGAATGCTTGGCATATGAACGCATACTTATTTTCAGGACTGTGTCTCTTTAACAAATAATAAAGTGTGCAAAATAAAACGTACGCTCACCCCAAGGCCATAAAGCAAAGCATAGTTCTGGCATTTACCAGGTTATTTTCATCAGTGGAGATGGCCGAGCTGGATAACATAGCCACCCGGGTAGAGTAGTTTGACCATCTTAACTAATCCCTTTACCTGGAAGACAGTTAAATCTCCACTTGGCTTTGTTACAAGAGAGTCGGTAGGGTAAATGTCAGTCCCTCTTTGATTTTCGGTTTATTTGTTATCATTTAAAGAACATGTATCATTTTCTTGAATATCAGTATTTCTCTCCAGGCAGAATGTTTAGAAGAAGAAATCATGGTTATCAGTGCACCCAATCAAATTTAGAATTATTCAGCTCTTAATAAAAGTTTTATCTCTGTAATGGCCTGCTCTTCTAGCTGTAGCAAGTCAGCAGATTATTCAGCACTTTTTATTTCTTGGGTCATTGTAATTACAGCATACGTGCAGCTGTTGGAAACACAGATATACAAATAGTGTGCCAGCCCCAGGAAAGTTTGGAGAGAGTAGTTCCCTTTCATTTTCTGATTTCTCTCTTGGAGTCTAGTTCCAAGAATCATCAGACCATAGACCTCTTGAATTCTTTATCATATGATTCCATATTTGAAGAAAGTATTATGCATTTTTAGAGTATCAGACAAATCCTTGTTTAATTTTAATTGAGAGTCAAATGTAAATGTTATTTTTCTGTATTACTTTTAATTTGATACATACTTGTTTCATCTTTTAGTTTACATAATCAAAAATTGCACAGATCCTCTATTATTTTTTTCCAATTTTGTATTCAGGTCTACTGATGGCCAACATTTATTAATCTTATGTGCATATGTGGCTTTAAGTTCTTTATGTGTGTTAATCAACTCATTTTCATAAAAAAAAAAAACCCTTGAAGTAGACACTACTACCCTTATGTCCATTTTAAAAAATGAGGAAGCAGGCATAGAGGGATAAAGTAATCTGGCCAAGATCACAGAGTTACATAAATAGAGAGAATGGGATATAAACCAGGGTAGATGGGCTACAGAAACCTGTCCTCACAACTGCTGTATTTGGCCTTCCCAAATAAGAGTCTGAGTTTACTGCAAAGAGAAAAGCAATGGAAGGCAGGCCAATTGCTTGTAAAGGAGGAAATAGAAGACTGGTAAATCTGGGCTGTTTGATGCGTACTCTGAATCACACTGAATTTGGGGACCTTTGTGATGTCTTTGAGATTATCCCTATTATCTGATCCATGTAGTGTATCTTATTTGAAATTACTAAGTTTATAGTTGAAAGCATTGAAAAGAAAATTAAGTTTGCTAACGTCTTAATTTTTGAATTATGGTGATTCATTTTCACTGGAATAGAATCTACAGAAACTAGTTCTGGTAGAAGGAGTAAAGGGCAAATTCTAATTTAATCAATCAAGGATGCCATGTTTTATCCCTACCTTAAGGGGCATTTCATTCACGTGTCTGATATATTTGCTATTTCCCTCATTTAGAGGACTTTTTTTTAAAGGAATTTATGATTTAATAGATGATCTGAGGGCTGTCTTCCACTCTTCTAGTTACTAGACACAATCTAGGTTGGTTTTTCTATGAAGATCAAATGTTAAGGAGATGCACCCAGCTCCCATTATGTTCTGCAAGGCTGCGTAATTAAGGTTTTACTCCTCTGCCTGCATTAAGTGCGAGGATGGCTGTGGAGGCAGAGAACAAGTCAGAATGCCTTTCCAGCATCTAAACTGAGTGTGCTTCATACCCGAAGCATGCTTGGAGCTGTGTGATTTCACTAGATTCTGAAAGCGTGGGGTACAGTGAGGAGCCTGAAAATTCAAATAGTCTACTTGTCTAGCATTTCTCCTTTCATATTTAGATGGCCTGTTGATGTAAGATTAAAGAACGCGTGAATTCTTTCATGTGTCCAGGAACATATTTGGGAATCTTATAAATGATGGATTGTTCTAAGACCTGTTTTTCCAGCTGATGGGCAGCTCTACCTGGATATTCTCCTGGCACCTCAAAGTCAACATACATAAAAGGAAATTTCCCCCAAACGACTCTTTCTTTTGGCCTCCTTTCTTCCGTGCTTTTATTTTCAAGTCAGGCTGGAAATCTTGGAGTTACCCTGGATATCTTTCTGATATTATCTCCACCCAAACGGTGGAGTAGTTTGTTCCATTTCTTCCCTTCTTTATTCTTTTACTGTCATGACCTTTAAAGTTTATTTAGTAAATTCTTATTGGTTTCTTCTCTTTTTTCCTTCTTTCAATTCCCTTCTCTTCTCACCTATCCCTTCCTCCCTCCTCCTCTTCTACTCCTTTCCTTTTGTTTCTTTTCCTTTCTGTTCTTTTTTCTTCTCCCTTCCTCCTCTATCCTTTCTTTTCTCCTTCCTTCTTTTTCTCCATCCTTCTCCTTCCTGTTTACTTTCCTCCTTTTCTCTTTCTTCTTTCTTTAATATTTAAAAATTCTACATATAAATTAATCTTTCTGCATTTTGTAGGAAGTATAGGTCTACTGCTATCAAAATATATCATCTAATTACACTTGTATAATTAAATGCAGGCTCTTGCATAAGACATTCCTTGCAAACTCTCTCTCAGTATTCTTATTAGAATAGTAAGAGTAAGGTGAGTGCATTTATATTACTCATTACACAGCAGGTGCCATTATGTAGCAGATTCCACTTAAAGACTGGATAATAGCTCGATCCCCTCAATATTTCTGAGAGCAGCTTGCCTTGTTGCATTCTCCTTTATGCTTTCACTCATTTTGTTTCCTCCACCTGAAATGCCTTTCCATGACCTCTGCCTTTGAGGCTTATCTTCAAGTGTCATCTCATCTGTCACAGCTTGGCTGCTACCTCCAGAAGCCTTTGCTGACCTGTCAGTCTGGGTTAGGTGCTCTTGCTCTGTGTTGTCATGGAACGTGTGACATCTCTCAGCAGAAGCATGTATTATTCCACTGGTGTTGTCATCTGTTTACTTGTGAGCTTTTTGTGCTAAACCACAGATGTGGGGGTTTTGGATTATGTCACTTCTTTGTGCGTGGCACTTAGTAGGTGTACAAGAAAGTACCCTTCCCTGGGGGAAGAAAGCCCCACATTTTCAGAGATTAGACTTTATGTGTTCCCACTGGATACATGGAATTCTTATTTATCTCCATTATGAGCTGGCGACCATGGCCACGGTGTGTTGGGTGCAGGAGAGGAGTGCTATGGAGAATGCACTCAGTTACAGAATCCACTTGTGCTGCATTTTCTTTTTTGTAGTTTATTGCATAAAAGGTTGTCTTCCAAATTATTGAGACAGACATTAAGATTTATTATTATTCTGTCATCCCAGATACCAGATAACCATAGGGAAATTAGTTCAGAATTATACTGAGTAAAACAGGAAAACCAGTTTAGGGTAAACTTTATTGCTGTAATCCAAAAAGCCAATTATAATAATGTGCATAATGAAGAATATGCAGTATTTTTTCTTTAAATGTACCCCTTATACCAATTTAAGTTTCGCCTCCCCTCACCCCGCTCCATTGATTGGCTTTTATAAATCCAAATGAGAAGGGTGTTTTCTGGAGTTATTACAGTGAGACCAATAGGAACAGACTGCAGGAATAAGCTATGCACGGCATGAGAGTCAGATGATTGCCGTATAATTAGATTTGTGTTTGAAATTTTTAAGCATTTAGTCTCCACCAAAAGTATATCATTGAAGTACACTCTATATTCTAGAATGTTTCTTTGAAGCACTGTACATGCAGAAACATTCTCTATGTATATTAACAGATTAATTCTGAATATACTGTAGTTATTTTAAGCCAAGATCAGCCCTTACAGATTCAAGTTACTTGAAACTTCAGTATTTGAACAGTGATTTTTTTTAAGCAACTTAGCTTTCTATTTTTAAGATTTTACTTTTTTGACTATCAGCCCGTAACCTCAAGTCCTCTTAAATTAGTACCCTCATAATTGTCTCTGTTGCTATCAATTATAGTACTTGAAAATGAACCACATCTAAGGAAAGGTTTGTGTTTAGTTCAAACATCTCTTTTTTTTTGCTACATTGAAAGTAAGTACATGTGCTAGAGTGTCATTTTAAGAGTTCTGAGGCTTTAAAAATATTTTCCTTTGACATATTCTTTTAGATATTATTATTAGTTTTTGCCTCATAGTATGAGGAAAGAAATAAATTGAGGTTAAAGACCTTGAAAAAAGCCAGTGTTTTTATGTTTGTCACTTTTAAAGAGAAATGTTTTTGTGAAAAGACATATGTAAATAAATTATAAATGACAGCCACTACATGGAAGGAATAGTTTTAAAAATTAGGGTTAAAATAGAATAAAAAGCCATTGTAGTCCTCAGTCAGTGCAAACCAATTTAAAGTCTGTTCTTTTTCATGCCTTACTAGTTGTGTTGTGTTGTGTTGGGTGATTCTATATAATTTTAATGATATAGAATGGCTCCATAGTTATTTGCTTTTGGGTGAAATGCATTTTGCATTTTTTTAAAGAAGCCCGTATATGTCAGCTCAAGTCAGTGATAGTGGTGCTATGACATGCTGTAGCTTCCTTATCCCAGGTAACTGAGGGGCCTCAGGAATTTCTGTCTGTGCTCACCTCTCCCTTAAGGAGTTCATTTATCCATTTAACAAAACTGCATTGAACTCCTGCTTACTTCCAAATATTAATAAGATACTATTCCTGTGCTCTAAGAAAGAATATAAACAGAAGCATTAGTTTAGTGACAGTATGAGAATACTTCAAAAAGTTTGTGGATAAATAGAATTAAAAGATAATAGGAATTTTTCCATGACCTTTTTGAAGACCTCTCATAGAACTGAATCTTTTCATTTACAGCTAAGAAGACTGTTAGTGACAAGTGTGTGAGTTTGTCACTAAATGACTTTGCCACTTTCCATCTATTTAGTCTGTTCATCCCATTGGCAGGAGAAATTTACTTGGATCATTTGTTTCATTAAATCATAATCTCATCCGTTTGGATGTTACTCTAGAGTGCACTAATGTGGTATTCCCTAGCCACATGTGGCTATTTACATTTTTTAATTAAAATTAAATTAATAAAAAATTAAGAAAATACTTTAATTAAAAAATCAGTTCTTCATTGCACTAGCCCTGCTTCAAGTGCTCAATACCCACATGTGGCTAGTGGCTACCATGTTGGATAGGGAAGACTATAGCTCATTCTGTCAGCTCGGGAAGTTCTGTTGGACAGCACAGCTCTAGAGTTTTCATTTGATTCTCCAAATACTCCTATAAATGGCAAGATGTGCAATATTACTTATATCCATAAAGGTGAGGAAACTGAGGTGCCAGGAAGTTAAAAAATGTTTCTTTTCACAGAATTTAAGTTAGAGAACGTCCTCTGAGAGCAAACAAATGCAAGCAAAGGTAAATACAGATGAATAAAAGGTTTTATCTGTAATTTTTGATCTTAAATTGCAAGTATCTGGAAGGCAGAGGTGTGGTCTAGCTTGTTCACTGCTGTTCCTAGTATCTGTCAGAGAATCTGACACAAACTCAACACTCAGTAACTATTAATTGGATGAATGAATACATGTAAATTTTGATCTAAGCAGAACTTACAGTTTAATATAATTTTTAAAACATGGGTATCTATACCAAAAGAACTGCTGGGTGAATGGGTTATAATTAATGTTCTGTTTAGCAAAGAAGAAAGATTGAAAGCTATACTTCTTATTCTGCTTGTATAGTGCTAGCTAGGGAACAAAATTTTTTTTAATCCTTATTCAATTCAACTATTTGAGAAGTTTGCAATAATTCTATGAATGTATAGGCACTCTTTCCTGGCAATAAGTTTCAATAAACTGTTGCTGTGAACACTTATTTTGCATAACTGTTCTTGCTATGTATTTGTTTTTAACCTAGAAAAGAATAGTTTTAAAATAATGCGTGGATCATGAAAATAAAATATATAGTCAGTAGGCATGGATACTTTCTTCTAAAATAATAAATTATGTTTGATTTCAGGATGGTGTTTAAATGATGTACACCAGTTGTATTTCAGTCTGACTTAAGTGTGCATTACTGTAGAAAGTATAAAAATTGCTAAGTGTAGCTTTTAGGTTTTCTTTTTGAAAGAGAAAAGAAATAGAACATTAAGTAATTATGTTTTCCAAAAGTGGCTTTTATAATATGTGATTCTAATATTATATTAGCTTCTAATAATATATAATATTAATTTGATTTATTGATATTAAACAGGAAGGCAAATAGGTAACCTGTATAAGTGTCAGTATAGTTGTTGTTGCCATTAAATGAGACCCATGAGTTTTTGTTTGCTTGCCTGGTGGTTTTTGAAAAAGCGGTGAGTAGTATCAAACTAAAACTTCCTCATAACTAAAATATATAGCCATTAAAGCATTCTACATAATGGCATTGACAGATCTTCCCTGGGTAAAAAACAAAACCAGACAAACAAAAAACCCCAGCTTTTAGATGCAGACACCACCAGCTTAAAAAAACCTAACACACTTTCCATAGCTTATTTAATGCTTAACCAAAACGCTTTACTGCTAATTTTTCACTAAATTGCCTTTTTTTTAGTGGTCTTTTCACCTGATCATAGTCATTCTTAGCCTGGATTTTCTGACTCTTAGGGTTGTTGTCAAATAACAACCATCTGGAAGGGATATTATGATGCTTAGTAATAATTTACTTAGTAAAAATTTTAATTTGCTTCAAAATCATACGTTTAGAGATTTCTTAAGAATACGTGTGCTCTTTGTTCAGCCCTTTCCTTGTGGTCATGGCACATGAGACTTGAAGATTGCAAAATCAGAAATAGTGATGATGTGTGTGGTAGTTATCGGGAATCTCGGTTCTACAAGCAGAAGTTCAAAGCATTTTATATTAGGGAAGTTCAGCAACTCTGAAGCGATGTGTTAGCTGAAAGAAGAAAATTTTCATCTCTAGATTATGTACTCTTTCTTTGCCTGCATTAAAGAAGAATGGGATACTTCTGAATTTGCCTCTTTTGATTCAAATTTAAGTTCCAGATAAAGTGCCTGATTGATGGCATCCCATTTAAATCTTTTCCTTTTTGAAGATAAGGTTTCTCCTCATATCTGGTGAATTGAGAAATATATGTAGATATTTTGCAATATTATGTATTACTTTTTAGTGCAAATTTTAATTGCTTTAGTCACTTAAATGCTAGGGTAGAATGTTCTAGACTGTATTTTCAGGTGTCTGGCTTTGACATCTCTCTCGCAACATAGAATGATTGTCAGGTGGCTTCCTGGAAGGGTGCCCTGCTCTTAGCTTTCTGGTTTGGTGATGTTCTGTTATTGACAGATTAAAATCTGTGTGCTTGGTATGGTGGATTTAGATAATGTCTAAAGTGAAACATTATCCTTTTATTAAAGGCTGTGGGAGACCTTCATAAATTATCTTACTGTTCAGTAAATGTTGAGTAGTCTGTGTTTTAATGCATATTTCCTAGAATTGTAATACTGGACATAAATTTAGAGGTTGCCTCAATTGATGAAGCTGTTGGCCAGAGAGGTTAAGTAACTTAATCAAGGTTATACCTCTCTTTAAACAGCAGAATGAAGACTTCATTTCTTGTTTGGTACAATAGAGGTGCAAACACAAGGAATATTATTTACATTTTAAATAGAGCCTTTAAATGATTTTGAGATGCCTGGGACTTTTCTCATGGAGTGATTTGGATATGAGCAGCGATCACACATGTCATTTTTGAGCAGCTGTTGAAGAAGGCAGAGCATGATTATGCCACTTGCTTAATATATTACATCTGGTGGCTGGAAAAATTCAAAAATTCACTGTTAGTTGGAAGGGAAAATTTCTCCCTGTTTGGAGCATTTCAGCCAAAAACTCTTTTTTAAACTATGAATTTTGGCTACTTAGTGGTGGAGCCTAATTTTTTAAAAAATTTCTTTTATTTACTAAAATATATTTTCAAAACATTTATTTTTAATTGAAACCTAATCGATTGTACATATCTGTGGGATACAGTGTTAAATATCAATACCTGTGTACAATATGTGATCCTCGAATCAGGATAATTACTATATTTATCATTACACAATGTAATCATTTTATGTGGTCCTTTACCAATTTCTTGCCCAACCTCCCTCTCCCTCCCTGTTCCCCTTTTCCACTTCTGGTTACCTCAGTTCCATTCTCTCCTTTTGAAAGTTCACCAAATTATTGTGATTGTCATATCTTTTTTCTTGTTGTTTACTTGTTTCTTTCTTTTCTTTTTTTTTTCAGCTCCCACTTATAAGTGAGGATATGCGGTATTTCTCTTTCTGTGCCAGGCTGATTTCACTTAACATAAGTCTCTCTAAGTTCATCCAAGTTGCTGTGAATGGCAGAATTTCATTCCTTTTAATGGCAGAGTAGTATTCCATTGTGTATGTCCTTATTCAGTTGTCCTGTAGAGGTGCACATTGAGAAGGGAGAAAGGGTTTTATATAAAGTACCCTTTAAAGGCCTTCATAGCCCAGATGCTATGTAACCTCATAATTTGGGAACGAAAGCAGAGCTGTAGTGATTTTTATGGTGGAATTATTTTATTTTGGCATATGAATATCCTCGTGACCCTCTCATAGGAGGAACGTTTGCTGTGATACAGAACCTTAATCAAATAAAGCCCTTGAAGGTTTTCTTTTGTCCTAGACTAGGAAGCATTTGAAACTCTTTACATTGGTCCTCCTTCACTAAGATTTCCTGCCCACTTCATTCATTTTATTTTTAGTTTCATTGTGCATGCCTGGGCTTCAGTTATAAGTGATTTTTTATGTTCATTTTAGCACCATTGTTGTACCCAGAAGATAGACCTCCTCTTGCCTGCAGCGTCATTGCTGTAGGAACTGAACAGTAGATTTCCTTGGAGAACGTCTGCATTGAGTAATCTCTGAGCAACTGCCTCTGGTTTTGACAGTAACCCTTAGCTTTGTGAAAAGAAATCCCATGTGATCTGGATGCTTGCTTCTGCAAGGATATGATTTGAAGGAGACAGTAGCAAAACCTACTCAATTGAAAATTGTTTTCTTAGTTTTTTTAAAAAATCTACACTATTAATTTTTATGAATTACTTATAGTGCTTTTATTACTTACTTTCATCTTTTACTTTGGTCTAAAGTGTTTAGCATAATGAGCCTCTCAAAGAGTAGCTGTTGAGAAATGAGGAGTGAATTTATTTGGCTCTGATTATTCAAGTGATTTCATAATAAGCAGGAGTACTATTGTATTTTTTGATGTGGAATACTGCCAAGTATTGAATTAATGACACGTTAAAGTAACATTTGTCTCTTCTACACTCCAGGTCACTTCAGGTGGAACATTCATTGGCATTGGACGGAAAACACCAGATTGCCAAGGAAACACCAAGTATTTCCGCTGTAAATTCTGCAATTTCACTTATATGGGCAACTCATCAACTGAACTAGAACAACATTTTCTTCAGACTCACCCGAACAAAATTAAAGCTTCTCTCCCCTCCTCTGAGGGTGCAAAACCTTCAGAGAAAAACTCTAACAAATCCATCCCTGCACTTCGACCCAGTGACTCTGGGGACTTGGGGAAGTGGCAGGACAAGATAACAGTCAAGGCGGGAGATGACACTCCTGTTGGCTACTCAGTACCCATCAAGCCCCTCGATTCTTCGAGACAAAATGGTACAGAGGCCACCAGTTACTACTGGTGTAAATTTTGTAGTTTCAGCTGTGAGTCATCGAGCTCACTTAAACTGCTAGAGCATTATGGCAAGCAGCATGGAGCAGTGCAGTCAGGCGGCCTTAATCCGGAATTGAATGATAAGCTTTCCAGGGGCTCTGTCATTAATCAGAATGAGCTAGCCAAAAGCGCAGACGGAGAGCCAGTGACCAAGGCAGAGAAGGGCTTGAGTGGGGCTAAAAAGAAGGACTTCTCCAGCAAGGGAGCAGAGGATAATATGGTAACAAGCTATAACTGTCAGTTCTGTGACTTTAGATATTCCAAAAGCCATGGCCCCGATGTAATTGTAGTGGGGCCACTTCTTCGTCACTATCAGCAGCTGCATCACATTCATAAGTGTACCATTAAACACTGTCCATTCTGTCCCAGAGGCCTTTGCAGCCCAGAAAAGCACCTTGGAGAAATTACTTATCCGTTTGCTTGTAGAAAAAGTAATTGTTCCCACTGTGCACTCTTGCTTTTGCATTTGTCTCCTGGGGCGGCCGGAAGCTCGAGAGTCAAACATCAGTGCCACCAGTGTTCCTTCACCACCCCTGATGTAGATGTGCTCCTTTTTCACTATGAGACTGTGCATGAGTCCCAAGTGTCCGATGTCAAGCAGGAAGCAAACCATCTGCAAGGATCGGATGGACAGCAGGCTGTCAAGGAGAGCAAAGAACACTCATGTACCAAATGTGATTTTATTACCCAGGTGGAAGAAGAGATTTCCCGACACTACAGGTAAGCCATAGAGGGTGGGGGATCCCAAGAAGAAGAGAGAAAGAATCCAGAGGGCTGATCCAGGAATTGTCGGGAGTGATTCTCATGACTTTAGGAAGTTACAGGGCAAGATCACATAAAAGATCATTCATAGCATTGCAGATAGTATACTCATATTTACAGATGTGATAACCACAGATTTTAATTTGGTCACTTGTTTCAGAACACGTACTCATGTTTCATACCTGTCTTATATCATTTACTGCATATAATTTTAAATTTGCTGTGATGCTGATAATGCTTATGAGTTTACTACTTTACCATAATCAATTTATTTGTCCTTGCTAATTGTGACCTTATATCCGATAATTTTTGACAGCAGTTCCCAAATTAAAGGTGCTATTATAATATATTCTGTTCTCTTTTCCAACTGGGAAACAATCAACTTGAGAGCATGTTGCTTATTTTCTTTTAAAATGAGATTGGACATTCTTCTAGCTTTGAAAAATTGGGCAACATCGTTTTTTTGTCATACAAACAGTAATCTTGAAGGTGAGAATTCTATATAATATGTGTGACTTTGGATGTACACCTGCTCCTCCAAGCAGGTAAAGGTTAAGTTCAGACTCATAACTAGGGGCAGGGTATGTTAGTATTTTCCTTCTACTTCCACTCTATTCTCTTTATAAACATTCTTTTTTGCCAGCTAATCTTTAACACTTTCTAGAGATGAATTTGGAATGCGTATCTTTGTTTTATTTACATATTCATTCCTAAATGAATTAATTCCAAAAATACACATTGTGCCAGGCATTGAATATACAGGAGAAAACAAGACAAACATAATCAGTGCCCTCATGGAGCTTATAGTTTAGTGGGGAAGACAAGGCACTTAACAGATCATTATGAGAGTGATGGATGACATAACAGATCAAGTACCAAGCATTGTGTTTGAATATAGTGACAATACATTCTAATGTGGTAGATTAGGACCTGCCTTCCAGAGGAAGGAGCATTTAGACTGAGACTTGGTTATAATTAGGAATTAGTTCGTTAAAGCCCTAGTGGTACAGAGTGTTCAGATACTACTTAGGGCTTACTGAGTGCATTGTTGTTATGCCTCTAGGCATCAAAGGGAAAAGCTTTATTTACTATTGTTAAGTGCTTTTCCATATGTAGATTCAATTTCCTAGCTTACAAATCTAGTTATTTCAGTTTTTTCATCCCAAGATTTTAAAGAGTTCCTTCCATTCCTTTTCAAAGTTCAGTGTTAGTGTCAGTATGTGTATGTTTTTTTAGTCAGCAGTAATGAAGCAGTTCATGTCCAACAATAGGCTTATAATGTTAGATGTTAATTTGAAGGGCATTTTAATGTTCACAGTGAATCAAAATGTTCAGAAAACACTTACTTGAGATTTACACTGTTTAATTTATAAGGTCAGCCCTAGGAAAGACACAGTCCTGCAATCAAATATGTGTTCACACTTACAATGAGGGTTTTTTGGCTCCTCTGATGTTAGCTGCATGTTAATTGATTTCTGGGGCTAGCAGACATCAGCTTCTTTCTAAACTTGACTAGTATGGATATGTGAGTACGTGTGAGTATTTGCATATTGTGTATGTCATTTGTTAAGTGATGTAAAAATTAGATAATCCATTCTTTTTTTGAAGGGGCAGCTATTTTCAAGAAATCCTCATGATTTACTTTTATCATGAGGAAATCAGCCAAAATACACATTCTTATTCACACACACACACACACACACACACACACACACACACACTTCTGATCCATTTACCTACTAGGTCATTTGTACAAGTGGCTTTTCTTGAGGAAGCTGAGGCTATTGCTGGAAACCTATATGGGATAACGGTGTTTCTGCATGCTTCAGGTAAACAAAATAATCTGCCAAGAAATAAAAGTATGAATAAAAATATTACTGAATAATGTCAGGATTTAGTTAATATTCAGTAATGAAAGTAAGCTCCAGAGAGAAGAGACTGTTCTTTTCTGGTTCACCACTGTATCTGAACAATTTAATATAATGCTAGGATGCATTATAGGTTTTCAGTGAATATCTTTATATAAATGAATCCCTGTGTGTTTTTAACTGCACAGTAGTTATGAATAAGTTGAGTCCTCCAAGGTGAGTTACATTTTCATCTTTTACTATTATATGGCCTTGGAACCCTTCTACGGATCTAGAGGTCCACACCAAGTGACAGTTGTCTGTTTATTTGGAATTAAAGTCAACCTCTCAGCATTTTATTAGCTGAAAACTTAAACAGCACTTGTCTCTAGGCACTAAAATATTCTTGCACTTACTTATTTTTAAATCCTGGTGTGGTTTGGCTGATCCAAGATTCTTTAAGGTTCTGAGTAGTTTATCTCTCATCTGTTTATGAGTTCTTGTAGAAATATTTGAAATTTGGAGCCTTAAACAATTTCAGGAGTTACAGCTTGGTAGGAAATATAAAGCATCTCTACTAAAAGTTGAACAACAATGAAGGCCCCAGGAATGTGAAAGAAAATAGTCACATGGATGTTTAAATCTAGATCTGCTGTCAAAGCGTCTTCCCCAAATCTCACATTTTGAGGATAGAATAAGAGGACGCATTTACCTTATCACAGTAGTATCTTTCTAGTTAAAGTTATGTTTATTCCTGTTTCATGTTGGGAAACTTCCACCATAATCCTGTGTTATGGTTGTAGACTATTTAGGCTTTTCAGAGAATTATATGTAAGACTTATAGTGTAGTAAAAATAAGCATAAGCTGCTAACTGTGCAATATGTGAAATCCTTTAGCTATAAAATAACTATAACTGAGAAGCAAGAGAGTTAGTTGGTCTAGAGCTCTGAGTGGAAAAAGTCTCAATATAGATGCCATTGCACGTGCATTTTCCTTTTAAGAACTAGGTTTAATCTGGGTTGAACAGCAAACATTATCTGTTCAGCAACTGGGATTCTCTGGAGGTTTAATATTTACCTATAATACTCCTAACCCACATCATGACTGAATTATTATGTTCCACTCATGAATTTGTTTTTCTGATTTCTTTTGTTATCTATTATTTAAATTTCAGCTGTGTACCCATTCTCTATTGACTGCATTCTCCTTATCAAAGTTTTGGTGTTATAACTTATGCTTCTGGCATAAGGAGGAGGACTATCTCCTTACAAAACAACTGTACTGGATAGAACCTACTTTGTAATGTGTTGCCAGACAAATTAAGGGAAATTTCTGAAGCTTTTGTTCTCCTCTTCACCAAGAGTGAAATAAACCCAGAATAGGGTGAAGCAAACAGTAAGCATAGATTATGAGGTTTCATTGAGGGAAAATGCCAATATTGATGCTGAATTTGATCAGGAAACTAAGCCTGGAGTCACTCATGGAGAGAGGCTGCCGAATATGTGATTTTCACTTTAAGCTGGGACCTTGAAGGTGGGTAAAGTTTTTCCAAATTGGTGCCTCCTTCTGGCTTCTCAGAAGTAAACAAATTTGTCTACAGAAAATGTTCTCCAATCTTCACCTCCAAGATATCCATGGATGAAGATAAACCTTATGTGAGCTCACTATTATAAAAATTCATCGTGTGTACAAATGGAAATAAGACACCATATGTGAAATCAGGAAACACAAATGATAGATTTATATACCCAGAAACTTCAGATACAGGAGTATTCAGTTATAAAATAATGATTATTAGATGGTTAAGCAAATTAAAATTACAATTACAAAATTGATCAAGCATCATGAGACTATAAATTACCAGGAAGATCCAAAAAAGAAACAAATAGCATTGCATTTTTTAAATTAAAAAATATAACTGTTGAAACTTAAAACATATGGATAGGTTAAATGACAAATTAGAAAATGATAGCAAGCAAATGAGTTAATCAGAATGAGACATTAGACAGAATGTGTGAAAGAGGATAGGAGATGGAAATACCAATGGCAGATAGTAAGATATGGAAATACAATGAGCTGTTCTAACACATATCTAACCAGAGTCCCAGAAGAAAAGAATATAGAGAATGGAGAACAGACAATCAGTATTTGAGGAGAAAATTGAAAAAAGATTTTCTAGAATTGATGTAAGACATAAATACCCAAATACAAGGAAGCATAGTATACACTAAGCAGGATAAATGCAAATAAATCTAATCATAGACACCTTGTAGCAAATTTAAAATGCCAAAGCAGAGAGATCCTTAAGAGCAGTTAGAGAAAAACAATAAATCAACTTTTCAGAAAAGATAATTCAGTTGACAGACTTTTTATTAGGAACAATGGAAACCAGAAGAAGGAAGAATGCTATTAAAAGTTTTGAAAGAAAAAAATCGAACCTGGTATTGTCTGCCTGTCAAAACTACTTTCTAAGTTTAAAAGTAAAAGCAGAGACATTTTGAGATAAGTAAAGATCACAGAAGCATCTTGGTCTAAGAAAACATAGCCTGCTTCATTTATGCAGTTTAAAAAGGGACACACTAAGGTATTGGGCAATGCTACTCCATTTTTGAAGGGGAAATGACCAGAATTAAGGTGTTCCAAGGTGTTTCAATTGTTTGGAGTTAGTGAGTTAGGGCTTGCTGCGCATACTTGGAAAAATTTAAAGATAACCAGCGAAAGAATAAGAAATGAGTATGTAACTGCCAGAGCCATGGAGGAAAAAAACAGAATAACAAAATAAAGAACACCCATAAAGTTCAATACAGTTTTTGAAAAATGGCAACAGAGGATAAATGGGAAAAGATGGACAAATAGAATTTCGAAAGTAACATGGTTTAAAAAAACTTCAGGTATCAAAAATCTTAATAAACATATGGGGATTAAACTTTCCACCTAAAAGATATTGTCAGAATATATTTAAAAATAAAATTCATCTCAATGCTGTTTACAGGATACACACTCCAAACATAAGTCTCTGGAAACTTCAAAACACAAGAATAAAAATGAGTTATACCAGTGAATATAAATGAAAAAAAAAATGAGGTACCTTGATTAATCTCATGCAACTTAGACTTTAAGACAAAGAACATATGAAGGAGAGAAAGAATCATTACATAATGATAAGAGCTTTAATTCGTTAGGGAGATACAACAGTTCTAAATACATAAAATATAAATAAATATAAATAGATAAGGCAAAAATTGATAGAGAAACTATAGGGAAAATATGACAGACCACAAACACAGTGGACATTTTTAAGAAGCATCTCTTACTCATTAAAGGTTAAGCAGAAAAAAAAAAAAAATTCAAAACTTAAAAGATATGAACAATGAATTAACAAACTTAATTTAATAAAAATATGTAAATCCCTCATCCAGCAATTACAAGTACATGCTTATCAACCAGATATAGACTAGTTATGAAAATTGACTCATATTAAGCCAAAAAGAAATCAGATTTCAGAAAGAGCATGACATAAAACATATCCTTTGACTCAGTGCAATTTAGTTAAATCTGAATAATAAAAAGATAAGGATAGATGAAGTTATACAAAGCAAATAGTAACCAAACCAAAAATGAGATCATTTTATTAGTTTCAGAAAACATAGACTTTGGGATTTAAAAAAAGGGATTATAAGCGGCAGAAACAGTCAGTGCATGAGTTTGGAAAGTGAATTAGGCAAATTCTGGCAGTATCAGATGTTTATTCTCAATGACTACATAATTTTACTCCTCAGAAGAAAACCTTTTGCGTAGGTGTACTGGGAAACTTGTGTAAAAATGTTCATAATTGTATTTTTTTGAAAGAACAAAACAGTGAAAAGAAAAATTAATCAAAAACAAAACCACAAAAAACCAAACTGTCTATTGTAAGAGAGAAATTAAATAATTTATAGAATTTTCATGCAGCAGAATATTATACAGTAATGAATTTGAATAAATGACAGTTGACTACAACATGGATAAATCTTAAAAGCATAATTTTGGCTGAATAAAAACATGAAGAAGATTGTTTGCAGCTGGATGGCATTTTATGTAAGTCCCAAAAGGAGTAAAACAAAACTATATACATATATAGAATCATATACATGTGTGCTTACATATTCAAATAAATATATTCAACTGTACCATAAATATTATTTTTAATATATAATCTCTATCTATTTCTATCCATTTATAGATCTATCTCTATATAAAGATCTTTAGCTATCTATATAAAATGATATTCTATGATTCTCTCATTAGGTTCTAGTTTTTAATTTGTGAACCTAGATATAAATATGTGTGTGTGTGTGTGTGTGTGTGTGTGTGTGTGTGTGTGTTTGTGTGTTTGTATGGGTATACACATATATATATCTGTGTCATTAATATTACATGGAAAATTTTTTAAATAAAAAATGAGGCATCAGTTTCATCAGTGTACATGTTTAGTAAATACATGAATAAATGCTCAATCTCCCTTATTAAACTACTTAAAAATCAGTAATAAAATTGTCTACCTACAAATATTAAGATGTTCATTCTTGACTGGAATCTGGAAAAACACACTTTTTTGGGTAGCGGATATGACGATAAGCATCTGCTCAGTAGGAGATTTATGAATGCATTATAACATTTTAAAACATTGTACCTTTTAGACATAAAATATGTATAAACTCAGGCTGAAAAAATTAACATTGGGTACAGCAGGTATTCGAGTTAGTGTAGCTACTGCTCAGTCTCTACCTTAAAAGAGCTCTGTGAAAGAACATGGGGTGTGTGCTCTGTTAATACTGAAGAATTAGATTAGATTTTTATGGTAAACATTTAAATATCAACACATCTGAAAATGCCAAGTACAAGGTGCATTAGTAAAGACTTTTAAAAAGGGTAAGGGCCATGATGGGTATATTTAGATTTGTGTATGTCATAGATTGTGTTTTTTAAACAATACCTAATAAATCAGTTGACTGTAATACCTTGAAAAATAGACCTAATAGTTCAATTTGAAAACTCCCATTGTGAGGCAAAAAGTTACGCAGCATACTATAGTCCATTAAGAAAATAACCCAAAAATGGCATTACCTTATTTGTATACATTATTTATTAGAAATTTCAGATTTAATAGTTCCTGAAACTTTGTGCAAGAACAGTTATCAAGTCTTGGAACTAGGCGAACTTTAGCCGTGATTTTTATTTCATATTAGTTTGTATAAATTACTTTGCATTCCTTGTTTACTATCTATTTTATGGAAACGCTTATCTTTCTGTTTTGAACATTTGGTAGGGAATGTTTTCCTTTTGGATAAGCTGGAATTTTTCAGATATGACATGAGTTGTATTTTCTTCTACCACTTAAAGATGAAAGCTTCCCTCCCCTCTTCCCCCAGAAGCCAGTTACTCCAAATGAGTAAATACTAATCAGATTATTTCAGTTTATTAATGCAAGATGAGTGGACTAAATGGACTTTTACTCATTCAGAATTAAAATTTTTTCTTAGATTATTTTCTGTAGTTTCCTTCTCCCCACTTAACTAAGGCTGAATATTATATTTCCAACTTCTAAAGGATTGATCTGATTATCCACCTGTAATTCCATTTTTGTCTATTTCCCTCAAATGCTCTCCTCCTGTTTTCATCTCATCATTCAACAGTAGCAACTATGTCAAGTGCCACTTGGTAGACTTTTATACCAACAAATTATGGGTTACAAACATGATGGACTTTATTAGACGTCAGATCTACTGAACTGTATTTAAATATTTAAATCACCTTTATTTACCCTTGTTCTGTGATAATTTATCTGTAGTTGTTTGATTCTATAAAGATCAAAAAATTCCTTTCATTAGCTAATTAGTATTTATGGATTCTTCATTTACTTTGATGCTACATTTAGTGATTGAAGAAGAAAAACTATTCCAAGTGGTATATAGTTATTCAGTAAAGAACTTTTCACATGATGGCATAAATTTCTGGAATTTCACATTTAACTGAGAAAACCAAAGCATCACTCAGAACTGTTTATTATGAAACTACGAGCGTATGTCAAAAAGTTCATGGAAAGATTCATATTATTTTTCAATTCCATTTTTTCCACGAACTTTTGAAGTACCCTTGTAGGAATATTATTAGAATACAATAAAATGAGTAGCATTCTTTTAGGTGATTTTTTTTCCTAGAAGCATTCCTCTGTCCTTTACAAATTATGGAAACAATTTATAATAATTTCTATTCATGAATAAGATACTACTATTAGGATAAAAAGCCACTTTGCAATGAAATATGGGTGGATCTGAAATAAGTGGGTTTTTTAGTACATGAAAATTCTATAAAATAGGATAAGGAATAAAACATGTCTTCTCACAGAAATTCTAAGTCACTAGAATTAAGAACAATTTGGTCTTTTTATGCAGCTTGGTGTTGTTTTTCCTGGAAACAAGGCATGATTTAGCTCTTTCATCAGAGTTTCTTTGATTCATCTCCTCATTGTCCAATATTGTATGGGACATACTGAGATTTTATATAAGTATGTCTTAAATAGTGCATGGCATATACTTACTATAAACATTATTTGTTTATTGTCTGAAATTCTAATTTCACTGGGTTTCCTGTGTTTTATCTGGCAATCCTAGACTGAGAAGAACTACAGAATGGCATATTTTTTCCTCAGGTAGCATGAGAAAAGAGTTTGCTATCCAGTTGAGTATAGAATTTAAATTAATGCAAAGCATATTATTTGTAGTATCCTTTAAATTAGTTTGGTTTAATGTATCCAGAAGTTCTAAGAGTGTTTAAATAATGAAGAGTTTATTCAGAGGAACACTCAAAATATACCATCTGCAAAATATGTGTGCCTTTTAATATTTCTCTGCCGTTTTATGACTCTATGTATTAAATCGAGAGCCCTGAACACTTCCGGAGCTATAGTTCATCCTTTGGTCATTTAGCAGGTATTTACAGACTATCTAGATGTTCTGAAGCGGGGAGGACACAAAGATGTGTGAACTTTGGCCTTGATCTTAAGGCAATTACAGCATATCTGTAAAGGAAGATATACATAACAGTTTAGTAAAGCCAGTGTGTAAAAAATCCTGAGAGGAAGACAAAGTTTTAGAGCAATTCAGAGGACACTAGATTTATTCTTGGATTGAGTCGTTTGAGAAGTCTTTATGAATGAGGGGTGATTAAGGCAGGTCTTGAGACCTGGTGGAAAAACTACCTGAACCTCTCTGAAGTTTTCATATTAATGCTGATAAAACAAAATGCATTTAGTAGGTTAGAGGGGAGTCCAAACTAAAGTAGTTTCACAGTGACTAAACTTTTTTTATTGAGTAATGTTTCTTATACCAGAGCAATAATCTGTTGTTATTCTTTAGAGATATGTTTAAAGTCTTTCTAGTTATTTTTGAGAGAGTGATACATGCTTTAGAATATGCCCAAATCTTTTAGGAATTAATTCCTGAACAAGCTGGTAACATTGCATTGACTATCAAACAGCATACATCAAATAGTAAACATGAACAAGAGCAAAAATACTGTATCTTTTTATAATAGAAAAAATACATTGGTTTGGTTTGGGATTATTTTTGACGATTTCGTGTTTATTGTCTTAATTTATAAACCTGTTAATATTTCCTCTTAACATTAACTGGTGGGTGATATTGTATGTTCTTTAAGAGGGAAAACAATGTCCATCATTAAAAGGTGATTTGAGAATGTTCTAGAAGTGCTGAGTATATATACTGAGAGGTCATATCAAGCTAACCCATACCTGTCTTGAAGTTATTTCTAACCATGCCTACTCAAGGTACGGTCTAGGGGCCAACTTTGTCAGCAACATCTGGGAGCATGTAAGAAATGCAGAATATTCCAGACTTCCAGAATCAGAATCTGAATTTTAGGAAGATTCCCAGGTGATTCCTGTGCATGTTAGAATTTGAAAAGCACTGCTCTAGATATTATTGGAAAGCTTATATTGCTCCAAACTTTTGAAAGTAATGTCTTCTTAATATGTTTTCTATTACTTATTTAGGACTGATTTTGTAAGGAGAAAGGAGTTGTTCAGAACTCGAGTACTTTGCAGCAAATTGCCTTTTCTGCTTCACCTGGTGGTGTTCAATGGCCTGAAAGACTGAGCAGATTAGCAGTTTACTCCTTAATTGTCAAGCTTTACTCTCTTTTCAGTAATAGTAGCCAGAACCAGAATCTTGAGGCCTTGACTATGTTTGGGTAATTGGGAATGTCTTGTGAGTTTCTTCATGAAGTTGTTTAGAATCATGATATACCTAATAATGTGGTTTATAGACACTGGTCCCTGTTATTGCTGTCACCTAGAGACCTCATTAAAAATTCAGCTTCTCAGGTCGTGCCCAGGACCTTCTGAATCGGAAGATTGAGGCGGCCTTGGAATCTGTATTGCTGAGAAACCCGTCAATTTGCATGGCATTGTTGTAATCAGCCTCTTTTCTATCAGTTAGAAGACCTTGCCCGTCCGCCATGTTTTCATTCCATGTTATCAGTAATTTCATTTGTTTTTGTATAATGTGAAAAACTTAAGTGGCAGAGAATAGGAAAACAGAACATTGATGTGGGAGTTAGAAGCCCTGTATTCTTGACTTGATACAGACTAAATGGGCAAGGCATTATTTCTTCATTTTACTCTCTGTAAAATGAGCCCTGTATTTCCGTGGAATGTGAGATCACATAGGTGTGAGTGCTTTGAACTCTCCAAAGAAAGGATGTGTGAATTGAGCTTGCTATTGCAACCTTATTTTAATATCCTTCCTGTAAAAATGTGCATTCCTTTCCAACGTAGAACGGGGTTCTCCCTGAAAACGTAACCTCTGCAATTTCTGTCTCCTTTTGGCTTTACACCCGTTACCCCCGCTCCTCTCTGCATTCTCACAGTTGTCCAGCCTCTGTATCATGCCTAGCTGTGTCGGATCAAGATCTCCTCTGTGGGGCAGATGAGGCAGTTCTTGCTGAGACCTGTCAGGAGTCAGGGAGTTGTCCCCTGGGACAGGTATTTGAAAAACTAGAAAACCTAGAAGACCCAGACAGCTTGTCCCAGAGTATGATGCTTTGTGATGGACTCATTTTCTGAACAGAGGCTGAGAACCTTGTGTATTTGGGAGGAAATACAAGTCAAATAAGGGGTAAAGGTTGGATGCATTCGTCTTTATTTTGTGAAGGGATGGGGTGGCTCAAGAACATTCTAGATTTCTGAATAAGTAGATATCGAAGCTTTGTAATCTTAACTTTATCTATATTACTAGATATATTGTACTCTAAGCCACTTTAATGAATACACTCACAAGACATCCCCTCCCTCCCAAGACTTTAATAAAACACAGGTTATGTCCTTCCTATCTTTGTTATTCAAAGTCTTACGACTCTGGGTCTGACTACTATCGATGAAAAGAGAGTAAAGCTTGTCAGTTAAGCCATAAACTGCTGAACTGCTCACTCTTTTAGGCCATTGAACACCACTAGGTGAAGCAAAAAAGACGGAATATGTTGTACCTGACAAAGTCCTAAAGCAAAGAATCTTGTAGGAAATAAGCTTGGTTTTAAGAATAATGTTTGTCATGATTGAGGTTCACAGGGGCATGGAAAAGAATGATACCAAAGTAAAAATTTCTAAGTTTAAATGCAGATTGACATCCCACAGAGGGGCTTTATTTAATTTTGGGATTTGTACTGGTTAACCCTTATTTATTTACTTGCAAGTGTTATTTACTTAGTAGTCACAATAACCCTATCAAGAGACACTATTATTCACAATAACCCTATCAAGAGACACTATTATTCACAATAAGCCTATCAAGAGGCACTATTATTTTCATTTTGCAGATGAGAAAACTGAGGTGGGTTCAGTAAATTATTCAAATACAGAGCCAAGATGGAAACTCAGGCATTCTGATCCAAGAGTCTGCACTCTTAAGTGTGCTAAACTGCTTCTCCAGTAAGAACTGAGAGTCTGCTGTTTTTAAAATAATTTTACTGTGTGGTGCTGTAGAATTTTGTATTTCTTCTCTTGTATGTTGATACTTTCTCATTCTTGTTGCCCTACAATTTACAGTCTTTGTTCCTGGAAATTCTTTCAGTATAATCCTTTGGAATTTTTGCACTAGAGCTACCAGTTTTGGTAGGAGTGTCAATGATAATTTACAGTCTTAATTTATAGGTAGGGATCCCATTAGAGATTTGAAGCAGAGATTTCACCTTGTCAGGGAACCACAAACTAGCTTCGAAGGTGGGAAGTGAGTTCATTAGAACTGTCTGGGAGTGGTGTATCGGAGCTTGCTGGTGTGCTTTGGAAGTTGGTTCGCTTCTTTTTAATTTTCATAGCTCAATAGATTATGAAGACTATCTTCAGTAGGGTATTTCCTGGGTATGTTTTGACTTTAACCATTCTGATAAATCTATTTTTGTCTTCACCTCCTGGCTTCATAAACATACAATTTTTTTTTTGTACAATTTTGCATTTATGAGATTATCTCCCATTGGATTATACTAGAATTTGGTTTTGGTGAGAAAGTTCGTTGGATGAGGTTCCCAGAGGTTCTAGGTCCTAAGTTTAAGTCTTGTCTATTGTCCTTTGTGACCTTAATCCTGTCTTTGGATTTTCTGGCCTTGACATTGGTGACAAGATTCTTACTTTTGGGCATAAATATCCTAGACTTTAGGGTTAGGCCATTTCCACTTGAGAAAATTATTTAAATATTGTATTTTTATGGTCAATTTATCATCAAATTATTTGTTATTTGTTGTATTTATATTTACTGCTTAAACAATGAAGAAAAATAAGAGAAAATATAGAAAACAATCTTCTATAATAAGTAAAGTTAAATATCCGTATTTATACATCAAAATGTAAGCTCTTAATTGTGTGCTACATTAAGTACTCTCAACAAATACTTGCTGACATTTTGTTGCATGTCTTATACCTTTGAAATTTGCTTCCTTAAAATAGGAACAAACATTCTATTGTGATTTCAACCATCAGACATGTCTTGTGAGGGAATGGAAGTTATTAATATAGAAACTAATACAGTCCCAAAGTAATTAAAACATGCATTTGACCATGCTACTCCCTGTTGCTTTCTTTTACTTTTGAAGATGTCCTCCGTCCTTACCACAGCCTACAAAGCTCTAGATGACAGTTCCAGCTTGCTGACTGACATTCGTTCTCTCCTTTATTCTTCTAAAGCCACGATGGCCTCTTTTAGTATCTCAGACTTGCTAGAACATGTTCCCTTTCCCCTTGTTCTCCTCCAACAAAAATAGCTCCTTTTTATCCTTTGATTTTATTTATCTCTCTCAGAAAGTCCTTCCTGACAACCCTAAGCAGCCCTCCCACTCCCGTTACCATTCTATCCATTTCAGTCTTAGGCATATCACTCTTTGTACTTATTTATTTATAGTCTTATGTGAAGTTTGCCATTCTTGACTAGACTATAAGCATCAGGTGGGCAAGGACTATGGATCTTTTATTCACCTATGTTTACCCAGGCCTGGCAAAGTAATATTTTGATGATTATCCAAAACTACACATATGAGTACCTGTATTACATTATATAGCTTTAGGTAATCACTCACAGAACTAATCTTATTACTTTAAGTTGGTAACTCATAGCACATTATATCAGGGAAGTAGGAAGTGTTTCTTTCCCATGGTATTTATTTAGAGAGCCATACAAGGCTTTTCTGATTAAAGAAAGTATGCCTTATTCCAAATATTTGTGTATTTTTCTGGTATGCCTTTTACAATGTAGTACCTGTTCTTCTTGGTTAGTCAAACATTTGCCCTAATATAGCAGTTCCTGTTCTTTCTTTAACAACAGAAGATCCTATGGAATTTGACAGTAAGATCTCCTTGTTTTATGCCATTTAAAAACAGAACACACACACACACACACACACACACATGCATACACGAATATACACATGCAAACACCTTTTTAATGAATATATCCTTAGAGCAACTGTCCTGCTGTTTGACACCCAGCAGACAATTTGTTGAATGTCTATATGGCCATGTAGATAGAATTTGTTTAGAAATATCTTGGGTTTTAAATACATTTCATTTTCTGGATTATGTATATAAGTGAACCACATTTCATTGACTAAATGGATTTAAATCCGATGATAGGAAAGAACATTTTCTTCTATTTTAATATAAAAATATTTCTTTTATTTTAATTATTTAATAATTATTTAATTATTTAGATTTTATTTCTTTTACTTAGTTTATTTTAATATATGGAAAAGCTGTACAAAGCACTTCAGCATTAGAAATATAAGTGTATTTACAGTGAAAAAAAAAACAACAAAAAACCCTAAACAAACCCTTCAATTTAGTTTAAGTAAATAGAAAGTGAAAAGTCCATTGATGAAATCAGGTGTAAAAACATATGAATATTGACTTAAATAAACTAGAATTGATGACTATCCACCAAGGTAAAATGAACATAGCAGGTCATTAGATAATAAAGCAAACCAACCTAGTTTTAGTGCTAATCAGCTGGAGTGTGTGCACACAGCCTGTGAGTGTGTGTGTGTGTGTGTGTGTGTGTGTGTGTGTTTGTGCCCGTTACAGCTAATATAATAAAAGGGAACTTAAAATTCTTTATGTAGAATTGAAAATGCTAGGTAATTGCATTCCAGTTTCTGGGTGTTGAGAATACTGTATTTTGTTCTACACACAACATTGCATGAGATAAAATTCAGGTGCTCAAAGACTATTAAAAAGCCAAAACCTTTCAGAATGCTGGATTTGCAGTGACTGTTCTCTTCTTCTGCAGGAGAGCACACAGCTGCTACAAATGCCGTCAGTGCAGTTTTACAGCTGCAGATACTCAGTCACTACTGGAGCACTTCAATACTGTTCACTGCCAGGAACAGGACATCACTACAGCCAACGGCGAAGAGGACGGTCATGCCATATCCACCATCAAGGAGGAGCCCAAAATTGACCTCAAGGTCTACAGTCTGCTAAATCCAGACTCTAAAATGGGAGAGCCAGTTTCTGAGAGTGTGGTGAAGAGAGAGAAGCTAGAAGATAAGGACGGGCTCAAAGAGAAAGTTTGGACTGAGAGTTCCAGTGATGACCTTCGCAGCGTGACTTGGAGAGGGGCAGACATCCTACGGGGCAGTCCGTCCTATACCCAAGCAAGCCTGGGGCTTCTGACGCCTGTGTCTGGCACCCAAGAGCAGACAAAGACTCTAAGGGATAGCCCCAGTGTGGAAGCTGCCCATCTGGCGCGACCTATTTACAGCTTGGCTGTCGAGACCAAGGGATTCCTGCAGGGGGCGCCAGCTGGCGGAGAGAAGCCCGGGGTCCTCACCCAGCAGTATCCTGCATCTGGAGAAAGCAAGTCCAAGGATGAATCCCAGTCCCTGTTACGGGTAGGAAGGTTTAATTTTTAAATAATTCATATATTTTGAAGGGAAAATGGGGAACACACGTGCTCTGTATTCAGTATTATGTTTTATGAAGTGAAACTAAAGGATCTGTACCAATCTGGGGATTTATTCTTATAAGGCCAGAGTGGCAGAAAAATAGCTGGCATGTGCTTGCGTGTGCTGGGCCCACACTTGATACGGTGGTAGGCAGCCACTTGCCTGTCTTTGCTCTTAGCTCACACTGGATGTTAGTTAATCATTCCTGGTGATTGTGCAAAACAAGGCCGCACTTGGAGAAGAGAGGTTTAGAATCCCAGAAGGAAGCACATCAGTTATATTAAAATAACTAAAGGGCTTTTAAATTTTAAGGTGTGCATATAACACAGTATATGATTAATAAGGAAGGTAGCAGAGATTTGAATCACTAGGAATATGAAGCCTTTGTCAGATGTTAATACAGAAATATAGTGGTTTAAAAACCCCACAGTATAGGGCTAGCCGGTTAGCTCAGTTAGAGCACAGCCTGATAACACCGAGGTCATGGGTTCAGATCCCCATACCAGCCAGCTGCAGAAAAAAAAAAAAAAGAAAAGAAAAGAAAAAAAAAAACCCCACGGTATAAATGTGTACGAATGACAATGCTTGTTGCTTAGTTGCCAAGAAGAGCAGAAAAAATGAGGAAAAAACCGAAATGCAAATGGTGCGAAGAGCGTCCATAGAAGACTACTGTGCGTTTTATATTCTCGGGATCTTTTAGGGAAACAGACATAATTTCACGTAGAAATACAAAACAAAACCTCTGAGTAAGAACCTCCATTACTCTCTTCCTGCTATGTAACCTCAGCATTGTCAAGAAATATTTCAGGAAATATTTCTCTCCTTTAGAAAATTCAGGAGCTGTCAATAAGTGTTACTTGGTCTTTGCCTAAGGCACCACCACTTCAACATTTCACCTTAACTCTGAGAAAGTTTTGCGTTTGCTGGATGGTTTGAAAGTTTTGTTCGTGCATAGAAGGTAGGATCAGAAACTAGCTAACCTTTACAAAAGATCTGGCTAGGAAATAGAGTTGTCAGCCCAGTACTTTGACCTGCAGGCCAGAAACCACTGAGGTCTCTCTAGGTGTATCCTGAGAAGAAAAATTGCTCTTCCCAGTGTCTGCTGGGCTGCTCTGTTCTCATTTCCTGCACATTCTCTTAAGCCTAACTGCTTCTCAGGCATTCTCTCGTGGAGTTGAGAAAGGCCCCTGAGAGGTGTACAGTTAATTACAAAAGCTATTACTTTTCCATCTGCAGGCATGCCCTGGAGCTAAGAGAAGGGTGTGAATGCAGAAGAAGGGATGCCCCCTGCACACTGAGAAACAAAAGACTCCTTCCTGCAGGGAAGGAGCCAGTTCATTACACGTAACTTTGGACAGGAAAGAAATAGTTCCTGTGCGCTTGGAGATGAGGTTCAATTCAGGGAGCTTCCTTCAAATAAATATATGTGGAGCTGCATTTTTATAATTGTGGATACTCATTGTTTTCTTAGCATGTCATACTCTTCTGGTCTCAAGTGACTTAAGGATTCTAGTCATAGGCAGGAATGAAATGTCCTACATTTTATTAATTACATGCTGTGTCTTTAGAGTGTGGTGTACTTGGGTTCTTTCATCTGTGACACTAGAGCCCCCCTCCCTTCTTTTTTCCACTTAATTGTTTTCATCTGTGAAATCTTCATTTGATACCAAATTGTTTGACTCTTTTAGATTATTTCCGGAATATTAGCTTTTCTGCCAGGTATATATTTCTGGAATATACCTTTGTATACTTTAAGAATTTGGAATGATAAATAATTGATTAAGCAGTGGAGTCAAAAACCTGAGCATGGTAGTTACGTTTTTTTCCAGCAGGTTGGGGATGATAATACTTTTCTAAAAAATTGTTTTTCTCAATTCCTCCATTTCTTTAATTGCCTGACTTCAAGTTTCTATTGCATCATTTCAATGGTCTGTTTCCTCCATGTTAGCTGCTGAAAGTAGGAAATCTTCAGCAAAAGACTTCTCAGCCATGTTCTATCCTATTTCTAATTATTTCTAATTATAGCCCAATTTCTAACCCTATGATTTATGATCTTTAAAGGCTATCACCTATTAAATTTCAGAGAGCTGATAACATTAAATATATATGTGTGTGTGTACATATATATTTAAAGAGCCTCAAATCATTCTTCTCTGATTTTAGTAAAATTTGACTCTTTAAAATTCACATTTTGTATTTGAGTAGTGCTTTTGGAAATCACCAATTTTATTGGATATTTGAAATTGGAAGGGTAGCCAATTTAGTTTATTGTGCAATATTTAGTTTATTAACTGAATTTAAATTTTTTGAGTGTACGTATCTTAGTTGATGAGCTTTTTAAGACACCTAACAAAGTTAAAAAGCAGAGCCCATTCTGATTGTGAATTTTTGTATGAATATTTGTATAAATATATTTATACATGTAGTTTCTGATACTAAGTATAAAAACTTGGCAATCTTAAAATACTATACAGAGTGATATCACAAATTAAGTATGGAAAATTTTTCCAACAGAAAATGTTGATTTAAAATATTTCAACACCACGCTGGTAGATAGTGAAAACATTTTTAAATAATAGGCCGAATTGTAGTTAGGGTTATTACTTTCAGAATATTAGTCTTTCTGATACATGTTTTTTTTACTGGTTTTAGTAATGACAGTTTGCTTTTCGAAGTGAGGAAGGAAATATAAGAATCACAAGAAGAGCTAAAATTTCCAAATATTCTTTTTGAAATTAGTAGTAGTTTTCTCCTTTTTTTAGTTTTGTGTTTAATATCAAATTATTTATGTGTATTTTTATTTTGTGAATGTCTTTTATATTTTTTCTTGTTATTAGTATGAAATTGATCTTGTTATAAAAGTATTTAAGTTGTGTATGTCACCTGTGATGGCCTTTGAGCTTTGAGTATGACAAAAGGTATGTTAACATAAGCTTTATCTTATTAATTGCTTTATGAAAATTAGGCTTTTTATTGCATCTTAATTACACAATATTTCTATAAAATAATTGGGTATTTTCTGAGTAGGAAGAAATATTAAAGTCTTTAGAATCTTTGCTAGCAATAGTCCAATCTTATATGAGAACTTTATACTCTTCTAAAACTTCTAGAATAGACCTTATAAAACATGAGTAAACTCCTGAAAATGGCCATCAGATTTAATGTTTTGAGAACCCAGTGTTTTCATTTAGATTTAAAATTTGACTCTATGAAAAGGTTTAGATATTTGACATTTGCCTGTGCTAAAAGTAAGCTTTAATTCATTTCATATATTCCAATAAGTATTTCTTTTCTCATTTTAAACTAAATAGTGTAGTCAGGACTCACCTACAGTTGTGTGTCCTTTTCTGTCCTTTTCTAACCAGTTTCTTCCATGATGTATATTTACATAGAGGTATGTGTGCATATTTTTATTTATTTATTTGTTTAAACTCCTGTGCAGATGCAACTGTGTTAGTCTTATTATTTCCTGGATAGGAAGTTCTGGATTATGTTCTTGAAATGGAAGTTTTAGATTGGATTTGATTATGCAGAAAGTTTTGTCTTTTATCTGATAACCACATTAGTAGGGACAAAAAAAAAATCAATCATTAAATTTCACGAAGATTTCTTATTTTTCACTTGTTCATAAATGCATTTAATAAAATAGATTGGCTATTAGACCACTTTTTTCATGCACCTAGGGGAAAAATAAATCTCTTTGAGATAGATTTTAGTTGCCAGTGTAAATTTATGTAGGAAAGTTTGTCAGTTTTAACATCTGCATTTTATGCCGCTTGGTTTCAGCAGAGATGTTCAGCCTGGGCCTGTGGGAGTTGAGTTCCACATTGAGCCCCTGAGTGTCAGAGGAAGGGCCTCCCAGGATCTGCATCTATGTCTGAGAGAGGATCCTACAGCCTGCCTCCTCACAGGAGTGTTGTGCCGCTGGTTAATTAATGTGTGTCAGGCCATTTGAGATCCTCAGGTGCAGAGTGCTAGATAAGTAAAAGTAGTCTGATTATTTGCTCCTTTTGTGAATGTGACACCACGACAGGACAATGCAGGTGTTATTTCCCCTTTTCTTTAGTGGCATTAAATTTATAGTTTAAAGATTGTTGATACCGGACAGTCTTTTGAGATGCAAAAATGTTCTTTTGGGGACAGTCCATTGGCAGCCAAACAGACGTTCAAACAAACGACAGTGCTGAATGCCTTTACAGCCACTGACAGAAGCCTGCAGGGGCTTCTTTAAACTAAAGAGGATCTCAGTGAAAAGCGATATTTATTGTTTTGCTTCATATTTAATTAAAACAAAAGCAGAATTTCAGTTATCGTATAGATAATATTGACTTTACAAAATGTTTACGTACATTACCATTTTTCTGACCCCATTTGAACTTTTTATGTGTGCGTATGTCAAATACCAAAGAGAACAGACTGTATAAGGAAAAATGGGAAGTATTTACCTTTCTAATCGCTAGCTATGAAACAGTGATTTTAGGCCATGTCGATTGGATTTCTCTTTAGGTAGCAGTTGATATTTTATCTGCCTAAGGGAAAAATGAACTATTAAAAATTATTTACTATATCTAGAGATGAACAATCCTTGTACAACTCTGTGCTTTTGTCCTATCTGGATGCATTTCTATTGTCATCTATTAGGAAACTCAAATATATTTGAGTTTTTATTTTAAAAATATAGTTCATGAATTGAATTAGTTATGTGTAATAGTGAATATGACCATTTTTTACTGTTTTTACTAAATAAAATTTAGGAAGCTTTTTTTTCTGTATTGATATTTATCTTTTACATTGATGTACCATTTCTGACAGTAGAAAACAAAGCCAATTTGATACATATGTAAGTATGGTTTTATTGGTTTGACTAATCGGATTTTCTAGTAGTCTAATTTCTTTTTTTTTCTTTTCTTTTCTTTTTCTTTTTTTAGTCAGCTTCATTGGCCCAAGTATTTTGTAAAAGCACTTTAAAAAAAAAAAACAAAAAAAACCTTTTTTGTAATCTACACTGTTTGTGAAGTCTGGCTTAGTTAGTTCTGCTGGCCCAGGTTTCTAAGGCAGGGGAAGCAGACGTATCTTAGTGAATTGGGCTTGTAGTCACTGGGAAATGGTATCCTTTAGTGCAGTATCTGTTAATTATTTCCTGTATAACTATCTTTTGCTCAGTTCCTTTTTTTCACAGAGTGCATGAGTCAGGAGATAACAGGGTCCCCAAAGGAACCCATTGTTGAGTGTTCTTAGATGTTGGAAGTAAAGAGTACACAGAAGATGGCCCACGTTTCAGGAGCACAGGTGCAGAATGATTCAAAAATGTGTCAGCTGTGAGATACATAGTCGTGATGAGAATCTAGTATTTTTCAAGCAGAGCCCAGTCTGGTGGATGGATTTGACAGGTGTGTTTATTACCTAAGATGCCACAAAATTTTTTGTCTTAGATTTTTGTGGGTTTTGTTATTTCTTCCTACCCAAAGAGTAAATATTGTCTCCATTGTCATATTCTTTTATTCTCCCTTCCCTTAGATTCTGAGAACTTTCATTAAATGTTTATAGGCAAGGACATTGATTACTAGACTGGTCTACCAGTTAACTCAAGGAAGCTTAGCAAGCTGGGTACTGCTGCATCTAGTTGTATTAGTTCAAGGAGATGCAGATTGCTTCAGTAAAGTTTGAAGAATCTATTTAAGAGAAGCAACATCATTTATAGATACTTATAATTGACTGTAATTTACAAATAAATGGAACCTGGAATATAACTTTATGTTGGAAAAAAATTCACAATACTTTATCTTTGCTATATTTTGTTTACGTTGTTGTAAGTGGTTTGGAGTGAGGCAGAGGAATCTTAGTTTTGTTTTGTTTTTGTAAGGACCGAACACTTGTGATAAATTGAACGTGTTTGGCATCATAATTCATGTCAGGATGATCAAACATCTGTCAGATGTAATTTTACATGTCACCTTGCCTCTTTAATAACGTAGTTTCTCAATTTTGAAGTTTTAATTTGGAAAAAGATAAGCCATTTCATACTGTGGAAACTTACCTATCTATAACATCATGGTTAAACAGAAAATGCTAAGGACATGAAGATACAAGGGTACTTCAAAAAGTTTATGGAAGGGTAGAATTAAAAGAAAATATGAATCTTTCCATGAACTTTTTGAAGTGTCTGAATATATTTCTGAAAGGCAAAATCCACTTGATAATTTTGCTAACACTTTAAAAAAAAGATGCGTAGTAATTGTGAATTAAACTTTTATGGGAATTTTGGATAAAATGGAAAGACTTAAAATAGATTTTTTAGTAAAAACTGTATTTTGTGTGAAGAAGGTGATAAAATCAATGACAACATGATTTATTGAATTGTATTTGCCTGTTGTGTTATATTTAGTTTAAAATTTTGTATTCAAAACTCAGTCTAGATCATAAAAAAAGTCTTGGTAGACAAAAGGCCCATAAAATAATCTGTTCTCAAGGAATTAGCTTTCTGAGCTTAGCTGGTCGTACATAGGGTAGCACAAGAGTAGCTTGTAGCTATCTAATGTGAGTTCTTGATGAGGGAGACAAAACCTGCTGAAACTACTTTAGAACAATTGCACGGGAGAACATTCAAAAATAGAGTATTTGGTTAAAATAGATGGATACTTATAATTTATTGCCAAATAATTTAACATTTTAATTCTAGGATTAAAAGTTTACTGCCTTTCTTCCTGTTTATTACTGGATTAACTCCTTTCATCCTCACCAAAACTCTTTGTGATTGAAACTATTATTATCCCTTTTATTTAGATGAGGAAACTGAGGCAGAGAGATTAAGGGACTTTCTCAAGATCACAGTGCTTGAATTAGCAGAGATAAAATTGCAGCCTGGGCAGTCTGGCTCCAGAGTCTCTGATAACCATTGCAAGACCTCTTGGGCTCACCATGATTTTCTAATAAATGCTTGGATGACTTTCTACAATTACAAAATTAATTTGTTTCATGTATACATACATGTCTTTATGTGTGTATGTAGCTTTTGAAATGATTCCAGTGATATATCCTTATTGCAAAAGAGGTATATAATACAAAAATCTGTAAAGAAAATGAAAAATGTTCAGAAATTCCAACTCACAAATACTTTTCTGTTCATATTTTAGCATTTAATTTATCCTGTATATATATTCAAATATCTATTTTATTCAAGTATAGGATTATGCACCTCACTGTTTTATAATTTTCTTTTTTTATTTAACAATATTTTGTGGACATCTTTTCCCATTAACAAATACTCATTTTAGTTCCTCGTTATGCCATGGAATAGTTATATAATAATAATAATAATAATAATAATAATAATAATAATAATAATAATAATAATAATAATAATAAGTTTAACACGTCCCCTACTGATGAACATTTAGGTTACTTCTGATTTTTAGTTACAAAGAACACTTTGATGAACCCACTTGTACATATTATCCCATTGCTTTATCATTTGAGAGGATAATTTCTCATAGTACAATTGCAGTTAAGTAAATGAGAAAATACATGACTGAAAGCAAATGGTATTTGATGTCTATGTCACTGTCATCTAAATGGGCAATTTTTAAGATGCAAAATAAATTGGCTTATAAAAAATGCATGGCAAGTAATATCCTAGAAATATTTAAGGATTAACTGCTACAACGTAAATTGACTTATTTAATGATGAATGTGAAGAATTAAGAGAAAAGCAAATGGTAATCTTTAAAAGCTGTTTCTTATCACTTATGTGGAATATTATTCATGCCAGTAGCCAGGTATATGGTGTAATATGAGTACTTTATATTGCATGTGCAGCATAATTTCATTTTTAGAGAAATTGATTTTAAAGCAAACCCATTTTCTTAAGCAGAGTTGAGTCAAGTGTTTTAAGTGAAATGGTTTACTCAGACATGCTTGCCTTTTTGGAGGAGGAATTTCTTTGTCTTTTTCCTTGTTGTCACTTTGCCTCTCTGGATGACTCTTTTGCTACCCTTCACCATTTTTCAACCCGTTTTCAAAGGTTTTACCTTCCTTGGATGTGTGGGTAATGGGGTAGGCTTTGAGGGAGTATAAGAGAGAACAACTTGACTTTTTTTAAAAAACGACATTTACTGATCTTTATTTTTATTTGTTAATATATGTATAGATAGATAGATAGATAGATTCCATTAGACAATAATTTTCTTTCCTAAGATTTCTAGAATGAAATTAGTTGACCTTAAAAAAAATATTCCAGAATGTCAGAATATTGTTTATTATTTCCTAATGAAGTATTGAAAGGACAGAGGTAAGAATATTTTGTTAATTAACATTGTATTTATGCTTGTTATATATATGCTAAAAATAGAGTCTCAGGCCATTCTTAAACATACATTTGTGAAAACATGTATGATGTCATTTATGTATGTTTGAGCCAGGCAAATTAAGCTACACTTATATATGGGAATCCAAAAATGTACAAATATTACATTTGGGAGAACTATTCACTTTACTTAAAAATAATTATTTGCTGTTTTTTTAAAGACTCAGTGTAGGACTTTTGAAATGCACATATTTGGCTTATTTAGTTATTCTTAATGTCAGAAATTTATAACCCAAAAGTTTGATAATTCAGGAAGATCTATCTACTTTGCTCGATTTATATAACTAATTCAAAGAAAGTTGTAGGTTATAAAAATATGAATTGTCTAGACGGATGCTTTGTAGTCTACAAATTAATTATCTAGTTAATATGCCTCTCCAAATTTTTCTATGTGACTGTAGGATAGTTTTTTAAAAATCAGAGCTTGCTTCAAATTCATATGTAATTTAAATATTTCGGAAGACTCCAAATAGTGTCCTAATTATTCTTCAGTAGTATGTACAGCCCTTTGGGGTTACAGTTGGGTTTGGAAGTGGGTGTGCTCTACCTTTAACTGTGGCTGTGGTTCAGCCTTGACTGGATTTTATTTCCTGGTAAATTAGATTTCATGTTTTCTTTTTGCTCTTCCCTTGTGATGTAGTGGAAAGTGCACTGGATTGGAGGGAATGAGACTTTATTAGACTCACTTTGTGACTAACTAGTTGTGTGACCCTGGGTGAGTCACCCAATCCTTATGTACTGTTTCCTGCTTTGGAAAATTATAGAGACTGAAGTACGCAATTGCTCAAATCTCTTTAAAGTCTTAAACTCTAGGGCCAAGTAAATTTTCTGTAAAACCTTAAACATTTAAGGTTAGTGAACTGATACCTAAGGCTACTCTAAGATAAACATCTTATATTTTACACTTAGTGATGCTGGTATCCAAAGAGAGATGATATATTTGAACTACAAGTTCTTAAATATGATTTTCGTCTAATGGCTGAGAATCCAAAAGTTATAAACAACTGTCACATATATGGTCTGAAGTCTTCAAAAATTATATTCTTTGAGCTGATCTTATACAAGAAATCTCATTCTTTGAAAATAACTTTGTTGCAAAGAATGTTATAAAGGGGCTGTTTATGAATGAAGATAAAGGGAAGTATGAACAATGAGAAATAAAATAAATGTGACGTGAATGTGACATGCTTCAAGTCTGTTTCCTCAGTTTCTTGGCATTGAGCGATGATGCCTATTTTGTTCACAGTCAGATGTTCAAATCAGAATTTTGGATGCAGAAACTAATTTTAGTAGGTGGGGTGCAAATTTCTTATGAGTACATGAATAGACTCTAATCCCAGCTGTTTCATTACAATTATAAAAATAAAATTGGCTGTGAATCATTCAAGCTCTGTTTAATGGATGTGAATAATTCAGTTTCATCCCACTGAAATCTTAAAACTATAAACCTACTTAGTTCTTTATGTTCTTTCAGAGTTAATATCTCATTATTCATATGTGAGTTATTTGAAATATGGGTGGTCATAATGCAAGTGACCATATTTCTGCTTAGCTCTTGAGGGTTTTAGGAGAGGAGGTGGCCTCGAGTGAGGCTGGGGATGCAGTGGAGAGTGAGATTGGGAAGAGTAAAGGAAAATAGAAAAGGATATTCAATTAGTATTCTTAGCATTTTATTTCCCATTAAAAATATATGTTTATTATATACCTTTTGGAGAATATAAATAAGCAAACAAAGAAAATGAGTACTCGACACTTTTAATGTATTCTTTTTTGAACACTTACATATACACATACATACACACAAAATCACTCGCACACATAAACATACATATACAAATAAGGATTTATATGTTTATTATTAAATAACCTTCAATTGCACTTTTTAATAAATTATAAACATTTTTCCATATCAATGTATATTCTGTTACATCATATTTATTGATTTCATTGTATTTCATTATATACTGTACTAGTTATCCTAAAAAAAGATGTTTATTGATTCCTTGTTGAACATTAAGTTATTTTCAATTTTTGCTATTATCAGTAGTGCTTCATTCACTATTTTTATAGAAAAATAATTGCATCTTGCTTGCAATTTTAAATTGTTAGAATCAGAGTCACTATAATCAGGTTCCTTTATGGGATGACATAGAAGCAGAGTTTATTGGCAAGTATAGGTCACTTTACCAGGCCATGTATATATACTACTGAAAAATAGGAAAACAATATCATTTTTTTTACCTTCATTAGTTACAATTGCCTCAGGTGATAGCTGAGCAATAAACCCCAACATTTTTTTAAACATCGTAGTGCACAGAGTAATTATCATGGTTTGAATAAGGTTGCTTTTCTGAAGCACCAACAAAGAATCAGTCAGGTATCTATTTCACTGTTTTTTTTTTTTTTTTTGTCTTTTTGTGACCGGCCGCACCGCGCTCAGCCAGTGAGCGCACCGGCCATCCTTATATAGGATCCGAACCCGCGGCCTCAGTGCTCCCAGCGCAGCTACGCTCCCGAGTGAGCCACGGGGTGGCCCCTCCCCTCTATTTCACTTTTATAGTTGAAAGATAGATTCCTTAGTCACCTTGACATTCAAAGAGTAATAGTATAATGTACTGAAGTGAGTCTTATAAGTTTATATATATATACAGGGATTTAGCTGTCCTCAAAGAGTTTCTTAAAGTCAATGTGTAAAGTTTCTTAAACTTAATGTGTTTTAGTGATCACATGAAGTTTGATGCCAACAGTTACTCAGTGAAGTGTTTGGCACACAAACTCTATTTTGAAATATTTGAATTTGTTTAATTTGCTCAAGGTCATTTATGCAGTTTATTGCAAGGTACAAATGAAAATCCTGTGTTCAAGGGAAGTTTAGAAAACCATCTCATCTCTTTTCACTTGCTTTTCCAAGCATCATACTGCTATATGCAAAGTCCTTTCATAAGACTACTGATTACTTATATTTTGTAGTAAATGACATTTCAACAAAATACACTTCTATTTGTGTGATTTGAATGCATATTTGGGTGTGTCTACATTTAAATGTATCAGTATTCACCTGGGTTCAGATTTATTTTCAAAGAACCAACGTGGACTAGACCAAACTAATCTAGACACAGACGTGAAAGAATAAGAAATCCAAAAAAAAGGGTAACTTTGTAGAATTATTTCCTGATATACTGGTCTGTATCTTTTCTTGCTGTCCAATAAATAGTAATTTAGGTTTTAAACCCACCTACTAGGTTTCAGAAACCATGGAAGACTCTATAAAGGGTGTGAGGGTGAGCAAATCAAGGTTCCTGCCCTCAAGTAATATGCAGTCAGGTATAGGTATAGGTATACTGACAGCTACAATACACATACGGCTTCCATAAAAAGGGTGAAGGAAGAGCAGAGCGACTTTGGCTGTTTAAAGAGGAACAGATCACATTCAGTTGAGATGATAAAGTTAGTTGTCATACAGGGTTTTCTGGCCTGGTTTTTTGAAAAACATGACTAGGCTTTTAGCAGGTGAATATGACAGTGTGCAGGGTAAGCCCTACAGAGAAAACAATGTGAGGTCAGTGTGGGGCATTTTCAGGGTACAGATCGTAGAAAAGCTTGATGGAAAGGTACACGTAGTTTAGTTTGGGGATCTAAGACTGATGTTAACTTCTTTAAATGCTTAGGAGAATTTCCTTAAGTGCTTATTTGAAATTTTATGTCAGAAGGAAATAGGGAACCATCTCAGGTTTGGGTGCCAAGGATAACTTGTTCAAACCTTTAATAAGGTTAATGTAGCATTTAAAATAGAATGGTTTGGAAGGGGTGTAGGTGGGCATGGTGGGAATGAGAAAGATTACTTAGTTGGCTAATTCTTTACTCTATGAGTGATAACAAGGAGTCTACACTGGGACAGTGACAGTGGGAAATCATTTCTGTGGATATGCTAGATACAGAATCTTCAAGAGTTAGCAAAGTTTATATATGTGAGTGACCAAAAGGCTTTGAGTTTGGATGCCTGGGAGAGGAGATGAATAACAGCTAATGTTTGATAAATACTGACTATGAGCCAGGCTCTGCTCTTTATTTGTAGTAACTTATTTAATCCTGACAATAACCCTTTGACATAGAAGCTATCTTTAACTCCGTTTTACAGAGAGGAAGTAGAACCTCAGAGATGTGAAGTGACTTGCACAAAATCACCCAGCTAGTAAATAACTGGGCCAAAGTAGATTATGTCCAAGTAGTCTATCTGCAAAATCCATACCCTTTCCTATATTTCTTTTCAACGAATGGTAGCATCGTTAGCAGAACTCTAGAGTCAACTGTTTTGTGAATCTGGTTTTATACGTACCAAGTTTGCAGGGCATTGAGATGAAAATATCTAGTAGGTAGCTGGCAGTGGCATCTGTCATAGAGAATAGTGTTGGAATGACTTCTAAGTTAATTGACATTCATTTAATAATTGAATATAAATTGAAAACCTAGTTTGTTCAAAATATTCTAGGGACAATATCAACAAGGGCAGGCTATGGACACCAGTTCTTTAAATCTTTTGCAAATCAGTAGTGGAGACAATGTTCACTAAAATGATTATAGCACGAGAAAAGGGGTGTCAGGTGCCATGGATTGAAGCAAAGAAAATATTGTAGTATTTTAGTGGAGGAAATGACCCTTCTTAATTCAGCCATCAAGGAAGGTTTTCCAACAGGGGTTGTCAGTTGGTTTTTAAAAAGCGGTGTTTTAAAAGCTTAAGGAACAAAGTGTACAGATCTAAAGAAAATCTAAGTAGAAGATGAGCTTTGTTACTCCTGCTAAAAAAAAAAAAATAATATAGTGGGTAGCCACCTCCTCCCCGACCCAGCAGTGAAAGTGACTATTTTGACGTTTGTCAAATCAAATTTTAAGATCCTCTGTGTATGTCAGAATCTTTACCTAATTGGTAGGCTTCAGAAACACAACAGAAACACGCACGCTTCCAGTGTTTTATCATTGCACACTAAACCAAAAGGAAAGAGTAAATTTTAGAGCAGAAGGTGGGTTTTTCAACCAAAGTTTGAAATAAAAATGTAATAATCTCTTTAAGGTGAATAAGTTTCAGAAAGTTTATTTTCTTTTGACATATATGAAGGTACTTGAAAAGTTCGTGGAAAAATGGAATTAAAAGATAATATGAAAGATTCTTATCTTTTAATTCCATTTTTCCATGAACTTTTTGAAGTACCCTCATATACATATGTATAGGGTGTATATATGTAAATAGCTTTTATTCAAATATTAATTAAAAATAACTCTGTTACTTAGGATCATTACATACTTATGATCAAAGAAAAATACACATGAAAACTTCTTGAATTCCCATTTAGAAATATATACCATATGAACTGTGCCTGTCTGATTGATTCATTATATATATATATAAGAACTATTATATTTTATGTTCTGTTTATGTATTGGTGTTTTGATTTATTCACTATTTGTTTCTCTTAGATTTAATCCGGTTGCTCATTTTCATGTTTTATTTAATATCTTATTTTATCATTGAGAAGAAAGAGAAATGCTTGCCTGTGATATGTCACCTGTTGTTTAATGGCTAAAACTGTTACATATCTTAATACTGTATTACATTAAGTCATTTTAAAAGCATTCTGCTTTCCCTTTTGTTTAAAATTCCTGCAATCCCTGGGATATTGGTAGGGGGTTAATGGAAGTCTTGATTAAAATCTCTCAAGCTTTAAGGCTTTCAGTTCTTGTAAACAATTTGGATCTGAGAGATAGACCTATTTATGTCTTTTTACTAGTCTATTTACCCATTTAATGGTAAGAAAAATTATAAATTTATTTTAGTTTTGTTTTAGTAAGTACAAATTAAAATGCCTTTTAAAAAATTAACCACACACTGTTGTATGATGATCACAGAATTTATTGTAATTCTCCTGAAAATTCTCTGAAGACATGGTATAATCATTTTAAAAGTAAAGGAGCTGCCCTGAGTATACCAATTTTCCATTATTTAAAGTCAGCCTTTTAAGTTTTATATCTAGACTGCTTTTAAGTGGTTCTTTTAAAACTTGCAGGACTATGAAGTCCAATCATAATGTAATCAATCTGCACTTGCTTCATAATAACTAACCAAACTATAGGTAGATAAAAGTCTCTGAAATAGGTAACAACCATAATCCAGTAGGGGCTTACACTTGGACTCACAAACTTAGACACATATGACCCCAAATAGTTCGACCTTTCTATGGCTGGACACGTTGACTGCACAGTATTCAGGTTCAGTCCAAAGTTTTGGTTGTTCTGTGTTTAATGAACCAACATGATGGGTTTCGAACATGGTGGTTTTGGTTTGCATGGGATTGGGTTGGCACCCTTGTAATTTTCAGTCCTTAATGATTTTAGTGTATGAATTTCATTGCAATGCTTGGGTTTGTGTGATGTTCCTTGGGCTTGAAATTGAGGTCTATTGATGTATTTTTTGTGTGTGTTTGTGTATTTGACCTTTTTCCACTGAAAGCAAGGGGTGTTTGGACAAGTTGGGGACACAACAGAGCAAAGATATGAGAAAAAGATCAAACATTAGATCTTATAATTTACCTATTTGTGATTTTTTTCACCTTTAATAGCTTGTGAGCTACTGAGAGGTAAGGGCTGTGCCATTTTTATATTTCTGTTTCTTGTTGGCCCTGCCATAGTGTTCATCTCTTAGGAGGTCTAGAATCAATATATTTTTAATTGTGTATAATTGTATAAGGATATATGTATTTTTTACAAATTTGGAATATCAACATTTTAATTTCTGTATGAGACTGCTCCTGTATAATTTTTCTGCCATTACATTTATAATTATAAATTCATTAATATTTGAATATTCTTTTTAGGACTGAAGGGTTAGTAAATTATTATTTATGTGCCTTTTTTTTTAGTAACATTTAGAGTATAATATTATTTAATGAGTTGCTTACTCTTGAAGAAAAAAATCAATTGTAGCAATTTTGGGTTTATATAAGAATACAACATCATTTGAGCTTTACTGAAACATTTTTAAACTTGAAATTTTTCTAAGTTATCTGAGGAAGCAGAGATTTCTCAGGGTTCACAGAATTTTTTGATACCGGAATCTAGAGACGCAAACTGCCAATGCATTTCTAGGCTCTAAAAAGTTCCAATAAAACCTAAAAGGTTTATTAGTATTTTTTTTTAAATCATGAATTCAAAATCTATTTTTTAATAACTTCTTTTTTTAAAAAAATATTAACTCTACATGCCATTTTGGTTGAACTTAATGAATTTTCTGCACGGCTATGTTATTAGTTTAGAGAGCATAGTGCTGACCACTGTTGAATCTAAAATGTGACGAAAGATTCATCATACTTCTGTACTGCTCCGTTTTAAAGAAGGGAAACATTTTAGAATGTTAGGTTCTGGGCTTAAGATAAGAGGAAATATGCAGTGGGACTGTTTATCCTGATCATTTTGTGACCATATCAGAGAATCAGAGGGTGATAGCTCAGAAAGTGGGATACAAAGAGAAAAATATTGGTAGATATTATTCCTTGAGCTTGTAGCATCTGACTTGCTAGAGACAAACCTGGCAAGCAGATTTTGAAAGCTTTTGTGAACACAGGAATGCATATGATGTTTGTACTATAAACCCAGCCTCATCTTAATCTCTTTGTGTAGAAGAGATGAATAAAAGTACAATTTGTATCTGTGCAATTGAAATCTATAAAGGCAGGGAGCTTGTTCTTCAAGTGGAGTTCTTGTTTCTTTTCTTAACCCTTAAGGAAAATAGTGGAGGGAAAGGAGAGAAAAAGGGTAGAGCTGGGTGGAAGTAAAGCTGGTGAATTATTCTGCTCTTCTTAGCTTTGATGTTGAACGGTGCCTGTGCTACAGTATCCCTCTGGTTCATTGCCGGCCAGGATTGGAATCCTGCAAAGAGGAAGGATCCATGAAGAAATAATCAAAGTTAGGAAAGTCTTTTGCTGTAATCTTGCCTTATACAGTCAGTTATTTTTGTCTAGGTGGTTTACAGGGACATAACTCCTATAATCATTTAAACGTGATGTAGTAAAAGTCATTTGCAGGAAATGAAACCCCATTTTGTTACTTTTTTTCACGTAAAGCCTAATCTGATTAACTTTAAAACATTCATTTATCTTTTTATTCAGTATTTGAACTATGCGTGTGGAAGACATATGGATTTAAATAGTACTTGGCTTGCCATCTGCTGATAAGGGAAAGTGAGACACTAAATCAGAGTGGTAGAAAAGTCTATTTCAGTAGAAGCTGTTTCGATCTGAAATACTGTAGGCAATTTTACAGAGTATTTTAATTGGGATTATATTGATGTGTGTTAGTAAGAGGACTGTATTTGCTGATATGGTTGAAGTTGTATAATCAGTATATTTTTATATCAGTTTAGAGATGTGGGGCTAAGTGAAATTTCAATCTTGTTATAATTACAGTTGTTTTTTTTTTTTTTCTAAAGTAGTCATTTTTGAAAAAAACCTTTCTGGTGCATTTTTTAAGGGCAGTGGTACATTTTATTTCTCATGAAAAAAATAGAACATAAAACGTTGACTTTTCAGATAAATTTACTAGAAATAACCATTTATTCTTTCAGTACAGTAATCATTTGTTGAATATTTCTATGGCAAACTACATTTTGAAAATCTAATTTAATCTTAGGAAGATTAGAAAGAAGAAAAAGAACATCCATTATTATAATGGCAAAATGTGGGCATACAATACTGAGAAATCTAAATTTATGCTAAATTTATGTTTCAACTTAAATTTTTGAGAGTTGAGAGTCATCCAGAATGATACAAACGTACATGTGGTATTGCAGTGAATATTACATTTCCCTCAGCAGGTGTTGAAGCAATGGAATTGTCTTTGTTTCTGGAATCAGTTTTTCTCTTTATTTTCCATCTTATTTCTTTTCATAGAATGATTTGGTGAAATTATAGATACTAATCCATTTTTAGTTACTTATGTGTTGAAAACAATTGATCTCTAACTGAACTTATGCGCAAACTAAACATAGATGATTGTCCCAGACTTATCATAACTTTTGTAGCTGTCTGAAATTTTGACAGTCAGAGGATTGACTTGCCATTACTTAGTGTGGAGTCTTTGTCCATGTTTTGAGGGATGAGTGGCAAAAGTGATGACATTCTGGGTTATTTTTTTGTTGTGTTCTGATTTCTGGAATATTGCCAGTCTTCACATTTCCTCTGGCCTTAAGAATGCCAGCTGGCTATTTTAAAAAAAAGAAAAATGCAAAACCAAAACCCAAACCCCAGAAGTCATGGCTTAGAGAACCTTGGCACTGCCCTTCCCCTAGTGCACATTGGCCAGGTTCTTTGTGCTGTGTAGAAGCTCTGAAGACCCTGTTCACCTGCATTATTTTCTGTTCTCAACTAGCCTTGAGCAATAGGTCAACATGTCTCCTCTGCTCCAGGCTTGGAGGAGCAGATTGCAGCTTCTTTCTACAGTTCTGACCACCTTGCTTTTGGGCAATCTGGTTGGTGAATTTACAGCGTTGTTCTAACCAGACCATCCTCTCTGTGTAATGGTGGTTGTCAGAATTCTCTGTTATATGCAACTTTTCTAATTGTCCACTAAAATCTTAAACAAATGAGCTGTAGGTAGACAGATTCTCCCTCACTTTCTCTCTTTTTCTCTATCTTTGATATACATATTAGTACCAAAGATGATATGGGTAGGTCCATATGTCCATGATTCAATACATATAGTTTGCTTTAAAATAGCATTTGGCCGTGGACTTACCAAAATTTATGCCATGATATGTGTATGACTTATATGAAAATAACACTACAAGATTAGTTAAATAGGGTTGTTCATATGAGAACTTAAATATTTCTTCCCCTTTTAGTTTCAGGTAAATTTGTTGTGATAAGAAATTTTGCCTTTTGGTGAAACCTGAATTATGAAGTACGATGCTTCTCATTTCTTGGTGCTGTTATTTTAACTGCACCAAATATGTACTTTAGTTGGTTGGCATCGTTGCTGAATTACTTCAATTGTGAGTGCAGTTAGTAAAGCTATGATTAAATTATATTGCTTGTGCTAGTTGGTATGATCACTTTCTTAGCTAGTGTACCTTGGAAAGATGACTTCTACATTTTTCCGCCAAATTACAGAAGCTGAGAAAATTGGATGGAATTTTTTCTTTTCATTTCTATTTAAAACGTGGTTACTTTGTAGTACTTTGGTGAGCTCACTAATATATGTATGAAAGCACAGGCTCATCAAATGGAAAATAAAATCAAAACAGGAAACTCTAGTATGTTTAGTAATAAAGAAAACAAAAAAGCATTGTCATTTTTTCCAAAGCAATTAAATAAAAAGAGACTGCTAATATTACATTTATCTAATTAGTGTCTCTGCAACATGATCCATCCTGACGTTCACCCACTTCTTTTGAGAGGTGTGTATGCTGTCAGACTTTACCAACAGAATACATAGTTGGGATTTTGGAAATAATTTTGAATCTTCTTGCAGGCTGGCCTGTAAAAATGGTAGTGGAGAACCACTTGTGAGAACTATCTGAACTTAAAAGAGAAAAAAACACCTGTGGCTGTCAGCGCTGCTTCCAGCAAAAAGAGTTCACGTTGTTATGCATCATTTAACTACTGTCTCTTTGTCAGCAGGAGGCTTTGTTTCACACCTGAGGGTTGTCATGTCAGAAGTCACAATAAAGGCCCAGAGTCTCTAACCTGAATTTCAAGAGTGAATGAAGATGAGGCTCTTTTTAAAATACCATTTCCATGTGTGCCCAGTGGCCTCTTATCCCCATTGAGCAGTAATAACATGTTAAACATTATTTTTCCCCAAGTATTCTCCACCTACTCAACTCTCTCTTAGAAACCCGCATGTTTATTAGAAACCCCTATTTAAGTAGTTTAGAGTATGAAGAAATGTTTGACTATTTTATAACCCTCTTTTCAACATTCAAGTGTATGTGCAATTATTTAGAAACCTATAAAAGCAACATCCAGTGGAGTTAACTTTCTCAAGTGCACCATGGGTATGGACACTGGTCAGAAATATCCTTCCTCAAAAGAAGAACAAAGTTATCTATTGCATATTTTGACCCTTGCTGTAGATAAACATGTTCCCCTCATCCAAGTCTGCTACAGCAATGGACAGAAATCTTGGGGTACCAACATTGTGAGGGAGTTGGTTAAATTCAGCACTTTGGCACCAAAAACTGGAAAGAAATAATTGGTAGTCCATGCAGTATGTGTATTGGACACTGTCAGCTGTTTAAACATACACCAATTATTTTGAAGCTTTCCAAACCCATCTGTCACCATATTGTCCAGTCACATGAAATAGAATTGTCATTTCTCTTTGTATAAACTGATATAGTCCTAACTGATTTTTTCTTCAAACTTTTGTGTAAATGGATCTGTGTCATCAGGCTCTATTGTTTTTTGTTTGTTTGTTTGTTTTTGCTCTTGTTTCCCCTACCAGTAATTTATTGTATAATTTCTTATTTGGAAAACAAAAACAAAAACAGGTACAGCCAGATGGCCACATCCTAAAAACATAAAATTAAGTGTTACAAGCATGTAACGTAGGATTTAAAAAAATACCTTGCAAAAGCTATTGCTCATCTTTTCTTTTCCAATGTGTATAGTTGAGTCAAGCAAAGCATAGTGTTTATTGTAAATCCAAGTAATATACCTCATAAGATCCTATTTAATCACTGATATTTTTCTCTCCTGTTCTTCACTGTGTAATGTGTAATTTGACATAAATTCCTGGCCACTGAATCTTTCCACAATGTTGGCAGACTCAGTTCATAAATGGTGACTGGAACGAGGTTTGAGCACAGCTCTTTGCAAGAACTGAACAATGTTTAGGACACTTACAGTTCTCTTGAGAATTTTGTGGGGCATAAGGTGGAATGTAACTGAATAGGAAAGTACGCATCTTCTTTTTCCATTGGTGGCAAAATCAGGAGATTTCTTGGTAACTGATTCACTGGTTCCTGAGTGTGTTTTACCTCTGGCGATATTAAATAAAGCCCAGATTGCATCGGTTTCCCCTAGGAGGTATATGCTTCAGCAATACCCATTATCATTGCCTGAGTTATCGTAACACCTAATTCCTCAGCTGGAGTTTAAGCATTATGACAGGTAGGGGACTTAAAGTGAGTACAGTAAAGACTTCAGAGGGCCTGTGAATACAAGCTAAAAATCATGTGGTTGGCTCCCATGGAAATTTAAATTGTTAAAGTAAACTTGTACGGTCACTTTGTAGTTTTAGATTTTCCATGTAAATTAATGAACAAAAAGTATATCACTCTCCTTAAATTTCTCTGAGTTTTTCTTTTTTTTTCATATTTGCATAAGAGGAAATGAAACAGTACAGTTTTAATTTCCCTACCAGTTTAGTGATTAGCAGGGCAGATTTTTACATTATGTTTTGAGCTCAGTTCCCTGGCTGCAATTCACTCAGCCTTGACGTAAATCTGAAATAAGTACTTTGTAAGGGGTTAGGCTTTTGTGCAGGGTGTGTGAGAAATCCTGCCGGACCAGGTTGGTTACAGAAACTAGTGTCAAATTGCCTTTGCCCTGAGTGGTGAATAAGAAAATGCAGACAACAGAAAAGTAGGGGGAAGAAATCTGCTGAAGCACACCCTCTCCAACCACTTCCGAAAAGCTCATTGTCTACCTTAAAAGGACACGCAGTTCTTTTTTGGTGATGAGTATTTGTTGGGTGGATTATTTTTCCTTTTTTTTTTCCTTTTTAGAAATTATCCAGTCATTGCTAGAGGGTACAGTATGTCAGTCTAGTAGACAAGTGTTTCATGCACAGAATCCACATTTTGTATGGTGCTTGTTGAGGCTAGTTGCTTCTCATAAGATCTATTTGATCATGCCGTTTGCCTTAGGTGATCAGCAGTCTTTAATGTAAATCATAGCCAATCTAATAAAACTAATGGAAAGAGAGAGAACACACACACACACACACACACACACAAACTCACACACACACACACATGCAGGAACTATAGGCATTCTTTCACTGTTTATGTCCAAATTATCCTAGAGGATAGAAAAATTATATGTTCCCTACCCTTTGATATATCAACTCTTTTTTCCACTTTTTGTTTATGCATGTGCATGATATTATTTGGGAATAGACCAAGTGTGTTTTCTTATTTGTGCAGTGCCCTGTACTTGAAAACTTGAAAAAAATATTCAAAATTGTCTTCAGTCCTGAATACAGTCTATTTCCAGTTAGCCTGAAAGTTGCTTTAGATAAATCATGTTGCTAACATCCAACAAAACAAATTTATTCCCTTTATGTGTACTGCAGTTTAGCATTGTTTAATATATATATATATATATTTTTGGCAGTCACACTGACCAACTAATTTGAATTTTGGTTCTTTTTGGAGAAAGAGAAAAGGAAATAGTTCTTGATAATTCTAATTACAGAAATGTATTAAGTACCAAAACTACAAAGTGGTTTTTTTAAAACAAGAAACTTTTAAAAAACAGTATTCAAAAAAATCCCGGAAAATTGACAAAAGTAAATAATCATTTTGTTAACCATTGGAGCAGTCAGAATAAAGAGAATATTGAGAGCTTGAAAATACAGAATGTGATCTCCCTTTTTCAGATAAATACTTTTAAATGGCTCTACTGAATTAAGATTTTTATTTTTAATATCACTGGGCTATTTAAAAAAATCATAAAGTCTGTTAAGAGCATGAATTATACCTGTCTACAAAATATATATATATATATATTTATATATATATATATATATATATATATATATATATATATATATATATATATAAAACTTTCATACCTAATGTCTTAGGGCCTTTTATTATTGTATCATTTTCTTTCTTTTTTTTTTTTTTTTTGGTCGATATTGCTACAGTCTTGATGTATTATCATTGCTATTACTTATGGGACAGTTACACAAGCACCAGGAATATTCAAATCTCGCTTTGTGATTAGGTTTTGAAAGGTATTTTTAGATTTTTTTGATCACGATCTGCTCATGATTAAGGTACTGTCTTCTCTTTTCCTGGCAAACTCAGTTTAGGTTGGTAACATCCAGGTATTTACTTTTACTAGCAATCAAGGATTTTCTTTTTTTAGATGGGTGTGTATATTTTTTAATACTTCAGATTATGCTTGGAAGTATCATTAAGGGTGGGTAGTTTTCATCTCGTTTTTCTTGCTTGCTTTAGTAGCTGTGCGTGATTTGAGCCAGTAATTTGAAGATGCGCTCTTGAGTGTAGATGGATCTTTAGATTTTATTCAGATTATCCTTCTCCTTGCAGCAGGTTTCCTTTAATCCACTCTTTTCTAAAGGTTGCCAAGGGTAAAATTCTATTTCCATTATTTAATAGTGTTGGGTGTTTTTTGTTGTTTTTACCTGCCTCAAAACTGCGCCCCTTGTTGCTACTGGAGTTCTGAAACAACTGAGAAAAATAAACAAAAAGCAAGATTAAGATGTTGAGAACAAAATCTCACTTTTCTTCTGATACAGTGGATACTGAAGAATGTGGCTGGTCCTGTATTCCAATAGGCTTCCAAAAATTGAACTTCACAGCCTTGTAGAAGTAGCTAGTGCCTGCCCTGTGTGTGCCAGCGGCCATAGATTGTACTACAAACGTGTTTTGAGCCTGTTAGGGAAGATACACCATGCACACAGAGGACCAGAATATAGGTTAATATTTGGTAATATTTGGTAAGTGACAGAAGCAAGAAATAAGCATCTCAAAAATAGTTGTAACATTCACACTTTGTATTATAAAGGTTTTGTTTATAAAATATTTTGAAACATTCAGATCGAAAGGGTTGTGTTGGTACAAAGTGATCGTAGTGCTAATCCATGATTAATGTTGTTACTTTCGTTTTTATGAAAATAAATCTGTGGCTTTTGTACTTTGAGTTTTCGTAAATGTGTTAGAGGTAATGAGGTAGGCGAATGTTAATGTAAAAATGTTAATAAGTAGGGTTAGACCCTTATTCTTTACCTCTTAAAACAAGCTTTCTACATTTAAGCTGAGGTTTTACGTGGTGTTACCAACTCAGCAGGGACTTTTTATGCTAAACTGATGGTGCATAATACTTCAGCAGTCAAAAGGAGAGTGAAAATAGTTATTTGTTTCCTTGCCATGCTGTCTGCCAGGTAGCATTGTAAAAACATAAATGTGCACTGGGTATTACTTCAGACCATTCATCCAGTCTTGTTTCTGAAAGGCCCCTAAGTTTTGCCCAGAGTTGATAAAAGTAAACTTTATAACCTAAGGCGCAGTTTATATCAGTGGACAAATTATTTTACCCACTCACATTTCCTTAAGTTAAAGGTTTCTTTTAACTTTTCTTACAGTATGTTCAATTTTGTATTTGGGTTCCTTAAAATGGATTCAGCAGCCATTCCCTGGAATGTTCAAAATAGTTCAAGGCACAAAGTAACCTAGATATTTAAATGGCCCCTTTACACCTTAGCAACATGGTTGTTATGATTTTATGAAAACAGTCTTTGTTTCTTTTCTCTGCTAACTTCTGGCTTTAGTCAGCAAAGATTTCTCTGCCTCATTAATGTTGTAAGGACTCTAAATAAAATTTTTCCTCGTGGGTTGCTTTTGGGGCTGGCCTGATATTGATCGCTGATTTTTAATGCTGGTATTTCTTGACTCATTTCATAATTTATGGAAATAGCCTTTTTAGATTTTGAATGCCCACAGTAATCCTTTTTCTGTCTTTGGGAAGTGATTTGAACCTTAATGTTAACTTTACTTTTATCCTAGTTTAAAAACAAAACAAAACAAAAACACACAACCAAACAGGTTAGTAGATAGCAACATGAAAGTGAATGGAGCTGAGCAGTGAGTCATCTTTACATTCTCTTAAAGTATAAGTAATTCATTCTTATGCTTTGGGTACCTCAGTTTCCTAGAGTCTTCCAAGACAGTCAGGATGAAGACTCAACATTTACACAATTACTACTCAAGGCACTGTACATGAGTATAAAATGGTACGAAAGGAATCGTATAAAATGACTTATGCCAGTTTATCCATCCACTGGCTGTTATTAAAATCAACAATTTGATGATTCGGTTTCATATTAAGTTTACACACATGAGGAAAATAGTGTATTTCAAATGCAAGTGTAAGATTTTTACAGGAGTTTGAATTTTTTTTAAAGAAAGTGCTTGGAAATTTGATGTCAAATTTTATTTAATTTATAAGCTCGGTATTGCCCTAAAAAATAATGTCCTCATATGGCAACAAATGTGTTGAACCTGGATTTATTCACGCGTGCAATAAATGCTTATCCATGTCTACTAAGAGTAGGACCTTATGCTGGGCACTGGATATTCAGTAGTGAACCAAACAGAAATATCCCTTATGGTAGGTACTTCTTTTTTGTATTTCTGAACATTGTAAGGTAATAAACATAAAATATTTGTGGTGCATGAGACCTAGGAGTAAATCAGAATGAACTCACAACTACTTAGTTCTTATGATGGCCCTAAGATTGACACTTTATGAATTTCATGTTATTCAAATAATGATGCATATCAAAGATGAATATCTATATTTAAAATGCTAAAAGCTTGTTTTACAAGGCCAGTGAATAACATATTCTCATTTTTGTATCAATATTTCAAATGCTGCTGGGTAACATATTGATATGCTGACACCAACCAAGGATGATAATAAATATGACCTTTTTTCATGTTAATAAACTTGATAGAATAAATGGAGAAGACATCTTCATAGGATTTTATAAAGAATTTTGTCATTTATAAATATTAATATACTTTGTAATGTTGATAAATTAGCATTATGGAGTAAGAGATAGCAGGCTTTATCTTGAGATTTGATAGTGTTTAGTAGGTTTTGAAACATGGATACATTTAAAATAAAGCCCAAGCTCTTTTGAGGACAACTGAAGACCAGGGATATTCTGATAGCAACGTTATCCTTGCAAATAACATTTTTTTAGGTAGAATGTCTTTATAAAAACAGTTGGTGTAAATTTCATCTCCCTGTCCTTTTTTAAAAAAAAAAATATAGCACATTAGCATTCCAAGATTCTTTATCATTGCTAGTTACAGCAGTCGTTTTATCATTAGCATAGTGCTTTCAATATATCTAGCAGGTTTGATTCTAGATAATTTGATAACTCTAAAAGCATATACAATCCGTCATAAAACTGTGTTACAGAAATATAATTATAATTATGGATTTGAAAACTCTTAATTGTACAGAACCCCACTGAATAGATGATGAAAAAAAGCAATGATTAAATACAGGCCAATAATGGGAGAATATAAATCCACAAAGTGAATCTTATGCTACTAGGAGTGTTTTTTCATACTTAATTGCTAAAATGCCTTGCAGTCCTGAGAAATATTGAGAAACAAGATTCCTTATGCTACACTTAACCTTGAATTCTGTGTAAGACTAGTGCCAGGACGCCTGAGTGACTCAGGCTCTGATCTGGGCTCTAGTTTTCTCTTTGTGTAGGATAGGTGGGTACCCAGGCTTAAGCATTGATTTGCTATTGTTTCCCCACTTACTCATTTTCTGATTTCCATTTATAATCATCTGAAAATTTAAGAGCTTTCATTGAAGGCCAGTGGGAAATTTTACCTTTATTTCATCGACCTTTCCCGATGTTAACAGTAAGTGACAACTATCTTTATTAATACTATATCAGATTAAATTACTCTAATGTTGTTTAGCATCATGTGTCCATTTATCTCTGGTCATTGATAGTTTACAGAGTATCTCAGAAATTTTAAGAATAAAACTCTTATTTATGTCAGTGTTTGTGAATCGAGTTTAGGATTGCCCACATAATTAGAAATCTGGTTACTTGGGTTCTAAGTTTAGATTTTCTTGGTTTTAAGAAAACATCACCTCTTAATTGTACCACAATTACTAATTTTACATTAGGGTTTAGAAACAGTATTGCTTTTGTGTATCTTAGTGTTAGTGACAAACAAAGACATCCCTAGAAATGTATTTTTCTTCCCCAACTCTGGCATGGAAAACAGACAATAGCTAGGGTGCTTGAAATGTACTGTGATATTGGGATGGGAAGTAGTAAAGCATTTGTTGTTCAAGAGTAATGTTTGCTCATCTTGGATCCAATGCCGGTTTTTACATTTTTTAGGGGGAAAAAAAAAAGAAAGTTTCGCTGTGGTCATGGCTCATCAACTTTTGAATTGGGGACACATGGAGATGAGAAACAGGGCTGTAAGCGACCAGAAAACTCCAGCACTGAATCTGTCCTTTGCATGGGTTGACTTATGAATTACTAGGGTCAAAGATGCCAGGGTTAAGATAACGGGCAATTGGAGATATAGCATATAGGCAGATTTAGCGTCATCAAAAATAGGAAATGCCACTAGACATGATTGAATTTCTGGAGATCTTAGGAGATGTCCCAACTTAATTAGGTTACCAGATTTGCTGAATGGATATTTGTGAGTAAAGAACTGAAAAGTATTAGGAATATATAACAATAGGATGTACTTCGGCTTAAGAAGCATGCAGTCTGTTTGGGAAAGCAGAACACAGGCACATGAACTGGCACAGGAATGTCAGTTGCCATTCCTTTGGACAGATATGGTAGCAGTACAACATATGAATATCAAAAAGACACAGAACAAAGGACATTATTTTTCAAGACCTGTACAGTTGACTCTGAGGGATTTAGAGTTAAGGTCAGTTTCCACTAACTGGATATGGAGGCATTGTAGGTGTGCTAATACACAATTTAAATACACTTTTTGTGTGTCAATAACAAAAAAAAGGTAGGAATTTAGGATATTGTGGTTTTTCAAAACAACCATTTAGAAAAATAGATCCTGCCATCAGTTTCTCTGTTATAAAAAATATTTTGTCATCCTATAGATTTTTTAAAAGGCTTCATTATTTAAAATACAAATCAAAACTTTTGGGGAGAAGCAATCCTTGCCAGTATGAGCCTTGACACCTATAAGTTGCCAACATGCACGGTGTTTTGCCTTTTGAATTTATCTTTTACCGTCTCTATTTGAGATCAACACATAGAGTAGTTAGAATATATTGAAATCACACCTATTCTTTAAAGTTTTATGATAGGTTTAGCATCATCTTAACAGACGGTGCTATTCGTGTACTGCCTACTGGTTTGCACAGTGGAAATACACTGTGCTCCACCCATCTGACAATATGCCGGTGTCCTGTCCTGTCCCCAGCTGAATAGATCAGCAGTAGGAAAAAAGAAGTACTTGCCAAACAAATCTGATTTACAAAATCCACAGAAAAGGTCACCAGGGCTTGACAACATATTGGAAACGTTATGAGTAACTGTTAGTTTTCCTTTCTCATTTTTAATAATTGTAAAGGAACTCTTGATGTTGAAGTGAGAAATGCAAATGTTGAAATAATCTGTTTCATTTACCCTGTATACTCCTACGTTTGGAACATGTAACCTTGTAATAAAGAGTCTGCTTGAAATTCTGCTTGGTATTTTACTGAAAGTAGTAACAGCAACATTAGCAGAGAAAGGGGAAAAAACCCAGGTGCATATTGAACTATATGGGAGTTCAGGAATCATCCATTCAGAAGAGCCTTACCTGTGGAAACTCAGCGATTGTGAAGTGGCTGTTATACTGTGTTTGCCTTTGACAGTTAATAGCTCCTAGGGTTTGGGTGTTTGGGGAATGAGACTCGCACAGATAACTTTGGGAAGAGATAGGAAGGTATCAGTAACTAGGACGAGGAAGGAAAGTCCCTCAGTGTTTGAGGTAGAGCCACTTACTCTCAGCCCCTCGCCCTGTTTCATTCACACTCATTATCACACTGGTCTGTCTCCCTTTCCTCCCCTTTGTCCTTCTCCTCACCTCCCCAGGGCCTCCTGTCTCTCTCCTCGCCTCTCAAAGGACCTCCTCCCCTGCAGAGCTCCACTGACATGCCTCCTTTTCTAATCTCTTTGGAAGACTTATTACTTCTGTTTTGGCCTTAGCTCTGTAATTTATTTCTGCTTCTATCATTACATTGTTAAATCTTACATTTAACCAGACTTTGAGGGATGTGCTGTATTGAACTGATGTGAATCTCGCATCAAAGACTGTGTTGCAATCCTCATTGGTCATAATGTGGGGCTTATTTTGCACATAATAATCTCAACAGGATCTCAGTTTAAAGTTTGATAATGAAGCACATTATCCAGTTTTGTCACCCTGAATCAATCAGTTGATCTTGTGCATCATTTTTTCATATGTTTTTGGAGTAAGATTTATTCTAGGAAAAGGTTGTACCATCGATTTGGGGCTACATGCCCTTCTATTTTTCAGGTGTTTTGGGTTTGGGGTGTGACTCTGGGTGGGGCAGGGAGGTCCTACTGTCCTGTCATTTTGAAAAGCTCCCTTGTAAGACAGGTGGAACTCTACCTTTAGGTCATCTCTGAGGGCTTGAAAGGAAGAAAATATCCTCTCCTATTATTCACTAATGCCTAGGAATGCTGAGGCAGTTTTACAGATTTTTTTTCATTTATTTGCTTTTACATTAACTTTAAGAATGCTTTTGAGGAACTGGTTTAGTGAATGAGTAATAATGCATAAACACTCTCATAGAAATGTTTATTAATATTCCATATGATCAAACATTCCTCACTAGTAAAATTGTTTCTTTAAAATTAAAATGGTTTTTCTAAATGTACTATACAAATGCATTTTGAGGATTTTAGGGGAAAAGAGAAGTGTTTAATAAAGTAAATTTTGAAATCAAGTTTAGCAAATACTTAGCTGTTAAAGCCTGATAATAAGTTCATTAAAGTATTAATTACGTGGGGAGTATCATGAACCCCACATATCCTCCATTTGTAATCAGATTAGAAATTTGGTTTCCACATTTCAGCAATTACTTGGTAAAGGATTCAGTAATTCTAATATGAATTTATTTACTTCTGTGCTGCTGTGAAAATGAGGAAAAGCAATAAAAGTTTCTAAATATCTATCATCATAATATTTTAGCCTAGAAAGCTGTGGAATTGAAAATTATGCTGCTTACTGTAAGTAGTGACATTTACACTCTCCCAACTGTATAGTATATTGTCTGTTTCCTTACTACTATTTACTTAGTGATAAAGTTACCTTTCCTTTGAAGAGAAAAATAGAATATTCCAAAATAACGTATATTAGCACAACCAATAAGCAGCAATAATTAGAGTGAGTTAAACATTAAGGATATGGATAATTCATTTGTTTATTCATTTATTCATTATTTTAAGAAACGTTTTAGAGTATTTAAACGAGTCAGGCACTGATCTGGGCATTGCAATAATAATAAAAATATAATATGATATATAATTATATATAATATATACCTTTGGTATTATTTTAAAACTAAGTTTTTATGTCAAGTTTTTATGTAAAGTTACCACTACCGTAAGGACACATGTCTGCGTTCCCTTAGCAGCAGATGCAGTACATTTGTGAAGATCCATCTTACTCTCTAGGACACCTTATCTCCCTATTAGGTAGAGATGCATTTTTACATTTCAGCATTCTGGGAATGTGTAGTCTGTGACCATTGCACTAGGTCAAATTTAATGAGTCATTTCTTGGATGGCCTTTCCGCTCTGGATATTGCTAGGATTAAAGTTTGAAGGTAAGAGTGCTTTGGGGGAAAAAAATGCTGACAAATAGCGTCTATTCAAGTTGTTGTATAAAAGGGAGATTTAAGTTTTATAAGAGCTGATCGGAATACTCATGACAACCAAATTGTTACAAAAATTTAAAGAGTTATGTTAATGTTAATGGTCAAATTTGGTGCAGTGTGCTGGTGATATTTAGTTAACTTACTAAGGTAGTCCCTGTGCTACAGTTTTGAATTAAAAATACAAATTTATTTCCATACTGTAACAAAGGAATATATTACTGTAAACCGTTGTCATTTGCTGTGTAGTATACTTAGAAATTTCTCTTGAGAAATTATGCTTAAAATTCTTAGTTTAAAATGCATTTAATTTTACATTCATGACAATTAATATTTGTATGAAAGTAGCAGGATTATTGTTTTCTTCTGATGTGAGCTAATGAAGTGGTAGGAACAGACCACGATCAGAATATCCTTCTTTTTTTTTTTAAAGGAAGCTGAGGTGACTCCCTCAACAAATTCCAGCATTTTTAGATTGTAAAGCACATTGTGTAACTTCATTCATGGTGTGGACCTCAGACAGATTAGCACACTTAATCTGCAGATACTCTGTGGCGGGAGGGAAAAAAAAGCATATCCTGTTAGATTTGGTGACATAAAGGTCAAAAGATAAACTGTAAGTGATACCTATGTTTATTTTTTTGACAGTGTTAAATTAGCAACCTCTCAGACCTCTCCTGGAGAAGTACAACCTGAGTAATTGAACATGTCTCTGGGGAGTATGCTTGGTTAAGCTGATTCCTATTATGTTGACTTGTCAGGGGCCAATAATTAAAGCTGAAGAGCGATGCTCATTAGTGTCTGCAAGATGATTCAAAGAATAAGAGGGAGAAGTCCTTGAGGCACACCTGCAAAAGGCAGGCGATGCGTGGAGGTGAGAGCAGACGGACTGGCTTGCTTTTCTGCTGTGTTAGCAATTCACCTCTAAAGGGGATGCACTAAATTAAGTGTTGCAAGTGTATTCTCCCCAACTTAGATTATAAAATGCATTTTACTTCTGCCTTTGAACATCTTTTTTTTTCCATGTAAACATATTCTGCTCAATTATGTTTTTTAATGGTATATAAGATGTTTTAGAAAATAGATACAAGTCTATTCAAAATCACTTTGAAAAATTTTATACTAGTAATCATTTCATTCATTTTCCTGGAAGCATCATAATAATCATGCTCTGCTTCTTTGGACTCTCAATACTCTGCTTGTGAAACATGAGTTACCTAGCTTTGTCTATAAAGACTTTCGTAGCATATGTTTGCCACATTTACTTTGTAGAAATTGAATTTTTAAATGTATTTTTAAGGTGAACTAAACCACGTACAGTACACAACCACTGGCTCTAGAGAAGCCTAGAAGACAAGACTACATAGTAAGTGTAGTATTAATATTTAATCATGACTTGAGCAAAACTGTGGCCTTTTGGGAACAACGCATACTTTTTAGGAATGATACGGGAACTTGATCATAAAGCCCTGAAAAGTTTTTGTTTTTCTTTTGAAACTTGCCTTAGGTAGGTTCAGTTTTTACAAATCCCTCTAGAACCATAGAATATCCAAATATCCTAATATTTTTGGAAAATTAAGACAATTTATTAGATATATATATATTTTTCTATAATCTGGTTTTGAATAAGTGTTTTATAGCAGTGAAGTGACCTTTCTGCTTCCAGTGTTGTGCCTGTTAAATCCATCCTTCACACTTCAGCTGTAGGATGTATGTGCCTTTTATAAGGTTTCGGAGTTAAGGCTGGAGTCTTTAGTTTGGCGTCAAAGGTCCACCATGTACACGTCTTTAGGATTCAGTTTGAGATTATCTCTTTGAGGATTCTCTTCTTGACCCTGAAGTTTGTAGAGCTTGTATCACTGATATTCCCTGTTTGCGTGAAACTGTCTGTTTTCCCGTCTTCCCCAACTGAACGAAGTCCCTTAAGGGCAGGGACTGGTTCTCGTTAATGTTTGCATTCACAGTGTTGGAGCTCAATAAAGGTTGGTTAAACTTAACTTAGTCAAGGTGCAGAAGAGACCTTGAGGGATAGTTACAGATTTCCAAGAATACCAAGGGCTTTTGATGTCAAATAGAGCAACCTCCTACTCAGTGCCAAGAATTCCTTACAAGATGTTCTTTAACAGGTAGTTCCTTTCTTGGCTTTGTAGAAGATTTCCAGTATCAGCAGCTGTTTCTATATTGGGCAACTCCAATTTATAGTAATACCAAATAGTTAGCAGTTAAAATAATCTGTATTTTACATGAATTATCATTTCTTCCTTACAATATGCTTATGATTTAGGCACTAATTATTATTATCTCCATTTCATAGATAAGCGTGCTGAACTTCAGAGAGATTGAGTGACTTACCCAAAGTCCCACAGCTAATTAGTGGCCGAGCTGGCATGAGTCCCCCTGTATGTGCTTGAAGAGCTGCAGTGCTTGGGCTTCTAAGCCCACAGATGCCCGTTCTTTTTTGTTACAGAGCTATTTTTAATCACTTTACTTCAAGACTCCCCTTAATCATTTACCACTAGAACTCATTCTTTTGTTTTTTTGTTTTGTTTTCTGGGTTTTTTTTTTTTTTAGTTTTTGTTTTTTTCGCAAGGACTCTTGCAACATTTGTTATCCATCTAAGAGGCTTAGGAGGACATTGCCCGTCATATATATTGTTGCTTCTTAGCAGTAACATGAAAAGCACTGCCCAAAACAAATGGATTCCTTGAGTCTATCCATTACAACTTTAACTTACATTTAATACTTCCTGTATCTTAAATCTTAACTTTGAAAGGCTATTTTTAACAAGGTATTATAGTCAAGGCTACTTGACCAAGATTCCTAAGTCTTTCTGACTAGCTGTAAAAACTTGGGTGACCATGGAACTCCAGGCCCTTTAAGCTCTCAAAAGGGGTGTGGGAGAAGAATCCCCTTTCCACTAATTTCTAAGGTTGATATTGTAGTAAAATGGGCCATTTATGAGGACGCTCTTACCAGTTTATGTATTGAAACTTTTTACTCTTCCTTAGAAGAGTTCGTGATATCGATGTTATCATCTCATAAAATATGATGCTTTGCTAAGATCTGTCATATCGGAAACATTATCAATATTGACTCTTCTGACAATGATATAATGCTGAGTACATACTCATTTGCATGAAAAGGTTAACAGTGCTTGAATTTAACAGGACCTGTCCTAAGCTATTTTCTTAAAGTTTCCTAGGGGTGTAGGGGGAAGGGAGGAAGGTGTTTAATTAGACATTTTCATTTTGAAATGAATCTATTGATTAAAACTAGAAACAGCTCAGCTTCCACCTTAATTCATACATCTCAAAGATTTTTCTTTGTGATAGAATGAGATAAACCAATTATATATTCTGCCCATAAAGTCTCTCATCTGTTCCTTTAAAAAATGTTAAAGCGCTATTGAACCAATTTTTACGGTACTATTAATCAGTGTAATCAGTATTAATACACTACTTTACCAGCTCAGTGCCACTTGTCAGTAATATGACAGGGTGAATTTTACATCTTCTTCACAAAGGCTTTCATCTATTAGGGGGAAAAAAGGAGATCAGGATTTTAATTGTTAGCAATCAGAAGCCTATGTGATTAAGACTGGCATTCTGAATAAGACACATCAGAGATTATGCTGGGAATATTTTTTATTCCTTACTAATTCTTTTATGAATTTGAATGTAGTCTTATTTACCAATACCTAAACTTTAATTATAGACCCACAGGAGAGTAATATGCCCTTTGGAAATATAAGAGTTTAATGTTATGGTTAAGGGTTTTCAGTGAGGTTCTGGCTGGCTTCCTTCTCTCTTTGCATCTTGGCCTGTAGGTTTCTGAAATCCTCAGGTTTGCTCAGTCCTCCAAATAAATCTTATCAATTTGGTTTCCAAAATGCCATCATTAAGACTTGATTTCCTTAGGGTTAGTATTTTTAAGCATAAAAGTGTTCTGTTAAGATAAAAGTGATTCTTAGAGTTGCCACAGATTTATTTATTTCTAGTGTTTCCACTTCAGCATAGTTTAATTCTCAGGTAGTTAATTAGCTGTTCAAAACAGAGGATGCAAAAGGAAAGCTCAGGTAAGTGCGGTCTAGAAGGAGTGGTGGCGAGATGGCTAATATAAAGGTGACTGCTCTTCTGAAGTAAAGCCTCTCCTGGGATCACAGTAGCTCAAGAGCCTGGGAACTGCAGCAAGATGCTAGAGATTCTCTCCAGCAGGAGCAGGGTGGGAGAAAACAGAGCCCAAAAAGGCGTTCTCATTGTCCTGAAGCTCATTATAGTGATCGCTTCCTATTCAAGGCACTTAACTCTGTGTGATGCTTTTAACAACCAGGGTACCAAATATAACTGGTTTAAGATCTCAGAGCTGGGGACAGGGATTGACACTCAAGGCCCTCTACAGCACAGCCCAGGAGGCTAAACTCCGTGCTTCAGTGGCCCAGCTAAAGTTAAAGACACCTTGGATCTACTCACTGAGAATAGAGAGAGAGAGAATGAAAGGAAGAGAGAAGGGAATCATCCGTTGTCTTCTTCCCTGATTAAAAGAAAAGAAAAAGTTATTCTTAGAATGTCAGTTTAATGAAGTATGGGTAATAAAAACATCTTTTAAGTGTTTGTTATTTGATATGGCATTTTTATGATTTTATCAGGCTTGAATCATACCATTTGATATATTTCTTAATATAATTAAAAAGTAAAATTAAGTAAACTTCCCATAATTTGGATGCTAGATGAAAAACCTTATTTCTAGGAAGATACAAAGTCAGTGATAAACTTCAAATGTAGTTGATATCTATAATGACAGTTTTATTATTTAAACATTTGAACTGGGCTTTGTGGGGAAAGTTAACATAAGATTTGGAAGTTTTTCTCAGTTATGTAATAACTGTCTCTTGTCTGTTCTTGTGAATATCTGCCCTTCTTTTTACCAGCCTTGATCTAGAATGAACCTCTGCTTTGTGTTAAAAAGTAAACGAATTTGAATCGGGGTTGCTTTTTCAGTTCACAGTAATGAGTATTTAGGCAAACTATTTTGCCCAAGTGTACCGGTGTCTGCTTATATTAGATATTTATAATTGTAGATAATTTGAAAGATATTTAAAAAGTAATTTATGGAAATGTTAGCTAAAACACCAAAATCTGGGTGTGTGTGTGACATTTGTATATGCCAGAGTGTTACATTTCTGTGTTTTCCCTACTTTATCTATTGGGCAAATATTGTTTCCTTTTCTTGAAACACCAAGGACTAAAAACATACCATATCAGAGTTATTTATAGAAGCAAATACTATTATGTAATAACTATTATATCTTTGAAATTAAAAACAAATAGCATCCTACCACTTAAATATATTGGAATACTGATTTGAATATTAGAGAAAGTCACCTATTGGTGCAAGGTTTTTGTATTTTTGTTTTGCATTTTTGTAGCTAGCATTAGGATTCTTGTTAGAAACATAATATTAGAAATATTTTTAACATATATATGTATGCATTTGTGTGTATATAGTATATATATACACATTGTATTTCATTCAAATGAAATGATTTAATTTTATATATATTACATAAATATATATTCATAATATATTTACATATTTTTTCATTTGTGGCAGTTTAGTTTTTTGAAAGCTGCTTATTGCCCAATCTTGGTATTTCAAACCTATGTTCTGGTATATAAAGAATACCAGGTCAAGTTCACAATTTGGACAATTTGGAAAGATGCTCTTGTTTTTTCTGAAGGGAAGGGTGATGATAAATTAAAGGCACTCTGATTGCATTGTTGTATACATATTCCTTCAGATTATAAACTGTCTTATGTTGTCTACAAGTTTTATTGTACTCTGTGATATTTTAGATAAAAGAATCAAAATTGGAGAAATGAGTTTCATTATGTGCATTTCACTCAGATAACTTTATAATCATTTTCACTTCTTTGAATCTATTCTTAAAACAGTGGAATCATTTGTTTTAAAACTAACGTTGAATAATTGATTTATAAAGGATAACTAAAAGATAGTACAAAGTTGACTGTTGATATGTGTGTTGGATAGTCAAATCTAAAATATGGATAATGAAATGTCTACCTAGTTTTAATATTATCTTTTTGTAGTAAATACAGTAACTTGTATAGGTCTGTTTAGTTGTTTTTATTTTAGCTTTAGTTTCAAATGGTTTTAAGAGTAGAATAATTGACATCACTGAATGTTTTGTGGTCTTTTAATGACTTTCTGCTCTTTAAGATAGTTAAATAGCAGCAACCAGTAATGTCTAAGGCTCTTAGGTAGAGTGAAGAAAAGATATGAATTGTCTAGATAGGAATTAGAGAGACATACTTAAGAAAACACAGTGACCATCCAGCCAAAAGTGCTACTGAATAGAGGAAGAAAAAGTACGTGTAATTAATTCATGTGGTTTAATTTTGCAGGTTCCACATTGACATCAATAAAAGAAACTTTAATATGGATCCATAAGCAGCAGCATCTTTCTTTATTTCTTTTTTATTTCTTCATTTCTTTATTTCAGCATATTTGGTCACCAGCTTGTTCTTTCTTCTTGTGCTTGGCTGCATTTGATGGTAATTTCTGACAGAGTGAAAGAGTATAAAAGGATTGCTTTCAAACCATGAGCACGCATCCACATTGGAAACTACAATAAGAGCTGCAAATGATAATGAGATTGATAAAGAGGATTTTGTTTGTAAGATATTAAAAATATAGTTGTTAACACACTTCTCTGATTTATGTGTAGGGACAGTCCATTACAGTTTGGATATCATGTATTGTTATCTGCAGTTTTAAATGACTGTATTTGATAGTAGGAACTTTAAACAATATGTGAAAAGAAGGAAACAAGAAAGAGTTACTATCTATTGTTTTCCTCCTAATTCCTCTCCATCTTCTTCCTCTTGTTGTTCTTCTCCAATTAGGATCAATTACTTGTAAAAGCCCATTCACTACAGTATTTCAAAAAAGCAGAACCCAGGAATCCTACAGAAGTTACATCGGAGAATGAAGTAATTAATAAACCGGTACATCTTAACGAATGCAAATATTAAAACATTGGTAGACTTTAGTACCTCTGCACTGGGCAAAAATGGTTGTGCTTCAGTTCATGTTGGTATAAATAAAAACATTAGTATAAATATTACCCATGAAATGGATTTTCTTAGGCTGCTGGATGCCTATTAATTTTATTGAATGAATCAGTGCAATGTAACTTTCTAGTTAAATATTTTCAGGTATAATTAGGAGAATTTCTTACCACACTGGGGTGTTAGCTATAGCCCTAGCTAACATCTCTACAGGTGTCACGGAGGCCTAGTGGAGTTCTGTGGCTTCCTGATGTTTCCACTGCATCCAGTCTGGTATATTATAGGTTATGTTCACAGTGTTCCTCAGGGCCAGGTAGGAAAATATTTTTATATATTAATTTGTTAAATTCTCACGGTAATCCCTCAAGGTACATGCTATGACTTCCATTTCACAGATGAAGAAAACGAGGACTAAGGAAGGATCAAATAGGGCTCCTTTGGTATGGGCTGGAATTTGAATTTGAGATTTGATACTCGTTCCTTTCTCTTAACCACTAGTTTCTTCTCCCTCCTTCCCATTGTCGTATTCACCAAAATGCCACTTCACGTATTTGTGATTATTCTCCTTTGGGCCTGAAATTTCCTTTAAATTCCTTGATATCTTATAATGACTTTATTTCATGTTTAGGTTTATTTTTTGTTCATCTTATCTTGATGAATTATAAGTAGCAATTTGGAAAATCTATCTTAATGTTTCAGATACTTGTGTTTTTATGTTTTCTTACTAAGGGCACTGTCAGAACTATGTTAAACAGACGTGAGCATCTAGAACGTGTTATTAGAGCAGTTTCAGAGAAATCGTTTCTTAAATTACTTTTGTCAGAGAAAAACCTAAGGATTGTATAGATAAAGAAATGATCTGCAAACTGATAAGAGGGAAATTTTACAATCCAGACTAAATTAAGTTAGACTCTTACTTGTCTTGCCGTATCATTTGATTTTGGTTCATTTTAATTGACCTTCTCATGGGGAATAAAAAAAGTAAAGACTTTTGACTTTTGGCTTAAACAAGTTACTAAAACAAATCTTGGATGAAAAAAAAAAAAGGGACATCCGTTTTCAATTTGCTAAAGAGCCTCGATTTTTTTAAACCTTTTGTCTTGGTAAAATAATTTTTTATGTTCACTTGCATAAACTAAAATGAAAGACCCAGTAGTTTACACAAAATAAACATTTGGTTCTTTCAGAAGAAAAAGGAAAAACATCACAGATGGCTAAAAAGTAAAGAAAAAAAAATTAAGAGTCTTTTGAAAGTTAATGACTTAGCAATTCTAATGTCATTTGTAATCTTGAAAGAAACAAAGTAGACAGAAACTTGATATTAGAGGTGGATGTATATAACCCAACAAAAATAGCAACAGAACTCACTTAACCCAAATTCAATTTAATCCTTATCACCTCCGAGTGGTACACTGAGATACTTGAAGCTGTATTTTTTCTATAAGTTCATACCCACTTCCATACAGCAGTGATCATGAAGATAACAGCAGCGATCCAACTTGCTGATTTTCCCCACGTGCATCGAGTGGTGTTGAAAATAATACTGAGCCTTGTATTTTTTCTCTTTCTCCTTTGGGCTTCCACATCCCTTAGGAACACCAGCCTGCTTCAAAACTACCATAATGACTTGATGAAACTGTTTATGTCAAGCTTAAGGGCAGTGTGGATTCTCTGCTTGTGGCAAGTATAAAATAAAAGGCGTTGGTTTTCTTCCTGTTTTTGTTCAGTAGGTGAAAAGGAGAAAGCTAGAGCTTGTGCTTTTCCTCATGGAACTATGATCATTTTGGAGTAGGTTGTATTGTAGGACTTAAAATTGTTTAATTATAGTATTTGACAGTTCTCTCATAATAATAATAGTTAGCATTTATATAGCCTGTTTCATCTTCAAAGCATTTCACAAGCACTAATTAATTCTCACAACATGCCTGTGAGGTGGGTATCATCATCCCCATTTTACAGATGTGGAAATTGATGCAAGTAAGTTAAGAGTCTTGCCATAGGCCATAGTGGGAAGTCAAAAAGCAGGAAGCAGACTCAGGAGTGGCTGGCGCCTACATCCTTTTCCCTAGCCCTAAATTAGGCCACCTCCCTTTTCCTCCCATCTCCCCATTTTTTTTTTTTTTTTTTAAGTCCTGGAAAGGACTCTGTGTGGTGTTTTCCCTTTCTGTCTTTCTCTTTGAGAGTAGTTTTTTTTAACACTGCCTCCAGAAATAAATAAATCATCTTCGTATAACAGCTTTAAAGACCTAATATGTCTAAACAGGACATAAATATTGTGGAAAGTCAGGAAATGAATTAGGTTTGGGTGCAAGAAAAGATTCTAAATTACATTTTGACTAATAAATATTGCATCCGTAAACATTAAAGTAATGATAGTGATTAGTTAACAGTACCAAGTAAAACGTGCATTTAAGATGAACCTGACTAGGCATTTTTGTGTAATACTGACTGATGTGTACACAGTCCATTCTTTGAAAAAATCAAGGAGCTCATCTGAATTGCAAATTGCCAGCATTGTAAATTGTAAATTGCAGTAGTCTTATTGCGCTGTGATGTGATGAATTACAAATGGAATATTGGCTGGGCTTCCATATCTTGCATTTCTCCTCTACTTGCTGCCACTATCACTATGAATCTCTTTTGCAGAAGCTGTATGGTGAACTGTACTGGACATGGAAAGGATGTTAAGTTGAGTTGTTGGCTATTGCAGGGCTCTGTGTGGCTTCTCTGACCTCTGACTTTTCTTATGGATGTAATTCAGTACAGTGCTACTCATTTTGGGTCCTGCTATATGTGGATATATGGGTTCTGGCACAGTTTATGCCTGATAGCTCACTCAATAAATATTGTATTGCTGTATAGAATTGTGGCAAGAATGTGTCAAGTGTATTTTAAAATGGAATGCGGTCCTTTTAAAAACAATTTTATCAGAATCATAAAATGTATCAAGTATGAGTGGGTGCTTAGTCCAGCCTTCCATTTTACAAATGAGGAAACTGGGATTGAATGCTGTTAAGAAAGATTGGTCTGGGGGTATGAGGCAGCCAATGTAACTGTCAGAGCTAAAGAGTTGTAGTGTTTTCAAGTGGAATGCTTGACCTCTGTACCTATTTAATTTTTCCGATTGTTGAGTATTCATCTTAAAACACGAATAAATTATGCATACAACTTTGGCAGTGTATCTACAGATAGAGGTTGCTTTTTTTTTTTTTAAGTGGATAATTTGATAGTGTTCTATTGCCTTGGTATAACCAATGAAAATTGGTTACACTAAAATAAAGATTAGTTATAGTTTTGTGTTCTTAATAGTTCATGGTGAAAGCATTAATGTGTATTGAGTGGAGGGGAGTGTTTAAAATTTTACACTGTGATGATAAAGAAAATGGATATTAAGAAAGTGTGGTAGAAACTCTCTTAACCCATCTCCATTTAACCAGTGCTCTCTGGACCCTCTGTAAAATGCACCATCTGATATCCACAGCCTTCAGATAGAAGGCTCTATTCTGTAAGGTATCCTGCGTACCCTTCTGCTACTATTAGTTGACTTGTGTGTTTACCAAGAGTTGGTGGAGATTGTTCCAAACCTGTTATGGCACTTGAACTGATTATTATATTTACATAAATGAATTATTATTTAAACTTATAAAATCTGGGAATGAAAAGAAAGTTCTTCAATGACTACGAAAGTGAATGCTTCAGAAAAATTTGATAAAAATGCATCACTTGAAGTATCAAATTAAGTGTGGGTGAGAGAATTGTAAAAGATTAGGGTAAAGGTAATAAGCATTTGGAAATTTTAGGGGATCCATTCCATGCATGGGTTTATGTAACAAAGACAACTTGGTACATGATTCAAAGATTGGCCAAAAAATATTTTTATGTGTTTTAACATATAATCAAGATTAAATTAAATTATTAAATAACATAATTAAAGTTAAAACACTAATACTGTTCGTGGCATTTTTTATGATGCCCCACCTCAAATGACTTTTTTTTTTTAGTGACTACTGATCAGTCACTTGGTGAGGTGGGTTCTATGGTGGTAGAAGATCAAGAAATGCTACTCATGGGTCTTTTATACTCTTTCAAGAATCCTTTTTTTTTTTTTTTTTTCTTTCTTTCTTGAGAATAGAAGATTCTAACTAAGTTCTTTGTTGCCAGATTTGTTCATTTTTATTGTGGTTTATTTATATGAGGCACATAGAGCCGCCAGTCATCAATTGGTTGTTTTGAGTTTACTGTCCATTACAATATTATTGATCTTTAATATATTCCTTAATATTTACCAACAGCTTACTACATTTTCTTACTGATTATATTTTCCCACTGGTTTTCTGATTTGACTATAACATTTGTGTATTCTAAAGTACTGATGGTGTTTAGAGTGTTCGTTGTGGTATTTTGCACAAAAACACGTTAGGATTTCTTCCATGATGGAGCTTATAACTGAAGAGAAATAAAACCAGAATATTAATTGTAAATTCTGAGGGATGAGGGAAGATTGGCAGTCTGTGGAATAGAAGAGACACGTTCTGGTCAGGAGGTGGTATGTGGAGTTTGAAGGTTTCTTTTGCCAAACTGTACTCAACTCTCATTCAACAGCAAAATAATCTGCACAGACTTTGAAGGAGAGAAACATGCTTCCTAGGAGTAGGCATTCAGATGCTAGATGATGGATCATTGAGATGACAGGAATTATCCAGCAAGATTAGGAACTGGGGAAAGGGTGAGTCTGGACATAAGGATTTGGATGTGGTGGCAAAAACCGGGTAGTTAAGGTAAAGAGATTGAATTAGAGATCAAAGATTTATTTTAGATTGGAAATTAGAATAAAATTGATCCTGAATTTCTTTTCTTTGTAAACCTTGTTGATACCTTCACCAATGAACCTGTCATGCTGCATTAGTCATCTCTTTGCTGGTAGATCTCCTGCACTGGACCAGGGGAGGGTTCTTTGTTTGTTGTTGCTTATATTTCTAGTATCTGAGACATTATAGGTCTTCAATAAATATTAGCTTAATGCAGTCACAAATTGGGAACTAGAGAATTGTTTTTACAGCCTTACTTTTAGGTTGACTTAGTTTTAACATGATGTGATATTTTTAGATATCTCAAACTTACTGCATGTACATCTGTATTTTTTTTTTTCCCCTTGTGGTTTCCTTCAATGCAGATCTGCATGGTAAGTGAATAATTTACTTTTTTTGATGTTGTGTTGGCAAGGTTATTCAAAAGAGCAAAAGTTTAGATTTAGAAGAACTGAGTTCAAACTGTAGATCTGCTACCTCTTACTAATTCAATGGCCATGAACAGGTTACTTATATTTTCTGAACATCAGATTAATCGTCTATTAAACATGAGGTATTAGTCTTGCCTCTCAGTATTTTTGTTTGAATATTACAAATAGAAAATATCACATTAGATTATTAGAAAGCATATGGTATCCAGCATATAGTATGTAGTCAGTAAATGTTTTCCAATTCTAAATATTGCTCACAGAGAAATGACTGCATCACAGAAGATATATTTAGAAGCTCACTTTTTTTATTTTCTGAAATTGAGAATTTGACACTCACTCTCCACACTCAGGAACTGCTTTCTCATAGACATTTAGGTAATTGCATTTTGTCTTCCTTGTGGCTTTCATATACACATGGCAGAGAATGTCCTAAAATACTGAGAAGTACAAAACAGTGCGAGTAATGCAATGCATGAACATTTTCCAAATTTGCTGGCAAGACAGTAGGTAAAATGTGTCATTTGCACATCTTGTTCATAGAGCAAACAAAATAATACTTAACAATGTAATAATATACAGTATTAAATCCCCCTGGGAAAAGAGTTGGTTTTAAATACTTTGAAAAGAAACTTTCAAGTTAGTGATTTACACAGTTAATTATAAACAACAAGACTTGTAATTAAGTGTTGCCATTTTGGGTGGAATTGGTTTCACCCATCACTAATCCGTCTATCCTTGTCTTTGGCCTTTGAGAGATTACCGGAAAATGCACACGATGAAAAGTTTAACTTGTCAAGTATAAATTTAGATGCAAAGTCCGGAATATCAAACACTGCAAGTGATAATTATCACCACCTGGAAATAATTTGTACCACTGAGTTAAGTAAAGAATTCTCCCTTTCTGCTGATGGGGAGTTTCTAACCTTCTGATCACTGAAGCACTCCCTGCAGTTTACAGTGATGTATCTTGCGGTTCATTCCCAGTAGTCAGCATAGCACCAAGCAATTAGTAGAACAGTAGAGGATAAGTGGTAGCTTTGTACAATGTGGCTAAGATTAAACCAGGAGCAAATCAGAAGCAAGGAGGATTGTCCACTTTTTAAGTTACTCCAAGTCCAGCTCAGTTACCTATTACTTCATGTTTCAACAAAGCCCAGGCCTTTTGTTTAAGAAAATAATGAAGAAATAAAAATTTTTAATGGTTGAATTTTCTGGGTTATATTTTAATATCTTACATATTTTTCCTATGTTAAACATTTGTTTTTTGGACTCTTAGGACCTATTAAATAGGAGACTAATTTGGAGCCCCAAAACATGATCAAAAGATAAGTTTTTATAATAAATAAACATGGAATTTAAATACATTTTGCATAGTTGACCTACATAGACTCAATTAAGGGTTTTGTGGCAGAAGTTGTTTGTATTCTCTGATGGTATTTTATATATGATTGAGTTTCTTAGCTTTATTAAGTTTTTGTGATTGTTAATGAGATTTCTGTACAGCCCTCTGTAGGCAAGAGTTGATTTTGAAATTTTGACTGCTTGTGTTTAACAAGATTTGATTCTCATTTTCAAACATTTACATGTATAATTCTGAGAACACATTTTATTTAACACAATATAGTAAACAGAATGAATCATAACTATGAACGTTTTCCAAAAGCGTTTCTTAGATAAGTTTTATAAAAAGAAAAAACTAAACTACAAGTAAAATACCTAGAGTGTAAGAACATAAATACTTGAAGTGAACTCCATGTTGATTTAAAATTACATCTAGATTTTTTTTTTTGTCGGTGGGGGTGTCATTTAATAGAAAATTTAAAACAACCTTCATTTATTTAATGGGAGGGAGGATAGAGGGAGAAAATCAAATTTGATTGAGTTCCCTCTGTTGCTCAGTAATAACGTTTTATTCATGATATATGATGTGATGTGGAAACTTTTGCTAATGTGTCAAAACAAATTGACTTTTCTCTGAAGGCAATTTATAACTTTGTTTAAATAGAGTATAGAGGAAGAGCTCTCTACATGTGTAATTCCGACCTTCAAATTTGTGTTAATGTTTTTTAAGTGATTAAAATATTAAAAATGCATCTATTTCTCATCAGTAAGTGGGAAAGAAACTTCAGCTATAGGAGTACTTAGGAAGCACTCACCTAAGTCCCAAGCGTTGTAATAGAATGCAAGGTCTAACTGAGGAAAGTATCCATTGAGATGATATTAGTGAGTAGATTGTCAAATTAGCCAATTGAATTTATGCTAACTTTTATATTAATTTAAAATAAGAAAATGAAATATGAACACACAAAAAAGTATTGGTGACGAATAAAGAGTTATTTTGAAATTATGTAAATAGCATTTTACAATGTTTTGAAATGCTATTTTTATGGTAGCTTAGGAGAATTTTTTAAATATTTCGTATAAGTTTAGGATTAAATGAATTGCACTTTGTAAAAATATGTCTTTTCCTGTATCATGTACCTTTATGCATTTGAGTGATTTTGGTAACAGATACCTTAGTGTTCATATTGATTGGTTCAGTAATTTCATATTTAGAAATTAATAAATTTTAATTTTAACAAATTATGTTACATGAACTCATAGAGCTCTTGAGTATATTTTTTTGTGTAGTGGTAGGCAAGGTAATTATCACTAATAAAATGAAATGTGAGACTTTTGAGCCTGAAATGTTACTCAGATTGTAATGTTCTGCAATTTTTTTAATAACAATATTTAAGGAGAGCTGAAGCACTAACTTTAACTAGTATCTATAGCAGGTGGATCCAAAGTCTTGACTCTGATATATCGGGAGTACTTCAGAAAGTTCATGGAAAATAGAATTAGAAGATAATATGAATCTTTCCATGACCTTTTTGAAGTACCCTCATTTGTGAATAATTTGTACTTTAGATGTTTTTTTCACCTTCTAAAACCTAAAACATTCATTTTATGGATGGCAGTAGGGGAAGTTCCTAATGTATTTCTAACTTTAAAAAGAGTATTTATATTTTACCCAAATAATTATTAAACTGGTAGTTGAAAAAAAAAGGAATGAATAATGCAGTTTATTTTACCAGATTTCTCTGTTGCTTGAGACTCATTCAAAATCAGTGTAGCTTTATGTATCATTAACATTTTCTGAAAGATTACTGTTGTTGATTTGATTGATTAACATACTTTGGTCTTCAAAAAGGAAAAAAGGCAAGGAAGAGATTCAGTTCTGGGAAGTAGTCTTTTTTGCTATATATGATACAAAGCATATGTGGAAAATGTTTTCATTTTCAGAAGTCCTTTACCATGTGTTCTGGACTGAATGTTGTTCACATGTTGAAGCCCTTATCTCCAGTGTGGTGGTATTTGGAGATGGGGCTTTAGGGAGGTAGTTCAGGTTAGATGAGTTCGTGAAGGTGGGGCCCTGGTCTGATGGGATTAGTGGCCTTGTAAGAAGAGACATCAGAGAGTTTGCTCTCTCTCTCTCTCCTACACATAGTGGAGGTCATGTGAGCACACAGCGAGAAGGCAGCGGTCTGCAAACCAGGAGAGAACCCTCACTAGAAACCATCCAAAACTGGGATCTTGGTCTTTCAGCCTCCAGAACTGTGAGAAAATGATACCCAGTCTATGATATTTTGCTCTGGCAGCCTGAGCAGAATAAGATACTATATTCAGAGGGAATTTAAAGTGAAAATTGCTTTTAAATTGACAAGAAAATGAACTATTTATGATATTTAAGAAAAAAAAGTTAGATGCATAGTTTGTAGGAAAGTTATTTTTTTTAATATAATTGTGTATGCATCATATTCTCTTGAGAATTTGAACACAAAGTATTTAATTTTAACTCACTGTCTTTTGGACATGTGTTCTCAAGGAAAAAAGACAGGTTAGATGTAGAAAGCAGCACCCTTAAAATTTGGTCCTGTTCAGAATTAAATTGAGAGTTCATATAAATACCACTCCATGTATGATACTGTAGATATATTTCACCATAACTGGCAACATTCCAAATATTGGGGCTAATGCATTTTACTGACCTCTATTCACAAGAGGGTGGGCGGGTATGTGGGAGGACTACTCATATAGACGGTGGACAGCCTCGCAGATAGCCTCATAGCTAAGACTATGAACCTTCTATTTTTGAGCCATTAACAAGCTGCTAACAGTTTGCTCGAGCTAGAATTTACTCGCATAATCCAACACTCGCCAGTGTTACTCCAATATAAAATTTTGGATCATCCAGAAACTAAAGTGCAGAACACTTGGGACTTATCTTTGCTCTTTGTCCTTACTCATGTCACATATCCTGTGAGTCAGTAATTTATCTTCTGTAATTTAACTTCTTTGGTTAGATCCTGTGCTCTTTTCTCAACTGACACAGTAGCCACTGAACTTCTCTTCTTGCCTTTGGGTTTGCTGTCTCCAGTCCATCCTTCCCTCTGCCAACAGTCTAACCTTTACAGAATCTGATAATGGTCCTGTTTGGCTCTTGCTTAAAACCCTTCACTGCCTTTCTTATCTTTAATATGGTGGTATTCAAATCCCTCCCTTTGCTGGCTACTCTAATATCACGCAGCCTCATCTCCTGACATTCTCCTCTCATGTTTTGCAGCCCAGTGATCTGAATTCCCTTACTACTTATTTATGACTTTGAGCACTTTTCACGTGGCCAGGAATACGAAGAAGTTAACACACTGTGCCTGTGTTATGAACGGTCTCAGTATGGATCACATTCGTGCTTCAGAACTCAGCCCGACCCTTCACAACCAAAGGGAAGCCTTCTCTGATTGGTCCTACTATTAAGTAATATCTTAGTGTTATATCTCTTACTGATAGTTCTAAAATTGCATCATATCATAGTTAGTTGTTTACAGCTCAATCTCCCTTCTTGACTCTAAGCTTCTAAGACAGGGACTATGTTTGGTCCAGGTATTCCAAATACCATGGTTAATGCCTGATAGAATTAATCATACCTCAATCAATATTTGTAGAATTTAATTACACTGAAATATGCCTGAAAAGCCTGTCTTCAGGCTGTACATTCTTTGTCTATTCTCATAGTTTTCATCAGTCAAATATTTAGTATATTGTTTCCATGTATTACAAAAATTGCTCTTCGATTTAATCCCTTCTTCTGCCTAGACCAGGTAAACTTGTTTTAGAAATGTTGGGCCAACGGTAGTTATTTTCCAAAGAGAGTCATGCTGCAAACCTGTGTTATCCAGGGTCTGATTATCTAATCTGTGGATTATTTTTGTGTACTTGGTGACTCTTCCAATATCTTTCCCTCAGGATTTCTCAACCTCTTTGGTGTCAATAACCTTTATACTCCTTTCTCTTCAGATAATCAGAGGCATGCAGTACCAACAACTCAGAAACCCCCATCTTTTACCACATCCTCTCATTTTTGGCCTTATCTTTTTCCTCAGTTTTTCCGAAACAACTCCCAGTGTTCACAGCACCAGATGTCTTCATGCTGTTGACCCCCTGCTGGGGCTCTATGCTGGGGAGCAGTCCTTTCACTGGTCTTTATTGGACTGCCGGTGGTAGTCTTCATAAGCAAGGGTCTTTGCTTTTTTCTAGCCTTCTCAGTTATTTCTTCTAAATTCTCTTACTCTTTGTAAATAATCTCTTCTAAATTATTTTACTAAATGGGCTTCTTCTGCTTTATGCCATTCCTAGGAGGGAAAAGGCACTCTGCTTCCTTTCCTAACCTAGCTTCTTTAATCCCCTTCCTCTGTCCTCTTCTGACTTATCAGTCTTCATTTAATTCTGCATAAAATATATTTAATTGTTCCCTACCTTATTAACATTTTCTTCTGAGGCTTCCCCCCCCCCCCCTTCACCTCACAGCCTTTCTCACTTTAAGAGAGCCGTCGAGCTGAAAGGTTCCTGCCAGGTTAGTGTCATAGCTAGTGGGCTGAGCAAAAATCAACACGATATTTGAACTGGCCCGTCAGTCAAGTGGCCCTACTTACAGACCTCTCTGGTTATAAGAACACTTTGTTTAATATTGATAGTAAGTTGAAAAAGAGGCAGTTTAATATCTTCAGGAACCCTTCCCTAATTGTTTCAGTCTACATGATCTTTCCTTCTCGAAATTTCTTAGGCACCTGTATCTTTCACTTTAGCACGTATCTTTTGTTAATTCATAAAATTAAGAAACCAAAAGTTCCTTAGAAACTGTTTTTTAAAACATGAAAATCACTTTACATATTCGTTAGCACAATTGGCATGCCTGACAAAGGGGCTATGTTTCTCCTGTAGTTACTACATTTACCTTGATATTACTCCATGTTTTCGCTTAGGTGTGCACTTAGATCCAAATTCAATAAGCATGGATCTCTCCAGTTCTCTTCCTGAGATACCCACGACTATGCACCTAGCTTGTTTCCTCATATTTGTTAAATGCTCTTTCTATACCAACTCCCTGGGTTATTTGCCTAATTTTCCCCAAGCAGACTGCACATTCCACCATGGCTGGACCTTGTCTTTAACTCCTCTTATGTCCTCTAAAAGACCCTGCTCAGTGCTGAACGTGGGGTCAACACTTTCTGATTCATGATATTTATAAAATATCTAAAATCAGGTAAAATAAATGTTGGTATATTTGTCATGATAGGATATGCTGATGATATTAAAAGCCAGTTTTTCAAAGAATAATGTATGACAGAAAATGGTCAATTTATGAAATTTACTGAGAAGGCCTAAAGAACTAATAATATGAGAGAATTTTTTTTTTTTTTTTTTAAATCATTAAGGTCTCCAGATTGGAAGAAAAATGTAGGAACTAGGTAAGCAGTCTCAGCTTTTGGTTCTTTTGTTTTCACGCCTTTCTCTGATGGATTTGAGTGCTCATTTAATGCATTTCTGCTGCATTAATTGTTTTAAGATCTCCTATACACAGAGCATTTTTGTATTTTCCTGTAAGTTGTTGTTAGATGTCTGTTTTTGTGTGATTGGCATCCTCTGAACGTTGAGGAACTATACTTTCTACACGCTGGTTTACTAGATGCTGTAAACTAGTGTTATCAAGTAAGTACGTGGTGTTGACCTCTTATTTCCTATTGCTATGGTCAACATAATGGATATTGTTTGCACAAGAATAAATACACCAGAGACTTTCTACAGTATAATACCAGTTTTATGTCGTGGGAACACCTTGTAGATGATTCTACTCTCACTCACATGAATGGGGTGCAAAATGGGTATGGAATTTTTCTGCAAAGTAAACTTTCTCTTCTTTTTCAGGAGAGGTAGTCAGAGATGTTTACTGCTTGAAGATGTTAAAATAACCTGTCCAGTAAGATATCCCTTCTTCACCAATTTCCAGATCATGACATTTAATTAGTATAAAAATATGGGGGCAATATTAATAATGCAAGTATATATGCATAATTTTCAGTCTACATCTTGCATATAAAATTGTTTTAAAATTTTACTCAGATCAGTTTATTTCAAGCCATCGTAAAACTTTGCTTAGGATTTTGAAAGTCTACACTTAGTTTTTGCACGTTTGCTCACCTGGCCTCTATAGCAGCGTTCTCTCGTATGTACACATTTCTATACTTTCCCTGCTAGAAACTCCAGTTTTCTTTTTTTCCTTGCTTATTCTTTCCTTATAGCCATTCGGCCACCATGCCTTCTTTCTGCCCGTTTTTCTTCTCCATTTCCTTTTTTAAATTCTCTTTATCACTGCCCCAGCCTAGTTTTTAATCTTCTCCTCTCTGACTCATAGCATAGTTTTCTTAGTGGTTTAACTGGATGTTGCCACTAACACTGTTCTTAATGTCAGTTCTTAACTGTAACCATTCTATATCTTGATTTGTATTCACAATATTTAACTTATCTGTGATATGTGTTTCTATTCTAATTTGCCCACATTCTATTTTGAAATAGTTTCTACAAGGATCAAAAATAGAGGACTCAATATTTCACCTTTATAACTGCATGTTATACCATCTCTACAATTGAGTGACATTATATATAAAGCCATTAGGTAAAATTGTATAAGTTATATAGAAACTATGCATGAGGGTACTTCCGAAAGTTCATGGGAAAATAGAATTAAAAGATAGTACAATTCTTTTAATTCTATTTTTCCATGAACTTTCTGAAGTACCCTCATATAATAAAGTGATTCATAGTTAAAAAAGCCTATCCATTAAGCTAGAACTCAGTTTATCCACTGGGTTAGTTTTGAATTTTGGTATTTTTTTGTTTGTTGGTTTGGTTTGGGTGGTGGAGCTGGCCCATACAGGGATGGAACCCTGGAACTTAGTGTTATCAGTTTTTAAATTATTGTTTGTGCTATACCCACTCCCCACCAAGGATTTCTAGCACCATTCTGAGGATATTGGCTGGACTGATAATGATTATTGAAGCTGAAAATGTTATATGAATGTATCACAGAAATATTGAAGTAAAGGTCAAGAGTGTTTGAATCCTTTATTATCATTTTAAAATGAAAGTCAGTTTTGCCCTCATCTTGTGTAGTTACACTTTCTTGGTTGTAATCCTGACACCCTTGTGAGAGGATTGAGGGCAGTATTGTATACAAAATTCACTTTACTGCTGTGTCTGGTGACACTACGTGCTTCATATGGATTAGTTATTATTGTAACTAATTTCCTATTATAAAGAGATACACATTCGTCTCACAGTTATGTAAAAAAAAAGATAAGTATAACAATTTTTGTCACCTCAGTTGCCCAGCTTACTAATTATTATAAAGTTTAGTAAATAGTTAGCCTCGAGTTTTTCTTTTCCAGAAAAGGCTTGTCTTGTTTGTTGTCTATTTAAGTTACTTATTTACTTTTTTCTGCAATGATTGCTTCCTAATGCTAAAAGCAGAGAGAAAATGAGCAAGGAGGAGAAAAAGACAATTTAAAACTCTCCATTTGGGATTTATCAACAAGTAATTGATTGTGCTTTGATCTTTTCCGGTTTCACCTATCCATTGAAATCTAAGATAGCTGGAAACAAAATCGTCCTTACTTCCTGCTAAAGGAATAGGAAGGTTCTAATTTGGGGTGCCTTACTCAGATTCTGACACTTTGAGAATGGATTACACCAACCATTTGATTTTTATGTGGGGGAACAGTTTATCTTAGCCCTGTTAGCTCAAAGACGGCAATGTCAGCTGAAATAAAATACCAGAATGGCTTCTTTTTATTAATGCTCAACTATCTTGAGCATTCGGGGAGGTAAATATCTCCTCATCTATTAACTACATTTTTTTGAGTTGACTTTTCTCCTCAGGACCATTTTCAAGTGAAGGTATAATTGGCTGGTGAAAGGGATCTTTACCTCACGTACTTTCAGTTTTATTATAAGTCGCCCATTAGTGCATTAGAAACTAAGTAAGGGAATGAATGGAATTATAGCTGCTCTTTTATTCTCTTTGTTCCAATCCTGCTACTGAGTTTTTCTTTCTCTTTTACTTTTTATAAAGGAACTCAGCATGAAAGATGTTGGAGAAATTGAATGTGTTATTGGTTAAATCATCAGAAAGACTATGATCTTTAAATATTCAATTCTCTGATTTCAGTAGTGAACAAAGCCTCACACACATTTGTAGTTAAATTATTTCACCTTGTACATTAAATATAATTTTACATATCTGAAAAATAGGTGGTTTATACATAAATGATGTCATTTATACATAAATGATGTCATTCTTTTAAGGAGAACACATTTCCTTGGGAGATTAGAGCTTAGAGAATAGATTGAATGACTGCTAAAAATTAACAGGAAAGCTGAGTCAGAATGAAAAATCATGGCTGAGGGTTGAAATATTTGTTTATATCACATTTATTCAACACCTTCTTTCCATCATATTCTTGAACCCAGGAGTAATAAAATCTTTATTTTAGTATGAAACCTGATATCCCCTGGAAAACTCGAGTATAGACTGCACAGTCTTCTTATGTTTCCAAAGGGTGCTGGACCCTTGGGGGAAGCACAGTATATGCACGTATTGGAGGGTAGGTAGGTAGCTGGAAAATGTGTAAAAGGAAGCCTCTCACCAGTATATCTCTGCTAGGAATTAAACCGTTTGGATTCTCTTTACTAAAAATTCCTTGGTAGAAGACCAAGTTTGAGTTATTGTTCAAAATTGGGCTACTGGGCAGTGTTTCAAGGGTCAGTTTTGCAATTAATCCTCATGTGACTATCTAATTTACTGCTAGTAGAAACAAATAGTCTGATTCTTTGCCCCATAATTTAAGGCAGGACAATCTGGGGATTCTTTTTCTAATGTACTAGAACTAATGTTTTGTCTTTAGCACATTGTTTATTGCCTTCTACATAAGGTATGAATTTATGAGTTTTAATTGTGATTTCATTATTTTTTAATTTCTGATTTTTAAGTATATTCGTTCTCTCTCTCTCTCTCTCACACACACACACGTTAATTCCCTTTCTAACATTTTTGTCTTTGTCCAAATTATACTAGGAGTAATGTATGTTGGAAAATAGAAGAAAGAGAAAATGGATTTATTAAGGATGTTGAAAGATAGCAATACTGGTGCTTCTTTTTTTGTGTATTACCTACTAGTTCACACATCTTCAGGTTATAGAAAACTAGACTGAAATTTGGTCCATTAAACATTACTAGCATAAACTAAATCACCCAGAACGTTCTTGAGTATTTTGCGCGTTTCTATTTTAGCCTGATTTATCCTGATACTGTGTTCTGCCCTGAGTGCACAGTGTAAAGTCTTTGCAAATAGTTTCTTGCCCTACATTATTTCTCGGTGTGTATCTGCCAGTAATATCATTACCATTTTAGGTTAAAGATTTGCTTAAAGGAACATCTGTTAGTCATACCAAACAAATGAAGTCCTGTTTAGATTTCCACTACTTTAAACACCTCTAAATTTTATTACATTTCAGTTCTATCTGTACTCTTCATTAGAAATTTCTATGATGTTGGAAATTTTCTATAATAGGTGCTGTTTATATATGGTAGACGCAAGTCACGTGTAGTGATTGAGCACTTGAAATGTGGCTAGGGCTGTTGAGGAACTGAATTTTTAATTTTCAATAAATTTAATTTTAAATAGCCACATATGGCTGGTGGCTACCATATTGGAGAGTGCAGCTCTAGATAATTAATCTTTGTTACCACTGTTTCTATTATGTCAGTGCTGTTGAATTGATCAAGTACACTGATCACAAATTAAAACAATATAGTAAGTTTAGAGTCTCAGACTAATGCCTGTTCAATCTTTTAATCATCTTGAGAAACAGAGCCCTTCTGTTGCCCATTAATCTGTGTTAGCTACGTGGGTGATATTTGTATTATAATATAGTTCAAAAATTCAGTTCTTTCCCATTAGGACATTTGTTCTTTCTTTTACTTCCTCCTCAGAGATCTTGCTTCCTTAATTATTTCCTTCTATTACATCTTCATTTTCTCCTTTCTCACTTGATTTACCACTCACCTATAAGCCTAGAACCTCTTCTAATAATCCCTCAGTAGACCATGTTATTCAAAAGAGACTATACACTCCGTGAGTGCAGGGACTGTGTTGGTGTATTATGGCCCCAGGGCTTAGAGTAGTGCCTGGCTCATTGCAGAGGTTAATCCATTTGTGAATGAACTAACAAATGTTAACCCCTCACAATGCTCTTTAACCCAGTGCAGTAAGAAAGACATGGCTTTGAAGAAAACCTCAAAATCAGCTTAAATTTTCTGAATTTTATTCCTCATACATAGAAAGAAAGAAAAATTTCTCTTCATAATGCTGAACTATAGATAACAGATGAAATAAAGAAAAAGTGAGCTAATATATTGTGTTGAACAGTAATAGGCTAAAGAACAAATTGTAAAACATGCAGCAAATAGTGGTTGTCCGATATTTATTAAATGAATGACTTTCACAAATGTTACTCTTTGAATTAATTTGTGAAACTCAAATGAAGTAAAAGACTATTTATAGTGGTCAACTCCTACAATCTCTCTTTTATATATTTATGGAAATAAATTATCATTGGATTTTAAAAATCATTGTCATATTTATTTAATTAAATCATTTTAATCTTGGGCAAGGTGAAGTGATATTGGACATAATAGACCAAAATGCATAAAACATGTGTTTTGCATCAGAATTTTGGAAATAACTGTGAAGACAACGTAAAAGGAGTAATTGTTGCTGTTGCATCATTTTGTGCATTCAAGAAGCTTTGATTCTAACCACTCTCCCACACTTCTGAGGTGTTAACAAAAATGAAAGCTATAATTTTCGGGAATCAATCACATAATCAGACCAAATAGTTATTACCATTATATCTATTAACCTATAAAATATGTTCCTGTGGCTTTTTTTCTGCGACCAGTTTGACCAACACCATTTTTTTTTAGGAAGAAATATCTTCTTTGCTGGCTTAAATGGTCAGCATTTATGAATCTAATCTTCATGCCAATATGTAGAACACTAAAGGAACCTGTTGGAGGTAGACTGTAGATTCTGCTTTTCTGATTTCTTAGTAATATAGACAAATCCTTACTGTATCTTAGTTTAGAAGTCACTTAAAATTGTACTCAAATTCAGTTTCTAGGGCATCTTGTTAATGGCATTTTCTCTCATAGGCCTTTTGTGTTTTACGAGAAAGTTTTACTATACAGCCCCCATGTGTACGTATGGAGAAGAACTGATCTGGTTTCACTAAATCCAGAGTATGCCAAAACATCTAACCAGAAGATTGCTCTTAATACTCAAATTTCTGGTAAAATTGAAAGATTTATTGTTCAGATAAAATGCATCAGATGCTTTCAAAAGAATTTTGAATACATTTTTATTTTTAATAGATCAGATTGTATTTGTTGGGAAAAACAACTTTTAAGGATAGGGTTGTTTGAATGTATGATTTCTTCATTAGCAGCCATTAAAATCTTTATCAAAGTTAGAGAAATTCTAAATTTTGGAATGAGATTATAACTATTATTGTAGGGTTACTTATAGCTATAAGCCACTTTGATCCCTGGCGTTAGCCATTTAAAATTTTATTGACCAGTATAAAGGTAGATATTGGGTGCTAGATAATTTAATTTCATTTATATATCATTTTTTTTATATAAGCATCATTTTAATGCCATTTTTGTATTATTTTAGAACTTTTTATTCATTATTTTACTACACATTTGTATTTGAGAGGGGAAGAGTTGCTATTAATATAAATGGCATGCTCCTTTTCTGATATTAGTCTTAGAAATAGGAAGAAAATGAAATCAAAACAAATGTTAGAATTATGAGAACTTTATGATATGAAGCAATTCTGTAGTCTATCAGCATGTTCCAGTTACTGCTGAAGAATAGTTAATAAAATGATCTGGTTCAGGGCGGCCTCGTGGCTCACTCGGTAGAGTGCGGCGCTGGGAGCGCAGCGGTGCTCCCGCCGTGGGTTCGGATCCTATATAGGGATGGCCGGTGCGCTCACTGGCTGAGCGCGGTGTGGGCGCCACGAAGCCAAGGGTTACGATCCCCTTACCGGTCACAAAAAAAAAAAAAAAAAAAAAAAAAAAAAGACTTGGTTCAAGCTAAAATCCTCTCTCTTAGTGTACGTGTTTGTCATCTATAGGGGCAGGTAAAATGAAATTCTCATCTACTTATCTGATTATTTTGTTAACCTAATCATCGAAATGATTCAATAAATCCAATTATGGATAGTTTTTTAAGAAGAATGAATAAAAAGGAAATTTCTGGACCCTGGAGGGTTTTGTTTGTTTGTTTGTTTGTTTGTTCTGGCAGCTGGCAGGTAGGGGGATCTAAACCCTTGACCCTGGTATTATCAGCACCAGACCCTGGAGTTTTTTGTTTGTAAAAATATCATGAAATAAAGCATCCTGACAGATGCATTATTTTTTATTTATTTATTTTTCATGAAAGGTAAACTATTCTTAAAACTGTTTTAGAAAGAGAATAGTAGATTTTTTTTTTTTATGTATCTTGAGTTTGACAATAACCTTCTTAGCCTTCTGATGGGTCAGCAATTCATTACAATTCACAGTTGATTTGAATAATGATCCTGAGAGTTAATTGATGGGTTGGAAATGAAGCTTCCTTATTTATCACCAAACCTTAACTGGAGAGGTCTACGTATCTTTACATATTATTATTATGATTCTCTTTTAGGTAGCCTTTTTTGTTTTTTTTAGATTGGATTTGCCACATATTAAAGCCCTGACCTCCGGAGAAACATCTGAATATTCAGAACGGAATTGTAGGGATTGTTCAGTGGTCTTTTCACACTTGAGTTTGCATAGAGATTCGAACAGCTTTCTAAGTGGTTTGCACAGACAGTATTAAGGGAATTTCTTTCTGGATACTAAACTTTGACATACATGCTTTCATAACCACTTTAGAAAACAAAGGCATAGCTATGACATATCCCAGATCTTACGTTGGTGCATTTTTTAAGGCTATGACAGTCTCCCGGACCGCAAACAGAAAGGTGAGCCAAACATTGGTTTTCTTGGATGCCTCCTTCCTGTCTTGTCGAAGTACCTTAGACCTTGTAAGCTTCCTGCCTTTCCCTGCCCTTTATATTTCTTAAGTGTTTTTGTTAAGAGTGAAGCCTGCCATTAGCAGTGTATTTTAGGCTATGTTGGGATGCTCTGAGTACAATCTTCCCCCACCCCCCAAACTTAGGATCTGATTTTGGAAAAGCAAAATCAAAAGGGCTTTAACAGGAGATTTGGATGATTAAAATAAGATCAAAGTGCCTAAGAAACAATAGCTTGGCTACGTGTTATTCAAAAGGACAATGCAAATTTCTAAATAAACATAGGAGAAGTAACATAATTGTAAGGAACTGTAGATCTTTCAAACTCAAGGACAAATCAAAGAACACTCAAAGCATAGAAACTTATTGTGGTAAACGAAATTCCTGCTATCTGAATTTATTACAAAGAAAATAAAAAATAACCTTTTATTGACCGTTGCTCAGAAAAGACTAAATGCCCTAAGAACAATTTATCATTTTAACAGAGATTTAAATTATATTTAATTTTGCATTAATATATAGTGGCAAAGGATTTACAAGGTCCTTTTTAAAAAATATTATTTTGTGAATATGTCTATCAGTTTGCCAAAATTTAACGCATTATATTACTTCTTTTCAAGCTCATTATTTGCCGTTATTATTAAACCAAGTCAAATAAAGTTGACTTCCCTCAACCCTTAACATAACCCTTTATCTTTCACGATACTTCTGCATAATATGAGGCAGCCGGACACTTTCCTTTGAAAACTTTCTTTTTTAAAAAAAATTACCCTTGATAAACAAAGAACATATTCCATAACTTGCTTGCACAGTTGAATTTTCCTGCCTCTATTGTTTATGTAAAGTCTTAATCACCCATATTAACTGTAACAGAGAAAGCTAAGAGGTAAATATTTGAGATATGTCTATCATCCACAATAATTTTAGCAGACATGCAATATTCCCAGACATGGAATTCTGGGAATATTAGAATGAAGTGGTTATTAATCTCTCTAAAGCAATCATAACAGAATTCATTTAATGTGAGGCATTATCATATAATTTATGAATGCACTGTGGATATAGTAAAACATTTTAAACGTACAACAGAGATGAAGTGCTTTCTAAATTATATGAATACAGAAACACAGAGAGCTTTAAGCTTTAATTCTTCCACCTCAACCATGGGTCAAGAGTAAACAAACATAAAAACACACTGGTCCTGATCTGAAATTTTTGTTCTATTTTTCATGGGTATGTAATGTGTTCTTGCACAAGCACATCAATACAAGAGACTAACAAAATATAATTTGTGTTGTCTCTCACCCAGCAGAGCATAGAGAATAGCAGAGATCACCAAATAGTCAATGATAGGATTCCCTATCAATGCTGCCATCAATGGAGAATAACTTATTTGCTGTTATAAGAACAAGAACAAACAAGTAGCCCAAGAACCTGAAACAAAAATAAAAACACAATGTTAGGATAACAAAGCGAAACTGAGAACCATTGTAGGTGAAAGTTCTATTGTTTGGGGTTCACTCCTGGGGCCAAACAAGAGAGTACATTGGCTTAAATATTTCTGGCAGGTGAGTTCACTTGAGCATCACAGTGGAACCTCCAAAACTGTCAAAAAATAAAACTTTTTTAATTTTGAGAAGTTTTATATATACATCATGCTTGTACAAATATAGAGTAAACATGTTAAAACATTAACTCGTTAATAAGGGAACCAGTAAGATGGCAAAACTGCTTTAAAGGAAAATTAGAAGATCGTGAGTCACGAAGTCCACCAGGGATGTCATTCTGATTGAAGACAAAACCAATTAATACTGTCCAATAAGGCAACGGAACCTTTGGGGTTACCATTTCTTTTGGACAGAAAATTAACATGTAACTTCACAGAGTCTGAGACTTTAATTAATGGTAAGTAGCAAAGTCAAACACAGGTATATTCCCCCAGACAATTAAATAATCCTTGTGTGAACCTGTTAAAGAATCCCCCAATATATTGAAAGAACATGATGCCTACTTTTTGTCTCATTTACAAGTTTTTGATAATTTTTCACAACGATGCTAATGGAGGAAAATTTTAGATGTTAACTTAAAAAAATTTCATGTTAAAATAAGTTTTTCAAAGTTTTTTTTAAAGGCCTACATAAACAATAAGTTTGATGACTGAATAGATTATACTTATCTAGTTCATTCTCCCTACATGTTAAATTGCTTTACCAAGAATCTATAGTTATGGAAAGAAGATAGAAGAGCTGTGATAATACCCAGTCCTATGTTTTTTCTTCTTCCTCTACTTTTCCTGCTCATTACTCTATTTCTTCCAATCTCATAGAACACAAAATGTATGTGCATGTATATGTACAGAGCATTTCTGGAACTTAGGCCTAAGGATAATTGTCTTGAAACTGCTGACAGGATAAAAACCTCATATAATTAACACTGCCAATCACAATCAGGATATATATTAATGCTGCTTTTTAAAAAATGTTTCTATTTCTTCTGTTGATGAATTAGCAAAATAGTCATGATTACATTGACAGTGAAGGCATATATCAGTGTACAGAATCTAGATGTGTCTTTCCCCTTTGCTGAATTAAGTATTTTAGATGGAATCAAATGGAAACGTGAAATGACATGAGTTACTGCCAAAATACAGTTATGAATTTTATAAAAGTTATTTCTTAAAAAGCACATTCCATGTTATTTTGCTTCATAATATTTTAGAGTTTTGGAAAATATTTTATCCACTAAAATTGACCCCTCTTTTCTTTTAAACCTTCATAGAACCTCACTCCTTAATCTATGTTTTCAATATAGAATTTACATAAAACCCTTTATTTATTTTATTTAGTTTTTAATTCTCTTAGATTGTTTTAAATGTTGTCTGCTCAATGTGGTGGAAAATCTTTTTAAGTTATTATATAGAAAACATGTTTACGTATGCTAGATTTCATGACCAAATAATTTAGTATTTTTTGTTGGCTTTGCATCTATTGTGTATTAAATACATTGAAAAGAACAAAATATGCATATTTTAAAATTGCAACTCTTAAGGTTTTTTTTCCTTAAACTAATGATCTTCTATTGAAATGGACTAAATTAAAGTCACTAAATTGGTTATCTTGAAAGAGAATCTTTTTACTAGATTTTAGTTTATTCCAACCTCTTACATGGAACATGATTTCTAAAGGAAACATATTTCAAATTTACAATGTGGATTTCAAAGTTAATTAAAAATTTAAGTTCAAAGGATTACTGTAATAAGCACTTATGAGGGTAAATCCTCCCTAGTAATATTGTTAAGAAGTTATATTCATCTGAATGATGTGTTTCTACTTATTTTGTACAATGTGTGCCTTTATGACTTATATTTCATTTATTTTTCATGACACAAATTTTTTTTTGTTTTTTTTTTCCTGTCAAATGCACTGCCCATGGAAATACTACTTATAAATTAACAACAACAACAACAACAACAACAAAAAAACAGCAAGCAAAAGAAAGTTCTAAAATACTACCATAAAAATACACCAAAGAAATCTTAATGGAATTTTCATCACAGGATTTTTTTTGTTAGACATATAGTATCATGCGCAGACCCCTATTGGTAGGCAAGGACCACTCGAGACCAAGATGTTGGATGCTCAAATCACACTTTTTATTAGACACACAATCTTAAACACACACACAATATCTATCCTTAACCTACTTTCACTTTAAACTATATGATCCTTTAAGGGTATGCTGCACACAACTCCTATTCTTTATACTGTTAGGAACAGGTCAGGGATCTTACATTTCCAGGGTGAGGTCCTTTCCTGACTCACATCCACCAGGAGCTGGGTGTATCTGATGGAGCACGATTGATGATCCTTGAGAACGTGGCTTGAGAGTGGCGTACACTTGGGTCCCTCCTCAGTGTAGCAGAAGCAGCACTCAAAGGTCCTTACCCTCAGGGGCTAACAGTACCCTGGGCTTCAACAAGACTGGCTTCCACCTCTGTGTGAGAGTAGCCCACACCAAGAAGTGTCAGTTCCAGTCTGTTTCCATCCACTGGACCAAGGATCTGAGTGACTGGCCATCATACCTTCCATAGCTGACAGATCCAGCGAAGATGGTCTGTCATGTACTCCAGTTATACCCTGCTTGGGTGTCTGGCAGGGTTGATAAGGTGATGTCACATGGGTGACCATCTGGAGCTCCTTTGTCCAGACAGTAATATCTTAAAAGGGTGTGATCGGTTAAGGCCCAGGGCGTTCATGTCATATGAGCATGTCCTGCTTAGGCCTGCCAAGTCCATGATGTGACTTCCGTTGACCAAAGTTCCACCATCTTAAATTAGCACAAGGCACTTATTTGGCACTCCCAACATAGAGGTACACACATTGAAGTGGTCCCTGCCCTTTAGGGAAATGCCTAGGAAAGTATAGGCACATAAAGAAGATAACCTTGACAGTTAAAAAAGGCCAGTGGTGTTGATGACCAACATATCTTTCCGTTTTATATGCCTGCATATGAGCTTTTATTTGATTTGTGTCTGTCGATGCTATGTGAAAATAAGTTTAAATTTCTATCTGACTATTTAGTTTGAAGTTGGCAAAAACTACTACAGGGGAAATATCACCATCATCCTTTTAACCTCTTAGTTTTGTTATTTTTTTAAGGTGGTCACAGCTATGCCATATTGTGTTTCTTTAACTTTAATAAGTATATCAACTGTCTCTAATAATTTTCTCCATTTAGATTAGGATATACCAGGATGGATCCAGGTTTTGTGGGGCCTAAAACTTATAAAATTTGGAGATGTCTCTTCAAGAGAAATAACTTAAAAGTATGGATACACCATAGGCTAAAAATTAATATTTGTTTAGAATGAGAAAAGAAATAGTAGCAAATTACAGAACTTAAAAGTTTGGCAAATACCATAACTATCATGAAAATCCAGAAAAATCACATAATATTTATTTGTTAATTATCTTACCACCCTTGTAATGTTTTTCTCTCACATTTTTGTGTGTGCTGTTTGATGACCTCATTCATATAACAAGAATTTTGTAATATTTTTCTGGTGAGAGAATAGTTTTTGCCTTAGCCTGTAATAATCAAAATTTGTATTGTATTATTGATAGCATAGGATGATTTCCTTCAGCTTTACAACTCAGTATTGGTATGTGATGCACATTTTTAGGATTGTCATTTAATTTGGGAATAACTCCGTCAAGTTTCCTTCATAAATGAACGGTAAGTTTTTGATAAACTTTGCACAGGCTAACTTCTAGCTCCGTACATTTCATACTTTGTTTCTCCTCCACTACTAAGTGCTGGGCACTGTTGGAAAGTTTCTTACTGGGACATGACCCTTCATTTTTCTGTCCTCACATCTGCTGGATCAGCACAATGGGTAGTAAAAACACATCTGGAAGCCTTTCCTACACCGTAGTGGCTCAATAAATAATTCTATTGGATGTAGTTTTATTATGGTATCTTATGAGTTATACTAAATAGAGCATAATCAAAATGAATACAAATGCAGTTCTGGATCAAACTCAGTCAAGCAGAAGTGAAAGTGCCATACAGTTTACCAACCAGGAAGGCCATTCTTTGTCATAGTCAAGAGCACAGGGTCTGGAGTCAAACTGACAAAGGTTTGAAACTGATGAAAGATTGTCAGGTGTTGGACTTTCTGTTCACTTCAGAGAAGTCTAGAAATCAGAATTTGGAGTTTAAACTTTAATGAATGGGTAAAGGAGCGTGAAATTCAACTACAATGTATATTGAGAAGTAAAATAAAATTTAAAAAATGAATAAATAAAATAATCTTTAATGTAGTTGGGATACCAGCCATGCTTTAAAGTTTTCTTTCACAGAGAAAGATATACTGTTTAGTATAACCTAATATTAGTTTATACCATTTGTGTAAACTTTTTTTTCACCTGGCTATTTAATCATGGAAGCTTCTTCTCACACCTATTTTTATTGTTTTAATGTTGTCCTGCTCATTAACTCTTAAGATCCCTTGTGACATTCTCGGACATCTTTTATTCTCTCTCTCTTTTTCATACCAACGGCTGTCTGAAAATTCCATGAGAAAAAAGTTCCCAAGCTGAGTACCTTGATCCTTCTTCATATGGTCATAAGAGGAAAGTCTTGTTAAAAGTATCTTCCATGGAAGGTGTGTATTTATGCAAAGCATTTCAGGGGCTCTTTTTTTTTTTTTTTTTGCATGATTTGAATAGAAAAGTAATTAGGATGAATAAGCTATCTATACCGATCTAACCACCATACATTGTACACAATCATTGAAAATCAATGTTGTACCCTACATCTATGTATAATAATTTAAAAATAAATAGATAAATAAATAGGTAAAAATTTTTTTAAAAAAGAAAAGTAACTAGGATATCTGTCTAAATGATAATAAGAACAATGAGTACAGAATACAGCCTGGCAATTCCATTTTGAAGCTTACGGGAAGGTAGAGATTTTATGTTTTAAAACAATTTGTTAGGATTATCAAAGCAGAAGATGTTCCTTGCTTTTGATGACCGAGGTGATTGTTCTAGATTTGGATGAGCAATCGTATATTTTGGTTAAAAAGCACAGAATAGCCCCAGGTTACTTCTTGTATTAGCAGTGTATATACAGGGGTACTTCAAAAAGTTCCTGTAAAAATAGAATTAAAAGATAATACAAATCTTTCCATGAATTTTTTGAAGTACTCTCATGTTAAAGACAATGTTAAAAGAATTTTTTACTACTTCCTTCTACCTGCAAAAATATGAATGAAATAGAACTTTCCACTTCACTTTTTACTTTTTTTATGTTGAATTCTATTAATTTTTCACACATTCTATAAAATATTTTTGAGGTTGTTTCAATTCGGTGATGTAGTGTTATATAGTAAAAAAACAGAACACTGTTTTGGGATTAAGATTAACTTGTGTCTGAGCCTCAAGTAACCTTGTTCATACTATAACTTTTATGAACCTCTATGCCCTGAACTCTAAAATGGGACTAATTATACATACCTTGCTTACTTCTAAGTTTGTTGTGAGGATCAAATGATAAAATGTGTGTGAAAATGACAAGCAACTATGTCAACCATGCAACTACTATTGTTAGTTACAAAGACATTCAGCCATGATTAAGTTTTATATCCTATTTTACGTGTTTTTATCATTGATAGAGTTCTTTCTTCTTAGATTATAACGAAGTTCTCAACAGCAACGTTATTGACATCTTGGGCCAGATAATTCTTTGTTGTGGGGTTATCTTATGTGTTGTAGTTTATTTAGCAGCATCCCTGACCTATACCCACTAGAGGCCTACAGCGCTCCACGCCTCTGTTAGTACAACCAAAAATTTCTCCGGACATTGTCAAATATCCCTTGGGGGGCAAAATTGAGCTCAGCTGAGAGCCACTGGATTACTATACAGTTGAAGGTTTTAATCAGTTGATTATTGAACAGGCAATCAAAAAAAAGAAAACGGGTTAAAGCAGGCAACCATTTGAAAAGTGAATACCCTAAGCATTTTATTGCAACTAAAACATACAGAATATGTGAACATTCATTTCCTGAAGTGGGACCCTTTTTTTTCAGTCAAGTCCCCTGATTTGGAGTCTTTCCATCTCTTTTTCCCTAAAACAATCTTTTAATGTTTCTTCTATAATTTCAGATTCTAGTGTTTGAGTGAAAACAAACAAACAAAAAAACTTATGAAGTAATATCAGGATAGAAGTAATCTAGATTTTATAATGTTTCTCAATCTATTATACATATCATCTGTATCCAAACCAATATTGATTGTGTGGCAACTCATCTTTTTTTAGTGTTTCCAAAGATTTCAACTTGGTTTTTATAAAAATACCATTTTTTTTCCAGTCATATTGTGACATCAGGTTGAAAGGTTACTGACTTAAGTTTCTCAGGAGTATTGACTAGAAGAATATATAAAAGTATACAACTTAGAGACAAGCATAAAAATTTATTTAAGATTTATTAATGAGTATTTTAGATTCAGTTGCTTATTTGAACAAGGGAAGCTCAAATAATTTTAATACCTGTGGCAAGACTCATTTAGTCTATAATCAGATGTTTTTAAAATGCCTACTGCAATAGTTTCCTTCAAGATTGGTCTTGACATAACATTGTTATCACATTGATAATAAAAGGTACTCATTGTGTTTATTTTCTTTTTCCCCCATTTTATATACAATTTTATTAATGACTTCATGAATGTCACCATAAATTCAGAGAGCAGTGGTATATGTGGTAACCTAACAATGGGCTCTAGTATGCTTGGGTTAATTATTACTTTTTTTAGAGGATTATTGTCAAAATGTTCTGCACAGTATCATTGGGAAGACTTTGAAAAGTTTTCAGGAAATCAGAGAAAACTGAGCTAAAGAAGAAAATAGTCTGAGAACCCAAATTGATTTTTATTCTGACATGGATTTTACTGACAAATAATGATCGGTAACTGACAGGGAACCTTTAATGTCTATCTAGTTGAAGTTAGCATTCAATATTTTACATAATAACTAGAATCATTGTGGGTGCAGGTATGTCCAAGTATATATTCTTTTCTTACTTTATAAAGATATTATTAAAACATAATCAAATATGAGGCAGCTGCTCTGTTTTTACCTTTTGTGTCCACAATTATTACAGAACAGACATTTTCTCATATTAATGTTCATGTGAAAGAACAATTCTCTCTTGGCACATGTGACCTTTGACATCTGTTTATTATTCGAAACTAGTTCTTCATTCAAGGAAGAAAATATAAGAGCATTTAGAGCATAGCTTCTGAAAATTACAAAAGACTTTTTTATGCATTATCATTATGAAATGATTATCTATTTAGGAAATTTAAGCTTATTAAGGGATTTACTATATCCTGATTTAGGTCATTTACCTAAAAAAGATCTGTCTGTTTTTAATACAGTATGCCAAACTAATTACATTTAAAGTCATAAGAAAAAAAGATATTTGGCATTTTATTCAACTTCATGGCAAAATGCATAGATTCAACTTCATGGCAAAATGCAGGTTCTTAAATTCTTTCCATGTAAAATAATGAGCTCATTTTAACTTTTTCACTATACTTGTTAAGGTCGCTGCATTAAGTTTCTGAGTCTGTTTGTGTAATGGCTCCCAACGAGGAGTTTAGTCTTTGAGAAAATCAGTTCTTCTTTGCTTCCATAAAAATCTTTGTAACATTAGGCAACATAAGAGTAAGGAAAAGAGTTTGGACAATGAAGATGTGTGTTTATCTTCTAGCTGTGACGCTTTCCCGCTTACTGTCTGACCTTGGAAAAGTCATTTCTCTTGAGTCCCTAACACATTTTCTTTATATACCATCTTAATTATCTGAAGTATGTACTTGGTCATCTCTAAGGGTTCCCTTTTAGTCTTAGGCTGTAATAGTCTTTGTCATACAGGAAACACATAAAAAAACAACCATCAAAATGTATCCTGTTTTTCTTACATTGGAACTGACACATGGACTATAAAGATCTGATGGTAGAGGGCGTGCATTTGAACATGAGAATATTAATGACAGCTTGGAACCACAGTCATTTCCTATCCTACCCTAAGAAGTAATTTTAGTTATTGAACTGTTTTTTTATATGCCTTGTATTTCTTTGAAGGGTTGAAGTGGAATGGATTTGAGATTGTGTTATGTATTAGTTCACTGCAAAATTTAATTTGTTAACGAGAAATCGCATCAGTATGGTAAACTGAAATCATTATACAAAATATCTTTTGCCATGTAAGGTTTAGTTATTCTATTAATAGTTTAAGGGAATTTAAAATAGAAAATAATTTATGATACATTAAAAACTATTAAAAGTCCTAACATTTTGGGAGTAGACCGTGGAATAAGAGCTAAGGAAAGGGGAACTTCACTTTAAATATATGCTCTTATTTAATAAAAACAAATTTTAAACACTCTTATTATACCAACTCTTATTTTCCGTGAAGATCCTTAAAGTGGTAAAGATAACATTTCACTCTGATTTTGTGTTTCATTTTTCCTTCAAAATAATATTTTGGCTTTTGATTTCTATTTAGCATATTTACCTCCTTTCTTTGCCTTGAAGTTTTCCAGACATTGCTCTGACCAGCCAGTTTAATTCTTTACAGCATTTATTTTTTGCCAGTTTCTAGTATAAGTAGGAGATAAGTGGCAGTTACAAACTAATCAGGATTGCAATTCTAAAGTCAAATTATTAAGGTTTGAGTCGTGCATTTCTGTGGACACTCTAGGGCTTGGATAACTGGAGCAAGATCAAGCCATCTAGCCAGGCCAGGGGTCTGGAGCTGAAGACAAGCCTGCTGTAGTCCAGACTATGAAGTGTGGTTTCCAAACTGTGGAGTGGCACATGCTAAGTCCATTAAAGAGAGAAGTGATTAGAGAAGTCAAATGTGGCACATTAGACTACAGGCTTTGCAAAAGTCCCAAAGGCAGAAATGACATCTCCTAAAAGGAAGGAGGATGCATTCTGGAAAGAGCAAGGGAGAGCCCTGCAAGTTGACGTGGTTCAGAAGGAAGAGCACAATGGACATGAAGGCAAGTTTTGGGGGTGATGAAAGTGTTGTAAACCAGATTGGGATGATAAGCTTGTATAACTATGTAAATGTTCTAAACTTGAGAATTATATGCTTAAAGTAAGTAAATTTTATGTATCCAAATCACATCTCAGTAAAGTATTAAGAAAAAAGATGAGCACAGGCTTTGTGGAAAAGAACAGGATACCAAAGAAATATGAATATATAGCACTTAAAATTGCCATGCACTGCTCTGATTATTTACTGATTTAATTCTCAAACAACACTCTGAGATAGGTATAGTATATTACTCCCATTTTCCAGATTAAGAAATGGAGACGTAAGTGATTACGAAACTTACCTAACATTACACAGCTGGTAATAACAGAGCCAGGATTCAACTCAGTCTAGCTCAGGAACCCCTTCACTACTGTGCTACAATGACACTCAAATAAAACTGGGTTTGGGGAAGAAGCATAGAGAGGTGTTGTAGGCTGATATGATAATCAGTTTCCAGACATACAGTTGTGTCCGTTAATTCTTTCTGTCCATAGTGAATATTGTTCTTAGAAATGAAGGAAGATTGTGTGATAGAGAAGTGAGTCAATAATCTCAGTTTTGGGGAGAAGAATGGACTCAAATGTCCAACAAGAATTGTTGGATAAAATGTCCCAGGATGTCTATTACGCTTGATCTAAAATGATGCAATGACATTCTTCAACTTACACACTATGTGAATATTTCTTACATTCACCAAGAGAACCACTAGGCTTTTGTTACCTAGGTCATTACACAGAGGCTTCTATGAGGCATAATCTGACTTCTCCAGCTACAGTTACCTGTTCACTTTTATTTCTATCACACAGCTCTTTATATATGCAAATATATGTGTCTATCATAGGGCACTGTCATCATAAGGCATCTATAATATAGGAATGTGCCCAAAAAGAGGAGCAGGAGACTCAGAGTTCTGATTTAGAAGGGAAACTCAGAAAAACCAGTAGTTCTCTAGCCCAGGGGTCCACAAACATTCTGTAGTAAATATTTTAATCATTGAGGATTACATGGTTTCTCTCAACTCAGCTCTGCCATTGTAGTGTGAAAGCAGCCATAGACAGTTAGTAAATAAATGGGCATTGCTGCTTTCCTATAAACCTTTATTTACAAAGCTAGACATTGGCTGGATTTGACCGTAATTTACCAAAGCCTCCTCTAATTGTTAAAGAAAAACCTTTAAATGGATAGAAATAAGACAGACCTAGTGCGCACAAAGAAGTACTTCTTTTCATCTACTTCTTTTCTTCACAAGAAGCCTAAGATATGTGCCCCTGATTTCAAAATACACCAGGTGCATAGATGAGATCATGATGTAAACAAAGATGGTGTCTGAAATAAAGATGGTACCCAAAACGATAGATTTTGGAGAAGATGGCCCACAAAGAAACACCAGTCGTTCTCCTGTGTAATTTATGTAAATAGCCACAGTTGGGGATTTTGTTGACAGTGGTATTTCATGTTTATTACATGAGTCTAAAGCAACTGAGTTCATGTTAGTTACATGGTCTTTCCAAAAGTTTAGTTCAATTTTTATTCAGACACTTACGGTATAAATACCTGCTTACATTTCAAATACTCCCAAAAGTATGGAAGAAAGAGAATAGGCCAACTGAAACCATCCTTTCTGAAAATATTTTCATAGTGGGGTTTCTATAAGAAGGTGTGGATACAAGTGTTTACGTCTTGAGTGTCTAGATCCACCACTAGATCATGGGCATTTTAAGAACAGGAATCATGCCTCATTTGTTTTTTTGTGTCGTTTCTATTCCCCATAATAATATTTGGGACAGAGTAATTAAATACTTTTGGAGATGAATTAGTAATTAAAGTTCTCATGTATATTGAGATGTGTTTGCTGCTGTAGTATACCAATCTTATTAGGATATATATTTAAGACATATATTTTTGTAAGCAAGGGTACAGTAACCTTGCTTTACAGTGTATTTATGGAATTTAGCATATGCACACATAAACTTTAAGGGAACTAAGTTTCGACCAAAATCTGAGGCTATGATAGATAATTCCAAATCACTAAAAATGTTCATATATATAGAAGTTTTAAATAGAATATATCGTATACTGTGATAGAAAATATTATAGTGGTTCATTGGAAAGTTTTTCACTCATGAATATGGCTTTTTTAGCTCAGAAAAAAAAGTGGTACATAATTTTCTATCTTTCATATCTATATTGGGGGGAAGGATGAAGTAGTTATTTCTGAAAACAGTCTTCTGAGAACAATGAATGTCTTCCCTTCATGATAGCGTCCATTTTAGAGTATGTTAATTTATATCTAATTCATGAAAAAATGGGCCAAATTTTGAATTTATAGTCTGCAAATTTTCATTTTTAAAACAAACTAGTTCCTGAGGAATGCACATTTTTTAAAAAGGCAACTAAAACCTCAAAAATTCTCTCCTTTTTTGTCCTCTTATTGCTTAAAAAAGTACATGAACATACTGTTTTTAAATTTAGGCTTTTAAAAAAATGTCCTCATGCTGAGTTCTTGTTTGCCAAGTTTCAGCTTGGAGAGAATTTTTATAGCTTTTGTAAACCCCTGAAAATAGAAAATTTTAAATGGAAATCCTTACACACCCTTAGTGAGGGCCACAAGTCTTGCCACTTTTTGAGAGTGAGGGTAAACTTTTCATTAGTTGGGGTTAGCGGCAACGACTTGATATGGTAGTTTTCTGAAGGACAGAATTCTGTTAGTTGTATGTTAGATATGTTACATTGGTTTAGCATGTTAAGATTTAGCTGTATGTTGACATATTTTGTTTGTGATGTAGCATTTTTGAATTTTGAAGTGCATTTGTCCTCAACCAAGTGTATTATATATGTTGAAGCCTTTGTTTTATTCATCTTCATGATGTGTCATATATCATTTAACTTGACTTGTGATTTAACTGCTAAGTATGGTTTTAGATTCACTCTGGAAGTTAGATTTATTGTAATCAGATTGATCTTAGCTGAATATCTTTCAAAGTACTGTATAAATGATCAAAAGCTGTTGTCCTCTCACTTTTATCATGTAAACCAAAGGGTCAGTTGTCCTTTGGGAAAACCCAGAATATATCAGATCTTTGTCAGGTCTCAATGGATCTATGTCAGATCCCAACTCTGTTGTAAGGGATTCACTTCCAAAATTGATAACTTGTGGTACTTACTGTAACCAGGGGTCAATTTTACATTGGAGAACAGAAGGAAAGAGGAGATAATTGAAGGTTTGGGCACAGAATAAAGCACAACACTGGGAAGAGAATGAATGAGGTAGACTCCCTTCAGGGAGAGTTGGTCATTTTTGCATGGACCAAAACAAAATTTTGCTGAACAAAGGCCAAAAAATGCATGCAACCATTTTGGTTTGGTTGTCTTCTGAGAAGAAAAGATTTTCAAGCAGCAATATTGTGGCGCTGCTGCTAAGGCTGATGCTAATGTCTGGAATCCTGTCGACATCGCCAGTTGTAGCGCTCTTATCCTGTTTGTGATGCCAGTTGTCTAGCTACATGACCACGCTAGTTGTTGGGCTCTTTTGCCTGCTGGTCATCCTGCCGACTGGGCCAATTGTTGCACTAGGGCTGGGTCTGGAGCTCACAGACCCCTCAAGCCCATTCACAGACTGGGTCACAAACCCTTCACATGCCAGGTTGGGTCCCCAGACCCCACACATGCCAGGGTGGGTCATCAGACCCATTACATGCAGGTCTATGAGCTAAGTAACTGGCCAAAAGGTCCTTGGAGCCATAGGTTGGAAAGCATGGCTGCGCTGGGCAGATGCCTGAGGCCAACGCCCACCCACTTCACCAAATCTCTCTCTCTCTCTCTCTCTCTCTCTCTCTCTCTCTCTCTCTCGCTTGCCTGCCCTCTCCCCCTCTCCCCCTCAGAAGAACACAAGAATAGCAAAACTAAAAAGATACACTGGCGCGCATGTGCACTAACTACACACACACAGTTTGCTTGCAATGGATGTTGTACCACACCGAATGGGACCTAAGGTGAGGGCCCTGACCAAACTATTCTATTTTCCCAACAAATATGTATTTATTTGTAACAAAATCTGATAGAACAGCATTTTATTAATGTAGAAAATGTATAGACATATACCAAATTTTATTCTAACATTAAAAGAGACAAATGTCCTTTTATTTCCTGGATCCTGTCTCTGGCTCCTTTTCTCCACCAGAAAGACAATAATTTCAGATTTGGCAGAAGATATGCTTTTTTTTTTTACATGTATACACTATAGCATAAGTGCCCTAAAAGGAAGACCAAACAGTTTGATGAAAGGCAAATGTAAAGGAAAAAAAAAAGTAAAACAAACTACTATAAGACTAATAGTCCTTGAGCTAGGTGCATGAATTAGTGATGAAATATGCTTGACTACATCCTAAAAATCCTTTGTATTTATTTCTTCAATTGAATGAGGCTTTCTAACATCTGTGTCTGGAACTAATTCTGATAACCTTGACATTCAACACAGAGATAAAGGATAGATAGCTTTCCTCAAAATGCTTCAATATGGCAAAAGGAATTATCTAATATTGATAAATAAAGCAATGTGACATCTGTGTTGAATTCCAAATTGACTTGTTGAGCTGTGTAAGAAGGTAAAAGAAGGGGCTTGTTTTCATGATGTGAAATGCACTGGGAAAAGCCAAGGTCAAAGTCAAAGCATGACTTGATGCAAATGATTTTCAATCTTAATGAAAATCTCTTTCAATAAGAAATTGACAGTTGAAAAACAGGGTCCTTGTTAGAAGTTTAACGTTCTTTTGGGGTCCTAAGAGACAAAGTTCCAGAGAACTGAGTTGTACTAATAGCTAGCTTAAAATTTATAGCTTAGGAAGAACAAATTAATAGTTTTTAGAGTAAAGCCTGAATTATAGAGGGATGACCTGAGCTCTGCCATGAGTGATCAATGAGTTCATATCTGTGACTGCACAGTTTTCAGGACTCTTAAAAGGTTCCTCTTTGGCCACTGAAAATGCATCACAGAGGATAAGTCCATGACAAGCCAAGAGTGGTGTATGTGTTTATATGGCTATGTAGGTCCACTGTTTGTTTAAAGAAGAGAAGCAGAAGGTGATGCACAGTAAGGCTGGTGTATTGTTACTTAGGATATGTATGAGGACTAAGCAACGTAGATGCACTGGCTGCAGTGTGGATGCTAGAGGAGGGTGCACGGTGTCTAGCTTGGATCTAGATCTTTCTCTTGAGGAAACAGAGTGGAAGACAGAGTGGTAGAAACCTTGCATATCAGGCTAAGAAACTGAATTTTACTAGTTAGTCAGAGTGCAGCCATTGATGTTTCCAAATGAGAGAAATGTCTCCTACACAGTATCAGCAGGGGAGGTGGTTGGGCCAAGATCCCTGGAAACCTGTTGAACAGCAAGTACGACTAGGATAAAGCAGCAGCAGGCAGGGCAGCAGAATGGTGGCCACGGCATTGGAGAGGCAGAGATGCGACATGGATGGAAGAGTTCACAAGGCTCCACGAGGCACTGGATATTGAGTAAGAGGAATGCAAAGAATGAAGAATCCCTCATGTTGAGACCGATGTGCTAGGACATCAACAGGTTCCTTATTTGTTTTGTGTAACTCATTTCTTCTCAAAATGGATCAACTTTCAAACTTCCCTAGTGAAAATTCTCTTTTGGTTAGTTTTTCTTCTTCTCTGTAAAATAACAAGAAATTTATTTAGCCTTGGAGGAACTATTTACTGTATTGTAGATGACAGAAAATTGACAATACTAACAAAAATTGAATTGAGTTTTTTAGGTTTAATATTTGGCCTAAATGAATATGCTTCATCTGTGATATGCCATGTACACGGTATTTATTGATCCCTTCTTCATGCTAGACAACAAGGTCCTTGATAACAGTATTTATGTCTTATCTGTCTCTATATCCTCAGCCCTTATTTTCATGCCTGGCACCTAACAGGTGCTCCCTAAATGGTGATGAAATGAATAAATGGAAGCCTGTTATGATTTTCAGCATTGACTGGTTTTTCATAAGCTTCCTTACTGGAACAGGTCCCAATGTTAGAAACTCTTCCACCTCTTTAGAGGTGAAAAAATGAGTTTAGCTTTAGGGAAAACATCCCATAGATTGATTTATCATTACTTTTCTAGGTTGTTGTCATACAGAGAAAAAAATGACTGAAACATTTATTAGTAGTCCTTACACACTAACTTAGTGTAAGAAGTCACTGAGAGGGATTTTAGGTTATAAGGTAGAGTATCTGATAGGCCAATATTTTTAATTCAGGAGAAGGAAAGTCCCAAATGCTGTACAAACATGAACTTACAATTCAAAACTTTTTAGAAATTATCTGTGAACTTTATATAGTGTGCAATCTTTCCAGGGTATGCTGAAAGAGGCATCAGTCTTAAGTACCCCCAGGAAAGTAGATCAAGGGTTGAAGAGCTTTTAGACTCACTTCCAAATGGATTTGGCTTCAGAGTTTTGCAGTAGGGAGCAAAAATTGTAGAAAGATCTAGGTTCAGAAACCATAGCAGAGTTACAAGAAAAGGTTTTCTAGCTTCTGTTTCTTATGTCGTTCAACAAGATTTAGAAGGAAATGCAGCCAAATTTAATGGTCATTACCTGATGAAAAACAGACATCCTTTGCATTATGCTCACGCAGGTCTGATGAGCCCTAAATGCAATTAGAAGACTCCACTAAGAACATGATGGTTGAGGAAAACAAATGGATACAAAATATGAGCTCGCCATGTTAAATAACCCAGGTATTTTCTAAGTGGCATTATGGCAAAAGCATTAGAGAAATTTACCATATCACGAAGTGAACGTTAGATTCATCAGCTGAGGATAGTACTAAGACAGTATTTGACAGGAGTTGTGGAGAATTTTTATTTCAGTCAGTTCTAATGGAGCTGTTCTCTATAATTAAGAAGATCTTTAAGCTGTGTATTATGAGTCTCTATTAATATTCTACCATGTTTAATCTCTATAATGACATTTTTTTCTATAAAGGAAGTTCATGTCATCTACATTGATTCCATTATATTTGTTCTATATGATACTTCTTACTTTGGAATCAAAATGAAACATTCTTTGTATATCTTTATAGTGAACTCAGGTCTAGTTCTCATTTTGGACCATGTTCTAATTTCTGCATAAAATGAAATACTGAGCATATTGGGTTTTTTAAAAAAATAAATTTGTTGGGCCGGCCCGTGGCTCACTTGGGAGAGTGACGTGCTGATAACACCAAGGCCACGGGTTCGGATCCCATATAGGGATGGCCGGTTAGCTCACTGGGTGAGCGTGGTGCTGACCACACCAAGACAAGGGTTAAGATCCCCTTACCAGTCATCTTTTTAAAAAGCTAATAAATAAATAAATAAATTTGTTAAGGAGGTCATTATTACTATTCAAGAGAAACTAATGTTTTGCTTTTTTATTTCAAAAGGCAAATTATTAGTTTTTTTTCAAGGAACAAAGTACACAATGATTGTGATAAGAATTTGTTTCTGAAAAGCTATATAAGTTCTTCAGTGCACACCAATAGTGGAATGATTACAATTTAGTGGCTTAAATCGTACATTAGGATTCCCAGCCTAGGCAGAAGCTTCACCCTCAGGCCAGACCTATAATAGTTGTAAGAAAATGATTTATGTGTTGTAATAAATGTTACTTCTCAATCTGTTTGCTTGTTCAGTGGTTGAGGTCCCAAAAGAAAAGGTCTATCTCAAATTAGGACTGGCATGTATTATCTGTCAACTTTATATAGTACTGTAAAAGCCATTCAGCTGACAGTAATATTAGCAGAATGTTTTATAGATTTTGTGCTGTGTGAAGTTTTGTATGGGTGAGGAGAGACTATGGGTCTGTGGTGCTCTGTGGGCCGGGATAAAGTTGCGTGTAGATGAGTCGTTTCTGTGCTTCTCTGTAAATGAACATCTGGCTCACATATTGATTCCATGTGTGAAAATGAGATCAGCTCATATAATGACCAGAATCAATCAGGCTTCAGCCAAGGAGTAACATACACTGGTCTTGATTTGTTAGACAACCAGAATTGGCAGCACCTTGCATAATTTGGCACCAATTGACAAAGATTAGGCTGTTTGGGGGCCCTGGATAGTTATTAATTTGAAACCCCCCTTAAATATTTTGCAGAGTAAAATCAGCTGTAACTTATTTGCCCCAGCCTCCTTCTTTTCATACTAGCCCTAATTGTTTTAGACAAACGAGTGAGCTTGTGGCCTGTTCACTTTACACAGGAAGACATGAATTCTTTGATCCATACAATATTCTTTAGCTCAACCTTGGAGCTATTTACTGAGGAGATTTATTTGCAGACAGACAGTAGAACAGTTCTTTGTGAATAAAAATGAGTACAGCTTCTATGGGTTTTCAGCTCAAGTTTCTGCTACTTATTGCAAGGGAGATAAAACTAAGCTACCTTTATGTTTAACCCAAATAATTCTTTTTTTACTATATTTTTGAACACTGAAAATGAATTAGACTCTACTTTTCTGCTTTCTCCTCATACTTTGCATTTATTAGATCAGAGGCCGAACTCAGAGAATGACCCAAATACCTTTTATTTTTGTGCTTTGCATAATCATGAAAAAAACTTGGGAGATTTTAAAACAGGACAGATGTCAATATGTAAACATTTTACAAATGCGTCTTACTCCTTAATTTCTAGGTACAAATAAAACTACCTGTGCTGTATGAACAGTGGGTATTTGAAGAAAAACAATATCTATCGTTATCAAAATGTATTTTAAAAATGGATTATTGCTGCCAAAGAGTTTTAAATATACAGAATCATTTACTTTGAATTTAGGTAATTGTATTTAAGTAAGTATCTAAACCAATATTTAATTTTTCCTCCAATTAAATAAGAGTTATTTGAGCAGTCTCTCCAAATGCTTTTATATGTAATGGACCAGACAATGTAATAGTAGCACTAACAAGACAATTCCATAAATACGTCTTTATATAATGCTGTAAGATATGAATTTCATTAAGACTATTTGATTTTTACATACCACCAAAGAGAAAAAAAATGAGGTTAATTCACAAAACCAGTTCTAGAAATCATTCTCAATTCTAAATTATGTCTGACAATGAATTACTCAACTATATTCATCTTAGAGCTTAATTTGTTGGGCCTCTTGATAACCAGTATATGAAATGTCATCCCCGTCCTGTTTTTTTAATACTTGTTTTTTTTTTTTCCTCTACATGTTTTTTTGCCCCATATTTGTTCTCCTACAAATTTGTAAATTATAATTAAAAATGTGGCTTTGGGGGGAAAGTCTTTTAGGATATTCTGATTTTACTCCTTAATTACTTAGGTCATTAATGTTATTTATGGATTTTTCCTATGTATTTGTTTTGAACAATTTTACCAAAGACTTTTAGGAAGCTGTGAGTGGCATCATATATGCCTTTGTGGTTCATTAACATTATAAACTGCTTTCACTGAAAAAAAAAAAAAAAAAAATACTATTTTGGCTCCCAGAGAAATCATGGTTAGTTAAATGTTTTATTTTCTAAAATACATTTTTAAGTTGTAGATTAATGTTGACAGATTTTCAGATGCATTATAGTTTTGAAGTTTTTCACCCTTCCGAACAACTTTCCAAATTAAAAAATGTAACTTTTGGAGGAAAGCATTTTCAAACTCTTAAACCCATACATTTATTTTATTTATTTATTTTTAATCAGGAAGCTTTTAAATCTAAACAAGCATTCGGTCTGTAAGTCCTCCTTTTTCAAAATCTTTCAAATTGCCTCCAGAAGGCTTAAGACCTAACTTTGGTAAACAAAGTTCGTGAGTTTTTGTGAAACACTATACAAGATCACTTTGCAGGAATTGTGACTGCAGACATTGAAACCAAACGCATACCTCTGGTAGGTAGGTTATTTGTTATTTACAAAAATAAAATTAGAGAAAGAATACTAATTATATAGGTAGAAATGGGTATGCCAAAAGGCTTTATAGTTTCATACATTAAATGACACAGTCACTCATAGCACCTATTACAGAAGATCCACGATCAAGGTGTCACATGCAATTGTTATTTTAGAAAATGGTTGTCTCACACATTAAAACAATTTCAACACACATGGATTTTCCTGTCTCCTATAACTAGCCTCAGGTAAGAATTCCTGCATATTAAAAATATTACCACCATGATTTCAAAGTGAGGCCAAGTCCTGTTACTGGAATGTGTGATAATTTACTGTCCTGTCTACACCATAAGTGAAACCATGTTAACAGCAATCATATTTAAACATGGTTTTTGTTATATTTCAAACACAGTGTGGACAGCTTTATATTTCATAAGACATTCTTTGTCTCTTTTGTGTAATGGTTAATTTGGTATAATTCTGTCACTGAAATTTTTCATTAATGCTGATTTATAATGACAGTAACATTCAGAGCACTCTACAGATGCCCTGAAAAGGACTGTCTTTTATTTAATTCTTACTTCTATAACAGCGTTTGTTTCTTTGATATGGTAAGACATATTTTGCCACAATGACAGATGATATGGCTCTCTACATAGATATGAAGACATGTATCCTGTTCCTTATAAAAATGCCAGCCAAAGCCTCTCACATGGCTGCTGTGTACTAAAATAAAGCATTATCCTGTGGTGGTATAACAGTCAAAGATTTTCGTACACCTGAATAAAAGTTCTCATTTTTAGTTTACTTCAATTTTATTTTACTTGAGATGTAATTTTAATGTATTTTAACTAGCTAGTTGTAGAATGAATTCCTATTACAGGAAGTCATGTGTTTTCAAAAGCAACAATCTTTGGGGATTGCAGAGCAAGTATGCCTAAGTGATTATAGTTTCATGGAAAATGACTCGATGCTCTCAGTATAACTAATAATCACATGGCCTGACCTATGTTAAGAAAAGTATCTCCCTTAACAAGATTATTAAACTTACCTGTTCTACCACTTTAAAAACAAAAACAAAAACAAGAACAAAAAATACACGTGTTTAAAGGTGAGAAAAGGGCCAGTTCTGAGTTGGGTGCATTGTGTTGTGTACACGAGAGCAGTGAATGGTGTTAATAATAAATTGTTCAAGTTCTAATTTCTGCGCATTTCTGTGAATACACAGAAATAATCTGAACTTTATTTTTTATGCAGTAAGAATCAGAGCTTCTTGTTCCACTCATTTATCTATAGATGATTAATAAAAAAAAAAAAAAAAAAAAGGATTAGTGCAGTTGGTTAGAACATGGTGTTTTAAAACACCAGGGTCAATGATTGGGATCCCAATACCAGACAGCCATTAAAAAAAAAAAAAAAAAAAAGAATTGTGGACAATGGTTGTTTTTATAGTAAGTTGTCCCTCAAACACTTCCGAGTTTCTGAGAGCCATTTGTGCCTCGTTCTCATTCCCCATGTCTTTGGATAACTGGGCCCTGTAATTCTTCTTCCCTCAAGACAGGCTAAAAACAGACTAAATATATGTATTTTTAAATAGCCTAGGTAAGACATAATATGGTTCTGAAATTGTAACAGTATAGTGGAGTTGGATCCACAGGGCATGGTGACCAACTGAATACCAGCAAAAAGTGAGAAGGGTTGGGCAATGACAGAAAGGACATAAGGAAGTTATCCTGCCTGAGGTAGGAAACACGGGACTCTAAGCAAGTTGGATGGGAAGTATGTAAATTTCATTTGGACAGTCTAATGAAACACACATTCGGAGAATCTAAACTTGCCCTTGGAAAAGTGTGTAAGTTGTTGTCTATAATAATAGGAGTGCATAATTTTTATTTTTGCTTACAGTGATACCAAATAAGGGAATACAATGATTTTCAATGCAGTAATAAGTTAATGGTACAAATTACATCATTACCATATCAAGAAAGGAATGTTCATTCTTTTCTATTGGTCCAGAAATAAGTCTAGAATCAATCAAGATGATAACAAAATGAATATTGTGTGTAGGTCTGCATCTTTGTTAATAAATGAATACTTTTTGCCTCTTTCAAAGTTATTTTTAAGCTCTTCATTTTGTCAACAAAATGTTAATTGTAATTTTTCCAGGCTGAGGGAACTTTCAGAAATTTAGCCCAGCCATCTAATTTTTAAATAAGTCAGAAATTTGGCATATATTTTAGTTTGGAGGCTTATGCTCTAGGGTACCCTATTTTTGCTCTATTTCAGGATATTTAATTTTATTCCATTGTGGTGTATATTTTCTTCTATTTTGATAATTCTTGCATTTTAAATAATTCTTAAACCTGTAGAAAACAAATCAAGAGAGCCTTCTCCAAGTACATGATTAATCTTAAACTTTTCCTTTTGATTGTTGGGGTTTTTGCTTTCCTTGATGATGACAGTTTTTTTGACAGCTAGCACTGAACAGTGGTTGAATTTTCTAGTAATTTACTTAATTGTGTGTTATCTTTAAATGTCATTCTCAGAATATTTCACATATATAGAGAGAATTGCCATCAGGTAGAGTTTATCATTAGGCTGTATAGCAAAGAAGTCAAATTCTTTCTGGGTATTTATACTGAAGTTTTATTATGAAAATAGATTACCTGAAAAATCTTCACTGTGACTAATAATGAATGTTCCTCTTATTAAAATGTTAAATAAAGGAAATGCCCTTTCAGAAATTTATGTACATGTACGTGTGTGTGTGTGTGTGTGTGTGTGTGTGTAAATATTCCAAGTATGGGTTATTGACCTGCCATTTTTAACAGTTTCACTTCTGCTTCTTGAGTGTCCCTAGTCAACTATTTTACACTCACACAATTGACACGGCCAGTGTTTGTCGAGCACCTGCTATGAGCCAAATACTATGCTTGTTTCTAGGTATTTTATTTATGCTATGGATTTTGGTATTTGCATGGATACCATATAAGCCGTGGTATCAGATAGACTTCAGGTGTGTGGACACCTACAGCCTTGTCAGTGTCCACATTTCTGTGCTTGGAGCTTTTCTTTTCATATCTTTTGTGTTTCCCTGGATCCTGCATCAAAGAGATAAGGGGAAGGGAATTGATAATTGGAGGTAATACATCTTTCATTATTATGGTTTTTGAAGTTAAGGCTTATTAGTGCCCGAGCCTCCAAGGTTTTCTCATCTGTTTTAAGCCTCTGGATTCTGTTCTTTACTGGCTTTCTCCATCTTTGATCCCTATGCTAAAGAAAACCAAAACCGTAACTCAGAGGAGATGTCATGACAACTAATCTTGCCCTGATCTTCTGACTGTATTTTGTTCTATTCAGGGAAAAAAGGGTTCAAATCTTCAGTCTATCATAAGGGTGTGCCTTTATTTGTACAGATGATTCCATTCTTAACTCACTTTTAAACCATATTGGAGGATGTGTTTCCCAGATAGTTAAGTTTGCATTGACTCTGTAATGCCAAGGTAGATTTGCTAACCTTTGATTGATGGTGAATCACAGAAAATTTCAAGCAGAGGAAGGAGAAGATCAAATGTACGTTTTAGAAAGCTTATTCTGCTGGCAGTGAGGACTATGGACTGGAATACACAGGAACTTGTGTCCACATATGAGGATACTGTTAGAAATTAATTGAAGACCTGAATTAAGGCCAGAGGGTATATGTAGAGAAGGTGGGGGAGGGTAGGATTTCAGAGACATTTAGTAAATTAAGTTACCTAGAGTTGATGAAGATTAGACATGGCATGTGAGATTAAAGGAAAATGACTTTCTTGTTTGGTTCTGGCTAACAGTATGAAAAGTTGTATCATTTACAAAGATAGAGAAATAAGAAGTAACAGACAATTTTTTTTTTTTTGGTTGGTTGTTTTTGTTGGCATTGGTGAGGCTCAGATTGGTGATTATGATTTGTTTTAAATGAACACTTCGAATTTCACGTGTTTGGGGTTTAGGCTTTAATGCCATAAGCAGGTGAGAATATGGCTCCAGGAGATATTTTTGTATTAGTTATAAAGGTCTGGATATCAGGATTTTTTAAGTATTAGTTGAAAACTGGGCTTCGATGAGATTTCTCAGGGTTCAAAGCTCCCACTGTAATTCGTGGATACCTAGGTTAGAGCAATTATATGATACCATCTTTTTTATTTGCATGTCTATCTTCCTACTAGCTGGTATAAACCTTGAGGACTGAATTGTCTCTCTTCCTTTCAGGTTCTCTTCCATCTGACACAGCATCTGGAACATGGGCTTAGTGCCTACACTGTGATCAGTGAATGAATAAGTAAACAAATATATGAGTAAACTAAAGAAGCATGCAAAATTGAAAGGAGGGAACTCCAGGGAAAATATGATTTGGGATTCTAGTACTGTTTCTCAAGAGTAGTCAGACAACTTTGATTAGAACCAGAAGAGTGTGGTGAGTACTGCTGAAGCCAGAGAGTTACAGAATTAGGAGTTACTAGTCATGAGGCTCATTTAGCTCTCCCCACATTCAATCCACAACTCTGAAAAAGAGCAATGAAAGAAATTACCCTATACCAAGATCCACACACATGGGGAGAATATTAGGTTCATCTGCTTGAAATTTGGGATTTCTTACCATTGTCAAGAATCTATGCCATGACTGGACTAGATTGTCCTTAAAACCAAATTCATCATTTGGTTATGTTCAACCCAGATGAATAACTGACAACCTCTTCCATGTTCTTTCACACATCAAGTGATAAACTGGCAGTAATGTTTTTAAGAATGCTATTTCTGTGCCTTCAAAACTTATTCGAAGGTACAGTTGTTCAGCATGAAGATTTTTGCAGCATTCAGTGAGGATGTATTATAGTGTGCCGAGCATTAAGTTAATTCCTGTTACAATAATGGAGGTGGACAAGTGAGACAAGGATGACATTGAACTTTTCAGGTAACTTAAGGAATAAATCCAGCGTTTTCCCACACATCATCATGTCATAGTCCAGTATCACAAATAACTTCACATTACAGCCTAGCTCCCCATATTCCTTCCAACCATATGAGAATATCTTTATTATGTCTAAGCATTTATATTGCTCAGACACAGTGAACAAATTCAACAATATTTCCTAACCTGTGTTAAATAATTTTTGTAAACCTACAAGAAGAGTGAGGCAGTATTTCCTCTGCCCCTAAGAAATAGTATAAAAACCACTTCAGGAAGACTGACTTCATTACTAAAGAAAACTGTGTGTTTCAGAACCACCTAACTTGTGGTTCTGATTAGGGCTTCTTATATTCTTGTAGATTTTAACTTTTTTTATGTTATTTAGAAGTAAAACCTGTTGTGTAAAAGATACCAATTTGAAAATCTTAGTTTTTAAAATATTGAAATTTTTCCCTTTAACAGCTAAACCAAGTATCCTCTTAATGTTCACAAGAAAGAAAAAGGAAGGAAAGAGAAACCTGGTATTAACACACAAGAAAGATATTGACCATGGGCAACTGTATTTTTGTGTATCATTATGAAAATAACCAAAAATTGTTTTGTTTGCTAAAAGCAGCATAGCATATTGACTTATCAATAGTACATGCATATTGTTAACATAGTAACTTATACTTCCTGGGAATTTTTGCTCATGAATCTTAAAACTCTTTATAAATAAGCAAGAAGAATTTTAATGGTAGATAAATTGTAATAAATTTGAATCAATTCCTCTTTGTCATTTATCAACATGATTATGGTTTTGGAAATAACCAAGAAGTCTATGTTCTCTGAACCTACACAATTTTTGTGTTAGAGTAGGTCTTCATTTATTCCTTAGTTTACTCTTCCATTAAGTAAAAATGGGGATAACAGTTATATCATAAGTTCAGATTGAGTCATAAGAATATTACTAAATGCCAAAAAATGTTACATGATTTCTGAGAACTTTTGTGGTGATTTTGGATTTAATGGTATATTATATCATTTTTCAAAAGACTTTGTTTTTCAAAAGATTTAACTTAATATCACAATAAGTACATTAAAAGGGTGAATGAACATTTCCAGTTTAGGAAATCTATTTTGAATTCTACCACACTCTGTGATAGAAAAAGGTTGCTTTACTACAACTTCAGTAGACAACCACGATTAGCTCATTTCCGTCCAGGGTTATATTTGTTTTCTTTTAGTGACAAGAAGTGTACTGTGATGGATCATGGTTGCATCGACCTGGGCATTTCTTCAAAGTAGTACATGGCATGAAGTTCCTTTGGTGTTTTCAGGCAAAGTTTGATTTTCTTTACTCTGTGTAATATGAACGTTTCATTGCAAATACATCAAATTCCATATCTATGAAGTGCAAGTATATATTCTTGGCTTCTACTACATTATATCATGTTTTTCTGGCTTATCGGGTTCCATATAAGTAAATTTTCCAAATTCTGAAATTATTCCCCAAGCTTAAAACTGAAAACAAACAAAAAAACCTTTTTTTTTGTTGTTGTTGTTGGAAATGTTCCTAAGTACTAAGTCTATGCCTAGTTGAAGTCAGGGAATCAACTGTAATTTCTTCTTTGACTCCACTGAACCCTGGTATCATAAGGCAGTGGTGCCCATTGCTCTGCCTACGTGGTACCTGCTCATTATATTTTTTAGTTCTTTTCTCTGTCTCACAGTTTTCTCATCTCCTTCCTTCATATCTGGTTAATGTTTCTCCATTCCTGGTACTGTTAAATGACCTTCCCTACTCCTCTCCTGTGCCCTTCTTTTTTGATGACTCTAGTCTGCTGAGGACTTTAAAACTGCAAAGTAAGAGAAAATAGAATCTGAGTGAGGACGTGCTTGGTTGTATTATTAATAAAGTGCATAGTCTTTAGTGCATAGGTTTCCTTCCATCCATTTTGACTGATAAGCTTTATATTATCCCTTTGACATTTATCTTAATTTGGGAAAGAGGAATTTATCCTTATCCTTGATTTAGAACTTCAGGATTATTCCTACAAGAGAATAGGACTACAGAGCTAAAATAACTTTGAATCATAGATTAATTCTCAGTCTCAGCTTTCAAGAGAGCAAACAATCATCAGATAGTGCACATTCCCTTACCAGTTTTCATAATAATCTACCAACATTGTCCGTAGTTCTTAAACACTGGTTTCAAAATATCTTTTTATAACTTAGACTCAGGGAATGGAAATATGCCTTGGGTTCATGAATTCTTAATTCCACTTTTGGATATCTAACGAACTCATTCATTACAGTCTGACATTGTTCTGGATAGACACTGGGAATACAATGAATAAAAACTCATAAATTTTATGGAGCTCTTTTACATGTTGAGATATCACCAATAATGTAATGTCTTTCCTTTGAATTTTTTTGTTCCTGCTCAAATCCAGATCATAAAATTAACTGGAAAAGACAAAACAACAATAAACACTACTCTTGATGAAGTATTTTCTCTTTTCTCATCTATACTCTAAGACCATTTGCATCTCTCTTAATGCACTTAGCAAACTCTGATATTTATTGTAAAATAATAGTAACCTTCTACTTCCTAGATTCTAAGTCCTTGTAGGAAGGTCCCATCTTTTAAACATTCCACATTTTCTATAGGGTTTTGTGAAATAAACTCAGATGTTGATTGAGCTCATTCAGGCTCATAGTTCCTTGACAGCTTTGAGAGTCTCCTTTTGGTGCCTCTAGTACTTACAGACACTCAATAAGTATTGATTTAATTTGCATTTAAATAATATTTAAATAACACAAGAACACACCTTCTTGCTATATGCCCACAATCGCAACCTAAGCTCTCCATAGATGCCCTTTACAAGGGTTTAATGATGTAACATAATTTTAACCTCTGATATCTTTGTGTTGAATATAATGTCAAAAATTGAGCAAGCAAGATGGTCTCTTCTTCTCTGAAACTGAGCAACATGGAACAGAGGAAGAGCTGCTCAGGCCACACGCTTATTCCATAAATGGAACTGGTGGATTTATCTCCTCCCCTTTAATCACTTTCTTGATTTTGCTTCTGAGTAATTTCCTCTGTTTTTCAGAAGAATTAGGAATTGAGGACACTGGAGCCTATTTCTGGACTTGATATAAGCTGCAAATGGATGTTTGCTGTGGCACATATGAGAACTGAACTAGGGTACTGCATTCATGCAGAGCAATACTCCCAAGAGCAAAGCGAACATGATATTTGATGCTCATACTCTTATTTTCTAGTATTATATTATCGGTTTTTTCCTTTTGCTTAGGACATATGAAAGCATTACTTGAGATAAAAAAGGTATTTTTGAGATTGAAATTTGATGATTTTTAGCATCAGAACTTTAAGCAGCAAAACTTGGGGTAGCAAGTGTGTGTAAGAGTAAAACTATATTGTAAATATACACATAAAATATATATTAAAAGGCTTGACCTAAAATTTAGGTCTGAATGTAGGAAACTGCCAACTGTTGTAACAAATGCTCACTGAGACTTCACTGTATATACTACTAGTCACTTTGAAAAAGTAGGAATTCAGTGGGTTATGCTTTTTTGTTGGTGGAAAATTGGCATTATCCTCTCTTCACAATGTTTAGAAATTTACCCTACCTTACATTTTTATAAGAATTGAAATAACCAGTAAAAGTGCTGACAGCAAAGTTTAATTTACTAGAATTTTTTTCTCCCCTGGCTTCCTTATAGTAAATGATAGCCATTATGTTTCAGAATGAATAAACGAGATGCTCACATCTTTTTTTAAATAGACAACCTTGTTATAGGATTATACTCATATTTAAAGACTTTACCTTCCTTCTTTCTGCCTAGAATGATTTATCTTTCTATCTTTTGATATATATATATATATATATATATATATATATATAGGTGGCTGGTGGGCAGGGAGATCGGAACCCTTGACCTTGGTGTTATGACACTGTGCTTTAACTAACTGAGCTAAAAGACAGTCCTGTCTTTTGATATTGATATAGCCAAATGATTACCTGTTTGCAAAGGAAAGAAAGTTTATCCAGATGTAGGCTGGTCTTTGTGAATTTGACAAATCCTTGTTACATTTAAAGAATTTATTACTTATTATCATAGTACAAGAACTAGAAAATGGTCATTATTTTGAAAAACAACCCTTGGTTTGAAAAGAACTTAGGCTTTGAAGACCAAAGAGGTGGGTTCAAATTGTGGTTCTGCCGGTTAGTACTTAGGTCCTAGTGATAGTTTCTTAGGCTTTCTAAGTTGTCATTTTATTTTCAATCAAATATAAGTAGCACCTATTATTGCATCATTATTGTAAGGATTAGAGGTAAAGGATTTCCTGAAACAGCGCATGATTCGACATATTGTAGTTAGTTGCCCAACAGATGTAGCTATTAATTTATTTTATAAGCCGTGAGAAACAATGGTTGGAATTGAAGGGGTGCTGGTGGTAGGAAGAAGACTCTCAAATCATTGACTTTACTATAAAGTGACAATTGGAAGTGATCATCCAGGAAGAGACTCCAAATACTCCCTTTTTGAAGATATCTAATAATTCAAGAAACATCATGCTCGGTTCAACTAAAAATTTGTACTCCGAAGAGTTTTGTGTGATTAGCTCAGTATAAGTCATTACTTGGGTTTAACCCGGTCCTCTGGGTCATTCCATGTGTTTTCCCATAACCCTTTAGTTCTGCAAAAGAATGGGCTTGTAAAGACTCATTTCAGAGTTGCACAGGTGATGGTGAAAGATATTTAGTAACTGGAGAGGTAAAGCAATTTTATTTTGCAGGAGCAGTCACCCTGTAGTGAAAAGAAGTTGTTTCCATTCTTCAAATGGAAAACATTCCAATTTCAAATTCTTCAGGAATAGCAAAAAAAAAGGTCCCATTCAGTAAATGACTAATTTAGACACATTTTTTCTCCTCCTGTTTCCACCATAATTTGACTTTTCTTCTTTTGACATAAGATCTATGAGACTATAGTACAGGTTTTATCACAGAAGTAAATAACAGCATGTTTCCTTGGGAGCAATTGAACAACAGAATAAAACAGAGCTTACTGTTTTTTGAAAGTTGTGTCAAATTGCCATGGAAATACAGAGTTGCATCATGTTGTCATAGTAACCAGAATTATAAAACGAATTTAAAGAGGATAAAGAGATACCCTTTGGTGTTGCATTTCCTTTAACTTTAAAGATTTTGTTCCTCGTCTGCTTCTGCTTATTTTATTTTGCTTCGTTTTTATAAAATGTGGAAGAGGAGCATGGCTGGAGGGAATAATGGAAGTCCATACTTCTTTCCAAATGAAGAGCTGCAGAACAAAGGTTTCAGGCATCCCATTCTCTTTGAGCCAGGTAGAAATTCAGGGTCTGAATCACGGGATCAGATACATTGCTGTGTCAAGCCATCCCAGCTCTGAGCAGGAGGAAGTTCCACTCTGAGTGGGTTGAAAAGGTATTTCATCTTTTCTTTATAATTATTCATGGCTTTTCTTTCAAGCAAAAACATCCTAATCTTCCCCTGAATAAAAAGCTTTGGGAGCTGATTCATCAAACTTTATCAGGCTTTGGGGAAGATTGCTTCTTCTCTGTAATTAGAATGATTTAGGTCATTTTAGTTGTTCAAGAGGGTAAACTTTGACCCTTAAGGTGAAAAACTAATTTCAATGCTTAACTATTTCCATTATTCCACAATGTGAAGGATAAAAAAAAAGCTTTATGAGGCTGTTGAGACTTTTGTTGCTGGAGTATATCCAATGACGAATTTTACAAATAGTAAAAACTAAAGAAAAATAAATTGGCTAACTTTGAAGGTTTGCTAAAAATCAATCGTTTTAAATAGGCCTTCTGTTAACTCAGCTCTTACCCTCTTGGCATAAGCAATTTGCTTTCATTCTCTTTGTTGCTACATTGCCTCCTCTCGAATTGCTTTTTAACAAACTCTTTAAGAGCCATGCAAGTTGCAGCTAGTTTCAGGCATTAATAGCGGCCAGGTAGTATAATACTATTTTTAAAGAATGTCTGTTTTCTATTCTTTACTGTGCTTTCTTTGGAAAGACGCCCACGAAACAAAGTATTAAGAAAACACACTGCTGCCCTGGAATGTGTGTATTAGCTGCAGATTATTTCCTATTAGCAGATTAGCTGCAAGGCTATTGGCTCAGAAAGGTCTTTGAGAGTATTTTGTTTTGTAACTGATTCAAGCCATGGGAGAGAATTGCCACCATGATTGGAAAGAAGAATTAGCTACTGTTGCCATGGACACTGAAGTTCACAGTCCCATTGTTAAATCCAGTGCTTCAGAATGAGATGCCACAGCATGAGTTCAAGCTTTGTTAATGAAATGATCGAATATATTTTTTCAGAGCTGTGACAGAACCCTGTGAAATACATTTTTGCTATAGAATTTGGAGTTTTCTTTATAAATCAGTGTTTTCCCCTACAATAAAGTAATCCTATGCTGTGTGGCCCTCTGTGAAAACTAATACATATATCTACATAAATATTTAATTACCTTGGTATTATATTTCTATGTATAGCATATCTTTTAAAATTTAGATTTTGTTTAAATGAAAAAATAAAATTTTAAAAGTTCAAATGAAATTGTTATAAGCTTTGCAACAGTCTAAACTGATGACAGTATCATATGTTGGGCGTACCTTTGTAAAAATGCTTTATAGAATAATGTAGATTAAAGCTGCCAGTAACTTTTAAAGGTAGGCTATTCTCTGTGTGACATATAGTAGACTTTTCAAAACTGGAAAGAATTGGTGGAAGTTAAAGAATAGTGGTTTATTATGGTGGTAGGGGTGAAAACCTGTGAAGTTCAAAGGGAAAGTGACAAAGTGTTATCACTACCAGACTTCTGCTAATAGTCCAGTCAACAGATATTTAAGTGCAGGCTAGAAGCCAAGCCTAATGTTCTGTACTTCAAAGAGAACTTGTAGTCTTGACCAGGCTTTCTTTTCTTTATATCTTACCCTTCCTATTCATCAACACCCTTTTGTTCCGTTATCCTACTAACAGTACTGTTTTGTTCATTGATTTTTCAGAGAGAACAAGATTCAAATCGTGTTTCTGCCATTAACTGATCCTGTGACTTTGGGCTATTTAATTACTTTGGCTAAATCTCATTTTATTTTTCATCTCTAAAATAGGAAGACAATAGCACCCACCTCATACAGTTGTTTTTTTGGATTGAATTAAACAGTAATCGTGCACGCGTGTGTGTGTGTGCACGTGTGTATAGTGCTTTGCACCCAATAAACACAACTGTTAATATTCAAAAACTTTCAGTGACTCCTTATTTCTGACAAAACGTTTAAATATTCTGACACTGCAACCCGAGCTGTTATTGCAAAATTATCTGCCTTTCCAACTAACTCCTGAAAATGTATCGAGTTATTGCCCTGGACACACCCCAAACATATTTCATGAACATTCTCACCTCTGAGCCTTTGCTTAGCAAAGTCTTCAACCAAGAACACCCTTGTCCCTCATTTTCTGTCTAAAGTCAATATTTTTTTTAAAAACCCACAATGTTTGAAGTTTTCCTGACTAATCCAAACTCCCTTTACCAAATTTTTTCATTTCTCATCTAAGTAGGTTTTTTTGTTTGTTTGTTTAGTTTTTAAAAATATATTAGAAGCCAAGTGAGAACTTGTTTGAAATTAAAAGACCCTTAGCCCTTCATAATCATCAAGCCCTCCTGTGTGTATTTCATTTGTGAAAGTGTTACCACAAAAAATAACCATATCCCAAAGATATCCACTTTCTACAAATTTCATTTATCCTAAAAATTTGAATTAACCAGTTTGTATTTGATTTACTCTTAGTTGCTAGACCTGTAATAGGTTTGGATGTCTTGTCATCTTGATTCTTAGCATTATATAATGATTCCAGTGGCCTCTTTGCTACCAGGTTCTCGCCAGCTTGGGGGACAGCATAGCATCATCCAGCTTCTCATGGTTCCTTTCCCCGAGAACTATGGTGGGAAGGACTAGCATGTTCAAGCCACAGCTAAAAGTACAAAAGCAAGCCAACCGTACTTCGAGATGAAACGATGTGGTGTGCCACTAGTCTGAACATGCTGCGCTTTTCTTTCCAGTGAATATCTTGGAATTTAAATCCCTTGTAAAAAATGCAAATAATTTCCTTATTTTGAGATAAAATCTGGCAACATCAACTACCTGTGACATTTTGAAAGAGGAGAAAGAGGCAAAGGTCTCATCAAAGAAAACAGGGAGTAACTAATCTGCACAAGAGGGAAATTGGAACCCTCTTTGGCAAAGTCTAATTGTTACACAGCAGAGGTTCAGATGTCTAATGTGCTCATCGCCCAGTTAGCACCTTCCAAGTGGAGAAGAGAATTGTTACTGTAAACTGGCATCTTGAGTAGAGAATTGAAGAATTTTCTGAAAAATCAGAATTCAGAAATGTATGTTTCAGTATTGCTGTTGTTCCTTTATGCTGTGTGTTTAGATAATGGCAGAATTATATTACTATAAATGCAAAAGATCTCTCCGCTTTTGTATTCAAAGAGCTGTAATCTATCCTGGATTTAATCTGAATATAGAGGAGCAATTGCTTTCCAGTTTAGGAAATAATAAACCAACCCCCAAAATTCTGGAAAAGCATTTTTCTAGTCCATGATATTAATTTAAAGGAAAGATTCTTAAGAAGATAATCACAGTTTCAAATTCCATGAGATTAATTCTGTGGTCTGAGACAGTGGGATCATTTGGGCAGCTCAACCTGAGGATGTTGGCAACAGCAGTCACAGACAAAGGAATAACAGCAGAAGGGTAGTCATTTGACTAAGAGGGGAAAAAAAGATTGAAACATCCTGGTGGTTGTGCTAAATTCACAGCTTCTTCAAGTGGAAGTATAAGTTTATACTCTGCAATTCCAAATTGTTGGAATATTATTCCCTTAGCCCTATTACATACAAGTGTGTATATAGTAGGTTTTGTGTGGATTTTAAAGTGTGCATTATAATTTGAAAATAATTTTAATGCATATAATGGCATAAAGTCACGATACCTCCTTCCTTATCCTTTTATAATAAAGGTATTTTAAATTATCCTCACTTTAAGGAAAAATTGGGATGCAAAGTGTTATTTTACAGTCTTAACTATCTTGCTTATTATAACTTCTGAATTTTATGAGAATGTAAACATTTTAAAATTCCCTGTAAAACTTGGTATTGCCCCAGTAAAATACTCTTGTCTTGGTAAGATAAAAAGTTTATTTGCCAGAACCTCTGTGTGTGCCTTTCACTACTATCTACATAAAAATACAATTGTAAAACAAAAAGGGATGAAATATACAGATAACCATCAGCCAAATTCCATAGATGTTATTTCATTCTTGTTTTCTATTCTTACATTTGGGTGAAAAAAGGGAAAATGAAGGATCGATAACTTTTTTTTGTTCATTAGCAAAGGATAGAAAAACAAATAGCACACATTTGGATGTGTGACATACCAAATGGTCTATTAAAAAATTAATTTTAAAGTGGATAAAGAAACATATTTGAATATTGCCAGAGATATAAAAGAATAGTAAAATATTATACTCTTGTTCTTTGAAATGTTTTAAATGATTTGAATGTGTTTCAGAAAGTCATAAGTTTAAAGGAGCTTTTTTAAAAGCCAAATTCATGCAGATAGGGACCCTAATAAAGTATATTTCTGATAACATTTGCCATCCTCTCCAAAATGTCATTGGCACATTGTTTCATCCTGCCTAAAGCCACTCTTTGCTTTGAAATTAGAACGTGGCCTCAGAGTGTCATAATTGGTGATCTTTTGATATAAATAAATGAAAACAAAATGTATGTTCTTTAATTAATGTTTACAAATCCAACTCTTTATTAGTAAACCGAGAAATATGTGATTGCTGAACCAAATTCTGTCAGACGATGGTATGCTATAAAACTTTTTAATTGGATAAGACTGTATGCTGCAGGAAGAATTTTGCGTCTATTCTATAAAGCTGAGTAAAAGAAAAAAAAGAGAGAGAGAACTTTTATTTGTTTTCCCTCAACATCTTGCTGCTTTTTAAGACTAGGATTCAATCAGTTTTAGGTTTGGTTTTGTGTAATGGGAGTAACTGGGCAATGTGGCTACACAAAAAAGAAAATATTTCCCACACATGATGATGAAAGATGCTAACGTTTTATTAGTATCCCATGTATTGCATCTGTTTCTAAATGAAAATGTATGTACCATGAGATCAGGTATGTATCCGAATTTGGACCAGAATGAGGGCAGGATATGGAAGATGGGAAGGCCAAACCAAGTCATATAGATTGTTTTCCAGTGGGCGAAGGATGTCATTATGATGGGGTGGGAGCAAAAAAATCACCAGAGCTGCACTTTTAGAAGACAGAATGTTGTCATTATGGGAGAAAAAAAAGAAATAGAAGTAGTTGTGACCTACTAAAAAGAGTTTGCTTTTTTATGAGACCATTTTTAAAGTATTGAAATATATATAACCTAACCTAAGTTGTCATAAGCCTCAACTAGTTATGAACTGATTATTTTAATTCTAAATTATCCAAGTATCTACTCTATTTTTATGTATCTGTTTTCTGCCTGTCAGTGTGAATTCTCCAAAGTCATCTGGAATGAGAAGGAAAAATGAAGTCTCTGAATTATTCTGGAGGAGGTCTTTTAAAAATGGCTGGTTTGCTGGTTGTCTTATTTATATTATACTACAACTAAACATGATTGATTGATCACTATGACTCCTAAAACACAACGGCAATAAAAAGAACAATAACAATTTCTTTTTAAAAAGCTGAGAAAACCGTGTTCTGTAATCCTCTGTATGAATGGCTGAGCGAATTACTTTGGCTCTGTGCCTTGTTCCTAGTACTGGAACTGGGAAAGCTCCTAGGGCTACTAGCTACATGTTAACTTTTAGATATGGCTTTAGGTTTTCTGGTGACACTTCTGTTCTCTATTACTATCAGATATAGTCCTTTCATTTGTTTAAATTGTGCTTCTTCAGTTACATATCGAATCATGGCAGCCTTTACAACTTTTGTTATTTTTTATGAGAAAAAAATGACATTAATTGATAGTCACTTGGCCTGTCTCAGGGGCATCATTTCATAGGCTGAGATTTATGTTGCGTTGCTGCCAGGAGTATATTAAGCCATAACTTAGGGTGTCCTGAAAGGGTTAAAACATGTCTTTTGTTGCTAATATTACTAGGCACTGAAATTAGACATTAGGAATAGTCTCCTTGATTATATACATCATTTTCACCACTTATTTTTTGAGCAAATTGACAGTGGTGAACCAGATTTTCTGAGTGTGTGAGTAATTAGGTGGTTGTGGAAACTGACGCCTGGAGCACAAGTTTTCATTAATACTAAAACTGAGCCGTACATTTGCAAATTTCACCTTACACAAGCTGTTTATTCTTTATTGGGCTTACCCTACAGAAATGATTTTCAGACTCTTTTTTTATGCTGTGCTCTGATTACAAAGGTTTTTCAGTAAGTAGTAGGGCAATATTTCTCTCTTTTCTAGTCTCTGCCCTTTTTGATAAATATGAAGACCGTCACCTGCTCCATCAGTTAACTTGCCGTACATGTTCCAGTTGAGAACCACGATTGCTGAAGTTATACCTTCTAATAGATATTAGAAAATATACAGTTCAGTATGAATTTTGAAAAATAATCTAAATATCTTTACTTTAGACTTGAAACATTAACATCTCCCAACCTGCTGACTCTGATGAATTATGAATAAGAGACATCCATTTGTAAGAAAATTGATTGGCGCTCTTATACTGCCCATGCTCCAGACATTGCACCAGGCCGTGGGGCTACAGCAGTGAGAGGGAGTCTGAGTCCTGGCTTTCAGTAACTTGTGGTCTATCTTGGAAAATTAAACACGCAATGACAATAAAGTGCAAGTAAGGACTGTGATAAGGGGCTATGCTTCCCACAATAGTTTTGTATCTAATTGTGTCTCTAAAATGTTTGTTGAGAGAATGATGAATGAAATCATTATCATCTCTAGGTGGTACAGAGGCATATAAATGGTTAAAATAATTGTGCCATAATTAGTAATTTCCAAACTGTAATGTGGCTCATGGTTTATATTCTTCTAGTAGAAAAGTTTTCACAGATGGTGAGTTGAGCACAATAAATAACGAGAAAGACTAATAAGTTAGAACATATATCTTTCTTATATATGCATATAACTTTTTAAGTAGGTGTGTGTGAATGAATTATCGGAATTAATTCCAGCTTTCTTTAGTGGGCATATGAAATAATCTTGTTATATTTATTGTGTACCCTTATCAATGATTGAGGAAGTGATATGGATAGTAATCATTAATAAATGTTTAAAAAGAGCACTTAGTAATAGTAGCTTATGCTTACCTAGTGATTACTATGTGCTATGCTCCATTCTAAGCACTGTACATACACTATTTATTTCTAGCAGCCCTATGAGGCAGTTATTATTATGCTCATTATATCGATGAGGAAACAGAAGCACAGAAGAGTTTGTTTCTAGTTTATTTTCAAGTTCCCTGTTGCTTTTAGTGGCATTACCTTTCTGCCAATCTCTCTTGCACAAAATTTCAGAAATTTGCTTGACTTCTCTTTCTTTTTCCTTCTCCCACATCTCTCCTCAGTCATCTTTCCTATTTATTCATTCCACACTGCTAGGCTTGGAGGATACAGAGACAAATAATACACACTTACTACTTTCTGGAATTACATTATTTGTCTACTTTTTAAAAAATTTTCTGCTTTCCCCTACCCAGAAGAGAAGCCCCTTGGAGGCATGGCATTTTCCTTGTTCTCTGCTGTATCTCTACCACCTGCAGTAGTGCCTAGCCCAGAGGCATGAAGGCATTGCAAAGATTCCACTACCTCCTAAGGTAGAAATGAACATATTTTGACCGTGTGAGGAAGAGGATCATTTTAACTCATCTTCCTTCCAAAATGTCATGCCTCATTCTTTTGTTTTCATTCCCAGTGCTCAGCAGGAGCCTCTTGCCTTCTCTCCTGATTTATTACCCCTAGTCTACTACCTGGTCTTCCTGTTCTCGGAATTTCCTTTCCTCTCCATCCTGCAGTTTCTGCTAGGATAAACTTCCAAAATCATCTCATGTCCTAGTTCAAAAATGGCTGATGACTCATGCTGTAACTTGCATTTTTATTGACCTGTTTCCTATGTCTGTGTCTTGTTCCTTTAATTCCTCAGTAAACTCTGGCAGAGATTGTGGCAATGTTCTTTACCATTCTCCTATGAAGTGGCTATATATAGTATTGACCATATATATCAGCAATAAATAGTGAATACATTGACTATATATAGTATGATTCAGGAAGCATGGGACACATTGAAAAACTAAAGATATGATCTACTGCTATGTAACAAATTACCATGAATTTAGCAGCTTAAACTACCGTAGATTTATTATCTTAACAGTCTATGTAGGTCAGGAGACTAGATGAGACAACATGACAAGATACTCTGCTTCGAGGTCTCACTGGGCTGAAGTTGAGGTGTCAGCTGGGGCTGTGGTTCTCATCTGGGTTCAGAACCCTCTGCCAAGCTTACTGCTTGTTGGCAGGATTCACTTTTTTGCAGCTATGGGACTAAGGTCCCCATTTTCCTTCTAACTGTTGGCCTGGGACCAGTTTCAGCTCCTGTGGGCAGTTCCTTGCCACGTGGCCCATAGATGTTTGTTTTCTTTTAGGCCAAGTGAGGCACATCTCTGTGAATTCCTCTTCTGAGACCAGCCAGAGAAAACTCTCAATTTTTAAAGGGCTCATGTGATCAGGTCACACCCACCTGAATAATCTCCTGTTGTAAAGTTAACTGATTTGGGGCCTTAATTCCACCTGCAAAATCCCTTCACCTCAGTTCCTAGATTAATGTTCTTAAATAACCAAGATAAGGTGTATGTACACCTGGGACTAGGAATCTCAGAGGGCAGTCTTAGAATTCTGTCTGCAAGTATTTCCAGATTCTATAATCTCAAAAGGAAATACAGTTCTAGAGGAGATGTCTCAGGACAACTGATTCTTCAAGATTGGTGGTAGAATTCTGTATTCTTTATTCAAGCAGTACTTCTGAAAGATCTCTTGACAGGCATCATGCACTATTTTAGAAGTTTTTACATTTTTATCGATGAGATAAAAGTGGAAAATTAATATAGCATCTTCTCTCAAGTGCCACATTTTTAAGATGGCATTGTAGGATCTCACATTAACTGCTGTTCCTTCCAGGGAGAAGTAATTTGTAAAGTTGTTTTAGTGGAAGCTGACCTTCTCAAAAAGAATACTTTTATAATACATTACCAAACAGATGACTAAAGCCCAAACATGGAAGCAATAAACTAAAGAAACTGGAAGGAAACAGGGCAAAGAACAACTGACTTCTTGGCTTTATTTGCTTCTTGCCAGGCAGTTTTCAACAAGTCCTTAACATCTCAGTATTACAGAGACTTCTATCACGGAGACATACTTGACTTGACTCTCTCAGACTAAAATTTGCAAATCTATATGAAGTATTGAATATTTAAACTTTTTGAACTTTTAAATATTGAATATTAGATATTTAAAATGAATATAGGGTGGTCATATTATGATACCGTGTTCACCTGTATTTTCTTTCCAGAACTTTATTTTAGGCTTCAACTAATGAAAATTTATGGCATTATTAATAGTGTTGAAGATGGGAGGAATGCTTCAGTTTTCTAGTTTGGGGGTTGTCTGCCTTGTTTTGTGATACACTGAGGTTGATTTATTCTAATGAAAAAAGGGGCTTTCACTGTTCTAAAATATTTGACTTATGATGATCTCATCCCATTCTATAGCAAGAATAAGACTGTTATATTTTTTTCCAGAATTAGGGTATTACAGTGACTAAGGGGGGAAAACATATTTCATAAAGTAACTATGAGTCAAACACACACTTTTCCATGAAAGCATGTTTGGAACCTGGAACTCTCTTCTCTTGTTCTCCGTAGTACCCTATCTGGAGGAAATCCAGTTTGTGTTATTTATATGCCTTTCAAATAATCACTCATTTTTAGAAGGTACCGTGAGCTGATTGTAGTGTGATTTCTTTGCTGTGTTCAGTTATATGGATCAAATTTGCAACCTGATGTATATCTCTCCCTCTAGCTGGCTTACAATTTTAGGAAAGAAGTAGATCATGGCTTTTGACTTATGCCTGCAGGGTCTATCTACAAAACTTTGGGAATCGGGCAGACCAAAATTTGAATATTGACCTTCCTACTTACTAGCTATGTGAGCTTGGGCAAGTTACTTAACCTCTCTGAGCTTAAATCTCATCTGTAAAATGGAAATAATTATTTGTTTTTATCATGGGATATGTACAATTAAATTTAAAAGGCATAAGTAAAATATCTAACATGATGTCTAGGACATTCTAATCACCAATAATTATACTTTTCTATCTCCTCTCTCACTTTATCCATTCAGTATACAGTTACTGAGTGTTGATTCTGCACTAGGATCTGTGTCAGATGCTGGAAATATAAGGATGATCTGCCCCCCCAAAAGGCAAGACCATTTGGGGAGCAGACCAAAGCATATTTTTGGAATATGTTGGAATAACAACATATATGCAATTACAGTGAAAGACAGTTAAATAGTACTCATATGTAAATGGCAAATTGCTACTGCTTATTACAGAAGATAGTAAGTTATATAACCAGTTATATTGATCACATGGAAATAATTATGTTAATCTTCCTGGGTTTTCCCATGGCTTTCTTTGCATTTCAGTTTTGGTTAAGGTGGGGTTCTTTTATCTGAAACACCCACAGGATATGAATCCTGGCTGTTGAAGTTATATTCTTGTTTCCTTTGCTGCCATAACCATGTTGATGGTCAACTGAAGCTGTTTTCCTACTCTCTTTAGATTTGATCTTTGATGAAAGGAGCCAAAAAGAATGTAAAGGAGTTACCTTGCCTTAGGGACTTCCTTATATTAAATTGATGTATCCCAACTTTGTTGGGGTTTAAGGAACACTAAAAGTCCCATGTTTATTCAGTTTTGTCTTAAAAGTAAGGGGGTGGGGCTGTGCTCTTCTATTACTGCGATGTTTGCGAGAGAAGATGTAGCCATTGCTCTTGATTTTAATGCATAGTTTTCTTGCTTTAAATATGTTAGATATTCTTAACAATTGAAGCAAGGAAAATAGCTTTGTAAAATGCAACAATTAATTCGTTTATTTATAACCATAAGATTTTACAAAATCAAAATGGACCTGCATGTTCGGTTATGATTCAGTGGAATTAGTTTCCATATGTAGGTTAGGTCTCATACATTACCAAAATGTGGCAAACTAGGACTTAATTGTCTAAACATACACATATTTACCCTCATGTGAAATCATTTGGCTTTGCCCTCATTGAAGATTAGTTGTTATTAAAAGCTGTTATTCAAAGCTAAAGACCTGATTTGGGGAATGGCACAGGGACATATATCATTTTGGGGTCCTGACTGAGTCCATTATTTATACTCAATCTGGTGTCAGCTTTCCCAACATCCGCTTTACTTCGTGGATTCTTTTCCTGCTCTGCATTTACAAGAGACAAGGGAAAGCTATATCCTATCCTGCCCTGTATTCTGTTTATTTATACCATTATACTCTCTTCCTAGTCATACCGAAACTTCCCAAGAACTGTCTTTCATCTCAGTATTCTTCACAGTGCCTTTTGCAGCACCTTATCTCATGTGGTACTCAGCAGAATTTTTCTTAATTGAGGCTTTAAGCCAAAAGTTTGATTTCTGAGGTATACTGAAACAGTTTAGAAAAACTCAGAGGGGGAAGAAAAAAAAAGATCACTTTCTCAGCAGATATACTTATCCAGGTTTCCACTGTGTTCCTGAAAGCAGTTCTAAACATAGTTGATCTCTGTTCTGCAAATAGTTATCCTCTTTATTTGAGATGAGCAGACAGGAGCTTCTTCAAACAGTAAAAGTAGTTGCTCATATTTTGGAGTGAATAGAGTTCTCATAACAGTTTCAATGCCCTAGTTTTTTGATGATCTGGTACAGTTAAATGAGGCTCTCTAGTGTTGGAATTATGAAACAATATCAGTTCACATCCAGCAGATTTTAAATTCTTATGATTTTTAAGGACAAGTGAATAATATAATTGTAGTGTTGGAATCGTCACAGGAGAATGGAGAGGTTAAGATCAAAGGACTGTTTGGGGTAAAATGAGGGATTGGTAAACCACGTTATAATCTCCATTTGATAGCACCACAACAGTTTTGAGACAAATTGAAATTTAAACTCCATATGTTTGATGAATAGTACTTGGCTAGGTCACACTTTGCTACTTAGTTTTGTTAATTCTTGCTGACAACCAGCCTTGTGAAGAGCTAATTATAAAGCTGAAATTTCTGATCTAAAAATGGGCAAACAAGTCAAATCTGTATATATCTTATTTGCCAAATCATTACCTTTTTATCACTTGGTACTTGAAAAAAGGGGTTGGTACTTGGAAAAAGATCAACAGCATATTTACAGGAAAGAAAATGCAATTATCAGCAAATTGCAAATGATATATCTAACCTAATACTTTCTGTAATGGTAAAAAGGAGAGCAGCATTTAATATTTTCATCTAAATTATATTTAAATATTTTGTAGTAAACCTTTTTCTAACCAATGCTAATTCTGACAACTTATTTTAATGGCTGACATGCAAGTAAATTTAGTGTTCATATTGAATCAAATCGTTAGCATGAAAATTTACACAACAAGTCCTGTTAACTGTGTTAATGATGCTAGATTAACATTTCAGAAGAGGTTCATCACATTCAAATATTATCATTTACAGAAAGGAATCTTTTAAAAGAAGTCTTCTATTTTAATACTTGTTAATGAAAGGGATTAAAAAATAGAGATGTATGCATGTAAGAAATTGTTCCTGAGTATAACATACGCATCCTTTACATACATGCATCTTCCAGTGAGAGGTTATACAATTTGATTTGGTCTTCCAGATAGATTTCTGATCTGTGATAGCATTAAGTAGAATAAAGAAAAAAATAAAACAAAAATAGGAAAATAAAATCGATCTCTCCCCAGGTAAAAACTCAGCATACCTAAGAAGGCATAAAATTTCCCATGCCTTATTAATATTGATCCTTCATAATGTAATTAGCCTTTCTCATTGCATAATCTATAAACTGACATCCTACCCCTAAACTCCGTAAAAGAATATAGACACTCTAATAGTCAGCCATTTTAATGTTGATTTTCTTTACTCATGTTTAATAATATTAATAATAGTAGCTACCACATATTGAGTGCTTCCTTTATGCTAGGCACTCTGCTAAGTGTTTTGCATAGTGTTTCATTTAATCTCCGCTTTAAAAGCTATAGATTAGGCAGAGAAGCTCAGAGAGTTAAAGTGAGTTTTCTAAGATCACATGCTACTAAATGGAATTGGGATTTGTGTTCGGTGGTCTCTCTGACTTCCACAGTCATCTTCAGTCTGAACAAAAGAAAATCTCTGAACACGTTTAAACTGCATCATGTGTATAGCAAATTCAAGCCAACACTATGCAATCTGAGTATATAAATATGAATATAACTATATTCCTATGATCCCTGCTCTATTCTACCTCTCTCAAATGTGCCCAGCCTCTGCTTCATTGCACAGTGAAAAATCATCATGCTATCTGGAAACTGCAAACAATACCAAGGACTCTCTGATACTGTTATCAAATGCTTTTGAAAGAATCTTCTAAGAATTATATTTGGGGTTTATGTCATGTTGTCATTGCTCATTTTTCTGGCTTCCATTATTTATTAAAAGCAAAATCTGTGGCACGTTTACTACTTTGTATACAAGAGCTTTTCTTTTTTTTTTTATTTTTTATTTTTTATTTTTTATTTTTTATTTTTTTAATTTTATTTTGTCGATATACATTGTAGCTGATTAATGCTCCCCATCACCAAAACCTCCCTCCCTTCTCCCTCCCCCCCCCTCCCCCCCAACAATGTCCTTTCTGTTTGCTTGTTGTATCAACTTCAAGTAATTGTGGTTGTTATATCTTCTTCCCTCCCCCCCCCCCGATTTGTGTGTGTGTGTGTGTATGTGTGTGTGTGAATTTATATATTAATGTTTAGCTCCCTCCAATAAGTGAGAACATGTGGTATTTCTCTTTCTGTGCCTGACTTGTTTCACTTAATATAATTCTCTCAAGGTCCATCCATGTTGTTGCAAATGGCAGTATTTCATTCGTTTTTATAGCTGAGTAGTATTCCATTGTGTAGATGTACCACATTTTCCGTATCCACTCATCTGATGATGGGCATTTGGGCTGGTTCCAACTCTTGGCTATTGTAAAGAGTGCTGCGATGAACATTGGGGAACAGGTATACCTTCGACTTGATGATTTCCATTCCTCTGGGTATATTCCCAACAGTGGGATGGCTGGGTCGTATGGTAGATCTATTTGCAATTGTTTAAGGAACCTCCATACCATTTTCCATAGAGGCTGCACCATTTTGCAGTCCCACCAACAATGTATGAGAGTTCCTTTTTCTCCGCAGCCTCGCCAGCATTTATCGTTCATAGTCTTTTGGATTTTAGCCATCCTAACTGGGGTTAGATGGTATCTCAATGTGGTTTTGATTTGCATTTCCCGGATGCTGAGTGATGTTGAGCATTTTTTCATATGTCTGTTGGCCATTTGTATATCTTCCTTAGAGAAATGCCTACTTAGCTCTTTTGCCCATTTTTTAATTGGGTTGCTTGTTTTCTTCTTGTAAAGTTGTTTGAGTTCCTTATATATTCTGGATATTAATCCTTTGTCAGATGTATATTTTGCAAATATTTTCTCCCACTCTGTTGGTTGTCTTTTAACTCTGTTAATTGTTTCTTTTGCTGTGCAGAAGCTTTTTAGTTTGATATAATCCCATTTGTTTATTTTTCCTTTGGTTGCCCGTGCTTTTGGGGTCGTATTCATGAAGTCTGTGCCCAGTCCTATTTCCTGAAGTGTTTCCCCTATGTTTTCTTTAAGAAGTTTTATTGTCTCAGGGTGTATATTTAAATCCTTAATCCATTTTGAGTTGATTTTAGTATACGGTGAGAGGTATGGATCTAGTTTCATTCTCCTGCATATCGATATCCAGTTATCCCAACACCACTTGCTGAAGAGGCAGTCCCTTCCCCAGTGAATAGGCTTGGTGCCTTTGTCAAAGATCAGATGGCAGTAAGTGTGTGGGTTGATTTCTGGATTCTCTATTCTATTCCATTGGTCAGTGTGTCTGTTTTTATGCCAGTACCATACTGTTTTGGTTATTATAGCTTTGTAGTATAGCTTAAAGTCAGGTAGTGTTATGCCTCCAGCTTTATTTTTTTTGCTGAGCATTGCTTTGGCTATTCGTGGTCTTTTATTGTTCCATATAAATGTCTGAATAGTTTTTTCCATTTCTGAGAAAAATGTCTTTGGAATTTTGATGGGGATTGCATTGAATTTGTATATCTCTGGAAACTATGCAAACACATGGAAATTAAACAGCATTCTACTTAATGACATATGGGTCCAAGAAGAAATCAAGCAGGAAATCAAAAAGTTTATTGAAACTAATGAAAACAATGATACATCATACCAAAACCTGTGGGATACTGCAAAAGCAGTATTGAGGGGAAAATTTATTGCATTAAATGCTCACTTCAGAAGAATGGAAAGATGGCAAGTGAACAACCTAACACTTCACCTTAAAGAACTAGAAAAACAAGAACAATCCAATCCTAAAGTTAGCAGACGGAAAGAAATCATTAAGATCAGAGCAGAACTGAATGAAATTGAAAACCAAAAAACAATTCAAAAGATCAACGAATCAAAAAGTTGGTTTTTTGAAAAGATAAATAAAATTGACAAACCATTAGCATGGCTAACAAAAAAAAGAAGAGAGAAGACTCAAATAACAAAAATTAGAAATGAAAAAGGCGATATTACAACTGATTCATCTGAAATACAAGGAATCATTCGAGACTACTATAAACAACTATACGCCAACAAATTTGAAAATCTGGAGGAAATGGATAAATTTCTGGACACACACAAGCTCCCAAAACTGAACCGTGAAGACGTAGAAAATTTGAACAGACCAATAACAATAAAGGAGATTGAAGCTGTTATCAGAAGGCTCCCAACAAAGAAAAGCCCAGGACCAGATGGATTCACAGCAGAATTTTACCAAACATTCAAAGAGGAATTGACACCGATTCTTTACAAACTATTCCAAAAGATTGAAACGGACGCAAATCTCCCAAACTCATTCTATGAAGCAAACATCATCCTGATACCAAAACCAGGTAAAGATATAACCAAAAAAGAAAACTACAGGCCGATATCCTTGATGAATATAGATGCAAAAATCCTCACTAAAATACTAGCAAACAGAATACAGCAACACATACGAAAAATTATTCATCATGATCAAGTGGGATTCATCCCAGGGATGCAAGGTTGGTTCAACATACGCAAATCAATAAATGTGATACACCATATTAATAAACTCAAACACCAGGACCATATGATCATCTCTATAGATGCTGAAAAAGCATTTGATAAAGTTCAGCACTCATTCATGACAAAGACCCTCTATAAGTTAGGTATAGAGGGAAAGTATCTCAACATAATTAAAGCCATATATGACAAACCCACTGCCAATATCATCCTGAATGGGGAAAAGCTGAAAGCTTTTCCTTTAAGAACAGGCACTAGACAAGGATGCCCACTCTCACCACTCCTATTCAACATAGTGTTGGAAGTACTAGCCAGAGCAATCAGAGAAGAGAAGGAAATAAAGGGCATCCAGATTGGAAAAGATGAAGTCAAACTGTCCCTGTTTGCAGATGACATGATCCTATATATCGAACAGCCTAAAACCTCTACAAAAAAACTGTTGGAATTGATAAATGATTTCAGCACAGTAGCAGGATACAAAATCAACACACAAAAATCAGTAGCATTTCTTTTCTCCAATAGTGAACATGCAGAAGGAGAAATCAAGAAAGCCTGCCCATTTACAATAGCCACCAAAAAAATAAAATACTTAGGAATTGAGTTAACCAAGGAGGTGAAAAATCTCTATAATGAGAACTACAAACCACTGCTGAGAGAAATTAGAGAGGATACAAGAAGATGGAAAGATATTCCATGCTCTTGGATTGGAAGAATCAACATAGTGAAAATGTCCATGCTACAAGAGCTTTTCTTTGCTACCTATTTATCCCATTAATGTATATTGATATCCTTGTTGTCAGTGACTTGTGATGTCATTACGTATAGAGATATGCATATGAAAAGGGGCATATTTAGGTACAAGATTTTATAAAAGACCAAAGTCTTTGAGAAATTGGCAGACAGAAGTCTCTGTTTTTTGTGCTTTTGAGGGGTAGGGGTTGTTTTTTTGTTTTCTTTTGTTTACTGATCAGCCTCGGATGATAGGAAACAGATTTTTTTTTTTTTTTAAATTTGATTTTTTCACTATACAGACCACTATGTATTGCTTGTACCAGTCAGCTCTAGGTCAGATACCATTTCCTGTACAGAACCTTTTCAACTCAAAGTAACCTTTAACTCAATATTTTCTCACTTGAATTATAGTTATATCTGCCCTGTTGTGCCTCCTGTACTAGACTACAGGTTACAAAAGGGCAGCATTAAATCAATGTTTAATTCAACCATAGTCCTGAATATGTGCTCAATTAATATTTGTTGTATTTATTATTTTAATAATTTATTGACTGTGTGATGTGTTGTACTTAATTTTTTGAAAATGCTTTTTTAGATATCTTGAAAAGATAAAGCCAAGTCAGGAAATCATGCCTGATTTATTATTTTATTCTCCCAAAACACTAGTTATGCCTCACACATAGTATATGTTCAAAACCTATTTCTTGACAGTTAACTGAATGACATTTTTATAAAGTAGAATTTCTTAACACATCCTTTGTGCTCATGTTGAAAATCTAATTGCTCCACCTACAAGCATATGGAAAGCAAACAATGCAAAAAGGCTAGTAATATTTATAGTCTTTATGATTCAATTTACAATGTGTTTAAAACATCTTTCTGAAAAATGGAGATACGGCACTAAAACGGAGTCAAGAAAATTCAAAACAGAAGAAATACAGATGGCCAATAAGCGTATTGAGTTCCAACCTCATTATTGATAAAAGGAATATAAATTTGAATAAAAATGAAATTCTATTTTTCTATCGTATTGCATAGGTAGGGACTAGTATTTTCATGTAAATTGGTATTTTTTGGAGGTTTACTTGACAATATAAAGCAGAATTTTAAATCAGCATATTTTGCTAGAAATATAGCAGGTCAACTTCTAGTAATTTAGTCAAAGGAAATATCAGACATGTGGATGTTCATCATGGTATTGTTTATATTAGAGAAAGGAAAGGACATAGGGAGGGAGGAATGTTGAAAACAATTGAAACATATGATATCATGGGTCTTGTTGAGTATACTATGTTATACCATAGCAGGGATAACTGTGCAAACGAGAAAAGGACATCGTAGATTGATCTATCTTTATTGATATGAGATGATGTTAAATGAGAAAAAGAACATAGATTGAGAAACAGTCTGTATAGTAAGAGCCTATTGCCTTTTTGAGTATCTGCTATAGGATGTAGAGACCTAAGGATACAGATTTGAAAACAAGAGACCGTGTTTTAATGGAACTTACAACTGTCTAACTCTGAGCCTGAGGAGCTGGAAGTGCTTTTTCTTACACCCAAAAGACATGACTTGGTTCCAAGATTATAGGTCTAAGCTAGAGAAGCATGATTGTATTTACCATGCTAAACAGTGTTGGAGGTTGGAAACTCAACTCCGTGATTCCAGTTAAGTCTTCTGTTGGAATTTCTAATCACCTCTGAAGAAGTAGTGGGATAATAGTTAAGAGACTCTTACAAAACCTTTTCCTGGAATGTAAAGATACAGGGTTAGTTCTAGACACTCACAGGCCTATGCAACGTGTAAAGAAACCCAGAGCTAGTGGTGCATGTGTCATCCAAATGTTACAATAGGATAGTGGTACCCTCTGGCACATCTCTTAATTATTTTATGCTCAGAAAATACTCATACATTCCTCACTGCTCTTGTCACTTTCTGTCTATGACATATTCGATTATTATAAATGTATTATTCTTTCACATTTTATGCTCTCTCACACATTAGTTACTTTTTTTCCCTAATTCCATCTCCAGAAGTGATAAATAGTACACTGGTATTTCTGGGTTGCATTTCTTTCTTAATTCTTTCAAGTGTTTTTTCACTTTTTAACCAGTGACAGAATATGGATACTGAGGATGCTGTCCTAAATAACCTCATGTTATTACTGTGTTTCTGTAATAGAGACTATAAAATTTAAGTTTGATTTATGATATGATTTTTTGATAATGGCCATATTGTTGTGTTTTGGAGAAATGCAGACATGTGAAGGAATTATTGTATTTACATATTTGCTTATTAGCTAGACAATAAGTAAGCATATAAGAGTGTTAAGTGTTTTTTGAATTTTATTTCAAGGGCATATTCAGAAATGGAGGGTAATATTCCGTATTACTTACTAATAAGCCTTTGGATGGAAATCAAGGGCATTGTTATATCAGTTGTGGCTCCCAATATTTTTATAGTTCTGTCTTTTGCTTGATCATGTTGGTCCTTTTGAAACTCACACATTTATAAGAATTAATAATTTTGTGCAAATATTGAGGACCTAAAATTGCAAAGTCTACATAAACCAAGAGCTGCTTGCTGGTTAGGCAGAAACTAAATTTCTGCCTAGCTCTTCCTTGCATTTTAAATTAGAATTACTTGTTTGTCACAATATGATTTTCTTCAAAAATAGATGCTCTGAGGCAAAAGAGAAGCCACAGGCTATATGTTGAATAGGAGGTTGATTAGTTGGCCAAACTTCAGGAGTGGGAGCCTGCCATGCTTCCTAGGGAACTAATTTCTTCTCTGATATTTTATTGTGCTAATTACTGGTCCCAATTTGAGTTCAGTATTGCCAACAATTGTTTTGTAGTTACTTATGAATCAGGTTCAACATTTTATGCCTATTTTCTTTGCACCTAAACAAATAAAAATTATATTTTCTAAACACCCTGTTGCAATAAAGCATGTTTTATATTTAAAAGTATACAACTATGTTGTGCTGTTTTATTTTCTTCTTTGTTTTGTTTCTTACTCTCTTTGCTTCAGGCTTATTGTGCAAGAGCATATTTAAATGGTAAATGTAGGAAAAGTGATGGATGTAAAACTCCTACCATGTAGGAGTAAAACATGTGACTGCTTTTGAACAGTAATTGATAATATGAAGCATTACATGGAGTATATATTCAATATGCATTCTTTATAAGGTGCATTCCCGGTATTAAGTTATAGTTGTCGAGGCTGGCCAGTTAGGTCAGTTGGTTAGAGCAAAGCCTTGTGACACCAGGGTCAAGGGTTTGGTTCCCAGTACCAGGCAGCTGCCAAAAAGAAAAGAAAAAACAAAAAATATATAATTCTGAGATACCACTGCTGAAGTGTATGATTGTGGCTTAATGTATAATTTTGTTATTTGCAGTTTAGTAATAGGAAGATTATTAAGCTGAGAATAACAGAATCCTGGGGCTATGTTTCCTTTTTTTAAAAGTTACTTTTTCACCATATAACCATGCATTTATTGAGACAGAACTGCTCCTTTCAGTTTTCCTGAATCTTAACAGGCTTCTGTATTTTGTGCAGTAAATTACAGGAGCTTATCCAATTATAATAGTTTCCAAGAAGAATTTCAAGTTGGTATCAACTAATTGCAAAAGCAAAGTAATCCAGGTTTTCCAAGGAAGGAAAATGTGAAGGGTGTGCGTGGGTGCATGTGTGAGTACATGTGTATAATTCTGTTCCTTATAAGAAATATATATTACTATAATTCAAAAATAAGTAGTAAAATTACCTTCCATCATTCCTAGAATTTATTCACCTTCATGCTAACTTTATAACCAGTACATGACTAAATTTGTGTTTTATGACAAGAAAAGTTTATAAACTAATGCTTTTTTGTGATAGCACTCTTTTAAATACCATTTATGCATTTTTATGAACCTGGTTTTTCACTTAATCCTATGCACTTAGAGTTTAAAAAGTTCTGCAGTTAAAGTTACTGTCTTTAGCTTTCCATATTTTAGTTCAGGGAGAAAGACAGTTTATTCTACACTTAATTTTAATTTCCTTTTGATTCTGGGCAGCCATTCCCCCCCCCCCTTTTTTCTTAGTAACCAGAGAAGCCTGAGTCATCATGGTCTGCTGATGTTATAACTTATGGACAAACAGAATATAGTCTTTTAGGTAGAGTACTAAATCCACATGCGTGGCTTTTAAAATACCCCTACTTGCACTCCCCCCCCCCACCCAGTTTTTACTTCTTTAAATTTACTTAGAATTGAAATTTTATAACAGAAATACTTTCTTAATATTCTAATAAGTAATTTAGATTTTGATTAGTTTGCAATACCACTCTATGTTGTATTATTCACTTATGCTGGCTAATAAACCACTTTTAAATACAGATACTTTCAACAGCTCTAATAGGACAGTAAACTGCTCTGTCTTTTCATTGATAATAGGACAAGAGAAAAATTTAAACTGTGGTATAGTATAGGAATAAAGTGCTCAAGCCAGCTCTATAATTGTATCATTTGATAGAAAGAGCTTTTTCAGAGAAGTGTGAACTTTTCTTCTCTCGAAATTATTTCCCTTTATCCTTTCCTGCCATGTGTCCATCCATCCCAGAGTATGTTTTCATGATCTCAGTGCATTTATTTATGATCCTAAACTAAGTCAATTAACAGACCTTCTGAGGTTCTATCATGATTATACAGTGAGTGAAATAAACTGTAGGCTCTGAAAGGATTTTTTAAGTACACTTTGTGAATTACTTCTGAGAAATTTCAGTGATTTAAAGTTTTTTCATTGATTCTTTTTCTTTTTTCTGTCTTATTTTGGGAGGAAGAGGATTATATTTACTTCCCCAAAGCTACTAGAATTTTTTAATAGTGATTTTAGTAAAATCTTGTAACACTAAATTTTGGCAATCCAGAGTGAACTATTGTCGGTAAATATTATAGAAAACCCTGTTATAACACAGCACTCCACATGACCAAATTGTTACAATAATTCTAAATTATTTATTTAAATGCTACCAGTGAAATAAATGACTCTCAGTTCTCTTCATCACTCACAAATATAATAAAAGGGAATGTCCCCTGCATTCTATGTTTATAAAATTTATGCAGCAGAGTATTTCATCTAACCTTTATTGTTTGGATTTACCACTCATGAGTGATTTCAAACTTCTCATAGCAGAAAATTGTACTTCCTTGTTTTATTCAAAAAGACATGTTTCTAGTGCTGAAAATGAACTAGCTCCTTCTGGCATAAAATCAAAACACGCAGCTTATTCCAGACCACTCCTCTAAATGTTAATGCAACTGACATGAATCATACATAACATATACTGCCCCTTTGTGCTGGGAAATGCCATGCTTTTTACGGCTGTTGCTGTATAGCTAGGATAATAGGAATCAAAGTCATAAAACAGTAATTAATATATTTCAGAAGTGAGCTGTTTTATTGGGTAGATGCTAATTAAGAATGATAGATGACAGTGATTGAGATAAGCATAAACCATTTGGTCAACACAAGTGAAAGGTCAGTTATCATCTTGTATCCTTTAATGAAGGGTGGTTTGCTTTTTGCTGTTTCTTCCCTACTCTTCTAAATACATGAAGAAACACAGAAGAAAAGATCCACAGTAACTACAAGGAAAGCGGAATGTAGTGCATGCCCTAGCATCTAGGACGAGGTAGATATGTACTGAAGAATTTGATGGACCTGATTCCTATGAAGTTGCATCATGCTCTGCAAACAAGTGCACTAATGCTTTCTGAGTCCCTAGATCCTGGTTCAAATCAGCCACATCCTTATGTGATATTTGCATTAATCACAGGAGCAAACCGTTACGTGTGGAGACAACTGCTGCCCACAGTTATGCCTAGAAATAAACTTGGAAAAGTTAGAAACTGGGCTAAAGATCAACTTCATCTAAAGGAATGCTTAATATCTCTGAAATCATCTAAATTACAACCTTAAAGGAGCTTCCCCAGAAGACAGTAATAAAACCTATTACATTTTCATGTCGTGGGGTGTAGAAAATATGAGCCACAGATATGTTAGTTGTTAACTTTAATTTGGCAGCTGCCTGTTTCCCATTTGGTTACATTTGTTTACCTTTTGTTTTTCTTAAATGATATATACTGCTATCATTCTATTTAATAGAAAGATTCTTCAATTTCAGTGGCTAATATTAAAATATGTTAAATGGCTGGCCTTTGGTAAAACTATATTGACCAGTCAAAACAAAGGGACTTATTTTTTAAACCAAACTAATATTTGATTATAATAACACATAGGTACTTACTATTCCATTCATATTATGTACATAACACCCACAGCTAAAGCAACAATAAGATAAGATAGGCAACAGCCTTTTATGAAATTGCATGCCAACAATTATAATTATATTCTTAATATGTAAAAATATGCATTAAGATGTTTAAGTAAATGGAACACAGGTAAACAAAATACTATATTTTCAAATTTGGATAGCTGTCAGATTTTACATACAATTATTTTGATTGGGCATTGTGTTATTTCTCATTTCAACATCAGTGAAACCTGGAAAGGGCATTGAGTTTAAAGCAAGTATGATTTAAGGTCACTGATCCATGGATTGTTCCACTCTGAAAGTAGAAATGCTAATAATACTGCTAGAAAAATAAAAAGAAGAATGTATCAATGAAAGTCCTTAGAAAGTTCTTGAAGTTAGTATTTCTTGTGGTTAGAGAAGCAAAGAGTAAAGAGGCATTGGCTTTTAAAACCCTGTCCTTGTTGCCCAATCATAGAGATAGTGGAACTGTCAAGGACCATAGCATAGCAGAGCTGTACATGGAAATGTTGAATCTGGTTTCAGTAATGGACTTTTTTTGAAATTAATTGACAGATGTATATTTCCAGAAGCTTTCAAAGGAACTGGAAAAAAGCTATAGTTGATGGGTAGCATTGATGTGGTATAGTGGTTGATTTTAAAATAAAAAACAAACTTGAGTATAACCCATTGATATTCTTTGGAAGAGAAGTGATAATATGATTGCGGCTATATTCATTTGGACATTGTGGGCAAAGCCATAGCTAGAAAAAAATTTTTTCCTCATTTAGCCAATTTACTGAAAACAACTCCAGGCACTGTCTTCTTAACACCAGTTAATGACGTTCTAGTTAATTTGTAACTTGCACAATATCTGTTCATGCCATTACTGCCAAGCATATTGCAGATCAAGGAGCCTGTTATGCAACTGTGAATAAGAATCTTGGGCCACTTCACACTTTCGTCTTGTCAATTGGGAATTCTGTTTAGTTCAGCGTGTGTGTGTGTGTGTGTGTGTGTGTGTGTGTGTGTGTGTGTGTGTGTGTGTGTGTGTGTGTGTGTGTGTGTGTGTGTGTGTGTGTGTGTGTGTTTTAACTAAAGTTTGTTGACTTTTAAGCAGACAAGCAATGGACTATGTATATTCCTTTTTTAAATGTACCCTGAGTCCTGTAGTTTCTAATTGCTCCCTGTGTGCATGTATGCTTTTGGGGGGGAAAAATCATCAGTATACCATGCACTTGACTTCTGCTTCTCAAAATGATGCGTTGCTAAGTTTATCTACTCCAGTCTTTTTGTGTATGTGCTGTTGAGAAATATAAAACTTTTTTCAAAATTAGTTATATTTGACTTTGGCAAGGGTTTTTGTTGTTCATTGGAGAGTATCTCTAACCTGAAAATTCTCCGTAACAGACACAGTAATCACACAGTTAATGTGTGACACAAAAGGCTGAAAACTGCCTACTTTTTCCACTCTGTCCCTCTAATCAGTTTTATCCCTACTTCCACTTTATATTCTGAGAGTTCATTTTTGTCAATGTTCATGTGGAAGTACTATTCGTTGTTCCTACATGCAAGAGAAATTTTTCTTATTCCTAAAGCATTTCTCCCTCCTAAAATCCTGGATTAGATTAAACAAATATCCCATTTATGTAAATAAACTGTTTAATTAAGCAAAGTCAGTAACGATGTCAGAAACAATAAAACGGATGATTTGTCAGAAATAAACTGTAGGGCATCTGATCCTTTGAAGATAATTGAAAGTTGACTATTTAAAAACATAAATAGAACAAAATATATATGTGGATCTTGATGAGTTACATACATTACCATGCCATTAGTATTTTGGAAATTTAAACTCAGAAACAAAAACAGTGCTCTAGTTTGTCACTTCTCATCAGTGAAGCGTTCTGTATAGCAAGGAATAGTGGGTGATTTCTGTAGGCACAAAACCTCTAGAAAACATCAGCTATAGAGGATTTCTCCGTCATTCTCGTTTATGTTGTACAGCGGGGCTACACTTGGATAATGTGTCTGTTGTGCCCAAGGTTACAGAGATTTTCTTGTAGTCAGTGGAAGAAGCTCAGTTATGATCAGCCTGGAGAAAAAATGATTATACTCCTGGCTTAGATAGCAGAGAAGTTTTAGGTGTGTGCTAGAAGCGTGGGGTTATTTACACTGTGAGGTAAGAGTAGTGATGGAAATTTTATGTTTAAGGCTGGTTTCTTCTGCTGTTGAATGTTAGTGTCATTTCCTTTAGTGACTTTATAGCTTGCCAGCTATCACATTCCATTTTTATCCCCTTTAATATCTGTTAACATCATTTCCAATGCAATACTTCTTCTAGCCTATCCTTTATTTTATTTTACTTTTTTATTTTAATGTCTCCTACTCTCTGTTGTGGCTCTCGGACACTCATATGTCAATATATGAAAGCCTGATAGGTGGAAATTCAGATCACTGGAAAGTTCAGAATAAATGGCCTCTATCTGTGCACAAAAGGCAAATTAGAGATACTGAATTTTGTTGTTGTTTTTTACAAAAGGTCAAATGCCTTCCTTTAAAGAGCTTCCTCAGCTCACACCTCTCTACCAGTAATTTCCTTCCCATGCAGCCATCTTGGAGCAGTTTTTGTCTTAGAGTGTGTTTTACCATAACTGTTGTGTTTACCCCTTTGCTTTCCATATGCCAGAGCTGAAAGAAAAAGGGACACTGATGCTCTTTATGAGGGAATCAAATAACTTTGAATGTGATTCTTTTTTCGTTTCATAACTCTCCTAAATTTTAAATAAATCAGTTCTGCTCATTTCCTTGATGTAAATGATTTTTGTGAGAAATAAGAACCTCTTCTGTGAATATCACTCAAAATTTCTTTAAGAAAATCCAAACCTGGCTTCGAATACAGGTCTATGGTGAGATCTTGCTAACCATTACAGGATAAGATTACAATGAGAAAATTATTTTTATTCAATTCTGAAGGGATGTCTATTAAAGTAGTGCATGATTTCAGAGTGGTTCTCTAGAGATTAACTTTTTCATGGCAAAGTGAAGCATTGTAACATAATCCAAATCACACAACCATTACAAAAAGGAAATTAAAGTTGGAAGAATCTGTCAAAATATTTTGAAAGTTGAAGAATTAAAATGTATTACTTTATTTTGAGGATTTGCAAAGATGTTCTGCTGCAGAAATGCCTCTGGGCATTTGTAAAAGGGAAGGAAGGGAAAAGAGCAGGCACTTCTAAAATGCCCCTCTGCCCCTCCTCTTCCCTCCCATCCTGCTTCCTCCTCACCCTATTTTATTGGTAGCGATTCTAGATCCATAGCCAGTGTGTGTCTCAGAGGGTTGTGATTTCAGATGTTTCCTAGGACGTAAGCTCTTCAGCATACTAATTGTTTTCATGTTGAAACTACATTGTGTTTCACTCTTAAGCCCTTCATGACTGTATTGAAGACTTTGAGTGGAGGTTTCAGAAATATTCTCTAACTCTCTAAACATTTAGGGAAAGGAAATAAAGCACTTGCCTATATTACGTTTCTCAACAATTTCCTTTTCCAAATATACTATGACAGAGATTATAATATTACATAATTATGTTTTCCCTGTAAACTCTCAATCAAATATTGACAACATTTTATTTTAAAAAGCAATAAAATCAGTGCTATTATCTAGTGTTTTATGTTTGCTTTGCCTATGGAGTCACAGAAGTATGAATCAATTTATTAAAAAGCTGTTTAGGTCAAACTGAAGTTAGTTCTTTTAGCCACCACTTTTCCTCTGTCCCATGTTGATTACTGAAGCCAGATTATACTTTATAGATTAAACCTAAAATATTGAGAAGGTAGTATAGAGGGAGTTTATGTTTTCAGCAGTTTGAGAGTTCTGGATTGAATTTGAGTGCATAAGCAGAGTTTGTGCTACTGTGGTTTTAACTACCTTTTTGTGTAGAAAGCCTTTGCCATCTAGAGTCACAAGTAATGAGTCTCCACTCTTGAGTGCAGTAAACTTTATTAATAGTTTTGGTTTTAAAATACATATTTAATTGTAAACTTCACTATAGATATCAGAGACTCCAACTAATTTTATCAGTTGTTACTGTTTCATAACAAGACCATAAAATTGTGATTACTTATAATGTAAAATAAACTGAGCCCTCATATTTAAGTTGATTTTGTAAGTAAGAGACCCACATTTCTATATCCCATTCAGTTCTTGCATGTGCAAAGATCATACCTTTGCAGAGATATTAGATCTGCTCTAGAATAAAGTTGCAGTGACTCACTTCATTTTCAGCTGTTCAGACTTTCCATGCTGCCCTAGGGTAATATATGTATATTTTCAATGGATAGATCACTGGGTGTATTTAAGAGGATATTAAAAATCAGTGGACGTACGTAAGAGAATACAACAGAGACTTACTTGTTTTTGTATAAATTTAAAGGTTGAGAACTTTAGGTGCTTAGAACTCAAAACTCTGTCCTATTTCCCTAGTGCTTCAGAATTGCTTTTTACTAGCTAAAATGCCACTTTAGATGGTTTCTGTGGGCCAAGGCAGAGAAGCCAAATGTATTACAAAGCTTTATATTGAAAATTTTCAATAATGTGTTTAAGCCCACATTTTTGATGCTGGGAGTATGTTGAACTGATTTCCAAAAGCATTTGGAATTTTTTTTAAAACCCTAGAGAAATGCCTTTTGAAATATTACCCTGATTTACCAACAAAACATAGCAATTATAATAGGACACATCGTAAAGATTTTTAATTTTCCATTTGTGCTCTTGTATTCTTTGGTGGTTAAGTATTTAAAATCCCAGCTCTAAAGTGAAATTGAAAAGTTCTTAAGAAAAGAAATCCGTTGTTACAAAGTCTAGGGTGGGAGAGAATAATTACACATAGCTTTTTGATAAACAGTCTAAATTGTGCTTCAAAGGACAGATGTGGCTTTAATAATCTGAAACACTTGAATTTTCAGATTAAACTTCGCTTGATTGCATTGTACTTGATATGTATACTTAAATCTATATGTTAAATGTTATACTTTGATATAGCACATCTTGTTTGACTTTGTTCCTATGATCTGACAAGCTTCATTATATAATAAACTAGTTTAAATAAATCTTAAAGACATAAAAGTGTTCCTGACAGTAAGAAAAAATTTAAAGCACACAAATGATATATCGGTTAGATGTTCCAGAGAGAGTCAAAGTTTTTTTCATTCAAATCTTTGAACATGTGTTTTGAATAAAGCTGTAAGGCATTTTCCAGTAACCAGTGTTGTATTACAAAAATGAGTAAAGGAAAACAAAAGGAAAACATGTTTCAACATTTTATTCAGTATTGTCACATATTGTTGCACATTTCCTTCTGGAAGTCAATGTGACATTTGTAATGCTAATTTTTCAAGCCTAACCTTTTATATTAAATAGAAAATTACTTAGAATAGTGTGCCCTTGTGAGGCAAGCACCTATAATGAACCACTCTATCAGGCAGGGTTCAAATGGGTTCCTAATAGTTTTAATTCATTTATACTGCAGCTCAGATGTAAATCTATCATTATAGTTTTTGGATTTTTCTACTGAGTTCTGTTCAGGAATAACCAATGATTAGCAGGTTACAGAACACGTGATCCAATAGGCTAGCATTTTATTTTATATTAAGTCAAAACTAGGAAATAATATCGCTGTAGTCATATTGATTGCCAAGGTGGACGAAGCAGTTGGATAAAATAATATGCTGATGTAATGAAAAACAAGAAGTTTACTTAAAAATAGGAAAATCCATGCTCTATTATTAGGCTTTTCCTATTTTATTAAATGGAAATTAATGAATTAGTTGACTCTGAAGTACAAAAAATGTATCAGGAGAGCTATTTGGTTATTTTGCTTTTTATAATAAACAGCTGCCAGATACTAACTACACAGAAGGAATCTTTGAGCATATGCGAGCAATTTGAATATTTAAAGTGCCAAACTGGGGAAAGGGTTACTTAACATTATGCTATAAACTAGTTTATAGGAAGATGGATATAATTTATTTCAGTGTTATATTATATTATATATTTTATTAAAATACTAGCTTTGAAACAAAATTGAAAACATGTACTTTATAAGTTATCATTAATGCTACATTTCTACAAAGGGAAGATACTTTCTCTGAAATAAAGAAAACTGAGATTTAATATTCAAGCTGGGAACATTCTCTTTTACTTTATTAAATTGTTTTAGATTTTAAAATTGTTTTTAAATTAAAAATTTTTGAAAAATTAAGAGCCCGAAATCAATGAAACACTTTGAGTAACCTGCTCCTTTAGCAAAGCGGATATTTCTTATAATGAGGGTTTCCATGTTGACCAGCTGGGAGATGGATATTTGGTTTCATGCACTGCCTGAGTGTGGTGAGCAGCTGGCCACACTCCCTTGCAACACTCCATGAGGTCCCCAAATCTGACCTCTAAGGTTAGGAGTGTTTACATGAATTTTGTCATTGTTGTGTCTAGGAATGTAGACAGAATTTATGAGAAGAGTGGCAAAAAGACATTGCATTTCATTTCACTGTTCTCCTGAAGATAAAATAGTTAAATTTCTCAGGAAGGAATAAACATTTCTTTCCTTCAGTGTTCAAATTTGTTATACGAAATTTAATTTTTATAGATAGGCTTGTTTTTAGGAGCATTGAATGAATGAACAAAGACTAAAAAAGAGGGTAGCCTGGCCTTAGTCTTTTAACACCCACGCTGTAGGACTACTGCAGCTCGGCTAGCTGGTTAGCTCAGTTGGTTGCACTAAGGTCACACAGGTTTGGATGTCTGTCCTGGCCAGCAGCCAAAAAAACCCAAAAACCAAAAAACAAAAAAAAAAGGGGGGGTTGGCTACCACAAAACACAGAACCCTAGTAATGAGAAGACTCCAAAAGTGTACTTTTTTTTTCCAGACACATGCCTCTGATAGATTCTGGAGATGATGAAAAATAAATAAATGACTCTTCCTTTTGTAAAATTTTGTTTGTGGACCTAGAATTGAATAAAAGCTAACATTTATCGTGCACTCACTATGTGCCAGATACTCTTCGAGCATCCCACAGGCATGAATTCACTGCCTCTGCACAGCTCTGTTAGGTAGACACCGTTGTCATCTCCGTTTTATAGTTTAGAAGACTGATGTATGGGGGAGGTTAACTAACTTGCCCAAGGTCACAAAACAGCAACAATGGGTCTAAGCCCCAGCTACTAACTCCTGCATTATACTGCCCTTTGCTGCACTATAAATTCTCAGTCTGTTGGTTTAAGTCATCCTATGAAGAGGCGATGACTGGTCACAGTAATTTTTATGCCCCAGTGACTGACAGATTGTCTGCAAAGATCTCGTCTCCATCCTCTGTCGGCACTGGAGTTGCCTGGGGACTGTCTTGTTCCTTGGGAGTCCGTTGTTATCACCAAGGGCATTATTGAGACTTTGAGAGTGAAATCATATGTCCTCAGAATACCCTCATTATGAATTTCCTTCACTTCTGGTCATTGGCTTTGCTCTTTGGGCACAGAAAAGACATTAAATTTTGGATAGTACTTACTTCTTGGAAAGGAGAGAGAAGAAAGCTGCTAGAGACAGGTAAACACAAAGCTTCCACTTCACTGGTAATGGGTTTGGTTTGTTTGTACTTGTGTTGTTTGTTTGTTTTAAGGTTAGAATTTGTGAGAGTTTGCTTTTATTGTGTTATTTTTATGTTTGTGTATTGAAAATAATTTCCAATTAAGAAATTTAAGAAAAATAAAATAGATCTGGACCTATAAGCAGTCAATAAGCATTTTGTGACCCTGGAACTGATAGGTTCAAGAATAAAGGATGTGCGGGCAGCTTTTAATCAGAGCCTGAAACAACTGTATTCTGATTTTTGCCTCTTTAACTGGGGTTTGTAGAAATCAATTACTCAATATGGAACTGAGAGGGAAAATTTCATAATATTTTTTAGCTCAAAAGGCCCTTAGAGACCAACTAGATTGAAAAAATCTGAGTTATAAAAATATTAATTGACTTGAGAGATGCCACAAAGATAGTTGGTTCAGGTGTTCATTAGTTCAAGAAACCTTTATGGAATGCCTGCCATGGGGAGGGAGCCTTGAGTTGTTGCTGGGGACACATAGATGAATAGACAGTGTCGGCAAGGGACTCATGGTCTTTAGAGGGAAGGCACCAGGGTAAACAAATAATTATAATACAAACTATCAATTGCCTTAACAAAAGATGTAATTGATGGTCAGTCTGTCTGTGTATGTATATATCTCTCTATCTATTTTTATCTATTGTCTGCAATCTATCTGTCCTTAATACATATAAAGTATTTAGCACAGTTCCTAGTGCATAAGAGAGTTCTTAATATTCGTGTGATAACTATTACTACTTATAATTCTCAGATTTTTCATTGTATTTTATAGTATGCTGAGAAGATTCTGCCAGGACTGCTTGTTCAACCTTATCTGTCTTATGTTTGTGAGACTGTGAAACCTTCCTTGAAGCTCTCAGGCAAAACCATTAACTATGCTATTGTGAGGCCTTGTAAATACTTCTGTAGCTATAGCTTTTTGGCTGCAGTTTAATTATTTGTTAGATAATTTTGCTTCTACCATGCGATAAACTTGTTTTTATCAGGCACTGCTTCTTGCTCATATGTGTGTGCCCAGGGCTTAGAACGTAGTAGGTGATCAATAAAACGGTTGGCTGTTGCTTGAATGAATGTACCCTATAATGATTTTGGCAGGGAGGGATTAGTTATCCAAACTGCTTCATAGACCTTTCTTGAATAAAAGCAATTATGAGGCTTGCAAAAATTGAAAGTCTTGAACTTGGTTATAAGGCTTAACTTGATCATAAGATTTAACTCTAAGAAAGAAAAAAAAACCCTAAGTTTCTAGATTATGTGAGTAGCTGCTTTTATGATTCCTCTTCAGATGTGATGTTGCTATAGCTTAGTATCAGAATTCTACTCTAAAATAATTTTATTGCTATGAGAAATATAATTTCTAATACATTTGTTATATGAAAATAAAGAAAAAATTTATTATTCAGGGGCTTTATAAACTCTAGGATCATACAGAAAACAACAACAACAACAAAAAAAACCCTGAGTTTTGGTTTTAACCGCAGAGAAATTTTATGTTTGGGTCCAAATATCAACCTTAATCTGAAATGTGGACTTCTCACTGAACTTTCAATAAGCTGTCATGTTTTGAATTTGCTATGGTTGTGTGTGTGTGTGTGTGTGTGTGTGTGTGTGTGTGTGTGGTGTGTGTGTGTGTGTGTGTGTGTGTGTCTTATGTACTGGCAAACTAAGATAGAAACATTTAAGAAAAGGAGAACTAATTTTTTAATCTGCAATCTGGTTGATCATAAATTTAACTGAGCAGGTGGTTATATTTCAAGATGAGTTATTTGCAATTCATTCATTCATTTATCAAATAATTATTGAACACCAACAATGTGTCATTCACTGTTTTAGGCACTACAGATATATCAGTAAACAAAAGAGACAGAGGTCCCTCCCTACTCAATATCTTTCTGGTAATTTAATATTAAACATGAAAAAATTCAATCATTAATTGATAGTGTTGTTCTTGGTAAGAACCCACTAGTATGTTATTGAAGTACATTATTACATATGTATTACATACATAATTTCATATTACATATGTATCATTTTAAAAGATGTCTGTGTGTGATTGGCCACCTCTATAGACAATTTTCATTTTCTTCACTGGTTTGCAGAGAAGACATAGATATCCATTTGTATAACTCAATATGCTGACAAAATCCTAGCTTTAGAGACATGTGGATAGCGTCAGTGGTCTGATTTGATTATGCTGTACATAGGGGAAACAATAAAAGTAGTGTAGAGGGATTTCATAGTGTAACTACATTAAAATCAATGAAAACTCTGCACAGCTAAACACCTGTTCACAATTTAAAAATTCAGGCAGGAAGTTCCATTTAAAAGATCACTAAATCAGCAGTCTAATAGTCTTTGGGGATCACAGTTTTATTATCTCACTAACTTTCTTATTTAACTTCATCATTCTACAAACCCATTGTTATAGATAAGAAAATTACACAATTCTTTCAGCCTTGTGTGATTCTGGAGTTATCACTCCTGTCAGAAGAGTAGCTGAAAACTTAAGTAAATGGGGAGCTATCTTACAAAAATAGCACCAAGTGGAACTTTGGAAGATATAAGATAGTGCACTACAAGCTGTCTTCACATATGAATTAGTTTAAAACGGAAAGGTAACTTATAAAACCCCCAAGACATGTGAAAAAAATTCATTTTTTAGTTATGAATCAGTACCTTTAATGAGTAAGTACTTATTTTGACCAATAGTGTGATAGTGACTTCAAATCCATTTTGAAGAACACTGTCAACAAATTACTTACAGGTTGAACATCCTCAATTTGAAAATCTGAAATGTCCCCAAATCCAAAACGTTTTGACCTTCAGCATGATGCCACAAGTGGGAAATTCTACACCCGACCTCCTATGACAGGTCATAGTCAAAATACAGTCGAAATTTTATTTTATGCACTAAATTATTTAAAATATTGTATAAAATTACCTTTGGTCTATGTGTATAAGGTGTGTATGAAACATAAATGAATTTTATGTTTATATATCTCATCATGTGTATGTAAATCTTCCCGAGTCCCCAAAATCTGAAATTCAAAATGCTTCTGTTTCCAAGCATTTCAAATAAGGGATATTCAACCTGTAAGTTTTTTACTCACAGTGACATTTTAAGGCTCTTACTATCCTGGAGTTAAAGTTTTAGGCCAGGAAAAAGAGAAACAAGTTATACTGAAGCTACACATTTGCAAAGCTTTGGGGCTTCATTTTTCCTTTCTTTATGAAGTTTTAAAAGAGAACAAACTGCATAGAGAACAAATTCTGTTCATCAAAAATTGACCTAAGTTTTTCATACAAAAAAAAAATCACTATATGAATAAAGAGTGCTGCATTCGAGGTACTCCTCATTTTTCTACTTTATTGTGCAATTTCTCTCTCCCTTTCTTACAGTTTTAAAAATGACGTAATATAAAATACTGAAACTTTGAGCTAGTGAACTGTTGTGTGTGTGATTACCATAAAAATAGTAAACTTACTCTTTTGAGTTCTGTTGACAGGATTTTAAGTATTTTTTAATACAGTGTAAAGGTCTGTATATATTCATGCTGTATTTTAGCTGTCATCTCTTTTTGTGATTGTAAATTCTTACATCTCTGAAAATTAGAAAAGTTTTCATGGAATACATTTAACTCTTCTTATAGTGTTTTAATTTATTTTACCTTTTCAGGATTCAGATATCCTGGCATCTTACATTGCTCTAAAGTTTTACTTTTTAGGATGACAAAAGGAATTTAAGTAAGGTAATATAAACAAGTCAATGTATGGATATTTAAGAAGGTTCTAGGATCTTAGCCTATTAAGCTATAAATTACACAGTAATCTAATCTTCTCTCATTAATGCTTGATCTTATTTTTTGAACAGTTACCTTGAATTAGTGAATGCATTGTAAAACTACAAACCTGCATTAACAATTAGTATTTAAAATAGTTGTTAAAGGATTTATTTTCTTTTATATGGCTGATCGTTTTCAATTCTCCATAAATGGCTTTGAATTTAAAATAGAATTATAAATGTCTGCCATAATTAATTATACTCTGCTCTTTTAAAACAACTTCTCTAAAGTTTTATCTTTGCTATCTGACATTTAGTCTTTGGGTATTTCTGTTTTTTTAAAAAGTGATGATTCTGAAAAACACATTATTCCATATTTAAAAGTAGTCTGAACTTAAGGGTGGGGAGAATTACTTTTTAAAAAAATGTTAGTGCTTTATTTTATTTTATTTATTTTTATTTTTGGCCACAAGACAAGCCTTGATATATTTAAAAAGACTAAGATCATAGAAAATAATAGAAAATATGTTCTCCGACCACAATAACAGAAGGAAATTTAGAAAATTCACAAATGTGTGGAAATTAAACAACACTCTCCTAAATAAACAATGGATAAAAAGAAAAATCACAGAGAAATTAGAGAGTACTTTGAGATAAAAACCAAAGCACAATATATCAAAATTGATAGGACCCAGGGCTCATGCAGGGCTTAGAGGAAAATTTACACTTGTAAACACATATATTAAAAATAAGAAAAATCTGAAATTAGTAAACTTCTACCTGAAGAAAATAGAAAAAAAAAGAGCAAACTAAGTCAAAAGCAAATATAAGTAGGAAATAACAAAGACTGCAACAGAAATTTATGAAATAGGGAATTAAAAAACAATAGAGAAAAAAAATTGATTCTTTAAAAAGATCAACAAAAATTACAAACCTTTATCCAGACTGACCAAGAAAAAAAAGAGAGATGACTGAAATTACCAAAATCAGGAATAAAGCAGGGGCATTGTTACATTGTCATTATGATTTTTTGTGGTAGTAAGATTTACTTTCTTTCTCTTGCTTGTTTGTATTTTTGTTCTACCAGCGAGTTTTGTTCTTTCTTGCGTATTTGTTGTAGTGATTATGATTTTTCAGATTTCAGATGCAGGACTTCCTTGAGGATTTCTTGTAGAGCTGGTTGTGTGCTTGTGAACTCCAGCATTTTATGTCTGTCTAGAAAATACGTATTTTTCCGTTATTTCTGAAGGATAGCCTTGCTGGGTATAGTATTGTTGGCTGGCATTTTTTGCCTTTTATTGTTTTGAATAAATCATCCCATTTTCTTGTGGCCTGTAGAGTTTCTGTTGAAAAGTCTGCTGTTAGTCTAATAGGGGTTCCCTTATAGATGACACTTTTCTCTTCCTTCTTCTAAGTTTCTCTCTTTGTCTTTGAGCTTTGCCAGTTTGACTGTAATGTGTCTTGGAGAGGATCCTTTTGGGTTGAATCTATTTGGGGATCTTTGAGCTTCCTGGATCTGAATGTCCATATCTCTCCCTATACCTGGGAAGTTTTCCATTATTATTTCATTGAATAGGTTTTCCATGCCTTTTCCTTTCTGGAACACCCATGATTCTAATGTTTGTGCACTGTTTGTCTTCTAGCTCTCTTAGAGTTTTTTTCATTTTTTGAAATTCTTTTTTCCTTTTTTTTTTGTCTGACTGGGTTATTTCAAAAAGACTGTTTCAGGATCAAAAATTCTTTCTTCTGCTTGTTCTAGCCTGTTGCTTAAGCTATCAGTTGTGCTTTTTACTTCATTGAGTGAATCTTTCAGTTCCATGAGTTCTGCTACATTCTTTTTCAAAAAGGTATTAATCTCTTTGTAAATTTCCTCCTTCAAATCTTGGATTTTTTGTTGTTGTTGTTGTGTTGTCTAACTGAGTCTTCTCATATCTCAGTGAGTTTCCCTAAGATTATTACTCAGAATTCCTTTTCAGTCATTTCAAGTGTTTCCTGTTTTATAGGGTATGGTATTTCAGAATTACTGTATTTTTTTGGTGGTGTCATATTTTCTTGGGTTTTCATATTTCTAGTATCTTTACATTGATGTCTGGTCATTGGTAGAGCCTTTGCCTCTTCTACCACCCTGGAGTGGTCTGTGAGGAGAGAGACATCCTCTTCTTTTTCAGTCTCCACTGGTGACTCTCCTTGTGTCAGTGTAGTTGAGTGTCTGGCAGGCCAGTTGCACAGTAGCTGTGGCTACTGTTGTGGCATTGAGCTGCTTTTGCAGCAGCCATGGCTGTGGCAGAATCTCTGGTGGGCCACCCATGCAAAAGTGGTGTTTTTGGCTTGCTCTCTTGCCTGCTTTTGGGCAGAGGGGGCTGCCCTTGGCTCCTGCCTAGGACCCCAGCCATTACTCTTTTGCCTGCTTCTGGGTGGAAGCAAGAATTACTATTTTCCTTCTTTATACAAAGATTGATTTAGCCTCTCATTTTTATTCATCTCACGGTTGAAATGTTATAATTGTTTTAAGAAAGCTTATAAGAAAGTCCTATAGTCATCAATATCATGAAATAATGCAAGGCTTACAGAAGGTTGATAATAAAAATTTAACATATAGCATTAGATGCTAGTATTTTATAGTCAAGGTGTATTCTCATTTCCAGAATGCCGTCTTAGAAATGGACTAAAGACACCTAGTGTCTTTAAAAGTTACTTTAAAAGTTACTGTGGATAGCTATTGTGGAAAGACACAACACCCTTTAATCACAGATAACAGTGGACAATTTTTTTTGAGGGATTGGTTTTAAGAATTTCAAAATATACTGCAGAATATTAACTTGGATCCAAAGTACTGAAATTTAATTATGACAAGTATTTCCAGTTTTGTTTTCCTGTTGAAACAGAAAGACAAATATTGCATGTATAATATTCCCCATGAAAACTGTATGCCACGATCGTTCGTGGAGTACAGTAGCCTGCCATGCTGGTTCTAAGTTCTGTGTTCTAATATTTCTTTGGTGCTAGATGCCATAGCAGGTGCTGCCTTATATGCTCTGTATATAAATAATTACTGTTTTCAGTCACATCTGATTGATTTTGTACAAGTGTATTGTTAAAATTTGAATTAAAGTATAGAAAAATTATTCACTAGAATCATACCCTATTGGGAATATAAGGGCCATCATAGGATGCACCCAACTCTATCTTGCACTGGATGACCAACAGCAACTACTCACTATGCTTGGACGTTGACCATTTGGTTCAGCTGGTCACTTCAAATTGTCATTAAGGGTATGATTTGGTATATTTATGTAAATTAAGAAGAACGTACTGATGGCACTTTCTTTAAATTCGGCTAAGTACTCATTTAAGAGAGCTCTAGATTCAAATATACCATACATTTATAAACAGTTTTTCTGAGCAACTCAACAGCGCTTCTATTTTTGGAACCCTGTAAACAATCTAAGAGCACAAGCTCCTGTGAGTCATTCTGTTATCTACCATATCACATCCCATCCCCCAGGAATCCCATCTTTGCCTCCCTTCCATTTCCTCACATGCAGTCATTGGACATCAGGGTTGAAAAGGAACTTAAAAGTCATCTGACTTCATCTAGTGCCAAAACTTCTCTTAAATTTAACCCCTCCTTTCTGCCATCTCCTTGTCACTGCTTAGTCATCAGAAACTCACAGACTTCTGAAAGGGAATGCAGTGTTTACTTCTCCAATTCTTATTCCTCACTTCCCACAGATGTCTATGCCTAACACACAAACGTGATGTCCAACTCAGAACCCCTTAATTGTTCTCCTTGCTTAAAGCAATCAACTCCAGCTCTTTCACTGTGCAGTTCAGCACACTTCCTGCCTTCCCCCATCAGTGCCAATCTGTTGTCCTTTCAGCTCTGGCAGTCACTAAGCCCTTCTTCTGTTGGGCAGTCTAAAACACCACTCACCATTCCCATCTGTATAAATGTTGAATTTGAGCTGGCCTCAGTGGTCTTTTAATTTTTTTGATTTTGTTTTTGTTTTTTTAATCATTAAAATAAAGCTATCTTTTTTTTTATTATTTTTTATTATGAAATACATATAACATAAAATTTACCATTTTAACTATTTTGAAGAGTACAGTTCAGTGGTATTAGATACATTTATAATACTGTGTAACCATCCATCTCCATAATTCTTTTCATCTTGTAAAACTAAAATGCTTTACCCATTAAACAATAACTCCCCATTTTTTCCTCCCCTCAGTCCCTGGAAATCACCGTTCTCCTCTCTGCCTCTGTGATTTTTGACCACTCTAACTACTTCATATAAGTAGAATTGTACAGGATTTGTCTTTTGTGAGTGGCTTATCTCACTTAGCATAATGTCCTCAAGGTATATCTATGTTGTAGCATATATCAGAATTTTCTTTCTTTTTAAGGCTGTAAACTATTCAATTGTGTATATATACCATATTTTGCTTATCCATTCATCTGTGGATGGACAAAGCTCCCTATTCTTTGTCTAGTTACTCTAAATTAACCACTTCCCCTTCTTTGCATCAATACTCTTTTTGGTACACATGACACTTTCTATCCTTGCAGCTCTTTTAGGGCAAAGGTGTTTTATGCCTTTTGTTTTCTCCACAGCATTTGAATGGTGTGGTGCATCTTCTCCCTCACTACAATGTAAACAAAAATTTTTTCTAATTTATTCCCTGCTGTGTCCCTAGCTCATAGGACTGCTCATAAACCCTCAGTAAACTCTTGTTAAATGAGCAAATGTTCATTAGTGGATGCTGGGTTGTATTGATTTGAATAGAACAATTCTTGAAAATATACATTTACATGTATTTTATAATTAAGATTTTGCTAAGTCATTCTCTTAGCAAATTTCTAAATAAACTTAGACCTGAATGGTGTAAAATGGTAAGGATTTTATTATATCAAAGAAAAAAGGAGTGTTCCCATGCATGTTCTTTTGAGTTTGGGGGTGGGGGGTATAAAATACAGGAAACATATATTTTCTTCTTAATTTTTATGTATTTCTTCATGATTTCGTGTACCTAAATATACTGAAATGTTCCAATTTTTCCAATGTCTAAATCTTAAGATGACCTTTGCCAAAGTGAGTAGTTTGGACAAGATGTTAAATTCACTTCATTTCTAACATTTTGATTCTCTTACTTAATTCCCAGCTATCACTGATTTGAATCCCATAGAGTATTATGTGCAAAACATATCTTAAAAGTTAACAATAGCTTATAGATTAAGTTTTTAGAAAACAATTTAAGTTCCACATCAAAGTAAGAATTTGGCAACAAAAAGCAATATCAAGTCTGAATCATCAAGAAAGAAAGGGGCTAAAACCTCCAAAGTATAGAGGGATACCGAAGAAGTTAAAACATTTAATTCAAGCGTAGCTTGATAGAATAGTATATATACAGTGATTCATCATAGGTTGCCTAATTTTTAATCTAGCAAAATTTGCAATTATTTATTAAAAAATACATTATTGATGCATTATAAATTGTATAAAAAAGTATTTTATTCTTTTTGAAAGAGGCTATGTGGCACAGAAAGAAAAAATTCTGGCTTTGGAGGAAAAAGAAAGAAAGACCCAGATTTGAAGCTGGCAATGGCCTCTTACTATGTGTATTATCTAGTCTCTCAGCTGTTTCAAAATCTGGAAAATGAGTTTAGTATCACCTGTTTAAGTTTTTGAATGATACATTGGTGTTCAATCTGTATTCCCCCAAACTGTCTTAATTATGTCAGTCCAGTGGAACCCTGAGAATTTCATCAGACCTTTGCCCCAGCAGTTTCATTTATACTTAATTATAAATATTGGGCATCCATGCAAGGTATGGAAAAATGATCTTGCTGATATAAAAAGTTTGAGAATCACAGAAATAATGTAGATAAACTGAAAATTAGCATGCAATCATAAATTGTATCTTCCATTATTAGGTGATACATGCTAAACCTTGAAAATATTAAAAGCATGAGCCTTCTGTTACTTACGAGCAATTTCAACAAAATGTCTCACAGAGGTGCTCTTCTCCTGTAGAATTAAGCCTGAAGGCAGACAGTGCTACTACCTGAGATTTTATAGTTATTTAAATTCTTTTACCTTTGTGGCATTATATGCCTGTTAAATTAGGTTATTGAAGAACTGGACAATGAGAACACTATAAAGAATATTATATGCTTTAAAGTACAAGAAAATAATGTGACAATATCAACAGACATTTTGCCTCATTTAAGTTAGGAATGAACTGTCAAGCCCTTTGGAAACACAAAGGAATTTGGGCAGCAAGTGATCAAGATATTATAGTTCTTAAAATGACAAAGTCCACACAGTATCTGGAAGCCTAAAGCTTACAGACACCTGACTTACATCTCTACCAACAATTTAGTAATAAATTATTGTGAAAACTTTGGGGAATGGGAATACATTTTTAAAGTATAGAGAGTTTTAATATGAAATGTTTATATTGTAAAAGATTTACATTTCATGTAACAATTTTTGGAAAGCAGAATCTTTTAATGTTCTTATAATCTGTTATATAGAACTCTTTGTTGAAAGGATCTTATATTTCAGGATAGTTCTATGAATTTCATGAAAATGGCATAATAAAATTTAACTCAGAAAGCTTCCAGCCAATAGAGTTAACGAGAAGTATTATAGGATTTACAGGTAATTCAATCTTTCAAAATACAGTGATAATAATATCACTGTTGACTACATCGTATTGAGATTAATCAAGCATCAGTGTCTTGGGCTCTGAGAAAAAATATTAAGTAATAGAGCATTCTATCGTTGCAGTTGTGTGAATGCTGATGAAAGAACTAGTGGTTCAAATTCTCTTGTGGAATTAAATATGTCAAAACAACTTATACACAGTGGAGCTTATTTTGCATAAAAGCCAAAAAACTTGAAAAACTTAAAATATAAAGTCATAGCATGGAAGTACAGTAGTACAAGTGGAATAATTTAAAACATTGCTTGAAAACTATTTGAACTTTCTTAGGCCAGCCAATTTGAATGGCTTTATCCAGGGGGATATTCAAAATATTGAATAGCCAGCATAGCAGACAGTGACCAGACCCAACAAGACATGCTGTGAGGTATATCTCAGGCCAGCCTAAGTGCACACACACACACTGCAAAATTGAGGGGTGTGGGAGGTTAAAAAGTAGGTAAGTAGGCCCCAATACCCTGTAGATTCCAAGATATCATCATAGAACTCCTGACCTAGGGATTAAGCCCAGGCATTTATTTACTTTTTAAAAGCAACCATGCTGATGTGAATAAACAGAAGTGGAGAAACCACTGGATTAGACACCTTATTTCAGCTTAACTCAAGTTGAATGGCCAAGTGAATATATTCCCTTTCCAGTAAAGATTTCTCTCATCCAAAGGCTTGACAAGGCCAAATGTATATACCATAATAAAAATTATCCTTGTGTAAAAAGCAATTTGTAGGTATTATCTAGTCAAATTCATTCAAATCAATTGCCTATTTATAGTCTGGGTTCTTTAGAAATTGGTAGTCTTTTATCACTGACACTGCAGTAGATACATGACTCATTGCAGGTGGTTTGAAAATGGTGTTCATTTTAGTGTCTCTAGTAGTTATTGTTGATAGAGTTAATGTGGCTTTCCCAGGATGCCACGCCAATAGTGTATTTCACATTTTGAACTAGCTTTATTCTTATCTAAGACATGATGAATTGTGAATGTAGATGCAGAACAGGTGCGGTGAGATATCTACACATACGCACGCAAATATGCACATGCACACACATACACACTCACAAGCAAATGCAGACGTTTCTACTAGCAAAATTGAGAAATGGTTCAAAATTGTAGAGGGAATTTTTGTAGGCTTCATTGTGTGTGTGTGTGTGTTATCTGATAACACTGAACTAAAGTGACTAGGAATTGGGAGTGGAGGAAAGTAATTATGTTATTTCTAATACTATTTTCCAAATACCCACTGAGCTTTTTTGGTTTTGCTTTGTTTTATGTTAGCCTAGGTTTGTCAAAAATCTATTTCCATCCTGAAATATCTAAAACATTATTAATGGTGATACGACATTTTATATGTCAGGGCTCTTGAAATGATTTAGGTAAAAGAGACATTAGTTTCTTCAGTTTCAACTAAAATGATAAATTCTTAACATTATATCTGTGCTCAAGGAAACACCACTAATGTCATCTCATTTATATAAATACTTGTCAGGTGACTGCCTGATTTTATAGGCATCTGAGTCTTATCCAAGCATCCCAAGGCTGTGGTACTTGCAAGTTCCTTTGTGTTTCACTCTGTGGCATCAAACAGGGCTTTTTCCCCCTCTACCAAAAAAAAAAAAAAAAAAAAGAAGTTTGAACGTTATCACATCAAAGGGAAGAATGCCATTGTCTGCAGACTGTCTTAGGTCTGCCAGAATAAATCAATTACAGGACAGAATTAATTTGACATACCATTTCTTCCAAACAAGAGACCCTCCACCCCATTTCCTTCTCAGAAATGTAAATATATAATATATAATATATATTTTTTTGTTTGGTGCATAGATACCAGTAAAATGATAACATCTGGCCGGAGCAAGCACTGCCAGCTAAGGAATGGTTTCCTCTCTGCGGGTCTGACCAGAGTCTGATGTTGTGCAGATGTGCAGCCAGGCCTGACTGTAAAAGTTATAAACATTGTCATAACATTGTTCGACTTCTCTAGTATTTCCTGTCTTCTGCTTAGCACTTTATTACTAAGTCTGGCCAGCCGCCAAGTGAAATGCAGGGAGTTAGGGCCTCTGGCTTGAAATTTAAAACAAGTCCAGAATTCATTGGGTTTAATTTGATATGCGAACTCTGATAACTCACACTTGTTAAAATAAAGCCGCTTACCATTCAAGTTAGATTTACGCAGCTTTGAGAGAACATGGGAGAAGAAGGGGAAAACACATTTTTCAAAACTTTAATATTGGCTTTTAGCGCTTGGGTTTTAGAGGTGGGGGCGGGGGAGGGAGAAGGATTCTGAGCAGGGAACAGCTGATTCAGAAGCTGGACAGCTTACAGCAAACTTGTGTTCATTTCCTGTATTAGATGCAGTTCCCTGGGCAGAGAATGGGCCTTTCTTTCAACACTTCTGAGCACGTTCTTTCTCTTGGCTCATTTTCAGATTAGGAAGGCCACATGAGGCTCGTTGCCTATACATCATAACAAAATGGTGAGGTGAAAACAAACGAACGATACAGCACCAGGCTGATTTTCTGCAAAGGGTATCTTGTGCCAGGGTTGAACAGAACGTCATTGAGGCACCAGCACGAAGACATGTTAACCCAATTTTTCCTGTAATGTATACATGATTGATTGGCAATTTTGGGACCACAGGCTGTGGTTAAGATTACATCAATCAGGAAGCAGTAACTCTTGAGGGACTTCCCTTTAATGATCTAGTGTTTATTGGCGAAAGTGGTTGCATTTTTTGCTGTCTGTTTCTTTCATGTGCTCTTCAGTTCCATTCCTGTTTGAGATGTGGTATCAGTGCATGAGATAGGTCACTTTTCTTCCTTTTATCCCCTTCAGTCATTTAAAGTGCAAGATGATGCATCTGGCACAATGTCTGGTACGTAGAATGCACTGATTAAAAAAATTGGATGAATATTGAATGAATGAGAAATGAGTAGTGAATGAGAGTGCAGTTAAGTGTGCATGTAACCGAATTTGGATTTTATGCTATTCAGAAATGGTAGCATCACCTTTTTTTGCTTGAAAGCATGCCACACATTTATCTATAGAACATCATTTGCCTAAGTAGAGCACCGAATATATCAATCAACATCAATCTACAGATTTTTAACCTCCTTACATAATTATATTACATCACGTCTCCCTTGTAAATAAAATTAAAAGTAAAGATGCAAAAAAGAATAGGCAGGGGAGGAATTTGCTGAATGCTGAGAGTCATCAATTTTTCACTCAAACCATCAGAATTCTGATTGTTATCTTTGTTGGTTTGTGGGTTTTCAGAATGGTCTCAAACATATATAATTGTTATGTTCCCAAAAGGATATGTTATGGATCTATGAAATTTTTGTAAGGTGTGAACACTAAAAAGCTGTCCCAAGGCTCTGCTGTTAATTTGTTTTTATTGCAAGGGAGGCAAGAATGAGGCACATGTGTTGCAACCACTTTTCACGGCTCTTTTTTCATGTGTATTTGGTGTTCAGGGATGCAGGGGTGACACATGAGTTACAGTTCATAACTCTGGAGCAGAAAGAAGTTCCTGACACAGATCTTCCCAGGCTGCACAATTCTAAACTTGTAAAATGGAGAGGTAGAAAAGACAAACGTGTGTACTGTTACTTCCAGTTAAGGGCTAAACATTATCTTTTAAAAGAGGCAGAGCATTAGCTAGTGATTTTGTTGAAGTGGTCCTCACAAGATCATTGGCGCTTAATTGTATTATCTAATTTTTAGAAATGGAATGTAAGGCATTTGAAAGTTAAATAGCGTGAAGAATGAAAAGCATGTTCAAAGCATTTAAGATGGTCGGCGAGGCCTGTAGCATTCAGAGCAGCTCCTGCAGATGCAGGAGGATTCTGAATACTGATCATCCAATCTCACTGGGTTTGGAATTCACTTTCTGGCTCTACATCGAGATCAGAACATATGTTTCCCAGGCTACATAGGTGGATGCAAGAAATAGATTTCGGAAATAACTCACTACCTTTTATAAACAGATTTTGTCAGAAAACTTTGGAATTGTACTTCTGAGAATTCTCCATTACACCCAGCGTAGTGGCTCTGCGCAGGATAGAACCGTGTATAGTTGTATCACGTTCCTATACACTCTCATTTTTATTGCACAAGAAATGCCCTCACTTTTTTCCTCTTCAAAGTATTTGTGTGTGTGTATCTATGTGTGTGTGTTTTCTTTAAATCACATATTACTTTGGCATCTCCCAGGCAAGGCAACATGCATTTTAAAGTGTTATGTGTGAAGCTCAAAGTATTTCCTGTTATTTGGAAATGCTGCTTTGACCATTATTTTTCTTCCAGCAGTCTGATGGGAACCCGGCATTAATTATGTATGCCTTTATTGGACTGATCTAGTTAAACAGCTAGTTGGTGTTTACCAGTCTCGTTTGAATACTAAACAGGCAGATAAAAAACCTCACCTTAATATTGTGCTCCTCATCTCTGGTAGATTGTTACAACAGGAATATGTAGCAAAGAATACAGAGAAGAAATCATGCAATCTTGGTGTGAGGCCAGCAGACCTCTAGCTAGCTGCTGGATTAGTGAGAAAGCAGCTTTCTGCTGTCAAAATCAACATTACTCAGACAGTTGCAGAAGCTCTGAAGCCTTTGGATTTGTTTGCAATGAGAGATTTGTTGTGGATTTTTAACAAGGCTCCTGTGTGTGTGCCATGCTTAGTAAATATTGGCCTTTGGGGTATTTTTCAGTCACGCTGAATGGACTGTTAGTTTCCCCAAACTGCAAAGTGCAGAAAAGCCATTTCCCTGATTTTGTTGCCATTAAGATTGCATCATAGGTTTTGCAGTGCAAAAGCAAAATAAAAATCTAGTAAAAATCTTCTTTAGAGAACTGGAAAAGTGATCAGGAAAAAGAAAGATACCTGTGATTGTATAAACAAATGGGCCTAGAAAGTACCTATAGAAGTACTTAATAGCTAAATTGTTTAAACTAAAGTAACTGAAACATTTTGCTTTCTTTGGAATGAGGGGAATTAATCATATCTTAATAATGGTAACTAACATAATAATTACCTTTTTCATATTATAATTAGTTGAATAGACCTTTTAAATTGTGTCAACATTTATTTTCAAAAAGTAAATTATTCAGAAAGTACAGTATATATGGTGAGACTTTCAGAAATTTGAAAAGAATCTCAGGCTGTCACCAGATGTTTTCTTCTTTTTCTATGTCCCATAGTGTTTTTCCTACAGTAAACAAGTCTGTATTGACAGTTATGTTGTAATAAAGAATTACTTAACATTTTTCAAAATTTATATTTGAATCTCACTTTCAAAGGGTGATCAGTGAAGTCCTTATATCTGGCCTCTCAAAAGGAGTTTCACAAGACATCAGGATTATGTCAAGAACAAACTAATAATAGTGTATCCAAGAGGCAGAGTTTTGCTAACAGTTATTTAATGGTAAAGAGGACCAAAGAATAGTTGTCTAGCAGAGTGAGTATGCGTAGACTTTTTAGGTTTTTTTAGAAAATGGTCCAAATTCCTATAGAAAACACTTGAAATGCGTGACCTAAAACTCTCAAAGTTGTGGTGGGGGTGGGGGAGAAACATTTCAAGTCCGTTGTTCTATCCTTGATTTAGAGACACCTATTTGAGCATGGAGTTTAAGAAACTTTCTCTGGCCTGTGTTTTCTACCAAAGGCCCAGAGAATGGAAGAATAGCCGGAAAGAGAGTACTTTTCCATGTGTTGTCCATTTGGCTGTCAGCACTCATTCTGACAGAAAAGAACAGGGTCTTGAGTGACTGTTGGTCTGTCTTAAAGTATGGTAGTGAGGTTAATTAGGAGAGATGAGAGCTGAACTACATTTGTGAATACAGTTATCCATATAGCTTTTGTGCCATGCTGTATTTTTCTCAGATTCCTCTTCTCTAATTTTGTCATTTCTCAAACTTCACAAGAATAATGAAAATGTCTCAAGTAATATGAGCAATGTGGTTGATAGAAAAGAATAAAATATACTAATGCACTTCTGTGAACCTGCTTTCTGTTTGAATTCATCCTAGACAAAGATTTGGAGCACGGCTAAGATAGTTCATACTGGTATTGTTGTTGTTGTTTAGTTTACATAAATGAAAATTAGGTGTGCTTTATTATATTAAGTCTATGTATCTTCTTTGGTAAGTGAACAGTATTTTGCTTGGTCCTTTTATGTTAGTATGGCAAGTCAGTAATTTAGTCTACTTGAAAGGAAAAGACATCAGAGGCTTGCAAAGCAAGCATAAAATGCACGCTCCTTTATGTGATTTAGGAGGTTGAAACATCTTAGTTTCTATTTTCAAAGTTTTAATACATTTTAACTTTGGCAACAAATTATAAAAGTAAACAGGTTGACTCAGATCTCTATACAGTGACTTCATAGCAGGTGACCTTGAACATAAGTTTCATCTTTTCTAAATATTCATCACAGAAGTTAACGGCTAAAATGCTTGTATATTTAAAAAAAAAAAAAAACCTGTTAAATTATTTTTGAATGGTACAACTGACATTTTTCTGATATATATACAAATATGACATTCTAAGAACATCAAACTATTTCTGAAGTGTAATTGCAATTTTATCCCCTAAAAAGAAACCTGGAATTATTTATGATTAAAATAAAATTAAGCTAAGCTGGTTTAATCCAATGGGAACCTCAGCTGGGTTTGATTGATAACTGTTTGTACTCACTTTTACACCTGGGCATAATGTTTATTGCTTTTAGCATATTTTATTATAATTTTCATTTCTTCTGTCTTTCACTCAAAAGTTCATTAGCCTATGAGCTGCTTGTTTGTTTGTTTGTTTTTATTCTTGTTGTGTAGGATTAATGAAAAAAATCAAACAAACCACATAACATTAGGTGGAAAATAGGTCTGAATTGATAAATGGTGTTTTTACATATTAAATTTCATTACTTTCATGTAATTCAGTAGCTGATTACAGAAACTTCATTTTGTCTCATGTTTCTATCACAGGACTAAGATTCTTGGGAGCAAGGGATGAGGCAAAGGTGTAGTTTGGTAAAGAACTTGTAGCAGAACCCAGAATGTCCTAGTTCAACCAGAGCTAAAAGACTGGAAATGACTCTCAAACTTGAGCATACCTGAGAATCACAGTAGGGGACTTTGATAAAAAATACAGATTCCCGGAACTCACAACTAGTGATTCTGATTCAGTAGGTCTTAGGGTGGGGCAAAAGAAATCACATTTTTAAACAAGTACTCCTGGGTGATTCCGATGAGGGTGATATGTGGATCACACTTTGAGCAACACTACTGTAGATCAAAAGATTTGCCAGCCCAAATATAATATCAGAGGAAGGCCAAGCATTGAAAGCAGGTAGGAAAACTGAACTTGAAGCATAAAAAGACATCAGAGTAGAGACGAAAGGAAGTCTGAACTGGCAACCTTAGAAACTGGATTTCATTAGGTTGAACTATATGAAATGTACCTACAGAGTGACAATCTATTACAGCCCAATCTACAATTCTCTTTGTCAGAATGAGATTTTGTAATCCCCATAACTTTTCTGCATTCATGATCATCATCTATAAATGCTTTAGTTCTAACATTCGAGGATTCTAGAATAGCCATGGATAGAGAGAAAATGCGTGGCAGGACCAAGTTGGGAAGATGCAGATATCAGGGACTGAAAAGTACAAGAGATCAGAAATCATGCCAAGAGTGAGGAACCAAGAATTTCAGAGGAAAAACAAGCAGGAAACTAAATTGATGCAAGATTCTTGCTCCTAACTGCAACAGCCTTCTGCCTCAGGCCCAGGTCACTTTTGTGGTTGTTTTTGAAACAGGAACCAATCTTGATACAACTAGACGAGGTCCTGCAGGTGGAAGCAGGTAATTGAAAGCAGCTGGTGCAGGTGAAAAGCGTGAGATGGGGGAAGCAGTCGGTTTTTTATCTAATAGGAAAGAAAATCTTTTCTTGCAGGAGAAGCAAAGGGCAATAAACATATAGGAGTAATTTGTACACAGCACATTCCTTTTTATGTAAATGATGTTTCTAAAATAGCTTGAATGGGTGTTTCAAACATTCCCACTAAACACATCCTTACATTTCAAATGAATTCTACAAAGAAGCACCTTACAAAGTCAAAACAAACTGCAGCCCGTATACCCACACCTACTTACTACAAAATCCAAATGTTTGCAAGCCAGAATGGTGCATCTCACAGTACTTTTATCCAAACACAGGCCTAAAAAGTGATCAGTGTTTGAAAGGGGGAAAAAATAAGTTCCTCAGGAAAGAATTAAATTTACTTACTGGAAAAACCTTCATGATAAATATATTCATCATATATTTATCCATCTTTATAAATGTAATATTGTCCCTGTGTGATATTGTGGCTGATGATATGTTGCATCTTACATTAAAACCCTTATGCACTGATGTTTATAGGTAAGTTTCTTATATTTGTAGTAACAATGCAGCAATAAGATATTATTTTAGTAATTTTCCTTTGGCTATTCTCTCACCTTACACCATTTTAGCCTCTTATTAAAACAGTGTTTTCAAAGAAAATTATGTTTAAGTTAAACTAGTGTGCCTCCTTTTCTTAAGTTTGTAACTTGACACATTTAATTCTTCTCACTTTTTTAATGAACAAAGTTTTGCTGAGCAATTGAATGTCATAGTTTCCTGCCTCTTGGAATTCACAATCTCGTATAGTATCAAACACTTATTTTTCCTCATTGGCTCTTTTTGTTTCCTCAAGTGAAGGAGGAATTTTGGTGTAACTTAGTTCTAGACCAACATCTCTGGACCAACTTAAAGAGGAATATAATTCAAGATGTATGGTAAGAGTACAGGGAGTAGTTCAATGAGACCCACTAAAGGAGGCTTGTGGGATGTTGCAGAAAAAGATAATGAGGAAGAGAGAATAAAATGTTTATTTAGCTGAATGAGGTAGACTTGGACAGCGTGATATAAATAAAGCAAGTTAACTGGAGCTTCCTTAGAAGAAGCCCTGGAAATCAAATTTTAGCATTTAAAGTTTCATAAAGTCTGTTCTCAGAGCTGGGCTCTGAAGATTACACAGTGTTCTGATAGTTGAGAGAAGGGCAGAGGACAGTACATGAAGTGCACCGAGCTGGGGGTGTACAAGAGCTGTTTGAGGGAACTTGGAGTAAAATAGTTTTATTGGAGAGTTCAGGGAAGTTTGATGGAAACTAATTGAGGAATCTAGGTTGTGAAGAGATTTATGGACAGAGGATTTTGGAATTTATCCACTGGTTTGTGAAAAGATCAAAGTTATGAACAAGGAAGTGATATAATTAAGGTTGATTAACCCAGAAATGGTGTTCTTGGTAGACTGGAAAACAAAGAAGCACGTGCATGGAACTATATCTAGTGGAAGGAAAACATTGATTGATACTAGGAAGAACCAAGAGGACTTACTGACTGATTGAATATAGTAGAGGAAGTCATTAAAGTTGGTGCCAATTTCAGGACAGTGGAGTCACACTAAATAATGAAAAAGGGAAGAAACCAGTTTTGGATAAAAGATCGTTTTCTTTAAATAATTATTGAGTTTTGAGATGATGAAGTGTCATACAATTGAATAATTGAGCACTGATGATTTTCAAGGCATTTTGGAAAATGACCAAAAGAAGATTGTGTTTTCTGCCCTCTAGAAACTTAACAGTTTAGTGGGAGAGAGCCATGTTCACAAACACTGTAGAAAAAGGTATACTATGAAAATGTTAAAACTAACAATAAAATGAAATGAGAGAATGTAAGAGAGACAAAGATATCTTGGAAGAAGAGACACAAGAACTGATTTGAGCCAGACTTAAAAAGTTGGATAGGAAGAACGTTCATCAGTTGGATTCATGCATTCAACATAAATTTATTGAGCACCTTCTCTGTGGCACGTAATGTGTTGGGCACTGGACATGGTGGTAAGAAATTGTATCCTCATGAGATAACATAAAAACTGGCAGTCCAGAGTCTATGCAGATAGCATGTCGGTGACTCCTTGTGGGTGCAGCAAAGGGGTGAGGATGAAGGGACTTGGTGGAAGATAAGATGGTAATGACAAACTAGACCAAATGGGGAAGAAAGGAGCACACTAGGTCATCTTGTTCTCTAAATAATGGGGAACTTCAAACATTTAGGAAGAAGGGAGTTCTATATTTTAGATCTATATTGAAGATATTGTAAATCAATAAGGGTATTTCAAAAAGTTCATGGAAGGATTCATATTATCTTTTGATTCCATTCTTCCATGAGCTTTTTGAAGTATCCTTGTATACTTTAGAAAGGTAACAGAATATACAAGTTGAAATATTCATTTACAGATTTATTAGGCATGGAGATACATTTTAGATATTTATCCAAATGGTGGTACCAGCCAGTGACAGGAGGTGTAGGATTGCTGAGCTGGAGTATGAGGAAAGACGGAGGTCTGAAATTGCAACTATAATTAGTATTTATTGAGCACTTAACATTATTGAAGCACTGAATTAACTCCTTTACTCTTCACACTAACCTGTCAGGTAGGTACCATTATTATTCCCTTTTTACAGATGAAAAAGTCTGATGGAGAAGAGTTTAGGCAGCTTGTCCAAGGTGACAGCTAGTTAGTGTCAGAGGCAGGATTTGAACTCACGTATGCAGGCTTCAGTACCTCCAGTTCACCAAGGCAGTGTGGACAGAAAAGACCTAGAAATATCAGTATCAAAGGACTTGAAAGTTATCATGACAAAATTAAATGCTCGTAGGAGCCAAGCAGTTGGTATGAATGTCAAGGCTAAGAGGTCTGAGGTGAAGTGGCCAGTAGGACTTTTAAAAGGGACAGTCACAACTACCTCGGCTATGACTTGCCATGATGGAAAACAAATTTAGTAATAACTAGATTTTACAACTGTCAGTAAAACCTAGAAAAGGCATGGATTTTTATCACCCCATTTTTAAATGTCGACAAGTAATTTAGCTTTTCTTTTTGCACTACATTGTGTGACTCCCCTCCGTCCCTTCCCCAAACACACACACACACACACGCACACGCACACGCACACGCGCACACACACACACACACACACCCCTGCTGCCCAGGTATAAACCCTACTTCTACCAGGAAGATTATTCTCATTTATAATAAGGAAAAAATCCTTATATACATCACATATATGTTAGTGAAGCCCCTATTTCTTGCCATAGACAAAATTAGAGAATTTTCAAATGTATTACAAATCTCACTACAGTTTCAAATTTTAGGTGAAAATTTGTACTTACTTTTCTCCCACACTTCTGCAAGCAAAAATAGAAAATTAGATGTATTTTTTTCTTCACAAAATCAGCGGGTAAAAATGTTGCCACCTACACCATGTCATCTACTCAGGGAATTTGACTGTTTATGTAATATCAGCGAGTCTAAATATGACATCTGAAGTTAGTCGTCCAAGTGCTTCAGATATTCACATGCACGACATCACGTAGACTAAATAATGAACTTCACTACAATCATTTTTACCCAGTTTTATCCAGAAGAGTTAAAATATTAGTGATCCTGTGGGTCCATGCTTAGGCTTTGTGAACCATGGTGAAAAACCTCTGTATTTGTAAAGAAGTTTTATAATAATAAAAAACTATAAAGTTGTGCCAGTGCTTCAAAGGGAATAACATCAAAAACTTGTGGAGAAAAGCCACAGGCTACCATCCACCTCAAACACACACACACACATGCACACGCACACGCACGCGCACGCGCACGCGCACGCGCACACACACACACACACACACACACACACACACACATACTTGGTTGGGAGACCTATCTTGGTAGAGTAAAGCCTGGTTTACCAAAGAAGCGGGATAATGAGGCCATTTTTCATTATTTTCCCAGAGGATTTTAAAATAGTTACCTCATAAAATAAATAGCTTAAGTTTCCACATTACTTTTTGCCTTTAATCTGTGCCTGTGATTCAAATAAATGAGTGGAGATTTTTATGCTCCCAAAGGTTTATGTAGAGGCAAATATATTAAAAAACGAACACCCAAGGTAAATGTAATTTTTTACTACAACACCATCTCACAGAATGCTATGATTGCTGGAGGGAAGATGCTTTATTTTTAAAAAGGAATCTACTAGTAGATGTATTTTTATAGCCTTTGTTCAAGTGTATGCTACTCTACCCAACCTCCTTCCCAGTGATAGGTGTCGCTAACTTGGACATAGTCTAAGTGGAAAACGATCAGAACTGAACTGGGACTGGCCAAGCATAGAAATACGTGTTTTCGAATGTGTGCTCCTAAGGAAAGGCTGGACCAAAACTGCTTTTGATATGAGCACCTACGAGAAAAGTAAGGTGTTAAAGAGCAACTAGAAGCTTTTATAAAATTAAAAACCCATGTGCTAAAATTAGAAATAGTTTATTGTTCTTGTTTAAGAGGCAACTGAATTAACCTAGCTATCTAGCTAATAAACAGAAATAGTCCACCTTGGCGAAGCTCTAATTAAAGCCTCTGAACCTTTCAGTAAGTTTACAGCTTAAAACATCTGAGTGATTCTGCCTTTTGAAAGCTATGTGAAGTTAGAAAGGCGGCCTAATTAAAGCAAATCTTGGATAAACCACTTCACGGAGATAGAAGTTTGATGGTTGGATATATCAAAAATTGTTACCAGATGTTGTTCAGAGGCCTTAACAGTTTAAAGATCATGAGGGTTCTTTTTTTTTTAACAAAGCAAAAATATTCTAATTGAAGTTGTCAGCAGGAGTGAGACTAATATGCCTGTATTTGATTAAATAGTAGTTTATTTAACATTCAGTGTGGCCCAAAATTGGCCAAGACAAAAGTCAGAAAACATTTTAGCCAGAAGACTTAAGAAGAAAAATACAATAGGCTGACAGTATTATCTAGGCAATTCTCAGGCACTGTGGTTTGATAAAGTCAATTTTTATCCTATTATCCATTCCTTCATACGTCTTACCATATGAATACTGTATACTCTGCAGGAATGCCTTAGAATCTTTATTCTTTAATGTGTTTTATATTTTCCAAAAAAGAAAGGATAGCAGTACGAACTTATTGTAAGACTTACTGGTGAAACCTTGGAGAGCAAACACCATGTCATTTTTCATTATAAAAATGTAAACATCTATATTTTTAGGAGTTATGTATTTTTTGTAGGCTGCTGTTCTCAGTGGGATATGAGGATTTTAGCTGTATAAAATGGAAAAATGTAAGACTCACATGATCCTGTTACGACTTGCAGGCACCTTTTCCTGATTACATGATAGAAGAACATAGCTACTTCCTTCCTCTTCCATATACAGCTGTGTGCAGCTCTCAGATGAAATGCAGGAATTCCTTTTGAAGAACAGGGAGGCTGGCCTCTTGCAAGTCAGTCTTCCTACTGACATGAGCCTCTCTCTCCTTGCGTTTTCTGCTTCTCAGGCACACACTTAGCCCTGCACCAACAAACAGTGTGGCAGTACCTTGAGTTTTCCAGAATAAAAGTTTTTAGAATTTTTCATTTGATTTAACGGTACATACAATTTTTTTTTTAATTTCCCACAAAAATTACTGAAAATGACTTCATTTTAAAAAATGGATTTTTAACATAGTGGGCAATTCCCGAGCCATCACATGCTCTCCATAAGACACAGAGGTCTTGATTTTTCAAGTAAATTGCAGCTTACTCTGTGGCAATAATGAGAAGACAACTGCACTGAGGGTCATTAATCATTTAAACATTCAAATAAAACTGAATGTTGCTTTTTAGATCTAAAGTGCAGCCCATAACACAATTGAAATAACATTAATAGGAGAAGGGAATGAAAAGACGGAAAACAGCTGTTGCTGGCCCTGCAAGTGTGCCGTGGGGCTCTAATCAGAGAGTGAGATACTGTATACAGTACGAGAGAGGGCTCTTGTTGATTCAGTTCGTTTTCTACCGTCCTGAGCTTTCTCAGTTTAAAGGAAGTTAGGGTGATGTTCTTACATGTCATAACACTGCATTTCTGGACATTCAGCAGAAGGAACAAACGGCTAGAAGGTTTAGTTTTACAGCTGTTGCAGACTAGTATTTAAAAGTTGCTTGTTAGCTGCGAAGTGCTAATAATAACGTAAACAGGGTACAAAATGTCCCCTGTGGCTAATGAGGAAAAAACGTGCTCTTTAAATATAATTTCTTTGCTATTAAAATAAATTGCAGTTTTACCAGTGATTTAATTTAAAAACAAACTTTGTAAAAACTTGAAGACCATTACATAGTTAACCAAATTTGTCCTACAGGATAGTACGGAAAATAACTTACAGGCCAATTGAAAAACTAATGACTCCATCACGGCTTTGCTCTATTTGTCTTTGCCATTTTACCTAGTTCAGTTTCTGTCCATTTAATCCTCTTTAAAATCCCTTGACTTTGCAACATGATTTTTACTTTCACGTTTATTTCACAAGTTCTAATTTATGTTATTCTTTTATCATCACTGTAAATGGCAGTGCAGAGATCATACATCCTCTTTTCTAAAGAAGGTTTAAAAAGTGAAAGAGAAGAATAAATTCGCTTATTTCACTCAAAAGAGTCCCAGCTAGCACCATGCTAGAATGGGGGTGTCCTGACTCCCAGCCTCCTGCACTTACCACTGTGCTATGCCAGGAGATGGACATCACACCACTATCCTGCAAGAATCACTGTCCCTCCCGCATGTCCCAGGGATATAATAGGTGAGGAGCCCCATTCCTAGTTTATAGAAAAACACATGGCTGATGTCAGTAAAGTATGCCTCATCTACACTTCTACTCAGGTGCTTTGTTGACTGTGTAAGCTTAGGAAAAAAAAGAAAAAATCTAATGCTGTCCCCATATGCAATTGAAACCATTTGACTTCTCTCTCAAACAAAAGGCAAACAGAGAGATGTGCATTATACTACATACTCAATATATAATTTTTAAAAAGAGTGAAATTCACAATTCACATTAGTCCAACTGTCCCTTCGTCTATTAATATTAAATTGGATGAGTCCCTGGTCATTGTGTATTTGGATCACGTTTTAGCAACTCTGCTCATATAAGAAGGGCATCTTGGAGTGATTGCTTTGTTATAAAAATATTTACAGATTTTTTTTTCTTTTTTAGAATTTTCAGTATATAATGACTGGGACTTGCATAGTCTGTAAACAATAAATAGAAAAACGAATGACACAAAAAAGAAAGGAGGGATGGAGGGAGGGAGAGAGAGAAAAAGAGAGAGAGAGAAAAAGAGAGAGAGAGAGAGAGAGAGAAGGATGGCAAGTGGTGAGGGAAAGGAAGGGAGAAAATGTGAGTTTCAAAGCCAATGAGGTTACTCCAGACCATCGAGAAAAAGAGGAATGAACTATTCTTGGTATCCTAGAGCTGGAAAAGACCTTGGAAATCATTTGTTGTTTATACTCTCTGTCCCTACCCACTTAGAGAATTATATAAAGAGAGTAGGAGGAAACTAAGTTATTGAACACCTACTATGTGACTGGCAGAGTTGAAGGCATTTTATGTGCATCGTATTTATGACCCTGGAAAACAACTGGCCACTTGATCTTTTTTTTTCTTCCCTTAATTAGCTAAAGTAGAACCTAGTAAATGGCTTTACTAGAGTATTTATCGGGTCTTTGCTGATGTGACTTCCCTGATAGCTGCTGAGCAACTTGAGACCTAGAGTCATGTTTTTCATAGCTACGTGTCCAGCTATGTCTTTTACAGCTATAGCATGCAGCGTGGCACTGGGCATAGGGCAGATACTCAATGAATGGTATTAAAAATGAATAAATACATGGAAAGAAGTCTCATGTTCTCTTTGATGCTGACCTATAACCCAGATAAACTGCACACATGGCCAGTGATGCAGAATTCAAACAAAAGAGTATACTAACTCCTCATGGATGTGAAGAGAGGAAAAGGTAAAACCGATAGTAGCTAATCTAATTTATTTTTTGGCAGCTGGCCAGTACAGGGTTCGAACCCCGGACCTTGGTGTAATCAGCACCACACTCTAACCAACCAAGCTAACTGGCAAGCCCTAATCTAATTTTTAAGGTATAAATATGAGCTAGGGCTAAGCATGGTTCTGGAAAAGGTACATTTTTATACCCAATCCTATTTAGATACTTCCTATGAAAGAAGGGAAGCCTTCCTTCTGGTCTGTGTAGGTATTCAGCCTTTCTGGAAGATAAGGGTGATACTTTTATCAATTATTTATTTTTCTGACATACATGCCAAAGGGAACAATTGCTGTCCCATTAAATACTTTTTGAACTTTGATACAGGATAGTGAAGACATGAGTTCAGAAAAAAAAAAATCTAATGCTACCTTTGTTGTTATTGTGACAACTGTGAAAAGCCCTATTGGCCTTTCAAGTACAGATAAACCTTCAGGAGAGTTCTCATGTGAGCTGGTCACAAGGGCTTTTATTGTGAACCTTTTGAATGCATCCTGTATGTTCATTGTGAACTGAGGAAATGGCACTGATTGAATCTCATATAGTTGACCATGGCACCTGTCACAGGGGTATCCCTGCTTTTTGTGCCAAAAACATTTTGCCAAGTTCCTCTAAACAGACTCTTCATCAGTATAGTGACCATTATACTACTTTCCCATAGTGTGGCTTTTGTAGAAAAAAAGAAAATTGCTTGGATCAATTTTGTCAAAACAGTTACCTGAGAAGTGTAGATAATGATGGACTCTTTCAAGGATTATTCAAACCAAAGAAAATACTCGGTGGCATGGGAGGACTACTCAAATGTGATCAGCAGTACTATTAGATGCCCAGCTCACTAAAACACTCCTCTTTTGGATGGACACCATGCAGAAGATTGAAACTGTGTGTGTGTGTGTGTGTGTGTGCGTGTGTGTGTACACATGTATGAAATGCGTTGATTTTATTTTGTTTCATTTTTTAATGCTTTACTTCTGACAACACTTCATTTTCTCTTGAGAATCCATACCTCCCTTACTTTTATCTCACTAAGTTAAAATGAAGCTGATTTTGCCCTAGATTAAGGGCCAAAGTGTGTGCCTTGCATCTTTGTTATTCAAACTGGAAGCTTGTTAGAAATGCCAAATCTCAGATCTCATCCCATACCTACTAAATAAAAATCTGCATTTTGACAAGATCCCCAGGCAATTTGTAAACACCTTAAAGTTTGAGAAACTGCTATGGACCCAAGCCAATCTGGGCACTCCATCTGCCTGACCATAGTGGGACAGGGACACGACCCAAGTTTGGCCAGCAAGGCCCTATTTGAGGACATTGGATTGCGCTATCAGGAAATGGACTCGGTGTATCTTCCCCCTGTCTTGTTAGTAGAGTATATGGCTCTAGATGTGCAGCAGCCGTTTTGCTGTCAAAGTGTCTGTGTTAGTGAGACTGGTGTCTGCATAGAGGAAGCATATTCTATAGGGACAGAAACTGTGATCTCAGGATATCATGTGAATCCTGGTTAAACAATGCCTAAAGTCAGAGTTTTTCTCAGATTTCCAATTGCGTGAGTCAGAATCCTTTACATTAATCCATTTGGGGTTGTATTTTCTGCCACAAGCAACTGAAAGAAACTAAAAGATGCAGTGATGAGTCATGATTAAGAGCTTATTCAAGTCTCACCACGTACTAGCATGGGCCCCTTAGCTGAATGTGCATGTGTGTGAATGTGTGTGTGTGTGTGTGTGTGTGTGTGTGTGTGTGTGTGTGTATGTTTCCCATTTCCCATTTGTTGTAGCATTTAGAAGTATAAGAATCATAAAAATCCTACGATTGATAGCATTTAGAAGTATAACAATCATAAAAATCCTACAATCCTTTCTTGCATCGTTCTCTTAATTGCTTCATGTATATTTACCTTACCTCCCCTCAAAATTATAAACACTTCAGAGGCACCGGACTTTTCTTACATGAGGCGATAATTTAAAGTAATAAGACATTTATAAATAAACATACCAGAACTTATACGAAACGAGTGTGGACTTTCAAAACCACCACTTGAGGAAGCTGCCAAATTATTCAGGTTTTGCTGACTTTGTAGAGGACATTGTTGTAACTCTTTAGAATTAATAATCAGCACCAGCTCTTGAGCCATGAAATCACACCAGGGCTTTGTTAGTTATATCTGATTTTTACTAAAAGTGACACTACTGGGAATAATACCCCAGTCAGAACACTTCGATTCCAGTTGGCTCGTCTCCACCCTGAGTCCCCTAAGGGTCTTTGATGCCCCCGGTTCCCCAGCTCCTCCCTGAGGACTCTCTGGGAACTACTGCCATCCAGCAATGAAAGGGTATGACCTAACAGGGTTTCTAGAATTCTGTTCCTACAGCCATCACTGGTTCTGCTTTTGATCAGTCGGTGCCCGTGCCATACTGGTGGTTGTATATTTTAATATCTCCCTTGGGTAAGACCAATGTTGTTCTGCCACCTTATTCATCAACTTTATTCTGAATAAATTTTGCCTCTTTCCAGAAATGAGATTGGCTGTCCAGAAAGGTAGATTTTCTATCACTGAGAGAATCGACATAATGAATATAATGACTGTTTTGAATATACGCCCCTGAGAAACTTCAGAAGTAGAAGTATGAGTTTAAACTCAGAGGCCTTGTCATCTTTGTATAATAGAAACTGATTAGCAATTGTATTTAAAGATAATAGATAAATAATTTATAATAAATAAGTAAATGAGAGCGTGTCTCTTATGCTCTTTAATGTGTTGTAGTGACTCCCGGTTTTTGATTTTGTAGGAAGCAGAGTGTTTCTTTTCCTAAAAGAGGAGAGGAGGCAGCATTTATAGGGCAGTGGCTTTGTAAAGGAGAAAATCCTTTGCTTATTGATTAAATATCAGGCATTTAGGTTGTAAGTTTATTCCTTTCCTGTCTGCTACTTCTGCAAGCCAAGAAGATTTCAACAGGTAATAAACATTCAGTGAAATAAAGGGGTGGAGAAGGCGATGCATTGGTTGCTAAGGAAAATCTAAATCAAGATAGAAAGCAGCTAAAGGAAACCAATGTTTATGGGTAGGGCCAAAATGCATTTTAATTGTAGTTCTAAAGGAAAATTACACCAGTATTGCCAAGTTAAAAATCACATATTTATCTAATAAGAAAAACAAGTCCTATCATTTAACCTATGAACTGAAAAATATATTTTCAAAATATTGATTTTAGTTTATTTTATGGACCTTAACTAAGTGATAAACAGAGTTTTTTCAAAACAAGGATTTTGCCAGTGTTACAATAGTTTAGTGTAAATTATTTTGTTAGTCTATTAAAGCAAAACCTCTCTGCTAATATTCAGGGATTATATTTCAATAGCATATTGAATAGTAAAATAAAGTAAAAGAATGGATCAGTCACCAGAAATCTCTCTGTTTTAAGTGAATATTGTTTTCAGAATTTGTTTTGAAATTTGAATTTCAGATCTATAAAGCCAAATATTTTAAAGCCAAATATTTTAATAATTGTTATTGTATCTCAGAATACCAATATTAAATTCTCCATAAAAGATTTGTCTAAATCTTTTTCTTAAACCATTTAAAATCACCCATGTAAAACACGAGGGTACTTCAAAAAGCTTATGGAAAGGGGGGAGGGAGAAGGGAGGGAGGTTTTGGTGATGGGGAGCAATAATCAGCCACAATGTATATCGACAAAATAAAATTTAAATAAATAAATAAATAAATAAATAAAATTAAAAAAAAAAAAAAAAAAAGCTTATGGAAAGATTTTAATTTCATTTTTCCGTGACCTTTTTGAGTTCCCCTGTGTATGTTTATGTGTATACATACACACAAAGGTGAGTCTGAATGCATGCCCCTGGGTTAATTATTGTGCTATGTATGGACATTGTGCATACTCAATTATTGATAGCAGTAGAAGGCTTAGAGTGATAGAATAATCATTTTCAAATAATTCTAAATCTACTTCAGGTTGAAAAGATTCTGACAGCAGGAACTTTAAACAGCTGCCCTGAGCAAAATAGACCCTGCTTTCTTTTAAAGTTGAAAAGGAGAAAGGTAACAATTATGCCCGAGACACTAGAAACGGAGTTGTCTGATTTTTTTTTTTTTTTTCCTTTTCCCCAAATACCTCCACGTCTTGTAAAAAGAATAGTGCGCTTGGGTCTTTGAACAATGGCGGACCTATCAGAAGCAGTGATCAGATAAACAGATAATTAATGTATTAAATGTGTAATTGAAATTAAGAATACCATTCATATGTGCTTTTAGTACTGTACTACAATCTATTAGTTATCTAAAGTACTTTCTTGCATTATAAGTCAAGAAGCTTTGTGGAGCCAAGGTAGAAAAAAATAACACTTAAATGTAACTACCTCTACAAGATTAAACTTAATACTGAATTGAGTAGGGTTAAAAACCATGACTGTTAAACATTTTTTCTCCCTTCACACTCCATCTATAAATCCCATGTTGCTTTTTTACCATTAAGAGAATTCTGAGTAAAACCTGAATTTAGATTAAATCAAACTACTTATAATTTAGTTGCTACATTAAATATTATCTATCTAGAGGTATTTTTAGGTTACACTGGAGAATGTTAAAGAAGCTTAGAGAATGTTGTCCCCTAAAATTGTCTAACTTAATCCTGATGTATATTGAGTTTTCAAAAGTAAAAACCCGGGGAAAGACTTACTAACCAGACTAAACAGACTGCGATTTGCAATGGGCATTTAACAGCATTCATTCAGTGGTTAGCAGTTTGCAGATCAGAACATTAAAATGTATTGCTTCCACATTTTAATAATTATACCTGTTTCTATTAATGAACTCAATTCATGGTGATATTTATAAATATAGCTTATTTATAAGCTATATCATTTCTTTAACTGGCCATAAATGTTTGTAATACTTCAGTGTCTTCTCTGAGTTTTAAAATGACTTGCCCAGATAGGAACTCGCATTAGTTTTTCCATTTCTGATCCTTCCCTTCCCCCACTGTTACCAAAGAATACACATGCTTTAGTAAATCCAGTCTATTTTCACCCTTATAAAAAAAAAAAAAAGTCAAGTTCAGGGAAGAATAGCACAGCTGTTCACAATGTCATATCTTATAAAACAAATCTATTAGGAAGGTCAAATCCTGGAAGGGGTCAAGTTAATGATATAAGTGGAATAATTTGGTCATTTTCTGAAATTTGTAAACCTACACACATAAAAGCCCTGCATTAGATCAACTAATTAGCTAAACCTCAGCTAATGGTGATTTTCTTCTTTTTTTAAAGTTATAACTTTTATGTTTAAGGCGTACTTTTCTTTACCTAAATTCTTTCTAATGTGAATTGCTTTGAATTTCACCAATCTAGTACCAGCCAGTCTATTCTGTTTATTTTTGAATTTCTGACTTCATTTGGGATGAATTTAAAGGAAGATGGCTATTTCCATTTTTATTTGCCAAAGAAATATACTCATGGGCACACTAATGTATAGTGTATATATATGTGTCTATATATGCAATTTAATTCAATGAAATCTTAGACAATAGCTAGAAAAAGAAGTATGACTTAAGTCAGATCTAGCCACTTAACTTAGGAAAGAAGTATAACTTTTCATTTTTTAAAAAAAAGTTGACATTTTAAAATATAAGATCATCAGCCCCTGAGTTTATTCAGTGTATTAAACTAGTGAACCTTGAAGCCGGTTTTTTTGAGATGGAAATGTGTATATATGCATGTACATATTTCAAATGTATGTTTGTGTGCATGTATGTGTATTTACGTATATATACATGCATATATATTTATAAAATACAATGTCAAACTCCTAATGGAATATAATTTATGTATATATATTTGCAGCTAGCACCCCAAATTAATTCTTGTGCAAAGGTTGGTAAGTCTGGATCTATATAAATCTAAGCCAATCAACTTTATGTGTAATTTATGAATTACCTATTCATTGTTACATTTTATGTATGTAATCTATAAGGGGACATGATTTACAAAGCATTCCTTTATGTTCTAGAAAATTCCAAAGGGTACTGATTCCTTCTTCAAATTTCCACTTAGCTTTTGAGTGAGAAATATGTATCTTTTATAGACTCATGAATTTCACGAAAGTGAATAAGTCACCACTAAACTGATTTATGTAATGAAATCTTTTGGAACACAGTCAAAAAGAGAAAATAGGAGCGAGATCAAGAGAGAGAAGAGAGGAAACAGGTATTCATAGAGGAGGGTACTTGAAAAGGATGGAAATAGTCGTATTATCTTTTGGTTCCATTTTTCCACCTACTTTTTGAAGTATCCTCATCTATATGTTTATGTGTGTTTATACACACACATATACATACACAAATACACTACACCAACAACAAGTTCTGCAAATGGCTCGGAAGCTGAAGCAAACAAGGCCTGTTTCTTTTCTCTCCTCTCATAGAATAAAAATGTAGTCCAGAATTTATTAATTTTCTTTTGCATTTCACAAAAGTGAAACTATTTTCAATCTAAGTTCTATTTTCTGTGATGATGACTGCCATTTATATTTTATGAATAAAGTTATTCTTGAAGTATAATCCTTCAGTTACAGCATGTTTGTATGTGTACACAAACATATGCACATATATTTTAAAGTAATGACTGTTTACTGAAATTAGCAGTATTTGCTCTTCTGATAGAGGTCAGTTCAATTAAGCTCTCATTAATTACATGCCTACTATGTCCAACACACTGATAATATTAAAGATTAAAAGAAAACTAGGTCCTTCCTTCAGTAGCCTCCAGTGCCCCAGAGTGACTTGCATATGTAAATAATTGGATGCCAGCGCTGTGTTTCCTATGTCTAAATGCTGAGAAAGTAGGGCCATTTGGTGATTTAACACAATTCAGTAACTGAAAAGCTGAGGCAAAACTGGCATTCTAATGTTCCAAAAGCTAAGCTTACACACTAACAACAAAGTACCTCTTTGGTGAAGAGTTTTGATATATTTGGGTAAATTTGTAAATATGGAATAGCACAGGATTTCGTAACTAAGCCATTTTTTGTTTGTCTTTTTATTTCTTTTATGTGTTTTAAATTCAGCTTCTCTATGAATCTCTTTTTCAAGTATTTTTATTTTAAGAGCTTGGTGATTGTTTTTTCTTTTCTTTTTTATAGTCTGTATTCACAATCAGGAGAAACGTGTTGTTTCTTTAAGGCAGATCACTTCAAAATATTAATCATGTTTAATTTCTTATATAGTGTTTTTAATTTCTTATATAATGTTTTTACATCTTCCACAGAGATTGCGAACGATTTAATAATGTTTGCTAGGGAAAACATAATACCAACAGAAAAAAGAATATAAACATGAGACAGGGGAAAATAAAGTTTTTGAAAAGTTACTCTGTTATACTTTCAGAGCCCCTCTTGTGAAATAAAATTCCACTCACCAGGAGTTTTGTGTCTCAAGTTGTGCTTCTAGGTCTCAGTATTGGTTTCCTGATACTCTGCTCGATGCACAAAATGTCACAGTACGAAATTATTTTTAACTGTTCCTTTTGGTACAGATGACTGAGGGTAGTCTTGAGAGTGCCTGATGTGATGGGGGAGTTACTGCTTTGGTATGTGATACGGTGTGATGAATAAACTCCAGATCACTGAGAGAACCGGGTGCAAGTAAGACTATGGAGCACAGTTCCCTACCCAAGACAATGTATGATCTTGAGCTAATATGTAAGGCCGAAGGGGGAATAAATGTATAAAACAAAGACAATCACTGCTTTCTTCTTGAGCAGCTGCAGCCAGTCCCACTAATGGACGTGCAAAAGCAAAACTGGCAGCATAAGGTATGCGTTCGTTTTTACAGATGGTACTGCAGACAGGTTGGTAATTGAAAAGGAAGTCGTGTACGTGAGCTATTTGACGGTGAAGGGGAGCCTATTACAGGACTTTCCTGTGTAATTGACTGGCTGAGTTATTGAAGAAGCAGTTTTCCTGTGAAAGATTTCAGTGGTTACAAAATTACATCATTACTGTTAAGGAAATTCCTAATTTCAAGTTGTCTTTTAAAAATCATGTTATTGAAACATTAAAAATCAGCTTAGATTTTTCTCTCTGCACAGTACTTCTGTAGTGAATCTGCTCATGTCCTGTTTTACCTATAGCCGTCACTGAGCTCTCATTTAAAGGCACATCTTCCATTTGAACGACATAACAGACTAGGTGTTTTAGGTGTTTATTTTAGCCATTAGAAAGGTGTCTTTAAATAACCTACCATCGTATGTGTACCAAGAAAATACAAAATTGAATAAAGATGAGATAATATTGAAAAATAATTTATAGATCCAAAAGTTAAATGAAATCCCTGTTTATATTCCTTACTTGTTGTTTTTTCTTTCTCCATGTGTATTTAAAAGTCATAGATAATGAACTGGTACCAGAAGTACTCTCAGTGTAGTGTGTCATGTATCTAGTCCAAATTGCCTACTTGGTATCAGGGTTTCTTTGTTGTTGACACATTTGCATTTATAAATATAGTTTTTAATTGTTTTGAACCTCTGCCTATATAACTCTTGTATTTCTGTAAGTTTTTGTTGTTGTTTAGGTGGAAATAAGCAGTAGTTAACATCTCATTTGTACCCTGTCCTCTCGACTTGATAGCTTGTAAAAAGTGTTTAGAGTTCAGAATATTTTTGTCTTCGCTGTTCTGTGATGAAATGGAAACAGTATCACACATGAAAAGTTTGAGCATACTTCAAAAAGTTCATGGAAAGATTTGTATTATCTTTCAATTCTGTTTTTCCACAAACCTTTTGAAGTACCCTCCACAGGTAGATGAAGAGCATATTCTTTTATATATAATAATGGGAGAATGTTTAAGGAGAAATAATTATAAATATTTTCATATTATCTGAATCTTAAGGAATTTGGTAAACTAACTTCATCTTTCAGAATTAGCAGTATTTTATCTCGAATAACAGTGATACCAAACATTGAAAAAGGCATTTGCCTGTGAATATACAAATCTGTAAAGTAAATCTAGTAAATTGTTACCTGAACTTGTGTGTTTACAGAACATTTCAAAACCCCAGCACCATCTTTCCTGCTACATTTCTAGCAAGAACAAACTGAGATCCTACTTCCCCTCTGACTCTCAGGTATTATGAAGAACTCTGTCAATGGTGTCACCAACTTCCGCTTTTAAGCAGAGGCTGATTTCACTCCCCACCACTGACTCCATCAGCCAAATGCTCTGTTCCTCTGGCTGTGACTGTTATCTGTCAACCTCAAAACAGCTCATTGCCATATCTGATCAAAGATGAGTCATTTCTTTCTGGTACCTAAAAACTTGCATAATTTCAGTCAGCTGTTATAGGGTGGTTTGAAGAGATAAGGGTTCTTCAAAGCCAGACTGTGATGAAATATTTTTGGTAAAAATTCCCCAATCGTCTCTTTAGTAATAAGTCCTGAAGCATGGTTAAGGACTATGGTTCTGAATTGAGGGAGACCTATCTTAGGGTTTGTTTCTTAGCTTACTATTTAGCAATTGGAAAATATTTCTAAACCTCAGTTTTCTCATCTGTAAAGTGGAGGGAATAGTAAATATAATACTTGCCTCTTAGGATCATTTTGAAGATGCCAGATGATAAGATTAAGCCGATAATAAATTATCTTGCACATATTAGATGTACAATGGTGATTATTAAAGAAGGGGGGACAAAAAAAATGGTCAAACAAGAGGATTATGCTAGATAATTGATTCAAAAAATGCATTTTAGGATATGATCCTGACTTTGCCAGTACTTGAGACCAAGATGTATTTTTTAATGCTAGATAAGTCAAAGAATGATTCTCAGTTTTTTACCTTATCAGTAAAAGGAGAATAATAATACCTAATGATTCACTTTAAATCTAAACTGAAATAATATGTCAGGAGTTCTCAACCTTGGGATCCATGGGCACTCAGATTCATACTAAATCTTTGGATACATTTGTGATCCTGATGTTACTGTAAAATATTTTACACATTTATTTTTTCTGGGGAGAGTGACAAATTTTATCAAAAAAGTTCACAACTCCCAAGAATGTTAGGAACCATCGAGGAATATAACTGCCTTGAAGATAGTGGTTTCACTTCATAGACTAAATATTACCTATTAGCTGATATATAAAGAATTATTGACTATTATTGTTTATTTTCTGGGAGGGTTTTCCCAAAATAACCATCATCATCATTATATATTATAAAGCAGCCCTACATGGATAATACATAAAATAGCCACATTTGCCTTTCTATTTAAATGTTCAAAGGCTGAGAACTTTGGACTTTATGCTTTTTCTGGAATAAGTCTACATCACTGAATTTTTTATTTTTTATAATGTGAGTTATTCCCATAATAAATGTGTTTACTAACTATATTGTGTAAATAAAATATGCAATGGATTTATTGAAAGAATCAATTATTGAATTCTCAAGCTGAAGTTTGCTTAGGAGGTGCTAGAATTGTTTATCAGAACCTCCAAAAAGCCTTTTTTTTTTTTTTCCTTTTCGTGTCAGATTTTGGCCCTGACCTAGAAGAAAGCACCCTGTATGTAGAGCATGTTTCCAATCATTGGTGTACTTGAAGGAAAGGTGAAAACAGATACATGGTGGCAGAAATAGAAACAGTGAGCATTGAGGAGTTCTTTTGACAATAATGACTTTCATGTGGAATGAAAAAGACAGTGCGGACATAAATTTTCAACCATATTTTTAGCTGTCCAAATGCATACTTGCTGTAAAGGCAGAAAGTTATTACAGAAACAGCGTGGGTTAGAACTCCAAAGATCTGGATTTTTCCAGTCCTGATTCTGTTAGGTAATTTGTGTATGACATTGGGTGTTTTGTCCATTTACCAAGCATGGCGTAAGTCAAAGAAGAGAGATCAGTCTTCAGACCGGTGTAATGGGTTTTATACCTGTGTAATAAATTTCTAAAATCTAAAGTTTTGAAGAATCTGTATGAATAAATTAAAGTGAGGGATGTACACTGGGAAATCTTGATTTTCGGCTATCCCACTCCAAGAATCCCGAGCTCCATCTCAGAAGAGATGGAGCTAATGTGTTTAGCACACTAGCATTACCTGATATATTGGGAAATTCCCTGTGCGGTGACTTGCCAGTGGGATAAGTCGTAGGTGCATTAGTACCCAGGTACAATGTATGATTACTAGAGTATGTGTTGCCTCATGTCCTGGAATAGAAGTTGTTCCATTGCTCCTAGCCAGGGATGTCAATTTAGTTTACACTGGTCTCCATTATCATTGCTGATGCGTTGAGGAAGTGAATTTAATAAGCAGGGTAAACAGGTTTTGTTTCCAAGCTCTGAGATAGGTGATTATAAGATGGGTGCTTGGCTGAACCTTGTAGAGTCTCTTCAGTTTTCTGGCAAGAAATCTGAGGGCAAAGAGGGCTGATTTAAAGCAGGCATAGACTTGCCTTACAGCACATTTCAACTGATTCTTCGCAATTGTATTTGGAACCAAAGTCAGCCAGGATATTGGTAACTGTTGCATTCTGTTGGCAGAGTTCTTCCCCTTGCTCTTGCTAAACTATTGGCCAGCCTGTGCTTCTGGTGAAATTCTGGCTATTTATCTAAAGGTGTTCATTGCAAGCCACTGTCTATTTTTCAGTTCTTTTAGCTGCTGCATCCTCGTATTCTGTGGGGTCTACTGATGTGTAATCAATAGCCGGTTAATTCTGTTTTGGGGGAAAGTGTAGAACGATGTGGCTTCTGTGTCTCTTAGTGATGAATAGTATTGATGAGACTAAAATAATATTCATCATTTATTCAACAATGATGGAATGTCTACTATATGTCTGACAGTCAAACACGTTATTTAACTCTTTTGGTGGTTAATAAAGCAATGTTATTGACAGGACGTTATTACTAATGGGATAATAAACAAGTGTTAACCTGTTTCTGAAATGAATGGACTGTACGCATTTTTATAAAGAAGTGCAGAGGGTAAGCCCTCTGATTAGGTAACTTTCAGCCTTTAAATGAGATGTATTTATGGGAAATGCTTTGCTTTCTTCAGAAAAGTTTCCATATAATTTACATTTCTTAAACTGTCAATGTTCATGAACAATCTCCATTTATGTCACCTTAATTCACACTTAGTATGTTCTTAGCAGATTCTACTGGAAGCTCGGCAGGATTATAGACCATGTTTGTCTTATGCATTAGTGTAACCCCCGGCTTCTAGCACAGTGCCAGGCACATACATGGTAGACACTCAATAGTTATTCCCAGAACTGAATTGTATTAAATTTATCACTGAGATCTTGTTACTGCAAAATTGTACCAGAAGGTTCTAATATAGCCATCTGCGCATTTCTCTGAAATGAAGTTTGCAAACGATTCTTAATATAATCAAATAAACACACAAAATATTGAAAGAGTTAAAAATGTTTGAGGTACATCAGACTAATAGCACATATATCAAATTTCAGATTGATTCGATTTAAAGTGGCTAAGATACAAAACCATAAAAAATGTGAGTAAATACTGTGCCTATCAAGGCTTGTTATATAATTACATGGTTTCAGTATGGTTCTTATTCATCGAAAACTATTATAAATGATCATTGCTGCACAAAATCCTTCAACAATGGAGAGTTTTAATATCTTAGAGATGAATATCTATGTCTCTAAATGTTAAGCCACTTGAATAAATAATTCAATCAAATTTACCTTCTTTTAATCAGATGAAATCAGTTCTTTGTTAATAATGAAATTTGAAAACCTTAAAATTTTTGTTTTTGGCTGATCTTCAAATAAAAAAAATAAAATAAGCAATAAAGACAGTTGAGTTAGACATTTCTTTTCATTTTTTTCTTAAGTTACATCTGTGTCAAGATTCAGCCCAGAGTGATGCATAACTAAGAATTTAGCCCTTTAAAGCAAAACTTGGATCAGAACCTTTGAGGAAAAATTTAACTATGGTGACACTCATGCAGTGATTAGCTATGAACCTAAAGACTAAAGATATTTTGTTTTCTTTTATTTTAAATAGTTATTTTGTCACTATACTTCTTAGTAAACTCCAAAGCAGAAAAAAAAAATGTTGAATTTAAAGGGTATTCATTCTTTTATTAAAAGATAGGTGCATCATTTTCTATTTCAAATCCTGGCATGGATGATTGTCCAGATTCTTCACCTACATTACTGTTGTAAAAATCAGTATTGTGGTTATACAAATAATACTTCTGAAATATGGAAAGGAAACAGGTGATCTGAACCTGTCTCAGTCATTATCATTGAAAAGCTCTTAATGGGCCCAATCACTGGCGTCAAAATTCCTTGCAGTTAACTGTTCCTACCATCATCCTTCCTTTTTCACATAGGAAATTACCAGCCAACAGAAATAGTATGCCAGCTACACAAATACAACTTAAACTTGGTAGTCCAACTATTAAAACGTGAAATTTTTTTGAAAAAAGACATTTCATTGAATTGTCACTTTCAGAATTTTTTTTTTTCTGTAGAAATTTCAGTTGAGCTGACTTTTATGTAGACTCCCTTTTCTTCACAAGGTCACAGAGGTACAAATCTCTTAAAAACAGCTTGTAGGTAAAGTAGAACCTTATTATTTAAACATACATATACACATAAAGAACCATCAGCAATGTTTGAGTACAATGATATAGACAAGGGGAACTGGAGTTCTATCTGACCTAGTAACCCCAGCACCTAGCAAATACCTGGCATCAGCTGTTTCTCAAAAATAAGTGTGGAATATAGGATTGGACAATTTTCTTGATTTTATGTTCTATGACATCATCAGCAATCTCTGCCTAACTCCAGATAAATTTGTCAACCTGAATGGAAGACATTTAGAAGGGATTTTAAAAAATAAAAAAATTAAAAAAAACACTTTTTTTTCAAAAATAGGAGTGAATACTAGTGGTAAAAATCATAATAGTGGGCAAGATTATTTTTAACTTAATGTTTAGCCTCTTAAGACAGAGCACTAGGTGCTTATTAAAATATTCTAAGACCGTTAGGAGACATGATTTCTGTCTTTAACAAGCATAGCATAAAGGCGAATGACAAAATATTTTAAAACTCCATCATGCATGATAAACTGTCAATGAAATAAGGCTTTTAATGCTTTTCTTTAAGTTAAAGCCAAGCTTGTTTTTTAAAAATGTGGCAGGGGAGGCTTCTACTCTGTCTTCCTTTGGTAACAGATTGCTTCTCTGCACTTGATTGGTCTGAGGATGTTGAAAACTTCAAAGGAAATGTGTTAGCGTGGCTAGCCAATTTACATTGTACTACACAGTGTGACCAGGCCAGAGCGCTCATCTGTGCTGTAGTTAGAGAGATGTGGTTCTGTGATCACACAGCTAGGGACACTGTCCACTTCTCCCACATTCTCTGCTGCTTCCAGAATTTCAAGTGTGTCAAGTATAAGCTTCTACAAGGCTGACCAAAGTGCTAAATTTGTTTAGATGGGAGGTAACTTCATGTGTGAAATATTTCTCACTTACCTCCCACTCTCCACCCCCAAGCAAGCATTCGCCTATTAAATTCTAGGTGTGAACACCTAGATATTTCACTCTGACTCAACTTTCCATTCTCATATTTGATAAGATTGGTACAAGTGAAATACATTTGAGAATATCCAACTATATGTTTAAGCACATCTCAAATGTTCAATAATGAGATTAAGTGGATGAAAACAAAACTAAAGAAAAGTTTTTCTCATACAAAAGAGATCATTACTGAATCCCCTTGACAAATAGCTAACTTACTGAGCATTTACTACATCCCTGGCACTGTTTAAATTGCATCTGTTAATTTACATAATATTCACAGTAGCACACACTGTAAAGATGGGGGTAATTTAAGCATTGAGAGGTTAGATAACTTGCCCAAAGTTGCACCTAGCAAATGGCAGAGACAGGTTTTAAACACAAGTAGTCTGAATCCTCAATCCAATTACTAACCTCCACACTATATTGATTCTAGGTAAGTGAATTCAAAGTACTCCTGATGTATTTAAGATAAGGTATGGTTTTCCTAAAATACAGCAACCTGTATGGGAGTGTAAGCGCTACTTAAGCAAGATACACCTGTGGGAACCAGTGCTGTAATTTCAGGATTTTCCCTCTAACTAATGAAGGGCATTTTCTCTGCAAAAGAATTAAGCACCAAGTTGTGCAAGGGTTGAAAAGCTCACTGAAATCAGCATGACACCCACTTTAGCATGTTGTGTCAAGCACCCAGGGCATAAGGAAAGAAAAGCAGGCTGGAGTGAATGGTTGCACATTCAAATTTGAGTCTCAGCCATATATGTGGGTTAGATTACAAATGGACATTTACATTGCCTTTACGTGGACCAAGTTGGTGTTTATTTGCCAAACTTGTTATTTAGATCTAGGAGAATGACAGGATGGCCCCAGGAAAGTTTCACAATTATAACTTACCTGTGCTCTCCAGCATACTTTGGACAAATGAGGCCCTAGAATGTTTGGTAAACACAACCTCTAATGGTTTATTGATTTTCAGAAGGAAGCAGTCTACTTTTGCAGTAGGTCCCAGCTGGGACTTGTGGACTGACCCCCAACATTTGACATTGCTGTTATTGAGATTTAGAAACTTGAGATGCATTCCTGGTTCTGACTTGGGGGGTGGGGGAGAAAAAGGGGAGCCAGAGATTATCTTTGTGAAAAACTAGCTTTTTATTACATCACCTAAAGTAGCACAACCTGCTACACTAATGAAATCGTGTTCTTGGTTTAAAAGGGCAATTGTCAGACTGACTTTGTGCTCACTAAAAACATTCCCTCAATCTTGTTAAGTTATTGCTCTCATTTCAGATTTTTATGGCTGTGCAGCTTACCAGCCCTCATTTCTTTACGTTTCATTCATTTTCCTTGTATTGATGATTAATGGAGGATGTCGAATGTTAGAGTGAGCAGGCATCAGCAATTGCAAGATCATAATTAGTTTAGCTGACGAGGGCCTCTGATAGCACTTGCATCTGGATGGAAAAATTACCCTATAGGGAACTGGCTGCTCACCAGGTCTTTTTAGTGATACATTGTGAAACACCCGATGAATCAAATGCCCTTTCAATGCCAAGAAAGTGTTCCAGTCTTGAAGCCAAAATTATGTCTGCAGAAAGCTTTCCATTTGAAATGTATCAGAGTACAATTATAACCATTGTATTTTCTTGGCAAGGATACCACTCTTCTACAGTATGGACTCGAGTTAAATAAATTGCCTAAATTTTATGAATCCCTGAAATTTTGACTTATAGCATTTGTAATATTTAATTTATAATAAAATTGGGTTCCAGCAAGACTTTTTCCACTCCTTATCTACCATGCATATTTTATCATTAAAAGCTTTGCTTCCTAGAGAATGGAGAGCTGAGCTGCAATTCAGGCTGTCTTTTTATGCAGCAAGAGAGTTCCATTTCCTGCCTGTTAGTATTTGTGCCTGCAAACACAGCCTGACTTTTGTTTAAATGAGAAGTTTAATGGAATCATTACTTGATAGCAAGAATGGAACACAAGCAATACCAATTATCTACTTTTAAATATTCTTAGATTATTTTCGAATCTGGTGATTACAGAATTCAGGCCACTAAAATCAATTTGTATTCGGAAACGATTGTGATTTCCAAGTCTGAGTCAAATAAAATAAATAAATAGCCATTGATGGGACTACGGTGTCTGGCTTAAGCAGGCAACTCATAAGGGTTCTCATTAGACTGTACTTCTCATTGGCAGAAGTTTCTATTGATTGTCTCAGCCTTAGGGAGTGAAGATTGGGAAATCGAAGTTACTCTTTCATATTTTACAATTGCAAACGAAAGACCAGAATTGAGTGTCGTATGTTCTCTTAATACTTACATGAATAACGTACAAAAAGACACAAATCAGGTTTAATGTTGAATGGTTTACATGCTGCATTTATTTCAAGCTTGATTATATATTAAAGCTCAGGTAGCATGTCCTCCTTTTCCAAAGTATATTAAACATATTGCTGTGTTCTGTCTTTTTGACTTTTGTTTTGACACTTTTAAAAGGTATATTTTAGGGTTCAGCATTTAGGAGCCATCATTAAAGGCACAAAATGCAAAGTTCAAAAAGTTAAAGCTGTTTCTGTGAAAAGCCTTTGGTGTTCCACACACCTCATCCATCACTGTAGGGTTAATTATAATGAAAATCAGTGGTGCCTATTAAACACAATTGAACCTGACCTCATTATGAGCAGTGTGGTTTTATACTGTCATTGTTGCAAGTCTAAAGACAAAACTCCTGGGTTGATTTGGTCTAACTCCACTGATCATGTGACTCACCTCTGACCTTGGTTTTTTTTTCGGTTTCAGAGGCGCAGAGGCTCGGGTGTTTTTTGTGCCAATTGCCTGACCACAAAGACCTCTCTCTGGCGAAAGAATGCAAATGGCGGATATGTATGCAACGCGTGTGGCCTCTACCAGAAGCTTCACTCGGTAAGAACTCATTCCACCGTTTCAGGAAAATCTTTATAGAGCAGCGCTGCCTCCTCCCTGGCTTGCAGTGCCTGCCCCCGCAGGGTTGGTGAATACAGTCACTTTGCGTGCACATGTGATTTATGGTGAAACAGGCTTAGATGTTATGGGGAGATACGTTTGAGATCATTAGTAATGCATTATGCTTCTTTTGATGTAAAAGAGGAAAATGATTGATCTCTGGGAACTTCACTTAACAGATAGTCGAACTAATGATTATCAGAATTTGATGGAATTTATTTAGGTAGAAGGGAGAAACCTTCCAAAAAGTTTTAAACATACACAAAAAGTTAAAAAAAAAAAAAGGCGGGGGGGGGGGATGCACTTACATGCAGTATAAAATAGAGGGCAAGGAAAGAATGCTTATTTTCCAGTTTACCTTTGGAATTTGCAAGTACTATCATCTTGGCTGCTTTGGGGGCTGGAGGAGCCCGGGCATTCAGAAGCACAGTTCTGAACTAGACCAAGAACGTCACGTGAATTTCTGGGGTGTTTCCAATAACTATCTGGGCGAGACATTTGAGGTCCTGAATTGCACACACATCAGGGTAAAGTGCAAAGGTGCTTTGTGTTTTAAAATCTCCAGCTGGCTCTGACTCACTCAGGTCCTTTGAATTACTTTTCCCCAGATTTTAGATAAAATTCTGTAATAAAATTTAAACTCACAAATCCTCTATCTGAATATGCATTTGACTTCCTGAGGACTTTTTTTTTTTTTTTTTTTTTTAAGATTAGAAAGTTTATGTGCTGACAAGAACTGACTTTAAAATAGGAATACTCCATTTAGTAAACAGAAATCTAAAATTTCCCGGTGCCTTTTTCATTTTGTTTGGCATTTTACCATAGCTCTTAGCACAAGCCAGTGAATAGATTACAGCTACAGGGAGTACAATTTTAGACAAAACATCCTCATAAATGGACCATTAGAAGTACTCTTTTAAAAAACAATGCATGCTGCCAACAATACTAATTGGTAGTAAACTATAAAAACCCTAGTTATTAGCATGTAGCTAGTAGAAAGATCCCCCACCACTACCACATACCACCGTACTTTTTTTTTTTTAACTTTCACTACTTAAGCACAGCAATAAGCTTCCATTTAATGAATACTGACATTAATGATTTTAGTTGAACTTTGGCCAATCATAGGCCAAGAACTAATTAAACTACTGCTCTGCCAGGTTAGGATAATTTAATCATTGTGATATAAACTAAACTATTTTCTAAAAATTATTTTAGTATTCATGTCTCTGGAGGCAAGATGTTTTCAGTTTTGAGATTTTTAAAACTATAAATTGGAATACATAAAGGTTGTTCTCATATTTTATTTCAAAAACTGCCAAAAACTTTATGACAGTCATTAATGCAAATTTTAAGTTTCTTTATAGTATACAGATTAAATACTAAATATTTTTACAATATTAATAGGAACGTTTTGTAAACCTGAACATTCTAAACAAAATAAATGCACATGGCCTATCCAAGCTATGTGGTATTTTCAGTCCAAAACTAGTACTTGAATTGTCAGTAACAAATGTATTATTTTTCTTTCCTTCAAAATACCTTTGTGACAACAGAAATGTTCCAAACAGGATTTATATTTGTATTTTGTTTAATATATAGAAGGTGCATTAAGGTGCATCCTTTCTAGAAATTCACAAATTACGTATTGTTATATTCCTTTTTTATGTAGAAATTATTTCCTGATTTTAATACGCTTAGAAAAATCAGACTTTAGCTCATTTAAAGATTCTTCTAATTTTTTAATCTGTAAATATGCATTAATTTATTAAACTTATTCTTTTGATTTTATAAATCAAAGTTAGAGCTCTTACTGCAAGTAAAGTTTTTATTACAGTCATATCTATGTGTTTTATTCATATGACATAAACACCTGCTGAATATATGCATAAATATCAATCATGTAATGTTTAAGCTGAATAAAATACTTAAGCTGAATGAAAGTCAGCATTCAAGAGAGTAGAGTGACAGATTGGATATTTGAACCAAGGCTACAAATGAGTTTAGATTTTTCAACACAAAATTAATGCTTTCCCTATTAAGTAAAATCTTCTGTAGTGAATATAAAATGTTACTAAAGGAAGAGAAATAAAAGGAAAAGGAAAAAATCCTTCTGATATGGCTTTGGTTACCTGATATCTTTCCTCACAATCTTGTGTTTGTCTTTGATTATTTATGCTCTGATATTAATATTTCGTATTTATATGTACAGTTATTTGGAAGGATACATGTATTCGTTGGCTGAGGCTGCTGTAACAAAACGCTATAGACTGGGTGACTTAACACAACAGAAATTTATTTTCTCACAGTTCTGGAGGCTGGAAGTCCGAGATTAGGGTGCCAGCATGGTTGGGTTCTGGTGAGGGCTCTCTTTCTTAGACAGCTGCCTTCTCACTGTGTCCTCACATGGTAGGGAGAAATCTCTCTCTTTTCCTCTTCCTATAAGGCCACAGTCCTATTAGACTAGGGCCCCACACTTATGAACTCATTTACCCTTAATTACCTCCTACAGACAGACCATATCTCCAGATTCAGTTACACCGGGGTTATAGCTTCACCATATGAATTTGGAAGCAGTACCATTCAGTCCATAGCAATGCATAATTTTTCCACTGTTGTCATCAATTCATACCTTGCATGTTACTATGTTGACACTTTAGTGCACAACTCAAACATTGAAAAGATTTCAGAAAAATCACATTTCTTCAAGTCACTTTCTACACAGTTTTATCACTAAGGGATGCGATCACAAAATCGGTTGAGTTTTGAAAGGCTGTTTTCAAGTAGATTAAAGTTTTCAGTCCACCCTGCAAAGATAGACATGATTTCATTAGGTTGAAATACAATGCACTTTGGTTACTTCCTCTGATCCTGCTTAGGGCAAGAGGAGAAGATTTAGTAAATCTATAGCATAAAGCCTATCCTTGCTTTGAACTTAAGCGTGGTTTATATTTGTGAGGAATGTTTAATGCATTTTAATGTATTTTTTAATGTTTTTCCTTTTATATATCATGTGTGTTCTCTGCAGACTCCCAGGCCTTTAAACATCATTAAACAAAACAACGGTGAGCAGATTATTAGGAGAAGAACAAGAAAGCGCCTTAACCCAGAGGCACTGCAGGCTGAGCAGCTCAACAAACAGCAGAGGGGTAGCAGTGAGGAGCAGGTCAATGGAAGCCCATTAGAGAGGAGGTCGGAAGATCATTTAACTGAAAGTCACCAGAGAGAAATTCCACTCCCGAGCCTAAGTAAATACGAAGCCCAGGGTTCATTGACTAAAAGCCATTCTGCTCAGCAGCCAGTCCTGGTCAGCCAAACTCTGGATATTCACAAAAGGATGCAACCTTTGCACATTCAGATAAAAAGTCCTCAGGAAAGTACTGGAGATCCAGGAAATAGTTCATCCGTATCTGAAGGGAAAGGAAGTTCTGAGAGAGGCAGTCCCATAGAAAAGTACATGAGACCCACCAAACACCCAAATTATTCACCCCCAGGCAGCCCCATTGAAAAGTACCAGTACCCACTTTTTGGACTTCCCTTTGTACATAATGACTTCCAGAGTGAAGCTGATTGGCTGCGGTTCTGGAGTAAATATAAGCTCTCTGTTCCTGGGAATCCGCACTACTTGAGTCATGTGCCTGGCCTACCAAATCCTTGCCAAAACTATGTGCCTTATCCCACCTTCAATCTGCCTCCTCATTTTTCAGCTGTTGGATCAGACAATGACATTCCTCTAGATTTGGCGATCAAGCATTCCAGACCTGGGCCAACTGCAAATGGTGCCTCCAAGGAGAAAACCAAGGCACCACCAAATGTAAAAAATGAAGGTCCCTTGAATGTAGTAAAAACAGAGAAAGTTGATAGAAGTACTCAAGATGAACTTTCAACAAAATGTGTGCACTGTGGCATTGTCTTTCTGGATGAAGTGATGTATGCTTTGCATATGAGTTGCCACGGTGACAGTGGACCTTTCCAGTGCAGCATATGCCAGCATCTTTGCACGGACAAATATGACTTCACAACACATATCCAGAGGGGCCTGCATAGGAACAATGCACAAGCGGAAAAAAATGGAAAACCTAAAGAGTAAAACCTTAGCACTTAGCACAATTAAATAGAAATAGGTTTTCTTGATGGGAATTCAATAGCTTGTAATGTCTTATGAAGACCTATTAAAAAAAATACTTCATAGAGCCTGCCTTATCCAACATGAAATTCCCTTCTTTTATTATTCTTCCTTTTGATGAGTAGGTTACCAAGATTAATAAGTGAGACAAATGGTCAATGAGAAAGAATGGAAGATGGTAAACAACCATTTTTTAAAACCTAGTAAGTCAAAACCTTCTTGGCTAATGTGTCCTGGGGAAACGATCCATAAGAAATACCACCAGACTATAATTACTGTCTTTGTAAAGAAAGAGATAAAAACTGTCTAGAATTTGAAAGGGTTTACATATTATACTTAACAGTATTGGGCTGGCCATTGGCCCATTTGTTGAAAAACCTATAAATTGTTGCCTAAATTTTGCAGTATCACGAAATCCTAAGCAGACGAGGAGAAAGGAAATCTCCAGGGCAATAGAAGGAAAATGGTGCCCTCTCCAATCGGTCTCCTCTTGTTGACCATGTTTCAGATTTCAACCTAGAAATGCGAGCTGTGGTGAGAGAGCAGCAAGAAACATGACAGATGGTGGCACAATGTTTTTGGCCAGCCCTGCCTGTACATACACATGCACACCCTCTCTGATATTTTTGTCCTTTAGATGTTCAAATACTCAATAGTCCTTTTGTTTGCAGTTTAGGTTCATTTTGCCCAAATATAAATATCCATTTTAAAAAAACAATGTCCTCGATGCTTTCGTAGTAATTTTATTGTAGCCAGCTATTTCTTTCTTGTATGCGATGAACCAGTTTGGATTTGTTTTTTAAGCCTCCTGTTGGTCACTAATCTCTTGGTACATTATGATTAAAGGAATCCCCCCCGTTTAAAAAACTAGATGGATACAATTGTCAAATCATGGGTTTAATTTGTTTAGAACACATATTTCTCCACAAGGTAACCTGCTGTATTTATTTATTTTCTTTTGGTTAAATATAATTTCCAAACTTTGTGGTCAGGCAGCGTCTAAGGTTACGTTACCACAGACTGACAGTTGGTATATGTACCAGTCAATCCCTTCATTAGATTTATACAGGTTTAGTTAAGTAGCATTAAATAGGATTCTTAGAAGATTGTCTTCATAGTACTTTTAATACTTAAGGCTTTGTAAAAAACTATCCATGAAGGGAAAGCTCCTCAGCATAACTGCTCAGGGAAATAGGGCTAAATAACTGAACATTAAATAATTGGTTAAAGGTGCTGTTAGTCGAGCCTCAATGCTTGCTACAAGGATGTATGTACAAGGACTGACTTTAATAATTTGCATTATATTGTCCCAACCAGTAGTTTATTTTTTGCCACGGAGATGTAGAAGATATTACAAGCTACTGGATGCACTGTCAGATTAACTTATTTCATTAAAGAAGTTGGGAGAACAAATAGGAAAAAAAAAAACTTATTTTTCTAGTAAATATTAATGTATTACATTTCAAATAATGGTGCCTGACATATTGAATAATTATTTTCTACAGTGTACGTATGCAACAAAGATATTCCATCATGCATTGGAGTCAGTTCTGGCTCTGCCTAGCTGTTTACATTTGCAAATGTAGCAAACAAGGTAATGAAGCAACTATTTCTATTGCAGTAGATATCTTTGTGTGTGTGTGTGTGTGTGTGTGCACGCGCGTGTGTGTGTGTGTGCATTCAAGTTGTAAACGGTAACATGAAACAAATGAAAGTTCTTGATATAATGGTATGGAAAACAAGAAGGAAATGAAAATATTTTTATGCCTACTTAGGAAAAAAGGGTAGCACTATTCATTCCAAGTACTTTTTTTTTTTTTTAATTTTTAAGCTTTTTAAGCTCTTAACTCACATTGTTATGCTTAAGATGATAAACATATATCCTCTTTTTATTGCTTTGTCTATGTTTCAGAGGAAGCATTTCAGAAATTATTTTGATAAGTGTTGCTGGAATCTGCAGCACTGATGTTTTTATCGCATTCTGTAGTCGCATTCGCACTCCATTTTTACATTCATTTGCGGTTGCTTTGTATTGTTTTGTTTTCTTCGGGTTTTGTTTCTTAAAGTTGGATGGCAGGTAGAGTTCAACCAGTTCGTGACTGTTGTAGTGAATGACGTTAAAAGTGTCTCCGATGTTGTGTTGTCATTTCCATTCTTGCATTTTCGTTTTCACTTAAAAAAAAAAAAAAGAAAAAGAAAAAGCGAGAGAAAGAAATCAGGACTAAGTCCTCTGCTTCAGTTTTACTGTTAAAAAAGGGCCCTATTCTGATCTCACCTGTCGCGTAGCTCTAATATTCACATAAACTGAAATAAAGAGGTGGAATGAGGAATGCTGACATTCAAATTATGTGATTTAATTTATGTTTCTTAGGAATTTTGATGGATGCATCTCAAAATATACAGGCAGACCTGAAAGGTGATGATTAAAGATCTAAAAAAGAGAGGAGATTTCCCAAACAACAATATTTAATTTTCTTAGTAAAAAGAATAATAAAATGCACAGTGGCAATCCTCAAGCTAAATAATATGTGGAATGCTCAAATCAGCAAAATACCAGAAACCTGGTTAACTTGGGCAATATTACAGGTATTACTTTTTGGACAAAACTATTTCTTAAGCAATTTCTTCAGTGTGTCAGACACATTAGGTTATTCATTTTTTGGCATGTATGCCTTTTTTTTTTTAATTTAATTTTTTTTCTCAGACAGACGTAGTAATGACTAGCATTGGAAAATACATATCACTATTCTTGGAATATTTATGGTCAGTCTACTTTTGGTAGAATATTCTTAGATAGCATTGACATGATAGATCTTATTCCATACTCCTTTATTATTGATTACTTTATTTTCATTTTTGTTTTCATTATTATACATATTTTGAAGGAGAAGATGTTGGGCTTTTTAAAAAGATGAAAATTTATCATAACACTAAAATACTTATTGTTTGCCTTTGTTCCATCTCTCAAAAAACATAACAAAAGGGCTTTTTTTTTTTTTTTTTTTTTTTTTTTTTTTTTTTTTGCTTTTAAGATTTCTAAATCATTTTGTCTTAAATTGTGATTTTTAAATGAGCTATTTAGGTACTTAACCCTTTTTTTTTTTTTTAGCGACTTTCATGATGATTTAGGAATTTTCCCTCTTGGAAAAGGCTTCCCCTGTGATGAAAAGTATATGCCAGCCAAAATTGTATGCCATTAAAAACTGTAGGTCTTTTTAGATGACTTGTCAATATTCTAAATTGAGCTTTGTCTCAAACTTTAGGCCAGGACCAGCTCATGCATTCTCACTGCTCCTGCCCCTTTTCTCACGCTTTCTCTCATCATTACTCCCCTATATTCGTACTGTTGTTTGGGATAGAAACACCATCCAGAGCCAGCCCACCTCTCGGAATGTTATGGATTGAGAGAGACACTACACGACTCTAAGTAGATGAGAAAAAGATGGAGCTCTCCACGTTAATACATTAGTTCAACAGGAAAAGAGTGTGCCCAATTCTCTCTAAATGACATATTGAGATGTTTTTTTAAAAAATCAACTTTTAAGATAGTGATGTTCTGTTCTAAACTGTTCTCTTTTAGTAAAGGTAGATTTTAGCAAACAAGCATGGGGATTCTTTTCTAAGGTAATATTAATGAGAAGAAAAAAGTGATTATCTTTAACAGCTCTTTGTTGAAGCCTGCGGTAGCACATAACATTTATGATTGCACATGTGCACGTGATCTATTATGATCCGATGCAAATACAGCTCCAAAAATATTAAATGTATATATATATTTTTAAATTCCTGAGGAAATGCATTTTTCTTAATAAATTGAAAGAGCATCAATACTGCTATTAAAATAATTATTAGCTTCCTTCTGAGTGGCTACGAAACATCACAAAGTGACCTGTCTTGAGGCCTGTGAACTGCCTGCCTATTTAGTCCATGAACATGAACACATTTCTAGAAGGGGAGTGTCTGCCATCGAGCAGTAAAAAGTTGGGAGTCAAGAAGCTGGTGTTCTGTTTCTATGCTATATGCCAGCTTTCTCCCTAAAGTTTAGATGAGCTCACAGCTACCTATCTTTGGGTTGAGGGTCATGGCAGAAAAACTCAAGGCATCTTTGGTGAGCAAGTAGGTGAAAGCTTGCTGATGTCCCAGACATAGGAGAAAACTGAGCAATTGAAATGCAACCTGAACATGAAACTATGCTAGCCAAAAGTAGGTGCTGTTGGGTGGAATTCTCTCAGCAGGCAACTGTAAATGAGAAGAGAATAGAAAGACGCTCATCCAGACTTTGGAGGGCAGTGTTATTTTCCCAAAGAAAGACTTGGCCAAGGGCAGAGGCATAGATTCGGAGAGCACTTCCTTTTGGTTTTCCATTGCTGTTTCATAGACAACAGTCTCACATGTTCCTGATAGTAGTACAGTTGTTTAGAAAGCATCCCAGGTCACTTGCAGTAATTAGAACCTCTGGAAGATGCTAAGGCAGAGTGTGTCAAGTCAAGGATGAAGAAAATGTGAAATTCAACAGTAATCCACACATAGAAACTGGATAACGTATGCTCATGTGTTGTTCTCTTGAAAGGAAAGGTAGAGCTGTAAGCCTCGCTCCGTCCTCCACCAGAGAAAAGCAAAAGTAAATTCATGATAGAAATAATGTTTAGCCTTCCCCAGAGAAAATGATCCTTTAAGACCCATAAGTCCCAAAACTGGATCCTGGTTTTACTCTTGGTTGTTTTTTCAATATATGAACTGCAGCAAATCACTTTTTCTTTTTGTGCCTCAGGTTCCTCAGCTGTAAAATGGAAAAATATGTTAATAATAATAATAATAATATTAATAATAATAATAATAATGGTAATGTAGTACTTGTTTGTAAAGCACTTTGAGATCCTTGGTTGAAAGGCACCGTGGGAGTGCCAAGTATTATTACGTGTGGCCAAGGGGGTTAAACTCTCAGTTCCCAATGGCCAGGAAAGGTTGGGGTCAATTTTGTTTAAGATGAGCTGTAAATATCGTAACTAGGCAGCCTACAGTGTTGACTATGAAGAGGCAAAACTTAAGGCTGATAAATACCATAGTTTCTTATTGGCTACCAACAAGGCAAATATCACAGTAACAAATGCCAAATTCCTTCAGGTGAACTATTTGACAACATGGGTAATTTGGGGGGAGGGATTGGGGTGGGAAACATCTCAAAATGCCAATGTAAAATTAACTTACAGCAATATTCACCAGCAGAAAATGTCTTTCATATTGAATGATTTCATGTTGCTAAGAAAAAGAATTCAATTTGTAGTCCTGATTTGAATAGTAGAATGTTGGCTATAATAGTTCTGTTCCTACAACACATGGAATTTTTTGTTGTTGTTTTATTTTATTTTGTTTTCATAGTGCATGTTCATTTCTACTCACAAACATGTTTTTGGTGTATTTCTTATGCAAACAATCTTCAGGCAGCAAAGATGTCTGTTACATCTAAACTTGAATAATAAAGTTTTACCACCAGTTATACATAACGGCGTTGGTATGGTTTATATGGATTCACTTTCACCATGGAGCGGTAGGTAGGAAATACAGACTGTTGTATCATATAGACAGGCTCTAGTGAACTGAGATGGTGAAATCAAAATCACCATTTTTAAAATTTTTCTAAGATTGATAAAACCTGGATTCTCTCAACTTGTTTTGCTTTTCTTTTTTTCTTTTTTTCTTTAACCAAACAATCTCTATTGATAGATTTTGTGTAAAAAAATTATACTAGTTTCTTTAGGAAGATTAACAATAAAAATTGTACTTATTTCAAAAACATTTATTGAGTATCAAGTATTGAGTGTTGAGTACTGGGTAATGATTATGTTACAATTCACAAAAATTCTTGCTTACGAAATTTAACTTTGATTCAGTTCCGTACACTCAGAGGAATATGATGTGAAGATCCTGATACCTCATCTCAAAAAAGTTGAAATATATTAAATACCTTTCTTGTTTGCTCAAAATGGAATTAATCAGAGCAAGATTTCTGAAGGTTGATTTTGAAAGAGCGAAGAGGCCGATGAAATCCAGACAGGAAGAGGACACGGGAAGACTCACCTGAGTGTTTTTAACCAGAAAGAAAAACACAAAAAGACAGGACATAAAGTATAAAAATAGTTGATTGCTTCAGATGATTTGTTTTGAACCTTTCAAAATAATTAGTATCTACCCTCCTTTCGCAATCGTCACTTCTCATTTTTGTAAACTCAAATTAAGGAACAAATTCTTTTATTTAGTTTTTTTTTTTTTTTTCTTCACCCTCCTTTCCTTTCTCCTGTGTTGAAAACAAAAGAATAGAGACTCTTTGAGGGCCTCATGTAGTGGTAATGAGCTTGCTTCCCAGCTGGAGGGGCTGTGATTTGATTCTTCCATCAGGGGCCACTTCTTAGATAAGGTTGAGTACACTGTGTTCTCACCCAGGACTGTCAGAATGCCATTAAAGGAGAAATATGCAGCTGTCGGCTATTTACCATTGTTCGAGAGTAGAGAAGGGAGTGGGTCAGCCCTGGACTCGTCTCTCACTCTCAGTCTCCCATCTCTGCAAGGGGAGACAAGGGTCAGGAGCAGGGTTGTGCAGATAAGCAGGCAAGGGGCCTGCCTGCAGGAAGCCAGCTGGGTGGAGACTCTGGGAGCTGGAGACCTCCTTTCCCTGTATGAAGGGGAGTCTTTCCTCGGCTGTAAGAATATTAGCAGGGGAGAATGCTGACTCGTGTTCCCAGATGTTCAGTTTTCAAGGAAGATCAGACAAAGGGAATTTTATATGAAATCTCCGAATTTTTAAAGGTTAGCAGCCATTTTTTTTTTTTTTTTTTAATACTGCAAAAGCCAAACAAAACCCTTGTTGAGAATAAATTCCCTAGACTGTCAGAGTGAGAGCCCTGGAGCTTGAACACTAGTGAACTCTGATAACTGGCAGGGAGGATATTGGGCAAAGGGCTGAGGTTACTTTTGGTTCCTCTGGGTTTTGTCTCCATTCCCATGTGTCTCCAGCTCTACCAGGAAAACCCAGAGAATCGCGGTTGCGGCACCTGCCTGATTCCTTCAGAGCCAAATTGGCTTCAGACTAAAAACATTTGCACAGAAGAAAAAAACCCCATTTTTTAAGCGTACTGCAAATTACTTTGTACTTCTGTTCTTCATCTTTGTAATCCCAAGTACAGTTGCGTTGCTGTCATCATCTTTTAAACATGAACAAATTTATCCTTTCGTGAGCAAAGAAAAGTCAAAAACTATTAAAACTAACTAAAATCAGTGTCCCCTATTGCCCAAGATACCCTTATATCCCTCTCCATGTCATAGTTTTAGAGCGAAAATAACAGGGATAGAAAAACAAAGCATAGCAGTAGATAGGGAGGGAGGGAGGGGCTTTTTCATGTTATAGTTGATCATATTAATGAATAATTTTAAACATTTCTTAAAACAAAAATAATTTTTCTACTGAAACTTTATTTCTAGTTTTCTAATACTGTTCTCTAATATATTCAGGATGTCAGTAACCTAAGACCATTTTTTATAAAAGTTGTATTTATATAAAGAATATTACAAGAGGTAACAACTGATTCTTCCAACTTCCTGCTTAATAACAACAAACAAAAAAATAAAATGAACAAATATTAACTTTTTTTTCATGTAAGCAAGGGACTGGGATAGTATCGGTTATAAAAAAATATACGTATAATAGAAATCGCTTAAATTATTTCCATAAATAGGTCAGTTTTCAAGTTAAATTTGCATGAGCACTAAACTGTAAGCAGTTTCCCAGGAATATTTATGAACTCCAAACCTACAAATACATCACAGACTTTTTCTCAGAACATGTACCACCTTTACATAAAAGCAATGTCTACCGTCACCATATTTACACATTAGTCATTTTTTAGAGTTAGTTTAATATACAATCAACAGTATTTTCTTCAGAGCTTAAATTTACTTAGATATTTTCATTCTACATAGTATGTATTACCCACTGTAATTGATATAACCTTAATAGAATGTATACATCAGTGAGTTTGTGAAGGACTATTTGATATCATCATGATGCTCTGTTTTCTATAATTAATATTTTTACAATTATCTTGACGATTTTTTTTCTCTAGTGAAATTAATATTGCCATTTTTTTTATTTATTGGTGATAATATGTTATACAAACCCAGGCTTCATTCAACAATATCTATTTATTCAACAAATATTAATTGAGCATTTTCTATGTGCTGAGCACTATTCCAGGCTTTTGGGATATATCAGTAAAAGAAAACAGACCAAAACTCCTGCCCATATGGAAGGGAAACAGACGATAAACATAAACACAATAAACAAATATATTAATAATATTTTATGTTAGAAAGTGATAAATGCTATGGAGGAAAAGCAGCGTTAAAGCAAGTTGGGATGGGTGAAACCATATTCAATAGGCTCAGCAGTACAGGTCTCATTTGAGCCAACACAAAGGAGGGAACAGGACAGTAGATCATAAAGTAAGAGAATATACCTGGTAAAGTTGAGGAAGAGCAAGAAGACCAACGTAGCCAGGGCAGGGTAAAAGAGGGAAAGAGTATTTAGAAATTCACATAGAGACATAGTGTTAAGATGGAAAGAAGTCAGTTCATTTAGAACATGTTCAGCCACACTAAGTATTGTGGCTTTCATTCCATCAGAAGTGGGAAAGTAATTTAGTGTTTAGAGCACAGGAGTGTTATATGATTTATGTTTTAATGGAACCATTTTCCTTCATGCATAAAGTAAATCTTGGGAGGTGAGGAGACAAGATAGAAGCAAGGAGACCAGAGAGGAAGGTAATTCAGGGATCGCTGTAAGAGATGAGAAGCCCAGAAAAGTAGTTAAAATTCCAGATAATATTTTGGAGGTAGAGCAAACTAGATTCCTTGGTTGTCGGATGTGAGAGAAAGAGAAGGGTCAAGAACTATCCCAAGATTTTTTTTGCCTGAACAACTGGAAAAATATATCTGCCATAAACAGATGGGGAACACTGTTGGTGGATCAGGTTTGGAGTAGGACAGGAAAGGAGTTACAATTTGGACATACTGTGTTTAGGATCCAAACAAGAATGTCAAGTAGAATGTTAGAGCTGAGTTGGGAGTTGGGAATTGGATATCTATACATGGTATTTAAAACAGATTGGCTGAGATCATCTAGGAGTAAATAGAGAAGAAAATAAGTCCAATATTTGGAAATTGAAGAAATGAGGAGACAAACTAGCAACAAAAACCGAGAAGGAGGAGTCTATGAGGTAGAAGGAAAACCAAGAGAGTAAGGTATTTTGAAAGGCAAGTAAAACAAAACTTTACCAAGAAGGAGGGAGTGATTGGCCTTATAAGATGCTGCTGATAGATCACGTAGCATACACACAGAGGACTGGCCATTGGCTTTAGCAACATGAAGGTCACCAGCAGGTTGGGCTATATAATTTGTGGGGCCCCCTTGTTCAACAATTAATTTCAAGATGGTGACAGAGCATTTAACAAAGATCAGGGCCTTAAGAAAGGGCCCCATGCAACTGCAGAGGGCAGGGTAAACTAGGGGGAGAGTATTTCATGCCCATGAAGCTGGTCCTGGTCGACAGTGACATTGACAGGAGCAGTTTTGGTGGAGAGGTGGATTTGAAAGCCTGGTGGAATATATTGAAGAGAGAATAGAAAGAAAAGTTTGAAAACAATATAGAAGCATTTGGGGGAGCTTTGCTTTAAAGAGGATCAGGAAAATGGGGTGATAGCTGAATCAACAGAAAATTTGTTTTGGTTTTTGTTTAGCATAGGAGAAGTGAGAGCATGTTTCTTCACTAAAGAGGGTGATGCAATAGGAAGGTTCTTATTCGTCTCACAGGAGAGAGAGGAGAAAATAGCTGGAGTGATGTTCTTTAATAGGTGAACAAGTGAAGGGAGTTAGGAGCTAACTCCCAAGTGCAGAGGATGACTTTAGAAAAGACATGAATAACTCACAAACATAGTCATAGTGGGCAAAGCAGATCACATGGACACAGATGTTGGAAAATGCATGGATGTAATGGTGGAGTCCCTGAAAGCTCTATTTTCTTGATGAAATGTTTTTCTTGTGCCACTTCTGTTCTGATTCTTACTCCATTCAGAACTCCAAAGCACTCCATTCAGAAACTAGGCAGTTCATGCAAGGAATAAGTCAATGCTGTTTGGTTATATCCAACGTCATTTGAATATTTGGATAAAGTCAGAAAAACTGTCACTTGACTGAAGATGGTACTTAAATCTCACTTTAAAAGTTACTTCTATAAAAATCTGCCCCAACAGTTTGCTTAGTTAGTTCAAAGTATTATTTTTCATTTTCTTAATTTTATTTTTTAAATGAAAGCATGCACTTTCGTTATGCTAATAAAGACCACCATAGAAAGTGTAGCATCCTTAGTTTTTCTTAATACCATCTTATAAATTCCTGAAGATGCACTCAGTAAAATGCAAGTTTTTACTAAGTTTTTCTTGTGCCTGTGGTTGATTTTTGAGTGAGTTCATTTCTGTTTGTTCAGTACTGATTCTGAATGTGGAACTGTGAGATGGCAGTGGAAAACACAGAGTTAAAATTTGGTGCATACTGTTGATGTTTCCACAGATGCACGGTCAATTAAGTTATAAGGTTGCTTTGTTGTAAATCTCTTTTCATTTGGGGTATTTTCTGAAACTTTAGTTGCATTTAATTTCATTATACATTTTAGTACTCTTGACAAAAAATCTTCCCATTATCTTAATATAATTTTATTAAAATTATCTATCGTTCTCAGGGTTACTTTTAAAAATAAGATAATATCATATTCAATGGCTATCCATTTGTTATTTGATAACAGCTTTGTTATTTGATAACAGTTGCAGTAACTTCAAAGAAAGTGCTGAAGGAACGATATCTTACCTTAATGTCTAAGAAACTAAGAACCAAGATTTGAAGGCCCAAATCAAATGAACCTCAATGACTCAGAGAATGAAATTGCTTTAGTTTTTCCTACTGTGTATGGCTCCTTTAAGTGCAACCCAGCAATCATACTTCCTACATGCATGCAAACCTTAAGGCAAGCCACCTCCTTGTCAATGGCAAATGTTTATCATAATTGACAAACACAATTAGAGTAAGTTGCCTGGTATTCTTACATTACTGGCCAATGATGGCAATTGAGGCTTCAGTATTCTCAAACATAAATCTTTTTTTTTTTTTCTGAATTATTGCCAGCTGGTCCTTATTTCTCTGACTGTCTCATATTTAAAGACAGCAGTTAAGCTTTCATTTTGATTCAAGTTGTCCACAGCAAAAGTGTAAGGAAGCCTTTTTCACTTGATGCCTTTGTGGCCTGGGCCATCTAATTTGCTTTCAAACAGTTACCTCACTAGTATCTTAACATCCAGAAAGAAATAAATTGTCATTTGTTTTTAAAGACATTGGATTCTTGAAGATGGACTACTTTCTTTGGCATTTTAAATAAACATTATTTCATTTAACTAAAGCTTAGTACAAACACAAACTTCCATGAGCATGTCCTTTCATTCAAACCAATGGCTCTAACACCCTACCAAGCTGTGGGTAGATAGATGATCATTTCAGTTAATTAAGTTTGTAGATGAACGTATCATTTGAACTAGGCCTACTCCTTCATGTCTGTTTTCAGAATGTGCTCACACAGACTCAAGTATGAAAGCCACTAAAATGTCCGCCTTTTCACCTTCCTGCCCCAACCAATTTAACCTCAAAAACAAACTATGTTTTATAATTAACACAAACTGTTTTTTTCAAGGAGAACACCAATGTGAAGCTCTGTTGATATTTAAACTGAGTCATAGAATGTTATTCTACATAGAAATATATTTTTAATATTTCTTAAAAGTATAAACACCCAGAGTAAAGAGTACTGCCTATTGGCACATACCATTGTCCATGATTATTTTAGATAATTGATCATTTTAAGATGGACTAACGAAATAAAAATCAACATTTTATAAGCATTAATATATTGGATTATGTTTTAAATTTCTTTGGTCTGGGGGAAGACATGAAATATCACAACAATAACAAAAAACAAAGCCATAATCTTACAAGTTGTTTTAACATGGTGACTTCTATTTTGGGAGCAAATTTCATGGAACTCTTGGGGAAGTTTTATAAATAGGTCCCGTAATAGCAAAATTTTGAGTACTAATAGTGACCATTTAGGATCCAATGAGCCGTCAAAGAGATTCTTTATTTCCCTTTTTTAAAGTGTGCTTTTTCCTCTAAAGACATTTGTTTATAGACTATGTTTATTAATAGATACAAATACATGGTATTACTTTGCATTTTGGCAAGTCAGTTTATATATAATCCTCCATTTACCTCTTAGTTAATATGCAAAGATTATAAAAGCAGGCAACCAGGGCAATCTGCACTATCTTACTATAAGCTAAAGAGCCAGGGCTGGCTCTTCAGGGCTCCTATACAGCTCTTCCACACAAATAATTGAGCACCGCACCTCCTAGGCACCTGTTTTCAGTCTCCCAAGTTGACTAAATCAACTTGGCCTTATTCATAAACATTTCTAGAAATTCTCTTGGTCATAGGTAACATCTTTATATATGGGATGCTTATGTGTGGTGAACCATCATAATGGGTTTGGTGGTAAATAGAATAGCTAGATCATTATTTAATTTTTGGATTGTCGACTCTCAAAATGTAAAAAATGTAATTCTCACATAAAAACAACATAATTCTTACAGGGAGAGCAAGCACATGCCAAAGTTATAATTAATTCATTAATGAGAAAACAAGAAATATGGCAAAGCTGGTTCAAAGACGATAAGAAAGACTGAAAGAGAGCTGAAATTAAGTTATTAAATGAGATGCAACATACCTTACAACCTTTTGGGTTGTCTTCGTTACTGGATAGAAATCATTTACATCTATTCTGAACATAAAATCATTTGTGTCTGATTAGTTTTCTACAAGGTAACTTTATAGAGATGTAAAATAGTAATAATAAGTATTCATATTCTTCTAGACAGTGCCTTAAGATAAAAAACATTTTAGATCATGCTTAATATGACATTGAAAGGTCAAGTAGTCATCATTTTTGGCCTATTTCCAAATGTGGTTATTTTTCCTTAACAAAATATAGAAGAATCTGAAAAAATATTACAGCATTTGTATCTTTCCATAGTATGTACTTTCTGAAAATGAAAGTTACCACTTCCTGTGAGTTGTGTTATGAATTACAGTTAAATAAAATAACACGAATGCAGAAAATAATGAATGGATTTTATTTTCCAGACTTAATATTGACATCAAATTCACCACAATTTAAATACCACATTACTCAAGAAAAATCCCTACTTCTAGCTTATGCTCAGTCATAGAAATTTTATAATGAGGAAAAAATATAAAGATTAAAAACTAGGGTATTCAAAGTACACTAAACATAAATATGCCTTTTTGACATTTTGAAGTGAGTGATGGCTCATGGAATTGTCACAGAAGTGTCTCAAATTCAGACAAAAGCTTTTCTGCTCTCACTCACGATTTCATGAACTACTATGGCTTCCTTTTTTTTCCAAAGCATCAAGAAGTGTGGCAAAAATTCTTTTTTGGGCAGAGGATATTTGCTATATTTCACTGTAGGAAATTACAACAAAATAGCTCCCCACCCCACCTACCACTATTTATACCTATCTCTACAATTTGAGTCATTATATTTTAAATAGGGGAATGATGACCCAGATGCTAATTGTGGATGAATTTCTTCTCAAACTACTTACTTTTGGTCTATTCCAAAACAACATTTTTATATCAACCAGAAGAGGGCAGGGAAGGGAAGAAGAGGTAAACGCATATTAGCGTGACTTTATTGCCAAAAATTAATAAGGACAGAGCTCATTTTTTTCTTTATTCTTAGTTTTCAGCATTGTATCTAGTAATACTGGACATCCAATAAATAATTTTTAGATTCAACAGAATTATTTGTTAATGGCTCTGAAAATTTTGACTAGCAGAAGAGGTTTTAACCAAAAAGAGAGTAACATTTGGGAGTTATTTGGGGAATAAAACTCTTTGGAATTGCTTTCTGTTTTTAAAATTTAGTATTTATTGAAACTATTTTAAACAATTAGCCACTGAATAAATATGTATTATTAAATCATGAAGGGTCAAGGATTGAATTTATTTAACCAATGATTGGGAATGCAGGTGGACAATATATATCACTAAAATGTGCACATGAGGAACTGCCAAACCCAAATTTGATCTCTACTTATTTATCTGTGGGCTGCTACGATATAAAAATTCCATTCCAAAATTCATATGTTGAATGAATTCTAACCACCAAACCAATTGTATTAGGAGATGGGGGTCTTTGGGAGGTGGTTAGGACAGAAGGGCAAAGCTCTCATGAATGATGTTAGTGCCCTTATAAAACAGACCCAAGAGAGACCCCTCAATACTTCCACCATGTGAGGACACAGCAAAAAGAACCAGGAGGTGGGTCCTTATCAGACACTGAATCTGCCAGTGCCTTCAGACACGTCCCAGCTTCCAGAACTGTTAGCAATAAATTTCTGTTGTTATAAGCCACCTAGTCTATGGTATTTTGTCTTTTTATTATTATTATTATTTGGTGGCTAGCCAGCATAAGGATCAAACCCTGGACCTTGGCATTATCAGTGCCACATTCTAACCAACTGAACTAACCAGCCAGCCAGCTATGGTATTTTGTTATAGTAGCACGGACAGACTAAGACATGGGCCTAATGGGTTAGCTATTTCAGAATTAACAAAAGTCCTGCAGTGTGCCAGCTGAAACAATAGGGATGGTTTTTAAAACAAAAGGTCTCTCTAAAGTTTATCTGCAGCCTGGATGTGGGCAGGGAAAAGTATGACTTAGGGACAACCTTCCACATTTGTTCATTGGTAACAGTTTGCTATTTGTTAGTTTTGTTCTTCTTTTTTAACATAATTTCCTACTTTTTAAATTCCGAATTGATTCAGGTTTGTTGAAAAACATTTATTGATCATCTGTATTATGGGAACTATGTATCTTTTCCTATAACAAATTATGTCAGCAGATAACACCATCATCATAAAATCCTGAGAGCCATCCTAGCTGTTTCCCTTTTTCAGACCCTCATTTCCAATCTTTGAACAAGCCCTGCTAATTTTACTTGCTAAGCTACTGCCACCTACTCTCTGCACCCCATGTCTTTGCCCCAGATGAGGCGTCTTAATTCAGGGTCATGGCCATCCTCACCTACTTGGATATAGCTTCCGCACAGGTGCCAGGTGAACTCTATAAAATGCAAGTCTGACCTTGTTATTCACTTACGTTAAGACCTGCATGTTTCCTGCTTAGTTTACAGAATAAAACACAAGTCTTTTTGCATAATAAAACCTTCCAGCCTAGCTCTCATTGACCTTGACAGCTTCATCACTCCCTGGTCCTCATTTCACAAACCGCATCAAGGACTTCTCAAGTCTATGCGATTACTTGTACTGTTTTCTCTGATTGGAGTGCCCTTCCCACATTTATTTGCCTGTTTTTCTCATTACTGAACTGTCAAGACTGAGGTCAGAAATTATCTCTTAGCATGACTTCCCTGAGCAGAGTGCTGAAAATACCCCTTCTCTGGACTTCCAAGCACACGCCTTTCTTTTCACAAACAACGTATTAAAATAGTCTTACTCCCTACATAAAAGCCACACTTGAAATATGGCTGCTAGGACCAAAAGGTTCTTGTTGGCCAGTTAGCTCAGTTGGTTAGAGTGTGGTGTTGATAACACAAAGGTCCAGGGTTCAATCCCTGTACTAGCCAGCACACAAAAAAAGGTCTTGTCTTTTCTATTGTAATATTTAAATTAAATGAGTGCATGTGGCTAGTCATTACTATATTGGAGAGTATAGCCCAAGACTCTTCCTAAGGAGGTTTACATGTTATGTTGCTCTACCGTAGGAAAGTAAAAACATCAGCATCTTAATGTTCTTTCTTCCCTTTGTTTCTATGGTTAATAAATAAATAAATAAAACAAAAAAACAACTCAGTATTTAACGGTAAGCACTTTATATTTATGTGAATTAATGTTATAAACAGCTAAAAAAGTCATTTAAAAATATGTCAGTATTTTAAATTTCTTGAATAATTTACTTTGGCAAGTGTACTAAAGCCACTTCATACTATAGTAATGTCTCTGACTGTAATCAGCTGAAACATGCTTTTCTCCATGGGCCTTTTTAACCACTGTGAAAAATTGATTACACTTCATTTGATCTCAGGTTTACAGTATCAGAGTATACATGTATTTCTGGACATTATTGGTGGTTTTATAAAACGAGAAAGCAAAAGCTGTGAGTAATTTTCAAACTTCAACCTTCATTTCAATATTTTAAAATTTAGCTGACATGGTAATTATCCCAGAAATTGTCTTAACTAAATGATTTGTGAAACTATGATTGTCCCATTAAAATGACAGAGTACTCAATCAGGAGAGAAAAATGGTTCTCTGAGGTTTGGCCCTATTAAGCAGGTTCTTTATATTATTATCCACTTCTCATTTTGAATGTATGCAGCTGTGTGTTTCCGTACGTGTGAGGAGAAGCACCATAGCCAGGCAATGGCTAATGTCAGCGTAGAACAGTGCAGCAGAGGGTTAGGAGTGCAGATTCTGGGGGCAGATTGCCCGACTGGAATTCCCTCCTGTTGCTCACTGATGGTGTAATGGAAGTAGTTCAGTTGCTCACTCTCTTCCTCAGTTTCCTCATCTCTAAATGGGGATGATAATTTGATCTGTCATGCTGATCTGCATTGTGCTAAAGCAAAAACGCTCATATTTTAATTTTATTGAGCAACAGAGGATATTTCTTGCTTACACTATATGTTCATCTCAGATTCGTTGGGGGCTCACCTCCACATCACTGTTGCTTAGGAACCTGGACAGATAACAGCCAGCACTATCTGGAATATCACCAGACAACATGCCAGAGCAGAAAGAGCTCAGGAAGATCTCTCTTTGGCAAGTGTGTTCACCCAGAAGTGACCTACGTCACTTACCCTCACATGTCATTGGCTAGATGGGGCCCCAAGGCCAAGAAATGCAGTTTTACCTCCTGCCCCAAAGGGAGACCAACCAGAAATATTCAATGAGGAGGCAGTAATGATTTCCACAGTAATTATACCTATCTCATATAATAGTTATGTTACACAAATTATTAGAAGATATGAAGTAAGTTATTATCATTAAGTGAAAGGTAAATGGATGATGTGTGAAATGACATGATTCCAATTTCATGTCAAACTAAGTGATTTTGGAACTCTAACTCTCTAAGACCAACTAATCTCAGGGGGAAAAAGATGATAGTGAGGTACCGGTGAATATTTTACCTTCCTCGCGTATGATACATTTTAATACTTTGATTACAGTTTCTTCACACAAAAGAATAGTCATTTATTTATTCATTCATACATTCAACAAGTATTTGTTGAAGATTTCTTATATAAAGGCACTGTGCTAAGTCCTGGAAATACAGTGGTAAACAAAACAGAAATGACTCCTGCCTTCATGGGAGATTCAATGCTAAATATATCACACACGGATAGTCACTTAGGATTGTAATAAATGCAGCAGAGAATTTCTATGGAGCTGATAAGATTAATGATAGATATTTGGGGATTTTGTAAATTTTTAAAGTGTACTATATAATCATTCATCCATTGTATACAGATTTAGGTAGTGAACATCAACAATTCTTATAGTCTGGGTGGATAGTAGGCACCAGAAATACAGAGATTACTGGGGCATCACACTTTCCTCAAGGAGCTCCTAATTTCCCTCGGAAACTTACACATAAAAAAAGTAATCTTGATATGGCACAACACATACTATGATTAAAATAAACTGAGGATGACCTAGAACAGAGATCTATTCCATATTGGGGGAGTAAATATCAGAAATAGCTTCTGGGAAGAGCTTACACCTGAAATCAGGTTTAACATATCATTCAGAGTTAATGAGACAAAGATGGTGAAAACCATTCCAGATGGAACATGTGCAGAGGTATGAACTTGGAGGTGAATTTTGTGTATATGAAGAATCACAAGTAGTTCATAGTGCTTGGAGAGGAAGAGTTGAGCAGTCAGTCTGGAGTTCTTGGTAGGCCAGGTCAAGAAATATCCAGTACCATGGGTTTTATAACAAAGGTAATAAAGAGAAATTGAAGTTTAAGCAAAGAATGTGAGTAAATCAGATTGATATTTCAAAGATACCTTTAATAATAGGATGGCTAGATGGCATTTAAGATGGGAGAAAGACCAATGAATAGTCTATTGCAACCATGACCAAGTGGAATTTATATTAGGAATGCAAAGGTGGTTCAACATACAGAAATAAAGTAATATATCAATAGAATAAGGGGCAAAAATCCCTTGATTATCTCCATAGATTCAGAGAAAGCATTTGACAATATTCTACACCTCTTCATGATAAAACCTTCAACAAACTATGGACAGAGGGAACTTTATCAACCTTATAAAAGACAGCAACAAAAAAACCCACAGCTAGTATTATATTTAATGCTAACAAAAACAAATGAGGGCTGGCCAGTTAGCTTAGTTGGTTAGAGTGTGATGTTATAACACTAAGGTCAAGGGTTTGGATGTCCATACTGACCAGCCACCAAAAAAACATCAACAAGAAGAAACAAAAATGAAAAAAAAAAAAAGATGAATGTTTTCCCCCTTATGATCAGGAACATGGCAGGGATATTTGCTCTTGCTGCTTCTATTCAACATTGTATTGGAATTCAACCAGGTCAATTAGGCTGGAAAATACAATAAGAGCATCCAGATTGAAAAGGAAGAAATAAAACTATATTACCAGATAACATGATCTTTTATATAGAAAATCCTAAAGAATGCACTAAAAAGTATTAGATCTAATGGATATAACAAATAAGCACAGCAAAATTATAAGATAAAAAAATCAAAATACAAAATCAACTGTACTTTTACATGATAGCAATGAAATACCTGAAAAGAAATTTAAAAACAATTCCATTGACAATAGCATCTATAAGAATATAACATTTAGATAAAAATTTAACAAAGGAAGTATAAAATTTGTACTCTGGAAACTACAAATCATTGTTCAAAGAAATTAAAGAAGACTTAGTAAGACCAAGACAGCCTATGTTTCTGGATTGAAAGACTTCGTATTGTTAAGATGGCAATCCTCCCCAATTTGAACACAGATTTAATGCAATTTCTAGCAAAATCCAAGCTGACTTCTTTGCAGAAAATGGCATGTTGATCCTAAAATTCATATGGAAATTCAAAGGAATCAGCACAGCCAAAACAATCATAAAAAATGGAAAAAAAATAGAGGACTCACACTTTTCTGCTTTTAAAACTTACAATAAAGCTATGGAAACCAAGACAATGTGGTTCTGCTACAAGGACAGAAATGTAGATAAGTGCAATATAATTAAGATTCCAGATATATACACTCACATTTATGATCAATTGATTTTCAACAAAGGTGCCAAAACAAGTAAATTGGGAAATAATAGTCTTCAACAAATGGTTCTGTGATGATTAGATATCTACATGCAAAAAAATGACATTGAACTGCTACCTCGCACCACATTAAAAAATGAACTCAAAATCTATTAAAGGCCTAGATGTAGAAGCTAAAACTACAAAACTCTCAGAAGAAAACTTAGGTGTAAATCTTTGTAATTTTGGATTAGGTAGTGGTTCTTAGATATAACACCAAAAACATAAGCAACTCATGAAAAAATAGATAAATTGGACTTCATAAAATTTAAAAACTTTTGTGTTGCAAACAATACCATGAAGAAAGTGAAAAGGCAACCTGCAGAAGTGGAGCAACTATTTGTAAATCACATATCCCATAAGGGCATTTTATACAGAACTATCCAGAATATGAGGGTACTTCAAAAAGTTCGTGAAAAATGAAATTAAAACATAATACAAATCTTTCCATGAGCTTTTTGAAGACACCTTGTATATAAAGAATTCTTAAAACTCAACAACAACAAAAAAATTAAACCAATTAGCCATTGGGAGAGAGGCACCCTGCCAGAGAGGCCCGAGATCTGCAGAGAATACGTGCCCCGTGGTGCCAGCACATGACCCATCAGGTAGGCCTCTCCACCAACAGACTCCATCCCCAGCCCAGCCAAGTGCATGCTGACCAGAGAGGCACCTCCCGAGAGAGGCCCAAGACCCGAGGCGACCATGCACCCAAGGCAGTAGTGGGCAACTGAGCAGACACTGAGGCAGCCGTGCCAAATTGGCAGCACCAGCAACATCCTAGTCACACAATAGTGTCGAACCAGTGGACTGTGAAATCCCTTGCTATAATGAATAATGTCAAAGGAAAGATACCAGAAATATGAAAAATCAAGAAAGTACACCACCAAAGGGTAATAACTGTCAAGCTCTAGATCCTATAGAACAAGAAGCCCTTGAAATGTCTGACAAGGAATTTTGAGTAATAATTCTAAGGAAACTAAACAAGATCCAAGAAAACTCAGCTAGACAACACAATGAAATGCAGAAAAGTATACAGGACCTGAAAGAAGAAATGTACAAATAAATGAATGCCCTGAAAAAGAAGGTAGCAGAGCTTGCCGAGCTGAAGAATTCATTCAACAAAATAAAAAACACAACAGAGAGTTTAACCAGCAGGCTTACAGAAGCAGAAGAGAGAACTTCTGACCTTGAAGATGGGCTGTTTGAAATAACACAGGCAGACAAAAAAAAGAAAAAAGAATTTAAAACATTGAAGAAAATCTAAGCTCAAAGACAAAGAGAGAATCTTAAAAGCTGCAAGAGAAGTGTCAAATCACCTATAAGGGAGCCCCAATCAGACTAACATCAGACTTTTCATAACAAACCCTAAAAGCCAGAAAGGAATGGGATGATATATTCAAAATACTAAAAGACAGAGATTGCCAGCCAAGAATACTCTACCCTGCAGAGGCTATCCTTCTGAACTGAAAGGCAAATAGGATATTTCTCAGACAAACAAAAACTGTGTGAGTTCACTGCCACACGACCACCCTACAAGAAATTCTCAAGGGAGTACTGGGTTTGGTACCTGAAAAATAACTACCACTGCCATAAAAACTCAAGAAAAATCAAAACCCACCAGTAAAATAAAAATACCAACAATGAAGAGAAAAAAAAAAGAAAGTATATCTACAACCCAAGGAACCAACAAATACAGAAGACAAGCAGTCAATCAGAAAGAAAGGAACAAAAGACGCTTAAGGCATTAAAACATACATCAATAAAATACTAGGAGTAAATCAACACTTTCCAATAACAACTCTTAATGTAAAAGGATTAAATTCCCCAATCAAAAGACAGAGACTGCCTGCCTGGATTAAAAAGGAGGACCCAACTATATGCTGCCTTCAAGAGACTCACCTCACCTATAAAGACTCACATAGGCTAAGAGTGAAAGGATGGAAAAAGATTTACCACGCAAACAGAAATGAAAAACGAGCTGGAGTAGCTATTCTTATATCTGATAAAATAGACTTTGAACTAAAAACCATAAAAAGAGATAATGAGGGCCACTACATAATGATAAAAGGATTGATCCATCAAGAAGATTTAACAATCATAAAAATATATGCACCCAATGTTGGAGCAGCAAGATTTATAAAGCAAACTCTATTAGACCTAAAGAAGGATATAGACACTAATACCATAATAGCACAGGAGCTGAACACCCCACTATCAATATTAGACAGATCATCTAGGCAAAGAATCAACAGAGAAACACAAGATCTAAACAACACTCTAGACCAATTGGACTTGGCAGATATGTACAGAACATTCCACCCAACTACCTCAGAATATTCATTCTTCTCTTCACCACATTGATCATTCTCCAGGATAGATCACATGTTAGGTCACAAATCAAGTCTCAACAAATTAAAAGAATTGGAATTATCCCATGTATTTTTTCAGACCACAATGGATTAAAATTAGAAATCAATAACAAATGAAATTCTGGAAACTATATAAACACATGGAAATTAAAAAACATTCTACTTAATGACATATGGGTTCAAGAAGAAATCAGAAAGGAAATCAAAAAAAATTCTTGAAACTAATGAAAACAATGATACATCATATCAAAACTCGTGGGACACTGCAAAAGCAGTACTAAGGGGGAAATTTATCGCATTAAATGCTTACTTCAGAAGAATGGAAAGATGGCAAGTGAACAGCCTGATACTTCACTGTAAAGAACCAGAAAAACAAGAACAATCCAAAACCATACTTAGCAGGTGGAAAGAAATCATTAAGATCAGAGCAGAACTTAATGAAATTGAAACTTAAAAAACGATGTAAAAGATCAATGAATCAAAAAGTTGGTTTTTTGAAAAGATAAATTAAATTGACAAACATTACCACAGCTAACTAAAAAAGAGAGAATACCCAAATAACGAAAATTAGAAATGAAAAAGGTGATACTACAACTGATACTTCTGAAATACAAGGAATCATTCAAGACTACTATAAACAACTATAAACCAACAAATTTGAAAATGTGGAGGAAATGGATAAATTTCTGGACACACATGAACTATCAAAATTGAGCCAAGAAGATGTAGAAAATTTGAACAGACCAATAACAATAAAAGAGATTGAACCTATTATCAGAAGGCTTCCAACAAAGAAAAGCCCAGGATCAGATGGATTCACAGCAGAATTCCAGCAAGCATTCAAAGAGGAATTGACACCAATTCTCTTTAAACTATTCCAAAAGATTGAAACAGAGGCAATTCTCCCAAACTCATTCTATGAAGTAAACATCACCCTGATACCAAAACCAGGTAAAGATACAACTAAAAAAGAAAACTACAGGCCAATATCCTTGATGAATATAGACACTAAAATCCTCAATAAAATACTAGCTAACAGAATACAGGAACACATATGCAAAACTATACACCATGATCAAGTGGGATTCATCCCAGGGATGCAAGATTGATTCATCATATGCAAATCAATAAATGTGATACACCATATCAATAAAATCAAGCACAAGGACCATATGATCATCTCTACAGATGCTGAAAAAGCATTTGATAAAATTCAACACTCATTCATGATACTCTCTAGAAGTTAGGTATAGATGGAAAGTATCTCAACATAATTAAAGCCATGTATGATAAACTGACTGCCAATATCATCCTGAATAGGGAAATGCTGAAAGCTTTTCCTTTAAGAACAGGAACTAGACAAGGATGCCCACTCTCACCACTCCCATTCAACATAGTGTTGTAAGTACTAGCTAGAGCAATCAGAGAACAGAAAGAATTAAAAGGCATCCAGATTGGAAAAGATGAAGTCAAACTGTTCCTGTTTGCAGATGACATGATCCTATATATCAAACAGCCTAAAGCCTCTACAAAAAAAAAACTCTTGGAGTTGATAAATGACTTCAGCAAAGTTGCAGGATACAAAATCAACACGCAAAAATCAGTAGCATTTCTATTCTTCAACAGTGAACATGCTGAAAGAGAAATCAAGAAAGCTTGCCAATTTGCAATAGCCACCAAAAAATTGAAATACTTAGGAATTGAGTTAACCAAGGATGTGAAAAATCTCTATAATGAGAACTACAAACCACTGCTGAGAGAAATTAAAGAGGACACAAGAAGATGGAAAGATATCTCATGCTCTTGGATTGGAAGAATCAACATTGTGCAAATGTCCATACTACCCAAAGTGATATACAAGTTCAATGCAATCCCCATCAAAATTCCAACAGCATTTTTCTCAGAAATAGAAAAAACTATCCAGACATTTATATGGAATAACAAAAGACCACGCATAGCCAAAGCAATCCTGAGCAAAAAATAAAGCTGGAGGTATAACCTTACCTGACTTTAAACTATACTACAAAGCTATAATAACCAAAACAGTATGGTACTGGCATAAAAACAGACACACTGATCAATGGAATAGAATGCAGAAATCAATGCACACACCTACAGCCATCTGATCTTTGACAAAGGCATCAAGCCTATACACTGAGGAAGAGACTGCCTCTTCAGCAAATGGTGCTGGGATAACTGGATATCCATATGCAGGAGAATGAAACTAGATCCATACCTCTCACCATATACTAAAATCAAATCAAAATGGATTAAAGAATTAAATATATACCCTGAAACAATAAAACTTCTTAAAGAAAACATAGGAGAAACACTTCAGGAAGTAGAACTGGGCACAGACTTCATGAATACGACCCCAAAAGCACGGGCAACCAAAGGAAAAATAAATAAGTGGGATTAAATCAAACTAAAAAGCTTCTTCACAGCAAAAGAAACAATTAACAGAGTGAAAAGCCAACCAACAGAGTGGGAGAAAATATTTGCAAAATATACATCTGACAAAGGATTAATATCCAGAATATACAAGGAACTGAAACAACTTTACAACAAGAAAACTAGTAACCCAATTAAAAAATGGGGAAAAGAGCTAAACAGGCATTTCTCAAAGGAAGATATATGAGTGGCCAACAGACACATGAAAAAATGCTCAACATCACTCAGCATTTGGGAAATGCAAATCAAAACCACACTGAGGTACCATCTCACCCCAGTTAGGATGGCTAATATCCGAAAGACTGTGAATGATAAATGCTGGTGAGGTTGCAGAGAAAAAGGAACTCTTCTACATTGTTGGTGGGATGGTGAAATGGTGCAGCCTCTATGGAAAATGGTATGGAGGTTCCTCAAACAATTGCAGATAGATCTACCACATGACCCAGCTATCCCACTGCTGGTAATATACCCAGAGGAATGGAAATCATCAGGTCGAAGGGATACCTGTTCTCCAGTGTTCACTGCAGCACTATTTACAACAGATAAGAGTTGGAACCAGCCCAAAAGTCCATCATCAGATGAGTGGATACGGAAAATGTGGTATATCTACACAATGGAATACTGCTCTGCTATAAAAAAAAGTGAAATACTGCCATTTGCAACAACATGGATGGACCTAGAGAGAATTATATTAAGTGAAATTAGTCAGGCACAGAAAGAGAAATATCACATGTTCTCACTTATTTGTGGAAGCTAAAAATAAATAAATAAATACACAAACTGGGGAGGGGAGGGAAGAAGACGCAACAATTACAATTCCTTAAAGTTGATATGACAAGTGAACAAACAGATTTGAGGTTGTTGGGAGGGAGGGGGGAAAGGGCGGAGAGAGGGAGGTTTCAGTAATTGACCACAATAATCAACCACATTGTATACTGACAAAATAAAATAAAATTAAAGAAAAAGAAATTGGCAAATTATTTCAATGGACCTTTCTTCAAATAAGATATACAAATGGACAATAAGAACATGAAAAGAAAAAAAATAAATAAAAGAACATGAAAAGATTCTCAACATTATTTTTCATAGAGAAAATCATAACTACAATGAGTTGCTATCTAATATGCACTAGAATGGCTGTACTTTAAAAAATGGTGGGGAATGGGAGTATTAAAGGGTGATGACTAAGCCCTTTTAGGTTTATTATGGGGGTAATTAAAATGCTCTACAACTGTGGTGATGGATGCACAATTTGGCATAATATGAAAGCCATTGAATTGTGCTCTTTAATTGAGAGAACTGACGGTATTTAAATTATACCTCAATAAATCTTTAAAAAGAAAAATAAAAAAACAACCTTGTTGCAGTAATCCCAGTGAGAAAGATTGAAGGCACTCAATGTAGACATAAAAGAGATGGGATAAACTTGAGAGGTGGTGGAAACCAGTAGAATCTATAAGACTTGATAACTAATTTGATTGCAGAGTACAGAATAGAAAGGAATCAAGAGTATCTCACAGAATTCTGCACTGTCCAACTGAACCCTTGTGAAGACATTTACCAAGATACGGTCGTACAACAACGTGTGTTTTCAATGGGGAAATAGTCATGCAGATCCAAAGGGAATGCATATAGTTTTGGACATACATGTTCAAGCAGCTGAGATTTCTGCTTTGGACAAAGATGGAGCAATAGTCATTGAATTTACCCTCCCGACTGAAACAATTTAAAAATTAAATAAAATATATAAAACAATGGTTTTTACTTAATTGTGCATCGGGTAACAAAGCGTAGTTATCTCTGAAACAAACAAATAATATGATTCTTACAATGTCTCCAGTTTACCACTGTTAACCTAAAAAAAACCTATAGGGGCCAAGGGAAGGCATTCCCTTCAACCCCCTGAAGATTCTCTGAAAAATCATCTGATAAACACAGATTAAAATGAAGATAAGTCATAACAAACAATAGTTTTGCATGACACAGGAGCCTTCAGAATGAAGACCCAAAAATATGGGGAAAATTGTCCATATTTATGCATAGGTTCTATGAAGCAGGCATAGCCATGTAGAAATGTGATTGGACGAGAAAAATATGATCTAGTACTCATAGACTGAGTGGGGAAATGTTGCTTCGCCCCCCACAGATTTGTCACCCCACTTCCCCTGGGTGACGGAGATGCGAAGGATTACTCACAGCCCATCTCTTCTGAGCAGTGAGAGACCCCAAAGTGGTTAATCTCCTGCTGGAATCCTCAAGCAAGAGGCATCCCGTCCTAGGGAAATGAACCCCAAATTGGGGTTCTCTTCCTGCATTTATTTTCCAGACCAGGAAGTTGCAGAAAGAGAACCTAGGTGGGGTTTTAGTTTAATGATATAGGCTAGTAACTTTCAGTGAAACAAGCCAGATAACATTCCAATGAGGCAATTAAGTGATCCTATCAACAAAAGCTTGATCTTAGCAAACATTCCTTCTCCCTCCAGAAATTTTCCAGTATCTTTACATTTCAATCAGTAACTAGTCTGTCCTTGAGCCAGCAACCTTGCTGTGCCACAAATCTTTATCTTACACCAGAGACTTTATAGCTTGAGGAAAATTTCCAGTCCTCTGCAAGGTCAATATTTGAAACTGCAAGGCTTTGGAAAACCAGGCCCTGTGAAGTACATTTGCTTTAAGAATCCTCTATAGGGAAACTTAGGAAGGCCTGTTTGTTCAGGTTCTCCTTGGTCTCTCTGTGTAGCATTCATTCCCCAGGGTATGGGGGAGGACCCTTTCTGGAATGGAGGTCTTAATGACCTACAATCAGACAAGGTCAGAGAATTTCTTTAGGGCAGCTGCAAGGGGGTGGGGGGATCAGAGTATATCTGTGACCTGCTTTGAGGAAGAGGGATTCTACTTTCTATGGCTTGCTTCAGGGAGAATGAGGCTGAGGTCTGAGCAATAGGAGGGCAGGAGAAGATTAGAGGAAAACTTTGCTTTCAAGGCTGCTTCTGAGGTCTTCACTTTGGGGTATTGCTTTCTGGGCTCCTACAGAACATATTAGAGGAAAGTATCTCCAAATATGTTGTTTATTCAGGAATAGAAAGAGACGTATAATCTGGAATGCACACCATGACAAGCCATAAATGCGTTAGATGGGGGAAGGTAGAGAGAAATCTTTTACTGGCAAAAAGGGAGAGGTTCACACAAGCTGCTTGGAAATGAGGGTTCATTGGTATGGGAGGCTCAATGTCAGATCTGTCATCAATTCATTGGTTGAGATGCCATTACTGGGCAAAATTCTTTTTGGAGCATCTTATCTGAGTTATTGCGGCTGTAAAGAATGTCTAATGATAAACCTTATCACAGAAACACATGTATATGTGCAAAGCTGGAGATGTGTGAAGGATGTGAAAGGATTTCTGATGGGTTTTAGAAAAGTCCTTGGAAACAATTCTTAGACAAACAAGCACAAGTCCCCCTTCTTCGTGCCTTTTCTGGTCTTATTTTCTCTAGATCTGACAGAAAGTGATTTCATCAATTTTCACACTGCCTAAAGAAAGGTTCCAGGTCATCATGTAGGGAGTGGGAACCCAGACAGATCCTGGAAAATTCCATAAATTGAAGAGATGGAGCTGAAAGTCCAGGAATGCCAAGGTTATGAGAATTAGACAGAGTGCCAGAAAGGAGACAGAGAGAAAGGGAAAGAGAGAGAGAATGAGTTTGGGAGATCCATAAAGGATTCCCCTAGAATCTTCAGCTAAGAACTGATCAGCACATACATGTAAAGAAATCACCCAAGGGCAGGAAAGAACCACTTGAAATGATTAAAGGGTTGGCAATAGTTTCCCTACCCACTAGTCTCAGTGGAAAACCTCATAATTCATGGGATATTGGGTGAAGTTTGCCAAAGTTTTTGCCTTGGAAGTGGAGAAAAGCCCTAAACTAAATACTTCTCTTGCTTAAAAGCAAGACCTAAAAGCCTCAAACTATTTCCAAGTAATTTAACTGCATTCTACATCATAATGAAATTGCTTAAAAACATTAATAAAGAAAAAAAGTTAAAAATGGTCCTAGATATATGACAAATTATGCACAGTTACAAAAATAAGAAAGACAACAGACTTCTTGGGAATAATGTAAGCAAGGCAGTGGAACAACATATTTAAAATAATGAAAGAAGAACTGTCACCTAGAGTTCTACACCCAGTGGAAATACTTTTTAAAAAAAAGGTGAGATGAAGAATTTTTCAGACATGAAATAGGTAAAAGAATTCATCACTAGCAGACTACTCTACAAGAAGTGTAAAAAGAGGTCTACCAGACAGAAGAAAATGATAAAAGATGAGAATTCCCCGTACTCCCTCTTCTACCGCCCCAAACTGAGAATGAATGAATTATTGGAAGATGGACATGAGATCATCAACACTGAAGATAAACATAGAGGCTAAATGGCTTGACGGTACGACCAATTCATCAATCTTTCTCTAAATAGGCTCAATACTGCAGAATAACTAAGATAATTGAAAACTGTAAAACAAAGGGTATCATTATTGGCCACATAGCTGTACGTTCAGAGATTTTATTGGAGACCACTGTCTTTTTAGATTTCGTATGTGACACAATCACGTCAGTGCCTGAAGACTGTCTCTAAGGCGATTTTTGTTGACAAAATCATACAGACCACAAGAAATCCTTCCCATAGCACAGATTAGTTTTCTCCCAATGTCAACCCCCTCCCAACACAACATGGAAGCATAAATTGTTTTAGCAACCAATACGCATGGGAGTTAATTATGTGCAGGCACTCTTCTGGCTAGGAATGCAGTAGTGAATAAGACAGATAAAATCCCTATTCTTAAGGAGTTCATTTTCTAGTGAGCATATCAGAAAATAAGATGAATAAATAATGTGATTTCACATATTGATAAGTGCTACGACAGAAATAAAGCAGGGTAGGGGGATAGAGATAGGATGGTGGACAAGGCAGTGCTATTTTAAGATGGGGAGAGGCTCAGGCAAGATTTCTTTGAGGAGGTAACATAAAATAATGAAATGGATGATCATTAAATATTTTTTTACCAAAATTGTTTGTGAATCAAATTAGACCTTATTTCCAAATACAAGTTAAATTATAACAAAGAAAAAATCAGACAAATCCTGAATGTAAAGGCATTCTATAAGACAACTTGTCTAGTGTCTTCCAAAAGATAATATCATTGATTGAGAGAGTGTTTAGGGGAGGGAGGGAGGATGGAAATGTGGGGAGAAAAAGAGAGAGAGAGAGAGAAAGAGAGAGAGAGAAAATTATTTTACCAGATTAATAGAAACTAAAGAGACATAACCAAAGCAATGCACACACTTTGAATAGATCCCGATTCATTACAAAGCAGCTAGATCCACTACGCACTTATTAGAATCACCACAATCCAGAACACTGACAAGAACAAATGTTGGCAAGGATGTAGAGCAACAGGAATGCTCATTCACTGCTAGTGGAAATGCAAAATGATACAGCCACTTTGCAAGACAGTTTGGCAGTTTATTTCAAAACTGAATATACTCTTATCCTAGGATTCAGCAATTTCCCTCCTTGGAATTTAGCCAAATGAATTGAGAACTCATGTCAATACAAAAACCTGCACACAGATATCTATAAAAGCTTTATTCATAATCCCCCAAACTTGGAAGCAACCAAGATGTCCCTCATTAGGTGAATGGATTAATAAACTATGGTACATCCAGACAATGAAATATTACTGCTAAAAATAAATGATATTGCTAAAAGGAAATGAGCCATTTAAAATACATTAGGGAATCTTAAATGCATATTACTGAATGAAAAAGTCAATCTAGAAAGGCTACATACTGTGTGATTCCAACTATATGACACTGAGGAAAAGGCAAATCTATAGAGACAGTAAAAAGTCAAGGATTGCCAGAGGTTAGGGGGTAGGGAGGGATGAATAAACAGAGCACAGAGGATGTTTAGGGCAGTGAAACTATTCTGCAGGATACTACAGTGGTAGATACATGTCATTACACATTTGTCCAAACCCGTAGAATGTACAATACCAACAATGAACCCTAATGTAAACTATGGACTTCGGGTGATAATAATATGTCAGCGCAGGTTCATCAGCTGTAACAAATGTACTGCTCTGGTGAGGGATGTTGTTAATGAGTGAAGTTCTGCGCACATAGGGCAGGGGAAATGTGAGAAATCTCTGTGCCTTCTGCTCAATTTTCCTGTGAACCTAAAACTGCTCTAAAAAATAAAGTCTCCATTAAAAAAAAGAAATGGAGTTAGAGAAGATGTGAGGCTGCTTGGGGGAATATTTAAATATTAACTGTGTATGAGAGATGATATTAGCCCAGATATTAGATAGATATTAGATGATATTCCCAAACTTTGTAGTTTATGTTGCTATTAATGTGCCAGCATTTTTATAACACTGCTAGGCTAAAAGAATTTTATATCTAATGGCTGCATTTATTAAATTATTCTCTAAACAACACAATAAGTATTTATGTCTTAAAAATTTAGTAATATTTCAAAAAGTAAGAAGTGGATAATAATATTTTAATTTTATTCTTAATAACCATGACTACTTATTAATGAATAATACACATTACTCATCACACTGCTTCTCAAACCTTTAAATACACAGCTTCTTAAACCTTGAAAGCAGATTGGACACAAACATTCTTATTTCCTGTTGCAAACTGATATTGCAGGGTGCTTGCTTCTGACCAAAGCAACCACCCAAATCCCGACTGCAATATGACATCATAAGAAATCTAATATTGAATTTGTAAACTATGTCAAACTAGGAGTTCACACAGTGTCGGACAGACATCACATATTTTTTTCCCTAGCAATATAAAAATATCTCACAACCCTGTGAGTTTGCTGCAGCACCCTGTACATCTTGATGCACAGTTTGGGAACTGCCATAATAGGGAATTACTGCAAGTTTTCTTGGATGTGATAGTTATATCATGGTTATGTAAGAGAATGCATTTTTAGGAAATGTTTGCCAAAGAATTTGCAGCATTTTTGAAATGGTTCACACTAAAAAAAAAAAAAAAAATTTGAGGTTAAATATATACAGCAAATGTAACTAAATGTTAACAGTAGCTACAACTAGGTGATGAGGATAGGGAGTTGATTATACTATTATTTCATCTTTCTTGAATATTGAAAATGCTTATAATGAGTTATTACATATATAAAAAAGATTAGGGGAAGAAGTTTTCTAGCAAAGAGAGCAGCACGGCCCCTTACCCATTCATATCTTGTGACAAGAAGAGCCTCATCAGGGCCTTGACTTGAGTGAGGCAAGTAAGGCGTTCGCTTCAGTTGAAAATCTAAGGGGCCTCCAACATCTCAATACTAAGATTAATAATATTTTAATGTGATATTTTAAAAAATCAAAATTAATGGTAAAAACACCATGATAAGCAAAATATCAAAATTTTAAGTAAAGACTAGATCAATATTATTGATTTTTCCTTCTGCTTCAGGCTCCAATATGGTTCAGCATTGATTTGAAGGCAAGGTCTAAGTCAGCTTACCTGCAGCCTGAGCTCTTGGCATTGAAGGAGTTTTTAGCATCTGGCAATAAACAGTGAAAGAACTCAGACTTTAGTAGATATCTTGACTCTAAAGTGATTCTCATAGTTTGAGTTAATTCCCATATTATTGAGATCTCTCTTTACCAACGAGAGAAAAGGTAAAAATCCTTCTAAAGCAAAAGGAGAAGATTAACCTTGAGTAATTCGTGGAGTGTCTAACGAAATACAGGCTAAAGAACTGATACCCTGTATAATCTGGGACTAGCCTAAAGTAGGGAACCCACACAAATTCCCTGATACCCATTGAGTCCATTGCAACAGTGACCACTTACTCATCCTTTAGTATTCTTTAAGAGCCTATGCTTTCTAATATTCCACCACATGGATAGATGCACCATCATTGATTTAACTTATTGCCAGTTACTGAAAAGTACATCATTACATTTTTTTCACTTCTATATAATAGTGTAATGAGCATCTGTACACATAAAATTTCACTCTATCCATTTCAATGTTAGCAAAGTATTTAACAATATTCCAGTTAAATTTACTGTATGAAAAGATGATAGCTGTCATATTTGACAGAATTCATTGGTAACCTTTGCAGTCTTCACAATATACCACATTTTCCCAGCAAACATAACAGGCTTTGCTTTATCCTTTCTTAGTTGCTAAGTTATCATCACTATTTTTTTGACACTGTAGGAAAAAATATGATTACTGTGCTTGGACACCAGAACAATTTCAAAAACACATCCTTATATTAAGTTCTATGATTGACGTGCATTCTGGTATTATGGATTTGTGACAGTGAACTGTAAATGATGTATAGATATGAAAACACCTGCCATGTCCTCATGTGTTGAAAGGCTCCATAAAGCTCTTTCTGTAGGAAGACAGACATTGGAATATCTTGCATTGATTGAAGGACTTTCTAGTAGAAAAGCTTTAATTCCTAGCAAATTACAGATACAAAAAAAAAATCATAACATGTATCCATGTCTGAGTAACTGGGCAGTAGATTATGTGTTGCTTAAGGAGAGAAAGGACAGGAATGGAACCAGAAGATTTCGAGGACAATCTAGTCATATGCTCCACACCCCTGTGAGTTTTAACCAATTAAAAAAAAAAAGACAAACTGAGACAAATGATGGTAAGCATCAATTTCATGCTGCAAAGTATAAAGTTTGCTCTCCACCCTGTGTGGGAGGATAATGACCTAGGACTAACAAGGAAATGAGGCTATCAGCTTCCCCTTGAATTAAAAGTCACCTGTACAAGTAAGAGAATTGCCTGAATTACCTGCCCCACCAGAGGAGGAGATTCTAAACCAGAGATGGTAGAAATCTGGATAATCAGTGAGAAAAAAGCCTTTCCTCTTCTGTCTAGCACAGTGGTTCTCAAAGTGTGGTCCAGGGGTCACATGTCAACATTATTAGGGAACTGGTTAAAAAAGCAAATTTTTGGACCCCATCCCTAAACTACTGAATCAGAAATTCTGAGAATGCAGTCCGGTCATCTGTTTTATCAAGTCTTTCAAATGACGCTGGTATCCATCAAAGTTTGAGAAACACTAGTCTACACAAGGAGAAAAAAAATAGAAGGCACACACGGTCCCTGAGATAGAAAGCCAATCCTGCTTCCTGTGCCTGAGGAAAAGTAACCTGCTCCTGGGACTTGGCCCAGTGGATATCAGGTTCTCACCAACCAGATGAATTCTCTTGTCTTGATGGAGAAAGAGTAGGAAGAAGTTCACTTCTCCATAGGCCAAAGTGGAAAGCTGAGAAGTGAAGGGAAATCCCTCTTAGTGAGAAGAAATTGGCTGTTTATTTGAACCTAAAGTAAACTCAAGCTCCTGCCCATTGATAAAATGTGAATGAGTAAAGGCAGCTCAGCTCCATATTGTGTAGATTCGGCTTTCCCTTCTGGCCTGATTGACCAGGATTCTAAAAATTGTGTGTGTGCTCTTTTTTTTTTTTTTTTTTTTTTTGGTTTATAACACAATATTAAGTTTAACAACAAAAGAAAACAAACAAAAACCCAGGGCTATGTTTTATAGTCTCTACTAGAACATGCTTCAAATAGCCAAAAAATATTTGAAAATTGCGAAGTCTTCAAAGTTTAATATGAAGAAGGCATATCCTTTGTCAGTGAATATCCAAAGGAAAAAAAAAATGTACTCATTCTAGTTCATACAGAGAAACCAGGAGGAAGAAATGGGGAAGACACTAGCCTGGATAAACAAACACACACATCAATTTTTAAAGACTAGCATTTTAAGGCAATACTTGCACACTACTTCTCCTTTAAATATTTAACTCTTAGTTTCCTCTTTTAAGAGTTCCATTCTGTGGTAAAAGATAAGTTACTAAAGAATAGTTAAAAGAAATGGAAGATAAGTAAAAACTATGAATTGAAAATTGAATTACCCTAAAGGTTTTTCTGTTTTCCCTTTTAACAGAATGCTTGTATTTCATTAGATGGTAATAGGAATACTACTATATATAGTGTTATATATATAAATAGTATGTGTAGCATAGCATATAATATGTATGATATTATTTATTATGTATTTTATATGTATATATAATATACTCAAATAGGTTTGAAAAATACTAAGATAAGCAAAGTTAAACAGTTTTCTTTTCTGCAGAAGAATGCCTAAATACTTAGATATGCTAATATGCACTTTAAATGACATGCAGCATTTGTCAAATGTTTCAGTATGGAATCCTTATTTCCCTACACATCTACTATTTCGAAGCAGAATCAGTTTAGGAAATAGTGACCCATCTTTACTAAGACTCAGTAGATGGATGTTTATGTCTTTTCAGACTAGTCTACACTGATATAGAAAGTGCACCATTTCCCTGGCCATTTGAATTCCCAATTGAATAATATAGATAGTTACCCACTAAGTAATTGAGTTAAATATAAAAATTACAAAATTTATCCATCTGTTATCACATCTGGATTTTTCAGCCTTACGTACATCCTTCTTTGCTTTTTGGTTTTAAAGTATATAAAATTGATTTTACATTCCAATTGAGCAAATATTTATTAAATACTTACAATAGGTACTGAAGTTCAAATGAAGGTAGTATAAGTAATAAGAAATACAATTTTTAAAAATACATTTCTTAGGATTTACAACATGGGCAAACCATATGTGGTTGACAAATCAGTACTGAAAAGCACTTTACTAGTCAGCATCATGCAGAAAAAACATTTTATCTGAAAGCTTCACCAACTACACTTGAAGTAGGGTAACGTTTTTGAAATTTGAAAATTTCAAATTTCCAGGTTTTTTCCTCTGGTACTTCTGTTTCCTTCAATCCTTTTAAGCAGAGAGTGAGCTCATTGCCTTAGGGAGAGAAAGCAACATGGCAGAGGTAGAAAAAAAGTAGTATATTCAGGGCTTTTGGTTTTCAGAAGTGTCAGTCCATTAGGGAGATTTTGCATGATGCCTTCGAAGCAAGCAAAAAAATGAATTTTTCTGCCCTGGTTGGAAGGCAGATGGAAGAGTAGTACTGACAGGGAAAGATCAGAGGAACCAGAGTGAGCAGCTCTGTGCTGTGAGCCATGCAGAGTCCAGGGGCAGCGCTAAGACCTCAGAAAGGCCTTGGCGCGTGTGTGTCTAGGTAGAGGGCCGTGTGGACAGCTTTTCAAATATTTTCATGCTCTAGCAGGGCTGGTAGGCAGCCAAATTATTTTAATGCTTTTGGGTCATATCTTCCAGAACAAGTGATCTGCAGACCTAAGGAGTTTGAGAGTTCTCCTAACCAAATGCCTTGGCACCATGTAAAAAAAAGTCCCCAAACCTAGAAGCCTGAAAACAGTAGAAACTTCAAAATAACTAAGACTTCATTTCTGCCATATCAGCTAGATAAGAGTTCATATTAGATTGTCATCAGAAAAAAAAAATGGTATTGTCTGAATTTGTCAACTGAAATTCATAACTGCTAAACATGATAAAATACCTTCTTGGTAGCAGAGAAATTTAAATGTACTCAGTAGGAAATATTTAATGACTAGAATAACATGCTACCTTTCCCCCCCATAATCCATTAAAGTTTTTAATAATTAAATTTTAAGAAAGCAAGGAAAGAGACTTTTTACTTGTATACTTCTATAGTGTTTTAAGTGCGACAATCTTCTCTGCTGCTTTTAGAATGTTAATGGCGAGGAAAAGCCCATTTTCAAAAGAAGTCACAAAGAAGTATAATCTTTCAACACAGAAAGCTCATGTTGTGGAGACGCAGGCTTCTTGGGCCCTAGCCCAGGACTAGAACATAGCTCTTAGTCTCTTAAACTACTTCTTTAATTTTTTCTCTGCAAAATAATTCTAAAAACCCAGAGTAGTACCGGTTTGATGAAGAAAGAGAAAAAAAAAAAAAAGTTAAAAGAGTTAATAAATTAAAATCAGATCACCATGCTTTCTAAGTAGCAGTGATCCTGCTTCAAATGTAAGATAATTAGCATAAAAGAGAAGATAGGAGCAGAAATGTCATGGGTTTGTCATCACAGGTCTCCATGGCTCATAATTTCCTTAGTTAAATCTTTTAATGGATTGATTTAAGTTCATGATATTACTTTAAAGAGATTTTTAACGGGCTCTACCTCCATCCACAAATTCCATCCCCATCCTCATTGGTTTTGCTACCCAGAAGATTCTCTCACATAGAAAGAGGCAAAAATGAGAGAATCAGAAACTCTTCTAGACATTGATAGTGTTGAATGGAAAACAACCGAACGATCCTCATTTTTTTGAACAGTGGTTCTCAAGTATGGCTGCATATGAGAATCACTGGGGGATATTTAAAAAAAAAAAAAAGCCACTCCTGATATTACTTGCAGCTAGCTGCAGTCCTGTGCCTACAATAACCAAACAAAAATCTGTGGCAAGGATTGTTAGTTGGCTCCTAATACACATCTTCCCTTCTTCATGTATGTTGTGATGGCTTCAAGGAGCCAGTCACTGTTCTGGATACCAAGGATAAGCAAAGGAACAAAGCAAATAAAAATCTCTGCCCTCTTGCAATTTATTTTATAGTAGAAACAACAAAATAGACAAATAAATTAGTAAAATATGAAATCTGTCAGATGGTAATAGCTGAAAAAGGAAAATAAATTAGAGAAGTGGGATACGAAATCCTAGGGATGGAAAGATTGCTTTTTAAAAGTGGAGTAATCAGGGAAGACATCACTGAAAAGTGAATATTTGAGCAAAGATTCAAAAGTGTTGTGGAAGTGAGTTATGAAGATGTCTTTGTGCCTAGCAAATATGAGAAAGAGCAAAGGATGGCTGTGGCTGGAACAGAGAGAGAAAGGGGGCAAGTACAGACCTTGAGACCAGAGAAGTAGGGTGGGTGGGTGTCAAATCATGAAGGCAACTGGGATTTACTCTGAGAGGAATCAGAAGCCATTAGAGAGCATTCAGCTGACACGAGTCATGGTCTCGGTCTAGCTTAGCTTCTAAAAGACGCTCTCTGACTACTTGTAAAAATTGGCTGTAGATGGGTAAAGGCTAAGCAAGAGACCCTGATAGGAAACTCTTGAACAATCTAGGCATGGAAGGATGTGCTTTGACAAGGGTAGTAACTGCAGAGGTTTGTAGCAGTGATTTCCTTCCTGGGCATATTTTGAAGGTAGTGTAAACAGAATTTTTAGATGAGTTAGATGTGAGTTTCGAGAGCAAGCAAGAATTCAAGGATATTTCCAAGGTTTCTAGTCTCAAATGAGGGATGGGCTTGCTGCTTTTTGAGATGAGGAAGACTGTGGGGAGTTTTAGAGGGGAAGAATAGGAGTTTGTTTTTCAACATATTGATTTTGAGATAAATGCCTGTTAGACATCCAGTGGAAATACAAATTTGTAGTTCAGAGAAGTTGAGCAATGTATATCCATCTAGAAAACTGCATTCCAAACTTGAAGTTAGGTGCTACCATGTACCTACAAGCTGACCGATGAGACAGTATAGAAATATTGTGCAGAACTTCCTGGAAATTTCTTAAAGTATAAGATGCAGCCTTTCTTCCTCTCTTTCTTCTTTCTGCTATCTAAAATGTGAATGCAATACCTGGCACCCCATCAGTCATCTTGAGGTTATATGGAACTATAGAAGGCAGAGTAAAAGCTAGGAGGACTTTGGGTCCCTGATGATTTAGAGGAGGTATCATTATACTTCTGAGCTACCAAACTTTAGATGTTTTTATATGAGGGCGAAAATTGCTTATGTGTTTAATTCATTGTATCCAGATTTCTGTTACTAACTACAGAATATTGCTCCTAACTGATAAATCAGGTGTATCTGTTTCCTGTTGCTGCTGTAATAAATGACCACAAATTTAGTGGCTTTAAGCAATACAAATGTATTCCTCTACAGTTCTGGAGCAGGATTCTGAAATGGGTCTTAGGAGGCTAAGACAAAAGTCACCTTGGTTACATTCCTTCTGGAGGCTCTAGGGGAGAATCTGTTTCCTTGACTTTTTTGATTTCTAGAGGCTGCCTGCATTCTTTGGCTCATGCCTTTCTCCATTTTCAAAGCCAGCAGTAGAACATCTTCAAATCTCGAACTGTGACCCTTGCGTCAGTCATTATATCTCCTTCTCAGACTCTATTGCCTCCCTCTTTGTCTTATAACACTGTGATTACATGACAGGCCATCAAAAAGTTCATGGAAAGATTTGCATTATCTTTTAATTTTATTTTCCCACAAACTTTTGAAAATACCTGCATATTGGGCCTGCCTGAATAATACGGGATATTCTCCCCATCTCAAGATACTTAATTTATCACATTTTAAAAGTCCCCTTTGCCATCTAAAGTAACACATTCACGGTCTGCAGGGATTAAGACATTTTACATCTTTGGAGAACAATTGTTCTGACCACCACACCAGGCAATCCAATGCTAAAAGATGACCTAAGGAAACACATGCACTGGTCAAATCTCAGTACTGATACTTTGAAAACAAATAATTCTTCTTTTTCTAGGGAGCACTTACTTTTGTAAACTTATAGATTTCAGATGTACAGACATTATGAAAGAAACCCAACTAGGGCAGGCAGATCTGGAGAGTAAACAGGTTCAATCACTGACATTACCAACATATGTTCCTGTTATCAAAGTCTTTTGCAGGAGGCCCTTTAAGACTCTGCCAACTTAGGAAAGTAGTTGAAATTTTTGACGTTAAGGGTGTTGCTTAAAGTGTGGCCTCTTAAGGTGACAGCATTTGTAGGAAAGTGTAGTAAAACTGCTCCCAATTCTGGGCTTATATTCAAGATTAGTTCCTCAATGAGGCAACTTTCTAATATTCCAGTGTCAATGAATTAAAATCACTAGTTTTGAGTAGAAGCATGACCTTAGCCCCAAGACAGGTCAGGTCCTGTGGGTGTTCGATGAGAGCAGTGAACCAAGAAGAATCATTAAGCTAAGGCGTAGAGGTAGGGTGGGCTCTGAGGACCATGGCCTGTGGTCCAAGTGGGAGAGGAAAGTTCAGGTCTCATTGGCACTGGCTTAATTATCCAAAGGAATGAATTTCAATATCAGTGTCTCTAAAATAGTGGCCATTCTTGAAGTCTTATTGATCCAAGAAGGCCCATTTAAGTTGCAGCTTAACCCTGAAGGAAGGAGAGTGGATCAGAGCCCCAGACAAAGTGACTGAGAATCTGATGAGGACTTTATGATATCAGTTGCCTCCAATCCAGTCCAAGAATCCACTCCCCAATTAAGAGTAAATACACAGATATAAAAGGCATGTCAAGCAGAGGGCGCACAGAACAGCGACCTATACCCTTCCCACCTCAGTTGCCTTGAAGATATTTGTATAACTCACAGTTTTTAAGCACCTGTAGGTACCAGATACTGACCTGGGTACACAATTACAATACAAAGATGAAATATTCTGTCCTTGCTTTCAGGGAGCACATGGTTTATGGAAAAGGTAGACAAATAAATCAACGATTACAATCTTTTGTGATAAATTCAGGGGCAGCAAGAAGCCTAAGGTTTTAAGGGTATGCCTATAACACGAGAGTACCAGACTGAAGTGTGGTACTCTTGAGCTGACTCTCATAGGACAAGTAGGAGTTCCTGAGCGGGGCACCAGTGCTTCAAGCAGAGAACGGAATATTTGCAAAACAAAGATAGCTTAAAACATTTGGAGAGCAGTAAGGAGCTTGGTATTCATACTGCAGTGTGAAGTCTGTACCGGAACCACCAGAGAGGAGAGAAGCATGGTGGTGTGAGTCAGATCATAAACAGCTGTAAACATCTCCCTCAGGAGTTAAGAATTAATCCTCAGGTAAAAGTCGAACTCAAAGAATTTTAAAGGGAAAACTGATGGTTGGATTAACATTCTAGAAAGATAATTCCAGAAGCAAAGTAGAACATATAGTAAGTAGAGAAGAAAAGTGGCCACCGTAAAGTGGGTTTCGAGGCACTTGCGTGGATGGAAGTGCATTGAGGGTAGAGTGGGGGGGATAGAGAAAGATTTCTGAGGTTGAATTGACTCAACTGTTAGTAAACAAGGGCTTTTAGTAGAGAGAGCAGTTCAAGTTGTCTTTTAGATCTTTTGCATTTCTGGCTCTAACTGAAAGAACAGAGAGAGAGGGGCTGAGAAAGAGAACAGAGAGAGAGAGAGAGAGATAGGAAAAGAGGGAAGGAGACAGAGGAGGGGAAGGGGAAAAGGGATGAGAGAGAAGGAGTATTTGGGAGCAGTGCTGAACATACTTAAGAAGTAGGGAAAAGAAGCAGCAGAAGAGAGCTCCATTGCACTGTGCTGTGTGCTGTATTCCTGTTCAAAGCTCATCAGGGGCCCTCCCTTGTGACACCTTCTTACAGATGCTTGTGTTGAACTCAGGCATGGCCATGTGACTTGGCACAGGCAATGACTTATGGGAGATGTGAAGCATGCCTCATGCATCCTCTGCCACAATAACCCGCAATATTCCAGAGGAATGTGTTCTGTCCCTTTTGGTTCCAGGGTAAAGAGCAGACGAAGCAGAGCCACCATGGGTCTGTGCTAGCTGTGATGCAACCCACTGCAATTCTGGTGTTGTTTAATATGATGCATGTCTTAGTCTGTCCTCAGTATAATATGTACCCTCTTCTCTTTTTCAATGATATTGTTTAATTCCTAAAAATGTTCTACTTTTTAATCATTACACACTATTTACTTCCCCCTTCAAACCCATCTTCCTCTTCAGAGGTAACCACTGATCGTATACTTTCACATGCCTTTGTAAATGTGTTTACATATATGTAATACACATGTAAATGTAAAGACAGTTTAATGTGATCATATATATACATTATATATACAATGCATATAAATCTACATTTTTCTTTTCTATTTTTTTTTTCTATTTAATAATATGCCTTGGAGATAGTCAATTATCAAAACATCCAACTCTTTCTTATTCACTTAAATCTTTGCATTCATTTAAATAAACTCTATTGTGAGAGCTTATTATAATTTGACTATTATCCTATTCCTAGACATTTAGAGTGAGTCCAATTTTTCTGCTTAATAAACAACACATAATAAGCATTGTGCAAGCACACCTGCAAATATTTCTCTAGAAGTAGAATTATTGGGTTAAGGAATAAGCACATTTTAAATTTCATGAATACTGCCAAATTGCCCTCAAGAAAGTCTATTCCAAGTCTATTCTCATCAATAGTGAAAAGAGTTAGATTTTTTTCTTCTTATGTTGACATTTTCTTCCTGTTCCTTTTGCCTAAAGGCTCAGATATTTGCTTTCCAGTTATTTTGAATAATGGGTTTCGGTGTTATGTGTTTTGGAAGGTGGTGTGGAAGTAGGGGGATAGAATTTTAAACAGTCCTTATTTTCTTGTGTTATTTTTCTCATCATCTTTGTTAAAAATTGTACTATTATTCACCAATGCCTTATTACAAAATTCTTTGCTATAGCGAGGGTCATTCTGCCCCTTAATTAAATACACACTCATATTTTATGTCTTTTTGAGAGCCTTATGGAGATTCTTCTAAAGCATTATGGAGTATGTGGCTATATACATATGGTTGACTATAGACTATTCTTCCATGTTAGAAGGTCGACTCTTTCAGATACATTTACATAGCTCCAGTCGAGCTGAATCCAATGGTGTATATTTGATAAAGGACAGACTGTGCTCAAAGTCATTGGGAATCTCTACTGATGTGCACAAAGCCCATAATAGGCTCTACCAGGTTCTAAATATAAAGGTTAAATAGGAATTTTAATAAACTGACTTTTAATTGCAAAATGTTTTCATTGTTCAAACTTATTAGCCATGGACATCCAGGCTTCTAAATTAGGTTGTCTCCTTGCCCAAACGAGTCCCCCATAACCAGTGTTTCTCAAACCACCTTATTGCTCCTGGCTGGATAGCCTAAGGACTGTCTCTAGAGATCAGATCTAATGAAGAGCAACAGTAGGTGAACCTGAGTTTCAAGTTTTGCATTGTGTCCTTTATCATGCATAACTGAGATTTAATTTGAGCTGGGGGGGGGGAGGGAAAGAGAAATGTCCTTTTCTTTGAACTATATTTAGCCAAGTAATTTTATGCTGGGTTGAGAAACCAAGAAAAATCATCCCATCCCAATGCATAAACTAAGCTCAGTTAACGCTGTCCCCTCTTCCGTTAGGCCATGTGTATACAGCTTCACCTCTTGTTTTGCTGTGCCTCATGGATTTTTTGCAGCCTGACCCTCCAGATGGTTTGGAGATTATGTCTAACCACATGGTGATCTATCCAGGCCGTTCCTACTTTTGAAATGGCTAACTGAGACCAGTGTGAGCATCTCATTTATCAGTCTTTTCTCCGTGAAGGGTAATTTTTCCTCTATTTTCAAAATAGTCTCTATTCATCTGGTTGTCAAACAGTCCTCCCTGACTATGGGCAACTAGGTTATTTATTGCCAAGCTAACTTTCTCTTTGCACGGGAAATCACTGAGAAAGCAGGTTGGAAGCGGAGCCATATCATCCTCAGGATCATTAGAGACAGTGTAATATTTTGTGGCTGTCAGCTTTTAGGCTTCTATCAGAGCGGGGAGGCCATCCTTCGGGGAGAACGTAATGATCCCAGAATGTCGGCTGACAGGGTCTTGATCTGTGCTTTTATTATGTTCAATTCATCAGTCTCTTTTGAAAGAATTGACCATGGGACTCTTTTAAAACATTTGAAATCTTTGGATAAAAGCTCAGAGACAGGCTTTTCCTACTCCCATTAATTTCATAATCAATGATGTCAATTTGTCACTATTAATAATGTTTCCACAGCCACTTTCTCCAGGCTTTCCTGAACTTGAAGCCTTCTAGATAAACTCTGTCTCCTCCTTTTTTTTCCCCCCTGATCTTAGTTTTCCTCATTCTGCTGACTATACTCAAATTTACTTCACTTTTCCCCCGGTCATCAAAACTTTTTTATGCTCTTGGAAGATATCACAGTATAGTTTACAATACCCAGTCAGTCTAAGATAAAATTTTTGAAAACTGACCACCTGAATTATGAATGTCTATTCTTAACTTTTTATATTTTACCCATGTGGTTCAGTTTTAACTTTTTGGATTTTCTCACAAAAACAACAGGTAAGCTTATTTTTCAATTTATTGAGAAATTATTTTACGATTTCAAGTCTCTCTAATCCTGTTTGTATGTTCTCTTTTGTATCTTATTAAAGAAAACACAATGTGACCAACTTTTTGTAGTTTCTATCTTAATGAAAATACCATTATTTTTTAAAACTTTTGAATGTTAAAGATGGCTAAATGTGGATTAATGATAATTGTAGTTTGACATCAGCATGCCTGGGTTGGAATACTGTATCTGCTTTATAACTTCAGACAAATTACTTCACCACCCTGGGCTTTGGTTTCCTTGTGCATAAATAGTACTAATAATACTAATCTCCTACAGTTATTTTAAAAATTAAGTGACAGAATGCTTGCAGATTATTTCCCACAGTGCCTGTCATAAGAGCCCAACAAATGCTATCTGCAATAATGTTAGATAATAGTAACATAAGAATAATGAGATATAAAATATAATATAATTATAATTTGTTGACCTAAAAGAAACTGAGGCTGAGCCTAGGCATGGAGTTTTTGAGCCAATAGGACAACTGCAGCAGGGAAACACGTGGATCTGTTCATCCTGAGAAATGCTCTCCTAAGGAAGCCATGAGCATTTTATAATCACACGAAAGGGGAGAATCAAAAGAGAGACAAGAGCGCAGCCCTTTAATCATTACATCAGTTTTTGTATTGGCTAACATAGAGAGAGAGATTTTGGATTGTTACTACGTTCCATCCTACACGCAATAATCTAGGGTAAGGGTTACAAGAAGCATTTTAGGTTATTTGATTACTTCTTCAGGTGCCAGCATGTCTATCATCTAAGTAAAAATGGTCTTATGACAATGTTTTCCAGGACATGCAGACATGACTGCTGCTTATCCCAAGCTTTCCAAGGTACTAAAATTTAGCTGACCTGGTCAGAGCAGATTTTTTTTTTTTAGTTTTTGTATTATAATGGTACTACTGTAAAAAATTCTATCCAGTAGCATGTATCTTCTAAGTTCCTTTGGCTAGATCTGCCTCCAGGATATAAAAGGAGCAGGCCCACAGATCACAAAGAACCAGGAAACCATACTGAACCACAAACAAGCCCATTGGGACAAGGTATAGAAGAGAGCTGGGTAAGTATTTTAGGAATACTGAGGAGTTAGGTGAAAAGAGGAGAGGAACTTGGCTTTCTGGGAGTATGAGGGGGTAGGGGAGAAATTGAGGTAGATGAGCGTCAGGAATCAAGAATTCAGGAAAAAAATTAAAAGGAATCTGATTTCTAAGCTGAGAGACTGGAAAACAGGAAAAGGTTTTCTGTGGCAGGTAAAGAGATACAAGAGAGAAACTCAGATATGGGCTGGACCCAAGGGACCCCTGGGCTGTTCTAGCTCATGCAAGACTTCCTTGGAACAGAACTTAATTTATGCCCCCCACCCCACCCTTGACACATACACTTTTTTTTTTTTTTTTTAAATTCCAAAACACTCTAGAGTGGAATATTTTCCTGAAGAATTTGGAGAAAAAAACAAGGACACTTTACACTACCTAGCACATGACATTTCATTCCAAAATTCTCCTTTGCTTCTGTTTTTCTCCCAAAGTCACACTTCAGCTTTGACCTCTTCTGAGCCCTCCTCCTCTATAAACTCATGTCTCTAAAAATCTATCTCCAGTGGCATTTCTTTCATCCCTACCTTTTCCTTATGCAGAATAAATTGATTTAATAGGTTTTGCTAATCCTGTAATCCCACACCCATGACTTAATACTGGAATCAACCAACAAATAAAATAGAGTCTGCAGGATCTATGATCTACCTTCTTTTTCAGGTAAAAGAAGCATAACAAAGGATTTCTTTTGATCACAAGCATCAATATATATTTGTTTTTTGCCAAAATTATATTACTCTATGCTAGTTTTTTGTTCTTGTTGTTTGTTTAGCTAGACGGCTTTTGCATATCCCCTTTTGGAGGAGGTGACAATCCCTAAGTGCCCCATGCCTACAGATGAGTGTTAACAAGTGACAAGAGAAAAGGAAAAGAACAGTTCAACATTTTAGCAACATCCAAGCGAACTAAATATGTCTGACAATGGGCACAGATTTTAACATGCTCCACAATGGCTGATGGAAACTGTGGGTGAAATAATTTAAATCCACAAATACTATTGTATATGTGGGAAGTATACACTTGTTGAAAGTAGATTAGTAGCATCGGGTTTATATAAGGACAACACATATAGCATGAAAACCCATCCTCAAAGCATAGGTCAATTTGCTTTTTCCTCACTGTGAATAAAGAGCGTATTTGTCAGAGTAGTGGTGTCGTGTAGTGTTATTTTATCAAATATAGAGTGTGTTTATTTTATAAGACTCTAAAACATTATAGGTTCTTTTTATTTAACTAGCAACTATTTACAAAAGATTAAAGGGCTCTATGTTGACCTTTCTTCTACATCAAATCTAACTCAAGGTCTCCCACTAACTTAGAGCTGGGCCTTTTCCAAAGTGTACTGCCTCATTAAATGACATCAGTGTCTACCCAGTTATACAAGTCAGAAACCATCCAGTGGTGGCTCCGAGATGCAATTGGGGGTTATTTAGCCTCTCAGTAATATCTGTCATCCTTTTCCCAAACCACACACCGGTATACGTACACCACCTGAGTAAAAATGGTGTTCTGGCTAGGCAAAAAATGTTTTCAAGACAAGTTCTTTCCATTAACATTTCTAACTTTTTTTTTCTTAAGAAACTTTGGCGCTACCACTGCCAACATCTATATATCCTTTTCCATTTTAAAAGACACCTTTGAATTGGCCTTTTATTAGCTCTAATTACCTCATCTCTGCTGTCAACACCCTATTTAGAAATAACATCGTTGTTTATCATCATATCCTCTGCAGCTAGCAGAGTGCCTGGCACAAAGCAGGTGTGTAATAAATAAAATGTTTTAAATTGAACAGTTGAAAAAGATATACTTCATATCAAAGTTTCATTTGATGTGAAGATATACTTCACATCAAATATCTTATAATAGGCACCCCAGTAACATAGAGTTACTTTGTTTCTTTGCACAGACAATTATAACATTTTTTGCTTCTTTGACATTATTGATGCTGTTCTTTTGCCTCAAGTTCTCTCTTCTCTTAGTTTGGCTAACTCCTATTTAAGTCAATTACATTCAGACATATCTCTTCCTGGAAGACTTTTCTGACTACCCCAGACTGAGTAGTTAGCTCATCTCTGTAATCTCTTAACAATCAACAAATCTTTCTGTATAATAAACGTATTTCTGGTTGATCAGGCTAAAAATCTTGGTTATCTTTGACTCTTTTTTTTTTTATTAACAGCTGACATAAAATACATCAAAAAATCCTACCAGAGCTGTCTTCAAAACATCTCCAGACTCAAAATTTGATCATGTCTAATTACTTCTAGCACCAAATCCCTAGCCCCAGCTAGTCTTCCATGTTGCTGGTATTATTGTAATGTCCTCCTAACTGATGTCCTGGGCTCTACCCTTGTCCCACTATTGCCTATTCTCAACCCAGCAATCATAGCAATCCTTTCAAAAGATAGGTTATATCAGTACTATGCTCAAAATCTTCTGACAACTTCCTCTTAGATTCAGAGTAAATTTGAATTCCTTACTGAGGTAGCAGACTACACTATGGCCCCCAAAGATTCTTGTCTCCTAGTATGGATACCCTTGTGTAGTTTCTTCCCACATTGAATGGGGTTGGCCTATATAACCAATAGGACATTGTGGACATGATGGTGTGTGACTACTGAGGGTGGGTACTAAAAGACATAGTGGTATCTGCCTCGTGCTACCTTAGATCTCTCTTTTCTTTCTGAGAAAGCCAGCTGCCATGTTGTGAGGACACTCAAACAGCCCAGTGGAGAGGCCCATGCGGTGAGGAACTGAGGCCTCCTGACAAGAGACAGCGATAAGTTTCTGGGCATGTGGGAGAGCCCACATGGAAATGAATCCTCCTGTCCCAGTCAAGTCTTGAGATGACTGTAGCCCCAGCAGACATGTGACTGCAACATTCTGAGAGAACCTGACATAAAGTACCCAAACAAATGCCCCTGGATTTCTGATTCACAGAATCTTGGTGATACAACATATATTTACTGTGTTGTGTTGCTGAATTTTAGGATACTTTGTTATGCAACAAAAACAAATTATTCTAAAAGTGCATTAGGTAACTACTACACTTACCTGTCCCCAGAAGAGTACGTTTGATAGGATCCCCCTTACCTTGCTGGCTTCATCTCTTGCTAATCTCATCTGCTGAGCCCACTCCAGCCCCATCAGATTTGCTTCAAACCAGGAGTGTTTTCTGCCTCAGGGTCCTTGTCCGTGCTAGGCTCCCTGCTCACTTCAAGTCTTTGTTCAAATATGATTTTTCCAGTGCTCTCCTTGACCACCCAAAATTCTTTCCCCTTTTTCTGTTTTGTTTTCCTTTACAGTACTCAACAACATTTGACAAATGGTCTGCTTTACTTTTTTGTTGTTATTATTGTCATTTCTCTCCCTTCATAATAATATAATATCTGTAAAGAAAGATTTCATGTTGTTAACATTCAATGCTATCTCTTCAGCACTTAGAAAAGTGGCTGGCAAATACTGAGTGCTCAGTAAAGACTTAGTAAGTGAATTAATATTGTAGTCTTCTGACTTTTTATTGTTTATTTACTTATTTGCCTGTTTTCCTCACTGGATTGTAAGCTCCTCAAAGTCAGGTACTATATCCTTCTCCTCTTCACATTTCTGTCACCTCTGTAGTGACACATGAAATAACAGATCCATTTGCTAAAGTAGAGAAAGGGGTCTGAGTTATTTGGGTAATTTATACCACAGAGAATATTTTGAGAAGTTAAAACGGATTTAAAAATGTATGAATCTAAAAATACTTTGAATGAGTCAGTGATCTTATGAAATTAGCAAAGATTACTTAAAAGCAATGAAATAGCACAAAAAATTGAATTTAAATTTACCATGTAGTTTTAAAACCAATTATTCTTGAACTCAATAATACATTAGACATAAAAATTAATTTCATTGTATTTTAATTGCCCTTGAGATTTTCTTTCTTCACTTGAACAGGTTGTACCTACCAGTTTACAAATGGAACTGCTTTGACAAATTGGAAAACCCAGAAGTCATTAGAAAATATGAATTATTTGATAAACATTTTTGACACAGAGAAAATTTGCAATTATATAATAATTTCTCTTATCCTTATATTTTTGTACTTATATAGTTTTATACAAAATAAGCTCAATTACATATGTTCAATATGTTTATGTAATTTTCTAGTCATTGCTAGTATAAGTTATTGTTGTTTAACTGGGGTATCTCTACTACTCTGGGGGTTGAGTATGCCATTATGTGAACCAACTGAATACTAAGTTTCAAGCTATTTTACCTGCCCGTAATCTTGCAGACTGGGCCAATTATCGAAATAGGGCTGGGTCTGGTGCTCACAGACCCCTCAAACCCATTTGCACACTCGGTCACAAACTCTTCACATGACAGGCTGGGTCCCAGACCCCTCACATACTAGGCTGGGTCACCAGACCCCCCACATGCAGGTCTATTAGCGAGGTAACTGGCAAACAGGTCCTTGGAGCCGTAGGTCAGAGAGCATGGCCACATGCGGGCAGACACCTGAGGCAGTAAACTGGCCGCTCTGTGTCTGTGCACTAACTCCACCCCCCCCACACAATTTGCTTACAAAGAATGTCCCGCACCACCCCCAACCATACTTAAGGTGAGGGGGCCTGATTAAAGTATTCCATTTTCCCAACAATCCACCCCTTCAGGGTCCCTTGCTGTATAATCTACATGTTCAGAATCTTCCACGCTGTTCCCTTAGCAAGGATAAATGACCCTTACATTTACATTACCTGTCTGTTCAATATGCCTTAAGGCTTGAAGTTCTGTCCTGTTAACTATTAACTGCGTATGTCCAGTTAGTAGTCACCATTGGTGTGATCCTCCATGTGAATCCTTCAGTCATACTGATGGGCAGTTCAATGCATATTCAATAGATGATCACGCCAACATATGTAGGTACCCAGTCGACTCTGGTGCAGTGCCTGCAGCTGGAACACTATGGGCAAAAAGACAGAAGAGTTATTGGTACCAATAGGGGAAGTTCTTGCCCCTCTGGTAAGATACACACCAGTTTGCCATCCTGAGAAATGATGGTTGCAGGAGTAGGTATCTTACGTGGCTTATGATACCATACTTTATCTGCTAAAATTGTTGGATCTGTAGGTTCTACATGTAACAGTATAGGGGAACTCATAATTGGCCATAATGATAATAAAAATGTGCCCTTTGGAATAGAGTACTCATCTGTTCCAAGTCATGTCACCTTTACTTGAGGAGGCCAGGTACTTGTCATCCAAGGTGAAACTTGCAAGCCTTCCTCTAATCCTTTTCCCCAAGGCCCTATTAAACCTACCCAGCATATATGGGGGGCTTTCATTCTCCAAGGCCATCCCCATTGTACTGTCTGTCCCTGTTGCAAACAGGTTGGGGCCAGTAAGAGAATATTTCCATTCTTACCATATCCTGGCTTCAAAAGCTTATCTTTAGTAGTAATTTGCAGCTGTATAAGTGCTGCAGCCCTATGCAACAGAGCTTCCACCGGAGAGGGCCCGCCCTTGCAGGGTCTCTCATATAGAATTCTGTCAGCCATAATCGCCGTGCCCACCCCTTCAGGGATGTGGGTTGGGTAGATAGCCTTAGTCCGTTTTTTAAAAGACCATTGTACCGTTCAATCATTCCTGCTGCCTGGGGATGTTATGGCACATGTAACTTCCACTGAATGGACAACTGGGAGGCCCACCTCTGACCCCCATGTCCAGTAAAGTGGGTTCCATTATCACTCTCTATAACTATAGGCTGACCATACATAGCCATAAGGCTATTCACTGTCTTCACAGTGTTTACCTGGTCTGGGGCCTTACAAGGCTATACAAACAGAAGACCAGTAGCTGTACCAACAGCAATGAATATGTATCTGAAATTCTCTGAATTTGGCAGTGGTCTGACAAAGTTCACTTGCCATCGAGTCAGGGACACCGTTCCTTGAGTTATTTGCCCGTCTGTATGGGGCACCTGCTAGGGGTGTGGACACTCTTGAGCACACACTGGACAAGTATGACAGGCATTCACTACATCTTCCCATTTTATAAGCAAGGCCCATCTTTGAGCCCCATCACCATGGTTTTGTTGCCAGCATGCTGCATTTGTCAGTGTAACCACTGGACTACATCAGTAGCTGGGGTTCTCTCCAGCCATCTTATCTTAGCCAAGTCATTAACTTCATCATTTCCTGGACTGGCTAAGGGGAAGTGTCCTGTGACATGGAAAAGAGTTACTTCTTTCTCATGTCCCAATTCCCATAACTCTTGCCACATGGCTTATCCCCACAGGGCTCGGTGGCCTACCATCCACCATTGATACTTCCAAGTAGAGATCCAAAGGGTTAAACCTTTGTACACAGCCCAGCTGTCAGTACAGATGGTTAATGGCCCAGGCTCATTTTTTATCACCATCCGTGCTGCTCTCAGGTTAGCCCATTGACTGCTTTGCCCTGTGCCATTTTCATATGATGTGGTATCTGTTAAGGGCTGGATAGCAACCATTGTCCATGATGCTGAAAGTCCCATGCTAGAGCCATCTGTATACCAAGCTTACTCTGTGATAAGTCCCTGTCCCTCATGGAAAGGTATAGCCTCCACCTCCATGGGTAATGGTTGTGCCAAGGTTTCCTCCACAACCCTACTGGGCCTAGGACAGTTTGCAACCCTTTGGACAGAGGACTCATTGACACAGTGCTCCTTTGTTCTATATATGCTTCCCATTTAGACAAAGTGGGAGTCTGAACTACACCCATTTTAGAGTTGGTGGCCCACGTGCACAGCCAATCTATTACAGGGTATGTTGTCCTTATTAGGACTTTGGCAGTTCCTATGATAGCCTCAGTGGCTATCAAGGCAGAATACACAGCTGCTAACTGCTTTTCTATTAGGGTATACCACACTTCAGCAGGCTTCCAGAGCTGAGACCAGAATCCTACATGTGTTCGGGATTGGTCCTGTCTCTGCCACAAACCCCATCCTAACCCCTCGTGGGTTATATGTACATTTAATTCAAAAAGCTTAGTGGGGTCTGCCACTTGTAAAGCTTGTACTTGCTTTATTGCCCTTTTTCTAGCCCAATAAACTTGTTCTGCTTCCTCAGTCCAATCCCAGAGAGCTCCTTTCTTTGTTAATGCATATAGTGGGTGTGCCATTTGGGCCATATGGGGTACAAAACTCTCCAATACACCAAAAGTCCCAAATATGTCTACAGTGAGCTAGAGTTGTGGGTCAAGGGTATGCCTGTATCTTATCTATAAAAGCTTCTGGGATGACCCTTGTCTTGCCCGACTAGACCACTCTCAGGAATTTGACTGACAGCCCAGGTCCTTGCACTTTGGCTGTGTTCACAGCCCACACATATTGTTCCAAATGACTTAACATCGATGGAGCTGCCTGGGTTAAATCTGCAAGAGAATCAGAGGTTAGTAACATATCATCAATGTAGTGAAACATTGTAACCATGCTGGGCCTAGTCCACTTGGCTAGGTCCCCAGCCACTAAACCATAACAGATGGTTGGGCTATGCAGATAACCTTGGGGCAATACTTGAAAGATCCACTGTCTTCCTTCCCAGGTCAAGGCAAACTGATCTTGGCTATCAACCAAGATTGGAATAGAGAAAAAAAGCATTTGCAAGGTCCAATAAATAATGATAAGTCCCCAGCTGAGTCATCAGCTGATCCATCAAGTCATGAACTAAAGGCACAGCTGCATGCAAAGGAGGCACTACTTTGTTTAGTTCTCGATAGTCTACAGTCATTCTCCAGGTAACATCAGGCTTTTTCACTGGCCATACCAGAGCATTAAATGGGCTATGAACCAGATGAATAATGCCAACTTTCTCTAATTCCAATATAGTGGCACTTATTGCTGCATGTCCTCTGGTAGGTGATACTGCTTTACATTAACTACATGTCTTGGCTCGGATAACACCTGTGGGTCATGTTTAGCATATCCTCATAACACAGGCTTTACTATCCATATTCGCCGCTGAAACTCTCAAACTGTTGTTTGCTAGTACAAACCATAGAGTACATCTATACCCAAAATGTATTCAGCTACAGGGGATGTATATACATTAGAGGGGGTAATCTTCCTGTGCCCAATGTAATGACACAGCTTTGATCTCAATTGTATTTCCTCGATAGCCATCTATACAAACTGTGGCCCCTGGAAATTTATCTGGATTGCCATAGATCAGGCTACATTCTGCACCTGTATCCACCAATGCCAAAACACGCTGCACATTTGTCCTCAACCAATGTATCACCAATTGAACATGAGGCATCTGGTCCTCACCTGACCCCAAAAGATGAGCACCTTGGCTTGCTCCCCAATCAAAATGGAACAGTTCATCTGCCTCCTTGGGAGCAAACAAAAAGTCCTTCAAATCCACTGAGTGTACCTTGCTACCTTTTTCCAGATGTTTGGTAAAACACTGTTCAGGGTTCAATTGCTGCCACTAGGCCAACAGGACTGCATTTGGCTGCCAGTCAATTTTCTTTTTATCAACTCCTGCTGCTTACCGCTAGTCTTGCTTGGTCCCTTAAGGATAAAATTTCTCAGGGGTTTGGTCTTAGCTACTTCTTGGACCCCTTTTGCTTGTCTGCCATCCTCTACTTCACCCAAGCTGTCTATCATGGTCATTACCTCATGCATAGGATGACAAATGCATGGGGCCAGTATGGCCATCAGTGACCCAAAGGACACTAATGGGGCATTTTGCAGCACTATGTCTTTCATGCTGCCTGTGATGTTTTCATCATCTGGGCAACAAGTGTTTACATTAAACATGGGCTTCCACATCCCCAGCTCCCAAGTGATTTGGACCAGCTCAGCATATGTTTGCCATTTACTAACAATCTCAGGCAGTTCTCCAGCATTTGCCCACACGGTTCAGGCAGCTGCATTCACCCAGTCCATCAATGAGTGCTTACCTCGCCCTTTTGCATATCTGTGGCTATTCTGTAGCCGCTACCTCAAGGACAGGTGTATGGTGATGGAAGCCAATTTCTCCATCTCCTCACCAGAGCATATCACACTATCCACCCCTAGGTCACATGGCTGTAACAACCAAGCACCCAGGATTTCCCCATGTTTCTGCCTGAACTGTCTTCCCAAGTCAACCAGTTCAACCTGGGTATACGGGACATAGGTGGTGAACTGGGTCACCTAGGGATCGCCCACCAGTTGTCCGTCTGTCCAGTCCCAGAGGCTGCTCGTGTTTCAATTTCTCATGCACAATAGGTCATACCTGGAGATGCATGGTTTCCCCCAACTCACCACTAGGTTGGTCATCTTTCCTGGTGAGAGGGGCAGGAATGGCCAGTCAGTACATGTCATCCTCCAGGACATTTATCCGTGCTTCTAACAACTCTGTTTCTGCCACAAGTCTCGATCAGTTTGCAGCATTGTGAGCAGTAGCCAGGCTTTGGTTAGCAGAAAAGTGGCTGCTGGGCACCACACACTCAAGGATAGCCACATTTCCTCCCCCTCCCAAGGGGCTTTCTGCCGTGGTGCATGGTCTATGCCACCTTGCAATACAGTGAGCAGCAATCAGATCCCAGTCAATGGGAAGGTGGCCATAGGGCAGAGCATATTCGAAAGTAGCCACATTTCCTCCTTTTTCCAAGGGCTTTTGGCTCCTGTACCTGCTCAGAATCCTGTTGCAGACCACGCCAATTGTGGTGCTCTTTTACCTGCCCATAATCCTGCCGACTGGGCCAATTGTCGAGCTAGGGCTAGGTCTGGTGCTCAAATATCCCTCAAGCCCGTTCACAGACTGGGTCACAAACCCTTCACATGCCAGCCTGGGTCCCCAGACCCCTCACATGCCAGGCTGGATCACCAGACCCCTCACATGCAGGTCTATCAGCTAGGTAACCTGCAAACAGACCCTTGGAGCTGTAGGTCAGAGAGCATGGCTGTGCTTGGAGTGGATGCCCAAGGCAGTAAATGCCAGCCAAGTTGGCAGCTCTGCCTTGCACACTAACTCCACCCCCCCCACACAATTTGCTTACAAAGAATGTGCCACACCACCCCCAACTGTACCTAAGGTGAGGGGGTCTGATTAAATTATTCTATTTTCCCAACACTAAGGAAATAATTGGGGGAGGAAGAGAGGGATACAGAAGGAGAAAGATTATGCATGTGCTTGAGCTGAATTCTTCAATATTAAAATGCAAAATTCATAGGTTGCTCATAATCATTAACATTCAAAAGATAACAGGAGGCTAGAAGTAGGCGATGAAGGTGGGGAAGGTTATCCTGTTTAGCCTAAGAGATGTGAAGTGCCATGTTCTACCCGCAGGCAATGTGGAGGATGGTGGGGTAAGTATATTGCACTATCAAAAATTTTGTATTATTATTATTATGTAAGAAAAATATACATTTCTTGTGAGAATTCACAGAGAATTAATACAGGAGGTAGTAGAAATCAAGATGCTACTTTTGAGGAACCAGGATAGTTTGGTTTTTACTAAGTTTACTTACTCAAGGTTTTGGAGTCAGGCAGTTTCAAAACAGGCTCAGCTGCTTACCAGCCCAGTATCCTTGGGAACGTTCTCTAACCTCTGCCTGGTTTCCCTCAAAAGCATACCTGAGACAAACACTTGTGTGCAGGTGGTTCATTTAGGAATGTGATCTCACGGAGAGGATTAGAGAATGAGAAGCAATGGAACATGAAAAAAATGAAAGCAAATTTAAGTATATATTATCCAGTGGCTCACGGGATAAGGCTTAATCCCATGGGACTCTTCCTGGAGTCTTATGAAATCCATGTCAGAACTAATCCCTGGAGAATGGAAGGAGGAATTATTCACCCAGGGGCTCTCTTCCCCCAGTGGTCAAGTGTGACCATGTGAACAGTAACTTCCCATGCATGTGGGCTTCCTTAGTGTGAACACGAGTGAACTCCTATGGGTCCCATTACAAGACTGGAGAAACTCAGAAGGGAGGTGCTGTATGAAGCTGGTCAAAGCTTTCCTGGAGCTGGTTGCTATAGGAGTGGATGGAGTATAATGGGGTTCTAGGGGGTGGCAGGGAGCAGAAACAGAAGTTGGAGATGGTTTGTAATTGTGCAAATACAGTGTCTGATACATTTCTGAATCTCAGTGTACTCATGGAAAACAGGCGCAAACCTTCCGCATTAGGTTGCTGTGAAGAGTAGCTGAGTAATATAAAATGCTTGCAAATAGTGAGTATTCAGTACTGTTGCCTTGTTTTATTGTTATGGTGATGTTATTAAGAAGGCCAGTGATAAACAGCATTTTTATTAGAAAAAGTCACTGTCTATTCTTGACCCTATGTTTTCCCTCACCTTACTGAAAAACATGGGCTTCTCTCTAAATGCAGACACTTATCAGTTGATAGTTAAAACCAAACACAGTTAAAATTTTACCTTTAAGGCACAGGCTTTTATCTGTATGCTAACCTGTCTTTTGATTTATAAGAAAGTTGCAGAATTTGAGAATTATTAGGAAGTATTATAACTGTAATTTTTGCGGATTTGAAAATATATTTTCTACTTTGAGCCAGTTTAGATTCTGCTTTCTCAGCTTTAGAATGAATAATTCCAGTTTGTCAAATTGTTTATTCATTGTTTATTAATGGGAAAAACACCCAACTAAATTTTCCTTTATTCCTCTAAGTGCACTATTTACACATCCATTGTAGAATCATAACTGGAAAAAATTTTAAATAATTATCTACTTAGTCTAACTCATTTTGCTGGATGAAAATAATCTCAATTAAAATATATGTAAATATGTGTCTAAAGGCCTATATCTTGATTGTAAAACCAACTTGTACACATGGTTGAGTAACCCATACATGTGGTGGAGTTAATGCCCATGAGATCACCCTTGACCACTAGAAGATAAGAGCTATTGGGTGAACGCCTCCTGCTTCCATTCTCTAAGGGAACAGAGCTGACATTTCATATGGCTCCAGCAAGGGTAGCGTGGAATTTGGCACCAGCAGCTCACTTGATAACATTTATTTTTTTTGGCTAAAATTTGTATGTGTAAACTTTGAATTTCTTTACTTTTTTTTGCCTGTTACATTTAATAATTTTGATAGCTGTTCTTGGATGTTGTTTAATGTACAGTATTTTATTTTCCTAATTTATAGTGCTATTTCTTAAGTAAAAATGTTTAAATGACATGACCCAAAGTATCTCATATCTCAACATGAGTTATGTTATAAGTTATATATATATATATGTATGTATGTATTTTTTAATGATGGGTAGTCAAAATTCTAGTATTTGAGAACAAATTTGAAAGTTTTCTTCCAAAAAATTGAAATATGTGTTATAGAGAAAAATATTATATGTAGATGAACAAATGCAAACTAACTTTACTTTTAGTGACCATCTGCTCCTTAGATCTGGAATAAGCTTTCACATTTCCATTTCATCAATACCATCACCTTGCAAAGAGTCTTGCCCTCTTTTCCTTATTTTTCTTAAAAAAAATTAACAAATAGTTTTTATGCCTTTGAGAATATGAAAAGATTTTGTTAATACTATCCTTTTTATAAAATAATAGTCTCAAAATTAGCCTTAAAGCAACATTTTTAAAGGCTCCTCAGTATTAAAAAAATCTTTCACCTTTGATTTTAAAATAAAATTTTAAAATGATGTTCACTATACTTGACCAAAATTTACTCACTTAATCATCCAACACTTCACTTTGATCATAAATATGAAAATGAGAAGGAAGAAAGTTGAGTTTTAGTCAATTTTAAAAAGTATAATTCTGGGATGAACAGCTTCAGTCCAATATCTCAAATCCTCCATAGCTGTAAGTGTTGGTTACTGTGAGGCCTTTGAGCAAGGTTGTCAGATAAAATACAATACACATACTTACATTTGAATTTCCAACAAACAATAAATAATGTTTTAGCACGTCTCATATATACTTGGGACATACATACTTACACTAAAAAAAAATGATTTGCTGTTTAGCTGAAATTCAAATTTAACTAAGTGTCATACATTTTTGTTTGCTAAATCTTGCAATTCTACCTTTGTGTGATCAAAAAAATATATTATTTTTATTGAGTAGATTTTTTTAATATCCCAACATGGACCTAATGGATCATGAGAGGGGGTGTCTTTCATTGAAACAAGTAAAATAAAGGCTTCATAGTCATAACATTTGTGGTAATCAGTACTGTGACTTCAACTGTGTTTAGCATCGACAGTGTAATTATAAGCCAACTAATTAACATCCAAAATAAAGTTGTACATTTTTTTCTGGATTTGAAGGGTTAACATTCATTTGGCACTTCTCTGTTGATCAAAGTTGGGTGACAGGTGAGAGAAGTGTTGGATTCATTAAGGTAGTTAATCTGTTAGAATTCAGACGTGAATTTGCTTTGTAATCAATTTCATCAAAGTAGTGTTTCCAACATCACTGTGAAGGTTGCGATGAAGGTTTAAATTAACCTCTACTATAATACCAGGCACTATGTGGCTTCTTCTTACCCATTAATTTTGTTTAATTGGAAAATTAAATTAAATTTCATTTCATTTCAACGTGCAAAACTGTTACTGATTTTCAGTGCCTTAAAAAGGACTCTTCTGAGATGTCTCTATTCTAGTCATTTTATTTTATTTTTTAATAGAAAGTTATTTCTCCTTTAAATAGTGGAATTTATCTCTCTTTCCTGAACTGAATCTAATGAAGGCCCTACTTCTCCATTTGAAATTCAGATCTCTGGGAGTAATGGGAATATTTGCAAATATTTTGCACCTGCACCTCAATCTTTCATCTTGAAAAATCTTATTTTTATTTAAAAGTAGAGTGTATGACCAAGAACAACAGTTTACAGTGTTCACTTGATTAAACAAAAACATTCATGGAATTTGAGTGGTTCCATCTGAACCAGACAGTTTAGACTGATGCAGTGTGGAAAGGATGTTGAATCACAGAAGAATTAACGTCAAGTATATGATTTTGGCACTGGGAAGGCCTTATGAATACCATCAATTTGAGATTTTTCAAAAGTATCTAAATGTGTTTACACAGCTGGATATTCAGTTCCAGCTTGATCTCTTTTCTTCATGTTTCCAGGTTATTTACAAATGTGTTTCCCTCTGCTTTTTCCTTTATACATTTTATTTTCCAAGTTTGGATTTTGAAGCCTCAGATAGCACCATAATATTGTGAAACACTTTCTGGGAATTTTGCATGTTGCCCTATTCTCAGTATTAGGAGAAAAAGAGACATCCGGAAAGTAAACATTTTTATATACAATCCTCAGCTTTATTGAATAAAAGAAAACAATAATTAATTTTATAAAAGACATTTCTATGAGGATGATTAACTTTTTTGCAATCTTGGGTTAATGCTGACAATACTCAAATTTTAGCAAGATTCTGAAATAACAACTCTATTTAATATTTATGTTTTCCTCTTTGTATATTCTTGGTTTTTGTCAGAATTCTTTAAACTTAAAGTCAGTGCAATCAGTGTAAGAGATGGAGCATGTGACATGAATTTTAAAGATCTCCGTCCTTGTCCCAGGCCCAATTGCTGGCTGTTTGATTTAGAGAAGTTATTTAACCTTTGCATGCCCCAGATTTCTCTCTTGTGAAATGGAGTGTTATTTTTCAATTGCTTCTTCATTTAGTATCAGGAGGCTTAATGAGATAATGTGCCAGAATCGTTATCCTGAATCATCTTTTTGGGGGAGAATAGAAGCTCACAGGTACAAAGGCCAATCCATGGTCACCTTTTTCCTCCACCCAGGTACATGTGGGATGAGGGACCCTGCCGAAACTATTCTTGGCCACAAAATCCACAGGGGCGTACATCTATCCAGGACAGGAAAAGGCAAAAGCCCTGGGAAATCTCAGAAGGGAAAGTAATAAAGTATAAAGGCAGGAAAATGATTAAAAATCCTCAAAGACCTGTATTAAAATAGGTACATATCAGCTATAGTAATCTGTGTTTTTTTGACTGAAGAATTTGCTAGAACATTGCACAGCAAATTGTAGGAGCTCAATAAATAATTTTTGCATGATTGAGTTACTATGCATTTATTTCTCCTGATGTGCTAGAATTCTTTGTATAATAAACAATGTTAGCTATGTCACCTTTAAGGGCCTTTTTTCTTTAGGCTAGAAACTCTTAGCAGGCAATAATACTCAGATGCAGTTTTTGTGTTACACTAGATTTTTTGGTGCAATTGTCTTGCTATTGTTTCTCTGTGTTTTGTCTTTTCCAATATATTTCATATCTACCTATTGATTTAGATGATTTCTCTGTAACATTGCCTTACTCCATTCTTTAGATTTTCCCCATCATATAGAGCATGACATTCTGCCTTAATAAACAAGTCTCTCAGCAGGCAAGAAAATAGAATACCTTAAGGCTGGGGCTAGTTCCTTCCTTTCGGCTGAGGATAAATCTGGCTGAAAAGGTGACTGTGGATGGAGCTGGAGGGAATGTCTCTGTTTGGGCCCTGTGGGAACATGTATTTCCTGGCACAGAGGGGAAAATCAAACTTTCTTATTCTTTTAAATGAGATGAGTGCATTTTTCCTTTATACTGGTGTTTCCCAGTCTGTTTTGGCTTGAAATTCACCAAGGTCTCCTTTCGCTGCCATGTACTTTTACTAGAATTCCCATGGCAGCTGCTGCTATAACTTTTAAAAAAGTTCTCTCTCCTTCTACAAAAGTAACCTTAGTTAATAAATGTGTAAACTTGCCTTTGCTTAAACCCATGTGTCTGGCTTACGGTCACTTCATCTTTTCCAGATGACAACTATTTCAGTGACTTCACTGCCTTCTATGCGTCGTGCACCCCTAGGATCCAGATCCATGCTCTATCATGAAATGTAACTCCACTTTGCTATGCCAATTTTGCAAGTTCATTTTTCCTTGAGATATGTCTACGGCATGTCTGGCAGCCAGTAAAGGACAAAATAACAAATCATGAGTCAAAGACTTCTGTTTCTGGCTTTATGGATGACCATACATTCAGAGAAAACCCTCTTGGTATCAAACGCTTGAAGAATTCTGGATTAAATATTAAGTTTTATTAAAAGCATGGCTGAACTAGCGGTAAAGGAAAGGAAATAATCATTGGCCAGAAATGTTCAAATCCAGATGTGTACCCAAGCCTAGATCTGGCACGTGCTTGGGCGCAACTCTAATCACTGGCAGTGCAGAATCTGAGTTATAGAGGTTAAGTGTCCCTTATCTGGATTGAAATACTTGAGATCAGAAGTGTTTCAGATTTTGAAATTTATTTTTGATTTTGGAATATTTTCATATACATAATGAGATATATTGAGGATGGGAACCAAGTCTCAATGTGAAACTCTTATATTCCACATACACTTTATACACATAGCCTGAAAATAATTTTATATGATATTATTCAATTTTGTGCAAAAAACAAAGTTTGTGTACGTTGAATCATCAAAAAACAAAAGTGTGACTGTGTGTCCATCTGTGGTTGTTTGGTATCATCATCATTCCTGACTGAATTTATATGCTACTGATAAGCAATCATTTTCTTATATTTATTCACACAAAAGTACTTAACAGTACAACATACAATATACCATTAATACAGTGAAAAAGTAATGTGTTCAGGGTAAATAATTAGAACAGTAGCATCACCAGAATACCTGTACAGCTGCTAAACAATGGCAGCAACAAAACCGCAGGCTTTCCAGTCTCCACCTATGTTTTGACATTAAGTCAAGTATGGGATTTTCCACTTGTGGCATCATGTTGCTGCTCAAAAAGTTTAGAATTTTAGCCCATTGTAGATTATGAATTTTCAGATTAGGGGCACTCAATCTGTCATAGGCATGTGTTAGCAGAGGACAGGACACAAAGTAAAGGCCCAAGTTGAGTGGGAGATAGCAAGGCAAATCTTGCATAAAATTTGGGCACCAAAAAATGACATTTTAAGGAACAAAAATCTTCACACAGCAGAAGGCCTGTGCGTGCTTATTTATCTCAACCTTGACTTTTGCTGGAAGCAGGGAAACAGATCTCTTTTAAAGATTCCTCATCTTAAGTTTGCATTCATGCACACTTGCAGCTGTAACTTATACTGCTAATGTGACTACCACCTTCCTACCACCCCCCAAAAGCTAAAAACTCATCTTCAAGTGGTCCTAGGTTGATATTGGACATTTAACAGATGGTACATACCTGATGTTGACAGTCAGAACTAACTGTGGGCATGACACTGGATGCTCATCCCATTGTGCCAGGACTTGTGGAAGCACTGGAGGGTCCCAGGGGAGGGATCAGGACAGTAGGTGGGGGTGGTACTCAGGGGTCTCAAGGCAGCTACTGGCATTGCCGTATTTCAGTTGTTTAATAATTGATATGGGGATATTAGCCTTAGACTTGGTGAGTCGCTCAACTGTTCCGAGTCTTAGCTTTCTCCTCTTTTCTGGCTTGTCTACCTCACAGGGTTATTAAGTAATGTCTGTGAAAACACTTTGTGCAAAAACAAGTAGCAGTCAATGAAGGTCTGATTTTTACAGTTTTGCTTCAGTGTACCAGGTAATGCTTTATGGTCTGAAATAATTTACTTAGTTCCTCAAAGTGCCTAACGTGGAGGCTCCATATGATTTTCTCATCTGAATTTCTATTGGATGACTAGTGCTTGCTGTTAAAGGCAATGTGGTGAAAGATGGTCAGTAAAGTATGCTTTGGGGAGAAATTTCACAAAAGCATAACTCGCTCCTTGGAACAAAGCTCTCACAAGTACTTAAAAATGGGGAGGAATGCTGGAGGTGTTAATCAGGAAGGTGACAAGTGTAATGGTGACAGTCTCAGGGAGCATTGCTGAAGAGGTGCCAATACATTAAAGAGCTGCTGTTAAGGCCACTGAAAAGAGGTGGTCAGTTGGGTGGCAGAAGCTGAGCTCCTCTTCTCTAAAAAGGAAGCAGAGAGATCAAAAGGAAAATGTTAAAGCGTATTAAAAGAAGAGATTTTAAAGAAAGATTAAATATTAAACCAAGGATCAAAAGACCCCTAGACTTCCACGCTACACATGGACTGAACACCACCCCCTCATATTAAGAGCGTCAAAGAAAACCTCTTCTTTAAACTAATAACTCTTTTTCCCTTTGTCACTGAGAAGTGGAGTCCAGGTCACGAATAGAGGTCATTCAGGGTAAAGAATTAAGCAGCCAGTGACTGAGTGTGTCAATCAAAGGAAGGCTTCCACAGGTACAAAATACAAGGTAAATGATGACACAGGTCATCCAGGGAACCACCTCTCACCCCTGGTGGCTGCGTGCTCCAGAATTTCCAAATACGAGTGTCCCAAGGAATCAGCGGAGTCGGAAGTGGGTGCTGGAGGAACGGAGTGGTGCCACAGAACTTGTCGTGGAAAATGCTTTTGAGAAACAAAGACTAGGATTCTATGTTAAAAGATACTGAAGAAGGTTGGTAGAAAAGATGAGGGAGTTTCTCTCTCCCTGACAGAGAAGGTATAAAGGGAAAGGGGAGTTGACCTTTTGCATTTCTGCCTGAAGTGGGATTATTTCTTTCCACCAGCCTTTGTTCATAGGTTCATATATTGAGCTTTTTTCCTTCTTTTCATAGTCCCTTGTCTTGGAATTGTATATCCTCACCTCCGTTCACGAAAATCTGAAAACTGACAATCATGACTACTCCCCTACCAAAACCATAAAAATATATATGTATCTACACACGCACATGGAGTGAGGCAAAACCCACGGTAGTACTGGAAGAGAAACTTGCTTTTTCTCTCCGTTGTATAATACAGGATGGAGGCACAAAGGCAGAATTCTTTCAGAGGCCTTAACACTTGGATGTGAGCCCTGGCTCTGCTATTTATGAGCTATATAATCCTGGGGCCCATCATATGACCACATTGGGCTTTAACTTTTTTTCAGCTATTAAATAAGGGTTTGGGGCTCTAATAGTTGACCTACTTGTCCCTTTTCTCCTAAACATCCTGAGACTAAGTTATCCATATAAGAATAGGAAGGATTTCTTTGTTTATTTAACCCTTTAAACTCTGAGACATGAAAGTAACATATGTTTAGCATAGCTTTCTCTAAACTTCTTGGGTGGAGCAGCTGAGTTTCCCATTAATCCTATTTTCTTCCTCTAAAATTGAAAGTAAATGTAAGGTTACATCACACCACCCTAAGTTCCCCAAGTCCTGTACACTGCCCTTTCAAAACTAATCATCACATTTTCAATTACTTGCTCAGTATCTATCTTTCCTCCTAGATTGTAACCTTGGTGAGGGCAGGTATGGGTTCTTGGCATCATATTCCTAGCACCTAGTGCCGGGTACATAGCAGTTACTCAATGCATATTGGGTATGTAAATAAATAAATAATTTCACAAAGGAAAGAGATGAAAATTTAAAGTCAAATAAGGGTTGATATTCTGACTCCCCCCCTCCAAAAAAAAAAAAAAATCATGTAGCAATGATTACTTTTGTTATTTATAAACCATTAGAAATAATTATCACATTCATCTAACGGGACTAGGACTCTGGCTGCTTTGATGAATATCTTAAGGAGATAAGGGAATATTTATCACAGTACTTTTGACTTCCTGCCTGACTACTGCTAATTTCAGTGTCACTTAAAGTTCAAAACACAGTCTACATCTGAGTATCTCTCTGCTAACTAAAGGCAACTTGATGGCATAACTTTAGTATCCTATTGCCCCAGGTACAGTTTTACAGATGGTCCCAGTCCAATCACTAACAACTACAGTGATTCAAAGTTAATTTGCCTTCATGATCTATTGATGTCAACTGAGGTCATTAACTCTCCTCTGTGTCAAGGTTTGGGTTGGTATGACATTTATCTGACATAGGAGATGTCTAAGGCAGTATGTTGGCTTATTCTCCCTGCTCATTCCATGTTTTCAAGTTACTATGTTGTTTTCAAGGAATTAGTGATCCTCTGCTAGTCTAGCAGGTATAATCATAAAATCGTTCTCTGTCCTTGTGTGTTTATTTTGTTCATTTATGTTCGAGGCACTACAGGAACAATAGAAACCATGGTATGGTTCCTGCTCTCAGAGTCCCTGTCTCGCTATCTAGTGGGGAGTGTGGTTACACAGTCAGCTGGCCATTATGATACACTTGATGAATGTTACGCCAGGCGTTAGCTTAGAGCACATGGGAAGAATACATTATAATATTGGGGGATGGGAAACTAAAAGCTTCTCAAAGGAATTAGTGTCTGAGGAGCAATTCAGATTTTGTCCCTTGCAGTCTCTTTTAATCTATATTCTCAAAGTTTTATCTTCCATTGTTGAGAAGCTTATCAAGATATTTTCTTAAACAAAAATAATTCATTTCCTAAGAGGAATTCTAGTATTCTTCAAATCATGTTTTTAATGGGCTACTACGAAGAAGTCTCTATTATTACTATAAAGACATCTCTATTATTTCACTGAAAATATTTTTCACAGGGAAGGAGAGATACCAGTTGAGCTTTAATGGACAAACTCTGTGTGTGTGTGCATCTGCGTGCACACATTCTAAGTACATTTTAAAAATGACAGCTAAAAGCAGAGAAGAAGGAGCATACATGAAATATTTTGTGAAAGAATGAGTAGACTAATATGTTTGGAGGAGAATATTTGTATGAATACTTGAAGATAAATTATAAATGTCAGTCTGGGCCAGTTTCTTTAAAGCTTTGACTAACAGACTTAGGAATTTGGACTTTATTTTTTTATTTTAAAGATAATTTATTATACACTGATGTGGGGTGCAACGTTGATTTTCAACAATTGTGTACAATGTGTGATGGTTATATCAGGATAGTTAATTTATTCATCAAATGGAGGCATTTCAACTTTTTTTTTTTTGCTTTTTTTTGTTTTTACTTATTTATATTTTTAATTGTACATTTTATGGGGTAGAGTTTGTTTCTTTTTTATTGAAACATAATTGTACACATCTGTGGGGTGCAGCATTGAATATCAATTCCTGTGTGCAATATGTGATGCTCAAATCAGGATAATTAGCATATTCAACATTACACAATATAATCAGTTTTTGTGGCCCTTTACCAATTTGTTGCTAAGCCCACCTCCTCCTCCCCCTTTCCCACCTCTGGTGGCCTCAGTTCTGTTCTCTGCTTTTGAGAGTTGAATGAATTATTGTGATTGTTGTATTGTTCTTTCTTTCTTTTATATATTAGTTTATTTTTTTAGCTCCAATTTATGAGTGAGGACATATGCTATTTCTCTTTCTGTGCCTGTCTTATTTCACTTAACATACTTTTCTCTAAGTTCATCCATGTTGTTACTAATGGCAGAATAGTATTCCATTGTGTATATGTGTTACATTTTCCTTATCCAGTTGATTTTCAGTGGACATTTAGGTAGGTTCCAACTCTTGGCTATTGTAAATAGAGCTGTGATAAACATGGGAGTACAGGTATCCCTTTGACTTGATGATTTACATTCCTTCGGGTGCATACACAGTAGTGGCATTGCTGGATCACATGGCAGTCGAGCTGTAGTTGTTTGATGAACCTCCATACTGTTGTCCATAATTGCTGCACTAATTTACAGTCCCATCAACATTGTAGGAGGGTTCTCCTTTCTCTGCATCCTCGCCAGCATTCGTTATTATCTTTCTTTTGATAATAGCCAGTCTAACTTGGGTGAGATAATATCTCAGTGTGGTTTTGATTTGTTTTTCCCTGGTGACTAGTGATGTTGAATGTTTTTCTTGTGTCTGTTGGCCATTTGTATGTCTTCCTTTGAGAAATGGCTGTTCAGCTCTTTGCCCATTTTTTAATTGGGTTACTTGTTTTTTTTTACTGCTAAGTTTTGACTTATTTGAATAACGAGGTATTATGTTGCCCATCCCATCCATGACACAACTCAAGATCCTTTATATGAGTATGAGGCCCTTCGTGAATTTTCTGGTGTTGTTTGACTGAACTACTTGCAGTGTCACCAACATACCATTAGGTTTCACAATTACAAATCTTTATACGTGCATATGTGCTTACCAGTTTGTATATTAATGGATTACTTTTCAAATTCTTGTCTTGAGACACCCTTTTTATTATTTTATTGCTCTGTTTCTTCCTCCTCATCTCCCATAAAACAAATCATTTTATCTTCTTTACTTATGATCTTTATGCAATATTTTGCATATATGATTACATTTATTTGGATGTATATATAAGAGGGGTATTCAAAAATTTCATGGAAAGATTTGTATTATCTTTTAAAAAAAATTTTTATTTTATCAATATACAATGTAGTTGATTTTCGTGTCCCTTTACCCATTCCTCCTTCCTCCTTTCCTCTCCCCTCTCCCACCCATCAATATACCTATTCACTTGTCTTAACAAGTTCAAGGAATTGTGATTGTTGTGTCTTCTTCCCCACCCCCACCTTTTGTTTGTGTATTTATTTATTTATTTATTTATTTATTTATTTATTTATAGCTCCCACAAATAAGTTAGAACATGTGGTATTTCTCTTTCTGTGCCTGACTTATCTCACTTAATTTGATTTTTTCTAAGTCCATCCCTGTTGCTGTGAATGGTAGTATTTCATTCTTTTTTATAGCTGAGTAGTATTCCATTGTGTAGATGTACCACATTTTCCGTATCCACTTATCTGATGATGGACATTTGGGCTGGTTCTAACTCTTGGCTATTGTAAAGAGTGCTGCGATGAACTTTGGAGAACAGGTATACCTTCGACCTGATGCTTTCCTTTCCTCTGGGTATATTCCCAGCAGTGGGATAGCTGGGTCATATGGTAGAGCTATCTGCGATTGTTTTAATTTTATTTTTTCATGAACTTTATTATTTCTAAAAGACTGTAAGACATAGGAAGCCAAGGACCTTCCTCTCTTCTTCCTTTTCTTCCTCCTCTTCTTCGTCGTCCTCCTGTCCTTGCCCTCTCTCCTCTTTTTCCCTCTTCTTTTCCCTTCCTCTTCTACCTCTTCCTCTTCCTTCAGTTTCTGACACCCAGAATCTAGTTTAGTGCCTGAATTACAGGAAGCTCTCTTTCTGTATTTTTCCTGCACTGATCTGAAATGCTATGTGACTTTAGGAAATTCATGAAATCTCTTTGAATGTCATTTTTCTCATTTGTAAAATGGAGATAGAATATTCCTCATCCAATTATATTGGCTATTAAATGAGATTGAACATGTAGAGTGCTTAGGACAGTACCTGGCACATGAGATACTTTCAAGACTTTATCTGTAAGTAAGTACTAGGATATTAACTAAATGTCATCTTATAGATGTGGGCCTCTATTTGGTACAATCTTCCAGTAATGTTATAATAAAGAAAACCTAGTCCTGTAGCCAAAAATAACTCATACATTTTGTACACAGTTTGCAAAGAATCTTAAGTGGGACCCAGGTATAACCCACCATAACAATTTGTAACATCCCTTTTCCTTTTTTTCAGATTTTGTCAAATCTCAAGGATACTTCATAGAAGCTTTCTCTGTAAACCACCCATAGGGAGAAAAATAAAAGGTGGATATTAAATTGTTTTTAGTAGGGTGTACCAGTTTGTGTGTACATGTATGTGCATCTAGATGTTTTTGTACCTTTACAAGTTTTTAATCTTTATCTGATTATGTAATAGGGTGCTAGAAGAACTCAAAAGGGAGAAAATCACTGTTAACATAAATGGTTGGAAAAGGATTGGTAGAGTGAGACTTAACTTGCAGAGTTTGGTTATCATACAGGCAAGTGGAAGATACTGCAGGAGAGAGAAACAAAGGGATATGCTAAGGCACAGAACAATGACTGATCAGATGTACAGAAGACACTGTGTAAAGTGGCTGATTGTTTTGGACAATTAGACCCATAAATTAATTCAACACTATTCTTTAAATTAAATTGTTTCTGGTAGCACTCAGAGGAAATGTGGTAATGAATAATCATAGAAGAGGGTGAGGACTGTGAGATTAGCTCCCAGATTTTCCTGGTTAGCTAATGTTTTGAGTTTAAAGCAGGTAGAGAAGTCTATTGTATCCTGTTTGCCCAAATTTCATGAACCATGAGAATATTCAGATCTCTAGATGCAAACTTTTTAAAATCAACCACAACCACCTAATGTCAGGACCTCAGAATGGGCTCTCAATTTATAAGTGACTTAGGAAATATCAAATAGCACAAGGTTTACATTTTATCCAATTTTTTTTCTTTTTTTTTTTCTTTGTTTCGTGACCGGCACTCAGCCAGTGAGTGTACCGGTCATTCCTATATAGGATCTGAACCCGCGGTGGGAGCATCGCTGCGCTCCCAGCGCCGCAATCTCCTGAGTGCGCCATGGGCTCGGCCCCTATCCAATTTTTTTTCTAAATACTCAATACTTTATTCTCTTAGCTGCCATGTACTTACAGTTTGCAGATAAAATACAGGCTGTAGCAAATCATTATAATATAAGTATGTCTCAAATATTCCATAGTGTATACTTACACTAAAAACTGTCTATCGTTTATCTGAAATTAAACTTTAACTGGGCATCCTGTATTTTTATTTGCTAAATATGGCAACCTTACATACGCTATGTGCATATTTCACAAAGGTAAGTTTATAGCACTTAATAAAGCAATTCACATGCCCAGTAAGTTTTTCCTTTAAAATGAATTTTGATCTCCCCTTCTGGAAGTTCAACTTTTAATAGTGTTTCTTCCTTTCTCAGCTCCCACTTATAAGTGAGGGCATGCAGTATTTTTCTTTCTGTGCCTGGCTTATTTCACTTAACATAATTTTCTCCAGGCTCATCCATGTTGCTATGAATGGCAGAATTTCATTCAAAGAATAGTTATGATTTGTAAAGATGAACATGCTAATAATACTGATTTGAACATCACACACTGTACACAAATACTGATAGCCAACTCTGTACCCCATAAATATATATAATCAAAGATAAATAAATCAATGAATATTTTTTAAAAGGGGAGTTCTAGGCACCCCCCGACTTCTCCCAAATGAATTTTGAATAACAACTTTCAACCTCTACCATACAAATACCTACTGATTGAGAGGGAAAAAGTCCATAATGGATTCTAAGGTGCTTTAATAAAAATGTTTAGCTTTGTCTTCTTTAAGGCCTTTGTTTATTTAATGGGAATGAATTGTCATCCTTTAAAATATCTTCATTTTGTATATTTTAACACCAACAACAAAGATCTGGCATTAAAAAATTCAGTTTTAAATAATCTGTTTTCTTGAAATGTTTTCCTGTTACTCAAAGCTGCTACCTTCAAACAGAATTAGATCACATGAAAAAAATAGATAACCATATTAAAGTATTCTGTGTCTGAAGGGAGGTTTTAATAAAGCGTGCTTTGTTTTAAGGGTAATTTTGATGTACTAGTCAAATATTTGACTTAGACAAATGCAAGATAATAACATGGAATTCTTCAGATTGATACATTTCTTAGGAAAATATTACCAACTGGAATTTTAGATTTGAGTAGAGTGTAATCAATGTTCTCCTGTAATTTCTTATTGTTGGAGGGCTAAATAATTTCACCGGGAAGTAAATACAGTTTCTATATCATACACTGAGGCTCACCAAATTAGCAGTGAAACATTTTGAAACATGGCATGAGAAAAATTTCAGCTGTCTATCTCCTTGGTTGAGCAGGTGATGCAATTATGTAAGTACCTTTGCTTTGCTATGCTTATAAAGTTATTATAGCCTGGGAATGTGGAAAAATGATAAGAATTATGAAAATGGAACTTGCTTGCTTTTTTATTTGATAAATTTCCCTATATGCAGAAAGAAATTAAATCCTTTAAAAATTTTTTTAAAGTGACTTGGTAAGCCTGTATATAATTAATGAGGAAATCTGTTATTTGTATGACAGAATCACAGGGCAAAAAGGAAACTTATTCCATTTTCCATTGCTAGACAGGAAGGTAGGAGAACTATTAGAAAATAGAAGTCTTGAGTTGGCCTGTTAGCTCACTTGGTTAGAATGTGGTGCTGATAACACCAAGGTCAAGGATTCAGATATCCTTACAGACCAGCCACCAGAAAAAAAAAAAAGAAAATGGAATTCTCAACATTTTCATTTTTTTTGAAAAATAGAATACGCAAGGGCCAATATCATTCTTTGAAAAAGGTTTTTCAGATGCTCACAGTACAGTGCTTTCGTAATTGAAAAACACGTCAATTGTATATTTTTATGATTGTCTTTCACTGTTATGAGGACATTCACATGACTTGTGGAGATGGTGATGGCAAGACCAGATTAGCAGCTATGAATTAAGATAGACCGGTATATAGTAAGTACTCAAGACATTTATGAAATAAATGAATGAATGATTATGCTGATGCTTCTAATACATATAAAAATATAGAAACAAATTTGTCACCATTTAGAACCATTATTTTAAGAAAGTTGAATAATTTGATAAATTGCTTAGAATAGGAGGGTGAGATCCAATAAGGAACCAATTGAAGAAAAATGACTATGGCTGCTGGACTTTTGTTTTTTTGAATGGAATGTGCAAGTCGAGGGCAAAAAATTAAATGACTCAGAATGGTAGAGGGGATTTAAAAAAAAAAAACTAGGGAAGAAGAAAGAGGTAGAATGAGAAAGCAGTGCAGAGAAATAGAGATATCTAATGTGAAATTTTTATAAAGTTTCTAATGTATGGAGCAAATTATTTTCTGCACCTCCCTATAAGATTTTCTGAAAAATGCTTGCATTTCTGTTTAATATGTTATGGAGTTGGATCTATCTTGGGGATTGGTCAAAGTGGTAAACATAGTTGCAAGGTGGGCATTGGGCAAGGGGAGATACCCCATATCCATGGAAAGCTTATACATCTGGATATTAGGCAAATCTCTATTCATTTCCTTGCTCAGAATTCTTCAATGGCTGTCTGTAATCCATAGCAGTGATTTTTCAAGTCAGATGGGAAAAAGGAGATGCTGTATCAATCATCTGAGAAATTATTCAAAACACATATGGTAACCATTTGTATTTGGAAAAGAGTTACAACATGATTCACTTATTTTCTCCCCAGAAACTACCTTTATAAAATATGCCCATTTGTGAATGACTGGTTTATAGAATAAAACCCAAACTAGTATAGAAGTATAGTTTAGTATAGAACTAGTACAGAAGGCTGTCAAGATGTGGTCTATATTTTTCTTTCCAAATTTACCAGGTCGTTCCTGCTTCAAACTTTATACTTCAGAAATAGTAAACAAACTATTGTTTTTGAAATTATTGTTGCTTTGTGTCCCACCAAACCCTTTTCTTTGCATTTACAAATGCTGTTTTCTTAGCTTAGAATATCCCCTTCTCTACTATCTCTCTTGGTCAATGCCTGTTCATCTGCAAATATCAGCTCCTTGTTCCTGTAATACTTTTCATGTAACTAGTTAAACATGTTATTTTCATGTCTATTTACGTCTATGTCATGAGATCTTTCAGGGCTGGAGCTATGTCCTTTTGTCTTTGTATTCTCAGGGGGCATTATAAGGTCAAACATGTAGTAGGTTATTAATAAGTATCTGCTAAAATTGAGTCAAGAAAGCAAAGAGTAGAACTTGGGATTAATGTGGTGGTGTGAAAGGCAGATATATTATGTCTGTGCTGCCCATTTTATTTTCAAGGAAGCATCAGAGATAAACCCCATAAGTAAATTTTCTAACTCCAACCATTCTTTTTTTTTTTTTTAATATTTCATAGATCTACGTGGGGTAAATTTCTTGGTACAATATTTTTTTGTTGTTTATATAACACAGGACCCAATAAGTTGGATCATATTTATTTTTTCTGTTTTTAAAAGGAAAGCAAAACTGCTATTAAGAATGACAACTACTTAAAACTCTAGAGTGATATAGACCTTAAGATACTTTAGAGAAGACTTTCCTTGGAGATATCTCAAATTTACAACTCTTTTTGCCATGAAGAAGAATCAGCAAATTGATATGTAAATAGAGGGGGAAGTAGGGTCAAGGGAGAAAAAAATAATTGAAATATTGTATTTGCATACTAGTGTGAATGATCCAGTAGGGAAGAAAAGAAAAGAATGTGATGTGGGAGGGAGAAGGGAGAAGCATGAGAATGGCATCTTTGAGTAGGCTGGAGGGAAGGAAAAGCAATGAATAAGTTGGTAGGGGAGAAGAGGAGACAGGTACCTTGACTGGTGGCCTGTGTTTAACTCCAAAGTCTAACTTACTGTGAAGAAATGCTACCTTCAGGTATGTCATGAGCTGGAAATTAATGAGTAATGTCATGAGCTGCTGCAGCCACACTGATCTTGTGAACAGGTCTTGAGTAAACTGAAAGGGCCTGCAGCTTAGGCCTACTGATTGGTAGAAGAACCTAAGTTATATTCGGCTCTGGGGAAAGTGGATCTGTCCTGTACCCTGAGAAACTACTCTTACAAAGTATGCCCAGGTGTGTTCCCCAGTCACCCAATTGTTCGTTGTTGTTGCTGTTGTTGTTTTTGTTTTGTTTTTGATTTTCAGTGGGAAGGGATTTTACTGGGCTATTAGGTTTTGGTGATGAATTATGCTCAGGTGACATTTAATCTTCTAGCAGAAGAGACTTCACTAAATTGCTGCAGTGATTTCAGGATAGTGTGCCCAGACTTTGCCAGCAGTAGGCAGAATGTCTGGGCTGCAGCAGTTCCTGTTTTCAACAGCGACACCATGTGGCAGCCACATTAACAACAGCTGTCACATAGGGGACCTTCTAGTGGATAAATCAGACTTTTTGGCCTTCTCTTTACATATTGACAGTGACCGGGACTTAGTAAGCATCTCTGGATAACTGTTTAATGTATCACTGTAAAGATGACAATAGGAAGAGCCAAGATGCATCTAGGATGGTGTCTTGGTTTATATATTAAAAGTTGAATTCCCACTGTAACTGTTGAGGGTGGGAAATCCTATTATGATAATTAAAAGGTGGGGCCTAGAAGAGGTGATCAGACTGTAGGACCATGCCACAGTGAATGGATTAATAAATTGATGGTTTAATGGTGGTCATAGGGGTGGTTCTCAGGGCTTTAAAAGGAATGCACATGAGGAGCTATCATCTCCCTCTGCTCCACCATCCTGCCCTGTGAGAGCCCTGCACGTCACTGTCACCACCTATAAGGCTCTCACCTGATGTGTTCCATGGATTTTGGACTTCCCAGCCCCTCAAACTGTAAGCAATAAATATTGCTTCTTTACAAATTTGTTTTAAGCAACAGAAGCAGACTAAAACAGAGCTAATATGTTGCAAAAATGGTATCCCTCATCTTGCTATGTTCATCAGCTATAGGAAAGATTATTGGGTGTGGAGTCCAAGACTTAAGCTCTAATCCTGGGATGGTTTAAAAGTACTTGTGCAAACTTTAGCAAGCTGCTTCTTGTAGGTTTCAGTTTCATCTTGTGTAAAATGAATGGATTGAACTCAGGAATCTCTAAGGTCTCTAAGGTTCCTTCTAATGCTAATAGTCTGAGTATATGATTCTGTCCATTTTCCCCTGTTACATGTATTACTGCTCACCAGCTAATGTCCAGAGAGGGTCAGCACTTTGTTAGACTCAACAAATATTATTTTGATATATTACATTTGCTAGGAAGAACAATAAGCTTCTGTTAAATAAACAAACCATTAAGTGAAGACCAGTTCATTGAACAGAGGCAAAATTCACACATCCGAACACTTTCAGATGTTAGCTAGTTATAGAAAAACTAACTGGCACAGCAAATATTTTTACATGTATCCATGTATGTATTGCTACCTTTGCAAATTCCAGGGTTGTAGAAATCAATTCAGAAATTAATGGACAAAGAAGTCTATTGATGGAAGACAAAACACTTTATGGTTGAATTCTCTAGGCTGCCTTCCAGACATTTGAGTAGGGAGTATCTGATAGCAAGAATAAGAAGTAAAACTGTCCTATAGCATACTTAGAAATGACTCATTTTTATCATCCTATCTCAGCTCTTCTTCCAAAGCAAATTAATATTTTTAACTTAGAATAAATCTTAGTTATTTTAAATGGGTAAGTTTATTAAACCATGTAACAGTTTGAAATATTTCCATTATCTGTTTATGAGTATAACAGTACAACCTCCACTTGGTATTTTTTTGCATCATGTATTACCATTAAAGGAACTTAATCACTTTTTCAAAAACTATTATTAACTTTATTCAAAAAGCCTATGGGTATTTAGGAACAAAACAAAAGCAATCTTGAACTTCAATCAAATTATACACAGAAGTTAAACTTGGTGATAAATGTCTTTATTATGTTTATTTATTTTTGTTCTTTTCTAAAACAGAGAATCGTTCCTTTCATTATAAAGAAATGCATACTATTGTGGCTTCATATATGTTAATTAGTTATCCATATATGTGTATATATACCCACACCAAATGTTATTTGATGTACAGAATAAGAGCTGGTTGGAACTTTCAGATGAAAAGCTTAAGGCCACCCAACTTGAACTAGTAATTACTTCAGCAAATAGCTGCATGCTTTTGTTTAGGAAATGTTCATTCAAGAATATGCATTTCAGTACATTTTTAAAACAGTTCTTAAATGAAAACAAATGAAAACTTTGGTGTGAAGCTGTAAATTTGACTTTCAAACAAACGTTTCATGTAATAAAAGGGATAGCATACAACTTACAAAGATCATTCAGGTTATATTATATCCCCAATCTCATTCTTTCTAGACAATCTAGACTTCTACTTAATTAAGGTAATCAGAGGTGAACTACTCTACAACTTTAGCTATATCCACCTCTTCATAGATAGTGTATATTAGTCTCTCTACTTTTCCCATAATTTCTTCATTTTCTTCATTATCCAGCTCAGATTTCATAATTTGTCATTTCAATATTCCTTTGCCCTTACAAAAATACTTTTTTAGTATCTTTACACCACTAGTAAAACCCATTCCTCACATCAGTGCTGAGACCATCGAGGACTGCTGAGTCATATCAGAGAAGGTCACACCAGAGGCCCCCTTGGTTTCACTATTAATTTGGAATCACTGCATTCAAATGGGTTTTTAACACTGCTTGGTCATTTCTCTGGTAAAATATCTGCCCAGCTCTCTTCTTTGGCCATTTTTGTACCTTTCTCAAAGAACTTAAACTTCCTAAGCACTGCCTCTGCCTTGTCACTGTCAGCAGATAACAAATTTTATAGAAAATCCTTCCACTCCCCAAATTAAGGACTTGTCTACATTTGTATTCATTGTTTCCTCCTCCTGGCTAGGAAAAGCAGAGGGCTTCCACTTCTTTCTAATGAGAATTTCTCCTTCTGAGTTTTGAATCTATCTCCTTCCTGCTTTTCCGGGAGGCATACTCATATATTTTATTCTTCCCTTCTCTTTTCTATGTATTTACCCTCCCTTTCTCAAGGGGATACGTTTTGAACATGCTCAAGTATCTTCCATTTTTAAAATAATACCCATGAACCAACCACAGAGGACCTCATACCTACTGCCCATTTTATGTCTTTTCCTCTTTTCAGCCAGTCTTCTCCAAAGAATGATCTTTACTTGTGTTCACCATTTTCTCAATTTTTACCCTCGTTCCAGTCCACTGTAATGTGTGCTCTGCTCCATCATTCTAACAGAACTGCTTTTGCTAAACTCACCTAAGAATTTGATAACAGTAGAAGTAGTAACATAGTAGTAGAAGTAATAGTAGTAGTAGCAGCACGATGAGTTACAAAGGGGTGACAAGGAAATCTTGGGCAATGAAGAGATAAACATTTTGGAAGGTTGTCCCACTTATGTTTTCCTGGTAGGGGATGCTTAGGGCACTGGCTATGAATAACTTTAACTGAGGATCACAAAATATGAGAACACGTGTTGGCTGTGGTGGTGGTGGGAATTAAAATATTTAATGTCTTCAGTGTGAAAATGTCAAGGTCTGAAATGCAAAACGAATTATCTAAGGCAAATTTCCTAAGAAATCTATTCATATTAACTCTTAAGGAGTCATATTTTATTAGGTTTCCAAACTGCTTTCAGTATTTTTTCCTATCTATACAAAGACTGAAAAAATTTACAGGAATACAGTACAACATCAATATAATGATGAACCATCAAAAAGAAAAATGGTTTCCTGTAATAATTTGATTAAAACAGATGCATTTTAGCTAAAAGAGAATTGATGTTCAAATAACTCTTAGCTGTTTACAGTTGCTATTTGTTGTTAAATTGCCCATAAAGACCTGGTATATTTTGTTTTCCTTCTGCATATGTTGTGAAAAGGCACCGAAATGAGTGTTTATGAGAAAGGAACTGGGAGCTAGAAATGAAGAAAGTTCTAGACTTTGAACAGTAAGCGTATGTCTTATCAAAAGTGTTTATGAACATAAGAGACTTGAACACTCAATATGGGAAGGGAAGTTAAAATATCAAAAATATATTTTACCCAATTTTCTAAATGTATTTTGTGTTTATTCATTTGCTTGAATAACTGTTCCAACCCTTCTCTGATGAATAATTTCATCATAATCTTTTGGTGAATGTCATTTGTATGCTTATATTGTCTATTTAGGGTGCGGGGTTTATGTTGGGGATGGGTGGAAGGGGAGAGGGCGTGGTGCATTACACATTATACTGCATCTAAAGTTTCAGTACAGAATTGCAGAAGAGAATTATAAGTGATGGAAAAAAAATTGTCTTTTACACTCACTAACAGTCTTTCTAAAAACAACCAAAAAGGATAAAAATGGAGAAAATGGTATTTTCAATGATATAGGGAGGTGACTCATATTCTAAAACAAAACCTGGAGTATATAATTGCATAATACTTTAATATTAAATTTGAATGTAAATGAGGGAAGATGCAGAGAGTTGACACATTCTTTCTCAAATCTAGAGCAGGGAAAATACTTTCCTATAATCGTCTGAAACAAAATCTATATAAGGATCTATATATTAGAATAATGAAATCAAAGGGTGTTGGTGAAACCATGAGACAAGCAAAAACTACACCTGTGGAACCCAGTTGGAACCCATGGAGTGGAAAAAATGATGGAGCTGGAGGAGACACTATGTGATGTGGACCCATCATGTCATTTCTATTGTCTCTGACTAGTCAAGGCAATTGATATTGGAAAACCCACAACTACCAGTGAGTTAACAATTTTTTTTTCTTGTGTAAAATTTTATACAGCTCTGACAACTCTTTTCCATTTTTATCTTTGCTGCCTGGAATGGGTCCCCTGGGGGACCATACCGCTTTTGTTCACAATCCAGTCTCCATAAAGAGCCACACAGTTTCTATCCTATCTGCAAGGGAGACTGAGGATGTGGGGAGTATGCAGATATTTGATGAGCACTAGTTTTCCCTGACTCTGTGCCAGCCTTTTAGCAGAAGGAAAATGAGGAAGGGAGAGAGGAGGAGTTATCACCAAATTTCAACCAAAAGTCCTTGTGACTTAAGTGATCCTAATTGTCATACACTGACCTCTTTGGAGGAAAAATATCCGAAGGAAGACAGAGAGAGAAGAAAAAAAAAAAAAAATCCCAAGAAAACCTAGTAGCTTTTGTGAGAAAATATTCAAAAGAGAAAATTCTGAAATTCTGGATCAGAGCTACTACATACACTTGCTTCACCCCCATTATGCTCATTCAAACATATGCATTAACAGAGGGGAATAAGGGCTAGAATTTTTTGTGGATACCATATATGCCACTTTTTGTCTTTTAGATTTTAGCCATACTTTGCCCTTCTTTACTTGCTCCTGTATTTCCAAGGACTGGAAATCCATAAACTACATCTCACATACTCCCTAGTCAGTTGGGTTTTAGTTAGGAGGTATTGAGAGGAGATAAAAAGGCAAGAGCAAAGAAGTCATTTTTCCCCCCTGTTGTTCTTGTTCTAGCAGGTGATATGTTGCTGGTGACTGGGTCCTTCTGTAGTGAAGGTTGTTTGCAAGAATACTGTGGTGGCAGCAGCACTGGAATCTCCAATTGCAGCGGTAGCAGAAGAGTTGCTCCAGCAGCCTCAGTGGTGAGTGCGCTTGTGTGCTCTGGGTAACACTATTTTCTCCTGTTTGCTTCTCCAGTTCTATGGTGGGAGTGGCTTCCTCTAGTTAGTGATCTCTGTAGCATTGCTGTCATCCTCCCATGTCCTTCTCTTGTCCTTCCAACACATTTGCTGTATTGGAATCTGAAGTTTGAGATGCATACAGTGGACCTTACTGTGTGCTACCCAATACGCTGCAAAGCAACCAAGTTAAAGGAAGAAAAGAACATAAGAGAAAAAGCAGAAAAGACTCATAAGAAATAAACATGTACATTATGAAAGGATTTACCCAAGGAAACAGAAGAAACCCCTGCACTGACCAGCCATCATTCCCCCATGCCCCCAAATTATAGGCAATGTGATTTACCTTAAATTAACAGCTCAAAGAAGAGATAGAAGAAGTCAAAGATGAAGGTTACACACACACACACACACACACACACACACACACACACACACAATCAAAAAAGAAAAAAGGAAAGAAAAAAGTGACAAAATTCAGGAAAGAGATGAAAGAGAAACATCAACTAATACAGAAAAAAAATCATATTTGATTCAGTAAAATAAATACAACTGAAGATCTGCAAGAAAAATAACATACAATACTTAAAAGAAAAAAATATATAAAGAATAATAGAGAAGCTATAGATATGGAAGATAAATTGGAAACTATAATTGGCAAAGAAGACAGCAGAAGAAATAGGACAGATAACAATGAAAAATTTCCTTAAAGAAATATTCTTGAAGAAATACTTGAATCTGCCGATCAAAAGGAAGCCAGGAAATAGTGTGGTAAAATCTTTCAACTTTAATAAAGAAGAAAAAATTAATGTGAAAAACAGAACAAAACAAACCAGGTCAACATGAAAAACTTAGGTTTACCAAAAGTGCACGGCAGTACTCAATACCAGAAGATTTCAAGTAACATATATACATTTTTCAGGGGAGAGAAAAGTTTCACTCAAAAATTTTCCTTTTGTTGCACCTCAGGTGTAAAGGGTAAGAAGCAAATGGTTTCAAGCGTGGAAGGATTAGAAAGCACCCATGTATCTTTCTTGAAAGGAACTACTTGACAACAAAATTGTTCAACCAAGAGATGAATCAAACAAAAAATCCAGGAAAGGAGAATCCATAGAATTTGAACTACTGAAATAAGAGTAAATATAAGGGGACTAACTTTCTTATTTTTACAGCAGAAAATCCATCGATAGTTTATGGATTTGAACATGTAGTTAAAAAAATAATATATCTCATAGTTTTTCATATTATCTTTTCCATCTAGAAGGCTATGTTTTAAATTCGTTCATAGCTTTTATAATGAAGACTATCTAAATCCAAGTAATAAGGAATTTTCAACTCCTCAAAAACAAGGGAATTTTTAAAAAATATAAAACAAAGGGGGCAAAATTTCAAGACCTCCCTGTAAGTAACTTTATTTTAATTATAAATCAAGCCCATAGGGGAAAAGTATCAAAAGAAAATAAAAGTCATCTACATGCAGAGCTTATTTGTATAAAGTCTTTTCACCCTGCTATATAGAAAAACCATAAGATTAAGGCCAAGAACTGGGCACATAAATGTAACTACTACAGCATATTGAAAGTACCCAAATGAGCTCTAACAAAAATGCCAGCGACAGAAATCCATTTCATGTTCCAAGGTTCCTGCTGGGATGACATTCTTTGCATTTTGTTAATTTGGGTTATGTTATATGATGTTCTGCTAATGAGTGGAATAAATGTATCTACATGGTAAAAACCAAACCAAGAATTTTTAAATCTTTAATTATTGAGAGCAGTACATGAAAGGCTGGGCAATAATTCCATTAAAACCCACAATGTTGATGGTTTTAATACTAAACTTTAAATATTTCTTTCAGGATGAGTCTAAAAAATCAACACAAGCACATATTTTACATGTTTAGAGGGTTTACATTCACACACACACACACACACACACAATTCAATGATTTAAGTTGCTTTTGTTAATTTCTACTCACAACTATAAGAATGAAAATTCAGGACTTTTGGAAACAGTCTATAATTCGACCTATTTTTTAAAAAATCATATATGAATGGAAAAGAAATTAATTAAATTAGTATTTATGTAGGTCAGACAATTCATCAACATTTTCATAATCTTTCTTTTTTTTGGTTATGAATATTCATGAGATACAAGGCTGACTGTCCCCGCTCATGCCCTGGATATGAAGGCCAGATCCATACTGGCAGCATGTCCATTACCACAAATTGTGATTATACCTCGTGTCTCCCACCCAATTATCCCCAACCTCTCTCCCCCTCCCCCTTTTCCCCACTCCACTTTGTATCCCCAGGTATACGCTCTCCCTCTGCAAGTCCAACACACACCTGTGGTCTTTCTTTCCTTCCTTCTTTCTCTCTTAGCTCCCGCTTATGAGTGAGGACATGTGGTATTTATCCCTCTGTGCTTTGCTTATTTCACTCAACAGAAGTTTCTCCAAGCTCATCCATGTTGTCACAAATGGGAGAATTTCATTCTTTTTTACAGCAGAGTAGTATTCCATGGTGTATGTATACCACAGTTAACTTATCCAATCATCCATCGATGGACCTTTAGGTTGGTTCCATATCTTGGCTATTGTAAACAGAGCTGTGACGAACATGGGAGTGTAGGTATCCCTTCAACATGATGATTTCCATTCCTCTGGGTATATACCCAGAAGTGGGATTGCTGGATCATATGGAAGATCTTTCTGTAGTTGTTTGAGAAACCTCCATACTGTTTTCCATAGTGGTTGTACTAACTTACAGTCTCACCAACAGTGTAGGAGTGTTCCCTTCTCTCCACACCCTCGCCAGCATTTGTTATTCACTGTCTTTTTGATTATAGCCAGTCTAACTGGGGTGAGATGGTATCTCAATGTAGTTTTAATTTGCATTTCCCTGATGACTAGTGATGTTGAGCATTTTTTCATGTACCTGTTTGCCATTTGTACGTCTTCCTTTGAAAAAAGTCTATTCAGCTCCTTTGCCCATTTTTTAATTGGGTTATTCATTTTTTTTTTACTGTGTAATTGCTTGAGTTCCTTGTATATTATGGATATTATTCATTTGTCATGTGCATAGTTAGCAAAAATTTTCTCCCACTCTGTAGGTTGTCGTTTCACTTTGTTGATTGTTTCCTTTGCTTTGAAGAAGGTTTTTAGTGTGATATAGCCCCATTTCTTTATTTTTTTCTTTTGTTGCTTGTGCTTTCAGGCTCATGTTCATAAAGTCTGTGCCCAGACCTAGTTGCTGAAGTGTTTCACCTCTATTTTCCCTTAGTAATTTTACAGTTTCAGGTCTTATACTTAAGTCTTTAATCCATTTTGAGTTGATTTTAGTATATGGTGAGATGTGCATATCTAGTTTCATTCTTCTGCATATGGATATCCAATTTTCCCAGCACAACTTATTGAAGAAGCAGTCTTTTCCCCACAGTCTTTTCCCCAGTGTAGATTTTTGTTGTCTTTGTCCAATATCAAATGGCTGTAAGCCTGGGGTTAATTTCTGAGTTCTCAATTCTGCTCCACTGGTCTGAGTGTCTACTTTTACACCAGTACCATGCTGTTTTGGTTATATAGCTTTGTAGTATAATTTGAAGTCATGTAGTGTTATTCCTCCAGCTTTATTTTTTTTTGCTCAGGATTACTTTGGCTATTTGGGGTCTTTTTTTGTTCCATACGAATGTTAAGCTTGTGTTTTCCATTTCTGTTAAGAATGTCATTGGGATTTTGATGGGGATTGCATTGAATCTCTAGATTGCTTTGGGTAGTATAGACATTTTCACAATGTTAATTCTTCCAATCCAAGAGCATGGAATATCTTTCCAGCTTTTCGTGTCTTCTTTAATTTCTTTCCGTAGTGGTTTGTAGTTCTCATTGTAGAGAACTTTCACCTCCTTGGTTAAATTGATCCCTAGGTATTTTATTTTTTCTGTGGCTATTTTAAATGGGTTTACTTTCCTTATGCTAATAATCCCAAGGCTAAAAGGCTTTTACATGAAAGAAAAAAAAAATTGAAAAGTAATGGATCAAAGGAATTAATACAATTTACCTTGTCAAAAATCCATTCATTAAATTCTTTAGAATGAAACCTAATGACTTCTTCACAGAGATAGTAGCTAACAGCTGAAAATTAGCATGTTCATTGAAATATGTAGTTACTTATTACACTACTACTCCAGTACTTCACATACATTTTAACATTCTTACTTCATTTATTTTAAATGTTGATGCAGAAGTTAGTCTCAGAAAAAAGAATATGAATACATTGTATTATGATAAAAATCATTGTAAGTAACAAGGGGGAACAATGTAGATTTTATTTATTGAATGATGTCACTTTGAGGATATAATTCCCTTGGAGAGACATTATGCTTTCTCAAATACTTTCCTTTTTTACCATTTCACTATAGATGCCTGTGTTTGAATAATGTGTGTAAGTGTGAGTATGTGCAGATGTATCCTCACGTGTGAAAATCTTAATATATACCATAGTCCAAATCTGAAAGCATTTCCACACTGCGCTGACCTCCAACTTTACATTTGACAGCTTATGTATAAAGAAACCTACATGTAGAGAAAAAGAAATCTCTTTTTGTAGGACACAGCTTAGTTTTCAAGCTATGTGGAATAGTGCTAACTAAATGAAATGAACGTACTCTTGACATTTCTAGCTGTATCCTTACCTATATAACACCACTAAGTTATAGGGAAAAGACCTTCAATTAGATTGAGAATTTGGGGGGGAGGCTACTTCTTTCAAGTAAATTTGTGTTTGTATCTCTATCTAATCATACTTAAAGACTGATATATTGCAATAGTTCATTTTTCTATAATTGAACTGTAAAACAGTATTGCCCAAACCTTGCCAAGATATTAATATTTAGCCCTAGAAAAAGGATAAATATTTGAATCTTTCAACTCAAAGGTATAGAAACTCGTTTATTTTTTATTTAATTTAAACACAGTCCTAATAGTATTTTTACAGAAAATGAAAACCTCAGAGAATCTCAAAACTTCTTTGGAAGTATTATTTTAAGTTCTAAGGTATAAAACATCAGGGTAATCGATCAAAATACATGATTTGGTGTTCACCTCATGTATATCCTATCACTTCATTATGAAGCTGTATCAGTTAGAATAGGCTAGACCAGGGATTGGCAAACTAGGGTCCCACAGACAAAACTGACTCACCAACACTGACTGTTTTTGTAAATAAAGTTTTATTGGAAAACAATCATGCCTATTCATTTACTTTTCTTGCCCCTATAGCTGCTTTCGTGTCATATTGGCAAAGTTGAGTAATTGCAACAAAGACCTTATGGCTTGCAAAGCCTAAAATACTTATTCTCTGGACCTTTACAGAAAAAGTTTGCTACCCGCTGGTCTAGACTATGCTGTAGTAATACACAATGTACAAATTGCTGTGTCTGAGCATAAGAATGGTTATTTTTCACTCATGCTACATCACTCATGTGGATGGGTGTGATTGCTCAGGTCAGGGTGCCAGGTTGACAGAAGTTGCATCTTGACACATTCTTCCAAGATCACAGGACTCTTAGAACTTCCACTTGGAAGTGATAACATTGATTCCACTCATATTTCTTCTGCCAAAGCAAGACACAGAACTGTGCTTATCCCTAAAGGTGCAAGAAAATAAAATCCTGCCATGTATCTGGATGGGAAACTTGAATATTTGTGAACAGTCCTAACAAATACCTCAGAGACATTATCTGTATAATCTAAAGAGTAGATATCACAATCTTAAGTTATTGAGGTGGCAATAATCTGACCTAGAAAGCCTATTGTGAAACACAAGTTTACAATAAAACTATAATGTGTGTAGCAGTTATAAACAAAACTCTACTATTCACCTTACAAGCAAAGGATTTAAATGCATCTGTAACATATATTTATAAGACAATAATATCACATATTAATTATTAATTTACATCTGTAATGATTTCACAATCTATACTATAAATTATAAAGAGATGATTAAAGAAGTTGCATAAAATATTTAAGCCATGTGGTGGATATTGCTATTTCATAATTGTTTAAAACTTTAATGAAGGCTGGAATATTTTTTCTAGATATATGTAGTAAGCCACGGATAATAAACTAGACAAAAGTTAGAAAGTCAAGTTATTAATTCTGTTTACACATGTACGTTTTAATGCCTTGCAAATTTCTAGTGTCATTAATGGAGTAAATATAGCAGTGTGTTATATTTTATAGCTCAAGAAAAATAATCAAGTTGATTTTTATGCGTAATAATAAAGCACAAAGGAAAGGCTTACTGCAGTTTAAAATCCCATGCAGTACCTCTTTATTCATCAATAAATTGTTAAAATGAACATTGATAATAGGACTACGTATGTTTATTCGGTCATTCATTCAGAAGTAACCATTATGTTGAAAGAATACATTTTTTCTATAGAGTGTAGCTTCGTAGAAACTCCATAGAAAATAACTTTTCTGCCCCCACCTCATTACAACTGTTCACACCCACTCTGTAGGGCTTATTCTTTCTCATATCGTGCATGAAATTTTGAGTCAGACCTGTGACTTGTTTAGTCATTTTCACACTATAAAAATCCTCTTGACATTTTCAGTCACAAAAAATGTCTCAATTTTTAGCTATTGTTTTCACTCCAGTGTAAAATCAGCACTCTGAACTTCATAGGAAATTAACATTTCCTCTGCTTCAAGCTGGAACTTGCAGTGTTTTGGAAAGCAGAGGCTTCCCATTTTAGCTTTTTCTCTTTCCTCTTGCATGCCCTCACCGCTAGGCTGCCTCTGTCTCTTCCAGGATTAGAGGCTGGGCAAGGGTAGGAAGGAGATGTTGGAGACAGGAACAATCCCGCTGAAATTACTCTCTCATAAAACATTCTCGTTGCTTTTTCAGACGTTCTGCACTGGACTATTCACATAAACTTCTTGTGATGTGGATTATTCACCTGCTCTAGCTGGGTGCCGTGCCCTGTGCGTCAGGGGTCTACACTTTTTGTTAGGGTCACGTTGTCATTCTAGGAAGTCCTCTGGCAAAGAATGTAAACATGATTCCATCCTGGATCTCATCTTGCAGGATCTCATCTACCTCTGGCCTGTAAGAAAGTCATTCATTCTCACACCCAATGCAGCCCAGTCTGATAGCCACAGACTTGCAATTTGAGTTGTCTGGTGTGTTTCAGATAACACTCTCATGTGCCCCAGACTCTAGGGAACACTTATCAATCATTTCACTGGTGTTCTTGAAGCTCTTCTCATAAGTTTAAAGACAGAGGGAAGAACACCCTCCTATGTCCTATTCTCTTCCAATATCCCATTTAGGTTTTTCATATATGGTTGTTGGGCAAGGGTCACAGATTTCTCCTTGTGAGTCCTGTTTGGTGGTCTGGCAAATCACATCGATAGGTGGTCTTACGTGCAACCTGTTATTTTGTTCTAGATGTTACGTAATCTACAATGTTGGACCTAGATTAAGGTGTCAAAAATGCTTCCTTGAGGAAGTTACAAATATGCCTATTTAAGGAGGAGCAGAAGTTAATACAGAACTAATGGTGAATGTGGGGTGTTGGAAAGTTCATAATATTCTAGGCATGCAGGACTAGGAAAGAACTTGGTGCCCTGAGGATCAGGGAGAAGGCCTGTATGATTGCAGTATAAGGAATGAAAAAGGAAAGTGATGAGAGATAAAATAATGATGATTAAATAATACCTAACTTGAGCTGCGCAATTACCAAATGCTTTACTAGGATTCTATTTTAATCCTAGCAAGACGTATATCAAGTATATTCTCAGATCCAACTCATTTTTATAGATAAGCAAATCAGGCATAAAGTGGTTTAGTAATATGTAGTAACAGAATCTATAGATTTTAATAAGATTTTTCATGTTCCTGTAGTAAATGTATTTAACCAGCTATTACCCATAATTCTTCATATAAAATAGAGAATGAGGAGAAATAATAGATAAAAAGACATATATCCTTCTGTATTTCTCAAGAGAGTTGAGAAGTATCAGGGAATATGTATAATTTGTTTCCTTCATTTTAGCAGTGATGGAGGTGATGAGAAGCCTTTTCCCTATTATTTTGGGAACGGTCTATCTGTGGTGTTTGCCCTCCTTCTGAATGAATGCTCTCTATTTCACAGCTTTTCTCACTGTAGGCATCCTAGTGTCTTCGGGTTCACAGGAAGCGGAGCCTGAGATAAGGGCTTATTTGAACAGGTCAGGTATTTGGTGAGGGACGTGATACGGGAAGCAGGAGTGAGAGAGCAACAAGACAGGCAGGGAAGGAGGAAAGGACAACATAAAGATGGGTCATTTAGGTCCCTGCTGTAGGAAACGGGTTAGTTCAGTGAGAATCTCCTGGGAAGTGTACAGCATACCTTTCAGAACTGATGTTTTGAAGGACAAAATTCAGATCAGTGCTTCTCAAAGTATAGTCTGTGGACCAGTGTCGGTTCCCAGCATGTCCATTACCCGTCCACGACAAGATCAAGTTCAGAAAGTCAGAGTCAGCTTTTAGGATCTCTTACATTGCTGCAACATCTACATGTGTTATTTTACGAAAGTGAAAGTGTTGGTTTCCTTATGGGTGAAAACTTGAAGGAAGAAAATTGAGAGGAATGAAACTGGATCTTCCTCACAGACAGTTTGAGAAGTCCTCGGCTGGAATGCTACCCACTGGCTTCTGTTCCCCACTTAGTAGAGGACGGCCCCTGCGGTGATTAGCTCCTTGCACATAAGCATTTATTGGCTCCTCTGTCTTTCAAGAAGGTTCTAGAGCAAGAAGTAGAGCAGTGCATGCTTTAGGTGGGAAGCTTTCAGCACCGGGTGAGTCTGAGATCACATGGAATTGTCCACAACATCTGCAGCTGAAATTGCAGGCTGAGGGATGTGGTGCAGGTTATCAGTAGCTTTTGATACGCACAGCCTGAGTTGCTTCAAGGACACTGATTAAAGTGGTCAAAACTTTCCCCTTAAAAGAACATTGAATGTTAAGTCTTGTTCATTCTATATATTTGCTACTTTTTATCCTTTGACCTGCATCTCCCCATTTCCTCCCTCTCCCCAGCCCTTGGTAACCACTGTTTTATTCTGCAGCTTTGTACTCATAAATGTGACTTTTTTTTTTTTTTTTTTTGAGATTCCACAAAAGAGATCATGCAATATTTTCCTTTCTGTGTCTGGCTTATTTCACTTAGCAGAATGTCCTCCAGATCCATCCATATTGTGGCAAAGGCAGGATCTCCTTTTTAAAGGCTGAATAATATTCCATTATACAGACTTCGGTTGTTTCCATATCTTGGCTATTATATATAATGCATAAAATTCTGTTGTAATAGTGATTTTTGTTAAATAATAGATTTTAGCTGCTCTCGTCACACACACAAACTATGTGAGATGATCGATATGTTAATTTGCTTCACTACAGTACCATTTTACTATCTATGTGTATCCCATAACATCATAAACCTCAAGTATAAAATTTATTTAAAAGCACACACACATTGAACAATCACAAAACTTACTGAACACCTAGAAGAGTGTTTCCCTAACACAATATTTAGACTGATTTAGCCATTTCTAAGTTTACTTTCTAGCTCTACTATTTGTGTCTACTCTAAATCCAGTTTCTCTTTTTCTGTTAGTGTGGCTTATATCAGGGCTAGAAGCAAATGAGACACCAGGCTATGAAATGTAAGAAAGGGCTCACTCAGGGGCACAGGTATAACTCTGAGAGAGAGAGTACTACCTTAAATTTTGAGCTCTAAATGGTTCATTCATTTCACTGTAGTTCCAGTCCCAGTGGGCATGATGGATTGACACTCAATATCTGATTCAGCTCTTTTTTCTACCTGTACCTTCCTGTCCTGACATGGTAGTCATCCATCTTGCGTGGGGCCACGTGAGGGGTGGCTTTCTTCTGGATCTGGCTACTGTGGCAGTAGCCTTCTGACCGTGGAAGCATATTGATCATGGTAGTGGCAGTGAGGTTCTGGGTCTGCAGGCTTCCTGATACTTGGAAGCAATAGTGGCTCCCTAAGTGGTTTACATTTGTGAGGTAGTTCCAGAGTCATTTGTGAAGGTTTAAATTAAATTTTGCTTCTTCAGCCATGCCAGCAATTCTATAAATCATTGAATATGCTGTAATAAAGTCCTTTCTACATAAACAAACAAAAATGAATTATATTTTCTGCAATCAAACCATGACTTGTCAAATCAAGTTTTTCAATTTCAGAGAATACAAGTCATTTCTAAGTGATTTTTCTTGACTCCTGTAATCTCTGATCATATTTCATGAGGACCTTTGACAGCTAAAAATCATTTACTCTTATTCTTCTATTCACATGAGTCTTTCTGAACTGGTATCTTTTGGAGGGACGGGGAGGGGTCCACATAGTTTCCAAATAACTTATTTAGGGGGTGCCTCCCTTTTCCTTGCAAAGAACCTTAATTTTTTTTTTCTAACATTCAGTAGGCATTAACTAGTCTTAGATAGTTTTCATCTTTGTGCTCATATCACTTTGTGGTGACAAGGTGGCCACTTTACCTTTAGCATCATTCTTGGCAGAAGGAACTATAAGGTTAACAGGCATGAGGGACACATCAGTTGAGTCTCTTCCTTTGTCCTGTCTCCTTTCTGGAAGCTCCTCCCGCCTTACCCATCCTCTCCCACTGACATCTCATTAATCAGGACTTGGCTATTCCTAGCTGCAAGGAAGACTAAAATTTAGGGGGTTTTTTTAGTTGTTATTTTTTTTTTCTTTTGCGGGATTATTGATGTGAACAAAATCAGGTAAGGAAGAGTAGAATAAATATTGGAGGGGCAATAAATAATGTGTCCCATAGTATCTAATAATTCATTCAAGTTTATCAAAAGCAGGTTCTAGTTCTTTTCTCATCTGTTTTTCTTATTTCTCCATCAATTTACTCTCTACTCTTTGCCTTTTCTTTTGTATATGTATATATTTTTGTTTGTTTGTTTTTGGTGGCTGGCCAGTATGGGGATCTGAACTCTCAACCTTGCTTGCCCTTTCTCTTTAAAAAAAAATCTAAGCTAGTTTTCCTGGGTCAATTTTGTCCATAGTAAAATTAACATAATCAAGACCTGTATTTATATACCTGATTATTTATTGCCTCACAGTGTATTCAGAAGGATAAAAATTCAAGGGATGTGGGGTGGGAGAATAGAGGACATGAGGAAGCCAATTATCAAAAATAATAATTAAATTAGCAATTGAAGTCTGTCTCTGCCTCTATCAATCTATTAATCTCTCTCTCTCTCTTGCTCTCTCTCTCTCTCTCTCTCTCTCATGTATCTAACATCTATGCCATCTATTCAGCTTACACAATTTTACACTATAGTATTGCTTGATGCAATTAAATACAGATTTTGAGAGAAATTTTTATAGATTTAACTACACTAGTTACATCAAGTCTGTCTTAAAAAACAAAAACCCAAAACTGTACACCCTGGTTTTATGTAATCTATATATAATGCAATATGAATAGATATATTATTTCATTTTCTCCAATTTTCTTAAAATTAGAGAATATATTTGACACTACCTAATTTTTATTGAGTGGAAATGAAAGGTGAAAAGAATTTAACTCAGCAAACATATATTGATTACTTCTGAATCTTTTCACAGGGAGGACTCTCAGTTGATAATTTGTGTATTAAAAATGGTATTTGCATGGACATCAGAATTCAAATTTATTTTTAACTGAAATGTTTTTGTTCCATATTACTTTGAAAATGTTGAACACATTACCACAACTAATGACATGTTTACTTGGCTAATGCTATACCTGTGAATATCCCTAGGGGCAAAATACTGTTTCTTTGGTATTTATGACATAAACAAAGCTCAGTATAAATGAAAGCATCAATAAAACCATTTCTCTAAGCTAAGTTTTTGACTTTAAGAGTCATAATTAGGCAAGTTCATTCCTCTGATTTTCTTTAACCAAATAATGCACTTTAATTTGAATATATTTTCCTGGCATGTGGAGCAACATTGGAGAATTAGGCAGTTGGTTGTATTAAAATCCACAGATTATAGTCTGCCAAAACTCAAGCAGTGCCATATCATCCCTAATTAGCTGTTTGCAACACAGAATTGAGTAAATGGAGATATCAAATGTGAAGCTCGTGTTTTTTTAAGTGCTTGAGTTGAAATGCAAATGAATTCACATTTACCCAACTATAGTGCACATATATTAATCAGTCCAGAAATATTTACTAGATGCTTACCACAAGTCCAGAACTGTGCTAGGAATTATGACAGACTAAAAAAAAAATGTTATAAATGGACCCTATTATGAAGAAAATTGTAATGTAGTTGGGGAACCAGTAGTAAAACTTCTGAAACTATTGACATTAAAATAGTTAAATGTAATACTAATAATAGCAGTATTATTTCTACCACTACCAGTAGAGTACAGTAGCAACAGCAGTAGTAATAGTGCTGATAGTAATATCCTGTATTTGCTGAATCTTTACTGTGTTCTAGGAACTGTACTAAACATTTTATGTGGATTACCTCACTTATTTCTCAAAATAAACCTGTGAATTACTTATCATTATTAACCTCATTGTACAGATTGGTAAAGTAAGTCTTAGCAGGGTTAAGAGTAACTTGCCCACAATCACATTCTTAAGGATGGGTAGAGGTAGGGTAGGGTTTGAACTCAAGTATTCTGGCTGCATTTGAACTCAGGCATTATGCCCACAGGACATCAGCTTTTCAGCAATGTGCCACAGTAAGTATCTCCTGCCACTTTTCAGCAAATATGTAATGCCCATAAGTGGATGTTCTGGAGAAAGAAACTGAATACTTTTAAGTGCCGAACCTTTAAAAAAAAATGAAGTACTTTCGATTGTAGCATTTCTAAGATGATTTACTTTATTTTTAAAATATAAAACGTTGAAGATAGTTTAGTCTTTTGTTGGTAATTTGAAACATAACAATGATCTTCTTTCATATATTATAGTAGTTTTTTCTTTTTCTTTGAAGACTAAGAATTCACTTTTGCTGCAGTGTGATAACCTGTATCATCCTTCTCTATCTCATTTAGAGCTTCACTCTCGCTGTGCTCTAACAAATACAACCTAAGAAGTGTATGAAAATGATTTAATACTTCCCTCTCTCTGGATCTAAGTCGTCTGCCCTAGGATTATTTTCTCCATTTGAATATTCAAAAACCAACATTTACATGTCCCCCTCCAACCCCCCGCACTCTGTCCCAAAGATAAGGGCATTAAAATAAGCTTAAGAAGTTTGGTGTGTTTGTTGAAGGGAAGAACAACCAAAAAGATATGCAGAAGGGAACCTTGCTAAAAATAACTTTTATTGGGAAATGGAGTACAATTCTTTTCTATCCTGGTATCCTCAAACTACTTAGGTGATTTCTATTGGCATTTTATTTTATAATTTCCAACCCACTGCAGAGTTTTCCCTTCATAGGGTTCCATCTCTCAGACCCACCCCTTATAGCTAAATCTTTTTTCCCCTCTTCTTCAGTTTTCTAAAAAAAAAAAAAAAAAAAGACAAAATCCCAGGTAAGGATTTTATATTCCTATGAGGCAAATATCACACCTAAGTTGTATTCAGATCTTCTTTCTACTATAGTGTATAGTAAAAGTATGATTGCCTTCTAAATTAAGCTTTCTTGGTTTCAAAATTAAAAATCTAATTCTGTGGGCCGGCCCGTGGCGCACTCGGGAGAGTGCAGCGCTTGGGAGCGCAGCGGCGCTCCCGCTGCGGGTTCGGATCCTATATAGGAATGGCCGGTGCGCTCACTGGCTGAGCACGGTGCGGGCGATACCACGCCAAGGGTTGCGATCCCGATACCGGTCACAAAAAGACAAAAAAAAAAAAAAAAAATCTAATTCTGTAAGGTGTCTGTCTCTTGTAAATCAAAGTGCTTTATATTAGATTGTTACAATAACTGAGCTTCTAGAGCATATTTGGAAGTCCCATGCATAAGCATTGATTTAATTTGTTTTAAAAAATTTCATTTGGTTTCTACCATTGTCTAAAGAAATGGATGCCCCAGTCTTATCAGAAAGGCCATGGGTCAGCAAACAGTACTAGGAGTAAAAATCACATCAGATGATACTTGAAAAGTTTTATTGCCATGTAGAAAGTGACGGTCTTCTGTAACTTTATTTTTGCCCTTTGCTGCAAATTAAATAGACAACAATTAAATTGAGTGGCCAAAAGTAAAAGCATTTCATGTGCTGCCAGACATGACATCTCAGGGTTGAGTCTTTGCTACTGGCTATGTTGTTTCCTGTGCCTTTAAGGTCTTATTCATAAAGTCATTGCCCGGTCCTGCATCCTGAAGTGTTTCCCCTATGTTTTCTTCTAGGAGTTTTATAGTATCAGGTCTTATGTTTAAGTCTTTAATCCATTTTTGTGTTGATTTTGGTATATGGCAAGAAGTACAGCTCTAATTTCATTCTTCTACACATGAATATACAGTTTCCCCCCATTTCTATTTCTATGTTTATTTTTTATATAGAGCAAGCTATTGATAATTTTTGGATAGCTTATGAGTGCTTGCTATGCAGCTACCTCACATACTCTCTTGTTAATTCTCAAAGGACTTTGTTCATTCGTTTTGTGTCTTAACTGGAGTCTTGCAAGTTTTCTGTATGAACGATCACACTGTATTAGTCTGTTTTGTGCCACTATAACAAAATACGTGAAACTGGGTAATTTATAAAGAAAATGAAATTTATTGCTTACAGTTTCTGAGGTTGGTAAGTCCAAAGTCCATCTGGTGGTGGAAATAGTGACCCAGGGGTCTCACATTGCAAGATGGTGGAAGCAGAGAGAGCAGAGAGAGAGAAAGACAGACTTTCCTCTTTTTTCAAAGCCCTCCGAACCACGCCCTGACCACCATTTTTAATTCATTCACTACTGCACGGTCCTACAATCCAATCACCTCTTAAAGCTCTACCTTTCAATTACCATAGCAGGATTTCCCACCCTCTTAACAGTCACAGTAGGGATTAAGCTTCTAATATATGAAACCTGGGGACACAATTCAAGCTTCAATGAGTTTTGGGGGGACATAATTCAATCCACTACACACACTATTAACAAAAATCTAATATTTTATCTTTTCTTTTGCAGTATTTGTGATGATCCTTTTCTTACCATATTTGGTTGAAAATTCAAAATAATATTAACTACTGATGAGAGAGAAAATAAAAACTACTTTTAATGTTTTACTATTCAGAGTCTTATTTGTTCTCGATTTTTAATAGTCTTCTTCATATTTAGTTTCCTTCTTACAACTTAGATTTTAACAATATTAATTATTGAATTCTATCAAATATCTTTTTAGTATTTATTGAAATTATTATTTAGTTTTACTTTAATTTTTGATGTAACAAATTATGTCACTTCATTTTTTAATACTGAAATACCCTTGCGTTAGTGTAATAAAATTTACTTGGTCATAATGCAGTATTTTTAATTGTGAATTTGCTAGATCAAATTTAATAATTCATTACAGAGGATCAATAGTGGATTTGAGATGGCAGAAGAAAGATTCAGTGAATTTAATACAAGACAGTAGAAATTTTGCAGTCTGAAAAACTAATCCGAGTGTTTGCTTTTTACTGAAAATTTTGAGCATTTACTGTCTAAACATAGTTTAGTTGGAATTTTCTTTTGATCCAATCTTTTTATATACTACTAGGCACTGGAATTACAATATTAACTAGGTATAATCTTCATCTTTTTGAGATTACCATCAAGTGAAGAAATAGACCAGCAAGAAAATATTTTCAACACATTCTATAAAGTGCTATGATAGCAGAGGTTAGAATATGTTAGGAGAACACATAGGAAGGACATCTAACCCAAGCTTAAAACATAAAGGAAGGATTCTCAGAGGAAGTAAAGTCTAAACTAAGATCTAAAGGATTAAAAAGAATTGGTCAAAGAAAAAAGGAGGAAATGGGAGAAGAGAACTGTAATCAGAAAAGACAGAACACTCAGAGTCAAGAGAAATCATGGTATATTAAGATAAATTTAAATATTTTGATGGCTGCAACTTAAAGTTTAAGGAGGATAATTGTGAGAAATGAAAGTGGAGAGATAAATGGTGAGAAAGGCATTCCTAAAATCTTTGAAAATCAGCTTAAAAATCTTTTCCATCCCATGGGAAATGGAAAAACAACAAGCTTTTTTTTTTTTTAGTTTACTTTTCTCTGAAAACCAGGGCAGAGACATGATAAAATTTTGACTTTAGAAATATCACTCTGATTATACAAATATCAGTCTGATTGACAATGGACAACACAGGGTCAGTGAGGCCATATGGGAACCTTTGTGGTAGTCCAGGAGACAGGTGATGGAGGTAGCCGGAAAGAGTTATCCCTTCGGATGAGCATACATGGGAAGATGTAAAGATTACGTAAAAAGTACACATAAGAAAATGTAGGCACTGACTGAATGTGAAAAGAGGGGGATACAGACTATATCATCTAAGATAATGTACCCTCTGTTACTTGGAGATACTGAAATGACAGGAAAAATGAAAGATATAAAAAAAGAGTGAAAGTCATTGTGTCATATTAAAAAAATGCTGTGTCAAGGCCTCTAGTTTCATTGTGGGGAAGGTTGTACTCTACTGATTCAGTTACCCTAATACTTATAAGACTATACAAGTTTCTTATTTTCTTTTTTTAAATCAAATTTGTCAAGTTGAAATTTTTAAAATAATGTATTTTTTTCAAATTTTTAATTTTTTGTCTGAAAGCAGTTCATGATATTCTATACTTACCTTTTTAGTATGTTCTAGAATATTCTCTCTCTAGCAACAAAGTAAAATAAATTTTAAAAAAGAGATTAATGTGTTAATTCTCATCTATAAAGTTTGTCTTTGTGGATCCCTTCTATGGTGTGATTGTTTTCTAGGTCAGTAATTTTTACTCCTATTTTTATTTCCTTCTACTTTCTTTGAATTTTCTCTGCTGTTCTTTTTCTTACTTGACTCTTTCAGATGTTTCTTAGTAGTTTTAAGTTTCTTTTATAATATATACATTTTAGACAATATGTATTCTTCTAAATACTGCTTTGCCTATATCCCACAAGTTTTGGTATGTAGTATTTTCATTTTTTTTTCAGCTTAAAACTTTCAAAAATTTCCATTATAATTTCCTTCCTACACACTGGGTTGTTTAAAAGTTTATTTCTTAATTTCTGAATTTATCAAGATTTTCTGCTTTTTTAATTGAAAAATTATTTTATTTACTTTGTTTTTAGCCCATTTCTAGCTTAATTTAACTGTGGCCAGGGAGCATACTCTATATGATTTTCAGTTCTTTAATATTTATTGATAATTGTTTTATGACCCAGTACATGGTTGATTTTTAGCAACGTTCTAATGTTTTTGCTAGACTACTTCCAGTACTACCTTAATCCATTTTCAAGGTTTAAAATTTCCCTGAACAGCAAAGGAGATTAAAATCTGAATGTAAATCCACATAGGATATACTACTCCTTGTTCATCCTACACTGACCTTAAGACTATATAGTCCATTTAGCTGGGATTCCTCTTCAGTTTCCCACTTTGTACATGCCCAACTTTGATTTCTGTCCCCCTCCCCCCTTACTTGTGGAGCTGACAAAACAAATATTGTAATTTCCCTGGATCAACAAATCCTCTCAGGATCAAAGCAGATTCCACATCAGCTTTCTTCCTCTAGTCCTCAATTTCTCTTCCCTTTGGGTCTAGTAATTCTTTATCGTCTTGTTGCTTCTTTGATGTTTTTAAGTCTATGTATGTGCTTCTGAATGTATGTTTTATCTTTAAAACACCAGAGATCAGGAATGCACTTATAGGCAAAGACATACAAATACAGAATTGAAATTTTTGGGTTTCTAGAAATTTCTTTGACACTATGAACCTGTGCCAAGGTTGATATTCAGTTGATTTGCATAACTTACTTATAGACATGATCCATTCTCATTGGTTGCAGCTGTACTTTGGCATCATCATTTTGATTAGCATTACCCATATTGAAAGGGTTGTTAAATATGTTTAATATTATCCCTTTTCTCTACTATGAGGGTACTTCAAAAAGTTCATAGAAAAACAGAATTAAAAGATAATACAAATATTTCCATGAACTTTTGAAGTACTCATATTAAAAGAAAAAGCCTGTAGCTCTCATGCTATAACGTTATTAAGGCAAAGATGTTAGGTAAGAAAGGAAGAAAAACAAAATCTGTGCTATGTGAAATTTCTGTCTGTGCCTAAGGATACATGAAGAAGAGGTTCACTGCACTGTTGCCACAAACAATGTAATAATTGCTATGCTTAAATCTCTTTCTCAGAAAGCACCATGGGGATTTTCACATAGCCTCTGGGATTCTACTGATTTCTATACAAATTAGAAGTTAGCTTTTTACAAAGAACTATTTGGACTTTTCTAATGGGAACTTATTTCAAGGTACACACTTTATGTTTTTCTTGATCTTGTTGCACTACTTATTTTTTAACAGCAGAATCATAGATCAAATCCTTCTGTGAAACTGCGCCTTGAGTCCTAGAAAAATAATTCCCAATCTTATGTGTTCATATAAATATCTGAAGTTTAATTACTGTTTGGCATTATGAATAGTTATTTAAAAGAGAACACACACATAAATTTTTAAAAAGGAAAACCTGAGAAAAGTGTGAATGTGTGATTAGGCTTATTAAAAATTCCCACCTACAAGAGAGATGTAGGATAAGAATAATAGTAAAGCTGTTGACCTGAAAGAAAGATAACATTTTACTTGAATTTTGACCTTGCACTTGTAGGAATTTCTTTGCAGTGATTTGTGACATGTCATATAGCAGGAAAGCTGCTTTAATTCGGTAAATGATGGCTGTAATATTATCAGCACATGTTTAGAATTAAATTTTAAAATAATTCTAATAGTAATCGCAAGTGCATACAAATGTGATTCTTTTACGGGAAATATAGAACAATAGAAAAAATTCAACAAGGGCAGCAGTGGGAATATATGTAATTTAAATGAAAATAAAATGCCATGGTTGGGTAGCAAATTTTATTTGGTAGTTATATTTGCCATGTGTTACTCTCAATAACATACTCTTAACTGTAATAACTTAGCTACTTGATGATTGGTCTAATGCTATAGGAACATAAGCTACATTATGGGAATAAAACATATTAAAAGTTATTTTAGTTTTACCAGTTGACTGAGTCAGAATTTATTTCATCTAGAGAGTTAAATATTTCGAAAGTCTCAAAAATACTATAAATGGAAACTTAGAACTTGGTTTGTGTTTTTTAAATTGCTGGAATATAATGTTTTTGGATAATTTTTCTAAGTAATAATGTGATCTAGGTTAATATTTTTCCCTTCTTCAAATATGATAAATGTCAGCACATTAAGTTACCTGTTTAGTGTTTCATAGAAAACTCCTGGCAAAACTTGGATTGAAACATATAGAATTGGAGAATTCCTAAAGGGAAAAAGCAAACAAGCACTGCCAAGCATATTAACTAACAGAAGCAAGCACACACACACACACCTCTCTTCAACAAAGGCCTATTCTGAGCACTTGATGTGCAATTTGGAAATTATAGTGGTTTGTTAGGTAGAAAAAAGCAGATTTAAAACAGAAAATAGAGGCATTAGCATCGTGAGATGAAACAGCTAAATCCTTAAGTCCTCTTTTAAAAATTAGTCTCAGATGATTGGCTTTTAAGACTCCAAAGCACTTTTGCATCTTCTGGTTATTTTGAGTTACTAGACTCACAAATATTGCAATATAACAATATATTATCTACCTCTAGTTCCTATGTTTCCAGAATGTTCTTTTTGTTTTGCTTTTCCAATATCTGTCCTAGAATTGTATTATATTTTTTAGTCATGCATGGGACATTCAGATCCCATAGCAATCAACTTTTACCAAACTAGTACTTCAGAAGTCTTTGAATACCTAGCTTTTTTATTCTTTTGAATGCTGAGATTTCTCTAAGATGGAAATATAAGTAAATGTTTATTAAACATAGTATGCCTATGATAATGTAAAAAACTAACCCATTGTTTTAGTATAGAGCATTTTAGAATAACATAAAAGTAATCCCCAAGATAGCTCTAAGACATGAAAACAGAGCTGAATTGAACTGTACGATCTAATGTAAGTGGAAAACCTCAACTCCTTTCAAACCCTTTCCCAGGGGAAGTTTGGAAAAAAATCATGGCTATTAAAAACAAAATCAATTCTGGTACTTGTTTTTAGATCTCAGCTGTTTGAAGATGAACTCTTGTTCAAACTAAATCTATTACTAATTTAATTTCATATAAAATTTCTTTGTGTTTTAGAATAAGTGAAAGAAGAAGAGGAATTATCCCACTAACATGAATTTTGAGACTTTTTGGGAGGTCAAACATACATATGTGATATAGGCTATTGAAAACCTAAAGAAAAATCCAGAAGGAATGTTCAATATAATCATAAATAATAAAGACAAGCTTTTGCCTTAAAAAGGCTGGAGATATGATGAATCATGTCTCAGCTTACTCCATGTATTTCCTTGCCAGGCTGTGACAGTGACAGGATGGTTTTATACCCTTGTTGCTTTCGGTGGAAAGAATAACTTGAGATTGAGTTAAATTTGAAAAGCCTTTCTACAGTGAATAAATCATGGGCATCCTGACAGTCTATACGTAACAACATTAAATGGCCTCTGGAGCTATAAATATAAGTGTTTTCCTTAGGGCAAAAAGTGAAATTCCACTTTAGCAGTTTCATTGGTCAGAAAAAACAAAATCACTGTTTTCTACACTTTCTGAATTCTGATGAATCCTTATTAACATAGCCAAAAGGCCAGTACCAGATAATTCTAGAGCAAGCATTCTTTTCCATTTGATTTTTATCTGTATATTGTGAAGGGGACCCACAGCAAGAAAACCTAGAGATATATTTGTGTTGAGCATATGCAGAGCAGAAATTTGAGCAATTCTGGGGACAACACTCACAAAGAATAGACTGTGAATGGCACACCCTGGAATGTAACATTGCAATATCTGTGAACGCTGTGGCCAGGTCACAGGATTGTTTTATTGATATCAATTGCATATAAAGGTTAAAAGCAAGGAAGCTAGAGCCAGACTACCTTTGTTCAAATTCTTACTCTGCCATTTGCTACCTTAATTTTTCTGTGCCTCAGTTTTCTTATCTGTGCAATGAGAATAATTATAATAAGCATTCATGGGAATGCTATGTGAATTAAATTATATAAATAAGAGAGTACTTCAAAAATTTGTGGAAAGATTCGTATTTTCTTTCAATTCTACTTTTCCGTGAATGTTTTGATGTACCCTTGTACATGTTTTTTTCCATTTTCTATTGCTGATAAAGAGCCACCACCAAAATTAGTGGCTTAAAACAACAACAGTTTATTATTTCTTATAAATCTACATCCGGGTTGGGTTCAGCTAGGCAGTTCTGCTATGACTGGAATGTCCAACAGTTTTGTCCCAGCATGTCTGGAGTCTCAGCAGGGATTGCTAGGGGCTGGATAAGCTGAGCATCTGTCTCTCTTTCTCTCTTTCTTTATGTCTCTTTCTCTCTCCAAGTGGCTTCTTCACATGGCTAGCTTTAGCTTCTTCAAGGGTGGTTTTATTGTAGTTGGACTTTCTATGTGGTAGCTGACTTTCAAGAGGAAGGAAGCTGCCACTCTAGGCTTGGCCTAGAAAGGATGTAGTTTCACTTCTGCTGCATTCTGTTAACCAAAGGAAGTAAGTAAGCCAGCTTAAATATAAGAGGAGGTGAAAAAATATCCACCTCTTGCTTTAAGGAGTAGTATGTGCATACAGAACAGGGAGGTACTGATAGAGGCCATCTTTGGAGACTATCTGCTGCAAATATTTCAAACAATGCCTGGAGGCAAGAGAGCAATGCCTGGGGTCCTAGGCAGGAGCTGAGGGCAGCTCCCTCTGCTCAGAAAGAGGCAGGAGAGCACACTCAAAACACCACTTCCATATGGATAACCCACCACTGCCACCACCACAGCCATGGGTGCTGCAAAAGAGGCTCAATGCCACAGCAGTAGCCACAGCCCTGTGCAGGTGGCCCACCAGACATTCAACTGCATTGACACAAGGAGAGTCACTAACAGAGACTGAAAAAAGAAGAGGACGTCTCTCTCCTCAAAGCCCATTCCAGAGCAATAGAGGAAGCAATTGCTCTACCAGATGACCAGACATCAATGTAGAGATACTAGAAATACAAAACCCAGGAAAATACGACACTACCAAAAGAATACAGTAGTTCTCAAATACCAGACACTATAGAGCAGGAAACCTATGAAATGACTGAAAAGGAATTCTGAGAAACAATCTTAAGGAAATCACTGAGACATGAGAAGACTCAGACAACATAATGAAACAAGAAAAAAATCCAGGATATCAAGGAAGAAATTTACAAAGATATTAATACCTTAAAACAGAATGCAACAGGAGTCATGGAACTGAAAGATTCATTCAATGAAATAAAAAGCACAACCAATAGCTTAAGCAGCAGTCTAGAAAAAGCAGAAGAATTTCTGATCTCGAAGATAGTCTTATCAAAATAACCCACGGAGACAAAAAAAGAAAAAAGGAAAAAATAATTTCAAAAAGTGAAGAAAATCTAAGAGAACTAGCAGACAACCTTAAGTGTACAAACATTCTAATCATGTGTGTTCCAAAATGGGAGAGGAAAAGAAAAGGCATGGAAAATCTATTCAATGAAATAATAACAAAAAACTTCCCAGGTATAGGGACAGATATGGACCTTCAGATCCAGGAGGCTCAAAGATCCCCAAATAGATTCAACCCAAAAAGATCCTCTCCAAGACACATTATAGTCAAACTGGCAAAGTTCGAAGACAAAGAGAGAATCTTAAAAGAAGAAAGAGAAAAACATCAAGTCACCCAGGGGGGTGCCCCTGTTCGATTAACAGCAGACTTCTCAACAGAAACCCTACAGGACAGAAGAAAATGAGATGATATACTCAAAATACTAAAAGAAAAAAACTGCCAGCCAAGATTCTATACCCAGCAAAGCTATCCTTCAGAAATGAGGGAAAAATAGTTTATTATCCAGGCAAAAACTGTGGGAGTTCATCAGTACATGACCAGCCCTATAAGAAATCCTCAAGGAATTCCTTCATCTGGAACTTGAAAGATGATAATCACTGTAATGAATACACAAGAAAGAAAAAAACTCACTGGTAAAACAAAAAGCAAATGAGCAACAGAAAGAAACCAAATCTTACCACCACAAAAAATCATGACACTGTAATAATGCCCCTAATTTATTTCCGATTTTAGTAATTTCAGTCTTCTCTCTCTCTCTTTTTTTTTTTCTTGGTCAGTCTAGATAAAGGTTTGCAAATTTTGTTGGCCTTTTAAGTAATCAACTTTTGGTTTTGTGGATTTTCTCTATTGTTTTTTAATTCCCTGTTTCATATATTTCTGTTGTAATCTTTGTTATTTCCTGCTTATACTTGCCTTTGGTTTAGTTTGTTCTTTCTTTTTCTTTTTTTCTAGTTTCCTAAGGTAGAAGTTTACATTACTGATTTGAGATTTTTCTTGCTTTTAATATGGGTGTTTACAACTATAAATTTTCTTCTAAGCACTTCATGAGCCCTGCATCCTATAAATTTTGATATGTTGTGCTTTGATTTTTATTTCAGAGTACTCTCTAATTTCCCTGTGAGTTTTCTTTTATCTAACCATTGTATATTTAGAAGAGTGTTGTTTAATTTCCATACATTTGTGAATTTTCTAAATTTCCTACTGTTATTGCTGTCAGAGAACATATTTTCTATAGTGTCAGTCTTTTTAAATGTATTAAAACTTGTTTTGTGGCCAAAAGAAAAAAAAAAAGATGATAGAAGAAACATAATGAAAGAAAGAGTTTTTGAGAATCCAAGCACTATTTTGGGAGAAGTCAAATATGTTAATATAAAAAAAAAAAAAAGTTTATAAGTCTATTTACTCATGAAAGATAAGATAAAATAAAATAAATAAAAATATAGTTTAAAACCACTAAAAAAAATGCCTGGCTCGAAGTAAGCATTACATGAGGGTACTTCAAAAAGTTCACAGAAACATGGAATTAAAAGATAATATGGATTTTTCCTTTGGAAGACCTTGTAAATGTTATTAACTTTTTCTATTATTATTATGCCTGCCTCATAGTAAGAACTGTGTATGTTATTATTTTAACTTTTTCTATTACTACTATTATTATCATCATCATCATCTTTACTGATTTGTTATCATTATCTATGGATCATTATCTATGGTGATTTAATAAATGTTTTTGGCTCTGTTTAGCTGTATGTATTACTCAAACGCACACAGCATCAGTAGTCACAATTATTTTCCTCTTTTAAAAATGTCCAGGTTAGGGCTGGCTGGTTAGCTCAGTTGGTTGGAGCATGGTGTTACAACACCAAAGTCAAGGATTTGGGGTCCCCATACTGGCCGGTTGCCCCCCTCTCACCCCTCAAAAAGTCCAGGTTATAAATTTAGTGAAATTAAGCTTGAACACTATATACTCTGTAATTAATGTATCAATATTCTACTGCAATAATTAAATGATCAAGTTTGTCTAGTGTAACTCAATATCATCTACTGACTCTTCTCACCTCCACTACCTTTACTATAGCCCAAGCTAACATATCTCATACAGACATCTGCTTGCTTTCTTTTTCTCTCTAGTCCTTTTCCCACTCAGGTATCCCACTAGAGGAATATTTTTTAAACTTAAAGAGCATCATATATCTCCTGGTCTTGTAGAGCATGAAGTATTTAAAAAAAAAAAAAAAAAAAAAAAAAAGATTTTCACTCTTCTGCTTCAAATCCTTCAGGATATTCTTGCCCTTAGAATACAACATAGAATCTTCAGTCTGACTTTGAAGGCCACAAAACTTCTATCTCCTGTTTACCTTCTTAGGCCACACTCATGCCTGTCACTTCTGCTATGTGGCCATCCAAAAACGTTGATCTCATTTAAGTTCCTCAAACACATCCAGCTGTTTTCCACCATGAGGCTTTGTGAATCTTGTTCCATCTGCCTAAAATTTTCATTCACTCACTTTTTACCTAGGATGACAATCAGGGTTCAATCAGAGGAGCAGTCTTTTTGAGCTTTATGGGATAGGGATTCACTGTAGGAATTATCACTTAATTGTGTGAGGAGCTAAAACAGTAAAGGTCTGAAGGAGGAATGGGAAATCCGAGGAGTCCTAACAAATCTGAGAAACCAAGCACATCCAGCTGCCAAAGTAGGAGCACTAAGAGAGAGCTTGCAGAGAGCATCATGTGCAGCTATTGCCCGGTTGGCTCTACAGCCGAGAATGTGGGGATGAGCCTGTGGCTGGCTCCCAGCAGTCAGCAGAGTTGACAATTAGCAAGAAGATGTCGCTAGATGTAGATGGAAGGAGATAGAGAAGAACATGATAATCCTCAGAGACTAATGATGGCTGCTTCATTTCAGCCTTCCAAATCTCAGGCCACAAGTCTAACCTGGTACTATGCAGAGAAGGACTGTAGAACATAGTTCCCAGCTTAACTGACAGGGCACAATCTAGCCTCACAGCATTTCATGCCTTAAGTCTCACTGTGACTTTTAATTTTCTTATTTTGTGGGTTTTTGGTTTAAATTCTGTCTCTTTAATTAGAGTATAAGAATCACAGGGGTAGAGATTATATCTGTCTAGCTTAGTGCTGTATTGCTAGTGTCCGGGACATGGCCTCGCACACTTGCACATTATAGGCTTCAACATATTTTGGATGAATGAATGAATAAATAAATGAAGTAGTGGTAAGGGCTGGCAGATGGTTAAGTCCTACTGGTATTTGGCTCACATGGGCAAGTTTGTTAGGTAAGAATTTGCGAAAATTTTAAGAAAAAAAATTTTTGTATAGCGGTTTATGATCAGTACAAATTCTAAAGAGAATTGTGGTACCCTACTTTTGCAGTAAAAGCTAGAGCTCCTCTGTCAGCTTTTGTATAATTTAACTCTGAAGATGGCATTTATTGTGAGAAATGAACATTTGCTCTCTTGAAGTCATCTAGTTTTTAGGAAAAAGCCCTGCTCCATAAATGAAAGGAAAGCATTCATGTCTGTAAGTCCATTTGTGCTGCTACAACAGATGCCTTAGACTAGGTAATATTTAAAGAAAATAAATTTGTTTGTCACAGTTCCAGAGGCTGGAAAGTCCAAGATCAAGGTGTCAGCATATGGTGAGGACCTTCTTGCTGCATCTTCACATGACAGAAGGATGAAGGGCCCCAAGTGGACAAAGTCTGTGTCATCCCATGGCAGAAGAGCAGAAGAGAGCAAACCCATTCCAGTAAGCCCTTGTCATAGCAGCGTTAATGCTTTCATGAGAGCCCTCTTGACCTAAATACCTTAGGCCCCACCTCCCAACACTGCTGCACTGGGAATTGATTTTCCAATACACAAACTTTGGTGGACACATTCAGACCATATCAATGTCCTACTTCATGTTCATGGTCTTATAGGATGCTTACATGTGCTTTTTTGGCAGCAACATAGATATTTCGAGGTTTTTTGTCATAAGATGGTATGACATTGAATACTGAAGAAGGAAAAGTAGATTATAATACATATTACATAGAACTGAACTTTACAAAAAAGATGAAAGCCATGAACAATTTGGGTAGAGTAGATGCCAAATTTTTTTACTTTTTCTGATTTATAGCAAAAAGGTAAATTCCATCTTTCAGAATCTGACTTAGTGCACAGACAAAATTTAAAAAGACTAAATTAGCTCCCTCTGTCAGTTAGCTAATGTAGCATAACAAACAATCACAAATAATTGGTAGCATACAACAATAAACATTTATTTAGCCAAAGCAAGTCACATGACAAAGGCCCAAGTCAGAGCTGGGGAGATTACAAGTGTATATGTCAAAAGACAGAGACACAGAAAGGCGTGAATTTTAGGGGTCATTGATGTAATTGGCTCACCCCACTTCTTGTAACTTTCCATTAGAGGAATCTGTTGACAAGGTCCTATAGTAAAACTATTTTGATGAAAAGAGACTAGTAGTAAGAGCCAGTGTCTTCCCCAAAGATGTATGGCCTCTTTATTGAGTAGAGGTTCATTCTACTTCCATTCAATATTTAATTAAAAACCTACTATTGATGAACTACTGCACTAACGAGTTGGGATACAATGATGAGCAAGACATATTTTTACGCCTAGTGTAAGTTTACTGGCAAACTTCCACATTTTTTACATTCACACATAATTATTTAAGTTCTCAATGTAGTCTTGAAGAGTGAACGATGAGCTCAGAAACCTTGTAAAAGAAGCTTCTATGAAAATATTGCTTTGCATCTTCAATGACTGTTGATAAACCACAATTGGAATTGAAACCTATATTGCACTCAGCATTCATGAAAACTGTGGTAAATATGGCAGTGTCCTGAGTATGGGGCAATTTTTGTGGCTTCATTCACCTGCAAATAGTCAATAGCTTCTGACTCTAAGTAATGTAAATTATTATGATAATATCTGGACTTCATTTTAATACATTTTGAAAAGTTGGATGACATCATATTCTTCAATACGCCCAAAGGACTCCTTTCAAGCACTGTATGTGCTCCTGGTTCAGGCAGGGGCTGCCTTTAATAGTTGGCCAGTACTGCTGGAGGGTGGATTTATACTGCTTGCTCTCACTTAGCTTCTTGGCAGAGTCCCTTACTCATCACCAGAAGATAAGTTGGGTGGCAGTAAACAATAATGGATAAACTGGCTTTCAACTAAACCCTTCAATGATGCATGGGCTACTTTGGGCTAATCCTATCTTAAATCAATATTGTATGTATATGTAAGAACTCAAAAGAACCAAAAAGGAATAAAAATACCGTGCCAATTTTACATTGTCTTCCTTCTTGTTCACTCATGACTTTCATGACAGTGGGAATGTTCCAGAACATTTCTTGCTGCTTTGATAATTCCTAAGTTAAGGAGGACAGAACATTATGGGGCTGCTGTAGAGAACTGTATTTTATATTTCTTTGGAGAAAAAATGCATAGACTCTTTAAAAAGCCTGTTTTAGCATGTGTTAATGGCTGCACATCTGGGAATGTCAGTACCAGCTTTAGTAGGATTTCTTTCTATTCCTGTTCTGCCACATGGAAATGTGAGATCTGAAATATTATTTCATTAGCCTGCATGCTTTTTTAGCTCTGGGTTCTGAATAAGCATTTGCTTAGTTTGTAGGAATAAGCATGTCTTTTCCATGGAGGGAAAAGTCACTAGGAATTTAGTATGCTGAAAATAAGCAGTGAAATATTCTTTCCTAGGACAGTTTGGTAACCCTAGAAATGGGAAATACTTCAAGATGTACATGAACTTTGTATTTTTACTAATGGGAGTTTACAGAAAAGAGAATTACTTTCACACTATGTAGAGACAACAATTTTATCTCCCTGACAGCCTAATTTCATTTCATATTCCAAATCAAGTTTCAATTATGAGGGTTAATAAAGGAGAAAGCCAATGAATATAAGAAGAACACATAGAAGATTTAAACACCACGTGTGTTAAAAACTTTACCTCAGACATTTTAAATATCTTTACCTATCCAATGTTGGCAAATTTATGAATTGATTCGATAAATATTGGTTTTTTTTGTTACATTGAATCCATGATTATTTCAAATAGGAGTAAATGTGTAAATCAACTTTTCTTGATTTTTCTATGTGTCAGACACACTTATAAATGTTATAGACCCTGATAACAACCACATGAATTAGGTACTTATATTTATCCCACCTTACAGTGAGGCAATTAGGCATAAATTTGTATAGAGTTCCATGGCTAGTAATCATAGAGGCAGCACTCAAAGCCAGACATTTTGGATTAGACTGCATTTAAGCGCATTCAGGCATGCATTTAACTACGACACAATACTTTCTCTTTAGAAAACTGTTTTTCAATGGGGCATTGCCAGAATCACTGAAGGTTCTGAACAGAAAAACATCTGATTCCCTGAGGCATCACAGATCTATAAATTTGAGTCTCTGGATGTGAGTTCTAACAATTAGCCCCCATTTTGGGGAGGCCCTTCTGAACTTCCTTTAGTCTTAATCCACTCAACAGGGTGAGGATTCCTTGAGGTCAAGGGTGCATGCCTACCCAGAGCCAATGCCTGCCTTTCCAGACTATATTTGGGTACTCAGGACCGGAAGAGGCCAGGTCTGTCTTCTTGATGGTATCCTGTGTTGCCACTGGGCACATATCTAGGTGTAAGGGGTAACCAAAGGGTGGTTGTTTATAGGGATTGTGGATAGAGCTTGGATGTGCAGTGTGGTGTGTACACACTTGTCTTAGTCTGCTTGGGCTGCCATAACGAAAGAGACTGGGTAGCTTAAACAACAGAATTTTATTTTCTCAGGCTGGCCTTTTAGCTCAGTTGGTTAGATTGCAGTGTTATAACACCAGGGTCAGGGTCTGGATCCTCATACTGGCCAGCCTATAAAATAAAAAATAAAGAAATTCATTTCCTCATAGTTCTGGAAGCTAGAAGTTCAAGATCAAGGTCTGGCTGACTGGGTTTCTGGTGAGGCCTCTCCTCCTGGCTTACAGACAGCCACTTTCTTGCTATGTCCTCACATGGCCTTTCGTTGGTGCATGCTTGGAGACAGAGAGAGAATGAGATTTCCGGTGACTCTACTTTTAAAGACACTAATTATAAGGGATGAGGGTCCCCCCTTATGACTTCATTTAACATAAATTACTTCTTTACTTCAAATGTAGCCTCACTGGGTGATAGAGCTTCAACATTTGAATTTTAGGGAGAGACGCAGACACTCAGTCCATAACAACATATGTGTGCCCGAGGCACTTCACAGTTAGAGGTGGAGTCGGTGGTAAGAAGTTAGGGGTGGAGTAGGAGTTGGTCAACCAGCACCTTCTTGTTTTGGTGTGGAATTCCATGGAATACAAACAATCATTCTAAGTTTGACTCAATTCAGTGAAAAATATAAACACTTTTTAACAATTTAGCTTATAGTTTGATTTGTAACTTTACGTTTTGAGGCATAAAATGTGTGGGCCTCCTCACAAGTGTCACCTGCTCCTTCCTGTACTCTAGTCATTGAAAACTTTTAACATAACATCTTGCCTACTTTATCCCATGTCATTTGAAAGATTAGGAGAATTGGTCTATTTTTTTTTTTCTTTTTGTGACCGGTAAGGGGATTGCAACCCTTGGCTTGGTGTCGTCCGCACCGCGCTCAGCCAGTGAACGCACCGGCCATCCCTATATAGGATCTGAACCCATGGCAGGAGCACCACTGTGCTCCCAGCACCGCACTTTCCTGAGTGAGCCATGGGGTCAGCCCGAGAATTGGTCTATTTAATCAAGAATGTTTAGTATAGTTACTATATTTGAATAGAAAATCTTTTTTTAAAATCACATAAAATTGTCTGCACTGAGCTTCATATAAGAAATCTTACCAGTACAAAGTTCTCCTAATGAACTGAACCATGTTTAAAACAAGAACAACAACAAAGCACAACAAACAATAACAAAACCCACTCTTCCCCCCCGCCCCCCCCCCCAGTCTTCATAGATCATCTGAGACTGGGCTATGTATTAGTGGGAACATTGCAAATTGTGGTACATTTCTGCTCAGTTCTAGTTATTTCCATTCAGTCAAATGGAAAGATAGACCCTCAGCAAATTCTCTGAAGTTTGTTTTATTCCTTCTTACCTCTCATGTTGGCCTATTGCCCCTTTGGTAGGCATTCTCCCAATATGATGTTCACATGTTCTACTGTGTACCATGTTAGAATCTACGGAAATAGCAAAAGAGCAAACTTTTTAGTCTGTTGAACTTTGACTGCTATTTATACCTTTGGTGTCAAAGAAGTTCAATCATAGTGTAATGTCACTGATAATTTGCAACTCTGACTTTTTGCTTTCTGATATGCATGACTACTATTTGAGTAAGAATTTTTTTGTTATTTTGACTGTCAAAAGCTTAACCCTAACTCCACCCACAAGTTAACCCACATAATTGCCACAATTATATTTATTCTTGGTTTTCTATTTTCAAGTTATTTATTTATAATTTTTTTTGTAGTCTTCTTTGTATAGACAGAGGTGAAGTACCAATCAATTAAATAAATAAATAAAATTTTAAAACTTTAAAACTTTATGGAATAAAATACTTTCACTCTTTTTTCATGTGCATTTTAGGTATTAACAAGCAAAGGAAAGGATTTTGTTTGGAAAGAGGGTCCTTGAAGTAAACACCAGTCTCCTCATCGTGCAAGACTTGAAAGTGCATCATAGTGTAAATAAAAATACATTAGAGGAAAGGTATATCAGTCTGGGCCCCTACAAAACCAGATGGAACTCTCCAACTTGCAACTGAGACTTTAAAAAAGGAACTATTTACAAAGGTATGGGCAGGTTTAGGGGAATCAGCAAAGGATAGTGCGAGGACCTCTGGTCTAGCAACTGTTGGGAACCATTGTCAGGACTGGGTCAGAAGGGGTAAATGGAGAACAATCACAGGAACCTGGAGAAGGTACTTATGGGCTGTCTTTGAGGAGACATAAATTTTGTTCGAAGAAGCCATTGACCCACATAAAACCTGGTAGAATAAATTCTCTGAGCTTTCTGACTTCCCTGACCTGCAATCTTCTGCCATTGGCTGAATCCAGTTGGATTTCAGAGGGCAAGGAACCTGTTGATTCAATCTTCCATGACAAAGATAAGGGTGGAGAAAGGTAGAGATGATCTTGAGGGGCAAATCAAAGCTGTCCAGCAAACGTGGGATGGCTGTTCTTTCTCCCTCTCACCATAGTCTTCTGATTTGCACTTTGGGGTTAAATATAAGCCAAGAACTGTGGCTATTGGAAAGCTAGTCTTGATGATAAAAAGCCTTTGGCCTGGACCTCATTCTTCTTGCAGTGGCTACATGTTTTCTTTGGTTGTTTAACATCCATTTTCTCATCCCACCAGTCTTGATTTCCTTTATTAAAATTATTTTTTTTCTGTTGGGCACATTATAATGGGATTCTTCTAATGGATTCATGCTGATGGGGTTCCAATGTTATCAGGTTCTTGGTATTTCTTGGTCATGGAGGGATGTCTGCCATGAGCTAGACTAAGAGGATTCTTTCTTTCTAAAATACAAAATTTTAACAGAAAGAAAAGGACAGTGAAAATAGTTAGAGTTCTGTCCTCTCAAAATAGTAGTGCCCCGATCAGCCCTATCCTGATGCTATCCCCACTTCGTGGCCTCCTGAGTCACCTTTGTTCCTGCCCATTCCCAAGCCTGTTCTTGAGCCTTCCAATTACTTTAAAAAAAATTTAAACCTGCTCATGTTAGTCAAAGTTGGTTTCTGTTGCTTGTGACCGAAGACCCTAAATGGTATAACATCCTAAAAGGAATCCTTTAGTAGGATTCTTTTCATTTCCTGTCTTCCTTTATATTCAATATTTAAATCCATCTTTCTTTTTGCCTTCTTCAATGTCTCAATGTCTTTGAACTCCCGAAACATATTGTATGATTTCTGGGACACTTGGTGTTAATTTAGTTCTCAATCACACATGGCTATATGATCCTCTTTTCTGATATGCTGGATGGTCTTGCCATTATTTTTAAAGCCTATCTATCAATTATTGGGAATAATTGAGAACTCTGTATGTATTTTGTACTGTATATTTAATAAGTATCACCTAACCCCCTTTTTAGTAGAAGATGATTTAGATAACCAGACTGTTAATTATGGAGATTGGTTTAATAGAATGATGAACCACACTGTTGACATAAAAAGAAACTGAGGCCAAATGTGTATAGTAAGGATTTATTGAGCCAATATGACGATTGCAACTGGGGAGACCCAGAGTCAGGTTGCCTTGAGAAATGTGTTCTGAAGAGAGCCAGCAGAGATTAGCATTTTACAATAAAAAGAAGAGGGAAGGATCAAGGCGGGGGGCGAGAGAGAGAGAGAGAGAGAGAGATCTGCCTAATTATTTCATCAGGTTTACTATTGGTTGTCCATGACATATAGATTTATGATTGTTACTTGGTTACATCCTTTATGCAGGGATCTAAAGCAAAGATAATAAGAAGCATTCTAGGTTATTTTATGGGTTTTTGGTGCCATTAAGTCTGCTTCTAAGTAAAAATGGTCTTATGATAATGTTTTCCAGGACAGGTGGATGCGATTACTGACTTACCCCGGTCTCCCAAGGCGCTATAATTCAGCTGACCTGGTCAGAGCACATTCTTTTGGTTATCAACACTTACTCAAAGCTTTGGCATTCTCTAAAACCATAGCAAATATTTATTGACTCTGTATTACTATGTGCTAGACATTCTGTTAAACACTTCACACACATCATTTGGTTAATTTTTTAAAAGCCCTAGGAGGTAAGTACAATTATTACTCCATATCATGAACAAGAAAATTGGGCTTAGAAAGTTTAAGCAACTTTACCAAGAACATACCACTAAGCCTGAACAATAATTTACTTAATATTTCTCTTTACGTATACTTACATTTTATGTACATGTATGTATTTTGAAATCAAACTTTGTCACTAACTTAATTTGAAAAACAATATATAGTTATGAAAAAAAAAAGGCAGCCATAGAATGAATACTGTGAAAACAAACTGTGCTATTAAATTTTAGCTAGAGATGCTTATCTGTAAGGAATCTAAACTTGAGGTCGCCTCTCTGGTAAAAGGGAGATTAATAAGTATTAGAGAAGTGTTAAAATGACTGAGGTATTAGAACCCACTGATACTCACTCCTTGTATTAATCGGGAACTGAAAAGGAGAATTATTTTCTCTGATTTGATACTCTTCCCATTTCGTGGCACTGTACCCTGCTGGCACATAAGCATTAATGCTGTTAACACTGAACCATACCAACTTTCTTTAGAAAAGAAAGAAATCTCTGCTTTAATTATGGGTTCTTCCTTTAGTACTCAGGCAAAATTCCCTGTGTTGCAGGTCTTAGGGTAAAGTGAGTTAAGATCCTAATGAAGATGATAATCATGTTAATAATGACTGACTCCAGTTGTTAAGCATCTACTATGTGCCACGGAAGTGCTAAAGTCTTGATAAATATTCTTGTTTAATCATCACATGAGCCTCAGGAGATCAATATCATTCCCATTTTACAGTGAGCATGAAACTGAGTCTCAGAGTGTGAAGTGACCTGTTTAAGGCTCCACCCGTCTTTCTGGTCCGTACTGTGTTTATGAACCACACCTGAATTCTAGTGTGAACTCAAGCTAAGAATTTATATCCCATGTAAAAGACAGAGATAAAAATTCTTTCATAGATATTTTAAGAGTCTTACAGTATATAGATTTAGGTTTCTATAAAAGTTTCATTTTTTCCCCCAAATCTTTCCGTTGATAAATGATTTAGCTTTTCTTTTTTTTTTTTTTTACCTCACTCCTTTATACCTTTTTCCCATTTTGACAATCTTATTTTATAAATTTATTCAGATCACAATGTTCACCTTTATTTTCCAAATTTAATGCCAGCCAGTTTCAAAAGAGTATCCTGTTTCATATGGAACTGATTCTCTTTGCATGAGAATCCCCCAGAAGTGTAGTTGGTCTATCTGCAGTTTGCCACATACAAAAGACTTGTTATTGTTTATTTTTATTTTTCAGCATTTCCTCCAGCTTCTTGTTCCTGTGACTCTTAGAATGCTTGGTTAATTGCTAGATTAGGTCTGTCGTTCAGTAACCAGGTTTGAGGCGACTTTATTAAACTTCCTGCCGAGGTCTATCCAAATGCATCTGCTTTGTCCCACTCTCAGGCTTTATAGTCTTCTTTATTCAACATTTCTATCTTTCAGGATAATATTCTTTGGTGGTATTTTGTTAGCAGTGCAAGATCCCACTTGCCAAAGTGTAGCACAGGAATAGCATTTGCCATCCACCTTTCTCTTTGCTGGGATAGGCCAGTTTTATTTTTTACAATCAATTCCATTGCTGGAAATGTTTCCCCTGCAAAACACACTCTGGTAGCATGTTTTGTCCTTTCCTTTGAAGCTTTTGGAATTCCTGTTCCTCTCCACCCCCTCAAATTTTGCAGGAAGCTTTTGATCTTAAAGAGTTCTAAATGTAGCTTCTGAATTTTTGGAGATTTCTGGGAATACCACTATATAAACAGCTCTGTGTATAGAGCATCAATCAGGCACATGACTCCAAAATACACCTTTTGAAATGAAAGAGGAAAATGGCAACCGTCCCACATCCAGTCAGGTAAGCGGCTCTTTATACATCAAGTTGTGATAAAAGCAAACAAAAAGTCACAGTGCTGTTGATATACGAGCCTATCTGCGAACAGCTTGTTCTGGCTTTTTTGACTGGCAGGCACTTTGAACACTTTTAATAGCATTTCAACACTTGTCTGTTATTTAAACAACATAGTCTTTTTAGCTTGAATACAAATGTGTGCTGAAAATTTTCACATATTTTACATAGTCAGCCTCTTGGTATAGTATTTCCTGATAACAGAATACTGGTTGTCAAATAGGAAGTTATCTCAATCGTTCAAGTAGCTCTCCTGGTTGAGATAAACCCTTGTTCAGCAACTTGTTTTCGATTTGTAAAAACAAGCCAGATAAACCTCTCTTGCAGAGGTTATCTCAGCTCTTTCGGAGGATTCCAGACTAAGTGTGTTCCAATGCACAGTCTGCAGCCCAGTCTTATTTAAAAACAATTTTCTGCCTTGCAAATGATGCATGAAAATTTAGGCAAATATGTCTCAAAACCTCCTGATTAAAATAAGAAAAGATAACAAAACTAGTTTGTTGAACCAGATAAGATATGATAAAAAGCCTCAAGGATCCTGTTTCAGAAGATTGATGAAAATTCTCAAGGGTAATGAGCCAAAAATTCAAGAGCTTCTTTGAGAGACACAGGAAGAGTTTTATTTCATTGCTTCCTTAAACAAGTAATTTTGCCTGGACCTGAGTAGTATTACACCTTTGGAATAATTCTACCATGAATAAGTAGTAGGTCTTATATTCTTTCACATTGTGCCTTCTTGCTTCCCGGAATGCTTATCTGTACCACGCTCTTTGGCATTGGATTACACATTCTGGTAACTTATTCTCACATTTCCTAGAATTCTTGTCTTTCCAAAGACAGTGAACATTTATTGAGCAACTTCTTTGTGGTAGATATTGTTCTTGTCATTTTGCATACTTTATCTCATTTGGTTCTTCCAACACATTTGCAAAAAATATTTTATCTCCACTTATTTTAGAGTCGGAAAGAAATCAGAGAGCTTAAGAAATTGAGGTGGAGAAGCCTGGACACGCAGCCTCACTTATCTGACTCCAAGGTCTTTCTCCCACACTTTATTTCCCTAATGATACTGTAAATTCTTTGGAAGCACAGAGGGATCCCAGTTGAACTGATTTTATTATTTGTGGGAAATTGTTTTTTTTTTTCACTACATCAACTCTTTCTGGCCTGAGAGAGGTAAAGCAAATGAGTTGGGTCTCCAATATTTGTAATAAAATTTTTGCATCCATTATCTCATTTGATTTCTAAAATAATCCCAAATAAGAGCTATTTTTACTATCATTTACAGATGGAAATACAAGATGTAGGCTTAGCGAAGTTAAGATTGACCAAGTCTTCAAGGCTAATTAGTGGCTAAATAAATATTCAAACTCATGCCTGTCTGATACTATTATCCAAAGTTTTATCCACTCTACTTACATGGCTATTAGTGAATCAGAGAGCTTTTAACCATCCAATCAAATGGCCTCTGGGACACTATAGACCTCCTTCCTCGTGCTCTGGATTCTTTACAATCCTGGTTATTTTCAAACATCTCTCACCAATCTTTTATCATGATAATGTTTATCATACAAAAAATTTTTATCATAGTATGTCTCATGCATATCAAAAAGCATAGTGAATAATATTATAAACATTCATGGTAAAGGCTACATTTTGATTTCTTGTTTGCTTTGAATTTTTTTAAAGAAATAAGATATTTCAAATACTACTTAAGATTCTCTTTTTTATTCCTCTCCTATGTTATTCCCTTCCTCACCTGGGGCAATAGTTATCCTGAAGTTGCTGTTGCAATTCAATATAGCTCTCATTCACCTTTATATACTTGTATTACGTGGGTATTAATATATACCATTAATTTACTTGCTTGTAAACTGTAACAAGTGGTATTATTCTGAGTGCTTTATAACGAAACTTTCAAAGATTATATTTTTGAGATTTATCTGTTTACACTTATAGCGACAGCTTATTATTTAAACTGCTGAACTCTATTCTGTTATATAAAACTATAATTTCTCCATGCTTTTATTAATAGTAATTTCTCAGATCTTTTAAAATGTTGTAATTACTGTTACTGCTGTTGAATAAGTATGCTATTTTTTTAAAAGTGCTGCTCATATCCAGAAACTTTTCTGAAGTCTTTTTATTCTTAAAAGTCTCCCTCTAGATTTTCTAGGATTTTCTATGAGCACAATTATATCATGTATACATAATACGAGTTTTTGCATTTTCTTTTCTAATTTCTGTACCTTATCTCTTACTCTTGCTGTGCTGTTTAGCTAGAATGTTCAGCACAATGTTAAATATTAGCAGCAAGAGGGTTACCCTTATGTTGTGCTTTTTTTGAAGGGTAAATTATACTTCTAAAGTTTCATCTTTAAATAAAATTTTTGCTGCAAGTTTTTGATAGAATACTTAATCAAGTTAGAGAGATTTCCCTTTCATTCCTTGCTTACTAAGTTTATTTTGTTGGTTTTAGTTCATGATTGAGTGTTGTTTTATCAAAAGCATTTTAAGAATTTTTAGAACTTTGACCACCCTTCTGTAGGAAAGTTCAAACTTTCACTCTGAAGGTTTGAACAAACTGACAATAGGCAGATTAACAGAAGAAAAGACATACAGACATTAACGTGCACAGGAGTTCTGCAAATATGAGACTCAAAGAAAGATTGGATGGTTGGAGCTTATATACCTTCTTTATAGGGGAGAATGTAATGGGGGTTCTCAACAATTGTGAGGGGTAATGAATAAATTTAAGAAGAGCTGAATGAGTCCAAAGAGCAGATACTAGTTTGTAAATGATTTGCTTTGGAAGCTTAATGAGACCAACAAGTTATGGGAAGGTGAGGAATGGTACTATTTTATGAACAAAGGTTAGTTTATTACATGGATAAATCTCTTAGGTAATCTCTTGGAGCTGCCCTCAGAAGAACAGATGAAAAGTCTGTCTGGGCTTGGTGATGACTTTTGGTCTCTTAGTCTTTTCTGGTTGTTTAAGGGGATTACTAGGGAGGAGATCTTAAGGAAATTGCATTTCTTTTGGAGGAAGTTTTCCTCAGTCAGATAAAGAATAATTCAAAGTGAATCCTTCCTTGTCCTTAGAGTGGGGTTGGGGAGAAACAAAAGAAGGTTAGAAGATCCTTGATTCTGAAGCACCTTCTAAGGCCTTCCAATTATTTTTAATTCAAAAGTGCTCAGCATATTTTGGGGGGATATTGCTGTTTGCACCCCAGCACTTCAATTTCTGTTATCAATTCCTTTTGGAGGCGTCAAAATGTAAGTGGCCCAAAGGTCCTGGTATAGCCTTCCTCTCTATCTATATTAGTGATTTGCAACCCACTCTGTGTGAATCAGTGGGGGAATTTAAAAAACACAGATATCCAGACCCCATTTCAAGGGACTGAATCAATTATTCCAGGTGGGGAATATGCTTTTTTTTGTTTGTTTGTTTTTTAAAAAAGCTCTGTAACTGTTATTATCCAAAGTTGAGAAGTCATAAGATGACTTTTAAAATGATTGTGGCAGGAGAGAAACAGAGAGATCCAGGGAGAAGAGTGTTTTATTAGAATTGGGTACGTTTTTTCTTTAAAAAATATATTATTTACTCTCACAAGCATGCACTCTCTCTCCCTTTTTTCTCTCTCCAGTGAAAGCATTTTAAAATGATGACTATATCTTATAGAATGTAGGATGGGACCTTCAAATGAACAAACTGTTGGTAGCAAGGGGTGTTAAGATTGTTTTAACATGGAAACTTAACTTTCCTGATTTTATGCTAAGCATTTGCTGCAGATAAAATACCTCTTCTCCTCTTCTGGGTAAGTTTGCATATTATCCCCTCCCTCCCCTCAGACTAGTGAAAGTAATTTTCCCTAAAGCCAGACTCCAAGAGAAAAGGGTCGTCAGGATCTACTGAGACAAAACAAGCAGAGAGTTGGGGATGGGTAGGTATAAAGTACAAGAGATTGCTGAACCTGTAACTACCTCTGTGGACCACAATAATGGAAAGTAAAAAGGATTCCCTCTTTCCCAAGAAGTTTAAAGGGTATTTTGCTACCCTACGTAGGGTAGGTTCACATCAGCAACATTTGGAGCTTGTTTGAAATGCAGAGTCTCAGACCCTTAACTCCGACCTACTGGAACAGCATTTGCAATTTAACAAGATTTCTGGTGATTCACATGCATGCTAAACTATTAGAAACACTCCTCAAATAGAGTCGCAATTCTCCATCTTGGATGCAGAACATACCCTGGGAGAATATAAAAAATGAAATGCTTGGGTCTTCTCCAGGGATTCTGATTCAGTTGGCCTGGGGAGGGGCATACTAGAATCATCTGGGGAAGAATTAGCTCCAACTGATGGAGAAGAAAGTGAGAGTTAGTGCATCCTGAGTGACCATAGGTGGAGTAGTGATATCTAAAAAATTAGTGGAGAAATGAAGAAATTTCCAGTATTTCCAAAGGATGGGGGAAAACTATGGTTGCTGATAATCCTTCCTGCTGTTTCACCCCTGAGATTCTTGCACAAAGGGTACCTCTTGTTGCACAAAAAATACACAACAAAAAATACACGAAGTATTAATAGATCTGCAACATAATCAGCGCCATTTTAGACAAGCCCAAGTACAAAATGGCACCGCCCACCTCCTCCCCTCCCCTCCCCCATTCTCTTTTACAAGAAGCCTCATGGTTTCAGAGAAAACAAAAATTTCAGTGTTTGCACAAGCGCAGAACTCTCCATCCCCATGACCTAACTCAATCCCCACCCCAGAATTACATCATCCAGCTCTTGGCGCCAACATACCAATATAAGCTCCCACCACCCTAGGTTAGTTGCTGTCCCTTATTTTGAGGGCAGCCCTGGGCTGCCTCCCACTTTGAGTACAGCCCGGCAGATTCTCTTCCTTTAATAAAGCTTGATTGGTACCTGGCATCTCCACTCACTTTCTTTCAAGAATAAATGAAAGGAGGTAGTAATTTAAACAGGAAACTTTTGTGTAAGAGACAACTCGGACTGAAAATGTAAACATAGTAGTTAGAGAAAATGTAGATAAATTCATGTATAACAGATAATGTCACCTTTATACTTAATATTTTAGATTGAATAAGACCTTGATCTGAATCCCTTTCTGTTTCCATGCATTATGCACTTAAATATTTATTGAGCACGAACTGTATGCCAGTCACTCTTCTATGTACTGAGTCTTTAACAAAAAGAGAAAAATCTTTTACTCTTACATCTTCTATTGTAACAAGGAACTTACATTCAGTTCCTAAGGGCCTTCCGTGATATAACAATAACAGCATACCAGGGAGGGAAATTTTAACTGGGTCATTAATGCTTTAGATGAAGCAATACATCTACATATACATACTTGTTCTAGATCATCAAACTTAAGCTATAATCCCAGCCATGAAGGAGTTGTCAGATGCTTCTTAACTTTTATTTAGATAGTATTTCCACATTGCTCTCTCTTCTGTATAACCTGTCCTTAAAAGAGTGTTTTGAATCCATTTAATCCTGGAATTGTTACTTCTTTGCCATAAATGGTTCTAGAACGTTTTTAAAAAGTGCTCTCAGAAACAGTTACCCTTTGTCTCAAGTCTATGGCTTAGTAGAAATAAAGTCACACTTTTGTGTATTTGATTTTTAATTTTGCTCACAGCATTTTGCTTAATTCATGCAATTTCAGTAGCCATTTGGTTAAGAATTTCAACTTCATAAGTATTTTAGAGCACATTAATGAGTTATATATGAAAAATAGCAATATCTATAAGGCTGTGAAAGAAGAAAATACATGGACCTGCTATTTTAAAAAGTGACTAAATAGTTTCAGATATGTTATGTTGACTTTTTGTCATATTCAGCACTCTAATCTAATTTTAATTTTTTTTCAAATTGTCATTGCAATATACATAATTCCTCTGTTTTTAGTTATTCACATTTCGGTCACGTTTTATAGTGATAAAATTTAATATATATATATATAGCTACTGGTCATTTGGTCATTAAAATGCACATCTTTGCTACTATTGTCTCTTAAATTGTTTCTTTGAAGCCCAACATGCATTTAACATGTCTTTTCTTTACACTTTATTAAATAATTTCAGTTCTTTTATAATTTTTCTTCCAGGTTAACAAATAGAATTGTCTTTTATTCAGTAGAATACAATGATATAATCTTACTTAGGTGCCGGTCTAAGAGGAAGAATCTTTCTCACTCATTTTTTCGGATTAGTTTGTCAATCTCTTCACAATAAAACATAAGATTAATACACAATTATATTCTCTGCAAGCTTAAAACTTCTCATTTTTCTGTTGTACCTCATTTCAAATACTGCCTGTGCCAGCTACCCAGCATTTTTGTATGTTGCTTTCTAACGCATTTTAAAATAATGCTATGCTTCCTCTTTTGCAAGCATTCTTTCCATTTAGAATGACATTTTGTCTGATCCTGACTCAATCATTTTAAAGCATTTTAATTATTGCTGACCTCTTTCTTCCTTCACCTTGTCTCATGGTCTTCTCTGACAAATTCCTTCTGCCTTTGCAATCACATTTGCTATCCTTCCCTGGGTCACCTCCCTCCCATGACAATTCTAAGGAGATACAACTAATTGACTGACTATGTGATTTTGCTTCTGTTTTTCACTCTCTGTATAAATAAATTCACATTCTCTTCTTTCATGAAATTTCTAGCTCTTTGGAGCGAGGCACTGAGACTCATATTTTTCCTGTGCCCCAATTCTAAGTGTATGGCTTCATTCAAGAATACTTTGACTGATGGAATATTTTTTTGCAGAAAGAAATAAAATTAAAAGAAAAATATGCACTTTTATTATATTAAAAAAACATTGAATAGGTCTTCACTTTTTGAATGTAAGATGATTTTGGAGAGTTTGGGTAGACATTTTGACACTTTTTTTTTTTTGTCTTTTTGTGACCGGCTGTACCGCACCCAGCCAGTGAGTGCACCGGCCGTCCTTATATAGGATCCGAACCCGCGGCGGGAGCACAGCTGCGCTCCCAGCGCCACACTCTCCCGAGTGAGCCACGGGGTCGGCCCTGGACACCTTTTCAAGTAGCTCTAAGATTGTGTATAAATCTGTAAATATTATCTACCTCTCCTGGAAGAAATACAGAAAATTTCTAATGTGCATGTCATTAGCTTCTTTTCTAGTTGGGTGGCAGCTGATAAAAACCTCACTGATAAAATTTTAGATGACTTTCCACCTTCCATTAGCAAGGGAGGCTGATATTCTATGATTAAAACATTTCTATTTACTAGGGGTACATAGTCTACATATGTCTACAAACTTAATGCCCAGGTATTTAGATAGGGTGTTCTCAAAACCTACTTCTTTCCTCAAATTTACACTATCCTTAAGAAGCCGTTTTCAGCATTCCTCTAAATCAGGTTAAACCCATCTTTCAGAGGATGTTCTGGATGAAACAAACAGGCAGAGAGGCAGTGAAGGAAAGTGAAGAGATAGAAAGAATAGCATGAAATTAAAGGTACCGATCATGTTTCTCTTGATGCTTTCTCTACCTGCTCTATAGATCCTTCAGTTCTACCCTTCCCAGAAATAGTCCTAAGGATCCTAATGGAGTGTCTCATGTGTGCTCAATGGTTAGTCATTTTGGATGACTTCTATCATCTGCCATTCCTCCTTCATTCCAGATGGTTACAGTCATGACTCCTAATAGTGACAATGCCCAGAGTTGACTCCTATTTCACTGAATGTACCATTCCAGCTTCTGGGACTCCACAAAGACAACACCTATACATTTGGGCCTGGCCAGATGCTACTAATGAAGTGGGTCCTGTCTACATCTGGGCTGAGAGCTCAAGAGCTCCAAGTCATCTCCCCAGAGAAGCAGTCTTGATCACTTTATATAAGAATGGCTATTCTCTTGTTTTCTATGCAGTAGTTGTTAAGTTCTTGTCTTGTTCATTGCACATTGTGTAATATTTAAAATAAATGAATGAATGAAGATCACTTAAGCATTCTATTAAGTATATCTATTATTAGGCTTGGTCCCCAGAGATTATGAATCATTATCTGGAGTTGTGTATAGGAGACTGACTTTTAAAAAGTACTCTCGCATGATTCTGCAGGTGATCTATCTAGGGACTATGGGTTAGGAAACACTACTTTAGGAGCAATAAATATAAGACTTAGCCAAATTCTACACATGAATTGGGTTCTTACTCTGGGAGGACAAAAATAATAATTCAAAGGAACTCCAAAAGGTAAACGATACATGGATTTATTTAGTACTTTATTTGCATGTATCTAAAATTATTTACATTATTTGTTGTATAGATGTCAATTTTGAATCACTGAACTACATATTTCCATCAGGAATTAACAATGTAGCAGTCAGAGGCAAAGTTCTGGTCCCAGTCCTCTTTTTCTTATCCAGTTTTCTGAGTTCCTTTCCTTCTTGGTAGTAATGGTGTCTCATGTAGTTTCATGGCTACAGTGGCTGGTCATATGTTTCCTTAAAATCATTTTGCCCAAGTTAATGCTGTCTTTGTGAATATACTCATCTATTTATCTCACTTCACATCAATCTCTTACATTTTGCATTTAAATTTTTGTTAAATTGTACTTCAGTGCTGAATGTCTTTAAACTGTCTAGTTAGGAAGATGTTTTTATAGCACATTTAGCAGATGTTATATTAGTTTTTCTTGAGCTGGGTTTCCCTGTGGGTTACACTAACCTGAGCTTTCTGCTTGTGATCATCTTTGCATGTTTCTGGAGGGGTCACATGTGTTTTAAGGTATTCTTGCCTTTCTAATCCTCTATGGCAGTATTTCTTAAACTACAATGTGCATACAAATTGCTCTATTAGGAACGTATGGGGGGCAACCTGAGATTTAGCATTTCTAACAAGCTCCCAGGTGCTGCTAGTCAAGATGTTATTGGAAGAGAGGATCGGGGACAGTCTGGTAGCTGGCCTCATCCTACCCCATCCTCTAGCAGGTTCTTGACTCCACCACAGGAAAGAATTCAAGAGCAGAGTCACTGTACAAAGAGGCTTCACAGAGAAAGTGTGTCCTAGCTCCAGAGACTGAGCAGGGCCTGCACCAAGTTTAACACAAAAGTAAGAAATGCACACTTTACAGTTAGTGCAAAGTTTGGGCTGGCTCAAGAGAGTGAGCAGCTGTCCCTTAGAAGTAAATTTAATACAAAAGCAAAGTATACACACCTAATCTGGTGCTGGTTGGCTCCAGGACAGCAAGCAACCAACTGCAGCAAGTTTAATATAATAGTAAGAAATACACATTTACAGACAAAGAGCAGGCTGGCCCCCGAGTGAACAGCAGCCTGCTAAAGGCAGGTTTGATACAAAAAGAAAGAAACACACACCTCAGGCAAAGTGCTGGCTAGCTCTAGAGAGAGTGAGCTGCTGCATCGCCTTTTACCAGGATTCAACTTTTATAGTTTCACTATCTAATACATATTCATGCTATCTAACGAATATTTAACTAAGGGGTGGTTCCCAATTATGTAACATAGTCTTGTACGTGCTTAGTTGGTCTCTTGTAAAGCATGCTCTTTTGGTTAAATTCCAACATACTCACTGAAAAACACTCAGAAATATTCAGTGTTCTCCAGTGCCCCTACTGGAAGGTTGTTCAAAGGGTAAACTTCTCTCTACCGAGCATGCTCAGCCACTGGAGTCATGTAACTCCTTTTTATTGAGCATGCTCAGCCATTGGAGTGATACAAATCTGCCCCTTGTGGTCTCAATTTCCCCATGTTGCTGCCGAACATAGATGCAATTAACAACAGGAACTCTCCTCTAGGGGAGGGCCTCGAAGAGGGGCCTGAGACCTTGGGGAATGGCTTGAATATCAGAGTAGTGTCAAACCCCAAAGCTGGGGAAACTGAACACTTCCTGTCTCACACAGACCACACTTGGAGCAGCCAGGCTCCAAGGAACCCAGTAATTGGTTTTATAGCCACAGGGTCATTGAAAGTCATTGACTGCACTGATCATAATCTGTTTCTAGAAGGGTATTCTCCTTGGATTTCTAAAAACATTGTCAGTAATCTGCCTGTAAAAAAATTTTTTTTTAACTTTTTTTTTTTTAATCATTTTGGCTACGCAATATAACTCAGTAACATATAATCAGAATGACAAGTTTTGCTTAAGAGCTGTATATTCTTCTCAATTGAACTATGCTACCTCTCAAGGTTTTTCTCAGATTTTCGCCTCTTCTCAATTCTCTTGCCACTAAGTTTAGATTTTCATTGATTGTCTTCTTAATTATTACAGAATTTCCTAAATTGTTTTCCTTTCTCCAATTTTTCCTTCCTTGTAGTTCATTTTCCATTTCTCTCCTCTTCCCTCCCCTTTCTTCTCTTCCCTCCCATATGAAATAGCTTCTCATGTACTTATTTTTTTTTTTTTTTTTTTTTGTCCTTTTTTGTAACTGCACTCAGCCAGTGAGCGAACCAGCCATCCCTATATAGGATCCTAACCCGTGGTGGGAGTGCTGCTGCGCTCCCAGCGCCGCACTCTCCCGAGTGAGCCACGGGGTCGGCCCCTCATGTGCTTATTACAGGTGCAGATGGAGCCTACTCCAGGAAGAGTGTGAGGTGAGTTTCCAATCCACCTAGCAGCCCCAGGCTCTTTGGTGGGCCAGGCTGCACTGTGACAGTCACACCTCTAAATGGGTGCAAAACAAAATCTGGGGATACTGCATCTCTCACCCTCTGGATCCATCATTACCTGGGTAAGTGGACAGCTCTATATAAGATGAGGGAGAGAAGGCAGTCCCTCTAAACTGTGGGGATTAAGACCACATACACTTTGGCAACCCCATCAATGAAAGGCTTGTCCTTTCCCCAGTAGTATCATAGGATGTGCTTGAATTAAACAAGGTAGTTGTGTATGTGTGTGTGTATGTGTATTTGTGTGTTAATGGTGGTTAATAGGAGCAACATTTCCAGAAAGTTATTGACCAGTATATCTGAGTTTCCACTGTACTGGCAGGAAGATAGGATGACCAGATATGGTAGATAAACACATAAAAGAATCCCCAGAAATTTCCAGAAATATCTGAGAAAGAGCCTCCAGAAAAAGAGTGGGCTCCTGCTAATCAAACTGGTGGGTTTCAAAATGTTGAAATTTATGGGGTGTTAAATAAATATGAACCAATTTTGTATACAAAAGCTAATGAACTCTGGGCACTACAAGCTGTCTATATGTCACCAGGATTTGCCCATGCCTAGTGGGTCATATGTGCTATTAAATATTTCTTGAATAAATTGAAGTAGTTAAGTGAATTTTTCCACGTATTTTATTCCACAGCTTCTTCAGGTTAGCTACTTAACAGATTGATTGACAATTAGATATGATGTCATTACTCAAAAAAATATGGTGAATATGATCATCTTGATTTCATTTATATGAATATTTTTACTAATCTTTACACTAAATCTAAAAATATACCTTTTTGAAATCTTCATAGAAATGACTAATATCTATTCATTTTCAAACTGTGTTCTGTGAAGCCCAAGAGTTCAGCAAAAATCTAGGAGCTACAATTGGAACATGAGATCCAAAAAGGTTAAGCAGAACTCTGCCTTCTCGGTCCCATTTCAATTAGCTTAGATTAACTTTTTCCTGTTTTATACATTGAATTTCCAAATGGAACTTCATTTGAAAAAGGGGGTCTGATGATAAAACAAACCAACAAATTAATAATTTTAAAAAATGAAATTCAGCCATTGACAGGATTCTGGGGCACATGTTCGATGTATTAGTTTTCCTGGGGCTGTTCTACAAAGTATGTTCGCTACTTTTGTTTACTACCAGCATGACCTTACAGGATCTTCCACTGGCGTCTCCCTTGTGTTGACAGAGCTCCAACAGCTTTCCCAGGAAGCTGGAGCTCTGTAAAGTGTGTATGTGAGGAAGTTGTATGCTCTTAGATCTCAGTGTAGCCACTGAATTAATTTGGTTACTTCTGAAGAGACTCCATGAAATATTAACCAGACCTAGCTTCAGGGACAGAAGCTTAATTCCTGCTGTGCTATCAGCACTTTAGAGCACCAAACTTTTCAAGTGCTGGAAAGTTTTCTTCTTTTTACCTCATCTCTGTTAATGTCAGTATTCTTCCTGGCTTCTTCTTTAGCTTGTCTAAGTGACCTTGCGATAAAAATTACTGAACTACACAGAGGTCAAGTTCATCAAGGTTGTTTTTTTTTCTTTTTTTTTGAAGCGTGCACATTACATTGCTTTCTATGATGTTGACTATAATCGATTAGAGAAAATTTTATAATTTTTATTAATTTCATCTGAGTTTATTATTTGCTCATTTGTTGAAATATTTCTTGGATTTATTTACATTTTTCACCTGAACTACATTTTCAGGTAACCATTTCCTGAATGTAATTCAATCATTTATATAACTTATTGTTTTCTTGGTTTTAATTTCATTGTTTTAGAATTTTAGGCATGTATCTTTTCCTTTTAGAGTTCCAAAATGTTAGCAGTAAATCTATATTCCTCTCACTAATTCTTGATATTTTAATCCTTTTATTTCTTTTTTTATTATTGTGGTAAAAGCCACGTAACATGAGATATATCCTCTTAGCAAAACGGTAAATTAATAGAAAATTGGAAAAAAAATAAAGTGCTTTTCTTACTCTCACATACCACTCACACAACACTTCTGATACCAGATTCTCCAGTCCTCTAATCCAATTCTTACAGTATCTCCCTGAAGAATAAAGTTAGATATCACTGGTTAAGGGCTCAGTCCCACAAGCCTGTTCCACCCCACCCTACCACTTCAGATGTCAATTCTAAGTTCCAGGTTGTGACCTGTTTTTCTGACTGGTTATATATATATATTCATTTATTTATTGGTAACTGGCCAGTATGGGGATCTGAAAGACTGGATCTAAATTGGGGTTCCTATGACCCCCACCTTCTTGGGTAAGATTAATTTGCTAGGGTGGGTCATAGAACATAGGGAAACATTTTACTTATGTTTACCCATTTATTATAAAGGATATTACAGAGGATGCAAATGAACAGTCAGATGGAAGAGATATAGAGGGTGAGGTATGGAAGACTGGCGAGGAGCTTTCATGCACTCTCTGGGCACATTACCCTCAAGGCACATGCACATATTCAGCTATTCAGAAATTCTCAAATCCTGTTCTTTTGTGTGTTTTTTTGGTGTCTTTATTACATAGATATCATTGATTAAATCATGGCCATTGGTGATTGATTCAACCTTGAGCCTCTCTCTTTTCCCTGGAAGTCAGGGGGTGGGGCTGAAAGTTCCAACCCTCTAGTCACATGGTTGATTCCTCCCCCATCTTGAGGCTATCCAGGAGCCCCCAGCCATCAGTCATCTCATTAGCATACAAAAAAACATTTATCACTTAAGAGATTCCAAAGGTTTTAGGAGCTGTGTGCCAGGAACCAGGAGCAGAGACCAAATATTTATTTCTTATTCTATTCTCAGTATCTCAATGTGTACAGAACAGCATGGTTAATTGTAAGCATGATGTTGTACAGCAGATTTCTAGAACCTTTTCATTTTGCATGATTGAAACTTTCTACCCATTGAATAGTAATTCCCCATTTCCCTTCCTTTCAGCCCCTGGCAACCATCATTCTGTTTGCTGCTTCTTTGACTATGACTATGTTATATACCTCATATAATTGGAATCATGGCATACTTGTCTTTCTGTGACTGGCTACTTCACTTAACATAATGTCTTTAAGGTTCATTCATGTTGTTGCATATGACAGGGTTTCCTCCTTTTTTATTGCTGAATAGTATTTCCATTGTATGTATATACCATACCACTATTGAGATGATCATGTGATTTTTTACTTTTTTTTTTTTTTTATTAATGTGGTATATCTCATTGACATATTTTTATGTGCTGAGAACACCTTGTACACCAGGACAAATGCCACTTGGAGATGAGGTATGATTCTTTTACTGTGATGTTGAATTCAGTTTTCTAGTATTTTGTTGAGGATTTTTTGCATCTGTGTTCATCAGGTATGTTGGCCTGTAGTTTTCCTTTCCTTTTCTTTTTTTTTTTTAATGGTCTCCATATCTAGCTTTGATACCTCGTAATGAACTTGAAAGTGCTCTCTCTTCTTGGTGAAAATTCTTCTCTAAATGTTTAGTAGAATTCACCAGTGAAGCCATCTGGTCCTGTGCTTTTTGTTACTGGGAAGCTTTTGATTACTGATTTAATTGCCTTACTAGTCATATGTTTGTTCAGATTTTTAAATTTTTCATGATTCAGTTTTAATAGATTGAGTGTTTCCGTGAATTTATCCATTTCTTTTTGGTTATCCAATTGTTGACATATAATTATTCAGATAGTCTCCTAATCTTATTACTTCTGTGACATCAGTTATAGTGTCACATCTTTCATTTCTGATATACTTTACTTGAGTTTTCTTTCTCTCTCTTTTTTTAGTCTGTTAAAGGTTTGTCAATTTTGTTGATATTTCAAAATCAACTCTTAGTTTTATTGACTTTTTCTATTTTTTTCTCTATTTCATTTATTTTTGCTATCATCTTCATTTCCTTCTTTCCACTAATGTTGGGTTTAGTTTATTTCTTTTTATCTAGGCCTTTGAGATGTAAAGTTTCAGATCTTTGTTCTTTTATGATGTAGGTGTTTATTCTTTAAACTTTTTTCTTAGTATCGCTTTCGCTGTCTTTCATAAATTTTGGTATGTTGCATTTTAATTTTTGTTTGTGTCAAAATATTTCCTAATTTACTTTTAGATTTCTTCTTTGACCCATTGGTCGTTCAAGAGTTTGTTTAATGTTCATATATTGTGAAATTTCCAGTTTTCCTTCTGCTATTTATTTTTAGTTTTATTTCACTGTGTTTGGAAAAGACACTTGGTATTTTAATCTCCTTAAATTTGTTAAGACTTATTTTGTGACCTAACATTTCACCATAGAAAATGTTCCATGTGCAACTGAGATGACTGTGTATTCTGCTGGTTGTGTATTCTGGGTGGAATGTTCTGTGTATGTCTTTTAGGTCTATTTGATTTGTAATGTTGTTCAAGTTCTCTGTTTCTTTATCAGTCTTCAATCTTGTTGTTCTTTCCATTACTGAATGTGGGGTATTTAAGTCTTCTACTGTTATTGTGTTGCTGTCTAAATCTCCTGCTAGTTCTGTCAATGTTTCCTTCATTTATCTAGGTGTTCTGATGTTGGGTTTATATATATTTATAATTGTTATATTTTCCTAGTGGATTGATCCTTTTATCATTATATAATATTCTTCTTTGTCACTTATGACAGCTTTTGATTTAAAGTCTATTTTGTCTAAGTATGGCCACTTCTGCTCTCTTTTGATTACCATTTGCATGGAATATCTTTTTTCCATATTTGTACTTTCAGCCTATGCTTGCCCTTAAATCTAAGATGAGCCTCCTGTAGACACCATACAATTGGAGTTTGTTTTTAATCCATTCAGATGCTCTGTGTCTTTTAATTGAGGACTTTAATTCATTTACATATAAAGTAATTATTGGTAAGAAAAGACAATTGCCATTTAAAAAATTGTTTTCTGCCTGACTTGTACCTCATTTGCTCTTGTTTGCCTTTGTATTTCATTGATTTTTTTTTTTTTTTTTGTAGTGACATCCTTTGATTTCTGACTCATTTTCTTTTGTGCATTTTCTATAGTTTTTTTTGTGGTTAACATGATGTATATATAAAATGACTTATAAGAATCTACGTTAAGCTGATAACAACTTCAATGTCATACGAAACCTCTACATTTTTATTCCTTCCCTTTATGTTATTGATGTTCCAAATTACATCTTTTTATATTTTGCAGCCATTGACATATTTTTATAGTTGTAGTTTTGTTGTATACTTTTGTATTTTAACTTCTGTAACAGAATTAAAAGTGAATTACACAACACCATTGCGGTTTTACAGTATTCTGTATTTTTTAAATGGTTTATATGTTACCTCTGACAGTAAGCTTTATACTTTTATATATGTTCTTGTTATTGTTAGCATCTTTTTGTTTCCTCTTGAAGGGCTCCCTTTTGAATTTCTTATAAAGTAGGTCTAGTGGTAATGAACTCCCTCAGCTTTTACCTGGGAAAATCTTTATCTCTCTTTCATTTTTGAAAGACTGTTTTGCTGGATATGGTATACTTGGTTGGCAATTTTATTCTTTCAGCACTTTGAATATATTATCTCACTCTTGCCTGTCTTGCAAGGCTTCTGCTGAGAAAACATTGAGTCACTTTCTCTTAACTGCTTTTAAAAATTCTCTTTGTTTTGACTTTTGACAATTTGATTATACTCTGTCTTGGTGTGAACTTCTTTGAATTCATCCTGGTTCTTAACCATTGGGCTCTTTGAATCTGGATGTCTTTTTTCTTCTCTAGATCTGGGTAGTTTTCAGCCATTATATTTTTAAATAAGGTTTCCTTTCTCTCTCTCTCTTTCTCTCTCTCTCTCTTCCTTCTCTTTTGAGACTCTTATTCTGTGTTATTCTGTGTATGTTATTTTTCTATGTTGTGTCATAAATTCCCAGACCTTCTTCACTCTTTTTCATTTTTTTTCCTATTTTCTGGATAATTTACAATGGCCTATTTTTTAGGTCAAAGACTCAAAGACCTTTTGATTCTTATGCTTAGTCAAGTCTGCTGTTAAATCCCTTTAATAAACATTTCTTTAGTTCAATTATTGAATGTTTCAGCTCTAAAATTTCTGTTTGGTTCTTTTTTATATTTTCTATATCTTTATTGAAATTCCTATTTTGTTCATTAACCATTTTCCTAAGTTCTTTGAGCACCTTTATGACATTTATTTTGAATTCTTTGTCCACTAGTTCATATATCTCCATTTCTTTAGGGTTGGTTTCTGGAGTTTTTTTTGTTTGTTTGATTGGGCCACTTCCCCCTATTTCTTAGTGTCCAATGTAACTTGTGTTAGTATTCATGCATTTGAAAAAACAACCTCCAATCCTAGTCTTTACAGGCTGGCTACATATAGGGAAAGCCCTTCACCAATCAGTCTGGCAAGAGATTCTGGGTTCTCTCCAACCTTTTCAGTGGATGTGTTTTCTCTGAACTTTTGCATGCAGATTATTTAAAATTCCTGATAAAAGGGATTTACCTGTCTTCTTCTTTCTTTTATTTTTTTATTTTATTTACTACTACTATTATTATTATTTTGATGGGAGAGCTAATAATTTCTGGCTCCCTCTGGTGTCTATCTGCTATACCATGGGTCCTCTGAAGCAGCAGCATGTTGCTCAGCTTTTTTTTTTTTATTTTCAGCAGCCCCAGGCATCTAGATCCTGCCTACACTCTTGAGACCGATAAAAAAGAACCCAGTCTCCTGGGCAGCCCCTGCCCCAAAAGCTGGAACATTGGACACACACCCCACTCTTTTCTTTCCTTCCTTGAGGGAGGTTGCCAGACTGTATCAGCCTCATTTACTGTACTGCAGGTCCTCTGGAGCAGTGTCATGCCACCTAGTATTTGTTTGCTCTTAGTGTCCCCGAGTTCTCTAGAATATATGAGGCTCCCCCCCACCACCTTCAAATATCAAATATATCATTTCATCTTCTCTTTTCTTCTCCAGGAAGAAGTTAGGAGCTAGGGATATATTCTCAGTCATATGGAACTGTGCTGGGAGAGAGACTATAGTGACAAGATGCCATGAATTTTTCTTCTGCCTTTGATGCTTGTTGCTTGCAGTGCAGGAGCCTCTTAACTGGTGTCTGAATTTTTCACAAAGAAAATTGGTCTGCACACTGTTGTTAAATTAATGTCTCCACAGGAGGGAGGGACTGGTGTTTCTTATTGTGGTATCTTCTTGACATCACTCTTTAATCCTTTTAATTTTTATATATAAAATATTTATGTTTATAGAAATAATCAACATTGCTCGAACACTGATTAGTGGCTAGGTGCTGTGGCTTAAATGCAATGATCTATGAATTATGGTGTTCTCTCTTGATGGCTTGTTATCTAGCTGCAGAGACTAGTCATAGACATTGAAAAATATAATAATTAAATAGGAATTAAATACCAAAGCAAGCAAAAAATAAGAAGTGACAGTTGACAATGCTATTTTACTGTGTTCAGAGCCTTCTGTCCTCTGCAGGCTCAGTTTCTCCTATTTCTTTTGGTCATCCTAAATGGAAAAGAGAATCTTTTTTGTGTAATCAATGGATGTGATTGCAGACAGTGGCACTGATATAGGTCTAGTTATCATCCTCCCAGGATGACAAAATGCTCCCCTTCTACTAATCAAACTGTGTGATTGCGTGATTGTCAATGTAGCTCCTCTTAGTAGAATGAACTGGGAAGTCTTGCTAATTTCCTCCTAGCAATACTGAAGTCTTGAATATTAATATTAGCCCAAATGAAGATTTCAGGTTAAGATTTCAAGATTTCAGATTAAGATTTCAAGATTAATATTTCAAGATTAATTTTAAGATTTCATCTTAAGCCATCCTAATGTGAGCAAAACCATTTTGGATTGTTAAGTACTTTTCTGATTCTGGCTATCTGCTCTTCCCCATCAGCCATGGCACAGAATTTCCTGCCTGATGTGTACTGATTGCTCTGTGACAGGGCAATTTTAAAGTCATAGTTAATTTGTTGCCAGATAAATTATATTCAACAATTAATAATGCACTTCAAAGACTTGGTGATTTCAGGTCACGAAAGACTGGCCACAATTCATGATTTAAAATAATCTGCCTTCAGATGGAATTATCTAGCTTTACTCAGATCTCATAAAATAAAAAATAAAAAATATTTTCTTAATTCTAACTCTTTTAATCTTGCTGTTCTCCTTTAGGCCAAAAAGTGATAGCTTTGCTAGTCTCATTTCCTATTTTTCTTTTATCCAATTTCTTTTTCTTTTTTTTTGCCTTTTCCTCTATTATTTTAATCAAATAAATCACTTTTAAGTTCTCTCAGAATCAATCTAGGGTAAAGTGGTTTTGCAATTTCATAGAGACTTCTCTGTCAATTTGGACAAATTTTATAATTTCTATGCTTTAAATCTAGGGTTAGGTGTTAAGGTGCTATCTATAGTGATTAATTTACAAATGTGAAAATATTTTTTTCAGCAACTCACCTGGCCTTCCATCTGACATTATTTTTCTCAAGAAACCCCTCCCTCTGCTACCATCTCCACCTCCAATTCCCTCAAGTTGCTGGGTTCTTTTCTTCATCAAGAGAATTTGTCCTGGTTTTCTTCTTTTTCTGGAATGCCTTTCTTTCTCTTGCCTTGCTGGCAAAATGCTCCCTATCCTTCAAGCATCCGTTGCTCTGAGAAACTGTCTCTAAACCTCTTTCTACTGTTTCTTCTCTGTGGTCCAAAATGGGTTTCTTGTCCATCTCTTTATAAGATGACAAGGTCAGAACTAACAAATCATCACCACTGCTGCCCCCAAGGGCATTATTCAATCCTTCCTGCCTCTAATTCTGCCTTGAAGATTTATCCTGATTTCTCTCATTTGTTTAGGTTGCAACACATATAATTTTCCTACTCCTTGGACCTTGATTTTATGCAGATAGCTTTTGGATTTACCCCCTTAGCTTTCTTACAGTTTCGTTAAATTGCTGTGAGGGCATCCATGCTCACCTCAAGGTGGACATGGAAGGGGGCCCTGCTTAAAAGCCCGACTTAAGCGCTGGCTGCTGTGATTTCAGGTACTGGCTTCTCCATTTGCTAACTTTGTAACGTGGGGCAATGTACTTAAAATCTCTGAGTTTCAGTGTCCTCCTTTGTCAATGAGTCCTTTCATTAGATCAAAAAAGAAACTGTTTGAAAACTGCTTAAAACAATGCTAGGCATTTAGTAAATACCCTATAGATGTTAGCTTATAATTTTATTATTAGGTCAAAGTGATATAGTAAAGTCATACTTTTGCTTTTCTCTGACTTTTTGATGTGAACTTATTCCCTACTGGTCTGTAGATAAAAATTTACTTGTTCATTATCTAATTTATGTGTGCATTTGCAGGCTATGTGGCTTTCATTTTCCTAACCAAGGAGAGAGCTTATAGAGCTGGTTTTGGTAACAAATAACTGGTAGAAAGAATAGTTTAGCTGCCCAAACTCGTCTCATACTACTTGATACAATTTCTCCATCTTTTAATTGTTGTATAGCTTATAATCTTGATAGTAAAACAACTCAAAGGAAGGCTTATTTTGCAAACATTTTAATGTGGAATCACATGCTTAGGATATTTTGCTCATTTTTCTTGTTTTTAATGGTCAGTGTTGATATGGCTTTCAATTTCTTCATGTTAAAATTGTTGCAGTTTTTCGTGATGTAGAATTTCAGGGACTAGATAATTTATTTGTGTTGGAGTGAACTCACAATAGCTGTCTGGGGAATTTTGGTCTAATCTACAGATGTTCCTTTAGCTCAAAATTGGGCAAAAATTGGTGTTCTTTTATTTATACACTGGATCTTTTAAGGTTTCTCAACTTTTAAAAAATGAGAGCAAGTCTAAATCTACCTGTGCTTGGCTGATAAGTACAACATTCTGTTATCCTCCTAGGCCCCTGTTAGAGTACTATATTCTCAAACTCACACCCAGCCAGTATTTTTCTAAAGTTTATTTGAAATAAATTATAATCCCGATAGATTTCATTTTATTTATCTTGAACTTGAAATTAGTCCTTGAATTCAGTCGGATCATCAGGGATGTGTGTACCTAGGATTCATTTTATTGATCTTTTGCAGAATTATTTTTACTTAGGCTATTGGCCTGCGTTGAAAGACTCAGTAAGAAGTGGTATGCAACCTTTTATTGTTTTCACTGTAGAGATAACTTTGAAGGTGTTCACTGCACTAAAATGTTGTTAGGTCCATAGGCAAAATTTCTTTTAGATACCAATATCTGGATAGCCATGCTATTCTTGAGTCCATTCACCATTATTCAATTCGATAAGTATTCATTCATTGCTTAACATAGACCAGGCACTGTAATACAAATGAAATGCAGCCAATTACCAAATAATTTTCCTCTCCTCTTGAAATTCATATTTGATTTGGGGGAGATGGAAAATTGAAAAATAAAAACAACATACAATGTGTCAGATTCTGATAAATTCTATAAGGAAAAATAAAGAATAAGAAGAATGGGATATACCTAAAGCAAAGTTTGTCCTTTTAGGTAAGGGGTAAGGGAAGCTCTCATCTGTTGATACTTGAGGAAGCAGAGACGATAAGGGAGTGAAAAGTGCAGATATGTGGAGAAAGAACTTTATGAGAAGAGGTAACAGCAAGTGCCAAAGTTCTGAGGTGGGAGTATGTTTGGCACATTCAGAAGTCAGAGGGGTTGTAAAGTGCACAATATGGGGAGGGGTGTTAATCACGTTGGACCTCGTAGGCCACTATAGAGTTTCTGGTTTTATTTCTAGTGAAATGAAAAACCCTCAAAAGGCTTTGGAGCAGAATAGTTATGATGTAATTTAATTTTTCAAATATTATCTCTGGTTGCTCAGTGGAGAATAAACTGTAGGTGGCAAAGAAAGAAAAAAAGAATACCATTAGGAGGTATGATCAAATTTTGAATCTACTTTTGATTTTGCACTAACAGAATATCCAATTTCTTGGATAAATAGTAAGAGAAAATGATAAGAGTAATAAACATTACCAATATTTTCACCCAAGAAGCAGGCTGGATGGAATTTATTTACTGTAGTGAGAAAGAATTCAAATAGAATATTTTTTTTGGGGGGGGGGATAGGAAGATATTATGATTTTCTACCTGTTTAATTTGAGATGCCATACTGATAACTAAGTGAATATGTTGAACAAATCAGTGATTATTTAAGTAAGGATTTAAGGACATAGGTCAAGCCTGGAGATACAGATTTGAGAGTCATCAGCATGAAAAAAGTATATAAAGTTTTGACATTGTATGAGATCCCTTTAGGGAGCCATCATAGGTAGAAAAGAAGTCCAATGACTGATTCTTGGGGGAGCTCCAATTTTCAGAAATTGACAATGGAAAGTGTGGTGTGGGAGAATAGAATAAATGGGAACCAGCAACGAAGGCTGAGAGATAGAAGGAGAACCAGGACAATATGAAGCTCCCCTCCCAACATCCCTTCTCCCCACAAAACAGTGAAGAAAAACCTTCAGGAAGAGAATGTAAATACTGCAAATATTGCAGATAGGTCAAATAAGGTAAGAACTGAGAATCCATGGCTGGATTTGGCAGTGCATAGGTCATTGGTGACATTGAAATGGTGGACTTGTAGTAGTGGCAGCCTGAAGTAGATTAAAGAGAAAATAGGGAGATAAATAGGTGGCAGGGATTATAAGGCTACTTTTTTGACAGGTTTGGTAGTACAGGAAAGCAAGAACATGGGGCAGTAGTGGAGCTGTATAGGGGCGTGTACTAAGGGAAAGTTGTTTTGTAAGATGGCATGTGTCACTACATGCTTGTAGGCTGATGGGATCACTTAATAGACAGGAACAAGTTGATGAGGCAGGAGAGAGGGAAAATATTGCTAGAATGACATTCTTGAGTGGAGAGAAAGGATGAGCTCTGGTGCACAAATGGAGTGATAAGCCATAAATAGTGCACTGACATTTTACTTATTCTAGATGGAGGAAAGACAAAGTGTGTGGGTTCAGATGTAGGTGGATTAGTAGATCTGCAAATGGAGTTTATCTTCTGATTATTTTTGTTTTCTCAGCCGAGAGGGGCAAGTGGAGAGGATGTGTTGAAGGTTTGAGGAAACAGGAGAAAGTATGAAATAGTTAACTAAGAGAGTAGGAGATTGAGTGGATTAGGGGAAAATAAATACATTTCCATGTAGCCCTAAGGTCCCACTTGGGTTTAATGGATGTGTGCTTTTGGATCCACCACATTCAGCTATTTGGGGGTGCACGGAACAGATAAAGAATTGTATTTCATCTTGGTACATCACTATATTCTCTTTTTGAGAGAGATGATAAATTTTCTCTGGTTTAAGAAACAACACAACAACAACAACAACAACAAAACAAGCAAACAAACAAGAGTATCATATTTCTAGAGGACTTTGGATCTTGCAAGGCCAGTGATATGGTAGGAGAGAAAGGTTAAGGAATTTAGAGCATATACAAGGAGGTGGTTCTAATGATGTATAATATAATGTAAGAGGGTAAAAAGAAAAGTGAGAAGGGGAATGAGGGGCATAAATGTTGTTAGGATCAATGGAGGGTCCTGGTGTAGGTGAATGATTTTTAGAATTGGGGTGCTAGAAGAAATGAATGGAAAATAAAGGAGGTGATGATCAGAAAGTAGAATTTTAAAACTGAGATGATGAAGAATAGGTTGTTTTTGGTAATGTAAGTTTGAAGTGTGGCTGAGGAAAAGATAATTGGAAGAGAGGTAGTTAACACCAGGGTGTTGGGAAGATCTTGAGTGTGAATGTTGAAATCACCCAGAAATAAGAAAGAAGTTGTATTGTTAAGTGGTCAAACAGTGAAACCAATGAGAAATAAAGGGAAAGACGTAAGAGTGAATTGACAGGAGGAATAAGGAGTGGTGGAAGATAGAGATAATGGCATGATGTGAGATTCATCATGGTGGAGTCCATGGGTGATTTTAGAGAGAAAAAGAGAAGAAAAAAGTGGTTTGGAAGCAGCAATGAGGAGAAGATAACACTTGTGCTGGCTTCAGGTTTCATCTCTAATTAGAGGGGGAAAAATTCCAATGACTAATAGTTTGGTTTCTAATCTTATGTAAACTAAGAGACAGATAAGTGAGCATATTTACCTTTGCTTTGACTGCATCAGAGGAGAGAATGGTAACTTAGAGTAGTAATGCCAGAAATGGAGAATAGGGTGCATATTAGAGAAATGATAAGGCGATCAATTGACAGGTTTTGGAAAATAGGTATGTGAAGCCAGGAAAAGACTGAAATGGGGGCATAAAAAAAGTCGAGGGTGGGGCCGGCCCCGTGGTGCACTTGGGAGAGTGTGGTGCTTGGGAGAGCAGCGGCGCTCCTGCCGCAGGTTCGGATCCTATATAGGGATGGCTGGTGTGCTCACTGGCTGAGCGCGGTGCAGATGACACCGAGCCAAGGGTTGCGATCCCCTTACCGGTCACAAAAAGACAAAAAAAAAAAAAAAAAAAAAAAAAAAAGTCAAGGGTGAATTTTAGATTTCAGCTTGCATGTGATAGTGAGGTCACCAATATAGAAAATACTGGAATAGGACTAATGAAGGGGGAATCATGAGCTTGAATTTTAACTTGTTAAATGGAAAATGTCATTAGAAATTTAGGTAGATAGGTCCAGGAAGCAATCTTAATTTCCTAGGGGAGGGATCTGGATTGAAGATTAGATTTAGAAATCATCTGTACGTATATAGCTGTTGAATCCCTGATGGTACATGAGATTAGTTTGGAAAAGTTTCTTTAGACAAAAGGAGTAGGTTAAAATTCATTTTATTTTTATTCATCTCAAGTAGCTCTGCGTTCATCTTCATTGATGCCACATTACTGATTTAATATTTCCATTCACTTCTATATTTAGCCTAAGGGAAAATTACAGCCAATGCTATTTGTTGGAGCAAGGAATGAAAAAATCTGCTCAGAGTTACTTAGGTTATTGTAAAGACACAGAGGAACAGTTACTGAATATAGTCAACTTTTATGTGAAATGGAACCAAGAATAGTAAAGTCAAGAACTAAGAGTCATCGTTCAGGAATCTAAGGGACTCTCTGATCTCTCCTTTTCTGTATGAGTCAGCTGTGTTGTTCTCTCTTTATCAGTCTCCTTTCTATCTTTCTTATAAGTTTGCATGGGGCCCAGCATGACAATTACACTAACTAGTGTGCATGATCCCCTTGTTTAACAAGTTCAGTATTACTAAACAAGAATGGATTGGTCCAATTGCTATTTTCTCACCACAGTATAGGTCTCAGGCTAGTAATGGATGGGACCTGCAGGAAAACTTCTGGTTTAATCATCTGAGTCAAATGTGCCATTGAACCTGTGAGCCTCAAGTGGACACTGTAGGTGTTTCCTACAGGAACTCTGGGCAGGCAAGCCCAGTAATTCAAATGTAAGTAAGACACTTTGCAAATCTGCTGGTCCTAAATGTTCAACATTTTTAAGGATACTAAATAAAGTTGAACATATCTTTGAATCTCTTCTTATTAAAAAGGCAAATGGCTATTTGTTGTAGCTATAATCCTTGATTATAAGAGTTTAACCTGGTGGAGATTGATACTGATATTGCAGTATAATGACCATATGAACATGACCAAGAGATTTATGGAGCACTATTATGCAGGTGTGTTCATGATTTGACCCACATAATGGTTTTATTTGTGCTAATTTATTTTATTTGACTATGTTAGATATTAGCATATTATTAGAATAATTCCTTTCCAAAGTCTGCTGTTGTTTGTTTTGCTCCTTTACTTAACCACATTCATTGACTGGGCCCTTACTGTATGCAGAACATATTTCTAGTCACTGTGAGGATTGACAAAAGGAAAGCAAGACCCGTCATCTTTTCTTCAAGGATAATCTGGTTTGCTGAGAGATGATTAAAAATATATTTGAAAAACAAATTGGAAATTTTTCTTAGATTATATGAGATCAGTATAGATTAAGCAATATATGTAATTCTATAGGAATATGGGATTAATGCAATCATATAGAAGTAGCAGTTTTTCCTCAAATTTCAAAAAGAGATTAAAATGTGAAAAACCAGCAATGTACATAGCTCTCAGAGCTAAATTCTATTATTCTCACGGACGAATAGAGCAAGACCAGGGTGTGATGCCTCTGTGATACCTTGAAACAAACAATAAAATTTATTAAATAAAAATTTTGGCAAAATTGAAAAAGTGAACAAATGTTAAACTTACTATAATAATTTGACTTTTATTCTTTGGGATCCCAGAAAGAATTGAATCATCTCCCTTAAGCTTACTCATCAGTTTTCCTTCTCAGCTTCAAACATTACAATGTTAAATTCAGAGAAGGGGATTTATTTTTATCATTATTTTAATATGGTGTATCCAATGTGATTATTAAACAAAATTTTAATAATTACATATTGCTGAGTAACAAATTACCCCAAACTTAGCAGCTAACAGCAGTAAACCTTTATTAGCTCAGAGTTTCTGAGGGTTAATAATTCCAGAATAGCTTAGCCAGATGGCCTGGCTCAGGGTCTTTCTTGAGGTTGTAGTTAAGATGTTGGCCAGGTCTAAAGTCATCTGAAGAACTGACCGAGGCTGGTGGATTTGCTTCCAAGGGGGCTCACTCACACAGCTATTGGCAGGAGGTGTCAGTTGCTGGCTAGCTGTTGCCAGGAGGCCTCAGTTCCTTGCTGAATGTTCCAAGAAGTCTTAGTTCCTCACCGGGGTATATTAACTTGAGTATATTCATTACATGGCAACTGGTTTTCCCAGAGAAAATGATCCAAGAGAGCAAAGTGAAAGTCGCAATGTCTTTTATAACCTATCTTTGGAGGTTGCACACTGTAATTTATTGAATTTTGTATGGGTTACACAGGTCAACCCTATTCAATGTACAGGAGATGACACGAATATATGAATCCTAGGAAAAGGAGTCATTTTGGAGACTATCATAAAAGCCCTTGCAGAAAAATAGCCAGAAATCTCCCCACTCAGGCATCAAATGCTCTCTCATAAATAAGCCCTTTATCGAAGAATGCCTTGCTTTCTGAGTGGTCCATCAGGAACAAGTCTCCTCTTGTAGAAGACAAGCAGGGGTGGGGTAAGGAGAATTTCTGTGCATTTTTAAGACACGTTTCCTAATCTAACAGTATTACTTGTTGGTAGATATAAATGCTCTCAAATTTTATTGATTTTTGTACCCCTACAGTAAAAATATTTGAGTGTATATTCCTCATAAATGTATATTTATTTATACATTATGTAGTCATGCCAACATCAATCTACATACTAAATATTGACATATTTTGCTTAATTTTTTGACAAAATTAATATAAATAGAAGGTTTACTTTTTTCTCCCATGCCTTAATGACTGACTTTGCACCATGCACTCCAATGTGGAGGCCACTTGTCTACATGACGAAAAGATAAGGATCAACATTTCACATCAAAAGGAGATGAAGAGGAAACAGCCTGTGTTAGGGAATATACATGCCATACGGTCAAATGCCAGTCCCATAGGAGAAGATGTGCAGCGTGTGACTTACTTCAATGGATTTTCTCTTTTCCTACCAATGGCAGACCTCTCCCACACCCACCTCAGGTTTGCACTCCATGGTTAGAACCTGGCTAGAACATGTAACAACCCAGTATCATCTCTAGCAAATAGGTTGACAATATTAACTCTTTGGCTAGTCTTCTCGTGATACAAAAGGAGAAATCTCATATGTAAACTGAGTGAGGTCCTAAACATATTAAAGATTGTAGGCCAATAGTTGTCAAGGGCCTAAAGTCATTGGGTTTGAATAATTATTTCGAGTAATTATAATATCCCACTTTGATCCCAGTGTGTATTTCATAATCTGTGAGTATCAAAGGGAGGAAAAATCAATTTTTTTTAAACAATTATGTGTTTCTTTGGTCAACTAAGGATAAAAAACAGAAAAGGAAGTACAAGAGAATTTCTTGCCCATGGACTCTGTTTTCACAAAATTTATTCTTCCTATGAATAACTCAGTGAAGTTCAGAAATTACTAAATGACCCCAAAGTAATTTTTCCATTCTCTCCATTTAAATTTGCTTTTTGTAGACATGGCCCTTTGTGGTAAAATTGCTACTGCATTTTAGAAATCAGAAAACAGCATTAGCCTTTATCTGGATGTTATCTTATTTTCAAATGTAACGTATAGAAATGCTGTTTCTTCACTGAACAATTACAGTCTTGATTAATGCACTTCTGGTATTTGTATGTGTTGATAAAAAGCCCTAAATGGATGGACTCACATTCAACCACAATTGCTTGGTGTGTGATTTTACTTTAGAAAAACCCAGAATTCTGAAATATAATTTAATCAGAATGACAAATTTTCTTTGGCATGGTTAAAATTCAAAGAGAGTGTTTTGCTTTGTTCAGCTTAAGGCATATTTCTCTCCTACTAACTATCTTTTAAAAATGGTTATTGATTTTAATGTGTAACTTTCTCATATAGTTTTTTTAAGCTGCAAAAATACATTACCCTGTAAATGCCGTATCTGTAAAAGTAACTCTTCTCTTTTTAGTTTAAAATGCTGCAAAGATGCAAGAAAAATTGAAGTATTCTACTTGGGGTGGGGGAGGTGCAGGTGGATGTATATCTTTCTTGGTTTCATTTCAATTAGATAAATACTGTTTTTCTGGAGTTTAACTGTATGGGAAAAATTTTACTTCTACTTACATTGTTTTATAAATTTAGAAAAGAAATATGCTGAAACATTTACCATGAATTTTCTTAGGGAATTGGGTGTGGATGGAGGTTACTCTGCTTTCTCTTTTTAAAAATAATTATCTGTTAATTTTATAAATAAGAAAAAATGTAGCATGGAAAACAATTAGGAAATGAGGTAGTTCATGATGTCTCCCACAATAAAAATGAGTACTTCATATTTTAAAATCAAGATAACTTGGGAACTATATGGGTCTTAGAAGCCTTTAATGAACATTTGAAAGCCCTAACGCAGAATTGAGAAACCGAGTATTAGTTCGGTCTTCCGGAGGGAATACTTTTAGTCTTTGACGACTGTAGGCAAAGTTCAGGATAGATGTGCATGCAGAGCCAGACTATAAATGGATTTCAGTCACTCCCCTGAGTAGTTTCATTTTCAGATAAATTTAGAAAACTCTTGAATCTCTTCCTGAGTGAACATCAGTAAAGCTGGGACTTTTTCCAAGGGAGCATAGAGAGATTTATCCAGAGTCCGAATTTCTGTTGCGCTAGGAATGTGAGAGAAGTACTTGGACTAACAACATCCCTGTCAGTGAGTCTGCTGGTCTCTGTAGCGAATTCTGCACTTACAGACTATATGTGAAAATTTTATGACCTCAGGGCAGAGAACAGGGCTGGAATCATCTCCTGCATCTAGCAAATGACCATAAAATAACTGCATGGCTAATCTTTCTGCAATTAGAGAGGCCCTAAATGTTAGTTTTCGTAGACAAACAGGAAAGAAAAAATAACTGACCAACAAAATAAGAAGTGGCTAATTAAATTTGAATGGAGAAGACTAAAAAAAACCAGGAAGGAGATAGCTTATGTTAGCTACATAGTAAGGAATGAATAAAAATACTAAGGTGTTAAGTAGGAAGCATGCAAGGAAGAAAGAAAAGAAGAAAGTAAGGCAGGAAGGAAAAGATCAAAAACTGTAAAAGTCAACATTAAAGTTTAAAGCTTACAGTTTGAAGACACGTACACATGTTTATATAGTATTATTCTATATTAATGGATCTTATGTTCACACCATATGACTACTTTTTCTTTTTAATCTAGAAGAATTATTACTATAAGGATCTGGCCATAATAAGGACCCTTAATTCTAGCTTAGATAGATAGAGAAAATAATGATCCCCAGTCTTAAAGACAGCAGTGTTAAAGCCAAGCTCAACCAAATAACAATGATACCGATGACCACCACAAGAAAAAAGCTGAATTTCCTAGGACTGTAGTTTTCAGAGAATATTTTGGAAATGTATGCTGGTGCTTTGGCTATGATGCCCATTTGCTTTACAGTGTTTAACATCTACTGTGGGGGTGTTAATGATTCCTGTTCTTGTTCTATTCTGTAATTATGGATATAGTTCAGAGAAAGAAATGTGCAATAAATAACATATGTATTTAGGCTCTTGTTGGGATTATGCCAACCTTATGATAAAAAGAGCTAACGTTTCTGTAGCATTTCCTATGTACCTAACACCATCATAAACTTTTAAGTGTGTTAACTCCTTAATCCTTATGACAACTATGGAGTCGTTATTGCCATCCCTGTTCTGTAAGTGAGAGAACTGAAACTGCCCAGGGTCATACTTGGAAGTGATGTTGGAGCCAGACTTTGAATCTGGACCATCTGACTCAACCATCTACTCTTTTCTACTTGGTTCTTCTTGTTCCAGCTTCAGTAAGCTTCCCCTGCTCCCCCCCACCCCCGAATTTCTCAAATGAGTCATGTGATTTCCCCCCTCAGGGTGTCTACTCCTATTAATTATCTTTCCTACTCTTTCTCTTTCACTTAAACCAAACCTGCTCATTCCTCAGATGTGAATTTAAGTGATATTTGACTTTGGTTATATAATTTCTGTATCACTTCCTGAAATGTTAGTTCCCTAGTGAAAAACGAATGTCAGTTTTTGTTTACCTTGATATTTCTAGTTCAATGCTTTGACCAAAGTGTGTGCTCAGAAAATAGTGTTGAACGAATGACTAAAATTAAACAAGACTGAATTTCTGTGCTTAAATGAGAGCATAAGAATATAATACTTAAAAAACAACAAAAAAGAAAACAAAGCATATGTTTGCATTCAATTTCAGTGAAATAGAAGCTAACACATTTTAAAGAGTAATTAAATATTTTTATATGCCATTTTTGCTTCTCTGCGGTAGACTTAAAAGCTACAAATACCTTCCATCTTCATTCTCCTGCGATTAAAAAATTTTAAAAATTCAAAACATAGACCAATTTTATTAACAAGCTTTACATTTAGTCTGAATCAATCTGGTTGGAAACTTAGTAATTTTCCATTCATTGGCTAAATTCTCCGTGAATATTTCCTTTCATAATGAAACCATTTCAACTTAATGAAGTGTTAGTTACTGGAACAAAAATTATTGCCTCAAACGAATTAATAGTTCCACCAAGTCGTGCCTGCTCTCACCACAGTGCTGTTGATAGGAGAGAAACTAGGGAAGCTTTAAACAGCCCAGAGATGAGGGAAGGGAGCAGACTTATCATTCTCATAAGTTTCAGAGCTATGACAACACAAACTAAAGATAGGTTTTTAAAATCAAAGCAAAGGAAAACAAAATTTAAAAAAAAATTCATTTCACAAGACCCTAAAGCCAATTATTTGCATGAAAAGAAAAGATCTTGGCCAGTTTATTAGCATTAAAACCTATAATGGAATAGTTCATATTTGATTTCACCATAGAGTTTCAGATGAAAATATCTGCATTCAGACCTTGTGGTGAGTGTACTGATCTTTAAGAAAAACACTCAACTCTAGAGCTCTATCCTGTTTTCTGTTAGAGTTGGTTTGTGATTATTTCTTTCTGTGATGAAAAAGAAAATGACTTTACTTATTGATATTGATATGCTAGGGTAAATAGAACACATTTCGTTTTCCTATATCAGTGAAACATAAGAAACCCTGGTCATATTTGTGTAAAAAAAAATTCTGGAATTTTATGTAGGAAACTCTGAAGTCAGTGCTTGCTGAAAAACATTTACAGTTCAAAATAAAAGATGCTTTAGCTTTATTCAGTTCTAGCCATTAAGTTAGACGATATAAGAACCTAAATAGATTTATAAATATTCTTTTTGAATATTTGAATTTGTTTATTATAGATAAAATATTTGCTTATAACTGTTAAATATAGGTGAGATTATGTAAACTGGGATGAATCTTGAAAGTAGAAAAACTTGTAAAGGTAACATTTTAAATATTTTGGTTTCAATGATATTAAAATGAATAGTATAGTTTTATTTTATAAGCTTTCTTATATGGAGAGCAAATACTATGAGCAGTACACTAGATTCAAAAATGTTACTGTATTATTGATGTTCCAAATATATTTTAATATTGTTGAATGTTTTCTTGATGTTTCATTATTTTTATAGCTTTGAAAACAATTGATTCTCTTTCTATTCTAGAATTCTATGATTCTTACAACCTTTATAGGTGTGAATTTTGTAGAAGAGAGGAACATTGCTGTTTGTGAACAAGGACTAGACCTTAATAAAATTCTTAGGAAAAATTCTAGTCTATTTTCATGTCAAACTAGTCATTGACTAAGTGCTTTAGGTTATAAATATTTATAAGAAGTATTTTTTCCTTTGTGCATTCTTGACTGTCTTTTAGTTAACAGGAAAAATTCCTTAAGCCTATTTTTAAAAATTCTGTGTCTGTTTATATACAGGAAGTGTATAATCTTAATCAGGTATGCAATAGTTAATATCAGGCCTGAGTCTATCTGTCTAGGGTTCATGCCATAAAAGTTTTGTTCATTGCTAATGACTAAACTATCATACAGATAACCAATAGTCTTAGACAATTGACTCATACTTTTATTTTTAATTTAACCATATTAACCTGGATTAGAATTCTTTTAAACTTATCATTTGATAACCATTTTATAACTCAATTTTATTTTGAATTGAATGAGAAATCAAGACACTTTTTTCCACTTCTCAGTTTGTCTTTTTTTTGGTGGCTGGCCTGTATGGAGATCTGATCTCTTGACCTTGGTGTTATAACACCATGTTCTAACCAGCTGAGCTAACTGGCCAGCCCTCAATTTGTCTTTTCTGTCCTTGGATACTGATAGCATGTTCTCTAATTATAATGGTAGTGCTACTGTCTGCTTTGTGGTGCTTAGGCCCATTCTAATTTTTTTTTTCTTTCTACTTTGTAGTATCTGGGGATCTGTCAACATTTTTATTCAAAAATAATTTTGGAATTATAAACTATATTCATATATAAATGTATAAAGTTTATCTGTAATTTTTTTAGGATGATCATATGTCTCAGTTTGTTTTGGGGCAGTCCTAACTAATACCTGTCATGCTGTCTTTCACTCTTAAAGGTATCCCAGCTTGGACAATTAATATGATCACTGTATTGCTATCGTTTTAAACAAAATGTTTAGAACTTTTCAAATCATTTTACCTGGTAAATTTGCCAATTAATCTTTTTGTTTTCCCTGAAATTTTTTATTTCTAACAGTAATAGATGCTTCAATTTTACTTTACACAATTTATTTGCCTGCTAGAAAAATATTTTCCTAGCAATAGCAGTTTCATATCTATGATCTCCACTCTTTGAAATGTTATTTGGGCATTTAACTAATTTTCACTGATTTTAAACTATTCCAGTCCTTATGCCTTTGAACCGTGTGAGGGGGTGAAAGGGTTGAGTCTTAGGCAAGAAGGATGCAGGATTATGGAAGTGTTAGGTTTTTAAAACCAATACTCCTCCTCCTTTGATATTGATTACCTAGGGATGTGTACTCGTCACAAAATTTCCTTAATCCTTGAGACTCCACCTTAGAGAGCTGTTGTTTTTACCTCTTTATTATTTGAGAAGAATAGAAACATGGACAAATACAATGTACTAAAATGAAATAGTTTTCTTTGGTCGAATTCATTTACTTAAATTTAGTATGCTGCTTTGATGAGTCACACTATGCAATACATATCCATCTGGATTTTTTAATAAAAAGACTACTCAGCTACGGATTTGAGAATGAGCGTTAAGGAATGAGTAATGAAGAACTATATGGAGTAGGATAGTGAATTATTAGTATGAAAGTCCCAAATAAGAATAAATAGAACAAGGAAAATAAAGGTTGTAACAGAAAAATGGGTTCTGAATTTGGCTAGGAGAAATGGCTTGTGACTTCACACAGGGTTAATGTGGTGAAAAAATATAGTTAGAAGAAATTGATGGTTTGCTTATAATTTTTGTTTATGTATCCAGAATTTAATGGGTGCTTTGATAAAATGCAAAAGAAATAGAATTAGAAATAATACAAATTTTGTAAATGGTAAAAAACAGGATAATCTGAAATGTAGCAGTAAAATTAGAAGGAAAAGACTAAGTGAAAATATTATAGCAATGTGGATTCTGCACCTAAATTCTGAGAGAAGAAATGGAAAAGTAAAAAGATCATTGGAGGCAGGTTAGGAATGTGAGTGGTAGGGTCTTTTGTCTATCTCTTGAGGTGTAAATCACATGAAGTCCTTTAATAAACTGCGTTGTAGCAAAATCTCATGGGGCATACACTTTCTATCCTTTACATATTGCAGGATGAACCTTAAAGTAGCACTTGGCAAAGATAAAGCTTTAATGTGAAAAAATTAAAAAACAAAAACCCACAAAACTTAGGTTCTTCCTCTTTCAAAGCATTTTCCATTCCTTGATGTTTCTCTGCCAGGAAAAGTTCTAGCCTTGGGAGATTTTACCCTACATATTAAAGCTTTGGCAAAGATTACTGTCAAAGGGATTGAGTGGGTGTTCACTCAGAATTGAAATTACGACTGTGTGCTAGACCTCAGAGGTCAGCTTTCTGTCTATTGAAAATGGTCTAAGATTCTAAATACCAAGAAACATGTAACAGACAAGAGTAAAAACTAAGTGAATGGGTGTGGAGAAAGCTTGGGGAATTCAAAGAATACCATTCTTTACCCCTATGGCACTGGAAGACTTCATAGGAAGTCATAAATACTCTTCAGCAAGGTAAAAATATTGGGATCTAACATTAAGTGCAACCCAAAGTTGCCCTTTTCTACCATTTGAGTGTACTTATGTGTAAATCACCATCTGCTCTGAGAGAAATTTTTCTTGCAAGCATATCAGACCATTTTTCCCCCCAGTTTTCTTTCTTTTACAATATCTGAGAAGAGTTTCAATCTCTGCTTTCAGTACAATTTGACTTAAAAAAAAAATAATTGTTCCACGTAATGGAGATGGGCTTGTCAAGAAGAACATTTCGGGATGAGAAAATGCCGATGATTAATCTATGTGATATAGATTGAAAATATATACAGCAGGTAAAAACAGTGCTATTCTTGATGAAGAGGAATTGAGAGATCAGAATTTTAATTGGTCAACCACTTTTTTGCTCCAGAGGCAGCCCGGCTGAATTTTAAGCCTCATAAGGGCAGAATAAAAAAAAAAAAAAAAAAAAAAATGGTTCTGGACTGATCTTAGTACAATTCTTTCTATCTAAAAATGCTATTACAAGGGTCATTAAAAAGAATATAAAGTATTTTCATGTAACTATGCAGAGAATTCTAATTAGTATCCAGTACGCTGTCTTTCCGTCTTTTCAGTGGTGGACAGATTTAACCCTGATTGCAGCAGTGTTCATGACCATCTGGGAAGACACCACATTTCCAAGCCTCCCTAGTGGCTATTGGGGTCATGTGATTCAGTTTTCCTTACAAATTGATTTTTCTATAATTTGTAACTCAATGTTCTGAATAATATAGAAATCAAAAAGGTTTTACATATAAAGTGAAGCTATAAAAGAAATATTTACTCTAGCAGCAAAATGAAGATAGATTGTCACCCACATCATCTGAGAACTGTTGAAAATGGCCAGCAGATTATTGTAATTAGGAAAACAGCATGTATTGGCTGTTGAAGAAAAGAAGTGTTAAACAAGAAACAACTCCAAACTTTGACACATCTTGGTGGTAACAACCATGTGGAATAAAGGAAGGGTCTGAATCAAAAATATCTGGAATTTTGAGCTTGCAAGACCAAATGAAGGCTGGTGTCAAAGGAATAGGAAAACTTGAGTTCCTGCAGTTTCGTGGGTGTGGTAACAATAAATCCCAAATAATTTGTAAAAAGCCTGTATATTTTTGATTTTGTGAGAACAAGTCGAGTGATATCTCAGTAAGCAAGCTGGAAATAATCCTAATAGGTAAAAATAGCTGTCTCTTGTAGTTAATATAATTATGACTTTCTTGTTATTATTTAAAAACTGGGTGTACTTTTAAATTGGTATATATATCTCATAAAGATTGGATTTTATTGAGGCACATACCTGCTTCCAGATGGAAATCCATTTAGTTTTAATTTAAGGCTGAGTCTTTCATCATCTGCTTCTTGGACATAGACACATCTCATATGCTGGCACTCAAAATTAAACTACCTAGAAGAAGCTAAAAGGAGCTAGCTTTCTCTCTCTGTTTTTTTGTTTGTTTGTTTGTTTGTTTGTTTCATCTAAGTACCAGAGTTACACTGGGTGCCATAATGTTTCCAGGTTTTATTTATGATGCAGACTTGATCAATCAACTCCTTTTATTTACTCATCTGTTTTTGTAAATCCTCATTATATTAAAATTTAATTCTCTCTATGTGTTATTTCTTTGATGAACTAAGGTCAGCTGAGTAATTTGTTGAGTATGTTAAGATTTTACCTTTTACCAATATGTTAAAACAAAAAAAACAACTGGGCAAATTTATCAAAACTGATTCCCAAAATTTTGAAACTTGGTCTTAAAATTTGATGCTAGGCGAAACTAGTGTAATTATCACTGTGCTTCTCTGAAACTGTTGTCTTTAATTCCTTATATCCCCTGGCTAAAACCACAATATGTTTCCTCAGTTACTTAGGATAAAAACGTAAACATTATAAATACAGTTTGATGAAGAACTATCTGTGCACAAGAATATAAAAGGAAAAGACCCTGAGCTTGATTGATTGAGTGAGTCAGCATAATGCCATTTTGAAAATAGACTTTACCTGACTTAATGTAGAGAAAAGAATAAAACAGACAGGCTATGAAGTAATCTTTTAATTTTATTTTATCTTCCCATATTTAAAAAAGAAGATGTGAAAAAATGGAAAATTACAAGATACTTAAAAGAACAAAAATGGATTTGCATAAAGAAAGACTAATGGTACCGGGCTGTGAGTTTAGGGAAGTCCAAACGGTTTTGATTATGGTCTTCATCTGAATAAATATATCAAATTGAGGAAGTATGCTAAACACTTATTCTTTGTGATTCTTGACATTTTAGCAAAAATAAAGGAAGAATGATTAGAATTGGGTACAGAGAAGACATTTTTAATATGTAGATGATGGAATTTAGTATCAAGGGATATTGCAGATGTCGAGATTACTTTTATCAGGTGCTCAGTAAATCTTTCCTTTCTCTCCCATCCCTTCACTCTCTGAGGCCTTCAAGAAGGCAGGTATTTGTTCTGGATGATTCAGACATTTCCCAATCTGAAAGAATAAACCAGATCTTTTCAAACACTGCCCTCCACAGTCTATGTTCCACAGAAAGTGGCTGGGTGAAAACGAATGTAGGCTGGAATGATGAGTGTCTCGGAAAGAAGGTGCTCTCAGAAAGCATGGCAGCTTTTTCTCTCTGACATTATTTGTTTGTTTATTTTTAAAAAATTTATTTATTAATTTATTATTATTCTAAGATGTTGTGGAGCAGTTGGGGAGGGGGAGAAGTGAAAGGGGAGGGTGGGAGGAGGGAGGGGGCATGGTTGAGGCCCGTGGCACCCCCCTCATTTCAGCAGGGGAGCCCACGGGGCTTCCAGCAGTGGCTCAGTTGTGGCCGGGCTGGATGTGGACTTTGGGGGAGTGTGGCTGAGGCCCTCAGGGCCTCCCCCCGAGGAGCCCGGGGTGCTTCTAGTGGTGGTTTGGTGGTCATCACTGGGCTGGATGCAGATGTCAGGAGAAATGGCTGAGGTCCTCGGCCCCCCATTGCCCAGTTTGGGAGCTGGGGCACTTCTGGTGGCTGCTCTGTGGTCATCACTGGGCTGAATGTGGACATTGGAGTGCCGTGGCTGAGGCATTGTCCCCACCTACCCAGGCTTGGGAGCCCGGGTGCTTCTCGCAGCTGCTCTGTGGTCATCGCTGGGCTATATGTGGACGTAGTGGCGGCGTGTTTAAGGCCCCTGAGCTCTAGCCTCTTTGACATTTTTAAACCCGCCAACAGCACTCTGACAAACTATTTGAATCATAGGGATCATGCTGGAATAAAGTAGATCCGAATGGTAGGTCAACTTAGGGATTATACAACCTCTAAAGTGCATTGCAAATATCCCATCTCGTTGAAGCAAAACTCTTGTGTACAGTGAGCCTCACTTCCGAGGCATTTCAGACAAACAGGATTTTTAGCAAGAGCTTCCCTTATGTTTGCTTTACTAGATGTGCACAGTAATCTTTTAAATATCCTAAATTTTTTCTTTAGCAAATGCTGGATAGAAGTGAGTGTTTAATGAAGGCAGGCACCTCCCTGACACCAGTCCCAATCCTCCAAAAAATAGTCCTGGAGTTATTCTATTTGCAGATACAGTGATAATATTAATATGCTGTTTCCTGTCTGCCGACTAAGGATAATGCTTTTTAAATGGGCATGTGTGACCATCAGAGAGACTTTAGGGCTTTTGACAATTTTGAAAGACAACCTAAACTCAAAGCAGGCAAAAATGAAATCCAGAGATTTAGGATTAAATTATGGTATGTTTTTTCTTTCTTAGTGAAAGATTTGTTGGCCTCAAGTAAACTGTATTTTGGGTGATGTGAATTCATTAATATTTTGAGCATTTTAGGGTTTTTTTGCTGCCTGAGGCAAACACAGAGGAAGACATAAACTGTAAATGTGGGAGATTGAAAGTGCTGATTTGTATTTCCTTCTGTTTCTAAAAGGCGCATTTTGAAAAAAAATATTGGAACACATAAATGGAATAAAAACTCACAGACAGAATTATGGCATGCAACAACCTTTAGTTCCAGTCTTTTCAGGGGCATGTTTCTCACATCAAGAAATGTATATGGCCGTGGCAATGTTTGTGGCATAAGACAAAATAAGATTTGTGAGGTCATAGGGGGAGATAAAATTTCGTACGTTGTGGTTTCCATGAGACTCTAGACCTTGTTGTGCATTGCTTGAAAAAGAACAGATAAATGTCAAAGTTCTAAGGCAAGTTCAGAATTTGAGGTTATTGGTTCTCAGTTTATTTTTTTATTTTTTGGCTGTTGTGCTTTGTGCTTAATAGATTCAGACTCTTCACAATCTTGTTCCATTGTGGTTTTGTAAGCTTTTGGGCTGTGCCTCATTTAGTTTCTACTACAGCTCACGTCCCCCAACACTTTCCTTTCTTTTATTGATTCCTGCCAGGCTTTGGGCATGAAATAAATTATGATAGGTAAAAGACACTTGAGTTTTTCTTTTTTTTGGGGGGGGGGGATGTTAACTTAGAATCCTATAATGAACATTTAAAATGAAAGTTTACTTTGTAGATCTTGAATCACCAACATTCTTGGAGTCCCCAATTGTCTGAAGTCCCCAATTGTTAAATTTCCTTCTTATGATTTAGGATCTTACCCATTCTGGCTTCTCCCATGACCATTAGAACACTAAATAAAAGAGAAGTTTCTATATGGTAGTGGCATTCCCTGATCTGCTACCCTCATAGAAATGTTTTCTCTGCATCAATTTACATCTAGGTTTCTAATACTTCTTTTTCGCTAACAGAGAATATAGATACTAAATTGTAATCATTTTCTTTTTTTTTTTTCCTCTTTTTTTTGAAAATAAGTTTGAAGATTTAATGGCTTTTATTTCTGGGCCATCTCTCTCTCTCTCTGAGTCCTTCCTTCCTCCCTCCCTCCCCCATTTCTCTTCCCCCTCCCCCATTTCTCCTCTCTCCCTCCCTTCCTTCCTTCCTATGTCCAACCTGAGATATTAATATGAAGAATTTACTAATCCCTCTCCTTTTTTACTCCAGAATTTATCAATTCTTTTATACTGTCACTGTGCCTTGCTCCGAGTTTCATCATGATATATATGCCATTCTAGCCTGCTGGCCCTCTGACCTATTTTGTGTCTTTCCCCTGCTCTGCTCTGTGTTACAGGGAGCTTGACTGCTGTGGTATAAATTTCTCAAGCTCTTATGTCTCCTGGCTTACAGGTGGATTTGGTCAATTTGCCAGTGGGACACATTGGATGATGATTCCAAAGGGGATATTGAAAAAGCCAAGGTATTTCCCTTCTTCTCTCCTGCAGACTGCTTTTCCTGAGGGGCTCTGTCACCTCTGGGCTCCAGCTCTCACTTAGCTGGTCTTTCATGGTTCCAGTTTCTGTGAGACAATTCTGGCTTCTTTATTTTTCTACTGAAGGAAAGACACAAAATAGATTAGAGAGCCTACTGTTGTGTTAGACTCTGGCTGACCTAGGTTGGGGTGCAGAAAGCTGTTACCCCCAAATATGGTGCTGACATACTGGGATAAAGAAGCAGTCTCAAGGTCTCTCTGACTTTCCCTCCAATCCCTACCCTGTGTTGTGTCTCTCAATCCTTTATTGTTCTCCAAAGCACAGGATGAAGCTGTTCCCTTATCTGCCTCAAGTCTGTAGTTGCCAAGGAAGAAAATTACCTCTGGTCCTTTCCCTGAATTTCATTAACTTAATTCATTTCACAAGAAAGAAGATGGAAGTCTGTTAACACACCTGGACAGAATTTTATCACACACTATTGTCTTCTATTTTGGTCCCTGATGGAGTTTGGATGTGTTGTCCCCTCCAAAACTCATGTGGAAATCTGATCTCCAGTATGGCAGTGTTGGAAACTGATTGAGTCATGGGGGCGAATCCCTCATGAATGGATTAATGCTCTCCCTGGGGGAGGGGGGATTAATGAGTGAGTTCTTGCTCTATTAGTTCCTGTGAGAGCTTATTGTTTATAGGACCCTGGCACCTCCTCTCTCTCTCTTGCTTCCTTTCTCATCATGTGATCTGCTTGTACCCGCCGGCTGCCTGCCACTTTCCGCTATGAGTAGAAGCAGCCTGAGGCCTGTGCCAGATGCAGCTGTTCCAGAATCATAAGCCAAATAAACCTCTGTTCTTTGTAAATTACCCAGTCTCAGGTATTTCTGTTATAGCAACACAAAACGGACTAACACAGTCCCATTCAGTATTTGGAAGAGAATCATTTACCAGTCTTTGTCTGATCTGCAGGCCAAATAGACTTTGTCTTAGGCCATTGTACGTTCTTTAGACCTACCTCACCCCCCTAAGAAACATTTACTCCTACACCCCCATCTTCCCTTTCCCTATCAAGAGAGTAAGCTTTGTACTACACTGGAAAATTGGTAAATTACTCTCTTGTAATTCCCCCATCTATTGCCCCATCCCAGCACATTAAAATAATAAAATCTGTCTTTCTGCATATTAATCTCTGTTTATTGTTGATTTTTTTTCAGAGAAACATCAGGGGTTCCTACACCTAATTGTTTTTTGTTTAGTTCTCACCTTTCCTTTTACACATCGAACAGTTCATTGTATTAAATTCCTCTTCTTCTACTTAATGTGATTTTTAATTTCCTGGTTAGATACTGACTGAATCAGTGTATGTAACACATTGTTGTGCTTGTTTATACACCTATTACCTTCTACTAGACTGTAAACTTCTTGAGAGAATGGACTCTACTTAGCTTGGTACCTCTCATGTCTGATACAGCAGTTCCTGGCACATATTGGATAGTCATTTGTTGTTGATACATTTTGGTACATTTATTAGTTGCTTGAGTGAGCATAACCTATAAATTATCAAAGTGTAATGATGCAATGATTTATAGTTATGTTACGGTTTATTATTATTATTTTTGTAGTTCTTTATATTCTAGATCTTGAGCGATTTTTCTAATTGTAAACTTTACTCATGGTCATAATAAACAAAAGTTGATATTTAACAGAGAAAAGAAAGTGAAAAGGAAAAAAAGAAAAGATAAACCTTTTAGAAACAGAAAAGCATGAAAACCGTGCAATTATCTGGGCTATTCTAAAGAGTTAACTGGAGCTTATGGAATTCCTAAGAAAAAGTAAACATTGAAAACAGTAAAGAAATTCAGAAATTTTTCTTTTCTATAATTCTTGGTAGGTTCCAAGGAAATCCTATGATGTACTTAACAAAAAGAGCCACTTGATAGGTATTTGCATTTTGATTGATTTGTTGCTAAAGACCTCCCTCAGGCAAAATAAAGAAGTGGAATACATATTAAAATATTTTAATACTTTACCCACATTACTCTTCTATTTGGCCTAAGAAAAGTAAGAGAACACACAAGAAAGCTTTGCGGATAGGGATTCTATGAGAGAGCCAAAGATTATTTGACTGAAGATCTGTTTTCTGAAGACTAAAAATATTGAAAACAAAGAAAACATTTAAACAGGCTTTGGAAAAGATAAACAGAAAATACTGAAGTAAGAGTAGAATGTCTCCTCATGGATTTCTCTATTTGTACAAAGGAAATTCATTTCATTAAAAAACATGAAGCATTATCTTACTTTCATTTCATGTTTCTCCACTAAAAGTGACTACACTGCAGTTTAAATATGAGTATGTAGGAACACAAAACTGACTGGTATATTTTATGCTTAATTACATAGTACATTAAATGCTTGGGAGTGAGCAGGTTGGAGAGGAGACAAGCAAACAAGTCCTAGAGTTCAGATCTGCAATTTGGCAGAGAGATGATTTCTTAGATGTATACTTTAGATTTCTTCCACAAATGCTTTGGTAGAGGCAAGAAATGCAAAGATGAAATTAAATTAATCTGAGTTTCATACAAAAAGAGGTTTTTAACTATAAACATTCATGTTTTCCCACTTAGCTTTTTCTAATTTCCAGGGTGATCTAACATTGATTTTTTTTTTTTTTTTTCCAATGCACTGATTATTAAGTTTTCATTTGAGTTTGGGGTTTATGGCAGTCTTGGGAAGAACCATTCCCCCTATTTTGTATACCTTTAAGAAAACTGAGATTCAGAGAAGTTAAGTAACTTGTAAAAATCCAGATACAGTGAACTTGGATCTATATTTTATGTCTATGTGTTTTCCCATGTTCATTCTTATGCTTCTGGATTTCTCTGTTGGTTAGAATTTCATTAGTTACAAGAAACTAAAAAATCACAGTAAAGTTGTGCTTAAAAACTAAAGGAAGCACATGTTGGCAAGGATGTGAAGTAGCGTGAACTCCTATTCATTGCGAGTGGAAATGCAAAGGGTACAGCCGTTTTATTTGGCAGTTTTCTACAATGCTAAGCTTGCTTAACGCTAAGCTTACTATATGAATTGTGTTTCTAGGTATTTATCCAAATGAGTTGAAAACATGTACTACACAAAAACACACGAATGTTTAACAGCTTTCTTCACAGTGCGAAATTTGGAATCAACCAAGATGTCCATGAATAAGTGAATGGGTAAACAAACTTTGGTGAATAGAAATAATGAACAAACTTTGGTGAATAGAAACAGTGATAAAGAGAAATGAACTATTAAGCCATTAAAAGACATTGAAGAAATTTAAATACATATTGCTGAATGAAACAGGCCAGTCAGAAAAGGCTACATATTTTATGATCTAACTTTATGATGTTATGGAAAAGGCAAAACTATGGAGACAGCAAAAAGATCGGTGATTGCCGGAACTTCGAGGGGGAAACGAGGGAAGAATAATAGGTGGAGCAGAAGGGATTTTTAGGGCAATGAATGATACTGCAATTGTGGATTCTTGACATTATGCATTTGTGAAAACTAGAACTATACAACTCAAAAAGTGAGTCCTAATGTAAACCATGGACTTTAGTTAATAATATTCTATCAATATTAGTTCATTAATTGTAAGTAACATACCACACTAATGAAAGATATTAATAGTAGGGAAAACTGGGGTGGGAGAAGGGAATATATAGGAACCCACTGTGCTTTCTGTGTAATGTTTCTGGAAACCTAAAACTGCTCTAAAAAAAAAAAAGTTACAAAAGAAACAAAGGAAGTATTTGGTTTGTAATAAACCTCCTAGGAGCAGCTTGATCCAAGGTTTATATACAACCAGGATCTATTTGGCTCTAATTTCTCAGTGTTGGTTCTCTTCTAAAATAGGTTCCTTTTTCAGTGCCACAGAGTGATTGCCTGTGCTTCCTTAGGTTATATCTTTCCTTACTTATATCTACATATTTACATGGAAACAAAAATTCACCTCCCTGATAACTCACACAGAATCCCAGCCTGAGTTTCACTGGCTTTGACTGGCTTGACTTGTGCCATGTCACTACATCTGAACCAACCACTGTGGCTGGGGGATGAGCTTTCCTTTTAAAAGGACGGGAAGCAAAGTTTACCTCACTAGGTGGACATAAATTAATTCCATCCAAACCACACATCTGGGGAACTCAGAGAATCGTTATTAAAGGGAGGAGGAAGTAAAGTCTATGTTGAGAAGAAACCTGGGAAATGTCTACTGCAGTATCTATGTAAGGAACTCAGATTGTCTATACATTAGCCTTATGATTAAACAGCCAGGGCCGAGCCCGTGGCGCACTCGGGAGAGTGCGGCGCTGGGAGCGCAGCGATGCTCCCACCGCTGGTTTGGATCCTATATAGGAATGGCCGGTGCGCTCACTGACTGAGTAACGGTCACGAAAAAGACAAAAAAAAAAAAAAAAAACAGCCATATACATATTATGGGTTCAAGTGTACAATTTCCATCTCCAAAATTGATGTTTGAAATTTAATAATTGTAGCTATGTTTTTGCAGTTTATTCAACTAACACACAAACATAAAGCAGCTATGATGCTCAGTTATAAGAGATACAAAGACAAATAAGACAAAGATTCAGGCATTGCCCCTGGCCTCAAGGGGATTATAGTCTAGCACGAGAAACAGAAATAAACACTGTTATGTGTGAGGATTTTGTCAGATGGATCAATAGTGGAACTTATTTCAGCTATACAAAACAAAACAAAAAACAAAACAAGCAAACAAAAACCTCAATAAAACATGGCAGCATGTAGCATTGTAAAGTATTTGAAAATTGCTAGTGAATTAGTAAGATGTAAGAGTGGTGTAGGAAGGGATTAGGTCAGAATATTAGATAAAGTTTAGTTTATAGATTTTATAAGATACTGATTGGGGAGCCTTTTGAAGTAGGGAGTAACAGGATGAGAATTATCTTTTAAAAAAGATCACACTGGTGTAGTCTGACTTGGATTGAAGTGTCACAAGGCTTTAAAGAAAGAGAGATTGTCTTAGAAGCTGTTGTAGGAGTACAAATAAGAACTTGTCAGGGTCTGAGTTGAGATGGTAGCAGTAGTCACAGATGAGGTAATCGACTTAAAGGTTTATGTTCAGTTAAATATAAATTGCACCCATATGATTATATGCATAGCACTTATTTATACTTCAGCGTGAATTTGTATCAGGCTCTACGTGTACTGTAGGGTTTCCTTGGGGACATGAGGACTTTAGTTACCTATTACTGACAAAAAGTGGGTACATACAATTCAGGTATATGTTCAGAAATGATATATGCATGGAAAAAACCAATTTCTCCTATGCCGCAGTTTTTCATGGAGTGGCATAATATTATAGGATGTCAAGAACGTAATAAATCTAGGTGTTGTGGAAATAATTAGAACAGATGTTACGTGTGGCATAAAACTGACTGGTAAGCACAGATTATGGAATCCTATGATTGAGATGAATCCATTTGATGTATGGTGTGTTTCCCTAAATATGTCCCCAAATGGATTTGAAAGATTAGTGCTAACTCATGTTACCCAAAGTACTCCTTAAACCAGATTGCAAATATGTACACTAATATTTTTGACTGATATATTCCATTATGATGTTTGTTAAAACAAGTTGTCACCAAAGAAATATGAGGGAGAATACAAATATGTCTTTGTTAATAAATTATGCCTGTAAATTATTGCTGTTGGACAGTCTTTTCTAATGGAGGCATTTTAAATATAGGCAAATATTGCCTATAATTCCAAAAGAATAACACTTCTGAACTTTCTATACCACCACTCATGTTTTAAACAAGATGTTTTAAGTTCAGGATAGTAAATAATTATTGCATAGAATTTTAATCAAAAAACAATGAGGTTCTATGCCTTATAGCTAGAATATTATGGCAGACTGGGCGAACAAAAATGTTTGGATCATGAATTGGAAAAGAATGGGAACAGTTGGAGAACAGCCCATCTCCAGCTACCATCTGCTTGTTATAACGTAGAGGTATGTTGTCATTTTTTCCTCTTTTTTTTATTACTGTTATTAACACTCTGTAAAAAATACATTTAAATAGCATTAAATTTGTAACACAAACCAACAAAATGGAGTCACTCAATCTTTAACTTGTTTTGTGGAAATTGCTTTATTTCTCCTTTTAGACATTCTTTTGAGTCATATAGTGTCCTGCTGTTCAACTATAGTAAAATCAGGTAACTGAACGATGAAATTACTAATCTTACATCTGGGGCCTTATTTTCTTTTGAATCAAAGTCTTTTGTTCATTTATTGTGTAACTCCAGTTGGTATCAGATTAATGGATGCAAGGCTGTCTTAGGGTAGAACTGGTCACAGTTGTGAGAGCTTATGCTCTAACAGAAGAAAGAACCATGTGATAAATAATGTAATGAATTTGACCTTTAAAAAAATGAAAAATAGTATTAATTGAATAAGCATATATTAAATATCCATTATGAGAAAGGCACATTGTAATCACGTTATTTTACATTATCTTTGATATTTTACCTCCTAGTAGTTATGTTACATATCTAATTAATATAATCAGATTAATGATTATAAAATGTTTTACAATATATTAATGCTTTCTTAAGATATTTAAACATTTAAAAAATGAAAGTAGTTTTATAAAATGATTAAAATGATACATGTTTTTTAAATAAAAAATAAAACCATTAATGCTGTCTACCATGAGATAGTTGTTAGTGTGATGATTCACATGGACATCTGTGTTTGTGTGTGTGTACATGTGTGTATGTATACATTTTTACATATAAAGAATTATACTAAAATATGCTTCTCTGAGAAATGCTCTTTAAAGTGTGTGTGTGTATATAATATATGTACATATATGGCCAGGGATTTGCAGATTCTCGTATGGAAGGATGTTTTTGAGTTCCCACACTCCTGGCAAGCCAGAAGAAGGTGGAGCAGGACTGATTAATAGACAAATGCGTCAGCCAAGGTCCAGTCAGAAAAGCATAAAACACTTGAAGTGTTTCACACAGAGGGAATTTAATATAGGGAATTGGTTACGCCAGTGTTGAAAGGACTGAGGAAGTAAAAAACGGGAAGTGAGCTAATCCAGAGACAAAAAATAGCAGGAAATCGCTACCAGAGCTAGGGGAACAAAAGAAAGGAAATGGCAGACCAAGACCAAGACAAACAGCCTACTCTGAGGTTGTGCAGAAGAAGGCACTGTGGCAAAGACTGGGTTTTCTGAGGAATTGCTCTAACTTCCAGAGCTGCTGCTGGAAATAGCAAGACAGAAAGAAAAACAGAGGGGAAAGAGAGAGAGAGAGAAATTTTCATATGCCTTTGCCGTTCCTCTTGCTTGTGATCACCTGCCAGGCCCTCCTATTAGGACAGGCTGCAAGGCAGCCAGCCAGCTGGCAGGGGAGCTTGAGAAATGCAGTTTACAAAATCCTAGCCCCAACATTACAGAGCAGAGGGAAAAAAGGATGAATATAGGTAGGGCTGAGAGAAATATTAAGTAACCAACTCCACAAGTAAAAACAAACCTGAGAATATTTGGGATGAGAACACTGGAAGATGACTAGACTTCTAGATAATCTGATAGGTCGGGGTTCAAAGCCACTAATGGGAGATTAAAGGACCTTATTTTGCATTCACAGGCAGATGAGATGTGAACATCTGGGCTTTGCGTGTGCATTAATGTGTGCATGTGGGTGAGTGTGTGTGTGTGACACACAGAGAGAGAAACAGAGACAGAGAGATTGGTGTTTGGTTCACAATAATGTGAAATAATTTTTTTAAATTGCTTAATTTTTTCATAGTTTTTTTTTTTTAAGTAAAAAACAATGACCTTCTTTTTCTATTCTGTCCTTTCTTCCAAATAAAAGTTGGACTATTCTTTTACTTAACAGCAATCAGTTTTTCTTATGCGAAACCAAAGAGATAAGAGTTAAGTGTTCAAGACATCTACCCAGTTATGTGGACTTCAAAGTGCTGGTAGACATTAGCACTCACAAATTCTTACAGGGAACCTGTGATGCCACGTGTAGGGAGGGCCTCAAGGCACAAAGAACACACAATGTGCTCCTAGTGCTGACAGAGTGTACAGTCTATGTGATGGGGCAGGACCTAGACGTAAAATATGACAAATAACTGCAAATGGGAGCAAAACATTAAGGTCAATCTTTTCCCTCTTGTTTGTTTTCTTCCTCTCTTTTATACTCTTAATCTCTTGATATTGACCATCATAATCTAGGCAATCTAATTGCTCCTTTGCATATTTAAATATGCAAATTTAAAATGACAGCAAAGCATGATGCTCAGTGCTCTTTGCTTCTATTTTTATATTTGATCTTACATGTGTAAGGGGATAGTTTATTTCATTTTTAAATATGGGAGGCAATGGAAAGAGAGGTTGAAGCAGAGAGCAGAGTGGTCTGAGATGAAGCCAAACTAGTCTCACATCTGGAACAGAAAAGCTGTGGGAAGAACCTTGTTTAAAATCTTGGCTGAGGGTTGCAATCCCCTTACCGGTCAAAAAAAAAAAAAAAAAAAAAAATCTTGGCATGGGCCTGGAAACCACCCTCAGCAGCAGATATGCCCATGGGGTACTGGAGTCAAAATCCTCTACAGCCCTGGCCAGGTCCAGTGAGGGAGATCAGAGGAAATTCGTAGCACCATATGTGTACCGCTTGTAATACACCCTCTTACAGAAACTTCAAAGCCTTGTGACTTGATCTTTCAGTGTCTTAGAGATTTGAAAAAAAGAAACTTTAAAAAACCCCGCCTTTTATGGTTGTTTTCTCTCTCATGAGCCCATGAAACTGTTCCAGAGTGATTGGTGGAGAACGCTGGCTTATATCGTAAGAAACACCCAGACTCACTTTTTCCCCTTAACCATTATCCAAATGGCTGTATGCTAAGGTGTGTACAGGAATTCTCTACCTCTGAAGAGATTCCTAGGACTCTCATTCAAATAGATTTCAAATGATCCCTTTCTATTAGGCCACAGACGTGCCCAGGTAGTTCATAAACCCAGACTAGATATATAACCTATGCTCAGTTTTGGAAACCACAACATTTATACCTAATAAATAATTATCGTACTAGTAAACAGGAAAAGTGCAGATTAAATCCACGAAGACAGACCATTTTATGCCCTTCAGATTGGAAACGATTAAAACGTCCGATAATGATGTCTTGGTGCAGATGTGGAGCCATGTGAACTTTTAACTGCTGGCAAGAAAATAAATTAGAACAGCCACATTGGAGAATCATGGATAATATTCAGAAATGCAGAAGCTGTACATACCCTGTAAGTTAGTACCTCTACTCTGTCGTATTATCTTAGAGGAACTCACATGCATGTGTTCAGGGAAACTTTACAAGAATGGTCGTGATGGCACTGTTTGAATAAACTATAAAGAAATGCTTGTAAAGATAATTAACATATATAAGATAGTTATTACCTCTATGGCAGTGCTGGGATGGTGCGAGACGAAACTGAGGTCAGGAAGGCACACACAGGTAAGGGTATTCACCTGTTTGGCTGAGAGGTTTTATTGTTTTGCTAAAGGGTTCAACCATATTGGTAAAGTTTTATTTCTTTGTCTGGGAGCTGTCTGGGTCCTATATTATGATTGATATTCGTGTATGATCTTTTCCAGGACATGTATGAGGTTAGAACATTTGAAATAATCTGTTTTTGACCTACAAAAATGACAATTTGATGTAGTACAGCCTAATATTTCATTGTGTATTTTTTAAATTATTTGGAATTTTAAAAACATTTTATTATGTAAAAATAATGAATAACACACATAGAAATATATAAAAAAGTAGTTTTGAATAAGATATTCGGCAATTCTGGTGATGATCAGTCAGTCAATTATGCCTGTGCTTTGTTTGGGTTATTGTGGGTTTGCTGCTTTCAATATTAAGAGCAGCTTGTATCCTAAGACTGCAAAAACCAGACGAGGTCAAAAAGGCAGCACCAATGATGCTCTTTCTAGGCACAGTTAATCAGTGTGAACACCCAGTTGACTCTACATTATGTGAGATTTTATGATCTGCGGTGGGGTTGAGGGTGCCTGTCTTCAGTAAGAGAGCTCTGTCAAAGTCTTTTGATATTCTTTTTTAAAATTTATTATGCTATGCTTGTTTCTCATAGGAATTAAGGATGATCCAGGCTATGTAAGTAGGGTAACAGGGGTCTCTAAGTAAGTTAAGTTGTTGGGCCATCTATCACTCATTTTATTTTGATAAATTGTGTAAAGGATACAGACAATGAAATTGTAAGAAAAATGTGAATTGTATCAATTGTAAAGATATCAAATGAGCTATAATTTTTTCTTTCAAATGAGCTATAATTTTGCTGACATAAAATATTCAGGTCACGGTGTAGTGGATTGAATTATGTCCCCTTGAAACTCACTGTAGCTTGAATTGTATCCCCAAGTTTTATGTATCAGAAACAGCCCCACTGTGACTGTTAAGAGGATGGAAAATCCTATTATGGTAACTGAAAGGTGGAGCCTTGAATAGGTGATTGGATTGTAGCACTGTGCAGTGGTGAATGGATTAAGAATGGTGGTCAGGGTGTGGTTCTGAGGGCTTTAAAAGAAGAGGAGAGTGTCCCTCTTGCTCTCTTTGCTTCCACCATCATCATCTTGCAATACGAGACCCCTGGGTCACTGTTGCCACCACCAGATGGACTTTGGACTTCCCAGCCTCAGAAACTGTAAGCAATGAATTTCATTTTTCTTTATAAATTATCCAGTTCCAAGTATTTTGTTACAAACAACAGAAACGGACTAACACACTTGGTTATTTTTACTGCAAGATATTTTAAAATCATATTTTAAAGATTTAATTTTCCCTTGCATGCTATGTTTATGAACTCAATAGAAAGCCTCTGATCCTGGCACAGGCTGCTCCTCTCCCCAGCATTGACTCGACTAATGCTTAGCAGACAAGGCATTGTCCCTGAAAAGCTCTTTTATTATTATTTTTGCCACTAAGTCCTCGAACTTGAAAACAGTGCAAGTCACACAGATATACAACACATATTTTGAAATGAATCTATTTATTGTAAGATTTACTCTTTATTTGATGCTTAATTTCTAATAACATGTTCTTGAAACTTTTTCTGAAAGGCTCATGCAGATGTGATTTTTTTTTTCTTTCATCTTTTGATATGACATGTTTCCACTACTAGAAGGTATGTTTCTTGAGGGCAATCTTTTATGCGGCCACTCTACAAAACCTAGGATAATGCATTAGATCTGGTAACACTCAAATTGTATTTGTCCCTTTAATGTATGCTATGCCGCTTTTTGGTTCTTGTATGTTTGATATTTTTCTCTTGACTTCTTTCGGAGAGCAACTGACAGGTAGTTTGTGTGTAAATTTATGAGCAAGAGATCAGAGGATTTGGGCAGGCCAGGGAACTATTGTTTCCATTTTGAGGCCAAATTCTTCTAAATGTCTAAATTGTGTTGCATAGAAGATGATCAATCCTCCATCAAAGATCTATCAAAGCCTGATTTCAGTTCTTTAACTTTTTTATATTTAAAGATATTGACTAGATTGATGAAGTGCTAGAACTGTGATTATAAGAATTGGCCATACATTGTCTTTTTAATTATGCCTCCGTCATTAATACATATGCTAACGCACATACAAGATGTCTGGGGAATAATTAACACATGGTACTTGTATTCAAATAATCGGCTTGCTGAGATCATACTGTGAGTTTGTTGATTAGAAAACTTAAACTATGGGATCATTTTATAGTACTAACATTTTTAGGGAACAAAGCCTAATCAAAATAGGTGCCCCTCTGGAAGGATACGATCTGCCTAGTGTTGTGCTAGGTGCTTTACTTAGATCAGTTGATTTAGTCCTCCCAAGAAACCTCAGAGGGAGACATACTACATCATTTTTACAGATTTGGAAACTGAACTTTAGTGTCTTAACATAACTTGTCCAAAGTCACACCAATGGTAAATTGTGGAAGTGGGACTTGAACCTGAGTTTGTCTGACTCCAAAATCCAGACTGACTCACTACACATTTTAGCCTTTCTGTTAACCCATGATATCTCCCTTATGCATTTGTCACTACTATTCTTCCTTCAATGCCCATGTCTTTGGCTTCCATGATTCTATTTCTCTTGACTCTCCTCCCAGACCGTTCCTCCTCTGTCTTCTGTGTAGGTTCTTTCTCTTTTTTGCTTATTAAATGTTCATTTTGTCCCCAGATTTTCATTCTTGGACTACTACTTTTCTTATTCTACACATTTCTGGATATTCTCATTCATTCATATGAATCATAACTAATATGCCATGAACTTGCTCTTTGCCCCAGGGCCCCATGTTCAATAAGCACTTCAAATTTAACTGAACGCCTCCTCCTCCTGCTTAGCCTGGTTTCTCTTCCTCTGTTCTCTAGTTGCATGGGTGGCCTCACAATCCCCCTAGTTACCCAGCTACAAATGAAAGTGTTATCCTTCTCCTGCCTTACCACGTGACACATGCTCCAGATCTGATCAGTCACTACGTGTGTTGTGCATGTTTTTTGTTTTCTGTATATTATGATGTTTTGACATCTTAAAAAACCTTTCTGGCTGGGGAGGGACTATCCTTCCTGGGGCTAATGTCAAAGAAAAACAAAGCTGGACACTAGTTAAAGGGGTAAGGACAGATTTTAATCAGTAACATACTTTAGCAATAGAGAAGAGTCCAGTGTTAACTGAGCCCAACTTCAGTTTTTAAAGAGGTGACTAGGCATCTAAAAGAGAAAATAAAGGAATGGGGAAGGATGTGACTGGGGGCTCAGAAAAGTCAGGGAAACAAGAAACTTCAAAAGTGGGAAGGGTGGAGGTGTGGATTGAATTGTGTCCCCTGAAGTCCATGTATTAGAAACTTAACCCCATTCCAACAGTGTTGGGGGAGGGGGGAGTCCTATTATGGTAATTGCAAGGTGGGGCCTTAAGGAGGTGATTAGATTATGAGGACCATGCCCTAGTGAATGGATTAATAAATTGTTAGCTTATGATGGTCATGTACATGGTTCTGAGGGATTTAAAAGGAGAGCAGATGAAGAGCTTGCTCTCTCTTGCACCTGCCTTTCTCGTAATGTGATATCCTACGTCACTGAAGTCACCAAAGAAGGCCCTCACCAAATGTGTTCCCTGGATTTTGGACTTCCCAGCCTCTGAAATTATAAGCGTTAAATATTGTTTCTTTACGAATTACTCAGTTTCAGATATTTCTGTTATAAGCAACAGAAAAGGACTAATACAGGTAGGTTGGTCCCTATAAAACCCACCTGGGTTTGTTAGGTGGCACTTAACTAAAGTTAGGCTCTTACCCTCCCACGGAGGCTGGGAGACAGGGGTCCTATCTTCAGGTATCCGCTGGAACAAATAGTGAATTCTTCGGGCAGACTTGAGTTTTCTCAGGCAAGCTCTTTAAGAGGGACTAGGGTCATTCTACAGATACAACTTTGAGCTGTTAGAAGCCATGTTAGTGTTTTGTTCAAGTCTTAATAGGCCAACACTGAGACCTAGTGAGAAAAGGGCTCAGAGGAGCCTGGCTAAAGATCGGTCAAGGAGAGAATCTTTGTCACTAGCCAGTTCTTAGCAATAGCAAAGGACTCAGCTGGGAGAATGCCTTTGATATGTAAACTAACCAGTCCAGAGCCTTACCTCCTTTATCTGGCTGGCACATCCCAGGAGGCAATATTCCTCTGCCTTAATCTTTTCAGGTGCAGGCACCAGACAACTAGGGATCACCCCTATGGCTTAGAGCCTGTTGAAATTATTCAAACTAGCCAATCCTGAACTGTTTACCTTTCCCTATGTTGCCTTTTCTCAGGAAACTTCAATGAAGGCTGTGGCCTAAACTGGCTCCTGGCTCTGTTGTCTACCTACAGACGGACAGTGATGCTTTGCTGGTGGCCCCGCATGGAGTGTGCTGACACCCTCTCTGGGACCTTTGAGTGTAATAAACTTCTTTCCAAGCCTGTTGTCATTTCCTCCTGTGGTCACACCAGATTAACCATGCCGTATCTAACATCTACATTTTTAGATCACGAGGGCCTCCCTATTTTACTTGCTTTTTTGGAGGTCTTCCCTAGGTACTCTATTCAAACCATTATTTTCTCATTGAGGTTGTCTTTCCTTAGCTAATACCTGAGTTGCAGCAAATTCATATTGACTTCTTCAGCTCTGTCTTCCTCAAAAATGCTGCTGAAAGAGTCATTTAAAATGAAAATCTGTCTATGCCACTTAACTGCTTTAAACCTTTCAAAAGCTTCTCATTCTCATTCAACTCCTGCATAAGACCTTCTATAATTGCTCCTGCTCCTCTCTCATCTTAGCTCTCTGTGCTGCCTGTCATTCATGTTAGGTTCCAGCAATTTAAACTGCTTGTATTAATTCCCAAAACATCCTACTGGTTCTCTACTCTACACCATGGTTGAGCTCACACTGCTCCTCCCAACTGACATGGCTTTCATCCACCATGTGAAGCTCCATAGCTCCTGTGAACCTTTCAGAATTCATCTCAGGAGTCACTTCTCCCAGAAGTGTTCCCAGACACTACAGCACAGGCTTGGGTGATTTATACAGAAACCTATTTATTTATCATATATCTGGCTCTCCCAAACAGTGTGAACTCTTTGAAGACAGAGATCCTGTCTTACTCACCTTTGTATTTCCAGGCTCAAAACAGTGCTGGCACATAGTAGGTGGTTAACAGATGTTGGATAACTCCTCAGCAGTTTGTTTTCAAATTGACTATCACTCTTGTCTACTTAGAGAAAAAAAAAATAATGTTGGAAAACAGACAAAAAGATGGTAACATGAATAGAATAATTCTGTTTTTCTTAGTAACGTATTAATCGTGTGCTTGCTTTTTCAGGCACATATCATGTTACCAATCTTTCTCTAATATTGACTAGAAAGTGCTCAGGGAAATCAAAATGCTTCTAAGAAAACTTAAACAACATAACAAAATAATTGAACTTCAAAACAACCAACTGGTACAATGTGTATTACATTTGAAAAGACTATTAGTTATAATCTTTAAAATATTTTAGGCCTCTAATCTCAATAATAATAGTCTTTTTTTTTAATGCCAGATACTGATGCTAAGTACTTTGCATATAATTTCTCACATAATCCTCATAATTCTGTGAGATGGCTATTAAAAGATTGCTCTACATTTGCGTGTAAAGAAACTGAGGTTTAGTAATGTTGGGTCAATTAACAAATTGACCCAATTAATAGCAGGCAGGGCTATGACTTCAACAAAAGTATTTATCCAAAGCCTGAGACTGTAAACACTGCACAATCCTTCCAGGAGTTTGCTTTATTATAAAACTATACTCACAGAGATTAAATAAAAACCATAAAGAAATAAACTACATTATGATGTTTTCGTTTAATTCTTTCCTCTGGTTTTATTCTTAGGAAGGATAGCATTGACTTTACTAAATCATGGATTCTTTGTGGAAACTTTTATTTCTCAATAAAGTACTCATAGTCCTAAACCTAGGCCTACAGAGACAAAAATGATTGAAAAAAGTGTTTGGGAGACAATGGAAACTCCTGTGGCAAAGCCGATTCATCCCAAGGGGAATACAGGGAGAGAGGCCATAAAATACAGAAAACATTTCCATCTGTGCCAAGTTCAACCCAGCAGGACAATAGCTAGTAGGTTAGCCAGAGAGAGCCTTCTCTGCTACCAACCACAAAAGTTCTGGTTCGAATCTCCATACTTAGAATGTAAAGGAAGCATAAACAAGAAGTTCAGCTACCAGATGGGGACCCTTCTAATTAGTCAAGTCTGCTCTAATTTTTGGCCACCAGTTGGCAGATGCAACAGATGCCAGGGGAGTAAACAGAATATGTTGGCAGTTTTAAATTTTAAACCAGTATATCACAAATAGATTCAATTTAGAAATATTTTCCCCCATGGTTAAACTCTGTAACTTAATTTTGTCAAATGCCAGCAAGTTAGAGATTTATTATGAAGCATTTCTTTTTAAACAGTCCATATTTTTGCCTACAAACTGATGGCAATGAAAGATATGCATTTAGGCACGCTATCTCAGAATTCGTAGAGTATAATAGCAATGTTCTTGTAAGAGTGATATCTTAATACAAATATGGATTAATGTGACATTTATGATTAGAAAACTCTGCAAAATGTAAAAGCTGTTTTTGGGAAAACACATTTTGAGATGAACAGCAACATTAAGGAATTAAGAGATTTGGTGATCATAATCTCATTCCCTAGTATCTGTACATTGTACTTGGTGGTTCATATTTTACAAGCAAGTGGCCATTGGAGGCACTTTGACATAATACATCACTGATAAAGTTCTAATTTTTCCACTTTCAGGAGGGATTATTAAATTTTCTTCAATTACTTTCCCACTCAGAAGTACTATTGGGGATGGGGAGGAGGATTTTAGGTTATGTTTTATTTAGTATAAAAATCTTATCTTTGATTTTATGTACATGTACTCCATAAATCTTTGTGAGTGCTTAGTACCTGCTGGACACTGTGATTGCCCTAGGCTCACTGAGCTGCACAGGACACAGTCCTTAATGATTGCTCACAGATAAAGACAAGAAGCCTAGTACAATATATCGTGGCAGTTACTGCATTGAATTTGTCATATGTGTTTTAGGTATCCACAGGAAAGAACACAGAGAAGAATATGTAATTCTGCCTGGTTTGGTGGGGTGACTGTTATGAAAATTCTTCTAAAGGGAGTAATACTTGGCCAGAATTTTAATTTTTTTAGAGAGTGGGAATCACCAACAAAATAAATTGGGAAGAGGATTCAGGCAGAGAGAATAGTTTAAAGATAGAGATATAATTTTGTTAAAATGTAAATAGTTTGAAGGGCTAGAACATAGTGAATGGGATCTTGATAAGAGAAAACAGCTGTTTGTGTTTGGTAGGCACAAGCATGTGAGTGTGGTGTGAAGAGAAGGTGATTGAGAAGATGTTTTGTAGGTTTTTGATTGAGAAAAGTGTATTATACTTCAATTAAGGTAAGAAATGCAGGTGTATCTGGTTACAGGGAATGGTGAAGAATTCTATTTTATAAGTATTACATTGATATTATTCATATTGATATTGATATAATTAATGTGAATATTGTGTTAATAATGCTAATAATGATGGGGATGACAATGTAACATTTATTTGGCATTAACTTTGTGCCAGATATTGTGCTGAGTGTTGTGCATATACAAACACATTAGTTGTCATCACAACCTAATGAGATATATACAGTTACTGTGAGGGATCAGAGGTACTCTAGGTCATAAAGCTGAGATTCAAGACCAGATAGGTTAAATCCATGCTCTTAAATAGTTTACATAATTAGGAACCTGGGATTTTGGTTAATGTCTAAAAAGCAGCTGGAAGTATGTTTCTGGACCGTAGAGTGGAGTTAGAGTGATAGATTTAGCAGTCATCTGTCTTTAGGTAGTAGTTAAAACTATCAGTGTAGGGTTTTGTTTTGTTTTGCTTTTTTGCACATATCCTGGCAGTGGTTGCTAACATGGTAGGATCACAGATGGACTTCAGCAGTCACCCTGAAATTGTAGTTAAATGCTGTCCTATGCAGAGTGCATTGTTCTGGGGGAATGGGTCCATAGTCGTTAAAATATCCTAGAGGGCACATGATTCTGCCACTTCTTTGAAAGAAAGTGAGCTGAGATGCTGGGTACTATCCAAGCTTTATTAAAGGAAAAGAATCTGCTGAGCTGTGCTCAAAGTGGCAGGCAGCCCAGGGCTGCCTTCAAAATGGAAAACAGCACTAGATGTGGGGGGGTGGGAGAGCTTACATGGACTGATACAATCAAGGAAGGGCATAATGCTAATGTGGATCCGGGTGGAGAACTGCATCCTTGTGGAAGCAAAACTGGTTTCTGTTTAAGTCAGGAGGCTTCGTGTAAAGGGAAGGGGGAGGGGCTTGGTGCTGGAGTGGAAGACGAGGCTGGTGGCTATTTTGTGCTTATTGTGTGCACAATGGCGCTGGTCACGTCCAAAATCCATCATTCTTCAACATTTTAGAAAGTTTGGTGTGTAATGAGAGGAGATAAATAATTACAATGCTCCTTGGAATTCTTGGTCCTGAAGAAACCCCTGGGGCTACCAATGCTGTATTGGATGTGCAAAGAAAGTGATGAGTAGGGAAACCCATTGGGGTAAAAACTGTTTGAAGGGATAAATCTGGTACATTGAATTCTAGAATTAAATCTGGAGTATTTCATTCTTATTTATCTGTAGCATTCATCTTGGTTTGCAAGTGTGATGTGGCTTTGCTGGGAGATAGGTATCTCTTTCTTGGTCTTGGTCTGTTTCTTAAATTGGTCCTTCGCTTCAGATACAATCTGACAATCTGTCAACTCTGGTTCTTGGTATAGGTAAAGCTTTGATCTCAGAACTGATAATTTTATATCTTTATCTTCTAGGCCTCATACTCTCACCTGTGAAAAATGGCCTTGTGTTTTGTGACTCAGTATGGATGAGCTTAAGGGAAAGAGGAAGACAGAGGAGAATAAACAAACGAGTTGGTTATTCTCTTAAATTGTTATCCCTCTCTCAGTTTTAACTTGATCGCTCCCTCTTACCTATTGAATGAATTCAGGTTATTCTGCAGAATTAAGCATAGAAATGTCTTCTTATTCCTTTATTTGTCATGTACTCAACTGATAATTTGAAATCGATAATTTGGTGATGAGCTACATTTTTATACATTCTTTTTCTATTATGTTTAAGGCATTTTAGGAATCCACTTTAACAGCTTTAGTATTTTCCAGATAAAGCAGCTATGTAATGTAACTAGTTATCTTTGTTAGAAAAACAAAACAAAAGCAAAAGTAAGAAAAGAGTAATTTGTTTTGATGCCATGAAAATGCCATGAAGATAAGCTTCTGCGTTTGATTGACTGAATTAGGCTGAGAATTGCAAATGCTTGAGGACAGAAGGAAAATATGCCATGTTTCATTCCGTGGTAAGTGTGTATAATTTAAATACTGATTTAACCTTAGAGCACAGAGATCTTTTTTGCCACAGTTATGTCATTCTCTGAAAAGTACTAATGGCAAAATTATTATCTTTCTTCTTGTCAAAACTTAGCCCTTCTGCCTTGATTAATGCTGGATGAAGTGGTACAAAGTTTAGGAACTTGTGGAGGGAAAATTCTGAAGTCATCCTAGCATGTTCTAACATATTGCTTGTGTGTACCAAGCCTAAATGGCCCAACAATGGATGATTCGTCATACGTGTGTATTGTGGTCACACTTAACAAGAGAACCATCTACTTTATCCTTCCTTGAGTTTACAAGGTCAATTTACCTCTTCTTTCCTTCACAGAAGATAAAGTGATCCTGATCTCCCTTTAAATCATGGTTTTGGCATCTACCCCAAGACATTTTGGAAACTGGAGTATTTCTTTTTTGGCTGAATATTTAAAAGACAGTTAGTTACTGGCTATTTTAGCTTGGGTAGAAGTAAATCTATAAATTCTTAAGCCTTGATAAAAACTTACACTAAAGAGATATAAAAAATTCTTTGTGGGTTATTTGCTTCCTAATAAAAGGAATGATTTTAGCTAGAATAAAATATTCTTGTACTATTTTTGATAATTCAGTTTACATAATTTATGGATAAGAACTTGAGCAACATTAAATTATTTTATATTGGAACTATTTATGAATTATTGGCATCTCATGGACAGCATTTAGGTTGTGTTTTGGGGGTTAAGTGTGTGGGTTTTTGAGCTAAATTAATAATTTGAATACCAGTTTCACCACTAATTAGCTGTGTGAGTTTGGGCAAGTCATTTAACCTCTTGTGTGCCTTAGTTGTCTCTGCAGTTAAATGGGGAAGATAATAGCAGATACCTCATTAAGGTCATGAGCTTTAGCTGGATTAATACATGCACATCACTTAGAAATGTGCCTGACACATAATAGCCAAAATCTATTGACTATTTCTTTTTGCTATAGCTCATGATGGAGCATAGTTTTCCAAAGCTGTTTAGTGAACATTAAAGTTTCAGAAACTTTTAGATAAATTTTATTTTTATTTAATTACACATATATTACAACCCCATGAAAAATTAATAAAAAGATAAATACACTTTCATCATCTTCTTTCCCACTGAATATTTTTTAACCATGGTTAGCAGTCTGATGTGTATTTTTCCAGACTGTTATTCATCCACATACAATCATACTACATAAATCTTTTTAAATATTGGATCATTGCCTTTATATTATTTTTGACATTGGTTTAAAAAAACTCAGATATACATGGCATATTTTTTTCAGTTCATACATACAGATCTGTCTTATTCTTTTAATTGTGGCACATTAGTCCATAGAATGGTATGTATCATAAAATGTGTCTTATGACTGCCACTTAGTTTGTCTCTAAATGCTTGCTATTTCAAACAACGCAGCTAATAACATTCTTATACATCCATCAAGAGTAAAAACTGGCCTCTGAAAGCCAGATCAAAACTGTTGGTTCATCTGGTTTGAGTTCTACATTGTTTAAAAAAACTAAAAAATTTGAGTCAACACTTAAAAAACAAGAGAATTTAGATGAAAATCCAGAGTTTTGGCTTCTCTAAAATATCTGTAGATCAATAACCACCAAGTCTAGTTTTTGCATTGCAATAACTAGCCTTGACAGAGCAAAGGCAGCTGCATTTATAAATTCATATTTACTCCATCTGCCACCATCCTGCTTTCCCTATAATATTGCACTTGGCCAGCTTTCCTCATTTATAGCAATTGCCTGGTTCTTATGGGTCCTTAAATTTGTGATCCCTGAGATGTATTGTGAAACACTTAGGCCAAGTATTATTAAATGACAGAGTCTTAGTAGAGGAACTTCTGGGTCAAATGATAGAATCATACTAATTTTTTTTGTTAAGTACCATGAAATTATTTTTCTAGCTGTATTAAATACCCATACTTTTTCCTTTAGGCTCTCAGCTAGACCTAACACATAAATCAAGTAAAAACAAACAAACAAACAGACAAAAAACCCAAACCAAAAAACAACAAAAAAGACACTAAAAGTTTTTGAGTTTCTTTGAATAACAGAAACACAACTTGAGAATTTAGAGACCAATATTTGGTTTTTGTATCAGAATAGGTCCTGGCAGAAAACAGAATACACACTCACCTGGGATCTTGAAGAAAATTGGCTGAGGGGCTGTTTACAGAAGTGTGGGTGGGGTTAAGAGAACAAATAATGGATATTAAAGTCCCTAAGGCAGCTGTTAGTAACCTACATCTGATGAGAGAGGGAGAGGTCATGGGGCTCCAGAACCTCTTGGAACCAGGCTGTCTCCCAGCAGATATGGTTGTTAAGAGACATAACCACTGCTAAAACTTTGCTGCTGAGATATGGTGGGAGTGGGGATCAAAATTCCCTGGTCATTCTCTCCTTTCATCCTCCATTCATCTGATTGTGCCTCCTGTTGGCCAAACTCCTCTGGCTTTCAGAGTGAGACAGATTGGTTGAAGTAGTTTTAGGAGCCAGAACAGGTGTGGAGAATACAGAGGGCAGGAGTATGCAAAGACAGAATAACCAGCACAAGGCTGTATGGTCACAATAGTCCTAGAACATTTAGTATTATCTCTTTTGTGATCATTACATTTTTTTTCCCTAAAAATAACATTAAGTCACCCAACCATAAAAATCTGTAGTTTATAAACATTTATTGTATAGAAGAGTTTAAATGACTAAAGTACATGTATAGAAACACCCACAAGTTAGTAATAGAATACATATAAATGTCTTATAAATTTGAACAATAAATTTGAACAAGTCCACGTGGAATTGGTTCAACTGTTTTGGCTTTAGCAAAAATAAGATAAAAATTAATGAAAGTTTCCATTTGCTGGACACAAAGATATACCAGAAATGAATTTTTTGAGGAGGAAAAATCAAGTATCTATGTGTAATCATGTGTTTGCATAAGTAGTGATAAGAGTTTCAGATGAAGAGCAGTCTGGAGAAAGGAGAAATCTTACTGGTAACTTCCTTGACAGAACTCTACTTAAACCTACCTGGTTTACCAATGCCCTCACTTCCCTCGGGAAAGCAGACTGACTGCCATCCACTGCAAGCTGGCCATTCTAAATTCCCTCCACTTGTACTGATTCCTACCGAGAGTCAGTTGTAATTGTTTCCAAACCTATTAAGTCAGTTCCACTCATTAGTATGACTACTCAAACCATTAGATAGGTAAATGAATAAATATGAGTGTGAAGTAAAACATATTTTTACAGTAAAATCTAATCTGAATGCCTTTTAAAAAAATAATTGAGGTATGAGTTGCTAAGAAAAATATTGCTATTAAATTAGCAGTAGAAATTTTGAAAGTTGAAAAAATTCATAAAAATATAAATTTACAAAAATTTTCGGTGATGGAATCTGCATTAAGAGTGATTTGCACATCATAAGCATTTCTCTCTGTCTTGAACAAATAAAAATAAATATGACATATTGCAAGTTATGGGTGTGGTTTATGCAGAGAAACAGGAGGTAGAATTCTGATCAATGGATTCCTGTTCAAAGAAAAGGCTTCAGCTCTAACCAAAAGTTTGTAATTGAAGTCTTTGTCTAAGTTTTAAAATAAATGAGCTCTTGATATGTATCATGGAAAAAGCATTAGTGGCTATAATTTTTTGGACTAATTAACTAGAAGTCCTGAAAGAATCGGATGGGCATGCTTCCTCTAATTTCTGCTGTGAAGTGAAGATATATTTCCTGAAGAAAGAATATTTTTGGCTGGGTCCTTGCTAGGTATCCCATTAGTAGTCTTATTTATGGAAGGAAGCAAACTCTTCCTAAGTGGATAAATCACTTTCATTGGGCAAACATTTATTGAATTTCCATTGCCTTCAGGATAAAAGATAAGTTACTGATTATAACATTAAAAGTATATTTATGATCTGGTTTCTACCTACTTCTTCAGCTTTAGCCCCTCCAATCCATCCTCACGGGGCTTACCTTTATGGAATAGCAGCGTAACATGCTTGTGGATCTTAAGCCCACTATTACAAGGGTACTCAAAAAGTTTGTGAAAAAATAGAATTCAAAGATAATACAAATCTTTCCATGATCTTTTTGAAGACCTTTTGTACGTGTCTATATTGTATACCTTTATACCTTCTCTTCAAGGGCCTACAATTCTGTTTCTTAAAATTGTATTTGTAATAACTGTATTTAGAACACAAAAAAAACATAAAAAAATCCTATCTTTAGAAGATGGTCTTGTATATTATGGAACATAATTTAGTATGATGAGTGCCTAAAAATTGTGTTTGTAAAAAGACTTAAAGTTTACTAGAAATATTTAAAGTTTGTTAAATTATTCAAAATGCCTATTACATATGCTATTAAAAAATAAGGTAATAGTGTTGGCTCAATGACATGATGAAAAAGTAGATAGAAATGGAAAAAAGTCTAAAATTTTATCACGTGTAACTCTAGATGGTGGTATTATAGGTGTTACTTTATTCTGTACTCTCCAATGTTTCAACAATTAAAATCTGTTAACTCTGAAACAAATAACTAAAACTTTTAAACAACTATTAATACTTTGTTCAAGGGTCATGACTCTTATGAAGTTTTGAACCATTCCATTTTAGCATTCATCACTCTCTCTTCTCTGTATTATTTCTTTAATACTCATAGAAAAAAGCCTATTAAAGTTTTATTTTTTTACTTGTGTGTCTCCCCAACCAGATAGAAAACTCTTTGAGAAAAAGGGCTGCTTCTTTTCTTCTCTCTATAATTAACACATTATAGTACCACCTAATACATGTTTGGTGCTCGACCAACGTAGAATAAACATGATTGCCTTCAACAAAGTTAGCAATATTCTCTAGATGCCTGGCAAAAGGGAAGAAGGTGATGCTTTCTATGTGATTTCTTATCATTAAGCCCAATATCACTCTTGAAGAGTTAATGTTCTCATCCTAGCTCAGGACAATGCTATTTTCAACATCATTAGGCTATTAATATTACACACGGAGACAACATTTTTCCTGAATTTTCTCCAGAGTTGCTTCAAATACTTCACATTATATGTTTTGAGATTATCCCTAATGGAATTGCCATATTGTTTATTTTTTAAAAAAGTTATTAATAAAAGTATCAGAGTTTTATTTATTTTTACATTAGCTACCATTAATCTTTAATTAGTACTTTCCCCAATTTTCTAGTAGAAAATAATGAATCTTTTTGTTTCCTCCGAGGATATATGATATTGCACTTGGCCAACTAATATTCTCTTATTGAGATTTAAAGAGATTTCTTAAAAGCTCTACCACCTTTATGAAAAAAGAAAGTAAAATCTTTCTTTCTAGTTTTCAGACTAATGATCTAGGTACCTCTTTTCCAGTGTTTCAATTTAAATTAATAACATAAATCATGCACTTTTGTATGCAGCTCTCTACTAGATGATAAAAAATCAAAGATAAATAAGAAAAGATTGCCCTAGCAAGATGGACTTGATCCCAAGTCTGTGTACTAAATTGGAGTTGAAACAAAGTGCTTTAGGAGATATGACGAAGAGGTAAATAATGTTGCCTGAGTGGCTCAAGTGTGAGAAATGAGGAGGTGACCTGGTTGCTGAGCAGTAGTAGAAGATGGGATGTTCCAGACCATGATGGTTAACTTTATGTATCAACTTGACTGGGCCATGGGATGCCCAGATAGCTGGTTAAATATTATTTATGAGTGTGTTTATAAGAGGTTTCCAGAAGAGAATAGCATTTGAATTGGTGAACTGAATAAAGCAGACTACTCCCCCCAATGTTTGTGGGCATGATTCAATCTGTTGAAAGTTTAAATAGAACAAAAAAGATGGAGGAAGGTTGAATTAACTCTGCTTGACTGCCTCAGTGGAACATGGATCATTTCCTGCCCTCAGCACACCTGGATCTTCATAGTTGAAGTTTTGTGTGTGTGTTTGTGTGTGTGTGTGTATTTGTGATGGCAGCTGTCCATGAAATCCTCTCACTTAGGTCAGCAATACTAGTGATGGTTAACTTTCTACATTTTCCCAAGATTTTATCAACATTATCTCATTGAACTCTTGTAACAATTCTGTGAGGTTGATGTTAGTTTTGCCCCCATTGTATAGATAAAGAAACTGAGACACAGATGAATTAAGAAACCTACTTAAGATCATACAATTAGTAATTATTGGACTACTCACTCCATTAAACCACACTTCCCTGGGCTTTTTAAAAAACCTTTTTATATGACAACACTCCCCACTGTGAAGTTTTTGTGATGTATTCTTTAAGTTTGGTGTGCGTCTGAGTTCTGTCCGAAGTCTTTTTTCACCTTTGCTTCTCTTATTCTTTTTTTTTTTTAGTTAAAGAAATTTATTTATTTTTTAATTGAAACATATTGATTTTATGTATTTATGGGATACAGAGTTAAATTTCAATACATGTATAAAATGTGTGATACCAAATCAGATTAATTGGCATATTCATAATTGCAAAACTTTATCATTTTTTATGAGAACATTTGAGCTCCTCTCTTCTAGCTATTTGACAATATGCAATAAATTATTGTTAATTATAGAACTACTGTACACCACTAGAACTTATTTTTTCTATCTAGTTGTAATTTTGTGTATATTAGTCAACCTCTCCCTACCTCCCCTCTCTCTCCCCTTTCCAGCCTCTAGTAACACACTTTTACTCCCCTTTTTCCTTTTTATAAATTTTTTTGTGTTTTTTGGTGGCTGGCCAGTATGGGGATCTGAACCCTTGACCTTGGTGTTACCAACACCACACTCTAACCAAGTGAGCTAACCAGCTAGCCCATAATTTTTGTATTTCTTTTACAGAATTTCATTCCCTTATCTGGCTTAAGTTAGTATCTTTATTATGAAGATTTCCAGATCTATTTATTTATTTATTTTATTTTATTTTATTTTGTTTTTTTGTGTGACCGGTAAGGGGATCATAACCCTTGGCTTGGTGTCGCCCACACCGCGCTCAGCCAGTGAGCCCACCTTCCATCCCTATACAGGATCCGAACCCACCGCGGGAGTGCCGCTGTGCTCCCAGCGCCGCACTCTCCCGAGTGAGCCACGGGGTTGGCCCCCAGATCTATTTATTGAGCTCACTTCTTTCTTTCTTTTTCTTCTTTCCTCCCCACACATCTACCCAATAACTCACCCATTCATTTATTTAAGTTTCTTAGTGGGGACGAAAGATATTGAATAAATTTTATTATAATGAGTGCAAAACATGAACAGAAGAAAATGATGATTTGAATTAACACATGAGTTGAAGGAGAAGGGAAAGCTATGGGACCATATAGTGTAGGAGAAGGAAAGAGAACTAACTATATCTCTGGATCTAAGGAAGACTATTCTTAGGAAATTATGTTTAAACTGAGAAATGAGGAGGTTGAAGTGCTTTGATTAGGGGTTTATGTGAGGGGTAAGAGGAAGGATTATCTCCGAGTTCTGGCTTGGGCACTTGTGTCAATAGAGATGCTATGACCAGTCTGGGAAAACCAATTCTGAGATGTTTGATGAGAAAATCAGATAAGGTCAGTCTAGACTAGAGGTGAGGTTTATTAAGGCATGGAAATACATGAGACATTTGGGGAGGGATGTAGAGAGAGAAGCATGGAGTCTTGGGGACAGCGCTGATCAATTTCAACCTTTAGAAAATGAGTAGATGAGGAGACTTCAGCAAGACAGCTAATGAAGCAGGTGAAAAAAACAGGAGTCTGTGGTGTCCTGACACTGAGTAAAAAGCATGTTTTTTTTTTTTAAAGGAGGAAGTGGTTGACAAGGTCAAATGCAACTGTCAGGTCAAGCAAGATGAAAACCGAGAGTCAGTTGTGCTTAGAGACAAAGATAGAGATTACTGGATATCTCAGCAAAAATAGTTTCAGTGAAACAGAAACCTACTTTGAACGAGTTAAAGAGAAAAAGGGAAGTGAAGAAAATGGAGATGCCAATTGTAGGAACTACTTTGAGAACTGTAGCTTTTAAGAAGATGAAAAAGAGTTAAAGCTAGAGAGGTGTGTGAAAGGGCATTTAAAAAAATTTTTTTTCTTTTCCTATTCTACATTTTACAATGTGAGACTCTTTGTTAAGTTTATGTACTGAAGTGGAGGAACCCATGGGAAGGGGCCGTGTAGCTACAGGAAAGGGTGGAGATAATGAAATGTGTGAGAAGTACAGTAGGTGAGACTGGATGAGATTTCTAACACAGGCTTAGCCTTAGTGAAAAAGAGGAACAGCTGTTCCATTTAAGTAAGAATGATGTTCCAAAAAATAAAGTAAAGAAGAAGTGGTGTAGATAAGTTTGTAGATTTCGTGACAGGAAGACAACGGAGTGTGGCTCTCCAGTGGGGGAGTCTGCTGCGAAAGGAGTATAGTGGGAAGGATAGAGGTTTGAGAATAGAGTAACTGCTTTAGAGTGGCTGTGATCTGAATGTTTGCATCCCTCCCAATTCATATGTGGAGACCTAACCACCAATGTGGTGATAGTAAGAGGTAGAACCTTTGGGAAGTGATTAGGTCACTAGGGCTTTGCTCTCATGAATGGCATTAGGGCCATTATAACAGAGACTTAAGAGAGCTTGTTTGCCTCTTCTGCAATGCTGAGACACAGCCAGAAAGTGCCATTTGTGAAAAAGAGGACAGACACTGAATCTGCTGGTGCCTTGATTTTGAAATGCTCAGCCTCCAAAACTGAGAAATATATGTTCGTTGTTTATAAGTCACCCAGTTAATGATAATTTTGTTATAGCAACTGAACAAACTAAGACAAGAGTCATTACTATGAAATGTTGGACTAGAAAACCTATCATAATAGAATTTTCAAAGTATCTTTCTAGGGCCAGCCCATGGTTTGCTTGGGAGAGTGTGGTGCTGATAACACCAAGGCCACGGGTTTGGATCCCTATATAGGGATGGCCGGTTAGCTCACTTGTGAGAGTGTGGTGCTGACAACACCAAGTCAAGGGTTAAGATCCCCTTACCAGTCATCTTTGAAAAAAAAAAAAACCTCCAGGTATCTTTCATTCAGAGTTCATTAAACTTGTTTTTTTTCTCACTCATGAGACTCTTCAACAAGAAGATTGACTGAAAAAAAAAAAAATCAGAAAAGATTCATTGAAAGAATCAAACTAAGATCAAAAAGATTCACTGAAAGAATAAAAATAATTTTTTATTGTATTTATCTCTTCTTGTCTTATTTGTAGCAAGGAGGTTATAAAAACTGCTTTGATTTTTGTATATCTATCATTGCTCTTGCTCCTGGTACCCATAGTGGTTTGTTCTCTGTGATACAGCTGTAAAGAGGATTAATGCCACCATGACTGATAAGGACCTAGGGAAGAGAGTGCTTGCAATGGCAGACAAGCAACTTCTCTGCAATAAACACCCAATTTTCATTAAAATTACTCAGCTCTAAAGAAAAGAATGAGAAAACAAAACTAAAATTAAGGGAGTCATGAATCTGCAAGAGATCTCAGAAGGTTATTTGATACACATTGTACATTTGGGCACTGTCTTCTTTGATTTTCTTTGATCTTTGTGTCCTCCATGACTGGCACGTAGTAATAATAATAGTACTACTATGTGCCACAAGTGGTTTACACGGGTTGACTAATTTAATCCTCATGAAAACTCCTGTGAAGTAGTCCCTATTTCTACCCTTATTTTAGAGATAAGAAAGCTGAGGCACAGGGAAGTTAGGTATCTTGTCCAATGTCACACAGTTCAAGTTAGAACTAGAATGAAGCCCCAAGCAACGTGGCTCTAAAGTTTGTGCTCTCACAGGTACTCAATGTGTGCTGAATTGATTAACACATACTTTCTTACCTTTGTTCATCTGGTCTAATCGAGGTCCAAAGTTCTGTTCAAGATTGAGCAAGGTCATATCATAAGTGACAAAGATGGTCTTTATCTTCAGCTATCTTGACTCCTTGTCCAGTTCTTTTCTTCCACTATCCCTTAATTGCCTCTGTGTCTAATTCATGTCCTCTGATTCCCTTTTGCCCTGACTTTTGTTTGCACCTCCAGCCTGTATACCTCCTGCTCCGTAATGATCTAATACTTACTGTGTGGGCCTCAGAGTTTATTTGATTTGGAGCAACCTAAATGGCTTGTTGGCAAGGTCTAAATATAAGATTGTGAATACAGGGACAAGGACTCATATTTCTGGCCTGAGGGGATCTTGCAGGCTATGGTAAAACATTACAAATTACTGGCTACTGCTGGCATAACTTAAATGGATTCTTCCATTCTAAATGTTTGTGGTATGTCATGTAAATTCATATAAAGGGAGGGAATACAGAATTATGGCAATAAAGTTTAATATTTCTAATGCATTACACCAGTTTAGAAAAGTGGGGTTTTCCGTTTGGAAAACGAAATAATTTTGCATGAGTCCTGCTTCGACAATCACACATAAGGGCCAGTATTTTTCTCAACACATGCACCTTGCAGTGTTCAGACTAGGCTGTATTTGTTGCTGCCTTCCTTGTTTCCTTGCAACATCCTGTGTTGTGACTGGGCAATACATTTTGCTACACTGATTTGACTGAGGGAGAAACCACAGCATGGTGTGGTTTAAATGACTCATTCAGTCTTGTGAAAGTGGTCTGTGTTAGAGCCAGACTTAAGATCTGAATCTTCCATCTTGAATGCCATGCTTTGTGTTAAACCACATGGTGTTCCAATATATCATTTGGCCCATTTAAACCACATGGATAATTCATTTTTCAACACCCTGGTTATACATCATCTTAGCTGTCACTTCCATTAGCTGCTTACACACCTGCATGTAGCTCACGCCAAGCTGCTTCTCTGCCTGTTCTGACATCAGGAGTGGTGCTCATTAGGCATTAGGAAAATAATTAAAACAACAACAACAATAACATTTCTTTATTATGTCGTATTGTAATTTACTTCTGGTTTCTGCTCATACGGCATTCAGTACCACTTCAATTATGTAATGCATGTCTAGGGGGACTTCAGTTTTCTTGCAAACTTTCAGAGCCTCTTCCCATGGGAGAATAGGTACTGTGAATTTATGTTTGATGGAGCTTTAGAGACATTAGGAAACTTTTTCACAACTCTCTTGGTGAAGTAGCACAAAGGGAACCTGTCACATTGAGACCCAGAGTACAACTCCTCCACCCCTAATCCATGACAGATTGTCCATTTTCAGCTTAGATTTAGCACCAACACATTCTTAGGCAGAGGAGAAATAAGGAACTATATTCCTAGAGCCTCTTCCCCATATGGCTCCTGTTTAGTGAGATTTGGAGGACAAAAGAGAAGGAAACTTTGAATAGAGGAGAGATTGATCCTGGCTTCACACATTGGTGCATTCAACAAATATTTATTAATCCCATGTATGGTAGGCATTGTTCTACATTCTGAAAATAGTCTCTGTTCTTAGGGTTTATATTCTATGAGTGGGTGAGTAGACAAGAAAAAAATCCCCCCAAACCCCCAAACAAACAAACAAACAAACAAAAAGACCCAAAACAACAGGCAAGTACAATATAAACAATATTTCAGATCATGATCAGTGTCATGATAACAAAACAAAATTATGGTAGTGTATTTCAGAGAGAGGAATAGAAGAATGTTTGTTTAGGGATATTACAAAATTCTAAGGGATGTTCTAAAATAGATTTCTTCAGGGAAATTTTAGCTTTCTAAACCTTTCTGCAATTTTTTACTCTTGCTTATTTAAATTTCAATTTAATTGGCTGTTGTGTGTTCATGTAGTTATCAGCTCTTTGTTAGTATACCCAGTGGGGTCGCTGAACACTGGTTATTGTGACCAGAGTGATGTGTTGATCTCTTGTTTGAGAAACTGCTTCTCCATATCCATGAAACCTGCTGGTTCGGGAAAGACATGGAATTTCAAGGGAGCCACCATAAGTGACCAACAGGAACTGTGATTGCATCCCACAGATTGCTTTTATAAGTTCTATGGGGACTTATTAGCATGCTCTCCCCAGGTCAGCTTTGTCCTGTACTTTATAGGATTCCATAGGAATGTGGCGTAACAAGCATATATCTGAATATATCTGGAGAACATTCCGGATTGACTAAAATATAGGAGATTTAATCCAGGGTCTCTCGGTCCCTCTCTTTAGGAAGTGATGAACAAGCGAGAGGCCTGACTTCTGCAGACAGAATTGAGTATCTCTCCTTTGGAGACTGACTTTGATGTAGGATGAAGTACACAGAGTGTGTCCTAAAGGCATCGAGCTGTAATTGCTCTCCTTCAAAGTGGACTGTTGTGCCCTCATCCTTCAGATAAAGGGAAACTGCATAACACTCTGTTTATTTAACTTATGATTTATTTCTTTTGAAGGGATTATGTCCTTTGTTGAAACATTCTTTTCACTGGGGATGGAGATTTAAGAAATAAAAAAGCCTTGGTTTTAGGAGGATACTTTTTCTGTTAATTCTGTTTACCTCTGGAATTCTTTTACTTGAAAAAAACTGTGTGTCTTTTATGTCGTTTGTCCACTTGGGACTTATAGTAAAAATTATTTTTCTTCATTCTCCTTCTCTCATCTTCATTACCTGCCACCGTACCTTCCTGTCTTTCACATCACATTAGATTTAGGTGCTTAAATGTGCTGGAAAAATACTCCTTATCTTTTTAGTTCAGCTTCAAGAAATAGGAACAAAGAGGGTTGAGCCTGGTCTAGGCTCGTACTCGATTACTTTGGTAATCTGGGGCCAGACACTTATCTAACTTATGGAGGTCTTAGTCTCACTGCCTTCTTTGTGGAAGATGAGATTTACGCGAACATAAGTTATTAAACATTGTTGTCTCAGGACCCCTTAACACTTCGAAAGTACTTAGGGGCCTGTAGAGCTCAGACGGAATTACACCACCACCTTCCCTGGTTTTCCACCTTGCAGATGGCAGGTTGTGGGCCTTCTCGCCCTCCATAATCACGTGAACCAATTCCCATGAAATCTTCTCTTCTCTCTTTCCTTCTTTCTCACCCGCTCTCTCTTTCTCTTTCTCTCTCTCTTTTTCCTATAGGTGCTGTTTCTCTGGAGAACCCTGACTAATACAAGGATTAAATGAATTATTCTTCAAATAATATGTGAATAAGGTATTTACAGTACAGCGTTTTGGTAGAAGCTGTATATATTTATATTTAAAAAATGGTATAAAGCCATGTTTGAACAAATTAATTTATCTGGAATTAAGTTTTGAGGCAAAATAACAAGAAAAGTAAAACATAAGAAAAATAGGGAAGAAAACCAGTTTTCTAGCTCCCTCTACCTGATAAACCTTCTTTAGTCCCCCAATTTCTTTTTTTAACCAATTAGTTATATTTAGATTCTTGAAAAGTGGATTCTCTTGAGCAGTGTTTTCCAAAGTGAAATTGCTAAGATGATCCATTGTGGGGCAAAAAGAATATGTTAGAACGTTTATTTCTGTTTTTCTCTTTCTCAGAGTTGTGCAACCCAGGGCTAGAGTGGAATTTTAGTGATGATGAAGACTTGGGTTCAGAGTGTTGCTACTCTGCCATCTTCAATGCATTTCTCTCATTTGCAAGTTTAAAGATAGTTCAGTACCCTATTCACCTTCCAGCCATCAAGGAAAGGAGATGTGAGGAAGAGGATGGTATAACCAGGAAGTGTCCTGTCTCATTTAACCTCACCTCTCATTTGTCAGAATTTATTCCTCTGGCTATCCCCAGCTGCAAGGGAAACTAAGAAATTTAATACTAACTGCATGTCCATGTGCCCAGCTAAAGTCTGATGACTCTCTCACTAAAGGAGAAAGTGGATATTGGTGATCCATAGCTGCTATGCCATAATATTTAAGAGTTCATAAACTTCAAGACTAGTTATGCATTTGTCCTTTACAAAATATGAGAATTCCATAATAGTAAGTTCTTGATAGGGTGCTACATAAAGTTATGAAAATCTATACATACTTAATATTTTCCTTTAAGGTAATTGTGAGAAAGGATTTTTGAAAAACCACATATGCCATGTATGCAGTATTTTGAAAAAGCCTTCCTGGAACTGTGTAGATTTTGTTGCTAAATAGCATTCAAGTGAGTCTTTTGTAAAAAAGAATCTTCATATTTGCATACTAAAAAACTTGCACAGAAAATTTTTAAAAATCTTTACAAAATCTTTAAAAAGTTGTTTTAATAAATTTTTGCATGAACTTGTTTTATGTTTTAATAAACTTTAAATCAATTTATTAAAAATATAAAAATGTAACATTTGTATTCATTTGAGTGAATTAATTTTTCATTAATATGTGAGAAGACGAAGATTTACTAAACCAATTAAAACCCCAAACCTTTAAATACCCATAGGTGGAAATGAAAAATAGCCCCAAATGCACTTTTTTCATCGGTATGCACATGCCCTTATAGGTTTCTTTTTAAGCTATGACAGACTTTAAAGGTAGGTATCAAAAACAATTAAGTTATTACATTTCCTAGAGCACTAATTTTTTTTACCATTAATTTTGTATTACTAATTTTGTGTAAGTTATAGCATGGTATTATTGTATCAATAATACACTAAAATAAAAATATTTACAAATGATGGTCATTTAATGTCTACTTCACTTTTCCTTGATATATATTTTTGTGCATACTTTGTAATAACTTAATGATATGGTTTTATGTGTCTATACAACATAATAAAAACGAATCAACAAACATATGAGTGCATTTAAATCATTTTTAGTGATATGGACACTCAAAAATGTTTGGAGAGCAATGGTTGCTAAAATGCTCTATTTGCATTGTAGGGATGTAGTTTATATTTTTAAATGTAGAAATAAGAGAAATACGGTATATTAATATTTAATTTATGAATTGACACTGGCCAACTCACATTTTCTGTTTGTCAGGAGGTCCCAAGGTATCCACTCTTGTCTCTGGGTTAGAAACAAGGATTTAGATGCTTTCGGAGGGATTATTACACTGTGCCATGAACATTCTGAGGGACTATTGAGACTAGTTTCTTGGACCTATAGACTCAGGCTCTATCACACTCTTGCACATTAATGTCCTGTGGTATAGTGAGCAAGTTTCTAGCTGGGAACACATACCTCACTCTGTTTTGCACATATTCCTATCTTATCAGTTTAACTGTTGAGAATCAAAATTCTGAGTTTCTAGAAGCAGGGTTAGCAAGGTCATGTGAAGACAGGCTTAATTTTAGTCACTGCAGGAACAAAGTAGATATTTTGCAAATGCCTTAAGTATACATGTCAAGAATTTACAGTCTTTGGAATCAGGAAAATTGGGCAAAAAAAGGCTTCCATTGTAGCCCAGAGAAGTGTGTGTGTGCATGTGTTTAGTTGTTTTTATCAAGAACTAATCCAATGGTATTTTGCTATGTCCATAAAGTTACCATTTTCTTGGCCATACAATGGATTGCTTGTCAAACTCTCATAACTTGTTATTTGGTCTACCTGGAGATGTCATAGCTTCCCAATGTTATTTTTCCACAGTAACCTTTAGTTTAAACTTTTTGTACTATTTTTGTCCTATGACTCTTCTTTATTTTTCAGCTTCAGTTGACTTTAACTAAACATCACACACAGTGAAACTTGGAATTTTTTTGTCTATGTCCACCATCTTTTTTCCACGTTGTAGCAAGCAGTGGTGCTCAGCTTTGCGTTGTTTAACACCCAAGTAAAACTCAACCTGTTTGAGATTTGACTTGTAAAAACAAAATAACTTGATGTAATTAAAATTTTAAACTGAAACCCACCCCTCTTCAAGGCATTTGCAATTTGTTGTGGGGGAAGACAACCCCACAAATATAGTAATTGAGACAGTCTTTGGTAAGTGTTATACCAGCAGAATGGACAAAGTAGGTTTCAACTAGGTAATAAAGACAACAGTGCTAGGATAGAGGTATGCAAGGAGCTTGACTCACATTGATTTTTACTTAATTAATTGATGCTTATGGAAAACTTATTGCATGCCAGAACTATGTTAACTCAGGGAATACAGAGGTGAAAATGGAGGAAACAGTATCTGAATGGAACTTAGAGCTCTACAAGAAGATAGAGGCATTCAGAAAAGACTCAAAGTGTTTAATGCAATTTTGTAAAGTGCTGCAAAAGAGACACACAAAGTGTCATATGAATGCCTAAGAAGAACATCTTACTTAGCTTAGGGTGGAAAGACATCCCTGGGGAGTGATGAGTAAAAGCCTGTGCCAGTTGGGAGTTGGGAAGGTAGACAAAAGGATGGCAAGAGGAGGTGTGGGAACTATGAAATTAAGAGGAATAACAGGTTTGTCAACTGCAGAGTGCTTTTGAAATGTAAAAATTTAGGGAAAGTCATTTGGACGGAATTGTGTCACCCCCAAATTCATATGTTGAAGCCCTAAGTCTCCAATGTGACTGTATTTGGTGATAGGGCTTTTAGGAGGTAATTAAGGTTAAATGAGGTCATAAGACCGTGGTCCTAATCTGATAGGACTGGTGGCTTTGTAAGAAGAGGAAAAGAGATTTCTCCCTCTCCATACCTACAAGGTCCAAAGAAAGACGATGTGAGGACATATGAGAAGGCTGCCATCTGCAAACCAGGAAGAGAGGCTTCACCAGAACCTGACTATTCTGGCACTCTGATCTTGAACTTCCACTCTCTGGAACTATGATAAATAAATTTCTGTTGTTTAAGCCATTAAGCCTATGGTATTTTATTATGGTAGCCCTAACTCACTAAGACAGTGGTCATTTACTTTATCCTTTAAACTGATTATGATGATAATAATAATGTGATAAAGAAACTAGCAGCTTCTATTGATTGAACACGATATATATTATGCATTGTGTTAAATGGCTTATAAATAGTAGCTCTAGTTCTGAAAACAACTAAAATTTGGTTATAATCTTTGTCTATAGGTAAACCAACCAAATCTCAGAGAGATGAAATGACTTATTCAAGATCATAAAGCTTCCATTGCAGACTAGAATAAAATCCAGACTGGCTCCAAGGTCCAAGATCTTCTCTCACGGTGTCTTAGACAGATAGTCACCTAGATCTTCCTTGAATACTTCCAGTGGTGATATTTCTTTCTAAGGTAGCTCTTTCCAGTGGTAGATATTGTACAGGTTCAAGTTCTCATTTGTTGTTATTTTGTGTTCAGCTGAAACCTGCCTCTCTATTATTTTTATCCATGCGTTTGGCAGTCAAGAGTAAAAGCTCTTGGCTACACCAGCAGAAATTAGTTTAAAATGCTCTTTTTATCATTATTAAAGAAGGCTTTCAGCTCATTTACCATCTTAGTAGCTTCTTTGCATGTGCTTCTGTTTGTTAGTGCTCTTCTCAAAATGGGACACTTATAATTGAACCTAATATTCCAGATGTGACCTGATTAGGTCAGTGTACAATACTGTAGTTAATGACATTCTTCAAATCTAATCAAAGTGGCTTCCTGCTTATAGACCTCATCTGATTCCCTTTCTTGGTCTTCACGAATCATGCTAAATTTATATCGATGGCCTCACCCCCCCGCCACTCCCCCTCACCATCCCAATTTCCTTCTGTACAACTGATGCACAAACCTCCCAGGATCCCTCACCATTTCCCAGTCTTATCTTTGCATGCACAGTTCTCTTTTCCTAGAATGTTTTCCCCCTCTTCTTCACTGGAAAAGCATGTTTCTCATTCTCCATTTTTCTTTTGTCTGAGTTAGATGATCCTTCCCCTTCAGTCCCTTCTCAGTCTTATCACTTCTGATTCTAATTATCTTTTACGTATGTGTCATCCCAACTGTAAGCATCTTCCAAATATTGAGGGCAGAAATCATATGTTATTCATTTTTGTTTCATCAGCTTTGATTTTTCTGCCTACTACATTTAGATGTTCAAAAATTTTTCAGTCACTTAATGAATTATCATGGCATTAAGTAATATTAATTATTTAATTACAACAAAAGTTGTTAGACTTATTTTTTAAAAAATTGAATTACTCAGCTTTTTGACTAAATTAATTAATGAAATACCTATGTTAATGTTGCTCCCACAGCAACTTATTCTAGCAGAAATGGCTGGTGGTTTGTATTTTCCTAGTGCGGGGAGGCAGGGGGTGGTTTCTTATCATCTGCCACTTGTACTATATCTTAGAATTGTAAAATTATAGCTTTGGGCCATACCTGCAAAATAATCATCACCATCACCTTTTTACAGATAAGAAAATCGTGGCTCAAAAAATTCTGATTGCTGAAGTGATCACAGCTAGTTAGTGGTAGAGCTGGAATCAAATCCCAGGTCATCTCTATCCTTGCTTCTTTTTCTTCTTCTTTTTTTTTTTTAAGGTGCTATACTCCACTTGCTGCTATTGTTTCTGATTCATCTTTTATAAACATGCCTTTAGCCTCTTTTTACTTTTTACTACATCTTACCTTAGTTACAGGAAAGTTAGTGTTAACAGAATGGAATTGGAAGCTAAACTGCCTGAGTTCATAAGGCTGGCTTTGTATCTTCCTAGTTTGGTCACCTTGGGAAACAGTTTAAGCACTTGACCCTCAGTTTTGTTATCTCCAGAATGGGTATACCAATAGTTCCTACCTCATAAACTGTTGGGAGGATGAAGAGATTTAATATAGGTACAGCACTTTGATCACTATTTATGCAAGTGCTATATGTGTTTGCTATAATAATGATAATCACCCACTATTCTATGCTCTTGTGCCTGTCACTAACATATAGGGCTCTGACTGCAGCTGCTGTCACCGTATCCCAACCAACTGGCCAGTATGCTCCTTGAAATTTTTAAATAAACATTTTATTTTGGAATAATTTTAGGCTTACAGAAAAGCTGCAAAGATAGCATAGAGCTATCACTGACTTCATTGGGATTTCAACAGATTTTCCACTAATGTATTTTAATATTCCAGAATCCAGTCCAGAATACTGCATTGCACTGAGTACTCTATTTCTTTTTAATACTCCTCTTAAAATGGACACCCATCATTGGACATGAGATGCTAATATGGGCTATTTTGACCGGAGGAGAGAGGCACCATTACCTCCTTCATGACCAGGAGGCTGTACTTCAAGGACACCTAATCACCCCAATCTCCTGACGTAGACCAAAGTGAACAGAGAGAGGAGATAACCAGCTTCCCTACTTGAAAGTTGCACCTTCAGCAGTTAGGGAGCACATGAGATTAAATAGAGGGCAGGGAATGGAGCTGCCGATCAGAAGGTCTTGTCAGGTTTTTGGGATTTGGTCCAGGCAGATGGCTCACAAGAAAAGAGAGTAAATGTGGAAATCTTGCAGTCTGTCTTGATTTGAAAGAAACTTTATAGAGAACAACATTTGTTCATTTATACAAATATTTATTGAGTACTTACTAGTGTTAGACATTATTCTTGGTGCTAGTGTTTAGAATCTATAAAAATAGTTTATTCTTTCTCAAACTAACTCCTTCCAGTATAAATAAAAAGTAAATTTTAATTTTTAAAAATCATATTATTACTTGAATGTGAATGCCTTGGAGGACAATGAATATACCTTATTCTTTTTTGCATCCTTTGATGCACATTTTTTTTTTTGCTTTTTAATTTTCACATATTGCATTAATAACAGTAGTAAGAATATAAAAATTAAATGTCATTTTTTAAACCTTTACTATGGCACTGTGTTATATCAATTTATGTTATCAGATTAAACATTCATGAAAGCCCTCCAAAGTGGGGATTTGCTTTTCACTTTAAGAGGTGAATAAACTTAGCCTCAGAGACGTTAGGTGAATTTCTTTATGATCTCCTGACTGTTGTGGGTAGAGCTGAAATTTATCAATACCCTCTCTGAAAACCCCTGTCTCAAGGCTGGGCTGCATCACTCTGTGAAATCAAAGTTTGGGGCAACTGCAGCATACAGAGACTTGCTATGCTGGTCTAAGTTTGAATCTGGTCATTTATAACAGGAGCATGAAAACTAAAATGCAGTTTTGTTTATGTGGTTGAGAGTAGAAGCTATTGAAGGATTAAGAGGATCTGAGGAGAGAGTTATAAAGCAAAAGTTTAGAGAAGAGAGTGGATTTTTCAAATAAATAAATAAATGAATAGATCAGAAGCAAAGTCAGTAAGTCTTAAGGCTTTTCTGTGGTGGTAAATAATGAAAAACAATGCACAGTGTAAAAAACAAGCCAAGAAACAGAACAGGCCTGGGAAGAGGACTTGAGACTAGTGCAGTGGGCTCACTTTTTTTGCTGACTCCTGGTCCCATTCTTCTTTTTCAGGGCCCATGTCTGCCTCCGCCTCAGACTCAGCAGCACTCTGTGGAGGTCATGGGTGGACTTGGTCGGAAGAGCAGTGGCTCAAGAAGCTGCTTTACTTTGCTTATCGAGCTGAAGTTTTTATTTTTCCATCCAGTAATAAAATAGCACTGATAACAGCACATAACCTTACTACGTTTTCCCATCAGGCCTCCTGGGGCACATTTCTTGCATGTGCTCTCAGAACAGAGTCATGGTAGGGGTAATCTGTAGATCGGTATCATGGTTGCTTCTGATAAAGGAGGGAGTATCACACCTCCTCTATTTAAATTTACTCCAGGTAGTCTAAATCTTCTCTTTGTTCACCTCTGCCTACCTCTGGGCCTTTGTTATATAGACAGTAGCTGTTTTGAAAGAAATTCAGAGAATATCTGTGATAACCAATGTGAGTTACCCTTTGGGTTTTGTTTTGGTTGGGGAAGGTTAGGGAGGGTGGGAGGCTCTAGATTTTGAAGATTCCTCAAAATCAAATTAGAATTTGGATTTCAGAAAAAGATTATAACCTGGCTTGAGAGTGGAATGCCTATAGTGGAATAACTTTAGATACCATCTGGTTGGATTGCCCTTCATTTTATAGACAAAAAGTTTAAATGCTTTTTTTTCCTAAGGCACAAAATCGGCTATGGGTACAGGTGTGACTCAAACTTAGATCACCTCATTTTCAAATCAGTGTTCTTTCTACCATAACACGGAAAGAGAAGAGGAAAAAAATTCCAAGAAATCCACTACAATAAAGTTTAAATCTTTTTTTTTTTTTTTCCCCTAAGTTGGCTGGAACCAAAGTAAATAATTTGTTAAATAATTGAAAGAATTTTTAGAGGCAAACACTAACATTCTTCTTGAAAATGTTTTTAGAGCTTTGGCTGGTGGGAATGATTAGCAATTTTACGATCAGGGAGAAATTTGTATAAGTAAGTCATATTTCTATGACCGAGTCAAGCATTCTAATGATACATCTATTATACCTTGGTTATTATCTTCCCCCAATGACTATGGAAGTAGAGGGAAGATAATACTCTTTACCGTAGAGTAAAGTAAAGCAAGGAAGCTATAGCCTCATAGGATAAAAAGCTATCAGGAGAGGAATATGTGTTTCAGGTTCCTATTTAAGATGCCATGTAGTAAGGTGAAACAAATATTAGCTCAGTGGGTGGTAGACCACCACCAATGTGCATTAAGTGCAAGACTGTAATGAGGGAGAAATAGGACAGAGCCTCATCTTCTCACTCATTTTGTGCCCCAGGCATTCGATCATTTAAAAACTGTAGCTGCCGGGCTGAGCCCGTGGTGCACTCGGTAGCATGCTGTGCTAGCTCCCGCCGCCGCGGGTTCGGATCCTATATAAGGATGACCAGTGCACTCCCTGGCTGAGCGCCGGTCACGAAAAAAATAAATAAATAAAAACTGTAGCTGTCATTATGATTTTGTTCCAAGCTGTGGTAGTTCTCCTTATTAGTGAAAGAAGCGATGGGATAGGATTTTGTTCTCACTTGCCATTTAGCTTATTATAGCTTGTTCTTATATAACATCTATGGGTGCATATAAATTAAAGAATTGTGCTATCTACAGTTGGATTCTTTTATTCCTAACCATGTTTGGGAAGAAAGCAAAGTTTTCTGAAACTGTTTTTGGTGGGAGAAGGCAAAGCATAGACACATTCAGACAGATAAGATTAAGCTTCTCAGTACTTTGAATCTGTAAAATGAGGATACAAGACTAGATTATCTTGAAGATATTTTCTAGTACACAAGCCCCAAGATTTACAACATATGTATATCACTATTTCCTCTCCTCTTGGAGAGGAAATAGATAGGTCTTGAAAATTTATGAGAAAAGGGAGAAACTACATATATACATTTTCCTTCTGTTTCTCGGTCCCTTTTCCTCTCTTTTCACACACGCACACATTTACATACCACAAACTCTTTGTTGGGACTTGGACTATGGATTCTATAAATTATCTCATTTCATGTTACAGCAATACTAGGCAGATACTCTTACTCCTTTTATAGATGGGGAAGTTGAGGCTCATTCATACAGTCATTGGCAGAGATAAGAAGAAAATATGTAACTCTAGAATTTATGGCCTTATGTTTTGCTGTAGACTCAACAGAAAGATGTGGAAATTAGGAATGAATGATAAGAGCCCAAGTCACGTCTCCTTCATTCTCAAGTCTGCATTTTATTGCTCTTTCTTGACAAGTACTAACCACCTTTGTCTCTCCTTCTATTTCATTGATTTCTTTCCAAAGGCATTTTAGAGGCTTTTTAAGTCCATCTCTCTGACTCCAAAAGAGGATAAACACACAAGATGAATGCCATCTGTATTTCCTATCTTCTTCCTTTATTCTCTCAATAGTGAAATATTGAGAAGTAACATGATAAAAATGGAAAGGACATAGGTTTTGGTTTGTGATTTGAAAATGATAAAACATCTCCTAGGATTTTATGAAGATTCAGTTATGTAGCCCACTTGAAGTATTTAGTGCAGAAAGACTGGTGTGCACACTTCATCAGAAAGGGTAAGATTTTCTCTTCCCTCCGTGCTGATGAAATGCAGAATGGACAATATTAAAGGGAAAATGGAATGTGCTTGCCTAGCCTATACAAGGGTAATTTTGAAAAGATCACCTGGGAAACAAAGCAGAGAGGTGCATCCCAGACTGAAGTGCTAGCATGGGCAGTCATGGGTATATAAGAGGCTGGGTAGATACAGGAAAATAAAAGTAGTTCAGAATAGTTGGATTGTAAGGAGAGGTTAAAGCTAGAGAAATGAGGAGGGTGATAATCACTAAAGGTCTCGAATATTGGAGAAGTTTGGATTTTTATTTTCAAGGCACAGGATAGGTGCTTTGGGGACTTATACCCAGAGAAGTGCAATTTACATTTTAAATGGATTAGGAGGAAAGAAGATGAGAACAGGGAAACCTCTTAGGAGGAACTTGCATTAGTCTCAGTATATGTAAGAGATAATTAGGGACAGATCGGTAGTTGTTGAATTAAGAATAGAGAGGAGAGGGCAAATTTAAAAGATATTTAAGAGTTAAAATCTCCCAAATTTGGTCATTATGAAGAAAGACTGAAGCCAAAGTGCAGAGAGAAGCAGAATCAAGAGACTGAGAGGAAAAAGTCCTGGTCATGTTTGATTCTGTTTCCTAATTTCTGAAGCTCAGCTGCAACCATAAATCCCCTTTTTGTTCTAAGTTAGTTTAAATTGGGTTTTTGGCATATGTAGCAAAAAAAAGATTTTTGACTCATATATCCTGGAACCACAAACGTTTGAGTTTTAGGAAGTATCAGAGACAATCCAACACAAGAACTGACCTCCCTGACGTGGATGATTTAAGTTGAATATTCAGCTGAAAAGATCATTCAGCTTTCAAGGCTTAAAACACCAGGCCCTTATACGTCTCTCGATGTCACAGGGGATTGGACGTGCAGATCCTTAATCAAAGCTTGTTCTCTTGCATAGAAGAGATGGGAAGAACAGAGATTCTAGAAGATTTTCACTGCATGTCACCACTATAAATTGAGGTGCTCTGATAGATGCTATAACAAACTAGATTAAAAGGTGGGCAAAATTGGTGAAATATTGTGAAATATTGAAGGCATTGAAATCATTTAGCATGGAGAAAGGAAGGCGAGAGCACAAAATTGCTGTCTTGAATTATTTGAAATGTTCTGAAATGAAGCTTTATGACAAATGTTTCTTTCTTTCCACTGAGGACAAAGCGAGAGGAAATGGATTCAAGTCGAAGCCGGATCTATTTAGGTGAATTATACTAGAGCGCTTCCTGACCTTGAAGGCTATTTGGCATAGGGATGGATTGCTAAGCTTGGTCAAAGAATCCCTCTCTCCAGAGAGAGAATCAGAAGGATGAAGGGGATTTGGGAAGTCATTTAGGCAGACGAAAATTGGCCTTTCTTTTAAAGACCAAGCCCCCTGAGGAATAAATGCCCAGACTTCACACCAGTGTTTAACACCCGGCCTCTCTACTCATGGTTAGCTCGATGTTGCTGCCTCAACCTGTGCTCTCACTTTCTCTCCCCAGTGAGGTAGGGAACAGTTGGCCAGGATCTTTAAAGCTCTTGGTTACTCGAAAGGTCAATATTAAATCACCGTTTACATCCTCTTTTGCAGGCTAAATAATCCCCTCTGTGTAGCCTTTTCTCATAAACATTACTTCCCAATCGTTTAATTGTCTTTGTGGTTCTCTTGTGAAGTCTCCACAATTTCATCTGTCTGTAGCTTGGAGCCCCAAACCGGACACGATAATCTAGTAAGAGTTTTAAGTGCTGAATTTAGTGGGGCGATTGCTTCTGAGTTCTTAAACAATTTTACTCCTGTTTGTGTGATTCAACGTAGTACTGTTCTTCATCTTTTAAAAGCAGTGATATCCTGCACTGTATATACTAACATTGAGCTTGCTACATTTGTTTTATGCTTTCATCTAATTTTCCCTTGATCCTCTAATGTACTTGCAGGCATATAATAAAATACCCAATATAGTGATATGCTGAACAAATGAATCAGTGTTCTAATGAATACATTTTATGTCAGTGTTTGTGGGTTGTTGGGAAGATCTAATTAGATAATTTATGTTACAGTTCTTTATAACTTGAATGTACTCTTCTTTTTCATTGAAAAAACTTATATACATTTAATTTGCATATATTCGTTCACTACGCTCACCTGTAGTTTATAATATTTTTGAAATTCTTTGTTTTTGATAATATGTTCATTCAACGGCCACATTTTCCAGTTTGCTTATTGTTGGTTATTAAAAGTTATAAATGCTAATGGCCAAAAAGGAAAATAAAGTTTTATAAAACGATGTGAAATAAAAGTAAATGTCTCCTATCCCTTTCCCTGATTCTCAGTGCCTGTCATTGTGCAGATGTACTATGGTCAATAGTTTTCTATTTTCTCCACTTTTACAGAAATGGTACATATATATATATATATATACATATTATCATCTTGTTTATTTCCTTTATTTTCCATTGTGTGTGGTACCTTAAAAATATACACTGAATCTAACCACGTCTTATCCTCTTGGGCCACCATTGTACCTCAGTCACCACCAACCATCCCTTGTGAATTATTGCAATCACTTTCTAATTTGTCTCCCTGCTTCCACTTTTGCTTCCACACCTAGTTTGTTCTCCTCACAGCAGACAGCATGATCTTTCAAGAACATAAGACAGATCCTGTAATTCTCTTGCTCTTAGCCTCTCTCACTCAGCATTAAAGCCAAATCCTTATATTAAGGAGCCTAGGAGGCTCTCTGGTGCTGGGCTCTCTGCTACTTCTATGGCATTATCCTAATGTCTTCGTCATTATCCCCCACATTCACTCAATCAGCTCAGCCTCCTTGCTCTCCTGAAACAGGCTAGGCATAATTCCCTCAAATCTATGCCCTGCTGATTCATCTGCCCAGAGGGCTCTTTCCTCTGATGTCCACAGAGCTAATTCTCTGACTGCCTTCACATCCCTGCACAGAGCACAGATATTACCTTTTTAGATAGGACTTGATTAACAGCACCATAAGCCTGTGTAGCCCTTAGCCCTGCTCACCCACATTTTGTATCTTCCTCTGTGTGCTGGCATGGGGAGAGGAATTGCATTTTCATTCCACCTGGGAGTTAGGCGAGGCCATGTGACTTGCTTTGGTCAATTGAATGTAACAGAAGTGACATGTGGAAGCAGTCAAGAGTCTGTGTGTGATCTGATCCTCCATTCTTCTGCTCTCCTTGCCTTGACATCTGATGGAGACACCATCAGCGTGGATCCCTGAGTGATCACTACGTAGAGCTATACCTCTGCAAATAAAAATCACTGAACTAGGGTGTGAATGAGAATTAGTCCTTTCTGTTTGAAATTACAGAGATTTGGGGGTTTGTTACCACAGCATGACCTAGTTTATCCTGGTTTATACATTGCATCTTTTTCCTTGTTTTCCTTAAGCCCTTTATGATTCTCCAGATTTGTTTATTGTCTATGTATCTCTCTTAGAGGACAGGAACTTTGTTTTTTTCGCTACTATATCCCAGTATTTAGAAAGTATGTGAAATATAGTAGGTACTAAATAATTATTTGTTGATTTTAAAAATGCACTCTGTAACAATATACTAGGATCATTCTATATCAGTATGTATAGCTCTGCCTTACTTGGCTTTCAATTGTATGAGTGTATCCTATATTGTATAAATATACACAAATTATTTGGTATAGTTATCTTTACTTTTTGTTTTCTACTAAAATATGCTGCAATAGAAATTTTTAGTCCATTTTTCCCTCTAGTGTGCAATATTCTATCTTTAGGATTAATGCTAAAAGCACTCAGAATCAAGACATATGTCTTAATTCTTCTTCTTCTTCTTTTTTTTTTTGTATACTGTCAAATTGCCCTGTAAAGAGACTGAGGTGAACTAGAGAATATGAGTGTACAAGCTTATAAATAGAAGGTAAGAGAGCAAGTAGCCCAGAGGAAGAAACATCTGTGATGCTCCGTTTGTCAATGGAAGTTGGACTGGAAGTTCCAATGATACTAGAAGTTGGGAGTAAGCTGGAAAATCTGAGGAAAATGTGTATGTGCGTGCGTGTGTGTACGAAGGTGTTGATCCCACCCATATATATGAATGTGCCTGACAATGTGACCATTCTCTTCCTCATTAAAAATATGTGTAGAATCTTGTTTGTTTGTGATTAGGATCAGTATTTGTCAAGTGTTACATGATTTGCATGAATGCCGATGAGGCCTTGCAAAAAGGTCATGCTGAGAAAGGCTGAACCTCTTCTTAGTCATTCAGAAAGTAGGTTATTACCCTTGTTGCATAAAATTCACAATGTGTATTCTGTACATTCATTCCAATTTAGAAGAGTTAACTGTTTTACTCATTCTGAGAAATAAGAACACCCTGATAAGTAACACAGAAAACAGTAAGTGATTTGCCTAAACCCACACAGAAAGTCACCCTTATACAGGAACAGAATCAAAAGTTCCTGATTCCCTTTCTTTTGCTGATGCCACTAAGTAATTTGTCAAAACACTTCAAAGTCTTTTTTTTCATAGTCAGCTGGAAACTTTTCATGAAAGTCTGAGCTTCTAAAACTTACCTTCTAAGGGCAGACTATTCTAAAAAGTGTTGCTAGAAAACAAATATTGCAATTTTATGTTGTCAGTGCTACTCTCTGCAAGTGCCAGCTTCTTACATCTGTGATTCTATCCCTTCTTACTGCCTTTCCCTTGGGGCAAGGCAGGGAAGGAACCATTCAAAGGGCGGAACCTGGTGTGTCAGTCTTGGACAGCACCGCATCTGTTCCTTTGTCTCAGTGCCAGGACATAGGAGACACTTAAAAGTGTAGTCATTTAATAAGTAAATGAGTGAAAGAAAAAAGATACACTAAAAAATAATGGTGGGAGGAGAGGAATGAGGAGTGACTACTTAATGAGTAGGGGATTTCCCTTTGGGGTGATGAAAAAATTCTGGAACTAGATAACAATGATATTTGTACAACATCATGTATGTACTGAATGCCATTGAATTGTTTACATTAAAATGATTAGAATGGTCAATTTTATGTCATATGTATTTTACATCAATAAAAAATGTTAAAGAGAAAAAAAATTCACTAACAAATGACTTGCTTGTTACCTCTTAGCTGAGAAATATAATTTTATCCACTGATAGACAATCTTTGTGAGTACTAGCAATTATTTCAGGTGAATTTGCAAATGAAGACATTTAAAAATAAATCAAAATACACTTCTCATTCTCACTCAAAATGCTTTACAAACACTTAATGATTGATTAGTTTAGCCTACTTCTAGAACTTCATACGGACTCATTCAACATGTACTCTCTTGTGTAAGGCTTCTTTCACTCAGCATAATGATTTTGAGATTCAGTTTATTCAGTCATATTTTTTTGAAGACTAAAATGAAACCAACAGCAGCAAGCCTTTCAAGTGCTTACAAAAATGGCATTCCTTAAATCTGTTATCTCAGAAAAAGGCCAGCAATAAAAACTAGGCCTCATCTAAGGGTATGTAAAAATCTTTCTTGCAGAGGCCGAGCACTTGGAGAACACGTATTTGGGAATATTTCATGAATCATGCTGATGCTGAAACGCACAAAACCCATTCCTGTTTTGCTCTGTGCCCTGTGGAATTGCACACCGAAGTTTGTTGTGGAGTCAAAGGCCTAGTGTTCCCTCTGAAGTCAGTGGAAACTCCTGTTTAGATCAGTCCTGTGCAGGATGGAGCAATGCCAGACACAGGCAGATCGTCATTCTTTGCCCCATTTCAGAACCATGCATCTGGTTCCAATGATGGGTACTGAATCATCTGTCTGGATATTTTATCTTTTCTTTCCTAAAGTGTGAAGTGTCATATACTTTAAAAGCAACAGGATACATTTAACAAAATACTGCAATCCTTGTTTTCTTAATGAAATTGCAATCACAAGGAGAGCTGACAAAACTGAATTCTTTTGCTAGGCAGTTGTATTTCAAGCTTCAAGTGCTTCAAGTTTACTTTAAATGGCCTGATGCAAACATATGATTTAGATCTTTAAGTAAGAACTACAGAAGCTCTGCCAGGCTCCATTATTTAGTCTTGAAAGTTCCATTATTTCCAGGCATCCCAAAGAAAGATGCTGCCAAGAAATGAGAGGAACAGAAGGCCCTATCAAGAGGTGTTCTGCCAGGGAGATGACAAGACAGATATAATTTCAACACCATCCTAATTTGCTTTGTTGATCAGAAGGGGAAGATTCCAGCTTTCTCCATCAACAAAAATCCTCCACAATTGAGAACTTTATTTTAAATCCTGTCAACCGAATGCTCCTCCTACTCTCTATATGCCCATATTTTCCAGGTGCAAAACACTAGCTAAATTTTGAAAACGTTTTGTATGGGTTGAGACGTGACTGTAAAAAGAAGGGTCTTTTTTAAAAAAAGCTTTTGTTTTTTATCTTTATGGAACTCATTTATACATTTATTTTCAAATCTTAATTCATGAAATTAGAGAATTTGAAAAAAAGTTCTAAAGTAATATAGAGCTCTAGGCTGGATTTCAAAGTGGTTTCTTAAAGAATGTGAGACTTCTGTTCCCGGACATACTTAAAACTAGACTAGATTTTGATTTGTTTGGATGTAGGACAAGGTAGCTGATGGCAGGATGTGGGATTAGACTACTTATTAAAATTTATTACATTTATTAAATGATTTTTATAAATCCATTAAAATGAAATAAATTAATTTCATTCAATAATTACAAAATATTTTATAACATTTTGTGGAACAATAGTAATTTATTAAATTTATGTCAATTTTTAAAAAAGCATTTTTAAAATTTTAACTTCTCTTTAGTTGTAGGTAGTAAACAATATGTGGGTCAACCTATTGACCTCTGTGAAATTGAAAGGAAAGTTAATTTTTAATTAAATTAGTGTTAGGATTTCATCTTTTTATTAAAAAATGACCACTTGTTTTACATTTTACTTTTTCATCAACACTTTTTTCCTTATGAATTTTAAAGCAATTTTATTAGCACTACAGTAGACATTAAACTTTAAATTTTGTGCATTCTATTTTTTTTTTTTTTTTTTTTTGCCTTCAAATGAATTACTCAAATTCACTTACTCAATGAATATTTACTATGTGCCAATTTTTTGGAACAGAACAGCTACTGGCCTCCTAGAAATTTCATCATAGAAAAAAGTTTATTATTATTTGAAGATACACAGTGACTGGTTGTTCCTTAGTTAAGCAATACTTGAAAATGCTACCAGATCCTAAGTTCTTTTTAAAAAGCCAACAAAAGTATCCTTTATTCAACCTAAGAGAGGACATATTATAAGCTCCTTCTAGGTGAGAAAATGAGATGTATAGATGTAACACTTAGGATTTTTTTTTTTTTCAGGTTTTCATAATTTGGCAAAATGTTGATCAAACAATGCATTAACACACTTTACTGGAAAATCACTTTCTCTTTGGTTATCCTGCTTTATTCTCAACAATTAAATAAAACTCCCTCTGCCTGTTTCTTCAGCCCATTCTACTAACTCCTCCTGAATATTTTGAATACTTACCAATCCTACTCATTTGACAAAAATTTCATTTTTTAGTATTTTTAATTGCTATTTTGTATATTGTTTGTTTCATCAACTAGGCTGTAAACTCCATCTAAAAAGAAACCCAGTCATGTTTTTTCTGTCCCCAACACTTTTAGAAATTCGATAAGTATTGATTAGATAAGTGTAATCAATAATGTACTTAAAAATGTCTATAAAAAGGTACTGAGTAATGACTATTTTCATCACATAATTGCAAGTAAAATTTGAAAAATACTACAGTTCTAAAGAAAGAAAAATTTCAACCGTAATTGAATTTCCCTTCTAATATTTTCCTTGCATAAGCTTTACTTTTACATGGATGTAATTTCAGTATGTACTAAGTTTATAAAGTTGTTCTTTTCTAAGCATGATGTTAACATTTTAAAAAAAATTACAAACTTATTATAAAAGTCATTTTAATGGTTGCTTCATATTCTATTTGGCAAATCTTTCAAAATGTTTGCTTACTTCTTAGCTTACTACTACACATTCATAATTTTTATGTCTTTCAGATGAAAGATTTCTCTGTTAAGTAGAGGTCCTCTTTATACCTAATAATTTCTTTTGTATTGAAGTCTCTTTTGTTTGATATGTCTATATAAATATATGTGAGCTTTCTTTTGGTTAGTAACTGCCAAGTGTATTGTTTTCATCTCTTTACTTCCAACTTTCCTATGACAATACGTTTTAGGTTCATCTCTTTGTAGATAGCATAAAACTGGATTTTATAAATTAATCTGAAAATACCTCTAACAAATTTATTAAATAATTTTTGATAAATGCAGAATGTATGTAATATATTTACTCACATATGTTTATATATTTATGTTTATTATGCTATTTATATATTTAAAATATATTTATAGTATTATAGTTAAATTTATTTTTTTGAAAGCCTTTTATACTGAAACAATTTTGGTCTTACAAGAGTTATGAAACTAATACTTATATTTCCAATATAGCTTCATCCAGTATTCCCAAATATTACCATCTTACATAACCATAGTACAATTATTGAAACCAGCAAATTCGCATTAATATGATATGATGAACCAATTACACACCTTATTTAAATTTCACCAACTGTGCCACAAATATTCTTTTGTCTGACCCAGGGTCCGATCCAGGATTTGCATTTAAATGTGATAGCTTTATTTTTCTCCATGTAAGGTAGTTCCTCGATGTCATTTATAACCTTAACACTTTTGAAGAATATGGCCAGTTATTTTGTAGAATGTCTCTCTGCTGGATTTGTCTGATACTTTCCCATCCTTAAATTGATGTTATGTATTTTTTAGCAAGAATATAACAGAACTGATGTTTCGCCTTTTCAGTCAACATGAAGTACATAATGTAAATACGCCTACTTACTGGTGACTTTTCAGTTTAATAATTTGGATAAGGTAATGTCTTCCAGGCTTATCCACACTAAAATTGCCATTTTTCTCTTTATAATTAGTAAGTATCTTGAAAGGAGACTATGCCGATATGATATGTCATCATATTTTAATTTGCCAATTTTAACTTTCATCATTAATTTTTGCCTGCAACAATTATTACATTTGTTTGTCAATGCTGGTTTTTAATTTCCATTACTCTTTTACATTTATAAATTAGACTTCTACTGTAAGGAAAATTTGTCCCTTCTCCTTCGTTTATTTACTTTTTAAATTATTTATGTCAGTATGGACTTATGGGTATTTATTACGGATTATAACTCATTACTATCATTTTTTATTTTGTTGCTCAAGTTGGCCAAGATTTGGCCTTTGGCAACTCCTTGAATTTTACTCATATACCTTTTTAACAAACCCTCATTATAGTTGGAGCTCTCACTTACATTCTGGAACTACAAGCTTTTCCTGTACTTTCTTTGCTCCAGCCCTGGTATCAGACAATTTCCATGAATCCTTAGTTTCTTTTACTGATAAATGACATTTATAAACCAAGGCCTGGATGCTAGATGCACTCAATGCTATTGGGGTGTCATGGTTTCCAGTTCCTCTCAAAAGATGATAGTGCTAAATGTGATTATATGTAGACACAAACACACACATCCCTCTGTACCTACTAATATCTCTGATACCTTTTCTTATTTGTAAATCCCTTTTCCAACACTGAGAATTGAGAAACCTGGCTTTCATTATCCACAGTATATTTAATTATTTGCTCAATACTAGCATTCACCGTGTTCTTAGATATCAGGTGTGCACCTTTCTTGGTTTATCTGTCTCTCCCCATCGGTATTGTAGCCTCAGTGTGAATTTCTGTCCTTCCTCCAGGAGTAGGACTTTTTGTTTTTTTTGGTCTGTTTTCTCTCCCTAGCTGAAATGGGTATTCATTCAGCTGTGCCCTAAGAATATGTCCTCAGAGTGGCAGTATTTGATACCCTTTCCACACAAATTAAGACTTTTGTTTTATTGAGGAGACAGAGGAGAACAGGCAGGGGAAATATCATGCTTCTCTATGGTTTCTGCCCCATGTGCCCCAGGTATGCGCTACAATGAACCCTTTCTCTGGGCTCTTTCTGATATTTTTTGGTGGGACTCATAGGGAAAAAATTCATAATAAAAATGTGTAGACCTCTCAAGTTAGTGAGCCCTCAAGCACTTCACTACCTCCCATCAGCCTCCTCTCAGCTCTTACTGGCGTCTGGTTCCATGTAGTGCAGGGAAATGAATGCTTGCATGTCTTCTCTCTTTGCAGGTGCTCATCTGTCAGACCTGTTGCTGGATTTGTGACCATAGTTCTCCAATGGGTTCAAAAAAGTTTTGATTTTGAAATTAGTTCTGTTCTGTTCAGTTTTAAGAGTTGGAATTATGCTCCCTCCAACTCTCTATGTCCCTTAATAAAAAGCAGAGTACTTCAGGAAGTGTGGTTTGTGTGTAGTTTAATTTTTTCTTTCTTATTCAGTACTGTTTTTGAGGAAAATATTGTAAGACTAGGACCAAGACAGTGGTCACTGTCTGCAGCAAACCAAAAGTCCTATTAATCTTTTATTTTTATAGTTATTTTTTGCCTTGTCTATAAACTTTCCTCAGCACAATATTATACAGATATCTTCATACCATTTCTTACAAAAGGGTTTTGAAATTATCCTTCACATTTAAATCTTTAATCCACTGAGAATGAATTTTTATATTTGGTGTGAATTAAGAATTTAATTTTATTTGCAATATGCTACTGAGTAATTTCTTCCATTCTTCAGTGATCTACAATGCCACTTTTACAGGTATAAGATTATGGCTGGCTCTGTTACTGGGTTCTTTATTCTGTTCCTGTTTAATTTTTCATCCTTGAAATAATGTCAAATTATCTTAATTACTATAGCTTACACCAAATCTTAATTTCTTGTAGGCAAATGCCACCCCATTATTCTTCTGCAGTTTTCTGCAGATATATCTCGATCATTTTGGTCAATTAATCTTCCATATAAAGTTCCAAATAATTAAAATCATGTAATCAGATTATTTTAAAAATACTATGTTAGGATTTTGATTGGAATCAGTTTGTAACTACAGTTACATTTTGGAAAAATTGATATTTTTATTTTTTTAATTTTTTAATTTTTAAATTTTTTTTTAGAATTGATTTATAAATTTTATTCCGCATATACTCTAACAGGGTTAATCTCTTCATTTATTTAAGTCTACTTTAAAGTTGTTAGAGACAATTCCAGTTACTTTGCATTATTTTTTTTATAGTTTATTAAGTTCATTTCACCAACACTGTGTTTAGATTTTTTTTTACAATAATATTCATGAGGGAAATTGATATAGAGTTTTTATTTCTCATAATATCTGTATCAGGTTTTGATATCAAGGTTATGCTGATCTCATAAAATGATTGAGAAAATATTCATTTCCTATTCTCTTGAGTATATGTTTCATATTTAAACGATTTGTTACATGAGTAGTTGGTATAACTCATGGATATATGTTCATGGGTTTGGAGTTCAATTAATTATTTACATATTATTTAAGTTTCTATCTCTTCTTGAGTAAGTTTTTATAAGATAAGCTATGTTAGTGGCTTTTTATTTATTTATTTATTGAAACATAATTGATCGTACATATCTATCGGGTACCACGTTGAATATCAATACCTGTGTGCAATATGTGGTGCTCAAATCAGGATGATTAGTTTATTCAGCATTACAGAATGAAATCATTTTCTGTAGCCCTTGACTAATTTCTCACTAACCCCCCTTTCCCACCTCTGGTAACCTCAGTTCTGTTCTCTCCTTTTCAAAGTTTGATGTGTTATTGTGATTATTGTATCTTTCTTTTCTTTTCCTTCTTTAATTTATTTATTTATTTAATTAATTAATTAATTTTTATTATTATTTTTTTTTAGCTCCCACTTATGAGTGAGGACATACAGTATTTCTCTTTTCATGCCTGGCTGATTTCACTTAACATAATTTTCTCTGAAGTCATCCGAGTTGCTGCGAATGTCAGAATTTTATTCATAGTATTATTCCATTGTGTATATATACCACATTTTTCTTATCCAGTTGTCTGTTGATGGACATTTAGGTTGGTTCCAACTCTTGGCTATTGCAAACAGAGCTGTGATAAACACAGGAGTGCAGATGTCCCTTAGACATGATGATCTCCATTCCTTCGGGTATATATCCAGCAGTAGGATTGTTGGATTGCATCACAGTTCTAACTGTAGTTGTTTAAGGGAAATCCATACTGATTTCCATGAAGGCTGTATTAATTTACAGTGCCACGAACAGTGTAGGAGGGTTCCTCTTTCTCCACATCCTTGTCAGCATTTGTTATTCTCTGTCTTTTTGATAATAGCCAGTCTAACTGGGGTGAGATAGTATCAGTGTGGTTTTGATTTGCATTTCCCTGATGATTAGTGATGTTGTGCATTTTTTTCATGTGTCTATTGGTCATTTGTATATCTTCCTTTGAGAAATGCCTATTCATCTTCTTTGCCCATTTTTAAAAATTGGGTCACTTCTTTTTCTACTGCTAACCTATTTGAGTTCCTTATATATTCTGGATATTAATCCCTTGTCAGATGCATAGTTTGCAAATATTTTCTCTCATTCTGTAGGTTGTCTTTTCTGTGGGTTAATTGTTTCTTTTGCTTTGCAGAAGGTTTTTAGTTTCACATAATCCAATTTGTTTATTTTTTATTTAGTTGCCAGTGCTTTGGGGGTTTCATTCTTAAAGTTTTGGCCAGTCCTACTTCCTAAAGTGTTTCTCCTATGTTTTCTTTTAGTAGTTTTATAGTTTCAGGTCTTATACTTAAGTTTTTGATCCATTTTGAGTTGCTTTAGGTATATGGTAAGAGGTACAAGTCTAGTTTCATTCTTCTGCATAAAGATGTCCAATTTTCCCAGCACAATTTTTTGAAGAGGCAGTCTTTTTCCCAATGTATGTTATTGGTGCCTTTGTCAAAGATCAGTTGGCTATAATATGTGGGTTGATGTCTGCATTCTCTGTTCTCTTCCATTGGTCTGTTTGTTTTTATGCCAGTACCATGTTGTTTTGGTTACTATAGCTTTGTAGTATAATTTGAAGTCAGGGAGTGTAATACCTCTGGCTTTATTTTTTCTGTTCAGGATTGCTTTGGCTATTCACGATCATTGGTTGTTCCATATGAATGTTAGGATTGTATTTTTTTTTTTAAATTTCTGTGAAGAATGCCATTGGTATTTTGATGGGGATTGCATGAATCTATTGGTTGCTTCCTCCAATCTATGAATATGGAATGTTTTTTCATCTTTTTGTTTCCTCTTTAATTTCTTTCAACAGTGACTTGTAGTTCTAATTGTAGAGATCTTTCCCCTCCTTGGTTAAACTTATTCCTAGGTATTTTATTTCTTTGGTGACTATTGTAAAGGGCTTGCTTTCTTGATTTTTTTTTTTTTTTTTTTATACTGCTAGGTTGTTGTTGGAACACTGCTGATTTTTGTGTGTTGATTTTGTATCTTGTAACTTTGCTGAAATTTTCAGTTCAAAGAGTTTTGTTTTTTTTTTTGTAGAGTTTTTAGGTTTTTCTGCATATAGAACTGTGTCATCTGCAATCAGGGACAGTTTGACTTTGTCTTTTCCAATCTGGATGTCTTTTATTTCTTTCCCTTGCCTGATTGCTATGGCTAGTACTTCAAATACTATGTCAAATGTGAGTGGTGAGAGTGGGCATCCTTGTCTTGTTCCTGTTCCTAAGGGAAAAGCTTTAAGCGTTTCCTCATTCAGGATGATATTGGTGGTTGGTCTGTTATATCTGGCTTTTATTGTGTTGAGATGTTTGTCTCCAAAATACTGGCATTAGATATTTCTAAATAATCTAATTTTTTAACTCCTGTTATTTCTCCAGTTCTGGAATTTTATTTACTATTATTATCTGTCTGTTCTTTTCATTCTTCTTTAATCAATTTTTTTTCAGAGAATTCTACTTTATTGCTCTTTTCAAATAAATGTTTTTTACTCAGGTAATATCAAATGTTTACTAATTATCTTTTCCAAATTCAAGACTTTTTTTCTAACATTTTTTTTCAGTCATGTGGCTCTACTTTACTTAGCTTATTGATTAGAGATATTCATGAGGCACAGAGCTGACCATCAGCAACTGTGCCCAAGATATGATGATCAGATCCATACTATCAGCATGCACACCACCACAAATTGCAATTATTCCCCTTGTCCCCCACCCAAACTCTCCCTAACTCTCTTCTCCCCACACCCCTAGTAACACTAGGTCTGTTCTCTCACTCTGAGTGTCCAACACATCACTGTGGTCTTTCTTTCCTTCCTTCTTTCTGTCTCAGCTCCCACTTATGAGTAAGGGCATGATATTTTACCCTCTGTGCCTGGTTTATTTCTCTTAGCATAATTTTTTCTAAGCTCATCTATGTTGCTGCAAGTGGCAGAATTTCATTCTTTTATAAGGCTGAGTAGTATTCCATTGTGTATATATACCATATTTGCCTTATCCAGTCATCTGCTGATTGACACTTAGGTTGGTTCCATATCTTGGCTATTGTAAATTGAACTGTAATGAACATAGGAGTGCATGTATCCCTTTGGCATGACGATTGCCATTCCTTTAGGTATATACTCAGAAATGGGATTGCTGGTTTGTATGGTAGATCTATCTGTAGTTGTTTGAGAAACTTTCACACTGTTTTCCATAGTGGTTGTACTAATTTACAGTCCTACCTACAGTGTAAAAGAGTTCTCTCTTTTTTTTTACATCTTCACCAGCATTTGTTATTCTCAGTCTTTTTGATTATAGCCAGTATAACTGAAGTGAGGTGTTATCTCACCATGGTTTTGATTTGCATTTCCCTGATGATTATTGATGTTAAGTATTTTTTCAAGTACCTGTTAGTCATTTGTATGTCTTCCTTTGAAAAATGCTTATTCAGCTCCTTTGCCCATTTTTAAATTGGGTTGTTTACTTATTTTTACTGTGAAATTGTTTGAGTTCCTTGTATTCTGGATATTAATCCCTTGTTGGATGTATAGCTTGCAAATATTTTCTCCCATTCTGTAGGTTGTCTTTCTGCACTGTTGATTGTTTCCTTTGCTGTGCAGAAGATTTTTGGTTTGATATAATCATATTGATTTATTTTTCTTTTGCTGCTTATGCTTTTGCTGTCATATTCATAAAGTCTTTGCCCAGTCCAACTTTCTGAAGTGTTTCCTCTATGCTTTCTTTAAGTAGGTTTATAGTTTTGGGTTTTATACTTAAGTATTTAATCCATTTTGAGTTGATTTTGGTGTAAGACAAGAGGTGCAGGTCTAGTTTCAGTCTTCTGCATATGGGCATCCAATTTTACCAGCACCACCTATTGAAGAGATAGTTTTTCTCCAATGTATGTTCTTGTTGCTTTTGTCAAAGTCGGTTGGCTTTAAGTATGTGGGTTGATTTCTGAGTTGTCTGTTTTGTTCCATTGGTCCAAGTGTCTATTTTTATGCAAGCACCATACAGTTTTAGTTACTATAGTTTCGTAGTATAATTTGAAGTTAGGTAGTGTTATGACTCTAGCTTTATTTTTTTGCTCAGAATTGTTTAGCTATTTGGGATCTTTTGCTGTTCCATATGAATGTTAGGATTGTTTTTTCTATTTCTATTTCTATGTTGATTTTCTGTCCTGCAATATAATTGAAATTGTTTATCAGCTCTAAGAGTTTTTTGGTAGTCTTTGATTTTTCTATATATAGGATCACATAATCCCATTTTCTTCTGGCATGTAGGGTTTCTGTTGAGAAGTCTGCTGTTAGTCTAATTGGAGCTCTCTTTTTTTTTTTTTTTTTTTTTAAATTTTATTTTGTCGATATACATTGTAGCTGATTAATGCTCCCCATCACCAAAACCTCCCTCCCTTCTCCCTCCCCCCCTCCCCCCCAACAATGTCCTTTCTGTTTGCTTGTTGTATCAACTTCAAGTAATTGTGGTTGTTATATCTTCTTCCCTCCCCCCCCCGATTTGTGTGTGTGTGTGTGTATGTGTGTGTGTGAATTTATATATTAATGTTTAGCTCCCTCCAATAAGTGAGAACATGTGGTATTTCTCTTTCTGTGCCTGACTTGTTTCACTTAATATAATTCTCTCAAGGTCCATCCATGTTGTTGCAAATGGCAGTATTTCATTCGTTTTTATAGCTGAGTAGTATTCCATTGTGTAGATGTACCACATTTTCCGTATCCACTCATCTGATGATGGGCATTTGGGCTGGTTCCAACTCTTGGCTATTGTAAAGAGTGCTGCGATGAACATTGGGGAACAGGTATACCTTCGACTTGATGATTTCCATTCCTCTGGGTATATTCCCAACAGTGGGATGGCTGGGTCGTATGGTAGATCTATTTGCAATTGTTTAAGGAACCTCCATACCATTTTCCATAGAGGCTGCACCATTTTGCAGTCCCACCAACAATGTATGAGAGTTCCTTTTTCTCCGCAGCCTCGCCAGCATTTATCGTTCAGGGTCTTTTGGATTTTAGCCATCCTAACTGGGGTTAGATGGTATCTCAATGTGGTTTTGATTTGCATTTCCCGGATGCTGAGTGATGTTGAGCATTTTTTCATATGTCTGTTGGCCATTTGGATATCTTCCTTAGAGAAATGCCTACTTAGCTCTTTGGCCCATTTTTTAATTGGGTTGCTTGTTTTCTTCTTGTAAAGTTGTTTGAGTTCCTTATATATTCTGGATATTAATCCTTTGTCAGATGTATATTTTGCAAATATTTTCTCCCACTCTGTTGGTTGTCTTTTAACTCTTTTAATTGTTTCTTTTGCTGTGCAGAAGCTTTTTAGTTTGATATAATCCCATTTGTTTATTTTTCCTTTGGTTGCCCATGCTTTTGGGGTCGTATTCATGAAGTCTGTGCCCAGTCCTATTTACTGAAGTGTTTCTCCTATGTTTTCTTTAAGAAGTTTTATTGTCTCAGGGTGTATATTTAAATCCTTAATCCATTTTGAGTTGATTTTAGTATACGGTGAGAGGTATGGATCTAGTTTCATTCTCCTGCATATCGATATCCAGTTATCCCAACACCACTTGCTGAAGAGGCAGTCCCTTCCCCAGTGAATAGGCTTGGTGCCTTTGTCAAAGATCAGATGGCAGTAAGTGTGTGGGTTGATTTCTGGATTCTCTATTCTATTCCATTGGTCAGTGTGTCTGTTTTTATGCCAGTACCATACTGTTTTGGTTATTATAGCTTTGTAGTATAGCTTAAAGTCAGGTAGTGTTATGCCTCCAGCTTTATTTTTTTTGCTGAGCATTGCTTTGGCTATTCGTGGTCTTTTATTGTTCCATATAAATGTCTGAATAGTTTTTTCCATTTCTGAGAAAAATGTCATTGGAATTTTGATGGGGATTGCATTGAATTTGTATATCACTTTGGGTAGTATGGACATTTTCACTATGTTGATTCTTCCAATCCAAGAGCATGGAATATCTTTCCATCTTCTTGTATCCTCTCTAATTTCTCTCAGCAGTGGTTTGTAGTTCTCATTATAGAGATTTTTCACCTCCTTGGTTAACTCAATTCCTAAGTATTTTATTTTTTTGGTGGCTATTGTAAATGGGCAGGCTTTCTTGATTTCTCCTTCTGCATGTTCACTATTGGAGAAAAGAAATGCTACTGATTTTTGTGTGTTGATTTTGTATCCTGCTACTGTGCTGAAATCATTGATCAATTCCAACAGTTTTTTTGTAGAGGTTTTAGGCTGTTCGATATATAGGATCATGTCATCTGCAAACAGGGACAGTTTGACTTCATCTTTTCCAATCTGGATGCCCTTTATTTCCTTCTCTTCTCTGATTGCTCTGGCTAGTACTTCCAACACTATGTTGAATAGGAGTGGTGAGAGTGGGCATCCTTGTCTAGTGCCTGTTCTTAAAGAAAAAGCTTTCAGCTTTTCCCCATTCAGGATGATATTGGCAGTGGGTTTGTCATATATGGCTTTAATTATGTTGAGATACTTTCCCTCTATACCTAACTTATAGAGGGTCTTTGTCATGAATGAGTGCTGAACTTTATCAAATGCTTTTTCAGCATCTATAGAGATGATCATATGGTCCTGGTGTTTGAGTTTATTAATATGGTGTATCACATTTATTGATTTGCGTATGTTGAACCAACCTTGCATCCCTGGGATGAATCCCACTTGATCATGATGAATAATTTTTCGTATGTGTTGCTGTATTCTGTTTGCTAGTATTTTAGTGAGGATTTTTGCATCTATATTCATCAAGGATATTGGCCTGTAGTTTTCTTTTTTGGTTATATCTTTACCTGGTTTTGGTATCAGGATGATGTTTGCTTCATAGAATGAGTTTGGGAGATTTGCGTCCGTTTCAATCTTTTGGAATAGTTTGTAAAGAATCGGTGTCAATTCCTCTTTGAATGTTTGGTAAAATTCTGCTGTGAATCCATCTGGTCCTGGGCTTTTCTTTGTTGGGAGCCTTCTGATAACAGCTTCAATCTCCTTTATTGTTATTGGTCTGTTCAAATTTTCTACGTCTTCACGGTTCAGTTTTGGGAGCTTGTGTGTGTCCAGAAATTTATCCATTTCCTCCAGATTTTCAAATTTGTTGGCGTATAGTTGTTTATAGTAGTCTCGAATGATTCCTTGTATTTCAGATGAATCAGTTGTAATATCGCCTTTTTCATTTCTAATTTTTGTTATTTGAGTCTTCTCTCTTCTTTTTTTTGTTAGCCATGCTAATGGTTTGTCAATTTTATTTATCTTTTCAAAAAACCAACTTTTTGATTCGTTGATCTTTTGAATTGTTTTTTGGTTTTCAATTTCATTCAGTTCTGCTCTGATCTTAATGATTTCTTTCCGTCTGCTAACTTTAGGATTGGATTGTTCTTGTTTTTCTAGTTCTTTAAGGTGAAGTGTTAGGTTGTTCACTTGCCATCTTTCCATTCTTCTGAAGTGAGCATTTAATGCAATAAATTTTCCCCTCAATACTGCTTTTGCAGTATCCCACAGGTTTTGGTATGATGTATCATTGTTTTCATTAGTTTCAATAAACTTTTTGATTTCCTGCTTGATTTCTTCTTGGACCCATATGTCATTAAGTAGAATGCTGTTTAATTTCCATGTGTTTGCATAGTTTCCAGAGTTTTGTTTGTTATTAATTTCTAGTTTTAATCCATTGTGGTCTGAGAAGATACATGGGATAATTCCAATTTTTTTGAATTTATTGAGACTTGATTTGTGACCTAATATGTGATCTATCCTGGAGAATGATCCATGTGCTGATGAGAAGAATGAATATTCTGAGGTTGTTGGGTGGAATGTTCTGTAGATATCTGCCAATTCCAATTGGTCTAGAGTCTTGTTTAGATCTTGTGTTTCTCTACTGATTCTTTGCCTAGATGATCTGTCTAATATTGACAGTGGAGTGTTCAGGTCCCCTGCTATTATGGTATTAGTGTCTATTTCCTTCTTTAGGTCTAATAGAGTTTGTTTTATAAATCTGGCTGCTCCAACATTGGGTGCGTACATATTTATGATTGTTATGTCTTCTTGATGGATCAGTCCTTTTATCATTAAGTAGTGTCCCTCATTGTCTCTTTTTATGGTTTTTAGTTTAAAGTCTATTTTGTCAGATATAAGAATAGCCACTCCAGCTCGTTTTTCTTTTCTGTTTGCATGGTAAATCTTTTTCCATCCTTTCACTCTTAGTCTGTGTGAATCTTTATGGGTGAGGTGGGTCTCTTGTAGGCAGCATATAGTTGGGTCCTGCTTTTTGATCCAGTCAGCCAGTCTGTGTCTTTTAATTGGGGAATTTAAGCCTTTAACATTCAGAGTTGTTATTGAAAGGTGTTGATTTATTCCTAGCATTTTATTGGTTGTTTGGTTGTCTTAGGTGTCTTTTGTTCCTTGCTTTCTGATTTACTGTTTGGTTTCTTTGTTTGTTGGTTCCTTAGGTTGTAGATAGTGTTTTTGTTAGCTTGTTTTCTCTTCATGAATGCCATTTTTATTGTACTAGCGGGTTTAGATTTTTCTTAGGTTTTTATGGCAGTGGTAGTTATTTTTCGGGAACCAAACCCAGTACTCCCTTGAGGATTTCTTGTAAGGGTGGTCTTGTGGTAGTGAACTCCCGCAGTTTTTGTTTGTCTGAGAAATATACTATTTGCCCCTCATTTCGGAAGGATAGCCTTGCAGGGTAGAGTATTCTTGGCTGGCAATCTTTGTCTTTTAGTATTTTGAAAATATCATCCCATTCCTTTCTAGCTTTTAGGGTTTGTGATGAGAAGTCTGATGTTAACCTGATTGGGGCTCCCTTATAGGTGATTTGACGCTTCTCTCTTGCAGCTTTTAAGATTCTCTCTTTGTCTCTGAGTTTTGCCAATTTGACTATGACATGTCTTGGAGAAGGCCTTTTTGGGTTGAATACGTTTGGAGATCGTTGAGCTTCCTGGATCTGAAGATTTGTGATTTTTCCTATACCTGGGAAGTTTTCTGCCACTATTTTGTTGAATATGTTTTCAATGGAATCTCCATTTTCCTCCCCTTCTGGAATACCCATGACTCGGATATTTGAGCGCTTGAGGTTGTCTGATATCTCTCTCAGATTTTCTTCCATGTCCTTGATTCTTTTTTCTTTCTTTTTGTCTGCTTGTGTTATTTCAAACAGCCCATCTTCAAGTTCAGAGGTTCTCTCTTCAACTTCGACAAGCCTGCTGGTTAAACTCTCCGTTGTGTTTTTTATTTCGCTGAATAATTTCTTCAGTTCAGCAAGTTCTGCTACATTTTTTTTCAGGACATTGATTTCCTTGTATATTTCCTCTTTCAGATCCTGTATACTTTTCCTCATTTCATCATGATGTCTAGCTGAGTTTTCTTGTATCTCATTCAGTTTCCTTAGAATTATCACTCGAAATTCCTTATCAGTTATTTCAAGGGCTTCTTGTTCTATAGGATCTAGAGTATGAGATTTATTAACTTTTGGTGGTGTACTTTCTTGATTTTTTGTATTTCTGGTGTCTTTTTTTTGGTGTTTATTCATTGTGGCAGGGGGTTTCACAGTCCACCGGTTTGAGACTAATGACTAACTAGGATGTTGCTGTGGTTGCTAATTTGGTATGGCTCCCGCCGTGACTGCTCAGTTGGCCTCTAGTGTCTTGTGTGTGTGGTTGCCTCGGGTCTTGGGCTTCTCCGGGGATCCACCTTTCTGGTCAGCTTGTACTCTGCTGGGCTGGTGGATCACGTACCACAGGGTGTGTGATCTCTGTTGAGCTTTCTCTTTCTGTACAGGACTTCTTCCCGTTCCGTGTGCTCTGGCCCAGGCTGTTAGATCGTGCAGTGGCGACCCCACCGGGTGTGTGGTTTCTGTCGAGTCTCCCCCCTCTGTGCACACTGTGCTGGGCTGGGGCGTGTCTTCTGCACCCCTCGTCTAACAGCTGGGCCTTCAAGACCCTGCTCAGCACCGCCTCGCCCAGGAAGTCTATCAGGTTTCTGCTAGGCACAGACAACCGGTCTCTCTGGGTGCCTTTGTAGCACTGTGTAGATCTTTCTCGGGTCTTGTTCACCTTTGTATCCCCCCGGTATAAACCGAGTCTAGTGCCTGTCTGCAGCCTGCTCTCCGGCAGGTTCAAGCGGACCTGGGAACTCTCCTACCACACTATTCCCAACCAGAAATTCGTTAGGCTTTTTTCCAAACTGGTGGTCGCAGAGATGTTATCTGCCTCCCAGTAACAGGAAGTTTACCGGGCCGGAGTCCAGGGTGTGGTGGAGTGACAGTCGGCCGGCCCGTACTTTCTAGCCCTCCCAACACTGGTCGGGACGCCCCACACCCCCAGCCCCGCCAGAGAACCGCGGAGGGAGTGGGAGAGGAGGCCAGCCCGCAGGGACCGGAAAGCCCCGCGCCAGGCCAAGCAAATGGGCTCAGTGATGGCCGAGCAGGGCGGAGCTGCCCGCACCTGGGAAAATGGAGGCAGCACCGGGGCAGTGAGTGGCCTGGTGGTGCAGGCGGGAGCCGCGTGGGCCAGGGATCACTCACAGTGCTGTGCCAGGTCGGGCGCTCGCTCTGTCTCTGGTTTGTTGCCTTCCGTGTTCTCGGCGCTGCCGCCTCGGGCTGTTCAGTCGCGGCGCCGCTCGGGCGCTCCCAGGAATCTTCTTTAATGCCGGCCTGAAACCTCGAATCCTGAATAGGGCAGCTGGCCGCCTTCAGTGCGGCCCCAGCCTCCGGGATCCTGGCTGCATCCACAGCAGCCCTGGCGCCGTGTTCCCTGTTTCAAGACTCGCTTTTGCAGCTAAGAATCAGTTCTTTTCCTGCTCCACACTTCAAAGCTGTTGCCTGTAAATGAGGCAGCCTCTCCTGCCGGGGGCAAAGTGGCGTTGAGCCCCCACGACCGGCCAGCAGCAGCAGACCTCCCTTAAGAGATGGCCAGAGGAAGGTCCACAAGTTTCCCGGCTGCCTGAGGCCCAGTGGCCACCTTTTCCACCTCAGCTACTCCGCGCCAGCCGCCGCAGCCGCCGCCATCTTGAAACCTCTCTGACCATTCTCTATAATTGGAGCTCTCTTATAGGTGACTTGGTGCTTTTCATTTGCTGCTTTTAGGATTCTCTCTTTATTTTTGAGCTTTGCCTGTTTGACTCTACTATGTCTTGGAGAAGATCTTTTTGGATTGAATCTGCTTGGGAATCTTTGAGAATCTTGGATCTGAAAGTCCTTGTCATTTGCTATACATTAGAAGTTTTGCATTATTATTTCATTCAATAGGTTTTCAATGCCTTTACCTTCCTCCTTCCATTCTGGAACACCCATTATTCAGATGTTTGCTTATTTAAGTTTGTCTGCAAGCTCTCTTAGGTTTTCTTCATTGTTTTAAATTCTATTTTTTCTTTTTTCTTTTTGTCTGCTTGGGTTATTTCTTAAAGACCATCTTCAAGATCAGAAATTCTTTTTTTCTGCTTGCTCTAACCTGCAGATTAAGCTCTCAGTTGTGTTTTTTTATTTCATTCAGTGAACCCTTCAGGTTGAGGTGTTCTGCTACGTTCCTTTTTAAGGTATTAATTACTTTGTAAATTTCCTCCTTAATATCCTGGACATTTTTTCTCATTTCATTGTGTTGTTTAATTGACTCTTCTCTTATTTCATTGAGTTTCCTTAAGATTTTTACTTGGAATTCATTTTTAGTCATTTCAAGGATTTTCTGTTTTGTAGGGTCTGGTACTCGAGGATTACTATATTCCTTTGGTGGTGTCATATTTTCTTAGTTTTTCATATTTCTAGTATCTCTGCATTGATGTATGGTCATCTGGTAGATTAGTTGCTTCTTCTACTACTCTGGAGTGGACTTTGAGGAGAAAGACTTCCTCTTCTTTTTCTAGGTTCTTCTGGTGACTCTCCTTGTGTCAATGCAGTCAAATATGTAGTGGGCCACCTGAACAGTTGTACTGGCTGCTACTATGGTGGCAAGCTCTCCTTGTGACTATAGAAGCTATGGTAGCAGATGTGGTGGACCACTTCTGCAGAACTGGTGCAAGGCCTTTCAGTTGCGGTGGCACTCATGCCTTTTGTGTGGGTGGGAGGCGGGCTTCCCAGGGCTTTTTCCTAATGTGTTAAATTGAATACTTAGTTCATTAATAATGAGCCTTAATTATCTTCTAATATAAGTATTGAAACTATACTTTTCTTCTGTGTATAATTTTTTTTTTTTTAAATAATCTCTTTTGGGTAGTCTGTTTTGGGTTCTCATTTGAAAGTATTTTGCATGTAGTTATTTTATATTTTGTATCAGCCTACCAGTTTCTAACAAAATCTAGCAGAAATTTCAATGAAGGTTATATATAAATCTATAAAATAATTTGGAGATAACTATTATCTAACAATATTGAGTGTTCAAATCTGTGAACATAATATTTCTCTGCATTTATTAAATGATATTATTTTTTATTCCCTTTGCTAAAATTTATAGATTTTATTGAAAAGGTCTTGCACATATTTTGGTAAATTAATCCCTAAGTGTTTTCTGATGCTATTTTAGTGGAATTTTGAAATTTAATTTTCAATTTTTCATTGCTGATAGGTAGAAATACAATAGCTCTTTTTTTTTTGTATTTTGTTCTTATATCTCATGATCATGATAAATTTTCTTATTTGTTCTAGTAACTGTTTTAAAGTTCCTTAGGAATTTTAACATATGTGATAATACTGTCGGCTAATATTTATAGTTTTTATCTTTTTCTTTCTAATATGAGAGTATATCACTTCTTTCCTCTTTATTTTATTGCTATAGCTTAGATTTCTTTTAAAAGGTGACTAGGAGTAGTAAAAACAAATATCCTGGCTTCATTCCTAATCTTTGGATGAAAGCATTTAATCTTTCACCATTTAAATAATGCTAGAAGTAGATATTTCACAGTTACTCTTTATCTGGATGTGGAAGTTCCTGACTGCTCACAGGATGCTGGTTGTAAATTATGAATAGGTTTTCAGTTTTAAGTGCACTACTATTCACAATCTTGATGGCTATTTATTTTTTAAGTTGCATAACAACAGTGATTTTTTTGAATGCTAAAACAACTCTTCAATTCTAGGACAATCCCTACTTAGTCAAATTTTTTTTTATTTTTTAATTCATATTGCTTGATTTGTTTTACTATATATTGCCTGGATTTACTCATTTTTGTTAAGGATTTTGGTCCATAGTTTATTGTAGGTTGTTTTTCTTTTCTGTTTGTTTTTTGTATCAGTATAATGCTGGCCTTGAATGAGAAGTAGGGAAGTGTCCATAGAGTACATTCTCTCCTATATTTTGAGTACTTTTGGTTAAAATTGTGTTATTTCTTTTTTATGTATTTGAAAGAATCCTATCTTGGCCTGAAGTTTTCTGCATAGGAACATTTTAAATTACAAATTCAATTTTTAAAAAAGATGTATCTATATTTGAACATTCTATTTTTTCTTAAGTCAATTTTAGTAGTTTGTATGTTTTAGGAAATACGTCCATTTGATCTGTGTTTCAAGTTAGTTGGAATGAAGTTATTAATAAACTTTTTTATTATCCTTCAATGTTTGTAGGATCTTTAGTGATGTTCCCTCATTCATTCATGATATTGGTAAATTAAATCTTTCTGTTTTGTTTTGAAACCAGTATAGCTGGGTATTATCAGTTTTATTGATTTTTATAAAAATTTATCCTTTGATTTTGTTGATTCTTTTTTATTTGTTTTCTGTCATTTGTTTTTACTTATCATTATTATGCCCTTCCCTCTACTTACTTCAGTAATGCTTTAGCTGCATTCCACAAATATTGATATATTGTGCTGCTCTTTTCATTGAGTTCAAAATATTTTCTCTTTTCACTTATGATTGCTCTGTTAACCAATGAGTTTTACAAAATGGTGTTGTTTAATGTTTACATATTTGGGTGATTTTCCAGATAATTTGCTGATATTGATTTTTATTGCAATGCCATCTGATCAGAGAATATGCTCTATATGATTTTATCTTTCATTTTATTGCATTTTAAAAATAATCCAGCCTATGGTCTCTCTAATTGAGTGTTCTAATGCATTTCATATGAATATGTTTTCCTTTATTGTGTGGTATCTTGTTCTATGAATAGTAACGTCAATTTGAGTGGTAATGCTGTTTAAGTCTTCTATGTTCTTACCAATTTTAAGTTTTCTTGTTTTATAATTACCAGAAAGGAATTTTAAAATCTTAAACTAAAGGTGTTATCTATTTCTCCATTCACTTCTGTTGACTTTGCTTGATTTATTTTGAAACTCTGCAATTATGTTCATGCACCTTTATATTTGTTCTGAATTGATTCTTTTATTATCATGAAATGCTCTTTTTATCTCTTATGTTTCTTGCCCTAAAGTCTACTTTTTCTAATATTATTATTACTACCTGTCGGGCCTTAAAAACTAACACCACCTTAAGTGACATTACAAGCGGCACCATTATGGGCCCACAAGGGCATATTAACGTGGCAGCTTAAGAAGCCCCGGGAGGAAGTAGGGTGGGAGTATCTGCGGAAACCTTGCCTTAGCCCTTATTGGCCAAATATGTGCTTCCACGCTCGTGAACTCTGCAAGGTTGCAATAGCTAGGCATTGAGACAGGATGCATGCTCTCATAACCTTTAAGCTGATTGGAGGATGTAAAAACCTCCCTTTCCCATTTGCCTTTAAAAGCAAGTGCTTGTGTGCTAATAAACAGAACTGCTTGACAGAACCCCCGCCGCATCTGAGTGTTCTTTAATGGGCTGGTTGGGGCCGGCGGTGTGCTCACCTCTCTTCACAGCTCTCTTCCCCCATCTCCTTCCAAAGGGGACAGGAGGGAATGAGGAATCTGGGCCATTTGCTCGCCCACCAAAAGGAATGAGGCTAGGGCTGTTCGGGTCGGCCAGTGGCGGACCCAACAGAGTGGTGCCCCGTGTGAGGAATTTTTTAAAACTCGTGGGTGAAAGACGAGCGAGTGAGGCCCCCGGCTGCTCGGTCCTGAAAGAAGGTCGACGAAGGGTGATCAACCAGAGGAGTGGCCTCCACAACCGCGGTAGTCGCCGTGAAATAATCCGCCTGTGTGTCAGGGTGAGTACCATAACAGGGGGAAGTCCCTGCACTTCTATGCCCTGTTGCTCCCTTTGTCCTTTCCTCACGGGGCAACATGGGAGGCGTGTGTGGGAAGAGTGACGAGACAGCCTGCAAGGCTCTAAAGTACATGTTAAAAAGCAGAGACCTAGAAATATCTGACTCCACGGCCACCAATGCCTGGCATCATGTGGTGCAGGTGGCCCCTGGGGCACCTTCGTCCAACTTGTTCTCCTATGAGACTTGAGACTGGGTTCAGACCCTGGCCAGAAAGAACGAGATTAGTCACGGGCTAGACCCCCCTTAGGGTTCTACCCAACCATCTCTGCCCTAAAGCTTTGCTTCCGTCCCGAGCATCAGGAAGGGACAGAAAGGGATTGGGCGCAGTTCGATGAGGAGAGAAAAAAGGAAACAAAGCTGCCAATACAAGGCTCTGAGCCATTGAGTGATACCTGTGCCCCTACCCTGTACCCTCCTCTCCTGGCATACTCAGCCCGCCAAAGTTTAGCCGAAGGAGAGAAAGCGGCTCCTGAAGAAGTGGAGGAGGCTAGCCCACCTTTAAAAACACCCCCGGCAGAGCCGCAGGCTTTTCCTGTCATGGCTCACTGGGAACCCCCAGCCGTCCGCAGCCCATGGGGGGAAGCGGCCCCTCAGGCCTATCCGGTCAACGCTGTAAAAGAACTAAAAAAGGCTGTTGCCGAGGCCAGGACTTTATCCTCAGCCTTGCAGGCTCAGACACAAAACTTAAACGAAGCCTTCAAGGCGTTTACCGCCCTGATCCCCTCAGGAAACAATACTTCCCCACCCTTCAAGGGACAATATTTTGGTTGCAGAAGACAAGGTCATTTTAAAAGCCAATGTCCCAAGGCTAAAGGCAAAAAACCCCCTACCACACCTTGCCCCCCCCCCCATGTAAAAAAGGATTACATTGGAAAAATGACTGTAGGTCCAAATTTGGCAAAGCCCACGGTGGAAATAGGCCGGCCGCTTGGTAACCTTGGGAAGCTCATGACCTTAAAGAGCTGAAAAAGGCTGTCGCAGAGGATGGGCCCAATTCCCCACGGGCAGAAACCATCCTCCAGGGCTTAACGCACCAACGCTGCACAACCCAAGATTGGAAAATGCTCTGTAAGGCAGTCCTCCCCCCAAACTCATTTATCAAGTTCTGCGCCTTCTTTAAAGAAGGGTGCCATGTGCAGGCAGAGATAAATCAAGCAGTAGCATTGCCCAATGCCACCAACCCCGGACTCACCTTCCCATGGGTCCTTGGCAAAGGTTCCTGCTTAGGTGCCAACAAACCCTTTTGCAGCACTGTGGCAAATCTCACCGCCCCCAAAACCTGAAATAAGCGGACCCAAAACAAGCAGGCCACAGGGGCAGCTGCGGTGGCGATCTGCTCTCTCTTGGGAGTTATTGGAGCGGGTACCTGGACCGCCGGAATAGCCTTGGCACATCAACAGGTAGCTTCCCTTAGGGAGGCAGTGGACATAGATCTTGGCCGCTTGGAGGTGTCTGTATCACATTTAAAAAAAAAAATCACTAACATCACTTTTTGAAGCTGTTTTACAGAATCGACGTGGACTAGACCTGTTGTTCTTACAGCAAGGAGGATTATGTGCCGCCCTCAAAGAAGAGTGTTGCTTCTACGCTGACCACTCTGGAGTGGTCAAAGATTCCCTAGCTAAGCTTAGAGAAGGATTAGAAAAGCGAAAAAAAGGACGCAAAGCCAATAGTAATTGGTTCCAAAGCTGGATTTCAAGTTTCCCGTGGCTCACCACCCTGCTGTCCTCCCTGGTGGGCCCCCTAGCTATTTTCCTTGTCTTAATCATCTTGGGGCCTTATGCCATTCGCCAGGTTGTGTCCCTTATAAGTCGCAACACCACTTCTCTCGTAATGCTCACCCAGGTGGTAGAGGAGGTGGCCCATAATGAAAGCCCTGACAGCCCTTGGGTCAATATGGCCTTTCAAGAAATCAACACCAAGTTATAAGGCTCCACCCCACCCTAGCTTGGCTGGATAGTCAATGACGGGTAAGATTCCCAGAGGGAAACAACCTAAGACAGGCACAGCCACCAGAGGGAATGGAGGCAAGGCTGGGAAGGTTAGCCGCCTACAGCTACCTTATTAAAACAAAAAGGGGGAGATGTCGGGCCTTAAAAACTAACGCCACCTTAAGTGACATTACAAGCGGCGCCATTATAGGCCCACAAGGGCGTATTAACGTGGCAGCCTAAGACGGCGCCGGGAGGAAGTAGGGTGGGAGTGTCTGCGGGAACCTTGCCTTAGCCCTTATTGGCCAAATATGTGCTTCTGTGCTTGTGAACACTGCATGATTGCAATAGCTAGGCATTGAGACAGGATGCATGCTCTTGTAACCTTTAAGCTGATTGGAGGATGTAAAAACCTCCCTTCCCCATTTGCCTTTAAAAGCAAGTGCTTGTGTGATAGTAAATGGAACTGCTCGACAGAACCCCCACTGTGTCTGAGTGTCCTTTAAACCAGGCTGGTTGGGGCCGGCGGCTGTGCTCACCTCTCTTCACGGCTCTCTTCCCCCATCTCCTTCCAAAGGGGACTGGAGGGAAAGAGGAATCCGGGCCTTTTGCTCGCCCACCAAAAGGAATGAGGCTAGGGTTGTTCGGGTCGGCCAGCGGCAGACCCGACAACCACCATTTCTTCCTCTTTGTGATTATTGTTTGCATGATATATCTTTTTTTACATCTTTCTATTTTTAATGTACTTATGTATTAAGGACTGAATTGTGTCCCCTCAAAATTGATATGTTGAATTACTAACCTCCAGTGTTACAGTACTTGGAGATAGGATCTTTAAGGAGATAATTAAGGTTAAAGGAATTCATAATGGTGAGACCCTGGTCCTGTAGGACTGATGTCCTTGTAGAAAGTGGAAGAGACATCAGAGACCTATCTCTCCTTGTGTGCAAAGAGAAAAGACCATGTGAAGACAGGAGGAAGGTAGCTATCTTCAAGCCAGTAAGGGAGACCTAAGTAGAAGACAATCCTAGCATCTTAAAGTTGGACTTCCAGCCTCTATAGTGGTGAGAAAATAAATTTCTGTTGAAGCCACCCATTCTGTAGTATTTTGTTACAGCAGCCCAAACAGACTGATACACTATGTTTTAATATTTAGAGTGTATTTTCTACAGATGACATAATGTTGGGTCTTGCTTTTCTAAAACATATAATCTTATAATCTCTATAATTAAAGTGTTTAGATTATTTATATTTAATATTACTATTGATATTGTTGGATTTATCTACTTTTAGGTAGTTTTTATTTGCTCCATCAGCTTTGTTTTTCCTTTATCTTTCTTTCCCACTTAATCATATTTTTTACTGCTTTATAGTATCCTGTCTAATTTCTCTCTTGGCTAATTTGCTCTAACTCTTTTGTTTTACTAATTTATTTTATAGTGCTGGTTCTAGGGTTTACTTTATTTTATTTATTTATTTTTTTGTCACCGGTAAGGGGATCACAACCCTTGGCTTGGTGTTGCCCACACTGCGCTCAGCCAGTGAGTGCACCGGCCATCCCTATATAGGATCCGAACCCACGGCGGGAGCGCCGCTGTGCTCCCAGTGCTGCACTCTACCGAGTGAGCCATGGGGTCAGCCCTACTTTATTTTTTTAACTTATTTATTTTTTATCACAGTCTATATACAAATTCAATTTATACTACTCCGTTTAAAATTTATAACAACACATTTTCCTTTCCCATCATTGGTACTATTTTTGGTGTACATTTTTCTTCTATCTATGTTATAAATCCCACTATATATTGTTACTTTTTTGTTTTTTAAAGAAATTCAGAAATTGAAAAGAATAACAGTCTTTTATATTTACCAGTATGCTTATCATTTCTAGTGCTTTCTATTCATTTGTGTAGATCTCAGTTTCCATCTCGTGCTGATTTCCTTTAGCTGGAATAACTTCCGGTAACTTTTTTTTTGTTACAAATTCTCTTAGCTTTTGTTTGTCAGAAATGTTATTTATGTTGCTCTCATTTAAGAAAGATGTTTTCATTGTATATAAAATTCTAGTTTGATTATTTTTTTCTTTTAACACTACAGAGATTTCATTTTTTGTGTGTTTTGGCTTGGATTTTTTCAGATGAGAAATCAGTGATCAGTCTTCATATTGCTTCATTTTATATAAGGTCTTTTTTTTTTTTTTTTTTTTCCTTCTGAGAGACATTACATAAAATGAATCAATGTAAAGACTGGCTTTTAGCAATTTGATTATGATGCACCTTTATGTGTATGTTTTGTTTTGTTTTATCTTGCTTTTCTTTCACTGGCTTTGTAGATTTTATTAATTTTGGAAAATTTTGGCAATTATTTTCCCAATACTTTTTCTGTCGCTTTTCCTCTTCTTGGACTCAAATTATATGATATAGAATGAGGGGGGTGCCACAGACCTCGATCCCGCCCCTCCTCCTTCCTCCTTTCATCACATTTCCTACCCCTTTCCCCTTTTCCTCTCCCTCCCAACTGTTCTGCAACAACATCATAGAATGTAAAAAAATATTATTAATAAAATACAATTTAAAAAGAAAAAATAAAAAGACTATAAAGCAATATATTTTGACCTTTTAAAAATATTAATAGAAAAAAGAATGAAAGTATTTCTATCAACAATGGTCAGCTGTAGAATTAGATTTCTGATTTTTTGCTATGAATATGTAATAGTGTACTTTTATAATTAGTGAAAGAAAATAAAATTTCCAATTTATAAAAAAAGTTTAAATAAATTATATAATACCTGCTTCTTATTTTCCCACAAGTCACTGAGTCTATGGATTCCTTTTTTAATTTTTGTTTTTGTTTGTTTTTGCTAATTTTTTGCCTTTCTGCTTTTTGTGCTTCAGTTTGTATCATTTCCTTTGCTATGTCTTTACACTCATTGGTCTCTCCTTCTGTAATGTGCACTCTGCTGCTAAACCCATTAGCTGAAGTTCTTATTTCACATATTGTGTTTTCCTTTCTACTAGTTCCATTTGGTTCTTTAAACAATATTGTTTCACTTCTTATTATGCTCATATTTCACTTTAAATCCTTGAACATATTTACAGGAACTGTTGTTTAATTCCTGTGTAATAATTCCATCATTTCTGTCATTTTTGGTTTCTTTCTACTCATTACATTTTCTTCTGATTATGGGTCATATTTTCCTGCTTCTTTTCATGTCTAGTAATATTTTATTGGGTAGTGGATGCTTTTAATTTTATGTTGTTGAGGCTGGAATTTATTGTCTTTCTTTAAGGAGTTTTGGAATTTGTTTGGCAGCCAGTTAAATTACATGTGGATTAATCTAATCCTCTTGATGCTTGGTTTATATTTGGTTAATGTAGATCTAGAATAGTGTTTTCTCTAGAACTAGTTTAGCCTTCCTATGAGGATGTGAACTGCCTACTGAATGCCTTGAATGTTCAGACATGATTCTCTTACTAGTTGGAAATTAAATGTTTACAAATAATCTATGATCTCTAGGAATTTTAAATCAGATTCTGTGTGTGTGCAGCTTAGATTTCAGCACAGAATCACTGGAATGCAGACTTCTGTAGCTCATTCTCTGTGTATATTTCTCATTTCTGATTTTCTGCCACACAAATTCTAGTCTTCTCAGTCACCTCAAACTCCATTCTGTGTCTCCTTAACTTAGTTAGCTTGTGTGTTCTATTTAGGATTCCCCTTCTTGAACCATGCTCCACAGAGTTTTTCCTGGACAAAAACAGGGCAATTTAACTTCTAATCTCATGTGGTTTCTTGTTCTCAGAATTGGTAAACTGTGCTTCCTAGTAGACCAAGTGATGGGAGAAACATTGCTGTTTCAAGCACATAAAACCCAGAATTGGATCTTTAATTTTATCTTCCCTTCCAAATAAGGTAGAGCTTTTGATAAATGACATAGAGAAATTTATCTTCTAGTTTCTCTTTACAGTTTCGTGACATTATTTTTAAATAAACGTTTATTTTGGACTAATTATACATTTACAGAGAAGTTGCAAAAATAATACAGAGTTCTTGTGGCTGGCCAGTTAGCTTAATTGGTTAGAGTGTGGTGTTAGTAACACAAGGGTCAAGGGTTGGGGTCCCCAAATCAGTCACCTGCCAAAACAAACAAACAAATAAACAAACAAAAACAGAGTTCTTGTATAACCCTTACCCAGTTTCTCCTATTGTTGTCATCTTATAGTACTATGATACATTTGCCCAAACTATGAGCCTGTCATCAGTACATCATTATTAAGTGAACTCCAGACTTTATGTGATTTTGACCAGTTTTTCTATTAATATGTTCTTTTTGTTACAGGATGCAATGCAGGATACCATACTATACTTAGTTGTCGTAGCTCCCTAGTATCCACTGGTCTGTGAAATTTCTTAGTCTTTCCTTGTTTTATTGTGACCTTGATAGTCCTGAGGAGTACTGGTCAGGTATAGAGTAGAAGAGCCTCTAATCTGGGTTGTCTGATGTTTCTCATGGCTATGCTGAGACTATGGATTTTTGAAAAGACAGTACTGATTGTCACACTATATCAATATATGTCATTGATGATGTTAACTGTAGGTGACAGCTTTTTAATAAATATTTTACTTTAGAGTAGTTTTTGACTTTCCGAAAAATTTCAAAGAAAGTACATAAAGATCCCATACACTTCACACTCAGTTTCCCTATACTTAACATCTTACATTAGTATGCAACATTTGTCAAAATTAATGAACTAATACTGATATTATTATATACAAAAATTTATACTTTGTTCAGATTTCATTAGTTGTTACTTGATGTCCTTTTTAGTCACAGGATCTTATCCAGGACGCACATTACATGTAGTTGTCATGCCTCCTTAGGCTCTTCTTGGCTGTGACAGTTTCTCAGACTTCACTTGTTTTTGGTGACAGTTTTGAAGATCACTGGTAAGATATGTCCTAGAATATCCCTCCATTGAGATTTGTCTGCTGTTTTTCTCGTGATTAGACCGGGAATATGGGTTTTTGACAGGAAGACCTCAGAGATAAATTGCTGCTCTTATCACAAGTGCATATCAACAAGAGAACGTATTATCAATATGTTATTATTAACTGTATTAGTCTGAAACTAGACAACTTATAAAGAAATAAAACTTATTTCTTACAGTTTCAGATACTGGGAAGTCCAAAGTTCAGGGAACACTTCTGGTGAGGACCTTTTTCATGGTGTGATTCCCTGCAGCAACACAAGGTATCACATGGTGAGAATGGGCTGAGCAAGAGAGAGTTAATCTTCTTACTTGTTCTCCTTATAAAGCCATCAGAACCAAACCCATTATCATGCATTAATTCATTAACTTATTACTCCATGAACGGATCAATCCATTCACCAGGGCATGGTCCTTACAATATAATTACCTCTTAAAGGCCGCACCTTTCAATGACAGTAATAGGATTTCTCACCCTCTCAACACTGTCACAGTGGGGATTAAGTTTCAATGGGCTTTGGGGAGACATTTGATCCACAGCATTAACCTTGATTACCTAGCAGAGGCAGTGTTTGTCAGGTTTATCCACTGTAAACCCTTCTCTTTTTCTGGGTTTCGACACTGGAAGTCACCGTATGCTCTTAGGGAATGAAAAGCTACCCTCCACCTCCATATAGGCAGAGGGTCTACATAATTTATTTGGGATTCATCTGCATGGAAGATTGGCTATTCTCTCTCATTTATTTATTCAATCATATATATATATCAGTACGGGCACCTAAATATTTGTTTTATATTTTGGGTTATAGGGTTGTAATCCATTATTATTTTATTTCGATGCTTGAATTGTTCCAGTTTGGCCATTGGGAGGTTTATCATTTGACTCCTGTGTCCTTTTTCTTCTCTCCAATTTTTTTAACTGTAGTAAAGTACATATACCATAAAATTTTCATCCAACTATTTTTTGAATGTACAGCTCAGTGGTATTAAATATGTTCATAATGTTGTGCAACCATTACTACCATCCATCTCTATAACTATTTTTTATCTTGTAGAATTGAAACTCTGCACCCATTAACCAATATCTTGGTTAACTTCTTCCCCCCAGCTCCCGGCAACCACAATTCTACTTTCTTTCTCTATGATTTTGACTATTCTAAGTTCCTCATGTAAGTGAAATGACAGTATTTGTCTTTTTGTGACTGGCTTATTTCACTCAGCATACTGTCCTCAAAGTTCATCCATCATCCATGTTGTAGCATATGTCATAATGTCCTTCCTTTTTTAAAGGCTGAATAATATTCTGTTGTACATATATATGGAATGTTATTAATATACACATACACATATTTATAAATACCACATTTGTATATGTGCATACATATACATACTACAGTTACTTATCTGTAGTTCCATTGATGGACATTTGGGTTGCCTCCATGTTTTAGCTATCGTGAATAATGCTTCTATGAAGATTGATGTACAAGTATCTCTTCAAAACTTGGCTTTTATTTTTTTTGGATATATACCAAGAAGTAGAATTGCTGGATAACATAATTTTATTTTTAATTTTTTTGAGGAACTGCCATACTTTTTTTTTTTTTTTTTTTTTTTACAGAGGCTGTACCATTTTACATTTCCACTAACAGGGTTCCAGTTTCTCTACATCCTGGCAAATATCTGTTATTCTGTGGGTTTTTTGTTTTGTTTTTGGCATTAGCCATTTTAATGTGTATAAAGTGTTATCTCATAGTTTTGCTTTGCATTTCCCTAATGACTAGTGATGTTAAACATCTTTTTGTGTGCTTCTTGGTCATTTATATATCTTTTTTGGAGAAGTGTCTATACAAATCTTTTGCCCATTTTTAAATTGGGTTTTTCATTGTCATTGTTGAATTTTAGGATATTAATCCCTTATCAGATGTATGATTTTCAAATATTTTCTTTCATTCTGTGTGCTGCTTTTTTATTCTGTTGATATTGTCTTTTAATGCACATTTAAAATTTTTAAAAATTAAATCCAATTTATTTATTTTTTTCTTTTGATGGCTATACCTTTGGTGCAATATCCAGGCAATCATTACCAAATCCAATTTTGCAAAGCTTTTGCCCTATGTTTTCTTCTAAAAGTTTTATAGTTTTAGGTCTTTCATTTAAGTCTTTGGTCTAATTTGAATTAATTTTTATATAGGAAGTTTGGTAAGGGTTCAACTTCATTCTTTCACACATGGATATTAAATTTTTCCTGTACTATTTATTAAAAAGACTGTCTTTTTTCATTGAATGATCTTGGCAACCTTGTCAAAAGTCATTTAACCATACAAGTATATATGAGAGGATTTATTTCAGGACTCTATTTAATTCTGTTGTTCAATATGTCTGTCTTTGTGGCAGTACCATGTTATTTTGGTTACTGTAGATTTGTAGTAAGTTTTGGAAATCAGGAATTGTGAGTCCTCTAACTTTATTCTTTTTCATGATTATTTTGGCTATTTGGGGTTCCTTGAGATTCCACAGAATTTTTGATAAACTTTTCTATTTCTGCAAAAAACATCCTTGAGACTTTGATAAGGAATTCATTGAATATGTAGATTACTTTGGGTGGTATTATGTCTTAACAGTATTAAGTTTTCCAATAATAAACACGGAATGCATTTGCATTTATTTGTGTCTTTTAAAATTTCTTCTAGCAAGCAATGTTTTGCAGTTTTCATTGTACAAGTTTTTCATCACCTTGGTTAGGTTAATTTCTAAGTATTTTATTCTTTTTAAAATGCTATTGTAAATATAATTCTTTCTTAATTACCTTTTCAGATAGTTTGTTGCTAGTATATAGAAATGAAACCGACTTTTGTGTGTTGATTTTGTAGTCCACTACTTTGCCAAAATCATTTATTAGTTCTTACTAATAAATTATGTGAAATCCTTAGAATTTTCTATATAGATCATATCATCTGCAAACAGAGGTAATTTTACTTCTTTCTTTCCAGTTTGGATGCCCTTATTTCTTTTTCTTGCCCAATTGTGCTAGCTATTAACTTCCAGTACTATGCTGAATAGAAGTGGTGAAAGTGAGTATCCTTGCATTGTTCCTTACCTTAGAGGAAATCTTTCAATTTTTCATCTTGAGTATAATATTCTTTGTGAGTTTTTCATAAGACTTTTATCATGTTGAGGTAGTTTTCTTATATTTGTCTTTTGTTGAGTGTTTTTATCATAAAGGAGAACTGGATTTTGCCAAATGCTTTTTCTGCATTAATTGAGATGATCTTATGTTTTTTTTCTTTCATTCTGTTAATGTTGTGTGTCACATTGATTAGTTTTTTTATGTCCAACCATAATTCCCACTTAGTCATAAATAAATCCCACTTAGCCATGGTGTATAACCTTTTAAATTGCTGCTAAATTTGGTTTTCCAATATTTTGTTGAGAAGTTTTGTGTCAATGTTCTTAAGGAATAGAGGTCTGTAATTTTTGTTTCTTGTAGTGTCTTTGTCTGGCTTTGTTATTCATTTAATATTGACCTCATAGAATGAGTTAGAAAGTGCTCTCTCCTCTTCAAGTTTTGGGAACATTTTGAGAAGGATTGGTATTAGTTCTTTTTTTTTTAGATGTTTGGTAGAACTTGCTGGTGAAGCCAGCAATAAATATAATACACCACATCAACAAAAACAAGGACAAAAACCATATGGTTATCTCAATAGACGCAGTAAAAGCATTTGACACATTTCAGCATCCCTTCATGATAAGAACCTTCAACAAATCAGGTATAGAAGGACAGAATCTAAACACAATAAAAGTTATATATGGCAAACACACCATCAACATCAACGTGATTGGAGAAAAATGGAAAGCCTTTCCTTTAATCACAGGAACAAAACAAAGATGCCTACTCTCACCACTTCTATTCAACATAATATTAGAAGTACTAGAGCAATCAGACAAGAGAAAGAAATAAAGGCATCCAAATTGGAAAAGACAAAGTCAAAGTGTCACTGTTCACAGATGACATGAGCCTATATATTGAAAAACCAATAATCTCTACCAAAAAACTCCTAGAGCTCATAAACTAATTCAGTAAAATTGCTGAATACATAATCAATACCCACTCTCATTTCAGATTTTAGTGTTTTTTGTCTTCTCTCTTTTTCTTTTTTAGTCCATCTAGCGAAAGATTTGGCAACATTTGTTGATCTTTTCCAAGAACCATCTTTTTGGTTTACTGATTTTGGTATAGTTTTTCTGTTCTGTACTTTGTTTATCGCGGCTCTAATCATTGTTATTTCCTTCTTTCTGCTACTATAGGACTTTGTTTTTTTCTAGTTCCTTATGTTTTATGGTTAGGTTGTTAGTTTAAAATCTTTCTTGTTTTTTAATGTAAGCATTTATAGGTATAAATTTCCACCTTTGCACTGCTTTCACTGTGTCCCATGAGTTTTTGTATGTTGTGTTTTCATTTGTCTCTAAGTATTTCCTAATATCTCTTGTGATTTTTAAAAAATCTATTGGCTGTTTAAGAGTTTGTTTGACTTCCACAATTTTGTGAATTTTCCAGTTTTACTGCTGTTATTGATTTCTAATTTCATTCTGTTGTGGTTGGAGAAAATACTTTTTAATTTTCTTTTTAAATTTATTGAGACTTTATTTGTGTTCTAACACAGGGTCTATCCTGGAAAATGTTCCATGTGCTGCTCAGGTCTTATACTTGTACATCATTACTGATTTTCTGTTGCTTTGCCTCACACAGATTTGTCACCTTTCTTCCCTGGGTGACGGAGATGCAAAGGATTACTCAAAGCTCATTTCCTCTGAGCAGAGAGACACCCTGAAGGAGTTAACTTCCCAGAACCCTCAAGGGAGAGGCATTCCTCCTTTGGGAAATTAACACTGAACTGGTGTTCTGTCTCAGTATTTATTCTCCAGGCCAGAAAGTTACAGAAAAGGAACATAGGTGGGGTTATGGCTAAGTATAGTTTAACAATAGAAGCTGGTAACATCAGTGAAATAACAAAGTGACATTCCATAATGCAATTTGCAAAAGGTTAAGTAGATCCACCAACAAAAGCTTATTCTTTGCAAATACTGTATTTTCTACAGCAGTTTCCTCAGTATTTTTACATAACAATAAAGCATCTTTCTTAACATATTAATCAGTAGGTTAAACTGCTCTCAAGGACATCTGTGTAACTTTGCTGTGTTACAATTCTATATCCACAACAGAGACTTTTCCCCTCTCAGGGGAAAGTTTCCTGTCTTTTGCAAACTTAACATTTCTATATGTAATTTAAAAGTTTAGGTTATACCTGAAACTACAGGGCTTTGGAGGCTAGGCCCTGTGAAATACATTTGCTTTATAAATGTTAGTATACTCCACAATTTTCTGTCTGCTTTATTTGTCAAATTCTGTCAGAGGAGTTTTGAAGTCTCCAACTATAGTAATAGATTTCTCTAGTTCTCCTTTCAGTTCTATCAGTCTTAGCCTCACTTATTTTGATGTTCTGATGTTAAGAATTTTTGTATTTTCTCAGAGAATTGACCCCTTTCTAATTTTGTAATGCCTTCCTTTATCCCTGATAATTTTTCTTGTCTGAAGTCTGATTTTCTGAAATTAATGTAGCTACTGTAGCTTTTTAGTATATCCATCTATATCTTATACTTTAAAGAGATCTCTACATCTCTTTAATTTAACTTTTTATGTCTTTATATTTAAAGTAAGTTTCTGACAAACAACCTATAACGTGTTCTCATTTTTTGTAATCCACCCTGACGTTCTTATTTTTAATTGTATATTAACTGGTGTATTAATTGTATACTTAGATGTAAAATGCTTATAGATATAGTTGGCTCAATACATATCACGTGTGTAACTTTTTTACATGTTGCATTTGTTATTTGTTTCCTCTCCTCCTCTTTTTTTTTTGGTCTTCTCTGGTTTTAATTGAGAATTTTTTATGATCCCATTCTTTCTCATCTCATAGCAAATATTTTTAGTTGTTCCCAACAGTTTACAATACACATTTTCAACTTACTTAAATCTAGTTTCAAATTACAGTGTGACATTTTAGAGGTAATATGGATAGTTCATAACAGAGTATTCACACTTTCTTCCTTATGTTTCCTGTGACATTCCCACTATATATTTCACTTTATATAATCATCTGATACCTCAGTACCATTAAGTTTTAAGCACACAATTATGATTTATATCAGTTAATAATATAAATAAATTTTCTTTATCTTCATTTGTTCCTTCCTTACGCTCTTCTTTATGTAGGTCTAAATTTCTGACATATCATTGTCCTTCCACCTGAAGAAGTCTTTTTAACATTATTTTTTCATTAAAGGTCTGCTAGAGATAAATTCCATCAGTTTGTGTTTATCTAAGAAAGCCTTATTTCTCTTTTATTATTGAAGTACAATTTTGTTGGCTATAGAATTCCAGTTTAGTAGTTTTTTTTTCTTCCAACTTCACTCTCTTCTAACTTCCATGGTTTCTGATGAGAAGTCTATTGTAATTCTTTCCTTAGTCACGTTGAGTCTACTGATGACATTTATGACGATGACATTTCTCTACTTATATTACTCATACATTCTTTTATGTTGTGTACTTTTTTCCCTTAGAGTACTAAACATATTAATCATAATCATTTAAAATTTTCTGTGTGATAATTCCAACATCTCTGTCACAACTGAGTCTGGTTCTGATGACTGTTCTGTATTTTCAGACTGTGTTTTACTTGTGTTTTGTCATACCAGGCAATTGTTTGTTCAAAGTCAGACACATTGCATGGGGTAATAGAAACTGAGGTAAAGAGGCCCTTAGTGTGAGGATTTATACAAATCTGTCTATGGGTTCTGCTCTGTTTAATGTTTTAATTACATAGTTATAGGTGCTATTGGCTTCATATTCTTCTAGATGTGCTTGTTTTGTGTCCTATCTCATGTAGACTTTCCTATGTACTTCTCACAGAAAGTCTGTGTCTTGCACCTCTTTCAGCTGTAATCCACTGCTATCCTGTAGTCCTGTTTGCATGGTAGTCAAGTGTGAGGGAGAGAAGAATTCCATAGTCTTCTAAATCAATCTACATTTTTAGTGGGTCTGTGTTTCAGGGCTGTGAACTTCACAAATATTTCTCCAATAGTATAGACTATTTTCCTCCTTATACTCTACTCATGTTCTCAGCAGCAGGGTTTCCAGTCTATTTCCCTGAAGTGCTGAACCCTGTTGGCTTTATTTCCCCCTGGTGAGACACAAAGGCCTTAGGTGGCTGAGTTGAGAGGATCATTCTTCCCTTAACTGGGATAGTGTCCTGGCAGTCTTTACCCCTAGAGTATAGACCTATGTTATGACAAAGACATTGGGTGTAGTTCATAATGGTCAGTCTTGCTTTCTCCCACCCAGAGCCATCAGGGAATCTTTCTCAGATCTTCACCATAAGAACCACTTGTTCGGATTCCTGGAACAAAATCCATGAATATATTAGGTGCCACCCTAAGATTTCAGGTTTCCAGAAATTTATTACTTTCATTATAGGCTAAACGCAGACTCATGCAGTTCCTCACAATTACCACTTAAGCATTTTTATCAGTTTATGGCTCAGCTCCTTCTGGTCCAGATAAGCAGATCTTGGTTGTTGTATCTCTCTGAATGTGCCTACTTTTCCACGTTTCAGGGTGGTGATTTGCCCAGTGACCTCAGTTCCCTGATGAACCAAGAAAAGTTCTTGATTTTCAATTTGTCTACTTTTTCCATGTATAAGTACAAGAGTGATGAATTCCATGCTCTTTATATATCTTAGCTTATAAGGAATTATATAGGTCACATTTTGATTTTGTTAATATGTGTGTGTGTGTTGTTTATCTCTGTAGTTAGCCATTTTCGACTGCCAGAAACCCATGATGATATAAAATTCTCTGTATCTTTCAAGAATAGAGTCAATGTCAGTTTAACTCATTCCAATCACATACATCACATTTTTCACTTTTCTATAGAAAGGAATAATTAACCTGATCTAACAAAAAAATCAACTTCTGACTTTGAGCTATGCAAAGTCACAGATGCTATTAAGAAGGCTAACTCATGCAGTGAAAATTTCAGCTTGCCTCAAAGGCCAATTAAAAAACCACTACCTTGTTGTGAGTCAAATGTTGTAGAGCCATCTGGCATATAACCAATTTATTAACATTTTGTATAAAATATGCACATCTTGTATTGGAGGGTTGTGAATTGATTCATCTTGAGTTTGAGTGATTATAATATTTTCTAAACTTTGCCAGTGGTGATTTGTGGCTTAAAACTGGAGGCATGTTCATAATTTCTGCTCTGAAGAGAAGACAGGGAGAGCCTTTTTTACAAGATGTGCACACATTTTTCTATGACAGCATGCTTCAGAAAACATTTGCATGATGATCATTATACAAAGGTCTTTTAGGTTCTAATAAGACAGTTTAAGAAATTTTTTTAAAAAACAAACAAAAAAAACCCCTCTACAACCATAAAGTAGATGGTGGGAGAGATTCTATATATGTCAGTAGAACACAGATTTTCAATTGGTTAATGTTTATAACTTTGCGGTATAAGGACTCTAATGGAATAATATGACAGGACGTTTGTTCGTGTATGACCTCCTACAAGCTGTGACTGACTGAAACATACCACTTTCTGAAGACTTCCTGATGGCTAATGGTTTCCCATGATAATTTCTGGTCTGGTGCTGTATTTCATTTTTGTTTAAAGCCACAATAGATCATCTCCAAAATTCTTCGGTTTTACACTGAGTCAATTTGTTGTATTTTGTCATAGTGAGGGACGTTGACCAAGTTGAACCATGATCCAAGAACTGGAATCAATCACAGAAATTTGCTTAGAGGTAGATATATAAATTCCTCTATTTCATATATAGCACAAAAAAGCAAATCTTCAAAAAACAAAACAAAACAAAACAAACAAAATCACACCTATGATTAAATTTTAGTGAGACTAAACATACATAATTTCCATAAACCTAAATAAGAACAAAACAGAAATATTAAAATTTTTAATTTTGTTGTTAAAATTAAAGAAAAACCTCTAAATCTGGAAAACTTGTGATACTTGAGATATAGTAGGCTAAATAAAAGAATTTCTTCCTTTTTTCTTCATTTCTTCCATATATTTCTTCACTTGGCTGTGACATAATTCTGTTTCAATGCTTTCGTTTTCTGCCTATGTAATGTAACACATATTTAAAATTTAAAGAACAGTTCGTAGATATTATCACAAAAGGAATTAATCTTTCTTTGCCTAATTATGTTAAATTAAAAGCTATATTTTCTTTGTTTGAAATACAATAAATCAACTTAATTTTTGTTAAAGGGCCTGGGTTTTGTCTTCATAATATTACTGACTGTAGTATGGCAGAGATATTGGCTGTACAGGATAATTTGAATTTTTCTACATCAATTGGGTTAACTGCTCTTTAAATTACAGGAATCATATTAGTGTCCTTCCTGCTTTTAGATGCAGCCTAACATATCAGCTTTGTAAATAGCATGTCTTTTCCTTCTAGTGTTTTAGACCTGTGAAATCCAAAAGTGCTTTTTTCTTAGCTTAAAAATGAGAAGTATTCACTAATTTTTCCTTCCATTAGAGATAGAATATTGTTTTGTCAACATTCTAGAAAAGTTGTTTCAATTTTATCACAGTTTAGTGGATGTTGTGGTTTCTTTCCAGTATTAGTTGGGGTTTGTTTTGGCTAGTTCCAACATAAATGTCCAAATAACAAGGGTTTAAACAATGGAGAAGTTTATTTTTGTCTCATGTAGAAGATGTCCACAGTGGAGAAGTCCATGACTGGTCTGGCAACTCATTGGCATCAGGAATTCTGGCTCCTTTTTTCATGTTGTTATAAGAACTTTATCTTATAGCCCAATTACCCAATAGGCTGCTTGAACACTGGCCATCACATCAAAATTCCAGTAAGCAGGAAAGACAAAAATCATCAGAAAACTTACTCTGTCCCTTTAAGGTGGCATTTCAGAAATCCCACATAGTACTTCCACTGATACCATTTTGTCTAGAAAGTAGTTACAGAGCCACACCTAGATGTAAGAGAGGTTGGAGAATGTAGTCTTTTACCTCGATTGCAATTTGTTTAGTTAAAATAATATTTATTAATTCAAGTCGAGAACTCTGTCTCAGCAACTGTGATGGCTTTTTGATGTGCAAACTTGGCTAAGATGAACTACAGTCTCAAGTTATTCAACCAAACAGTGATCTACGTGCTTCTGTGAAGGAATTTTGCAGATATGATCATGGTCCCTACTCAGTTGACTTTAAGCTAAAGAAAAAGGAAGATTACCCTGGGTGGGCCCGACCTAATCAGGTGAGCTGTTTAGAAGATTTAGGCTTTCTCTAAGTTAAGAGACTACAAATGGCCTGTGTTCACAGGGTTCTAGACTGCTCACAATCTTTTCTTTCTGATTTTCCCTATAGACTTTCAACTTAATAAGCTAGTGTCTAAAATTACATAAGCCAACTCATTGTAATAAATCAATCTCTTTCTGTGTCTCTTTCTACACTTACACACACACACACACACACACTCTCTCCTGTTGGTTGAAATCCATTGCAAAATTCAACATTTTGCAAAATCCATTCCCAGTACTTCAGTAACTCCTTCAGTTTCCTTCCAACCATCTACTTGGAGGTGCCCATGTGCTTCAGGACTATTATTCTAGTTTCAGAGATTGGGGCACATAGCATGTCATCATCTGGCCAGTTATTGGTTCTAGAACAACTATAAGGGCTAATTTCAGCCACTGTAGTATAAAAGAGAATTGCTTTATGTTTCTCAGAAAGATGATTCACAGCAACTCCGAGATTTCTGAGATACTTTTTGGGAAAACACTTTCTCTCTTAACTTTGATGTGAACAAGGGAGAATGGAGCCCCTAGAAATTGTTGGCATTAGACATAAAGTAAAAGACAGCATCAGGGTGAAGCTGGAACACAGAAAACAGGGTGGAGGGTCAGAAAAATTTAATTTTTACAGCCGTAGAATTTAACCAGCCTTAGCATTGTATATCCCTCAGCATTTTTAAGTGAACCAATACACTTTGCTAATTTTTTTTTAACAGAGTTGGGTTTTTGTCACTTGCAATAAAACATATTCTACCTGATACAATTAGCAAACAATTTATTTAACGCATGATTAAAAATAAACAGGTATCTAATTTTTGTGTTGCCTTAAAGTAATATCTGAGAATTTCTCTACTGTATCAGACAGTAGTAAACTGCTGTTTTGTTTGGCATGCAGACAAATTTCAATTTAGGCTTAAGTACTAAAACATAATCATTTGTTGATAATTTTGAATACTGTGTATGATAAATCAGTTAATTAGAAAAATCACATAGAGCTCTTATGTTTCTCTATATATCTCAAATCAATTATATCTATTTTTCTTGATTTTGGGGGGCTCCCACCGAGAGATTTTATACAAGGGAGATAATGGCAGTGGCTTGTGTTATAGGTTAAGTCGTGTCCTTTCACAAAATATGTTGAAGTCCTAATCCCTGGCATCCGTGACCTTATTTGGAAATAAGGTTTTTGCCAATGTAAATCAAGTTAAGATGAGGTCATTAGGGTGGGCCCTAATCCAATATGGCTGATGTTTTTCTAAGAAGAAGAAAATGCCACGTGAAGACAGAGACATACAGGGAGAATGCCATGTGATGTCAGAGGCAGAGATTGTGGTAAAGTGAAGCAGCAGCGAGCCAAGGAATGTGAAGGACTGGTGGTAGCACTAGAAGCAAGGAAGATGCAAGGAAGGAGTCTGCTCAAAGTTTCATAAGGAGCGTGATCCTGCCCATACCTTGATTTCAGACTTCTAGCCACTGGAACTCCGAAGGAATACATTTCTTTTATTTTAAGCCACCCAGCATGTGGTTATTTATTACAACCACCTTATGAAATGAATACAAATGAATATTCCTTTTTTAAAAAAGGTAGAAGTGAGAAAAAGAAGTGAGGAGAAGTGAAATTGAAGTAATGATCTTCCAGTACATAAATATATGTATGTGTGTGTGGGGGGGTGTGTATACACCCCCCCACACACACTTATATGTATATACAGTGTGGGAGATATTTATCAGATATTTTTCAAGAAAAAAAAAATATGAGATGAATGGAAGGTGAGGAGGTTGTGTACATGTACTGAACACTTACAATGGGCCAGGCATGGTATTAAATGCTTCATACACATGTTACCTGATTTAATCCTCACAATATCTTGGTGAAGCAGGTATAGTTATCTTTATTTTATTTATGAGGAAGAGGTGGCTTAGTGAGATTAAATACCTTGTCCATTGTTACACAGATATCAAGTAGTAGGTCTGAATTGTTCCAGTTCTGTCTAACTTAAAAGTCCAAGTCCTTTCCTCTGGACCAGGTGTCAGCAAATTATGACCCATCATAAGGGTCAAATCTTGACTGCTCCCTGTTTTTGAAAATAAAGTTTTATTGGAACACAGCCATGCCCATGACTGCTTGTGTGCTATAATAGCAGAGTTCTCTTGTCGCTTGCAGTGATGAAAATGGTTACTATTCGGCTGTTTATAAAGAAAAAGTTTTCTAAATCCTGCTCTAGAGTTGTACAAGAACATCTATATGTGACTCTTGACACTCCTACCTTCTTAATTATCAAATCTTGAGTAAGACATTTAATATCTAAGGCTATTTTTATATCTTTAAAGTGTGGATAATACTCCATAGTGCTGTTCTGAAAGTCACTTTATATAGTGAATGTTGATAGTACTTTGTAAATTGTATAGAAATATACAAAACTAAGTAAAACTTAAAAACAATAAAAACCGCATTACATAACTAATTTTTCACTTCAATATTGAAATAAATTTAAATACTATTATATGACTTTAGATTTCTGTCAATTTATGTCTTTGGGTTTGTCTTATTAACAAAAACTATAGGCAGATTTACTTCCCAAGATGCCTTCCTGTGGGGGTCCCTCTTTTTGGGGTGGTCCTTCTCTCCTGGGGATGTTTGTTCTGTGATCAAAACAGTAACTTTTTTTTTCTTCAAAAGGAAGAATTTAATCCTCTGTTCTGGGGCCACCATGAAAACATTCCTCAGATTCCAAAAGTGGGAGTTTTTCAAATTTAAAGGTTTTGTAATCCCTGATTAAATCCAATAAACCTGGCCCATTTTTTTTTTTTTTAACACTTATCATTAGGTTGGAGTTTTAAAAATCTAAGGCTGCGTTATTTCATTCAGTGTCTCCTGTCCAGATCCTGAAATTTAATTCTTTCCATCTATTTTAACAGGACATTCCTTTAGGGTTCACATTAAAGGCTGCTGGCTCATAAAAAATGTAAGCTTGTTTTATTAGAAGTCCCTTTATTGTTCCCTGTATGCACATGGGCTATGGTTTGGAGCTCAAAGTCATCTTTCTGTATCCACATCTATGCCTGGACTAAAAACCCCATCTTTTTCTAATCCCTTTTGCTCATTGTGTTCCAAATTGACAATTCCTCAAGCCCAAGGTTACTAAGGCTACCTGTTTTATTTTAATAAGACAAGTTATCAATGTGCAATACTGCATGGCAGAAATCAGTTAACTGGAAACCTTTATAAAGCCTTTCTGTTGGAATGTAGAAATCAGTGTGAATGCCATCTATTTCTATATGTTATTGTGCTTTTTCAAATTCAGATTCTCCAACAAGGAAGTCTCTTTAATATGTTGAATATTGATTTTACCTTACTTATTTACATGATAAAATAAAATAACAGATGCTGCAAAATACCTTTTAGGTAGAATTATATTTGGGCAGCCAGGGTATGCTAGAGCTAGCAGTACTGGCTCCTGAGAGAGAATTGTTAAATTATCAGAAATTTTGTGAGCTTGTTAAAAATTGCCATTAATAAAATCGAAATTATATAAATGTACAGTCAAATAAGTTGTAATAAGACAAAATTTATAAAAACTCAAAACTACACTCTTCCTAATTATTTTACTCCATTTTACTTTTATCTCTTGAGAATATTTTCATGGAGTGTATCTCTATCTTGGATACTGCGTAACAGTATGCTACTGTGCGTCTCTTCCCTAGTGCTTGCTCAGTAATGTCACTTTGATTGCATGAAATAAGCCACAGTGGAAGCCTTTACACCGTGGCAATAGGCAAATGCTACAAACCAGGGCTCTTTTGTTGTTGTCCCTCGAAGAATAGGTTGTTTTACCTTTACCAGTGCATCACTGCTGAAAAGTTCTGTAACATTTCGTGGTTGCAACAGGAGTTTCCTGTGTCCACCCACTATTGTATAGATAAATCTTCTTATAAGGAGATGCTTTGTTAGGAGGCAGCTTCTCTATTTATGTGAAGATTTTATAATGAAACTTATCCTCATTGTAGAATGTGAGATCCATAGGAGTAGGAACTTTGTCTGCTTTGCTCAGCACTGCATTCTCAGCATTTCAGAGCCTGGCATAAAGAAATTGTTCCATGATATTTGTTGAATGCACGGCTACATAATAATATAATGGATAATAACATTATCAGTATCAATAAATACCTATGTATGAAGGTACTTCAAAGTGCATGGAAAAATGGCATTAAAAGATAATACAAATCCTTCTATGAACTTTTTGAAGACCCCTTATATATCAATTCCATTAAACTTTATAGCAATTCTATGATGTGGATAGTATTTAATTTTAATATACAGATGAAGAAACTGAGGCACAAACAGACCAAGTATTTTTCTCAAGATCACACATGAATGACTATGCAGTTATCAGAAAGAAATACACTTTGATAACATTGCAAATGAATAATAACTTCCATATTAAATTAAGTTTGGCTTAAAGGTTTCTTCAGACATAGTGGTCCTAACCTAACTTGATGTGTAAACAGACTGTAACCTACTCTTGTAACAAGTAGCTGAGTCTCAGCCAATTACAGGCAGCCAACTGTTCAAACCATGTTCAAATAAGGCAAATGCCCAGCTATAACCAATCTGTTCTGTACCTCGCTTCCATTTTCTGTATGTCACTTTCCTCTTTCTGTCTATGAATCTTAGCTGACCACATGGCAGCCTCAGAGTCCCTCTGAACCTATTCTGGTTCTAGAAGCTGCCCGACTTGCAAATCATTCTTTGCTCAATTAATTTCTTCAATTTGTGTAAAGTTTTTCTTTTTAACAAACCATCTATAGCACATCTTCACAATTTTGTACAATTAAATAAATATCCTAATTCTTTTCAGTGCAGATTTTGTTCAAATTACTTAAAAACTTTAAGGGTTTTTTTCTTCTTTAAACTAGCCAATCTAAAGGCCATTGTTCTTACTGTACTGAAATATTACTAATTTACATATTTTGGTGGTTTTACAAGTTTTTTTAGAATTATATTTCTTGTGATCTGAGGCCTTTGAGTCTTCTCTTGCCTGCTATCCATTTCATTCTAATGGCCAGTGGCATTTTTCACATTTGGTGACTGCCTGCCCCTGCCAATAGGTTCTCAGACTTACTTTCTTGGTAGAAATTAAGATTGTTGGATTAAGTGTTTCAGTCATCAGCATCTCTAAGCATATGGCAAAAGACTAAAGGAATCATAAACAGAGGGCTATATGTATGTCAGAGGATTAGGAATTAGAGATGTTTTTAAAAAGTGAAAGACAAAAATTAAATTAGAAAGTCAGTTTTTGAAAATTTTGTGATTGTTAGGTTATTCCAAGTTTCATTAGGAGGAATGCTGCTTGTAATCAAGAATTTGGCATTGAGAAATTGCCCAGTTATTTGCAAATAGGGAGACCCAGTGCCTTTATGAATATTGAAGCTACCCTTTCAGTGAGCTGGGTACAGTAACTCACCAAACTTCTCACAAAGGTTAAAAATTAAGTGAAAGACTTTTGATAAGTTAAAAGCCTAATCACATGAATTGGATTCAGTGGAAATTTCTTTAGAAGTTTTCAGCAAATGAACATTTTGGAGGCACTGTCTCATTTGACAGCTCCATCCCCATGAAATGAGATTTTTACAGTATGAGTTGGGTGGATATGACAGTTCAAGTAGAAGATGGCATTAAAACTTCTAATTTTTCTTCTTTCCAAAGGCAAGAAAGACAGTGAAGGCAGTGCCTTGTGGAACATGGTGGGGCTAAAAAAAATGGGAGCTTTGTATATAGTTACTAGCTACAAGTATTTCTTCTTCTGATGGTCACGTAATATGATTCTCTGGTTATGATCTGAAGAGTGAAAGAAAATGAGCATAGAAGATAGGGAAACTTGCCACTTATACTTGGTTTACGTGTGTGTGAGAAAATGAGAAGTAGCAATTGTGCTATATTTACACTTAAATATCTTTACAACTAATTTTTAACAACAGCAAACAAAAAGAAGCTGAAAAACCACTGTGTGCCAAGCAGTCAAAACTGATCTTTTTCCATCCGAACGTGTTAGTGTCCTCAGTAGTAACCCATCATTTGGTTCTTTGCCCTTAAACAACACATTTCCAGAGTGACCTAAGCCTGTCTAAACACAGTTTTCCTAAAAAGACAAATTTCTCTGGGAACGAAGCAAGAAAATCAAAAAGTGACCACGTGGTTAGATTTATGCCTGAAAAAAAATTACATTTAATTTTTCATTTTCTTCAGATTGTATACTTTTCCTAAATTAATTACTGTGGTCTATACATATTGAAACCCTTTATTCTATTGCATATTTATTCATTACTACGGTGTCTTTTACCGAAGGATATTGATGGAGTGTCATCACTTGCTAAAGTGTAGAATTTCTTTGAAAATATTAACATGCAACCTTTATAATTCCCCTTTTCCTATATCATTCTTAAATGCTTCCTTTGGTTGCTGGGACAAATTGTGGCCTTGTGGTGGAGAAGAGATATAGTGAGTGCCTTCATTCCACCTGACGTGCCTTGGCAGGCCCAGCCTCTGACCCATCTCATCACACCCCTCATTCTGGGCACATTTTTCTGCAGCTTGATTTCATGTGGTTGCCTCACAGATTTAAAAGTGAAAAGACCTCCACTGTGCTCCCATTTCGATGTCAGTATCAAAACAGCATGCTGTAGTGAATTGTTTGATAAAAGGTTGCAAATAAAGGTGTTGCTCTTAGGCAATTTTCTGTCCCAGACGAAGGGGCGTAGGGCGATCCTGCTGAGTCACTATGAAGAAATTTCTCGGAGTCGGGATATAGTCCTGGGTAAGAGAGTTCATCTGAGCAATTAGGGTTATGCTTCCAACTGAGATTCAGAACATAGAAATTAGAAACTGAAGAGAAGCAGAAGTTGCCTGAAACACAGGAGACTAGAAGCAAGTTGTGTTAGATCACAGTAAAAATATAAGATCCCATCTGAAATGGTAGGGTCAGGATGAGAAAGGCTCTGTATAGGTAACAGGTGACACTGGCTAAAGGAATCACCATGTTTTACAGTCATAGTGTAGAATATTTTTCAAGTGTCTGAGGACAAGAGAAAACACTGATTACAGCACATCTATCTCACTTAAGTCTCTCAGTATCTCCTTCAATCTCTCTCTCTCTCTCTAACACATACAATAACTGTAATCCTATTAATTTATGTATAACATAACTAAGACTTGAACTTATATCCCCTACAAAATGTCACTTAATTGATATTTCTTAGAACTAAAATTCAACCCCTAGTCATCTGACAGATGAATCTGTCAGATTCATCTAGAGACAGTGGGAACAATGGCTAACGAGTAGCTAGCATGCATCATGGAACTCTAGCTGACGAGTTAGTCACTCCATTAAAATAATCAGTCACAAGTAATCCTGTGGCTCAATAGTCAGAACTGCATTTTCCTTTTGAATCTAGATTTTTAATAAGGTAATGTTCATATGATCTAGACTGGGCTGAGGTTGTCTGACTTGTTTGAAACCAAAAGGTGTTAGTGATATGCATTGTAACCACATTTGCAATTCTCCATTCCAGGTGTGTACACTTCCTACTGCCTCACATTGGTCTAGAATGACCCATTCATTATTAAGTTTTACCCTACAGTTTTAAAGTGGGATTTACTTATTTAAACAGTTACAAGGATAAATGGTGCAAAAAAATAAGAAAGATGGAGAGAATTATTTGACATTTTTTTCTCTACATAAAATTAACACAGTAATTCCTTTTATTTAAGGGATTATATTATCAAGCACAGCAGTTTTATTCTTGTATTTAATGTGGATTATTAGATGTTTAGCATTTTTTCTTATTTTGGACTCAAGTTGCATAGCACATGCATTATTCATAGAGGGAAAATGTGGTAGTATGCACACTTGCATAAATATCATATGTAGGATATTTTAAATTTAGAAATAGTATTTGGCCTTATGCTTCAGGAAACATCCTTCTAAATCATACAAGGACTAAAGCTTTTGACAGACATTTATCAATCCATTGGATGCCTGCTGTGACAAGCTGTCTTTAGGAACTGAGGATTTGTGAAGATAAAGTTAAACTGGGTTTGCTCTATAAAAGGAAAGTCAAATGTAAATGTACTTGCATTGTAATCTACCAGTGTAGGTCTTGGACTAGCTGGAGCAATTTTATGTTTAAATGTTCCAACTGCACTTGCTGTTACTAGCATGCCTCCTTCAAATCTCTCCTGAATTTATTCCCTTCCAAATTTTTTTTCACCTCTGAACTAAAACTGCCCTAGACGAATCACTAGTGACTATATAATGTCATATTCAATGGCCATTTTTCAATTTTCATGCTAATAGTCCTATCAGATGCATTTGACACAGTTTATCTTGTTCCTCTTCTCCAAACTCTTTCTTCACATGGCCTCTAGGGTTTTGCTTTCTTGGTTCTTCTGTGCCTCACCTGATTTTTCTTTCTCAGTCTAATGCTCTGTAAACATTGGAAGCCCAGGGCTCAGTCATTGGGCCTCTACTATTTTCTCTATATATTCACTTTTTAGGTGATCTTGTTCACACCTATGGTCTTAAACTATCCTATAGCTAATGGCTCCAAATTTTAGATCTCTAGCATGGACTGCTCACCTGCTCTCCAAACTTGTGTATTTGTCATTACATGAATATATAATAAGCATCACAAATTAATAGGTCCAAAACCAAACTCTGATTTCTCTTTATCTCCCACAGGCATCTCTCCTTATCTGTCCCATCTCAGAACATGACAAATCCATTCATTAGTTACTCATGTCAAAGTCAAAGTCACCCTAGATTCCTTTCTGTCACACCTCACATTCAATCTGTCATTGTATTTATAATTTTTGCCTTCAGATATACCCACTATCAGAGAATGTCCCACCCTCCATCCCTGCTCCTCTCATTTAAGTCCATGTCATTTCTTGGTGGGATTATTGTGATTGCTTCCTAACTCCTTTCCCTGTTTCCGTCTTTGCTGCCCTATGGATTATTTGTGACATATCTTCTAGGGTGATTCTTTTAAACTATGAGTCAGATCATATTTGTCCTTTTCCAAAAATTCACCAATGGCTTCCATATCACTTTGATGAAAAAATATTAAGTCTTTACTCTTTATGGCTCCAGAAGATCTGCACTTCTTCCTTCCTACCACTATCCCCAAGACCTCACCTCCTACCAGTCTCCCTATGTTTCATCACTTCCTCCAACCCCACCTAGCTCCATTCCAGCACATCAAATTCTATGTGTTTTATGAATGTACCATGCCTGCTTTCCCAATGGGGTTTTGGCACTTGCTATTTCTCTTTTCTGAGACATTTTCCTTATATCAGTACCGCTCATTCCTTGTCTTCTTTCAGGTTCCTGTTTAAATGACACTTTATCAGAGAGGCCTTCCCTTTCCTCTCTGTGGTAAATGACACCCATGTTAACATATATCCACCTTTTTGTACTTATCATTTGACACAATATTTGTCAGTTTATTTTTTGTGTGTGTGTATGTATTGCCTACTGCTTTAGACAATTACATCTTTAAACATTAGGATCACATACTTCTAATCAGACAACTAGAATAGTTAGCTCCATGAAGCAAGAATTTCATCTACTCTATACCCAGCAATGGTGCCTGGTACATAGTAGGTTCTCAATAAATGCTTGATGAATAAATGATTGTATAGGTACTCTTGCTTCCTGAATTGAACATGCATTTTTCATAAAGTAACAACTAGCTAAAACAAAACTTTCCAGTACCTTCCAACTGTTTTTTCTCCTGTAAATCAGCTTCTTAGCTATCTGGCCTTGATTTCATCATAAATAATTCCCAGCTGGAGAAGATAGTACTGTCAATGCAAGTTCTAATTAATAGGGATATTAGTATTGATCTACAAATACAAACAGATTTAATCCCTTGACACTTGGGTTATGCGTCATGCTAATACACCAATTATAGTAAAAGGCTCTGGTCTGCTCTGAATTTGTGAATTAAAACAATAACTCGAGTACCATTACTTATAGTACTTTCTTTCCTGGAGTAGTAAAATGTCCCTTGCAGTAATTTTTTAATATGATAAAAAATATAATCACTGAGGAATAACTTCTCCAAGATTGATACTTCTCACCCTAGATGTTGCAGAATTCAGCTTTAATTTTATTTATTTTTTCTTTTTTAAATATGCTGGCAGGTAGTACTACAGAGTGCCTGAGAGCCCTGGCTTTGGTTTGCCAGTGGTAGCTTTAGATTTCAGCTCTTCCAGGAGCTAGTTGGGAGAATGAGGGCTACCTACAACCTTTCTCAAGTTTGGTCTCCTTGGCTATAAAATGGGAAGAATAGTAGCATCCACCCCGTAGGGTTGCCTTGAGGATTGAGTGAGGCAATTCATAAAAAGCAGTCAGGAAAATCCCAGAGGAATCTCCTGTAGCTTCTTTTTCTAGTATTGCTCTCAGCGTTACATTTACAAGTTTCTGTGTCTTTGACCTAAATGTCTTTTCTCAAGTGGTCTTAGTTTTCCAGTAGATGGAAGGACAGTTTCAAATGCATTTGTTTTTCTAAGAACGGAGCATTGGTTATCAGAAAACTGTTATCACCTGTGTTTGAGAATTACGTTTTTCAAGTTCTTAAATTCTAATGGGATGTTCAAATAAGTTTTTGTGCTATGTTGCCTCAGGAATGTGTAAGAGTGCTTTTTTTTCTTCCCACAGAAGGAAAAAAAATGTAAAAAATAATTGAAATGAAAATGTCCAATTTAAAATATTTTAAAAACTGGGACTCATGTGTTTTTATATTATAACATATTTTGCACCTGCAAACTAATGCTACAGAAGTTTGCATCATGTGTTAGTGAGTATTTCTGTAGGAAGGTGCTAATGTTTCCTAAGTAGCATATGGGCCATTAGATCTGATACGTGCAGAGTGACTTGTGCAGCAATCTTCTGAAAATTATTCAAGGATTTGTTACAAGAGAGACAGAATTTCTAGAGACATAAGAATCAAAATACCAGCTTGAATATTATAATTATAATTTGTAGTTATATATCACCTATCTCAAAATGCTTCACACCTATTTTTGCATCTAAATAATATTTCCATAAGTTAGTAAAGTGACAGGTATTAGCATTTTCTTCAATACAAAGAAAAATACATATTAGGGAGTTAACTACTGTGTTTGAGTCCTTCTCAATTAAGCTTTACTTTTTTAGTATTTTAATATTAGCATTGTTTTACGAGAAGTAAGAAGAGTGTCAACTGTAGCACTCACTTCAAATATAGGAAATAGCAAATATTGAAAATAACCTGATTAATCCAGGTCCTATTATATGTGTTAAACATGGGGGCCATTTTCACCAAAAAATGTTATTCTATTTAGAAAAAAATAACTACCTTGACTGTAGTTGAGAGTATTGATAGACACAGGAACTGTAAATCAAATAAATATTGATTTATTTATTCATCAAACATTCACTATGTATTTACTATGTGCTTACTAAGAGTCAGATACTGTAGTTACTGAAGATACAGGTTGGATTATACGTAATCTCTGCTATCAAGAAAATTCTAATCTTTTGATTACAAAATAAATGCATCTTCAATAATAATTTTACTAGCCTCACCGAATTTTAAAGGAAAATACTCAATGTAAAATAAAATTATGCCATAGCATAAATGAGAGGCAAATAAATTAACTGGATAATTTGTGTTCCCTCGTGCTAGTTCTAGTCACTGCTAAGCTTTCACCTGAATAAACATGTATGTGCATTGAAATTGAAAAACAATCTCTGCCAAGATTTATCTATCAGTGTGACTTTATACCTAGAAGACACTTGAAGAATTGTTACCCTTCTTCCTAAAATGTGAATAATGATGGCAGTCACCATCTGCAGGAGTACCCCATGTGAGCGATAACTGGTCAGTGTTTCCTTCCATTCTGCGTGTACAATCACGCATTGTAAAACACTCTGCTATTCTTCTTGGTATGCAGCTAAATCCAAAAATGTTTTAGTGTTTATGTTATAAGAAGTAAATAAAACCATTAACTGTATTAGATGATTTCTGTCATGCAAGCATACAAGAATCTGTATGTAGTAGAAAAAGAATTGTCTACATCATGATATTAAATTTACATTTACAAAAAATGTGAGTCGAAGCATTTAATTGGCTTCATTCAATTTTTCCCATTTTTCCTTTCTCATCAAGACATGTAGGTTTTTGCTCTTCTACTTATGTTCATTTTTCTGTTTCTTCTTGGACTCCTCTTCAGCCCCAACTCCATAAGCCCCATCAAGCACAGTACTGTCTGCAAGACTCAACTCCTCCTTGTCCTTTCAATCCCACTTGTCCAGCATATCTCCAACTCCGGATAAATTAATATATCACCTTCATCTACTCCTACATTTGGCCACTGAAAGAGCCTTGAGAGCAATGCTGAAGGCTCTGGTTTGGCTTTTCTTAACCACCCCTCTGCAGCCACAGATATCGGTCCTGTTGAATTCCATAGAATATGTCCACCTGTACAGAGGATAGACAACTAAAAGTAAACTAAAAGTAATACTTTCCCATTTGGGAAAAAGCTGTCTCTCAGACTGTTCTTCCTATGTGGCAAGAGAACATCTTGCTTTCTTACTTCAGTGTGCCTCACCTGAACCTTGGGTGATGTGACACAGTCAGTACAAATTTTCCATGGCTTCCTTCCAGTCTGTCATGGCCCACTCCTGGACCAGTTCAAAGAAGGAGACTTCCTGGTGTTGACAGGAAAAACAATATTCCACAACCTTGCATGCCTTCTCATTCTTAGGTTAGGAGCGATTGACCTGACAATAATAATATAAAATCTGCCCACCATGCAAAGGGAAGTAGTCAATTAGTCCAAGTCTCAGAGGCAAGCTTCATTAAACCTAGTCAACACACCATAGGTCAGCACTAGCAGAGAGGCAAAATAGTTTTCTACATTCATAGATACCAATGTTGAGTGAAAAAGTATTCCTCAGAACTCTTCCCTACAAAGGCCACCCTTCACAACCCATTGGCAAATTAGGTAACCATAAACCAATAACAGGTAAAGGAAATGGATTTTCCTGATTGGCTTGAACTTATCTTGGACTTGGGAGGTGTTCATTTTCCTGTGAATATAAGGATACATGCAGGAGGGTTGTATACCTGAAAAAATGGGATTCTGTTTCCAGGAGGAGACGGTTTATGGGAGTTAGGCAAACAACAGTGCATGCTATAAATAGATATAAAGCTTTTCTGGGACTGGCCTGGATTTCTAAATATTCCCAGACATTATGACCAAACCAAGAGACATGTTTAATTTTGAACTTTGACAGATTTTATAAAGGCTTCAGATGTATTGATCCTCTTCTAGTTCCTCAGGAGGACCTTGTTCTTGAACACCTCTATACCTTTGAATGTTACCATTATTGCATAGTTAGGTTAAAAGGATAGAAGCTGACAGAATGGGACAATCAATAAAAAAAAAACAAAAACAAGAAAACTTCATTCTTTATTGCCAGAACTTATTCAAACCTGCTCAGTGGGGCAAATACTTCTTTGCACCTTGAGTGAAATTTAGGACATGTTCAATTACTTTTTTGGTGATTTTCTGATCATAAAAGGTCAGTAAATTCTGGACAAAAACACAGTCAATAAATGTTCAGTCACATCTAAAACTCAACACGGTGAACTGCTCCTAAGGTTAATACTTACCCTGCCCAAGACCTGCCTTGCTTCAGGCAGGACACCTGCAGTGGATAGAGAGTTGTGGTTGACTTTTCTATTTCTCCACTTTGTATTTCTCCTCTAATCCACTTCCCCATTTCATCCTCAGCTGCCTTCTGACTCCTCTGAGGTTGAAGTTGGAGGCAAAGAGAGGTAAGAAGCAGGCTGTTCTTAGTTGACAGGTACTGCTATGATCCGACATTTGTGTTTTCTAGGGTTGATGGATATTCAATGGTGACATTTTCATAGAGCATTCCTGGGGATTTCTTAAAGATTTGTTAACTGGGAACATTTAGCTGTATCTCCCCTGGTTTATTGAATATGATTATTTCTTAATCATATGGGTGATCGGCAGGTTACCTCCTCTTTTGGGACTACAGAGAGTTTAAAGTGAACTTTTCAACTGACTGTTCCTAACAACATGAAACTCTTATATATTCTTGCCCTCTTTAACTTTGACTGCTTGTCATCAAAGTGTGGCTACCAACAAATGCATCTCAATCTCTTACTGTTCTGGCATCATAGTGCCATAGTTAGAATCTTGAAACCTTATATTCTTTAGGAGTCCACTTTTTCCCCTCAACCTCAGGAGAAAAAACAATACTCTCTAAATGTGTTTTGGTTGCTTCTTAAAATTGCATTTGGAAAACATAAATAGATGAAATTTTTTTTTTCACTTGTGGGGACAGGGGTGGAAGATGAAAGATGTAAAACGATGAAATTATAGTAGCAAACATAAATATTTCAATGAAACAGTACTCCCTATTTTTTAACCCCAAAACCCCTTTAAAAATCAAGTCGGAAATTAGGGTGACAATTTATTTCTCCAGAATTACTATATGGAGCCTATAGTGATATTTTTCATCACAAGATGTTGGAGAAGTGCAAACAAGTGGAAATACTGCCTGAGTTTTAGCAATGGAGGAGTGAAAGAATTGTCATATGTGTGCGGCTGATAAATTGGTAACAAAAACTGAAAAAAAATTAAGACAATCAGAGCTGAAAAAGTAAAGCTATATGGTAAACTGATGTACAAATTTGAGGTGAGAGCTAAATGACTAAGGAATAGTTGACTAAAATGGAGAGTGACTGTGTTTTATTATAAATATGAAGGAGTTTTGGCTCAAGCCACTTGTATTCTATTCCCAGAGTTGATTTCTTGTCCTAGCAGATTTGTCAACTGTTCTCTTCCTTTGTCTAAGTTCTATCTATTTACCTCCTAAAGTTATGCATTAGGTCAAAGTCAATTTTATGACATAAAAAAATGTTGGTGATAGTTAAATTCTCCAAACCATCTCCTTGGTTGATGCTTGGAAATACAGACAGAAGTTTGGTTCAGTTCAAAGAACAATCTTTGTTCATATGCTCTGTGCCAGCCACTGTACTAGACAATGATAATACAAAGATAAAGACATGACCTCTGCCACTGAGAACATTGATCTGTCGGTGAGACAGAAAAGTCAATTGTGGTAATTCTTCCTCAGAGATTTGCAGAGAAGATATTACAGGAAAGAGTGATGTGTTTGGAACCCTCTCAGGACTATTCTTTACGAGTGGTGCCCTCTGAAGTTGTACAATGCAGTGCCCTTTGGGAATAGTTGATTTTCAGCTGTTGCTTTAATATAAGTTTCTAAATACTTGAGGCAATATCCTCTCTACCACCTCTGCCACCTTCTTAGTTATAAAGACTTATTCTGGTAACAATGGGGATGAGGGACATTGGCACTGATGAAAACAGATTGACTTGTAGTTATTTTTATTTCAGTTAAAATTAATGGACTTTAAAAAAATACAGCTGCAAAATTGTGTAGTGATAGTTGATTAATCTTATTAAAAGGAGATAAATAGAAGAATATGCTTTCTTGGGAGAAAAATCAGAACTGAAAAATTATATAGGATTGGAGATTTCAAGTATATGTAGGCTAGAAGTAATGCCATTTCTCTTGTTTAATAACCATACACAAGTAGATTGGTTTGTCATTATCTTTATTTTATTCACAAGGAGTCATATTATATATACCTCTATATTTTCTTGCTTTCCTCATATATTTCTTGGTTGTTTTACTTTCTGTCAAATCTCTGGCTTAGAAGTTAATATTTAAATTTTTTAAGAAAGCAATAACATGATTTTGGTGTTGTCACCTTTAAATTATAGTCGACTATATAATAGTAGGGCATTGGAATTTATGTTTAGTGAGTTAGTATACTTTAGATGAGAAGAAACAATATTACATAAGAGAATATAAAGGAACCAATGAAAGTATATTGGTTAGGGATTGGTATGTCCAAAATTCTTCCATGGGCCTTAAAAACAGTTTATTTTTATCAGATTATCAACAACCTGAAGGTAGGCTGTTGTGGTAAATATGATGACTTTAGTTATCCAGACATAATAAAAATAATAGTAATTTCAATCTAAATAATTTGCCCTGGTTCACTAATTAAAGATATAATAATTGCTATATAACATTAATTATTATTAAAATACTCAAGGCTTCATTACTTTTCTAAAAAGGAGATTGAATTTTTTTTTTTTTTTCTTGAAGTCTTCCACTTCTACTCTGTATTGTCCAAGGTCTCTGGGATCTCTCTCTATCCAAGTGGAACAGTCTTGCTTCTGGAAAGTCTGCTCAGTTTATTAGTCCTAAGCATTTGTTATCACCTAGAATCCCAGTTCTGACTTCACGTGATCTGAGGAAGGTTGTGTAAAATTTTGGAATGAGGTCTTAAGTGGTCTAGGTTCTAGCCTGGTTACAGTAACCTCTGGCTTCAAGTTTTTAATCTATTTGGTTTACATTTATATGCTGAAAGTTTATCAATAGCCTGAAAGGAAATCAATTAAGAGACAGTTGAAGAAAACTAGCAATAAGAATGAAAAGAAGACAGAATTAAAGGCTACTTAGTTGGTAGAATCAAGATGATTTAGCATTTTGGGGGGAGTGTGAGGTAAGAAGTAAAAGAGGACTTGAACATTTCTGTCTAGAGAAACTGGATGGATGATGGTATTATTTACTGAAATAGAAAACATTTCCTGAGCAGGTTGGAGAAGAAAAGGATGTGATTTCTTTTAAGTATATTGGATTTTAATTTAATTCTGGACAATTTAAGCATATAGAGAGATATGTTAGTTGGTGTCTGAATATATAGTTCTAATTTTAAGTGAGAAGACTTGACTAAAATTAAAGCTTTGGAGTCACAAATGTATATATTTATTTATTGCATAGGTGTATCTTCTAAAAATCTAGAAATCCATCTTAGTGGAATGAGTTACTTTTAAACTATTGATCTGTGGCTGAAAGGATTCAAGCAGAAGTTGAAAGATCTTGGCAAATCTTGAATGATTATGGTAAAAGGGCTCATTGGGAGATTTCAAATTCTCCAGTTTTCTTTCCAGATTTCTTAGTTATGTAAAAAATGAACAATTTCAAATATTGGTAGATATAAGTGGTTTTTTTTGACAAAAGTCAATATTGACATAATTTTAAAAAGGTGCAAAGGTTTGTTCAAAGATCATGAAGGGACCTCTTATTCAAAACTTAGAGATAAGACTCAGATTATGTGCAATGTTTAATGTCGTGTAGAAATGGCAGATGAGAACACAGAGTCAGTAAAGTAGAAGAGAGGTTGTGAAATGAGAAAGTCATGCGAGACAGGAGTCAGACAGACTTTTGTTCAAATCCTGGTTATGCAATTTATCTGCTCTCTAACCTCAGGCTACTTACTTAATATTTAATTTTTCTCATATGTTACATGAAGGAAATGATATCTACTAGTTGTGAAGATGAAATATAATATGTGTAATACTTTGCATAAAGCCTTTCATATACATAAGGATAATAATATAAAGTGGTTACTATTACTAAAAGTTTGCATTTTATGATGTAGATTACACAAGTGAAAACAATTTCTAAAAAATCAGCATTTTGAAGAAAGATTTTGTCTAAAATTGTAGGAGATAAATTAAAGTATGTATATATATTCTGTCTTATCTGAAAATAAAACATCAACATGTGAAAATAATAAAGATATTTACTAAATTTTTATGATTATCTGATACTGAAGCATTTGCAAAAAGAGTACATTCATTTGTTTATTTTTTTCCCTTGCTATGACTTGCATTAGTGACGAGAAATTCAACTTTGGATGCCAGTTGAGAATAAAAATAACTGGATTGAATTTATGGTTAAACACAAGATATTTAATTATCTATAATCCCTGTTTTGGAAGTAATATGGAGTACAGTGCTCACCTTTAAGCTAGTTAAACAAGGACCTAAGCCATGCACAATGTCATTTTTTCTCTTATTAAGGGTGCCCTGATATCAAATCATTGAAAGTCAGGAAAGGAATGGAATTCAATGTCATTTAGTCTAATCTCCTTAATGGAAAGATAAAGAAGTAAAGGTCTAAAGGACACAACTAATGATTATAGAAAAGGCTCTGAGACCAAAGTCTCCTGACTGCAATCTCATTTTCTCTTTCACAAATCTGTGAAAATCTCATTCTCTCTTTTACAAATCTGTGCTCCTTCTGTAAACTGCCAGACAGTCTATACCAAAAATCTGTTGTTTACCTATGTGATGGCAGAGAGCTCCTTTGGATTCTTAAGCTTGAGCAAGCATGTTAGGAAAAGCCATGTTGAATAAAACTGTGTTACCTTCTCTTTGGTCTATGCTAATTATTCAATCAATACATTATGATGAGTCCATTATGTCAGTCCTCACTGATCCATAGTTTTATAGGGCTGTAGGTATAAGGCCGTGGCTCTTGTCATGATTCGATCTGTTCTGTTATTTTGAATTCTCCCAGGTCTGAAGCTTGTCCCTGTTACAAGTCTTCAATGGTAAGTGATACTACCTCTGCACATGAAATCCATTTAAGTTCTCAGTTGCCCATGGGGGTACAGCTCAGTCTCTGCATTGTTCTGAAATGACGAGCTCCAACTCTCAGGACGCCAGGCCATCGAGACAGCTGGTGAGTAGTGGCTGATTATCTCACAGATGTTCCAGCCGGACACTTCCTAGCTTCAGGGCAGGAAATGGTATTTAAAAATGGAGATTGTACTTTCAGATACAGCTACACTAGCAGATACAATATCTTAGATATTCAAGAAAGAGCATGATCTAAAAAATATTTTCATGGGAAACATTCACTCAAACCATGAAGAATTCCAGCTAGCAAACATACCCCTTGTTTTTCTAATACATGTTAAAAGCCTATAAAAATCTGCCAATTATTTTTTGTTTCCATTTTGGGGGTTAGTCTACTTCTACTTACTCTGTTCTCATATAAATGTGGATCTTCTTCAAGGTTGTGTATTAAAGTCTTTTCTCTCTTTAACCAGAATTTCTTAACTTACATGGATCCTAGAAACGTAATTTTAGTCTCTCTCTCTTTTTTTCTTTCAGGGGAGGTGCCATTGCTACCTTTTAGAATACGGTAAAAGCTATGGCACCTAACCTTAGGTTAAGAATGCACATAATTGCATAGATACCCATATCCACAATTTTTTGCATATGACTTTAGGAGTTAACGGACGGAAGGCCATTGATGAACTTCCTAGGAGTTGAAACTTGAGGACTGAGAAACTAGTTAAGAAGTTTTTATGATGGTTTAGGGAAGTTATAACAGCAGGCCAACAGGTTTGGTGATGTTTTCTGTAGCATTCTATAGACTCTATTAACCCCACCTTGAAGAAACTCTGGTCTGGTCTTATGTGCCTGGATCTTTGTTTACCCCACTTAATCACCAGGCTGTATTGTTGTACTTATATATTTTTGAAAATTCATTCTTTCTTGTTTTGTCCAGATCCTTATTTTTTCTCACCTGAACAATTACAACTACCTCATAAGTGGTTGTTTTGCTTCTATATCTTAAATGTTGAATCTATTCTCCATATTAATGCAAAAGATTCTCTGTAAAATAGAAATCTGAAAATATATCTCTCTTGAATAAAAGGTCTTTTAATTATCTACAGCAGTGTCATCCAATAGAAAAACAATGAGAGCTGCATATATAATTTTAAAGTTTCTAGCAGCCACATTAAAAAAACAGAAAGAATCAGGTAAAATTCATTTTAATTATATATTTTATTAAATCCAATATACGCAAAACATTATTATGCAGCATGTAATCTCTTTAAAAATTATTAATATTTCACATTTTTTGTACGAAGTCTTCAATATCTGATGTGTATTTTACACTTTACACCAACTAGAATGTTAAATTTTCAGCATTTAAAGTAAAATGGAGTTCTGACACAACATAAAGTTGTGTTTAATAAAATCTACAGCATTTCAACTTTAAAATTTAAGTTAATTAAACTGAAATAAAATAAAAAAATTCTCAGTCACACTAGCCACACTCCAAGTGCTCAATAATCACATGTGGCTGGTGGCCACTGTGCTGGATGGTGCAAGTCTATAAGAAAAGACTGAAACTCTGTACTGTGAATTATGGAAAAAGTCTTCTGGTCAGTGCTCTTCCTCTTGCTTTCTCCCCCGAAAACACACCATCTAGCTATAGCAAACACTTTGCCATTCCCTGTACTTATGCGTTCTCATGCCTCTGTGAGAATCCTTGTCTCTTATTTCTGTAACTCTATTCATCCTCAAATACTTGGTCCTTCTACAGAGACTGCCATGATAACCTTTTCTATTCTACTGCTATACCAGCTCAAATCTGAAGAAAGCAATTCTTTCTCCGTTCTCCCATGGAAATACACTGTTATTGAGTACTACAGTGGGTGTTAGCCTCTTTCAAATGTGTTTTTCCATATTACCTTGTCAGCAAAAGGGGAAACTGAGGCTCAGAGAACTTGTTGCCCAAAGTCAGCTACCTCCAACTACAGTAAAAAAGAGAAACCCTTAGCCTGGAATTACCAGCATGCTCTCACCAGCAGATGTACAAATCTACACATTTGTGTCCACCTTCTCTCTCTTGTCACTGTTACATTGCTGGAAATAAATCTTCAGTGTAAATGAAGCTTTTTAATATTATGTTGTAAAATAATAATATTTATGGTACTTTCATAAGTGCTCTGGATAACATCACTTTTCACATTATCAAGGACTTCGCGTGTTACTACAGTTTGATGTCATTTGAGAGATAGAAGAAACTTTAGAAATTATCTCGCTCCATGATTCTCCCACCTCCTTCTCTTTTTTGTTTTATTAGCTCCAGAAAACTTTGTTCAGATATAATGCTATTAGGAAGCCAAAGTCATAAAAGATTAAAAAGATATAAAAGATTAAAAATAAGCAGACTATATTGTCCAAGATCATTGAACATTTCAGTAGCAGAACAAAGAACATTGACCTTTCGATTCCTAGTTGGGTATTCCTTCCATTTTATCATAACTTCCCCTCCGTAGACTCTTACTTCATGAAGAAACAAACTGTCCCCCTTGAACGTCAATGAGTAGAAACATCTATCTGTGGAATTTCATTTAAAAAGCCAAGACGAAATCCAAAAGTTTTAAAAATCAAGTATTTGGTGCTAAGTACTAATGTTTCCAAAATGTAGGTAATTTAAATGCCTGTGACTATTAGAATACAATTATGGCGTTGAGGGAAGGTGGAGAGGGTAATACTTCTTCTATTACTATGTTCCATGGCATAAAGGGTTTTTGTTTTGTTTTGTTTTGTATTTTTTTCAATAATTAAAACTTAAGTCTTATTTGTTTCTGTTGCCTGCAGGCTGTTTCTCTTTGTCTCTCTGTAACTTGCATAAGAAAGGTGAAAATTATTAGGCACGGTGAATAAAATACTTTCAGGGTATCCCACTTTTTATTAAAGCATTTTCCAACTATTAGAAATTAAAATTCAGCTTTCTAAACAAGGATAAATTAGAAAGCATTGATGTGTCAAAATAACCAACCAGATCTTCTAATGAAACATTTTTGTTTTTAAATCAGAATGGTTATTCTGGTTAAAGTCAATGAATGAAAGAAGAATGGGGCCAAGGTCAGGTTATACATAAAAATATTTTTAGAATTTTCTTCATCATAAAGACTGCGGTCCCGTGTATGAATTAGTAATAACAAAAAAACTTCAAAACACATTTAAGAAATAATCTTGAATATTAATCTGCAAACTATATTTACTATTATATTTTATTTAGGATATTAAGGGTGGGCAAATTGACTGGATATTACATAGCTAAGACAGGGGAGATGTTGTCTACATGTGTTACCCAGATATTATGAGAGAATTTTCTTGTCCTCGGTGATCAGATAATCTTGCTCAAACCCTCAATTTTTCAAATTTAGCAAGTGTGTGTCTTCCCATGATTCTTTTGAAGCTACAATCTTTAGGCCACCTTCTTTTACATTTGTCCCCTGTTCTGGCTTGGGTGCAAAACATTGCCCCTTGATGACCGTTAAGATAAATGAAGTCACAAGAGGCACAACATTATTTTAGTCACTTCACTGAAAATATGTGGAGGTTATGAGCAGCAGGTACAATTGAAGACTGAACTACTTTTTCTAGGTGACTACATCCCAGTTCTCTCCTTTTAGAGACAAATACATATCCTACCTGCAGTATAAAACCACCTGCAGAGGGGCCAGAACAAACTCCAACAGCTCTTTTTGTGGAGACTTGCCTTATTCAAGCTTTAATATTTTTTCTAGCTAGCAAACGCCCATACTTCCCCATGTCCCCATCTGCCCTACAATTCTGGTAAAAAATGTCTCCCTCCTATGCAAATCCTGTGTCTAGCCACATGTTACAACCCTTCCTAGCCCTTGTTTGCACTTTCTTTTCCAAAAAGACTACTCCTAAGTATCTATCATTTCTCTCTCTCCCCTTTTCTCTCTTTCTCTCTCTCTCACACACACAGTTACTTTTTCTGATTTCTACATACATTTCAATGTACATTCGAAGACTATGAGGCTAGAAGGAATGGATATTAAAATACAATACAATTTAATATAACCAGGCAGCAAAGCCAACTCTTTTCTGACTGTTAACTGCCCTACACAAAGAATCCCAGACTAAGAAAAGGTTCGTTATTTCTTTCCACATACATTTATTTGGGGTCATCTATGTGATGAGACTTGCAAGGAACAGTACAACGAGGAAGATTCACTCTTATACCTTGGAGGAGTTCATGGTTTGGTGAAAAATCAGAGCTAATATCTTGTTACTTTACCATTAACAAACTATTAGGCATAATGCTTCTGTCTCTCAGCCTTACAACCCCTTGCAGAGGAAACACTCTTATGCTCTTGTTGCAATTTTGTTTATGATCACATCACCCCCCTCAGTGACATACTTCTGTAACTAGGTGCTATTTCTCCCTGGTAACCTCTGGCTTCTGACTCCTCTCATAGCTGTTGATGTCAACAGCCACTGATTGCTTGGGACCAAGGAGCAGGTTACCAACTTCATGCTTCATTTCTCCCCTTCCTGAAACACAGTAAAAGCTCCTCGTTTCAATGGGCATCCGCGTCTGGATCTGAGCTTGTCAGTGTCTTGTCCTTCCTTTGCCATCTCCACATGCATGTTATGTCTCTGGGACTGTGGACAGACTCGGTTTTATTTTGCCTCTAACAGAAGGTGGATTCAGAAAGACAAGCTGATATTTAATTGTCTTATAAAGCACTCTAGGAAGCATCTTATTTTTTTTTTTTACAAAAATCTCTGCCCTGGTGAAGAGATTGAATTCATGAAATGAAGGGAGGATTGGATTTTTTAGCAATTTCCTCTGAGCCATGCCTGCAACATCAGGGAAATCACAGAGTGGATGCAACACTGTGATCGGGGAGAGAAACATAAGGCAGGAGCCGTGTAGGGAAACAAGAGAAATTGCCAGGGAAAAATAGGGGGGTGAGGAGTGAGAAAAAAGGACAGGGTACAGTCTATTGCTAATTCCTCCTAATCATTTTCTAAATACCTTCTGTGATGTGGACTTCATCTAATGAGGTCCTTTAATTCCCACCTCTGGAGCCAGAGCCTCTGCGAGCACACTCTGAGGAGAGGGTGTCCCAAATAGTAAAATCAAGGGTTTCTTGTATGCTCTATAAGGACTCTATGAGCTATTTTCCAGCTCAAAGTTGAAAAGAGCTTTAAAGCTTGAGCGATACTGACATGACTTGAAGACAGTCCCCATGAGTCAACTATAGATTCCCTTGTAGGGAAGAGTGGCCTGCGTGATGGTAGCTATTTAAAGATAGATGTGATCTAGTTTCACATCTGCCATTGAAATGCTTGCTGGGCTTGGACACTTCTGTTAGCTCTCAGCATTGTCTGTATTTTACATACCTTAACTTTAAAGGAAAAATCATTGTAATACCTGAGGTGTTTAAGGAAGAAAATTATTGTAACACATTTTGGGCCCAGAACAGGAGGAAGGTACGAATGTTACCTTTACGTAAGAGCAAAAATATTATAAAGTTAAAAAAAGGACATTTAGCATTTGTTGATTTGATGATTCATATTTGTTACTATTAAATTAACTAAGCCTACCATCTTTTCAATTTCAGTTCCTAGGTAGGGGACTCCAGCTAGTTATTAGTGTTTGTTATAAATCATTGAGAGGTGCTGCTACTTTACTTGTCATCGCTGAGTCTAGTCTAGCTGATCCAGTAGGGACAGTCTATCTGCTAGGGGCCCCCATTGTCCCCACACATCCTTGCTGAGTCTGCCAAACTGTAAGATCAAATTTCCCTCCTGCCTCGAGCCATTTCTGTAGCTAGCCACGGAAGCAATTTAATAAGTCAGGGTGACCCCAGCATGACATGCATCTGCTGGCTTGTTTACTGCTTGATACAAAAGGTGCTGAGCCCTTGGCCCTGGATTCCTCACCCGGGGTACAACCTACTGCATGTGTAGCTGTTTTCTGGGCACATTGAATCTCCCCATAGGATTTGGGGGCAGGTGACCTGGCACTACCATGCTGATGCTTCTGCTGCAGTGTGCTGTGCTGTGAGTAATAAACTGTTTTGTTCTGATCACTGTCTACTTTCAGCACCTATGAGTTGTGGCAGGCCAGCCTCTACTTGCAAAGTCATCTCTTTGGACTCTTGGTACTCCTTAGCATTATCTATAAGTCTGGGGTTCTGCCTGACCAGGTGCTTACTTCTAGATTGTCCTTTTTACATGAGTTCTGTGATACCTACTTACCTGACTTGCTCCTTAATTTGCTGGACTTTCCTTCTCAGTTTTCTTTACCTTGTCCATTTTCTCTTCCCAACCTCTACCTTTAGGGAGAATTCAAAGTTTAGTCTTGGTATATTCTTTCTCTCTTCTCACACACTTCCTTAGGCTATCTTATCTATCCTTGTAGCTTTAAAAAGTATTATCTGCTGATTCCCTCAAAATCTCCCCAGACATTTTTGTCCATGCTTCAGAGGCATTATCTTTGGTTGATTTCCCCAGAAGCAGAGCCTGTGACAATGTTTCCTATGTAGGTTGATTTATTACAGGAGTGTTTGCCAGAGAAACTTACAAGAGAGTAAATGAAGAAAAATAAGGAACAGGGAAAAGCTAAGCAAAGATTTCAGGTGACCCTGCAGGAAACTTTGGAGTGTACATGGCATTGCAGAGTTTGTGACACTGCCTCAGAGCAAGTAGGTGTGACTTTTATACCCCTGTACCAGTCATCATGCCCTGGCTGCCCCAGATGAAGGCTTGTAACCCTCATCCTCCTTTAATCAAAGCCATGGGTAACCCTTCATGGAAGGCTGTAAGTATATGTCCTTATCAGTTTGTAAAAGAATTTCACATATCCGAGTAGGGCATCAACAAGTCTGCTACATGTACATATTATATTTGTGACATATTAATTAATTATTACTTGTGAAGAGAAATAAGCCTGCTACATGTTTTGTCTCACTTAATGCTAATAGCAACCCTGTAATTGTCGGTACTTTTTTCTTCATTTCAAAGGTGAAAACATAGAGACTTAAGACTGAAAAGTGCCTGGATCAAGATCACACTGCAGTATGTATAAGAACCAAAATTTAAATCTAGGCTCCACATGCTAAACTGCAGTACGGTAACCTCCACTGGAGTTGTTAAACTGAGAGTTAGAGAGTGCAGTGTTACACGTGGTGACTGGAGCCAGACTGCCTAGCTTCAAATCCAAGTTCATCAATTACGGGTGTGTGACCTTGGGTATCTTGCTTACCTCATCTGAACCTCGGTTTCCTCATCTGAAAAATGGTGGTAATTTTAGTACCTAAATCATGTGCATATGGTACAATGCCAGATACCATTGGATATATGTTATTTAAGATATGTTTAATGCATGTTAACTATTGTTTCCATTATTATTATGCTAAAGCTAACATAGTTAAACTGTTGATTTCCCATCCGGAATATGATCCACTTCCAGGCTTCCTCATCTCACAGAATATTACTATACATACCCGTTGCTTCATCTAGGAGACTAGGACTGATCCTCGCTATTTTACTCATGCTTACCCTCATACAAGGGTACTTCAAAAAGTGTGTTGAAAGATTTGTATTATCTTTCAATTCTATTTTCCTTGAACTTGTTGAAGTACCCTCATGCATCTAATCCATCATCAAGTCCATGTCATCAGTGCTGTCTAACCTGTTTCCGCAGTCAGCTCACATCTTACCATTTCATTCCTACCACCACAGTGCAAGGCTTTTTCTCCCCTCTTTTGACTGCTGCAATAGCCTTACCCATCCAATCAATTCCCCACACAGCATCCAAAGTGATCTTTTAGATATGTACATATTGTCACATCAATTTTCATCCTGGAGCCTTTAAAGATTTTCAAGTCTTTCCAACTCCGGTTGCCAGACTCTGAGTGGCCTATACCTTGCCCTTTCTTCCAGCTTCATTTTGAATCTTTCTTCCCCTTGCTCATTTTCCTCCAGCTATGTGGGTCTTCTTTGAGTCCATTAAATGCACCAAGTTCTTTTGAGGCTAAGATTATTCACACATGCTCTTCCCCATATTTTCAGCATATTAACATTTATCATCCTTCAGATCTCAGCTTGCTCCCCAACCTAATCTAAATTCCCCTTGTTATTCTTTCTCATGGCATATAGAGTTAATGAACAAATGCATGGGAAAATGCTTCATCACTTATTCTACCTTTTCTGTATGAATGCCACCTGCAGTAGCCCTATTAATAAACTCACATTTTCTGTATACCAGTCATTTTTAAGCCTGGGACTTTAAATTAATTTACACTTTATAACCCCTTTCTGTTTACAAAGTGTGTGAAACATACTGTGTTATTTGATTTCATTAATACCCTATGGAGTAAGCACTAGTTTTATTGCTGTGTTGTAGTTAGGGAAGGTTCTCTGGAAGTTATCACATTCACTATCTGGTAGATAGAATCCTATGTTTTGATAATAATGCTGATATCTTTTCCTCAACAGGAAATGTCTTCTGTAGTAGCAGTGAGAGGCTTTTAGGGGACCAGAAACATACTAGAGGGGAGTAGAAGAAAAAATGAAAGAGTAGGTTAGCCTAGTTTAAAAGCAGATATTGGAATGTTTAAATACTGTCTTTTTTATCCTTTAAATTAGTTCATCAGTAAAACATGTTGCTAAAGTGGAATAAAATACCTGACATTTTAAAAATGAAGATGAAAGTAAATTGGGGTCTGAATAACCTGAATAATTACTTCAACTATTTGCTTTCTTCAAGTAGGCAAAGCTACTTTGGCTTTCAAAATAAATCCTCTTCTAAGACACACATGAGGATATGCCAATCATTAGACTCCAAAGAAAATTAAAGACAAAGATCAGAAAACCCTCCATTAAAGCACAAAAACATATAGTGACAATAATTTAAAAAAAGACTCCTCTTCCACTTCCCTTGACTCATCCCACTTCACACATACTCAAATAGGCTATTAAATGGGAGAAAAAAATGTGTTCCAAATATTTTACTTTAATTTTTATTTCTCAATGTGATTATAGCAATAAGGAAATCACTCAGAACAGCTGTGTTGAAATTTCAGATGTTTATCAGTGTGGCATTTCTGGAAAAAAATCTCTGAAATCTAATCTAACCATTCTGTTCCATGAGGTTACACTGAGCCCTAAGAAATAGTGGGACCTCCAGGATTGAGATACCCATTAAGATTAGTATGTTATCTCCATGTAGATCCAGTAACACAGGAACTCAAGGAAAGTTTGCTATGATTTTCTCACAGATGAATATATGAGGGGATCTTTAAAAAGTTCATGAAAATATTTGTATTATCTTTTAACTCCATTTTCCACAAACTTTTGGAAGTACTCATGTATGCTGTAATTTGCTTATTGAGACTTGGATATAAATTAATATAATATTAAATGATACATAAATAGTGAGTAGACATTTTAATATGTAAACTTTTACTTTTGTCTTTTATTTATTTATTTTATTTTTTGAGCAGTTAACTAATTTTGATTGATATGTCCAAGTAGAAGAATATGTTGAATTGAGTAATAACTGGCTAGTCCTGGGGATTTTCAAAAATGTTTGGCTGTAAACACATGTAATTTCCTTTGGTTTTAGAAGAAGTAAGTTTCAAGCATGACGGAAACTACGGATTGAAAAAAAGAAAGCCTTTTGCTCAACTGTGAAAATACAAAATGAATCAGTGAACTTTGTGTAATAATTCAGTGAACTTGGTGTGTAATTCAGTCAACAACTTGCTGTTCAGTCAAAATAGGCAGGCTAGACTTTCTTGGTGTAGAGTAAAACCATTGCATAAATTTTTAAATTTTCAAATAGTAGTTTTGCCATAAGCTAATATAACCTGAAAAGTAGTTTTAGTCTAGCTTCTCTTGATGTCTTGAAAAGACATATGTAGCAACTTCTACAAGACATATTACAAAGAAAAGCTTATTTTATGCATATGAATACAAAGAAAAAATGTCTTTGACATTTACTACTATCTTTAGATGACCCTGGCAGTTTTCAATGATTTGGGGCGGGCTCGTGCCTACTTACCAGATAAAATATGATGAAATGATGCTATGTGACTTATAAGACTAGGTCATAAAGGCAATGCAGTTTCTCATCTTTTCACTTAAATAGTTGTGAATGGAGACCTGAGTTACCATGTCGATATTCTAACTACCCTGAAGCAACCATACTGGGAGGAACCCAAATCATATAAAGAAGCCACATATGTAGGTGCTCTTGGCTGCAGCCCAAGTTTCTCAACCCATGTGCCGTACATATGAGTGAAAAAATCTTCAGATCGCTTCAGTTCTTAGCCTTTAACATATCCCCAACCTCTCGGTTTTCCCAGGGACTCCTAGATGTTATGGATCAGGGACAAGCCATTTCTGATCTTTCTTGTCTAAATTTTGTGAGGATAATAAAATGATCGATTTGAGTCACTCAGTTTGGGGTTAATTTTATGATGCAGCTATAGTAACTGGAACAATTAGTGACTGAATTTTTTTTTTTTTCCTGGTGACCACAGCCTTCAGAACACAAATCCAAACAGGAAATGTGGCTTCCCAACTCATTGGCAGGCTTCTTCTTGGATCATGTTAGCAAAGAGCAGCAGCTGAGATGGAAGAAGCAGAGGTGACAAATTTGCCCTCCCCATGGATGCATTGATGTTTTCCAAGTGAAGTGTAGACTCGCAGAAGATTCATAAGACTGAAGGGATATTTTAAATCATATTGCCTCAGTTATCTGGAGTTATCAGGGAAAAGTTTTATATAGCTTGAATTATCTTGATAATAAAGTCTACGTGATTTTGTTATGTATCCTCTAAAATCAGAATATGAGATCTCTGAGTAAATGTCTGGATTTCCAAAGAATGAGTGAAAAAGTCCTCATTACTTAATAAATAATATTATTCAGCTCACACACAAGGTTAGACATGGGGAGTAGTGAAATGTGGGAAAGCATTTGGTCCTCAGAGACTAATTCCACAATAACCACATCCCCCTTCCAGACTCTGTGACCATTGCCCAGATTTAGACAAGCTCAGTAGTGCTCAAGTAGAAATGATATCATTTTTATTATGTCATTGGAAAGAATAGTGGTTTCTCCTCTCCCCCGTCTTAGTGTCCTAAGGAGAGTAGAAAAAATTCTCCCAATTTCATATTCAGCTTCCTCCTTCATTCATTTAGTTCTGGAAACTGGCAAAAGCATATTTTTCTATAATACTATCAATACATGTCAAAGTAATTGAAGAATTGGGGCAATGTTTTGTATAAAATATGGTACATATTCAGGAGTGAATTCTTTCATTAATTTACTTCCAATTAATTTCTCTTCAAGAGGAAACAATAATCATTGTGGCCAAAAGAAACTTAATTTAAGAATGCATAGATATTATTTCAAAAATAGCTAAGTCCTTTTCCTTTTATACCAAATGAGTTATTTATTCAGAATATGATGGGAGGGATATACATTGATAGCGTCTCTCCACAGAAATACTATAAAAAATTTATTTGATCTCCTAATAAAATATGTCTTATTTCATTCCAACCATAAATCCTTAGAAAAAGAAGGTAAGAAACAAACATTTGATTTTATTCTTGGACTTAGTAATGTCTGTGTCTATAATGATAAAATTTGTGTTTAAACCACACACATACCCCCCCCTCACACACACACAAAGTCAAAAAATGAAGTGGAGAATTGGTAAATTCTGTTCATTTCAAGCTGTATAGGCAGCTAAATTTGACATCACTGGGACACACATTAAATACAGATTCATTGCACCAAAGTGGAGGGTAAGCAAATTTTCAACTTTGCTTTGGATAGTTAGGTCCCCTGAGCTCTAGGAAACCTGTACCAGGGTAAGCTAGAACATTAGTGGTGTTTATGTACGGTGGAACAGGAAATGTCCAGTCCACAGGGGTAATTAGTCACCAATCAGAGACTTTATTGCTATGGCACTACAAGACAGAGTCCATCATCAAGTAAAAACTGGGATCAGATCTCTTAGGTCAGTATAATGCTTACTTTTGTACAGGAAACCTGTGTAAATTCACTTTCATGAATTAATTGTATGTTACAGGAAATAGCAAAAATAGACCTTTTTTTTCAGTTAAATAAAGAAAATGGGTAGGTGTATGACTGACTCATTTGTCAGTAGAACCTCTGCAGGAAGGTTTTATAAACAACTTGCTTTTCAGCCTGTGTATATTTGTGTTTGTGTATATGTGTGCATGCATACACACACATAGATACATACAGAAATATAGAACAAACTAATGACACCAACTGCTTCATTCCTTCCACATGTTTAAGAAAGTTTCTTCAGCTGAGAATAAGGAATTCTTTATTGTTCATTAATAAAATCATTTTATTATAAGCCCATGCATTTCATAAATGTTATTATTAATTTCCATATATTTGTGTTTTGGAGAAAGTGGTGTCAGTCATAATTAATTTTCCACAACATGGGCTTAACTCAGTTGGTTTCAAACATGGCTTGACAACCCTACCTTTCTTCCAACATTGTTTGTTTAACGTACTGTCCCAACCTACCCCTTTTCTTTCACTCAACCTGTGTGTGTGTTGGGACAAAAAGGCTTTTTCTCAACTTAGCCTCCTGAACATAGCCTATTAAAAATTAACCTAATTAAGGACCAATATGATATGTATGTTATAATATTTTTTGCTCATATAAATCTATTCTAAAAATGTATTTATGAAAAATAAAAATAAGGTTTTTTTTTTTTTACTATGACTAATAGCAGATATTAAAAATATAAGCTTTGATCATTAGCATAATGGTTAAATGGTCTGTGGTATATGCATAAAATAAAATACTGAGAATGAACAAATGTTAACACTGAGAATAACACTGAAAATGTACAAATTTTATCTCTCTGCGACAACCTGGATGGATATCACAGTCCTAACACTGGGAAAAAGAAGTCAGAATACAAAATAACACAGACTGCATAATTCAATTTATATGTAGTTCAAAATGAATCTATCATGTTTGAAGGCAAATTACGTTTAACTGGGAGGAGTAGTGTATATAAGAGGGCTTAAGATTGCTTGTAGCTGCTGATAATTTTCTCGTTCTTGCTCTGGGTACTAGTCACACAGTGTGTTCATTTTACAAAAATTCATCAAGCTGTGCAGTTATTTGTGCTTTTTCTGTATCTCACTGTTCAATAAACAGTTCACAAAACAAAATAAAACTATAAAACTTAAAAGAAAACAAGAAAAAAGCTTAGGCCTAACTATTTCTGCATTATTTTGGTGCTACTCTAAATAATATTCACATTCTCATATATTTTTGATACAAATATTTTAAAGTTTGCTTTATAAGGCCTGCAGCATGTTTATCTCCACAAATGGTTTCCAGCTGATGTTTGCCATTCAAGTGGGTACATGGTGCCTTCACAGTTTCCTGGGCCAGATCCACAGTAAATTTTCCTAGGATTATTCCATGACACTTCCGTCAGTAATTAAAGCTGGTGAAGTTAGTTTGCAGTAACTTTTTCCTCCACTTTCTCTGCCTCATCTGTTCTCCATCCTTTTCCTGCCTTTTTTGCTCATTTTTCCTTCTCTCCTTCTCTTTGCCATTTTTCTTTAATTCTTTTTTATTGCCCTTCTTGACCACTAGGTTATTTGACTCCTTAAGATATCAGGATCCACAAACTTTCTTCCCTTGATGAAAATCTATACTCATGGTGGATATATGCCATTACACACTTGTCCAGACCCACTGAATGTACAACATACAGAGTAAACCCTAATGTCAACCATGGACTTTGGTTGATATCATGCAAAAATGTTCATTCATCAACTGTAACAAATGTGCCACTCTGGTGAGGGATGTTGCTATGGGGAAAGCCACATATGTAGGGTGGCAGAGGATATATGAAAAATCTCTGTACCTTCTGTTTAATTTTGCTGTGAGCCTAAAATAGCTGTAAAAAAAATAAAGTCTGTTAGAAAAAACTGCTTTTCCAAAAGAAAATTTTTTTTTTTTAAAAGAAAAATTTTTTTTTTGACATTGTTTATTTATTTATTTATTTACTTATTTTTATTTATTTTTTTTTATTGTGCATCTTTGGCTTTTTTTTTTTTTTAAATTTTAAATTTTATTTTGTCGATATACATTGTAGCTGATTATTGCTCCCCATCACCAAAACCTCCCTCCCTTCTCCCTCCCCCCCTCCCCCCCAACAATGTCCTTTCTGTTTGCTTGTCGTATCAACTTCAAATAATTGTGGTTGTTATATCTTCTTCCCCCCCCCCGGTTTGTGTGTGTGTGTGTGTGTGTGTGTGTGTGTGTGTGTGTGTGTGTGAATTTATATATTAATTTTTAGCTCCCTCCAATAAGTGAGAACATGTGGTATTTCTCTTTCTGTGCCTGACTTGTTTCACTTAATATAATTCTCTCAAGGTCCATCCATGTTGTTGCAAATGGCAGTATTTCATTCGTTTTTATAGCTGAGTAGTATTCCATTGTGTAGATGTACCACATTTTCCGTATCCACTCATCCGATGATGGGCATTTGGGCTGGTTCCAACTCTTGGCTATTGTAAAGAGTGCTGCGATGAACATTGGGGAACAGGTATACCTTCGACTTGACAACTTCACATATAAATTAATTGGCTAATACTCTCCATTTAAAAAGGGATTTAAAAAAAAACAAAGAAATATATGATGACTAAATGCATAACGTGAGATAAAAAAGGACAATCAAGCCATTTTGAAATCAACTTAGGCAAATCATGTGGGAAAAAAGATTGGATACCCCCCCACCGCCCCCAAGCACACACATACCAGTTTGGAGGTCATAAGGCAGAGAAAATACCTGTATTTTATTTATCTTTGATCCCTAACATTGATCATTTTGACTGGCACACAATAGGCAGAAGCTAAATAAATGTTTGAGGAAAGATTGAAAGCATGGACAGATGGTATAGCCTGTTTCACCTACTTAAATACGAAATGGCTCATTCTCTTTTTATTTTTCTAATCACTATTCCAATTACTATTTTTCTAAGTGACACTTGTCTGATGAGAAACATATTTAATATATTAATTAGAGGGCTTTTCCTTCCAGCCCTTCATTTTTTATCTAAATAGTAGGAGACTTAGTCCAAAGGGAATTAGCTCGGCTTACAAACACTGATTGGTAAGAAGCAGGCTATAGCTAACCTGGGCAATGCCTCTTGTGGGCATTAGGAAAAGTGTTTCTTCCTCAACAGAAAAGAAATTGTTTTAAGTGAATGTATTATTGGACAATCTGAACAGCACAGACCAGGAGAGCTTTCTGGAACTGTAGAAGCTTTGCACACATATAAGAGGGTACTTCAAAAAGTTCCTGGAAAGATTTGCGTTACCTTGCAATTCTATTTTTCCGCAAACTTTCTCAAGTAAGGTAACCAGTCACGTCCAAAGTGGGGTGGGTGTAGGTGAGTAGGTGGAATTGGATGTCGGGGAGCTGTGAATGGGTGAGAAAAGCAACCCCAGGAGAAGACTGAAGGAAGGAAAGGGCTAAGACAGCTGCTTCATTGAGTGGGAGAGAGTGTGCTCCTCCAGTCGCATGTGCCTGCCCATGTGGGTTTATAGAACTATGTTGTGGAGGCTTCTTTCCTGCTACTCCAGCACTTAGCCAGCAGGCCTGCATTTTACTTTCCCATTGAACAGAAGAAAGGTAGCTCCTTAGATGTTGGTGCCTTGTGAAACGCATAACTGTTTGGAGTACCCTGGGTAAGAGAACAGACCATAAATCCTGTCCCTTCTTATTACCATACGGTGACACTACTTAGTAACTGTCTTGCAAACTCCAATGGACCCACTCCTGCTGGAGAACGTTGTTCCATGTTAGGCATTGGGTTGCAACATGTTATTTCATACTCCCATGCACAGTCAATCCTCATGTCATGGCACCCAGCTATGTATGCATGAGCTTTAAGCAATATGTACAAACTGTGCCAAACTAAATCGACCATGTTTAACCAAATACATCTCTTTTCTAGAGCTTCTTTACCAGCACAACCTCTCATTTCCTCAAGGTAACTTTATTTTAAGGAACTTACTGCCTTTTTCTAACTTTGGTGATGGCCACTTAATAAGTCCTTAGTATTAGTTTCCTTGCTTCCCACATCCTCAGTAGTTCTTTATGCAAGAAAGATCCACTTCCATGCTAGACCCACTTTGAAAACCAGAAATCTGAGAATTTTGATCAAGTCAGAAATTATTCTGTTAGTCCCCATCCCCCAGTGTTTGCTAGTAGGTGCTTTCTTGACTTATATTTGAGTGATTAACAGAACCCATGCTAATGCTTGATTCTGGACAAAGATCTACTTAACGGTGAATTAGTCTCTCCTTGGGCACTAATTCATAAAGAAAAAAAAAAGTTTGTTTTGCAAACAAAATAATACAGGGCCTGTTTTTTGCTTTGCAAAGAATTCTATCAAAAAAGATTGCACAAATGAGTTTGCGGAATAAAAAAGCTATATGTGAAAAACTTTTTAAAAGATTTATATCTTGTTAGTTCCCTTCAAATCATAGGTGACCATTTGTTTCATCCTGTAAGAGCAGCTAAACTAATTAATCTTAATAAAATAGTTGCATTAGAGTGGATATATTTTTACTGATAACCATCATTTAGAATGAAGTTGATTTTAGCCCACAGATTATATTACTTTTTCCTCACAATTTAGTTTAATATGCTCTGAATTACTTGCTATGAATAAATAATAAAGCCATAATTTCTGCTGGCAATTTTAAGTGCAAAATGTAGGGCATTAATTGAGCATCTCTCTCCTCATTTATTCTTATACTTGTATATCTGGTTTTATTTTTAGAAACCAAATATCAGATTAGTGGAACATATTTCGATAGGTTTAAATGTCTTCAGTGCAAAAGAAATGTCTGAGCTTTCTAATTAGGGTAAATTTTAAAGAAAAGCTGGCTGGCATTAGGCAATCTGATAAATTCTTTTCCTGTGGCGACTGTAAGAAGGACAGAGAAACAAAGCACTTACAAAATCCTCCCCGAAGAGAGGAGGTGAGGGTGGGGGCAGAGAGCTGAGAGGCAATTGCTCAAGATATTTCTATCCACTGGGTGTCACTGCTGATATGAGACTGAGCCAACCTAAAGATATTCCTGTGGCAGCAAGAATTTCTGAGACAGGATGTGAAACCCAGAGGGTTAGATGCTATCACTTTGACATGCTACATAACTGAAAATAAATTGCATTAATTGTGTCAGGGTGGTGAGCATTCTGAATAGGGTAATGGTCCTGTAAAATAGAATGGAATATTATAATTTGTCCTTGTGGTCGAGTAAGCCCTGGTAATAGATATGTTTTGAATGAAATTAAATATACGTCAATGATATGTGTCTGCTTTTCTCAGTTTAGCAAAAACTGAAACAGAAGAACGAGGAAAAACAACAAAAAATATTTAAGGGAACAGAGCTACGTTGAGGACTGCTGTTAGAACATACCTGCAGCTTATCCTTAGATTTTCCAATTTGAAGTAGTGGGCTTAGGAAGTCACTGGGTCACCCAAGCCAACACTAATTATGTTAATACTGCAGCTTTCTTTTGCTCCTTATTTAGTTGAACAGAGGTAGCAATACAAATGAAAAATGGTTCCATGTATGTCTTAGACTTCCTCAGCAGGTTTTTTTTTCTGTTTTCTAAATTCATTAATCTTTTAGACTCAGAGAATCAAAAGTAGAAACTGAACAATTTTCTTTTAATTTTATGTTCCACCTGTAGTTTGTGAAGTAAGACTAAATTACTAATATAAAATAATGAGGTGTAAGTTTGGTTATAGGAATGGGTAGAGAATACAACAAAAAGTCAGTTTTTTGAGAATATCAGCAAAATAGACAAACCACTAGCTAGTCTAAGTAAAAAAAAGAAGAGGGAAGTCCCAAATAACAGAAATCAGAAATGAAAAAGGAGACAATACAAGTGATATTACAGAAATACAAATAATCATTAGAAACTGTTACGAACTACTTTACACCAACAAATTTAAAAACCTGGAGGAAATGGACAAATTTCTGGACACATACAAACTACCAAGACTGAACCAAGAAGAAATAGAAAACCTGATCAGACCAATAACTAGCAATGAGATTAAAGCAGTAACTAGCACTCTCCCAACAAAGAAAAGCCTAGAAGGAATGACTTCACTGCTGAATTCTACCAAACTTTTAAAGAAGAATTAATATCAATCATTTTCAAACTATTCCAAAAATCAAAGCAGAGGCCATTTTCCCAAATTCATTCTATGAGGCCAGCATTACCCTTATAACAAAAGCAGACAAAGATACAAAATCAAAAGAAAACTACAGGCCAAGATCCTTGATGAACATAGATGCAAGAATTCTCAACAAAATATTGGCAAACAGAATACAGCAGCACATCAAAAAGATCATACATCATGATCAAGTGGGATTCATCCCAGGGATGCAAGGATAGTTCAACGTAGGCAAATCAATAAATGTAATACACTGCACCAACAAAATCAACAACAAAAACCATATGATCATCTCAAAAGATGCAGAAAAAGCATCGACAAAATTCAACATCCTTTCATAATAAAGACACTCAACAGATTATGTATAGAGAAAAGCATCTCAACACAATAAAAACTGTATATGACAAACACACCACCAATATTATTGTGATATTCAAGGATATCAAAAGCAGAAAAGCGTGAAGCTTTTCCTTTAAGTACAGAAACAAGACAAGGATGCCCACTCTCACCACTCCTACTTAACATAGTCCTGGAAGTACCCACCAGAGTAGTCAGGCAAGAGAAAGAAATAAAGGGCATCCATATTGGAAAAGACAAAGTCAAACTGTCTGTTTGCAGATGACATGATCCTAGATATAGAAAAACCTAAAGACCCTACCAAAAAATTCCTAGAGCTGATAAATGAATTTTGTAAAGTTGCAGGATACAGAATATACAAAAATTAGTAGTGTTTTTATACACTAACAGTGAAATAGCAGAAAAAGAAATGAAGAAAGCAAGCCCATTTACAATAGCTACCCCTGCCCTCCCCACCCCCCAAATACTTAGGAATAAATTTAACCAGGAAGATTAAAGATCTCTACAATGATAACTACAAATCATTGCTGAAAGAAATTAAATAGGACACAAAAAGATGGAAAGACATTCCATGTACATGGATAGGAAGATTAATGTTGTAATTAATGTCTGTACTACCCAAAGCGACCTACAGATTCAATGCAATCCCCATCAAATACCAATGACAGAAAAAAACGAAAAAACAACAAAATACCAAAGACATTCTTCACAGAAATAGAAAACACAACCCTAACTTTCATATGGAACAACAAAGACCTCAAATGACCAAATCAATCCTGAGCAAAAAAAAAAAAATAAAGCCTGAGGCATAACACTGCATGACTTCAACTTCAAATTATACTACAAAGGTATAGTAACAAATACATCATGGTACTCGCGTAAGAACAGACACTGATGAATGGAACAGAATAGAGAACCCAGAAATCAACCCATGTACTTACAGCCAACTGATCTTTCACAAAGGCACCAAAAATATACATTGGGGAAAGGACAGCCTCTTTAATAAATGGTTCTGGGAAAACTGGATATCCACAAATAGAAGAATGAAATTAGACCTGTACCTCTTGCCATATAGTAATATCAATTCAAAAATATACTAAAAACTTAAATATAAGACCTGAAATTATAAAACTCTTAGAAGGAAACACTTCAAGATGCAGGACTGGGCAAAGCCCTTATGAGTAGGACCTCCAAAGCACAGGCAACAAATAGAAAATAAACAAATGGGATTATATCAAACTAAAAAGCTTCTGCACAGCAAAGGAAACAATCAACATAGTGAAAAGACAACTCACAGAATGGGAGAAAATATTTGCAAACTATGCATCTGACAAGGGATTAAAACACAGAATATACAAAGAACTCAAATAACTCCACAGTAAAAAAACAAATAATTCAATTAAGAAAAGGGGCAAAGGAGCTGCATAGATATTTCCCAAAGGAAGACATACAAATGGGTGACAGGTATATGAAAAAATGCTCAACATTGGTAATCATCAGGGAAATTCTAATCAAAACCACATCGAGATATCATCTCACCTCAGTTAGACTGGCTATTACCAAAAAGAGTGAGAATGACAAATGCTGGCAAGGGAAGATGTATTGAAAGGGGAATGCTTTTATGCTGTTGGTCAGACCGTAAATTAGGACAACCATTATGGAAAACAGTATAGGTTTCTAAAACAACTACAGATAGAACTACCATACAATCCAGCAATCCCACTATTGGGTATATACTCAAAGGAATGGAAATGATCATGGAATGGAAAAGAAAACTGCAATTCCATGTTTATTGCAGCTATATTTACAATAGCTAAGAGTTGGAACCAACATAAGTGTCCATCGATGAATGACTGTATAAAGAAAATGTGGTATATACACATAATGGAATATTATTCAGCCCCCAAAAGAATGAAATTCTGCCATTTGCAGCAACATGGATGAACCTGGAGAAAATTATGTTAAGAGAAACAAGCCAGGTACAAAAATAGAAATACCACACATCCTCACTGATAAGTGGGAGCTAAAAAAGAAAGAAAGATGGATGGATGGAAGAAAGGAAGGAAGGAAGGAAGGAAGGAAGGAAGGAAGGAAGGAAGGAAGGAAGGAAGGAAAGAAGGAAGGAAGGAAAAAGAAAGAAAGAAAGAAAACAGAAATATGTTGAACTTTCTGGAGAGAACAGAACTATGATTATTAGAAGGAGGGTGGGGGAGGGGGAAGAGGGTTAGGGAGAAATTGGTTAATGGACACAAAGAATGAGTATGTTTTTTAATGACAAATGTGCCCACCATCGTGATTCGATCATCATGTAGTGTACATAAATACTCATGGTCAACTCTGTGTCCCACGAATATACATGATCAATTATGTTTCAATAAAAAAGGAGAGGGGAAGTAGATGAAAGGGAAGAGTGCCTTTCACATCAAGAAATGAATATAAAGAAAAAAATAAACAGAAGGAGTTGCAGACAGAGGATAATGGGGAAAAGAGTGAAGGAGATGAGATGAGGAGTGGGAGAAAGGTAAAGTAGAGAAGGAAAAAGGGCAAGAAGAGAAGGGAAGTGGAAAGACAACAGGAAAAAGAGGAAATAAATGCTTTCCCTGCCTTTTTATTCAATAACGTTGAAGGGGCATGTTTTTGGTGCAAAGTGTTCTTTGGGAGGTGACAGGAAATGGCGCCACCTGTGACTTCAGGTAATTCAGAAATTCAAGAGATTAAAGTAAACACAGCTGCAGGTTCAGGGCCTGCAAAGAGGAGAATAAATAGTTTGTGGAAGAAATGATAGGGGATCCATCACTATTTTCAGGGCATGGAGTCTACTAAAGCCTAAAGGTTGAACTTTGAAATTAAGGGCACTGCGAACTCTCTCCTGTCTCCTGCTAGTTTCTTGCATTTGTATTAGCAGCATGGCCATGTGGTTATTTTTATTTCACATAAATGCCATCACGTGAAAAGTGGGTCCTATTTAGAGTTCTATGGTCAGTTTTCTGTCATTTTGAAGTCATTTGTTAGGATGTAGGTGACAGCTATGTATAAAACATAAGCTGGCTTGTTTGTTGACTTCTGCCTTAGCACCCAGGACATAGTAGGCATTCAGTCCATTTTTTATCACATTGTTCAGCTGGCACATCTCCCAGAAATATGAATTCAACACATATGATTCCCAAACATCCACTTACTCATTTGCATTTCCCAGAATTTGCCTTTGTCCCTGAGATGAACATCCTTGTACATACTTCAGATGTGTAATTAACACTGAGACCCTGGTATTCACTGCCTGAATAATTTAGCAGAGGAAGCCTTGAAGCTCCCTCTATTAATTAGGCCTCAGCAATACCAGGATAATTAAAGGGAGAAATAGAGTTTGGTCTAAAGTCACCAAAGATATTGCTACAAGCATACTGGTTGAAAGGGCTATCTTGACTAGGTGACACCATAGATAAAGTGTATACTTCAGAGTTAGCTTTCTTGTTTTCAGAAAACTGTTCAATAAACTGGTTATGTCTGCCAGAATATTTTTTCTGTTCAGACAAGTTAACACATTCTTGTGCTTAAAAATTAGAATAAACCTGGTACGTCAATGGAAACTATGGAGTCCAATTGCTTTTTAATGTAATTTTGGTTTAAGTAAATGAAGTTACGCAGAGGTTGCAGAAAATAGAATTGTTTTTATTCTATTTCTTTAAGTCATGGTGTAATATGTATTTAAGGCACACATTAAGGCAGTTTTCTCTGCCTTACCAAATGGGCAATTCTTACAGAATTATTAGCATTGGAAGCAGGGCTGACAAAATGCCACTACCTATTTTGCTCTTAGTTTTCCACATGTGAGCCTATGATTATCTTAACTGTACATCTTAAATGGAAAAATTCTTGAGAGAAAGAATTTTTTTTCCTGCATATTCTCAACCATGAATAATGTTGCAAACTTAATTGATGTTAAAACTAACTCTGGTTGGGAACTAAGTAAAACAGACTTTGGTTTGAGTCTCTTTTCTATAAAGTGTGTATGTGTATGTTTTGACCAGAATTATATATTATACACATATGTTTACATATAAACGAGGGTATTTCAAAAGGTTCATGGAAAATGGAATTAAAATATAATACAAATCTTTCCACGAATCTTCTGAAGATCCCTCATATGTATTTATTTGGCTAAGTAGCTTAAGAGAAATGTTAAGAAAACTAGTCACAAATATATAAAGTTGTAAAAAGCAATAAAGAAAGCATTATTACCCATTGCCAGGAAACTTTAACTAAGGTGGTTAGTGAAAACCTTCTTATGATACTAGCAATTGGATTATGGGATAATCTCCTGGGGGCAGAAATGCTGTATAGGCTACATCACCAAACACACTTATAAACTGTATTGCTGAAAACATTAGTGGCTATATTGTTGAAATAGTTCTATATTGATGTGGGCATGTATTAAATGCTTTCTTGATTTTCTAGGTTTACATAGTCTTTGTATTATCTTCATATTTAATTTTATATTCTCCACTTTTTCTATAATTGCTTGAAAATACTACCAGAGGCTAATCTTTCATTTTTTGTGTGTTTATTGTGCGATTTTCCTTAACTGCATACACATCATTATTATGGTGATTAAATGTGTATGATCAAATCAACGAAATTAAAATTTAATGAGGAAAAATTTGTAAGATCTTGTTTAATAATTTATGCCTTGATTAGATATTCTTGGTATTTTTTACATAATTTGTGGGACAAAATGTGTGCGTGCATGTGTGTGCATGTGTGTGTTTTCCCCGGCAAATAAGCCTACAGTTGTGAAATGAAATTAACTAAGAAATTCAAGGAAAATGAAAGCAACAAACATTAGGGTAATAATAGATGGAAAAGAAAAAAAATAATATTTTGTAGAGCAACATTGTTATTCTGAATACTGAACTATCCTGCACACAGAGTGCTGACAGTGTTTATAAATGGATTAATACTTTACATGAAGCACTGTTGGGAACAGATTACTATGTGTTCCCGTACAGACGGGAAGAATGAGGAGTTATCCTAGTGTCTCTTGATGTGACTTCCTGTGCAAAAAGTTGAGCCTGCATTGCTGGGATAAAACCAACATATTTTAGGCTGGAATGTAAATGCACAAGAAGTTTCATCGATATTTCATGGTAATTTAATGCATGCATAACTTGCAATATGTAAGTGTAGTGCTGTCCAATGCATAATTTTCATTGACTTAGTAACATATAAACTAGACACAATTTAAATCTTTTTAAGCAGGTCAGATAGGAGAAAAGCCTTATTGCTTCCCATGAGTTTCATGATAGGGATAAACTTTAATTGCCTCTCTGCCAGTAAATAATTCGCAGTTTTGTGCATGAAGTGCAAAGAAAACTATAACCATCAGTAACACACATAATTACCTGTTAAAAAGAGTTATAATACTCTTGTTCTTTTTGGTTTGACTATATTAGATTATTAAGTACTCTGGGCTTTCAAATGTATTAGATACACGCCCCAAGTAAAACAAGTTTTAAGGATAGTATTGCTACCTAAGATATATTCTGTACTGTTTTTCTATTGGACTTTCCCAGTCCATAAAAGGGACCATAAACCGCTACATCACTTTGAACTTTTCTTTTGTGTCACTTAAAAGACAATGTCAATGTGGCAAACATAGCGTGATTTCTCCTGTCCGCTTCATCTTGTTGAGTGTAATATTTCCTCTTGCATTTTAAAGACAGTTTTTAAAATGTTTTATGAATATGTTAGCCATGTCTTTTAAACAATAAGCAAAATAGTCCCAAAGAATTGGAATTTAAGATAAAACACATCTTATCTCCACATGGCAAATGAACAACATGAAGTCTCCTGAATCTATTCATTTCACTTTCTCTCATGTTGTTTTCAGGTAGACACTGATTCATTCTCTGAACTTGTCTAAACCATCTCAGCAGAGAGAAAATGATAGAATTCTTTAACCCCGTGGTTAAAGAATCACTCCTCTCCTTGGAACATTTGGAAATATTTGAGAATATTTTTGATTATCACATGCCTGGGGATTGCTGTTTCCATTTGTTGGATGTTAGCCAAGAGGTGTTAAATGTCCTGCAATACATGGGACGGTCCAACACAGTGAAGACTAGTTTCATCTGATATGCCAATAGTGCTTTGTAGAGAAATAGCTTTATTCTTAATAGGAGAGAACACCTGGCTTTCCCTGATTCCCAGCCAGGTAATGTTAGGCATTCCTAGTTAGCATTTCCAAAATAGTTTTCACATATATTTGTCACTCTATTCCACATTTTTAAAATAACTGTCATTCTGTGACTTTCTCCCATAGATAATTTTGAGCCTTTAAAGTACATGGCTATTCTTGGTTCATTTTAGAAGTGGACACCCAGTGCAAATAGAATAAACTAGTGGAGGATCCAGGGAGCTTTTTACACAATATGATTTTAAAAGGACAAGAAGAGTAAAATGCATTAAAAACATTGATATGAACATGTATTATTTAGATTGAAAATTCATTATTTTTCTGTTTTAAACAATGAAGCAACACATTTTGATGAAAACACGATTTGTTCAAAACTTCAAGGAAGTTTGCCTCAAGATATTAGAATGATGATATATTGGTTGTCACCTAATCAAACTCATTTCACAGATGACAATCCAAAGTCAGAGTCATTAACTGATGTATTTAAGGTCACATGACTTGTTCACATAACTACTTTATGACGGTCACAATTAGTACATAAAAGATGTTAAAATACACATGAACAGGGGTTGTGCATCCCAGCATTTAACACAGGGTCTGCTATTTGGTGACAACTTAGCAGTATTGGTTAAATGAATGATGCTTCCTGACTTCTAGCACACAGCACATTCACATTACCTTTCTGGGATGAAGTTAACAGGAGATTATTTGAGGATAAAACAGACACTCATTGGTCCAGAAAAATAGTTTTCTTTGAGCTGGGATAAATATCTTTTGTTAATGAAAATCTTAAAGTTGATAAATCAAGCTGCTTATTAACAGCAAATCCAAGTGGTCAATTATATTATTAATCGAACTCTGTTGCATAATGATCATAGTAATGAAACTACATAAAAAGTATGGTATAGTTTCTTGGTATTCACCTGTGCACGGGTGATAGATCGTTAATGTGTACTGAATGAACCATGCTAATAATATTCTAGCAGCAATCTGGTTCCTTGCTGTGATTTATATTCCAATGTACAAAAGAAGACTACACATTATGACCTTTCTCTGCACATTTTCTCCCCAACGACAATACAGAGTTGACAAAAACAGTGGCTGAAGATCTTTAATAGCAAATGATAGAGAAGTAGTTTCTCTTTATCTACTATTTATCACTGTACAAAGAGCAGTGATATGAATAAAAATACAAATGTGCTTATACATTAAGCATATTAACCTCCTTGAACATACTGTTTAAAGTTGTCTCTCGATCATTCTCATTTATATTCTAGCTTTTTACCTGCTGCACTGTTCTTATTTTTTTCCCCTTTCTTTTGGCTCAGAGCTCAATGAAGAGGAATTTGATGAGTGATATTGTGTACACAAAGCTGCATCAATTCTCTGGTATGAAATTCAGTTTTTCCCAGGTTTCCACTGATCATATTGCATGGGCAGAAAGAGACAGAATTTGGTGGCTATTTCTGGCATATTTGAGTAGTAAATCTAAATTTGTGTGACTTTGAAAGGAAATAAAAAAATAATATATATCAAAATCAGACTAACATTTACTCATGTATATATTTTGTCTCTGTGATTATTAACAAAAAGGTTGTTTGAACATTAGCGTTTCTGTTATCTAAATGGCCACTCAAAGTTTAGTAGCTTAGTACAGTAGTTTATCATCATCTCTCATAATTCTGTGGGTTAACTGGGCTCATCTGGGCTCTTCTCACTTGGAATCTTTCATGAAGCTGCTGTCATATGGTGGCTGGGGCAAGTTATGAGAAGGTTGAGCTGGGCTGGACATCTAAGGCAAATGCTTCACACACATAGCTGGTGCCTCAGCAGGGGCCATGGGAATACCTGGTGGCCGCTTGGGCATCATACTCTCACCATGTGACCTCCCCATGTGGCTAGGTTGGGCTTCCTCACAGAATGTCAGTCTCATAAAAGTAGGGCTTATATAGGGTGGCTGTTTTCCCCCAGAGTGTATATTTCGAGAAATCAAGACAGAAGCTGCAAAGCTATATGTGACCTAGGTTCAGAAACCAAGGAGTGTTTTGTGCATATTCTATTTTTTACACAGGGTCAGACCAAATTCATCGTGAGGACTACGAAAGCCTACTGATAGAGAGTGGTGTGGTTCCTTGGGGAAACTTCTTCAGAGACTTGCTGTCTCAATTTGTTTAAGTAACCTGCTTTCACTGTCTTAATTACTTTCAGGGCTCTCTTTGAAGTGTATTATTGAGTGACTATAGGTCACTAATATTATATAAATGGAAAAGTACATAAAACTGTACATTTCTTATCAATGAATGCTTCATTTTACATATTTTGTGGGAATTATTTCAATAGTTTTCAATTATTTTTATCTTTTCTGAGGCAGTGTCCAGAAGATCTTTTCTCTCCTTGACCTCTCTCAGTATATGTATTCCAGTTATTGATTTCCAGAGGCAATACATTGGTAACCTCCTGATAAATATTTTAAAAATTCTGTCAGGGTGTGAAAAGAAAATTCTACAGCTTGAAAATATGAAAATAAAGATATATGTGGGTTTTAAAGCAGAAGATAGTGGTACTGTCTACCATGTCTGACCCTTCATTTATTGATTTATTAAATATTATTAGACGACTATAATATTCTTTGAAATCTGAATGCCAAGTTAAGTATAGCATGGCTTGTGCCCTGAAATCAATGCAGGGCATTCTTCTGTATCAGTGATGTTCAAACTTAATGTGCCTCAAAATCACCTGGCAGGCTTGGTAAAACACAGACGGCTGGGCCTTACCCCAAGAGTTTCAGATTCATTAGGTATGAGCTGGGGCTTGAGGATTTGCATGTCTAACATTTTACCAGGGAATGCTGTTGCTGCTGTTCTGAAAACCATACTTTGAGAACCAACTCGCTAAACAACATTCTCATCATAGTCTTGTTTGTCTCCTGATTCAGGACTAGGCGAAAGTCAAGCACATTGTGCCAGTTTGAAACAAACAAACAAACAAACAAACAAACAAACAAACAAACAAACAAACAAAGAAACAATCTTTAGCTTGTCTCCAAAAAGATGCCTGGGGGCTCAGAAAAATCTCTGGGTTCAGTTTTTTCTGTAAGTAAACCTACACTGACCCCAGGGGATTCACACTCTTACTGAATCAGAGTCAGGAATGACTGAAAAAAATCAACTGATCAAATTCAATTTTCAATATTGGAAAAGGCATCAGCTGTTTCAGTGTAATTGATTTATAACACAAGGCCTTTGAGACAACCTAATTTACAGAAAGGCAATAATATAATTGAAAGACCATGGAATTTCAAATCAGAAACCAGGATGAGAGGGTTTTTTTTTTTTTTTTTTTTTTTTTTTTTTTTGCCTTTTTCGTGACGGGTACTCAGCCAGTGAGTGCACCGGCCATTCCTATATAGGATCCGAACCTGTGGCGGGAGCGTCGCTGCGCTCCCAGCGCCGCACTCTCCTGAGTGCGCCATGGGCTCGGCCCCAGGATGAGAGTTTTGATTGTACCACTTACTGGCTAAGGTATCTTGGGAGTGTTTCCTTCCTCTGTGAGAAGATTTGTCCCCTTATCTATAAAATAAGAAACACAATAAAATCCACATTATAAGAGTGTTATGAAAACCAACTGAGGTGGTGTATAATAAAACTCTTTTTTTAAGTTGCTGTGCAGATCTTCAAGAAATCTGTGGTCATTGCTAACTAATAATTGAGTCAGTGGTGACTTGCTTTCTTGCCAATTGGAATGCACAAACCTCTTGGTCTTCACTCCCTATAGCTAATCAGGCTGCAACCTCAATGGGTTGATTGATTCATCCTTTAACAGATCTTTTATTTCTCCTGTCCTTTCCTTTTCTATAATTGAATCATTGTCCTCAACTTCATCATTTCAAGTCTGGTTTAAATGCAATTTTCTTCTTGGAGGCAATATCCCCCTAGGATCCACTCCACCCCACCCCCAGCCTCCCCCACACACCCAGATATGCACTTTATTTATACTACAAATGTTCCTATCAGGAAAAAGATGAGAAATGATAATAAAGATAATAATAAAGTCATTATTTAGTCAATGCTATGTTCCTGTCATTGTGGTGAAAAACTATACATCTATATTACCTTTTTTAACTTTGGCAACAAGACTTTGAGGTAAACTCTATTATTTTACTGATTTTTGGATTGAGGAAGCTGAGGTCTAAACAAATTTTCAAGGTCAAGCAGTAGGAAAGGTTGGAACTAGAATGCAGATGCAGCTCTGTCCCAGTCCAGAGGACTTAATTTTAACCACCCTATAGTTGACCCTAAATCTTCTCTGGCTTCATACAGCCTAAATAATAAAGAGAGGACCTGAAACAAGGCAATCTAGGCTCTTGAAGAGTCTTTCTAAGTATATTTCTCACTACCACTACTCAGTCTGAGCTTATCTCCTCATTATATCTTTACTATTACTAATTCACACATTATTGAATTATTTATTCAACAAACAACAAATATCTTGTGTGCCAGAATGATGATAATAATAGTGATATTAATAATAATAATAATAATAATAATAATAATAATAATAATAATAATTCATCTTTGTTGAGTACTTGTAGTGTGCTAAGAATTTTTTTGAGTTCTTTACATGTACTAACTAATTTAATTTATGTAACTACATTTAGAAGTGAGTACTATTATTATTCTTGTTTTATAGGTGATGAAACAGAGGAACAGAGAGATTGAGTAATTTTCTTAAGTCACATGCTAGTAGGTTGAGAAGCTGGTGTTCCAGCCAGTTTAGTCAACTGCAGAGATCGTGATCTTCAGGGCTGCATTATCTGAGTCCAAATTACACATACTACCTACTCTCTTTTTTTTCTCATATATCCTCCTTGTTCTCTACTTATCAAAATCTAACATTCTATTGTTTTTTTAAGATTAAGATAAAATTCCCCATTACAGAGTTTCCTAGGATAGACCACTGCAGCCAGCATTGTCTGGATAGGGTATACTAGGGTACCTGAAAAATTTCATGAAAAAATTATTTTTAAATTATGTTTTTTCAAGAACTTTCTGAAGTACCCTTGTATATAAAAAGACACATGTAATGAGTCTGAAAATCCTGGTAGAGACAGAGTTATACTGAAGGCACTTAACATTTATAAGATCTTTCATGTCTTAGAAATGAGATAGAAAGTTGATGATTTTCAAAGCGATTATCAGTGGAAATATTATTTTTCACATTAAATGCAGGTTTCCTTTGTTAGGGCTCACAAAACAATACCCCAAAGTATGGTGCTTCAGCATGCTGAGCACTTTGAACTAGAGGAAATTAAAAGGCCTTAGAGGCAGCCTGAGAACCAAGGACTATCTGACCTCCAGTTTCTCCCAAGTGCAGGGTGAAACACTCTCTCTGAAGTTTTCTCATCTGAGGCTTCTCCAAAAGAAGCTCCTTTGACCCTCTCCCTGAAATTTCATTAACCAGAGAGGATTTAACTCATAAGGCAGGAAGGAAGACTGAAGAATGTCCCTACACTAGACAGACTTTGTCATAATCTGTTGTTTGTTCTCTAGTTCATTAACTTCCAGAAAGAATTGCTTACAAACTATTGCCTGTTCTTTGGGCCCATTCAGTTCCTCTAAAAATCATTTTCTATCCCTCAAAATTGCCTATATCATCAATTTTTCTCTCCCCTGTGAAGAGCCTCAACCATCTGGCCCTTCTTCAAGTCTCATACTTTGTGTGGCTCTCATGCACACTTGCCTATTAATAAATTGGTATGCCTTTTCTCCTGTTAATTTATTGTAAGTTTATTTCTGTAAACTTGAACATTCAGAGGGAAAGGGAAAAACTCCCTTTGTCCTTGCACCTTCATCCTCTCTGTGGTTTACTAGACCTGCTGCTGACTTTTCAGCTCTTTCTCATTTTGATTTTCTGAAAGTAAATATTGAGGAAGAAAAGTCTGAAAGCTACAATGGTCATATTCACACTAAGAACATGAACAGATGGATATTCCAATTCAAGTTACTTACAATTTTAAGAAAACTAATATTGGGAAAAGCAAGATATCTGTATAACAGATGTCCATCTCTCTCCAGTCACTCTGAACAGCAGCTGTTCAGATGAGGTTTTCATGAAGCATAGAAAGTCTGAATACTGTTGTTCTAAGTCCTGCATATTCTTATTTATTCAGAGCTGTAAAAGAAAAAAAAAAAAAAAAAACCTCCAGGAAGAAAGTGATGTATGTTATTGAAATAGTGTTAATAGCATTAATTTAGTGCTTTTTCTCCATTCATGTATGTGCAAAGTCTCTGAGAAAGGACTATGAACAAAAAGATTGAATAAATACCAAATATTTCTTTTTCATGTATGAAATATGCAGAACCACTTCCCTTGCTTGATGGTAATTCAATTTCATAGGGTTGGCAAATATTTTTCCCTCCAAACTTTAATATCAAGAGGACTTTTCAATTTAGAAATGAATATCCTGCATCTACCAAGGGCTTTACTTTGATTAACCTTCCTAACTAACAGGGGAGGTGACTTGCTATAAATGCGTTTGCATGTGAACTTCAAGCTGGTTTACTGACATAAGAGGTCAGTCTAACAAGGTCCTAGCATCAAGGGAAGACAGCGGAGAAGCTATACTAATTGTGGCCATGAAGAGCATGTAAGTGTTTTCATTAAAAGTCAATACTCATGCAGATTTCCAATTCACCATCTGGCCCTCTTTGCACTGATATTTGAAATGCAAAAGGCTGATTTAGTTACCAGATTTCTTCATCAATTTGTCATTCATTTATAGACTATCATTTTACCATTCCTAGGTAATATATGTGAAAGTAAAATAACATATTTTCTATACTTTAGTCTATATTTATTTGGATATTTTGAATCAAAATTTTTAAATATTGCTAAAATATAGTTTTAGTTTATTCTTTAGGGAGAATAAACTTGACTGTCCTCTTTAAAAATATGTACTAATCCCAGACACTAAAGAACCATTTGGAAATTTATGTTTAATGCTGAAGAAAATTTGTTTACAAAACTCTTGGTATATGTATAGGAGAGTATTAATTGAAGGGGTATAGTGCATTGAATTATGTCCCCCCCAAAAACTCACTGAAGCTTGAATTGTGTCCCCCAGATTTTATGTATTAGAAATTTGGCCCCCACCATGACTGTTAGGAGGGTGGAAAATCCTGTTATGGTAATTGAAGGGTGGAGCCTTGAAGAAGTGACTGGATTGTGGGAACTTGCTGTAGTGAATGGATTAAAAATGGTGATCAGGAGAGTGGTTCTGAGGGCTTTAAAAGAAGAGAGAAGACTGTCTCTCTCTGCTTTGCTTTTTCTGCTCCACCATTTCGCAATGTGATACCCTGCCATCACTGTCGCCACCACTAAGGCTCTCACCAGATATGTTCCCTGGACCTTGGACTTCCCAGGATCAGAAGCTGTAAGCAATAAATGTTGCTTTCTTATAAATCACCCAGTATCTGGCATTTTGTCATAAGCAACAGAGACGAACTAATAAGGGGGGTGGGGGTGGGGGTGGTTAATTCTTAGTTCTAAGACATCTCTGTGGACATTAGAAAGAGTTTATAGCAGGCAATAATCTCCTGGTAGCATTTGTAATCACAAATTCTTATTTCATAGCTGATTTTGTTGTTCTTTTTATCATCAATTTGTTCAATGTGTGTGATTCATGTATGAAGATGACACTATTAACTAACATTTTTTGAATTTGCATTTAACTTATTTTATTATTGAGGAGATTGTTTACTTGAACCACCTTTATTCTTTTACTTGTTAAGTAAACATAGTTAATGAATAAAGGTTTATGAATAAAGGGTTGAGGGAGTTGGAGAATTTTTAGAAATAATAACTTCATTCAATGAATAAAAACGTATTGGGGATTTAATATATACCAGAGATTGTTCTGGGTGGTGGGAATTTATCAGTGAGATATAATTAAGAATGGCTGATAAATAACGAGTGCTTAAATTTTTTACATGCATTATCTTGCTTAATAATCACAATAAATTCATGAGTCAACATTTACCCCTCACTTTAAAAATAAGAAAACTGATTCTTAGAGAAGTTAAATAATTATTGAGTAGACAAGAAGTAGTGGATCTAGAATTTAAAACTGGATCTTTCTGGCTTGGTTTCACTGTTCATTTTCTTCCTATGCCAACACACAGAAAATGTTCATGGAATTGGCATTTAATATTCTGCTTTTCTGGTAAAATTCAGCCAAATGCTGTATTTATAAACTTAATCCCAATAGTGATCATCATTTATTCCACTTATCCTGTCTCATTGTCCCTTGGTCATACTTTTCTCTTTGTACTTCTATACTTGTAGTCACATAATTTATTTTAGTTGGAATGCTCACGGGTCCTCTCTTCACTCCTTAGGTAAATCTTACATTCTGTGTCTCTTTTTAGGTTCAGTTAAAACTCACTTATTCATCCCCCAAATCTTCCTCAAATCTCATTGACCTTCCTTTCCTCTAAACTTCTTTAGTACTTACAGTTGTTTTCTCCAGATTGGATGCTAAAGTATGTATTGTGGTATCTCTTCTTATTTGCTATATTTTCAACTACATTTTAACATTTTTAAGTAAATAATTATTTATATGTATACATATACATATATACATACATATGTATATATGTGTATATGTGTGCGTGAGAGTGTGTGTGTGTATGAGTAAGTCTTATTACTAGGGATCCTAAAACAAGAAGTGAAGGTCTCAGAACAGAGGGAAAAAATTGAGAAACACAAAAGTGGGGTTAGACTTTAGCATTACAGGTAATATTCTGTACACCATGCTGGCTCATGATTACCACTAACTCATTACTATTAGACACACAGTTATGTTTCAGAACATGTTACATACTAAAAAATTAAGGAAGAGCAAACAGATGTGATTTCTGACTCTCACAAAGTTAATAGATTAATAGGAGAGACAGATTAAAAGAAGAATCATCCAAACTAAAGTATAACTGCAAAATATTTCAAGTGTCAAGTAGAAAAATTACAGGGAGAGAGAATGATTAGAGTGCCTAACAGAGTGACTTAATAAAGCCTGGGAGATGGAAGATAGGAGAATTTTCTTAAGAAAGTATACATAATTATTTCAAACAGAGAGATAACAAATCATGTTGCTAATAATGCATAATAAAAAAACAAATGAACAGAAACTGAGTAGATTAGTATATCAAAAACATGAATCTATCCTAAACAGGTATAGTGAATAATGTGGTAAAACTGTTTCTTTTTACTGCTGTCAGTAAAATACAGAATGGAAATATAAATTTGTGGAAAATAGCAAGTTTCAGAACAAGAAAGGACTTACAAGAGATTAAGAAGTCAAGGGATATCCATGTCAGGGAAAGGGCACCTCTGTGATCACAGCTGATTAAATCTTCACCTGTACGAAAACTTCTCTGAAGTCACCCAATCTTCAGCAGAAATTGTAAATATTTTATTGACAAGATTTAGATCTTTCACAGATGTCATCAGAGCTCTTTTTAAATACAATCAATTTGAAATAATTTCAAAATGTGAAGATCACAACACCTAATGAAAGCATGTTGCAAAGATTAAGTTTATTGCTTCAGTTACTCAGGCAAATGTTTTGGGTGGTTATCATGAGGTCTACAAAAACGGAAGTTGGTAGGACTGTCAGTATGCCTCCATACTGGCTTTGCTGACAGTGTGCCCTGATTGTGGACACAACTATTCTGGCCAATAATGGAGGATGACTCATTAGGTTACCATGGCATTATAAAAATATTGTGCAGCCCACACTTTATTGGGTATAAAGCGATTAAACAGCAATGTTCCCAGCTACCGTTGCCTTGGGAAGTTTTAATGATGCTATGCAGTAAGTGTTATGGTTGTTGCCTAAATGGAGGATCTGTGCCTAGTTCAGTCCCCAAGCAGGAACAAACTCTTCCCACCAGAGGACCTTTAAAACCCCTTCCATACCTAGGTGGAGGGAGCGCATCATTGGAGCAGAAAATAACATTTTTTTTCCTTGCAGACAGACCAGGAGAGAGATGATAGATACAAAATCCTCAGTTTAGAGCAATACAGCAGTGTGTTACATAGCTATTTGAGGGGCTAACAAATAAAGGTTTGGTTTTCAAAAACCCTACATTGAGTGTTTATGTAAGCAAGGAACAAGTCTTATTACTAAGGACCCTAAGACAAGAAGTGAAGGTCTCAGAACAGAGGAAAAAATGAGAAACACAAAAGCAGGGTCAGACTTTAGCATTACAGGGAATATTCTGTAAGCCAGGCTGGTCCATGCTTACCTCTAGCTCATTATTATTGTTACCATTTTTTTTTTTTTAAGATGACCGGTAAGGGGATCTTAACCCTTGACTTGGTGTTGTCAGCACCACGCTCTTCCAAGTGAGCCAACCAGCCATCCCTATATAAGGATCCAAACCCTTGGCCTTGGTGTTATCAGCACCACACTCTCCCAAGTGAGCAACGGGTCGGCCCTTAGCTCATTATTATTAATTAGATATATGGTTATGTGCCAGACATACGCTACATACTAAAAAATCAAAGAAGAGTAAACATGTCATTTCTAACTCTCACAAAGTTTTTAGATTAATAGGAGAGACAGATTAAAATAGGAATCATCTGAACTAAAGTATAACCACAAAATATTTCAAGTGCTAAGTAGAAAAATTACAGAGAGAGAGAATGATTAGAGTGTTTAAAATGACTTAATAAAGCCTGGGAGATGGAAGAGAGGGGAATTTTCCTAAGAAAGTATCACTTAAGCTGAGATCTGAAGGATGAGTGGGCATTAAGCAGGCAAATTGGGTGATTGGCAGAGAAGTGGGTAATGAGGGACAGAGAGAAGAGTATAGATCATTATGTGTCAAACCTTGGTTTTGTGTGGATCAATAAACTAGCCAGAGTGGCTGGAACTAGAGAGAAAGGGGAAGGTGAAGTTTGGGGCAGACCCTCCAGGACCTTATGGGTTTTGTTTAGTATTTTGGTTTTGATTTTAATAGAAAGTTCTTCAAGTTTTCAAGATAAGATGACATTATTTGCACTTTGAAAATGTGTCTGTGCATAATCTAGACAATAGATTAAATGGTACACCAATTTAACGGAATGAGTTAGAAAGGAATCAAATAAACAAACCACCCCTTCCTGATTCCACCCCGAGCCATAGAAAGGAGGAACCAGTATTGTGTTTTTCAAGGCATGTAGAAGTGGAATTATGTGGTATTCTCCCAGGTAAAAGGAAGAGAAGGGAGCCATAAACTTGGTTATAAAGAGAGGTTTGAAGAGATTTTGCTGATGATGGTAAGGAGATTAGGATTTGCCAGTCCTGAGATTAGCATGGGTCCTGGCAAAGAACCTGTGAGAGATGACCGGATTTCTTCTGTAAGAGCTCATGAATACCAGTCCATATGGGTCTTCCCAATTACTGAGGCGCTGGGCTTGGCAACACCAGGTTATTATGGTAGCAAAGAGGTAGCACTGCCTGTCTTAGATGACTCCATCAGTATAAGCAAGGAGCATGTCAGTAGACCACCGTGGTTAAAGCAGAGCTCTTTCCTAATTTTGTACAACACAAACTGGAGAGAAGTATCTCCAAGACTTGCAGACTGAATTTCTATTAGTTAGTTAGGTAGATTTGGATCAGGGCTAAGAGAATTATGAATTGATGTTTTAAGCCATTAAGCAATAAATGGCTGTAACATCTGAAATTGTCCCTTCCCCACCCACCTGTTAGCATCATCATCTTCCACAACTAAAGGCAACTAATGACTTTTTCCAACTCTCCTTTCCTTTTCCCTTCTCAGATTTCTTTAAACTTTATCTCTCAACTCCAGTTGGTAAGTAATATGTCATTATAAGAAATGGCCTTCCTTTTTACTAAAATTTTTGATGCATTTTTTCAAGCAATATATTTATTGCTGTAATTTTGTCATGCTGTATCATAGTTATGCTTTTATACATTTTCCTTAACAACCATGTGGGTATTTTGTGTACATATATTTTACTTAGGAAGTTTATGGGGATTTAGTGTTAACATGCAATGTATTATAATTTTCCCATTTCAAATAGTGGGATATAAGCTCATGATGAGTGTTTCTTGCCTGGAATATCAGATTTTCAGAAATGAATTACTGATATTTAGTGGGAAATACCTATCTTCGGATTTTTCTATTTCTGTAGTGAAGGAATCAAGAGAGGAGTTGTTCTGTTGGGTTACTACAGACTAGCGTCTGCAAGTGGGTGAAAGATATAGGGTTTATTCTGGATATGTTAATTATCTGGTGCTTTTCACACATAGGTGGAGAAGCCAAGTAGGCAATTGCTTAGTAAGAAAAAGGAAAAAAAAACAAAAAACAAAACAAAACAAAAAAACCCCAACACACTGGGAAATGATCAGAAACCACTGGAAGTCCTTTACAGTGAATCAATTTTATCTGGATTAGCAAATAAAATAATGAGAGGAAACTATACATATGCAGTGGCCCAAGAAGTCCAACCCAAATACACAGAAGAGCCTATTTATTTTTTACAGATACTACCTAATATTCACTCCTTTGACTCCAGAAATTGAGGGCAGATTGCTTCAGGTCATAGCAGTGATTTACAGAATCTTCCATTTTAACTCACATAATATGAGCTGCTCAGGGATAAGAGTTATATTTCATGTGGCCAGAGCCATCAACTCAGGCTCCTAAAGTGTTTAAATGTCACTATATATATGAGAGAAATATAGCCTTACATTTCTGTGAAAATTCCATATATGTACAAGTGAAATGTAAAGAACATATGTTCAGCCATAAATATGTTCATATAAAGCAGTCTAGTCCTCCTGTGTGTAATCACTTGCCAAGATATTTGAGGAAATGCAAATAAAGTGCTTAGAAGTGTTCCTGGCACCTTGTAAGAGCTCAATAAATGTTAACTATAATAATAATATTATTGTTATTCTTTTCCTTCTGTTTCTACTCCTCTTCCTCCACCTCCGCCCTTTCTTCCTCCTCCTATTGCTTTTCTGATGGTGACGTTACAGTGCTATTCCCGGTTCTCAGCCACCCACTTTCAAAACCAGAATCCTGATAAATTCTCTCCCTTGCCCTTCTACTTTTCTAATCAATTCCCTTTGAGGTCAATTTCACTCCCACTCCCTTTAGCTCTCTCCTCTGTTCCATGCTCACAGTCACTGCCACATTTAATAGTCCTATTGCTTTTCATCTAGAAAGCACTAGCTCCAAACCTAGGCAGGATTACCCAATAGAGAGTCAAGCGTATCCTCAGGGTACTACAAAGCAAAAGATACATAAAAATGAAGATAGTTCAGCATTAATGAACCTTTCCAGGATTTTTCCATTAGAAAACCTTGAAAAAATATATTGACGCCTCACTACACATTTTTATTCTTAATAGTTAAGTATTGATTTGATTTTGGTCTACAGTTAGGAGTTGTATACCATAACATTTTCAAAATTTAGGACTTTTGATAGTTTTTAATTTAACCCAGCTCCTGGCTTATCTCCTTGACTCTAGCTGCTTCTTTCTCATACACACTCCTTTCAGGATAGTGAATAGCTCGGTAATGAAATTCACTGCTCAAATATCTACAGTGAATTTACAGTGATTAAAACCAAACAGCAACCACAGGGAGGTGGATCAGGGAGAAATCCATGATGGTGTAGGGTATGGGTGTAGGAGTAGGCTTCGATACGGAAACATACAGCGAGATTCGGCAAGAGAAGGCAGTGATCCCCTGATATCTCATTATCCCCATGAAATATTCTTTGAGGACAGGGTACTTCTGGATAGCGTGGGTTTGTGCTCCAGGAGTGGCACACTGCACCTCTGCTCTTTTGGAGTACATGTGGAAGAACACCTTTGAGAGAGGTAAGAGTCACTGTTTAATAAGAATGTATTTGCTGGCTCTTTAGAGAAGTGTTTGGAAATGCCAGCTGCTTGGGGAAAGCAGTGCATTTCAGGCACATAGGAAGCTGGGTTCAGGGGCAGTGCCTCCCACTGGGACAGGGAGAGTGGTTGGTCTCTGTCAGCTCATTGAAAGGCAATCTGAGCCTGAAGATTTATTCACTGCACGATCCTGCTAGTCTTTCTCCACAACATCTTAAGTACCACTAAGGTTTGATTCATTCTAACTTTCTGATTCTATTACCTGTGTGCTCCCCCACACCTCCCATATATCCTATGCTTTTTGTTTCTTTGAATATTTCTTGTGCTATGTTTCCTTAGAAGTTTTGCTTAAATTGTCAACCTGACACCTGGAATATCCTACCACCTTCCTTAGCCAGCCCTCTATCTTCACATTTACCCTTGTCTCCTACACCATCTTCAAATTCCATCCTACATAACTTTCAGAAATCTGATTAAAAGCTGTCTCCTTTATGGAAACATCTTTTCCCCTATGTCCAAAACAAAGATGAAGGAGACCTAAATCTTTTGTTCCTTCCATGGGCCTCAGTTCCTATGTGCTTCTCATGGAATTGGAATTTCACAGGATTGCGTGGTTCTGAAAATCTAGGACACATAATTCTTTTGCAATGTGATACCTAAATGCAACCTAACTGCTTCAACTGCTGTATCAAAGAAACACCAATTTTCACTAATGCTGGTATAAAATTGGCTGGGAAAACTTAGTAAAAGTCAGTCTCCTTGTTGTGCTTCTTTAAGGGTTTTTATTACACATGATTTTCACATTATACTCTGATTTCAGAACTAAATGCCACCTAGGCTATTAGTTTAATGTATTTTCTCTGTGGGGGATGCATTATAAGCAATGAGTTTTAGAGCTTTTTCCTTTTATATTACTCATTTAAATAGACACACTAGAGATCCTTAGAGTTCCAATCAGTCAGGCAATGATTATAAATAAAGAGATGTTTGAGTTTTAGTTTGTTTATATACATTCTCAAAAATCTTTAAGAGATCTGCCATTAGAAATGTATGTATCTAATCAAGGAATTTTTAGAAAGCCTTTGAAATTCATGTCAATAAAGACTATTTCAGACTTATGGAAAAAATATATGTTGCTAAGAGAAAGATCAGGTCAAAAAGTATTTATCATATTCAATGGATTGAATATCCTCCCAAACTCACTGAAACTTGATCTCTGTTGTAAAAGTATAAAGAGGGTAGGAAATCCTATTATGATACTATAATGGTGTTTCTATTTCTATATATATGTTTGTTCAAACCCATAGAAAGTACAACATCAAGAACGAACCCTAATGTAAACAATGGACTTTGGGTGACTATGGATTTGTCAATGTACGTTCATCGATTGTAACAAGTGCACCAATCTTGTGGGGTATGTTGATAAAGGAGAAGGCTCTATACATGTGCAGAGCAGGGGTTGTATGGAAAATTTCTGTACTTTCTGTTCAATTTTTCTCTGAACCTAAAACTGCTCTGAAAAAATACAGTCTATTAAAAACAAAAGCTATAGGGAAGCACGTATTATTTTTAAAGTAACTTTTAAGATCTTGTGCATTTTAGCTCTTTTCATCAAAAGGAAGTAATAAAATAATGCTCTTGTTCAAAAATTCCACTGAATTAATATAACAATTCAAGGAACACAAACTGACTTAGGAATGTCATCATATTTTGTAGGAACTAAAGTTTTATTGAATCATATGAATAGGCTAAACCGTGATATCAGTGTCACATTTCTGGTTAAAAAAGACTACAAATTCCTACACCACAATTCCCATGAAGTTTGGTCATTCAGGTAATGAGATGTGAACTTCTATAAAGAAGTGTGTGTGTGTGTGTGTGTGTGTGTGTGTGTGTGTGTGTGTGTATGTGTATATATATATATATATATATATATATATATATATGTAAGCTTCTTTTAAGAAACATTATTCACATTATGTATATCATATGTTTTAAAGAAATTATTATTATTATTACTTTTTGAACCGGTAAGGGGATCGCTCAGCCAGTGAGCCCACCGGCCATCCCTATATAGGATCCGAACCCGCGGCCTCAGCTCTACCAGCACCACACTCTCCCGAGTGAGCCACGGGGCCGGCCCTCAAAGAAATTATTTTTAATGCAAAATGCAAATATCAAGCAGGAACTGAAAAGACTCTGAAGAAGTAGGACAATACCTGGGACAATTCTATATCAAACTTTGAGAAAGTATCAAGAAGAATCAAAGGAAACACTCATGTGGCATTCAGTTGCACCAAAGTAGGTGGCGCAGGGTAAGTTTCAGAATGATAAGAAATGTCTTCCTATCCAGAAATACGCATTATAAAAACGTAAACATGTAGAGGTTGCAAAATAATCTGTATTTGGAGGGACCTAACAAGCAAACGTGAAGTACAATGGAGTTTTTACTTGTGATTCGTTTTCTTGAGTCATTACTATTAGAAAATGTTTCCAAAGTACTTATAATGTATGAATAACTATCCACAACACAGAGAAATGTAGCCTCCACCCAGTGGTTCTACAGTCTAAATAAAACTGGTAACAAGGCAGACATAAAAACACCAGAAGATGAATGACTTACATGGACGTGATGAGGCTTGCATGTGGTTTTGCTTTTCTAATTTCTTCTTTTGGGCATCTCCCATTGCTCTAGGATTTTAAAGGGATGCCATGAGTGAGGTCACAAAATTACATTTTGGTCCTGTGTCCTGCCTTCATAAGGAGGCTAGTCTAAGCCTAGTTATATCAGTATGTCACAAATTGATGCATTCGAAGGCTCTAGTTAATAAGGAAAAGACAACATTTTTTTTGTATGCACTATTCCTTTATTTTTATATACCAAAATATCATGTTTGCTAGGAATTTGTTATGTGATATCAGCACTTTAATAAAAATACTAGTTTTGATGATGGCTAGCAGGATATTTCTTTAAGAAGTTTTTATGGTCATTTGCTTCAAAACTTTCACCTTGTAAACACATAGAAGTGTTTTTCCTGCAAAACAAGATAACAGGAGAAATAAATTCCTGGGAAGCAGGCAACCTTAGGGAATGCTGATGAAGTATTATTTCCTGGAGGAACAGTCACTGATGATAACCATCACTTGTTGAGCAATTACTACGTGTCAGACACTATACTGAGGGCTTTACATGCATTTATCTCATTGAATACCCAAAATAACTCAAAAGAGTAGTTACTATTATTTTATCCAATTCAGATAAGGAAATTGACTTAGAGAAATTAATCTGCTGAGCATCCCATCTCTAGTATGTAAGAAAGTCAAAATGTAACTCCTGAGAAACAGTCTCCACCTCTGTATTAGTGATATTAGCTATATATTGGTGCTATAGCAAATTACCAAACATTAAACATAGAAGTTAGTTATCTTATAGTTCTGGATGTCTGAAGTTCAAAATGAGTCTTACGAACTGTAATCTAGGGGTTGTTAGGGCTGTTTTCTTTTGGAGGGTCAGAGGGAGGAATCTGTTTTAAATGACCCTTTTTTAGCTTCTAGATGCCATTTCCATTCCTTGGTTTGTGGCCCCTTCTTTCATCTTCAAAGTCTATCTCTCTCTTTTTGACCTCTGCTTTCATAGTCACATCTCCTTCCTGATTCTGACTATGACCCTCCTGTCTTCCTCTTATAAGGATCATTGTGATTAGACTGGGTCCACCTGAATAATCCCGGATCTTGAAATGTGTATAATCCCAGATCTTGAGATATCTCTATTTTAAGATCCTTGGTTTAATCACGTGTACAAATACTTGCAAGTTTTAGAGATCAGGCTATGGACACCTTTGGGGAGGGAGGGAGGATGTTATTCCGTCTACCAAAACTTTTGTGTTGAATAAACTGAATTTCTTAGCATGTAAATATGAATTTCTCTTTTATTTCTTGTCTTATATTGTTTATATTGATTTGCTACGTCTACTGTGATACACAAGGCCTCGTTTTGTAGTAATGCTATGTCTAGAGTTAGCAAACATTTTTAGTGAACGGCCAGAGAGTAAGTATTTCCAGCTCTGTGGGCCATGTGGTCTCAGACACAACTATTTTACTCTGTCATTGTGATGCAAAAACAGCTAGAGACAGCACACATACAAATGAATGTGGATGTGTACCAATAAAACTTTATTCATAGAAGTAGATTGTGGCTCAGATTTAACTCTAGGGCCATAGTCTGAAGAAGCCTGCTATGAACCATCAAATACCCTCACAAGTTTCATAACAAAAGAGCTTTTTTATGTTTGCTCACTGTCAAATTCCCACATCTAGAGCAGGATTTGGTACATTCCAGGTGCTTAATGAATACTTGTTGAATGACCTAAGAAATAAAAGAACATGAAAGTCTAAAAGAAAATCAGTAATGGTTAATTTACAGAACTACATTTATCCAAGGATGTGAGTTGTTTTTTTTTTTTTAGGGGAAGATTTCAATAATTTTTTATTAGCAAATAGATCTGGGATTTTGTAATTCTTAGCTATAGAATGTGATCAGCATTGAGAATAAATTCTTAGTTTGGTAGTTTGGTAGCACTTTAAAAAGTCTGGACAAATTGCCTCCTGCCAACAGAGAGGTGAAAATGGCATCGCATTTATGTCAACATGGATTTGGCTGCCTCCTGTTGCTACACACGTTTTGCTATCAAGTTCTATCACTTTGTGAATCTCTTGTAAATTATTCCCCTCAGACAGTGTTGTTGCTTTGTCTCCCACAGATATGTAACCCCTTTTCCCCTGGGCGACGGAGCTGCCAAAGATTACTCAAAGCCCATCTCTTCTGAGCAGTGAGAAGCACCGAAAACAGGTTAATCTCCCAGAACCCTCGAAAGAGAGGCATTCCTTCCATTTTGGAAATTAAGCCCAAATTGGGGTTCTCTTCCCACATTTATTCTCCAGACCAGGAAGTTGCAGGAAGAGAACATAGATGGGTTTTTTGCTAAGTACAGTTAACAAGTTTAACAATAGAAGCTGGTAACATTCAGTAAGACAAGCAAGGTGAAATTCTATAATGCAATTTTCAAGAAGTTAAGTTGATCCACTAACAAAAGCTTGATTTTAGCAAACATTCTCTTCTTACAGCAATTTCCCAGTATCTTTACATATCAATCAGTAACCTGTCTGTCTTTGAGCCAACAACCTTGCTGTGTTACAATTCCTTATCTTACAACAGAGACCATAGCCTGGGGAGAATTTCCTGTCCTTTGCAAGGTCAATGTTTGAAACCACAAGGCTTTGGAAAACCAGGCCCTGTGAAGTACATTTGCTTTATGCATACTCCACACAGTGTGATGTTTAATTTTATATGTCAACTTGACTGGGTCATGAGGTGACCAGATATTTTGTCAAACATTATTCTGGTGTTTCTGTGAGGATGTTTTCAGATGAGATTAACATTTAGTTTGGTAGTCTGAGTAAAGCAGACTCTCTATAATATGAGTGGACCTCATCTAATCACTTGAAGGCCTAAATAGAACAAAAGGCTCACCCCTCATGAGAAAGAAAAAACTGTCCTGCCTGGCTGCCTCTGAACTGAAATATCAGCTCTTCCTGATTCTGTAAGTTTTCAAACTCAAGCTCGGACATGGGCTATGCAGATTTTGGACTTGCCAGCTTCCATAATCATGTGAAACAATTTCTTATCATAAATATTTCCTGTTGGTTTTATTTCTCTGGAGAACCTTGACTAATACAGCAAGGCTTTTTCTTAAAATGAACAATGATGAGAAAATTTGACCCCCAAAATGCTTTCCTATTTTTAAATGTTGTTTTCTGCTCATCCTCAACCAAAAGGAAACTTTTAAAACTTGAGGCCTAAATACATACTTAAATCAAAGTGTAGTAAGTTATGTTAATGAATTACATTATTTCACTAACTGGCCAATTTAGGAGACAAATGTATACAGACATATAGACATATGCCAATGCATACACATAAATAAAAACACCCCAAAACACAGTATTTCTGTTCTCCTTTTTCTCTTTTCAAAAGGGGAAAAAAAATCTTCACTCACAGCAAGGCATATTTAATAAAGAACATAAATCAAAATTTTCACTTGCCTGAAAATTTTTAAGTATATTTCATTACTAGTATATGTCAATTATAACATAGTTTATATTTATAACCATATGAGATTTTGCCTTCTTTGCTGTAGGTCACATGTACTGGGGAAAAAAATAAAGTCTTAGATTATTCTGTTGTTTATTGTGAAATAGTTTGCTGGTATTGTGTACTTTATAGTACTACACACTGTTACAGCAACTGTATTATTAAAACCCTATCAAATCAAACTCACATTTCAGAATGCTGGCTTTACCAGCTAGCCCGTAAATTTAGTTTAGAAATAGACCAATTAAATTATATCATTCAAATAATAATACTAATGAAATAGATATTTATACTGTGCTTGTCCAGCATAGTATGTTGTGATAAGTTCCCAGGGAAAGAAAGATCTAATCAAGTATGTATATTTTTCAAAGTATACATGTTAATTTGAAAGCTAAGCAAGTTGCAGAAGTATTTCAGGATCAATGACTAAAATGAGAGGACAAAAAGCATAGTCCTTGGCAAAATAGAGTTGGGAATAATTAATCATTTTAAAGTAAATGTTTCTCTACCTGAAGCTCTGCCAAGAGCCTTGACAGAGTACAGACTCCCAGAAGATCCAAACCTGCTGATGACAACAATGTTTGTTATGCGGTGTGCAATATTATAAAAGATCCTTTCAATGCTTGTGATCTCGGGAAGATGCTGGTATCTAGGATTTCTGAGAAAGCTTATAACTGCTATGAATGATATCCAGATTTTAATATATGAGGCTTTATGCCATTCTATGCACCAGTTCCATTCTTCATGCTGGATTGGAAGGCTCAGTTAAATCAACTGGGGCCAATTCTGGAAGTTTCCCTGCCAATGATGACATGGCTTCCTTTTCAGAACCTCAAGTGTATTCTCACATAGCCTGACATATAGGAAAAGCCAAAAATTATTGGAGGCTCCGATAAGTTTTGAACCACACCTTGCTTTTTTAATCAGCAGAACTTGATAGAAGTGAGTGCTGTGAACTACTTCATGCTCTATATTGCCTCATTCATAATGTGCCTGTCACATAAACTTATCCACCCACACTTTACCAGGAAGAATCTTCGCCTGCCCTTTCATCCATCAGGAGAAAGCCACTCCAAGTAGAAATTTTTGGCTGCTTTATAGGTCACTACCTTATTTTGATCAAGAAAGTGGATGACAAAGCCTTTCAAGTAATGAATATTTCCATAAAAAGCCATTTTAACTTGAAATATTATGATTAAACTTCTTAATATGCAGTCTTTAAGAGATCAAACATTTAGATAACAGAATTGTTTTTTTAAAAAAGTAGAGAGTGAACAGAAAGAAATGTGTACTTTACATAATGACAGAGATTCCTAAGTATCAATGTTTCTTCTGGAGCATTAATTTTCTATGCCCCTGCTTAGGGCACAAAACAAAACAAACACCCTATGTTTGTTTTCCTTGCTATATCTACATACTGCTTTTTGTATACAGCCATCCAGAAACAATCCTGGCTTAGTAGCATTCTGGAAAAAGTGAACCCGTCTTGGTCCAGACATCTATCTGTAATACTATCTGGATACCTTCTTTAACTCGGGTTGTTACACAGAGTCCAAAAGGATTAGTGAGAAATGACTGAATCATACTATAATAAGGGAGATGCACATAATTTACTTTAAAATTAACTAAAGTAGAATTATATAACAAAATTAAGCTTAAGAATTTTATAGAATACAGTTGTGATGTTGAATGCCAGGTCTACCATCACTGCAAAATTGTAAAACCTTTACAGTTATGAGAATAAAAAAGATTTCTGGTAGGACTGATTTCAATGTCTCCAATTTCTCTGATTGTTAGCAGTGCTTTGATTTATTCTGTTTTTTCCATCTCATTATTGCAATATTGCAGTCTAGCTTGACTTGCTTTTCTCTGAATATGAGAGAGCTATCCTTGGTTCTTGATCTACAATTGCTAAAATTTCTCTTCAAATACAGAGGTGATTTAAAAAAAGAAAATAGTCAGCTGTACTTTGTTTCCCTAAAAAACACACTGAAAATTTCTTGCCAGTATATACTTACTAGAGAATAATGTTATCACTATTTCTGAGACTCTGGGGTGGGTTCATGAATTTAATTTCTGACCAGATTTGTTTTTTCAAAGTGTCCTGTTCCACTTTCAACCAGACCTAGATTCAAACTAAATTTAAGCAATTTGTTTAGAAAATGTTGCATGTCTTTTTCTGTTTCTAGGGGTATAGCAGGTTGGGTTATTTAGACCGATCCTCCCATTAAAACTAACAACAGAGGCTAAATAAAATATTTTTAAGTACTTGCAAAAACCATCAAAGAGATGACAAGGTAATGAAGAATTACCAAGCCAAAATCTAAGGAAAACCTGGAACCCAAGTGGTAGAGTACTAGTGCTGTTTTTGCCTCGAAGGCAATTATCAATCAAGGCCAATCTGCACTTCTGTTTTGATGATTTAAACAGGAGAAATAGAATCTAAAACCCAGGGCCTACCAACCACCCAAGGTAAGAAATCTAAGAGATTCTTCTTTCATTAAGTTATGACTTCAGAGAGCAATGCTGTTACAGTAATGGTAAATTAAAAGTAAACCTAGTCCCCACCCCTCTACACTGTCCCCTGAATGTTAGGAAAAGTTGTCTTAGAGTTGTACAGAACAGAGAGAAAAAAGACCAAAAAAATTGTAATCACAGCCAGGTTTGAGTAACAGATTTGTAAACTAAATTAACATCACTTGATATTTGTAAAAAAAAAAGAAAAAAAAAAAAAAAAAAGCCCCCAGAAACCTAGGCTGTGAATAAATTTCAAAATGATTCCAGATTGGAAGTGCCCCTAGGTGCCTCCAAGAAGCCAATGCAAATCTCTGGAGAAAGGATCTTCTATTTTAATCTTCAAAATATCCATAGAGACAATTTTTTCCAACCACAAGCAGCACACAGTTAAAAATAACCAACCACATGAGGATTTGAGGCACTAAAAGCCAGAATCAGGAGAAAAAATAGATAACAGAAACATATTCAAAAGGTTATAGATATTAGACTTTTTAGAGAAAAAGTATAAAGTATATTTACTGTATTTAAAGAAATAAGATAGACTTGAAAATATCTGCATGTACAGAGTGTAAATATAACCAAAAGACCAGAAAACATAGAAAACTTCTAGAAGTAAAAAATGCAATAAATAAAATTATAACATCAATGGGTAATTAAAAAAAAAATTAGACAACTGAAGAACAAAGAGGAACTAAAAGATTAGTTAGAAGAAATTATCACAGAGAAATTCAAAGGTGAGAAAAATATGTAGGACAGATTTAGAAACAGGAAGATTAAATTCTGAAATATATTTAATTGATGTTCCAGAAGCGGAAGGTGAAGAGAATAGGGGAGAAATGCAAGAAACGATAATTAATAAAATATTTATGGAATTGTCTAAACTGATGAAAGAAACAGATTTAAGAATCCCAATGGATCTCAAAGAAGATTAGAAATAATAATTACTCCAACCTGAGACACATTAAAATGAAATTTCAGAATATCAAAGACAACGTGAACAATCTTGCAAACCTACCAGAGCAAAAAATACTGATTATCTCCAAGAGTCGTGTGTGGATTAATATTTTATTTCTTAACAGAATATATAGAAATCAGAGACGGTAGAATAATATATTACTTAGTTTATTATGGTAAAATAAAATAATTGCCAGTCCAGTGAAAATAACTTTCAATAATGTGGGCAAAGTAAAGCTATCTTTTATATAAACAAAAACTGAGAAAGCACAATGCCTGAGACATTGTAGGTGCTTAATAAATATTTTTCCCATATTTAGAGTGACTGTGGTTCAGAAAAAAGCATATGGTTATCCTTGCCTCAGACTTCAATATTATATCAGTCTCTGGAATGTAGGAAGCATAGATTCATTTGCTTCCTCTTTCAGATAAGCAATATTTATCATTATTTATTATCACTTCTATCATTACCACACCCCCAGCTCCAACACTGTCAACACCAACCCTTCAATTACAATCAGATATTTGAAAATAGGTTTGCATCAAATAACTAAAAGAATAAATAATACACTTGATTTTTTTGAACAGAGAACAAATATCTTTAGCTAAATATATTCAGGAGCATATGTTAAGTATATACATTATCACTCATGTAAGAACATTACTATTTATTACTATAATTTAGCCTATGTAATCAATTAGAACATTAATTGTGCGCATATATAATGTATTCAAGGACAGAGGGAAGGACGTTTATTTAGTTCTTTACATCATATAAAGTCAGAAATGGTGAGGTCACACAGAAGCTCTGAGAGCCACTAGAAGAGGGAGTGAAAATAAGTTCCCATATGCCTATCAGAATGGCTAAAATTCAAGACATTGACAATATCAAATTCTGGTGAGGATTTAGAGTATCAAACAAGTACTCTCATTTGCTGCTGGTAGTAAAGCCGCTTTGCAGGACAGTTTGGAAGTTTCTGACAAAGCTAACCAGTCTGACTGTACACAATCCAGCAATCATACTTCTAGATATTTATCCAAATGAGTGAAAACTTGTGTCCACACAAATCCTGAACATGGATGTTTAAAGCAGTTTTATCCATAATTTCCCAAAATTGGAAGCAACCCAATGACCTCCAACAGGTGAATGGATAGTGAAGTGTGATACATCTGTACAATGGAATGTTTATTCAGCAATAAAATAAGTGAGCTATCAAGTCAGAAAAAGACAGTAGAAGCTTAAATGCACATTGCTAAGTAAAAGGAGTCAGTCTGCAACAGCTACATATTATATTATTTAAATTATATGACATTCTGGAAAAGGCAACCCGAGACACATTAAAATGAAATTTCAGAACTGTAGGAACAGTAAAAAGATCAGTGGTTACATGCTGGTGGGGCGGGGGTGGGGTCGGATGGGGTGGGGTGGAGAATGAATAAATGGAGCACTCGGGATTTTTAAGTCAGTGAAACTATTCTGCATGATACTGTGATTGTGGGTATGTGCAATATGTGTTTGTCAAAATGCACAGAACCATACAGCACAAAGAGTGTGCCCTAATGTAACCTATGGGCTTTAGTTAATAATACTGTATCAGTATTGGTTCATCAATTGTATTTCCTGTTCAATTTTTCTGTAAACCTGAAGCTGCTCTAAGAATTAAAATCCTCTAAATAAAATGAGAAAAGTAAGAAGGTCAAAGGCAAATTCAAGAGGTAAACAGGAAAGAGAAGCAGGGGTCAGAATCGAGGGTGGGGGTTCCACAGTTAGGAATATCATAGATATTGTGGAGTGCCTCTTTTGTCACACCAGAGCTTTAATGAAAACCCCATAAGTAAGAGCATATGTACAAGACATTTTAAGAACACTGAATAATCTCTGATACTATGACATAAAGGTCAGAACTGAATTTTTATCATCTAACTTCAAATCCAGGACCAATTCCTCTCCTGAAAGTTGCTGATAAAATTACCTCAAATGACAAAGTCAGTGTAGAAAAGGTGGCATGTTCTGAGAAAAGATAGTAAAAAGTAAAACTATTCTGGAAGAGAAGCTCAAAAGCGGATATGGTGTTCAGAATGAACTTTGCTTTATTTGGCCTGTCCATTGCCTCTTTTTTTTTTTTTCTTTAAAAAATATTCTGCAAACAAATTTAAATGGCTGGCAGTCAGATTCTTTGCTGGTAAAATAATAGGGAAATGGAAGGTATTACCTTGGAATGTAGGTTTTCCTAGCTCAGTGTTAACTAGATCAGTGTTTTGAGTAACTTCCAGTAGATGGAGCAAGAGAGTAGGAAGCAGCATCCCTTGCATGGTGCAGTTTGAAATAAAACAGCCGCATTTTCAACAGCTCTGAGTCTGTGTGATTTCTGGCAAGACATTCAGCAGAGGAGGAGAGCAGACAGTTTTATAGCCTCTGTCACTCTTCTTGGCAGAGCCAGAAGACCCTCTGGTCTATTGGACTTGAGGATTCCTTTCCTCTAGAAATATTTGATGGCAGCCAAGTCATTGCATATTCCAAGACCCTTGAAAAGGACACTTCTGCGTCACTCAGATGGTCCTGTGTGCTAGAGGGCCTTTCCAGCTCTGTGACTGATGGCAGGCAGCTAGACTAAAATCTGCAGCGCTCTTCTGTTTTTGCCAGAGGAAGCTACTAGAGCATTTTGATGTTTTAAAGGCTACCAAAACAAACAAAAACTATGACTCACATCTAGACAGTGAAACAGTATTTTTATTCATAACTATAAGTGCAACATTTATAAATAGTGCATTTTAGAATTTCTTTTTCTTTCTTTAATTAACTGCTTTCTGCAATTAGAACAACATAATGGAGAATTGCATAATTAGAATTTTAGAAAATGTCCAAGTGAATATATTATACGTTCAGGTTGGTTACCTATATAGTGATGGAATTACAATTCCCCGGAAAGCTGTGCCTTCCCCTTCCCATCAAATTATTGCAGAAAATTCAGCAGCCTTCCTGAATTTTTTGATTACTTACCACTTTCTCTGGGAACCTGTAAAAGATCTGTGTATATATCCACACACATATAGACATATAATTGTATATATAAACAAATATATACACATATACATACATATCATACACATATTCGGTTTCCTACCCATGATATTACTTCCTTCATGATAGATCTAAGATAATCTCATTTGATTTTATGGAGTTTCAAAAAGAATACTCTACTTTCCCAATGAGTAAGTTATTCACATGTTTTACTGTCTGTCAAGTCATACTTCTTGTTTAAGGCAGCTTCTGGCTGTCCAGTTAGCTCATTTGGGAGAGTGAGCTCAGATCCTCTTCTAAACTCATTCAGATTATCAGCAGAGTCCAATTTCTTGCAGTTGTAGGACTGAGGCTTTCAGGTCCTAGAAGGACCCGCAGTGTCCCAGCACGTGGCCCTCTCTATAACATGATTGCTTGTTCAAGGACAACAGAACAGGAAAGTATCTGCTGCTGCTGCTGCTTTGAGTATTCAACTTCTTTTAAGAGGTAATCTGATTAACTCAGGCTCACCTGGGATCATCACCCTTTTGGTTAATTAAGAGTCAACTGATTTGGTACTTTAATTATAGCTACAAAATCCCTTAAAATGCAGCATAATTATGGTAGTGATATTCCATCACATCCACAAATCTGGCTAAGACTCAATAGGAAAGGGTGTACAAGACATGTGTATAATATGACACAAATCTTGGGGGCCCTATTGGAATCCTGTCTAGCACATATGGCGATGGCACTTTAGTTCCATCTCTATTGTAATACCTATTTTGCCTCATGTAACTACATGTGCTTACCTATCTCCAATTAAATACAGTGATGATATTGTAGTAATTTCACTTTTCACACAGATTCTTCAACATGGTTTTTCAGAAGAAAGTCTCTTTCTTTCTCATTTTGGTACAATTAGTACAGCGTATGAAGTAATGACTCAAAAATGGTAGTTGGGACGGAAGGCAACAAACCAGAGACAGAGCGAGCGCCCGACCTGGCACAGCACTGTGAGTGATCCCTGGCAAAGCTCTGTTCGGGGGGTGGATGCCCACGCGGCTGCCCGCCTGCACCACCAGGCCACTCACTGCCCCGGTGCTGCCTCCATTTTCCCAGGTGCGGGCAGCTCCGCCCTGCTCGGCCATCACTGAGCCCATTTGCTTGGCCTGGCGCGGGGCTTTCCGGACCCTGCGGGCCGACCTCCTCTCCCACTCCCTCCACGGTTCTCTGGCAGGGCTGGGGGTGTGGGGCGTCCCGACCAGTTTTGGGAGGGCTAGGAAGTACGGGCGGGCCGACTGTCACTCCACCACACCCTGGACTCCGCCCCGGTAAACTTCCTGTTACTGGGAGGCAAATACCATCTCTGCGACCACCAGTTTGGAAAAAACCCTAACGAATTTCTGGTTGGGAATAGTGTGGTAGGAGAGTTCCCAGGTCCGCTTGAACCTGCCGGAGAGCAGGCTGCAGGCGGGCACTAGACTCGGTTTATACCGGGGGGATACAAAGGTGAACAAGACCCGAGAAAGATCTACACAGTGCTACAAAGGCACCCAGAGAGACCGGTCGTCTGTGCCTAGCAGAAACCTGGTAGACTTCCTGGGCGAGGCGGTGCTGAGCAGGGTCTTGAAGGCCCAGCTGATAGACGAGGGGTGCAGAAGACACGCCCCAACCCAGCACAGTGTGCACAGAGGGGGGAGACGTGCGGCCAGGGAGGCGGAGACTCGACAGAAACCACACACCCGGTGGGGTCGCCACTGCACGATCTAACAGCCTGGGCCAGAGCACACGGAACGGGGAGAAGTCCTGTACAGAAAGTGAAAGCTCAACAGAGATCACACACCCTGTGGTACGTGATCCACCAGCCCAGCAGAGTACAAGCTGACCAGAAAGGTGGATCCCCGGAGAAGCCCAAGACCCGAGGCAACCACACACACAAGACACTAGAGGCCAACTGAGCAGTCACGGCGGGAGCCATACCAAATTGGCAACCACAGCAACATCCTAGTTAGTCATTAGTCTTAAACCGGTGGACTGTGAAACCCCCTGCCACAATGAATAAACACCAAAAAAAAGACACCAGAAATACAAAAAATCAAGAAAGTACACCACCAAAAGTTAATAAATCTCATACTCTAGATCCTATAGAACAAGAAGCCCTTGAAATAACTGATAAGGAATTTCGAGTGATAATTCTAAGGAAACTGAATGAGATACAAGAAAACTCAGCTAGACATCATGATGAAATGAGGAAAAGTATACAGGATCTGAAAGAGGAAATATACAAGGAAATCAATGTCCTGAAAAAAAATGTAGCAGAACTTGCTGAACTGAAGAAGTTATTCAGCGAAATAAAAAACACAACGGAGAGTTTAACCAGCAGGCTTGTCGAAGTTGAAGAGAGAACCTCTGAACTTGAAGATGGGCTGTTTGAAATAACACAAGCAGACAAAAAGAAAGAAAAAAGAATCAAGGACATGGAAGAAAATCTGAGAGAGATATCAGACAACCTCAAGCGCTCAAATATCCGAGTCATGGGTATTCCAGAAGGGGAGGAAAATGGAGATTCCATTGAAAACATATTCAACAAAATAGTGGCAGAAAACTTCCCAGGTATAGGAAAAATCACAGATCTTCAGATCCAGGAAGCTCAACGATCTCCAAACGTATTCAACCCAAAAAGGCCTTCTCCAAGACATGTCATAGTCAAATTGGCAAAACTCAGAGACAAAGAGAGAATCTTAAAAGCTGCAAGAGAGAAGCGTCAAATCACCTATAAGGGAGCCCCAATCAGGTTAACATCAGACTTTTCATCACAAACCCTAAAAGCTAGAAAGGAATGGGATGATATTTTCAAAATACTAAAAGACAAAGATTGCCAGCCAAGAATACTCTACCCTGCAAGGCTATCCTTCCGAAATGAGGGGCAAATAGTATATTTCTCAGACAAACAAAAACTGCGGGAGTTCACTACCACAAGACCACCCTTACAAGAAATCCTCAAGGGAGTACTGGGTTTGGTTCCTGAAAAATAACTACCACTGCCATAAAAACCTAAGAAAAATCTAAACCCGCTAGTACAATAAAAATGGCATTCATGAAGAGAAAACAAGCTAACAAAAACACTATCTACAACCTAAGGAACCAACAAACAAAGAAACCAAACAGTAAATCAGAAAGCAAGGAACAAAAGACACCTAAGACAACCAAACAACCAATAAAATGATAAGAATAAATCAACACCTTTCAATAACAACTCTTAATGTTAAAGGCTTAAATTCCCCAATTAAAAGACACAGACTGGCTGACTGGATCAAAAAGCAGGACCCAACTATATGCTGCCTACAAGAGACCCACCTCACCCATAAAGATTCACACAGACTAAGAGTAAAAGGATGGAAAAAGATTTACCATGCAAACAGAAAAGAAAAACGAGCTGGAGTGGCTATTCTTATATCTGACAAAATAGACTTTAAACTAAAAACCATAAAAAGAGACAATGAGGGACACTACTTAATGATAAAAGGACTGATCCATCAAGAAGACATAACAATCATAAATATGTACGCACCCAATGTTGGAGCAGCCAGATTTATAAAACAAACTCTATTAGACCTAAAGAAGGAAATAGACACTAATACCATAATAGCAGGGGACCTGAACACTCCACTGTCAATATTAGACAGATCATCTAGGCAAAGAATCAGTAGAGAAACACAAGATCTAAACAAGACTCTAGACCAATTGGAATTGGCAGATATCTACAGAACATTCCACCCAACAACCTCAGAATATTCATTCTTCTCATCAGCACATGGATCATTCTCCAAGATAGATCACATATTAGGTCACAAATCAAGTCTCAATAAATTCAAAAAAATTGGAATTATCCCATGTATCTTCTCAGACCACAATGGATTAAAACTAGAAATTAATAACAAACAAAACTCTGGAAACTATACAAACACATGGAAATTAAACAGCATTCTACTTAATGACATATGGGTCCAAGAAGAAATCAAGCAGGAAATCAAAAAGTTTATTGAAACTAATGAAAACAATGATACATCATACCAAAACCTGTGGGATACTGCAAAAGCAGTATTGAGGGGAAAATTTATTGCATTAAATGCTCACTTCAGAAGAATGGAAAGATGGCAAGTGAACAACCTAACACTTCACCTTAAAGAACTAGAAAAACAAGAACAATCCAATCCTAAAGTTAGCAGACGGAAAGAAATCATTAAGATCAGAGCAGAACTGAATGAAATTGAAAACCAAAAAACAATTCAAAAGATCAACGAATCAAAAAGTTGGTTTTTTGAAAAGATAAATAAAATTGACAAACCATTATTAGCATGGCTAACAAAAAAAAGAAGAGAGAAGACTCAAATAACAAAAATTAGAAATGAAAAAGGCGATATTACAACTGATTCATCTGAAATACAAGGAATCATTCGAGACTACTATAAACAACTATACGCCAACAAATTTGAAAATCTGGAGGAAATGGATAAATTTCTGGACACACACAAGCTCCCAAAACTGAACCGTGAAGACGTAGAAAATTTGAACAGACCAATAACAATAAAGGAGATTGAAGCTGTTATCAGAAGGCTCCCAACAAAGAAAAGCCCAGGACCAGATGGATTCACAGCAGAATTTTACCAAACATTCAAAGAGGAATTGACACCGATTCTTTACAAACTATTCCAAAAGATTGAAACGGACGCAAATCTCCCAAACTCATTCTATGAAGCAAACATCATCCTGATACCAAAACCAGGTAAAGATATAACCAAAAAAGAAAACTACAGGCCGATATCCTTGATGAATATAGATGCAAAAATCCTCACTAAAATACTAGCAAACAGAATACAGCAACACATACGAAAAATTATTCATCATGATCAAGTGGGATTCATCCCAGGGATGCAAGGTTGGTTCAACATACGCAAATCAATAAATGTGATACACCATATTAATAAACTCAAACACAAGGACCATATGATCATCTCTATAGATGCTGAAAAAGCATTTGATAAAGTTCAGCACTCATTCATGACAAAGACCCTCTATAAGTTAGGTATAGAGGGAAAGTATCTCAACATAATTAAAGCCATATATGCCAAACCCACTGCCAATATCATCCTGAATGGGGAAAAGCTGAAAGCTTTTCCTTTAAGAACAGGCACTAGACAAGGATGCCCACTCTCACCACTCCTATTCAACATAGTGTTGGAAGTACTAGCCAGAGCAATCAGAGAAGAGAAGGAAATAAAGGGCATTCAGATTGGAAAAGATGAAGTCAAACTGTCCCTGTTTGCAGATGACATGATCCTATATATCGAACAGCCTAAAACCTCTACAAAAAAACTGTTGGAATTGATAAATGATTTCAGCACAGTAGCAGGATACAAAATCAACACACAAAAATCAGTAGCATTTCTTTTCTCCAATAGTGAACATGCAGAAGGAGAAATCAAGAAAGCCTGCCCATTTACAATAGCCACCAAAAAAATAAAATACTTAGGAATTGAGTTAACCAAGGAGGTGAAAAATCTCTATAATGAGAACTACAAACCACTGCTGAGAGAAATTAGAGAGGATACAAGAAGATGGAAAGATATCCCATGCTCTTGGATTGGAAGAATCAACATAGTGAAAATGTCCATACTACCCAAAGTGATATACAAATTCAATGCAATCCCCATCAAAATTCCAAAGACATTTTTCTCAGAAATGGAAAAAACTATTCAGACATTTGTATGGAACAATAAAAGACCACGAATAGCCAAAGCAATGCTCAGCAAAAAAAATAAAGCTGGAGGCATAACACTACCTGACTTTAAGCTATACTACAAAGCTATAATAACCAAAACAGTATGGTACTGGCATAAAAACAGACACACTGACCAATGGAATAGAATAGAGAATCCAGAAATCAACCCTCACACTTACTGCCATCTGATCTTTGACAAAGGCACCAAGCCTATTCACTGGGGAAGGGACTGCCTCTTCAGCAAGTGGTGCTGGGATAACTGGATATCGTTATGCAGGAGAATGAAACTAGATCCATACCTCTCACCATATACTAAAATCAACTCAAAATGGATTAAGGATTTAAATATACACCCTGAGACAATAAAACTTCTTAAAGAAAACATAGGGGAAACACTTCAGGAAATAGGACTGGGCACAGACTTCATGAATACGACCCCAAAAGCACGGGCAACCAAAGGAAAAATAAACAAATGGGATTATATCAAACTAAAAAGCTTCTGCACAGCAAAAGAAACAATTAAAAGAGTTAAAAGACAACCAACAGAGTGGGAGAAAATATTTGCAAAATATACATCTGACAAAGGATTAATATCCAGAATATATAAGGAACTCAAACAACTTTACAAGAAGAAAACAAGCAACCCAATTAAAAAATGGGCAAAAGAGCTAAGTAGGCATTTCTCTAAGGAAGATATCCAAATGGCCAACAGACATATGAAAAAATGCTCAACATCACTCAGCATCCGGGAAATGCAAATCAAAACCACACTGAGATACCATCTAACCCCAGTTAGGATGGCTAAAATCCAAAAGACTATGAACAATAAATGCTGGCGAGGCTGCGGAGGAAAAGAAACTCTCATACATTGTTGGTGGGACTGCAAAATGGTGCAGCCTCTATGGAAAATGGTATGGAGGTTCCTTAAACAATTGCAATTAGATCTACCATACGATCCAGCCATCCCACTGTTGGGAATATACCCAGAGGAATGGAAATCATCAAGTCGAAGGTATACCTGTTCCCCAATGTTCATCGCAGCACTCTTTACAATAGCCAAGAGTTGGAACCAGCCCAAATGCCCATCATCAGATGAGTGGATACGGAAAATGTGGTACATCTACACAATGGAATACTACTCAGCTATAAAAACGAATGAAATACTGCCATTTGCAACAACATGGATGGACCTCGAGAGAATTATATTAAGTGAAACAAGTCAGGCACAGAAAGAGAAATACCACATGTTCTCACTTATTGGTGGGAGCTAAAAATTAATATATAAATTCACACACACACATACACACATACACACACAAACCGGGGGGGGGGGGAAGAAGATATAACAACCACAATTATTTGAAGTTGATACAACAAACAAACAGAAAGGACATGGTTGGGGGGGAGGGGGGGAGGGAGAAGGGAGGGAGGTTTTGGTGATGGGGAGCATTAATCAGCTACAATGTATATCGACAAAATAAAATTTAAAAAAAAAAAAATAAATAAAATAAATAAAAAAAAAAAAAAAAAACAAACAAAAATGGTAGTTGGTTTTATTGTTTTTGCTTATGTAAAATCGTATATATACATATATTTTTTATATATATGTGTGTGTATACACACACATATACATTTTATTGCCATCAAAGAGACAGTAAAGATGAATTCACTGTGAAAACAAAACAGAAGAAGATGCATTTTGAAGTCAATTGAGAGTTTCTGATGTAGAAACACAACAATGTGCTGTGATGCGGCCAATGGTTTTAGAGGTAGGAGGAAGAAATGAACCACTTACGTGGGTTAAAAAAAGGATAATGCAAAGGTATATAAAATAAAGATGAATCACCTCAAAGATCATGTGTTTTGTAGCTGGATTTGCAAAATAATAAGTTCACAAATTGCATCTGAGCTTTATATTTTTCTTTGCTGATTTGTGGGAAAACGTGAAAACTTGCTTTATGAAGAAAATATTTAATTATCATCCAGGGATTTTTTAACATATCCAATATATCTCCGAGTAAAAGAATGTGTTAACCAGAAATACATTGAAGAACATCAAATCATAGGATGAAGTATACATTTTTATGTGTGTGTGCACATGTATATTAGATAAGACTAACAAATTTTGAAAAATGATGTAAAATATTCACTTATAAGGAGGTTGGTCTTCCTTAGCCTGCAGCACCAGTAATGGCCTTCCCTGTGGTAGTCACTTTGCAGAGCACTGATGTTTTTCCTCAGGACCTACATGTACTGCCCTTCGTTGCTTCTAGATCTAAAACTAGACTCAAGTCCCAGCAGACCCCAAAGGTGAAGTATAAGGTGTTATCTCCTGTGAACTGCATTGCACAATGCAGCAAAAGAATGACATTTTTCAAAAACTTATAGATAAAAATCTGAAGAATATGTGTAGAAATAGAAATTACGAATGTAGGATAATGAGGGAAGGAACATAAAGTTCCATAGGATATACATATGTTATGTATATATGTGTGTATATACAAAAGTTCGTGGAAATACAATTAAAAGATAATAGGCATCTTTTCATGAACTTTTTGAAGTACCCTCAGAAATGTATCTATATGAGCAACAGAGACAGAGAGACAAAGACAAAGAGAGATTAACATTATTAGGAATTAGCTCACACGACTATGGAGTCTAAGAAGTCACAAGATCTGCAGTTGGCAAGCTGGAGACTCAGGAAACTGATGGTATAAGTTCCATTCCAAGTCCAAAAGCCTGAGAACCAGGAATGCTAATGGTGTAGGTTACAGTGCCAGGGCAGGAGAAGACCACTGTCCAGCCTCGAGCACACAGGCTGAAGGAGTTTCTTCTTACACAGCCTTTTTTGTTCTGTACAGATCTTCAATGGACTAGAAGAGGCTCACTCACATTAGGGAGGACAATCTACTTTATTCAGTATATTTGATTTTTTAATTGAAAAATAATTCATTATTGATATTTGTGGGATAGTGTTGAATATCAATACTTGTGTACAATGTGTAATGATCAAATCAGGATAATTAGTAGGTTCATAATTATATAACCTAATCATTCCTTGTGTCCATTAACTAATCTCTTACTAACCCCCCTCCTCCTCTCCCTTTCCTTTCTTTTGTAACTACAGTTCTGTTCCCTCCTGAAAGTTCAGTGTGATGTAGTGATTGCTTCTTTCTTTCCCTTCCTTCCTTCCCTCCTTCCTTCCTTCCTTCCTTCCTTCCTTCCTTCCTTCCTTCCTTCTTTCTCTCTTTCTTTTTTTCGCTCCCACTTATGAGTGGGGACATGAGGTATTCTCTTTCTATGCCTGAATTGTTTCACTTAACATAATTTTCTCCAAGCTCATCTGTGTTGCTACAAATGGAAGAATTTCATTCTTTTTTATGGCTGAGTAGTATTCCATTGTGTACATATATCATATTTCCTTATCCAGTCATCTGGACACTTAGGTTGGTTCCATATCTTGGCTATTGTAAATAGAGCTGTGGTAAACATGGGAATGCAAGTATCCTTTCAACATGACGATTTCCATTCTTTTGAGTATATACTTAGCAGTGGGATTGCTGGATTGTATGGTAGTTCTATCTATACGTGTTTGAGGAAACTCCATATTGTTTTACATAATGGCTGCACAAATTTACAGTCTTTCCAACAGTATAGAAGGGTTCCCTTTTCTCTACATCCTAACCAGCATTTATTATTCTCTATCTTTTTGATAATAGACAGTTTAATTGGGGTGAGATGATACCCCCATGTGGTTTTGATTTGCATTTCCCTGATGCTTAATGATGTTGAGTATTTTTCCATAGACTTGTTGCCCATTTGTATGTCTTCTTTTGAGAAATGTTTATTTAATTCCTTTGCCCATTTAAAAATGAATTATTATTATTGTTATTGTTATTATTATTATCATTACTGTTAAGTTGAGTTCTTTGTATATTCTGGATATTAATCTCTTGTTAGGTGCAAAGCTTGCAAATATTTTCTCCTATTCTGTAGATTGTCTTTTTACTCTGTTGATTGTTTCTCTTACTGTCCAGAAGCTCTTTAGTTTGATATAATCCCATTTGTTTATTTTTTTCTTTTGCTGCCTATGCTTTTGCCGTCTTATTCATAAAATCTTTGCCCAGTCCTACATCCTGAATTGTTTTCCTATGTTTTCTTCTAGGAGTTTTATAGTTTCAGGTATTATACTTAAGTTTTCAATCCATTTTTGAGTTGATTTTGGTATATGGCAACTTCTACACATGGATATCCAGTTTTCCCAGAACCATTTGCTAAAGAGGCTGTCCTTTCCCCAATGTATGTTCTTGGTGCCTTTGTTGAAGATTAGTTGGCTGTAAGTATGTGGGTTGATTTCTGGGTTCTCTTTTTTTTAATTTATTTATTTATTTATTTATTTATTTATTTATTTTTCATGATTTTTTTTTTGAGATTTAAAGTTTTTTATTGTATAAATAAAGTTAAAGGTATTTGATTATTTTATTCATATTTTCATATTTGGTGGATATTATATTTCATTTGTAAACCTATCATGGTGAGAGTAGATAGTAACTGAGTTTTATTTTATTTATTTATTTATTTTTATTGATTTTGAATATCTGTGAGATACAAAGCAGATTGTCACCACTCGTGCCCAAGATATGATGGTTAGATTCACACTGGCAGCATAACCATTACCACAAATTGCGATTATACCCCATGTCCCTCACCCAATTATCCGCCACCTACCTCCCCATCCACCTTTCCCCTACTCCACTTTGTATCCCCAGGTATGTTCTCTCCCTCTGCAAGTCCAATACACCACTGTGGTCTTTCTTTCCTTCCCTCTTTCTCTCTTAGCTCCCACTTATGAGTGAGTACATGTGATATTTATCCCTCTGCTTTGCTTATTTCACTCAACGTAAGTTTCTCCAAGCTCATCCATGTTGTTGCAAATGGGAGAATTTCATTCTTTTTTATGTCAAAATAGTATTCCATGGTGTATATATACCATATTTTCCTTATCTTGTCATCCATCGATGGACATTTAGGTTGGTTCCATATCTTGGCTATTGTAAACAGAACTGCTATAAACATGGGAGTGCAGGTATCCCCTTGGCAGGAAGATTTCCATTCCTTTGGGCATATACCCTGATTTATGGGCTATCTATTCAGTTTCATTGCTCTTTGTGTCTGTTTTTATGTCAATATCATTCTGTTTTGGTTACTATAGCTTTGTGGCATAATTTGAAATCAGGTAGTGTAATACCTCCAGCTTTATTTATTTATTTTTACTCAGGATTACTTTGGCTATTCAGGGTCTTTCCTTGTTCCATATGAATGTTAATGTCATTCAGAAACACCCTCATAGAGACACAAAATAATGTTTGACCAAATGTCTGGGTACCCCATGGCCCTGTCAAGCTGACACATAAAATTTACCACCACAAGCCCACCTTCTGTCAACTTGGCGTCCATATGCATCTCTTTAAACCATACTTAATCTCCAAGTAAAGACAGTAACAAGGCATAATTCTACCAAACATGACACAATCATCCTGCATATAACCAAAAACACACTAACCCCTTCCCCAGAAAAAGAGGTAGAGTCCTTGAGTAATTTTTACTCTTCTTGGTATCCCATAACTTAAACACTCTGATGTAAAATTAACAATTCTTAAATACTATGATATAATGTCTTATCATGTAGCATGTATCATCTTATGTTACATGATAAGAGAATTAGAGTAGGGAGAACACAAAGATATTTGCTCAATACACACACACACACACACAAACATATTCATAACAAACTAAGGAGGGAATATGGCAATTACCGTCCTCGTTTTTGTGACTGGTCACATGGCTGTAGCTGTTATTTATAACCTACGTTCGTCTACTACCCATTCTATATTCCTCTTGCTTTCAGCAAGCACCTCAGCTGGTCAGGGTTCTTTATCAGGTGGAGTGACCCAAACCTTTATTCCTGAAGGGTCTGGGCCATTAGAAGTCCTCCTTGGATTGGTTGATATAGTTTTTATTTAGTCTTCATCATGGGGCATGCTAATACTAAAAGATGCACTAAGGAATCTCCTGCATTCCAGACATAGTCTTCCATATTTCTATTGTGAAGCAGTAGTCCAATTTCTCCTTGGTAGTCAGAATAATCACACTTGCCAGCACAGTAACTCCCTTATTTGACTATTTATTCAGAGGCATGAAGAGCCCAAACTGGCTGGGTGGCAGTTCAGGCTTCCAGTTCAACAGATCACTCCAGTCTCCTGCTGGAAGCATTCCTTCCTTTGGAACAAAGACCTCTAGGCCAGCAAAGCATAAGGTTATGGGAAAGGAAGCAACAATTTTGTTAGTAGGTCTCTAGGGGTGATAATGTGTGGTGTCACTCTCATCTCCATCCCTTGATTCTTGGACCTGTGAATCTTGGCTGTGGAGAAACAGCAGCATATATTGGATGCTGATTCAGAGCATGTACAGCCTTCTGAAGCACCTTGCTCCAGTCCTGCAAGGTATTGCCACCTAGCTGGTACTATAACTGAATCTTCAAATTTTCATACTACCACTCTATCAAGCCAGCTGCTTCAGGAAATGGGGAGCATGTAAGACCAGTGAATTCCATGAGCATCACTCACTGCTATATTTCATTTGCTGTGAAGTGAGTTCCTGGATCTGTGACAGTGGATAAGGCATTCTGCAAGTCCACAGATGGTAGTTTTCACAGAAGCAATGGTAGAGCAAAACAAATCTGTGTCCAGAGTAAGTGTCTGTTCCCATAAGGACAAAGTGCTGCTCTTTACATAATGTGTCCCGTTGAAAGGGACCACTTAGGAACTTCCTTTTGCTGCCATTTTGAGGACAAGGAAGAAAATTTTGGCTTCAGCCAACATTACTACATGTTTTTATTGAATTTTTCAGTTCAGTCCTTTCTCATCCAAACTTTGCTTCTGGCATTGTTTCACTTTGAGTGCTTTTTTCTATTCCTGCTCCTAAAATTACCCTGCCCAGCTCAAATGTCACCTCTTTCAGGAGATTTTAATTTATCACATCAAGTAGAAGTGTTTTCTTCTTTCTGTGAATCCCTAGAGTGATGGGAGCGAGTATGTTTCTGTTATAAACATTGCTAATCATCACGGCAGTCTTCTCCCAAGCCAGGCTGTGGCCTCAGAATATTTAATAACACAGCACCTATGGATTCACTATAATTTTATGAGTTAGCATTAGATATGAAGATTAATTTTGATCGTATCGTATTTCTCAGATGTGGATTATACTATAGTAAATATATATGTATGCCTTATTCTTCCAACTATATTATAAGCTTCTTGAAGACAGGATAATAAATAGAACAATGATTTGCATATAACAAGTATCAAATTTAGTACAGCTATCTCCCATTTATTGAAATTAATCTGTTCCTCAATAACATGATCTGAATAAAAATTATATCAGGAATCTATTTTTATTAAATAGGAAAAAAATATAATGAGTTATATGTTGACCTCAAACTCCCAGTTTCCTAAAACACAGTGAAATATTTGTTAAATATTTAAAACATTTTTTTTCCAGATCATCAAATATAATTTCTGTGCTTGTTAAAAAATATAATTTATTTGCAGTAACATCGCCTTTCTCAGTGCCAGCAACATGTAAGATAAATACCCCCTTTGTTCAGAATTGGCCAACTTCTTCATTTGATTTTCATTTGATTCTGACATTGTGTCAGTTCTATTTGGAACATGACTTTCCCCCCCACGATTTTGTTTAAAAAATGTCATATTGTGTTTTAGAAACATAAATGTAACTCTTTCTATATAAATAGTGGCTAAAAAATACTGTGCTAAGAGACACATACATTGTACAAAGTCGGGGTACTAAAAATCAGGCAGTCATCTACCAGGAAAATATTAACTATGTAGATCTTCTCTGTGGTTTTGCTGCATTTGTGTATTTGCCTCATTGTTTTTTCATCCATTTTACACACATTTACTGATTATCTACTATGGGTCAAATCTCATGTAGGCAGTAGGCAGGCAAATATGAAAATCAACTCCTGAAAATTGTCTAATCATCTAATGTAGAAAAATAATTACAGGACAGGTTAACACAATCTCTAGTATATTTGAGAGATCATAGCGACTTGAGACATGACTAGTTTTGCCATCATGATTATTGAGGCTTCACACAGAAGGAGCATGTAATTTACCTTGCAGAAATAATGAGTGTGGCAGGTAGACTGATAAGAATAATTGTACAGAGGTACATGTGAGAAACTTCAGTTAAGTTCTTAGAGTCTGCAGTGTAAAACATATACAGGTGAACGGAGAGAGAGGTGACGTAGAAGTTAGTTGGAGCTAGATTCTGAGTTGTTTATCAAATACTCTGAAAGTCTGTCTGTTTTGGTGGTGAGGACCAAATCACATAAGTGCTGCTGGGAGAGAGCTGCTAAGGGCTTCATTTTAGAAAAAGAGCAGATGAAATTGCTGCTTATAGATCATAGTGAGAAGATACTATACACAGTGAACAGTAAGTGACAATATAATGAAGTCCTAACCAGGGTTGTACATTTTTTAAGCTATGATAAAAGCCAATGGCACCAATAGATTTTTATGAATTACAGAATATCAATATTTGATAATTCTTAGAAATTTTAAAAAATATATTTCTATGAAATAAAACCTCACTGTAAGAATGAGCATAATACACAGTTGCTGAGGATGAGAATTTTCATATTTTATGAGTTGCTGGGGCTCATGAAAGCTTTTTTTCAAGTTCTTCTCAGATAAAGATCCTTCAGCTGGGCATCTGGAGCACCTTAGAGACACACCCTAGATTCTTCTTTTTCTATTCTTTCCCCCCAAAGTTATGAGTCCTTTTTTCTTCAACTGAGAGTCTCATTGAAATTCCTCAGTGGAACTGACTTCTGGCCACTGTTCTTTAGTGGCTGTTCTTTACCCCAGCAGTGGTCAAAGATATGTCAGACTGGAACTCCTGCCAGATCTTTGCACTCAGCATCACTGGGGTCTGGTTGAAGAGACTCAGAGAACCAGCCTTGTTCATGCCTTTTCTTGAATCTCAGTGAGACAAATTTTAGTTGAGCAGTTCTCTATAGGAACACTTTGGACTCCCAAAGAGTTCTCACTTCACTCTGATGCCTCATGCTTCAAAGCCTCAGGTTAAAACTACTGGGGCTGAATCAGAGCAAAAGCAACTCTGAACGTGGATGGATACAAAAAGAAATGTCAGAGAAGGTTAGCGAACCGACAGACAATCAAGTAACAAGTGAACGTGAGTATGAGCAGTGAAAGTTTTTCACAACCACCTTAAAATGCTGAAGAAGTTCTTCTTTTCTCATTGCTTTAAAACTTAATCCCATTGCAACATTATTAGTGATTGTCAGCCTAGCACACCAGAATTTATTCTTCCTATCCAATTGTCACCTTTGTAATTTGTGCCAGCCTAGCAACCTTTCCCCAGCTTCCCTTCCCCCTCCTCTTTCCTGCCTTGGGTAATTACTATTCTACACTCCATTTCTCTCTTTTTAATTTATTTTTCTTAATTGACCCATGATAATTGTATTTATTTATGGAGTATAATATGATAGTTGGGTACATTCATACAAGATAGCCAGAAAAGAGGATCTTGAATGTTAACCACAAAGAAATGATAAATGTTTAGGTGATAGATATGCTAACTATTCTGATCAGATCATTGTACAATATATGCATGTATTCAAACAACAAACTGTACCCCACAAGCAGGTACAATGAAAAAAATAAAAGTTAAAAAAACATGGAAAGAAATTTAATCCCATATCCTATTGACAAATAGAAAAATGTTAACACCTTAAAGGCATTTGTTGATACTTCACATCCACATATCTATTTTGAATTTTAAAACTTTATGCCAAGATATACTATGGCAAAAATATATCTGTCAACCTAATCTGTTTAAATTAATTAATTTTTAAACGTAAAGTGTTATTTTTGTTTAAATGAAAATATTGTTGAGCAAGCAACTCTTCATCAAACACTTGTCTTGGAATTAGTCAAGTATTAAAATTGAGAGTAGTGTTTTTATACAGAAGTCTATAAATTTGTTCAAAAATGTGTGGAAAAGAAACTAATATTTGATGAGTATAATTTTTGCTAAAGATTTTTCTTTTAATCTGTAACAGTGTACTTTATTGGGAGGAACTAAAACCCTGGGCTTTCTTATGTTAGAGAGGGAAAAGAAGGCATAAAATATTGAGAAAACAAGTACTTTGGGAAAAAATAGAATTAAATATTTGATGCCTGTTGAATAATCTTAAACTGATTACTAGAATTCTTATCCTCTAACATATATATATATGTGTATATATACACACACATATATATATATATATATAAAGGAACTGTATAGCTTTCTACTGATTACACTATTTGTTTTCATACTGAAGTTATTTTATTTTTATTTATTTGCAATAATGCTGAAATGTGGAGAAAATTACTAGTCTTAAATAACTTGGCCTTGTGAAAAATTGTATCATTTTATTTGTTTAAAGAAAATTCAAATTTTAATATTATTTTGGCCTTATTAAAAGGAAACATATAAACCTTCAATTCTAGATCATGTTTGCATTTTTATTTTTCTTTTTATATTTTTCAGACATAGGCAAATATGTCCTCAATTTGGTAACTTTCAAAATAGCAGTAAATAAGTTCTAACCCCTACAGTATGGAGAAACAGATACTTTCATATCTTAAATGGGAGCATAAATTGATACAGTTGCCATTAAATGCAGCTTTATCTATCTAATCGCAAATGTAAATGCATGTCGTCTGTCCCAGTAATTCAATTTCTAGGAATTTATTTTACAAATGTACTTTCAAATACACAGAATAATGTATGGATAAGAATATCCATTGCAGCCCTGAAAATGAACATTGATAGGGTCTGTTTAAATAAATTATCTTAAATTCACTCAGTGGAATGTCATGCAGATATTAAAAAGAATAAGAAAGTTTTATGTGCACTGAAATGTAATAATCTATATTAAGTGAAAAAAAATCAAGAGATAGAAAAAGCTGCACATCTAATATTTATGTGTTAAAAAAGAAATCTACACATACATACTTATATGTGCATAGGATATCTCAGGAAGGATATTGAAGGAACTAGTGGTTGCCTTTGGGGAGAAAAGCTATGTAGGAGTGGAAAAGAAAATTACTTTTTTATTACATATGCTTTAATATCATTTGAATTCTGTTCCTTGTGCATGCACTACAGATTCAGAAAATAAATTAATCCAAAAAAATAAAAATAAAACCAATGGTAGCTATTTTGTTGTTGTTGCTCTTTCTCATTTACTTTAGATTACTCTTTTAAAAATATTTGTTTCTATTCTTTGGGAGATATTAAAGTAAGAGATTAATATCATTAACAATATAGAGCAACACTGCAATATTTGTAAGGGATTTTTTGTTTGTTTGTTTGTTTTTTATCTTCATTATATAGTCCTAAGTCAGGCTGCGGTTTCCATGTGAACAGAAATGTCAGGTTAGCATATTTATTTTACTGACCTTGGGAACCAATAGAGACCACCTCATAACTATTTTAGTCATGGTGATTGGGTTTTAGTGTGAAGACATTTAAATGAATAGGACAAATGTGTCATGAGGTGACACATGAGGTGCTCTGAGTCTTCTTGGTTTTTGCTTATGGAGGATAAGCATAGTTTGACAACTGATGTGTGGCCATTTTGTTTCCTTGTATATACTGTAACCTTGAAGCTTTATTTCAAAATAAAGGAATACTATTAACAGGAAAACTCTATCTATGTAACTATAGAAGAGTATTGCTTCAAATTATAGTCTATATTGCATGAACTGTTATCAGATAAATGAGGTTTTACTGAACATAGCTATTGCAAGTGTTCTTCAAAATATTCAAGAAAGACTATATTTTTACAAGACTTGGCAATTGAAATATATGTTGGCAGAATATTTAAAACACATTTCTAGAGATTTAAAAATTCTCCACATGCAATTATGATCTTTTAGTTATTGGCACTGTTTTCTGAACAGTCATTTTATTTCGTTTACATTTCCTGTCAACGTATATTGGGTTCAACACAACAATTTCTCAAACAATTGAAACAGAAATAGATCCCTTTTTTCCACTGTGTAATCCTGACAATTCTACACTCAGTACATAATCAAGAGATGTAATTTTCCTTTTGATTCTCTATTGCTCGTCACATGGTGAGATGGAAGTCTGAATGATTCTTCAGAGCACCTATAGTAAGTTCTAATGAGTCCAAGACTTTTGAATTTAATAGAATTTTTTTTACCTGTGATTGAGAAATACAATAATAGATGATATAAACTTTTAATTAGCACCAGTGTAAAAAAGTAAATCTCTTAGATGTAGTTAGTATCTTAATATAGATATTACAAGTTAATCAATTATGCTCTAGTTAATGTCTCTGATTCAATATTCATTGTGACCTTTTCTTTTAAATACATTCATAAGATTTTAGGTTTTTCAGGTAAAGAAGTCTCGAAGAATTTGGCTATCTCTTAATATTTGTTCATATTCCTTGCAGGAAGTTGCAATATTTCCTTGTAATTATGTTTCCCACCAAAATCTTGGGCTCTGGAAAGTCACATGTTTTTATATTTAAATTAGGGGATCAATTTTTATATGGCTTTTGTAAGAATTTTTTTTTTTCTCTCACGGAGACCATCAGACTCCCTTAAATTTTCCCTGTGAAGAAAGAAAGAAAAAAAAAAAAAAAAAGAAAAGAAAAGAAAAGAAAGACAAGGAAATTCTAAGAGTTTATTGATGTATCCCTTTTTCTGTTTTAGCCATACATAGTCAAGAATAGATGGTTCCAGCATTATGCTGCTATCCTGATCAGCTACCGCAGTGAATGGCACACAGTGCTCCACAGTGATTTGTGGTGTCTGCAGCAGCTGGCAACTTTTAAATGATTCATTATCTCAGTAACATATAATAATAATAATAATAATAATAATAATAATAATAATAATAATAATAATAATAATAATGATGATGATGATGATGATGATGATGATAGTAATAACCATGCCATTTTCTAGATACCCTGATGTACATTTGTAAGAGATAATAAGTTTCTGTGTTACAATTTAGTTGTGTATTTATGTGAATTAATTTTCTTTTTTTTTAATAAGTGAACTTAATTTGGCTGTGGACCTCCCATTTCACAACAGTGTAACGTGCTTAATCTAGAAATTCTGAGTCAATTATGTCACTTCTGATTTACAAAGATAATTTTCCCTCCGAGGGTGTCTGACACGAGTGCGTAGCTTGGCCTCCCTCTGCTGTGGTATTCCTTGCTCTAACTGACGTTTGGCTCTGAAGACTGGCATCCCCAGCTGCATCCTTAATTTCTCGTGGTCTCTGGTCCTGTGGTCTACCCTCCTTGTCCAAACTGCTGGCCAAAGTCCATTCAGTGTAAGGACCCAGTTCATTCAGTCTAAAAACCCTCTGAGAGTGCCCTGGGGAATGGTGTGCCCTTATCTTCTTTCCCTGACACTCCGAGTCCTGCCAGACTTTGTAAGGCTTGTCCTTAAACTCATCCCTGAAAACACCTCTCCCCAGACATCTGTAGTCTCCATCCCCTGTTTGTCTTGACATATTGCACTTCTCAGAATGAAGAGTTTCAAGAAGCTTGAAAATGTCCTTGGAGCTTCCTAGAAATAAGATATAATTCCTGCCCTTTGGGAATTTTCCAATCCTTTCTGAGTATTTATATCCCATTTTCGTTTTCTCCCCAAGTGATACCTCAGAAGTATGGGATTCTGGTCTTCTTTTCAGGGACTTGGCATCTAAACTTTAAAACTTTGACTTCAGATATTCTCGAAATTCCTTCTTTCTTGTCCAGAAATGTGCATGAGAATGTGTGTGTGTTTAATATTTCTTCCCTGTGTAGCAGGAAAGCTGCTCTTAGATTACCTTCCTCAATCCTCTTTCACTGTATGCTTGTTTCATAGACTTTATTTAGTCCTCTGCACTCTTTCTCCTGGTCTTCCAAGACAAGATTTTTTTACCATTCAAAAACCACAAACTGAAAACTGTCCCAATAATAAATGTCTGGGATCTTACAAATGAAAAAAAATCCTTTGGCTTTTAGACAATTGTGTTTGTTATGAATTTCAAAATCCATTTACATAGCTTCTCAATTGAGTTCTTTGTCCAAAACTATACTTGAATCTTGAATGCCCTACCCAAGACCCCAGGGCTGATATTCCTATCATGCTAGTAGTGCAGGGAAGGGTAAGGGTAACAGGAATTGAAGGCAAAAAGGAGAGTTTGATGCCAAACTGTTATCCCTACAAATTCATGCATCTCATTATTTTTAGAGTCACACAATAATACATTTGTGAAGAATGCAGAAATTATCTAGTCACACAGTCATCTTACAGAAAAAAGAGCAGAGTCTAAGACATTATTTTTCCCTAAGATCACACATCTGACAAAAACAAGACCAGAATCTAGGTCCTTTGATTTCTTTTAATATACCACAGTATTCCTCTGCTATTCTTTACCCTGTTATCTATTTCATTTTGATTTTAGCTTCCCTAACCACCCCAAGAGTACACTTTTATCTTTTCTCATGAATGTTCTGTTGTTACAGAGGAAGGGCACAGAATGGCATAGTTGGTGAAATGGAAACATCCAGCATGTCAGATTTATGCACAAAGTATCTAATATAACTGTATTGGTCCATTTTGTGTTGCTATAACAGAAATACCTGAGACTGGGCCACTTACAAAGAACAGAGGTTTATTTGGCTTACAATTCTGGGACAGCTGCATCTGGCACAGGCCTCGTGCTGCTTCTAATCATGGTGGAAAGTGGCAGGCAGCCAGTGGGTACAAGCAGATCACATGGTGAGAGGAAGCAAGAGAGAGAGAGAAGGTGCCAGGGTCCTATAAACAACCAGCTCTTGTGGAAACTAATAGAGTGAGAACTCACTCATTACTTCCCCCACCTAAGGAGAGAACTAATCCATTCATGAAGGATCTGCCCCCACGACTCAATCAGTTTCCAACACTGCCACATTGGGGATCAAATATCCATATGAGTTTTGGAGGGGACAACACATCCAAACTCCATCATTCTGCTCCTGGCCCCCAAAACTCATGTCACTCTCACATACAAAATACAATCATTCCATCCCAACAGTCCCAAAAGTCTTAGCTTGTTCCAGCACCATCTTAAAAGTCCAAAGTCCAAAGTCTCATCCGAGACCAAAAGCAAAAGTCCTTCCACCTGTGAACCTTTAAAAATCAAAAACAAATTTATATACTGCCAAGATACAATGATGGAACAGACATTGAGTATACATTCCCATTCCAAAAGGGAGGAATAGGCCAAAAGAAAGGAGAAACAGGCCCCAAATAAGTCTGAAAACCAGCAGGGCAGATATTAAACTTTAAAGCTCCAAAATAATCTTCTGTGACTCCAAGTCTTGCATCCTGGGCACAATGGGGCATCTGGGCCCCCATAGTATTGGGCACCCTTGCTCCCACAGCTCTGCAGGCACAGCCCAGTGGGCTGTGCTGGTGCCTGTGGCTTTTCCAGGCCTGTGTTGCACATTACCAGTGGCCCTGCAGTTCTGGGATCCTAGCGGCAGCCCTGCTGCCTTGGCTGTACTAGATGTTTCCCTGTTGGGGGCTCTCTGTGGGTGCTCTAACCCCACTTTTCTGCTCCACATTGCTCTAGCAGATGGTCTCTGTGGTGGCTCCACCCCTGGGCAGGTCTCTGCCTGGGCCCCCAGGCTTTTCCATGCATCCTCTGGAATCTGGGTGGAGGCTGCGACGCCTCCACTGCTATTACATTGTGCCGGTGTGCAGACTTAACATGACATGGATGCCACCAGAGGTCTCAGGCTTCTACTCTCTAGAGCTGCTGCACAAACCACACTTGAGGCCGCTTGAGGGAGGGCTGCTCCAGGCAGAGAAGCTGGGATCCAGGGAGCAGGTTCCCAAGGGCCACTGTGCCCCAGGTCTGTCCTCTGAAACAACTCAGTCCTTCTTGGCCTCAAGGCCTGTGATGGGTGGGGCATGCTGCTGGACTTCTGAAATAGCTTTAGGGCTGCCTCACCTTTAGGGGCCTGCTGGGCCTTGAGTCTAGTTTTTAATCTAGAATCAATGAGGGGAGGTGATTGTGGGTCCTGAGGAGAATCAGCATTGTCTTGCTCAGTATCTGCCTCAGGGGAAGCGATTACTGTTTCCTTAGGCAGTGCAGTTAATCCCCTCAGGCAGAGGTGGAAAAGTCACTATCTCTGGGGATGAGGGTTGGGAGTTCATTTCTGGTGAACAAGCCTCATTGCAATTTAGGGGTTCCATGTCCCCAGCTTCATCGAGGTCTTCCCACACATCACCATCCCAACTTTCAGGGTCCCATTCTTTTTGTTTTCTTTTAAGTCCTCCAAACTCCTCCAACCTTTGCCTAATACCCAGTTCCAAAGCTGCATCCACATTTTCGGGTATCTGTATAGCAACACCCAACTCCTCAGTTCCAATTTTCTATATTAGTTCATTTTGTGTTGCTGTAACAGAAATACCTGACACTGGGTAACTTATAAAGAACATAGGTTTATTTGACTTATGATTCTGGAACAGCTGCTTCTGGCATGTGCCTCAGCCTGCTTCTACTCATGGCAGAAAGTGGCAGGCAGCTGGTGGGTACAAGCAGATCACATGGTGAGAGGAAGCAAAAGAGAGAGAGAGAGAGAGAGAGAGAGAGAGGTGGTGCCAGGGTCCTATAAAGAGCCAGCTCTCATGGGAACTAATAGAGCGAGGACTCACTGATTACTCCCCCCACCTAGGGAGAGCACTAATCCATTCATGAGGGATCCACTCCCATGACTCAATCACTTTCCAATACTGCCACATTGGGGATCAAATTTCCACATGAATCAAAGATGGGTTGTGGGGGTGGGTCCTGAGGAGAATCAGCATTGTCTTGCTCAGTATCTGCCCCAGGGGAAGCCATTACTGTTTCCTTACGCAATTGAGGGGACAACACATCCAAACTCCATCATTAACTTTCCATGTTTTATACTTTTTACTATGAGATAGCTCCTTTTTCATACTAAACCACCTAAAATCCACATCCAGAATATAATTTATTATATTTATATATGAAGGTACTTTAAAAAGTTCATAGAAAGAGTTGTATTATATTTTAATTCTATTTTTCCACAAACTTTTTATTTTATTGGTTATGAATATTCATGTGGTATAAAGCAAATTGTCACCACTTGTGCTTAAGATGTGATGGCCAGACCCATACTGGCAGCATGCCCATTACCACAAACTGTGACCATACCTCATGTCCCCCACCCAGTTATCCCCCCAATGATCCCCAACCTCCCTCCAATTTGTTTCACTAGGTATGTCCCCCACACAATTATCCCCCCAATGATCCCCAACCTCCCTCCAATTTGTATCACTAGGTATGTTCTCTCCCTCTGCAAGGCCAATACACACCACTGTGGTCTTTCTTTCCTTCCTTCTTTCTCTCTTAGCTCACACTTATGTGTGAGTACATGTGGTATTTATCCCTCTGTGATTTGCTTATTTCACTCAACATAAGTGTCTTCAAGCTCATCCACGTTGTTGCAAATGGGAGAATTTCATTCTTTTTTTTATGGCAGAGTAGTATTCCATTGTGAATATATACCACAGTTTCCTTATCTGATCATCCATCAATGGACATTTAGGTTGGTTTCATATCTTGGCTACTGTGAACAGAGCTGTGGCGAACATGGGAGTGCAGGTATCCCTTTGACATGACAATTTCCATTCCTTTGGGTATATACCCAGAAGTGGAATTGCTGGATTGTATGGAAGATCTATCTGTAGTTGTTTGAGAAACCTCCTTACTGTTTTCCATAGTGGTTGTACACTGTCCCACCAACAGTGTAGGAGTGTTCCCTTCTCTCCACATCCTCACCAGTATTTGTTATTCTCTGTCTCTTTGATTATACCCAGTCTAATTCAGGTGAAATGATATCTCAATGTGGTTTTAATTTGCATTTCCCTGATGACTAGTGATGTTGAGCATTTTTTTCATATACCTGTTTGCCATTTGTATGTCTTCCTTTGAAAAATGTCTATTCACTTCCTTTGCCTATTTTTTTAATTGGGTTGTTTTGTTACTGTGTAATTCCTTGAGTTCCTTGTATATCATGGCCATTAGTCCTTTGTTGGATGCATAGTTAGTAAAAATTTTCTCCCATTCCATAGGTTGTTGTTTCACTCTGTTGATTGTTTCCTTTGCTGTACAGAAGGTTTTAGTTTGATATAGTCCCATTTGTTTATTTTTTCTTTTGTTGCTGTGCTTTTGGGCTCATGTTTATAAAGTCTGTGCCCAGACCTAGTTGCTGAAGTGTTTAACCTATATTTTCCCTTAGTAATTTTACAGTTTCATGTTTTACACTTAAGTCTTTAATCAATTGTGATTTGATTTTAGTATATAGTAAGAAGTGCATGCCTACTTTCATTTTTCTGCATATGGATATCCAATTTTCCCAGCACCACTTGTTGAAGAGGCAGTCTTTTCCCCAATGTATGCCCTTGTTTCCTTTGTCAAATATCAGATGGCTGTAAGCCTGAGGGGTGATTTCTGGGTTCTTTATTCTACTCCACTTGTCTGAGAATCTATTTTTATGCCAGTACCATGCTGTTTGGGTTATTATAGCTTTGCAGTATAATTCAAAGTGAGGTAGTGTTATGCGTCTGGCTTTATTTTTTTGCTCAGGATTGCATTGCCTATTTGGGGTCTTTTGTTGTTCCATATGATTGCTAAGATTGTTTTTTCCATTTCTGTGAAGAATGTCATTGGTATTATGATGGGGATGGCATTGAACCTGTAGATTGCTTTGGGTAGTGTAGATATTTTCACAATGTTAATTCTTCCAATCCAAGAGCATGGAGTGTCTTTCCATCTTTTCATGTCTTCTTAAATTTCTTTTACTAGTGGTTTGTAGTTCTCATTGTAGAGATTTTCACTTTCTTGGTTAAATTGATTCATAGCTATTTTTTTTTTGTGACTGTTGTAAATAGGCTTAGTTTCTTCATTTCTCTCTCTGTATTGTATTGGAGAATACAAATGCAACTGATATGGGGGCATTTACTCTGTATCCTGCAATGTTACTGGAATTATTAATGAGCTCTAGGAGTTTTTTGCTATAGTCTTTATGTTTTTCTATATGTAGTATCATGTCTTTTGCAAATAGGGACAGTTCAACTTCATCTTTTCCAATCTGGATGCCCTTTATTTCTTTCTCTTGCCTGATTGCTCTGGCAAGTACCTCCAGTACTATGTTAAACAGAAGTGGTGAGAGTGGGCATCCTTGTCTTCTTCCTGTTCTTAGGGGGAAAGCCTTCAGTGTTTCCCCATTCAGAATGGTACTGGTGGTGGGCTTGTCATAGATGGCTTTTATTGGGTTGAGATAACCTCCTTCTGTTCCTAATTTGTTGAGAGTATTTATCATGAAAGTATGTTGAATTTTGACAAATGCTTTTTCAGTGTCTATTGAGATAATCGAATGGTCTTTGTCCTTGAGTTTGCTGATGTGATGTATCACATTTATTGACTTTCATATGTTAAACCATCCTTGCATCCCTGGGATGAATCTTACTTGATCATGCTGTATAATTTTTTTGATGTGCTGCTGTATTCTGATTGCTAATATTTTGTTGAGGATTTTTGCATCTATGTTCATCAAGGATATTGGCCTATAATTATCTTTTTTTCTTGTCTCTTATCTGGTTTTGTTATCAGAGTTATGTTGGCCTCATAGAATAAGTTTGGGAGAATGGCTTCTGTTTCAATTTTTTGGAGTAGTTTGACGAGAATTAGTATTAATTTATCTTTAAAGGATTGGTAGAATTCAGCTGTAAAGCCATCCAGACCTGAGCTTTTCTTTGTTAGAATATTACTGATTACTGCTTCAATCTCGTTGCTTGTTATTGGTACGTTCAGGTTTTCTATCTCATCTTGGTTCAGTCTGGATAGTTTGTATGTGTCCAGAAACTTATCCGTATCCTCCAGGTTTCATATTTGTTGTCATACAATTGTTTACAATAGTCTCTAAAGACTCTTTGTATTTCCGTGGTATCAGTTGTAATGTCTCCCTTTTCATTTCTGATTTTTGTTATTTGGGTCTTTTCTCTTCTTTTTTTTTGTTAACCTAGCTAATGGTTTGTCTATTTTATTTATCTTCTCAAAGAACCCACATTTTGTTTCATTGTTCTTTTCTATCATTTTTGGGGTCTCTATTTCATTTAGTTTTGCTCTGATCTTAATTATTTCTCCCTGTCAACTACATTTAGGGTTGGATTGTTGTAGTTTTTCAAGTTCTTTGAGGTGTAGTGTTAGGTCATTTAATTGAAGGCTTTCCATTCTTTTGATGTAAGTTTTTATTGCAATAAATTTGCCTCTTAGTACTGCTTTTGCAGCATCCCACAGATTTTGGTATGATGTATCTTTATTTTCTTTAGTTTCAAGAAATTTTTTGATTTCCTGTTTAATTTTTTCTTGGACCCATAAATCATTTAGGAGCCTATTTTTTAGTTTCCATGTATTTGTACAGTTTCCAGGGTTTTGCTTGTTATTGAAATACAGTTTTAGTCCATTGTGGTCTGAAAAGATACTTGGAAGATTTCAATTTTTTAAAATTTGTTGAGACTCGATTTGTGACCTAATATGTGGTCTTTCCTGGAGAATGTTCCATGTGCTGATGGAAAGAAAGTATTTTCTTTAGTTGTTGGGTTAGGGTTAGGGTTAGGGCACCATTTTTTCAGGGACAGATCAAACTGCTGAGGGAAGATCAAATTGAAGAGCTGGAGTGGTGGGGGAGGGGAGGGAAAGCAGAGCAGAAGCAGAAGAAAGGAGACAGAAGAGAATAGGCAAGAGATACCTCATTCTGAACTAAAGCAATGGGAAAAGAGATGGAGAAAGTGACAGAATTTGTGTTGGGGATGGAGTGAAGGAAACTTCCTGTGCTCCTTACCTGGAATCAGACATTAAAGGGTAAGAGGTAAGATATGGTCAGTAATTCCCTCATTTGGCTAAATACATTTAAAATAGCTTCTCTATTCATCTAATGTGACATCAAGAAGAAATAGAGAGTTCAATGTTCAATAAACAGAAAACAGTTAATACCACATACTCTAATATTCTTGGTTATTCAGTATCATTTCAATAAGGCAAAATGTTTTTTAAAAAATCTTTCAAATATTGGCACAGTAAAGTAGACAGTCAATTTATTATTATTATCATTAATATTAGGATTGTTTTAAGGTCAATGGAATTGTACTTTCCTTTTGTTCCTAATCCAAGACTCTCTGATTTTTGTTGATCTTCTTAGACGGGTGTAAAATCTTTCTTTTGAGATTGGCATTCCCCAGTGACTAAGTGGTGAATTATGCTGTCTGGAAAGTAACCGTGAGTTCCACTGTGGTTTTGGTTAAGTAGGTTTTTATGTATTTTTACAAATTTTGTACATATACCCAGAGGCTTTTTGGCCCTGGTTACACTTTGAAATTCAAGAAAGTAAATATAAACCATAGCAGTCTCCAGTTCTAGATTCAGCAATTTAAATATATTGAACTATGTATATGATGAGTTTTCTGAAATTTGGAACAGAACTAATTTGGAAAAGATTTCATTAATATTACAGAAGAGAAGCTTTGTTTGCAGCTCATTTGATTACTTGTCTTTTAGGTCATATGAGGCATATTTTTGAATCAACTCTGGAACTCAGAGAAAGTGTATTTGATATTCTAGATATTTGCTTTGCATATCTAGTTCCTGGATAAGACCAATGCTAATTGACTTACCTAATTCCTGGAAAAACTTTTAAACATATAGCCAATTTGAATTTAGCAACATTATAGAGAAATACAAAAAGATTTGTTCGGGAATAAAGAAAAATTCATTTTTTAAATAAAGCATAGCTCTTTCAAGAACATAAAAAATGCATTTGCTAATCTTTTTTTCTCCTCCCATGTGGTAAATGTAAATAATTTGGCTAGCAAAATAAAGCCAAACGCCATATTCTGCTCAATGTCCAAATTATAGTGGAATAAAAACCTATAATTCTCATATGCATGATTAGCTACCCAAATTTGCTGTTAATCACACAAGCAAATTAATATTAACCAAAGGTATGATATTAACAGTAGAAAACTATGAAATATTCAGAATTATATAACATATATCTTTGAAATTGCATTTGGCCTTGAAAAAGTAAGTCTCATTCAGGAAGATATGATGCACAATGACGCATAGGTAATGGCAGTATTTTAATAAAGGGGTATTATTTTGCATATAAGCACTATGAGACTATGTTATAACAGAGGTGTACAAATATTTTAGAGACAGCAGTGGTAGTTTGAGGTGTAAGATTCTTGGTTTCATTGTTATTTTCTGTCTCCTGATACCCGTATTTTGGCCACTTTTTCATCTGCCAAGGGACGTCAGCAACTCTTGTCTGCTACAACCTCGAAATGTTGTCAGGGCTTTCATATTTTGCTTGGTAATCCCTTGAGATCTTTGGATGAAAAGAACCATAAAAATCCAAAATGTTTTTCTAAGTGGGGGTTTCCAAAATTGGTCCCTTTGAGGGAGCCACCCACTTGGATATTGAATACCCTCCCGGTGTAATGTGGAAAAAGTGGTTGGTGAAAATTTGTTCTTTTAGCATCATCAAAAAAAAAAAAAAAAAAAAAAAACACAGACGTCTTTATTGTTTAGAAAGCAAAACACACCCACTGGGGATCACTTCATCATTTTTTTTTAAGTGAATGAAAACATCCCAAGTTGAACTGATGAAATCCAGGATAAGTGCAAACAGACTACACCCTTCCTCTTTCCGTCACAAGGAGCGCGGGTCTGCCAGTTCTCCCCATACCACCCTCCCTGTCTACAGAAGGGCCCTAGTTGGCTTGCAAACCACGTCCATATCTGAGCTTCAGCTAATCACGCCACTGTTGAGTCACCAACAGAAAATACCACAGACTGGTTGCTTTCCTCTTTGTGGTGTAGGGAAGTGATTTGAAAGAGAATCTATTCCCTTGTTTTGCTTTTTTTCTTTCATCTGAGTCATTTTTCCCTCTTTTCTTACTCACTTTCATTCCTTCTAGTTCTTAATTATCATCCTTCTCTTAACCCATCCTTTTCTAATCTCAAGGGCTATTTTAAAGGGATGCTTGCTCACCAGATGCAATTCTCCAAAGGCTCATTTGGAAAAAATAACAATCTCTTTCTGTTCCTCTGGCTGCCAAAAGTCATCATGACTCATGCTTTTGACTCAATTGACAGAAATACTTAATAAAAATAGTTGGCCTTTCCCAGAGTTGCTTCTTAACTGCCATTCCATCTTGTTGATTTCAACTGACTGATAGGATACATTTGACCAGAGTAGCCTACCTGGTCATCATGGTCTTTTGTACTTTTCCTGTCTGTGTTACACCTGGCTAAAGCAATCAGATCGAGTGAGTGATAAGCAAAATAAGAGGCTGTCAAGGAGCATTCTAGCGTTAGAGAATCTTGTTTAGGACATTGTTGCAAAGTTACTTCCTCCAAATTGAACTGGGTTCCATATACTAAATCAGAAATTGTTTAACCTAATTTCTAAATAATAATATTAATGAAATAATAATTCAAAGTCATTTCTTAAGAGTGTCATTATTACAATTTGATATTAGAAAAAATGAAAAGAAAATTGATTCAAAGAAACACAACACTATATTATTAAGGAGTAAGTATATTCAGCAGAGCTCAAAGGAACCATTGCTGGTATTTACTATTTACCTTGTCAGAGTAAAAGTTTTTAAAAGTTTTAAAAAGATGACTCTTACAAATATAGTTTATTTAACTCATTAATGAGGTTTATCAGTCAAGGGTTCAACCAGGAAAGCAGAATCAGTACGATATATGAATACACACGCATATCACACACACATTTGTTTGTTTATTTGAAGGAACTGGCTTCCAAATTGTGGAGGCTGACTAAGCAAATAAGTTAAAAAGGGAAGATTACAAGCTTAATAGAGTGCCATGAGTATGGACCAGCTTTGGTTGTTTATAGACGGTTGGAAGAGAGTGTAAGAGCAGGCTGGAACTCAAAGGGGTCCAAACTGTGTCCTCAGGATAAGTTGATACACTTTTAAAGACCTTCCTACCGAATAAATCAGGCCTACCCAGAATAATCTCTCTTATCTAAACTTAATTGGTCAGCAACTTTATTTACATCTGCAGAATCCCTTCACAGAAGCACTTAGATTAATCTTTGATTAGATGACGGAGAAAATGGGTGTGCATACTACAGAACAGCCCCTGCTTCCCTCCTGTTCTCCAGCTCACGAAGAATGTCTCTTATAGCCCACCTTATCTGGAAACATACTAGAAAGGCAATTCTTGGAAATGTAGTTTGCCCTTGCCAAGCTGACAAACCGCAAAGCCATTTGTGTGTATTTATAGACTTCTGAAAAAAAAGTTGGAGAAGCCATAGTCTGTGAGACCTAATTAATTATAAACTTTGAAATGCATATTGAAATTGAGAACTGTGATGCCTACAGCTTTGTTCTTTTTCAAGATTGTTTTGACTGTTTGGGGTCCTTTGGTGTTTCATGTGAATTTTAGGGTTTTCTTTTTCTACTCATGTAAAACGAATCTTTGGGATTTTGCTAAGGATTGAATTGAATTTGCAGATCTCCTTGGATACTATGGACATTTTACCAATGTTAAGTTTTCCAATCCATGAACACAAGATATCTTTCTATTTCTTTGTTTCTTCTTCACTTTCTTTCATCAGTGCTTTCTAGTTTTCAATATGTAATCCTTTCACTTTAGGTAACTTTATTTTAAAATATTTTATTATTTTTTGATTCTATTGATATGGAATTCTTTTTCTAATTTTCTTTTCAGATACTCTTTTATTAGTGTACAAATATGCTACTGATTTTTGTTAAGTTTATTTTACACTGAATTTATTTATTTGTTCTAACAGTTAATTTTTATTTCATTTTTCTGTGGAGTCATTAGGGTTTCTTTGTATGAGTATGAGATCACACCATCTGCAAATATGGGCAATTTTACTTCTTCCTTTTCAATTTGTGTCTTTTTTTTCTTTTTCTTGCCTAATTGCTCTGGCTAGGACATCCATTGCTATGTAAAATAGAAGTGGTGAGAGTGGACATCCTTTCTTGTTCATGACCTTTCAGATTTTCCACTATTAAGTATGATGTTTGCTGCAAGTTTTTCATATATGACCTTTATCACATTGAGGTAATTGCCCTCTATCCTTAGTTTGGTAAGAATTTTTATCATAAAAGCATGTTAAATTTTATCAACTTTTCTGTATCTATTTGAGTGATCATGTGATTTTTTTCCTTCGTTTTGTTAATGTGTTGTATCACATAAATTGATTGGCATATGTTGAACCATCCTTGCATCCCAGAGACAATTCTAACCTGGACATGGTATATGATCTTTTAATTTGCAGTTGAATTTTGTTTGCTAGCATTTTGTTTTTTCTTGCTTGTATTTATATTCATCAGGGATATTGGCCTGTAGTTTTCTTTTCTTGTAATGTCATTGTTTGGTTTTATTATCAGGATAATGTTGGGCCTCATAAAATAAGTTCAGAAGTGTTCCTTTCTTTTCTATTTTTTGGAAGAGTTTGAAAAGGTTTGGCATTAATTCTTTTCTAAATATTTGGTGGAATTTGTCAGTGAAGTCAATTGGTACTGGGATTTCCTTTTTGGGGAGATTTTTGATTACTGATTTGATCTCCTTACTGGTTATTGATGTGTAGAGACTTTCCACTTCTTCATGATACAATCTTGGTATGTTGTATGTTTCTAGAAACTTACCCATTTTTCTTGATTATCCAGCTTATTAGTAGTTTCTTATGATCCTTTTTATTTCAGTGGCATCTATTTTAATGTCTCTTCTCCTATTTATAATTTTACTTATTTGTGTCTTCTCTTTGTATTTCTCATTTGGTTTAGATAAAGGTTTGCCAAATTTGTTGATCTTTTCAAAAAAAGCAACTTTATTTTTTCTATTCTCTATTTCATTTATTTATGCTCTGGTCTTTATTATTTCCTTACATCTGAAAACTTTGGGCTTAGTTTATTTTTTTCTAGGTCCTTGAGTATAATTTTTTTCATTTGAGATTTTTCATCTCTTTTAACGTATGCATTTATTGCTATAAACTTCCACCTTAGTATTGCTTTTGTTTCATCCCATCAGTTTTGGTATGTTGTGTTTTCATTTTTGTTTGTTTCAGGACATTTTGGGATTTCCCTTTTGATTTATTCCTTGATTGATTGGTTGTTTAAAAGTCTGTTGTTTAATTTTCACATATTTGTGAATTTTCCAGTTGTCTTTCTGCTATTAATTTCTAGTTTTATTTTATTGTTACCAGAGAAGATACTTGGTATTATTTCAATTTTATTAAATTTGTTGAGATTTGTTTTGTGACCAAGGATGTGATTTATCCTGAAGAATGTGATTTGTGCATCTGAGAAGAATGTATATTCTGTTGCTATTGGGTTAAATGTTCCATATATGTTTGTTAGGTTCATGTGTTCCATAGTGTTCAAGTTCAATGTTTCTTTGTTGATTTTCTGTCTAGTTGTTCTATCCATTATTAAAGTGGGGTATTGAAGTCTCCCAGTGTTACTGTATTGCTATTTATCTCTTCAATTCTGTTAATGTTTGTTTTATATATTTAGGTGCTTTGATTTGATTGCATGTATATTTTTAGTTGTTAATCTTCCTGATGGATTGACTCCTTTATCATCATTTAATGTCCTTTGTTGTCTCTTGTGACAATTTTTTGACTTAAAGTCAGTTTTGTATGATATAAATATCTGCACTAGTTTTGCTTTGGTTACCATTTATACAGAATATCTTTTTCTATCCCTTTACTTTCAGTCTTTCTTTGTCCTTAAATCTAAAGTGAGTTTCTTGTTGAAAGCATATAGTTGAATCTTGTTTTTCTTCATTTTTAATCCATTCAATTACTCTATGTCTTTTGACTGGGGGGTTTACATCCATTTACATTTAGGCAATTATTTGTAAGGAAGAATTTTTTATTGCCATTTTGGTAATCATTTTCTGTTTGTCTTGTAGCTATTTTCTTTTCTTTTTCTTCATTTCTTTTGTCCTGCTATTTTCTCTTTTTATCTTCCTTTGTGTATTTTTTATTTGTGTGTGTGTTCATATGCCTTGATTCATTTATTTTCATTTTGTGTAACTTCTATATTTACTTTTTTTGTGGTTGCCATGGGACTTACATAAAATATCTTCTAATTACAGGAGTCTATTTTGAGCTGATAACACTTTAGCCTCAATTACATACAAAAACTCTATGCTTTTATGTCTCCCACCACCACTTTATGTTACTGATATCACAAAATATATCTGTTTATATTGTGTATCCATTATAACATCTTCTAGTTATAGTTATTTTTAATATTTGGTCTTTAAATTTCTGTACTAGTGCTATGGTTTGAATGTATGTATCTCTCCAAAATTCATATGTTGGAACCTAATACCCAGTGTAATAGTATTAAGAGATGGAGACTTAAAGGAAGTAATTAAGTCATGAGCATTCCACCCTCATGAATGAGAATAGCGTTTGTATAAAAAATGACTGAAGAAAGCACTTTAATCCCTTTACTCTTCTACCTCTTCTGTCATGTGAGGACACAGTATTTCTTCCCTTTTCTCCCCTTCTGCCATGTGAGGATGCATCAAGAGGCACCATCTTAAAGCAGAGAACAAGCCTACCAGACACCATATCTGCTAACACCTTGATTTTGGATTTCTTAGCCCTGAGAACTGTGATAAATAAATATTTATTGTTTATAAATTACCTGGTCTGATACATTTTGTTACAGCAGCACAAATGGACTAAGATAACTAGAATAAAAGTGAATTACCAACCACCATTACCACAATACAGCATTTTGTAGTTTTCAATATATTTTCCTTTACCAATGAGTTTAATTTTTCATATGCTATCATGTTGCTGTTCCATGTCCTTCTCTTTAAAATTGAAAAAAAAAATCCCTTTAATGTTTCTTGTAAGGCAGGACTAACAGTAATGTACTACTTCAGCTTTTTGTGGCTGAAAAAGTTTTATTTTTATTTTGAAAGATAGTTTTGCCAGGTATTGTGATCTTGGTTGGTAGTATTTTTCTTTCAGCCCTTTGAATATATCATCTCACTCCCATCTGGTGTGCAAAGTTTCTGCTGAAAAATTCTCCAGTGGTATTGTGGAGAATCCTTTTTATGTAACAAGCCATATTCTTTTTTTTTTTTTTTTCCTTCTAATTTCAAAATTCTCTTTTTGTCTTTGATTTCAACAACTCAATTATGTTGTGACTTGGTGTGAATTTCTTTAGGTTTTTTTATTCAGGATCTTTTAAGCTTCCTGGATCTGGATTTCCATCCCCCCCCTTACTCCCCCCCAGATTTGGAAAGTTTTCAGCCATATTTCTTTGAATAAGTTTTTGGTACTTCAGCTCTATATTTTCCTATGGGGATACCCATAATGCACATAAGTGGGCCACTTGATGGTGTCCCACAAATCCCTTAAGCTATTTTCACTCTTTTTCTCCTTCCTCTTCTCCTCCTTCTCCTACTTCTTCTTCTTCTTCTTTCATTTTTGGTGGCTGGCTGGTACTGAGATGGAACCTTGGACCTTGGTGTTATCAGCACTGCACTCTAACCAACTTAGCTAACTGGCCAACTCTCATGTTTTTTCTTTTTGCTCCTCTGACTGTATAATTTCCAGTGACCACTCTGTAATTTTGCTGATTCTTTTTTCTGCTTCCTTCAGCTTTTGAACCCCTTTATTAAATTTTTTATTTAAGTTATTTATTTTTCAGGACTAAGATTTCTGTTTGGTTCTTCTTTAAATTTATTTTATCTCTTCCTTGAAATTCTCCCCTTGTTTATGCATTGCTCTCCTGAGCTCATTTAGCATTTTTATGATAACTATTTTGAATTCTCTGTCATGTAATTTATATATCTTCATTTTATTAAGGTGGGTTTCTTGAGTTCTTTTTTTTAAATCATTTTTTCTTATTTCTTTATTTTTCCTTGACTCTTTGTGTTGGTATATGTATTAGAAAAATACTTTGACCTCTTCCTATTTTCATGCACTGGCCCACTATAGGAGAAAAACTCCACCAATCAACCTGGCCTGAGGTTTTATGGGCCTCTCAAACTTTTGTGTTAGTCCAGACAGCTATCTTTGTTCTTAAGGCCCTCAGGCATCTAGAGTCCTGTTGGCATGTTAAGACAGACAAGATAGAAGTTAATCCTTTGGGTAGCACCTAGAAAATGGGAACTCTGTATGCACAGTTGAACTTTTTTCCTCTCCAGTTAGAAGCTGGGAGATGAGGTTTATCACCCATTTTCTCTTTACTGAATGAGGAGAGGAGCTGTGGTGAGTTCCTGCATGCTAGTTCAAACTACTGTTCTATTCTCTGTAGCTCCCAGAGCATAAGCTTATGCCTAACTCTGTCAGCTTTCACCAGATTGGTGAGATACAAGCTACACCCTTGAGTAGCACCCAGAAAAACTGGGATGCTACTTGTTCAGTCAAACTTTTATGCTCTTCGGGGAGAAGCTGGGAGCTGGAATTTTCTCTTGATTGTGTGGTACAGTGCCAGAGGTAGGGATTTTGGTGAAAGGATGTCATTGCTTTTTCTCCTTGTTCCAGGATTACTATTTTCACACTTGCTCAGGGTGCAGGAGTCTCTTAACTAGTTCCCAGATTTTTCACAAAGAAAATTAATCCATGCATACTATCAAATCAGTGTGTTATTGGGGGGAAGAAGAGTCCAGTACTCCCTCTTCTGCCATCTTGCTGTCATCACACTGGGATCATTATTTTCTACTTGAGCACATTTTTTTTTCCATGAAGAAATAAGATGTAAACCTAAATTTGAAAATAATCATCTTGAAAACAATCAAACTTTAAAATAATCAATTGATTTAATAAAAACAAAGAAAATGATGTGCTTGTCTTGAAAGATACATGCTATTAAAGCTATACATTACTGTTTTGAATCCAACTGATTTCTTTTAACCTGACAACCATATAGGTCATATTTATAAACCAATTATTCAGTGAATATCTATAAGTATACATTTCCAATGCAGCTTGAAATAGCATGTTTGAGGGAAAATGGAAAATCATCTGTGAGTACATTTCACTTCATTTGTCTGAAAACAAATCAAACACTCAGTAATAGACTCACTATATTGTTATTGAGATCATTAAGGACAATTGTGTAAAAGAGTTTTCACCTTTCAGGACAATGAAGATGTTGAACATGCTGTAGATAATAAAAATATATTGATGTCTTAAACAACTAACATTAGTTCTATGGAAAAAATTCATGTTAATATGTGTTCAATTTATTGTTTTACTTTAGATGTTTTAGCAAGTTATTGCAGTAATTACATAACAAACATCTAATACAACTTTCTTTCTTTCCTCTGACTTCAATCCTGTCATCTTCCAATCAGCTGGCAACATCATTATTCCAAAATGCAAAGATTTCTGTTTTACTTTTTGGTATATAATTCTTACCCACTGGATCAATGTCACCCACTTAAGCAAGATAGTCAAGGCTCTTCATAATTTGGGTCGTATTATCTCCCCAGTTTTATTTTTTGTCCAAGCACAGTCAGCTTCTATGTTCACTATTACTCCATCAAAAGTAAAACAAGTAAACAAAAACCAACTGACCAAATCTTTTTATTTTGCAAATCTTCAAATTGCCTTGTTGTTTCATTTTCCATGTACACTTTTCCTGCAAGAAATGCCCTTCACCCACTAGTTTTTCTTGAAATCTGCCATTCACTCTTTAAAACTCAGCTTATGGGCTCTTCCTTGAGAAAACTTCCATTATCCCTGCTTGTTCCTACCAGGCAGCTAAGTGATTCTTCAAGTCCTAATGGCACTCTGTTGGAGTAACTCTCTTGTAGCCCTTAGCTTATCACTGATGCAAAGGCTTTTTTTTTTTTTCCTGTGGGACATTTGTTCCCTGAGTTCAGATACTTTGCCTTTTTCCCACTTTTCCAGAATCAAGCTAAGAATTTATTTAGGTTGCTTATTCAGAATAAATATTTAATAAATACTGAATATAGTCATTACCTCCAGGCTGATGTTAGTTTTGGGAAATTAAAGCAGGTAAGTAGAGAAGCCATTCACCTGAAGTTATGATCTTTTTATTATTTTTAGTTATGATTGAATCTCAAACTTTAGTCTGTATCTGAATCACCTGGTTAAAACAGATTCCTTGGCTTCCTCCAAGAGTTTCACATTCAGTTGGTCCAGGCTGGAGCCACAGAATTTGGATTTATAAACAGTGCGCAGTTGTTTCTGCTCAAGGATTTCACTTTAAGAATTACTGCTTTATATTTACACAAAGAACATGGTGCTGATATTTAATAAATACTTATCCAACTGATAATGTTTTAGTTGGAAAGGCAACCTTAGCACAGAGTGTAATTTGTTCTGTTCCCTTCCAAATCAAGAGAAATGAAAAGATATGAATATATTTTATTTTATTTTATTCACTAAGGAAGATCAACATTCTGAATTGTTAATCATAATCATACTTGCCCCCTCATTAATTTCCAATATGCTTAACAAGGCACATTTAAAAGAATCCTTGGTGCTCTTGTTGAAGATAAGTTGACTGTAAAAATGTTGGTTGATTTTTGGGTTCTCTATTCTGTTCTGTTGATCATGTGTGTGTTTTTATGCCAGTATCATGCTGTTTTGATTACTGTAGCCTTGTAATATAATTTGAAGTTAGGAAGTGTAATGCCTCTGGCTGGGAAAGGACAGCCTTTTCTGTAAATGGCTGGGAAAACTGGAAATCCATATGTAGAAGAATGAAACTGGATCTGTGCCTCTTACCGTATACTAAAATCACATCAAAATGGATTGAAGACTTAAATATAAGACCCAAAACTTTAAAACTCATGGAGAAAACATAGGGGAAACACTTCAGGATATAGGTCTGGGCAAAAACTTTATGAGCACGACCCCAAAAACATAGACAACAAAAGAAAAAGTAAAATAAATGGGATTAAATTAAACTAAAAAGCTTCTGCACAGCAAACGAAACAATGAACAGAGTGAAAAGACAACCTACAGAATGGGAGAAAATATTTGCAAACTATGCATCTGACAAGGGTAATATCCAGAATATACAGAGAATTGAAAAACTTAACAGTAAAAAACCCCAAATAACCCATTAAAAACAAGCAAAGGAGCTGAATAGACATCTCTCAATGAGGACATGCAAATGGCCAGTAGGTACATGACTAAATGCTCAACATCATTAATCATGAGGGAAATGCAAATCAAAACCACATTGAGATATCATGTTATCTCAGTTAGACTGGCTATTATCAAAAGCACAGAGAATAACAAATGCTGGCGAGCATATGGAGATATGTTTGCTCAATTTACGGAGATTAGTTTGACGATTTATTAGAAGCATCTTTTATGACCTTTGGAATATTTCTTGATTACTTTCTCTTTGAGTGGTCATGTTGACATTGTTGAGTCTGGATAGAATTTGAGTGTGTAGAGGGAGAGACCAAAAACATTTATTTTTCAAAAAAAGAAAAAAAAATCTTATTCTCTTTGATCTTTCAGAAATATTTTCTTCAAGTTCTGGGTAGAATGATTTGGAAAACAGATATTTATTATATTTTTTCTGGGCAGATTTTTTAGTTTCTACTGTAATTACTGAGTCAGGGCTTCTAAATTATCAATAAGACAGTGATGTTGTAACCCTGGGTGGTGGATGTGTAGCTGGTGAACCCAGAATCTTGCAGGGCAGGCTTGATTCCACATCTGCTCTAACTTTGCGCAGCCACATGTCTCTCATCCAGAGGGGAGACCTGTCAGTCTAATAGTGTCATCATTCATATGAAGTTTGGTGTAGATAGGAATTTGGTGAGAACGTGGAATAAAACCTGTGTGTTCTTATTTTGCAACACAGTATCTATTTTTATTTTCGTGGGCCATAGGTATTGGCCTTGAGTAGAGAGAATAGCTAATCCTTTAAAAGGATACTTTGAAGAATTTTTAAAAAATGATTAATTTGAAAAGTTGTTGAGAAATCGGAAAATGAGATGACCAGATTCTTGGTAGGCAGGGGCAATATGCTTGAGTATATATACCCAATGCTTCAAACTTAGAGAGTTTGAAGAAAGGGGAACTTTCTACACTGTTGGTGGGATAGTAAATTAGTAAAGCCATTACGGAGAACAAAATGGAGTTTCCTTAAACAACTACATATAGAACTACCATTCAATGCAACAATCCCACTACTGGGTATATACTCAAAAGAATGGAAATCATTACATCGAAGGGATACCTGCATCCCATGCTCATCTTAGCTCTATTTACAATGGCCAGGCTATGGAACCAACTTAAATGTCCATTGATGGATGACTGGATAAGGAAAATGTGGTATATATGCACAATGGGATAGTATTAATGAAATCTGCCATTCACAGAACCATGTATGAGTTTGGAGACAATTATGCTAAGTTAAACAACCCAGGTGCAGAAAGAGAAATACTGCATGTCCTCACTCATAAGTGGGAGCTGAATCAATAAACAAACAATCAAAAAAGAAAGAAAGAGAGAGAAATAAAAAAAGAAAGAAACAACAATCACAACACTGTACTTTTAGAAGGAGAGAACAGAACCGTGTTAGTAGAAGTGGAAAGGGGGAGAGGAAGGGGAGATGTTGGGGAGGTTAATGAGAAATTAATGAAAAATTGCTAAACAGACACAAAGAATGATCACATATTCTAATGATGAATAAGCTGTCTATCCTGATTTGACCATCACACATTGTACACAGCTATTGATACTCAACTTTGTACCCAACAAACATGTATAATCATTTATGCTTTGATAGAAAAAAAAAATACTGACAATGTTAGTTTTCCTTTAAAACAGTAGAACCTAACTTTTTTTGTGTGTGGTGGTGGTAGGGGAGGAGGTTTTCATAGCCATCTATGATTCCATGAAAGAATTAACCTTTTCCTCAGAAAACTGTACATACATAGTGAGTTTGTCATATTATTTTAGGTGGCCCCTGGACTCTCCTGAATTTCATATATGGACCCAGCTTAAGAATCCTGGGTTTTAAACTTGTCAAAAGTGGGGAAGAAGGGATTGTAGACATAAAATGAGAAGTCTTTAAAAACATCAACCACAAGAAAGCTACTAGAGCTAAACAATAAATTCATCACAATCATAAAGTACAAGATAACAAACAAAAATTAGTTATGTTTCTATACATCTGCAATGAATGATCCAAACAAGAAATTAAAAAGCAAATATATTTACATCAAATAGATTACATCTAATAGCATATAACAGATTAAAATACATGAGAAAAAATTTAACCAAAGAGAGGAAAGACTGTACACTGAAAACTTAAAAATTATTGCTGAAAAAAAAAGAAAAAAGATTTAAATAAATGGTAACACATTCCATGTTTATGGGTAATATTGTTTAATATTGTTAAGGTGGAGGTACTACTCAAGTGATCTACAGATTTTATGCAATTTATATTGAAATTCCAACCAGTGATTTTGAAGAAATGGAAAAGGTGATCCTCGAATTTATATGAAATTGCAAAAGGTCCCAAATAGACAAAACAATTTTGAAAAAGAAGATAAAAGATGGAAGACACATCCTTCCCACTTTCAAAACTTACCATAAAACTATAATAATCAAAACAGTATGGTTCAGGCAGATGAACAGACATATAGATCAATGGAACAGTATTGAGACTACAGAAATAAATGCATACATGTACAACTAATTGCTTTTTTGATAAAGATGTCAAGTCTGCTTAATGAGGAAAGAACAGTTTCTTCAACAAATGGTCCTGGGACAATGGGATATATACATGCAAAAAAAGTTAGCTGGATCTCTGTCTCATACCATAAGCAAAAATTAAGTGAAAATGAGGCAATAATATAAATATGTTCTAAAATTATAGAGCTCTTAGAACTATACATAGGGATAAATCTTTATGATCTTGGGATTGGCATATGGTCTTGGTCTTAGATATGACACTAAAAGCATGAGCAATAAAAGAAAAAACATGGATAAATCGAACTTCATTAGAATTAAAAACTTTTGTGTATTGAAGTACATTATCAATGGTATTAAAAGACAACCTGGGGAACAGAAGAAAATATTTGCAAATTGTATATCTGATAAGTGTTTATTATCTATATATAAGGAACTTTTCAAACTCAACAACAAAATGACAAACAATGGGCAAAGGATTTGAATAGATATTTCTCCAAAGAAGATCTATGAATGTCCTCAAGCTAGTGAAAAGATGCTCAATATCTGTCTTAGTCTGTTTATGCTGATATAGCACAAAACCTAAGACTGGGTCATTTATAAACTATAGAAATTTATTTTCCAAGATCAAACCACCAGCAGATTTGTTGTCTGGTGAAGCCTTGTTCTCTGCTCCAAAGATGCATCTTATTGCTGTGTCCTCTCATGGTGAAAGGGGGAAGGCTGTGTTCTCCCAAAGCAGAAGAGATGGAAGGGTGCTCTCCGAAGAGTCTTTTATAAGACTCAGGAGGGTGACATCCTCATGATTTAATCACTTCCCAGGAGTTCCTTGTGCTTAATACTATCACCTTAAGGTTTAAGTTCTGACATATGAATTTTAGAGGGACACATACATTCAAATCACAGCAACATCATTAATCACCAGAAAAATGCAAATCGAAACCAGAATGAGATACCACTTGATATGTACTAGAATGATTATAAGGGCATAAAGAAATACCATGATTTGTAAGAATGAATATGCTAATAATAAATAAAAATTTAAAATAAAAAAATAACAATTGTTGACAAGGATGTTGAAAAATTGGAACTCTGGTGCATTGCTAGTGGGAAGTTAAAGTGGGAAAACCGGCTGCTCCTTATAAAGCTAAATATGGATTTGCCATACGGTCCAGCCACTCCACTCCTTAGTTTATACCCAAAAGAACTGAAAACAGGGACCCAAACAGATATTTGTGTGTTAATGTTCATTGCAGCCACTATTCACAATAGTGAAAAAGTGGATATAAACCAAATGTCTTGGGTGAATGGATAAAACAAAATGATTCAGACTTAAAAAGGAATAAAATTTAATGCATGCTGCAACATGGATGAACCTTGAAAACACTGTGCTAAGCAAAATAAGATAGGCAATAAAGAACAAATATTGTATAATTCCATTTTTATGAAATATCTACAATAGGCAAGTTTATAGAGAAAGAAAGTAGATTAAGATTACCAGGATATGGAAGAAGGTAGGGATGGGGAGTTATCATTTAACATTAACAATTTCTGTTTGGGATGCTGAAAAAGTTTTTGAATTAGGTAGTAATAATGTTTATACAACATTATGAATGTGACAACATAAAATGGTTAAATGGCAAAAAAAGAAAAAGAAAAAAAGTACAATATAAGTAGACACAGAGAAATAAACAAAGGTATGTTAAGCTCCATTGATAAGAAGCACTAACAATTATTCAGTATTTATGTATCCTAGGCTCTTCTCAGTGCTTTTGTGTACGATAACAAGCTGAATACTCATGACAGCCCTACAATGTCAGTATTATTATTTTTCTCATCTCATCAATAAGAAAATGAGGTGAAGAAAGTTTAAATGACTTGTCAAGTATCGCATGACTAATAGATGGGAGAGTCAAGATCTGAACCTACGCAACTTGTCTCTCAAACCTATACTTTGAATCATTCTCGTAACTATTATTGCCTCTGTCCTGCATTCAACTACATGCTGAATGATGTGAGTGAACTTGGTACTATTGGAAGCAGGAGGCTAGGAAAAGTCATTCTACTTTTTGTTACTCTGGTTTCATAACGACAATAAATTTTACAAATCCCATTCCTAATTGAAAAATTCTATACACTTTTGGTGTATACTGCCTTCCCATATTACTTGGAGTAAGTAAGATATGGTGACTTTTCTTGTCTGATAGGGTCATTGGACACCTGCTTTTACACTTTTTTTAGCAACTGAAATGCACTTTATTTATATAGATGATTTTTAGAGACATTATGAGACTTACAATAAAATTGGCTGAGAAATTTGACTTTTCTTTTTAATAAATGGATTCTTACAAAACTAAGGATATAATAATTAAAAGCTGATCTATATTCTTTCCAATGTTTATTTCTTTTTCTGCTAATTGTAGCTCCAACAACACATTAACTTTTGTGAAAATGATAATGCATATAAAAGTAGATTACTTTTATTGGACAGCTAATTTATGCACAGGTAAATGCAAGCGTCTTTCCACTTCAGTGATAAATTACAGAGATATCTTGATAGTATGTTTGCCGGATTATTGCTTTTTTCAGTATTGTTTCCTATTTAGCCACTTAGAAAACTTGGGAATTATTTGAGAGATGAATTATAATAAAAAACAAAAATATTATCTTTGGATCATGTTATTTTCACACACACCAAACAGTTTGCAGAAAAGTATTTATGATGCTTTTAAAAATATAAGTACTCTCTATTAAGTTTTAATAACCCTAGCATGAGATTTAAAACATTTTAGGCACAATCCAAAGAAACTTTATATGTTATAAGCCAATGATGTCAGAACAACTGTGGTCTTTTATTAGCAATTTTTATTTGTAGCAATATTTATTGCCAATTTTCACAACTCTGCTTCCTCTTTTTCTTCTTTTTGTTTCCCCCTGCAATCAAGTCTTGAACTAGAGCTCTTGGCCCCTGGGATCAATTTCTACCAGAAAACATGAAGCAAAACTTCCGTCTGGTTCTGCACTTTAGCTGTTCCTGGCTGGAATTCAATTATATATAAGACACATGGCTATTTCAAATTCAATAGAATTAAAAAAAAAAAAAAGAGTTTATTCTAAGGAAACACTTGTTGACTACTGATAGTACTATTCGAAATGGAAATACCCAGATTTTAGAAGCTCCCAGTTGCTAATTTTTCTGTTTCACATGTAACCAGGTTATTGAAGAACATGAGTGATAGATATGGAAGGTAAACTGGATATTAATTTTTCATCAACCATTGTTTTCAATCCCACTTTTGGATTTTCCTTCTCTGAAACTTGAGTACATCTGAATAGTCATGGAAGCTTTCTGGCCACTTTCATGTATTGATAAGTCCAAGTCAAATAAATTAATTCTTGGATTCAGTTGAAAGATTTTTTTCTCCCTATTTTTCCTAGCCCGCAGAATGGCCTGACCTTCAGAGTAGATGGTGTAATTTGTTCGTTCATTCTCGTTACCTTCTTTCCCAGTAATGCTGACTCCTACAAGGGAGAAAAGGGCAATAGAGAAAGAGAAATAAAAACTGGGGGTTAGTGGTGCTGTTACAAGTGTGCAAATGCTGAATTTCTTTTAGAACATATTTTTGAGCTTTGGAGACTGTCAGGGGTATACTAGAGTATAGTCTATCATGGATCAAGCTAATTTCCAGAGTTTCCATTGGAACATAGGAACTCCAGTTTGCTATAGATTGGCGACTTGTGCACCAAATCCATTTCTTTTCTTTCTGGGCACAGAGCTATTCTGTATTTCCCAGCTATTTTTGAGTTTGATAAGGACAAATGACAGTTCTAGTGAATAAAATGTGAGTGTAAGTGCCATTTCCAGGCTTGGCCCATTAAAACCTCCCATATACAATCCTGCATTTGCTTTTCATATCTGCCTCCATAAGGCACAGGGACCTTGGGAGGAGCAGTTGAAAATAACGGAATCACAAGATGAAGTAAATCTAGATCCAGTTAAAGTAGAGCTGCTTGCTCCTTTTAAATTTTAATGAGCAAGAAATAAACTTCTACCATATTGAACCATTATACATTTTTGAGTTTTTTGTCATGGCAGCTAGTATGAGCTCAACTAACTCACTCGTGCAGTCTTACTAGGGTTGTGAGATTTAGCAAATAAAAATAAAGACCATCCATATAAATTTGAATTTCAGGTAAATAAGAAATCATATTTAAAATAAGTATGTCCCATGCAATATTTAAGGCATGCTTACATGACTCATTTTCTACCCCAAATTCAAATATTACTTGGCATTCTGTATTTTATCTGTCAACCCTAATGCTTACCACAGTAAAAACTGGATGTGCATGACACTCCCAATGATTCCCTCTTTTGTTATTCTACTGTCTCTGGCTTCTCCACCTGGAATATAATTTTCAGATACCTGTAGAAGAGACTCAGCTCTTAGCTTCTACATTCACATAGACCTTGAAACTCCAAATGGATAGATGTCAGTCTCCTCCCAAAACGTTCACATCCAAATTACTTCAGCATTCTGGCACAATTTTCTACAGCTCAGTGACCATCCATCTGGGGGATTTTACATGAGCCTAGCCTGTAATAGGCTCTCCAGTCTCTACGCATAATTTTCTTGGAGCTTACTTAGCTTTGTTTGGAGCAGAGTGCCACTGTGTTTCTTAAAAATCACTCAACTCAGCACTCGGATAAATTTTTTCCTTTTATGAATTTGAGATTTTTTTCCTTTTTAGGCTCAAAGGGATAGTGGGAGTGAAGGAAAGACGTCTGGTCAAATCTTAATAAATCCTGTGGTGATGTATTTAGAAGCTCTTCTTCAGAATGCGGAGAAGCTTATTAACTGGTACTCAGCAGCAATTATGAGACAATAAGAAAAGTTTCATTGGATATCCAATGACGCATCTTTAGATCATCGGAAAACTTGGGAAAATGTGTCATTTGTTTCCATACCCTTCATTTCACTTTGACAAGACCACAGTAGATAACAAAATATAAAATAGTATTTTTTGTGTGTAGCATTAACTCTATGTCCTTGAATTCACCTCTGCAATAAAATAAGGTTATCAGCTGACTCAGACCTTGTCAAACTCTGTAACAACCCACATGCTATGTGGTCTACGCCTTAGTTATGTATTTTGTTTTATTATTTTTTTGTGTCACTATAATGTGATATTTGGCAAAATTTAATACTAAACACTAAGCTGAAGTTTTGTTTTTCCACTTATTTAAAATAATTTAACCTATATTTCCCCAAAAGTTTAATTTATTTCTAAGAAGGATATTATATTTCTTCAGATAAGCGCAGTAGAATTTAATTCACTAAAACCCGATATTTAGTATAATTCTTTAAAGGTTTAAAAGACATAATGTCCCTGAAAAATGAGAGAAACACATACTTTCAAATCAAAATGAATAAGGTAAAATATTCTTTTGTAAAAATAATGTATGAGAGAGAAGAAATTAAAGCTTCACCAAAACTTATTACAAAGTGGACAACAAGCTTAAACGAGAGACATTTTCACTGTTATATTTAACTTTTCAGTATCAGCTTTTAGATCTATGGGGGGAAAAGCAAAAATAGAAAACAAAGGGACTCAAATCGTATAATTGCATTACATATTATTTATATTACACAGTATTCTGTTTTTTCAATTTAATTTTCTGTGGTTAATATCAGAAATATTTGGCTTAATGAAACAATACAGCTTATTATAGGACAGATGCATCAAGGAAAAACAAAATGTACACTAATTTTATATCTATTTAGTAAAAGTAAGGAAGCCATTCAATGAAAATTAAATTTGATATTTCACATTATGAATTTTACTCAATATGAACAAAATATTAAAACCATCTGCAAAGAAAAGATAAACAAAACAGAATATATGGAACCTTATTAACTCTTGAGAGGAAATATTAGCCTAGAACAGAAGCTGACAAACTTGTTCCGGTAAGGTCAAAATAGTAAATATTTTGGGTTTTGTGGGCCATACATTTTCTATAGCAACAATGCATTAATGGATAAGAATGCTTGTGTTTTAATAAAGCCTTATATACAACTACAGGTTATAGGCTGGATTTGGTCCACGTGCCAGAGTTAGTCCACACCTGATCTAGAATAAGAACATATTACTATCTCTCCTGAAGGACAAAAACTATCTTCTGACCCTGGTTAACGACTTCTCGGTGTACAAATACATTCCAGTTCTGATTCATACCAGTCTTAATGTCCCATCAGGCCCTGCCCTCCTTTGAAACTCATCATATATATATATATATATATATATATATATATATATATATATATATATATATATATGTATGTATAAAGGCCTGTTAATTTCTACATAGCTAGAGTTTTAAAGAAGTATGGGCCCAAGTCAGATCTTATTATTTGCCAAGGTGTTTGTGGTTTTAAAGGGACACATTAAAATGTTGAGACATTAAAGGCTATTACAGTTCTTTCTGGAGGTGATTGTACTTAATAATGTCCATTTGATTTTGTTTTTAATTTGGTTTAGGGAGGATCCAAATATCGCACCTAAGGAATTTTGCTTTGAACATTTGAGATTTCTCATCAAATATTTATAATTCATTTACAGTCAATCAGGTACATTTTGATTAATTATCATACCTGTGCTGGTGCTTTCTCCATATAACAGATCACTTCCTTGAAATGACCCTCCTGATAAACTAATTCATAGAGTGAATAGTATTATAATTTTAAAAATAGCCACTTGATGGCCAGCGTATCTGTCCCCATCCGTGAATCCCAATTGTGTGTAATTCATGTTTCACTTATTTATAAGTTCAATGATATTTGTAAAGAACCTAGGTAAACAACCTGTACTTGCTGTTAGGTATTGAATGAATTTGGGCTATATATATGAGAATAGGCAGGGTGAGCTGCTCTTAGTGAAATCAGTAAAAAAGAATAAATAAATAAATAAATAAATAAATAAATAAATAAATAAATAAATAATAAATAAATAAATACTCCAATAAAAAATAAATTCATTCTTATACATAAGGAAGTATTTCTAGCATTTCTATCTTAAACCATGAAGGACGAGATAACGATGAATCCTATGGGAGCAGAATGCCCTTTTGAAGATTTCTAGTGAAACTTGTTGAAGTGAAAACTTTGGACTAGTTTTTAAAGTTAGTGACAGATTTAGATACCTCAGCTTCTATTATTCTCTTCCTCTTGTTTCTCTAGAGATAAATTCTTGTTTCATGTTTTTCTTTGTCCCTGAGCCAATTTTGGTTTGGTTTCTTTCCTTTGATTGCAACAAGAAAAAAAAATAATTGGCTAGAATTTGAATGCTACTCACTATCATCCTGTATGTCAGATGCTTAACAAATATTTGTCTTTCTATTTCCTACCAAAGTACAGCCAGTTCTTATTATTCATGGTAGCTATGTTCTATAACGTTGCTGTAAACACTGAATTCGGAAACACTGAATTACAACTCCTAAAGGAAATACAGGGTTAGAATCCTGAAAACTTCTGGTCCCATTTTTTCTCAACCAATCAATGAATAATCTTGTTTCTGTTTAGAAACATCTTATTTAATATATATTGTTTATTCATTAATCTTGAACTCATGATCAACAACAGTATATGAAAACAAGATTAAGTGAAATTTATCTAACACATGTATTTTCTCCATAAGGCATATCACAGCCTTCTCATGCTCAGGAAAACTAGACAGCATTTCAGCACTAAGCTTTGGGGAACTTTTAAGCATCGAATTCTCCAACAAAAAGCATAAAAATACAAAAATGCAAACAGACAAACAAACAGCACCATGATACTAAATAGACTGCAAAAAAAAAATTTTTTTGTAGTATAAGTGCTGAAACTAAAAGGCAGAACATTACCTTGTTTGAACTCAATTCAAAAAATGTTCTAAAGGTGACACAAATTTTTTTGCCACCTTTCACATCTGTTTGGATGACCATGAAAGCACCGAGAGTATTAATTTTGGGGTTACAAATAAATTTTAGAGAGTAGGCAGATTTGTAAATATGGAACTCAATAATGAAGATCGACTGTAGTTTTATCTTTTTATCTGCTCTTTATAAGTCATTTTTTTCTTAGTTTTCTTGAAATTTATCTTATAACAATATGAAAAGGAAAAGGATCCTCCTTCTCACTTGATTTACTTGTTTTTCTCCACTTAATTTGGCAGTCTACACACTGTTATCTTTATATTGATATATTGGTATTTATTGCTATTTCTTATAGTTTACTTTTCCCATTGCTAAAAATAGAAAAGTTGACAAACTCCAATGGATTTAGCAGGCCATCATGTACAATTTGTCTTAAGAAGCAACTCTTATAAGGAAATATTCAGAAATGAAATAAAATATATTATTAAATTGCCCTAAAAAATGTTTAGTTTCTGCCAAAATGAGGCACATAAATTTGCAAAATAAATTTCAGTGGTAATAATTTAGATTACTTTAAGTAGTATATTTTCAAAGCTCAAATTCTATGCTGCATAAAATAATAATTATTTTGTCACATAACTAAGTCCTCTTTGCACACTAGGGAAAACTATTGTAAAATTTGAGTTCATTTATAGAAGAAAATATGATGCAATATCATTTTTCTTTTAAAAAGACTTAGAATATTTGCACATTAATGCCCCAAACAAAATAATACACTATTTTTTTTTTTTACTCAGTTCCCAATAGTTGCTAGACCTTAAGATCCATGAGGAAAGAAACTCTGGCTCTCTTGACTAAGGTTACTTGATTAGTACATAATATAATGCATAGCACATAGTAGGTGCTCAACAAATGGTCTTCAAATGAGTAAATGACTCACCTTATAAATATCACAAACCCCCAATTAAGGAAGGGCTTATCCTCTAAAGTCCATCTTTTCAGAATTCCAGTAATTATATTTCATTGTATATCAATATGAATTTAAAAGAAATGCATTGTTTTAGTTTCCTAAGAGGCAATCCAAATTTGAAAAAAAGCAATCAAGCCATTATAAAATATTGTAGAAAAGTACCTCCTTTTTTGGAGGTTAAGAACATATTTGTTTTACAGGACACAAAAAATAACTAACTATAAAGGAAAATATTAGTAATATAAAGTACATTGAAATTAAGAAACTGTTTATTCAAAGACACGGGTAAAATGCTGAAAAGGCTTGCCACAGAATAGCAGAAGGTATTGCAATGTATATATTTTTAAAAGTGCTTGTTATTGGAAACTATAAAGAATTCCTATAAATCAGTAAGAAAAAATAGTCCATTGGTCCATGTGTCTATTTTGTCATACCATGCTATTTTGGTTACTATAGCTTTGTAATATATTTTTAAGTCAGGTAGCATAATGTCTTCATCTTTGTTCTTTTTGCTCAGAATTTCTTTGGCTATTTGGAGTCTTTTGCTGTTCCATGCATATGTTAGGATATTTCCCCCCTATTTCTGTGAAGAACGTCATTGGTATTTTTGTAGGAATTGCCTTGGGTAGTATGGTCTTTCTGACAATATTAATTGTTCCAATCTATGAACATGGAATGTCTTTCCATTTTGTGTGTGTCCTCTTTAATTTCTTTCCTCAGTGGTTTGTAGGTTTCGTTGTCAAGATCTTGTCCTTGGCTAAATTTATTCCTAGGTATTTAATTTTTTTTTTGTAGCCTTTGTAAATGGGATTGTTTCTTGATTTCTTTTTCTGCTATCTGTCTGTTGTATAGAAATGCTACTAATTTTCGTATGTTGATTTTTTATCCTGCAACTTTACTGAATTCATTGATCAGTTCTAAAAGCTTTTTAGTGGAGTCTTTAGGTTTTTCTCTATACAGGGTCATGTCACCTTCAAAAAAAGACAGTTTACTTTCTCTTTCCCAATTTGGATATCCTTTATTTATTTCTCTTCCCTAATTTCTCTGGCTACAATTTCCATTACTATGTTAAATACCAGTGGTGGAAAATGTCCATAAGAAATGAACAGGTACATCAAAAGAGAGTTTATGCAAATGCCCAATAAACATTTAATTTTGCTTAACCTCACTGATAACCAGTTAATCATAATTAGAAAAATGTAAGTTAATAAAAGAAGGAGATATGACTATACAACCACCAGAATGGTAAAAAATAAAAAATACTAACAATGCCATGTCATGAAGCTTTTCTCCTATGTTATATTCTAGGAGTTTTACAAATTTAACATCCATTTATGATAGAATTCTCAACACACTAGGAGGGGAATTACTTCAACATAAAAAATGTAACATAGGAAAAGCTCACAGCCTATATCATACCCAATGATGAAAACCTAAAAACTTTTCTACTAAGACTGAAACCAGAATGTCCACTCTCACTTGAAGGAAATGGTTAATGGACTTCTGTGGTCAGCACCCAAGGACGTGTTCACTTGGCGAACTCGCAAATGAGTTAACCAAGAAATGTCAAGGATTGCAAACAATCCTTGACAACGCTTGAAGTCATGAGAACGCTTTCTTGGGATGTTCCCAGGAGACGCAATATAGATAACCAAGTGGTTGAGAAGGGAGGTAACGGCCTTCTGCTCTTGAGAAAAGTATAACAGAATTTATGCATTAATGCTTATCTTGCATGCACTAGCTTGCTAAAAGTAATAAAAGCTGTTACAGCGGCTGGGTCGCGCTATTTGCCTGAGAGAGCAGTAGCCCCCCGCTCTTCACCTGCATCTCATCTGCTGTGACTTCCTTCGCATCTCCGATCATTTTAATCAACACTCACTGTGTCTATTTAATATAGTACTAGAATTCCAAGCCAGAGCAATTAGGCAGGATAAAGAAATAAAAGGCATCCAAATTTAAAAGGAAGAAGTAAAACTGTCCCTGTTTATAGGTAGTATGACCTTATATGCAGGAAACCTTAAAGATTCCACACACACACACACACACACACACACACACACACACACACACACACACACACACAGAAAGAGAACTGTTGTAACTAATAAATAAATTCAGTAAAGTTGCAGGATACAAAATAAAATACATTTATGTTTACATAAAATATATTTATGTAAACAAATAAAGAACTACCTTAAAAGGAAATTAGTAAAACAAACCCTTTTTATAATAGCATCAAAAACTATAAAATATTTTATAATAAGCTTTACTAAGGAAGTGAAAGACTTGTACACTAAAAACTACAAAACATTGATGAATGAACTAAGTAGGCACAAAGAAATTGAAAGATATCTTGTATTTATGAATTAGAAGACTTAATATTATTAAAATGTCCATACTACCCAAAGAGCTATATAGATTTAAAAGAATTCCTATCAAAATTTCAGTGGTAATTTTTATAGAAATTAAAAGAAAATCTAAAACTCATATCAAACTGCAAAAGACCCAGAATAGTCAAAGCAATCTTGAAAAAGAAGAACAGAAGTGGAAGCATCGCACTTTTTGATTTTCAAATATATTGCAAAAGTACAATATTTGAAACAATATGGGACTGGCATAAAGACAAATATTTAGGCAAATGAAACAGAATAGAGAATGCCAAAATAAATCCAGGCATACAAAGGCAACTGGTCTTTGAGAAGGCTGCTAAGAATACAGAATGAGAAAAGGATAGATTCTTAGTTCATTTTGGCTGCTATAATGGAATATCTTAGACTGAGTAATGTATAAACAGTAGGAATTTATTACTCATGGTTCTGGAAGCTGGGAAATCCAAGACCACAGTACTAGCAGATTGGGTGTCCGATGAGAGCCTATGACATTTTGGGGGGTGTGCTTACATGGTGGAAAAAGCAAAAGGACAAAAAGGGGCACCACTGTGCTTATTTCAACCTCTTTTATAAGAACACTACTATATTTATGAAAGCAAAGCCTGCCTGACTTAATCACTTCTGCAAAGGCCCCACTTTTTCATACCATCACCTTGGGGTTTAAGTTCCAACATATGAATTTTGGAGGGACACATACATTCAAATAATAACCGATAGTCTCCTCAATGAATGGTGTTTGGTAGACTGGATATACACATTCCAAAAAAATGGAAATGGACCCTTATATTATACAATACACAAAAATAAACAATATGGATTGAAGACTTAAATAAAAATTATATATTTTCAACTATAAATAAATGTCTCCTAGTAATAATAATTAACTGAAATATTAGATATCCTTTACTCACTATGTTTGAATACAGGGTAAATAAGAAAAAGCAATTATTCTGGTGGATGTAATTTGATAACTCTTTAATCATCACCCATAATATAGATACAGTATGCTATAAAACCACAGCAATTACTAAATTCTTGTGCCACAGGAGCAAACAAAGACTAATATTACTTGGAGAAGAACATACATTTTCATGTATGTGTTAGTCTGGTATACATATAATGGATTGTTATAGTGATTTTTACCTTACCCAATTGTGGGAGCTGATTAGAAAATCTCTGTAAGGCTGTTGCCTTCACATTTGATCCTGGAGCTTAGAGTCAACAGTGTAGGGAGCTGGAAATTTCTTTGTGACCCACCCTAACTGGAAACACATTTGGAGAGGAATTATGAGAAAAGTAGCTCAGCCTAGCCAAGTAGACACATTACCATGATACCACAGTTTGGATTCTTCTATTGTTTATGATAGGCATAAATGTATCTATATGTATATAAAGAGCAATCACAAAGACATTATATTCAATTCAATAAAATGTTTATGTAAGGAGAAAATAAACTGATATGTTTCTTTGTGTTGACTTTTGCTCACTTATTCTATTGAATTAACCCATCCTTTGTATTCAAAGTCTCAAATCAAGGACATAATTTATTTGAAATTGTGTAATCTATTTGATTAAGTTTTGAAAATATGCCAGTAAAAACAAAGCTTTATATTTCATACACTCACAACCCCTTTTCAAACAAATGGGACTAAGGAAACATTTTCTTGATGGCATCTGGTGCTTCATGATTGGTCAAGAAATGAGAATATTTACTATTTTTTATCAGTTTCAACTTACAAAGTTCGCCAAAAAGAAAGCAAGTGTCGGTCATATCAAAACAAAGAGTTGCAAAATTTGAGATTCAGAGCATTATGATCCATACAGCACCACTGGCATCAATCTACAATGAATGGCATGAAACTGCAGATTCTGTAAGACTATGGGATATAGATCTGTGAAACCTGAACCAAGAATTCAGCTCTTGCCATCATACAGGTCATCATTTATGTGCATATGTCAAATAAATACTAGTTGTCAATTATATTTAATAGTGGCTAAATGGTAGTACAGTGTAATATAGATAAATAATTTTTAATATCTCTTCTGCACAAGCTTCCCATTAGAAAGATCAATGAAGATTCTCTTCTGGAAATACGAACCTATCCTAAAAAGCAATGAATAGGTCTGATCTCCCATTCATCATTCCCTGTCCATTATTTTTTGTCCTTTTATTTTCTCTTCAGATTTAAGTAATATATTTCTGCTCATTCTTCTGCTTTTGGAAATGAAGAAGTCAAGTACTAAAATAGAGAAAACATATAAGCTGACACTTAAGAGCTGTAATACTTCCCAACCCTTGACAAAATAGTAGCTAATATTTATTAATCACTCTTTTGTGCCGGGAAGTCTGCTAAACATTTACAGGTGGTATGCAATAATTCTGCATGATAACCTCATAAAGTAAGTACAGTTTTATTATTCCCATTTTACAGGATAAGAGAAAACAAATAAAATAAAGCAGTGGACTGTTTTTGCTTATATGCTCCTTAAACTATATTGGAAAAATACTTATTCAACTTTAATTTTTTTAACTTGATATTTAATTTTTTATAGCAATTTGAATAGTTTTTAAGTATATTGCAAGTACTTGTATTTTTGCATCTTTTCAAAGTAATGTTACATTATTCTTTAAATGTGTATGACTTAAACATTATAACAATTTGATATCTTTTGTTACACATAATAAAAAAAAAAATTCTTCCCTAACTGTAGATTATTTTGTTATTCCTTTTCCTCCTGATGTTGTCTTTACATTTACTTTTCCGCACAGAATTTTACACTAATAAGATGTTTTTTGCATAACTGAATCTTATTAAATCCACTATCATGCATCTGTAGCAAAGAATACAAATATAAAATGAAATTTTATTTTTTTAACATTTTAGTTGTTTTAAGACCCCACATATTAAAACATTTCTGTAGTTATCTGTATAGTTATTACCTTGACAAAATATTAAAACAATACAAATATACTGATAATTATTAAACAAATGCTTATTTATGAAAATGTATTTCTTAAGGTAGATTTTAAAAATTAATTTATGTATTTGTGGATGAATAATAATGCTTTATTAAAACGCAAAAGAGTTCAACATAAATTCTATTTTTATTTATTTTTTAATAGAGATGGAGAATGAGAATTTTTAATCTCATAAATATGTAGATGGGAATTGAATGAAATTTGTAAGGGTAGTATTACTCAGTTGATTGTGGGCATATAATGCAAAAGACTTTTATACAGAGATTTTTTAAAAATGATATGATAATAACTTGTTTAAGTTCTCCTCTAATTTTGTGGAAGGTCAATATTGGAATCTTCCTGATTTGGAAAAAATGTTTGTTTCTCAATCATTACAGACATTTCTTTTGCAATATTTGGAAAGATATCAAAAATTTTTTACCAAAACTTATCTAATGACTAATATTGAACGTGTTACTCTTCCATTTTGGGGAAAATTGTTTAAAGTTATTTACAAGAAAGGTAAAAAAAAAATTAATAATCTTAGTACATATCAGCTACTACTGTTTTTTAGGATGAAACAATTTTAAACTCAAATAAATACGTTAACATCCTTTCTAGTGTCAACCTTTGTGTTGAGAGAAAGAGAGAGAGAGAGTGAAAGAGAAATGTGTAAGGCAGGGAGCTTTGCTATGAATTGTCACCGGCATGAACTGAAGTGGCACCTTCTCCATAATTTCTTAATGATGCTCTCTTTGTTTTGCTTTGTTTGACAAGCTCAGAGCATGAAAGAGGCAAGATTGTGCAATAAAAATTACTTTTATCTCTACCTTCCTATCCTGTAATATATCTAATTTCAGAATTTTCAACCAAACTCAAAATGTTTCATTTTTAATGTCACACTTGAATTTAGTGAAAATATAATACAAAATCCTCAATGCTGGGATAGATTTATAGAGACTTATTTAAAGAAACTTCGGGCGGCGCCGCGACTGAACAGCCCGAGGCGGCAGCGCCGAGAACACGGAAGGCAACAAACCAGAGACAGAGCGAGCGCCCGACCTGGCACAGCACTGTGAGTGATCCCTGGCAAAGCTCTGTTCAGGGGGTGGATGCCCACGCGGCTTCCGCCTGCACCACCAGGCCACTCACTGCCCCGGTGCTGCCTCCATTTTCCCAGGTGCGGGCAGCTCCGCCCTGCTCGGCCATCACTGAGCCCATTTGCTTGGCCTGGCGCGGGGCTTTCCGGACCCTGCGGGCCGACCTCCTCTCCCACTCCCTCCACGGTTCTCTGGCAGGGCTGGGGGTGTGGGGCGTCCCGACCAGTTTTGGGAGGGCTAGGAAGTACGGGCAGGCCGACTGTCACTCCACCACACCCTGGACTCCGCCCCGGTAAACTTCCTGTTACTGGGAGGCAGATACCATCTCTGCGACCACCAGTTTGGAAAAAAGCCTAACGAATTTCTGGTTGGGAATAGTGTGGTAGGAGAGTTCCCAGGTCCGCTTGAACCTGCCGGAGAGCAGGCTGCAGGCGGGCACTAGACTCGGTTTATACCGGGGGGATACAAAGGTGAACAAGACCCGAGAAAGATCTACACAGTGCTACAAAGGCACCCAGAGAGACTGGTCGTCTGTGCCTAGCAGAAACCTGGTAGACTTCCTGGGCGAGGCGGTGCTGAGCAGGGTCTTGAAGGCCCAGCTGATAGACGAGGGGTGCAGAAGACACGCCCCAACCCAGCACAGTGTGCACAGAGGGGGGAGACGTGTGGCCAGGGAGGCGGAGACTCGACAGAAACCACACACCCGGTGGGGTCGCCACTGCACGATCTAACAGCCTGGGCCAGAGCACACTGAACGGGGAGAAGTCCTGTACAGAAAGTGAAAGCTCAACAGAGATCACACACCCTGTGGTACGTGATCCACCAGCCCAGCAGAGTACAAGCTGACCAGAAAGGTGGATCCCCGGAGAAGCCCAAGACCCGAGGCAACCACACACACAAGACACTAGAGGCCAACTGAGCAGTCACGGCGGGAGCCATACCAAATTGGCAACCACAGCAACATCCTAGTTAGTCATTAGTCTTAAACCGGTGGACTGTGAAACCCCCTGCCACAATGAATAAACACCAAAAAAAAGACACCAGAAATACAAAAAATCAAGAAAGTACACCACCAAAAGTTAATAAATCTCATACTCTAGATCCTATAGAACAAGAAGCCCTTGAAATAACTGATAAGGAATTTCGAGTGATAATTCTAAGGAAACTGAATGAGATACAAGAAAACTCAGCTAGACATCATGATGAAATGAGGAAAAGTATACAGGATCTGAAAGAGGAAATATACAAGGAAATCAATGTCCTGAAAAACAATGTAGCAGAACTTGCTGAACTGAAGAAGTTATTCAGTGAAATAAAAAACACAACGGAGAGTTTAACCAGCAGGCTTGTCGAAGTTGAAGAGAGAACCTCTGAACTTGAAGATGGGCTGTTTGAAATAACACAAGCAGACAAAAAGAAAGAAAAAAGAATCAAGGACATGGAAGAAAATCTGAGAGAGATATCAGACAACCTCAAGCGCTCAAATATCCGAGTCATGGGTATTCCAGAAGGGGAGGAAAATGGAGATTCCATTGAAAACATATTCAACAAAATAGTGGCAGAAAACTTCCCAGGTATAGGAAAAATCACAGATCTTCAGATCCAGGAAGCTCAACGATCTCCAAACGTATTCAACCCAAAAAGGCCTTCTCCAAGACATGTCATAGTCAAATTGGCAAAACTCAGAGACAAAGAGAGAATCTTAAAAGCTGCAAGAGAGAAGCGTCAAATCACCTATAAGGGAGCCCCAATCAGGTTAACATCAGACTTTTCATCACAAACCCTAAAAGCTAGAAAGGAATGGGATGATATTTTCAAAATACTAAAAGACAAAGATTGCCAGCCAAGAATACTCTACCCTGCAAGGCTATCCTTCCGAAATGAGGGGCAAATAGTATATTTCTCAGACAAACAAAAACTGCGGGAGTTCACTACCACAAGACCACCCTTACAAGAAATCCTCAAGGGAGTACTGGGTTTGGTTCCTGAAAAATAACTACCACTGCCATAAAAACCTAAGAAAAATCTAAACCCGCTAGTACAATAAAAATGGCATTCATGAAGAGAAAACAAGCTAACAAAAACACTATCTACAACCTAAGGAACCAACAAACAAAGAAACCAAACAGTAAATCAGAAAGCAAGGAACAAAAGACACCTAAGACAACCAAACAACCAATAAAATGCTAAGAATAAATCAACACCTTTCAATAACAACTCTTAATGTTAAAGGCTTAAATTCCCCAATTAAAAGACACAGACTGGCTGACTGGATCAAAAAGCAGGACCCAACTATATGCTGCCTACAAGAGACCCACCTCACCCATAAAGATTCACACAGACTAAGAGTAAAAGGATGGAAAAAGATTTACCATGCAAACAGAAAAGAAAAACGAGCTGGAGTGGCTATTCTTATATCTGACAAAATAGACTTTAAACTAAAAACCATAAAAAGAGACAATGAGGGACACTGCTTAATGATAAAAGGACTGATCCATCAAGAAGACATAACAATCATAAATATGTACGCACCCAATGTTGGAGCAGCCAGATTTATAAAACAAACTCTATTAGACCTAAAGAAGGAAATAGACACTAATACCATAATAGCAGGGGACCTGAACACTCCACTGTCAATATTAGACAGATCATCTAGGCAAAGAATCAGTAGAGAAACACAAGATCTAAACAAGACTCTAGACCAATTGGAATTGGCAGATATCTACAGAACATTCCACCCAACAACCTCAGAATATTCATTCTTCTCATCAGCACATGGATCATTCTCCAAGATAGATCACATATTAGGTCACAAATCAAGTCTCAATAAATTCAAAAAATTGGAATTATCCCATGTATCTTCTCAGACCACAATGGATTAAAACTAGAAATTAATAACAAACAAAACTCTGGAAACTATACAAACACATGGAAATTAAACAGCATTCTACTTAATGACATATGGGTCCAAGAAGAAATCAAGCAGGAAATCAAAAAGTTTATTGAAACTAATGAAAACAATGATACATCATACCAAAACCTGTGGGATACTGCAAAAGCAGTATTGAGGGGAAAATTTATTGCATTAAATGCTCACTTCAGAAGAATGGAAAGATGGCAAGTGAACAACCTAACACTTCACCTTAAAGAACTAGAAAAACAAGAACAATCCAATCCTAAAGTTAGCAGACGGAAAGAAATCATTAAGATCAGAGCAGAACTGAATGAAATTGAAAACCAAAAAACAATTCAAAAGATCAACGAATCAAAAAGTTGGTTTTTTGAAAAGATAAATAAAATTGACAAACCATTAGCATGGCTAACAAAAAAAAGAAGAGAGAAGACTCAAATAACAAAAATTAGAAATGAAAAAGGCGATATTACAACTGATTCATCTGAAATACAAGGAATCATTCGAGACTACTATAAACAACTATACGCCAACAAATTTGAAAATCTGGAGGAAATGGATAAATTTCTGGACACATACAAGCTCCCAAAACTGAACCGTGAAGACGTAGAAAATTTGAACAGACCAATAACAATAAAGGAGATTGAAGCTGTTATCAGAAGGCTCCCAACAAAGAAAAGCCCAGGACCAGATGGATTCACAGCAGAATTTTACCAAACATTCAAAGAGGAATTGACACTGATTCTTTACAAACTATTCCAAAAGATTGAAACGGACGCAAATCTCCCAAACTCATTCTATGAAGCAAACATCATCCTGATACCAAAACCAGGTAAAGATATAACCAAAAAAGAAAACTACAGGCCGATATCCTTGATGAATATAGATGCAAAAATCCTCACTAAAATACTAGCAAACAGAATACAGCAACACATACGAAAAATTATTCATCACGATCAAGTGGGATTCATCCCAGGGATGCAAGGTTGGTTCAACATACGCAAATCAATAAATGTGATACACCATATTAATAAACTCAAACACAAGGACCATATGATCATCTCTATAGATGCTGAAAAAGCATTTGATAAAGTTCAGCACTCATTCATGACAAAGACCCTCTATAAGTTAGGTATAGAGGGAAAGTATCTCAACATAATTAAAGCCATATATGCCAAACCCACTGCCAATATCATCCTGAATGGGGAAAAGCTGAAAGCTTTTCCTTTAAGAACAGGCACTAGACAAGGATGCCCACTCTCACCACTCCTATTCAACATAGTGTTGGAAGTACTAGCCAGAGCAATCAGAGAAGAGAAGGAAATAAAGGGCATCCAGATTGGAAAAGATGAAGTCAAACTGTCCCTGTTTGCAGATGACATGATCCTATATATCGAACAGCCTAAAACCTCTACAAAAAAACTGTTGGAATTGATAAATGATTTCAGCACAGTAGCAGGATACAAAATCAACACACAAAAATCAGTAGCATTTCTTTTCTCCAATAGTGAACATGCAGAAGGAGAAATCAAGAAAGCCTGCCCATTTACAATAGCCACCAAAAAATAAAATACTTAGGAATTGAGTTAACCAAGGAGGTGAAAAATCTCTATAATGAGAACTACAAACCACTGCTGAGAGAAATTAGAGAGGATACAAGAAGATGGAAAGATATCCCATGCTCTTGGATTGGAAGAATCAACATAGTGAAAATGTCCATACTACCCAAAGTGATATACAAATTCAATGCAATCCCCATCAAAATTCCAAAGACATTTTTCTCAGAAATGGAAAAAACTATTCAGACATTTATATGGAACAATAAAAGACCACGAATAGCCAAAGCAATGCTCAGCAAAAAAAATAAAGCTGGAGGCATAACACTACCTGACTTTAAGCTATACTACAAAGCTATAATAACCAAAACAGTATGGTACTGGCATAAAAACAGACACACTGACCAATGGAATAGAATAGAGAATCCAGAAATCAACCCTCACACTTACTGCCATCTGATCTTTGACAAAGGCACCAAGCCTATTCACTGGGGAAGGGACTGCCTCTTCAGCAAGTGGTGCTGGGATAACTGGATATCGTTATGCAGGAGAATGAAACTAGATCCATACCTCTCACCATATACTAAAATCAACTCAAAATGGATTAAGGATTTAAATATACACCCTGAGACAATAAAACTTCTTAAAGAAAACATAGGGGAAACACTTCAGGAAATAGGACTGGGCACAGACTTCATGAATACGACCCCAAAAGCACGGGCAACCAAAGGAAAAATAAACAAATGGGATTATATCAAACTAAAAAGCTTCTGCACAGCAAAAGAAACAATTAAAAGAGTTAAAAGACAACCAACAGAGTGGGAGAAAATATTTGCAAAATATACATCTGACAAAGGATTAATATCCAGAATATATAAGGAACTCAAACAACTTTACAAGAAGAAAACAAGCAACCCAATTAAAAAATGGGCAAAAGAGCTAAGTAGGCATTTCTCTAAGGAAGATATCCAAATGGCCAACAGACATATGAAAAAATGCTCAACATCACTCAGCATCCGGGAAATGCAAATCAAAACCACATTGAGATACCATCTAACCCCAGTTAGGATGGCTAAAATCCAAAAGACTATGAACGATAAATGCTGGCGAGGCTGCGGAGAAAAAGGAACTCTCATACATTGTTGGTGGGACTGCAAAATGGTGCAGCCTCTATGGAAAATGGTATGGAGGTTCCTTAAACAATTGCAAATAGATCTACCATACGACCCAGCCATCCCACTGTTGGGAATATACCCAGAGGAATGGAAATCATCAAGTCGAAGGTATACCTGTTCCCCAATGTTCATCGCAGCACTCTTTACAATAGCCAAGAGTTGGAACCAGCCCAAATGCCCATCATCAGATGAGTGGATACGGAAAATGTGGTACATCTACACAATGGAATACTACTCAGCTATAAAAACGAATGAAATACTGCCATTTGCAACAACATGGATGGACCTCGAGAGAATTATATTAAGTGAAACAAGTCAGGCACAGAAAGAGAAATACCACATGTTCTCACTTATTGGTGGGAGCTAAAAATTAATATATAAATTCACACACACACATACACACATACACACACAAACCGGGGGGGGGGGGGAAGAAGATATAACAACCACAATTATTTGAAGTTGATACAACAAACAAACAGAAAGGACATTGTTGGGGGGGAGGGGGGGAGGGAGAAGGGAGGGAGGTTTTGGTGATGGGGAGCATTAATCAGCTACAATGTATATCGACAAAATAAAATTTAAAAAAAAAAAAAAAATAAAAAAAATAAAGAAACTTCACCAGCACAAATAATTTGAATTGTCCATTGGTTTGGCACTACAGACATTTTTAACCCCCAGGACAATTTGCCATATAAGGATTTGGGTTGGATGAGAATTTTTCCTTAATTTTTCAAAAAGAAGAAGGGTAGTTGCGATACAGGAGGTGTGAAAAGAGATCCTGCATGACACTTTGACTAGAAGTATATTCCTAAGAAGTTTGGTTTTGAAAAATAGAACATATTTGATATTCTAGAAATTGACTTTCTTAAATCACCCATATCATGTTCTGGGAAACTTTTTCTGTAGATTCAGGAATCCATGTTTGAAGACCACTGATTCAGAGAAGTTGTATAATTAGCAAAAGACCACACAGATTAACTTGTATTTAAGCTCAAATATAGTGACACCATAAACAAAGTTCTTAACCACTGCACTACAATCATTTCACTTATACCTCTCACATTAAAGATAAATTCTACTTAGAATGAAATGTCCTTTACTCTTTATTATTTTCAAGTACCACACTGTCTCATTCATCTCTCTCATTGTACAATGATGCTACTTTAATTACCTTGATCTGTAATACAGCATTTTTATAAAGAACCTGAGATAGTTTTTTTTCTTTTTCTTTCTTTCTTTTTTTTTGTTACCCCATATAGTTTCTGGAGATTGAATTAAAGACTCAGGAAATTGTATATGAATTGGAATTCTCAAATAAACTTTTTACATTTCAATTTAGGAAATCTTATAGTAGTGAGGTAATAATGTTTAAAAGCAATTTTTTGGTGTTCAGACTTATGGTTTGGCTTTTCTATGCTTCAATAGTTTTCTTGTTCCACTTCATGTTAGTACAATACCGCAGCATTATTATAAGATAAACATTTCTGCCTCATTTATTAGGAGAACCTCATAATTTTGTTTTAAAAACATTAATCACAGTAATTACAGCCCTAAATTAATACTGTATATTCATAATAATCTTTTTGCCTTTGTCAGCTGGAAGTCTATTTCTCACTAGGGAATAGCACACAACTGCTCTAGAGAGATCAAGATAATGTTTCCTTTCTAGAGCATTTTAGCTGTTTTGCATGGCTGCTATGAAGATTAAAATATTTTTCTTGTATTTTCTCAAAATGTTATGATTTATTGCTGATAAATTGTTGCAGGTGTGGAAATACTGCCCTTGCCATTGAAAACCAGAAAGGCAGGAATAAAATGAGGAAGGTAGAAGGAAAGAAGAGAGGATGGGAGAGATGGAAGGAAGGAAAGAAAGAAGGAAGGAAAAGGAAGAGAGGGAGGGAGGAAGGAAGAAAAAAATGATACGGACAGTAGTGAGGATAAAAATTTAGACTTGGAAGGGAACTTATATATCAACCAGGTTAATTATTTCATTTTCTAGATGGGTATATGATCATCCAATGCAAATTTGGGACTGAAACCCATATTTTCTGTTTAATATTAGAGAAACAACAACTCAATTTCCCCGAAGTATACCTTTTGAAATAGTTTCCTTTTTTTGTAATGAAGTTTCAATGTGGGCCTGGTTTCCTGATACTGTATTTTTTACTTTTTCCCACAAAGTTATTACTAATAATTCTACAACATTGCAAAACAGACAAACAATGGAAAGCTGTGAGCTGCTTGGGCCATAATAGAAATTGTGGATGTTTAATGATGCCACACAAAAAGGGTGACGGTGTCTTGGTTTCTGTACAAAAGGGTGACCCACTTTAGCTCAGATCCTAACCTCGAAGTTATTTTTTCTATCCCAAAGTTATGCTAAAATATCCCATCTACCAGTGCAGAATTTGGAACACAGATACAGGAAGCAAAAGTAGAAAAGATAGTTGTGCGGTACCAGGTAAGTATAAAACAAAAGCATTTCCTATGAGCTCCTGATAAGTATTTTGGAGAGTTTATCAGAGGCAAGGAGTCTTCCCTAACAGTAACATGACTAAGACTGTATGCTACAATAAACAGTCAGTGGCAGAAGTTTTGTGCATATAAGGTACAGTCTAATGTTTGCAGACAGAGTATCTCTAAGTCTCCCAGCTTTCCTGACTGACTCTCTCTCTCTCTCTGTTAATATGACTTAATTTCCAATCACATACTTTTAGACTATCCTTACCAAGAATTCTGTGAATAATAATCCAGGGAAGGTTTATATTTTTCAGAGTTAGGAAATAATTCACTGTTTTTCTCACAATGCTAGATCTTTTTCTATAAAATTCATCCCCACTGAACACTACTCCACTTCTTTTTTTCTTCCAAGGTACCACTAAGCAGAGAAGTTGTTAGGTAGCAACCATCGTTGAAGATTTTCTTGGGAGGTAGCCAGATGGCATGTCAACCATTTTCAATCAAATGTTACACATTTTTACTAGGTTTTATTGCCACTGGAGCTTTCTCATGAGGTTACTTTCTCCTCAGTGTCAAAGAAAAATTGCACCAGACTACATTGAAAAGGCAAGGGAGACTTTATTCAAGACTATTGCAACAGGGAATAAAACTCAACACTGCTGAAACAGAAGGCAGGAGAGATTTTTTTTTAAAAAACAACTTTATCGAAGTATAATTGATATAATAAAAATCTGCACAGGTGTAATGTACACAATTTGATGAGTTTGGATATATGCATACTTTTGTGATGTCATCACCACAATCAAGGTAATAAACATATTCATCACCTCCAAAAGATTCCTTGTGTTCGTGTGTGTGTGTGTGTGTGTGTGTGTGTGTATTTTAAGTTAAGAACACTTAAGAGATTTAACCTCTTAAAATTTTAGTGGACAATACCATATTGTTAACTATAGACACTTTACTTTACAGCAGACCTCTAGAACTTAATTATCTCACATAACTGAGACTCCGTACCCACTGAGCAACAATTCCCCATTTCTCCCTCCCTCAAGACCCAGAATAGCCAAAGTGTTTTGAGAAAGAAGAACAAACTTGGAAGCATCACACTTTTTAACTTCCAAATATGTTACAAAGTTACAGTAATTGAAAGAGTATGGTACTGCCATATAGACAGACATATAGACCAGTGAAACAGAATAGAAAGCCCAGAAATAAATTATCATCTATATGGTCAATTGATCTCCAACAAGCATACCAAGAATACAGAGTGGGGAAAGGATAGTCTCTTCAACTAGTTTTGGGAAAACTGGATATCTACCTGCAAATGAATGAAATCTGACTCCTGTCTTATACACAAATCAACTCAAAATGGATTAAAAGCTTAAATATAAGATCTGAAACTGTAAAACTCCTAGAAAAAAAAATGCAGGAGAAAATCTTCTCGACATTGGTCTTGGCAATGATTTTTTGGATATAACACAAAAAGCATAGGCAACAAAAGCAAAAACAGAAAAGTAAGAGTATCTCAAACTGAAAAGCACCTTTATATTAAAGGAAACAATCAACAAATTGAAAAGACAACTTACAGAATGGGAAAATAATGGGAGAAAATACTTTCAAACCAATTATTTGATAATGGGTTAATATGCAAAATATATAAGAAATGGCTATGATTTAATAACATAAAAACAAAACCTCACCTCCAACAAACAAACAAACAAACAAAAACCAGGAAAACAAAACAAAAGCAAATAACCCAATTTAAAAAATGAACAAAAGACTTGAATAGATGTTTCTCCAAAGAAGACATACAAATGGCCAACAGGTATAGGAAAAGGTGCTCAGAATCACTAATCATCAGGGAAATGCAAATCAAAACCACAATGAAGTATCAACTCACACCTATTAGGATAGATATTATTTAAAAAAAAAGAAACAAGAGCTAGCAAGTGTTGGTGAGGATATGGAGAAATCGGAACATTTACACTGTTGGTGGAAATGTGGAATGGTATAGCTACTACAGAAAATATTATGGAGGTTTCTCAAAAAATTAAAATTAGAATTACCGTATAATCCAGCAATCCCACTTCTGGTTATTTATCCAAAAGAATTAAAATCAGGATCTTGAAGAGAGATCTGAACTCCCATGTTTGTTGCAACATTATTCACAATAGCAAACATATAGAAATAATTCAAGTGTCTATCGATGGATAAATGGAAAAAGAGAATGTTGTATATATAGACAATGGAATACTATTCAGTCTTTAAAAAGAAAGAAATCCAGTCATTTGCAATAACACGGGTGAACCTGGAGGATGTTATGCTAAGTGAAATGAGCCAGTCACAGAAGGACAAATACTTCTTGATCCCATTTATATGAGGCACATAAAATAGTCAGACTCACCAAAGCAGATAACAGAACTGCGATTTCCAAGGACTGAGGGTAGGAAAACTTTTAAGTGCAAAGGTGAGCCAGTGGAAAAATCCTGGAGAACTTTAGGAGGGAGGATGGTCAATGTGATTAGGCCACCTGTGTTTACTAATTGGCTAATTTGTGCTTGGAGAAGTTAGGCTCTCACCTTCCCTTAGAGATTGGGAGATAGGGTCGCTATTTTTCTTGATGATTACATTTCAAAGGCATGGCTCCTAGTTCCTTGAGAAAGACATTCTTAGTTATAAAATTGGCAATAGCCTGGGAGAAGATTTATATCTCAAAGAAACAGAACAAATTTACAGAGAACAAACTTACAATGTCAAGATTTCTGTAGTCAGGAAGAAGCCTGTCTAAAGTTTAGTCAAGCTGAAGGGAATGTTAAAACCATCTTGGTAATCAATATCCTAGACTCAATCAAAGCTTGTTGCTAAGCCACTCTCTCTTTCTACAGTTTTTGTATGTCTTCTCTCTTTTTTTTTTTTTTAACACATAACTCTATTTTTCAGTATACTCAGAAACTCCAAGTTTCACTTTATTTAGTTTGTAGGAAAAAAAAAATCACTTCTCTATGTTCTTGTCTTTCAGAAAACATCATACAGGGGATGAGGAGAGTGAGGAAACATTCACTTTTCACGCCTAAAGTGCCCTTTTCCTAAGCAAGGTATCATCCCTACTGATGTGAATTGAGCTATTTTGCATACAAAACCTCCTGCAGTCAGTTATTTGTTTAAACAATATGTTTTCTCTCATTACAGGAAAATAATGGTCAGGATGTCAAGATACCAATGCAACCCCACAGTTTACATATGCACCCAAACATGCCCATGGGGCAAGGGACTTTGGTTGATTTGAATGTACGGTTGCCCTTAATGAATGTATAGGAGCCATAGGAAAAGGTAAATTACTCACATATCTCTGCTTCTGGAGAAGTTCCTCAGTGCTCATATCACATGGGTTTTATACTAATCTTTCCGGGATGTATGAGTTTGTGTTCAGTCCCTTTACTTACTATTCATTAAGCTGATTACCGAATGGTTATGTTTGAGTATTTAAAGTCTGAGACTTTTTATTTCTTTCCAACTCTGCATTACTATTTATATGAAGCCACAAAAACACATCCCTCTCAAAGGAGAGTTAATGGACTAGTTTTGCCTGTTTTCTAGTTTAGAGGGATATTTCTCATGAGGAAAATCATAGTTTCACTAACCATTGCTGGAGCACTTTCCTGCTTTAAAATGCTGCCTTGGGGCTTTTAGTGGGTGTCTGTGAAGAAAAGTGACACATTTGATATGATAGGACCAACCTTCACTTCATGGATTAAGCTGCTGCTCATTACAGAAAAATCCTTGTGCACTAAGTTGAAGAATTTCCACTCTTCCCTGAGGGCTCTCATGTAGGGGTGATAAGGGTCTTGATTCTTTACCTTTTTTATTAAACCAGCAGATTGATATCTGAAAAGAGATTTTGAGAACTAAGGAACCATGCTTTATAATTATGCTGAAACCACTGGTCCCATGTTATCATTTCATCAGTCACACTGTTACCATAGAAGTTGTCAAGGTTGAGATGCAGATGATCTGGAACAGACTGGTTCCAAGTCTCTATTAGGCAGTAATTACCAGGAGCTGGGAGAATGCATTTGCAATGGCAATTTGCTTTTAGAGAGAAAATTCATGTGTCTATGTATGAAAGCCACACAATCTGGTCTCAATGCTATCTTCTGAACTCTTAGATTGATCACTTTAGTGTTTTATTTTGGTTCCTTTCTCTGTCAAGCTTCTATTTCTACTTGTCTGTTTAGAATTAACTCTTCTTAGTCAAGGAACAATTTTGTAAAACTTATTTTTGAAACTACAAAACTTAGTTCTTATTGATTTGAGATTAAGCATCTTAACTTTTTCAAGAGCCAAATCATTATGTATTGTCAAACTGGTAGTATTTTATGTAAGCATCAGATGGTTGAAATGAATCAATGAGTTTTTAATATATTTATCTATTTATGTATTTAATATATCAATGAATATTCACAATTTGTGCTTGGCATGCCCAGTGACAACAGTTACTGGAAAGGCTGGCTATTGTGTATATATATCTTATGCTAAATACTTTAAATTAATGTACAAGTTTAATACAATCTCGAAAAATCTCTTCAGTGTTTTTATACATTTGGTATGATTATCCCAAAGTACATTGAAATGAAATGATTAAGAAAGTAATTGCAATGATTTTGAAGAAAGAGTAATGATAAAAGAGACAGGAGCTTATGATAAATGGTTATCATAAAACATGGTAATTGATTCTTGCCCTGATTATACAGGACAATGGATTATTGGGAAAAATAAAGATAGAAACAAACTTAATGTAATGATTTAGAGCATAACATCCATAGTTAAGGAGTAAATGGGGCTATTAATGAACTATGTGATAAAACAAATCAAGCTAGAATACATATATTTTTCAGTAAAATACATGCCAGAAGACAAATTAAGTTATATTAATTAAGTAAAACCATAAATACATATATGAAAAACTAGAAAAATATTGAAATATTTGTAAACATAGGGAGGAATTCCTAAGAATAAATAGCATGTAAGGATTAACAAAGAATGTGTGATATATTTAGAATCCATCTATACAACAAAATCTTACTCAATATTAAAACATCTGTAATATATAAAAAAAAATTTGTATGTCTTCCTTTAAAAAGTGTCTATTCATCTACTTTGCCCATTTTTTAATTGGACTATTTGATTTTTACTGTATAGTTGTTTGAGTTCTTGGTATATTCTGGATATTAATCCCTTGTTAGATGTATAATTTGCAAGTATTTTCTCCCATTCCATTGGTTGTCTTTCTGCTCTGTTGATTGTTCCCTTTGCTGTGCAGAAGCTGTTTAGTTTGCTATAATCCCATTTATTTATTTTTTCTTTTGTTGCTTGTGCTTTTGGGGTCTTATTCATAATGTCTTGCCCAGTCCTGTCCCTTGGAGTGTTTCTCTTATATTTTCCTTTAGTAATTTTATGGTTTCAGGTCTTATATTTAACTCTTTAATCCATTTTGAGTTGATTTTGGTATATGGTGAGAGGTACAGGTCCAATTTCATTTTTCTGCATATGGATGTCCAATTTTTCCTGCACCATTTATTGAAGAGGCAGTCTTTTCCCCAATGTATGTTCTTGCTGCCTTTGTCAAAGATCAGTTGGCTATAAGTATGTGGGTGATTCCTGGGTTTTCTATTCTGGTTCATTGAGCTGAGTGTCTGCTTTTATGCCAGCACCACACTGTTTTGGTTACAATAGCTTTGTAATATAATTTGAAGTTGGGTGTTGTTTCTTTGCCCCCCACGGATTTGTCACCCCACTTCCCCTAGGTGATGGAGCTGCAAAAGATTACTCAAAGCCCATCTCTTCTGAGCAGTGAGAAGCCCCAAAGTGGTTAACTTCCCTGGAACCCTCAAGCGAGAGGCATTGCTTCCTTGGGAAATTATCCCCGAATTGGGGTTCTCTTCCTGCATTTATTTTCCAGACCAGGAAGTTACAGGAAGAGAACATAGGTGGGGTTATAGTTTAACAATATAGGCTGGTATAGTGAAACAAGCCAGATGACATTCCAGTAAGGCAATTAAGTCATCCTATCAACACAAGTTTGATCTTAGCAACCATCCCTTCTCCCTCCAGCAATTTTCCAGTATCTTTACATTTCAATCAGTAACTAGTCTGTCCTTGAGCCAGCCACCTTGCTTTGCCACAAATCTTTATCTTACACCAGAGACTTTATAGCCTGAGGAAAATTCCCAGTCCTCTGCAAGGTCAATATTTGAAACTGCAAGGCTTTGGAAAACCAGGCCCTGTTAAGTATATTTTCTTGATAGTATAATCCACAGGGTGGTGTTATGCCTCTGGCTTTATTTATTTATTTACTTTTGCTTAAGATTGCTTTGGTTAATCAGGGTCTTTTGTTGTTCCATATGAATGTTTGGATTACTTTTTCTATTTATGTGAAGAAAGTTACTGATAGTTTGATGGGGATTGCATTGAATCTGTAGATTGCTTTGGGTAGAACGGACATTTTCATGATGTTAAGTCTTCCCATCCAAGAGCATGGTATGTCTTTCCACCTTTTTGTGTCTTTTTAAATTTCTTTCAGTAGTGTTTGGAGTTCTCATTGTAGAGATCTTTCACCTCATTTGGTTAAATTGATTCCTAGGTATTTTATTTTATTTTTCTTTATTTTTTTGGTGACTATTGTAAATGTGCTGCTTTCTTGATGCTCAGCATCACTATTCATCAGAGAAATTCAAATCAAAACCACATTGGTATATTCTGGATATTAATCCCTGGATATTAATCATCTCACCCCAGTTAGACTAGCCACTGTTAAAAAAGCCAAGAATAACAAATGCCAGTGAGGCTGTGGGGAAAGGGGAACTTTTCTACACTGTTGGTGGGACTGTAAACTAGCACAGCCATTATGGGAAACAGTATGGAGGTTTCTCAAACAACTACAAAAAGAGCAACCATGTGATCCAGCAATCCCACTACTGGATATATATTCAAAGGAATGGAAATCATCATTTCAAAGGGATATGTGACCTCCTATGTTCATTGCAGCTCTATGTATAATAGTCAAAATATGGAACCAACCTAACTGTCCATCAATGGATGATTGGATAAAGAAAATGTGGTATACAAAAAGATGGAAAGATATTCCATGTTCTTGGATTGGAAGAATTAACATTGTGAAAATGTCTGTACTACCCAAAGTGATCTACAGATTCAATGCAATCCCCATCAAAATACCAATGACATTTTCACAGAAATGGAAAAAACAATCTTACCTTTCAAATGGAAAAACAAAAGACCCTGAATAGCCAAAGCAATCCTGAGGGAAAAAAAAAAAAAAAAAAGCTGGTGGCATAACTCTGCCTGACTTCAAATAATACTACAAAGCTGTTGTAACCAAAACAGCATGGCACTGTTATAAAAATAGACATTCAGTCCGGTGGAGTAGAACAAAGAACCCAGAAATCACTCCTCCAGCTTATAGCCATCTGATATTAGACAGAGGCAACAAAAATCTACTTTGGGAAAAAGATTGCCTCTTCAACAGGTGGTGCTGGGAAAACTGGATATCCATATGCAGAAGAATGAAACTAGATATGCATCTCTCACCATACACTAAAATCAACTCAGAATGGATTAAAGACCTAGGTATAAGACCTGAAACTAAAATTACTAAGGGAAAATATAAGTGAAACACTTCAGCAGTTAGGTCAGGGCACCGGCTTTATGAATATGAACCCAAAACACCAGCAGCAAAAGAAAAAAATAAACAAATGGGACTATATCAAACTAAAAAGTTTCTGCACAGCAAAAGAAACAATCAACAGAGTGAAAAGACAACCTACAGAGTGGGAGAAAATTTTTGCCAACTATGCATCTGACAAGGGACTAATATCCAGAATATACACAGAACTCAAGCAATTATATGGTAAAAAACATTAAATGACCCAATTAAAAAATGGGCAAAGGAGCCAAATACACATTTTTCAAGGAAAGACATACAAATGGCCAACAGATACATGAAAAAATGCTCAACATCACTAGTCATCAGGGAAATGCAAATTAAAACCTCATTGAGATACCACCTCACTCCAGTTAGACTGGCTATGATAAAAAAGATGGTGAATAACAAATGCTGGCGAGGGTGTGTAGAGAAGGAAACACTACTGCACTGTTGGTGGGAATGTAAATTAGTAAACCACTTTGGAAAACAATTTGGACATTTCTCAAACAACTACAGAGAGATCTTCCATATGATCCAGCAATCCCTCTTCTGGGTATATATCCAGAGGAATGGAAATCATCATGTCAAAGAGATACCTGCACTCCCATGTTTATTGCAGCTCTGTTTACAATAGCCAATATATGGAACCAACCTAAATGTCCATTAATAGATGATTGGATAAGGAAACTGGCATATATACACTATGAAATACTACTCTGCCATAAAAAAGAATGAAATACTCCCATTTGCAACAACATCGATGAACCTGGAGAAGCTTATGTTGAGTGAAACAAGCAAAGCACAGAGGGATAAATACCACATGTGCTCACTCATATGTGAGAGGTAAGAGAGAAAGGAAGGAAGGAAAGAAAGACCACAGTAGTGCCGTGATCCAACAGAGGGAGAGAACATTATTAGGGCTACAAATTGGAGTTGAGGGGAGAAGAGGAAGGGGAGGGAGGTTGGGTGATAATTGGAAGGGGACAAAGGGTACAAAAGTAATTTCGGGTGATGGGTATGCCCCCAATATAATTTTGGCCCCCACATCATGGGCAGGAGTGGGGACAATCAGCTTTGTATCTCATGAATATTCATAAGAAAGAAAGAAAGTAAGAAAGAAAGAAAGAAAGAAAGAAAGAAAGAAAGAAAGAAAGAAAGAAAGAAAGAAAGAAAGAAAGAAAGAAAGAAAGAAAGAAAATGTAGTATATATACACAATGGAGTAAGTTCTACTCAGCCATAAAAAAGAATGAAATTCTCCCAATTAGAGCAACATGGATGAGTCTGGAGAAAATTATGTTAAGTAAGATAAACCAGACAAAGAAACAGAAATACCACATGTTCTTACTGATAACTGGCTGCTAGGAAGTAAGGAAGGGAGAGAGGTATGGAAAGAGGGAGGGAGGGAAGTCAAGAAGAAGGAAAGAATGAAGGAAAGAAAGAAAAGACCACAACAATACATTGAACTTTCAGAAGGAGATAACAAACCTAGGGATACTAGAGATGGGGGAGGGAAGGAGGAGGTTTGGGAAGTGACAGGTCAGGCAAAGGCATAAGGAAATATCATGCTTTGTAAGAATGAATATGCTAATAACAAATAAATAAAAATTAAAATTAAAAGATAAAAAGATATTTGTCATAGTTATAATGAAGGCTTAACATACATATATATGTATAATGTACTTATGAAATGAATTCAAATGAAACAAATTCACTTATCAAAAGCATGGGTGATGATCATGGAAGATAATTCAGAGAAAAAATATAAATGGCTAATGTATGTGCACATTAGTAATCAAAGAAATTGATAGTGTGATTGTTAAAAATGATACAATTTGGAAAGTATTTAAAAATTACATAAATATTCTCTTTGGCAAGATTGCAGGATAATGGTTTTCAATCCTGTCAGCCTAAACCATTTTTCCAATAAATATTTTAATACCCCTTTGCTAATCCTAAAATAAAATTCATAAATAAAATAAACTACTAAATAAATTAATTTATAGAGAAAAATGAAGTATAATGTCCTGTCTGGAGTATAAAGACTAAAAAGTAATTACTCAGATTTACTAATAATGCTGATGACAAAACAACTGGCTTATGTGATCTATCACCAATATTCTTGGTGACCAAGTAGTTTTGATGAATACTGTGAATTGATAAAACACCTGGTACTCCTTTTGAATAATTGCTATAAACTCATTTTGCTGAGTTTATATTCCCATTGTCCATGTTTCATTTGTTATGCAGCAAAAACATTGAAAAGTAATTTCATTTAACAAAATTTTTTTTAGGTTTTTAAATACCGGCAAACCTTTTTTATCCATTTGCAGTAATTTTATGCAAACAGGAATGCATTACTATTTCCCAGGATGTTTCTATTTGAATTTAAAATTTGCTTGATTGCAGTTCATTGTTACACAGCTAATTTTCAAATATCTTTGCCCTCTTCTCAACTTCCCTTAAAACAATATCTATCGTTGCTGAATGCAGTAGAAGAGATTATTTCTTTTGGATTTCTTTTCGTCAATGGACAGCTGCTATGATTAATTAGTTTGTAAGGTTGCGTGGCCTCCCATGCTTTGTGATATTGGCGGTGTTCTATAAGAAATGAAACCCTTATTCTACCATTTGGAAGTTATTTTTAATCATTGCTGTGACAGTATTATGGTTTTTAAACTCCCCTTTAAATCTTGTACAAAATATCTTTTCCAATTTTATAAACTTATTGCTTTGTAAGGTATTCTAGTAATCATTGTGATTCTATTGCTCATTAGCAAGAAATGCTTTGGTAGAATAGAAATACTGGTAAACTATTGTGAGTAAATTGATGAACTCAATTTGTAATATTCAGTTTGAATGTTGTAGATTCTCATTTTTTTATATTTGATATTTTATTTTATCTTATTTTTTATTTTTTTAATTTATTGAGGCATAGTTGACAAAAACTATCTACACATACACAAGGGTACTTCAGAATGTTTATGGAAAAATGGAATTAAATAATACAAATATTTCCATGAACTTTTTGAAGACCCTTTGTATTAGAATTGTAATATACACAATTTTTATATCTGACATTTTGAATGTGGGCTAGTTTACCATGAATGTAAATTTAACAAATATAGATTAATATGAATAAATAAGATGTATTTTTAACTAAACTATTATAAGCAATATCACCGTCAATGATTTCTTTCTGATATGGTGAATGAGTTTTATAAGTTCCAAATAAAATAAAGTTCAACAGTAATGATAACTTACAGAATGCTTAATATGTGCTAGGTACTATACTAAAGGATTTATATATTTTTACCTATTTAATACCCAACAATTAAACTAAGAGGTAGACATTATAATAATCCCCATTTTAAAGATGAAGAAACTGAGTCAGGGGAAGGCAAATAACTTTCACAAGGTCAGAGGTATTTTGTGATGAAGGCAGGATAACTAGCTCCTGAGCCCACACTCACAAACAATATCTATTGCAGCCTAAGAATACATGGTACCTTTAATGTAGAGGACATGGTAAATTGAATTCACATTAAAACATTTTTAGTGTTTTGTTGAAAATTTTTATGTTTACATTTAGAAAGGATGTTTTTCTTTAGTTTTTTTCCCGCTTGTACAATCTATGTTTAGTTTTAGCATCAGGGTAATTTAGAGGTGTAACTTCTATGTTTGAATGACATTGTGCAGAAGAAATATTATTTCTTCGTTAGATGTTTGGTGCAATTAATCAGTAAATCCATTTACTCCTGATGATTTCTATAAGGTTTATAACTACAAGTTAAATTTTATGGCAATTCAGGTTACTGTTTATTCTTAAGTACATTTTGGTAGTTTCTTTGGAAGAATTGTTCTATTTTATGTAAGTTGTCAAATTTATGTTCTTAGAGCTGTCTGTAATATTCAATTGTTATCTTTTTAATGTCCATGTTAACTAATAATGATAATCCTTCTAGTCTTTATATTGCTAGTTAGGTTCTTCTATATTTTTTGGTCAGCTTGGCTAGAAATTTATACATTTTATTAATCCTTTCAAAAAGAATCAAGTTTAGTTGTACCAATTTTCTCTATTGATTTTCTGGTTTTAGTTTAATTGATTTCCATCCTTTATTTTTCCCTTCTTTCTGCTTACTTTATTTTATATTTCTTTTCCTAATTTCTTAAGGGAGAAACTTAGATTGCTGATTTAGAACTTTTCTAATAAAAGCCTATTATATGCTTGATGCTCTAATTTTCTCACTAAGCACTGCTTTAACTGCATCCCACAAATTTCAACTTACTATATTTTCCTTTTAATTCAGTTTCAAATATTTTCTATCTTCCTTTCAGACTTCCTTATTGACTCATGTATTATTTAAAAGTATTTTTAGTATCCACATTTTGATTATCTTTCTGTTATTGATTTGTTCTTTAATTCCTTTCTGGTTGGAGAATATACTTTATATTTTTCCTTTCTTTTAAGTTTATTAAATTTATTTTATGACCCAGGATATAGTCTACCTTGCTGTATGTTGCACATGTGCTTGAGTGTTACACTTCTCACTGTGTAACAGAGATGCAAAAAGGATTACTCAAAGCACCATGAATGCGATGAGAAGCCCAAAGGGCCTGCACCTCATCAACTCCTCTGTTAGAGGGATAAAACTGGGTACAGCACTGATTCAAAGTTAGCTTCTGTTTTTTTTTTTGTTTTTTTTTTTTGTAAAGACAAGGAAGTTTCACAAGAATAATCAGTTGATTCAATTATTTCAAAAGGACACAAACACATGGGCAATGTGGCAAAAGTTATCTATGGCTAAGTATAGCTTAAACAATGGAAACTAGTGACATCATTGAAATTAACAATGTGATGTTCCAAAGTATCATTTGTGAAAAGCTAAGTTGGTCAAAGTGCGATCATTATCTGAAATATAACCTCTCCTTAAATGATTTAAGCAAAAGTTACATTCTTATGCTTAAATCTAAGTATAATTGTCTCTCAAGTTTCCACCAACAAACAGCTTGCCCTTAGCAAACATTTTTTCACATTTTTCCTTACAGCAATTCTTTAAAATCTCTTAACAGGATCAGTATGTCAACTACCTGCTAGCTCTAAAATCATTAAAGTATACATTCCCATACCTAAACAGTGATTAGAATTGATTAGATAGGCTTTTGCCCACTGGCTGTAGACTGTTGTCTCTTCACTGAGGTCTTTTGCCCCATACATGCATTAGCTAAAAACCCTAATCTAAAAATCAAATGAGAATCAAGATTTCTAACCCTCTACATTTCCCCCCTTTTTAGTTATTAAAAAGAATCAGAAGAAATCAAGGAGTTGGAGTCCATGGTGGAAGCAAGGACGTTCTGATAGAGTCAGCATTACTTCAGCTTGATGAGTCCATTGGAGAACAGAACACAACAGTTTAATCACTATAAAAAAACACAAAATACGTAAGATACTAATTCCAGCCATAATCCAAATTTGTATGTTTAATGGGTAGTATTAAGACAATGAACCAAATCATTTAAATAATTAATAGTAATCTTTTGAGCTTCTTCTTGAAGCTGTGCCATTTGTTGTTGAAGTTTAATTATTAAGTTTTGAATATCTCCATGTATATCAGAATGAAAAGCTCCATGTCATAATCATTGTACATCCTTCCATGCAGTGGAGGAATTAGAAGGAATAGAAGTTACACACATGGAGCGATATTCTGCATCACAATTAATTTGACTTTGAGTCCAAAGAGCTTTTTGGTTTTCACCGATCCAGGTTATAGCTGCCTCTAAGGCATCTAATCTTTGTAAAATTTCTTGGTCAATTTTAGTTTGAAATAGGAACTCAGAAGTTACATTTTGAAAATAATCATTCATTGTCTGTGTTGTTTGAATAGAATGAGAACAGTTGTCACTGCAGCAGTTACAGCTGTAGCAGCAATTATGGAGGCAATAAGAATGCCCAAGAATCTCTTAGGGTGAACTCACTCTAGAGCAGAGGTGACTGGCTCCAGGGCAGAATTCCCCAGCCACTGTTGTGTGAGGTTAACAGGTAGCCAAGCTTCTGCTCTCTGTTTTAGTGTAAGCACATGAAAAATATTAAGATTAAACCAAGTATATTTAGCAGGAAGTAAAATTAATTATTGAAATAAAAAGTATCTGAAAGGAGATGGCAAATACATACGGTTGAGGGGTACAGAGCATAACTGAGTCGATGGTATCATAATCCAGTATCAATAAATTACATGGACCCCAATTTTCTAAAGTCCAATTACCATATAACTTATTTTCTGTAAAATTATTTGAACGGCAAGAGACCCAATTAAGGTCCAGACCATCTCCGGTAGCAATCCAGAGGTGAGAACAAACAGGAATATTGAGTTTAGGATGACTGTTTTCCCATTTAGAATTTCCACCGACTCCTGTGGTTTGAATAAATATTTGATGTTTCACAGCTGTAATACAATTAAAAGCTGTAAAAATATGATTTATATACCATGTGGTTGAAAGGGAATGCAAAAGTTGCTAGCAGTAAAATTAGTCACTACACATAAAGTACCAATTATGAAATACCAATTATGTAAAAGTTTGTGCCATCCATTATGATGACCCTTCTTACCACAATTTATTTTGCAGTCTTGTAATGGACAAGAGACCTCTAGTGTAAGCAATATTATAAGATGAAAGAGGAGGCTCTAAATCACCCCAAGTAAGCAGATCAAAAATGGGAGGATTTAAAACATGGGTCCAGTAAATATTATTACTTATGGAAGGCTGAATAAAAAGGAAAACCCCATATATTATGAACAGGTATGTACCTTTGAACCTTTGGAAATTATATTTATGTGAGCAAGCATGGCTAGAAACAGGTTTTCTGGAGTCTTTGGAGTTCCAGTGGTTGCTAGCCTGCATGATGCCACATGATTTGGGTGAACGGCCTTTCCTGGTATACATAGGGGGCGTGCAGGAGAAAGAACAGAAGACTCTCTTCCCCATATTAACAATTCAACAGACCCTAACCACTGTGGTCTCATCGGCAGGTGGCAGTATAAAACCAAGGTTTAGGTCTTTCCTCAATGGGAATAAAATGTTCTATGGCTGTTAAATTTTGAGAATTACAATTTAAAAATTTTAAAGTGAATAGAGCCTTTAATACCTGTTCTTGAGGGGCCAACCTTTCCCCACTTGAGAAAAATGTGTATTCTTCTGTTACTTGTTGGAATACTTATAAATGTAATTTGATCCAGTTGGTTGATGATGGTGTTTAGTTCCATATTTTTGCTGATTTCTGACTAGTTTTGTTGATTACTAAGACAGGAATGTTGACATCTCCAACTATAATTGTGACTTTTTCCATTGTCTCTTTTCATTTTTACCAATTTTGCCTCATATATTTGAAGCTGTGTTGTTAGGTGTATTCATATTTTGACTGGTACATTTTGTAATAAAATGCCCATTTTATTATTAAGCATTATTTCTATTTACTCATGGCCTTTTTGTTTTTTTTTGTTCTGAAGTCTACTTTGTATGCTAGTAATAAAGCCACTTTAGTTTTCTTTTTATTAGTGTTTACATGATACATAACTTTCCATCTTTTTACTTTAAACATTCCTATATCATTGTATTCACAGTGGATTTTTGTAGAAGCATTTAATTGAAGTTTTTATTTTTTTAAATCCATTCAAGCTATCTCTATTTCTTACTTTGCATTTTTAGAGCACTTACACTTATTGTAATTTTTGATGCATTTTATTTACTCCCAACATTTTATTATCTTTTTTTTTTTTTTTTTTTGGTTTGCTACACTTACCTTCTTCTTTGTTTTACTTTTCCTTTTAAATTTTTTTGGTGTTATTTAAATATTTATTTTAGTATTTCATTCTCTGCTGAGGACTCTTTGTTACTCTAGTTTAAGAACAGTGAAAGAAAAAAGCAACGGAAATTTGCCTTATGCTCTTTCAACCATAGTTCTTTTGGTCAGAGAAAAGGATCTTCTCTGCCTTAGAGTTTTAGGTAAGTGCCTGCTGTCACTGCTGTGACTTTGCTATCACTGTTGCCACGTATTGCCTAGGTGTTGGGGTGGGAAGATGAGGGGAAGAAAAATACAACAGGGGATTTCCTTCACTTTCCCTGACTCATAGAGCAACCGTTTCCTGCTGCTTGGACCAGAATAGACAGCTTCTCTTGAAGCTCTGTTGATCTGCACCCAGTGTACATTTGTAGATTTTCGGACACCATTGGGAGTGGGGAGTCAACTCGCCTCTGTTTCAAAGGAACTTAAAATTCTGATCTCCATCTCCCTTTCTGCTGTTACCATTTATTTTTTAGAGTTCTCAAATTACTCCTCCAGGCATTCTGTCTGGAATTTATAGTTGCATTCAACAAGAAAATCAGGGTGGGGATTGTATTTTCCACTTTTTCAGAACCATACCTCTTAAAAGAATTTTTTGTTGTTTCAGCAGAGTGTCTTTATAATATACAAGACTTGTAGTGATGCCACATTTTTATGGAAAAAGAAGTAGAAATTGGAGAGGAAGTATTATAATACCTCTATAAACCATATATTAATTTACTGAGATAGAAAGTTGTCTAGTTTTTTTTTTAAAGAGGGAGATTATTGTAATAGCTAAGATCATGGATTAGACTAGATGACACTCACTGATCATGTACTAAACCACTCTGTGCCTTCATTTTTATATATGTAAAAGTGGATTACTATAATACCTACATTTTGCCATTGTTATGAGGAATACATTAGAAAATCCATGTAAGAGGACATACGGCAGGACTTAGGAAATAAAAAGCACTATATGAGTGGTAGCCATTATTAGTATACAGTTATATAGTGCATATTACAATCTTGAAGCTACATAGTAAATACACTTGAACTGAAAACAATAATCTAAAATCTAAATTATGGTTGTGATGGTATAAAGTCAGCAGTTCCCACAGTCTCAAACATCAAACGAGTACATTGGTAGACTTAAAAAACATAATGGAACAAAGATTACATAAAAATTTAATATAACTTCTAGGCAAATTATAATAAAATGTGTAATTTAGAGCTATATTTTATGTTTATGTAGTCTTTGATGAAATACGAATATTTCTTCCTTTTGCTTAAATTTGCTTAAATGATAAAAGTTGTACCTGCTCATAATAATTTCTTCCATACCAAATAATTACTATGAATTACAATCATAATAACTGCTATCATATATGGCAATTATACCTTATGGATATCATTGAAATAATCTTTCTTAGTTTTTCACATTAAAAAGATGAAAATTTATTGAGAATCTACTCTATGCTAAGTTCTATGCTCAGCCCTGATTGAACAATTAAATTCTGCTCAAAAATTTTACTCAGTAGAATTGTGGTTACTAGAGACTGGGAAGGGAAGAAAAGATGGGGGATAGTGAGAGATTGGTTAATGGACACAAAATTACAGCTAGATAGGAAAAATAAATTCTAGTGGTGTACAATAGTGCTAGGCATTTATAATAACTCATTGTATGTTCCCAGAAGGCTAGAAGAGAGGAGCTCAAAATGTTCTCATTATAAAGGAACAATAAATTTTTGTGATGATGAATTTGCTAACTACCCTAATTTCATCATTGCACATTGTATACATGTATTGAAATATAACTCTGTACCCCATAAATATGTACAATCAATATGTTTCAATTAAAAAATAGATATCTTTAATTAAAAAATGCATGAATCTTGGGTTTCAACACTTGACTTGGTTCACATTAATTCTCTACTCCAAATGAAAGATTAACTCAAAATTCAACTCAGCAAAGTTGTCTCTGGCTTCTTTCAGAAATTCCATGCACTGACATTATGGAACATCTTTCCTGCTTAATTGTTTTCTTCTTAGTATCTATCTCTATCTAACCTATTTAATATACTGTCTATTTTACAAATTCATTATTTTATTGTCTGTTTCCCTCACCAGGAAATAAGCTGCATGAGTAAGAGGATTACTGTTTCACCCACTGCTCTACCACCAGCACCTTGATAATTGCCTGGCACATATTAGGAACTCAATGAATTTTTGGTATAGTTTAATACATATAAATGATTTTGTTTCTTGATATGTACAATGATTATGAAAATCAAGTACATATGAATTAATATAATAACAAACATTGTTGCATTCAGAATGTAAAGTACAATACTTATGGGGTTGCAGTGTATACATACTAGTGAGCAAGGGCAGGTCGAAGTTCACCTCCTTGTTCTACCATTCATTGCTTATAGAACCTTGGAAAAACTGCTTCACCTCTCTCTGTTTCCTAATGTGCATTAAAAGTAATAATAAAAATTATCCTTGTTTTAAGCATGAAATGAGGTAATGCCTTTATAGCTCTTTAAATGTGCCTGGCACATAGGAGACTCTCAAGAATAGTTAGCTATTATATCATTAGATACTCAAAATTCTTTGCATAGGAAATAGAACAGGAATTATTTGGTGCTCTTTTTTCTCCCCAGAGGAGGAAAAGGTTCAAACAAGAGTTGATAAATGACCAAACCGGAATTTGCAATCTAAATTTGTTCTTCTAAATTTATAACCATGTTAATTCTGCTACAATGCACCATCTTCAAATATTTACTGAGTTTCAGTGCAGGGCACAGCAGTGTATTAGGCACTGTAGGGAATACAAAATAAGACCCTGGCACACTGGCTCATTATGGCATGTTTATAATGACAATCCAATAACAACCACTACCCAAGTGCTTGATTAAAGAGATTATTGGCTGAGTAAATTATGGTTAATAATAGAGTTAGACATATGCATTCCTTCCATGATCATTAGTTGCATACAAAATATCAATAACTGAATGTGGGACAGGTTTATAAAGGACATTTCTAAGAAATAGGCTTGGGGTGCTGGTGTGTGGGTTAAAGTGATACTAACCAGATCTCTCTAGTTTCTTACACTAAGAAGGCAAATGTTTATTGAGAATCTACTCTATGCTAATTTCTATGCTAAGCCCTGATTGAACAATTAAATTCTGTTAAAAATTGTGCTCAAAATTTAACTCAATCCTTTGGGAAGGCCTCTTACCTAGGCTTAAGGGAGTGTAGTCAGTTGACAGCCTTCATCTGTCAGCCCTTTCAGTGTTTCCTCAGCTGCAACGAGCTCCCTGGCCCTTGGTTACTGTTTTCAAGAAGACCTACATCGAGTGATTGAGGTGGATGTAATAAAGGCCTGTCATTTTGACCCAATGCAAAGAAAATCTGATGGACTATTTTCAATCCTGAGCTCCTGTGGACTTTCCACTGAAGCTTGACTTCTCTCCATTCAGTCCTCTTTTCTTCCCTTCCCTTCCACTGGTGTTAATCCCCAGGAGATTTTTTTTTAGTAAACACCCTCAGTTAGCTGCATGCAGTCTCCTTCTCAGAGTCTGGTTTCCAGAGAACTCAACCTGTGGTGGGGCGTATAGAAGGGGATTTTGCCGAAGGCACCACGCTTTACTCCCAATCAGAAAACTGAAAGACTTTTCACTAGATAAATTGAACCAAGTATTTGGGAAGAACTAGTAGTCTGGGAAGTTGAATAATGCTTTTCGTGTATCCCATTTCATTCTGGAATTTGGAGACCCAATATCTTAACGTCTAGAAGTTCCTCATCTTTTAACCTAAAAATAAAATATTTATGTTGACATATCAATAAGCTAGCTACCTCTACAGAGACCTCAGTCAGTCTTCTTAGAAGAACTATCAGAAAATAAGCTTTAAATAATTCATGTTCCTCCCTTGGGAAAATAATAAATAAGTAAAAAGAGTTACCAGAACACACTAGGCTATCATAGTACTATCACAAAATTTAGATAAGCTAATGCCTAGCTACTCGACTCTATCCCAGACAAAATTATATGTTTGGTTTCTAGCACTTAGTGTCAAACAACATAGCAAAAATTCTGGTGTATGGAGGGAGAAAGAAAGAACACTTTATTTATCCTCACCAAAATGCCAATCGGTATGGGCCTGTGCTTCAGATTCCGTGATCTGTGACCTTACATTTTGACACATCTCCAAATGGGAGATTAACATTGACCCTGTGGGCTTCCTATATCCTCATACATAGGACATTAAAATCACCTATGTATGAGATCCCCTTTTATTAGAGGTAATTGAGACTTTCCTGCCTTCTTGCAAAGTTTAGAAATCTGCAACAGTGGAAAACTTGAAAATTTCTTGTTCTTTTCTAGAGGTTCATGAAAACCTCTAACTTTCCATTTACTGTAAAAGCCTCAATTCTCCTCAGACTGTAGGGCTGTATTTGCTGTGGGGGCTGACTAATAACAATTTCTAGTGAGGAAGTATTCAGAACACAATGCTGTTTTCATTGTGTCTTGCTATGTAAGTTCTTAGGTCGATGAAATCTGCCTCCTAAGGAGGGATTCCCCTTCATGTTTTTTCCCCCAGTCAGAAGAATCACTCCCAACCAAATCTTCACTTGAAGTTGTATTTATTGCTTCTGGAGGTTTGGTAAAGATGAAAACTTCTGCCAGAAACTCTGTATCTCCATCTCTCTCTATTTTTTTGAACGGTCAGTATTTTATTGTAAATCCACTACTTATATTTCATAGAACTAAGTAACTTGTAACATTTCTGCTGTCACATTTTCATCTGTAAGTCATATTTCATTTATTTTTTTATTGAAACATAATTGATTATACATATTTGTGGGGTACCTATTTACAATATGTGATGATCAAATGAGGATAATTAGTACATTCATCAATACAAAACATAGTTGTTCTTTGCGACACTACCATTTTCTTGCCAGCCTCCCTCCCCCTCCCCCTTTCCTATCTCTAGAAAACACAGTTCTGTTCACTTCTTTTGAGAATTCAACATATTATCATGATTGTTGTATCTTTCCTCCTTTTTTATTCATTTGTTTGCTTTTTAGTTCTCACTTATGAATGAGAACATGCAGTATTTCTCTTTCAGTGCTTGGCTTATTTTACTTAACATAATTTTCTCCAAGCTTGTCCATGTTGCTGTGCATGGGAGAATTTCATTCTTTTTATTGCTGAGAAGTATTCCATTGTGTATATATACCACATTTTCTTTATCCAGTCACCTGTTGATGGACATCTACATTGGTTTCATATCTTGGCTATTGTAAATAGAGCTGCAATAAATGTGGGAGTGCAGGTATCCCTTCGGCATGATGATTTCCATTCCTTTAGATATATACCCAACAGTGGGATTCCTGGATTGTACAGCAGTTCTATTTGTAGTTGTTTGAGAAACTTCCATACTGTTTTCCAAAATGACTGCACCAATTTGCAGTCCCACTAAACATTTTATTAGAGTAATTTTAGATTTACAGAAAAGTTGCAAAGATGGTTCTGAGACTCCCCGTGTATTCCTAATCTGTTGTTATCATTTTACATTATTGTGGTACATTTGTCAAAACTAAGAAGCCCACTTCGGTACATTACTATAAATTAAACACAAGGCTTTATTTGAATTTCATCACTTTTTAATTGAAGTCCTCTTCTTCTTCCAGGATCCCATTCTAGGGAACTACGATGCATTTAGTTGTTATCTCTCCCTCTTCTCCTCTGGTCTGTGACAATTTCTCAGTCTTTCCTGTTCTTCATGAGCTTGGCAGTTGTGAGAAGTCCTGGGTAAGGTGTTTTGTAAAAGTCCCTCAATTCGGGGTTGTTTGATGTTTTTTCTCGTAGTTAAACTGGTCATGTTAACTGTGATCATTTGGTTAAGACAGCCCTTATCAGTTTACTCCATCATAAAGTTATTCTTTATTCTCTCCTTTTTGGAATGAAGTATCTATTCACAGTCCCCACTTGGGACCTATGTTCCTCTCTCCTGGACAGGGTAGTATCTGTGTATATATTACTTGGAATTCCTCCATAAGGAAGATTTTTCTTCTTTATCTCCTGTTTATTTATGCATTCAATAATTTATTTATATCAATATAAATGCACGTATACCTATTTTGTATTTTAGGTTACAATCCACTACTATATTATGGATTTTGTTACTTAAATTTTTCCAGCTTTGGCTGATGGGAGCTCTTTCAGGTTATCTACTGTATTTCTTTGAAATGGCCTCTAATTTTTTTTTTTTTTGAGCACTTGTTTACTTTCTGATACTACAAAATGCTCTAGGGTCAGCGGTGCTATCCTTGCTGCATGTTTCCCCTAAGAATCAGGCATTTTTTCCCCCAAAGATTTCTGGTTCTTTTTATTGGACGATGGTATTTAGAAACCAACATCTGAGTGATTGCTGTGTTTGTTGCTACTGGAGTGACATTGCTCCTAGTCTTCTCAGTATACAGAGCTAGGTAATATGTGCATATGTACTAACCCACGTATACACAAGAATCTATAAGTGTTTTTGTATCTGTCTATTGGTAAATATATATTAATCTAATCATGCATTCATACTAATGTCTCTGACTCCAATTCAATACTACAGGGTCTGTTCTAGTCTTCTTTTTTGCTTATCTTTAATTTCCCTTTCTGATAGTGACAAACCTCATTACTACCGTCCACTGATTCATTCACATATTTGTTCAACCCTAGCATATGTGGATACTCTAAAAAGTTCATGAAAAATTGAATTGAAAGATAATATGAATCTTTCATGAACTTTTTGAAGTACCCTTGTACATGTAAAGCACTTTCCAAGTTGTTAATTTGCACAAAACTAATTTACAGAGTGCAGTATTGATATACATTTCTTTTTGTCTCTAGTCTTAAAGTTTCCAGAGAAAACATTACTTTCCAAAGTTACTTAGATCAGCTCTTTTTTTTAATTCTCTCTCCCTTCAGCACAATATTATATTTATATCATAATTACATTCATTTGCCACAGCCTGCATTCCATCCTGAGATCCTCAACATCCTAGTTGATTGTTTAAAGGTTTGCATACCTTTGAGTTCACTCTTTGTGATGTACGGTTCTATGAGTTCGACAAATGGATTCAATTGTAAGTTCACTACCACAGTATAGAACAGTTTCTTCACTCTAGACGTTCTCCTGTATGTCCCTTCTGTCGTTATCAACTCCTTCCTCCCTTAACTACTGGCAACCACCAGTCTTCTAAAACTCTTTTAAATGTTCAAGTTCATCAATATCTTTCGAAGCATAATGGATATAATAATTTTATTCTCTGAGATATAACTTGACAGTTATTTTATTGGTAGAGCTATCTTAATACAGCATGCACACATATGCATATGTGTATGCATGTGTATGTGCATATATGTGTGCATGTGTGTAGTACATCTCTGAAAATCCTATGAACAAGCCATGTGAATTTAAAGTTAATCCCTCCATCCTTCCCTTTTTGGGCCTGAAGTTCCATAGGCCAATTCCAAACAACATACAAGAGTAACAGAATTTGGGCAGCTGATTAAATATTGCCTATCTATATTTAGCTCAAGAGCTCTGCAGTGTGTATACTTTGCCATTTATGTTTTAAAGTTTCAGGCAGATCTAACAGAGAAAAATGATAAAAGCATTGGGAAAAAAAAAAACCTTTACCTCTTAGTGTGTTGCAGGTTCTGATATCAAAAAGGTTTTCCCTAAATGAAATCTTTGTCTACTTACTAAATTTTCCATCACTCTTACAAGCTGAATTTGCTAAGGTTACAGCCTGCAGCCTTCCCTGTTCAAAGACATCTACCTACTTGCTGCCATAACTTCTATAAATTGCAGGAACTCACCAAGATGCAGAAATGATATGGCTTGCTGACCAAATTTAAAGTCTAAAACTATCTTCCTGAACTGTTCCAGTCAAAGATGAACCACACAACTACAGAAAACAGCTAAAGAGCATACCCTAAGCCTTAGGGAATGATCATGAACAAACACCCACATGGTTCCTGCTAGATGCAGAGGATATATTACTCTGATTTTGCTACTCAAATTCCACTTAGTATGTGTTTATGAAGGCTACTGCAAAGTGTAGCAGAAGTTTGTTCAATAGTAGAAATCTTACCAGCCCCAAGAATGACCAGCATTCTTTTGTTTCCTGTTGATCTTGATACAGAGTTTAAGGTGAACCAATCATTTACACAGATTTCAGAATCAGTTAAGAAATAGTATTAGGAGTCAAATAGATAGAATCAAAGTATTATGTCATATTGATAAAGTTTATATTTGAGAATATGACTTAGGTCCACTTATACAAGGGGGTTTGCTACTGCTGTAGCTCAAAATTAAATAGTTACAAGCAATGCTAGACACCTACCAGCCTTGTTCACTTGGTTTTGCACTGCTAAACTTACCAGGAAGGTGTACTCTGAGAGGTATAGCTGATACCCAAAGGGAAAAAAAAATAAGTGAGAGTGACTGTTCTTACCATATTCACTTTTCCCCATTAGACATGCCTAGCAAAATGTCATTCCTTCTTTGGTGAGAAGTTACGGAGGGGATAGAAAGAGGTCAGTGGTTTAGGGAAGGTCTCTCCAAATGGAAACAGTAGTGGGATACATAGAATTATAGAAGAGGATGTAAATGTTATCTATATATTATGGCAATTTAAAAGTCAAGGTGCAGCTAAAAATATGACATATAGAATAGGATAAGTGATAGATGTCAAAGGATAGAGCCATTATTATCTTCATAATTGAACATGGAGATCAATCAAACAAGAGTTTAGGTAGAGTTGATGAAGCAAGAAATGGAATTAAAAATACCAACTTTGGAAAGGGAAAAAGAATCTTGTGAATTAAATACTTTAAACCCCCCCCACAAATCTTAAAATAAAAAGCCCCGCAAATCTTAAAATGAAAAAACAATGCATAAAATTTATGTGGTTATTAAAGTTAAGAAGCTAACTACCGAAAGAAACCCAAAACAGGCAGTTGAGAATAGTTTCCACAGGGAAGTGGACCTTGTATTTGGGAGGTATAGGATGTATGTATTGCAAACTGTTTTGTAAAATTTTACTTTTACCATGTTCATTTATTTCTTGGAAAACATTTGGAAATAAAAAAAGCAATTTCAAATTTTATGTAAATCCACTACTGTAAACATTTATTATTCCTAATTTTATGACTATACACTAAAAAGAAAATTTTTATAAAAATAGCCTAAAATAATGGGCAGAGTGGGATACAAAAATTTGACAACAAATTATAAATTACTGACATATTTAAAAAGTAACATTTATCAAACAGCCAGGAGTTGTTTTTGTTTACAGGGATCTTAAAATTTTTTTATGAAATATCCCTAATTTTTAAATAGATCTTTTTTTTTGAATTTTTATTTTTACAAAATTTTGTTTTAATAATTTTGTTTTAACAAATTCACTTATTTATTTTATCCCAGAATTCAATATTGAAAAAGAAAATTTTTGATTTAAATTTGACATTATGAATGTATTGTCCTAATCTTTCCTGTTCTATAAGGTTTCTGCTGAGAAATAAGCTAATGTGATGGAGATTCCCTTATAGGTGACTTGATGATTTTCTCTTGCTGTTTTTACAATTCTGTCTTTGTCTTTGACTTTAGGTAATTTGACTACAATGTGTCTCAGGGAGGACCTTTTTGGGTTAAATCTATTCAGAGATCTTACAGCCACTTGTATATGGAAGTTCAAATCCCCCATACTTCACTCCCAATACTTGGGAAGTTTTCTGCTACTATTTTATTAAATAGGTTTTTGATAACCATTCCTTTCTCTTTCCCTTCTGGAACACATATAATATGGATGTTTGTACACTTAAAGTTGTCCCATAGATCTCATAGACTTTCTTCATTTTTTAAAATCTTTCCTTTTTTTTCTTTCTTTCTTTATTTTTCTTTTTATTTATTAATTTTTTGTGTCTGACTGGGTTGTTTCAAAAACCCCATATTTGAGTTCAGAAGTTCTTTCTTCTGTTTGACCTAAACTATTGCTTAAAATCTTGGTTGTATTTTTAATTTAATTTAATGAATTCTTTGGTTCCAAGATTTGTGCTTGGTTCTTTTTTATGATATTCAAATTATTGAATTTTTCCTGCAGATCCTGAATTGTTTTTCTCATCTCATTGTATTTTCTATCTGTATTTTCTTGCATTTTATTGAGTTTCCATAAGAATATTACTTGGAATTGATTTTCAGGCATTTCATGGATTCCCTTTTCTTTATAGTCTGGTATGGGATACTATTGAAATAAAAAACCTGCCATCCAAGAATACTATATACAGAAAAGCAATCCTTCAGAAGTGAAGACAAGATACTGTCTTTCCCAGACAAACAAAAACTGTGGAAATTCACCACCCAAGACTGGCCTTCAAAGAAACCTTCAAGGGAGTCTAACACTGGAAACAAAAGAATTATAACTTCCATCATGATAACACACAAAAGAATAAAACTCACTGGTAAGACAGATATGCAAATGCAAAAGAGAAAAGAATTATATTTTGTTATTACAAAAAATCACAAAACAGCTAAGACAAACAATGAAAGAGAATAAAGGAACAAAAAATTTTAAAATAATCATAAAATAGTAATAAAATGTCAAGAGTAAGGCAATACCTACCAACAACAACCTTGAATTAAATTAATTAAATACCCCATTTAAAATATATAATGGATTAAACAGTAAGACCCATCTACATTCTGCCTAAAAGAAGCTCACTTCACCCATATAGATATACATAGACCAAAAGTGAAGGAATGCAAAAGGGTATTCCACAAAAATGGAATCCAAACAAGCAAAAGTAGCTATATTTATATAGAATATAATAGACTTTAAACCAAAAACTATTAAAAATAGTGAAAGAAGAACATTATAGATGATAAAGGGATCAATTTAGTAAGAAGATATAACAATTGTAAGTATATATGTGCCCATATCAGAACACCCAGATAAATAAAGCAGGTATTGTCAGATCTAAAGAGAGAGATAGATTCCAATATAATAATAGTTGGGGACATCAACACCATCTCTCAACACTGAACAGATCATCTAGACCAAAAATCAACAAAGAAACATTGCATTTAAACTACACTGTAGATGAAATGGACTTGACAGACATTTACAGAACATTTCATCCAACAGCTTCAGGATATACATCCTTCTCATCAGTATATGGAACAGGATAGACTAGATGCTAGGCCACAAATGAAGTCTCAACATCTTTTAAAAAACTGAAATTATATCACATATCTTTTCAGAGCACAACAAATAAAACTAGAAAGTAATAATGAGCAAAACATTGGAAACTATGCAAATACAAGGAAATTAAACAGCATGCTCCTGAAAGGCCAATGGGTCAAAGAAGAAATTAAACAGGAAATAAAAAAAGAATTGAAACAAATCAAAATAGAAGCATATAATACCAAAATCTATAGACACTGCAAAAGCAGTATTAAGAGGGAAGTTTATTGCAACAAATGTTTACATCAGAAACGTAAAAAGATTTCAAATAAACAACCTATATTGCATTTCACAAATCTATAACAGCAAGAACAATCCAATCCCAAAATTAGTAGAAAAAAATAATAAAGATATAAGCAGATGAAAAAGAAATAGAGACTAAAAAAGACGCACAAAAGATCAATAAAACAAAAAGTTGTTTTTTTGAGAAGATAAACAATATGGATGGACCATTAGCTAGACTGAGCAAAACAGAGAGAAGAATGAAATAATGGAAATCAGAAATGAAAAGGAGATATTATAACTGATACCACAGAAATAAAAATAATCATTAGAGACTATTGTGGACAACTATACACCAACAACTGGAAAATCTGAAGGAAATGGATAAATTTCTGGACACATGCAACCTACCAAGACTGAACCAAGAATAAATAGAAAACTTGAATAGATGAATAATGAGTAATAAGACTGGCTGAATAATCAGCAGTCTCCCAACAAAGAAAAATTGAGGATGGGGTGGCCTCGCTACTGAACTCTACCAAATATTTAAAGAATAATTAATAACAATTCTTCACAAACAATTCCAAAAATTTGAAGTAGACTATATATTCTTCCAAACTAATTCTATAAGGACAGCATCACCTTGAAACCAAAATCATATAAGGATGCAACATAAAGGAAACTACAGGCCAATGTCTCTGATGAACATAGACACAAAAATTCTCAGCAAAATATTAGCAAACAGAATTCAACAGTATCTCAAAAAGATTACACACCATGATCAAGTGAGATTTATTCCAAGAATGCAAGGGTGATTCAACACATGAAATCAATAAATGTAACAAACCACATCCACAAAATGATGGGAAAAAAATATATGATCATCTCAATAGATCCAGAAAAAAAGCATTTGATAAAATTCACCATTTCTTTCTGATAAAAACTCTCAACAAACTAGGTGTAGAAAGAATATATCTCAACATAATAAAAGCCATATATGACAAACCTACAGTTAACATCATTCTGAACAAGGAAAAGTTAAAAGCTTTTCCTCTAAGAACAGGAAAATGACAAGGAAGCCCACTCTCGGTACTATTTATCATAGTACTGGAAGTTCTAGTCAGAGCAATTAGGCAAGAGAAAGGAAAAGGGGCATCCAAATTAGAAAAGAGAAGGTCAAATTGTCCCTGTTTGCAGATGGCATGGTCAGATATAGAAAAACCTAAAGACTACTAAAAAAAAAAACCTCTTAGAACTAATAAATCAGTAAAGTTGCAGGATACAAAATCAAAATGCAAAAATCAGTAGTGTTTCTGTACACAAACAATGGAGTAGCAGAAAAGACATCAGAAGAACAATTCCATTTTTAATAGCTACCAAGAAAATAGAATACCCAGGAGTAAATTTAACCAAGGAGATGAACGATCTCTATAATAAAAACTACAAGACGCTGATGAAAGCTAATGAAGGAAATTAAGGAGGACACAAAACAGTGGAAAGACATTCCATATGCATGGATTGGGAAAATTAATATTGTGAAAATGACCATATTACTCAAAGCAATCTACAGATTAAATGCAATCCTTATCAAAATACCAATGATGTGCCTCATAGAAATAGAAAAAAAAAATCCTAAAATTCACATGGAACTACACAAAACCCTGAAAAGCCAAAGCAATCGTAAGCAAAAAGAATAAAGCTGGAGGCATTACACTACTTGATTTCAAAACATACTACTAAGCTACATAGTAAGCAAAACTCATGGTACTGGCATAAAAACAGACACATGGACCAATGGAACAGAATAGATAGTGCAGTAATAAATTCATATATTTACAGCCAACTTTGACAAAGGCACTGAGAACATACTTGGGGGATAAAACAGCCTCTTCAATAAATGGTGCTGGGAAAACTGGGTATGCATATTCAGAAGAATGAATCTAGATTCCTATCTCTTACCATTTATCAAAATCAACTCAAAATGGATTAAAGACTCAAATGTAAGACGTGAAACTTTAAAATTAGTAGACAAAAACAGGACACACACTCTAAGTCATTAGTCTGGGTAAAAATAAAGACTGAAGCACTGCCATGGAAGCAATCATATATCAATGAGATTACATCAAACAAAAAGCTTCTCTGCAGAGCAAAATCAACAGAGCAAAGAGGCAACCAACAGAATGGGAGAAAATATTTGCAAATTCTTCATCTGGTAAGGGATTAATATCCATAATATAAAAGGAACTTAAACAATTCAATAGCTAAAAAAAAAAATCTGATTAAAAATGGGAAATGACCTTAACAGACATTTCCCAAAGGAAGACATACGAATGGCCAAAAGGTATATTAAAAAATGCTCAACATCACTAATCATCAGGGAAATGTGAATCAACTACAATGAGATATCGTCTCACTCTAGTTGGAATGACTGTTATCAAAAAGACAAAAAATAACAAGTGCTGGCAAGGGTGCAGAGAAAAGGTAACTCTTATACATTGTTGGTGAGAATGTGTAATCCATTACAAAAATATGCATTGAGTTTCCTCAAAAACTAAAAATAGAACTAACATATGATCCAGCAATCCTGTTGCTGAGTATTTATCCAAAGGGTAAGAAATTTACATACTGAAGGGATATGTACATCCCCATATATATTGCAGCACTATTTACAATATTCAAGATATGGAATCAACCTAGGTCATTGTTGACAAATGAATGGATAAAGAAAAGTGGTATATATACATAATGGAATACTACTCAGCCGTAAAAATTAATGAAATCCTGTCATTTACTGCAACATGGATAAGGCTGGAAGACATTATGTTAAGTGAAATAAGTCAGGCACAGAAAGATAAATACTAATAGTTCTGCAACATAACCAGCGCCACTTTAGACAAGCCCAAGTACAAAAGGGTGCCGCTCACCTCCTCCCCTCCCCCCACTTTCCCTTTACTAGAAGCCTCCTGACTTAAATAGAAACCCCTTTTGCTTCTGCAAGGACGAAGTTCTCCACCCCAATCCACATTAGCATAATGACCCTCCTTGATGGTGTCAGCCAGCCCTTGGTGCACTATATAAGCTCTACCACCCCCACACCTGGTGCTGTCCCCTTTTCAGGGCAGCCCTGGTCTGCCTGCTACTTTGAGCAGAGCCCGGCAGATTTATTTCTTTAATAAAGCTTGAACAGTACCCAGCATCTTGGCTCACTTTCTTTCAAATACCATATGTTCTCATTCATACATGGGAGCTGAAAAAAAATTAGTTGAACTTTTGGAAGTAAATGGACACAAAATCACAGCTAGATAGAAAAAATAAGTTTTAGTGGTGTAGAGTAGTGCTAGGCATTTATAATTAATAACAATTTATTGCATGTTCTCATATGGCTAGAAAAGAAGAGTTTAAATATTCTTATTACAAAGTAGCAATAAATTTTTTGTGTGGTGAATTTGCTAACTGCCTTATTTGATCATCACAAACTGTATACATGTATTGAAACATAACTCTGTACTACATAAATATGTACAATCAATACATTTCAATTACAAACAAATTAGAGAATTTTGACATTATATGTGGCTATTTTTATTCTTATAAATAATTAAAACAATTTTGTTCTGAAGTATTTTTTAAAAAGATTTGAGGAAAAAAATATATTTAGCTTTGATTTTATTGTGGATAACGGATGCAAATTAGAGTTTTATGGAGCCAGGTCAGCTTTCCTGTAAGTCCTCTTTACTTGGTATTTTAGGGATTTTAGAAGAACAAAAAATACTTTGGTTACTTTAATTTTATTAGTCTAATTGTTATTGTCCACTAACAGAGTGCCTTGAGCTAATTTTTCTTTTGGAAAACAGTATGTTTGACAAACTGATAGTGTTCTCTCCTGAAAGCAACCTGTTATTATTTCCTGTTTTAGGAGGTATGATTGTTCTCTCTAGCAGCTCTGTGCAATAGATCCCTAGTGAAATAGATAACATCCCAGTTATACCATCCAGGTATCCATTATTGCAAGCTAAGTACTAAGACATAAGTACTGATTCTGTTTTTGCTCCTGTTGTTTTTTTTTAAAGCATAAGATTTTACTAAACAAGTAGCTGCTCAAAACCTTTGGTCACTGGCTTTCCAACACTCAAGCATGAAAATCAAGGAGTTAAGAGAGTTGTTAGGATCACTTAAATTATCACTCATTTGTAAATTATCTAATTTAGAATAAGCATGTCTGTCTGTCTGACCTACTCTAAGAGCCCTACGGATAAAGATTTCCTAAAATCTCTGGAAGGTAAATTACACACTCCTAATTCATCACAGGTCTATGGGCTTAAAGCCTGAAAGCTAACATTACAGTTTTATAAAGTTTTATTTATAACAATAAAAATGAAATTTATCACAGCTGACATTTTCAGGAAAATTTTTATGATGTAACTCCAGTTGGTTATCCTGATGTTGCATAGGTTTTATTTATTATCTGTATTTAGCTGTTCTTCACATGGGTATTTTACATTGACTAATCATTCTGGCCAAGTGGTGAATTTTTAGGGGGTCCATCTGACTTAAAAAGAAAATCAATTAAAATATTAAAATATTTCACATCAGATTAGAGATTTAAAAGATGATTTCAACAGTGCAAGATTTGATATTAAGTGAAATGCACCAACAGAGAAACAATTAATTATCAGAAATAATCCAGTTATTTTTCTAAACATCAATTCTCCTTAAATCTCTGACAAACAGCAGTTATAGCAGGGGAAATTTCTCTTGACATTAGTTATTAAATACAAAATGCTCTACTACCTTAACACAAAAAAGTTGAAGACAAAATATATCCACATAAAACTATAAACATATTAGTGATGGAATTGCACATTGGCCTGTTTAAAGTTTAGCACAGATTAACTTATCTAATGAGTATATCAAACCGTATCAATTAGTTTTCAGTGGCATAACTGATTTATTTATGCTGTATTAAATGTTAAAAGATAAAAGTCGGACTATTCAGCTAATATGATTTTTGTGCTTTTGCTTAAAAGAGGAGAACACCAAAGTATAGATTTGCCTCATTTAGCTGCATGCTACATGCTTATAAATGAAATTAGTTCACACTGATTTTATTAAATATGTGTTTTACCAGTTTGGGCTCTAGGTTTTGGACAGGTGGATGTACAAATTCTAAAGGGATTTGTTTTTTTCCAAGTTAAAGTTAGCCTGCCTTACATGGAGTGCACTGAATTATCCTTTCCCCATCCATGCTCACTGGCTACTGAAAATTGCAAATGATTGCCACCTACCCCCACTACCAATTAATATTTTACTTCAACTCTGTCAAAGTTTTTATTATCTCTATATAATTCTCATTCTCATACGTTTAGTGGTGGGTAAGAACATCAGTTATTTTTGGCCACTCAAAATGTTTTGAACACCCTGTTTACATTTTGATAGTTTCTCAAAGTGCCTTCAAACAAAGAAAAAAGCCAAACGGACAAACAAAATCCTTTATTTCCTAGATTCCCTTTGCACTAGGGAGCAGATATGATACCATGCAATTTAGGTTCTCCCACTGACTTACAATCAGAGATACTGGTTCACAACAAAAGTGTACTACAGAAAAGTCCACACATGTGGCTTTTCCTCCTGCCACTGGGATGGCAGAGACAGTGTCCTCGTGGGCTCAGTAGAGGTGACAGACATTTTTTATTGTGACAGAGGTATTGTGGTTCTAGGTCTCCCCCTGTACCTCCACCAAAGTTGTTCCTGGAAGCTCAGCCTAGAGTCAGTTTTTGTAGCCTTTCCAAGATTCTGTACTTTACTCAATGCTGTATAATAAATTCCTTCCTGATTTAATTAGCAAGGTGGAATCCACTCTAATTTCAGGGCTGAAGAGGAGCAAAAAGGTCAGTTATGAAAAAGAACCCTATGGTTCTTTTTCAACACATGTCACTGATTTCACTTCATCTATTCCCCAAATCTTAATGTTCTCCAGACTTGGTTGCTTTATAAGAAACTGCCTTCTGAAGTGGCTGAAGTCTTTTGCATTCCCACCAGCAGTGAGTGAAATGACTGAGAGTGGGGACCTGTTCCTCTGTATCCTCATCAGCCATTGGCACTCCTTGACTTTTGCTTTTGCTTTTAATTTTTAACCATTCTACGATTATGTAATGATACTACATTTTTGTTTTAATTGGCTTTTTTTCTAGTGACAAATAAATGTTACGCATCAATTTTTTTATGTTTATTTTACATCTGTAAGTATTTTTTAAGAGAAGTGTGTTCAGATCTTTTGAACTCTTTTAATTTGAGTTGTTTTCTTAACGTCAAATTTTAAGTGCTGTATTTTGGACACAAGCTTTTCTTCTGATATGTTTTGTGATTTTCTTCTCCCAGGCTGTGGCTTATATTTTTATTCTCTAAACAGTGTCTTTCAGAGATAAAACGTTTTTAATTTTAATAAAATCCAACTAATCAATTTTTTTAAGTGATCATGCTTTTGGTATTGTATCTAAAAATTTATCACCAAACCCAAGCTCATGTGGATTTTCACTTACTTTTTCTAGAAGTTTTGTAGTTTTGTTTTTCACATTTAGCCTATAATCTTTTTTGAGTTCATTTTTATGTAAGGTATAAGGTCATTATCATGGGTTTGGTTTTTGTTTTTTTTTTTGTATGTGGATATTCCATTGACTTTAGATATTAGAGTAAGTTTTACAATTTATGGAAAGTAGAGTCCTTCACATTTTGAGTTCTATTTCCTCCTCTCAACCACCTCCCTTCTACGAGTATGTTTCATTTAGATACTCATTTACTCACACATTCATTTTCTTAAAAAGAAAGTACGAATAATTTACTATGTTTGGACATTTTGCTAACTCAAACTGCTCTTCTTGCTGTTCTCAGATATTTCATTCACATTTATCCCTCAAAGTAATTACTCATACTGTCTCCTCTCAACTCTTCCTCAAAGAGTTACTCTTCGCTTTTACTTCAAGTTATAGCTCAGATGTTGCCATCTCTGTAGAATCATCCAGATCTACTTCTCTGCCTCAGCAAAATTATTTATTTTCCCTACTGTCACTGTGCTCCAATACCACTTTGTTCAGGTCACCTCTATATCAGCATATCAACCTTGTCACATTTTGTCACATTTACCTGTATACTTGGCTATCTCCTCTCAACCTTCAACACACACTAGATTGAGAAGTCTTTGTGGGCAGTGGTCATGGCTTAGTCATCTTTCCATAACACCTAACACAGTGTTGGGTCAATGTTAATCACTCAATTACTCTTTGGTAAACGAGGATATTTACAAATAAATAAAGAAATATATAATTTAAGATATTTTGAAAGATAACTTTATTCCATATATGCTTTTTCTGTCATTCTTCAATTCACATGAAACACAGCCCACATATTATCAATAAAATTAATTCTGAAATTTTCAGTACAAGTTTATGCTAGTGATTTTTTTCATGGTGTATATTTAAGGAATGATTAAAAATCATAATACATAATCCTTACTATAAAAGAACTAGAAGAAGAAATCATGCCAGTGAGTGCACACACACATACACACATACACACGTACACGACCAAGTCCTCATGATTTAGTTTTTCACATACTTATCCTATTTGATGTCACAAGCAGAATTGTACAGTGCTCTATTCTGTATAGTCTGCTGGTGACATCTAACTTGCCACTCACCTTCAAGTCAGGTCACATCTTCAAGTTTCAGGTAGAGTTTGGATGACTTTCATTCACATCTTCTGATATTCAGGTTTGGAACTTTTGTAAGGTACGTCTTCACTGAAGAAAGAAATATATTTAGATATTGTACATAGCGGTAACAACTGTTTTTCCGGAAAATACTTGGAGAAATAAGTATGGTTTTAGAAAGAAGGGGTAGGGCAAAGATGGGTCCTTCTAACATGTAAGAGAAGATCTCAGCAGGAAGGTTCACAGAGTACAGCATTCTCAAGGGCAGAAGATGGAGGTGTAACCTGAATGAGGAAGAGACATTCAGTAGTCAGGTTAACTGAGGTAAAACGAGTGGTCATTCGTGACATGTGAGGTCCCTATGTCTATGTTTTCTGAAAAGGTATCCCATCAAATGCTAATTCCACTAGTTATTCCGCAGAAGCATGTTCTAAACTCAGCTAATTCAGGAAACGCTTCACCAGCACACTCATGGGGAAGGACAGTACCGTCTGCATATTCAAGGTTATCAGAAGTTTCCTACACTGAGGCAATTTGTGTTATTTGTTTTTCCCAGAAATTTTCAAACTTTTTTTTGTTTGTTTTTTGTTTTTGCTTATGGCATGCTCCTAGTCCATGCAATGAGTGTTAGAAAATATTGTATTTCTTCACTTTGTCTCATTCTGATCATTTATCTTTTCCATTTGCCAGTGGATGCTTAGACTGGAATGTTCTTAAATTATTTGCCTTTCTGTTAACAGTGTCCCAAGAGAAACACAGTACTTATATTTTTTCTTCTCTCCTAGAGAGTAGTGTCATCATATATTACTGTAATACTTAGTTATGCTAGTGCCAAAAGCTGTGCTAAACATGTACAAAGAAAAAAAACCCATGTTATTCTTAGCAGTGTGTCAAATCTAGGTATTTTATGTACTTTATTCTGGAAATATATATGTGTGTGTGAGTGTGTGTGTGTGTGTGTGTGTGTGTGTGTGTGTGTACATGTATCAGGAATCTTGAGCCAAAGATTTGGCACATTGTTGGAAAACAATGCTGTAGTTATATATACATATATATATATGTATATATAACTACAGTACCCCACATTAACCCTCCAATAATGATTTCTTATTATAAAAAGAATATGCATTTATACAAAAATTTAGGCAACTTATCATCCCATATTTTAGTGCTTAGATTTGAACTGTATTTAAGGAAAAAAACTAGATGATATGATTATTGTTAACTGAATTACTTACTTTTGCTTGATGGAGAAAGCTTTGCTTTATGTTCATTATGTTGTCTCTCTTAAGGATAGCCTCAGATTTTTTCAGCAATCTTAGTTTCATTGTTTTGACCAGACTTAAATAGAATTTGAAGGAGATAATACCAATATTGACTTTTAGTATGTTTGTAAAGGCTTTCTTTTTTTATTTTAGTCTTTTTCCTAATGGCACTTAGATCTTGTGGTATAGGCTAAAAGTTGTCCCCAATATCTGTTTTTTCCCTTATTTCAGTGTCATATTTTTAGTTGGAAATATAGCCATAATAGAATAAATTATTTTCTAGGGTTTCTTGCATCTAGATGTGGTCACATGCTGAAATTCAAGGAAAGAAGAACATGAGAAGAAGCTTTATGTATTAGCTGCCAGAAGTCTTCCTGTGCTCTCATCTTTCTTCAGACTAATGCCTGAAGCTTGCAATGATTTTGGACTAGGTACAGTACTATCCCTGGAGGTTATGGAAGTTGCAAAATAAGCATCTACGACCACCACTGCCATTGCAACCACCATGAGTTAATCCCACTGTTGCCAAGGACAGTGCTACACCTCAAAGAACTGAACAAACAAGAATAATACAATCCCCAAATTAGTAGGCTTAAATAAATAATTAAGATCAGAGCAGAACTAAATAAAATAGAAACCAAAAAAAGATACAAAAAAATTCAGTGAAAGAAAAAGTTGGTTTTTTGAGGAGATAAACAAAATAGACAAACCATGACCTAGGTTAACTAAAAAAAAAGAATGGAGAAGACTTTAATAACAAAAATTAGAAATGGAAATGGAAACATTACAACTGATACCACAGAAATACAAAGAATAATTAGATACTGTTATAGACAACTATACACCAACAAATTTGTAAACCTGGAAGAAATGGGTAAATTTCTGGACACATAAAAACTACCAAGATTAAACTGAGTATAAATATAAAACCTGAACAGACTAATAACAAGCAATGAGATTGAAGTAGTAATCAGCAATCTTCCAACAAAGAAAAGCTTAGGACTGGATGATTTTACTGCTGAATTATAACAAAACTTTAAAGAGGAAATAATGCCAATTCTGTTCAAACAATTCTAAAAAATTGAAACAGAGGCCATTCTCCCAAACTCACTCCATGAGGCCAGCATCACTCTGATACCAAAACCAAAAAAAGATACAACAAAAAAAGAAAACTATAAGCCAATATCTCTGATGAACATAGACACAAAAATCCTCAATAAATATTAACAAATAGGATACAGCAACACATTAAAAAAAATTAGTCAACAAAATCAAGTGCAATTCATCCCAGCAATGCAAGGATGGTTCAACATATGCAAGTCAATAAATGTGATACACCACATCTACAAAATCAAGGACGAAAATCATGTAAGTTTCTCGATAGATGCAGAAAAAGCATTTGATGAAACTCAGTATCCCTTCATGATAAAGACTCTCAGCAGATTAGGTATTAAAAGAAAGTAACTCAACACAATAAAAGTCCTATGCAATAAACCCACCACCAATATCATCCTGAATAGGGAAAAGTTGAAAGCTTTTCCCTTAAAAACAGGAATAAGACAAGAATGCCCACTCTCACCACTACTATTTAACATAGTATTAGAAGTACTAGCCAGAGCAATCAGGCAATTGAAAGAAATAAAGGGCATTTAGACAGGAAAAGAAGTAAAATTGTCCCTGTTTGCAGATGACATGATCCTATATATAGAAAAGTCTAAAAACTCTATAAAAGAACTTGATAAACGATTTCAGTAAAGTTGCAAGATACAAAATCAACATGGAAAAATCAGTAGCATTTTTATACTCCAATAATGAACTAGCAGGAAAAGAAATCAAGAAAGCTAGTTGATTTACAATAGTCACCAAAAAAAAGAAAATACCTAAAAATCAATTTACCCAAGGAGGTGAAAGGTTTGTACAATGAGAACTACAAATCACTGTTGAAAGAAATTAAAGAAGACACAAAAAGATGGAAAGACATTCCATGCTCTTGGATTGGAAAAATTATCACTGTGAAAATGTCCATACAAACCAAAGTAATCTACAGATTCAATGCACTTCCCATGAAAACGCCAATAATATTTTTCACAGAAAGAAAAAAAAAAAACAATTGCAACATTCATATGGAACAACAAAAGACCATGAATAGCCAAAGAAATCCTGAGCAAATAAATAAATAAATAAATAAAGCTGGAAGCACAAAACTGCTGACTTCAAATTACACTACAAAGCTATAGTAACAAAAACAGCATGGTAATGGCATAGAAACAGACACTTGGTTCAATGGAATAGAACAGAGATCTTAGAAGTCAACCCACAAATGTACAGCCAACAGATCTTCAGCAGAAGCACTGAGAACATACACTGAGGGAAAAAAAATCCCTCTTCAATAAATGGTGCTGGGAAAACTGGACTTCTACATGTGGAAGAATGAACCTAGAACTGTACCTCTTGCCATATACCAAAAAAATTCAAAATAGATTTAAGACTTAAGTATAAGACCTGTAATGATAAAACTCCTAAAAGAAAACAGGAGAAACACTTCATGAAGTAGGACTTGGCAAAGACATTATTTATATGACCCCAGAACACAGGCAGCAAAAGGAAAAATAAACAAATTGGACTATATCAAACTAAACAGCTTCTTCAGTGCAAAGAAACAATCAATAGAGTGAAAAAACAACCTACACTGTGGGAGAAAATATTTGCAAACTATGCATCTGACAAAGGGTTAATATCTAGAATATGCAAGGAAGTCAAACATCTTAACAGTAAAAAACAAATTTAAAAACGGGCAAAGAATCTGAATAGGCATTTCTCAAAGGAAGACATACAAATGACCAACAAGTATATGAAAAAATGCTCAACATCACTAATCATCAGGGAAATGCAAATCAAAACCACATTGAGACATTGTCTCACCACAGTTAGATTGGCTATTATCAAAAAGACAGAGAATAACAAATGCTGCCAAGGATTAGGAGAAAGGGGAATTCTCTTGTTGGTGGGACTGTAAATTGGTGCAGCCATTATAGAAAATGGTATGGATGTTCCTCAAGCAACTACAGATAAAACTGCCATATTATCCAGCAATTCCAGTGTTGGGTATATACCCAAAGGAATGAAAATCATGTCACCCCCATGTTTATTGCAGCTGTATTTACAATAGCCAAGAGTTGGAGCTAACATAAATGTCCATTGTTGGGTGACTGGATGAGGAAAATGTGGTATATTTATATAATGGAATACTACTCGATCATAAAAAGAACGAAATTCTGCCATTTACAGCAACATGGATGAACTTTAGAGAAAATTATGTTACGTGAAATAATCCAGGCACAGAAAGAGAAATACTGTATGTTCTCACTCTTAAGTGAAAGCTAACAAAACAAACAATTAAATAAATTTTTAAAAAGAAAGAAAGAAAGATGGAACAATCACAATAATATGTTGAACTATCAAAAAGAGAACAGAACTGAGGTTACCAGAGGTGGAAAAGGGGAAGGGGAGGGAGGTAAAGGAGGAATTGGTAAGGGGCCATAAAAAACAATTACATTGTATAATGTTGAATGTACTCATTATCCTGATTTGAGCATCACATATTGAACACAGGTATTGATATTCAACTCTGTACCCCACAGATATGTACAATTAACTATGTTTCAATAAAAATAAAATAAAATGTAAAATCACAGAATATCAAAGTTTGTTGGATGCTAATAAAACAGTAGGTAGGGGAAAATTTATATCACTAAACACATACGTTAGAAAAGAAAAGTTTCAAATCAATTACTCAATCTTACAATCTCCACTTATAATTAATGTGACTATTATTATGATTGGATCAAAACCTACAATCTTTCTATCAGTTTATTTTTCCTTTTGTTTATGTGTCCTTTTATTTTTTCTTTTCTAAGATTAATTCAGCATTTTAAGAGTTAATTTTATTTTAACTATTGGCTCATTACTTATATCACTCTTTTCCCACAAGTTTTATGGGTTAAGGATTAAAATATATTTCTGTAAGTAAGAAAATTCTACCTTCAAATAGATTACCATTTCATATATAATGCATTTAACTTTACAACATTATAGGCCCAAATCCTATTTCTCATTCCTTGTGCTATTATTGTCATAGACTTTACTTCTCCAAATGTTATAATAATGCTATATTTTATTACTACTTTTGCTTCATACAAATATCTTTTAGACTGATTAAAAATAACAAAAATATAAAATCTATTTAGAACTTAGAGAAAATCATGTTAAGTGAAATAAGACTGGCTCAGAAAGAGAAATATCACATGTCCTTACTCATAAATGGGAGCTAAAAGAATGAACAAATAAATTTAAAAAAGAAAGAAAGAAACAGTGATCACAATAATATGTTAAACTTTCAAAAGAAGAGGACAGAACTGAGGTTACCAGAGGTGTGAAGGGGGGAGGGGGAGGAGGAGGGGGTAAGGGACACAAAAAACGATTATATCATATAATGTTGAATATACAAATTATCCTTATTTGAGCATCACATACAGCACACAATTATTGATATTAAACCCTGTACCCCACAGATATGTATAATCAACTATGTTACAATAAAAAATAAACAAGCTATAAAAAATAAAGACAAAACCCCAAAACAACATAAAAGTATAGTTTCTGCTTTTAAGAAATCGATAATATGTTTAGGGGGAGAAAGACTATAATTTATCTTTACCTTTTATAAAAACCATCCAACGCTCTTAGCCCAGTCTTTCAATATTCCATGATTCTTTTGTCTTCAGGGGCTTTCTCCCTCTTTATCTCCTTGGTAATGTACAGCGTTGCCCTATGTGTGGGAATATATATTTCCTTTAATCCTAGGTCAGACTAGGTTTTTTTTTTTTTAATAAACAATTGGTTACTGAAGTCTCAGTGATAACATAATAGAGATAAGCAGTAAGTTATGATTTTTGTTGTAGCGTTCCACATGGCCGCTCTCTGGAGATCATTGCTCCATCCTTACCTGTGGTGCTCAAATTAAACCAAAATCACCTGTGGCACATGTAATGCCAGATGCTAGTACCACCAACTTTGAAACTCCCGGGGGGTAAGAAATTTCTATAATAATAAGGTGTCAGGAGATTTTGGTATTTAGCCAGGTTGGAGAACCAGTGTGTAGCTTTAGTGCCTAAGTTTTGGCTAGCCTCAGTGAGGCACACAGAGGCCACCTTTCCCTAAACCTTGGTATTCTTCTGTTTAGGATAAGTATTTTTTGAGGTGCCTTATTTTTAATGACCTACCTTGCTAATCTCCTTTCCTGTTCCAGAATTGGCACCTTCCTAGGATGTTTTACTCTGCAAGATCCTCTCTTTCAAGGGAAAGCCTTTTTCCTACTGCAGAGACATGATGCATCAATTTAATTATAAGGGAATATTAATCGAAGAATATAACACGAAAAATGTGCACTGATATGTGCATATGGGTACTAAAGGGGTAGGAAAGAATAATTTCCTCATATAGGAAAGTATTTCTTGAATTTTGTCATGCATAAGAATCACCTGGAGGGTTTATTAATACTCAATTTGCTGGGCTCCACCCCCAGACTTTCTAGTTTAGTGGGCTGGGGTGAGATTGAAAACTTATGTTTCTAACAAGTACCCAGGTGATGCTGATGCTGTGCATTCAGGTGCTACACTCTAAGAACCACTTATAAATAAAACCAATAAACTCATCATCATATGTGGTAAATGAACATAGGTTGTATAAAGATGAAGTAGATTCTGGTTGCTCTCGTGATCAAGGGATATTTTTCAGAGGACTTTTTGACTGGCTGTGAGGAGAAACAGGAGATGGAGACATTCCCAGCAGATTGATCAGTGTGAGTGGAGTCATGTGTATTTAAAGTACGTAGAGAGGATTTTGGATGAAATAAAATGTTTGCAAAAGGGAGAAACAGATATATTTTAAACTAAAGTAGCACAATATTTAGCCATAACTATGAAGAGTATTACATAAATATAAGAGGACAGAAAAGTTGATAGACTTTGAAGTCAGACCAGCAAAAATCCCAGTTATGTCCATTTATAGTTGTCCGATTTTGAGCAAATTCCTTAATTTTTATGAATTTCAATGTCTTAGTAAAATGGATGTATTTTTATGGCTGTTGGGAAAATTAAATGATAAAATATGTATATAGCACTTACACTGCTTGGCCCTTGTACTAAGCAAATGATATTTATTGCTAATTTTTATTATTCTGATAACATAACATAGTTTCTCACCCCTGGACTCCACTTGTGTGGTCAAAGCCCAGCTGTGAATCAGAGAGTCTGGTATTTAAGATTTCATGTTATTGTTGTCTGTCAGCCAGGCAGTAGTCACTATGAGTTAGTGCTTGTTTTTCTTTTAAAAATTCACACTTCACAAACGTGTTTTTCATTGTCTAAGTTTCATGATTGTGTAACATTTTAAAAATATTTTAAGGTGATAATACATAATAGTCTCATGCAAAAGAAGGTCTCTTCAAGTTGATAATTTAACATATAAATTTGATTAATACATATCTTGAAAAAGAAAAAAAAGATACATTATTTTAGTTGTGAAAGGTACTTAGCAAAGGAAGAAAAACCATTACTTTCATTACCAGAGATTTTCTGTAAAGAGAAAATTCTCTGTATTATTATTTGAATGCATTGAGCTTGGCTAACATTACTTATTACTCAAACTATTCAAACCATGGTGGACAAAAGTGATTCTTTCAATAATCTTTATCCTGCCTAGTTCAGGGTGTTCATTTCTTTTAATGAAAATGAAAAAATTGATATGTGAAAAAATTGATACGTGAAAAAATTGTTTTCTTTTAGAAAACTGTCAGTCTAATTTTTTTTAGAGGTTAAATTAGGGCTTATAGTTTGGACAACATAGCAAAACAGCTAATGTGAAGACTGCAATACCCCTAGTCATTCTGAATACGTACAGTGGTGTGCTGGAGTCAACTCATACCGGCTTATGAGATTCGATTGTTACATTTTTAGAGGTTTTGAGAGTAAGTTGTGAAAACAGCTGTTATATTAAAGATTTTAAAATGTATTAAATTTTACTTAAGTAAATTATAATAGAAACAGGTAAAAATACTCACAGCTCATCAATTCCTATTTTACTATATTTTTACTATTTTCTATGCTGTTGAAGTTATTTATGTCTATTGTAAGTGTAGGATGGTAATACTATAGAATGTTGTGTACTGTGCAACTTTCCCCAGCTCAGCTTTAAGTGATGTCATGTTTGACAGGAAAGATGATGACAGAAGACTGTATTGATCTTCTTCTTAGAGGATATAATTGCCAGTGTTTCAGGAGACTAAGGAGGTCAGGAATTTAGAAAGCTCCATATTCAGTAGGCAAACTTAATCCTAGTTTTCAGTTTAATACTGTAACATTTGAAGCCCAGAGAACTTTTGTTTTATCACCTCCAGAGACTGATCCTCTGGTCTCACATCATGGTGAGAGATTAGTAGTTAATAGCTGTGCAAAGTTGGTGGGGAAATCCTGGTGTCTAATTACTTTATAAGCACACTTGTAACCAATCCACCTATTTTTTGGTCCCCCCTTCACCATCACTTCCAGAGGTATTTGGTGCCACTAATTTCTGAGCCTTTAGGGGACTCTGAAACATTAATTGGGTAACTTTTTGGCTTTCACCAGTACTAGATAGGGAATTAGCCTCCTCTGTTAAGATTAGTGAGTTACTTATTCATCCATCTTTTAGCTTTCAAAATTTTGTTGTTTTCTCCTTTCTCTATCCTTTGTCCTTGTTTGTTTATATCTCTAACAATCAATTTATTGCCACTTTGGTTAGAATTTTCAGAATACTGGGGCTTTATTCATGTTTTCAAACTGAAAAAAGAAAGTAAATATTCAAAGGCAAATTGGAAAACTTTTAAATCTCTAGAATCTGTGACCTTGGAGAAACTTTGTTGGAGGTTTCTGCAAGAAGCTTTTAATACACATCATTGGTTTTAGCTTTATCTCAAATTGCCAATACTCAGGGAGAGTGAAATCCCGAAGAAAGCTATCTTTTTAACTGTAAAAAAAAAAAAAGTGCTCTACCTGGAGAAGGAGGTAATCAGCTGATCTCCGGAATGGTGTATGTGAGGAAAGTGGAGTTGGTTTGGTCAGGTCCTCTCATCTCATATGGGGCTGGGAATGATTCAGCACATCCCTTGTAAACAAGGTATGTAGGAGTAGAGTTAGTACACATGTGCGCCCATGTACCCTTTGGCTTGTTGTAGTTGTTGTGTATTTTCAGTATGGAAGGCAGCAGCTCTGAACAGCTGGTTGGCAGAGCTCGCATCTAAAAATAAGACATGTCCACTTTGCCCTCTGCAGCTCAGTTTTTCTTTTGACCACCTGCCTCAGGACCTGCACAGGCCGGGGCAGACAGTTCTGTGATCCAGCCTGACAGTGTAGAATCCCATACAGAAACAAGAAATAATAATGATGATCATAATCATTGTTTGAGCTATTTATTTGTGCCAGTAACTGCTCAGAGCATTTTATATACATTATCTCAAATAATTCCTGTAACATATCTGTGGGATAGCCATGTTTATCATTATTCCATTGATGAAAAAATTGTGAGTGGGAAAAAGTGAATTTTTGACCTGGTATGACTTAACTGTCATGAGGAAAGCAAATAGTTTTACATTCTAGTCTAGTTGATTCCAAATCTGTGTTTTTAGTCACTGCATCATAAAGAATGGTGTAGCATTAATCAGACTCTTTAGTGCTGACCACTTCTCAGAATAAGTGCTAAAGGAAAACACATTATTCAAAACCCCATTTTTCTATCAAAGGCATAGCTTAAAATTGGGTTCAATTCACTTATGAAACATTATGTGGGTGTATTTAATTTATTATAATTATTGTCTACCATTCCTGATAATTTCTACTTTGGCTATTATTAGATATGAAAATGGAGGGAAAAAAATCTAGTTTTACTTAATTAGGAGAAAGTATCATTTGCATGAGGGCATGCATAGGTATCTATAATTTAGGATATTGAACTTAATACACACTGGACTCATTATATTCTCAGTTGTTTTTTTCTTACTGGAAAATAAAGCAGGGACTTGAAAGCTGTCAGAGCATACCAGAATCAGAACCTGGAATTTTTCTTTTCTGTGAAGAAATATAGGAGTGATGGAATTTTATTTAATATTACTCTTCAAACTAAATCTGTCAATGAACATATGCTGCTAAAATCTCTGTCTTAATGGTCAATGGGTAAATATAACATTATATTTTTAGTAAATGATTTGTACTATAATTCTGGATTGGTCAACAATATTAATTATGCACAAATCTTCAGATTTTGCTTCTCCTAGAAAAATGTAAAACAGATTCTTCCACCTACTGTGGATAATGGAAAAGCTGGTAGTTAGCAACAGTGGAGAACAATCACTACTCCCAGGCATGAATGGGCAGGGAGAGGAATGGTTACCAAACTTCAGAAATGATAGCTATATGGTGATAGAAGAAATGTCCTTTGGCAGGGAGGGAGCCAGATTCCCTCTAGTCTCCTTCTGGTGTCTTCCATTGTCCAAACTCGGATATATGCCAGAGAACAAGGAAGCCTAGAGATGCAATCCATAAATATCCACTTCTTGGGGCAATGATAGGATACAAACTGGTAAGAAGTGTATTTGGAATGGCAGAATTAAATATCTTTCACAGTAGAGCATTTAGTCAGCCAACATTTACTATATACTTACTGCAATCACAAGGTCTTTGGAAACCAAAATAAACAACAGGCCCCACTCCTCATGGAAATGATCAACCAAATGAAACAGGCATGAAAGAAATCAGGGTATTACCTCATGACAAAAATTAAATATTTAACAAATACGTGCTATAAAAGAGCTGAGACCGATGTTTTCCAAAGATATTATAAAAGAAGGAAAAACTAAAAATTTCAAGAAATAGCTACATAAATAATTAATTGCTCCAAATTAGTGGTTTTTATTTTAAGTTTTTTGTTTGTTTGTTTGCTTTTACATTATATACTTATAAAAAAATCTTTTTGGAATACCGTATGTTGGTCATTTAGAGATACCATTTTGTAAATAAACAAATATATGTAACCTTGAGTTTTTATTTTTAGTGTTTGACCTTTTGTAATGTGCCTTTTAAAACGTGCAGTAACTACTTTGAATATAAAAACATGTTTTATCTAGCAGTTTAAAGTGATAGCAAATAGTTAATCATAATCACTATTTTAGTTCTAAAGTTATTTGGAGAAGGAAACACCAACTGAATTATTTTTCAAATCAGTTCACATATTGTATTTTCAGTCCTTATCAGTTCTTTCAGTTGAATGTTGACTTGTAGCATCCAAACTCCAACTGTTTGTGTATTTGTTTAGTATTTTTTTTATATTGTGATGAAATTGAATGGAAAATTGATTTTTTCCCCCTGAGTACAGAGATGAGGAAATTATTCCCTTATTTGCTAAAAAAAGATTTCTAATATGTTCTCAAAACATCTCGACCTTCATGCAGTCTGAATTTACTATTCTCTTGAGCCTTTTTTTTTTTTTTTTTAAAGCATGCTTCCTGTATGAAGCCAAGTGTTTGGCTCGTAATTTAGTGGTTTAAGTGTATATTTTCTTTACTCTTTATTCAATTCAAGTCATTATAAACTATTTGTTACTGTGTCTAAGATAAAAAGTCAAATGCAGTCTCTGTGATGAGTTATCACCTTGTAAAGTTGAAATGTCATTTCAATACACTATATAGAACTTCGTTATGATGATCATTTTTTTACTATTGCAGTAGATTTTATATTGGAATTTGCATTTCCAGTTATTGTGACCTGGAGACACAATAGAGTATATTGTCTTTTAAATTATCGCTTACAAAATGAAAATAAAGTACTTTTTAAGTATAAGGTTTAAAATGTATTTTAGATGAAAGGTCATACAGTTTTTAGCAGTTCACAAGGTGTTTTTTATTGAAAATATTTCACATATATATACACACACACACATCTAAACACTTTTCACTGAATGATAAATCTGATCTGGTCTTTTCAGTTTCTCACTCTTACCAGTATCAGGCCAGCCAAGCATCATCTAATTCGGTGCAGCCAACCCAAGAATTCCCCTGTTGCCTGAACTCCAGCTTCTCTCATTCATCTTGTTGAACTCCAGCTTATGACATTCATCTTGTTTCCTGCAGACATGGGAATTGCTTATATTGTATGCTTGGACTCACCATTAGCCATTTTGAGGATCAGAATTTTGTTTTGGTAAAAACGATGTAACTGATTCAAGCAGAAAATTGTTTTGCGTTATAGATCCATATCTATCTCACCATAGAAGGATTCAAGATAACCTCAATCTTGGATTCACTCTGGTCATTGGATGACTACGAAATGTTTACCGAAGATAGAGTGTGCAGTGATGATTCTGACGCAATAACAGTTTATAACTTCCGTACTATTGACATATCAGGCTGAAAAATTCTTTGTTGTGGGGATCTATAAGTTGTGTACTGTAAGATGTTCAGCAATATCTTTGGCTTCTATGCAGTGGTCTGTAGCAACCCCCTTCTCTCAAGTTATGACAACCAAAAATAGCTCCAGACAATGTAAAATGTCCTCAGGGTGGCAAAATTGTCCTCAGTTGAGAACCTCTCTTCTTATTTTGACTACCATGTATGGTATTTCTGGCATAACACTCTGTGTGTGTGTGCGTGTGCGTGTGCGTGTGTGTGTGTGAAACAAGTGGTTTCAATTGTTGCTTTTCCTTATAGCACCTCCACAAAAATAAAATGTTAGATTGGCTGGAGAGAAAAAAATGTAGAACCCCTTAATTCAATGTCTACATGGCAGACAGAATGTTATTTTAAAATTATATATTGTACGCTACTAGTTCCTTATTACTGCCATAGAGGTCCTGTTAACTAGAATTCTAAAAATATAATTCTTTAACATGGCTTGAAGAACTTTGTAATTAGGCTTCTGCTTCTCTACTCAAATTCTATTTATACCACTTCCCTACTTGTTTAACTGCTCTGAGTTTAAAGTGTCCCCCAAAAGATCATATGTTGGAAACTTGACCCCCATTGTAACAGTGTAAAGAGGGTGGGAAATCTGATTGTGGTATTTGAAAGGTTGGGCCTTTAAGAGGTAATTGGATAGTGAGGACTGTACCCTGGTGAATGAATTAATCCCATTTATGGAATAATGGATTAATAGTTTAACAGATTATTGGTGAGTGATTCTGATGGCTTTATAAGGAGAGCAAGTGAGCACATTAACTCTTGCTCATGTCATTCTTGCTATGTGATGCCCTGCATTACCATGGGACTTGTACAGATTCACCACCAAGAAGACGGCCCTCACCAGATGTGCCCCTGTACCTCAGACTTCCAGCCTCCAAAACTGTAAGAAATAAATTTCATTTTTTTTATGAATTATCCAGTTTTGGGGCTTTTGTTATAAGCAACAGAAAAGGGACTAATACAGGGTCTACCTTCAGTTTCTTTAGTACACTAACCTCTCTCATCTATCAGGACATTTGCATAAGCCTTTCCCCCCAATATGAATGAATCCTCCTCAACCCCTGTGTTCTCCCTTCAGCCAATTATTATTATTGGCTAATTCTTATTGATCACTACCTCTCTTCATAAACCTCTATCCCCCACTAGACATTATATGGATAGGGACTATGTTTAGAGAACTAGTGAATACTCACTTCCTAGCATCGTGTTAAATGTCTTAGAGAAACACCTGGGGTCTGATTATTGATTCTCAGAATATCTCCCCCTTTCCTCAAATTTAGTACCCCAAAATTATGATTCCTATACGTGTAATTCAGGAGGTATGTGAAAATATTTTTGCATGTATGAATTGTTGAGTGTGAAAATAAAATCAGAATATTATTTGTAAGAATCAAAGTCTACATATAAGACCATTGCTTTGTAAAAGTTCTAAAATTATGACAAATGTTGGCTATAGGTAAAATATTAAGTAAAATTTGGTGTGAAATAGTGCCTAGCGAATACTCGTTCACACTAATTTAGAATTATCTGTTATTTTAGGAGGTCAGGGTACACAGAGGAGGATTAGAATTACTCCTATAGAGTGGGAAGGTCAAGGCTTTCATCACATAGAGTAGGTCAGAGGGCTAGTTAATAACCCAGATTTTATGCTATCACTTCCCATGTCATGACTACACAAACTTCAGTCTACAAAAATTTTTGTCAAATCATTTCAAAATATAACATCATCATGCATGCTTATATCTCATAATTTGACTCTTCTGCCTATGAGCCCAGAAAGATACCAGTATGTCTTTTTCTATGCATGGGGTGAGAGATTCCATTTTTTATTAAACACTAAGTAAGCTAGCAGAGATCATTTTCACCTTTGTGTTGTCTTAAGAGTCCATCAGCATTCATAGAGAGACGTGAAGCCTAATCATTTGTTACAGAGTGAGTGTTTGTGTCACTGCAAAGTTCACGTTAAGATTCTAACCCCCAGTGTGATGATGTTAGGAAGTGGGACCTTTGAGAGGTGATTAAGTCATGATGGTAGAGCCCTCATAATAGGATTAATGCCTTTATAAAAGAAACCCCAGAGAGATTTCTTTACGCTTCAGTCATGTGAAGACACAGCAAGAAAACAGCCATCTATGATCCAGGATGTAGGTCCTCAACAGAGGGCACATCTGCCAGCACCTTGGTCATGGACTTGCCAGCCTCCAGAACTATGAGGAAAAGTGTCTGTTGTTTAAGCCACCCAATGTACAGTGCATTTGTTGTAGCAGCCTGAATGGACTAAAACATCCCTGTTCTTGGTTTGTTTCTAAATTTCTTTGGATAAAACTATTAGCTACAGAAAAAAGTAAAGGGACAATAAGCATCTCATATTCAAATATAAGGCACTGACACATAGGTGCACAGTGTGAGTACATGTTTTTTAAATGAAAAAAAGAGGAGGGAAGAAGGAAAGAGAAAAAAGTCAAAAAGAGGGAGAAATAATGACTAAATCTTTTCTCTTGAATGAGGCACCCTGAAAACCTCTTAATAAGTACTTTATGATTGGTCATATACATAGACTGTTCATGTTCTAGAAAGAGTGTTAGACGTGGTATAAATGCATGATACACAGAGGAAATCCGTAAAATGAAAAAAAAAAATTACATTTGGCCTTCACAGATTGAAAGTAAAAATTGTTATTCATTTAAATTGGTACAATCTCATTCAAATTAAGGAAACTTTGAAGGGAGATAAAATATCATAAAGTGACGCACCTCCTCCTCACTGTGAATTGTTATGGAGTTGCTTTCTCCAGCCCTATTTTTTTTGACTTGGAGTTGTGGGAGATTCTTATTGGTCTTCCACTTCAATGTTTCCCATCCCACCAATCCTCTCCCCAATTGGGAAGATTTGAAGTATTGCTGCAGTTTTCCTTCCGTAAGGATCATTCTATCCTTTTATTTTTCTCATCTAAATTCTCTGATATTTTTGTGAGTTATTTTAATTAGAGGTTTAGAAGAGAGCTTTTGTTGTTGTTGCTAAAGAGTGGAGAGGGTGACTGATTTCTTTGTAGCAGCTGTGAGAAGGGAATAAGAAGGCAAAGAAAGCATTATCTCAACGTTGCTTACAGGAATGGTTTTAGAATGCACTGCATGCAGAGAAAGCATTTGTTTCCCAAAATTATTTATTATAGGAATCAATCAGATCACCAGTGCATTTTTACTATGAGCCATCTGCTAGAGAAACAGCTTTGTCACATGTAGTCCTTATTTATATCTCATTCCTGTTAGGAAATTTTAACGCCAACTGTCTCTCAACAGGGGATTCTTAGGTCATCAGTAGGTTAAATGTTGTCTAGAGAATATGAAAAAGAGGAAGAAAATTCAGATAAAATTATAACCTAAAATATAGCTTTTTTCCTGAGCTAAATGTACTCAATTTAAATACAGATGACATTTAACCAGTTAAATTCTTGTGTTTTAGCTATCACAGTCACCAAGGTACTAGAGATTAGAATTCACAGAGCATTAGTGAAGTTTCAGCTCATTGCTTAAGTACTGTTTCTTTACTATTCTATGCACAAGAATGATGGCACACAGTGATGCTGTACTAATGTATGCTCCATGTCTTGCAGGTAGGCATTTAAAGGTGGTGTAATTAGATTGGTAAGAGAAACAAATATAGAAATCTGGCAAGCCAGAGATTGTTTTAAAATAACAATAACTCTTTATCTTTTTAAAAATTGCAATCACTGATACACTTTGTTTCCTCAACCAGTTTCAAGAAAGTGCTAAGGACTTACCTGAAACAATAACTCCAGTATAGAATGAGGGTTATTTGTTTCTGGAGTAACATGGTGGAAAGAGGCCAGCATTGTCAAAAGATCTGATTTAATCCTTGCTCTGTAACTTTTGTCGTGTGACCTCGAAGAATTCATTTAATCTTTTGGCTTTATATTTCTTCATTTATAAAACAAGATACTTGCAGTATCTATCCAATAAATGTATTGTAATACTAGTGTATATTATAAATGCTTTATAAAATAAAACATTGCTGTATTATATAAAGTTCAAATACACTGATATTTGAAGCACTTTTGTTCTATAGCTATAGGAAATTTTCCCCCTGATTTTTGAAAATCAATTAGGTTGATTTGAGCTGGATGAATTGAGCTAAAATTTAAAGATAATAGTGATATTCACTATTGCTAGTGTTCACTGTTAGAAACATTGAAAAATATTGAGTTATGTGGTAGTGAAAGAGCTTAAAGAATGGACTATATATAGTTCATGTTATGGTCTACTGGAGGATAATATTTGTCCTACAAGTAACCAAAAAGTAACATTTTGCATTCATGGTTTTGAATATATTTTCTAATATATATCTTGCTTATTAAAATATTTTTATAACATGGTTTTATGCCAAGGAAATCAAAAGTATTGTTTGTTTTTATTCTGCTTGGCAATGTCAAGCAGATTGTTGCACTCTATTGTAGAGAATTTGAAAATGACTTTATACCATGAAATTTTGAAAATGTTATTGTTGGCATATAGAATGGATTTTGGTGGTTGAACAAACATTTGAAATTCCAAATGTAGTCAAAGGGATTCCCCTTTATGACTGAAATGCATAAATGTTAATGCCATTCTTTTGAATTTCTGCATATATTTTCTAAAATTTGTTAAGTGGAGAAGGATGATAAAATTTAATTATAATTTACAATAATTCAGGGAGATCAAAAATACCTTCACAGTAACAATTCTAGAATGTTCCAATATTTTTGTCATCTATCTCCTTTTTAAAAGACATTTGTGTAGCAATCAAAATATATTGATGGTGATCTTCTGTCAACATTTTTGGTTGTGAATGGAAAATGACATTTGGTCATTTTTATGTGACCAAATGACCATGTTGCATGTGCAATAACCGTAAGACTGAGCAAAAATCACAGGGTTTAGTGTGATGTATTACATACAGCAATGTTATTCTGACTTACATTCAAATCTATGTATAATTGTTTTAGTGCTAAGTGATAACGAGCCGTGACGGGAAGTGTAAGGGAGGTGGGGAGGGCAGGACTAAAGATCCATTTAACCATGTTATAATTTTTTTCCAGGAGCTTGCCCCTGCCAACCTTCCACAGAGACAAAGAGCAGGTTAGGCAGCCAAGTCATATCCCCACCAACCTACCTCAATGTAGCCAGGCTTTTGACTACCATTCAAATTAGTTAAGTATGTGTCATTTCTAAAATTAAAAAAATATATATATGTTTTTATATGAACACTAATCTATGGCTCAGCTTTTTCCTGCTCAAACATTTGGAATAATTATTGTAAAGTTTTTGTGTGCATAAAATTCTGGATATAGTAAAGCTTTAAAAATGTCTGTTTTGTTCTCTAACATTTTTCCCTGCAGACGTAAAATTTGTAATTGTATTTTGTGCTCCAATTTTTGAATTTTTACTCTTACTGATTTTTTTTTTCAATCACACTAGGAAATATTATTAAGAACTTTCTACGTGTACAATACATAGTCTTTTGTACTCTACAGAGTCTAATGAATTTGGTGGACTCTGAAGGATTATTGAAAGAAGTCAAACTAACAGCAGAATGCATGTTTTTAGGGGCTATAGGTAAATCTATCACTACAATAACTTTCTTTATTGATTATCAGTAGAGTTTGTAGTATTAATGAGGAAAAAACATCCCTCACCCTGTCATCTACAATATTCACAGATCTTTCTCTTAAATTTCTTTTCAAAAGGACCATAGCGGTTCTCTGACTAGCCGTGTTTCGACATTATTTGAAATCTCTTCATATCTACTCTAAGGTCTATACTCGATCTTCTATACTACGCTTTCCTGTCTGTCTCTCTCCACTTTCTCTCTTTCTCTTGGATTTCTCATCCAGTCTTAATTTCAATTATTACATATGAGAGTACTTCAAAGTTTGTGTAGAAATAAAATTAAAAGATAATACGAATCTTTCCATGAACTATTTGAAGACCCCCTTGTCTGTGTTGGTGGGTTCCACAGCTACATCTCCTACCCTTATCAGCAGCCCCAAGTTCAAGTCATATTTTTCTGCTGAAAATATGCATGACATACTTAAATGTCTAAGTTAAACTCATATTCTCACTTCTCTTCATTGAGGCCACACTCCTCTTTTCCACTTTTCCCTTTTCCTGCTTTTTCTTCCCTTATCCTCCAGGTCAAGTGTATAAGCCCTCGGTGCTGTCTTCCCATTTACTCCTCCTACATGCTTCTCAACACTACGGCACTGAAACTGCTCTTTTCAACATCACCAACAGGTGCACTTCTTGGTACATAGTAGACATTAAACGATACCTGTTGCATGATTGTGAAGAGAGCAGAGTTAATCTTGCCTCATGGGTATGATTCAGCACATCCGTGTAAACAAGTCACGTAAGAGTAGTGTCAATGCGCATGTGCGCCCATGTACTCTTTGACTCGTTGCCACTATTGTTGACTTTGGTATATAAGACAAGGGCTTTGAACCGCTGGCGGCGGAGATCACATCTGGAATAAAGCCTGTTCACTTTGCTGGTGGTTACTCAGTTGTTTTTCAACTACCTGGCTCATGACCTGCACAGGACAGGGCAGAGGGGTCTGTGAGCCCTAGCCCAACAATGATCAATTATTTGACCTATTTATATACTAGAACACCACAGACCAAGTACTTCTTTTTATTTTAGCTTATTGAAAAACCACTTCACTGAGGTATAATTGGCATGTAAAATGCTGTACAGATTTAATGTACACAATTAGATGGATTTGTTGATAAGTATATACCCATAAACCATCAATACCATGAAGGCCATAGATGCTTTCATCTCTTCTCAACCTTCCTAAGTTTTCTTCCACCTTCTTTATTATTGCTATTATATTTTTGTCTTGTGGTAAGAACACTTTTTATAAGATCTACCCTCTTAGAATATTTTAGATATACAACACAGTGTTGTTAGCTATGGACACTGTGCTGGTATAATAGAAATACAAAACTCATTTACCTTGCAAAACTGAAACTTTGCACCCTTTGACCATCACCTCCTCATTTCACTCTACCCAAGACCCTGGCAACCATCATTCTACCCTCTGATTCTATGAGTTTGACTACTGAAGATTCCACATATAAGGGAGATCATGTAGTATTTTGTCCTCCTGTGCCTGGTTTATTTAACTTAGTGTAACATCCTCCAGGTTCATCCATGTTGTCACAAATGGTAGGATTTCATTATTTTTAAAGCCAGAATAGTACTCCATTGTGTATGTATATACCATATATATATTGCACATATATACACACACACACACACATATATATATATGAATATATATGGGAGTGCAGGTGTCTCTTCAAAATCTACATTTAATTTCTTTGGTTATACCCTTCAGTGAAATTGCTGGATCATATGGCAGCTCTGTATTTTAATATTTGAAGAACCTCCATACTGTTTTCCATAATAACATTATTAGCGGATATTGCCAGCAATGATTTTCAAGTGTTCCCTTTACTCCACATCCTTGATGACACTTTTTCTTTCTTTTTTTAGGTTTTGATTTGGATTTCTCTGATGATTGGTGATACTGAGAATCTTTTGTGTTCTAGATAGCCATTTCTATGTCTTCTTTGGAGAAAGTACTTCTTAAATATCAGTGACTTCTTAGGCGTTTGTGATATTTCTCCTTGTTAGTCTTTGTACCTCTCTTTATTATTTTTCTGTATTTTGCTCACAAATTTTCCTCCTCCCACCTTTATTTTTAATTTTTATTTATCAATATACTATGTAGCTGATTTTCATGGCCCTTTACCAATTCCTCTTTTCCCCACTCCCACTACCCCTCCCACCACTATCAAAATCATATCTGTTCACTTATTTTACAAGTTCAAGGAATTATTGTGATTGTTATGTCTTTTTCCCCCATTTATTTGTTTGTATGTTTATTTATTTTTATTAGCTCCCACATATAAGTGAGAACATGTGGTATTTCTCTTTCTGTGCCTGCTTTATTTCACTTAACATAATTTTCTCTAGCTTCGTCCATGTTGCTTTGAATGGTAGTATTTCATTCTTTTTTATAGCAGAATAGTATTCCATTGTGTAGATATACCACATTTTCCATATCTACTCATCCAATGATGGGCATTTAGGCTGGTTCCAACTCTTAGCTCTTGTAAATAGTCCTGCAATAAACATGGGAGTGTAGGTATCTCTTCGACATGATGATTTCCATTTCTTTAGGCATATACCCAACAGGCAGATAGCTGGTCAGATGGCATATCTCTCTGTAATTGTTTGAGGAATCTCCATACCATTTTCCATTATGGCTGCACCAATTTACAGCCCCACCAACAGTGTAGGAGGGTTCCCTTTTCTCTGCATCCTCACCAACAATTATTATTCTCAGTCTTTTGGATAATAGCCACTGTAACTGGAGTGAGATGGTATTTCAAAGTGGTTTTGATTTGCATTTCCCAAATGCTAAAACTAGAAAAAATATAACAGAAAAGAAAACTACAGGACAATATGTCTGATGAATATAGATGCAAAAATTCTCAATAAAATATTAGCTAATAGAATACAGAAACACATACAGAAAATTACACACCATGATCAGGTGGGATTCACTCCAGAGATGCAAGGGTGGTTCAACATATACAAGTCAATAAATGTGATACACCACATCAGCAAAATAAAAGACAAATCCATATGATCATCTTTATGATGTTGAAAAAGTATTTGACAAAATTCAACATCTGTTCATGATAAAGACTCTTAATAAATTAGGTATAGAAGGAAGTATCTCAGCACAATAAAAGCTGTGTATGACAAAACCACTGCTGATATCATCCTGAATTGGGAAGAGTTGAACGTTTTTCCCTTAAGAACAGGAACAAGACAAAGATGCCACTCTTACCACTACTATTCAACATAATGTTGGAAGTACTAGCCAGAACAATCAGGGAAGAGAAGGAAAGAAAAGGCATCCACATTGGAAAAGATAAAGTCAAATTGTCCCTGTTTGAAGATGATATGATCCTGTATATAGAACAACCTATAGACTCTACAAAAAAACCTCTTGGTGTTGATAAATGATTTCAGCAAAGTTGCAGGATACAAAATCAACACACAAAAATCAGTAGCATTTTTTATACTCCAGCAATGAAGTAGCAGAAAAAGAAATCAAGAAAGCTAGCTCATTTACAATATTCACAAAAAATAAAATACCTAGGAATAAAGATAACCAAAGATGTGAAAAATCTCTATGATGAGAACTACAAATCACTGTTGAGAGGAATTAAAGAGGAAAGAAGATGGAAAGATCCATGCTCTTGGATTGGAAAGATTAACATTGTGAAAATGTCCATACTACACAGAGTAATTTACGTACAATCCCAATCAAAATACCAGTGACATTCTTCACAGAAATGGAAAAAAAAATTCTATAGAATAACAAGTGGCTATGACTAGCCAAAGTAATCCTGAGCCAAACAAAATAAAGCCAGAGACAGAACACTATCTGACTTTAAGCTATACTACAAAGCTATAGTAACCAAAACAGCATGGCACTTGTATAAAAACAGACACACAGACCAGTGAAACACAGGAGGGAACCTAGAAATCAACCCATACACCTACAGCCATCTGATCTTTAACAAAGGCACCAAGAACATACAACGGGGAATAGACTGCCCCTTCAATAAATGGTTCTGGGAAAACTGGACATCCATATGCAGAAGAATGAAACCAGACTCATACCTCTCAAGATATACCAAAATCAACTCAAAATGGATTAAAGAATTAAATATACATCCTGACACAATAGAACTCCTAAAAGAAAACATAGGGGAAACACTTCAGGAAGTAGGATTGGGCATAGAATTTATGAATGCCATCCCAAAAGCACAGGCAACCAAAGGAAAAATAAGCAAGTGGGATTATATCAAACTAAAAATCTTTTGCACAGCAATAGAAACAATTAACAGAGTGGAAAGACAGCCAACAGAGTGGGAGAAAATATTTGCAAAACATGCCTACAACAAAGGATTAATGTCCAGAATATACAAGGAACTCAAACAGCTTAACAACAGAAAAACAAGTAGCTATTCTTATATCTGACAAAATAGACTTTAAACTAAAAACCATAAAAAGAGACAATGAGGGACACTACTTAATGATAAAAGGACTGATCCATCAAGAAGACATAACAATCATAAATATGTATGCACCCAATGTTGGAGCAGCCAGATTTATAAAACAAACTCTATTAGACCTAAAGAAGGAAATAGACACTAATACCATAATAGCAGGGGACCTGAACACCCCACTGTCAATATTAGACAGATCATCTAGGCAAAGAATCAGTAGAGAAACACAAGATCTAAACAAGACTCTAGACCAATTGGAATTGGCAGATATCTACAGAACATTCCACCCAACAACCTCAGAATATTCATTTTTCTCATCAGCACATGGATCATTCTCCAGGATAGATCACATATTAGGTCACAAATCAAGTCTCAATAAATTCAAAAAAATTGCAATTATCCCATGTATCTTCTCAGACCACAATGGATTAAAACAAGAAATTAATAACAAACGAAACTCTGGAAACTATACAAACACATGGAAATTAAACAGCATTCTACTTAATGACATATGGGTCCAAGAAGAAATCAAGGAGGAAATCAAAAAATTTCTTGAAACTAATGAAAACAATGATACATCATACCAAAACCTGTGGGATACTGCAAAAGCAGTATTGAGGGGAAAATTTATTGCATTAAACGCTCACTTCAGAAGAATAGAAAGATGGCAAGTGAACAACCTAACACTTCACCTTAAAGAACTAGAAAAACAAGAACAATCCAAACCTAAAGTTAGCAGACGGAAAGAAATCATTAAGATCAGAGCAGAACTGAATGAAATTGAAAACCAAAAAACAATTCAAAAGATCAATGAATCAAAAAGTTGGTTTTTTGAAAAGATAAATAAAATTGACAAACCATTAGCATGGCTAACAAAAAAAAGAAGAGAGAAGACTCAAATAACAAAAATTAGAAATGAAAAAGGCGATATTACAACTGATTCATCTGAAATACAAGGAATCATTCGAGACTACTATAAACAACTATACACCAACAAATTTGAAAATCTGGAGGAAATGGATAAATTTCTGGACACACACAAGCTCCCAAAACTGAACCGTGAAGACGTAGAAAATTTGAACAGACCAATAACAATAAAGGAGATTGAAGCTGTTATCAGAAGGCTTCCAACAAAGAAAAGCCCAGGACCAGATGGATTCACAGCAGAATTTTACCAAACATTCAAAGAGGAATTGACACCGATTCTTTACAAACTATTCCAAAAGATTGAAACGGACGCAAATCTCCCAAACTCATTCTATGAAGCAAACATCATCCTGATACCAAAACCAGGTAAAGATATAACCAAAAAAGAAAACTACAGGCCGATATCCTTGATGAATATAGATGCAAAAATCCTCACTAAAATACTAGCAAACAGAATACAGCAACACATACGAAAAATTATTCATCACGATCAAGTGGGATTCATCCCAGGGATGCAAGGTTGGTTCAACATACGCAAATCAATAAATGTGATACACCATATTAATAAACTCAAACACAAGGACCATATGATCATCTCTATAGATGCTGAAAAAGCATTTGATAAAGTTCAGCACTCATTCATGACAAAGACCCTCTATAAGTTAGGTATAGAGGGAAAGTATCTCAACATAATTAAAGCCATATATGCCAAACCCACTGCCAATATCATCCTGAATGGGGAAAAGCTGAAAGCTTTTCCTTTAAGAACAGGAACTAGACAAGGATGCCCACTCTCACCACCCCTATTCAACATAGTGTTGGAAGTACTAGCCAGAGCAATCAGAGAAGAGAAGGAAATAAAGGGCATCCAGATTGGAAAAGATGAAGTCAAACTGTCCCTGTTTGCAGATGACATGATCCTATATATCGAACAGCCTAAAACCTCTACAAAAAAACTCTTGGAATTGATAAATGATTTCAGCACAGTAGCAGGATACAAAATCAACACACAAAAATCAGTAGCATTTCTTTTCTCCAATAGCGAACATGCAGAAAGAGAAATCAAGAAAGCCTGCCCATTTACAATAGCCACCAAAAAAATAAAATACTTAGGAATTGAGTTAACCAAGGATGTGAAAAATCTCTATAATGAGAACTACAAACCACTGCTGAGAGAAATTAGAGAGGATACAAGAAGATGGAAAGATATCCCATGCTCTTGGATTGGAAGAATCAACATAGTGAAAATGTCCATACTACCCAAAGTGATATACAAATTCAATGCAATCCCCATCAAAAGTCCAAAGACATTTTTCTCAGAAATGGAAAAAACTATCCAGACATTTATATGGAACAATAAAAGACCACGCATAGCCAAAGCAATGCTGAGCAAAAAAATAAAGCTGGAGGCATAACACTACCTGACTTTAAGCTATACTACAAAGCTATAATAACCAAAACAGTATGGTACTGGCATAAAAACAGACACACTGACCAATGGAATAGAATAGAGAATCCAGAAATCAACCCACACACTTACTGTCAGCTGATCTTTGACAAAGGCACCAAGCCTATTCACTGGGGAAGGGACTGCCTCTTCAGCAAATGGTGCTGGGATAACTGGATATCCATATGCAGGAGAATGAAACTAGATCCATACCTCTCACCGTATACTAAAATCAACTCCAAATGGATTAAGGATTTAAATATACACCCTGAAACAATAAAACTTCTTAAAGAAAACATAGGAGAAACACTTCAGGAAATAGGACTGGGCACAGACTTCATGAATACGACCCCAAAAGCACGGGCAACCAAAGGAAAAATAAACAAATGGGATTATATCAAACTAAAAAGCTTCTGCACAGCAAAAGAAACAATTAACAGAGTTAAAAGACAACCAACAGAATGGGAGAAAATATTTGCAAAATATATATCTGACAAAGGATTAATATCCAGAATATATAAGGAACTCAAACAACTGTACAAGAAGAAAACAAGCAACCCAATTAAAAAATGGGCAAAAGAGCTAAATAGGCATTTATCTAAGGAAGATATCCAAATGGCTAACAGACATATGAAAAAATGCTCAACATCACTCTGCATCCGGGAAATGCAAATCAAAACCACATTGAGATACCATCTAACCCCAGTTAGGATGGCTAAAATCCAAAAGACTGTGAACGATAAATGCTGGCGAGGCTGCGGAGAAAAAGGAACTCTCATACATTGTTGGTGGGACTGCAAAATGGTGCAGCCTCCGTGGAAAATGGTATGGAGGTTCCTCAAACAATTGCAGATAGATCTACCATACGACCCAGCTATCCCACTGTTGGGAATATACCCAGAGGAATGGAAATCATCAAGTCGAAGGTATACCTGTTTCCCTATGTTCATCGCAGCACTCTTTACAATAGCCAAGAGTTGGAACCAGCCCAAATGCCCATCATCAGATGAGTGGATACGGAAAATGTGGTACATCTACACAATGGAATACTACTCAGCTATAAAAACGAATGAAATACTGCCATTTGCAACAACATGGATGGACCTTGAGAGAATTATATTAAGTGAAACAAGTCAGGCACAGAAAGAGAAATACCACATGTTCTCACTTATTGGTGGGAGCTAAAAATTAATATATAAATTCACACACACACACACACACACACACACACACACACACACACACCAGGGGGGGGGGGGAAGAAGATATAACAACCACAATTATTTGAAGTTGATACAACAAGCAAACAGAAAGGACATTGTTGGGGGGGAGGGGGGGAGGGAGAAGGGAGGGAGGTTTTGGTGATGGGGAGCAATAATCAGCCACAATGTATATCGACAAAATAAAATTTAAAAAAAATAATAATAAAATAAAAAAATAAATAAATAAAAAAATTCTTCCAGAGAAGAAAAAAAAAAAAAAGGGCAAAGGAGCTAAATAGGCATTTGTCAAAGGAAGATGTATGAATGGCCAACAGACACATGAAAAAATGCTCCTCCCACCTTTAAAAAAAGTGTTTCTTCAGATTTTCCTGAATCTATATATACTTAATTGCCATTGGCTAACACTTTTTCAATCATAAAGACTTGAATTTTTTGTGGTCTTAAATTTTATACAGACTCCTGATGTACATATTTGCTTGAAAATCACCTCAAACTCTGGAGCCAGAATGGCTTTGTTTAAATCCTGATCTGCCACATATGAGTTCTTGGACCTTAAAAAATCTGTATTAGTTTGCTAGGACTGCTGTAACAAAATACTAGAGACTGGATGGCTCAACCCACAGAAATCTGTTTTCTTTCAGCTCTGTTGGCTAGAAGTCCAAGATCAAGGTGTTGGGTTGGTTTCATTCTTAGGCCTCTGCTTGGCTTGCAGGTGGCTGCCTTCTCTTTGTGTTCTCACATGGTCATCCCTGGTTTGTGTGTTGTCTGTGTCCTAATTTCTTCTTATAAGGACACCCATTATACTGAATTAGGGATCACCCATATGATCTCACTTTACCTTAATTACTCCTTTTAAGGCCCTATCTTCAATGAACATACTAAAATGATTCCTAACAGATTGCTCTCAGACTGAGATAATATAGAGAGAGCCTGATAAGTGTTTAATAAATATTAACTATATTACTAAAGGATTAATCTCTACCCTTGTCATACTTTATCTTAATTAAAACAACAGATCGTGAACTCCCAGCCACCATTCTTTCTATCTTTGTATTTATCCTCAGCACTGCATATATGATTATTTTATTCATTTGCTGAAAAGCTTTCAATGGTTCCCATTCATTTATAATATTTAGAAGCTTTAGCAAGGTGTGCAAAGCTCTGTCTAAACCAGAGACTATACATACTTCTACAACTGCATCTTCTATCAGTCCTGATTTATACTCTACTTTGTAGTATAAATTTACTGTTTATATGGGTACTTGTAAAACATGGTACTATGAAACCTCTGCATTTTCGTGAAGATTGCTCCCTCTGTTTGAAACATCAGGACCATTTTCATTTATTTATTTGGTTACCAATCACTCATCCCTCAAGGACCAGTTTGGTAAACAAATCTTTCAGGTAATCTTTTGTAAGATCCTAAATTGGGCTATGTGTCTGAAGCTCCATTCCATCTGTGTCCTACTACTAACCTATCCTTTGCTAGATTTTATTGTAGTTGTCTATGTGCCGAGTATCTCCATTAGGATGAAAACTTCTTGTAGGCAAGGCTACATCTAATCATTGGATAGTAGTCATATTGGTTTTCAAATACTACTGTATAGAGTGGCATATCATCATCATGGAGTTAATCAGTTCTTAGAAAGTAAGTATACTGCATTGAGTTATTCTTTGTAACTCTAAGTTTTAAATTGGTTCAATTTAAATGAGTACCTTTAAGTATGAAAAGTTACACTGTTAACATTTTTCTTCATTTATGAAATGATGGTAATGATAGATAATAGTTTTGCTTGTATATATGTTTTAACATTGTTATTTGGCAAAATAAATAACCTATTCTATATTTTGTCTCCAACCCCTAATTTTATTTGGAATTTTTACTAGTATGTGAAATTTAAAGGTCCATCAGGTTGTACTATTCTCCCTAAAGAACAAAATGGTTTGTGGCAGACAATTTGTTTCCTGACTGTTACTAGATTGTGGCCTTTGGAAAGCTGCTGAGCTTAGTTTTTCTGTTGCACAATAAAGGTGTACACTCTTGCAGCACAGAGTTGTTGTGAGGATTAAATTTTGGCTGAGCAAAATTCTTAGCACAGTGCATCAACACTTCACGAATAGTGATTATTATTACTGTCACACTGGGTAATAGCTTTGATAATAATGATCTTTGAACTCAAGGTACTTAGTGTCTGTCTCTCAATAAATGATGATTAAACTGAACTGTTTAGCATATCTTGTCAAATCAATTTCCTGAACATTACTCCTGTAGTTTACAGATCCTCATTGTTGAGCACCTGGTCCACTGCAAAGGCTGCTCTCTAGTTTGTATTATATATTACTGTCAAGTTCTGGTAAAACAAAACAAAACAAAAAAATGAAATAATAATAATAATAATAAAACCCCTACCTTTCTAGGACTATCTGCCACTGATTTTTCTTTTTAGGATGCCATTTGTCTCCATTACAAGAAATTATTATTCTCTATCTCTCATCTATTATCTATCCACTGCTAATTGAATAAATATTATTTTCTTTTGCTCTATCTAAGATATCCTCTTTATTTGGCAAATCAAAAATATCTTTGAAGACATAGCTCAAATATTATGTCTTCTTTTTTTTTTGGATTATTGCTGACCACTCCCTACCCCAACACCATAGATAGTCATTGCCTTCTCTGTGTGTTGATACAGGCTTGCATACTTCATTTAAGCATATATCATTTTCCTTTAAAGTTAGTGTTAACCTTTATTATCTCTCTTTAAGCATTGAGTTCTTCTAAGGTAATGGTTGTATCTTATGCATTAAAAATCTTCCAGCACCTAGTAAAAGGTCTAAAACATAGCCGATGATCACTTAAAAAATGTTTGATAGATTATTTTAATCTTTCAGGTTTACAATTTTGGAATTAACCTTAATACAGTTTACTTTCTTGCCCTTAGTTTCTGATTATTCCAATTTCTGGTCTCTTTTCCATTCTCACTTTCAATATTTTGTATTCGAAAATATAGAATAATGTCTGCTACTTCATCTTTTCCTTACTATGTATTGATTAGATTTCTAAAATCTAGAAAGACATTTCTCTTGTGGTCTCATGATTCAGACCTAACAATCTCCCTGTAACTTCTTCATGTACCTGAGTATTTTTTTTTTTCTATTTGAATTCAGGAATGAGATATGTAAACTATTCATGAAAACCTGCAAGTAATTTTTTTAAATTAGCTATTAGTTGCCAAAATATATAAATGATTGTGATCTTTTTCAACCTTGCCTCACTAGAGAGATCTCACTGACATCACTAAAATCCTCTTTACCATCTACTCCACCCAGCCCACATCTTACAGATTGGAACACCGGAGCACTGTCACATCTCCATATTCTAGCAAGTCACATTGTCGCAAATCATATTTAATTGATCATGAAGCCATTATTTTTTAAATGATACAGTTTAAAAGTCCTTTCAGAATTATTCTATTGTCAATTACCTCTGGTATTCTAGATGCTTTCTTTCATCATAAAGTAATTAAGCAGGAACAGAAAGTGATAAAAATATAAAGCTGAATCTGACTGTGTAGTATTAAATAAACTTAGAGACAGAATTATTATTTATATCAGTTCCAAATCACAGGTGTCATACATTGAAAAAGCAGAGGTAGAAAGCATATAGCTTTATATTTCCTAGGAATAACATGTAAATGTATGGAAGATTGTCTCAGACCTTGGCTGTTCTTCCTCACTCCATTGCCAATGTCAATGTAGCATTCATTCCTCTTGCTCAGGTCTTGGCTACTAAAACAGTCTACCTCTTTCCTTGGTGAATAATCAATAGGTAAAAGCAGGTTTTCATTTACGTTACTAGATTCTTTAAGTTAGAGTGTTCTAAATTGTAATTAAAATATCTATTAATGATGTCATACAATATTTCCATACTTTGAGTTAAACCAAATTTTGTTGTTATTTTAAAGCCACCATCCTGGTATTTCTCAACACACTGGTTAGGAGTAGTGAACCATAACTTAACTCTATTTTTTTTCTTTACAAAGCTTAAAACTAAAATATGCTTCAGAACAAGCAGAATGAAATTTAATCATGAACTTCTGGGAGAAATTGTATATAGGTATTATCTGTCTTAGTGAAAAATACAATGTTATTTAATAGCTACAGTATAAATATTAAAAATTGTCATTTTATTTACATTTTATAAATGTTCATTCATTAATAAAAATGTGTTTATTATTTATAAAATTTGGACCATTTATTCTGAAGTTATTTGCATTTGTACAAGTCCTACATTTCCTGTCAGGAATAAGAATTATGTATATTAGTAAGAGTTTTATATAAATGTTACTTAAATAATGCTAAATGTAGATACTAAATAAAATAATATTTACACAGTTTTCTTAATTAAATAATGCTTACAGGTAACAGACACACATGCACATACAAACACATGCAAACAGAAACAAAAAGGTAATGCAGATATACATATGTATATATACATATACATAAAGAAAAATAATTTGAACTCTCACCACTTAGAGAAAATATAACTAACATTTACATCTTTAAATCTTGACTCCTTTGTGTGTGTTTGCAATATTGACTTAGAAAAATATATATTATATATATTTAGAGGAGTCTATGTTATATATTCCTTTTTCACTATTTTTTCAGTTACATAGAACGGCATTGAATCATTTTTAATATATTTAATTAAATTCCATTTTGCTGAATATTTAGATTGTTTTATTTATATGTTTGTTTATTAGATTGCTTACTGAACATATTTGATTTTCAACCTCACCTTATATCGAATTTGGCGAATGTATTTATTTATTATATTTCAATGAACATAAAATAATATATAATTCAATATTCAATAATAATACTACCAGTGTTGAGGGCAGGCAGAAGAGTATTTTTTTATAGAAAATAGAAATTAATAAATTATGAAAGAATGCTAGAAATAGGAAATCACCGCATTAAAATTTCCATGTAGTGATTGATTTAGATAAGGATCTTTAATGCCTACTAAAATTATTGGATAAAAGATTATTAAAGATCAAATTATTTTTATATTCTCAAAGTATTGCCCCACAGATTATAAAGGTACTTCAAAAAATTCATGAAAAGATCATTATCTTTTAAATTTATTTTTCTATGAACTTTTTGTAGTACCTTCGTACTTACTCATTGTAAAAAGAGAAAAGTTTCTTATAATCTACAGACTAACCAAATGACCGAATTTAGCATTACCAATAATCCATCAAACTGACATCATGACCCTTTACAGAAGCACTGACAAGAAACCATATCACCTAAATAATAATGTTGCCAGCTGTAGGGAAAGAGAAGGAAAATGGTCAGGGCCCAGATGTTCAGAATTTTGACAAGCATTTGACGTAAATATGCACGTGCACCCAGGTGTTCCTTGGTTATTGTCTGATGTAATTGTACATGTGCACCCAGGTGTCCTGGGTTATGGACTTAAGTATAAAGGACATGTGGCTCTGATCCACAGGGTCCCCTGCCCCCCAGGTTGCCCCCCGGGGGGCCGCAGTGAGGCCACTACTGCTGCTGGAGGCTGTTGCTGCCAGTGTTCCAGGACACCTCTAAGAGGCCATGGCCGCTGCTGCTTCTGCTGCTACTGCTGCTGTAAGCTGTTGCTCTACTGCTGAGGACTGAGCTTGTGTCATCTGTCAATGGCTCCTGGGACCTTTCTCAATTACCTAGCATGGACCTGTGTGTGAGGGGTCTGGTAACCCAGACTGGCATGTAAGGGGTCTGGTGACCCAGTCTGTACAATGGGTTTGAAGGGTTTGAGCCCTAGCCCTGACAATACAAATGAAAACTTAGTATAACTAAAATAATGAAACGCTTTGGCTTTAGTTATGAAATGCCTAGCCATACAATTAACTTAGCTATTGCCTCAACCTGACAACTAGTGTAGTCGTGTAGTTTTACACCAGCTATGTTTGACTTTAATCTAATGACGAAGCAACAATTAAACAAATACAAGGAACATTTTGCAAAACCTTTAACTTAGATTTTAAAGAAAATATCAATTCTGTGAAGAACAGAAAAAGGGGGAGAGCTAGGAGACTGTTATAATTTAAAGAGAAATGCCAATTAAATTTAATTTTGTAATTCTTGCTTAAATCTTATATCCCAAACCAGAATAACACTAACATAATAATTAAGAGATAATTTTTGGTTATTTGAACATGAAATTTATACCAGATAATTGAACTGTGTAATACTAAATTCCTTGAGGGGATAATGTATTTTGGTTATGTAGAGAATTTCCTTGTATATTTAAGGTAGAGTGTCAAGATATCTGCAACTAACACAAATGGTATGACAAATATATGAATACACACACGTATATACATATGTATACATACATACATATATAAATGTACATATATTTCTCTCTGCTTTTCTCTCTCTCTCCACGCGCACACTCACATATGTTAGGAAAGATAAAGCAATTGCACATTTACCACTAGTGAAAATTAAATGTGGATATTTACTACCATTTTTTCAATTTCTTAATGTAATTGGTATTTTTTTAATATTAAAGCAGCTGATTAGGGCTGGGTTCTCCAGACACTAAGACAGAGTTAGATTTACTGGGGAGTTATCAGACTGCAATGTAGAACTTGTCAAGTCTCTGGCAGCACCATGGGGAGATCTAGAGCAAAGATTGCTAGCTAGAGAACTCCAGCATATGGTGGAAAAGTCACTCATTCAACTGTTTTAGACATTCATTGGATGGGTGCCTCCAGAGAAGAATTTGATTAGATTCAAAAGCAGGACAGGACCTTATGAAATCAACACAACAGCTGAAAGCTGTCAAGTAATCACACCCTTTACTTCTGAGCAGATCCTCTCAAAAGAATATCTATGTAGCTCATCTTATCTGCCTCCAGTGAGTAAATAATAGCAATCATTTAGTTGCATGTTTTAACATAACTATTTTTAGTGTTTTTTAAATTCTACTTTTAAGTATGTTCAGTATTCACTATTTCCTTATTCATGTGTTCTTTATATGGAATTATTTCTTGGTTCACTGGCGTGCATTTATGTATATATATTTTATTGAAACATAATTGATTGTACACATTTGTGAGGTACAAAGTTGAATATCAATACCTGTATACAATATGTGATGATCAAATCAGGATGATTAGTATATTCATCATTATGAAACATAATCATTCTTGGTGACCCTATACCAATTTCTCGCAAACACCCCCCTTCCCACCGACAATAACCACAGTTCTGTTCTCTCCTTTTGAAAGTTCACCATGTTAATGTGATTCTTGTATCTTTCTTTCTTTCTTTTTAATTAATTTATTTGGTTTTCTTTTTAAGCTTCCACTTATGAGTGAGGACATAAGGTATTTATCTTTCTGTGTCTGGTTTATATCACTTAACATCATTTTTTCCAAGCTCATCCATGTTGCTCTGAATGACAGAATTTTGTTGTTTTAATGGTAGACTAGCATTCCATCATGTATGTTTACTACATTTTCTTTATCTAGTTGTCTGTTGATGGACATTTAGGTTGTTTCCAACTCTTGGCTATTGTAAATAAAGCTGCAATAAACATGGAAGTACAAATATTCCTTTGACATGAAAATTTCCATTTCTTTGGGTATACACACAGCAGTGGGATTGCTGGATTTTATGGCAGTTCTATCTGTTTGAAGAATCTCCATACTGTTTTCTGTGATGGCTGTACTAATTTGCAGTCCCACCAACAGTGTAGGAGGGTTCCCTTTCTCTGCATCCTCACCAGCATTTTTTATTCTGTCTTTTCGATAATGGCCAGTCTAACTGGGGTGAGATGATATCTCAATGTAGTTTTCATTTGCAATTCTCTGGTGCTTAGTAATGCTGAGCATTTTTCATATACATATTGGTCATTTGTATATCCTCCTTCGAGAAATGCCTATTGAGCTCTTTTGCCCACTTTTTAATAGGGTTACTTATCCTTTCACTATTAAATTGTTTGAGTTTCTTGTATATCCTGGATATTAATCCCTTGTTGGATGCATAGTTTACACATATTTTCTTCCATTCTGTAGGGTTCCTTAACACTCTGTCAATTATTTCCTTTGCTCTGCAGAAATTTAAAGCTTGAGTTATTCCCTTTTATTTCCTGAGCTTTTTACATCTTATCCATAAGTCTTTACCCAGTCCTACATCCTGATGTGTTCCCCTACTGTTTTTAGGAGTTTTATAGTTTCAGGTTTTATATTTAAGTCTTTGATTTATTTTGAGTTGATTTTTTTTATATGGTGAGAGGTTTGGGTATAGTTTCATCTTCTACGTATGGATGTCCAGTTTACCCAGCACAAATATTGAACAGGCTGTCTTTTCTCCAATGTATGTTCTTGGTGCCTTTGTCAAAGTTCAGTTGGCTGTAAGTATCTGGATTGATTTCTGGGCTCTCTATTCTGTTCCATTCATTTGTGTGTCTGTTTTTATGCCATACCATGCAGTTTTGGTTATTAGAGCTTTGTAGTATAATTTGAAGTCAGATAGCATAGTGCCTTGGCTATTTATTTTTTCTCAAGATTTCTTTGGCTATTTGGGGTCTTTTGTTGTTCCACATGAATGTTAGGACTATTTTTTCTATTTCTGTGAAGAGTGTCATTGGTAATTTTATGGGGATAGCATTGAATCTACAGATCACTTTGGGTATTGTGGACATTTTCACAATGTTAATTCTTCTAATCCATGAGCATGGAAAGTCTTTGCATCTTCTTGTGTCTTCTTTGATTTCTTTCAGCAGTGATTTGTAGTTTATGGCTTTTATTGTGTTGAGATATTTTCCTTCTATACCTACTTTGTTGAGAGTCTTTACCATGAAGGATGTTGCATTTTGTCAAATGCTTTTTCTGCATCTGGAACCCCCAAAACAACAATCACCCTCACAAAAATATGAAAAAGAACTAAACTCACTGGTCCAGAAGATATATAAATGCACCACACTCTTCTAAGTGAGTCACTGACCAACTCCTTAAACAAGAAAGAGAAATAAACTACATCTTACCACCTCAAAAAACTGATGAACACCAAAGACAATAAAAGGGAAGGAAAGGAACAAAACATATTGAAAACAACCAGGTGAAAATCAATAAAATATCAGGAGTTCGACAATACCTTTCAATAACAACCCTGCATGTAAACGGATTGGATTTTTTACTCAGAAGACATAGGCCAGCTGATTGGATTAAAAAGCTAGACCCAATTACATGCTGCTTAAAGGAAACTCACCTTGCCTATGAAAACACATACAGATTAATAGTGAAGGGATAGAGAAATATATACTATGCAAATGGAAACCAAAAGTGAGCAGGAGTAGAAATTCTTAGATATGACAGGTTTTAAACCAAAACCCATAAAAAGAGTCAAAGAAAGCCATTACATAGTGATAAAGGGATCTATCCAGCAAGAAGACATAACAATCAAAAATATATATGTACCTACGATCAAAGCACCCAGATTCATAAAGCAAAGACTACTAGACGTAAGAGAGAGACAGACCCCAGTACAATAACAGCAGGGACCTCAACACCCCTCTCTCAATATTGGACAGATCATCTAGGCAACAAATCAAGAAATAATCACAGGATTTACACTACAAATTATACCAGTTGGATTGGCAGACCTACAGAGAACATTTCATCCAACTACTACAAAATATACTTTCTTCTCATTCAGCACATGGAACATTTTCCAGTAGAGACCACATGTTGGGTCGCAAATTAAGTCTCAGAAAATTTTTAAAAATTGAAGTCATTTCAAATATCTTTTCAGGCCACAATGGATTAAAGCTAGAAATCAATAACATGTGAAACTCTGGAAACTATAGAAATACATGGGAATTAAACAACATGCTCCTGAATGATCTGTGGGTCAATGAACAAATTAAACAGGAAATCAAAAAATATATTAAAACTAATGCAAATAAAGATACATTATAACAAAACCTATGGCATACTGCAAGAACAGTACCAAGAGGGAAGTTTATTCCAATTAATGCTTACATAAAAAGAATACAAAGACTTCAAATAAACAACCTGACATTTCACTTCAAGGAACTATAAAAACAAGAACTGATGTATATTTTTATTCATAATTTTGAAAGGTTACACAGTTCTTGGTGTCATTAATTGTTCTTCTGACAGTTTCTCCCCTCGAGCTTCCAGGAAGGAACACAGCCCTCTGACACCTTGGTTTTGGCCCAGTGAATCCCACTTCAGACTTCTGACCTCCAGAACTATAGCAGAATAAATCTGTGTTGTTTTAATTCACTACATTTGCAATTTTTTACAGCAACAGTAGGAAACTGATCCACCCTTCCTGACCTCTTACTCCTCCATCTCCCTGCCATGTTAACTGGGCACACATCTCACTTTCTCTCACAATAAAACCTCTGTTCTTCTCCCCTTGCAGGCATGGATCTCAGGCAAAGACCTGAGAGGAATATGCCTGAGGGGCATAGACCTTCAATTCACCCAGTCTCATGGCGAACACTCCAGAATATGTTGGGTTCCTCCACCCCCCATCACCCAGTTTTTGCACCTGTTGAGTTGACAGGCAGAACAGTCAGGCAGGGAGAGAATAAAAGAATACAAGCCCTGCCCCGAAGATGGCTGAGAGGGCTCCTCATGCCTGCTGAATCCTCTCCCTCAACAAAGTTTCAGCATGTAGATTTGGCTCTCTGGTAGTGAAAACTTAAAAGATTACTTATATTCTTTATAATTCTCAGTTTCCTTAAAAGTGAAATAAATAATCGTATTTTCTTCAGAGGGTTTTTGTAAGAATTCAAGGAAATAAATAAAATAATGACCATAAGAAAAAAAAAATTGTTCTTCCGTTGCCTTCAAATGTGAAGATAACTTGACTAGTTGGAGATTTCTTTGGCTAAAGTAACTTTTTCCAAAAACTGTGTGGCCAGTCTTACTCAAAGTTTTAAACAATGCCTGTCTATAAATTATCATTCTGTCTTTTATATTTCTCCAATACTCTAATCAACTATTGTTTAGATCATTAAAATAGGCATATTGATGGAGAGATATTCTGTGTTTATGGATATGAAGAAATCACAATCAAAATATCTATGCAAAGGAGTTTCCATTATAAGGTGCTTTTATTTTTACATTTTTTTTTGTTTTGTTTTTGCCAGATGTTTGCAAAATTCTCCAACATTAAAAATTTCAGTGGAAAATAGACAAATATTTGCATTTATTTATGTATTTATTTAAAATAAAAATTGTATGTATTTATGGTATCGAACATAATGGTTAGATACACATATATGCATTGTGGAATGGCTAAATCAAGCTAATTAACACATGCATTACCTCATATACTTATTTAAGTTAATATTTTATGCAAATCTGTCATAATTTAAACATTATCACTGTCATTATCATAATGATGAGAACAAACATGTATTAAACACTTTTAATCTGTTACAAACTTGGCTAAGCCATTTGTAAATGTGATCTCATTTGATCTCACTACAACCTAATGTTTACAAATCTTATTTTTTATCCATTATATAATATTAAGCCCTTTTGATCTGCCGATTTATGAGTCAATGATTTTATTTTCATTCTGTTTTTGAACATACTGTTTGGTTATTTCCTTGTTTAGAGGCATTTTCTATTTACATTTTGGATTTCTTTTTGTCCTTTCCTCTCTGTTTGACTTTTGCTAACATCTTTTGTTTCCCTTAACATTCTGGGATTTTTTTTTTTTTAACCTGTGTTCTTCTTGATGTCGTGAATTTGTTTTTCAGGATGTACTTTTCAGGAATGAAATTTGAACCACTTACATGACATTAATTTATGACATGTTGTTGGTCTGGAAAATTATTATTTAAACACTGTATTACAAGTGATTTTTTTTTCAATCACAGAAAACAAGTCAGATGATATAATGTAGCTGAGCATAGGTTAATACAGTAGGAAATGATAGTCACAGATGGGTTACGTGAATTTGATAATAATTAAAAAACTGATATATCTGGATAAGGCAAAGTACAGAATTCAAAAGAAGAGAAATAATTTTATTTTATTTTATTTATTTTATTTTATTTTGTCAATATACAACGTGGTTGATTATTGTGGCCAATTACCAAAACCTCCCTCCCTTCTTCCTCTCCCCCCTCCCTCCCAACAATGTCCTTTCTGTTCACTTGTCATATCAATTTCAAGGAATTGTAATTGTTATGTCTTCTTCCTCCCCCCCATTTTTTTTGTGTATTTATTTATTTATTTATTTATTTTTAGCTCCCATGAATAAGTGAGAACATGTGATATTTCTCTTTCTGTGCCTGACTTGTTTCACTTAATATAATTATCTCTAGGTCCATCCATGGTATGGGGGTTCATCAAACAATTGCAGATAGATCTACCATATGACCCAGCTATCCCCTGCTGGGAATATACCCAGAGCAATGGAAATCATCAAGTCGAGGGTATCCTGTTCCCCAGTGTTCATCAGAGCACTCTTCACAATAGCTAAGAGTTGGAACCAGCCCATGTGTCCATCATCAGATGAGTGGATACGGAAAATGTGGTATATCTACACAATGGAATACTACTCAGCTATAAAAATGAATGAAATACTGCCATTTGCAATAATTTTATTTTAAATTATGTGATTAATTAAAAATTACATATTTGTAATCTTGAAAATCAGAGAACCAAATTTGAAAGGGTATGACATTTGGATCAGATCTTAAGCTCTGGTTTTGACAGTGTGACTTGATTGAGTATCTTAGCCTTTATAAATGTGTTTTCTTATCTACAAAATGAAAAAATTAGTATCTTCTCCATTATAATTCTTTGGAAATAAAATAATGCTTAAAAGAAATTTTAAGCTGTGAATTGTATAAAGTATATATTATGATGTAGTATGACTACTATTTTGATATAAAAATTACCTTTAGTTGTCAGTTCTTAGAAATACAATTCTTTGCATAGCTATTTCAATTTGTCATTGTTGCATGGGACCAAGAATGTGCTACATCATGTCTCTATAGAAGGAGCTATAACCAGTATTTTTCCTTTGAAATGTGCACACCCTGATAATAAACACCTCTCTCAAAGCTTAGAAGAATTTACAAATGCCGTTCCAAATATGCAAATACTCAAGGACATGTTTCTGAATAGATACTGTATTGCCTTAAAGATAAATACGAAGGAATGTGAATACAGTAGCTTGGTTTTTATCCATTGAGGTCTGCCATTTCAGCAGCATGGGGTATACACTGAGCTTGAATTGGTGGCAGTTAGCAGCAGCAGCTCATGAAAGTAGACAGATTTATGCAAGGTGACCTTCATGCCTCAATGTAATTGGGAACTTTGTGATTTCCACGGGGGTTACTAACAGGACATTCCATTGACAACCACAATGAGTGTTCTACCTCCCTGGCATTTTTAGAGCACATCTTTATGCATCAGAAAACCCCAGACTTGCACAGGGCTGCTTTCTAAGGAGAGACACTACTAGATGAATTTTACAGAGCATAAAGTTCATGTGCATACTTGTCAATGAGCTAACCACAATCTCAGGGTCTTTTTTCAGCATTTTTATTACTTCACTGCCATGATGTACATCCAAACCTGTGTTTCTATGTTGAAAATGATTAAATCCACGTTAAGCTTAAGGTGCATAGGGGTCTCATATGTGATAGCTGTTTGTAGAGGGTTTTAGAATGATATTCGCTCTCAGGATCAAAGAGCAGCAAGGTGATGCAGATATGACAAAGCATAGGCCATATTGCATCTAGACTTCAAGACATTTATTAAACCCAGTGTTAATTCCATTTTGGAGAAGTTGGAATAATTCCAGTGTTCTAAAAGCAACCTAATTATTGAATTGATTTAAATTGCAAATCAGGTATCCAAAGATGTGCAACAAGATTCACCCTGTCCTTTACTTACTCCTAGTGATTTATTGAATGATATTATAAAAATATTCCTAGCAAAATTACAGGAAGGAAAAACTATGTTCAATTACAATCATGATCCATAAATATATCTATTGACTAAAGCAGTGAACTACAGCTACCATGATAATTGCTAGTGAAATTGGGAATATTTAGCTTGGAAAAGATAGTATAATTTAGTAGATAAAGTCTAAATAAAAAATAGTCAATGGCCTGTCCAGTAGAAGAAATATCAGAGATACCAGAGATAGAAACGAACCAATAACACAGCATGCAGAGAGACTAATTTGCACTGTACATAAACACTCAAATAGAACTTTCCAAGGAAAGAGTAGGTTGCTTCAGGAAGTGCAGAGTGTGCATTTGTCGGTCATGTTCTAGGAGAAGTTGGAGGGCTCTTGAAGTCTCTTTGTGTGAGGAATGGGAGTGGATGTCCTTTAAAAGATGCCTCAACTCTGAGAGTCTATGCTCTTATAATAGTTGAGCCCAACTAATTTTGAAATAGTTAAAAGAGGGTCATGTTCTGTTTTAATCTTTTTCTTTTTCTAAGTACAAGATGAATACTGTGAATATCCAAAATATATTTAATTAAAAACATAATACGGAATCACTGTGTTTGACAGTGTTATTAATTCTCCTCACCTAAGCACAGGAAATGGTCCCCTGAGACAACCTATTTAAGATTTCACTGTTTTTAAAGTGAAGAACACAATTTATTGTTTCCTGTAATCAATACCATCCCCCTACTGCAACCATTGAAAATAGAGTAGAACAAAAAACAGACAATTACTAAAGGAGGAACTAAGGTTATTTTAAACATATTTTTCCTGATTCCAATTACAGTGATCATTTTATGCAAATAATTCTCAGTGTTATATGCTACCATAGGATACCAGCCTTTACCATTCATAAATCCATCTTTAAAATTTTGACCAATTTCTGTCTTCCCTCCTACATGGTAAATGGCAGAAAGAAAAGCATATTTCCATATATTTAAAAAAGTATTCCTAGTATTTGGAATAGTACCTTTCTATTTTTGCTAAATTAGTAAATGGGTAAACAAACACATATTCTTTTACATCTGAATTTTGCTGTTTGCCTCATCTCTTCTCATCCTAACATTTATACAGAACTTCATGTCTTTCTATTGAATTGAGTAAATGCTACATTAACATAGCATTCAAAATATTCACAAGATTCTTTGAAGGTGTGTCTTTTAATCATAAGAGTCTCTCTAATCCTTTACATTATTTTTAATGACATGGAATGCACTTTTCTCCATTGTCCTTTCATATTTATGAATTCTTTTAAACAGATCTTAAAATTTTTAGAAATGTGTTTATTTTCCTTTGATATAAACTTTGTACTTGGTATAACATTCTAATTGTTCTTAACGTATGATAAAATATGCTTTTATGAGCTTTTCATATAAATTATTGACCTGTTGTATTAATCTATATCATCTAAATTTAATTTTGATACCACTATGTTTTAAGCTTTTAGAGAAACTGAGTTAATTTCTTTACTGCTTAGAAATAAGAAATATGTTTGACTCAGTATTTTTAATAATTTCTATATGTGTACTGCAAAATCCTTTTTATAAACTTATGACAATTGAATGCATTATATTTTCTCATGTAATGGATTTGAGATAGTCACATAGTAGCAGGAATTTAAGATCTATGCCAAGATTTACTACCTCCTGGTAAACATGTCCTATATAATCCCCAAGATTTTTTTTTCAACATATTTTTTAAATTTATTTTTTCTATTGAAACATAATTGATTATACATATTGATGGGGTACAGAGTTGGCTATCGGTATTTGTGTATAGTATGTGATGATCAAACCAATATTATTAGCATGTTCATCATTACAAATTGTAATTATTTTTTGTGCCCCTTACCCGATTACTCCCAAGATTTTTGAATATGATGAATTTCACTCCCATGATTAAGGTAAATTATATAAATATAATCAAGGTACCAAATCCGTTGACCTTATGATAGAGCAAGTAGGTAGGCCTGGCCTAATCACATAAGTCCTATAAAAACAAAGAGTTTTCACCAGGCTGGTGGCAGAAGAGGTAGTCAACAATGTCTGTGGGTGGCCTGGAAGAAAGCAGTCATCCGTGCTGCGAATCACTGATAGAACTGGCAGCATGGAGGAGCTGAGAGCTGATCCCAGCCAGCAGCTAGAAGGAAAATGGAGACCTGAGTCCTAGAGCTGCAAGGAGAGGAATAATGCTAACAGCCAGAGAACTGGGAAGAGAATCCTGAGCCAAGACAAGAACCATAACCCAGCCAACATATTGATTTTAGCCCATTGAGACCCTAAGCAGAGAACCAGCCATCCCATGCTCCAATTTATGAACTAAAAAACTTCTGAGGTAATAAATTTGTGTTGATTGAAGTCTCCATTTGTGGTGCTTTGTGACAAAGCAGTAGAAAATTTATATGCTAACTCAGCAAGTTTGTCATTTGACCTTTAACGGAATTGAGAGTCAAAGATAAGCCTTCCAAAAGTTCTTCTGAAGGAAACAATAATGAATGTACAAGTTTCAGGTTCAGTAAAGATCATCCAATATAATTCATTTTAGGCATGAAGCTGACAGTGAGACGGATTAAATGCTTTTCCCTAAATCATTTGCAGGCATAATCAGAACTGGAACCATGGTCCCATAAGTCCAAATAAATGCTTTTTTTCCCCACTGTAAACAGCCAATGTATTCATTTGTGATTGGAAAAGCAAAAAGTGATGCTAGTGGGAATTTTGGATATCTTATTTTAAATAGTCAATATATCTCTAAAATATCTTGTAGCTGCCTTTCTTTCTTCCCTTTTGTTATCCAGGATCCAATCAAGTTTCACATGTTGCATTTAATTGTGATATCTTTGTATTGTCTTTTAATTCAGAACAGAAACAAGATTCTTGCTTTTTCTTTTTATGTAATTGACTTCTCAAAGACTCTAGGCTAGTTGTCTTATATGTTGCATTGTAGGTATGAGTGTTTATTTATATTTCCTTTAAGTTTTCCTCTGCTGTCTTAATTTCCTATAAATATAAGATAGTTAATTGTATAGGTTTAATTAGATTCAGATAAACATTTGGCAAGAACACTTTATGTGGGTATGTGAACTCCACAGAGGATCACATCAGGGTGTACACTGTGCGGACATCCCCTACCAAAGATGCTAAAGCTGCTCTTGATTAAGGTGGTAAATGCCTCTCTTCCCCTGCTGTAAAGGTACATTCTTTTGCTTGTAATTAGTAAGTAATCTGTGGGTTGACACTCTGGCCCCGTGTGACTATCTATTACTCAATATCATTTTACCCAAAGCTTCTAGCATCCATTGATTAGCATTCTAAATCCATTATTATATAGGGGTTGTACTAGTTTTCTATTGCTGCCATAACAAATTACCACATTAATCACTTAAAACAAGACAAATTTGTTATTTTATAGTTCTGAAGGTTGGAATCTGACATAGATCTCACTGAGCTCAAAATCTGTTGGCCAACAGGGCTGCTTCCTTTCTGAAAGTCCTACGGAAAAATCTGTTTTCTTGTTTTTGTCCAACTTCTAAAGGCTATCCTTATTCCTTGGCTCATGGCTCCCTTGTTCCATCTTCAAGGCCAGCAACATCAGGGTTGAGTCCATTTCACATCGTGTCTCTCTGTCCCTCTTCCATTAGTCACATCTCCCTCTGACCACAGCTGACAAAGACTCTCTGATTTTAAGGACCCATGTGATTAAATTGGACCCACTCAGATGATTCAGTAAAATTTCCCCATCTCAGAGTGACATCTTAATCGCATCTGCAAAGTCCCTCTTGTCATGTAAGGGAGCATCAGCCTTAGCTTACCTAAGGATTAGCACCTAGATGTCTTTGAAAGACAATTACTTTGCCCTCCACTGGGATTGCAAAATCTTGATTTTAAACAACAAAACAACCTCTGTCATCTTGTATATTACCTGGCATTTTCTGCAAAGAAACACCACCCCCTCATTCTCTCTCTATGGATTCAAAGATTATTTATAATACAATATGTTGCAAGCAATTCTTTAATTTTCCTTTTTGATGCTCAGATTGTCTCAAATTGGGGAAGTTTGTTTAAGGATCTTAGATGATGTTATGAAATTATTGTAATTTTCTTACATGTAATGATAGTATTGTGTTTATGTAGTGATGTATGCTGAATTATTTAATGTAATACCATAACAACTGCAACTTCCTGAGAACAAGCAAATCATGGAGAAATTTTACACTGTTTATTCGAAATGGAATGTATATAAATCTCACTTTATTATTCTTTCAAATTTTATGCATGCTTGAACATTTCCAAGCAAATGAGAAAATTAATATATCAAAGATATGTTGTACTGTCAAAAACCTCATGATAACATAAAGAAGCTGAATTCATATTTCATATTTTACTTCCACTTAACACAGGTTTTGAAGAGATTTTAAGAAAATAAAATAAAGTCTTCTGTTTGGCTCACCATTTTGAAGGAAAGGAGCAAGTCTTTTTCTGCTACCAAAAATGCTTCTACTTGTACCTGATTTCACAATAAACACTGTCTGAATTTTCAGAAGCATTGGGAAATAAATCAGTGTTAGAAATCAAACTTCTGCATGATAAGATTCTTGAAGGAAACAAAACAAAACGCAGAACTATATGAGAACTGTACCATAGCATGGAAATATGAGTATAAAGCATGCCAAAAAGTCAAGTTAATTGAAGGATGCTGCTGGATGAAAGCAATGACCATGGCCAAGCTTGCAAAGGCAGTGCTGTGTTTATGGTAGAGTTCTGATTTATGTCAGAGGAACATCAATGAAGCCCCAGAATTAGGCAAGAATACTTCTTGTTTGATTATAGCTTTATAGTTTCCAGAGTTAGGCCATTGATTTGTTATTCACAATCCTGAGAAGAAGGCAAAGGAGGTTATTTATTCCTTTAACAAATATTGAGTTTTTGTACTATGTGAATTACTGTGCTAATTAAAAATGTCATACATTCATTGAGCACTGTATTCTGGCTACTAAGCATCTGTGTGTATTAACTTATTCATTATTTATAATTACCACATGAGGTAGACTGTCCACATTTTACAGAGTGAAGATCTAACCCCACAGAGTCTGACTCCAGGATTCACAACATCATCTACTAGAGCCAAAGGTAATTGGAGCCCTACAATTGGATTTAGTTTACAAAGAACAAAGAGTCTATAGCTTATATCGGTTTCTGAAAAGTGATATATAATCTAAAAATTATCTGGGTATCACTGTTGCATTACAAGGTAGGGATTCATTGCAAATCATTCTATGTGAGTGAGTAGTTCCAGTTCTCATGGACCTGAGTTTATTTTTGAGAATAACTAGCCAAACTCTTTTGTGCCTAAAAGGGCTTTTTCCATTATACTCTTTTATCTTCCCAATATATACAGATGTGATGTATGAATTTTAAAAATTATACTATTTTATTTTATGTGTAATATATATCATTAATTGAATATATGAGACATATCATTGATCTCCCCTATTGATGGATATTTAGTTGTTTCTTTTCCCTAATTTTTGCTACCTCCATGTAAACATTTATGAATTTCCAGTGTGTGACTTTTGCTAAAAGTTTTTATGAATGCATCATTTTCTTGATTATAACTTTTAAAATGTATACTAGATATAGTGACCTGTAGATTTTTTTCTGTTTATTTCTGAAGTTTGTATATCAATCATATATTGCAATTCACAAGGTGCTGTTTTCTATTTCCATTACTTATATTTAGTTTTATTATAACACAGCCAGTAATATATTTTGCATTATGTCTCTAATTTTGGAATTAATTTTGTTTTTTTCTAACTCATTTCTCTGTAGAATGTGTGTGTATGTGTGTGCATGAAATACATATATGGAATAGACATATATACATATATTTCATATATACAATACAAATGGAATATACATATACATAGATACACACACTCACACACGCACATTCATGTATATATATATTTCTCATTCTAAAATATGCACAGACATTTTTCTCCACTGGCATAGTCAGGAATTTCAGTTTACAAATTTTGCTCAGATTCTTTATATTGCTAAGAATTTTTTTCCGTAAATTTCAATGCTATGTTTACAAGAAAAAAATATATATTTGTTGTGTATATCATCCTTTATTACTAAAATCTTCTTCTTGGTCTGAGTTATTGCAAAACACTTTCAATTTAACTTCTTCAGATAGATACTATGACCCTTGTTACTTTTAGTTTGTTTTTGCTTGGTAAATCATTGTATATCTTTTTACATTTATATTTTTGTAATCAGTTTCTTTTAGGCAGGATTATCTTGTAGATGGTACATTTTTTTTTTCTAGTTGTATTATCACAGTGTCTGAAATTCTTCTTTCAGAGCTTATCAAATCTTTATAAGGGATAAATTTGGTCTTTTGTCTTCTTATATCATGTTTCTTTCTCTGTTCTCTTTGCTTTTGCATTTTTGTAATATGATTTGTTGGTTTTTGCCTACCCTTCCCCTGAGAAAATTTAAATGTGTGTAGTGATTTTTAGTGACTTAGACTTAACAAAGTTAAAAACTGAAAATTGTGTGTTTAAACCTGGATTGATTTGTTTACAAAATTTAGTATTATTGACTCCACTCATGAAAAATGGGGAAAAAATGCCTTGCCCTCTAAGTGATTTTGTTCTTGATTTATTTTGTTGGCAGTTTTTTTGAGGAATATTTAATTAGCCTACTGCCTAATAATTGTTATTTTTATATATTGTATAATGTCTTTTTAAGATGGTGTTAATTATAATGCACTTGTATTAAACATTCTTTTGGGATTTAATTATAGATATGATTTTTAATTAATTTTGGATTTAAACATATTGAAACGTCACTTATAAACCATTTTGTGCCATGATTTTCCCATTGGGGGAATAATTATTTCTATTTTACTTGTTGTTGTTGATTGGATATAATGTATCTAGGAGTCTTTTTCAAGATGCATACCCAGTGCTACAAATTTTTCCTTCTTAAGTACTTGAAGATATGATTCCCTTTTCTTCAGCCTTGAAAGGCAATCTGGTTACATGCTTCTTTTCCATCAGAACCCTAGAAGTGCTGCACGAGCACCTGACATGTAATACTGATGTTAAAAAGTTCTGGGTTTGTCTCCTTCTTCTCCCCCTCCCCTCCCTCTTCCTTCCCCCATTCCCCTCCTTCCTTCCCCTCTTCCTCCCCTCTTCTTCTTCAAGTAACTTGTTTCTTTTCCTTGAACATGTAGAATTCTGTCTTTATCCTTGGATATCACTAACTTTATTAGTATAGTTTCCTTTGTTAAACATTCACTATTAACATTTTTTTCTAAAATAATGCGATTCCATTATTCTTCAGATTTAGGTTTTTCTATATTTCTGGGCAGTTTACTTCTTTGAAAATACTTATCTTATTATTATTATTTTTTTCTTTTTTTCCTGTTGGAAAAAATTGTTATCTGGAGATCAGAGCTCAGTTCTCTGTTATGGTTCAGGATTCCATTACCCTTCTTCTCATCTGGTGGAGTGTATATGTAAAGATGCGTAATCAAATGAAAACCAAAGTACTGCTTTATAAATTTGGAAAATCACCCATCAAAATGCAAGGTATCTAATAAATTGTTGGTGACTGCAATGTAATCAATTGAGGGTGGCCTGAGTCTTTCTAGTACTTTTCTCTGAATGGGAAAAATCAAATTGACACAAAGAAGGTCTTACTGCAAAGACAACAGGTCTGCCTTACATGTACCTCCCACATGCAGAAAGCAGAACAAGGATCAATATGGAACATGCTGTGCCTGACTTCAGAAGCAAAATAAAAAGTAGCAAGAAGCCTGTGTTTGGAAAAGGTAATCTAACGAATTAATAAAATAGAGATTATTGTGTGCAATCTTCTCACAAAGCAAATTAGCCATACTTGATTAAGGAGGTACCAACATGTGCCAGAACATTCCCTATGACACTGAAACTAGAAAGGAAGGACACAATTTACTCTTTATGTGTGCTGAAACGGAGAGAGAAGGGGGAAAAAAGGAGCAAACACCATCAAACTCACATACTGTTTATATAAATTAAATACATTGAAAAATATTAAAATCATAACTTCCCTGTGCTTTTCCTTTTATTTATTTATTTATTTATTTATTTCCATTTTTTTCTTAATTTTATTTTGTCGATATACAATGTGGGTGATTATTGTGGCCCATTACCGAAACCTCCCTCCCTCCTCCCTCTCCTCCCTCCCCCCCCAACAATGTCCTTTCTGTTTGCTTGTTGTATCAACTTCAAGTAATTGTAGTTGTTATGTCTTCTCCCCCCCTCACCTCCCCGGTTTGTGTGTGTGTGTGTGTGTGTGTGAATTTATTTATTTATTTTTAGCTCCCACCAATAAGTGAGAACATGTGGTATTTCTCTTTCTGTGCCTGACTCGTTTCACTTAATATAATTCTCTCAAGGTCCATCCATGTTGTTGCAAATGGCAGTATTTCATTCGTTTTTATAGCTGAGTAGTATTCCATTGTGTAGATGTACCACATTTTCCGTATCCACTCATCCGATGATGGACGTTTGGGCTGGTTCCAACTCTTGGCTATTGTAAAGAGTGCTGCGATGAACATTGGGGAACAGGTATACCTTCGACTTGATGATTTCCATTCCTCTGGGTATATTCCCAGCAGTGGGATAAGGTGCTTTTCCTTTCAATTGTGTATAATTTCCTAAAATGTCATCTATGCTCTTTCACTTTTCTATTGGGTAATTTATATTTATGTTGATTTTAGAGAGGTTAAGGTGTGACACTGCTTTGTCACCCAAAATTATTTTTTAATTAACAGAACTTCAACTTCAGGTTGTTCTTTTTATTTTTCATTTTGTTTTATCAGATAGTACTCAATACTTGAAAATGTAATGAAATATATTGTGTCAACTATTATATAACTTCTTTCACAGTTACTCTATAACTGTTTACCATTTACATAAGTTTCTTCTTCTTTCCCATTTTTTTCATGTTTGCATTTATGCATTCCTGGTTTATTTTATTTTTTTTAAGCAGGGGCATTCCCTTAGAACTCACTATTTGTTCAAGAAAAATGATAGTCATTTACGTGGCTTTTAAAAAATGATTATTCCTGACATTTCTTTTATTCCCTTTTCCTTTATCCTCCTCCCCAAGAGATATTATTTCGTTTTTTAGAAATTACATTTTAAATATGGGAACTGCTGGTTAGTGTACCTTGCTTAGCCATTTATTCAATTGAGAAGTATAGAAAAGGAGCTGAGGATTCTAGTAATTTTTGTCCTCAAGCAATTTCTCTTTAAATCTATTGACGACCCTGACCCAGGGGGCTTCTCTAACTTTTCTCACTCCTCTGGTTGGTAGAGAGTTGAACACCCAGATGAAAGTTCAGATCTGAGTAGGTTTGTAAACATGCCTCTTTGCTTATGTTATTTTGGTCAGAAGCTGCATTGTACAGTTGAGTTTCTATCTAGGGTTTGCCTGGTAGGGAGAAAATCAGCTGAAAAAAAAAATATGACTTGTCTAATAAGTCTATGTATTAAATATCTCTAGCCTCCACCTACCATTTCACTGTGGTAGAATTATTTCCACAGAATGTGTTTTCTACTTATTCTGACTACCCTGTTTGCTCCCCAGTCTCAGCTCTTCAGCTTGGAGTTCTTAGTTAACCTCTTCCCAACTCCCTTTTTAATTTCTTATACCATGAGCTCTTCCTAACTGGGGACAAATCTACTGATACTCAGAATCTTTCAGTTTGGTCCAAATTTTTTTTTTTTTGTAACTAGCTGATATTCTTCATAGTTTACTGTATGAAGTTATGACAATTCCTGAGCATAGAGGCAGTTTTTAATCTCTAAATATTTTTATTCATTTCAGTAGGTTTTAGGCAGGGAGGCTATGAAAGCGTGAATTTATTCTGCCATCTTTCGTAGAATTCTGTGTATTAAATTTTTATTTTTGTAAAGCATTAGAGAAATGTGCTTAAACTGAAAAAGGAAGTTGGATATGACAGCAAAGTTCTCTTGATTTTGGCCAGATACCAGAATGTGAGACACATTTAGTCTTCTCTAGCTGAAGGCAATGGCACTATGGATCTACACCAGTAAATTCTATGCTGCCACCTGCTTTGCAGTGCAATCGCTTTTACCCTTATATTGCTGAATGCAGTTGGCTTAGAAAGGCCTTTTCTTAAAGTATGTTTTGCAATTTTAAAACTCCATTCTTCATAGTTAAAGTGAATTGCTTCTTGCTTTAAGTGCACAGGCTCCCAGAAATCACAGGTGCAAATCCAGATGGGGTTAACTCATACAGTAGATAAAGTGTCTTAGACGCAGCTTATTTCGTCGGTTTCTTAGGACCAAAGTCAAGTCTTTGTTGACATTTAAGATCTAAGATCAATTTTCCTAATAAAAGGTAGACCTGTGCACAATTTCTGAAAAGTTGTTGGAAACCTTTGCCAACTGAAACACCACGTTATATGTTCCAGACACCCTCTGAGGAATAAAGTTTATTAGTTGACATAAAAATAACAGCAGCAATATTTGCTTTCTTCCCAGTGGCAACAACCTTTAGAAATGGTAAGGCCATTACTGCGGCATACCATTTTGAGAATTCAGAGTGTTCAAAGCACTCACTGCACGTATCAACACACTCAGAAAGAAAGAAAGTATAATACATCCAAGTGAATAATAACAATTGTGATAATCAGCTAATGTTCATTCTATACTTACTTTGTGTCAGGCACTGTTCTTTAAATTGGATTATGTTATTTTAATCCTAGAAGTAACCCTGAAGAGTAAACATAATTATTATCTCTATTACAGAAGGAGCAACTTAGACTTAGAAAAATAAATACCTTGTTCAGGTTTACTCATCTGGTGAGTGGTTCATTCAGAATTCAAACCCAGAATTCTGATTCTAGAGCTATGCCACAATGACTATTCTACATCTTTTAAAATATATATATATGTATTTTTAAAAATTCAAGTACATAGTTTGAAGAGAAGTGCTTAATTTAGGCATAATAAGCCAGTGTTATATTTAGTTTATGAAATGCCCATATTAACTTTATGAAATTAACATGTTAACTTTATTAAATGAACCTTATTTTATTTTATTTAAATTTATTTATTTTAATTTAACATTGCAACTTTATAAAATACACTTTATGAAATGCACATTATCAATAGTATTAGTTTCCCATGTGCCTTTTATTTTTTAAATATAAAATAATAAAATGTTCATAAATTTTTATAAATACTATCGCAAAAAGATAAGAATGTCGCAAAAATTGCCTTATCCTGCAATGTAAACTCATTTGCTTTATATACTTAAGTCAGAATTAAGAAGGTTTATCTGGTGCTGTTGGGGTTTCCACTTATGCTGGCAATCAAGCAATACATGATTATTCAGGAGTGTCCTATAGTATGTTCTAGGCAATGAACATACTGCAGCAAATAAGGAAGACAAAACCTTGCTTCTTCAGGAGGTTAGGCTGAAGTGGAAGAGACAAAGAATATATACACAAATAAATAATTTTGGAAATAGGGAAGCAGGAGCCTACTTTAGAGGATGTGATCTGAAAAGGACTCTCTGAGGAAAGCATGTTGGAACTAAAACCTGAATAAACAGAAGCAGCCAAAATGAGACAAATTGGAGAAAGAGTATTCTAGGCAGAGGCAGTAATAACATGCAAATGCCTGAGTAGAAAGAGCTTGTTTATTACCAAGTTATGTTTATTACCAAGTTATGATTATGAGCAGCTTGTTCTCAAGGCTCCTGGAGAGCCTCTGTGAAACCATATAAAACTCAGAATCATCCTTTAAGAGGATAGTATCAGAGGGGAGAAGAAATGTGTGTTGACTAATTACAGACCCTATTGTCTGAGGGTAACCCCCAGTGCATGAACTGCCTGCTTTGTATGAGTAACTATATGCAGCCAAACAGGAACTTGTGTTATATTTTCATTAAAAAAAAGAAAAGAAAAGAATGATTGAATTATGGGATAATTTTCTTAACTTCAAAATGTTCTTTAATATTAAAAAGTAGAAACATAACACATATATTCTGAGACACCTATAGATAAATTCATTTATGATGACTCTACTGTTTGAAATATTAAAGTTTCCTGCCAATTCCAAAAGATGCCCCAAAATGTCCATATCCTATACATTTTATTTCCTAGTCACCAGCTAAATATGTAAACTCCTAGTAGAGACAGACCTTTATTACATTATATTTCTATTTTATTAGAAGAACTTTTGTATTGTGATACTGTGAAATTAATAATGGTGGCAATATGTTTTCTTAAATTAGGATTTTCATGGGAAAGCTCAAAATTTATTGTTGGCCACAAATACTATCAGTTTTTTTTTGTTTGTTTGTTTGTTTTAAATAACAGGCTTATTTATTCACTTTGAAGAAAATGTTTTCAAACACCCAAATCTAAATAATTGTAGTTTGTAAGTTATCTGTTATCTTTTCAAGTTAAAACAGATGTTTATGAAAAAAGTGACTGTGAGCTTCAACCATCACACAAGTAATTTTCCTTGAGACAACCATGGTATATTCGTATGCAGCATGCAGCAGGACTGTTTTATGCCTACTTCCCATTTCACCACATACACTATATATAAAACATGTTTAGTAAAGAGTTGAGCTCACACCCCCTCACCTCCCTAGGAGTGTGTTGCGGTGAAGATGAAATGAATATTAGTACAGTTTCGTGCTACTTCCTCAATTTGAGCTAAGCTAAAGCATGCTCAGTTTTACTCATCATTGCTTTTGCATCACCAATGTAACTATCAACTTTTAGAATCACTTATGTAGGGTTGAAAATCATTTATGTAAACATATATAGCAGTGAAGCAGAATACAGTGTCCAGATATAGACTACATGTGTGTGTATTTGTACACACACACACACACACACACACACACACACACACACACACACACATATATAACCTATTTTAAACAAAGGTGTCACTGTGATTTAATTAAAAAAAGAAAAATTCTTTTTAACAAATGCTGGTTGAATAACTAAATATCTGTATTTTTTAAAACACTTTCCCCTTACTTCACACGGTTCACAAAATAGAACTTAAAAATTGACCCTAAATCTAAAAGTAACAACACATAGAAGAAAATCTTTCCAAATTTGGGGTAGGAAAAGCTTTCCATATTAGTATACAAAACTGCAAACCGAAAAAGAAAAATAATGATAAATTGGATTATATTCAATTTCAAAATTTCTGCACTTCTAAAACCACCGTTAGGAAAATAAATGGACAAGTTATAGAGGGAGAAAATATACTCCATTCACATGTATAACAAACACTTTTCCTTAGAACAAATAAAGGTATTTTACAACTCAGTAATAAAAATGATTCAATTAAAAAATGAGCAATAGACTTAACAGACACTTCACAAAAGCAGATTAAGATGGCCAAAAAGCACATGGAAAAATGTGTAAAATCATTAGTCAATACGGGAAGTACAAATTAAAACCCAATAAGATGTTTCTCATGGGGTGAATCCATGAGAATGGCTAACATTAAAGAACTCACTATACCAAGTCTTTGCAATGGTGTAAAGCAACCATAACTTTCATACATTGTTGGTGGGATTCTAAAATGGTATAGCCACTTTGAAAAAGATTTTGGAAGTTACTTATAAAGTTAAATATTCAATTACCTTACAACCCAGCAATTTCACTTCTAGGAATTTATTTGGAGAAATAAAATATACATTCAACCAAAGCATTTTTCATAATTGTCCAAAGTATCTTCATTCATACTAGTAAAAATCCTGGAAATAAGCCATATATCCTTTAATACATAATAGACAAATTTTTGTATATCCACTGAAATGGGATACAAGTTCATCAGCGCATGCAACAGCATGTATGAATGTCAGAAACATACTGAGTAAAAGAAATCAGACACTTATATGAAACCTAGACCAGGCAAACAGATCAGTAGTAGCAAAAAGCAGTTTATTGTTTGTATTGATCAAGGAGTGGGAATGCGGAGATTTATTGATTACAGGAATGCAGAAATTTTTTGAATTGATTAAAATGTTTTAAAATATTGGTTGTGGTGGTGGTTACACAGTTTGTACATTTGCCATACCTCTTGAATTTTACACTTTAAACAGATGAATTTTATTATATGTAAATTTTTGTCAATGAAGTTAATTAATCTTAAAATGAATAAAATTATTAGAATGGCTATTATTAGACAATATATTATCCAACCATACTAACCTATTAATCAGTTTCATTTTTTATATGCAACCTTCCAGGTTTTTTTTTCCACTAGAGCACATAATTTTTATTTAGTTACAATCATGAGTTACATTCTATTTAAAATTTGGCTTATTTTTTCTTAAAATTTTTCAAACTTTTCATGTCACTACATAGTTTTCAAAATTATCTATTTTTCTATTTCTTAAGAAGGCATTATATCACATACTCAACTTAGCCTCTTTGAACACTTAGGTTTTTAATTTTGTAATCTGTTAAAAATAATTGTATTCCCCAGTTGGAAGTAATCCAAATTTTAATAAAGTGCAGAATGTGTAAATAAATTGAGGTATATTCAGCAAATGGAATACTCAATACAGTTAAAAATAACAAAGCTATTGCATTCAAACAAAAAATGAATGAAACATACAGACATAATATTGAGTGGAAGAATTAATATTTAAACTGCATATTTATATAAAATTGAAAAACAGACAAAATAATCTTTGGTAATGAAAATCATAACAATGGTTAACTCTGAGGACAGGTGACTTATTAGTGAAGGAATTGAGAGAGTCTTTAGCATGTTAGAAATGTTAGAAATCTTAATGGCTGGTGGTTACATGAATGTGCATACATGCAAAAATTCATCATGCTGCACATTTAAGATTTATGCATTTTTATGTAGGTTTGTTACACTTCATTGTAGAAGTAACAACAATATAACTAAAAACCCTATGCAGCTAGTTCTTCTTACTTCAGTTATTTATTTTTTATAAATTTTGTTTTGAATTTTTAATAATTTCTTTAGCACAAATTTCCGAGGTAAATGTCATAATTGTGTTTATAGTTCTCCTCAGAATTTTTTGGTTTTGTTTGTTTGCTTTGCTTGTTTTTTTTTTTTAAACTAGAAGAAATTGATTTTTTCTACCTTAAACTGCAACTACTAATGCCTAAATGTCAATTTGTATATACCCTTGCCAAAACTAAGCACAAATATTATGAAAAGGTTTTCCCCTAATCTAAAGGTCACATATTTTATTTCTTGTAATAAATAGAATCAATTTGGGGTGCAGGATTTATGTTTATTGTTATACAGGATTTTCAAGTCTTGGGAAAATTCCTAAGAAAAAAATAATTCTTTAATGTTACTGAGAATAATGTTCAATTCATCCACATTCTGATATTCTTTAACTGATATTTTTAAAGCTGATAGAAGTGACATCTAGATGAATGCTTTTTACTGTGGGAGAGAGGCTAAGTGCCTTTTTGTGGCTTTCTCTCTTTGAGGACAAAGAGCGATGGAATGACTTTGATGGAGATGTTGGGAGATGAGCTGATTGCATTGTGCTCTTAGCATCAAACACGAATGTTGCTCACGAAAAGAATGGTTCTTGCCAACACAGCCAAGTGCTTGTGGACTCTACTAAATCCTTTGTTTTAGTTGAGTGAGTCACCCAAACTTTGCCATCAAGGCTCGTTAAAGAAAAGAGATTTACAAATAATTTTGTACCAATCATATGCAGTAAAAGCCCATGTTGTAATAAGAAAATAATTTTCATTTGCTAACCACATATTAGTGTACACTTATTTTTCCTAGTTCCATGTTATGAACCTGATGACCATGAATAATAGCTGGAAAGACTGTGGAAAATGGTGCTAAAACAATGTATTTAACTATCACTCTATTGGGAAGTATATGCAAAGATTTGTGTTTCTTCAGCAGAGAATAGTTGTTGTTCTAAATTGTCCACTTTTATCAGATTTGCTGTTTATTATGAAAGCCACATTTTTCACTGGCTATGTTTGCCATAGCACATAAAAAGGGACTGTAGTTAAAAAAAATTACTGAGGGGAATGATAAAAATTTATTGACAAAGATTCAGAGTGATGAGATGCCATAAAGAAAACATCAGAGACTACTTAAAAAAATAATTATCATGCATCAGTAAACCACAAAAGAGGTCAAAGAAATATGAGCGGTCTCCAAAGATTTCATGGAATATTTTGTATTATCTTTTAATTCCATTTTTCCATGAACTTTTTGATGTACCCTCGTATGTACATTCTATACACATATACAAGTTAAATATATATCTTAAATTTGAGAAGAGGTGAATGTTCCTTTTCTTCTGCCTCTCCTTCGTCTTCCTCTCTCCTTTTTTTAGAAGCTGATAAGAAAATAATCTCAGCATTACTTACCATTACTAAAAAAATGGAAATATGTGTGCATAAACAGGAAAGTTAACAAATTTCACTTTATTGTTTTTAATTTAAGATGTATTTTGGATCTCTGAAATATGATGTAAAAAATAGAGAGAGAGAGAACAGTACCCTTCTCTCTCTGCTCTCAAGCATTTGGACATACTGTTCTATCTGCCCGAGACATTCTTTCCCAAGGACTTCCTTAGATACTCCTAGATCAGTTACATGTTCTTACAATCTCTTGTGTTGGTTAGTTGCATCTTTCTTCTCAGAACCACTTCCTGACCTTCCCTTGTTCTGTTGTATATTTCAAAGATCTCACTCTTGAAATTATATTTTCCATAATTTTTTTTCAAAAAATTTCCAGTTGGTTTTGGCCAATAACGGATCTAGTGGAAATTTGGAAGATTGGAGGGGAGAAACGGGATATTTGTCTTCCTCTTTTTCTCTGTTCTGGGAAATATTTCTGCCAGTGAACATGTGTCCTATGAGATTACAGTTCCTAGCAGGTGTATCCATCCATGGGCTCTCATAATTCCTCTCCTCCAACTCTCAGGGTAATACCTTCCTGCTGTGGCTCACCTTTGGTGGACTCGCAGTCCCATTTTTGTCTTCTCAGCTCTTGTAATATGTTTGTGACCAATTCCCCATATTAAATTCCCTCCATGAAATTAATTGGCATAAAATTTTTTTTGCCGACAGGAATCCAACTAATACTTATATTGTACTTTCCTTACCTGTAACACCAATCTCACTTTTATTTATTTATTTATTTATTTATTTATTTATTTATTTTTGTCTTTTTCGTGACCGGCACTCAGCCAGTGAGTGCACCGGCCATTCCTATATAGGATCCGAACCTGCGGCGGGAGCGTCGCCAGCGCCACACTCTCCCAAGTGCACCACGGGCTCGGCCCCCAATCTCACTTTTATATGCTTTTCCAGATTTGTCCTCCCAGTTATACTAAATTGCAGAAAAAGAGAATTGTGTTGGTGTTTTCCTTTTTATTATTTCCATTCCCTAGCATGGATATTGGCCCATAGAAATCAGTTAATATTTGTTGAAGAAAGGAAGGAAAGAAGAAATAATTTTAAAAAGGGAGGGGAAAAAAGAAACTTTTATTTTCATATTTATAAAATAAAAGATTTGAGTCTGTCTAATTCAGAACAAAGCACTTTTCCCTTAAACAATCACATAACTGAGATTAAGTTTATGTGTGAGAGTGACAGGGAAAAAGATTGATCTTTCCTGTGTTTGATAAGCCTTAGGTTGTGATTGAAGAGGCAGAGTGAGAAATATGTTTCTATCTGCATTAATCAAGTAATATAAAATATATTTTTTCTTGGGATATGTACAAAATAATTAGCCTGATTTCAAAACTTTATCTTTATTTAGAAAAGAAGTTCTACAATTGGCAATTTTGTTTTTTATTTTTATTTTTTGCTGTTAAAGGAAACTGAAAGCAACATATGTTTTGGATTGTTCAGCATCTGCTGTGATCTGCTTCTTAGACACTGTTCCTGTACCGTAGAGTTTGGGAAACTTTCAGCTCCATCTATATTTCCCAGAAACCTTTGATGTAGGCTTCCACGGACTTGTATGAAATCTGAATTAGGAATTCAGTTATTAAGTTCAGGGGGAAGAGAGGTGCCAGATCTAACACATCTCGCAGGTGCAAAGCGCCTGTGAGCCAAGGTTACTGGGGTGATACCTGATCATCAACAGGCCATGGTTAAGTTGATCTAACCCTGGGACCAGCACAAGAATCTGTAACTTCCTGACTATGGCAGAGGTAAGTTTCCTAACTGAGCCTGTACAGGGAAAAGTTCTGTTAAAAGAAAAACTTCAGACAAACTAAGTTGAACAGTTTATTTGAAAAAAGAACAATGACTCATGATTCGGGCAGCACTAAAAACCAGAAGAGGTTCAGAGAGCTTCACCCAGCAGTTTTAGCAGTGAGATGTTACAAGCTGAACATGGAAACAAAGTAGAGAAATCAACTGAATTGCTACTGCCAGGTGTTTGCATTTACTTGGGCATGGTTTGATAAGTTGGCTGCCTGTAATTGGCTGAAGCCTGGCTGTTTGAGATTGGCTGAAACCCAGATAATTATTAAACAACATACACTCCTAAGCTAGGTTGCAGTTTGTTCAAGCACTCAATTAGGGTGCAGCTTATTATTTAGGAACTCAAAGTAAGGAGACAACCTCAGCATAATGGTCTCTTGTTTATTATATTTAATAGGTCTGAGGACTGAACCTAGAACTTGCTGCTCTAGTACTGCCAACAGTTTTTACATTATATTTACTGAACTAAATCCATTTGTACTTGAAATAGCTAGAGTATTTTCTGTTATCCAGAGCTGAACCCTGTCTGTACAGGATGAATTTGCATTATTATCCCATTATCAAAATAAAAGTAAATTAAAATGTATGTACACATTCAATAGAAAGAAAATGAAGGTGTGTTTGGAAGAAAATCTAAACATAGGATTCAAGTTGTATTTTTTTTTTTTTGTCAATTTGTATTTTGTTTTGTTTTAGTAAAATGTAAGAGGTACTGGTGAAGGAAACGTTCATTCAACACAGATTTGAGAGCTGGACATTATCTGGGCTATACATTAGGGAAATAATGGTAAGCAAAAATCAGAATGGTCCCTGTTCTTGAAATGCTATCACTTAAAGAAGAGCATTTAATATCAGGTTATTGTTTTAGTCCGTTTTGTGTTGCTATAACAGAATACCTGAGACTGGGTAACTTATAAGGAAAAGAGGTTTATTTGGCTTACGATTCTGGGGCAGTTGCATCTGGTGCCAGCCATAGGCTGCTTCTACTCATGGTGGAAAATGGCAGGCAGCTGGTGGGTACAAGCAGATCACATGGAGAGAGGATGCAAGAGAGAGCGAGAGAGGAGGTGCCAGGGTCTTTTTAAGCAACGAGCTCTTGCAGGAACTAATAGAGGAAGAACTCACTCATTAATCCCCCTTCCCCAGGGAGAGCACTAATCCATTCATGAGGGATCCGCCCCCATGGCTCAATCAGTTTCCAACACTGCCACATTGCAGATCAAATTTCCACATGATTTTTGGAGGGGACAACACATTCAAACTCCATCAGTTATCAATCTGATACACAAGGACAATTTGGATTTAACTATAGTATGAGAGGGGATAGACAGAGGGAATGCCAGGCAAAGGTAATATATGCAAAGCAGCTGAGTCATCAATCCGTGGTATGACTCAGGAGGTGAAATTAAACCATTGTCTTTAGAGCAAAGTAAATATGTGGAACTGGATGAAGCTGAGACTAGAGAGATAAGGCTAGGTAAAGTTCAGTTGGTGCCTGGCCATGCTCATCTTTTTTTTTATTGAAACGTTATAGATTGTACATGTGGGGGACAGCATTAAATATCAATACCTGTGTGCAATATGTGATGCTCAAATCAGAAGAATTAGTATATTCAGCATTACACAATATAACCATTTTTTGTGGCCCTTTACCAGTTTCTGACTAAATCTCTCTCCCCTCTCCTCCTTTTGCACCTCTGGTAACCTCGGTTCTGTTCTTTCATTTTGAAAGTTCAGCATATTATTCTGATTGTTGTATCATTTTTTCTTTCTTTTTCTGCTTTTTTTTTTTTTTTTAGCTCTCACGAGTGAGCACATGTGGTATTTCTCTTTCTATACCTGGTTTATTTTATTTAACATAATATTTTCTAAGTTTATCAATGTTGCTGCAAATGGCAGAATTTCATTCTTTTTTATGGCAGAGTAGTATTCCATGTTGTATATATACCCCATTTTCCTTATCCAGTCATCCATCAATGGACATACAGGTTTGTTCCAACTTTTGGCTACTGGAAATAGAGCTGTGATACTCATGGTAGTGCAGGTATCCCTTGGTCATAATGATTTTCATTCCTTTTGGTATATACCCAGCAGTGGGATTGCTGGATTATATGGCAGTTCTATCTGTAATTGTTTGAGGAACCTCTACACCATTTTCCATAATGGCTGCACCAATTTACAGTCCTATCAACAGTGTAGGATGGGTCCTCTTTCTCTGCATTCTTGCTGCCATTTCTTATTTTCTGTCTTTTTGATAATGGCCAGTCTAGCTGGAGTGAGATGATTTCTCTCAATGTGGTTTTTAATTTGCATTTCCCTGATGCTTAGTGATGTTGAGCATTTTCTCATGCGTCTGTTGGCCATTTGCATACCTTCCTTTGAGAAATGCCTATTCAGCTCCTTTGCCGATTTTTATTTGGGTTACTTGTTTTTTTACTGTTAAATTGTTTGAGTTCCTTGAATATTCTGGATATTAATGCCTTGTCAGATACATAGTTTGCAAATATTTTCTCCCATTCTGTAGATTTTCTTTTCACTCTGTTAATTGTTTTCTTTTTTTCTTTTTTCTGTGCAGAAGCTTTTTAATTTGCTATAATCCCATAATCCTATTTGTTTATTTTTCTTTTGTTGCCTATGCTTTTGGGGTATTACTCATGAAGTCTTTGCCTAGTCCTGCTTCCTGAAGTGTTTCCCCTATGTTTTCTTTTAGCAATATTATAGTTTTAGGTTTTCTATACAAGTCTTTAATACATTTGAGTTGATTTTGATGTATGGTGAGAGGTACAGGTCTTGTTTCATTTTCCTATATAAGACTGTCCAGTTTTCCTAGCACCATTTATTGACGAGTCTGTCTTTTCCCCAATGTATGTTTTTGGTGCCTTTGTCAAAGATCAGTTAGCTGTAAGTACCTGGATTGATTTCTGGGTTCTCTATTCTGTTCTCTTGTTCCATGTGTCTGTTTTTATGCCAGTACTACGCTGTTTTGATTACTATAGTGTATAGTATAATTTAAAATCAGGAAGTGTAATGCCTATGGTTTTTTTTTTTTTTTTTGGTTCAGGACTCCTTTGCTTACTTGGGGTGTTTTCTTGTTCCATATTAATGTTAGGATGGTCTTTTCTATTTCTGTGAAGAATGCCATTGGCATTTCAATGGGTATTGCATTGAATCTGTGGATTTCTTTGGGTAGTATAGACATTTTCCCTATTCAGGATGATATTGATGGTGAGTTCGTCATATATGAGTTTTATTATGTTGAGATATTTTCCTTCTATAACTAATTTGCTGAGAGTCTTTATCATAATGGATTTTAAATTTTGTCAAATGCTTTTTCTGTATCTATTGAGATAATCATATGGCTTTTGTTCTTGATTGTGTTGATGTGGTGTATCACATCTATTGACTTTGTGTATGTTGAACCATCCTTAAATCTCTGGGATGATTCCCACTTTATCATGGTATATAGTCTTTTTGACACATTGCTGTATTTTGTTTGGTAATATTTTGTAGAAGATTTTCACATCTTAATAGATAAGATAATAAGATAATCTTAATAGATTTTCACATCTTTCACATCAAAGATATTGGCCTATGTTTTTCTTTTCTTGTTGTGTCTTTGTCTGGTTTTGGTGTTAGGGTGATACTGGCACCTTAGAATGAATTTGGGATAATGGTCTTTGTTTCCATTCTTTGGAATAGTTTGAAGAGAATTGGTGTTAATTCCTCTTTAAAGGTTTGGTAGAATTCAGCAGTAAAGACTTCTGGTCCTGGGATTTTCTTTGTTGGGAAACTGTTGATTAAGGTTTCAATCTCATTGCTTGTTATTGGTTTGTTAAAGTTTTCTATTACTTCTTGGTTCAGTTTTGGTAGTTGGTAGGTTTCCAGAAATTTATCAGTTTCCTCCAGATGAAATGTCTCCTTTTTCATTTCTGATTTTTGTTATTTGGGTCTTCTCTTTTCTTTTTTAAAATTAGCCTAGCTAATGATTTGTCCATTTTGGTGATCTTCTCATAAAACAACTTTTTGTTTCATTAATTTCTTGTATCATTTTGAGGTCTCTATTTCATTTAGTTTTGCTCGCATCTTAATTATTTCTTTCCATCTCCTAATTTTGGGATTGGATTATTCTTTTTTTTTCTAGTTCTTTGAGGTGTTGCATTATGTTGTATATTTAAATCTTTCTATTCTTTTGATATAAGTGTTTTTTGCAATAAACTTCTGTCGGATCCGCCACCAGCTGACCCGAACAGCCATTGCCTTGCTATCAGTCTCTCCCTTCTGGTGGGTGGGCGGATTGCCCAGAATCCTCTTTTCCCCATCCCTGTTGAGAGGAGATGGAGGAAGAGAGCCATGAAGAGAGATGAGTACAGCCGCCGGCCCCAACCAGCCCGTTAAAGAACACTCAGACGCTGCGGGGGTTCTGTCAAGCAGTTCTGTTTATTATCACACAAGCACTTGCTTTTAAAGGCAAATGGGGAAGGGAGGTTTTTACATCCTCCAATCAGCTTAAAGGTTACAAGAGCATGCATCCTGTCTCAATGCCTAGCTATTGCAATCACACAGTGTTCACAAGCGTGGAAGCGTGTATTTGGCCAATAAGGGCTAAGGCAAGGTTCTCGCGGATACTCCCACTCTACTTCCTCCCAGCGCCATCTTAGGCTGCCACATTAATACGCCCTTATGGGCCCATAATGGCGCCGCTTGTAATGTCACTTAAGGTGGCGTTAGTTTTTAAGGCCCAACAAACTTCCTTCTTAGTATTCCTTTTGCAGTACCCCATAGGTTTTGGTATGATGTGACTTTATTTTTGTTGGTTTCAAGAAATTTTTTGATTTCCTGTTTAATTTTGCTTGGACCCATATGTCATTCAGGAGCATGTTGGTTAATTTTCAAGTGTTTGTATAGTTTCCAGAGGTTTGCTTATTATTTATTTCTAGTTTTAATCCCTTGTGGTCTGAAAAGATACTTGAAATGGTTTCAATTTTTAAAAATTTATTGAGACTTGATTTTTGACCTAACATATAGTCTAACCTAGAGAATGTTCCATGTGCTGATGAGAAGAACATATATTCTATAGCTGTTGGACTAAATGTTCCGTATATGTCTGCCAAGGACAATTGGTCTGAAGTATAGATTACATTCTATGTTTCTCTGTTGATTTGTTGCCTCGGTGATTGGTCCAATGTTGAGAAAGGGCTGTTCAGGTCCCAATTATTATGGTATTGGCATCTATCTTTTTTTTAGTCTAGCAGCATTTGCTTTATACATCTGGTATTCCAATGTTGTGTGCATGTATATTTATAATTGTTATGTCTTCTTCCTGTGTAGATCTCTTTATCATTATGTAATGGCCTTCTTTGTTTATATATGAGTTTTTTTTTGTTGTTTAAAATCTATTTTATCTGATGTAAGATGAGCTTATCTAGCTGTTTTTTGGTTTCTATTTGTATGGGATATCTTTTTTCCATCCCTTCACTCTTAGTCTGTGTGTTTCTTTACCAGTGAGGTGAATTTCTTATAGACAGTGTGTTGTTAGGTCTCACTTTTTAATCCAATCAGCCACCCTTTGCCTTTTGAGTGTGGAATTTAATCCATTTATATTTATGGCTGTTACTGAAAAGTATTGTCTTACTGCTAGCATTTTATTGATTTTCATTTGAATGTTTAAAGTATCTTTTTTTCTTTCCCTTTTATTGTTTGTCTTCTGTGATAGTTGTTTTTTGAGGTGGTATGATATGGTTTATTTCTCTTTCTTGTTTACATTTTTGTTCTACCAGTGGGATTTGTTCTTTCTTGTGTATTCAAGGTAGTGATTATCTTTCTTTAGATTCCCTTGAGGATTTCTTGTCGGGCTGGTCATGTGATGGTGAACTCTTAGGGTTTTTGTTTTTCTGACAAATATGCTATTTCTCCTTCATTTCTGAAGGATAGACTTGCTGGTATAGTATTCTTTGCTGGCAGATTTTTTTTTTTTTTTTTTGGCAGTATTTTGAATAAACAGTACAATTCTCTTCTGGCCTGTAGAATTTCTGTTGGAAAATCTTCTGTTAGTCTGATGGAGACTCCATTATAGTTGACTTGACACTTTCCTCTTGCTGTTTTCAGGATTCTCTCTTTGACTTTGAGTTTGGCCAGTTTGATTATGATGTGCCTTGGAGAGAACATTTTGAATTGAATCTGTTTAGGAATCTTTGATACGCCTGGATCTGAAGGTCTACATCTCTCCCTATACCTGGGAAGTTTTCCACTATTATTTCTTTGGAGATGTTTTCAATGCTTTTTCCTTTCTCTTCCCCTTCTGGGACACCCATGAATCTGATGTTTGTGTTCTTAAGGTTGTCTGCTATGTCTCTTAGATTTTCCTCATTTCTTTGGATTCTCTTTCTTTTTAAAAAAATTTTGTCCACCTTGGAAGTTTCAAAAAGACTGTCCTCGGGGTCATAATGCTCTCTTCTGCTTGCTCTAGCCTGCTGCTTAAGCTCTTAAGTTGTATTTTTTATTTCATTTAATGAGTCCTTCAGTTTCAGGAGTTCTGCTACATTCTTATTTAAGGTATTGATCTCCTTGTAAATTTCCTCCTTCATATCCTGGATAATTTTTCTCATTTCATTGTGTCATCTGAGACTTCTTGTATGTCATTGAGTTTCTTTAAGATTGTTGCTCAGAATTCCTTTTCAGTCATCTCATGAGTTTCTTGCTCTGTGTTTTCTGGTACTAGAGAAGTATTGTATTCCTTTTGTGGTGCTGTATTTTCTTTGTTTTTTTTTCTTTTGTATTTGTAGTATCTCTCCATTGATCTTTGGTCATCTGGTAGAGCAATTGCTTCTTCTATTATTCTGGAATGGGCCTTGAAGATAGAGACTTCCTCCCATAGATGTTTTTTACACTGACCATTGAGTTGGGGGTTTTAGTATTGGTTCTGGGTAGACACAGAAGTGTCATTTCTATTGGGTACTTTGGCTATATTTAATGTCATGTGAGTGGTATATGAGTTCCTCCATGGTCTGGACACTGGGACACTTAGTGATTCCTTGCTGAGGTTAGTGACACTTTGTTGGTTCTTTGCTTCATGGGTGAGCTCTCCAGTACTTGGGATAAGTGCCTGGGTGTGTTTTCACTCTTTAGCTGAAGTGGGTGACCCTGAGTGGGTTTGTTGGTATGCCAGCCAGTATCCAATGACCCTCATGGGTGCACTGGGATATATTAATGCTCCTCAGCTTGAATGGGTGACCCTGAGCAGGGTTTCTCTTTCCTACTTCCTCCAGGCAGAAATGCTTCCTGGGTCCTTGCTTCCCAGTTGGTGGTAGTTAGGATTTTTCTTCCTTACTCTATTTGGCTATCCTGGGTTTCTGTACTCTCTGGGTGTTCTGTATGTGTCTCTCGCCAGAGTAAGGCTGTTGCATGGATTGTGCATGTATCCCCCATCCCCAGTTGCACTACTGTGGGGAGCAACATAATTCCCAGTGTGGGTTGGGCTACTGGAACATGAGTCTGCACTCAAGTCTTTCCTCAGGCTCCACTGGTCACCCTATTTATGTCAATGTAGTTGAGCGGTCAATGGATTTCCTGCATGGTGGCAGTAGCTGCAGCAGTGGCAGTGGCTGTGGCAGACCACCTGTGTGACAGCAGTGTCTGCTACAGTGGCAGGCTACCTGCACAATGGCACACTGTGCTCCTGCTGGCTGTTAATGTGGGTTGCCCTTGGCTCCTCCATCTTCATCTTGTTAATAATTGTTCTTATTCTAAGAACAATGGAAGATAGAAAAAATAAGAAAGTCATTCCCTTGTTTCTGTGTTTTATAATATAATGGGGGGAATAGTAGCAATTTAAAGAGCTGGTTTACATGGTTACCGATTATTGGAAAGAGACTACAGGGAGCATTTTTATTTTTATCACACTTGGGGCTAAATGAGAAATAGGTTCTTCTTTTACTTTTTATCTTTACCTGCTCAGCCTCTGCCTTAACCACTATTTTCTTTTAGTTATTTTTTGTTGTTGTTGTTGTTGTTTTAATATACGTTCACTACTTTCCTATTACTAGCTTCACCTCGTTATCATTAACTTGAATACTCATTTTGGAATCAAATATTTGTTTTATATCTACTCATCTGATCGCTTACACTTTTCATTGTTTAAATTTATTTACATTTTATAGCTTTGTTCTTAATGGTATTTCTAACTTGTTTCATTCTTATTATTGTGTTAGCTACAATAATGAATATGAATATGAATACTTTTGTGTTCTGTAGATCAGTGAATGGGGAAGGTTTTCAAAGATAATAAAAAAGTAGACCTGGAGTTGAATAAATGCTTGAATATTTTGGAACATAAATTATCACTGGGGATGGACACAACAATTATTTAGTGTTTTAGATGTTTTATTCATATTCTGTGCCATTTTCCTTGTTGATATGTAATATAGATATTAGTACCTGTTTTATTATAGCTTTGATATTGTACTTTTCCTGAAATCTTTTTAACAGATTTTTAGATATGTGCTAATCTTTTTAGTCATTGGTCAATGAAAAAGGATTTCAGTACTATCAAAAGCAGAATTAAATTCAATTAATCATGAGGCTTTCTGTATTATTACTCCAAGAAACAATATAGTCATTTCCACAGATAGCTCTATCCAAAACAAAAGTGTGAACTTGATATATACTGGTTAATTTCTTTCACAAAGCAAACTGATAAAGTAGAGTTGAGATTACATTTTTTTTCTGCTTCTATTTGAACAGCTGCAACATCCAATATTCTGAAGCTTATCAAAAATTTACCCATTTCAAATGAAGAGAGAGTTCTGTTATTTCTTAAAACAATTCAGAATCAATAACAGTGGTAGGTTGAAGTAAAAATGTAAGAAGAAAATGTGAATTTTACACAATAGGTACCAATTTAAGGAAAGAAAAAAAACCCTCCATAGAATTGCTCACTGTTAAAAGAAATAATTATTTTAAAAAGGATAGAAATATAAAAGCAGGTCTGAGAAAAATAGAAAGTGTAAAGTAATCGGTACTTTTGAAATTATAAACTTCAGATAATCAGCTAGTTAGGTCACCTGACAGTTATCTATTGCAAAAATCCAAATCTACTTTTTGCACAAAAGATTCTGATTTACAACTTTCCCTGAAGCTAACGCTTGTTTCCATAGAAATATCTCTAGTTTCTTCAAAAGAGTAAGATTCCCTTAAGGACTTCAAACCTATTGTGTTCCTAGTTTAGGAAAAAATACAAGAAACTTTTTGATGCAATGAGTCAATATCATTGTTGACTTTTAAGAGAATTAATGAAAATATCATGTATAAGCACACTGTGCCTCCTATTATAGAGCTTTTCATAAAGTCTAACATTCTACTTAGATTCATTTATAAATGATGCAATTGTTAAAAACCAAGAACTTCAAATATAGTAAAACTTATAACCTAATTTCAGAGTAACTAAAATGAGAACTAATCAATTTCCTAGTATTCTTTTTCTGTCTATGAAAAAATGGAAAGAATATTAATTTAACATGGATGATACACATAATGATATAGCAATAATATTTATTTAAATAATCATTTCTCCATGAATGTAAATGTATAAATAACAATATTAATAATTCGCTATTTTATGAAAAACAATATTAATAATTTGCTATTATGTAAATTTATAATATACATAATATGTTAACCATAAAAGTTACATGAAAACTTGTGCAGTTAAACCCAGATTACATAGATATGTTTTCAATATAATTTTTCAACAATATGAATTCTGAAAGCACAAGGTAATTATCTCTCAGCACTCATAAGTGAACAGAAATTGTGCCTGGTTAGTAAAGTTGTGCCTGGTTAGTAAAGTTATATCAGGCAAATTATTATCATATTTTGTTTCTTGTCCAGCTCACATTGATATAAATAAGAAATTTTAAATTATGACTTTGTTTTACAAAAACTTTTGTCAGTTGGGTTGGTAATTAAAAAATAGACCCAGTACTCTTTAGGTAGTACTTTGCATAAAACACAAGAATATAGATTGTGTTTTCTGGTGGACATATAATCTAGTTACTAGTGACTTTTCTATATTTGTACTGATTTACAAATGGCGATATAGTTAAAGTAGTTTTAATTTTTCAGAGTTGCTTCCCTTTTATTGTCTTTTTCTTCAGCATTTTATTTTGAAACATTTTAACACTTCAGAAAAGCTATAAAAATGGCATAATGAGCCACATATATTCTTCACCTATATTCCTCATTTTTTAACAACTTTTCTCGCATTTGCACTTTCACTGTGTGTGTGTGTGTTGTGTGTGTGTGTGTGTGTGTGTGTGTGTGTCTGAACCATTTGAGAGTTAGTTGCAAATATCAAGATTTTTTTGTCTTTAAACAGTTTGGCATATATTTCCTAAAAAGAAAACACAACCAAGATGTATTTATTACATATTACATTTGGGAAATTTAACACTGATACAATCCTATTATCTGATAAAATCTAGATTCAAACTTCCACATTTGTCTCAATAATGTCTTTTATACCTGTGTTATTTTACTATGTTTTTAATGATTCAAAAATCTAATGAGCATCATGTCTTTGTTTAGTTGTATCTCATTAATCTCTTTCATCTAGAAGATTTCCTTAGGCTATTTGTGGTTTTAAATATTTCATAAATTTGACATTTTTAAGGAGGCCAGGATAAGTGTTTTGCTAAATGTCCCTCAGTTTGGATTTGTCTCATTTTTTCACTGTAATTCCATTTAAGTTGAACCTTTAGGCAGGAATACTCCATTAATGATATTGTAACTTTATCTATCACATCAAGGGACCTCTTTGTAATTTTCTCCCCTTACTGATGAGGTTAGGTTTGGTCCTATAGCATCTACCTTTGCCCCTGCTCTTCCCATTTTATTCTAATGGAACAGCCACTTTCTAAAATTTAATCTTGAATCTTGGTCACTTACTCAAGCCCCAGCATTTAACAAGTTGCCCTCCCTTCTATCCCCATATTTTGAGGCCCCAGCATATTCTGAATCTCGATCTTTCCCTGTTCTAATCCTCCAAACCTGTTCAGTGTAGATAACCAATCAACAAGTATGTACTGAATCTGAGGAATATAGTTTTTGTCGGTAATATAATTTCCCACCTAAACTATTTTTTAAGAGTCAAGGAAGAAGGTACAATTAATAATATCAACAGAGAAGATCCTAATACAAACTATTATATCTAATAAAGAATTGAATCTACTTTAGCTAAGATAAGCAGGAAGGGATTTTTTTTTTTTTACATAGACGTTATTAAGAGTCATAGAACCATTGGTTGGGCTGGAGAAGCAGAGTCTAAGTTTAGCTTTCAGGAGCACGGGGGAGCTGCTGCTTCTTCATGGTGGAAGTTGCCACCACACTGCCAGATAGTCCCATGTTGCTTCTGTGACAGTCCTCACCAGCTAACTGGACGCCTTGTGCTCTGCCTCTGGACATCCCCAAGCTACTAAGAACTAGACTCTTGGATTTTGCTAATGCTGCTAAAAAGAAAACAAAACCTTGCTTGCCAATAGAAATGAAAGAAAGAAAATTAAAAAGCAGCATAAACATCAGACATATTATGCTTCTCCCATCAGAAATTCTGAAATAAAATTTACCCTCTAGCATTCCCCTGTGAGACCTTCCTGAAGCTGCTCTTGGGAAATTTGCCAGCGCTGGACTCTTGGCTTGGCTTCTTCTCCTTCTCAGTGATTTTTTCCCAATGGCCAATAGCTTTCTCTTGGGAGCAATTCCTTGATGAGATCCTTGCCACCTTGGGGCTGCTTCTGGAAAACCTTGTCTAAAAAATGACCTTGCTAATGAACACTTCCACAGTCCCCCACACTGCATTTACCCACTTACCTACAATGATGCCCATATGCTCAGCTATTATTATTATTTCATCCATGTGCTCCAGTAATATTTCATCCATATTATGCTTCCATAATATGCAGTCTTATGATGAATTATTTATACTTCTGCCTAAGGACAAAGCCTTAATTTATCTTCTAAATCCCATCCTGCCTTTGGTTACCTACTAAAAGCATCACTTCAGCTTTTACCTCTATCATCTCCATTCTTTATCCTCTCATTATTAGATCATTCCCATCAGTTTATAAATATGATGCTAATTTTTTCACCTAAATAAAACACTTCAATTGACCCCACAAAGCTTTCTAGCTATTGCTGGAGTTCATTTTTCTTCTCTCCTTCATAGTAAATTTCCTTGAGAGTGTTACTTCCTATCCCCTTAATCCTTTACCTATAAATATTAGAGTGGCCAGAGCCCAGGCTTTTGTCTATTCTATCGACATTCCTTAATTAGGTGGTTTCATCAGCTTCTTAAATTTAATTATAATCTGTATGCTGAGGACCCTCACTCTGTATCTGACACTTATTCCAGATGTATGTATAGTCATGCACCATGCAATGATGTTTTAGTCCATGACAGATTGTATATATGATAGTGGTTTTATAACATTATAATGGAGCTGAAAATTTTCTATTGCCTAGTGATGTTGTAGACATTGTAATGTTGTAGTGCATAACTCACGTGTTTGTGGTGATGCTGGTGTGAACACACTTATCGCACTGCTAGTTGTCTAAAGGTGTAGCATGTACAGTGATGTATCGTATACAATACTTGATGATAATAAACGACTTACTGATTTACGTATTTATTATACTATACTATAATCATTATTTTAGCATGTACTTCCTCTACTTATAAAAAAAATCAACTGTGTAACAGCCTCAGGCAGGTCCTTCAGGCGGTATTCCAGAAGAAGGCACTGATATCATAGGAGATGACAACTCCATGTTTGTTACTGCCTCTGAAGACTTTACAGTGGACAAGATGTGGAGGTGGAAGACAGTGATGATGATTCTGACCCTGTGTACGCCAAGAAACGTGTGTGTTGTGTTTTGGTTTTTAACAAAAAAGTTAAAAATAGAAAAAGGCTTATAGAATAAAGATATAAAGAAAGAAAATATGTTTGTACAGCTGTGCAATGTATTTGTGTTTAAGCTGAGTGTTATTACAAAAGAGTCAAAGTTAAAAAAAATTAAAAAGTATATTAAGTAAAAAGATACGGTAAGCTAAGGTTAATTTATTTTTAAAGAAAGAAAAATATTTTAAAATAAATTTAATGTAGCCTACGTATACCCTATAGTAGTCTACAGTAATGTCCTAGGCCTTCATATTCACTCACCACTCTCTCACTGACTCACCCAGAGCAACCTCCAGCCCTACAAGCTCCATTCATGATAAGTGCCCTATACAGGTGAACCTATTTTAAAAAATCTTTTATGTCATATTTTTACCTTAATTTTCCTGTTTAGGTTTATTTAGACCCACAAATACTTACCATTGTGTTAAGTACAGTAACATGCTGTACAGGTTTGTAGCCTAGAAGCAATAGGCAATGTCACATAGCCTAGGTGTGTAGTTGGCTACACCCTCGAAGTTTGTGCAGCTGCACTCTGTGATAGTCACACAATGACAAAATTGAACCTATTCCGTCATTAAACGATGAATCTGTGTGTGTGTGTGTGTGTGTGTGTGTGTGTGTATGCACACACGCACACACATATGAGGGGGTCTTCAAAAAGTTCATGGACATATTTGTATTATCTTGTACTTCTATTATTCCACAAACCTTTTGAAGTACCCTTGTATGTATAAATATGTTAATAGATATTAGTATATATTACATGTGTAAGAATATATGTTTCCACATTGATCTTCCTACATGGTAGTTCCACGTTGATGTCCACTAGAAATCTAAAGTTAACATGTTTAAAAATGAGTGCCTCACGTTGTTCCCCCATCTTCCCTAAATATGCTCCTCCTACAGGTTTCTGCATCTAAGTAAATCCATGTCTATCTTTCTACTTGTTTAAACAAAGACCTTGGAACAACTCTCACATCCAGTCTGTCATTGTGATTTGGTATAAAAGAGTGACAAATTCTGTTAGATTCACTTTCAAAATATATCCCAAATTTGATCACTGCTCATCTCCCCTATTATGTCTTATTCAAGCCACCATCTGTTGCCTGGATTTGTGAGAAAGCCTTACAGCTGGTCTAACTGATTACATCTTTAATACCCTGTTTCCCAGCAAGTGTCCTAATTGATTCTTTCATAATAAATTGAAACCATATCACTTCCTTGCTTAGAACCTCCAAGAGGTTTCCATCTTATTTAGAATAAAAGACAAAACCTTGACAGTAAACTGCAGAGTCTTACAGGTTCTCTCCTTGAGGCTTATTACCTTCTTCTTACCTCAAGTCTTGTTATCTTCAAGTCTTTTGCTGTCCAATTATCTTTTCAATGAGGCATCCCTTGACTACCCTATTTAAAATTGCAACTCCCCACCCCAAGAAAACTAATACAACCAGAAAAATTCCAGATTTTTCTATCCTCCGCCTTTTTAATTGTTTTCCCATAGCACTTCTGCCTTCTAAATCCCATGTTTTGCTTATATTTGTAATGTAAGCTCCATGAAGGTAGGGGTTTTAGTCTATTTGGTTCATTGTCATAGCTCCAGTGTCAAGAACTGTGTATGGCACATAGTCATAGTCAACAGTTGTTTGTTTTACAAGTTTATTACTGAATAACGTTTTTAGACTACTTTCTCCTTTTCTCCTAACTAAAAATAAGTTTTCTCAAAATGACAGCACTCTCTACACTTCCCCTTTATCTATTACACTTCTGACCCCTTGCTATCCATGTTTTTCATATCTATCCATCTTCTTTTGTTCTTACTTCATTTTATAACCAGTGTTAACTTTATAATCCAACAATCTAGTCTTAACTCTCCTAGGGTCTTAATTAGATGAACTTCGAGTTAATCAAAAGGAAGATTATCCTGGGTGGACATGACCAAATCAGGTGAGTCTTTTAAAAGAAGCTTCTGGTATTCCATGAAAGAAGAGACTCAAGTGTGATAGAGTTATCATTCTATGACAGAATGGAAGAGATCAAAATGTTGGAATAATTAAACATGCTCTGATTTTATATCATTTTCTATTTTACTAATTTCTTTGGGGCATGCCAGTGCATTCTATTATGTTTTTAAGTACTAGGGTATTTCAAAAAATTTGTGGAAAATGGAATTAAGAGGTAATACAAAATTTTCCACGAACTTTTTGAGGACTCCCTTATATCTGCAAAAGTTTATGGTTAAAATACTTTAGAAATGTATATGCTATTCTCTCCCCCACCCACTTCTATAAACCAAAGGTATTTAGATAGTATAGTCAGTCTCATTTGATACATATAACCAGCAAAATGATTCACCATTCTTGAAACTTCTCTATTATCTTTAGTATGTACATGAATAAAAACATTGTCACTCCCAAAATAAATGGAAAGCTATTTATATCAAATTTCTCAGAAAAAATGTTCCCGTTGATATGAAGATATATTAATTAGTTTTTCTGAGATGATCATTGGCAGTAGGAATTTGTGAAAGGAAATAGGACAAATTATTGATACAGTATTAAGTCAGAGCAAAAGGTAAAGAAAAAATAAATTCAAAGTGGACAATCTTTGATATTCTGTATTTTTGATTTTCAAGCTATCATTTTATCTTATGTTTTAGTTATTTTCCACTTTAATTGCTCTTTGCATTTTCTAGTAAAAATTATATAAATCAATAAAATCAAGATTATGTTTTAATTTTTCTATAAAGAAAGCAATTCACACTAATTCAAAGTAGTAATTAGAGGTTAGCTTTGGAGTAGAATTAGCCAGACAAAAATAAAAGGGTAGATTTTTGTGCCATTTTGAGGTAAGATCTATGGAGTGTCTAAATGATTTATAACTATATGTATTTACATACATATAAACATATAAATAAGCATGTAAATATAAACATATATATCTATACGTATACCAGACACAGTACAATGTATTGAATGCATTATTTTATTTTCCTTCTAAGCCCACATAAAGATCACATTTCTTGAACTCCTGCCACCCAGTTAAATTTTGTAAAAGTTCCAGTCAATATAATGTGGTTAGTAGTGATATATATTGCCACCAATGCTGTTGCTAAAACCTCAACACAGTTTTCTATGTTTCTTTGCCCAGGGGCTGGCCAGTTGCAAAGGATCCAGCTGAGGAGCCTGACTAACCTAGTGAATGGTTTCAGGAAAAGATGAAAGAGCACAGAGCCCTGAAATTACATTTTGGAGGAGAGCCATACAAGAGAGTCATCCAATCAGAAACATGTACTGGAATTTGTATTGGTTTAGAAAAATGTGTGTGTGTGTGTGTGTGTGTGTTAGTTTTATATGTGTGTATGCATACATTTCTATGTGTGTGTGCATATGTGTGTATATATATATATATATATACATATACACTTTCACACATACATATATACATACCTTTGTTTATGACAAGTCACTGAGATTTTAGAGTGGCATTAATTTTGGTGACAGATATAGATATTGTTACTTTGAAGTAGTGTTCTCCCACAACAGCTAGAATATTGATATCAGATTCATGAAAAATTACAATCCATTTAATAGGAGATAGAAAAAAATGATCAAACTGTTGCCTGTAGTAACTTGGGAGGCAGATCATTTGATCTGTTAGCTCTAGATTAATAAAAACCAAAAAACTGAATCTTAATACTGTATGTTGATTGTTACTGGCTACAGTTGGCAAATTAATAAAAGCAAGAGTTTACTTGGAAAAGAATTAGCCAGTTTATAAGCAGACATGAAAGATCTCAGACATTTTGAGTTCGGTAGGGTTGGAGAAACCAACATTTTCTAGATCCTAAATACTAAGAATTGCAATTTCAGAAGGCTGTGTGAAACAAAAGCTAGGTAAACCAACTCAGCTGAATAATAAAGTAACGGGAAAAGAGCAGGTTCAGGGTGTGCTTTTCTCAATTATTGTTCCAAAAAGTCTCAGGTAGCTGCTATTCACTTCAAAGAGAGGGAATGAAAGTAGAAAGAAAAAGAAATCAGGACTGGGAGTGTGGGAAGGTCTAAGAAAGAACTTTGGGTGTGGTTACCAGAACATGGCAGAGACTAAAAGGAAATAGGCCAGAAGTGACTTTGAGTGAATCATATTAAAAAAAATAAATGTGTGCCTAGATGAATAAAGCATTTAAATGTTCAAGTTTAAAAATTCATTAGGCCTGTATCTTTCTATGGGCAGTGGTAGACTTTGAAGATTCCTTGGCTGTGGGTCAAAATGCCCACCAGAGCACATGCATGTATCAGATATGATCAAGGAAAATGACAGTTAAGTGTCAACTTACTTGAGGGCAAGGTCCGGAGCCACTGGGAACAGTGGACCAAGATGTTCCTTCCAGTTAGCAAAATCAAAGCACTATTAAAGAGCATCCCCAGCCCACATAAAATTCTTGATGTATTTTCAGTGGGATTTCATAACTACTATGGATGAATATTTGTAATGTGTCTTCCCATCTTAATTTTCCAAAAGCAAGTTTTAATATACTAAACCTGTTTTTTCCCCTCCACATTGTGAATTGCTTCTATGTGAGTGTATGCATATGTGGGAAGGGTATGAGAAGATAACTTGTCTTTCAAATTTTTAAGTTGCTAGACAAAAAAGAGCTATATGTAGACTTGATGTAGAAGGTTGTACAAACCCCAGAACTCTTCAACTTTGAGTTAGATGTGGTGGCTACTTGAGACTTTGGGTGTCTCTTTTGGGAAGATTGTGGATGTATTCTGCATATTGGAAGTGCAGTTACATGGTTTAGGACCAGAGGAGAGGACATGGGATAGAAAATGTGATACATTCACAATACCAACTCACTTTTCTTCTTAGAACATAAGAAAGAATCCATTTCCAAGTGTACTTGCTTTAAGGTGAGGATAAATACTTCTGGCTCAAGAATTATAGGCAGAAGTTACATGGGCCTTAATCATCTCTCCTCTCGGCCTTCATGTTTCAAAGCAAAGAATTCTGAGTTGGTAGAGCCACAGAAAGGAAGGACCCCAGATGCCCTTAGCTCATTGCTCAGAGAGAAGTGTTCAGGAGAGCGGCCTTCCTATGAACACCATCAGCCATTTGTGTTGAGAGAAATAAATGTATATTGTGTTAAGCCATAAAATTTGAGAGCTGTTTATTATAGCAGCAAACTTTAATATCCTGACTGATTTAATATATAATAAAAAAGATTCACGAGTTCCCATCATGTTACTCTTGGCCTCCTTACTTCCAGTATACCTCTTTTTTCTCTGGTCTGATTGAAACCTTCAGTCCCAGGAAGGGCTGTTCTAAGTCTTAGAGACTGACTGTTCCAATCTCTAAGCATCTACCACATTTCTTTTTCTTTGCCAAAAAACCTGGCTTATGTGGTCTGTAACTTCAAAGTGTTCTTCCCATACTCACAAATTTTCACATCTGGATTCTTTATCAGCTTTCACCACTTCCGTCTTAAGCCTTGGATAAATGTAACTGGCTTTATTTCCTTCTGCTTCTGGGCTACTTATCATCCTATAACTATTCAGATTGCAACCTATAAAATATATGGTCTCAAATCTGATTTGGGTTCTCAATAATGAGTATTGTTTAGCATTCCTTCCTTGTCCCTCGCCCATCAATTTTTAACTGCCATTCTTACCTGCCAGATCACTTTTCCAAACTTTTACCAGTTTTTTTTAGCTGTTACTTCCTATCGACCTCATTGTAAGCCAAAATCTTTTTCCTCCTTCATAGGAAACATTGAGAATGTTAAAAAAAAGTTCTCACTCTCTGACCATTTTAAGTTTAAACTTACTTTTACCTCATTACTTTTTCTCCTCTCAGAGCAAGGTGGCCCCTATACCTTGGAACTAAATTCCATCTCTTCTCCCTCTCTCTTGTCCTTTTTTCTAGCAATGATAGTTCTCATCTTCTGTATTTCTTGTTTTCTCTCCATTGTTTCCTGTCCCTCTAACTTCCTTGTGGAAATAACTAGGGACATTTCTAAATATTTTCAGCTTTTCACCCTCAGGTCAAGTGATAGGATTGCACCTGTGGTTGCTGGTGGTTGGGTGAGGCCGGGTGATTAAGTACAGACAATGGGTTACAAGCAGAAGTGAAATCGGTCATTACCTGATGAGCATTTTATTGCCAAAGCTCTATCTTTCCCTTTGCCCATCATCTAGAAATATTTGAGAAAGCAGTCGCTACCGATGTTCTAAGTCTCCTAGAGGACGAACGTGAGATGTGTAGCATGAACAAGAAAATATCCTGTGGATAAGCCTCTGAGAACCTGGGGTTGCATTATTGTAGCACAGCCTGTTCTTTCCTAGTAAAGTTCTGAAACAAGCAACCTTTCCTCCTGCCTCTTTTCCCTTCATGCTACTACTCCATATTCTTTGTTTTTGTCTTTCAAACTGATTGAAAAATAGAACAGACCTTTTCCCTCCACTCTCATTCACTTCTCAGTTTGGTACTATCTAATATTCTTCACTACATTATTCTTAAAACCACTCACCAATTTCTGTTGCCAAATCCTGGAGATGCTGTTCCATAAAGAGTGGACATTGAGGTCTTAATCAACTGCTATGTAGACACTGAAGAAACTTCAAAATTTCCTCTTGAGCAACTTTATGGGTCTGGTTTTGTTGTTGTTGTTATTTCGAAGCCTATCTCAGTGTACAGGTTGAGTAGATTTTCCTCCAACAATCTCAATTATGAAAACAAAATTTAAACCCTAGCAAAAAGCATTCAAAGAACATGAATTCTCCCCAAGTCAGGAACTTCAATCCTTAAAACCACAGGCTTCTGACAAAGATTCTATTTCTATATAAATGTGGCTGGGGAAATATGTATTTAAAGAAGGTAGTCAGATGAAAGGGTGTTTGCCAGTTTCACATATACAAGGTATACATTTGTCTCACTTTAGATTAGCACAATGCTTCATAACTAGATGATGTTGACGCAGCTGCCACAGAATTTTTATTATTAGAGTTTACACAAGAAACAGCCATATTATAAACCTATCTGAATTTACAAAACACAAAATCAAGAAGATAAACTAAGAGAAAACATTGTGGAAAAGCATTTAGTACAACACTATATAGAAAAGGAAATAAATGAAACAGAACAAAATGCCAACTGTCTACAGTCAGTGAAAGTATGAGAATTAATTTTTTATTTATTCTCTTATATTCAAAAATTATTTAAAAATGTTTTAGCTGTAAGTGCATTTGGATACAGACCTTATATTAGTCCATTTCTGTTGCCTATAACAAATATCAGGAATTTGGCAATTTGTAAGTAAACAAAATGTATTTGCTTACGGTTTCAGAGGCTGGGAAGTCCAAAGTCCAGGGAACACACCTTGTGAGGGTCTTCTTTGGTGGTAGCTTTACCGCAGTGCAGGGGTATCACATGGCAGAAAATGGTGGAGCAGAGAGAGAGAGATTGTCATATGCTCTCCTTTTGAAGCCCTCAGAAATATGCCCTTGACTACTGTTATTAATCCATTCTCTATGGCATGGTTGTACAATTTAATCACCTCATCAAGGCCCCGCCATTTCAATTACCAAAACAGAAATTCCCACCCTCAACAGTTACAGTGGGGATTAAGCTTCTAATATATGAACTTTGGGGAGCACATTTCAATCAATCCACAGCACTTCTTAAGTGTTAATTTTGATTTTTATTGTAAATTTATTTTGAGGCATTAGAATAGGAATTATCTTAAAGTAAATTAAATAAAACATGTTTTGTAGGATCACTTTCTGTTTCAAGCATTACATGTCATTTTTTGCGAGGAAAATTTCAATGAAAATCAGTAGCAGCAAAAATAAAAATCAGAATGGCGAATGAAGTGAAACAGGAGAGTGATAAAATACTAGTTGCAGGAACCAGAAAAGAGAATATGACAAATAATCAAAGATGAGGAATGATCTGAGAGACCTAAACTTACTGCTGATTCAATGTTCACTATCTAGTTGTGCAAGTGGAAAGAGAAATTTGAATTGATTGGTACATCGGCTGTGTGTGTTTATTCTTTAAGATTTTAATTAAATTTGATAAATATAATAAGAATAACAGATTTTTTTTTTAAATCAAGGGATAGAAAATTTAAAAAGTTTAGTAAAATTGCAGTAGAGGATACAAAATGCAAGTTAAAATAAACTAGAACGTATTTTTCAGACAGTTTCTATATGTATAATTTAATGACTATACTGTATTACTCAATATTATAGAAAAAAAGAACAAAACAAAGTACGGATTTTTTTCCTTATTAAAGTCACGTGAAACCATCCTCAATTCGAAAGTAAACTGGGTCAGAAATAGTCATGTTCCGCTATATGTTTCAGTGTAGAATCTGAAGAACTCTTTCATATATGATGTGTTTAGTGCAGACAGGATGAGTTAGTTACTGTTGGTTCCTCCTTTTAGGTTTAGGGTAGATTTGCAATTCATAATCTCAACACTCAAATATGAAAAGACATAACTTTATTTATTCCTCTGTTAGTATTATTCACTTAGCTCTTGAGCTCCAATTTCTGCTCCACATCAAAATAAAATTAAACTTTCTTATTATAAGTAACTTGGCTACTTCCAGTTTCTTTGAAGTAAATTACTTTAAGGTTGTGTTCTTGAATTCTTACCTTATTCCTGTCCCTGGTGGAATCTGTTTTCAGTGGAAGCTTATATGGCATCATGGTAACTGGGCAATGCCATCTGGTTCCACATTTTCTTGTTTGGTCATTTTGCGGCCAGTGCTATGGGAACTCTTTCTGGCTTTCCCTCTATTCTCACTGCATCCACTGCTGTTGTGACTCAGTATTATACGTCTCAACAAGGGCTATTCATGGTGCCTGTCCCTGGGAGGTTGGCCATTTCTGCCTGCATGTCTTTCACTTGGCTCAGCCTATGCCATAATATACAGCAGTGACACAAATCCCCTGATACGTGACTTAACTCCCAACCTATTTCTTGCTCTGTCAGGCCTGGGTTTTTAGCTAAATGATGTCCCCTTCACCCCACTCCATCCACCCACCCAAGGGCATTTATTGTCCAGCACTCAGCTATGTTCTGAATATGGAAATGTGGGAACTCTTGGACCCCTTCACACAATATAGAACCCGGGGAAGCTTCAGGATGAAGGGGGTTGAATGCAGTGTCAGACACTCTCTTTCATGATACCTTGACACAATTTCTGCTCCATTTTGCTTCACCCATATCAACATGGAAAAAGTCCATTGAGAGTATACATACTTCCAGGGATCCAGGCAAAAGTGGAGCCTAGTCCCATTTCCCTGCAAGTTCCTAAACCTACCATGTCCGTTTCCATGTTCCAGAACCAAACCCTAAAAAATTAAATATTTAATTGGAGTCAGGAACAAGACTTGGCAAGATTAAGGCAACTTAGGTATAAATTCCCCTTCTTCCTTCTTAAATTCTCTCTATCCACGGTCACTTTTTGAACTGTATACTTTTTTTTTCCCTCTTAGAATCAGGAAAACCGATCCCATGCCCTATCTTGTATTCTTCTCTGTTTGTGAATAAACTCATCACTAGAAAATCAAGGTTCAGTCTCGTGAACTTCCTGGAGTCAAGCCAAGCCAAGCCCGTCTTGAAATTCAAAGCAAACTTTTCTTTTTCTCAAGTGCTTAGTTATTGCAAATAAAAAGTTCTTTGCCTTCAGACTATTATGTTTGATGTGAGTTGAAAACCCATTCAACTCAACAGATGTCTTTATTATAGTCTGCAACAAACTTTTTCCCTGATGCGGTGAATAGCTATGATTAAATGGATTGGGAATGCTGGGCTAAGCAGAAAGAATTATGCCTAACGGGATTAAAAAACAAAAAAAATGATACAGTCACAGGTATACTGACTATTTAAAATAACCAAAAACAACATCCACAAAAAATTGCTTTTTCCATGGAAGCTTTTTTGTTTGTTTGTTTCTAAATGCATAATTCAATAAGAGTATACAATATATACTGTTATTTTCATATCTTATTTTGGGCTTGGCATCAATGATTTACACAAACAAATAAAGTAAATTTCTTTTCCCAAAGGGCACACATACAGTAATAAAAAATTAGTTTACACTATCAGGGAAAGAGGTTGTCTCTATTTTCTCGTCTCTATTTTCTAGACTCAATACATCTACAAAAATATCTGTCAATATTTTTATACCCTTGGAAGAAATACTGGCAGAGAATCCTTCAAATTCTCTCTTTATTTGTTGGTGGAGTACCTTGGTTGGTGAGAATCTGATTCATACAGGGCCATATTTAATAGAGGCTGGAGTTTATGATACATAATGTATATTCTTATATCTGCTACATGGAAAGAATAAAAGGAATCAAGACTTATTTAAGATTCTTTATCTCCATTACATAGGCATAACTATGGTAGGGTTAAGGTCTGCATTATGGAAGTAGTCTGGAAAAGAGCCCATATAAAAGCTTGGAGAAGCAAGAAGGAATAAAGAATATTAGAAAATGTAAATCTGTGGGTAAATATAAATTAATCTTGACTAATAATGTAATAGTTATAAGGTATTCTAAATATTAAAATGGATAGAGAATGAAGACTTAAAATAGCATAAAAGTCAGAAAGAGGGAAAGTAGAGTTGAAATATTCTAAAATCCTTGCATTTACCAATAAAGCATGGGTACGTGTTATGTCCTCTAATTTAATCAATAAAGCGACAGGAAAAAGTTTACAAATGCCATAACAATAGAAAACAGAATGTTATAACAAAATCTAATCAATGAAAAAGAAGACAAGAAAAATACTTGGTTCAAATAAAGAGCAGTGGTAAAAATGGAGATTTTAACTCGATTTATATCTAAATTGACAATTATTCTGAATAGTTTAGTTACTCTGAAGTACAAAAGTTGTTGAACTAGATTAAAAGTAAATAACTATACTGTATACTCTTAAAAAATAACATTTAAAATACAAGGTACAGGTAGGTCAAAAGTTTAAGAAAAAAAAAAAAAAAGAAAATGATGGCCCATGCAAATACTAACCATAGAAAACTTCTATGGTTGTATTGATATCAGACAAAGAAAACAGACTCCAAATGAAACTTCATAACAAATACAGGATGGATTTAGCAACAAGCAAAAATTCACAATCATTGGGGAGATTTTAACACATCTATCTTCATAACTCCTAAAATTATTGGAAGAAGCATCACTAAAGATATAGAATATTTTAGAATAACCATTCTTTATCTTTTTCTAAAGAAAATATATGAAACATTGCACTGAATGAATAACTGAGAATATATATTTACATATTATATATATGGTTTTTGAGTCCACATATAATATTTGCTAAAAATTAGACATTAGGCAATAAAAAAGTTTCAACAAAATTCTAATGATTTAAATCATGGAGTATAATCTCTGAACATAGTGTAAATTACACTTAAAATTATTTAACATCTGTCCTTTAATCATAGTAGAATTAAGCTAGAAATCAAGTTTGAAAACAAAACAAAATAACACTAAATATTTTTTCACCCTTTACTGAGGTCTTTGTGTCAATTTGTTCTTTAAAATACATTTAAAAAATTTTTTTCTAATTGATTGAGATTTAAAGAATTATTCTAAAGATAATAGTAGAGTTCTCATACACCCAACACCCAGTTTACTCTGTTGTTAATTTCTTAAATATTATGGTACATTTGTCACAATTGATTGACCAATATTGATGTATTATTATAAACTAAATTTCGTACTTTATGCAAATTTTCTCAGTTTTTTCCTAATGTCCTTTTCTGCTTCAGGATTATATTCAGAATACCAGATTTCATTTAGTCATCATCTCTTCTTAGACTCCTCTTGATGTGACAGTTACTCGAATTTTCCTTCCCTCCCCCACCCCCCACCCTCACCACCACACTTGTCTGATGTTTTTCTCATGATTAGACTGAGGCTATAGGTTTTGGGGAGGAAGACCAGAAGGTAAATTGTCGTTCTCATCGCATTACATCAAGGGTATGTACTATAAATATAACCTATGTTGATATTAACCTTGATCACCTAGCTTGAGGGAATTATCACGTGTCTTCACTGTAAATTTCCTCTTTCTCCCCACCTTCCCATACTCTGTTATTTGGAAGAAAATAATTAGGTACAGCTCACACTAAAAGAATGTGGAGTGTTTTCTTCTCTACCCTATTAAGGATGAATTATCTCCATCAATAATTGTAATTCTTCTGAATGGGAGATTTGTCTCTTCTCTGTTTACTAATGTAATCATTCATTTATTTACATCAATGTGGACTCATGGATATTTATTTTATACTTTGGGTTCTAATGCAATACTACTTTATTATTATTATCATTATTATTATTTTGATGTTCAAATCGTTCCAGCTTTGGCCATTGAGAGCTCCTTCAGTTGACTTCAGTGGCCCTTTGACATCATTATTTCTTGTGTGTTTGTATATTTTTAACATTTTTAATTTTCTGTCACTACAAGAAGCTCAAGGATCATCTCATATATTTACTTGCATATGTACTGCCCCAGTCCTTGAATCATCCATTTCTCCAAGAGCTCTAGCTCCTTTTATTTATAGCAGTATTAGAGATTAATATCTGAGCACTGGGTGTACTTGTTGCTACTAAGGTGTTGTTTCTAAGCTCTCTCAGCTGTGAGAGCAAGAAGGTATATGAGTGTATACTGACCTGTGTTTATGTTCACATCTATAAATATTCCCATATGAAACCATCTTTATCTATGTTAAGCTACACATGGCTTTATACTGATGCATCAGACTCTAAATTATTACCCCAAGGATCATTCTAGACACTTCCCCTTGCTTATCTGTAACCTCCCACTGCAAAGTGAGAAACTGTTTCTCACCCACTGTCCATTTACTTAATTGCTCAATATAAACACGCATTTATAGTGTTTTCAGAATTGTTAAACAATACTCTGAGCTTTAGTCTTATAGACTCCGCTCATTTTCAGAGTTATTTAGGTCAGCATCTTACTCCCTCACACCCTTCAGGAGGGCTGTTTCATACATTTGTAACACATTTAAATTCTTTGGTCTTACTCTGAATTTCATCTTGTGATCCTTGATGTAATATACATATTCTTATATATACATATATACACATTTATATATTTAATTTTCATACATTAATGCTCATCCTTTGTGCTGTAAAGTCCTATGGTTCTAGCAATGCTTAATTTATTATATTTACAATTATAGTATTCTACAGAGCAATTGTACTGCCCTAAAATATCTCCTATGCTTCAACCATGTAACTCCATCCCCTGAACCGCTGGCAACCACTGATCATTTTTTTACTATCTCTATATAGTTGCCTTTTCAGGAAGGTATAATTGGAATTGTACAATGTGTAGCTTTTTTTAGTCTGGATTCTTTTAGTTGTCATATGCATTTAAAATTCATCCTGTCTTTCTGTGGCTTGGTAGCTATATGAGCATTTACCTTATGACAAAAAAGGCACTGAAGAACAGTCGTGACAGAACAATCTTTCCAGTGAATAGTACTGAGTCAATGAATTACACATAGATTACAGATAAACATGAAAGTCAAAAAATAAAGCAGCTGAAGATGATATAGAAAAATATCCTCATAACCTTGGTTTAGGAAGAATATTTTAAGCAGCTTACAAAAACATGAATGATAAGGGTGGAAAGGTGATAAATTAAACTAAATTTAATTGTAAAACTCCATTAATCAGAATATACCAATAGAAAAGTCAAAGGACAAGGTACAGAATAGATGATGAAATTATAAATCATTTATCTGATAAAGAATTAATATACAAAATGGAAAAGGACTTCTATGGGTTAATAAAAAGAGAAAAGAAAGACTTCCAGTATAATGATGTATAGAAACTCCATAAAAGAAGATATCCAACTCATGACTAGCTGGGGAAAATATCAGTTTAATCAATGAGCTATCACATTGCTCACCATTGATTCACTGGCTAAATTAAATGAAAAAATGATAATACTATGTGTTCATAAATATATGGAATATCAGGAACTCTCATACACTGCTAGAGGGAATAGAAATTGTTACAACCACTCTGATAAACTGTTTGGCTTATCTCTTAAGGTTGATCACATAATCTATGGCCCAGTAATTCCAATCTTAGGTATAAACTCAACAAAAAACTTACACATGCATGTCAAGAGTCATGTACTGAAATGTACATAGCTGTACTATTCTGAATGGCAAAAAAAAAAAAAAAATGTAAAACAAGCAAGTATACATTAGGAATAAAATAGATTTTAAAAAGATGTGGCCTTTTCATAAAATGAAATAGTATGTAACAATAAATCAACTGCACCCACAAAGAGCAACATTTACAAGTCCCACAAACACAATGTTGAGGAAAGAAGACAGATACAAAACAAAACATGCCTAATATCAATAACCTAGATAAGATCCATAGATAAGAGATATAAATATTTACATAAGACACCATGGATGCATCACACAAACAAAAATTTCAAACAATAGCCTGAAGAATAGCTTTTTATATTAATTAATGAGAGATGATAATGTCCTTAATATTTAAAGAATTTATGCAAGAAGCAATATAGGGTAGAATTTCAGAGGTCCAATTTAAGAGGAGACAAGTTTGAATAGCAGCAGCTTCATGGAACATTAGCCACTTAACCATGGGCAAGTTACTTGATCTCTTTAAATATTAGTGGCTCATGTATAATGTAGGGGTAATAATAGTATCAACTTCTTAGGTTTATTAGAAAGATCAAATGAGGTATTGCAGTGTCTGGCACATTTTAAGAATTCAGCTATTGTTGATAATATCACCGTTGCTATCATTATTATTATGAATCAATATAAATGTTCATCATATTAATAAAGGCATATGTATGTATATATAATATGCTGTGCTCCTTTTCAAAGTAGTTCATGTATAGAAATAAAAAAAGAGAAAATAATAACAATGTGAGGTGATGGATATGTTAATTAGCTGTGTTGATCATTTCACAATATTTACATACATTAAAACATCAAGTTGTACACCTTAAATATATACAATTCCTGTTTGTCAATTATACCTCAATAAACCTGGAAAAAAGAGTAAAAAAGGAAGAGAAAGAAATACGTTCTGTTGTTGATGAGAATATAAAATTGATACAAGTTTCTCATACACAGTTTAATCAATAACTTGAAAAACATCAACGTCCTTTCTCCCAGTGACATGACATTTAAGGCATATAAAAAATATAGTCTGGTTCCTTCTTAGAGAGACTTTTATTTGGTTTGACTGTCTTCTTGCCCCCAGTATCTCTCATTTCCTTTATTGTTTTAAAATATTTGTTCTGTTTCTCTTTTTTTTATTTCTGGAGACCTTTTCAAGTCTGGTTTTAGTCTTCCAATTCAATTTCTATATTTAAAATGTTCCCATTATTGTTTTAACACGTGTTATAATTTTCCTCTTAATATTTTCTTGAACACTTTTCATCTCATCTTTCATTTCATGCCATTTATTTTATCTGAATAACTTGTTTAATCACCAATTTATTTTTCTCTTCCTCCCTCCTTCCCTCCCTCCTTCCTTTTTTTTTTCCTTATATAATGCAGATGTAGTTTAGAATGTTCTCTGGTTTTCCATTGTAAATATTTAACATTTGCTTCTAATATGCAGTTTCAGGATAATTTTTTCTTTAAGTCGCAGAACATCTCTAGAATCAAAATGCTGGCTTATTCTGTTTATTAATTCTGAAGTTAACAAAGTTTATCGAGTTCTGATATTTGTGTCTGAGATGGTTTTGGTAGATTGTTTTTTCTTCCATTCCCTCAAAGTCTACTTGGATTTAAACAGCATCATCCTTTCAGATCTCAATCTGGATTATAAATTGAAGCATACCACTGAACAAATTTTAAGTGCCTAGGACATATTAAGGTAGTTTTTCTCTGTTACAATGATAAGTCTGCTTTTTCCTAGCCAATCCAATGATATTGAAATGGAAAACTTAGTCCTTAGAAACAGGATGTATTTTGACTATATAGAGTGTGTAAAAACTTTCCAAATACCCTGTTCGTGGAATGTCTAGAACTAATCTTCACATTACTCACAAGCAGTTCTTTTTGTCTTTATCCTTACAGTTCCCAGGCAAAACATCATTTTCCAAGGTTACTTAGGTCAGCTCCTCTCCACCCTACCCTTTAAGTGAAGGTACGTCATATAATTTAATACAGTTGTCACATTCTGCACTGCATCCTGTGTGTGTGTGTTAGTTTGCATATATTAAAATTCATTTTGTGAGGTGTATAGTTCTTTGGGTTTGATAAATGTATACGGTTATGTATCCACCACTCCAGTACCATACAGAACAGTGCCACCACTCTAAAATTTCCCATGTATCTAAAAGTTTCCTTTGCAGACAACCTATCGCCACTAATCTCTGACCACCACTGCTCTGTTTTCTAACCTTTTATAGAATGTCATATAAAATAAGTCAGATGAACATAAAATCTTTTGGTTATGGTTTATTTCACTTAACAAGAGGCATTTAAGATAAATCCATGTTGTTAAGTGAATCAACAGCTCATTCCTTTCTATTGATGAATGGCATTGTATTCTGTGAATACACCACAATCGGTTTATTTATTTCTCTCTTGAAGGACATCTTGGTTCCTTTCAGTTTTAGTGATTATTGCAATATTACTATAAACTTTTATGTATGGGTGTTTGTGTGAACATAAAATTTCAATTTCCTTAGATAAATACATAGGTGCGTAACTTGAAAAAAAATAATGAAAAGTAAACCTACCTACCTGTCATCCAAAGTGGCATATGATTTTGTGTTCCATCACCAGTGAATGGAAATTCCTTTTCCTTTGCATCCTTGTTTGCATTTGGATTGTCAGGTTTTGGAGGGAATTTAGCCTTTCTGATAGGTGTATAGTTGTATCTCATTGTGCTCATTGTGTTTTTAATTTTCATTTGTCTTTTAAAAATTTTGTTGAGCATTTTTTTGAGCATCTGCCATCACATATATTCTTCAGTGACATCTCTTTTAAGATCTTTTACCCTTTTTTATTGGGGTTTGTTTCTATGTTTTTGTTTTTGTTTTTTCATTTTGCCTTCCAATATTCCAATATACCCAGAATAGTCAGAAAAAATCTTGTAGAAATTTCAGCTGGACAACGTGACTCCCATTCTTAAAACCCACTCACATTATTTCCCTTCCACTAAGTATAAAAGGCGAAATTTTGAACATGGCCTGCATGATTTAACTTCTACATTCTTCTTCAACATCTCATGCCATAATTCTTCTACCTCACATACTCCAAACACACTTGCTTTGAATTTTTTAAATGTGGAGGGTCTTTCTTAATTAAAAGATTTGGAATATACTTATCCCCCTGAAAAATCCACTGTTTCTTCATATTTTATATTTCAGGTTAATAATCACCACTTCTAAGAAGCTGACTATAATCACACAAAATAGAAAAGATCCCCCTTCTTTTATTTAATTATTTACCTTATACTCCTTATACATTTTTTATTGTCACTTACCACACTTTGACATTATTTATATATTTTACAAGTTTTGTAATATTTGTCTAATCAACTAAGCTTCACAAAGTGAGCTCAAGGCCAGCAGGAGACCAGGCAAACAATTAGCATTCAGTATGTACTTTTTAAATAAATGAATTAACTAATGGAAATGGTGACATGAATGCTATGCAAATGTTGAAAAGTATTCATGTAGATATGGATTTGAGCTTGATCTTCATATGTAGCTACTGTAGAAATATGTATATTTCTCCCATAAGAGTTTGAGTCTTCTTGAAGTCCAAAACACTCCTCTTTAATAGGCAACCAGACAATGATCTCTCATGTGTGCCTTCTGCTTCAAGAAGACCTTAGTAAGAAAGCTTTATCCCAGGGACTCTGATCCAATTAGACACTCTAACAGCCAACATGATTTTCTTCATGGGATTCAGTTTCTACTTTAAGTTAAACCATTGTAGGAGGAACTCATTATATTGGTTTTCAAGGACTAATTTGTGTTCATTAGCTAAAGCCCTCAAGTTCCATTGTATATGTGCTTTCATTCCTAGGAGTAAAAGCATGAGCTGGTATTTGCTCTCTATAGGTTTTAATAACCATGCAGACTGCTTGTATAATCAATAACTTTAACTTGTCACCAACATCATATCTCAGCAAACCTCCATTCCCCCACTTATAAACATACTTTACTAATGCTTAAATCTATTAAAATGACCATTCTTTCAATAGGTGTTTTTATAAAAAGCAAAAGCATGATTCTAGCATATGAGCTAGAGACTTAAAACTGATGTTCAAATTTGAATGGCAGGTTTAACTTTTTAATTAATAGAGTAATCTCAAATAACACAAAATCATTGACAATAATAAGGAAGTATGATAGTGCTGTATGATACTTTAATTGATATTTAACTACATTGCAAGTAAAAATTATCAGTTTAATTTGACCACATCAGGGGTAAGTTGAAAAGCAGAATAGTAATGTGTAAGTGAATTCATTCAAAATAAGAAGAAAAGAGAACAGAAATATTATGTAGTCTTACATAAATTTTATATATAATGAAGCAGAAGGAACTATTTTGCTGACCTAGCATGTGCCAAACCAAACACATAAACTTTATTCCTATGCCTCCCTTCCTATTAATAGTTGACATGTCCTGTGAAGATTTGTTTCCACATATTTTTTTCCTACCACTTTAATACTGATTCAATATTAGATTCCTATGCTACTGCAGTACTATTTTATATATTCTTTGACTATATTTTGCCATCATTCAACAAAATGTGCTCTACTGACTGCTTACCCTTGAGATGCATAGCTGATAAATTCAATGGTTAAAAAGTGTGTAAAATGCTACATACATTGTCTCTTAAAGATTTTTGATCCACAAAATCCTTGGAGGTCCCTAAGTCTGTTGTTTTTATTTTGGTTTACTCTAGAAGCAACTAGTAAGCAAGAAAAAGGGCAATATAAGAAGAAGGTTGTAGGAAGAAGTCGATCTCTGTTGACTCCCTTGGTTCCTCCCGTCGGCACTTCTAGGTCATTGTTCTTGGCAGCTCACATGGACTGAAGTATTTGACAGGTCCAAAGAGCCAGAAGAGCAAACTAACTGCCTGATAGTTCCCATAGCCTCATCAGTACACAGAAACATCTGATGTCCCCCACCCGCAGAAAAGGCCACTGCCTACTATTTTTCAGCAAGCCACTTCTCAGTACTTGAAATTCTTGCCATGTCAGCACAAGGGGCATTTTCTCTTATCTACTTCTTTAAAACAGGATTAGGAGAGTTCCATTTATATTTCTGCAGAGGCTTTCATTACATATTGCCTGCTAGAGTTCTACAGTAAACAATGTGTTTAATTTTGCTGATCCCAATATTCCCAAACAGATCTGGCCAGAGGACTCCTTTTCTAGCTTCCAGATAATGTTTGGTACAAATACCCTGAAGGAACTACTGACCTATGATGATCTCTTCCTAGATTTGTATGTCTACATGAATCTTTTTAGCATAATGGATTAAAGCTGAGATGCCATTTCTGTGATCTTGGTGGGCTAAACCCACAAAGTTGCAGTTGGATACTCTTTATGGAGCATATTTTTCATGAGAATGCACTACAGCAAAGTATACCATAATACACCTACTAATATAAAACTAAATATACAGGAAATATCAGTCTGCTGTTTCTCTTCCCTAGGGAACCTCTAACAACCTTTAACCAGTGGGGCAAAGGAGAGAGTTCCAAAATAATTCCAGATCTTCCTCCATATGCTTCACTTAGTTTCTGAAGAGATTTGCTTTTCTTTTAACAGATCAACTTTTGCCGAATTTTTTAGCATTTTATTCACATTATTTTCATTTACTTCTGAAAGTGCTAAGACCACCTGCTCCCATGCTGCTTACTTTCGTTTTCTTCCCTCAGTACTTCATGAACTGATTTCAGTAAATTGTTACGTATTATCTCATCACTTTCTCTCTACTAAGCAGTCATATGTTTGCCTATACCTTTATGTGGTTTGTATTTGTTTTGAAAAAATGAATTATGTACTGTATATGGTTTGAATATTTCTTATTTAACCTTGTATCATTGACATTCGATACATATAATTGGGCATGATTTGTATGCAGTAGTATCACAGAATATTATGTAATGATAACACAGTGGGAATACAGGAAAACATATGCGTGTATATTGTAGAAGAAAATGGGAATCAATACAGCTTTTTTGGAGAGATATTTGTTAATATCTATTAAAATGATAAATGCACAAATGCTTTGCCATAAAACCTTAAATCAGTACATTGTATCTTTGTATATGCAAGGCTGTATACTACAGTAAAATATATTGTTATACAAAAACTGTAAATAGATTAAATACATATCAGTTTGATTATATTTGAAACAAATGGTGGTGCAATAGTCTTCTTAAAAAATTTATTTTTAATTGACACATATTGATTGTACATTTTATGGGGTACAGAGTTGTATTTCAATACATGTTTGCAATATGTTACAATCTATTATCACAAAAATGTATCTTTTCTTTGTGATAAGAACATTTAAGCTCTTGTCTTCTAGCCATTTGAGAACATAAATAAATTCTTAACTATAGATGTGCTACCGTACACCATTAGAACTTATTTGTCTTATTTAGCTGTAAGTTTGTGTCCATTAACCAACCTCACCCAATATTGCCTTTTCCCCTCCCCTTCCCAGCCTCTAGTAACCACAAATTTCTGCTTCTAAAAACTAAACTTCTTTTTTTTCCCCACACATTATTGAGAATATATGGTATTTATCTTTCTGTGCCTGAGTTATTTCACTTAACATAATGTCTTCCAGCTCATTCATGGTGCTACAAATGACAGGATTTCTTTTAACTCGATTTTTTCTTGTTGCTATCCTTTTTCTTTCTAACTAATCCTTTGCCTTATGAAAAAATGCTACTACTAAAGAAACATATACATCCTCTCCAACTTTCTATTAAAATTGATAGAAAAACATCATGTCTGAGGCAGTTGAATTTATAAGTCTAGAACTAAGAATGAGTCCAGGGTTGAATATTCAAAGTTAGGACATTACTGTGGTCCTTATAACATTCTGTTTCTTGACTTGGGTTTTAGTTACCTAAGTGTGTTATTTTGAGATTTTCTTGAGCTGCATAATTGTGGAGATTAATGAGAGGCGTGCCTTCTTATAAAGATCATCTTTACACAGCATGCTGGATGCATGTGTAATGCAGAACCCCATGAAGGAAGCTTTCACTGGTACAGATGAGCATGCTGGATTTTAATAATCTGAATACAGTGTGCATTATCTCTATCTTCTCTTAGCTTTTTATTATGTACATGAACCTAATTACCAATCTTTGGGGAGGAAAATGGGGAAATTTAAGTCTAGATCCAGGTTTCTCAACCTTGGCACTATTGACATGTTTTTTTGCTGAATAATTCTTTGTTGTGGGGAGTTGTCCCATGCATTGTAGGATATTTATTCACTAGTTGCCAGTAATACCATTCTAGCTGTACCAACCAAAATATATCCAGACATTGACAAATGTCCCTTGGAGAGCAAAATTGCCCTTCGTTGAGACTAACAGATCTAGTTAAACCAGACATGACAAAGTAGAGAGCTTGGGCAGGGCATGGAGAAATAAAACAGGATCATTTTCCAGATTAGAAGCCAAGATGGGAAACATTTTGAAAATCAGTCAATGAAGTCAATTAGATCAAATTTCATGAAAATTGAGCAAAATTCCAGAAGTGAAATCTATAAGGGGTTCGGGGAAGGTGTAATATTAAGACTAGGAATTGATGTCCACAGTCACAAAACCCAACATTTGAAATTCAAGAAAAATCTAAGATGTCATGCAGTATCGCTTGGACAAAAAAAAGACCCATAAACTTATCCCCTGTTATGAAGACTGATTGTATGTATTTCAGATATCTAGTAATGCATACTCTTTAATCTCAGTCATTAAGAGTAATATTTGTTCTTCTAATTTCATTTATATTAGATCAGTTGTAGCCTTCTTTGATATGGTGAAGTGCACTGATACTTTTAAGAAACAAAAATTCATGCCCCAAAGAAATGTACCCTTTATAATTATGTGAGTTCTTCGGCGTGAACAGTTCTTAGTCATCTTGTACTTATATTTCATATCAACGGCTGTGGCGAATGGGATAGCACCTAAGTAGTTCCTATTTCCTGTAACATCTTTAACAGAAAGTGCCATCTATCAGCTACTGTACAGTGTTTTTGTCTAAGTGGTTGTGTTAACCCGGAAAGTAAGGAAATAAGTGTGTCAGTGAAGTTGTAACTGCTGGCAGTTTGTGAAGATTTTTATACATGGGAGATGGCTTCTGTTTGTGTAGAATCCCTTCAGGGGACAAACTATGTATAATGCAGAACCCCATGGAGAAGGCTTTCGCTGGTACAGATGAGCAGCAGACTGCCTCTTAGATTTGCAGAATAACTGCAGAACACACACCCACAGATGCAGACAGGATCAAATTTATCATGCTCCTTCAGAGGTGAGAGACATGATTAGTACATTTTATATGTGATATGGCTTGAATTAATATATGCTTTTTATTAGTCTAGCTCTCAGAAAACCTGAGAGAACATCTAATCCCTAAAATGTTTGGCCACAGACAAAGAATGTTTAAACAAATGCACTGTCAAAACAATGCTATAATGGATTTAACTAAATATTATCTTTTATCTCAATTAGAGCTTTTATCTTATGGATATTAAAAAGTTTGCTGAGTTACTTTTCAAACTGCACAAGGAGTCATCATATTGAAAACATGGTTTTGAAAAGCAAATGATGTTTAAGCTTAGCATATGTTCCCCATGTTTATTTTTGCCTCACTCAATATTAATTTTACACATGCATTGGAGATGCTTTACCCATATATTAATATTCCTGAGCTTTCTGAGTCTGTATTGCTATACAAAAGGTGAGAGAGATTGTGTAGGAAAGTCCCAGCTGATAAAACATTTCACTCAGCCCTGTGCAGATTGACTAGTCTGCATTAAGAGACCTTCTCTATTCCAACTCTCTGGACTTATCATGTATACACACATAGGGTTTTAGGAATTCCAAGGGATTATGAAAGATCTGGCACATTGTGGGATTGGATGAGCATCCGTGTGTGAAATGTCGTACATGATCAGAGCAAGAGGGAAATATTTTTGAATCTCAGTCAGGTGCCAAGAGCAGTTCCAGGTCTTGAATAAATTTTTCTTGTGTAAACAGACTGTGCAAGGCAAATTCAGTCCCATCTCTGTGGTTTGTAATTTCCTTGGCTACAAGTGGAGATAGGGCATTTTAAGGTTATGTATATTTTGGGGGACAGTCTATTGATATTTTTAAATGTTTTATACAATTTGCTGGTCTTTTGTGATCACAGGTATTTGCTGTTGCAATGAAAACAGACTCTAGACAAAAGTTGGCCCTCAGGTCTTTAGGTTTCTGAAATGCAAGACTAAATTGAATTTATTTCATGAATAATTATGTGCAGCTGACTCTGCTCCCTGCCTGGATCAAGTATGTGTGTGATAATAGGAGCCCTGGCTGGGATTTGGAATTAGTAGTAGTAGTTTTAGGCTGAGATCTCTGATAAGGAATCATTTTAGAAAGAAATGGGGAAGAGAGATATTGATAGAAGGTTTTGTAACACATATTCCTAATGTTTATAGGCAGCTGCCATTAAGTGGCATTTGATGATATTATTCTTACCATGACTTGTTTTCTAATCCTGGATCTTTTCTTACAGGCATTTTGCCCTTCAGTAATTTTCTTAACCATTTAATACTCACTTTTCTCTCTTATAATGGCAAACAGTAACTCTTAACATGATTACTTTGATGGTGAATATAAGTACTAAGTAACTTTAGAGCAACTAGTTTGTTAGCAAGACATTCTAGTTGAGTTTTGAAGCCATTTTCCTCTATGTTCTCCAGAAATAGATTTAATTTATTTGAGATTTTAAGAACCAGGACTATGTCTAAATTCACTTTGTGTAACAGCATTCAACACAGTATGTAGTACAGAGGAAATAGTTATGATAGACATTAAATTAATTTATCGGTGATGGAGTAGATCCCTTTCTGGAGGAGAAAGGAAAACCTGGTAGGATACTATTTTACCTAGCTGTGTGCTGTTGAATGGAGTAAATGAGATTGGAATTAGTGGTTCCAGATTTTTCTCATCATCATAGATTCAAAATATTAGTTTATTGAACAAAATATTAATTTCATGTGCAGAAGTTACTTTCTTGCCATTCTTTTAGACTAGAAACATAATTGATACATCATCTTAGATAATTTTAGGAATAAACCCCTCATTATAAATAGATACTAGATAATCCTAATATTAAGGAAGCCCTGCCACAGATATAATTTAGAACTTATTAAAATATCTTTTAAACACTAAAAAGTTCTATTGATAAATGCTTATATTTTTCTACATATATAAAAGACATTATTCTTCCTATAAAAAATATTATATTCAACTTTAAGTTGACATTTGAAAAAGGTACTTGGAAAAGGTGACATTATAATGCATAATTTGTAAAATTTGTTGCTGTTTATTTGTATGGCCTCTTCATAAACATATTTGTTATTTAAAATTGGGTTTCAGGTGATTTTTATATTATCAACTTAAAAATGTTTGATATATTAGCAAAGTGCCATAGTATTGGCATATTTTTAATAAAGGAATTTATTTCCTGGAGAAAAGAACCATTTTAGTTATATTGTTTTTCAATTAATAAGAACTGAAAGTGGCTTTCTACCGTTGAAATTTCAAGATTTCTTAAATGTTAAGTCCTCCAAGAAGTTTTAAAATTTCTCCTGCCTGGATTTTAAGAATAATATAATATAAACTTAATACTGGTTTATTTCTAAAGAAGCTTAGTTGTATAGTTAATCTGCAAAAATAGACCCAATTTATTTGAACTACCTAGATTATGTGAAAAATGGAGGTAGATATGGATAGACAGATAAATTTTATTTGCTTTAAAACTAGCTAAATTTCCTTTTTGGGGTACACTCATCCCAGAGATTATACCAATTCCTGCTTTACCTGGGATCTCTCCAAGCTTGAAAATGTACATGTGGGCTTCTATTACAAAAAGCAAAACAAAACAGGAAAAGGAAAAAACAAAAGCAAAAAACAAACAAAATCCTTGAAAAAGAAACATTATATTTTTCATAGAAAGTATTATTAGTCCATTAAATACCTAAAGAAGATAAGGAAAACATACCCTCTCTCTTAAAAGTAGATTACTAAAGATTGACGTGGCAGGATACTTTCAGAAATTGTCAAAGGTGAAGAACCTGAGAGAATACACTCCAAACAGAAGAAGAAAAGGAAGGATATTCAGGGGAAAACACTCATTTTTTTTAATAGTCTTAATATTTTGGCAATTTGTTTTCCATGAAAATAAGAATTCATCTAAGGATTGAAGCCATGGACAAAGCATCATTCCAGATAGGAGAGCTCTAAACTAACAAATTGGTTGGGATTATTTATATGAAGTCCGTGAAAATAAGTGGGAAAATTTCTAAGTGGGAAAATCCCGTATCAGTGTAATTCTATTGTGTCTGATTGCATGACATCAACCTTGCCTTATCTACTTCCAGAGATTGCCCAGAGACTGGGACACTTTTCAGCATCTCTCCTTCTTCTCAATTCTTTAACTCTTTTAACACCCAGCAAATAATCTTTCATTCTATTGCCCAGAGAAAATCAAAGTTATCATTCTCTACTTACCATTACAACACTATAGTTATTAAAATATTACCTACCTTTACTTTTTCCCCACATATATGTGTGCATAGATATACATATACACACACATGTATAGACAAACACACACATAAAGTTTTTTTCTTCTGTCTAAAGATGATTTCTGGATTGTGCTTTAGGATATATTTCTGCTCATGGGGAAATTTTTACTGCCAGATTTCAATGCACTCTCAGCTGAATCCACTTCATAAATATATAAACACTATGCTCAAATTTTTCCAGGCTGTCAAATTCTCCTTGATTCCGTATTCTTTTCTTGCTCACACATAATAGCTAATTTCCTCTTAGCCAAACTTTAAAAAATATTATTTGCATTTTCTTCTTATTTCACTTGCTTCTCAATCCATTGAGGGTTGGTCTTCCACCACTATTTCTTTCCTAAAGTAGCATTGCCAAGGGTTAGCAATTCTCTCTATGTTGCTAAATCCAAAGAAAAGTTTTCAGAATTTGCCTAAATTAATTGGTAAACAGTATTTAGTACTCCAGTCTTTCATGGATTTTCATTATACTACCCTTTTCTGGTAGCTTTTTTCCTACTTGTCTGGCCATCCACACATGGTAATTCATTTTCCTCTGACTGGTAATGAAATATTAAAACAAAAGTTTTCAAGGCTTTTCTTAGTCCACATTCTCTCCTTGGTCAGATTTGCTCAAACTCATTGTTCCAGTCACCATCTATATTCCAATGAATTACAACAGTCCAGTCATCTGCTCTGAGCTCTAATAGATCTAACTCTTTATTCCACATTTTTTTGCTTGGTACTTCCCTTATATCTCTTCACTCTCCATTTACGAATCATCACCAAGTACTGCCTATTATATCTCTTCAATATCTTTAAGATATTACTTCTCCCCATCACTACCATCATGACACAAGCACAGGCTCACACAATCTGGTATTTGGAATATTGTAATGGATTCCTAATAGATTTCATTGAATCCGTTCTCATCTCCTTAGATTCTGTGTTCCAGGTTGTCTCCAGAATATTCTCTGTAAAACTCAGGATTGATTTTTGATCTACTATTACGCACTTAAAACTTGTCAGAGATTATCATTAATCTTTGCTTAAAGAATAAACATCTTAAGTGAGCTTGTGTCTGGAGCATATTCTCTATTCATTGCTTGCACTCTGTGTATTTCTCCATCCTCCAACTTTTTCTCTGAAGAAAACTCCAACTTTCTCTGAAGTTCAGTCTGACTGGTTTCCTTTAAGTTCTCAGATCCCTGCCCAGTGTTTTACATGAGTTGTAGACTCTGCCCACAAACTTCTTTTCTCAAACTCTTCCCTTCATCTATTTTAGCTTGAGCCTCACTTCTTTTTATAAACTCTTCCTAACTCCCAAATTTGGTTGGGTTTCCTTTTTATGTTCTTTCTAAAAATTATGTTCCTTTTCTCCTATTTACTTCAGTTTGTAAGTATACGTTTTATCATATGTGTGTTAATTTTCATGCCTGCAACTATCACATCCTCACTAGCTTTTAATCCATGAAAGCAGGACCTTGATCTGCTTATGCTCATTATTGCAAATTTGAGGTCTGACACGGCACATGTCACATAGCACATATTGAAGACTATTTGTCAAAACAATAACTAAATAAATTGCAGTTGCTCATGAAACCAGTGTTTCAGTTTCAGGCCAGAACTTAATTTTTTTGTGATTTCTTGTCATTCCTTTAACTTACTCTCATGCTTTCAGCTTGGCAATTATTTCCTGAAAACTGTTGAATACAGGGCTCCATGTTGGGAGAGCAGCAGCTATAGAGATTGCCAGTGTTTAATCCCTACCTTTGAAGAGCTATATCTAATAAGATATAGACAAGAAGAATGATCATAGTTCCTTAGCCTTACTTGTGATTTTTGAATATATAGAAAATGGCCTTCATTAAGCTATCCTGCATCATTAGGATTTCTTTCACTGAAGATTGTGCATAGTACCCTGTACAGTCTTCCATTACTACCCTTATCATATTTTATAAAAATATAGTGATAAGCTCCTCCAGTCATGGGACATGGCCATTCAATGGTTTAATAGTTTTTTTCCTTTTGTTTTGTTTTATACATATATATATTAATCTTTGGAGCTCAGCAGAGTACTCAATAAGTCATTATATATCAATGGCTACTGCAAATCTGAGTTTAATTGCTAACATAGTTAGGCCAGTATATAAGTAAGTATTAAAGGCTAAAGAGGTGTAAGGTATGGATGAGTTGAATTTCCAGTTGGAAAGACAGGATTAAAAGCTGATGGACGGGATGTAATCAAAATTTTTTTTAAAAATGAAAACCTCCACCAAAGGTCAGGAACAAGACAAGAGTGCTGACTTTCACCATTTATATTCGATATTATATTAGAAGTTTTAGCAAGAGCAATTTGTCAAGAAAGTAAACTAAAAACATCCAAATGGGAAAGGAAGAATTAACACTATCTGTGACATAATGTTATGTCCTCAAGAATCCACCAAAAAAAAAAAAAAAAAAGGAAAAGAACCATCAGAACCCAATAATTTCTTCAGACCTGCAGGATACAAGATCAGCAAACAAAATCAATCATATTTCAATATACTAGCAATGAACAATACAAAGGAAACTAAGAAAATTGTTCCTTTTATGTAGCATTCAAAAAACCCCAAAAAACCTTGGAATGATTTTATCCCAGAAGGGGCAAGACTTTCACACTGAAAACAACAAAACACTGCTGAAAGATAGTAAAGACTTTAAATAAATAAAAAGACATCCCACACTTGTAGAATGGAAAACTTAGTACAGTTAAGATGAAGATGCTCTCCAAAGTGATCTACAGATTCAGTGCATTCCATATTAATGTTTCAATGGCCTTTCGGGTCAGGGAGAGAAAAGGAAAAGCTGATCCTAACATTCTTGTGGAATTTTAAGGAGGTCCTAAGAATCAAAAGTCATCTTGAAAAGGAAAAACAAGGGTGGATGACTCATACTTCCTGATTCCAAAACTTACTGTCTTCAGTAATCAAGAGTCTGTTACTGACATAAGAATAGACATGGAAGAGTACTGAGAATCCAAACATAAGCCCATACTTCTATTGCCAATTGATTTTGACCAGGGTGCCAAGACCAGTCAATGGGAGAAAGAAGTCTTAAACAAATGGTGCTGAGACAACTGAATAGTTACACATGCAAAAGAATGAAGTTAGTCCTTGTCTCTTATCATATACAAAATAACTCAGAATGGATAAACAATCCAAATGCAATTGATTTTTAAAAACTTAGAATAAAACATATGGTAAATCTTCATGACTTTAACAATAGGTTGTTAGATATGACACAAAAGCAGAAGTAACAAAAAAAAAAAAAAAACAGACAAATTGGACTTATCAAAATTAAAAATGTTTGTGCCTCAAAGGACATTATCAAGAGAGTGAAAAGCCAACACACAGAATAGGAAAATATATTTGCAAATCATAAATCTAATAAGAGACTCATATCTGGATTACATAGAGAACTCTTACACCTAAAAAATAAAGGCAGCCAATTCAACAATGGTCAAAAGACTTAGATAGACATTTCTCCAAAAAAGATATACAAATGTCCAGCAAACACATAAAATGATGCTCAATGTTATCAGTTATTAGGAAAATGCAAACCAAACCCACAATGAGATATCACTTTATAACCATTATGTAGGTATAATAATTTAAAAAGGGGAATAAATGTTGATGAAGATGTGGAGAAATTGAAACACTTGCACATTACTGAGGGGAATAAAAACTTGTGCAGCCACTGTTGAAAACAGATTGGTGGTTCCTCAATACATTAAATGTAGAATTATCATATGACCCAGTAATTCTACTTATGGGCATATACCCAAAAGAACTGAAAAACAAAGTGCTCCAATGAGTACACATGAATGTCTGTAACAGCACTACAATAACTTAAAGGTGGAAACAAACCAAACATCCATCAACTAAAAAGTGGACAAATAAAATGTGGTGTCTCTTCACAATGAGATATGTATTATTTAACTTTTAAAATGAGGGAAATACAGATAAATCCTGCAAAATGGATGAACTTTATATGTATTATGCTGAGTGGCAAAAGCCAGAATAGAAAAATTCATGGAAACAAAAAGCAGATTAGTGGTTGTATTAGTATGTTTCTGTTGCTTATAATGAAAAATACCTGGAGCTGGGTGTATTATAAGAAATAAAATTTACTGCTTATAGTTTCAGAGGCTGGGAAGTCCAAAGTTCAGGGAATACATCTAGTGAGGGTCTTGTCCTGGTGGTGAAAAAGTGACTCCATTTTGTTAAGCCTTTGAATTTAAAAACTTGTTCTCTCCTGTAACCCGAACCACATAGCCTGCAGCTAATTGCCAGAACACAATGACTCTTGCTCTCACATTGTATATAAATAATTAGAGGAAAAATTATTAACCCAGATGGCCATTCTTTACTAGCTTACTAACTTGATGTTATTTGAGAATAACAGGAACTGAACCCTCAGAGAATGAAGCATGACGCTGGTCAACTCCCACTGGGGAAGTTCCTTGATAATTATCTGAAACACTCGAGCATGTCTGTATGCCCCCTGCTTGGTCACCATGTGTCAGCTTTCCACCACAGACCCCTATAAAACCCCTTGGCAAACCTAGGAAAGGCAGAGATGGTCTTTGAGACGTAAGTCCACATTTCCCTAAACTGTCAGCTTCCTAATAAGAGGTTACCTTTCCTTACACCAAATTATCCCTCAATTATTGGCTATTGAGTGGCCAGCAAATGGAACTTTGGGGGTCTTGGTAACAACTACAACAACTCAGGGTATCACATGGTGAATAGGGTGCTCACCTTTAAAAACCCTCAGAACCAAGCCCCTGACCACCATTATTAATCAATTCACTATGGCATGGTCCTACAATCTAATCACCTCTTCAAGGATCCATCTTACTAGGATTTCCCAACCACTTAACACTGTCGCAGTGACAGTCAAGTTTTGAGGGGATACCCAGTCCGGGGTAGTGGTTGTCAGAGGCTTGGAGGAGGGAGAAATTGGGAGTAACTGCTTAATTGGGACAGGGTTTTCTCTTTATGTGATGAAAATTTTCTGAAATTAGATAATGGTGATACTTAGACAACATCGCAATTGTACTAAACCACACTGAATTATACACTTTAAAAAGGTGAAATCGTATCTCTCTCTATATATATGTACACACACACAAATATGCTTATACATATTTACTGCAATAAATCTTTTAAAAATTTTTATGTAGAGTAAGAAGGGGCATTAATTATAGATTCAGTTTTATCTGAATTTCAATCCCAGATCCATCACTTACTAACCATGGGTCCATGAGAAAGTTAATTTTTCTTTGAATCATACATTAATGAACTATATTATGGAGAATAATTCAAAAACCAGATATTTATTGAGTCAAATTTTGCTCTGGGATCTAGGGCAAAATAGGAAACAAAACTAATATATATATATATTTAATTTTATTATTTTTAAATTTTAGCTTACACGTAGTAATTATACACTTATGGAGTATAATCCGATGTTTTGATACATATATATGTTGTATAATAATTGGGTCAGAGTACTTAATGTATCAATTACCTCATACATTTATCATTTCATTCTGGTAAAAACATTCAAAATCCTCTCCCTTATTATGTAACATACAAAACTTAAGTGTTAACCATAGTCACCCTACTGTGCAGTAGAACACCAGAACTTATTCCTCCTATCTAATTGTAATTTTGTACTGATGGGCATCCTTTTCCTGTTTGGCCTCCTCCGACCTCTCATCCCATACCTCCCCAGCGTCTGGTAACCACTGTTCTGTTGTCTACCTCTATAATATCAACTTTTTTATCCTTCATCTTTGTGGAGCTTACAGTCCAGCAGAGGAAATAGATATGAGTCAAGCTTCTACAGAAATAAAAATATAATAATGACCTGTTTAATACTTGGCACGATTATTTGCATTAGACGTATGTAAAATATCCAGTGAAATAATCAATACAAGGTTTCTGCTATAATTATTAAACTTTTAAATTTTACACTGAAATCTATTCTACACACAATGAATATGTAATTGCAACCATCTTGAAAATGTGGGCAGTGAGACCAAAGGACTTGACACACTGACATTTATGGCTAACTCAGTGGAAACCATCAGCACCTCTGAGGTTTTAAACATATATTCAAGAGGCATAAAAACACTTTCACACATGTACACCACACACACATGCACAATACTGTTACTGACAATATGCAAAACACTTTTTTGTCATGTCAGAAAATAGCTTAGTTTTTAGCTAGTACATATTTCTAGTTAACTCATAACTCTACTTTTCCTGTGTTTATTTTTTGTATTCAACTTAAGGGAGTCTAGTAAAACAATAATAAACTTCTTTATGAACTTTATAGCAATCTAAAATCTATATGTTCTTTTCAAACAATATTAAATCACATGTCTTGGTGTATGCTGTGAAACCACAATTCCATGTAAAATATTTGGATTAAATCTCTTGGTGGTATCTGGCTACCTCAAATTCTAACCATGTATAGTCCCTTGGTGATAAGCCTTTTATCTTGGAACCACAAAAAGAATCAAATTCAACCAATCCCACATTTAAACATGCTATTACATATTTAAATACACTATTACATAACAGACACTACATAATAGCAATAAATATTTGAATTCTAAAACTAGAATGATATATTTTTGGCAGTTGACAGAGCTTCATAAGCCCAAACATTATTCTTAGCATTGCACCTTACTTTGGCATAGTATAAATATTCTTGTACTGCTGGGAAAACAAAAGCTTGTGAATCATTTCAATAAGCTAACTGTAAATTCTGACAAGGAAAGAATCATTAATCCCCTTCTTTCTTTGTGCTATGCTGACATATTTAAGCATTTGAACTGACATTTGTTAACTAATCTCACTCCATGGATCCAGACTTCCATGACACTGGAGTGATATCCCAAAATGTGCTTACTTGAGTAATGTTTTCCTTTGAACAGACACTTACTTAGCCTTTAGTGTTTTCAGATGGTTCCCATATAAAGTCAAGATTCTGCAACAATTGTTTTTATTAACAATATAACAATTAAACCAGTACTATGTACTGTTAAGCATTAAAAAAATTGAAAAAAAGTCACCAATACATGATTCACGTTAGACCATAGTTATATAAGACATCGATGCTGATATAGTATAAACACATCATAACTAATACTTTTCTTGTAATAGTGGTCAATATGTTTCCTCTAAGTTGTACGCCTTCCAATTTGGTGGCATAAAAACCCTCTTAATTTAGGAGAGCTACCCCTCTCTCCCTCCAAACATAGTTCAGGTAGGTGCAAGAAAATCATACTTGTCCTGAGCACAACTGATTGATGGGGTTTCTAAGCATTTTACACATATTAGCTCATTTATCCCCATGACAATCATATTGAATAGGCACTATTATTATCCCTACTTTACTGCTGTGAATAATAAAACTCAGAAGAATTAAGTAACTTTGCAAAGTCGCATGGGTAACAAGTGTCAGAGTTGGGATTTGAACGAAAGTCTGTTTCTTGAGTTCAGCTTGAATTTTTCAAATGAGAGCTCATCTTGCGAATGTCCCAGTAAAGGACCTGCTGGAAGATTACATTTTCTACCTGATGGAGAAAAACAGGGTGAGAAAATGAAGCCAACATGGGAAAAGAAAGACTAGTTGAAGAAAGAATACTGGTAGCGTTGAAAATTTATTCTGGTCATCCCTGAAACCACCTATATATCTTGTGGTTTGGCTGGAAGTAAGTTTTTCTTCTCCTTAAGGCATCAAAATAGGTTTGCTAATACACTCATCTAAAGCAATATAAGTAAGCTTGTTGGCCTTCTGAAAGAGGGATAAAGGTGCTGCAGGTAAGGTTAGAGAGGTAATGGCAGCAGGAGGCAGGTGTTTCAAGGCCTTGTAGCCCATTGTACAGATTCTGGCTTATACTCAGAGTAAATTTGGGAGCTATTCCAGGATTTCAAGAAGAGGAGTGGCATGATCTGACTCCTGTTTTGAAGAATCACTTAGACTGCTAAGTTGAATATCAGAATCAAAGGAAAGAAGAAAAGAAACCAGATTGTAGATCCTTTCAATAAATCAGGTGAGAGGTGTGACACGGACCAGGGTAATGACAGTGGAGGTAGTGAAATATGAAGGTAGTGAAATATGAAATCCCAATGGGATTTTCTGCCTGATGGCTTATAAGTAGGCTGTCAGAGAAAGCAATCTGGGGTGACCCAATGATTTCATTCTGAGCAACCGAATTTATGAAGTTGCCATCAAATGAAATGCAGATTATAACAAGCCATTCTTAGGGGGAAGATCAGGATTTCAAGAACAAATGATCATATGGAATGGTCAATATTATCAAATGCTAGATAGTTTTCCTGTATAATAAAAACTAAAATAGTATCAGATTTTGGTTACTAACGGTCACTTTGTGAGAGCAGATTCAGTGCATTGGTAGGAAAGATACAAGACGGCAAAGTTGAGAATAATGAATGATAGATGAGAATATGAAAATAGTAATGAAAACCACCTTTTGCAAAACGCTTAGGTCTGAAGAAATAAAGATTAAGTTGTAGCTAGAGGAGGGCATAGCATTGGTGAGGATATTTAACCATAATTTTATAGAAATGAAAAATAATTTCTTAAATTTTTGAAATACGTTTCATGACATCATATTTATATTTCTTATATGTGTACAAAGCATATGGCTATAATTTAACACTGAGGAATGTAAAAATTTCCCTGCTTTTTAGAATATTTATCTCAGGATGAATTAAATAAGGAGCAATTTTCAGTGAACAGGACTTTTTCACCTTAACAGATTATAAAGGAAATGTACTTTCTTGGATAGCATCCAATATGATTAAGATAATGAAATGCAATATCTGTGAGAACATCTACTTTCCTGGACCTATTACTTTGTGTTTCCTGAAATTTTGACTCTCCTCAAAAGTGTTTACAATACTCTGGTGACAGACTATTTTTAGAAAAATTAATAAAAACCCATTAGTGATATACTGCTTTGTGTTAGTTATATGTTGTCTAACCTCATTTTCACTTCGGTGGTTTTTTTCTAAGTGATGTGAGAATAATTCATACTAACTCTTCCCTAAAGTTCCTTATGGTAAATGTGATACTTTAAAGCTTAATATTGTTATTTTCAAAGCTGGTACATAGAAATTGTTCCCATTTCCCCTGGGTGATAGAGATTGATGGCTGAACCCAATAGCTGTTCTGTCCTTGCCTGTTGACCTCTCCCTTCTCCCTAATCCTTGGAAACCACTGATCAATTTACTGTCTTCATAGTTTTGCCTTTTCCAGAATGTCATACAGCTGGGACCATACAGTATTAGCCTTTTCAGACTGCCTTCTTGCACTTAGTAACATGCATTTAAGCTTCCTCTATGTCTTATCATGGCTTGGCAGCTCATTTCCTTACAGTGCTGAATAATAACATCCCATTGTCTGGGTGTAGCACTGTACATTTATGCATTCACCTACTGAATAAATGAATAAAGTTACTATAAACATCTATGTGCAGGTTTTTGTGTGGACATGGCTAAATCAAGGAGTATGACTCCTGGATCACATGGTAGGAGTAAAGTTATGTTTTTTTCTGAAACTGCCAAACTGTCTCTCAAAGTAGCTGTACCATTTTGCAGTCCCAACAACAATGAACAAGTGTTTCTGTAGCTCCACATCCTCAGCAGGATTTGGTGTAGTAAGTGTTCTGAATTTTGGTAACTGCAGTACAGCCTTACTCAAGGGTGGCCATAAAAAAGATTAGTGAGGAATAATCCTCGCACTTGGTAGTCTGGTAATGTACCTTACCATTCATTTTGTGTAGAGTAAGCAGTGTCCCAAGGTTATAATACGTGTAGGTTCATGGGAAGTGACAGATAAACTTCTGGACTTATAAGAAACCTGAAAGAAAGCAAAAAAAAAAAAAAAAAAAAAAATTAAAGATGAGAATTAAAGATGAGGAAGTGAGGTAAAGACACTCATATGGACATAGGAGAGTGATTACAAAGTGTGAAGGACTTGTGTAGCATATAAATGCCTTCTAAAATAAACCAAACAACAAGAACTAGAAACTATGTAGACTGAGAAAACCAGCCAGTTGACCATCAGCCAGCCTTTGCATTTACCACTTCAGTGCTAATATAATGGGCACATGATGGAAGTGTCCACAAAGGCAGAAATGGAACCCTGCCTACATTCTGTAACTTGGGCTTCTACTTTCCAAAGCTGATCTGGTCACCGTTACCATCAGATACCCAATCTGACAGAAATAGAAACCAGCACTAAGTTACAAATACGTCATTATTCCATGAAGGGGCTAACTGACTAGATGGCTGCGAGTTTACTATTTTTTGTTGTTGTTTTTTTTTTTGTCTTTTTCGTGACCGGCACTCAGCCAGTGAGTGCACCGGCCATTCCTATATAGGATCCGAACCCGCAGCGGGAGCATCACCGCGCTCCCAGCACCACACTCTCCCCAGTGCACCACGGGCTTGGCCCTGCAAGTTTACTATTTTGGTCCTTCCATCTTATAAGGGTCAGCAATTCATTGTCACAGAAATAGTCAGCTCTACTGTTCAAGCACATTCGAAGTTGTTGATCCACATGCATGGGATATCTCAAATATTTCTGTAGTCAATAAGACACTTTATAGCAAAAGAGGCACAGGAACAGGTTCCCTGATTGTGGGATCCACTGTTTATATCACATACTACACTGCCCAGAAGTTGCTGACCTGATGCAGTGTTAGAAAGATCTACTGAACACACACAGCTGAACCACCAGTTGAAAGGCATTACTCAGCAATAACAGAATACCAAATCCAGGATCACTATCTTCACATACAAAATAAATACGTTTTAAAAAATTTATAAAATAGTAGAATCAGACACTTCTTCTATAACCAAAAGGAAGAATACAATGATCCAGGAGCCAAGAAATAAATGCACAAATTGCTCCCCCTACCATAACTTTTGATGATCTGTTGGTACTTTTGAATATTCCCACCTCACAACTTTGAGCTCGGCAAAAGAGTTGCAACAATCTTTGCAAGGTAATGCATTTGATCATTAGTAGCACGTAGAGGGGAATAATAAATGCAGACCACAGGTGATCCACTTGGGTGTCTTTTGCTACCCGTTTGCTGAATTATGAATTTAAATGATGAGATACAGCAAAAAAGGATATGGTGGTGGCCAGGGTATGGTTATCAGGTCATTTGGAGATTATACTAGGCATTGATGATGGCTGATTTGGTAGTTTAGGGTAAAATAAATACAGAATTTACAATGGAGAAGGTTAACTATCAATATCAATTGCCTTCTGAAGAATAACTGCAGAAGCAGGGATTATGATTTGTTTTACTAGCCTCCTTATTCTAAATCTATAGGCAATGGAGTTCTACAAGAATTCTTTGAGAACAGCCAGGCATGAACTTCAATAAACAAAAAGATGTGCTGCTCAGATCTTTCTTCATAAAAGAATTTACTGTTCAGCTTTATCTATTTTATTTCATATGTTTTGGTGAGTAAGTGATAATATGGTAGTGGTGTTTTAATTTCATTTTTCTTATGACTAAGGAAGTGAAGTACATTTGAATATGCTAATCAACAATTTAGATATTACCATTTGTAAAATTCTTGTATAAGCCTTCTTCCCTTTTTAAAAACTAGCTATCTTTTTTAAAAAAAATTAATTTTAGGGATTTATTTATGTGTAGGATATAAAACCTTTATCAAATACATATTTTGAAAATATTTTCTCCCATATTGTGGCTCTCTGTTACTCTTTTATTGTGGTTTTGGAAGATCAGAAAATTTTAATTTTAGCATGATTTAGTTTATCAGTTTCTTACATTATAATTTGCATACTTTGAGTACTAGTTAAGAAATCCTGTGTATTCCAAGATCAAAAAGATATTCTCTTACATATTTACTAAAAGCTCTATTGTTTTACATTTTGTATTTAGATCTAAAACATATCTGGAATTGATTTCCTGTGAATAGTATAAAGTAGGGGTAATTTTGTTTTTCTTATTTCACATGGATATTCAATTGACCCAGCATCATTTACTGAAAAGTTTCTTATTCTCTACACCACTTTTAGTATAAATAAAAAATCTGAATATGTGTTGAGATCCTATTTTTCTCCATTATTTGATGGCTGAATTATTACTCTGTCTTAATTCTTATAGCTTATTAAGTCTAAATATGTAATAGCATAAGTTCATCAGTTTCTTCAAGTTCATCTTTTTCTTTTGGGTCCTTTGCATTTATGTATAAATTGTACATTGAATTGCCTAATTTCTACCCAGAAAACAAAACCTAATGGAATTTCTTTTTGTTCTGATTGTATTGAATATATAGCTCTATAGATAGATAGATAGATAAATAGATAGATAGATAGATAGATAGATAGATAGATAGATAGATAGATGAGGAGATTTCAACATCTTTGTGGTAAAATGGAATTAAAAGATAAAAATAAAAATATAAACATTTCTCCACTTAAGTTCCATCAAGTTTAAGACACTTTTGTAAGTGATATCAGTCATTTAGTCCCTCCCTAAAGAACTGAGGATTCTGGGAATTTAATGTCAATACAGTTCTTATTACATTATTAACTGAAGAAAATGGGTACCCTTTAAAGGTTTTTTAAGATTATAAAACAAAAAGAAGTGAGAAGGAGCCAAGTCAGGACTGAAAGGTGGATGCTTAATTATTTCCTATAGAAACTCTTGCAAAATTGCCCTTATTTGATGAGAGGAATGAGCAGGAATATTTTCATGGTGGAGAACTCTCTGGTGAAGCTTTCCCAGGTGCCTTTCCACTAAAGCTTTGGCTAACTTGCTCAAAACACTCTCACAATAATCAAATGTCAACATTCTTTAGCCCTCCAGAAAGTCAACAAGCAAAATGCTTTGAGCATCCCAAAAAACTATTGCTGTGACCTTTGTTTTTGATAGGTCTGCTTTTGCTTTGACTGGACCACTTCCACCTCTTGGCAAGTATGGTTGTGATTGGGCTTTGTCTTCAGGATAACACTGGGAAAGCCATGTTTCATCTCTTGTTATAATTCTTAAAGAAATGCTGCATGATCTTGATTCCACTTGTTCAAAACTTCCATGGAAAGCTCTGCTTTTGTCTGCAGCTAATGTGGGCACAACGTTTTGGCACTCATCAAGTAGAAAGTTAGCTCAGCTTTAATGTTTTAATCAGAATTGTGTAACCTGAGCTAAGTGAGATGTCTATGGTGTTGGCTATTTTTTTCTGCTGTTAATCATAGGTCCTCTTCAATTAGTGCATGAACAAGATTGATGTTTCCTCCCAAACTGATGTGGATAGTCTGCTGGTATGGGCTTGATCTTTAACATCATCTTGTCCCTTCTTAAAAGGAGTTATCCCCTTGTAAATTGCTGATTTCTTTGGGGGATTGCCACCATAAACTTTTTGTAAAGCATCAGTGATTTCACCATTCTTTGGTCCAAGCTTCACCATAAATTTGATGTTTGTTCTTGTTTCAATTTTAGCAGAATTCATGTTGCTCTAATGGGGGCTCTTTTCAAACTGATGTCTTATACTCCTTAAGTGCTTCAAACTAGATTCTGTTCAGACATTTTAAAACAAGCTGTATGAGTTCATATTAGTGCAAAAAATGTTTGCAATTCATGCTTAACTTTTTCATAATACTTGTTTTCCATGAACTTATACAATACCCCTCATTGATGCTGGGTCATTTAACCTCCTTAACTTGTTTTAATTAAAACAAAAGATACGTATTATTCCCAGTTTTAAAAATACACAGTTCACATTTTTTCCTAGGCATAAGAACATATGTCAATCTGTGCTTCTAAATAGATGTCCCCAGAGGTATCAAGATAAATACATCCAAATGAAAGTTATAGTCTAATCTCCTCAACCTAAGTTATCTCACATTTTTCTCTTTTCAGTTAATGACACCTCAGTTATCCTACTTACAAAAATATTAACATAATCATAGACATCCTCTCTTCTTCTTTCTCAAAAATCCAGTCAACCAGCTGATAATTTCTCTCCTAATTTGTTGCCAATACCATATATATGAGTATACACACACACACACACACACACACACACACACACACACATATGTAAAAGATTTGAGCAACATTCCAAACAGGGTTTCTGTCTTCCCACTTGGTCATGTTGGTATTGAAGACTGTGCTGATTGGCAGAGTCTCTAATTCACACCAGAATCAAAAAACTTAGAAATTCTATATTCAAATGCAATGTAATAAAATAATTTAGAATGCATACCTAAGTTCAAAAGCAGAAATGATAAATTACTAAATACCATAAATAAAAAGTGAGCTCAAAGATAATTTTGAAAGATTGCTGAAGTTGAGTGGATAACAAGATTAGGAAAATTAATATAGGCACAGTATTTAGGTATTTAAGATTCTTTTAGAGATAGAAAGTGAGGCCTCAAATTTGTGTGCGGCAGGGAACTACAACTGGGCTTCATTACTGTAGATAACAGTTCAAACTAATGTTCTATTCATAAAATAAGAATTAAAAAATATGACCCTGTATACTACAAACAGACCTGATGCTTATTGATATCTGCGGTAGAAAAAGCATCACTTATAAAAATTTTGCAATGTCAAATTTTTCATGAAATTAGTCATTCATGGGCATGGGAATAGAATACATACTAAGACACTGACATGAAAACAGATACAAGACCAGTGAAACCCATTAGTCTCCCAGAAAAGGTAAACACAAAATAGCTCTGTTGAGAAATATCAAATTAGCCCCAAACTGGAAGATCTAATTTCTTTGTCTCTTCACATTGTGTTTCAATTCAAATGTATAATGTTATTTTCTGTCTGTTCTTCTCCCAGTCTACAAATTAGAAAACAAAAAGGTGTCACATATGCTGAGCAATGAATAAAACTGCTGGTGGCTCTCTAAGAGAAAAACTTGTTCTTTCCTCTTAATAGGTCTACTTTGTTCCTTTCACACAATTTGACATGTTGTGCCTTATATCCCATGATAGAAGTAACATAACACAGCTACATGAACAGTAGTAACTATAGCCAAATTTCCAATAAAATTCACACATTATGACCATACATCAATCTTACACTCTGGGATGCTGAAAATCTTGTATGACATAGTCAAACTATGAATTTTTATTAAAGATCACTCAGATAAATTAACACTAATGATTTATTTGACCAAAAATGGTTGACCATTTTAATTATTTTATGCAAGCCAATGTGCTTTCTCAAGCATTTTTATTCCCTAGACTCCTTAAGGAATTTCTGGAAGAGGACTGATGTCACTAAAATCATCATCAATATCCTCCTCATCATCTCCATGAGAAACTGGTTTCTGCTTTGGAGCAGAAGGCAGAAGTGAGAAATACAGGGATTGAGTTCAGTTTGTGTCCATGAATAGGAGTCCCCCATGAGTTTCATGAAGTAGTGGATGGCAGGAACTGTTGAAGGATTAGATGCATTGGATGCAGTTAACACAGAATTGTGGTGTGAGAAGTAATTTTGAGGTTTCGGTCAGGGGACTAATCAATGAACTCATGCTCCCTATAGTGGTGAGGAGGTTGAGAGAGTTCAGAAAGTAGTGGGAAAAATTTCTTATCACATTTCCATTTTGAGTTCTGTACAGCAGCTGTCTCAAAACATTCTACTGTCTTAAAATTGCCTGACACCTTCTGTTTTGGAATATGACCTCAAAGATATTTTACTGTTAAATATAAGTCCATTTTGCTTGAACTCACTCTATTTTTTTCTTCCTCTCCGTTGCATGTTTCCTCAGACTCCTTATTCATTTCTGATTCCTTTATTTCTTTCACACCCCACATCAAAACTTCCAGCAAATTTTGTGAGCTTTCAATAAAAATATATCCAGAGTCTTACCACTTCTGGCCATTCCCATGGCTACCATTGGGGTCCAAGCCACAACTTTCTCTCACCTGCATTATTGTAATAACCTCCTAACTGGTCTCCCAGCTTGTCCTTGCTTTCTTACAATATCTTCTCTTTTTTTCTCCCTCCTTCTCTTGCATTCTCTGTCACTGTGTCTCTCTTTTTTTAATCATCCAGTTGCTATCAATGATTACTTTGAATGATAAAATGATTGATTTTGCCAACTAGAATGTAAATCCAAGGGCAAGGAGCTTTGGTGGTTGTGATAACTGCTGTTTTCCAAATCTAGACAAAGCTACAGCTATAGGAAGATTCTAAATAAATTTTGATTAAAGAAATGAATTAACCATTTTCTTCTTTCACTATTGGATAGTGAAATAATGCCTTTCCAAGACTAACCCTTTTGTCTGTGCTATAGATTCTTTGCAACATATGCCCATTAATTTCACATACCCTTTCCCTTCAAGTCTTTACCATCGCTTATCTCATGAAATATTCAGATTTGTTCCAGCTCTTCACCTGCTTGTACAGTAGTTTATATTCAGCACTTTTACCATAGCTCTTCCCATTTACACTTTGTTCTTTGTTTTCTAACTCTCCTGACATTACTTAAATGGCTGTCATTTTTAGCCTATTTTCATCATCATCAATCCAATGGTTTGTTTTCAGTACATAGATTATTTATCTTTGGATAATATTTTGAGATGGGGACCATTCTGTTTGGGAAATTTCTTTTGTGATTACTGAAGTAGATAGGAATTAGATGAGTTCTATGTGGCCAGATTCACTCTTACTTCAAATTCTTTGGCTTTCAAAGCAGGAGGAGTTTTCAGGGTATATTTCTTGATTATGAAATACACTTGAAGATTTCAAGGGAAAAGAAATCTGGGCTAACAACCTTACTTTAAAGCAAATGTAAAAAATATAATCTTTATATGTAAATAGCATGCAAATATAATATGCATATAAATAATATGCCAATGTAAACCATATAATCTTTAATATAATCTTCTCGTCTAGTTAATAAATATTTATTGAAAATATAACATGAACATAGAAAGAAACATTTACTTATAATTTGTTAAGCATATAACGCAGGTGTAGAAATAACAGGAAACAGGTTTCTAAAGATAAATGTATAAAATATTTGTTGCAGTAAATCTACAAGGCCAATGATAGGTTGAAAAAGTGAGTAATGACTAAAAATATGTTTATAAGAAATTTGTAGTTTATCAAGAGTTTTATTTTATATCATTTGAATTTTACTTATTTATTTATATTTAATTAAAAAATTTCAGAATTATTACTATATTTTTCATTACACAACATAATCATTTTTTGTGTCCTTTTACCAATTTCTCACTAACCCCTCCTAAAATAAGCCTTTTGTATATTCATATTATCAGCCTTTTGAGGAAGCTAACACTCAAAAGTTTATGGAATTAATGCACAAATATCAGCTTATGGGTTTTATTTCTTTTAGTCCAAAGCGCAAGCTTTTCCTGCAGTAGTACTGTTGTGTTTATGGAGCTTTGCGTTTCTCTAGACTCCAGTTTCTATAGGGATAAATTTCCACAAAGGTATTGGCTCTCAAAGTTCAGCCCAGACACCCCTGCAGATACCTGAGCCTCTTCCACAGGGTCAGTAAGATCACAATTATTTTCAAAATGTTAAGCTGTTATTTGCCTTTTTCTAAACTCCCATTCTCTAATAAAAATACAGTAGAGATTTCCAGGGAGTATCGGACATATGGTATTGCAACAGATTGAATGCTGAAGCAGACATACGAATCTAGCTGTCTGTTATTATTAAGACATTAAAGAGACTTGGGGAAATCTAAAACAGTTCCACTCCTAACATTATTTTGTTTTGTTTTGTAAAATGTAGCTATTTTCATAAAAATATATTCTCTATTTTAACATGTTATGAGTTTATTATCTTAAATGAATTAATAACAATTTTAAATATTTGTTTCAAATTTCAAGTATGGTATAAATGGATTTAATCAACATAAATAAAAGCTCTTTGGATACCTGATAATTTTAAGTATCTAAAGGAGTCCTGAGACCAGATGTTTGAGAACCAGTGCCTTAGAGTGACAATGCTAGTAACTCTTCCTGCCCCTTATTCTCACTTCCTCATGGAAGAAGAGCTGGTCATTGGGTAAGTGGGTTACATCTATTGTGCCATAGTTTGACTGCTACTTGTCATCACCCATGTCTGATTTCTTAATTGGTTGAATTTGAGAAGAGAAGGGAAGGTTTCCTTTTGCCCTCTCATGAAATACATGTTATTAGGAGATCAGAGGATCTCAATTCATTGCTTTCTAGCCTTTGATTACTAGAAGAGTTTCTTTTCTCAGGGTTTCATTTGCCTTATTTATAATATGAAAATTTTCTGGAGAATTAAGATCTCTCTGACCGTAAATTCTACCATCTTTTATTTTAAATAAAGCACATTTGTATGACAATTATACCAAAACATGATACTTTCTATCCTCTTTCATCTTAGGTTCTGTTTTTCATGGGTATACTTAGGAGAAAAACATTAACTTACTACTGCTAGCAATTGTATCTTGGAATATGAACTGTAAAATATCAAGAATTTTCAGTCTGAAAGACAGCTTGTCAAATACTAATTGAAGTTAATAGCAGCTTTTGTTTCAAAATTGATGATTTATTTGCAAAAACATTATTTTCTAAATGAAGGGAAAAATCACAGTGATGTTATTTACCTTTGATCAATACTTGAGGTTTGAAGAAAATCACTAGTGAATTAAGAGGGCATAAGAATCACCTACATGATGCATCTTTGACATGCTGCACAAAAATTTGTTGAAAGTAAGAAAAAAAATCTAAAATTATTAAACGTATTCCCTAGCTTTCCCTCAAGCTTTGAAAAGTATTTATTCTAGAGAATTTTAAAGGAAAATTCTAAAATCTGTCTGCCAAGGTTGAAATATTTGTAAATTAATTTATGCAAAAGTAAAAATATATGGAAAGATTAGCTAGAAGATTAAATTCTAGATATATTAGGTGAATTATTTTCTATATATATTTTTATTATTATTTTTACTATATATTTTTACTTTTTTTTGCTATTATTTTACATATACTTTTATTAGGAATCAGGGTAAGATGTTCTTGATTCGATTTCACGTAAATATTTCAATCCCATTGCTGGGTGTACACCCCAAGGAACGGAAATCATCATGTTGAAGGGATACCTGCAGTCCTATGTTTACTGCAGCATGATTTACAATAGCCAAGAGGTGGAATCAACCTGAATGTCCATTGACAGATAACTGGATAAGGAAAATGTGGTATACATACTCAATGGAATACTGCTCTTTCATAAAAAGAATGATATTCTGCCATTTGAAGCAACATGGATGAATTTAGAGAAAATTATGTTAAGTGAAATAAGCCAGGCACAGAAAGAGAAATACCAGTTTGTTCTCACTTATATGTGGGAACTAATAAAAATAAATAAATAAACACACAAATGAATGGGAAAAAAAGACACAACAATCACAATAATTCCTTGAAATTTTAAAATAAGTGGACAGATAAGATGTTAATAGTGGTGGGAGGGGGAAAGAAAAGAATTGGTAAAGGTACATGAAAATCAACTACACAGTATATTGATAAATAAAACAAAAAACAAATAAAGGGAGGGGGAGGAAAATTTGTGAGCAAAATACAGAAAAATAATAAAGAGTTACAAAAGCCTAAGAAGTCATTCATATTTAAGAAGTACTTTCTCCAAAGAAGACATAGAAATGGCCATCAAGCATACAAAAAGATACTCAACATCAGTAATCATCAGAGAAATCCAAATCAAAACCTAAAAAAAAAAAAAAATGTGTCAGCAAGGATGTGGAGTAAAGGGAACATTTGAAAATTGTTGGTGGCAATATAAACTAATATCGCTATTATGGAAAACAATTTGGAGGTTCTTCAAATATTAAAATACAGAGCTGCCATAAGATTCAGCAATCTCACTGAAGGGTATAATCAAAGAAATTCAATGCAGTATATATGTGGTATATACATACACAATGGAGTATTATTCAGGCTTTAAAAATAATGAAATCCTACCATTTGTGACAACGTGGATGAACCTGGAGGATGTTACAGTAAGTTAAATAAACCAGGCACAGAAGGACAAAATACTGCATGATCTCCCTTATATGTGGAATCTTCAGTAGTCAAACTCATAGGATCAGAGGGTAGAATGATGGTTGCCAGGGTCTTCGGTAGAGCGAAATGAGGAGCTGATGGTCAAAGGGTGCAAAGTTTCAGTTTTGCAAGGTAAATGAGTTTTTTTCTACTATACCAGCACAATGTCTATAATTAACAACACTGTGTTGTATATCCAAAATATTCTAAGAGGGTAGATCTTATAAAAAGTGTTCTTATCACAAAACAAAAATATGATAATAGCAATAATAAAGAAGGTGGAAGAAAACTTTGGAAGGTTGAGAGAAGATGACTACATCTATGGCCTTCATGTTATTGATGGTTTATGGGTATATATTTATCAATAAATCCATCGAACTGTGTACATTAAATATGTACAGCATTTTACATGCCAATTATACCTCAGTGAAGTGGTTTTTCAATAATCTAAAATAAAAGAGGTACTTGCTCTGTGGTTTTCTAATATATAAATAGGTCAAATAATTGATCATTGTTGGGCTAGGGCTCACAGACCCCTCTGCCCTGTCCTGTGCAGGTCATGAGCCAGGTAGCTGAAAAAAAACGAGTAGCCACCGGCAAAGTGAACAGGCTTTATTCCAGATGTGAGCTCTGCCACCAGCTGTTCAGAGCCTCTGTCTTATTTATGAAAGTCAACACTAGTGGCAACGAGCCAAGGCATACATGGGCGCACATGCGCATTGACACTTCTTATGTGACTTGTTTACAACAGATGTGCTGAATCATACCCATGAGGCAAGATGGCCTGACTAAATTAACTCCACTCTCCTCACAATCATGCAACAGGTATTGTTTAATATCTACTATGTACCAAGAAGTGCACCTGTTGGTGATGTTGAAAAGAGCAGTTTCAGTGCTGTAGTGTTGAGAAGCATGTAGGAGGAGTAAATGGGAAGACAGCACCGAGGGCTTATACACTTGACCTGGAGGATAAGGGAAGAAAAAGCAGGAAAAGGGAAAAGTGGAAAAGAGGAGTGTGGCCTCAATGAAGAGAAGTGAGAATATGAGTTTAACTTAGACATTTAAGTATGTCATGCATATTTTCAGCAGAAAAATATGACTTAAACTTGGGGCTGCTGATAAGGATAGGAGATGTAGCTCTGGAACCCACCAACATAGACAAGGGGGTCTTCAAATAATTCATGTAACGATTCGTATTATCTTTTAATTTTATTTTTCTACAAACTTTGCAGTACCCTCATATGTAATAATTAAAATTAATAGTGGATGAGAAATCCAAGAGAAAGAAAGTGGAGAAAGAGACAGGAAAGTGTAGTATAGAAGATTGAGTATAGACCTTAGAGTAGAAATGAAGAGATTACAAATAATGTCCAGATACTACTAGTCAGTCAGTGAAATAAGCCAGGCACTGAAAGAGAAATACTGCATGTTCTCACTCATAAGTGGGAGCAAAATAAAGAGAGAAAGAAAAGAAAGAAACAATCACAATAGTACATTAAACTTTCAAAAAAAAAAAAAAAAAGAACTGTGGTTATTAGAGGTGTGAAAGGGTGAGGGGGAGAGGGTTGGTGAGAAACTAGTTAAGAGTCACAAAGATTGATTATGTTTTGAAAACATGAATATATAATTATCCTTATTTGATCACCACATATTGTACACATGTATTGATATTTGATTCTGCACCCCACAAATATATATAATCAACAAAAGTAAATAAAAAAGAAAATTTAAATTATGGAAAAGTTACTGTGGGGAAAATAGGATAATTTAGTCAGGCTCCCTGGACATTTCTTGTAAACAAGTTGTGTGTGGGTGGAGTTAATGTGCATGTGCATCCATGTATCTTTCTAGTTACTGCTTTTGTGTGTTCTGCAGTTTGTGAAGCAGGCTGGTGGCAAGGAGCTTAAGTCTAACAATAGAGAATGTTTACGCTGCTGTCAGCTGCTCGGTTTCAGTTTTTCTTTGGACTTTGCCAGTAGCAGTGGAGTTTCTGAGTTTCTCTTGGTACTGCCTAGCTCATAGTGTTGTGTGTGCTGAATAAAGACTATTCCTTCTTCAACCAAGGCTCCAAGGACCATTTTGTCTGGTTACCTAGCTCATAGACCTGCGTCTGAAGGGTTCGTGAATGGGCTCGAGGGGTCCGTGAGCACCAGACCCTAGCCCTAGCTCTACAGTTACATTAACTGTTTATTGACTAGAAACTCCATTAGTGTTCTAAATACTTGACCAGCATGTGTGATTTGAAAGTTTTAAGATGATTATGTTTTGTTACACAATGTATGTATTGTGTAGTGTTATAGGTAACTGGAAATCCAAAATGTTTAAAAATAGTACTTTGAAACCTCTTAAGGAGATTAAAATTATTAGGAAGCTTCTGAGTGATTTAGAAGTATAGATTATTACTCTTAGTATTTTTTTGATAAAATAGAAAGATAGATAACATATTAAGAGAATGCAAGTGAGAAAGTAAACAATTATTCTCAGAGGAACCAAAGAGGGCGATAGTAAAGGTTGTATTTAAGGCAGAGTTTTTAGAATACGAGTTCTCCAAGTAGAGAGAGAAATGAAGGGATTTAATGAAGCCTGTATAGCTTCAGCAAGGGCATGAAAGATTAAAAAGCTTAGTCTATCTGGCAAATTAGATAATATAATGGAATTAAATACATCCAAATAGAAGTAGTAATAAGAAAAGAAAGTAACTACCATGGTGTAACAGACACTATTGTTGCATAGACATATTTCCTTGAGTTGTATCTTGTAGTGCATCCTGACCTATTTTCAACTGTCTGAGGGCTCACTCTGGTGGCTGAACCTGCTCTGGAAGTAAAATACTGAAAAGTAAATGCCTACTGGGAACTGCCTTCTACTAATGACTGAAAGTGATTGGTATATTAATACTATAGCTCCCTTTGCCTTTGACTGGGCAACTCTAAGACACATGTTCTGCACTGATTCCTTGGACTCCCCAGCAGGGTAAGGCTCCGGTTACATGATAATGGGAAAATAAGGCATTCTTTATTGGCTGACTTCTTTTTCCTGTCTCAGTTTTCTCTTACCTGTTGGTGTGGCCTGGGATTAAATCTAAGTAAATTAAACACACTCAACTGACTGCCACAGACTTTGCTGCTGGTGGAATGTAAACTAAGAAACACGAATTTATTGATAAGTAATATTACCTCAGAATAATTGAACCCTTTCATATCCTATATGATGATTCTTTACTAATATCGTGCTTTCTTCTTTTTGAAGCTCACGATACAAAGTATACAAAACAAGTAATATAAATCTATAATTTAGTGCAATGTGGAAGCTGAACATCTTAGTATTAAAGCCCAAGAAACTGCATCTTCTTTCCCATGCCTGTTATTGCTTCCTTAATTAAAAGAGCTCTTGGAGATGGCTGCCTTAAAAAAAAAAAAAAAAAAAAAGAGAATTGAGAGTCAGGTCAACTCGAAGGTTTGTGTTCTGTTTCTGCCGTTTTCTAACTGTGTGGCTTTTAGAAATTATTAACATTTGTCTGTTTTATTTAAATGAAAAAATAAAATAAAAGTAAAATAAAATATTCAGACCCTTAAGAGAGTTTCTGATACACACAAGGATATTCATCATCACTTGCTAATGTTGTTATTGTTTTGTTAATTTTATTTTTAAACTAGGCATTAAGGTGCTCAACATGCAGCATAATGTAAATGGAAATTTCAGCTCTAAAATTAAAGTATATATTCATCTTCCAGATTATTTTATCCCATTGCTTATTTAGAATAATATCTATAATTTAGAGAGCTTTTCTATGTATGTGCCAGACTTTGTAAGCGATGTTCAAATGCTTTCTAATTTATGACTTATGAGGATATTCTGTTTTGCCATTGGTGAAATTTGGGTAACAAACTATCCATCCTGTTTTACCTGGGACTAAGCAGTTTCCTGTGACATGGGATGGTCAATGCCAAACTCGGGAAAACCCCAGGCAACACAGAATGATTGGTCACCCTAGAACAGAATATCAATGAAAATAATAACTTGTCCAATACCATAGACCTCGTAGGTGGAACAAATTACTTTTAAATATCAAGAGATATTAAAATGTAAATAATAGTTGATAAAAACATTTTATTATTAATACCTTATATATTTAAAAATTGTCATTGATTAAAAATATATGTTATAAATATTGCAATGTTTGTTTATTTGGAATTGCCTATTTATTTCAGTCTTCTAGTAATGTCTCTAGAGGATTTCACTTTCTAAGAGGATCTGGACCATTATTAACTTATTAAAATAACACTTCATATTCTAATATCAGCCCTTTCTACTGGAATTCCTTCTAATATTACTTATTATAAAGCAAAAGTATGTACAAAACATGTATTATACACATGTGGCTACCTTCTTTTATCTTCTGATATTTATCGTCTGAGTATTTATATATTAAAGTTCATATAATTTAATTATAACTTATGTCTCTTTTTCCTTTATTATATTATAGCAGACATTATTATTGTCTTTAAAATTATGTAAATGGCCAGGATATATTACCTATTCATTTAATTTTAAAAGAATAGAGCTAGGATTATGGTATATTTGTTTTTTAAAAGGAGGCACCTATTCAGGCAGGGTTGAGAACACTGACATAGATATTTTATGAGGTTGCCTTTGGCAAAGGAAACAGATTATTTACAAATAAAAATAATAATAGTTTTACAGAAGCAGATTCACTTGATATAATCACCTTTCTTTCTCCAATAATGACCGAGTTAAGTTTTTGGAATTCCGTTTAAATATGAGAATATATTGCAGAAATATATGAGCAGAAATTACTAAAATTTAGGATATATTTCACGGGAAGATTTTCAGATTTTGAGATGCAGCAAAACCTGATCTGAGTGTGCCATAGCGAAATACTTTTGGAGCCAATTGGCAAGGATTGTGTGAAAGGAAATGTGTATAAACTACAGCTATAAAAGTTCATAGAATCTTGTTAAAAGTGAAAGGGAGAACAAAAAGTAGGAGAACAACAAAGAATCATGATCTTGGGGAATAACGTCTTTAAGGATTAGTACAAATAATGAGGCATATATGTGTGTAAAATAATACTATGGAAAAGATTAAACAGTGAAAAAAGACTAAAAGTTGGAATTCACATTATTAAGAAATTGAGTTATGATTAATTGAGTGTTCATTGAAACAGTTTTTGCTTGCTGATAGGGAAAGTTGTAATCTGGGAATATAATGAAGACCATTTGCCCAATAACATATTGTGAAATATTGCTTTTTGGTATTCCTCCAATAGAGAAAATTTTACCCTCCCACTATGAGTTAGCTATGTTCCAGGAAATATGAACAAGAGTTGACTAACAAGCCTTTCAAGGTCTTTTCCAGTATGAACAATAAAAATTATCTAATAAGTATTTATTTGGTGATGGACATACTGTCCAGGGTTTTTAAATGTGATGCTCTTTAGTCCTTTCAATAACTCCATGTTAAGTAGTGTTTTAACTACTTTATAGATGACTAAACTAAGCCTAATCAAGTAGTTTGACCTATGTTAGAGAGATTATATGTGGTGGAGGTAGAATTCAAATATTTACATAACCTTATTATTCATCTGAGTATTCATTTACTTTTCAAATTCTACATATCCATGCTCAAAATAGGCTGTGTTCAAAAAAATAGATTCAAGTACCATAATAGATTTTGCTAACCTTAAGCAAAATTCAGCATGCTATTTATAAATTACGTCCCATGATTATGAAATTTGCCAAAAATATCTCAAAAAATAATCTCAGCAGTTTTTTTCTCTTCCTCTTGTTCTATTTTTGTGTTGTATACATTAATATAGACCCTTCAACTTGATCTTCTATCATTAATGACACTACAGTCTACTACATTTGCTTATACTGGTGTTCACCTTCTGTTCATTTTATCTTTTAATCAACTACCTTATTCAGCAAATACTTACAAATATGTTTCGATATCATGTGCTATTTGTATCTCTCTTAAGTTTTCTTGAATCTGACTTATCTAAAGCCATTGAGTTATTACACATTTACTGTAATACTGTAATTGAACTATTACTTTGATGTTCTACCTGGCCTATCACCTTCAGGTATTTTTCTGTCTCTGCTAGTACACCTGCTTCTCTGTCATAGGTGCAAACACTCTCTGTTACAAATCTAGTTATGCTTAGTCACTGTTTTAAAAGTGTTTATGTTTCGTTTATTTTTATAGGATAATTCTAAAATTCCTCCCAATGACATATAATGTTCATACGTGCTGATCCATGTCCAGCCTATCTCCATAGACTACCCCTAACACATCCTGTGTTATAAATCCTTAAATATTTATTTTTCTTAAATGGACCATTTAAAAATATATTTCTGTTTTGCCTCATTTAGTCTCCCCACCGCCAGCCCCATGTTCTTTCTTCTGCCCACACAATCACAAACACTCCTCAAATTCCTCCTAATTAATCCTCTTCTGTGTTTCCTTAGTCATTTTATATTGTTGCCTTTATTACGCTGATCCATATTCCTCTTGTTTGCATATATAACTTTCCTTTTGGTGTGTGAATGTCTCCATTGACCATTCTTTTCTCATATTTGTTTACCTAATGTCAGACATAGGATCTGGCATAAAGTAAAATTTAATAAAATGGATGGGTGGGGAAAATACAGTTCCATCAGTTATGCTGTAGAATGGATTTAGACTTTTCTCAGTGATGTCTTTGGAGCTTTAGATTTGAAGAGGCATTGTGGTGACAAAAAAGGTACAGCTATTTTATTATCTGAGAGCATTATCTTAGTTTTCTCCAAAAGTTTATCTAAGTTCATTTCTAAACACATAGTCTTAGTTTTCCAAGAAGCCCAGCCAAGATCAGGGATAGGGATGCATTGTAGGGTGGCCAATCATCTCAGTTTTCCTGGGACGGATGGTTCTCCCAGGATGTGGAACTTTCAGAGTTAAACTGGGAAAAACCAGGCAAAATAGGATGGTTGGTCATCTGAGGAAGTGTCTGTAATTAAATAAGTGAGTGCTCTCAGGCAAAAGGGAGTGAAAGAAGCAAATTAAGGCACAGAGAGAAGCTATGCTAAGCAAACGTGTAGTCAGCTGCCTGATCAGTTGTATTAGTCTGTTTTCTGTCATTTATAACAGAATATCTGAACTGAGTAATTTACAAAGAAATGATTTATTCTTACAGTTTGTGGGCTGGGAAGTCCAAAGTCCAGGAAATACATCTGGTGAGGGTCCTCTTCCTGGTGGAGTGACTCTATAGCAACTCAGGATATCACATGGAAAGAATGGGCTAAGCAAGAGTGAATTAGCTGAGCAAGAGTGAATTAGCCTTCTCACTTCCTCTCCTTATAAAGCCATCAGAACCATACCTACTATTCCAGGATGGATCAGTTTGTTCACAAAGACACCGTCCTCACAATCCAATCACTTCTTAAATGCCCCACCTTTCAAATACCGTTTTAAATACCATAATTGAATTTCCCACTTTCTTAACACTGTTACAGTGAGGGTGAAGTTTCTAACACGTGAACTTTTGGAGGACACATTTAACCCATAGCACCAGTAGAGGATAATTCTCTGGACAAGAGGGCAGCTGTGAGACCTTTGCAAGTAACACTCAGAGCAGGCCAAGGGTGGATGCTTTGCTCCATCTCTGCCATCAACATGAACACTCTGTGTTGCAAATCTAGTTGTGGCTTTGCATGGGGGGACTAACATTGTCCACTTTATTTAAATAAAGCCAATTCTTTATTTTATAAACTGATACACTTTTAATTTTGAATATGAGGTCAGTGCATTAGACCTATCTATCTTTCTAAAACTTGGAATCTAGAAAGATTAATATTGAAGCCAGTGTGTGTCCTTTGGCAAATTTAATCTTCAATTTCTAGAAATATCTATTTCACCTTAATATGTCACCATTAAACTTTTCTGTTTAAGGGGGAATCAAAGCCCTTTACTTGATGGGATTAAATTAACTATCTATTCCAACAATAGTGCACTGTTTGCATTATAGCTCAGAGTTGATAGGTGTGAAGAAGAGGGGTAATCATATGCTACAAATGTAAGGAGTTGATAATTCAACCCTGGAAATACTATAAAACTTTTTCATCTATTTTGTAAAATAAATACTGTTTGTAGAATAATGTACAAATTACTTGATTTCTTTGCTATATGTGAGGTTTTAAAGAAGAGATAATCTGGTTGGATTTATGGGGAGGTGGTCTAAAGGAAGCTGAAAAATGATGGTCAGTCCAGGATGGAAAACTGAGAGATTCCAAAGCCTAGTGGTACAATACATATGAAACCAAGGGGCAAGATAGAAATAGAGTAAACAGGGTTAAAGCAGTATTAAGTGAGCAGTCTCAAAATGTGTTTTGGCAATCTAAGGAAAACCTAGACAAAAACAAGTATCATCTGAAGGTATCAAAATTCATGAGGAACTGTCATATAGAGTTATTTTATGTAAAGTGATTGTCTACTCAATTGTTCTCACCCATTTGAAAAACAAAGTTTTCTGTATTTCTTGTTGGCCAGTATTTCACAATTGACCCTTCTAACTTAACTTCCAATGTAAACAGCCTTAACTCGTCTCCTGCACCCTGTGGTTTAAGTACATTAAATAATCTAATACTTCTTAAACACATTGAATAATTTACTACTCTTTGCCTTTGTTCATGCTGTTTTCATAGCCTGGAAATTTCTCTCCCTTATTTTTACCTTTTAAATAGTTACTCTTTTTCTCAAGGAGAATTTCAGAAGTCACTACTACAATGAGAACTATCTAGACTCCCCAATCAGAATTAACCCCTGTCTCTTCTGCACTCCCATAGCATCTTCTTGAAACCTGTTATCACACATCTCACTTCATTATTTCATCTTAGTTATCTCTTGAGAGAAAATACCTTGATTTATCCAACATCATTCCACTGAGGGTCTTGAATGTAATGCCCACCCTAAGAATGCAATAAGATCAAGTTACTACCTACCAAGAATTTCATAGTTTGGAGGTCTCTCCAAGCCTTAAGGGAGAAATGAGAAGCCAAGAAGTTCATCATAAGTAGCTGACATTAAAAAGTCAGTGCTCCATCTTGAAATAACAGACTAAAGGAATATATTTGAAGCAGGCACTACATAGGATCACTCAGATCACATTTTTTTTTCTAGTCTTTCTAAAGAGGTTGTTGTAATATCCTTCCAGAACACTCTCCTTTTCTGCTTCAACAAAAAGATTGATCAAGAAGAGAGTGGCCACTTTATGTGGGATCATAGAAAGCATGGGCAATAGGAATGGCCAAGAAGCAGTTACAATGACAAATAGCTGTGGAGGCAAATGTAGCAATAGGAAGCACCAGCATTAGAGGTGAAAATTCTTTTTTTAATTCATTCATTAAAAATTTATTGGGTATGCCAGGAAGTATTTAAGGAAATGGAATTACTACAATGAACAAAACTAAAAATATGATTACATTGTGTAATGTTGAGTATGCTAATTATTCTTCTTGAGCATCACATATTGCATGCAGACATGGATATTCAATGCCGTACCCCACAGTTATGTGCAATTATATTTCAATAAATAATAAAAAAATGAAATTACGTTATACTGTGGATGGGGCAAATATTAGGCAAATAAACATATAAAGCTATAGATGTCAGAAAGTAATATGTATCATGAGCCCAAAACAACACAAAAATCAGAGTACTGAGGAAACGAAGTGCTTGGACAGGAGTTAAAGTGTGGGTATGTGTTACTTTACTTAGGGTGGCCAAAAATAATAGTGTCACTGATAAGGTGACTTTTAAGCAAAAATCTGAAGGAAAAAAAAAAAAGAATAAACCTATGGAAATCTGCGGAAAGAGCATCCAGGCAGAAAGAAGATAAGCACTAGGACCCTCAAGGAGGAGAATGACATATTTGAGAAACTGCATGAAAGCCGGTGAAATCTGGGGTATACTAGTAGTAGATGAAGTTAGAAAAGTATCTGAGAGTTAGAAAACATGGACCTTTGCAATCCATTTAAGGGCTTTGCTTGTTTCCTTTGAGCAAAAGATGTAGAGAACTATTGAAAGATGGTGAACAGAGAAGAGTGCTATGGTCTTATTTATGTCATTAAAAAATTTACCTGTTTGCTCTATTATTAATAGGCTGCTGGAAGAAAAGGTGCACACACTGGTCCTCTTTAAAAGTTTATTGCAAAGCAGAGATGATTTTTTGAATCAGTGTAGTTGGTGTGATAGTACCGGGATGAGGTTGTTTTAGGATGCATTTTGAATATGCAACTAACAGGGTATTCTGATATTGAATGCGAATGTGAGAGAGGAATTAATAATAAATCTGAAGTTGTTGATGTTTCCTACAATTGGGAGAGGTTTTTGGGGGAGGAAAAACAAGGAGTTTAGGAAATATTACATTTGAAATGCTTACTAGATATCCAAATAGTGATGTTGAATAGGCATCTAACCATAAAAGCTAGAAGCTCATGGAGATGTCTAGGCTAGAAATGTAAATTTGTGGATCATAACTTTAAATATCATTTAATATCATGAGACTTAATGAGATCATCCTGGAAGAAAATATACCTGAAGTTTATGCCCTGTATACAGAGGATATGGTGAAGAGAAGAATCTAGCAAACAAACAAAGGAACAAACAACCCACGGAAAATAAGGGCCCACTAGAAAACTAATCAAGAGACAATAGCGTCCTGGAAGTCACATGAGAACAATGTCAAAAGTTGCTGATGGGTTATGTAAGATGAGAGTTAAGAATTTGCCGCAGACACAGCAACTTGGTAGTCTACCAACAATACTGACAACGTCTCTCAATAGATTGATAGAGCTGGATGCCAGATTTGAGTGGGAACATGGGAGGGCTGAAACTGATAACAAATATACACAATTACTTGCTGCAAAGGCACCAAGGATTGTAACAACAAAAGCAGCAGATAACCACAGGATAGTAACTAAATTGACTTTTAATTTCATTTTGAGTACTTGTGTCATCAGGCAGCACTGAGTGGATTCAGAGCAAAAAAATTACATTTATTACTGATACCCTAAGATGTTTTCAAAGATAGTACGTCAAGGGAAATTAATTTTCATATTTGTATTCTGTATTACATATCATGGTGACTTGTTTAAAGTACTTCATACATGTATATTGACCCTGTGTGTGGGCGATGGATGAATGTGCAGATGAATAAAAAGTAAATCTTATGAATATGGTTAATGAAGGTAATTTCCCAGCTTCCACACAGACCGTTGAAGTGTTCCTAAGAACTAGACAAATTATATATATTAAACACATAAAGTATTGGGCTTTAGGACTAAAGAAAAAAAACACTTTTGCAGGACAATTCTCTTGGTGGCCTTAGACTGACCCAGTTCCCTTTTCTTTCTTGTAGTTCTTGCGAATAACTGTAGAATGTGCTGGGAATGCAGCATCCTGAGAGAGGAAAGAACTGCCTGAAACACCCCAGGACTTGCTCACTTCCCTCCTAGGAAAAATAACATTTTAAGTTAGGGAGAAGCTGCCTGAGATAGCTGGACTTTGTTCTTCTCTCCCCTGGAAGCAGGATGTCTTTTGAAGCTTGTTCAGTAAGCCACATGGCTCCTGAGGTATATATAACCTAGGGTGGGCTGCCTTTCAGGGTTCCCCAGCTGTGGTGCAAATGGGGCACAGGCCATCAAAGCTCCAAGTGTCCCTAGCAGCTTTCTTGAGCCTTGGGAGACCAACTCACAATGGGTTCTAGGTTTCTTCTGTCCCTTGCTGCCTATCTGTAAGTAATAAACCTGCTTCGTATAACTCATTGCATAGGAGTATGTTCTGCAATATATTTTGTGAAATAAAATAAATATGTACTAGATTTTTTTGTGTGCAAATGGATGTCTGCTAATAACTTAGTCCAAGTCTAAGAATCAAGAGTTAAGAGGAAGAATCACTCTATCAGATACTAAGGTATAGTAGTTTTAAATATAGCATTAAAATAGATTTGCAGGAAATAAAATGAATAAAACAGAATGTAGAAGTTAGTAACACATTATATTATAAATAGCAAATGTGGCACAAAAACTCAATGGAAAGAACTGTTCAATATATGGTGCAGTTAATATTGGTTCACTGTCTATATGTCTGTAAAAACAGCTCATTAATAAATAGAAAGTTACATTTCTACTTTGCACCATAAAATTGAATTGGATAGAGTATATTAGATTAGATTAGTGTATAAATTAGATAGGTAAAATTACAAAACTAAAATATGAAAGTGTAGGAGGATAATATATTTGTGATCTATTTATGACAGGGAAACTAAAGAAAACTCCTAAAAGCATATAAAAGATAGTAAAGCATTAATTTGATATCCTTGAAATTAAGGATTTTGTTGAATGATGACACAAAGAATTAGTCAAGTGACAAATGATAAACTTTGGGGAAAAACTTGCAGTAACTAAAACTATTAAGTAAAACTATATTTTATCTACTTTAAGATGGCTTTGATTTTTAGAAGTATTATTTTATGTATCGCTAAGAAAGAAAAAAAATTTAATTTACAAATATCGAAAGCACCCATTTAATACTATTTAGTTATAAAAGTGATGTCTATGTGAACAGCTATGGCCAAGGCCTTGCATATAAGATATATCTCAAATTTAGAGATGTTTTAACATGTAAATTTAGGACATACAAAGATATCTAGAATACACAAGAATTCCTGCAAATCAACAATATATTGATATCTAACTAGAAAATAGAAAAGGAATTTGGATAGGCAATTCACAGAAAGGAAACACTAGTTGGCTATTAAAATATGAAGACCTGGGTAAACTTGTTAGTACCAGGTAACTACAAATTTAAAAAATCCAAGCACATTTTTAGAGTCATTAGATTAAGAACAATTAGAAAATTGTATAATACAATGATATGCTAACATGTATATAACCTCAATAGTTATATGAACTGTAATCTATATATTCTATTCCTAGATATAGATATACTAACTCATATAAGCCCAGACACTTGTATGGGAATATTCTTTGCAATATATAATAACAAAGAGCTGAAAGCATCCTGTGTTTATTTTTAGACTAATGGAAAAAATAAGTGTGGTAGATACACACTATTGAATACTTGCTAGTTTACAGAAATAACTAGTGGTGTACAGCAATGTAGATAGAATTCAATAAAATTTAATGTAAATTGAGAGTGAATGAATTAATAGTAACTACATTTATCTACATTGTATGGAATAAAGCTATATATTTTTAAATGTATATGCACATCCAAGGGATATATAACAAATAAATTAGTGGGGTGCAGGTTGATTGGCAAACAACAACAAAACAGTTAAGAGTTTTATGGACAAAGGATGAAAGTATCACATGATATGAGCAGCATGGTTATCCCAGTCTGTACTTTAACCATTCATAAGTGCAGACCTTCGTTTCTCCTCACAATTCCTCAGTCTCTTGTATCTCTGCAACTTTTTATTTCCCCCTGGTGTGGTGATTGACAGGATAGAGTTCACTGATTTGGAAATGTTGCTATTTGTTATACATGTATCTTGATTAATCTACACAATCTAGCTTTCTAACTGGTTACATTTTCATTTGCTTCATTTTGTAAAGGTACTCTTTCTCACAGTCAATTACACAATTAAAATCTGATTGTAAATTTCATTATTCTCCGATTTTGAAAATGTTTTATAGACAATGAAAGGGCTCATTCCCTAAAGGGGTTATTATAGCGAATGTGGCTTTATAGGTGTGAAAGTTCTTTGAGTTTTTAGCATGTAAAGTACTCCAAGAAACTAAGATATTGTCTTTATTATTAGGTAGTTAGTTGTATTTGACATAATTAAAGTGTCAAGAGAAATAGCAAATAAAAGTAGATGAAACAAATCATGTTAATGAAATTTATTTATTTATTTATTTATTTATTTATTTTTTTTCTGATAAAGGACTTTTAATCAAAATGTACAAAAAACAACCAACCAAATGAACAAAAAAAGCTCTTATGACATAATAACAAGAAAATAAACAATTCTCAAGCAATTAGAAAAATATCTAGATGGCAAATAAGCATATAAAAAGATGCTGAACATAATTTATCATTATATAATTACAAGTTCAAACAACAAAGAGATACGACTGTACATAGAATGGCTAAAATCTGAAAAAATAGACAATACAAATTGCTGACAATGATGTGTAATAACAGGAATTCTCATTAATTGCTGGAGGGAAAGCAAAATGGTACAGCCACTTTATCATACAGGACAGTTTCACAATCTTAAAGACTCCCTCTGCTTCATTTATTCAGCCCTTAAGTTCCTCTACCAATACCCCTGGTAACCACTGATCTGCTTTTCATAACGGCTTCTTTTACTCAGCAATTTGCTCTTAAGATTCATACAAAGTCACAATAGCTCATTTGTTTTCACTGAATAATATCCCATTGTACAAAGGTACCACAGTTTGTTCATGCTTTCATCTGTTGAAAGTTATCATATTTGTTTTCAGTTTTAGAAATTATGAATATAACAACTATGAAATTGTATGCAGATTTTGTGTGAACATAAATTTTAGATCAGTTGGGTAAGTACTTAGAAGCATATTGCTGAATCATTGGTAAGACTATATTTAATGAAATTTATATAGGAAAACTTGCTTCAAATTCTCTTTAGAAAAGGCACGTATCAGATCAGACAAGAGGGAAAGAATTTACTATTGCCCCGAACCCGTGGGGATATCGACCAGGACCCTGGAGAGGGGAGTGGGATTGGTGGGAACAAGAGACGAGAGAAATGGAGACAAGACAGTATTCTGATCAAGTCTCGTTTATTAGCCAGAAGGTCACAGTTTATATAGCCAGCAGGAGGGAATCAGCAGATAAGGAAGTGAGCAGCAGATGGTTTACTGAGAAAACTGCAGGGCGGGTTGTTCCAGTAAAGGGAAGATTCCCCTGTTATCTATGGCAAGTTGCAAAGTTACCCACACCCATAGTGCACACAAGGGGGAGGGATGGAAGATAACAAACAAGGCTCTGAGGCCTCGAGGCACTAGCCGGGCTCTATGGCTCCTGACAGGTCCCCTTTTTTTTATTATTTCAAGCCAAGAGAACCCCTCGGGAACTGTCCCTGTCTTAGGTTGGGGCAATCCATCCCGAGCATTGTACCCATCGTAGGATTAGGCCGCATCAATGGCGGCCCTCCTGTCTTAGGTGGCGCTTACGGGGATGTTACCCTCTTACCCGTCGTTGGCTATCCAGTTCAGCTCACAGGGGAGGCATCCCGCTAACTTGAATTCAGCAGGACATGTGAACCACTTTGTTCTTGCATCTCTAGGCGTTGGTAATGGACCTGTATAGGCCTTGCCTGAATAGCCTCAATTTTCTGTTTAATGAATGCCATAAGTTTGTTGAACAGAAAAGGACCCAATGAGAGCAAGAGGAGCAAGCATACAAGCAGTCCGAAAAGGGGGAGGAGGTAAGGCAAAAATCCATTCAGCCCGGTCCAAAGGGAGTTATCCGCTAGTTGTGTTCTTCTCTTTTCCAGGTCTTCTTGCAGCTGTTTGATTTGGTTTCTGACTATACCGGACTTGTTGGCGTAGAACCAGCATTTTTCCTGTAGGGCTAAACAGATACCTCCCTGTTCTGCTGTTAGTAAATCTAAGCCTCTTCTGTTTTGTAATGTTACTTCTGCCAAGGAGTCTAATTGATCTTGAAGATCATGTATAGTTTGGGAAATAGTTTGCATATCTGAGATTAATTGGGTAGACAGTTTGGTGTATTGAGATATAGAATGGCTAAGGCCAGCAGTTCCAGTCGCAACTGTGGCAGAAATCTGCAGTCCAGCAAGTGAGGGAATTAACTGCATGGCTCTCTTGGCCCTCGCAGCTATGTGATCAATGGAAGGGACAGGGACAGGCTCGTCTCTGGGTATAATGTCTACATCGGGTAGGAGAGAAGCTAGAACACACAATCCCGTCCAATTAGTGGGTAATTGGGTATAAGCCTCATTGTTCCCACAAAGACCGAGCCATTCTGAGCACACAGGGGAGTGGAGATGTTAACAATTGTCAAACACTGAGCGAATGTGGCAAAGCCAACATTAATTTCATAACTATTGTTAACTAAGGGAGAGTGGTAGCAAGAGGAATTAGTAAACTGTAAAGGCTGTACCTGTAAAGGAAGGGTTAAGGAGCACTGTCCCTCAGAGGAGTAATTGGAAAGCGAAGTGGGGAAGGCAAGGGGCAGAGGCTGTCCTATTCTTAAGCAAAGCCAGCAGTTCTGAGCAAGTTTAAAATCGGAGGCATTAAGCAAGCTATGGGTGGTTTGAAGGATGTTGGATGTCTGGGGGTCGAGTTTAAACTCGTCCCTGGTCTTAGGCAAGGCTATAGGGTGATATTGTAATGGGGGGGACAAAGTTTTGATCATTTTTTCTATTTTTCTTTGTACTTTAAATGTCCTAGACTGATCTTGAGGGCCTCCTCCATCAGATACATGAATAGGAGCAGTAAGGGACCAACACACAGGTTGGCCCACTGTGCCTGTGCAAGGGGCTAGGCTATATTTAGACAAGGGGGATCCGACAGTGGAGGAGGGAGATGCAAACTCCCCTCTGAAAGACCCTGAATAAATTTTATCTAAGGTGGCTGTATAATACGTATTGTTTCCATGGGTGCATAGCTGAAAAGCAGAGTAACAAGAACTATGCATAGAATCAGCAAAAGTCTGACAGGGGCATGGGCCAGGGCGCCCATCAGCAGTAGGTATAGCCCTAGGCTTATTGACACACTGCCACTCGAGGGATGACGTCCCTGACCAGCCAGCCTGGAAAGCCGTGCGATCACCACAATCTATGGATGACCGAGTATTCATTGGAGGACTAGAAATGATTCCTCCCTAATTTTAATAGTGGATACTTTTTAGATCTCTTAGCTATGGCACTGGCTGCCTTGACCTCCTCACTCTCGTCTTCTAGGGAGATTAGATCTACGTCCTCCCTAGGCGGTGGAGAGAGATGTCGGAGGTCAGTCTTGGAACTGGCTTTTAATATTTTTTCAGTTTGGGCCACAGTTTCTGAAACTTCTGGGGATTTTTCCCTATCCTGAATAGTGTCCCTGATTAAATTCCAATAGGAGAAGGCAGTAACGGGGACCTTTTCCAGCCCAAAAGTCTCATAGAAATCTTGTAAAGCGTCTCCAACTCGAGACCACTTTTTATAAATAGTCCCTTCTTCTGGGAACCAAGGACAAAGATTCCGCACGAAATCAAAAAATCTTAATAGATCAGTTGTTTTAACCTTTACTCCTCACATCTTTAAAGCCTTTTGTAACTGTCTTATGTAGACATCATGACAACTTAATTCTTGTCCCATTATCGGGCGCATTTACTCACCTTATCCTGACGTGGCAGGTTCCCGTGGTGGAGGAAGGTTTTACTCTTTCGTTTTCAGCGGTCGACCCTCCAATGCGCCGTCTTCCTCGTGGGATCCCCGTATCCAGGGTCCCACGTTTGGGCGCCAGAAATGTCCCGACCCACGGGGATATCAACCAGGACCCTGGAGAGGGGAGTGGGATTGGTGGGAACAAGAGACGAGAGAAATGGAGACAAGACAGTATTCTGATCAAGTCTCGTTTATTAGCCAGAAGGTCACAGTTTATATAGCCAGCAGGAGGGAATCAGCAGATAAGGAAGTGAGCAGCAGATGGTTTACTGAGAAAACTGCAGGGCGGGTTGTTCCAGTAAAGGGAAGATTCCCCTGTTATCTATGGCAAGTTGCAAAGTTACCCACACCCATAGTGCACACAAGGGGGAGGGATGGAAGATAACAAACAAGGCTCTGAGGCCTCGAGGCACTAGCCAGGCTCTATGGCTCCTGACAGGCAGGCTCTTAGGCAACAGCCGGACTCTATGGCTCCTGACATACAGTAAAACTATGTTTGTTTTAAGAATGTGTAGTGTACATAATTTGAAAGTTAGATGCGAGTAGACAGTAAAATCCCAATCTTTCTAAACATTTCGTCAAGTTCCCAAGTTTTCTTCCTTTGAGAAAACCACTGCTATGAAAATTTTGTTTTCTTTTTAGAGGTATTTCATTGGTATACCCACATGTTTGTATGTACAAAGATACTTTAAAAAGTTCATGGAAAGATTTGTATTGTCTTTTAATTCTGTTTTTTCACAAACTTTTTGAAGTACCCCTTTATAGATATTTTAGCACATAATTGCTTCTAAAACATATGATTAATTTCTTAACATTTTATTCATTAAAAATAATTCTCTGTATAATTAAAATAAAGAAATTTGAATGACCAACTACTGAAAAGAAATGCTAAGAGACCACCAGGTGTTGTTAACCCGGTTTAGTGTCTAGTTTAAAAGATAGTCATAACCTACTGAATCTCCCAAACTGTATTTGGGTCACTCATATGGAAGCATATTAGGCAAAGTCCTGTTGAACTCTCACACTAAGGGTATTAAACCCTATGTTTATTTGAAAAGCTTATTTCCTGATTGGAACAAAAACCCCTGAAATTTTAACAATCAGTTTAGGGCCCGATTTCCTTTCAAGCCCCAGGAAGCGTAGCCCTAACCCTGTGCAGTGCAAAGAGCTTCTCATGCATGCTAAAGTTCCTTGTTACTGAGATTTACTATAAATCTGAAATTAAGTATTTCTAATATGTGACTAGAAATTTCCTCCCAATTTCATTCTTACAGTCTCTCTACATTGCAAAAGGGTAAAGAGTAGAAATTTATTCCTTGTGATAAAATTTGACTATAAAGTATAGATATTTAAAAACTAATGCTATGTTCAATATATACGTTCGTGTATTATATATACATGATATATGATATTTGCATATACGATGTAAACTGGTTTTTAGCGTGGTGACAGTATCAGAGCTTAAAGAACACATGACAGCTGCACGTTATAATACAACTGTTTACTGACTGTACAATGTATTTTTGAAGGTTTTAAAATACCTATTTAGTTTTTTTTTTTTGTCTTTTTTGTGACCAGTACTCAGCCAGTGAACACACCAGCCATCCTTATATAGGATCCGAACCCGCGGTGGGAGCACTGCTGCGCTCCCAGCGCCGCACTCTCCCGAGTGCACCATACCTATTTAGTTTAACATTATCAATATACTACTTCTCTACCAAGATCGGCGTTCTCTCTTAGTTGCTTTTAGTGATACCAAAATTTTTCAATTATCAACTGTGCTCTTAGAAAATTTAAATTGAAAAAAAAAAAATCTGGGAAATTGGCCACAAACTTATAAACAATGAGAACAATGTCCCTAAAAAGACATAATCTGTAAAGCTTCTAGAAGTTAAAGAAATGACAGATGTAAATTTTCCAGTTAGTTTTAATAGGGAAAATATATTTTTATCTAGGAAAATTCAATGTACTTATTATCAGAAAAGTATTTCACCTTCATGAAATTTGATTGTATAATGGAGAACATTTCTTTTGACATTTAAGCTTCTGGTAAAATTTTAAAAAGTGAAGCAATAAGTGATTCCAGCCCATCCCTTGAAAGCTCCCTGCATCCCTTCCTAAATGTATTATGTATCCAGAAAAGAGACGAGTGTGGAGCAGCTCATGAATTCTCAATGATATGCAAACCTCTACAAAAGTCCTTGACACAGTCATATAGAATCTGCCATATGCTGATAACTGCATTCAGAAAGCTCACTCATCATAAGAAAGGATGATTAATAGTTATGCTGAGTCAATAGTTACAAGTTGGCAATGAACTTGAAGAAAATTGAGGTCATTTGTTAGACTGTATAAAACAAAGCTCTGCTTTGAGACTAAAAAATTTTTGTTGGTAAAGAAGAATTGAATTGAAAGTAGTTAACAAAACTGCTCTTGAGCTGCATTCTGCCAAGCGATATACAGAGTGCAAGGAGATGAAAAAAAGGTAAACCCAGTACATTATGGCTAAGTAGAAGGAATTATGTCAACAATGGTATCTCAAATTTTATTTTATTTTATTTTATTTTATTTTTTGGGGAAATGAATTCTTCTTTAATTTAATTTTATTTTGTCAATATACACTGTGGTTGATTATTGTGGCCCATTACCGAAACCTCCCTGCCTCCTCCCTCTCCCCTCCCTCCCAACAATGCCCATTCTGTTCACTTGTCATATCAACTTCAAGGAATTGTAATTGCTGTGTCTTCTTCCTTCCATCCCCCCTACTTATTTATTTATTTTTAGCTCCCACAAATAAGTGAGAACATGTGATATTTCTCTTTCTGTGCCTGACTTGTTTCACTTAATATAATTTTCTCTAGGTCAATCCATGTCATTGCAAATGCAGTATTTAATTCTTTTTTATAGCAGTGTAGTATTCAATTGCATAGATATACCACAGTTTCCATATCCACTCATCTGATGAGGGACATTTGGGCTGGTTCCAACTCCTGGCTATTGTAAAGAGTGCTGCAATGAACACTGGAGAACAGATATACCTTCAACTTGATGATTTCCATTCCTCTGGGTATATTCCCAGCAGTGGGATAGCTGGGTCATATGGTAGATCTATCTGCAATTGTTTGAGGAACCTCCATACCATTTTCCATAGAGGCTGCACCATCTTGCAGAACCAACAATGTATGAGAGTTCCTTTTCCTCCGCAATGTCGCCAGCATTTATCGTTCACAGTCTGGCCCACTGTGGTTTCTATTCCTCTTACTCCATTCTTTTTTTTTTTTTTTTTCTGTTCTCTTCTCCCTTCCTTTTCAGGCCTTTCTTTACTTCATATTTACTTCTCTTCCTTTTTTTCTTTTTTTTCTTTTTTTTTCTTTCTTCCCCACGCTTGAGGAATTTCCTCTGATAATCTTACTGGTTTCAAATACTCAACATCCACTTCTATGTAAGTAATTTATAATAAAATTTTTTAGCTCTCAGTGTGTTCCTTAGTTTTATTTTGAAAATCTCTCATTACTGAAGACATCTTTGCTTGGATATCAAAATTACATCAATAACTCAATATGTTCTTAACTAAATTTTTAATTACCTCTTCCTGCCTGTATCCACCCAAATAAGATCTATAAACTTTTCCTAAAAATTATTTTTGTTATGGGCATTATTATCCAATAAATTTGAAAACGTAATAAGCTAGTGAACTATAAAGTACATTGCCAACAAAATATTTTCCGATAACGTATCTAACTGTCTTTTACAAATTCTCAGTCTTTCCGCCATACTGTGTGGTATAGTGATTGTATTTAGGGTATAGGCTTTGTGTTAGACAGACATGAATTTCTATCCAAATACTTCTTTTTGCTGGTTATGTGATCAGCTTTAAGTCTCAGTTTTCTCATCTACACGTAATATACATATATATATATAGAGAGAGATAAGTAACGTCTATGTATAATATTATATGCTGAACATTATTGTTATAGTATTAGTAATGAAACTGGTAGATTATAGGGTAGGTGTATGTTTAGGTTATAAGAAAATACTAGATTTCTTCCAAAGTGGTTACACAACTAACATTCTTACAAATTATATATGAGATTTTAGTTGCTCTGTAACTTGCTCACGTTTGGTTTTGTCTACCTTTGAATTAGTTTCCCTTGGCTGAGGTTATTCTGAATTCTCTCCTGTGGTTTTTCAGTTCAGAAAAGTCTTCAGGTTTATTCTAGTTTTCAAAATTGATACTGACTTGGCTTCCTGTCAAACAAACAGCGATAAAAACGGTTGCTCATTCTGTGTCATTTCTTTTTCAAATATTAGACTTCCCTGTAGAGTCTGCCTGCTTTTAATTATGCTCTAGTTGCTTTAAGGTTGATTTTTTTTCCCCTCAGAATTTATACTCTCTGAGAGTTTTGTGCCCAGGAGGAACTTACTTAGCTATATTGAAAGCTGAACCCATCATGTCTTATAAGCCTGTTTTGATGCCCTCCTAATTGTTTTCCTTTTCATTTTTCAAAAATTTTCCACTCATCAACATCAATCCCAGATGAAACACATTAATGTCTATAAGTTATTCCTCTGCTAAAAAGACCTTTTATTTTTCTTTCTTTTTTTAATTGAATCATAATTGATTGTACATGTCTGTGGGGTACAAGAGTTCCAAATCAATACCTGTGTGCAATATGTGATGCTCAAACCAGGATTGTCTGTATATTCAACATTATACAATGTTATCAATTTTTTGGACCTTTATAGATTCTACAACAAACTTATTATTATTATTTTTTAAATATACAACACTCCTACCACCGAGGTATTACTTATAAATTTGGACCTTAAATTTAGTCTTCTAGGCTATTTGTGCTGGAATTTCCAGGTTCGACATCTATTAGTTATTTGATCTTTAGCAGTAACCACTCTAATAATTGTAAGGATGTTAATATCAATAATAATATGAGCTGAAATTTATTAAATATTCACTATACAGTTCGTGTATTATCATGTTTAATTCCCATAATGATTGTATATGCTATGTGTATTGCTGTCCTCATATACTGGTAAGAAAACTGAGGCATTGAAAGGATAAATAAAGCATGCTCAAAATTAATCAACTATGAAATAGAAGATACCAGATTACAACCCAATCAGAGTCACCTGAACCTTAACTGCTAATTTGTACTTCATTAAGCATAGAGTAAATGGAGTTAATACAAGTGTAATTAATCTCACAAGGTCCTTATAAAGACATAATTAGAAAAACCTTGGCATATACTACATGCTCAGGAAGCATAAGCTCTTACTATTCTCCAGCTCTTCTACTTTTTTGGGCAAATTACTTAACTTCTCTTTGTCTAAGTTTCCTCATGTATAAAATGGGGAAAGTTATAATGTCTAGATTTTAGGGTTCTTAGGATTAAATGATTTAATACATGCAGAGTGCTTAAAATATTACCTGCATGTCTTAGTTCAGGTTCCTGAAAAGCAGAATAAGCAAGGGATTTAATGAAGAAATGCACTCAATAAAAAAGTAAGGAAGTGAGAAAAGCAGGATATGGCAGGAAAAATTAAGCAGATAAGTACTCTCAGAGTCTAGCTTCAGCCTGGTCCCATGGGAAACTGTGGAGCATAAATTGCCCCACAGAGTAAGTTCCACCTTGAGGTAATGGGGCCACACATTTTTCTCATAATTACACATGCTATCTTACTTTATAGTTACTTTTAAACTGTTAACTACTTAAAACTCAGGATTCTGTTTTATTTGTCATGTATTTCACAGTTGGGATTTTTTTTACGAAAAATTTATTTTTATTAACAATTTTGTAAAAAGATTTAACAATTCTAAAATGTTAGAGTTATAAATGCTTGATACTTAGCAGGTGCTTAATTTTCTGAATTAATTAAATAAATGAATGTAAAAGTAAGAAACTGTACTGAATGGCCTTAAACTGAGCTCCTAAAAGTATGAGATGTGACATTGTTGTATCCCAATAAATGTGTCATCAATTCCTTTTTCTTGTGTACATTCATGTGCAAAATGTACTAACAACATTTTGCTGAGAAGGAAACACATAGGAATCTCCTGTCAATCATCTAGAAGTTAATGTACTTGAAAACCTGAAGCAGTCAGTTTATCTTCAATTCAGGAGACATATTATCAGTATTAATTGATCATTGATTTTAGAAAATTGCAAAATAAATCATTATTTCCTGTGGTAAACTAAGAACTAGAGAGATCTCATTAATAAAAGTTTTTTCAGAAACAGCCAATTTCAGATAAGACAGTTAATATACTACTTAATCTATGTTCCTTCTTTATCAGTGAGGGCTTTTCAAATTAGAAGAAAAAAAATTACATAGGAGATAAGATCAAATTCCTCATAATCTCAAATAAACATTTATCATTTTTCATATCATAATTAGCAAACTAATTTCTAAATTGTAGACGTTAAGCAAAAGTGTGGTTGTAATAATTTAAAATTATTATAATGAATTATATTTTATTATAATTTTAAAAGGCATAAATGAATAGTCAATAATATTTTCTTGACATCACACTATTCAAGTCTAAATAAATAATACAAAAATTATCATAAAAAGACAGCATACATACCTTAGGAAGGTAGATAGAAATTAATATTTACCAAAGATGAATATATTATTCTTTACAGGCATGGTCCTTGGTCTTGGTATTTGAAGCTTAATAGATTTCTATTAAAATAAGAGTTTCTGTAATGCTCAAGAAGAAGTTATCTGCGGGCATCAGAAACATGTGATTAGTAATATCTTTCAAAATGAGTGGATATTAGAATTGATACGTATACATATGAGTGCATGTGTGTGTGTGTGTGTATATATATATATATATAGGTATAAATTCACTCATTAAACAAATTCCTTAAACTTTAAAACTATCAGTGTAACTAAAGAATGACTTCAGCAGAGAGAGGCTGGAGATATTAACTGCCCTGCTGTGTCCATACTTCACATACCTGTGAAAAAGATAGTTTGTACCAATACGAAGAAAGTATTTCCTAATATGTCCAGCATATATATATCCATATCACTCTACAGAGAAATTTAGAAGTATCTTCTCTTAATAAATATCTCTGAATTAAGTAAAAGATATAGCAAAGGGGGTTAGGGGGCTGGCTTGTACTAACAATATTTCTACTGTTTATTTGGAGCCCCTTTGGAGACATCCGTGAATTTGTTACTAAGTTGTTCTGCAAAACAACATAATATACTTAAAAAGGCCTATACTTGTGAAAGAAGGACTGGTCTAAATTCACTTTTTTTTGTTAATTACAGTCCCCCCAAAGGCCACCCTACTGTAAAGATGTTTTGGCATTGAAGAAAACAATAGAGTACATTTATTTGTATTTTATGCATTAACAAGGCTTTTCCATATAATTTTAGCTATGTCATATTAATAAATTCTATCAAATAATATTTAAAAACAAGTGATATCCATTGATTCTCTCTTAATGTACAAAAATGTGAAAAGTATTTAAAAGCATTTAACCAATGTGTTAAAAACAAACAAAATAACTTAAATAATAAAAACATTTATTATGGAATGTTTTGAAATCCTCTTCTCTGCCCTAAGATATTTAATCATATTTTTGAAGTCTTTTAGACTTTTTAAAGAAATTAAAATAAAAACTTACTTTTTTGGTTCCAGATATTATTTTCTACAGGCAAGTTAGGAATAACTTGGCACTGCATTAATTGAGCATTCTATGTGTGGCTTAATTACCCATAATGCAAGGTGATTAATCCTTGATGCATTGATGCAAATTTGTTTTTTTCATTTTGTTATCAACTGGGCATGCAACAAAGTAACATTTCCTTTGGGATTTAAAATAAAACTGAGAAAAAATGTATTTAAATATATATACTTCCCATATAGTGTTGCGTGAGTGACTTATTGAATTACTGCCAGTAATACATTCTCATTTATTTGGCATCTGTGTTTGTCATACTATAATAAGCAAAATAGGCAATGAGCAAAAATGCAAACAGACAAACAAACAAACAAAAAACAAATAATCTTATTTGTAAACTCACACTCAAAAGATTTTCTGATGTTCTAGCATGCTATTAAGCAAACTATTGAAAGTTTGAAAAAAAATATTTATTTCTCAATGTTTAAGCCTTAATTATGAGTTTAAAGTTCTAAAAAATATTCTATTCTAGTATATCCATTTTTATGTCTGTACATTCACTAATTTATTTAAATAACCATGTATTGTTTATCCTCAATCAGGCATTAATTATAGAATATGCACAAGAAACTTTGATAGTTTGAAGGAATTAAAAACTAATAAGAATGATTTTCCTATTACATGAGTTCATAGTCCAGTAAACAGCACCATCATTCTGTACATCCTCTTTTAATTATTGGTACACATAAAGATAAATTCATCTTTTAATAAAAAATGTGAGATCAACAGAAAAACAATATGTGTTGCGCTGTGGACTGAGTTCTAGGAATATGACGAGCAATAACGACAGTGACATCAATAGAAACATTGGTGGCATAATAATTGCTGGCAATTATTAAATGCTTATACTCTGCGAGGTAATAGTCAAGCACTTTGTGTACATTACCTATTATATTTCCTTTCTCTTAATATGCTGTTGTATTTTGTTGATAGCATACTGTTGAAAATGTTTTCATCTGTATTAATAAGGGCTATTGTCTTCAGTTTTCTGTTTTCTGTTGTCTTTGTCTGTCTTTGTTATCAGGGTAATACTGGCCTCAGACAATAAAGTAGAATGTCATCATTTCTCTTCTATTTTTTGGGAAGAGTTTGAGAAGCACCACTGCTGATTCTTTCAATGTTTGATAGAATTCATTAATGAAAACATTGGTTCTGGACTTTTCTTTGTCAAGAGATCTTCAATTACTGATTCAATCTCTTGGTTACAGGTCTGTTCAGATTTTCCATTTCTTTTTGAGTTGGTTTTGGTAATTTCTGTATTTTAAGGAATTTATCAATTCCATATATGTTATATAATTTTTGATGTACAATTTTTCATAGAATTTTCTTATAAAATTTTTATTTCTATAGATTGGTATTAATGTGACCACATTTATTTCTGATTTTTATTATTTGTATCTTTTTTCTTTGTCAGTCTATCTTATGGTTTGTCATTATTGCTGGTCTTTTTAACTCTTTATTAATTCTCTCTTTATTTCATTTACTCTAATCTTTATTTTTCCCTTTCTCCTGATAGTTTTGGGTTTAGCTTTCTTTTCTTTTTCTATTTTTTTAAGGTATACAGTAAGATTATTAATTTGAAATGTTTCTTTTTTCATATGGACATTTATAGCTGTAAATTTTCCCCGGAGCACTGCTTTCACTAAATCCTATAAGTTTTAGTATGTTTTGTTTTTGTTTTCACTTATCACAATGTGTTTTTAATCTCCCTTATGATTCCTTCTTCGACTCATTGGTTAAGAGTGTATTGTTTAAATTGTACACATTCTCTAATTGTCCTTCTGTTATTGATTTCTAGCTTCATTATAGGGTAACTGGATAAGATACTCTGTAGAACTTCAATATTTTTAAATTTATTGATACTTGTTTTGTGGACTAACATATCTGTTGTGGAGAATGTTCCCCATGCACTTGAAAAGAATTTATATTCTGCTGTTATTGTGTAAAGTGTTCTATCAATGTCCGTTAGGTCTATAAAGTTTTAAGTCCTCCCCTTCCTTGTTCTTCTGTATAAATTTTCTATTTGTTGCCGAAAGTAAAGTTTTCACCTATTATTGTACAATTTTCTATTTTTCTCTTCAATTCTCTCAGTGTTTACTTTATATACTTTGGTGCTCTGTTTTTTGTTCAGTGTCTTTATGTGCATAAATGTTATATGTTCTCGATGAATTGACCATTTTATCAATATAAAATGTTCTTAATTGATCTCTCTTTTTTTTCTTTTTTAAAAAATTTTTATTGAATCAAAACTGATTATACACATTTTTGGGGTCCAACGTTGAGATATGTTGATCAAATCAATATTATTAGCATATATATTGTTACAAATCATACTTATTCTTTATGCCACTTGTCCAATCTCTCCCCATACCCCTTTCCCTCTCCCCTCCCACCTCTGATAACCCTAGATTTCTTCTCTCCTTCTGAAAGAATAATGGTTACTCTGTTGATTACTTGCCTAGATGATCTGTCCAATGCTGAGAGGTGTGATCAGGTCCCCCAATATTATCATAGAGCAGATGCTTCTTCTGTCACTTGGAAATGGGCTTTGTGGAGAGAGACATCCTCTTCTTTTCTTTATCTCTGCTGGTGACTCTCCTTGTGTCCATGCACTCCAGTGGTTGGCAGACCGTCTGTGTGGTGGTTGTGGTATCTAGCCACTTTCGTGGCTGTAGTGGGCCACCCACATGGAGGTGATATTTTTGGCATGCTCCTTGGTGCTGGTGGTGTGCCTGGTTGAGGGGAGAGGGGTTTGGTCCCTGACTCCATGCCCCAGGTCCCTGAGCAGGCCTGAGGTGATGGCATGGTATGACTTATTGTGGGAGGGAGGTCCAGTCCCTGGCTCCATCCCTTGGGCCCCAAGGTTCTGGCATGGTGTGCCTGGTTGAGGGGAGGGGGTGTCCCCGACACCAGAACTCATGTCCCTGGGCAGACCTGAGGTGCTGGCAGTGTATCTGAGCCAGAGCTAGTTTTTTTGTCCTTTGCTTACTTCTAAAGTGGGGGAACTTCATGTGGTGACCAGTACTTGAGCTCTGTGGTTAAGCTAAATTGCTGCTTTGCTGCTGCTTCCCCAGGGAAGGCTTTTTGTGTAGCACAGGTTATAATGGTTGGCCTTATAGGTACTTCCAGCTCTCCAGAGACTTGGTGCACGTGGGTTGTGTAATAAGTCTGATCTGGGCCTGAGTCTTTTCATCAAACTGCACCCCGTGCAATTCTATATTCCTGACCAGTCTCCTCTGAGTGGTCCCGCACTGATTGGGGGGTGGATCAACTGTCCTTGCTGTGCCCCAGTGTTCTCCTGGTGGGCCCGTCTTTCCCACAGCTTGTGCTGCAAACACTTCCCAGGGGATGGGCCATGCACCAGTCCCTTGCAATGACTCACCAGCCTCTGAGTGGCTCCATTTTTTCAGTTGTTCTGGCTCCTCACTCCTGGGTGGGTCCATGGAAACCCTATTAGTGGTCTTGCTGTCCTGGGGGCCACTGAGGCCCTCTTTGCCCCTGCTGCCTCCATGCAACTCCATCCGAAGGGCACATCTGTGGCTTTTGCCAACTCCTGTTCTTTGTGCTCAGCAGCTCCAGCCTTAAAGCAGCCGTGGCATGAAGTGGTCAGAGCAGATTTTTCTTACTTTCATCGTGTCTTCTCCCAACTTCATGCACTCAGTAGGTCTCTCCTCCTCTTCCCTTGAGCTCCAGTGACCCCAGTTTGGCTGATGCTACATTATAATTGTAAATTCATTGATTTCTGGGACAGAGTGATTCTGAGGACTGTCTATTCCACCATCTTGACCAGAACTCTCTTTATTGATTTCTTGAAAATTTTTTTTACTTAAAGTCTGTTTTTTCTGGTTTAAATATAGCCATCCCAGCTATTTGATGCTTACTCTTTGAATCAAATACATTTTTTTTTCGTTCTTTCCTTTTCAACGTATTGAGTCTTTGGTACTAAAGTGAGTTTCTTGTCTATAGCATGTAGTTGAATCATTTAGAAAAATATTCATTCTGCCATTCTGTTTTAGATTGATCCTTTTACTTTTAGAGCAATTGTTGATAAGATTTACTTCTGCCATTTTGCTATTTTTTTCTGTATATCATGCATTTTTTTTGTCATTTCCTCCATCACTGATTTCTTTTGTGATTAATGTTTTTTTTTTTTTTTTGTAGTGTACCATTTTTATTTCCTTCTCATTTCCTTTTAAGTATATTTTTGATATTTTCTTTTTGGTTTCTATAAGGATTACTATTAACATACTAAATTTATAACAATCAATTTTGATTTTTACAGCATACAAACATCTAATCTTGCATAGCTCCATCCCCTTATGTTGTTATTGTCACAGATTACATCTCAGATGTTGTGTACCATTAACATGAATTCATAATTACTGTTTTATGAATTTGCCTCTTAAATCTTTAGGAACCAAAAAAAGAAAGAGTTCCAAACTAAAAATCTAATATTACTGTCATGTATATTTACCTATGTATTTACCTTTACCAGAGTTATTTATTTCTTCTTGTGACTTTGAGTTACTGTCAAGTGGCATTTTACTTCAGACTGAATGACACCCCTTAGAATTTTTTGTAGAGCTGGTCTACTAGCAGAAGAGTCTTTCAGCTTTTATTTATCTTGGGTTGTCTTTATTTTTCTTCACTTCTGAGGGACATTTCTGCCAGATACAGAATTCGTGGTTAACAGTTTTGTGTTATTTTTCTTTTCAGCACTTTAAAAATGTCATCACAATCTACTACCAATTTTATTGAGGGTCTCTTGTACATGTTGAGTCACTTCTCTCTTGCTCCTCTCTAGATTATCTCTTTGCCATTGACTTTTGACAATTGATTGTAATGTGTTTCAGTGTGAATCTTATTGTGTTCATCTTTCTTGGAGTTCATTGAGATTCTTGAATGTATAGATTCATGTCTTTTATTAAATTTGGGAAGACTTCAGATATCATTTCTTCCTGAATTCTTTCTGATTCTTTATCTATATATTTTCCTCTTGAGACTACCATTATTCATATACCGGTATGATTTTGATAGTGTCCCAAAGAGCTTTTAGATTTCATTTTGATTTATTCTTTTTTCTTTCTGCTTCTCAGACTGAATAATTTTAGTTGACTTATCTTCAAGTTTGCTAGTTCTTTTTTCTGCCTGCTCAAATCCACTATTGAAACTCTGTAGTGAGTTTTAATTTTAGTGATTATATTTTCAGATTTAAAATTTCTGTTTGATTTATTTTTTATTGTTTGTATCTCAATTGATATTCTTTACTTGTTAATACATTTATCTTTTGGTTTTCACTAACTTTTTGGTCATAATTTTCTTTTGTCTTTGGCATATTGAACACAGTTGATGTAAAATCTTTTTCTAGTAAGTTCAAAGTCTATGGTTCTGCAAGAACAGCTTCCATTCATTCCTTCTGTTAATGAGCCATACTTTCTTGTTTCTTTGCATGCTCCATGACTTTTGTTGAAAACTAGACATTTTGAATATTATAACATGATAACTCTGAATATCACACACTTACCCTTCTTCAGAGTTTTTTATTTCCTTATTGTAGTCTGTAGCTGTTTATTTGTTTCATGACTTTACTAAACTCTTTTTGTAAAGTTTGCATACTCTTTAGGCTTGATCTCTGAAGTCTCTGCTCCTTTATCTTGCATTCAGTTAATATTTTGAGAGAGAATTCCATGGACTTAAGGAAAAGAGAACTAGGGAGAGAGTGAGAGTGAGAGTAAGAGTGAGAGTAAGAGAGAGAAAGCAGAAAAAAATTTCTCTCAGGCTTTGCAGATGGGTCTGTGTTGGGGCACTCCTTCAATGCGTATCTAATCCATTTACATCTCTGCCTTAGTCTTCATTATCTGCTTGCATTTTGTTTCAGTATTTTTTCATCCAAAATAATGAATTATCATAGTTACTGCACTTGAGAATAGCCAAGCAAAAGAACAAAATATGTTCTACTTTAAACAGAATAAATAGCTGTGTTGTTAACACACAAGCTAAATATTTTTTTTCTTCTTTTATTTTATTTTTATTGATTATGCATTCATGGGTACAAAGCTGACTGTCACCATCTCTGCCCAACGTGATAATCGGATTAATATGTGATAATCGGATTAATACTATCAGCATGCCCATTACTGCAAATTGTGGTTATTCCCTGTGTCCCCCACCCACTTAATCCACGACCTCCCTTCCCTTACACCCTCCACAACTCTAGCTATGTTCTCTCCCTCTGCAAGTTCAAAGCACTACTGCAGTCTTTCTTTCCTTCCTTCTTTCTCTCTCAGCTTCCATGTATGAGTGAGGACATGCAATATTTTTCCCTCCATTCCTGGCTTATTTCACTCAACATAATTGTCTCCAAGCTCATCCATGTTGCTGCAAATGGAAGAATTTCATCCTTTTTTATGGCCAAGTGGTATTCCATGGTGTGTATACACACACACACATGAACAAACACACACACACATATATGTACACCACATTTTCCTTATCTAGTCTTCTGTTAATGGACATTTAGATTGGTTCCATATCTTGGCTACTGTAAATAGAGCTGCAATAAACATGGGAGTGCAGGTATCCCTTCGACATGATGATTTCCATTCCTTTAGGGTATATACCTAGAAGTAGGATTGCTGGATCATATGGTAGGTCTATCTGTAGTTGTTTGGGAAATCTCCATACTGTTTTCTGTAGTGGTTGTAGGAGGCTTCCCCTCTCTCCACATCCTCACTAGCTTTTGTTGTTCTCCATCTTTTTGATTATAGCCAGTCTGGCTTTGGTGAGGTGATATCTCAATGTGGTTTTAATTTTCACTTCCTTGATAGTTAATGATGTTGAGCATTTTCTAAAGTGCCTCGTGGCCATTTGTATGTCTTCCTTCAAAAAATGTCTTAATCTCTATTCAGCTTTTTTTTGGCCTATTTTTTAATTGGGTTATTCATTTTTTTTTTTTTTTTTTTTACTGTGTAGTTGCTTGTGTTCCTTGTATATTTTAGATATTAATCCCTTATTGGATTATTGTTTGCAAATATTTTCTCCCATTGTGTTTCACTCTGGTGATTGTTTCCTTTGCTGTGCAGAAGCTTTTTAGTTTGTTATAATCCAATTTTTTTATTTTTTTTTTTCTTTTGTTGCTTGTGTTTCTGGGCTCTTATTCATAAAGTCTTTGCCCAGTCCTATTTCCTGAAGTGTTTCCCCTATATTTTCTCTTAGTAGTTTTACAGTTTCAGGTCTTAAACTTAAGTTTTTAATCCATTTTTGAGTTGAGAGGCACAGGTCTAGTGTCATTCTTTTGCATATGGATATCCAATTTTCCCAGCACATCTTTTTGAAGAGGCAGCCTTTTCCCCAATGTATGCTCTTGTTGCCTTTGTCAAATATCAGTTATCAGTTGGGTGTAAGTTTGTGGGTTGATTTCTGGGATCTCTATTCTGCGCTATTGGCCCAAGTCTCTATTTTTATGCCAGTACTGTGCTGTTTTGGTTACTATAGCTTTGTAGTGTAATTTGAAGATAGATTATGTTATGCCTCCAGCATTATGTTTTTGCTCGGGATTGCTTTGGCTATTCATGGTCTTTTCTTGGTCCATATGAATGTGACAATTGGGTTTTTTTTGGTTTTTTTTTTTCCTATTTCTAAGAAGAATATCATTGGTATTTTGGTGGGGATTGCATTGAATTGCTAGATCTCTTTGGGTAGTATGGACATTTTCACAATGTTGATTATTCCAATCCAGTAGAATGGAATGTCTTTCCATCTTTTTGTGTCCTCTTTAATTTCTTTTAGCAGTTATTTATAGTTCTCTTTGTAGAGATTTTCACCTCCTTGGTTAAATTGATTCCTAGGCATTTTATTTTTATTTTTTTTGTGACTATTTTAAATGGGCTTACTTTCTTGATTTCTCTTTCTCTTAGCTCATTATTGGATAATATGAACACAACTGATTTGGGGGCATTGATTTTGTATCCTGCAACATTACTGAAGTTATTACTTGGAACATTATTGAAATTATTAATCAGAACTAAGAGTTTTTTGAGATTCTTTAGGTTTTTCTGTATATACTATCATGTCATCTGCAAATAAGGACAGTTTGACTTTGTCTTTTCCAATCTGGATGCCCTTTATTTCTTTTTCTTGCCTGATTGCTCTGACTAGTACCTCCAGTACTATGTAAAATAGGAATGGTGTGAGTGGGCATCCTTGGCTTTTTCCTGTTCTTCAGGAAAAAGTCTTCAGTTTTTCCCCATATTGGATGATATTTTTGGTGAACTTGTTGTAGATGGCTTTAATTGTTTTTAGATACTTTCTTTCTATACCTGATTTGCAGGTCCTTCATCATGAAGGGATGTTGAATTTTGTTGAATGCTTATTCTGTATCAATTACGATGATCATATGGTTTTTGTACTTGATTTTGTTGATGTGGTGTATCACAATTATTGATTTGCATATGTTGAACCATTCTTGCATCCTAGGGATAAATCTGACTTGATCATGGTTAATAATTGGTTTACCCTGTTGCTGAATTTGTTTTGCTAGTAGATTTTTGAAGATTTTTCCATCTATGTTTATCAGATATATTGGCCTGTATATTCCTTTCTTACAGTGTCCTTGTCTGGCTTTGGTATCATGGTAATGCAAAACTTGTAAAATTAGTTTTGAAGTATTCCTTCCACTTTGATTTTTTGGAAGAATTTGAGAATACTTGATTATTAGTTCTTCTTTAAGTGTTTAGTAGAATTCAACAGTGAAGCTCTCAAGTTCTGGGGTTTTCTTTCATGAGAGATTGTTAATAAACAATTGAGTCTCTGACTCAATTTCTTTACTCGTTATTGTTCTGTTCAGATTTTCTATTTCTTCATGATTCGGACTTGGTAGGTTGTACATGTCTAAGAATTTACTCTTTTTTTCTAGGTTATTCAATTTGTTGGCATATAATAATATATAATCATTCATGGTAGTTTCTCATAATCTTTTGTATTTTTGTGGTATCAGTTGTATTATCTCTTCATTCATTTCTAATTGTATTTATTTGAGTCTGTTCTCTTTTTCCTACTTAGATTAGCCAAAGTTTTGTTTATCTTTTCAAAAAAAAACAACCCTTAGTTTTACTGATTTTTTTTATTTTTATTTTTTTAGCTTCTATTTTATTACTTTTTCTCTGATCTTTTTAAATTTTTTTCCCTTCTGCTAACTTTGAGCTTAGTATATTCTATTTCTAGTTTTTTTTGAGGTATAACATTAGGTTATTTATTTGAGAACATTCTTCTCTTTGATACAAATGTTTATTGCTATAATTTTTCCCTCTTAGGACTGTTTTTTGCTGGATCCCAAAGTTTGATATATTATGTTGTCATTTTTATTTGTCTCAAGGTATTTTCTAATTTTCCTTTTTTTGTTGTTTGTTTGCTTGTTTTGTGATCCATTGGTGTTTTAAAAGCATTTTATTTAGTTTCCACATATTTGTGTATTTTCCAGTATTTCTCCTATTACTGATTTCTAGTTTCATACCATATGAAAAGATGTTTGATATGATTTCAATTCTCTTAAATTTGTTAAGATTTTTCACAGCAAACAATTAACAAAGTAAAGAGAAACCCACAAAATGGGAGAAAATACTTGCAAATCATACATATGACAAAGAGTTAATATCCAAAATGTGTAAGGAACTCAATTCAATAAAAACAACACAAATAATTTAATTAAAAAGTGGGCAAAGGACTTTAACAGATATTTCTCAAAAGAAGTCATAAAAATGGCCAATAAGTACAGGGCCAATAATTTACACTTAGGGAAATGCAAATTAAAATCACAATGAGATATTACTTCACACCTGTTAGAATGGTTTTATCAAAAAGATGAAAGATAGGAAATGCTGGTGAGGATATGGAGAAAAGGGAACACTTCTACATTGCTGATGCAAATGTAAATTAGTACAGTCATTATCAAAAATGGCATGGAGGTTCCCCAAAACACTAAAAGTAAAACTGCCATATGATACAGTAATCCCACTTCTGGGTATACATTCAAAGGAACTGAAACAATATGTTAAAGACATATCTGCTGTTAACTGAAGCATTTTTCAGAAGAGCCAAGATATGAAACCAACTTAAATGTCTATCAATGGATGAATGGGTAAAGAAAATATTTATGCAAAGCAGAATACTCTTCAGCCTTAAAAAGCAGGGGAATTTTGTCATTTGTGACAATGTGGATGAACCTGAAGGACATTGCACTATGTGACATAAACCAGTTGCAGAAAGACAAATACCACAGAATCTCACTTATATGTGTAAGCTAAAAAAGATGAACTCAAAGGAGCAGAGAATAGAATAATAGTAATCAGTGGCTGGGCTAGGGGCAGGGAGGGAGGAACGGGGAGTTGTTGTTCAAAAGGTAAAAAGTTTCAGATAGACAGACAAGAGGAATAAGTTTTGAGATCTGTTGCGTAGCAGGGTGATGATAGACAACAATCACATATTATACATTTCAAAATAACTAATAAGAGAATGCATTTCAATTTCTTACCAGACAAGGTGACGGATAAGTTAATTAGCTTGATTTAATTATTTCATATTGTATACATATACCAAAGCATCACATCGTACCCTTAAATACATGGAATTATGATTTGTCGATTAAAAACATTAGTTTTTAAACATGTTCTACCATAAAGGGCTAGTGAACCAATGTGGAAATTCCATCAGTTTCTGAGTTATTTATTTCAACTAGAATTCCAGAATTGTGAAAATAACTATAGAGTATGGTTATAGATTCACTGGATTCTCTGTGTCCCTAAACTAAATTTCAGTTTGGCAGGCATTCGGTTATTTCTGAAAAGTCTGCTAATTTTTTCTTCCCCTGCAAACATTCACCCTAGCATACGTCCACAGATATTTGGGGGGACAACTGGGAAGATCAATTCTAATATAACTTTTAATAGTACCACAGGATCTTTTTTGAAGGGATCTATGCTTCACTTTATTAAAGGAACTCTGGATGCATGAACTGGGTTAAGTCTGGGATGTGATTTCCTTGTTTTACCTGTGAAAAATCTCCCCTTGTAGTGATTCAATTCTGACTTTAGATGTTTATTTATTTTTATAAAACTCAGCATTTTTCTCTTTTACAAGTAAGGTTTCTGCTAGCACATCTATTTCAGAGCTAGGCACATGTAATCAATTAGCCAACATCAAAGACCTTTGAGAATCCAAGCATTTTGATTACTAGTTTGGCTTTGTTGCCTCTTATAGTAGCAATGCCCACCATGTCCCCTGATGATTAATTGCTACCTTTTGGCCACCCCAGGATGCCACCAAATTCATTGAGTTTGGGGAATCCTGCCTCATGGCAGCCAGTCTCATGGTCATCCCTGGATTGCAGAGGATATTTTCATAAGAGCTCTTCAAGGATGCTGGAGCTGCCCTCACCAATAGATTTTTCAAAACACTGGCATAACCAATATTCTCAGAAGGCTTCCAGAAAAAATAAGGGGGAAGTGTGTGAGTAGGCATTTTATAGTAAATTCACTCTAGCACTCCAGTCTCCCTAAACCTTTGGATACATTCCTCTACAGTACGCTAAAGAAATGGTGGCATTTTACTTAATGCATTATAGGCCACATTATCTGCTACAGTTGATCAACCAAACTGCATTTTAGAGCCACTCATAGCTGCTTGAGCTAGCATGTTGAATCCAGCTTGTGTGCTTAACCCACTCATATGAACAGTTGTGACAGAATCCGACATTATATTCATTCCCTTCGCATCCAACCTCCACAGGCTTCATTCCTGTACACATCCCCCTGGTTTATGTCAATAAAAGTTAGTACACTTTTGCAATCTTGAAGTGCTTTTGGTATATAGGCTAACAGTTTTTTATAGTCTTTATACCAATCCCACTTGTGATACCAACAGGGAGCTAAATCACTAGGTGTTGTAGAAAAGGAATTTATTACAGGAATTAAACCTTACACAATTATGTGAGAAGCTAGGACAGTAAATATTTAACAAGAATAATTAAGCTGTCCAAGACAGGCCATTCATCAGCCCTGGTGTGGGTGAATGAATTTTATCTTACATGGAAATCTGAAAGCTATGCATGTGCACTTACTGGAGTAAGACTGAGATACAGAGGTAGAACAAAATCTATGAAAACTTGTTGGTCTTTCTAATTTTACCTCCGTAAATTTTGAGTAACACATCTGATTGTAGTCCTGGGTTTGCTGTTGGTTGGCCAAGGTGGCAGCTGAGAAGGCAATGTAGCCCCTGAACTGGAAAGGGCAAGAACAAAATACCATTTTGTCTCTCACCACTTCCAACCAATGGATACCTTCAGAACTTTATAGTGGCTGTTTCACTTTCACCTAAATATCATGCAACTTCAGTTTTGTTCAATACTAACTTGAAATCATGTAAAGAAGGAAATTTTGGAAAATGAAGTTGATGATAATACTGCAGTTCAAACCAATATGTGCACCTCAAACAAAAACTTTAACAGGAGATAAGATTGTTGTCCCAGCTTTCCCCATAAGGATTACCAGATCAAAAGAAAAGCTTTCTTGCCACAATCTGGACAAAAACCAGACATTAATAGAAATGGAGCTGAAAAATAGAGGGATTCCTTAATTATATCCCTTAGTAACTGCATCATTCTGAACTTTGTTTATATGAGAAAAATGAAGCCAAATACGGTTAAGGCAGTGTAATTTAGCTGTCTAACATATGTAGCCAATAATAATGTAATGAATAAACAATTTTGGGCTGGAAGTGTAATACCAAAAAGAGTGGCAGTTTCTTTCTTTCTTTCTTTCTTTTTTTTTTGTTTGTGACCAGTAAGGGGATCTAGGCTTGGTGTCGTCCGCACCACACTCAGCCAGTGAGCGCACCGGCCATCCCTATATAGGATCCGAACCTGCGGCCTTGGCACTCCCACAGCGCTGCTGCACTCCCAGCGCCGCACTCTCCCGAGTGAGCCACGGGTTCGGGCCAAGAGTGGCAATTTCACCAGTAGTTCAAGATCACCATGTCCCAATAGATAAGCAAAGGAAAACAGAGTATGTGAGGCATGTGCTTCCTGAGAGCTATCGAAGTATCAGAGTGACAGCTCCTAAAAGATCTAGATAGCAGACACCATAAGTTAACATAAATAAACAGTAATCACTAATATAAATTGAGCTTTTTTTAAAAAAAATTATAGCAACATAAGAGCCCAGAAACCCAACGATCAACTCTGTATTCCAAGGTCTTGGATGGTGACTAATGCTGAAGATTGTATTTTATAATATAGGAATGTGTGATGTAAAAGAAGACAATTTGCCTGTAGAGATATAGTCGCAAAAGAAAAGTAGAAAAGTGAAATGTACAAATCTAGTTAATGAAGACGACTCATACGCTTCATTAGGCTCAAGGATGCAAATTGGCATGTTGATTTGTGAATGTGTGGGTGTCAGAGATTACTGGTGTAACGGAGTCTGTAGCCCAAAACATGCCTCCGCAGGTACTGGCCCTAAATTGATGATTAAATATCAAAATAGTCAGGCTAACTCAATTATACCACCACTGTTTCAGCATAGAGTAATGGGTTTGAATTAAAGAATTACTGCCAAATAAAGAAGTCAAGAATCTCTCTGTGAATGGAAACAAAATGAAAGGCAATACTAATTTACAGGAATTATGTTTAATTATTAATTCTTAAAGGATAAAAAGGAAAATATATTTAAACAAACAAAATATAAATGTATATATTAAGCTTTCTATGTATACTAATAACAATATCAATCATAATTATCTCTAATTTTAATTTTTATGAACTCTGATTCTTAATGATTTATTACTGTAGTAGATACTAGATCAGTTAAACATATTCAATTACAACTTACTATTTACACACACTCAAGTATAACTGATTATAGCTGAAAGGCAGGATGATATGGATATACATGCATAGACCTGGATTTGATCCCTAGCTCTACCACACATTAGCTATACAATCTTGGGAAAATTTTTAATCTTTTTGAATCTCTGTTTTCTGTATTATAAAAAATTGAGTAGTAAAATATGTTAGCAGATTTTTATGTGGACTTCCTGAACAAATGTATTCAACATAATTGGGTATTTAGAAAAACAACAACAAAACAAAGTTAGAGAGAGCTCATTTCTACACTTTCTCCTTGGGAATTTCAGTGTTTCATGAAATTTTCTGGTGAAGAGACCTGGGATCTGGAAGTATGTCACAGAGATAAAGCTCTGCTACAACTAGCTCTGTTTTGACCTATTTTTAATCCTGAGGTTTTATGTAAGATTTTGTTTAAAACTGTGGTTAGTAACAAAACTGTAATATACATAAGGATTTGTCTTTACAGTTAAGACTACTCAATCCCCATGTTTCCTTTTTAGTTCTCATAACTGTTTGAAAAAGGCCTTTTTATCTCCTCATTATAAAAAAAATAAAATGAAGCTTTGAGTTTAAGGGTTATAACTAAAACCTGTATTTTGGAACTTTAAGACCAGGGCTTTTGGTCCTTTAAATTTCACAACAGCCATATGAGACAGAAAAGGCAATATATGATAAGAAATCTTGTGCTAATTGAGTGAGTCTAAGTGTTAGAAAACAGAACTTTCACTGCTGGACCAGTGCTGTCTCCTTTTCAGCATTCTGCGAGCCAAATTAATTTACTCCATGCTATGTTATAATATATTGCTTATGGTTAGGGTATTAACTGACTGTCTATCCCAACACTTTGCTTGTAATATTATCTGAACATCAACATTTTAGGCAATATCTGAGTTTTATTATGCTTCTGTTTGAAAATACATACATTCCCCTCCCTCCCCCAAATTATCTGGTTTTCAGAGTTATTGAAATTATAAAAGTAACTTGTTTGGTTTAAATTTTTGTTTTTAATTTTTAGTTTTTTTATTAAAACATAATTGACTATACATATCTGTGGGGTACTGCATTGAATATCAATACCTGTTTAAAATAAGTGATGCTTGAATCAGGATAATTAGTATATTCAACATTACAAAATGCAATCATTTTTTGTGGCCCTTTACCACAAAAAATTGGTAAATTTTACTCTAAATCCCCTCCCACTCTCCCACCCTTGGTAACCTCAGTTCTGAAATATTTTCAGATTTGTTTTTTTCCTTGATGATTTTTGAGTGCTAATTTTTAAATCAGTCATGTTTTTAACAGAAAAAATGCCTCAAAGCACACTATATATATTTTTATATTATTGAGGGTTGTCTTTGAATAGTTAACTTATATGCATATTTTTAAAAACCTTGTTAATTTTATAATTGAAAGCAAAATGGATTTCTATATATCATGCTTGTGTATATGTTACCTTATATATTTATATGTTATATGTTGTTATGTCTGTGAAACTGTATGTGTGTGTGTCAGTGTGTGCATATAGAATAAGATTTATTGCTCTTTATGTTAAGTTTTAAGTTAACATATTCAGGATGAAATGATTATTTCCATCTTATTTTCAGCCAAATAGTTGGTTATTCTATTCTGTATTCAAATGCAAAGCCAAGAATAAAATTATCTAAAACCTTCCACACCAACTAAAGTCTAAATTTATTAGTTAGAAACATGTACATTTTTACTTTGCTGCAGCATACAGTATATGAACATCTGTAATTTTTTGTCTACATGTAACTTTGTTCTCTATCTAATTTTACCACCTTAGTTTTTTCTGTCTTGAGTTGTGGTTCCTGGGTTCCTAAAAATTCATGGTATTTGAAGCTTTTCCTCTTTCATGCCTAGAATCATTATCATACCTATAATAAAATTTTCATTATTTTCAAATGCATGTTCTGGAAAATCAAGTTCTTAGACATTAATATCTTAAATATCAACTAAGAATTTTGTAAGAAAATATGTTTGGGGAATAATGGGAACAATTATGTTACACTTGTTTATTCAGGTCTTAGAGTCTTACTATCTTTCATGGAGCATCTCAAACTAATAACGTTTCAGGAAACAGAGTTTGAGAATTCTGATTTATTTTATGGCATTCATTCCTGTTATTTGTACTTGGAAGCATGTTCTCAACAAGTGGGAAAACTGGAATGAACAACACAGATTTTAATACTTCATTTATGGTCCTTCACCACAATGTAAGGAAAATACCATTTTTTTTTCACAAAAAATAATTATTTGTTCTGGATCCTTATAAAATATGATTCAGAGAGATAGGACACTACCCTCCTTCGTTAATATATGCTCATCTAAAGCAATTGTAATGCATCTTAGTTTTCAAATAAGGATTTAGTTGAAAGCAAGAAAACAAAGGATATCTAAATAATATCTATTATAGATCTGTCAGTAGATCCTCCTCCCCTCCAGTTGCTTTCATTTCCCTGATATTCTTTCTGCTTTACACATCTGACTTCTCACAATGGCCCTTAGTTCAGCTAGCACACAAAACTATACTCTTCTTACATGGACACACTACCTATCACTCAGAACACAGCAGAATTTCTTCCAGGGCTTTGTACTTTTATAATTGCTTTCATCCAGAGATCTCATAAAATCTTGCAAACATGATCTCATTATTCCTCAGGATATTCCTCTGAAGTTCGTGGGTGGCCAGTATTATTATCCCAATTTGATCAGTGTTTTATCTAGTTTGCATAAAGTATTACACTCTGTACCATGCTGTCTTTATGAGTGAATAATGTGACCAAGGACTTAGAGATACAATGCAGATCTATGAAAAGAACTTGTTTTAACAAGAAAGACCCAGCACCCCATCCCTTTAGATGTTTCTTCTCTTCTGCATTGTAATAGGCTATTGCTCAATTCTGATATGTCATTTTTACCATTTTTAAAAAATTGCTACAATCTTTATGAGAATTATGTTATTCTGCAGTTATTTTTCCTCTGGATCCTAAAAATGAATAGTCTGTGTAAAATATATGAAATACAAGGTAGTGTATTAGGTGGATCTTGAACCCCATTATAGACCTACTAAAATTACTTCATCATTAAAAGGCTTTGTTTATATCAACTACACATCAGGATTCACTAAATTTATTTATCCTAATAATTTGGAACACTTTGTCATTAAGAAGAAAATATTATTTAATTTATCATCATGTCATATGATGCCAAACATTTAACACAATTTTTTTGAGTGCCAAACAGTTTTAGATATTTAATACAGATTTCAGTGAAGATATATACAAAGTATAGATCCTGCTGTCAATAATTTCAGTATACAGTTGAAGAAAAATAATAAATGAAATACTACTATACATTGCAATAAATTATATAAAATTATATAACAGAGATATGCGTATCTTGATATGGAACACTAAGGAGAATTACTTAACTCAAACTTGGAGAAAGTGTTTTCAGGGTAATTTAACTTGAACTACATCTTGATGGCAAAGAGGAGAAAAGAGTTTGTCAGGCAGATGAGAACATACAAGAATTTAAATAGGGAAGTATAAATCTTTTGTTATATTTTGAGTAAAACACCTGGAGGTGAGGCTAGGGACCACTGGTATGATAATTAAATAAAGAACCCAAGGCCTCTTCTGGGCCTGTTCTCACTTTATACCCATGTTTATAACAAAATTTGATTGCCGACTTCTTTTAGATGCAAAAGATGTAGGTTTTGGTAAATAAGAAAGAGGATTTAAATGAGGAAGTCTTAGGAGAGAAAAGGAATCTCATGGAAGTCTCATATACTTATGCCAGATGGGGAAGGATGTTCTCTTTCTGTCAACCCCTGGAGAGGGTTCAGGTGCTCTATTGAAAGGAGGCATTTACATTGGATTTACGGAATATTTAATACTTATAGGTCAATTATTTTGTAGTTTGTAAAATATGGGTAACATGTTCTATGCTTTTTAAGGTTACGCAAGTAGCCGCCAAGCAAAAATTATTGTTAGACATAGGCAAATGCATAGGGTGTGTTGTATATAAAACACATAATAAGTACAACATGTATGTATTAAACACAAATAGAAAAAAGATGGAAGGATAAAGGACCATGAGATTTTTTAAATTCATGCTGTACCTTGGTACTTGATATTCATACTATACTATATATATGTGAGACTAAATGTACATAAGCACTAAATCTTCAGGACACACTAAATATATAGGAACAAAATATTTATGAGGTCTTATCTGGCCACATGTTGGTAGCACTCATTCTGGCTCCATGCTTCTACTGCCAAAACACAAAGAAAACTTATGGCTGTTCATTGGGCTAGTTGGCCAGCAGTTGCTGTGGCCAGGTGTACACGTTGCTGCATCCTAAAATACATACTTGTAAGTTTTTAGGTTGGAGTAGCATGGAGGATATAAGACATTAGAGGGGCACATAGACAACTGTGAGGATATTAGGTACATATCAGGATCTATTTCCTGTAGAAAATGATGTTTGGGCTCAAAAATGAACAATGAATCAGAGTTATTCAGATGATATGTGTTTCAGAGTTCTCTAGGCAGGGAAAATAAGTTCTGCAGAACTTGAGATAAAGACAAAAATGGCTTGTCCTGAAGAGGAGATCTAAGTCTAAGAAGAACATTCTGAGATAGGTAGACTGAAAATGATGCCTTTACTGAGGTAAAGAGTAGAACGACCACTAAGAACGAAGAAGATCCATTAAAGGGTTTGCTGTTTTGAAAGTTCACCCTGGTTACAATAGGGGGAATGCATCATGGAGAGAGACGCCACTGAATAGAGAGAGATCACTTAGCAGGCTATTGCAGCAATTCAGATAAAGGGTGTGGTCTAAACTGAAACTGGAAGTCTAGTAGTAAAGGTGGAACAGGAAAAAAAAAAAGAAAAGAAAAAAGATTTGAATGATATTTAGGAGAGAGAATTATACAATTGCTTATTAGTTACATAAGGATTACAGAGAGGGCATATAGGATAATTCCCAGATATTTGGCTTCAAAAATAGGCCCATGACTTTAATTTCTGGCAATGTAATAGACAAAATACCTTGAAAATTTTTCTGATGCAAAAGACTCATACGTTCTCAATAAAAACATATTAAAAATTCTTTTAAATGCATAGTTGAGTGTGCAAGAAATTAGGCTGAATCTGCAGGAGATGGCAACAAGGAGGAAAAGTGAAAATCAGCACTGCAAGCTTACACCAACTCTGGGATAGCCTGGGAACATTTGGGGTATTTGTATGATAATCAGGAATGTAGAGACTTAGCCACCAAACAGTGGATGGAAAACAACACCCTGGGCTTTTGAAGATGAGAAGCCCACTACCAAAAATGGGACAATCCAAGATTATCAATTACAAAAAGTAGACTATAAAATGTCTGCCTTACTATCCCAACAAATTAACAAGGAACAGTCACTTTTTGACAGTTCTTCAGGGTCTCTAGAAGAAGAAAAAGTGAATGATGCTGAGGGGAAAAAATCCTCCTACCAGACTTCCCAAATTTCTCCCTTCAACAAACATGAGCTTGTCGAACTCACACCGGTGAAAAACTGCATGACTGTAAGAAACGTGGGAAATCTTTCTGTCATAACTCAGCCCTATATAGACATGGAAGAATTCACACAGGGGAAAAGCCCTATGAATGTAATGAGTTTGGAGAAACCTTTCACCAGAAGTCAAATCTCAGGCATCAGATAATTCACACCGATGAGAAACCATATGAATGTAAAGAATGAGAATTCACATGGGAAAAGCCCCACGAATGTAATGAATGGGGAGAAATCTTTCCCTAGAAGTCACACCTCAGGATGCATCACAGAACTCATACAAAAGAGAAACCCTATGTATGTATATCTGTCCCTCAGTACCCACATGGTATTGGTTCTAGTATCACCCGTGGACACCAAAATCTGGATACTCCAGTCATTTATTTAAAATGGTGTAATTGTGTAACATCCTGCTGTACAATTTAGTGTCATGTTTAGATTATTTGTAATTCTGAATACAATGTAAAAACTATGTAAATAGTTGTTGTACTGTGTTGGTTTTTTATTTGTATTATTCTTATTGTATTTTTTTTTTTTTTTTTTTTTTGTCTTTTTTGTGACCGGCCACACTGCGCTCAGCCAGTGAGTGCACCTGCCATCCCTATATAGGATCCGAACCCGCGGCGGGAGCACTGCTGCGCTCCCAGCGCTGCACTCTCTCGAGTGCACCACGGGGTCGGCCCTCTTATTGTATTTTTTAAAATCATTTTTCAAATATTTTTGATCTGTTGTTGTTTGCATCTGCTGATATGGATTGTATGGTTATGGAAGGCCAGCTGTAATGAATGTGAAAACATGTTTTGTTAGAAGTTGGACCTTAAAAGACATAAGAGAACTCACACAGGGGAGAAATACTTACGGCAGGGACTGGCTGTTTTCTGAAAAGCACGTATTTTTCCCTTGCACGATTAGCACACATATTCAGTCTCCTGTTATCGTGTGCCTGATCATGTAACTGAGCTCAGTTCTGGGGAATATGGATGCAAGTGATGAACATTACTTTCAGGACTAGAAACAAAAATTTTCATGTAGTTCTCCCTGATGTCTAGTGCTGTCTAGGACTGAAACGCACATGACTCCCAGGGTGGCCTTGGGAGCCATAGATAGGAGAAGGACGCCATGATTTAAGACAGAAAGAATTGAGTGGAAAAAGCAGAGATCTTCCCATCTTTATTCTGAAGTCCTCTATGTGTACTTTACATGAGTGAGAATAAATATGTACTCTGTTAAAGAAAAAAAAAAGAGCTCACAGATTTGAAATTTGTTATTACTAAACATGCAAGAAAACAAGCCACCATGAGTAAGAAACAGCAAAATATAACTGATACCAAAATTAGGCCCTGAAGTTATTCTAACAATACAATATATTACCATATAGTCAGGAAGCAGAAAACATTTTTGTTAAGCAACAGACAGTAAATATTTTTGACTTTGTAGTCTACAGAGTTTTTGTCATAACTATTTGACTCTGCTATCCTAATGCAAAATAAGTTATATAAATAATACATGCACACAATGGACATGAATGTGTTCCAATAAAATTTTATTTATAAAAGTGAGAGTCAGGCCAAATTTGATTCACAGGCCATAGTTTTCCACCCTCCATTATGTACCATAAATTACGTTTAAAATGCTTTAAGAAAATATTAAATTATAAACAAATAAAAACCACATACATCGCATTTTTTGAAAAGTTGGAGCAGATTTGGAAAAGAATCAAATAGAACCTCTAAAATATTGGGGATATAATAGAGCTTATAAATTCTTTTTTTTTTTTTTAAACTACATTGTCTTTTTTTTTTTTTTTTTTTTTGTCTTTTTGTGACCGGCCGTACCACGCTCAGCCAGTGAGCGCACCGGCCATCCTTATATAGGATCCGAACCTGCGGTGGGAGCACTGCTGCGCTCCCAGCGCTGCACTCTCCCGAGTGCGCCACGGGGTCGGCCCAAGCTTATAAATTCTTAATAAAATTTAACAAACACTCATTTATATGTACAAGAAAGAGGCAAAAACTCACTAGAAAAATATAGGTAAAATATGAATAAATAATTAATGAATGAGGAAACCCAAAGGGTCATTAAGTATATAAAAGATGTTTGAGATGACTATCAATAAGAAATGTGCAAAATAAAACTATAATGAGATAATATTTCACAAATATCAGACTGGATAGGTTAGTATATCAAGCAATACCAAATGATGACAAGGATAGAGAACAATCTTAGTAAACTTTTTCACTGTTGATCAAAGTAAAAATTGATATAAATAATTTTGAAATAAGTTTGGCAAGACCTAATACAATCGATAATGAAATTTTCTATGTACCAACAATTTCACTCTCAGGTTTATGCTCCAGGTAAATTTCCAAAGTGTACAGAAGTAAATATATACCAAAATCTTACAGCAGCTGCATTTATAATAGAAAAATAAACTGGAATTCACCTAAATGTCCAGCAACAGAAGAATGGATTAAGAATTTTTTTAAAAAATAAGATAATATGCAGTTTTCAACAAATGTAAACTGGATCTAAATGTATGACCATGTATAAATCTTCAAGTGCTAATATTAAATTAAAATAATAATTTATAGAAGGGTACATGTGATGTCATTTTTGTATCATTTTAATGCAGAAAAAATATTTTATATAATTTAGAAATGAATATTTATTTAGAAAAATGTCAAAGCATTTTTGGGAAACATAAATATGAATTTTGAAATAATAGTTACCTCTGGCTTTAGGAAGGGCAAACAATGCAGGAGGGAGTATACAGAGGGCTTCATTCAGTTTATAATATTTATTCCTTAAAATGAGTCTGGATAAATGATATATTTTATGTTATTAATTATAATTTCTTAAAATATTTAATATTTCATGATAATTAGGAAGAAAAATGTATTCATTATGTTACCAAGCATTGAGATAGATGGTGTAGAAAAGAATCAGACTTGGTGATGATGTGCTTGAATAGTTGAAATAATTTTGGATGTATTATGTTGAAGCATCTGTTATACACAGCAGGTATTGAATAGCATGTGGAGATGTGAAGCCCAGAAGAGACAACTGAGATGGAGGTCTTGATTTGGAAATCACTAATATATCAATTCATTGAGTCTCTAAGGGAGTGGGTAAAATTCCCCTGAAAGTTCATCTTGTAGATTACTGAGAAGAAAAATGTACCTAAGATTTTACGGTAAGATAAAACAACTTTAATGAGTGCATCAGAGAAAAAGAAGTCAAGTTAAGAAAATGATATAATGAGGTTTCAGCTCAGAGTGAAACAATGTGTCCCAGGTCCTGTCTCTGTCCCTCTTTTAGGGGTATAATGTGTCTCTGCAGCTTTGTACAGTTCTGGCATATTGTTGGCAGTCACTCTTCAGCCATTCTTTAAAGAAGTTTGGTTGTGAGGGGAACATAGAAACAGAAAGGAGAATGAGGTTGATGACTGAAGGGGAGGAGATGTACTCCTTCTTGTTGCGACAGATTGAGAAAACATGAGCATGTACAAGTAGCTTGTTAAGAATAATAAGTAAAAACTTAATAACAGAAGAATGCAGCAGCTAATCTGCTACTTTGTTGTGCGGCAATAGGTAAGAGGACCAAACACAAATCCCTTAGAAATAAAAGAGCAAAATTATGTAGAAGAGGTTAAGTTTCACAATTAATAATATAATAATAATAATTATACTAAATACTTTCATGCTTAATATATAACAGGTACTGATCTGACCAAGTTACGTATGTTAACTTATTGACATCTTGAAACTCTTTGAGATAGCACTACGATTATACTTCTAGTTAATGTATGTGACAGTGAGACACAAAAAGGTTAAGTGACTTAGATGAGATATGAATCTAAGAAGACTTTCAAATTCTGGACTATTAATTACTATCCTATGTTGTTCTGTAAATACACATCTGAGATAAATAAAAGAGACCAAGAAGATATCCAAGTTTATATATCAGTTCATTGAGAGCTAAAACTTGAAGCCCAAAATGACAATGAAAAGCTAGGCTCCTTAAGAAGGGGTGAGAAAGAGAAGCAAAAATAAGTTTATTAATCTAGTTATGCCAGACATGATTTTCTGGATTCCTCCTCTTGGAAACATTTTCTGGAATTGCTAAAATACAGTCACGTGCCACTTAACGAAGAGGTATGTTCTGACAGATGCATCATTAGGCCATTTTGTAGCTAAGTAAACATAGAGCTTACTTACACCAACCTAGACGATATGAGGATACCTCAAACAATTCATAGAAAAATTCACATTACTTTCAATCCAATTATCTGTGAACTTTTTGAAGTACCCTCAAATAGTCTTCTACACACCTGGGCCATATGGTACAGCCAATTATTCCATCCACCATCATATACATGGTTCTTCGTTGACCCAAATGTTCTTATGCAGCACATGACTGTATAGGCTAAGACATTCATCCAATAAAATTATAAGAAAGTTTGTTCACTGAGATAAACAGACACATAAATATAACTTTAATAACTTTGCAAGTAATCTAAGAAAGCAAATGCCTAGATTTTTCTATTATGGTGCTTTCTACTTTAGAAATGCACCATGATTAAGTAATTTTCATAAATGATGCCCTAACATGAGGTAATATTTATTTATAAGATTTGAACTTGTCTATAACATTCACTATTAAGTTTTAGCAGACATGTAAGTTTTTGGATGAGGAAGTTTTGAATTAGAATAAAAAGAAAGAGGAAAAATAGGTGTTTTTACCCAAAATGATACTAAATGCTTTTCCAGACCTGAATTTAGAGAATAAATGAGAGCTGTAGGTCCATATTGAGGTGATAAATGACCCAGCAGGTGCATTGAAGAAATAAATATATGTGACTATGACAGAATTCACAGTTCAAACTGAAGTAATGAAACCAAACTGATATTTGATTTCAAGAACCAAAAAGCATTCTTGGTTCCTTTGTGTTTGCCAGGAAAAAGCATATTACACTCATAGGAAAGTAAACTATATTCTGTGTCATTTCATACACATTATCTGCACATGAAAGCGATTTTAAGATTAAGGTAGTTTTCTGTTTTACTTTTTCCTAAACATAACTTTTTTTTTTTTTTACAAAGCAAATAATAACCACAATATTCATAGTAAGAGCTATGAAATTAAAATTCTTAAAATTTTAAAATCATGTTAATATACACTGTCTTTTCTGTTTGAATAAATTATCTTTACAAATTCTTTATTCTCATTGAAATCCCGTATTGCATTTTCTACTCAGTTATTACATATCCATGCCAATTTCTAGTTTTTTCTTTAACATTTTTGTTCCCGTGTAACTAACACTGGTTATGAATTTTCTTAAATATATTTAAAATTACTATTGGTACATGATTAATGTTCAAACTTTTGAAAACATATGAAAAATAAAATAACTTGATCTATATCTCGTAATCACTTTACTCAGAGATAAGCATTGTTAATATTTTTATGTATAGCTTTTCATTTTTTCTACAAAATTTATTGTTTTAAAGGAGTGATTGTACTGCTTTAAAAACATTTAAACATTATTCATGCTTTAAAAACATTTTATTTTGAAATCCTTTCAAGCTTACATAAAAATATTAATAAATAAAGTGTAGAGAACACCCATATGCTCTTTGTTCAGATTTAACTACCGTTAACATTTTATGCCATTTGCTTTATGTATGCATTGTTTTAACTGTCTTTTATCATTGAATATGTTCTGAAAAGCTTAAATATCAGTAAATATTATTATATAGATGAATTAATGGATGAAATATTTAATTGCATTTTTCACAACATGATAAAATGCTAATTTAAGTGTTTACATGTACCATCTCATGAAATCCTACAATAATTATATTTTATGCATATTCATGCATATTTTATACATGATTCTATTCTGCACATATTTTACAGATGAAGAAGCTGAAGGTGAAATAACTGCTAAGCAACATGCCTAAGGAGATCCAGCCAGTAAGAGGAAGTACTAGAATTTAGTCAGGTGTACTAGCTCTTTAATGTTATGTTACAAATTGCTGTACAATTAGTGACTGGAAAGTACAAACATTTATTATCTCAACTTCTGTGGCTCAGGAATCTAGTAGCAGCTTTGATGGGTGGTCTGGTTTAGGATATTTTAGGAGACTATAATCGAGGTGTCAGCCAGAACCACCTTAATCTCAAAGTTCACCTGCATGAGGATCTGCTTCCAAGCTCACACACATGGTATTTGTCAGGATTCACAAGATCTGCTCCCAAGCTCCCCCATGTGGCAGCTTCCCTTGGAATGGGCAATAGGAGGAAGTGAGGGAGAGCACACAAGAGAGAAGCAAGCCACTGTCTTTTAATAACCCAATTTTGGAAGTGACTTTCCATCACTTCTCCCATATTCTATTCACGTAAAGTGAATCTATCAGTCCAATCCACACTCACAGAGAAATCTCATGAACATCAGGATGTGAGGATCATTGTGGGCTATCTGGAGGCTTCCAACAACACCAGGTTCTTCTGACTTCAGTGTCCATGCATCTAATCACTACTTGTAATGCTTTTTGATATTACTCCATGGTGAGATTCCACCATATTTTGTGAGCCAACTTCCAAGCATTGATTATTCAGGTTGATTTCGATTTTTATTTGTTAAACTATGAACTTTGCTGTGACAAGGAGTTCTTATTCATCCTCATTTCCTCAAGGAACTAAGAAAATATCCCTCTGTATCATTTGAATATCTACCTATAAACCTATCATCTGTCTATCTAATGTCACAGGCAGTTATTTTTTCCAAAAACCATTGAATTTAGAGTAAGAATATATGGTTATGTGATAAATAAAAATTCATTTCACTTCTGAAACTCACTTTTCTCATATAGACTTAATTTTTGAAAGGCAAAAAAATGCCACTTATTTGCCTGCAAGTCCTCAGATCCTATCACCATGCCTGAGTTTTGGTAGGCACTCTCCATTTTCTATATCAGGATTCTCATAAACTGTAGATGAGATATTGAATGATAAATTATCTGACAAATTATAGGAAGTTAGGATAAGTTGAGTCTTAATTTTAAATTAATGCAGTTCTTAATTTAGGATCTGAAGTCAACTGTAAACTTGACCAGAGGAGGGAGTTGTCACTACTGAAGAAGAGAGAAACCCATTAGTGCATGATGGCTTAGCCTCTTCAAAGCTTCTGTTTTGAACTATTTACAAATAGTCTTTGTGGAGCTTTGCCTGAAATTCTTCCAATTCTTGGCTTGTCTTTTGCTCAGTTCTCTACTCACTGCGTCAGATCATTTTCATCAAATGTGGAATATTGTCACTTTCTGGCAAGAACACCTCACAGGCTGGAATCTACATCTTAGCCATTTTTTTTCCCCCTGGCTGCCTCCTTGTCCTCTTCTTCAATCCTTTCCCTTTCCTCTGCTCCCTTCCTCTCCTTCCTTTCCTCTCATTTTGGAATGAGGTTTCTCTGTCCACCTATTTGACCACATTTGGCAGTGTTACACTTCTCACTGTGTAATGGAGATGCAAAAAGGGGTTACTCAAAGCACCATGAATGCAATGAGAAGTCCAAAGGGACTGCACCTCAGCAACTCCTCTGTTAGGAGGAGAAAACTGGGTATAGCCGTGATTCAAATTTAGCTTCTGTTTTTTATTGTAAAGACAAGGAAGTTTCACAAGAAAAATCAGTTGATTCAATCATTTCAAAAGGACACAAAGACATGGGCAATGTGGCAAAGTTATCTGTGGCTAAGTATAGCTTAAACAATGGAAACTAGTAACATCATTAAAATTAACAACGTGACATTCCAAAGTAAAATTTGTGAAACGATAAGTTGGTCAAACTGCGATCATTATCTAAAATATAACCTCTCCTTAAATGATTTAAGCAAAAGTTAGATTCTTATGATTAAATCTAAGTATAATTGTCTCTAAAGTTTTCACCAACAGCTTGCCCTTAGCAAACATTTTTTTCACATTTTTCCCTACAACAATTCTTTAAAATCTCTTAACAGGATCAGTATGTCAACCACCTGTTAGCTCTAAAATCATTAAAGTATATAATCCGATACCTAAAGAGTGATTAGAGTTGATTAAATGGGCTTTTACCTGCTGGCTGTAGACAGCTGTCTCTTAACTGAGGCCTTTTGCCCCATACATGCATGACCTAAAAACCCTATTCTAAAAATCAAATCAGAATCAAGATTTCTAACCCTCCACATGGCAGCCCTTTGTCAGTCCTTGGCTGTTCAGTCCAACCTCTGCACGGCAGCCCCCAAAACTAGAGAAGTAGATCCAACAGGGCTCCGCTGCAAATATTGGTCTGTACCTCACCCACTCACTGAAGATTGTTGGCATCATAGAAGAAGAAATCTACTTGGGTTTCCCAGTCAGAGAATCCAAAGTCAGCCTAAATCTCGAGTCCATAGTCATGTGCTACCTACAGGTGATGGACTTCAGAGAAGGAGTGTGGAAATTACCAGACAGAAAAAGAAAATCCTAGAGGTTCCATCACTGCAGCTCAGTGATGTTCTCTGGGATGTTGTTGTGCCTGAACTTGGAGTACAGTCCGAAGATCAAATTCACTTTATAAGGGACCCATCTCTCAAAAGAGTCATTCATGAACATGCTATTTATGTCATACTGACAAATAACAGGGAGACTAAACAATAAACATGGGGTTTTTACATTACCTCAGAAACCATTAGGTCATGCATCCATTGATTTAAATAATTAAGCATGCTGTATTTAATCACTAAGTAGATTGAAATAATATTCTGTTTTACATATTTAATTTATCAATGTTTCAAATAGTTGTTCAGACTAAAATAATGGTGAGATCATGTTTTTCTAGAATTTATCCAATGCGCTAGAAATAACAAAAGGATAATTTTCTCCCTTTATTTTTTTTCTCATCAGAATCATGCCTAGCCACAGATGTAAGGATTTCAAATCTAACTAAAAGAATTTTACTAGACAAAAACATAAAATTAATAGTTTTTTAATTACATGCAATGCAGATGAAACAATGAGCACTACTATTGGACTTCCCTGGACTACTGAGCGATGAACAATGTTTCAACAAGAAACTTCCTTCTTTACTACTGAGTGCTTCGTTTTTGACACATACAGTGTTTCCTACATGGGTTTACTGCTTTTCAAACATTTGTTTGCCATTATGGAGACACGAGTGATGGTCTCTTTGATTAAGCATGATAGAAACTAATGATTTTATGGTAAAACATAATCATTTTGATGTTTTCATCTCTATTTTGTTTTTTTGTTAAACTTTTTTAGAGGCATACTGCTACTTCTAAACTGTTAATTTGACAAACAGTACATCTAGCACTTTGTCTGACAGTAAAAACAAATCATTATTTTATTTCAATTTATTTTGTAGCTGTAAAAGGAAAAGAAGCCACAAGTTGATAATAAATTAAACATAAAAGCACAGACCCTAAGGCTATTAAGTGACAAGAGATGATACTTTTTGATGTTACATTTGAAGTGAATAAATAAAAATTCCAGTCAGGCAAGCATGTTAGTTTGAACTTGAGACAAATGTTCTGTTTTTTTTTTTTCCAAGTAAGCAAATTATTATAACCTCAGTTTTATAAAGTTATGGTAGTTATTTTATGTTTCTTATATCATACTTACTGAATAAAATAATAACATTTTATTTCTAGAGGATTTGCTGTCACTTGCATTTTTTCAATAAACCTTAATAAAAGGAAACTTCTGCTATTTATGTTTGCATACATAAAAAACATTTAAAAGAAATTCTCAGTCATCTGGGGAAGTAAAAAAACAGCCTCACAATTAAGATGAACTAGGGTGAATGCCACCATTAATGAGGTTAGATTTGTATCTTAAATGTTAGTATTCACTCAAAAAAATAATTTGTTCAATTAGATGTCTGCACCCAGACAGCCATAGTATAGTGAAAAGTGAAATAGACTTATGTTCAAAAGACTCAATTTAAATCTATCTTTGCTATTGCTAGGATTTGGGTAAGGCACTGGCTAGTCATAGCTTTCTTATTAATAAATGGTAATTTTGTGATAATTTAATAAAGTATTTTACCAGAAAACATTTTGAAAGATGTAAATTATACACAATTGTAAATGTTTGAATGATATAAGAATTTAGTTATTTTTTAAATTGTAACATGATTGATTGTACATATCTGTGGGGTACAGAGTTGAATATCATTACCTGTGTGCAATATGTGATGCTCAAATCAGAATTATTAGTATATTCAACATTATACAATGTAATCATTTTTCATGGTCCTTTTCTAATTCCTTCTTTACCCCCCTCCCTTAAGTTATTAGTAAATAATTGAGTTAGAAATAAAATCATAAACTTTACACTGACTTACTTTTGTATAAAAAAATACATTTCTATAGTTTCTGGGTCTGGAAGATAATGAAAATAATCAGAACTTTTATCCATATATCTTCTGAGACAAAGAGAAATAGAGATAGAAACAGAGGGGTAGAGATAGTGAGAAAGAGAGAGAGAGAGTGATCAGCAGGCAAACACACATGACGTGCATTTTAAAAATAGCTGGAGGAAGAAAACCCTACCAACTCCAACAGAGCTCTCACCAAGAGTTAAGCCTGCCAGAAGAGAGGGGACTTAACAGAGTCTGAGAAAAGAGGAGAGGGATGGATGACATAGGTGAAATACAGGCAAAATCACCACTAGGAAAACCAAGTCAAGCACTTAGGGTTCAGCAGTCACAGACATAGGTATAGGAGTTGGTACTTCTCACAGTCACTAGAAGGTCGGGACTTGAGATTATGTAGGGGAAAAAAGTGGGAGTCTTGAGAAAGCATTGCCACTGGGAAAAATCGGTTAAATAGGAAAGTGGTAGTACTATTTGTATATGTGACAGTGAGAGGAAAGAACAAAGCAACATGGAAAAATATTTAAAACTTATGGAAGTGAAGAAAACGTGATACCCCATGTCATTCAATGATCAATCAGATTATTATACCTCACTATGTAATTCACTGTACTGATAGATGAGAGGATACTTGAACTAGAATCAGTGTCAACAAACTTCTAGAAATAGAAAAAAACAATTCAGATAATTTAAATCTACCGAAAAAAAAAAAACCCACATAAAGCTCAAATGAAAACATTTCAGCTGATAAAACATCCCACCAAAAAAAAAAAAAAAAATCAAGAATCAAAAGAAAACTGAATGTTACAAAACACTCAAAACTAAATTAAACAAGCTCAAACAAGCATTTGGAGATACACAGGGTAACACAGTAATTATAAAATGACATGAAAATTCTCTTCATTATATCAATATATGTGCATGGGATTAATTTAACTATTAAAACTGAAAAAATACAAATTGGCTCAATAAAGCAATACTCAAGTCTATACTTCATAGCAAGGGGCAATTAAAGCAGAAATTTAAATGGCTACAAAATAAATGGTTGAAAAATTTGTATTAGGCAAATAGAAAATAATAAGAAAACAGGGTTGTGTTAGTAATAAAAAATAAAGTAGAATTTAGGCCATAAAATATCAAAATAATACAAAAAAATTTCTATAGTAATTATAACCATAGTTCACAATATACATATAATACCTATGTTTTGAATATCTACTTTGGAAAAAAACAGAGCAACCACATATATAAAGTAGAAACTATAGAAGATGAAAGATAAAATAAACATTTAAATATAGTAGATATTAACAAAGCAGTAAAAGACAGTATAAATATGTAGTTTATCAGTAAAAGACAAATCAAATGTACAAAAATGCAAATACAAAACAATATGTAAGATCTAAACATCATAAAGAATAATGTAACTGTTACAGATTTTATTGAACACTACTCCCAATAATAGAGAATATAATTTTTATGGGACAGTTACAACATTCTTTAAAATTGGCTATATATTGAGATAAAGAGAAAACACTACTAAGTTCTACCAAGAAAATTTACCACAAAAAAAGTACTGACCATAAAAACAAGAAATTATGCACAAAATAATTTTAAAAAACATATTTACTTCTAAAAATGTTTTAAAAACACACGAATATATTACACATATCTTGGCTAAAAGAAATAATACATACAGAAATTGAAGAGTTCCTAAAAAAAATTATAATGTAAATACTACATATAATAATCTATGACATACATTTCAAAAGTGAACAGAAAAAATACGTAAATTTAAGCACCTATATGAATTAAAAGTAATAAATAAGTAAATAAATGAAACATATTTCCAACTCAAAAAACCAGAAAATTATCAATAAGTTAAAATTTAAAAGCAGGGAATGAAATAATAAAGACAAAAGCAGAAAGAAATGAGAAAAAGATCATAAAATCAGTAGAAGAAAATCAATAAAGAAGGACAGTAGTTTTTCAAAAAGTGTAAGAAAATGAACAAACTTTACTTAATAAAATCAGGAAAAATAAGAAGAAAAGCACAAACATACAAATACAAAATAAGAAATGTAAAAGGGGGACTAACTACTGACAAAAGAAAATTTTCAAAAATCAGACTAATTTGAACATCTCTATGCAAAGAAATTAGAAAAAAAAAAGATGAAGTAGATAAATTACTGGAAAAATACAGCTTATTATCATTGACAAGTAGAAATAGAAAACTTAAACACATTGACGTCCACAGAAGATCTACAGAAAACTATTTAAAAACTACTCCCCAAACAGAAATAAGTCCATAGAGTTGCACAGTGATTTCTACCAAAGCTTTAGATACTAGATAATCCTAATGTGACATAAATTGTTTCAGACTATTCCCCAGGAAAGCCAAGTTCAAGTTTAATAACCAATCTGATAAGCTGATAATGATAGCACAAAAAAGAGTACTACAAACCAATATGATTGACTGAGTGGGATTATACCAATAATGCAAGGATGGTTCAATATTAGGAAGTTAAATAATATAATTTACCATTTTATTATGTTCAAGGATACATTTCTCAACAGTTGCAAAAAAACTTTTGACAAAGATAAATCAAACTTCTGATTACATAGAAATACATGGATACTTCCTTAGGATGATGTATGTGTGCATTTCCTAAAGTTGGTATCATACTTTACAGGGAAACACTGGTAGCATTTTCACAAGATCATGAAGAAGGCAAAGCTGTTAACTATTTTTACTGGCATTTAACACTTCATGGGAGGCATTAATAAGGTGATTAGACAAAAGAGTAATAAAACTTGGAAAATAAATAGTAAACCTATCTCCATGTGCACATGATATGAGAGCATACTGTCAGAAACAACAACAGGTCTCAGATCTCACTCTTATTTGCAAGCTAACAAATAAGCATGCCATAGTTTCATGGAAACTGGCAGAAAACATAAGACTCCTGGGTCAGAAGCAAAAACCTTTATTAATTCATGGCACAGCAAGCAACAGCTTGTCTACATCGATCCTTCTTGCCCGCAGAACCCATGGCAGTGATACAGTTGGGTCCACATGAATGCCTGCACACACAGGATGTTGTATTCCATAAAAGAACCCTGAGCTTAGGAAACTAAATATTTTATAACAGGCATTAACTATGTCTGTTCAGAGGGAGACATTATATTTATTCTACTGGATAGCAAGCCTGCTTGCTTTTTGTTTTGAAGGGACATATCCTATCTGTCTTCTAAGGTTGTTTGCTATTCAAAAATCCTTGAAAAGAGAGTCCAGAAAAAGGAGTAAACTGTGACTTGCCCTGAGAGATATTAAAAAATGCAAGAGATCCATGGAGAATTGCCTCCCAACAAATACCTGGAAAATTCTAGATACCTGTGATAGGCAGAATCCTAAAATGCCCCCTCTATTAATTTCCTAGGACTGCTATAACAAATTACCACAAACCTGGTGGCCTAAAACAACAGAAATGTATTCTTTCACCATTTTTAGGGCTAGAATTACAAACTCAGGGTGTTTGCAGGGTTAGTTCCACCTGAAGGCTCTGAAGGAAAATTTGTTCCATGACTCTTTCCTAGCTTCTGGTGGATAAAGATATTTTTTACACGTAAGTTACCATTCTGAGATTCCAGGTGGACATACCTTTCGGGGGGCCACTATTCAATAAACTACAGCAGCCAAGATTCCTGACCCCTAGTATACAAACAATTTCTCCCAGTTATTCAATTAAATACTAATCTAGGTACTGCTGAAAGGGACTATGTGGTTTAATTAAGATACCAAATCAGTTGACATTAAATTTAGAAGATTATCTGACTAGGCTTGATCTAATCATACTAGGCCTTTAAATCCAGGTCTGAAGAGTAAGGGCAAAGGAAAGCAGAGATTTGAAGCGTGTGAGAGTACTGTAGGTGCTGAAAGAATTACCTGGGTGACACCCAACAAATAAAAGGGGATCTCAGTCCTACATTCACAAGGAACTGGATTCTGCCAACAACCTGGATAACCAGGGAGGATATAAAACCTCAAATTAGAGAGTAGCCCTGGTTGCAACTGATGTCAGCCTTGTAAAACCCTGAACAGAGGGTCTAGACATGCTGTGCCTAAATATTTGACCTATAGAACTGTAAGCTAACAAATGCGGTTTTTTTAAGCTGCAATGTTTGTGGTAATTTTTTTATGGTAACAATAGAAGTTAATACAATAATCATTGATAAAAGTAACTCCAACAATAACAGAATTTAACCATCTATTGGGATACAAATTAACATATAAAATTCAGGAGCATTCATATACATAAATAATAATTATTAGAAGATTTAATAGCAGATAAAAATACCATTCATAACAGCACAAAAGAAGACAATATATGTTGGATTAAACTTAATTGGAAATGTTCAAAACAGAAAAATTATAAAATGCTTCTAAAATATATAGAAATAATTTTCAAGAAAGAGAAAAATGCTCTGCTTTTTATTAGAATATCACATCAGGATTTTAGTTTTCTTGATTTAATTTGTAAATTTAGTATGATCTTAATAAACACTCAAACAAGTTTTTCTGGAGCTCGAAAACTGATATTGAAGTAAATATGGAAAAATATACAAACAATAATATCTAGGAAAACACTGGAAAATATCTGAAGGTGTACTAGTCATAACAGATATTTTAACATATTATGTATCTTCTATAATAATCACAGCATGCTAGTGGCAGATAGCTAGGAGTTCAGATCAGTGAATCTCACAGACAGTCCAAAAAGTGACCTAACTACACATGGGAGCTTATTTAAGATAAAGGTGCTATCACAAATCACCAGGGAAAAGAATCTGAATGAATGATGTTAGTCCAAATGGATAGCTATTTAAAAATTATATCTATTGCTTACGCCATAGACAAGATAAATTCCAAGTTTTCAGAGATATGAATATAAAAAATAAAAGCTATATGATCTAGAACAAACAATGAAAGTCTGTTTTTATAGCCAGGGTATGTTGAATGGCTTTCTTTCTTTGACTTAAAATTCCCACACATTGAAAGAAAAGATTTATAGATTTGACTATACAGTATTTTTTGAAACGTGAAAACAGCATAAAGAGAACCAAATGCTAAATGACAAATTTATAGAAAATATTTGCAACATACATCACAGACAAGGGGCTAACCTCTCTAAAATATAAACAATTGCTTAATTGAAAGGAAAATGTGAAAATATCTGGAAAAATGGGCAAAAGATGATTTATAAATAAAGATTTAAAATGGAGCTTCTACATGTGGAAATACACTTCTAACAACAAAATGAATGCAAAATAAAACATAAAAAATGATGAGGAAGAATTTTTTATCATTCAGATTGGCAAAAATTGGAAACAAAAAAATATATTCTATTAGTGAGGATGTGCAAAGAACCCCCATATCTTGCTTGTGGGAATAAACAATAACATCTAACAGAAGAACATATTTATTTGCATTCATGCTCCAATTTCATAATCACATTTCCAGGAATTTTCTCTAAAATATACCTCCCCCAAAATGAAAATACATAAATGCCAGGTTTCTCATTGAAACATTACTTGTAATTGCAAAATAGTGGCATTTACCTAAATGCCCACACCTAGCTTTGCTCAATAAACGATGGCGCATATGCACCATAGATGCTATGCAGGTATAAAAGGAGAATGAAAGAGTAGGACAGAAGAACACATAAATTGAATCCTAGGTGGTTAGTTTTTTAGAGTTATTTTGTTGTTGTATTTATTGTTTTCCTTTTTAAGTAACACAGGGATAACAAACTAGAAAAAATGAAACCTGTTTCCTTCGAGATTGAGATAAGGAGGTAAAAGGGATAAAGAAGAAAGTGACAATAAACTCTCTGCTTCTTACTCTTGACATCAGTCTCGCCCACTTGTTCTGACTGATTTCTCTGAAGCAGATACTTTTCCTGATCATGGCTTCTCTGAATTCTAAAATAAAGCAAAACAAACAAAAATTTTAACAGCTCCCTTTTTGGGAATGATAAATTTCAGACTGCCAAATCTGCCATTGAAATCTGTTATCAATCAGGTAACAGCACACTGCACAATGCTATTTCCCATTTTATCCCTCCTCCCCTTAAGCATCCAACTTGAATCACTGACAATTGTCTATTCACGCTCACCTTTTCTTTCTCAGTACTCTTCCTCTTGTTGTTTCTTCTCATTAGAATGCCTTAACAACTTCATTCTCTTGTCTCTTACCCATTCTTCACGATTTCAGCATAATCTTTAAGGGGTGAAGTTGCATGCGTCAAAATATTCCATCTTTATTTCCCACCCCATGAGATCTACACACAAATGTAAATGAATGGCAATATCTGATGGGCTCTCAGTCAATTTCTTGGCAAGACAGCCTTCAAAGTTTGAATTTGAGATTCTATCCCAGTTGCAATCTAAATGAAAACAAAAACTAAAATTAATTTAAAAAGCGGTGTTTAAATAATCACAGAAAAATTGAATTGCACACACGTATTTCAAAACGCACGTAGTTAATTACAAGTATTTCATGTTTTCATGTGATTTGGACAGCAACAGAACAACATAATTTTCTTTTCTTCTGAAGTTTGCAGATGTTATGTGAGGATTTGGGGCATTACTATTTAGGACAGAAAACATACTTCGAAAAGTTTGTGGACAAATAGAATTACAAGATAAAATGAATCTTTCCATGAACTTTTTGAAGATCCCTCATACTTCCTGTAACACTATGTTATTGTTCTCAGAAAAACTCAAGTACTACATGCTGTTATAAACTCTTCACAGTTCTATTCATATAAACTTGCTTTTTTCTACCTCCTCCATATTTGCATTAATGCCTTAGGTATTTAAAATAGAACTAAACATTATTTTTGGTATCATTTATGAAGATCTTACCTATTAATAAAAGAATGCTTAAAGGGATTACCTTTTATAGATTTTTTTTTCATATTTCCTACAGTGCCAGATAACATCTTGCACATAAGTACTTATATAATTACATTCATTAATTCATTTTATTAATTTACTTATTGACAGGGATTAGCTTGCACATTTAGTAACACCCCACCCCTTGTATTGTCACTCCTTTTAAATAAATAAGTAGATGAAGTGTCTCACTTTCATTCCCTAATTAATGAGTTAAGTAATAAAGTGAGGGTAATTGTCCCCTGCTCTCACCTTGCCACTACTTCACCAATTCTGAGAGTACTTCTGTCTTCTCAAGCACTGTCAGAGTCCCAGTACTTTTACTGACACTACCCCAGCTCTCTTTGTTGTTTGAATTTTTAACATAATATTTTTTCCATCTTTGTGGTTTCTTTCTTTATTGAATAGCAGTTTCCAAATGATGAAATACACCTATTTTAAATACACAAATTGATGACATTTGATCGATAATACACCCACGTAACCATCAGCACAATGTAGAGATAGCAAACATGTCTATTATCCCAAAAGACTGCCTTGTGGCCCATTCCAGTTAATCCCCTCATATCTCACCCCAGACCCAAGGCAACTTTTATTTTTTTAATTTATTGATGTAATATTGTTTACAATATATTATTAATCTTTAATATCTTGTCTTTTATTTTTTATATCAGTCACTCTATATAGAAGTACATCAATTTTATTGACCTTTACAGAAATCAGCTTTTGATTTTATGGATTATTCTTTATTACTTGTATATTGTTTTTCATTGTTTTGATCTTTCTTATTCTCTTCTTTCCATTAACTATGGATTTAATTTCCTCCTCCCACTTTCTAGCTTCATAAGGTGAAAGCTTCTGTCAGTGATTTTAGATCTTCTTTTCTAATACAAGAATTTAAAGGAATAATTTCTGCTGTAAGTACTGCTTTAGTTTCATCCCGCAAATTTGTACATGTTGAATTTCCATCGTCATTTACTTCAAAATATTTTATAATTTGTCTTGTAATGTACTCTGTTGCACATGGCTTAGTTAGTCATGTTTATTTAATTTCAAAGTATTTGTATTTCTTCCCATAGACTTTGTGTTGTTGATTTCTAATTTAATCTTATTTTGGTCAGAAATATATTCTGCATAATGTCAATCCATTTTAAATTTGTTGTTCACATTCTGGTATATAATCTACCCTGGTGAACATGTCAGTATACTTGAAAAAAATATGTATTCAGTTGTGTTCTGTAAATTTCTTAGTGAAGAGTGTTGGAATTTCCAATAATAATTGCAGGTTTGTCTATTGTTCTTTTTGGTTTTGTCAATTTTTCTGTCATGCATTTTGAAGTTCTTTACTGGGAGTATACACATTAAGGACTGTTATACTGTTTGTCTTGTCGAAATGAGCACTTCATCCTCACACAATATACTTTTTTTCATCGCTGGTATTATTTCTTGCTCTGAGTCTACACTCATCGGTAATAATATAGCCATTCCAGCTTTATAATTACTGTTTGCATGGTATGTCTTTTTTTCCCCATTCTTTTACTTTTGACCTATCTGTATATTTAGATTTATATTGATTCTCTAACAGAGAGTATGTGTTTTGGTTTTGCTGTTTTATCCTGTGAGAAAACTCTGTAGTTTAATTAAAGTATTTAGACTATTATATGTAATATTATCATTGGTATGTCTGGATTTAAGTCTACAATTTATTTGGTTTGTATATGTCCTATCTGTTCAAAGTTCCTGTTTCTCTCTTCTGCGTTCTTTTGAATAAATTATTTATTTTATAAGACTCCAAATGACTTCAATTCCTTTTAGCATATGTCTTGTTTTACTTTTTTATTTATGTATTTATTTTTATTTTTTAGTGGTTAATCTAAGAAAACAAATTTTATCTTTAACCTATTTCATTCTGCATTCCAATGCTATCATACCACTTCACATACAGTACAGGAACTTTGTACCTGTTTCCTGCCATTTCCCCCTGCTTGCCTTTGTGCTATTGTTTCTATATAGTGCACTTTGATATATGCTATACATTGTATAAGATATTGTTAATATTTTGCCTTTAAGTAGTCAAATGTCTTCTAGGTTAATTATTCACTTCCATAACACTTTATTCCTTTTTGTATATCTAAGTTTTTATCTGGTATTATTTACTTTCTTGAAGAACATCCTTTAATATTTCTTGTTGCGATGGTCTGCTGGTAAATCCTTTGATATTTTTATTTTGTGAGAAAATAACTTTATTTGCTATCATTTATAAAAGGTATTAGTTTTGATATAGAGTTATAGGTCAGCATTAATTTTTTTCTGCATTTAAAAAATGCCATTTCATTGTCTTCTACCTTTATAGTTTCCAGTAAGTCTGTGAATGACTGACTATGCTTTTTTGTACTTAATGTGTTACTGTCTCCAGCTATTTTTAAGATTTTCAATTTATTTCTGTTTTTTAAGACACGGATTGATTGATTATATAAAATAAATATTATTAGCATGTTAATTATTACAAATCGTAATTATTGTTTGTGTCCCTTCGGCTTTCCCACCTCTAGTAATGATAGGTCTGTTCTCTCTTTTTGGAAGTTCAACATATTATTGTGGTCTTTCTTTCTTTTTTTCTTTCTTTCTCTTTCTTTCCTTCTTTCTTAGTTCCCATTTATGAGTGAGGACATGAATCTCTTTCTGTGCCTGTCTTATTTCACTTAATAATTTTCTTCAGGCTCATCCATGTTGCTGTGAATAGCAGAATTTCATTCTTTTTTTATATCTGAGTTGTATCCATTGTGTGTATATATACCATATCTTCCATATCTAGTCATCTGTTGATGGACATTTAGGTTGGTTCCATATCTTGGCTACTATAAATAGAGGAGAGATGAATATGGGAGTTCAGGTTTCCTTTCAACATGATGATTTCCATTCCTTTGGGTTTATACCCAGAAGTGGGATTGCTGTATCTTATGGTAGTTCTATCTGCAGTTGTTTAAGAAACCTCCATACTGTTTTCTGTGATGGCTGTACTATTTTTCAGTCCGACCAACAGTGTAGGAGGCTTCCCCTTTCTCTGCATCCTCACCAGCATTTGTTATTCTCAGTCTTTTTGACGACAGCTGGTCTAACAGGGGTAAGATGATATCTCAATGTGGTTTTGATTCGCAGTTCCCTGATGATTAGTGATGTTGAGCATATTTTCATGTACCTTTTGGCCATTAGTATATCTTTGGAAAATGCCTATTTGCTCCTTTGCTCATTTTAAAATTGGATGATGATGATGATGATGATGATGATGATTATTATTTACTGTGAAGTTGTTTGTTTCTTTTATATTCTGGATATTAATCCCCTGTCAGATGTATAGTTTGCAAATATTTTCTCACATTCTGTAGGTTGTCTTTTCACTCTGCAGATTGTTTCCTTTGCTATACAAAAGATTTTTAGTTTGATATAATCCCATTTGTTTATTTTTCTTTTGTTGCTTGTGTTTTTGGGGGTCTTAATCATAAAATATTTGCCCAATCCTACTCCCTGAAGCATTTTCTTTATGTTTTCTTTTAGGAGTTTTATGGTTTTGGGTCTTATACCTAAGTCTTTAATCCATTTTCAGTTGATTTTGGTTTATGGCAAAAGGTACATGGTTAGTTTCATTCTCCCACATATGGATGTCCAATTTTCCCAGCACATCTTATTGAAGAGGCAGTCTTTTCCCCAATGTATGTTCTTGTTGCCTTTGTCAAAGATCAGTTGGCTGTAAGTATGTGGGTTGATTTCTGGGATCTCTATTTTGTTCCATTGGTCTGGGTGTCTGTTTTTATGCTAGTACCATGCTGTTTGGGCTTGCACAGCTTTGTAATATAATTTGATGTCAGATAGTGTAGTGACTCCCAAATGTTGTATGCTTAAGGATGCCTGCTAGCTCTCTTAGGTACATTTTCTTTGTTTCTTAAAATTTTTTTTTTCCTTTTTTTTTTTTTGGTCCACCTGGGTTATTTTGAAAAGACCATCTCTGAGATCTTAAATTTTTTCTTCTGTTTGCTCTAATCTGCTGCTTAAGCTCTTGTTTATTTATTTATTTTTATTTTTTATTTTTTTATTTCATTGAATGAATCCTTCAGTTCCAGGAGTTCAGCTACATTATTTTTTAAGGTGTTAATCTCTTTGTGTATTTCCCCTTCATATCTATATTCTTTTTTAAAGTATTAATCTCTTTGTGTATTTCCCCTTCATATCCTAGATATTTTCTCATTTCATTCTGTTCTCTAGTGGAACCTTCTCTTATCTCTTTGAGTTTTCTTTAGATTGTTGCTTAGAATTCCTTTTCAGTCATTTCAAGCGTTTCCTGCTCTATGGGACATGGTTCTTAAGAATTACAGTATTCTTTTGGTGGTGTCATACTTTCTTCTTTATTCACATTTCTAATATTTCTACATTGATGTCTACTTATTTGCTCTGGTAGAGCAGTTGCTTCTTCTATTTCTCTGGTCTGGGCTTTGAAGAGAAAGACTTCCTTACCTTTTTGCAGGTTCCTCTGTTGGCTCTCCCTGTGCCAAAGCAGTTGAGTGTTCAGTGGGCTGCCTGCTGGGTGGTCCTGGCTGCTACTGTGGGACTGAGCCATCCTTGCAGTGGCAGTGGCTGTGGCAGTGGCTTTGGTGGATCACCTGTGTGGAATTGGTGTTTGTGGCATGCTGTTGTCATGAATTACTCTCCTGCCTTCTGTTCAGACTGGAGGAGAGCTGCTTGGGGCCTCTGCCTGGGTTCCAGGTCATGCGTCACTCTCCTCTGTTTTTAAAGATAATTTTAACTACAACGTGCATTGGTATGATTTTCTTTGTGATTATTCTTATTGGACTTTGTAACATTGAGTCTGTGGATTTATAATTGTTATTAAAATATCATTTTGTACCTCTTTACTATATGCAATTTTAAAAAATAAGAAATTTTCAACCACCATTTTTTCCCCACCACCACCCTTGCATGCCATAATAGTTAAATTATATTTAAAAAGATAGAAGTAAATTAGGGAAGTGTTTTTTTTTTTTCTTATTCCGGTGAAATGGGATTGCATGGTTTGATTGATAAAGTAAGAATAAATTGCTTTCTCTTGTGCTATTCAGAAATTGGTAATCATTGGATGATTAGCTGACAACTTTACATTTGAAATGTGTGGATTAGCTTGTTCTATCTTAATAACCCTATGATAGTGTCTTATCTTGCTCTTTAATTTTAAAATTAATAAAGTAATTATTTATAGTGATCTCTTCCACTGTTCTGTCCAATTACTTCAGTGTTCAATTGTACTTTGCATCTTTTCTGGCCCATTAGTCCCATATTATCCTCTTTCTCAACTTTTCTATTCCACTACAGAATAATTAAGTGCCATTTTTTAGCATCTTATAGCCTTAACATAAATTCTCTTTTCTCAGTGGTTCAAATTAATGGACAAATGACAACCTACTAGAAGTTGTAGTAAAACATTACTATTTATAAAATGTTAAACCACAGTAAATGCTAAATAAGAATCAGTAATACCTGACTATTACTCCATATTAATAATATAAGATATTAAGTGAATATTAAATTTTTAAACTATCACTTGGTTGTATATATTGTGTGTATACATACACACATATGAATTTAAGACAAAGGCTTTGGAAATGAAAACTTTGTTAATTTTCCTACTTTGTTTCTAAAACCACCCTTTAGTATGTATATGTGTGGGTGTGTATGTATATATATGTATATATATCTCAATACAAGTGCATGATCATTATATTAAGAAAAGATAAAAACAAATTAGGAAAGCTTTTTTTTTCTTCAGTGAAATGTTTGATTGCATGGTTTGATTGATAAAGTGAGAATGAATTTTTTTCTCTTCTACTATTTAAATATATATATCACATATATATTATGTGAAACATATGAGAAGGGAAACATTATTAATGTTGGTAAATGTCAGGATCAGTTTTTCTGAAGAAGTGAAATTTGAATTATGAATAGAAGTTAGCCATGGCAAAACTATATAATTTAAGGAAGGACAAAAAGAACATTCATGGAGACCTTAAAGTGAGAGATATTTAAGTTCATTTTAGAACATGAAAGAAGGTCAGCGTAGCTTGAGCAGAGATTATGCAAGCTGATGTTGGCAAATTCTGCTCCAGAGATTTTATAAACATAGAATGTCAAAAAGAAAGGAAAGGTAAAATTTTCATGTATTTGTTCAATCATTCATTTAACATCTGTAATGTCATTATTATGTTTTGCCTTTTGGGATTAAGAAAAAAATTTTTACTGCTGCTGTTTGTTTTGGTGAGTTTCCTGGATTAATTCTATAAAGTCTGAATTCCCTGTCGTATATGACCATGGAATTATCTGCTTGGTTAGCTTAATGGTCATCTAATAATTAGAGATTTCCTTAAATTCCTTAAATTCATGTTTCCCAGCCTTGACTGAGGGACTCTGAGTGTGTATGTTGGTTTAAACCTCTAACACTCCATGAGAGTCTATACTCTGCCTTAGGCTTCATTTCCTGCTTGCATAGAACCTCATGATGAGGCAGAGATAAGAACTTTGGACTTTCTCAGATCTTCCTGTATATGAGTGTCTTTCTAGATTTTCAGGTATATATTGAAGCTCTTCAAAACCTCCTGTGGGCATTGTATTTCTCAATTTTTTTCTCTTAAATTTTTTGTTCAGCCTTTTGTTAACCCCAACTGGTAATGCCACCTCAGCTGTGATCTTAAGCAATTGTTGCTAATTATTTTTGACAAATGCCCTGTGGGTAGGGCTGTTCACACAAAGTGAGCTCTGAATCAAGTCAAATAGAGACAAAATCTATGAATGGAGTTTTTCAGCAAACTAACAGACATGTGGCTGGACCTTTTGGAGAACTCCAAATCCATCAGTTCAGCCTGCACCAATCACTACTAGACTCTTAGTTTCCCAGCAACAGTAGTCGTGAGACTTTGGCTTTTAAGTCTACCATGAGCTGTGGTAGGGAGACTTGATCAGCACATGTTAACATATCGTGACTTGCTCTTCTTAAAGAGATTTCATTGTTTTCTTTAATAAACAATCTGTGAATTTCTCAAAGCCTTTACTTAATTTTCAGAGTTCAGAAAAAGTTGAATTTGACAGTATGTGCAAGTGTTCTCATTACTTTTATAGAAGGGTAGATTTTCAGAGGTCCTTATTCCATCATTTCAGAAAGTGCATCTCCAGATATTTTATAATTCAATTTAATTTGCTCTTACATTGAAAATGGTATACAAACCTCTCTACTGATATGGCTGAGGTATTGATTATACACTAGGTTGACTTCCTTGCTCATGTTTATGCTGTAAGTCATACTGCAATAGAAAATCATGTTTTATTCATAAATAAGCTACGGTTGCCAAAAAATTGAGCTCTGGTTTCACAGAGCATTGAAAATAACCATAAAGTGATACAAATTATTGTATTTATGGAATTAACATTGCATCTCTTCAACATGTGATATAAGGAAATGGAATTAACTAAGTATCACTGTTGCAGTGCTCAGTAATGCTATGGTTGTTATAGGAACAGATATTAATACACTTATTTGAAGACTTTTCTGGGTTACTTTTCAGTTTTTACCTTGACAGATTATGTCTAATTCTGCCTATTGATTTTTCTGGGAGGATGGGCCTTGTATTAATCAGGGTTTTATAGAGAGACAGAAACAATAGGAAATAGATGAGAGGGGATTTATTAGGGGATTTGGCTCACATGATTATGGAGGTTAAGAAGTCTCACAATAGGCTATCTGCAAGATGGGGACTCTGGAATGCTACCGTAACATAGCTCAGTCCAAGTCCAAAAGCCTTAGCACCAGGGAAAAACTGATGGTGTAACTGTCAGTTCAAGGCCAATGGCCTGAGATTGCAAAGAGCTGCTAGTGTAAGTCCTGAAGTTCGAAGGCCAGAGATCCTGGAATTCTAATGTCCCAGGGTAGGAGAAGAAGAGTGTCCCAGCTCCGGGAGAGAAAGAGAGAATTCACCTGTTCTCTGTCTTAGTTCCATTCAGGTCCCCAGTAGATTCAATGGTGCCCACCCACACTGAGGGTGGATCTTTCCCACTAAGTTCCCTGACTCACATGCCAGTCTCATCTGAAAACACCCTCACAAACACACCCAGAAATAATGCTTTACCTGCTCTCTAGGTATTTCTTAATCCAGTAAAGTTGATAAATGAAATTAACCATCACAGCTCTTTTCAGTTATGTATATTGTCAGCATAGTTCTTATACTGACTTAAATTTAAAACTCCAAGACATTTATAACATTATACTTTAAACACATAATTTTTAAGCTCAAACATTTTGTGTGAAAAAATATTTAATTTATAATATTTTCAGTTTTACAAGCTTTTCTTAAATATCTATTTAAACAAAGTGACTTTAAGTGATATAATTAATCTCCTCTGTTAAGTTTTAATATTGAATTTTAGTTATTCTTTGAAGAAACTGAGCACATGGATGATTAATGAGTGGGCAACAAATTCTTTTAAAATCAGAGGAGTTCCAATTCCTCCCCCCCAAAAAAAATTGAAGGAAGATCTCATCAACCCAATAATTTTTCTTTGTCACATTTTGCAAAGAGCTCAAAGAATTACTATCAATGCTACATCAAAACTCTTTATATTTCTTGTTATTTTTGTGAATTACCACGAACTTTGTACCTATGAAATGAAAAATAGTAATACAACTGATAACAAATCTTGTCTCCTTATAGCAATAAATAGTTGTGAATATAGGAACTTATTTAAAAAAACACATGTTGGTGTGTTTAATAAGCAGTCATAAAGTTATAGTAATAATAATATTGTTTTGATCATCTATTTATCAAGTTTTGATAATATTAATATTGTTTTGATCAATTCCATTCATAACTATAATGGCAATTTAATCCAAAATAAAGTTTTGACATTTAAATCTTTACTGTAACAAAAAACTTAGAGCCAATTAAATATTATTTTTAATATTAATTTTAAATATTAATTTTCATTGGATGGAAGTATGATAGGGAGACATAATAAATATTCATTGTATCATATTCATTCTGCCTGCGATTGTACATATTAAAGCAACATATAAATTTTAATTGTGAATGATAAACTTATTCAGGTTTCTCAGAATAAATGTAGGTGTAAAATTGTATAATATTTAGATCTCATTGAATATATTTATATATTTTATTGAATATATTTAAAATAAATTTTTAAATATTAATTTTTCAGATATGATAAAAATTACATCTTTGAAGCTATTTGAACTTCCAGCGAGAAAACTCAAATATTCATCTAAAAATATGTCAAATGGTACAAAGCTTCCTAAAATTTTTATTAGAGTACAGGACATAAAGTATATGAACACCAATAACTAAGGATACAAGCAAGTCATAATTAATTTTGCTTGAGTGGGAAAAAAAATTGCCTGAAGAATATTTTCTATAAGCCATTATTAACTGAAAAGTAACATATACATATAATAAAATATTTAAATCAAAAAGTGTATGAAAATAAAGGTATCCATCCTACCCTCGATTCATGTATTGTTAATACTTTCTTTACTATATTACATGTGAAAATATTGATATCCACATACATATTTTTTTCATAAAGGTCACCATAATATGCTTTTTACAGCATAATCTGCAGATCTTCCCACACTATTACCTACAGGTATACCTGCCTTTAGTTCTTGACAACAACATAATATATTATTGTAATATTTAAAACTATATAAAAGATTGCTTTCAGTATTTAGCTTAGAGAACTGGACTTAAGATCAGCATTCAAGACTGAGTAGTAATATTTTAGTTGGGCTTGATGGTAATGCATTGAAGAGAGGGAAAAATCACGGACAAGGTACAAAAACATGAAACAGTGTGGTGTGTTGTCCAAAGAAGTGTAGTCTAGGATTGCTGATTCAGACTGTCCCCAAGACTGACATGATAGTAGAGCATGTGGCTGCACTGGGAGGCAGCATCCCTTTGTTAAAAACTGTGCATGTTACTTTCCTGTTAAAAGAAAACACAATAACAAACAAATGGAGCAACAACAAAAAAGCCAAACACTGCCAAATTCAAGTCATTCTAAAACATAGCTTCTGTAAGTAAAACATATTAATAAAATTGCTTACTTTAGATACTGTAATATCTGAAACAATTTATGCAGATTTAAAACTATTATCCTATAGAAATGATAATGAATTTAAAATATTTTTGTAAAAGTGTTAAATATATTTTAAATAATCACAAATTAATAAATGTGATCCTGGCTATGATACTGCAACATATATAATATGATTTTTTTAAAAAATTGTATAGGTATCTAAAATTTATTTATCTTAGAAATAAATTAACTGTCAATGTGAGGAAACCAAAAATTTGTTGGGATGCTAGGGGCATAGAATGACTCAACAAAATAATAACCAAAATGTTATTAGAACAACAAATATATGTAACTCTCTAAGAACTGTTAGAACTGTGCAATATATGTCATGTAATTGAGCTAGAATTTGTGATTGTATATACACTTATTAGATTACACTAAGCACTTTGAGAAGTCCCTTAAATTTCTCTCTACCTTAAATGCTAGAAAAGGTGTTGGATAAAAACACAATACTAACCGCATCCTCAGACAATGTTACAGAATAAATCCTATTTTAAATAATCCTTTGACTACTACAAACATCACATGAAAATATGTATTAAAGCAGATTCTACAAGCCATCTGTACAGTAATGCAGGATGGGAGAATTTCTTCTTTTGCTTACATGATTTGAAATGATTGGTAAGAGTCTTTTCCTTGCCTGTGCATAAGACTTTCTTATTTACACATCCCAGGTAGCCATAATATCATGGAAATTTAAAACTCACAAAAAGCTGAAATGTAAAACCCTCATTTTATATATAAAAAATGATTCTCAGGAAGATTAAGCCACTCACCTAAGGTCGTACAAGTAGTTGGCATCAAATCGAGATTACGATTTGTCTCTTGAAAGGAGATGAAACCTTTACAAAGCTGCAGCACAATTTCATTACTTTTGTGAAATGTTACATAGACAAACATACAAACATGAATTTGCCAGTAAATCAGTAAAGTACCTTTGAAATGCTGGTAAATAATACACTTTTATATTTTAACCAAACACTGACAGTGACATTTGTTTTATCTTCATTAAACTCTCTGTGGCCCTCTGGTTTCTTATCAACTCAGGACTACCTCAAGGCTGAGTTGTACTTGAAGAGTGAACTGTAACATCAGTATTTAACCCAGAACACTGTACACTTTTAACTACATAGACAAGATCTCCTTCAAGCAAAAGAAGCCTTAAAAAAAACACTTTAACATGCTTTATGGAAAAATGGGTACTTATGCATTAGGAAAGGAAGGCAGAGGTTAAATCAACTATATATCTTGTTATGATTATTCAAATAACAAAAATTGGTTTTTGGGTCACAGAGTTAACCCTTGACTATTCGGCCTCCGGAGTGAATAGGGGAGCAGAGGACCTAGAAGGCGCACAAAACAAACAATCAAACAATTCCTCTAGGTAAACAAGTTCAAGAGGAGTGAGTACAAAGAGGGAACCAACTCTAAAGCAACTGGGGATGAGGATTTCTGCATATGTGGACGGTAGAAAGAGGTAAAGTAGCCTTTCTATGGGACATAGTCATAGGTAAGAGGCAATACATATTGATGTTCTCAAAATACTTAGTCATTTAAGACTGGTGTCTACAGACCTAGCAGACACATCTAATGAGCATGGAGCAGGAACTTCTTATTTGTTAAGGTGCAGGATAGTGGCCTGGATGGAGGACTGTTGTCTATCAGCACCACTAGTGGATCTTTTCTCACCCAATTTAGTACATTTCTGGGGAAACAACTGCATGTGTCTGAGGAAGAGGGAGCCAAAGGAGAATGGGAAACTGTCTGATAATGACTGTGTCACAGTGGAGAATAGATCTCTGAGACAACCAACTGATTTTGTCCAAGTACAAGTCTAAATACACAAGCTTGCATTTTTATTCCAGAATAATCTAGCATGATAATTACTTTTAATAAGAAAATTGTGCATAAAATTTAAGAAAATTTCACTTAAAATAATATTCAGTTTCTCAATGAACAAGACAGAAAATTGTCATTTTATCTAAATCAGATGAAAGAGTATTTCTTTCTGTGTTATATAAAGCATTTATACATCATTCATTGGTGACTTTTATAGAAAGATGTAAAAAAAAAAATCCCTGCTATATGATTGTCATGGCCTTACCTATACATTTAATTAATTAATATTTTATTTGTTTTTTCTCCATTTTATAAAATGTAATAGACTTCCATTTATGGCTAGAGTTAGTAGAAATATTAATTTACATAATCATAAGAAGCCGTTCATTCCGTTTAGGCTAATAAAGCCCATGATCTCTTGATGCCATAAAATATATATAAATAGATAAATGTATAGGATGCTGAAGTAGGAAAATGTGCAAAAGGGATTCAGGACCTGTAAATTTAGATTACACATTTTAATATGCTACCACAATAGAAATTATTGGGAGACTAACTGATTTTTCCTAAAGTTACACATCTATGACTATGCCAAGAATAAAGGGATAAATTCCAAATTCTTGTATGACTCTTATGACTACAACATTCTGCTCCTTCTCGATCACCACCACTCCCACCACCACCACCACCACCACCACCACCACCACTGCTTTCTTTCTTGGATAAGGGAACTTTCCAGGTCTCTCTCTTCTGCAACATCTACTTTGTTTTATGCCTAAATTCTAAGTCAAGGCAGAGCTGTTAATGTCTTCAATTAACCCTGAATCAGAGGGTATCAGTTATAAAGCTGCTCCACATTTTGGGGGCACTAAAATACCCACAGAATATTTTTCTCTTTGACTTTTCTAAGAGGCAGAAATCATAGTACAACTGACAATTGCAACTTTGCAGTAAGTTAAATCCCAAGTCCATTATTTTTTCAAAATAAAAAATTCACATTCTTAATTTTTGGAAATAAATGTGTTAGTGTTACAGCTCAAATAAATTGTGCTTACAAACACTGTCGTAAAATTAATTTTGCAAAACCAATATAGCAAAGATGGCTCTTATAAATATTTAACATTAAATATTTTATAAATACTTAACATTGGGAACATGTTTGGGAAATGTTTTATAGTGAAATAGTTTATTTATATCACTTTTCTGGTACTAAAGGGATTTTTCTACTATATCTGATTAAAACAATTTCTTTCATTTCCTTTCAACTTTGGCAAACTTGGATAATTACATTTAATAACTAATGGCATGAGTAATGATACCAAGGATTTTCTCAAGAATAAAATCATCCCCTGAGAGAAAAATGCTTTTCAGGCAGCCTAAATATCTTTTCCTTGACTTGTAGTTTCTGACTTTTGCTTCAGAGTGCCATGCATTTTTTTTTCCCCCCTCGTATTTTAATCCTTTACATCCACATGTGTGTCTGTAGTGATGGGTGATCTCATCGTATACCTAATTCTTTTAGACATCTGCTTTCCCACTAGTAATTCTGATGTGTCCCTGTATCAGAAACAAATGCGCTGGTCAAAAATCTTCCCTCCAGTCAGCAGAATTAGAAATGTTTTCAGTGAGTGTTTTGCAGACTATATGGTTTTGCATGAAGAAAATGCCATCCAGAATTGAATGTAAGGGGTGCTGCAGAATGATGGAAAATGCCAAACTCATCTTCCAAGGCTATTATTTTTCAAAAGAAGGCTACAGGAAATGGCATCTTTAGCTTATAAAATGAAAGGCTAAACAAAATTACGTTTACTATAACCTGCTATAAGTAAACAGTTTAAATAAAGAAGCATGTGTAAATATGGTTTATAAGCAGATTTTCTATATGGTTCTAGAATGTAGATTATGAGAATGAGCTTTGAAATCAGACATGTTGGAATCTGTGCTCCGGCCCAACCACCCACTAGGTTTATGGCTTGACCAAATAAAAAACCCTTCTGGGCCTCTGTTTCATCATCTTTCAAATGAAGGTGAGGAGGAAGAAGATAAAACCATACTGAGATATCACCTCACCCCAGTTAGACTGGCCATAATCAAAAAGATGGAGAATAGCAAATGCTGGCAAGATTGTGTAGAGAAGGGAACTCTCCTACACTGTTGGTGGGACTGTAAATTAGTACAACCACCTTAGAAAACTGTATGGAGGCTTCTCAAACAACTACAGATTGATCTTCCATACGATCCAGTAATCCCACTTCTGGATATATACCGAAAGGGATGGAAATCATCATGTCAAAGGGATTTCTGCACTCCCATGTTCATCACAGCTCTGTTAACAATAGCCAAGACATGGAACCAACCTAAATGTCCATCGATGGATGATTGGATAGGGAAAATGTGGTATATATACACCATGGAATACTACTCTACCATGAAAAAGAATGAAATTCTCCCATCCACAACAACATGATGAGCTTGGAGAAACTTATGTTGAGTGAAATAAGCAAAGCACAGAGGGATAAATACCATACGTACTCTCTCACAAGTGGGAGCTAAAAGATAAAGAAGAAAGGAAAGAAAGACCACAGTGGTGCTTTGAACTTGCAGAGGGTGAGAACATACCTAGAGATACAAAGTGGATTGGGGGGAAGGAAGATGGAGAGGGAGGTTGAGGGTAATTGGGTGGGGGACATGGGGTATAATCCCAATTTGTGGTAATGGGCATGCTGCCAGCATGCTTCTGGCCAACACATCTTAGGCACGGGTGGTGACAGTCAGCTTTGTACTCCGTGAATATTCATAACCAATAAAAATAAAATAAAATAAATAAATAAAGAGGATGAAGAAGGTGAAAAATCACAAGGTGTTGACACAAACATTTTTGTAAAAACAAAAATAATGTTTTATTTCTAGAATAGCAAAAGCTAGAGTGGTTGTTTGTAAGTAGACTTTAATGCACTGAAATTTAACAAAACTGTAACTCATCCTTCTTTGTGCAGTCTAATTTATTTTAATAGTAATATTTACATATGATTACATGTGGTAGTGCTGTGTGGATTTCATACTTGTAGTAGTCATAAAGTTATATTGATTGGATCTAAATCCCAGGTCTACCACCTCTTAGTTATGTGACTTTGTTTAATCTCTATTAACTCAGTTTCTTTAGGCGGAAAATGGGAGTATTAATAGTGCCTACTTCATTCTGAAGTATTAACGATTAAAATAAACTATATTCATATATATATATATATAGAGAGAGAGAGAGAATGAGACTGACACAAATTTTCAGTAAGTTTAACCCTTATTAATAGCATTAGCACTATTATATCATTCAATTTTACAATTGTGTTCATGCTAATTTGACAGTGATGTTTTTCACTTTGCAGTGATAATGTAAGAAAAAATAGACCATAACTTAATAAACCTGTTGGTGAATCCTTTATGAGTTCAGTGGTTTACTGGACTGTGTCCACTCTTTGATTTAAGATATGTGTATTCAGAAGCTATCATGTCCTAGTATTAGAAAATTATGATTGCAAAGTCAAATGCTATATGGCTCTATTTCCCCTGGGTTTGCAGCATTCTGTTTATAGCTGAAATATAGGACAGGCATACCTCAATATCTTTCTAACATGCTTCTTCTAAAATGATTGCAATGCAAATTTAATTGTTAGAAATTTAAACTAGTAAGAGGAATATCAGAACTGACCTTGAAAATACCACCATGTTTCAATCTGTCAATGACTTTCACAATGACAACTGAAGGGAAGAAGGAACAGTCTTGCCTACATGTTGCTGTTTCTGTTGATGTGCTGAGGGACTCTCAACACTTTCATTTCAGGTTATTTTCAGCATCTCTTGAAGCCCTTCTACAACCCAAATAAGAGCCACATATATTATTTAAATTTTTCTAATACCCACATAAAAAAGTAAAATGAAACAGGTAAATTTAAGTGTAACCTAATAAGTTTAAAACATCATTCAATGTGTAATCGATACAAAAATTATGAATGAGATCTTTCGCACTCTTTTCTTTTTATGTGTTCAAAATTGGATGTGTATTACACATCTCAGTTCAGACTAGCCAAATTTCAAGTTCTTAGTAGACATATAGGGCTGTTATGTTATGGATCAATATAAATCTGCAACACGTCTTTGTCTATGTAGTTGCTTGAATATTATGATTTGAAATCTGATGATCACATCTCATGGTGTTAAAGTAGGGCATAGAGAAAAACTAACAAGTCATATCTGTGCATACCAGTATTCTGCTTCCCTATATATCACCATGTTTTGCTCCCTTAACTTTTTTGAGAAGAAAATAATATTTATCCATCTTGGGAACTGCTCTTCCATATTTATGTTTTTTTCTCTCCTCTCTGTAATATATTTCCTATATTTCCCATGTCCCTGTTAAACCAAACTAAAAAATTTTGTCCTGAGAAAGCCTCTGTACTCACTCTTGAGCTCTTAAGTACAAATAGCAACCTAACTTAGCATGTAAGCATATGGGCAAATTGGAAACCTAACTTGGAAATCTGCTTCTGTGATGATAGCCGAATCTGAGCCACTTGCAGGCAGTCAACTGTGCTTACCTCACTTCCGTCTTCTGTACCATTACTTCTCTTTTTCTGTCTGTAAATCTAACTGACCCTGCATTTTCAGCGGTGGGTCCTCTTAATCTCTTCTGACTCCAAGAGCTGCCCAATTTGCAAATTGTTTTTATTTATTTATATTTTCTTGCTCAAAGTAAACTTTGTTAAATTCAATTTGCCTGAATTTATTCTTTTAACAAATCGGTATCAGAAGTGGAATCTGAAGTAAAACTTCAGTGACCTCCAGAAACATTACACAATCAGATGAGGCACCCATGAAACAAATTATGCTCCCTCCTCTCTTCTTTGTAACTGGAGGTCATGGCTATGCTTCCTCTCAAATTTACAGCTCCACTAATATGTTCTGAGCTCTCCAAGTTTTTTGACCAATATTTAGATTGGGCTGAGTCCAGGATCAGATTGGATTCAATAATGTAACTGGATTGAATACAGTTAGAGGTCTCAGACCTTGGGTAGCTACATTTTGATGATGAGTTTGTTTCAATCTGAGGAGTCTGGGACTCCAATTTCTGGGTCTCCAGCTAACTGTGTATACAAACATTATGGGCCCTGCATGTGTGCCTTTTTAGAAAAATAGATTATCCTTACTAGAGATAGATTAAAATTAAGATGGCCACAATGTGGGATTTTTAATTGATAAAATACTGGTGGATACCAGAGCCACTCTATCTACCACAAACCCCACTTTAATAAACCAACAAATCCCTCAGAGTAAAAAGATAATGTCTGTGGTGGGGGTTTCAAGTCAAGTTCAAGAGGTTCCTGTATCTGATCTCATCCAATTGACTTTGGGGTCATTTTCAGAAACATACCTTTGACTATGCAATACTGCCCCAGTAAATTAGCTAGGGTGGCAAGACTTACTTTCAAAGCTAAAAGGGCATATACAATTCTCCTCAGACGGAGAGATAATTTTAGAGTTTCCTGACTCCCCTGAACCAGAACTGTTATGCTCTCTACAGGTAGAAATAGATAAGACTGAAATTCAGGTCTGTAATACCCTTGACCCTTCTAAAATACCTGAATGCTTATGGGCCTTTTCCTCAGCAGATTAGGAAGAATTAAGAGCATGGGACCTATAAAAGACCAAATAGATCATTCTAAACCTTTGCCTAAATTACACCAACATCCACTAAAACCTGAAGCAATTCAAGGGCTCTTGCCAATTATAGAAGATTTAATTAAACAAGGACTCATAATTCCATTTACCAGTCTTTGTAACACTCCAATTCTACCAGTTAAGAAACCAAATGGTCAGCTTTGGAGATTTGTTCAAGATTTACAAGCAATTAATAAAATTGTGATATCAAGGTTTTCTTTGATCCCAAATCCTAATGCTTTATTTTCTGATGTGCCTGCTGTTTGAAAATGGTTCATGGTAATAGTCCTCTGCTCAGCTTTCTTTTGTATTCCAGTTCATAAAGAGAGTCAATACTTGTTTACCTTTCCTTGGAAAAATCAACAGTACACCTGGACTGTAATGCTGGAGGGATTTACAGAAGCTCCTTCATCAGGATTTAATAACCCTACAGTTTCCTCAAAATTCTACTCTTATTCAGTATGTAGATGACTTGTTATGCTCTCACACTAGTGAGTCCTCTGATACTGACTCAATTTACCTTTTACAGCAACACACACATAAAGGTTATAAGGCTTCAACAGAAAAAGCTCAGCTCTCAGGACAAAAAGCCCACTATTTGACAGCAGATGGAATTTCTATGTCACCTGAGAGAATAAAAACTATTCAAAGTTTTCCTTGGCCATCAACCAAAAGACAATTGAGAGGTTTTCTTGGACTTGCAGGATATTGCAGATCCTGGGTCCCAAATTTTTCCTTAATGGCCTCACCATTATAAGAACTCGGTAGAAATGCAACACCAGAGCCTTTACCTTGGGAGGACAGTCACGAGTAGGCTTTTAACCAAATGAAATTGGTATTACAACAGCCCCCAGCTTTAGAACTTCCAAATCCCACAAAGCCTTTTACCTTGTTCTTTCATGAATGCAACAATCAGGCATTAGGAGTTCTTACTCAAGAACATGGGGGAAAACATAGGCCCATCGGATATTACAGCCTGAAATTAGACCCAGTACCTAAGGTATATCCTTAAACAAATCTTTAAACAGCAGAAAAAAAAGCAGTAGCAGCATCAGCCAAGTTGGTGGAAGCTTCACCTGAGCTAGTTTTAAGGAATGAACTTCATCCGTAAGTCCCACATGCTGTGAACAGTCTATTAAATTCCAAAACTCAGCATTTTTCAACAAATAGACTAATCTCTTATAAATTTCTTCTACTGTCTTCTTCTAATCTTTATCTAAAATGTTGCATCCCTACTTTACCCTGCTGCTCTATTATCTGCCTGACAAGGGTGAGGACCAAAATTAGTACAGTATCAGAAACAGTGGACCCTCATGTTGATTTATGAGCTACTCTGTTGGATAATCCTGAGTTAATACTTGTTGTTGATTGACCCTATGCCAAAAACTCAGAAGGAAACTATCATTCAGGGTATGCCATCATCACCCCAAACGAGTTAATAGAGAGGGGAACTCTTCCTCAATTTAAGTCAGAACAATCTGCAGAGATTTTTGCTCCCACTCAAGCTTGTCATATAGCTGAAGACAAGTCAGTTAATATTTATACAGATAGCAGATATGCTTTTGGAGTAGTACATGATTTTGGCATGTTACAGAAATAATGAGGGTTTCTCACTTCTGGTGAGACCCTTGTTAAAAATGGACTCCAAGCAGATGAACTCTTTTCTGCTATCCTTCCTCCTCACAAATTGCCATTATTCGGATTAAAGCTCATACCTGTAGAACCAAACCTGAATATTCAGGGAATGCACTAGCAGATTTTTATGCCAAATTAGCTAGTGCTGAAACTGTTAGGATATACAATTTGTGTGAACTCCATAAGATTGATCCAAATCAATTTTCTTATCATGACTGTGTAAATAACGGTGCAATGTACTGGATTTGGAAAAACAATATTGGCATATAAAAGGATATAAACTCAACATTTAGCATATGTGTTAATGTGGTCTTGATGGCCACCGGGTCCTTCCTGAGTGTTTAAAGTTTCCATCATTAAAAGCTCTGCACTACACAGCTCATCATGGAGCAGACAAAATGATACATATTATGAAAAAATGTTGGTGAGGTGACTGTTCCAAAATTGCTAAAATGGTTTATAACCAATGTTTGGTTTGTCAAACTCATAATCCTGGGGAGACAATAAAAACTTCAAGTGGTGTTTTTCCGCCACATGATGGGCCATTTGCACATTTACAGATAGACTTCATTCAGCTGCACCCTCAATGGGGTTTCAGTATGTTCTTGTAATAGTTTGCTTTATTTTCTGATCAGGTAGAGGCTTTCCTATGCAGAATAGCCAATGCTGTGACAGTAGCTAAGAAATTATTGAAAATGTGTTTCCATTATGGGGCATCCCTAGAGAAATCTCCAGTGGTAGTGGAATACATTTTACTGGAAAAATTGTAAAGCAGTTAAATAAGGTGTTATGAGCACAATGGTGATGCATTGTCCCTATCACCCTCAGTCTTCTGGAAAGGTTGAAACAACAAATGGCATCTTAAAACTAAAATTGTTAAAATTAACTGAGTCCATTAGGTTGCCTTGGCCCAATGTACTGTCATTGGCTTTAATGGCAATGAGATCCACTCCTGCTGGAAAACATGAGTTGACCCTTATGAAATAGTCACTGGAAGACCTAAGCCCTTAATAATAAAACCTCTTGCATCTCCTGCTCTCCTAAACTCTGATATGATCAATACTACAAAGCTTTAACACATTATTCCGCAGTGTATCTTCAACCATTAAAGGAAGCTTTCCATGATCCACCAACTAAGGACAATCAAACTCTTCCTGGTTTGGAACCCAGAGGCTGGGCCTTCTTCAAACAACCTTAGAGAAAGACTGCCATTGAGCATTGTTGGAAGGGACCATACCAAGTTCTTCTTACCACTTGTACTGCTGTGAAGCTTCAGGGCTTCCAACCTTAGGTCTATATCTCATAACTCAAGTTTCCTGGCAGATTCTTGGAAATATACACCTGTTGGAGATGTTAAGGTAAAGCTGATCAGGGAAATTTCTCCCCCAAAGCAGATGGCTTTCCCAAGAACACAGATCAAGATTTCTCTGCCATTATGAAAGCCTTATGCCTTATTTCTTTTTTCTTATTTTCCTGCTGTCCTAATCCTTTCCTTTTCCTCACAGCAAAATCCATGATACCATAATCAGTGGATGGCTCTTTGGCTTGAGCTTGTGCTTCAGCAAAACACCAGAGCAATTGTTGGGTTTGTGGGCTAATACCAAAATATCAGGAAACAGGTCCACTGATACCAATGCATCTCCACATTCCCAGTGAAAGTCACCTGAAACTTGAAAGGAAGAATGGAAAGCTATCCTTAATATTCTAAACATCACTACAACTTGCTTTCCTGAACTCATTAGAAAGAAAACTCTGACTTTTATAATTAATAATCTGGTTGTTACAAGATACAGACAACCTATCTTAGTAATGCCTACAAAAGGTGTATTGTGCTTTCAGACATCACACACTCAAGACCTGGGACTTACCTATGTGGGTACAAGTAATTGTTTATATAATGTCACCAGATTAAATCTAGTAGGGTCCCTTTTTTCCAGATGTGGTTATATACCCTTACAACATGGTACAGAGGTGTAGAATATACAATAAAGCATATGTACTTCACAGGGCCTACTTCAAAAGCCTTACAGATTCAAATATTGATCTTGTGGAGGTCTGGAAATTTTCCTCAGGTTATAAAGTCTCTGTTGCAAGATAAGAATTGTGGCACAGCAGGGTTGCTGGCTCAAAGACAGATTAGTTATTGATTGATATCTAAGTTGCTGGAAAACTGCTAGAAGGAGAAGGAATGTTTGCTAAGATCAAGCTATTGTAAATAGCCTTACTGGAATGTCATCTGGCTTGTTTCACTGAAAGTTATCAGCCTATATTGTTAAACTATAACCCCACCTATGTCTCTTCCTGTAAATTCCTGGTCTGGAAAATAAATGCAGGAAGAGAACCCCAATTCGGGGTTAATTTCCCATTTCCCGAGGAAGGGTTGCCTCTCACTGGAGGTTCCCAGGGAAGTTAACCACTTTGGGCCTTCTCACTGCTCAGAAGAGATGGGCTTTTAGTAATCCTTTGCAACTCTGTTACCCAGGGGAAGTGGGGTGACAAATCCGTGGGGGGTGAAGCAACACAAGGCAACACAGAGAGGCCACAGAAAAGTAAATTTCCCACTGGATGCTATTCAGGAACTATGCAAATTTATGGGCAAACAGATTTAACTGACCCTTGTTCTAAAGCACCTAGGTGGCCTTCCTTTCCAACTCCCAAGGGCTTATATTGAGTTTGAGGAAAATCTGCTTTTTCTGTGCTGCTTACTCACTGGTTTGGATCTTGCTATTTGGCATGGCTCACTCCTACATTTTGATTAGCATGTCCTGAAAATTCTCATAGTTGCTCCTATGATCAGAAGCCAAAATGATCAAAAACTGAAATTAGCACCAATCTTGAAGGGGATGACAATATGCTAGTTTCTATTGGGGAAAGATTCCACTGGGGTTCTGTGGGGCTCACTCTCGGTGGTAGTGGAGTAACAGTTGTATGGAATTTAAAGTTAATCCAGAAATTAGGACAAATCTTGGATTTTGTAGCCAATCAGACCTCCTTGGGTTTCAGAAAATAGAAGTCACTCTTGGAAAGATGGATGATAACATACGTATTTAACAAAAAACACTTACTGGGTCATCACGCAAACTTAGATCTCCTTTTTGCTCAGGTTGGGGGCTTATGTTTGGTGTTGAACAAATTGACTGTTGCACCTATATCTCACCTGATTTTGTTACCACAGAAAGCATAATTAAAAGGTGGCTGATACTGCTATTTCTTTAGACTCTGTCACCAAATGCATTATGAAAATTTCTTAAGAGAAAGAAATATATGGTGTATTTATGGGTTTATGAGAGCAACTAACAGTTGCTTTGAAGGCATCCTAAATGGAAGATGGCAAGTTTAGGTTTTCCCAAGTTTTCTAGTCTTTATATTTCTTCTAGTAAGTCTCAAGGTTATTGTGATTTGTTTTACTAGGCTAACAACAGAAATAAATGGTTCTGTAAATCAGGCCACTTTATAGTGAACTATGGTCCTTAATTACTACCATACCCTGAAAAAGGACTATGACCCAATGGATTCAAATTCTGTTGAGTTGCCTATATTTCCTGAACCTTGATTAGTCTGTTTGGGTTTGGTTTGTTTCATAAGAATTCTTGTTTTAATAGTACACTTTGATCTTTTGACATTATCCTTTTGATAGTTATCATAGTCCCCCTGATATACTTACTGTATTCTCTCAAGTCTTAAATGTTTTGTGTAGAGCCATCCATCATGCATTGAATGCTCTCACTTTGACTAGACCATCAATAATATGAGAACTGGGCAACTGGTGTGATGTTGAGACTGCTGAACTCCATACTCAGACCAAAGAAGACGGACAAACTCCATACTGAGACCAAAGAAGAATCATGAATTCCACACTGAGATGAAATAAGCCATCTGTGATGGTGGCAGAGAGTGGCATCCATGTCCAAAGTTTTGCTCAATCTCTCAAAATTGTGAGACTGATCAAAAGGAGATTGTTAAATCAAACTAAAAAGTTTTGGACTGAGAAAGCCTCCATACTCACTCTTGAGCTCTTAAACATGAACTGCAACATAAGTTGGCATGTAAGCATATGGACAAATTGAAAACCTAGCTTAGAAACATGCTTCTGTGATGATAGCTGAAACTTAGCCAATTGCAGGCAGTCAACTGTTCTGTACCTGGCTTTCTTATTCTGTACCATCACTTCTCTTTTTCTGTCTGTAAATCTAACTGACCATGCCTTTCTGGCCATTGTTCTTCTTAATCTTAATCTGTTCTGACTCTAGGGGCTGCCTGATTCACAAATTATTTTTATTTATTTAGTGGTTTTTTTTGGGGGGGGGTTGCTCAAATTAAGCTTTGTTAAATTTTATGTGCCTAAATTTATTCTTTAACATCCCCCACTAATGAAAACTTGTTTTGGTGTGCCTATTTAAAGTTGCAACACAACTAAAATTAAATTTTGTTTTGATCCCCAAATGCTGAAGAGTTGGAATTTACATTTGCATTCCCCAGATACTCCTAGAGGCAACTGTACTTGGCTGTTTGATGCTCAGTGCAGGTGTTAGAAAGACAAGTGCTCCTGAAAGCAGAACTGTTGGGCATGACTGCTGTCTTGTATTCTTCTTTAGGCTTGAAATTTGATGCTTTGATGGAACTACATTATGTGCTAGCTTGACAAATTTCCCTGTAGGCACATTTAATGGATGAAAAGGCTAAGGCAAAGAAGAAAGATTAATTAGCTTGTCTGAGGTCAGTTAACACGACAGTGGCAGAAAGGCTGCTACAAATGCAAAACATGAATTTGTAATAATTTACACAAAGTACTTGTCAATTTCATTTTTTTTTTTTTTTTTGATGAGAACTAAAACCATAGTAAAAAGAACAATTCTTGGATGTTAGCCCTTTAAATTCACATATATAACTTAGTCAGATTGGTGTCACAGAATACTTTTCTATGAATTTTGTATTTGTTGTTGAGAATACAGAAATGAACAAGCCAAAGTGTTTTTTTCTATACTCTCACTCAGCAACAATCAACACAATATTTCTGTCACCAAATGTGTGGGGAGTTTTCCCACACACCAAGTGAGTCATCAGCTCTTCAGCAGAAACCAGCTGGATGTCCTCCAATTCAATTCCAATACTATCTGCCTGGAGATAGTATCAGAACCCATGAGTTTAGGGAACAGTCTCACAAAACTGACCCCCTAACTTCAGACACCAGTCACAATTCCAGGCCTCTGGGCATTCTGACCAACCCACTTCAAGTTGCAGTTCCCATGACCTCCTCCATAGATTAGATTAATTTGCTAGAGCAGCTCACAGAACTCAGAGAAACATTTACTTTCATTTACCAGTTTATTATAAAAGATAGTATAAAGGATAGAGATGAAGAGATGCACAGGACTAGGTGTGGGGGAAGGCTCAGAACTTCCATGTCCTTCCTGGGACACCACCCTCCAGGAACTCCACGTGTTCAGCTTTCCCTAAGCTCTCCAAACCCTGTGCTCTTGGGTTCTTAATCAAGCCTCACTACATAGACGTGATTGACTAAATCATTGGCCATCAGTGATCAACTTACCCTTCAGCCCCTCTCCCATTCCCCAGAGGTTGTGAGCGGGGCAGTCCTGTCTTGATCTTTCTGATGAGCAGACCTCACCCTGAAGCTGCCTTGGTTCTGCCAGCCATCAGTTAACTAATTAGCATCCTGAAAGAAATCACTTTGGACTTTATAAGAATTTTAAGAATTGTGTGACAGGAAATGGAGACAAAGACCAAATATATATTTTACAACATCACAGTTGTCAGTATTTCTTTCATGAAAATTGATCTGTATCTTTTCATTACAGGACAGTTGTGAAACCTAAGGGCTGTAAATTGTTATATAACCTAATTAAAACACATGTTTGTTGATGAGCTCCCCAAACAGGCCTTACATTTTGCTTTACATAAAAATATTTGTCTTTGGATTCTTACAAGCAGTCTCATCAAAAAGTTCATAAAATCTACCCATTAGTTACCAGTAAGATACAGTTCTTTCTAAAATTTACATCGTGTATTTAAAGGCAAAAAAACTGCAGTTATGCAATGTAAATGTGATAATAGAGCAGCTTGTATATATTATAAATAAGTATTACAGGAGAGGATAAGTATAAAATGTAAACATTATATCCCAAAGTATAATACTAAAATTCTCAAAGTTAGAAGCGTTAAGGATAGAAGAAAATAGCCTAGACTAGTAATGATGATGGCTTAATACGTGAAAAATAAAATGTATAAGGACAATTAGGAAACATGCATACGAGATGCACATCTATTTATTTTAATATATATGTATATGAGGGTACTTCAAAAAGTTCATGGAAAAATTTATATTTTCTTTTAATTCTATTTTTCCATGTACTTTTTGAAGTACCCTCCTATGTAACCAAAATGGCCATAATGTTCTCCTCAGTGTGACTAAACTTTAGACAGGTTTCTTCCTGACCAAAGGATCCTGGCTTCCCTTTTCATACAGCATTTACTTTAGAAAAATTGCCATTGTAATTGATACCTCTTGCCAGTTTTATGGCTCAGAATGTCTTTCTCAAGGACCTGGAAGCCTTGTTTTTTTTTTTTTTTTTTTTTTTTTTGTCTTTTTCGTGACCGGCACTCAGCCAGTAAGTGCACCGGCCATTCCTATATAGGATCCAAACCCGCGGCGGGAGCGTCGCCGCGCTACCAGCGCCGCACTCTGCCAAGTGCGCCACGGGCTCGGCCCCTTGTTTTTGAAATGTAATCATCAAAGGAGGTAGGGCGGCCCCTATATTCCAGTCTCTGTAGGAAGGGTAGGGCTTTAATTTAGATAAGTGCCAATTAGCAAACAGATGGCCTAATCTCAGTGACCAATCTCTCCCATAATGATATCTGGTACTTTTTTCCTACTTCACTCCAGCACTCAAAACTTTTCCACATTTTGCATCAACAGAGTTGAGTTCAATTTCTCTCCACTGTTTCAATAGTCTTGACCCCTGTTTTCAATAGACTTGAATAATGTCTTCCCTGCCTGTTTAACTCTGTCCAGTGTTAATTTTTTTAAATACATATGTATGAAATAGTATATATAGTTGTATTTATAATTATATACATAGTTTTAGGTATATATATATATATTAGGAATGCATTGAAAAGCAATAATCATAGATTTATGAATAAGAATGTTTTAGACATAATATTGTTTAGAATAATAAAACATTAAAAACAACTTAACTTCAATAATAAAAACCATAATACGGCATATTATACAAACCCTAAATTTATGCTTTGAGACTCTTTTTTTAATATGGAAATCCTCAGGCTATGTTTGCAGTTTAAAGAGTTATAAAATAGTACATTCATTATTATTCCATCTTTAATTTGAACGCATTTGTATGGAATCAAATCAGGATGTACGTTGGAATATATTTATACAGATTAATATTCAAATTCAAAATTTTAATATAGTTACTGGGTTTTGTAGATATGGGGCAACTTTAATTTATTTCTTTAAAACTTACTATATCATTTAGCTTTTCTGTGATAAAGAAATATAATCAGGAAACTGCGATATTTTTCTTAAATTATAAAAAGTATTCAAATTTTCTTGTGTGAATTTATGACTTTTTATAAACTCAGGCTAAAATTTCCTTAATGATATGGTGGTAGGGAAAAATGGCTTTGGCAGGTTTCATTATTCACACAGCTGTCTTAATTACTAGTAAATCTGAAACAGTGATTTTTTTTTCTGCTATATACCCTCCAGCTATTTTTAAGTTCATGTTTTATGCCTTATGATCAACTTAAATTAAGAAAAATAGTTTTAATTTAATACAAAAGTTAATTGTTCACATTCTGCCAGTTATCTGGTCTTAGGTCTATAAGTATTTTGCCCGAAGCAATACTATTGCAGTTACTCAAAACACATATCATTTAGAAGATGTATACATTTTAAAATTCTCTTTGCACAGGCTGGCCACAGAGTTATCTTCTGCTGTCATTGTGTAATAATCACTTCATTGAGCTTAGTATTATGTTTAGCCGAGCTAGTCTTCTATAGCTTCCAGCAAAGCAGATAGATACGTGTGTGTGTATGTATATATATACCTATAGATAGACAGATGAAAACCTAGGTATATATATATGTATGTGTATATATATGTGTATATATATGAGAGAGAGAGAGAGAGAGAGAGAGAGACAAAAATCCTAACCTTCCTTTTTGTGAGATGTGTTACTATAACACACTATACTGTATGGACTACACCTTCTGGAGAAGAAGGGGGGTGTAAATGAATTTTTTTCTTTTTTATATGTTGTAAACATCTAATTTATTAAGGGAGGTGGGGAAAGAAGATATGTCTTCAGTAGCCTGGTACACAGAACAATTGCCATGCCATCCTTTCAGAACTAAGTATCAAGGATTGGAGGACAGACTCAGCAAAAATAACAATCAATTTTAGGTACCTTTTTTTTTTTTCTCATTTTTCTAAGCCAAACTAAATCTCTTTTTAGGTCTGATAAAATATTTCTAATTTTTATATCTTCAGAATTCATAATTTCTTTGTTGTGAAATGATTCTTTTTTCTTGCATTTTTGTTGTTGTACATTCCTGCTTCCAGTGAAGCTCACAGTGCCTCACACATTTTCCTTCCTTTTTGTTACTGTGATACACATGAGTCTGACTTCACACTGTCTGAGGGCTTTCTCTAGAGGGAAGAGCTGTGGTTTGGTGCAGGGCAGGGCATTCCAGTCAGAGGATTAAGGACCTCAAGAGCACACAAGGAGCTGAAGGTGAATGGCAGGTTCAGGTCCTTGGTCAAACTGAGCAAGGGGAAGCTTTCACAGGACCAGCTGAAGTTCACAACACAGTGTGCACACTGAATGAAAGAAAAAGGAAGAGAGAGAGACTGAAGGAAAATTTACACAATAGGACTTTATTGTGCAGGGAGAATATGCTCCAACATGTGTGTGTGCAGGCGGCCTCCAAAAAGGAGAATATCCCCGTGGATTCCTAAAGGGAGGGTTTATATATTGTTCTGGGATGGGGATGTTTCTCTATCCTAACTAAAGGGAGGAATATTTGGCTGTAGGGGAGGATGTAAGTTAATTAAGGCCTAATGAGATAGTATCGGCTTCCTGTCATGTGTCTCTGAGTTTCTGAAGTTTCCAGTCATGCACAAGAGTCACTTCCCTTTAACCTTGTTCTTTCCATCACAGGTGGAAGGTCAGAATGACAGTCACCTGCACTTTTGTTCCTCCTGGTGCACAGGTGTGGTGGGGCAGCATGCTGATTGGTGGGGTGGTTAAACTGAGTCCATTAACTGCCAGGCAAAGAGGTTGGCAGTGCCGTTCCAGCCTGGGTATTTATGAGCAGACTCCCTGGAGCATGTCCCTATTCTGTCCCTGCCTCACAATGGAAGACACAAGTTGATATTAATATTCTAGCTTCAACACCCCTTAGATGGGATAACTTTGGCTCTAATGTCAAGTTTGACTCTGGTGCCACTGACTCACAGAGACCACAGTGGGCTCTCTATGTACTTATGTGGACCTAGAATCTGCATTCATATTACCCTGGCACATTTATCCTAGTCCTGGTCTCCAGATAAAAGAGAATTTTTCCAGTTATTTGAAGGCAATTGCACTATTGCACCATTACAGTTTTCTAGTCTTTGAATTAAAAATGTGTCATTCTTGTGGAACATCCCTTATAAATCAAGAAGTACAATTTTATATAACCAAAGTGTAAATACTTATTGTTAAATCCAGTGTATTTATACTCCAACAAACAAATTTGTTTATAGATAAAAAATAACTCTGAAGTAAATTTATAGCAACTGGAAAAAAAATCTGCACAATTACATTTACTATCTAGTTTTAAGCAGTTTAATTTTTCTCCCCAAAGCACTTTATGTCTTTTACATATTGTGAAGGTTTTTTGCGTATTGTGAGTTTTTTTTTATTTTTTATTTTTTTTAACCTCCCATTCTTAACTGTTTATTACATGTTGAGGGATGTCAACTTGCCTAAAACATGTGGTCCCTGTGCTCCGCATGCCTTCACTTCACTTCTGTCCAATAAAAGGGCTATAATTTGGTTGGTAAATTAGGAAGGAATAAACTGAGCAGCTCAACTCAGTTCAGCTTCTCTGTTCTCCTCCAGGATGCTGGGCTGTCTGCAGAGAGCTGACATTCTGCTTTATTCTTCAACTGCATAATCTTTAAAGGGACCACCCGACATGTTAGAAGAGGAATCCTCTTCCATGGCACAGCACTGCCTGTTGGCAACAGATGTGGAGTATATTCTTCATTATTAGCTTATGTATCTTAATTTGTTCCAAATTCTGGTGAAGAGAACTAGTGATGTTTAATTGACCTCCTTAAACTCCAGCAAATATTATTGGCCCCGGTAATAATCACATCCTCTACCTAAGAGAAGATCCCCTCTGGTCAGGAAGAATGCTATAAAAATAGGCACACAGTTTTTATCTATCTATATATTTTTAAATTATGAAAAAGCCTACAAGAATAGAATTGTAAGACACTTTTCTTTATACAGCCACAAGTGATATGCATTTTTAAAAGTCCCTATTAATCCTCTCAGATCTTAAATATATTCCAAACAAATGAAATTTGTAGGTAATTATATGCCAATTCTGAAGGGTTTTTTAATTAAGTGCAAATTTTAATTTTAACATAGATTATGGCAATATATTAATAACCTTTATATCTTTTTTAATTTTAATTTTTTATTGAATCAAAATTGATTATACATATTTTGGGGGTTCAACACTGAGATATGTTGATCAAATCAATATTATCAGCATACATATTGTTACAAATTGTAATTATTCTTTATGCCCCTTGTCTAATCTCTCCCATCCCCCTCTCTCCATGCCCCCTCCCACCTCTGATAACCCTAGATTTCTTCTCTCCTTCTGAAAGAATAATGGTTCTCTATTGATTTGTTGCCTAGATGATCTGTCCAATGCTGAGAGGTGTGATCAGGTCCCCCAATATTATCATAGAACAGATGCTTCTTCTGTCACTCTGAAATGGGCTTTGTGGAGAGAGACATTCTCTTCTTTTCTTTATCTCTGCTGGTGACTCTCCTTGTGTCAATGCACTTCAGTGGCTGGCAGACCATCTGCGTGGTGGTTGTGGCATCTAGCTGCTTTTGCAGCAGCCATGGTTATTGTGGTGGCTATGGTGGGCCACCTACATGGAGGTGATGTTTTTGGCATGCTCCTTGGCGCTGGCAGTGTCCCTGGTTGTGGGGTGTGTCTAGTCCCTGGATCCTTGTCTTGGGTCTCTGGGCAGGCCCCAAGGTGCTGGCACAGTGTGCCTGGATGTGGGAGTGGAGTCTGGTCCCCTTCTCGATGCCTTGGGTCCCCGGGTGGGCCCTGATGCGCTGGTGCAGTGTGCCTGGTTGTTGGATGGGGTTCTGGTCCCATTCTCCATGCCTCGGGTCCCCAAGAAGGCCCCAAGGTGCTGGAGCAGTGTGCCTTATACCTTATTTCTTAACAGCTCTTCTTACACTGTCTCTTATTCCTCAACCAATCTCTATTAAAGATATTAAAAATAAGGTGACAGAAATAATGTGCTTTATCTTATAGGGGAAAATTGTTTAAAGTACCATAAATATTAGTAGAATTAAATTAGTTATACTGCTTCTTGGGGATCTCTTGATTCAAATTTTTAAATATAACTAAATGAGATATTTCTGGTAATACAGTTTTAGATGATAGTATTTTAATTAATATCTAAAATTTGTTTCCCATTTCTTTTTTGAACACTTAGTGTAGTCCTATCTTATAGGAACAGTCAGCAAACTTAGTTTTAATGACTTTTTCTTACATTCTTTTGTAACAAAATAGGCTGCCTAGTGAAAAGTCTTAAATAAAATAATACCATGGTTTAGAATTATGGGCTCCGAGGAATTCTCAGGAAAGCTTTCTTTCACAAGTGCCCCTCAAACAATATTTCTGCTTCTGCTATGGTGTAGAGTTCAGGAACCATGACACATTCAGTTCCTATGTTCCCTTAAGGTTTGCTGTAGGATATAACTTTGTTTTGGAAACCAAACATGTAGGTATTAGAAGCCAGATCATATCCAGGAGCCAGCCTTGCTAAGACTCAGTCACATTTTTCTGAGCTATAAGGAATTTGTCGAATGTGGGTTTCAGTTCAACGTATGTGAAGAGGAAACTGTGAGACATCATTTGGCTAATAGACACTTTCTCCAGGAAGGTTTAGGTAGTCAAATTAAGTTTATTAAAACCATAAAGTTTCATCACTTCACCAAATGATAGAGTATGTTGTGTATGTTCTAAGCATTACTTTAGGTGATGACAATGCCATGTGAACAAGTCAGTGTGGTCCTTACATTCATGTAGCCACAGGAGGTTGATCATGCAGGAAAAGTTCCTGAACTAGGTTTTGAGGTATCAAAGAAAGCTCCATGGATGAAGTGATGAGCAAGCTGAGTTACCTTAGTTATAAATGGAGCAGGTTGGCTGGAGAATGATCAGGTGAGTGGTACAAAGAGAGCACCATGGACCGTATCTTAGGATAAGAGAAGTAAACTGAAGAAGCTTAGGAAGTCTATGGTTGAGGAGGCTTGGGGGACAAAGATTGGAGAGATAAGAGAGGCATGATCATGAGCTCCTTACAAACCATGCAAATAAAGATTTTGGACTTTTTCTTGAGAACAATAGGAGCTATTGATGAGCATGTGGGTGGTGGGATAAGATTTAAATTTTAGGATGATCAGTTTGATAGAAATAGAACCAGAGAAATGAAGAGAAGACTACTGAAGAAAAATAGGTAAGTGATGAAAGAGATCTGATTTAGGGACATGGCAGTGCAGGTGAGAGAAGCAGACAGCAAATTTGAGGAATATTTAGGTGGCAGAACCAATAAAACTTGGTGATTGATTAAATTAGAGTGAGAGCGAAGAAAGAAACTAATATTCAGTTTTCTGCTTGAACAATTAGGTGATACATGTATTGAGAGAGAGATCAAGGGAAGGGTGACAATTCTGGGACCAAGAATGGACAAGAAACAGTGGTAAGTTTAGCTTTAAATAATTTGAGTTTCAGTACCTTTGAAATATCAATAGGAAGCTGTCTCTTTGAGAACTGGATAAATTGGTCTGGATTTGGAGTTAAGAAAATATTTAGAAATTAGAGCACATACAACATATTGATTTCTAAAAACCTATTTGATTATTTTTCTATCCCCATCCCAACAGCCCCATCTTTGTGGGGGTTGGGGGACAGGAGCCACAAATGACTCCTATTGTAGGAAGGAATGTTATTTGTTTATTTCTGATTCAATGTGGCACTCATATTTCTTGCACCTTTCATCTCTGACCTAATTGTACTAAAATGTTTCTCAGTCATATATGAGGAATCTTCAAAAAGTTCATAGAAAGATTCAAAGTATCTCTTTATTCCTTTTATCCACAAATTTTTGAAGTATACTCATATTGAGAGGGTTTATCAGTGCTGTGATACACTGAAAATGCAACAGATTACTGGAGTTTCTTTTAAAAATACTAATTGCACCTTTCTAAATGAAATCACACAACATTGTCTGTGGCTTATTTTTTCGATAAAAAACAATTTGTGTGCACATACTTTCTTAAAGGCCTGTTATTAGGTATTAAGAGAAGCTATATTTTCCCTTATTTCAGAGGTTTTCAAAAGTTCTGTCAGCTTAGAAACAATAGAAGCAATAGGAACATGGTAGAAAATATTTATAAGGAATATGCTATCTAAATTTAAACTAATATATACAGCTTCTATAAAGAAAACTCAAGTTATTTCCATTAATTAGGATGTTCTTCCATCATAGTCATATGGTAACAATCTTTTGAGCTAGCTTTGAAACTCAAAAGTACTTCTGAACATACACATATAATTTATTCCAAACATCTCTGAGCTAGATTTTATTCCTATTTCATAGGTGAGATGAATGAAGCTCCATAAAGTTACACAATTTTATTAGCATAACACAGGGTATTTGTGAATTCAGCAAGGACTAAATATTTCATTCAAGTCCAGTGATTATTTTTCTTTATCATAAAGTTTTGCTTTGACCAATGAACTCTATTTGAAAGGTGCCTGGCCCGCTTTAGGAATGTCATTTGTAGAAATAAAGCAATGGGTCCTCAAAGGTGTTAAGCTCAAAACTTTGGCAAGATAGTTATCACATCAAATCAAATATATAGAACAGATAAATGGTTCATTTATCAATTTAACATATTTTATATTATATATAAAGTTTAATTATATATACATATATACACAGATATACATGTACTCAAATATTTCTTTATATCACTCAATACTAGTTAACAGTAATAACTTCCATTTATGCAGAATTTATAGAGATTTCATAACTTGCTTAAGATTATCAATGGTTTAATGGCAGAGCTAGAATTCAAACCCTATTTTTCTGAATCTGTATAAATCATTTTACTACACCACAAATAATGCCCTTATAATGTTGGGCAAAAAGAAGAAATGAATAATCCTATCTAAATTGGGGGAAATTGCTTAAATTTTTGGAAACAATTTTAGATATTCAATTTTATTTTATTTAGGCATAAAATGCTTCAATTCAAAATAAAAGTTTGCTAGCTTCACACTGAACTTAGAGACTTCTGTTAATTCATACCTTCAGAGCTGAACAATTCCTTTTGCTATTCTTTAGAGGTAATACAGAATAAACACAACCATTTGTATGCAACTTAACTGGATCCACTAACATGTGGACATTATAGTTCTTTGGATATTGCATTGGAAGATTGATCTCCGACTGTCACCCACACAAACTGATTTGATGATGAAGATGGTCATATAGTAAAATTTGATTGTTTTCAGTATGTAGAAAACTAAAGTGTTCTAGCAACTAATAAATTGGATATATTTTTCATAGATCACAAAGATAAATAATAATTCCAGTAAGTTATTACCTTTTATTTTAAAGGCAAGTACATCTTTTTATCCTGTGTTATGACGTTTGTACTGTCTCTTTATCTATGTGTGCATGTATATGTACGTATCCGTCTTTCTACCCCCAATCACCTATCTACTTACCTATTCATTCATCTGTATCACTCAGAATATTGGTCAGAACAAGTAACAGAAGAATTAAATTAAACTCAATTAAATAATAAAGGAACTTTATTGGCTCACAAGCTGAAAAATTTAAAACAAGAGAGTACTTTACTTAATCTAGAGGCTGATGATGTCTTTAATGATACATATCCATTTGTTTGTGATTCTTTTAGTTCTATCTTCCTTTGTGTATGTACTTCATCTTTAGCCTGTAGGTCCTGTTGGTGGCCAGATGGTTGTTCACAGCTCCTTGGGCTACATTTTTCTTTTTTTTTTTCCATCTAAGAGAAGATTATTGCATCAAGCCTGCAATTATCTAAGAAAAGTTTTAGGCTTACCTCCAACTGGACTAACTTAAGTTCCCTAATGAATCACTGGGGCTAGGGGAATGCCATATGTTAGTACGGCTTAGTTTTAGATTATTGACAACTTTGGAACAATCATCTTGACAAACATAAAGAGCAACTGTAACAACAGAATTACTATGATCAGCTTAAGTCAATCAAGGCCTTCCCTTAGAGCTTGGGAAAGTGTCAAAATCCAAATAGTTGTCTGAAAGAGAGAGACTGCGTGACTTGTTTCTGCAAAGTAACATCAAGGAACTGTTTTAAAGAAAAAGGAATGAGATACAGGTATGCATCAACAAATGTTCACCATTCATTCTACATACATATATCCATGTATTCACTCATCCATCAATCCAATCCATCTATCAATAATCTTTGTACCTGTGCAGCATTCTTTGCATGTTAATCTAAAAAAAAAAAAAAAAAATTAGAAAATCATCAGTGAAACTAAAGAGTCCTACTGATGACTATGTTAATACTAGTTTCCAATTCTAATGAAAAAATGAAATCTGAAATAGGCAATACTTAAATATACCCACATTTTAGAAAGAAATAAAGATAGAAACATCACTTTATGTGTAATAAATTACTCTGGAGTACCAGAATAATGAATAACATTTAAATCACAGATGCTCTATGGAATTTTATCAGTATATGAAGCATCATAGAAGAAAAAAAAAACAAAATTATTAGCATATACTGAGGTAATACTACTACTATTACATATTCTTATCAGATAAGAAAAGCTGCTAACATAGAGTCACGACTGAAACATAAACAAGACACAAAGTTAGTTTTTCAATTCTTATAATTTTTTTAAAGATTCTTCAAGACTTTTGTTTGTTTGTTTGTTTGTTTGTTTGTCTGTGACCAGTAAGGGGATCGCAACCCTTGGCTTGGTGTTGCCCACACCGCGCTCAGCCAGTGAGTGCACCGGACATCCCTATACAGGATTCGAACCTGCCGTGGGAGCTCTGCTGCGCTCTCAGCGCCGCACTCTCCCGAGTGAGCCACAGGGTCGGCCCTCTTCGAGACTTTTAAACATAATAATGTTTCAGTTATTTACATTGTATGAAATTTTACATATGGAAGAGAAAAGAAAGAGCCCTGCTCTAGAGTTTAAAGAGGTTAGAGATTGAAGTAAAGCCATTTAATATTTCTAAGTTTGATGATTTGGTTAGCATCCTAGGGAAGAAAAAAAAAATACCAAATTAGTGACAGAAGAACCAAATACATAGCAGGATATTTTGGATATGAAGGAGGAGGACATACGTCATGCTTTCACAATATATAGGATAAGAGAAAGGCTCAGTTGTACAGGATGCAAAGTTTGACAGAGTTCAATTTGTTTTCTATTTAAATGGAGAAGTGTGTGTGTGTCTGTAAATCAAAGAATAGAACCTATAAAACTGAAGATAGAAATTACAGAGAATAATTAGTGTATTGGGGAGTTGAGGAGGGAGAGTAAGGAGAGTTTAGTGGAATAGCCACAGCATTTTAGAAAATAATATACAGAACCACCTGCAAATTGTCTTAAAGAGAGATTGAGTGTTACCTACAGTGGAGGAGTATTGAAAGGCCATTTCAGGTAATGTGATAAGAGATCAATTAATAATAAACCTTATAACCATCACATCCAAGTGAAATGGAGAGGTCAATATGCCTGGAGATTGCTGATTAGACTAGGAGACTTGGAAAGATTCAAAGGGCTAATGAAGGCATTCACGGACATAATTTGTTGTAAAGTTTAGGGCCATTTGACTCTAAAGTCAATACTTTTAAATGCTATGTCACAAAGCCCATCAAAAAGAAAAAAGAAAAAAAAAGGAAAAAGAAAAAGAGAAAAGACTCGATTAGTCATCAAAGGAAATTAAAGAGAGTAGAGCCTCTTATAAAATACATATTGAAGACATGATTCTGTTCTGTTTAACCAAAATTTATATTTTTAGAAAATTGTATATCTGACCTCCCCCAAAATTGGTAAACTATTGACTTGTGCAAGTTGTCTTTTCCTTAAATAAATTAATAGAGTTAATGTTACAAGTATATCACGACTATTTCTGTTTCTATCCTTCCTTCCTTCGTTTCTTCCTTCCTTCTTTCCTTTGTCACTTTTCTTCTCTCTTTCCATGCAAACATATTTTGAATGCCAAATATATGCCAATTATTAGAACAGGCAGTACAGATTTGAAATCATCTTCAGGCTAGTAGGAAAGAAACAGATGCCAGAGTCATAGGGTATGATAGAGGCAAGCAGACAGTGTTATGTATGGCAGAACATTAAATCTTGAAGGATGATAATGATAGATTTCAATATTATTCACAAATATCCATGTCTCCCCTACTAGCCCTTTCCCAAGACCCTTTCTTAAGGGCTATGTGACTTGCTTTTGAAGTGAAATGTGGATGAAAGTGACAAGCCAAAGTTTTGTAAGCCATGTGTAATTCCGTCCTCTTTTTTCTTTCTGTCACAGGACCCACAGCGTTCTAGAGAAAACCTGTTGCATAAGCCTTGATCTTAGAATCTGGAGGACAACATATCCACAGTGGACACACACATGAGCTAGAAACAAACGTTGGTAAACTACTAAGACCCAGTGGTTAAGAAGGTCATGGTATCATTTGGAGCTGCAAATAGTTTAATAAGATTTAACTCAGAAGTGTGTAGACACATATAGTGAGAAGTGGAAAGCGAAGTGAAGATGGATGTGTGTGTATGGGGGCGTGTTGGGAGACATTGGTGGTGTTTTGGCAAATAGATTTTAGGAGAAATGAGACTGGAAACTGAGAAACTAAGAGGTTGTTTAATAATTTTTTTTTTTTCTGCACAAGTTTCCAGGTACAGTCTCTCTGACTATCCCTCTACAGGCAGCTGTCAACGATAAGAAAATTCAGTTTGTCCTATTTGCTGAGAGTGATTCAGGGGCTTGGAATCTGGAAAATGCTCATTGTGCTTTTGGACCTAGGCCTCTTGATCTCGTTTTGGTTGTAACCTGATTGAAGTTACGGAACAGGTGCCTTCACATCACCCTTCCGAGGAAGTTGGCATGTTAAGGTATTTTCTTATATTATACAAAGAGCAAGAAAGAAAAGACAATTCCGCTTGTCTTCAAAGATCTTCTAAAACAGAGTTTCCTAAGCTGTTTATAATGAAAATTTATTTCTACAATCATCAATTTATTGTGGATTAAGGCTTTGGTAAAATAGAACAAAACACAGATGCTCCATCACTTATCATGGGGTTATGTCCCAATAAACCCACCCTAAGTTGAAAATATCATAAGATGAATGACTGTAAGTCAGGGACTGTCTGTAAATTGCTAGAATAATGATAAGAAAAAAGACATAAGAACTACAAGTCCAGAATTTTCAGATTCAACAGACACAGAATTATTCTGTCAAATTTCCATAATAGTTTGTAAATAGATTCTAAATATTTAATTCTATTTTTTGTACTAATATTGTTATGAACTTAAAAAACTAATGCAGACCAGAACTCCTTTGGGAGGAGGTTTTCAATAAATCATATTATTTAATAACCTTATAATATAGAAAACTCATACATAAAGATGTCAAAGAGATAAACTGTAAAACCCACTATTTATATAAAGTGGTTCTGACAGCTTTACTGATTTTCTCTTATTAAAATAAAACTCTTCAAACTGAAGCCCCTATTGACATATGTACATGTAATTTAGAATGAATCATTGGTCATATTTTATCAAAATAATGTTTTAAAAAGATACCTTAAATTAATTCTCTTTAATTCCTGAAAATTTCATATTTATTCTTATATATTTTGTTCATATAGAGTAAATATAACAAAATGAAGAAACTCTTAAAAGATAAAAATAAAAAAAAATTGTCTATGAAATAGGATCTGTAAACCAAACTCTCTCTCCCTCTTTTTTAATGAAAGTGCCAGAGTTCCAAAAAGCAAAAGAGCTAATAATTAACTGGGCTTGATTAGACAAATCAGTTGTTTGTCAACATTTAAGCTTTTGCCAAAATCCTGATATTGAGTATACATGGATTGGCCATTGTGCTTGAAGTAGAATATTGAATTTTTTTTTTAATTGTGTTATGCTTTGTTACTGTTCATCATAAGTCATGGTAATTAGCAGCATTAAAATCAATAGCATACAAAAATGCATTTTGACCTTAACCGGTATTAAAACCTTAATCATAACTAAAATGCTATGAGTATTTTCCTCCAGTATTCTGGCAACACCACTAGCAGCAGCAGTTAAAGCACTGGAGGAAATATAACTAAATTTCCCCATTGAGAAACCTCAAAGATATCCCAAACATTCCACAAAAATGGTAATAATGTGTTTCAACATGTTATTTATTCTACTTCATAATTCCTCATGAAGTTTAATGATGGCTAATTTTATAAATAACATCTGGTAAATATGCTTTCAAGATACAAATAGAGTTATGAAGCCGATGTAATGCAAAAAGCCTTGAGGATGTAAATATACACTTTAAACATTTCTGTTTAAAAAGAATACACTTTGTGTGATCATAGAACAAGAATGGGATGAGATAAGGAGGGGTCCTCCTTGTTGTGCTAGGAAGATAATCTATAAACTTTTATCTGGTAATAAACAACATCATGGTGGGAGATTAGTAGATATTTAGGACTGCAGAAAGCATTTCATTTCACTGCAAGAGCTACTGCCGAACAAGAGGATCCTCCATCTTCTTTGTTTTATCAGAAGAAAATAAATTAAAAATAGATAAGAAAATAACAGCAACATGGACTACAGAAAACCTGTGGAGTGAAAATTTGTTAACTCCCTAGGGGGAACTCAGTTAGAAGCAAGTTAGTTTTTTTGTACAACAGCTACTTCGTGCTGGGACTCCAGGGACTGTTTGTTCATGTGCCCAGCACCTGCTATTAATTTCTTACATCCCATTACAGGAAGAGCAATTCCTCTTTCTGTTTTTCTCACATATTACATCATGTTCCTTTAGGAACATCTAAAAATAAACCAAGACAGATAGCTAAGGAATGGGGGTTGTGAACAAAAATTCTGCACTAGTAATGCTGAAATTTTTTATCTGAAAGGATTCAGAAGTAACTTGGTGAAGTAACATCAACCCCTAATTCACATTTATTCTTTATTTAAGAAATCATCTCATCTTGTTGTCATGTTTATTAAAACCATTATGTTAAATAATTTTAAAATTATTTTTATACATCATGGAGAGTTATATTTATTTAATCTTCTAATAAAAAATATTGATGGCTGAAGAATGCACATGTAGTCTCAACTTTTCCCAGTAAATTCTCTCGGGCATTGTGATGCTTAATTTTATGTGTCAGCTTGACTGAACAAGGTGTCCATATATTTGATCAAACCTTATTCTGGGTGTTTCTGTGAGGGTGATTTTAAATAAGATTAACATTTGAATCAGTAGACTGAGTAGCAGATTGCCCAGATGCATAATAAGGGAAGAAAGGGAAGACTTTATAAGGCCTTCAGGGTAGGGTAAAAGTTGAGTTAATTGTGTAAACTAGGACCCTTGCAAGTATGAAAGAGGGCACTAAAGATACTTATTCATGGAAAATAGACAACCTAAAAATTTCCAGGGCAAATCAGAACATATGTTCATTCACCTCAGTTGTATATAGTTTAATCCATATCATAATACTTTCAGTGAATAGGGGAGATATTAGTCTTTTTTTTAGCAGGTGAGTAACATGATCTGGATTAATACTTTAGGGGAATGACCATTGTTATTTTGTTAAGCCCACATGATAAGGAAGCAAGAGTGGAAACAGGGCGACACATTCGAAGTCCATGGCTATAATCTAGGTGAGAAAGGATGGTGGCTCTGACCAGGGAGATGGCAGTGCAGGTGGTGAAAAGTAATTGGTTTCTAAATATATTTTAAAGGTACAGGCAGGTGATCTTGATATAGGCGAAGGCAATGAGTAAGCAGCTACCTGTGATTCTGGTTTTTCCATGTGAGTATGAGGAAGCAGGAGAGGAGCAAGACAGTTAAGGGGCACTCAAGGAAAATATTGTAATGATTGTCCTTTGAGCAGGATGAAGAGGGAAAAAAATACATCAAGGGGGCGAGGAACACTGAAAAATGAAGCATAGTGGAGTAACAACCTGAAGGGTTGTTTTTTTATGGATTATTGGAGTTATGTTAATAACTGGAGGAAGTGGGCCAGAAAAATGAGTTGGTTTTGAGAAAATGAAAACGAAAAATTGAAGAATCACTGTTATTGATAACGGCAAAATCATGGAAAATATGACACTGGGAGTTAATGGCTGAGATAGAATCACAAGAGAGCTGAGAGGCTGGATTGTAGTAGAATCATCTATTTGAAATTATCCAAAAATTAAGACAGGAATAGTGTCGGTGAAAATGACAAAGAATGAACTAATTTCTCAGTAGAAGAGAATGGCCTGAAAGCCAGTGAATGTCCACGAAAGTGAGGTATCAGTAAGTAAGATCACATAAGATCCTGTGCTGGGGTCTTTTAGGGAGAAGGGAATACAAATGAACTAGAATCAACCAGAAGGCCAAGTTTTCTGAGGTGTGTGTTAGAAAAACCAGCCAACACTAGGGAGGGCATCAAATGTGTCTTCAGAGAAGAGACAGGTTTTTCTGTAGACTGAACATGTGAAAGGAACATCACGAAAGCAATTGCAGGCATGGAGGACCTTGCTGGACTCTGCATTACAGACAGCACTGTGAGATGGTTTCAAGGGTTAGAGAGGAATTAGAGAGACAGAATAGTCATAGACAGGGCTTTATTAGAATTAGAGTGCAAGAAACAAGCCAATGGCTTCTGGTGGTGACCAACATAAATTAAGGTTGAAGGACAGAAAGAAAACAGACTTGGTAGACAAGAGTAACAGGGGTGGTCACAATGGGAGTCCTGGGGGAAGAGTGGAATGAGTTTTGAGGCTCTCTATTGACCCCTCTAGATGGAGGTGATAAGGTCTTCAGATGGCTCTATTTAGTCCCAGTGATTAGTGACAAAGTTTGCTCCTATTGGGGTAGGAAAAAGTGACTTCAGTTCTGCAAGAGCTTCCTTTTGACTATCATTGATAGTGTTGAGGATTAGGGAAGCTGTGAATTGCTTCCAGTATGAAATACCTTTTTGAACCATGTCAAATGGAAGGTAAAAGGACTTGGAATACCATGGTCTTAGTTCCAGTGCTCTGAGCCTGCCTCTTGGCCTTTTTTATGGGAGACATAGTCTTAGGGCCAGTGCATAGGTCCCCCATATCCCCTGGAGATCACCACAAATGAGAATCTACTTTCACATGGGAAGAAGCTGAAAAAGAAGAAAGTGACAGAGAGACTGTCCTGGACACAGCTAACCTTCGGCATTGTTATGAGCCAGACTGGACACAATTTTCTACAATGAAACATAATTTTAAAAAAATCACTAATATCAGAAAAGGTCACTTGGAGTCCATGAAGAAGTGAAACAAAAAAATAAAACCACTCCATAAACTTTAAGCACAGACAAAAGAAACCACAAAAACACTAAACATTCCTCTACCCTGGCTGGCATGAGTGACTGTCACCTCCTTGTCAATTTCAGCATTTGTCTTTCTCCAGTCTTCCCTCCTTCTAGACAATATATATTACAATACCCAATTATAGATTTACTTCTGCCTCCTGACACATCCGATCAAGAGCTTTCTTGAACTTTCTTGAACTTTCTCCCAAATCACCTACCACAAGACCAAATCTATAAATCATCCTTTCTCTCCCCCTCTTACTGCAACACCCATAGTTCGCTGTGGTGTGTGGTGTCTCTCTTTAAAATGAGCAATAAGCCCGTCTTGTTAAACTATGAATGCTTTTATGGTTTTCTTTGTCTGGAGGATATTGACAAATGAAAGACAGAGAAAACTGCTCCCAGAAAAATAGAGACTGGATTCAGAAAATAATAATTGTTTATTCTACCATCTCACTCTGTACTTAGTTGTTAGAATTAAGAAAGCAGCATTAGGGTGTGATAATCCTAAAGTACTTATAGTTTTGTGTATTTTTAAGTCAAAATAACTTATTTCATATTGATATCAAATAGTCTAACCTGTTTATATTCTGTGAAGATACTTGCTTGTCTATTAAAATCAATATTTTTATTTATTTCCAATTATAGTAAAAAAAAAAAAAAATGCTCCCTTTCAAATGTCAAGCTATATCATCTTTTCCTTGTTAGGATAAATCCCATCCCCGCATTACTAAATGGGAAATACCTAGAATATACCAAGTATTGTTCACACGCAATCTCTTTAAAAGAGATATTTCAGATCCACTAGAAATAACTGAGAACAAATGTAGAAATTTAGAACTGAATATCAGAGGACGGCTTCTGCCAGAAGAGCTTAGTAGTTGATTTGTGTTATTTAAAATGCAGAGTGAACGCCTGAAAAGTTCTAATGAGATATTTAACACGTATGCTCTTACTCTCAGCTGAATGGAAACTAAATAATTCAGGTAGGATCAATGAAAATGACCTGTGACTATCAATATGGGGAAAAACTATTTTATGAAACAACTAATGAGATAGAAAGGAGTATATTTTTATAAGAGAATTATGTGACTGATATTGAAAAAGGATCATTATGAAACAAGGGATAACAGGTTAGAATATTTTGAAGGTATTAAGATATCAAGGTGTCACATTAAGACTATGTAGCAATATGGACATGTGCATAAATGATCTGCTTACTTTATAAAATAATGGAATAGAAAATGCTATTTTAACTCCGATTACATCTCTTTAAAGTATGTGTGCATATTAATACAGTGTGTGTATGAACACTAGGGAATGACAAAATTTATTATTTTGAGATTGTGGTGGAATGCTTTAAATGACATGTTTAATAAATTAAACAGCTTGAAAAAGGAAACTAAATCAAAAATCTTTTAAAATATTTGAATTCAACTTTTATTTGCCTAGTGGTAATGTGCAGATCCAGATATCTTAAGTAAATACCTCACAATTATTTATCTGACATTTTCTGGATCAGACCTATTAGTAATCTAATTATCCATCATTGCTTTTTCCATCTATTTTACAAATAATTTATACAAATTTGGTCTGAGTTAACGTTAAGTGAGGCAGAATGAGCCTTAAGAAAATAAAAAGAAACTAATGTAAATTAATTTTGCCTTTTCTCATTTTACCAACCACTAAAATATACATATATATTTTTATTTTATACAGAGGCCTTTTAATATTCAAAACATAGATGTTTAATTATAATTAGAATGATAATTTTGAGGATACAAATGTACATTTCTGCTTCTTCTGAAAAGGCTCAATTCTAATTAGGTCCTGTGAAAAATAACCATTACTTGGTAGAGTTAACCCATATGCAAGCTAAAGAAAAACATGCAGGATATATTCCTGTCCTTAGATATTTTAAGCACTCTTTCAAATGATCAATCTATAGCAATCATAATCGTTAAATTAATTGTAAATTCACTATGCACCATGAATCATGCTAATAACTACACATGAAGTATCTGCAATGGTCTGAATGCTTGTCTTCCCTCCAAATTAATTAAAATCTAATCCCCAGTTTCACAAATTTGGTAATAAACTCTCTTTTCTGAAAACATAGTGGACTAAGAACCTAGATTTATTCTCCCATTGCAGGAAAAATTTTAAATATATTTTTAAAAAATTTATATTCTTCCATGAACTTATAGATGAAGTATAGAATCCTCAGACCAAAATCTAAATAAAGGTGGGGAGGGGGGACACTTGGAAAATTAAGCAGAGCAGTGAAGTTGGATTTTGTCCTGAGGGCATTCATCAAATGATGAATTTAAGTCTCTGTTCATGGCAGGGTAGAGCTTAGGGAACTAAACATAAATCAAGGACCATCTCCTGGAGGGGAGTCTAACAGGTGAGCTGTGTAAGGCTGGGCCTGATAGTATCATACTGAATTGATATAGGTGAGTGAGAAATAGACTTATACATTCATTACCACCTCCACACATATCCTTACTCCACTACCCTTTCACTACTGCTGAATGCAAGGGGAAAAAAAAATCCCTAAAATTTTGTAGTTTTTCTAAACAGATTTTCAGACAAAATTCATAATACTTGCATGGTTTTAAAAAAATTCAAACCAGATTTTCTCTGTCTGGTAGTAAAACCAGGCAGGCACTTCACCAAAGCAAAATCAAAATTCTATTCAAAGGATTCATTTTTTGTTCTAGGTCTCAGTTTTCTACAGAACAAAAATTCTGTGGAAAATTGGCAAATGAAAAAATAAATTCATCAAACCCACAAGTAAATAAATTGCCATGGTTGACAGCCAGAAAATGACAACAAAATCAGATCCTCAAAAGCTTTGTATATATTGGAATCACCAGAGAAAGGAAATAAAATAAAAATGATTACTATGTTTTAAGGAGTAATAGAGAAGTTTGAATGTTTGAGTGAAGACTATGCAAACTGACTTTTTGAAGAAAACTTCAGTAACAGATTTAAGGTCAGATTTTGCAGCTGAAGAGAGAACGCATTATCTGGAAGAGAGAACAGAGGCAGAGAAGTGGCGAAGAGATGCAGGAAAGTGATCAGTAAATCAACTTCAAGTCTCCCTTAATGCTATCTGTTTAGTTTTAGTATATTACTTCATTTTAGAATTTCTCCAATAATTTTTTTTGTTTCTTAAAATTCAATCTTCTATTACATATCGATTATTTATTCCCATAACTTATAGAGCACCTCTTTAAGAGAGAGAGAAAAAAAAAAAAAAAAAAAGGACTGAGTGGATTTTTTACCAAAATATGAAAAGTAATCCATTTAACATTCTACACTCATACTTCAGTAGCTTCAGTTTGGAAAGTGTCATCTCATCTTCCAACAGAACCTGTTTATAACACAGACACCATTAAGTATACGTGGTGATATGAATAGAACCACAGCACACTGAAGTTTCTAGAGTCATTAGAAATTTGTCTAGTATAATGCATTATTCTCTTGATGAGAAAATCATGGTGCAGAAAAGGAAAACATAGTTATGTAATTTTGAATTGCTTGTAACTTAATACTAGATGTTAGTCATTTAGGCAAAGTATTTGTAATTGCTACACACAAAAAATTTGAGATTAAAGTATATCAATTTGATTTCCAATACACTTGTTTACTAGTGTGACCTTATTCAAGTTAATTAACATCTCTGAGCCTCAGTTGTTCCAATTTTTGAAAATGAGGATATTATCAGATAGCATAAATATTTTTCATTAGAGGAAAATAAGGTAATATGTATGAAGGTTTTATTCTAAGCTACTGAATATTATTTTTACTATTAGTGTTATTAATAGTAAGTTAAATTCAACAAAAATAGAGTTACTTTATAAGCATTCCATGAAATGAGTTTTCTTAAAATATTGAATCACTATGTGAATTGGGAAATGAATGTCAGCATTTCCTTTTTTATTTCATTCTGAGAAGTCTGTCTTTGAAATATATAGCCAGGAACTCCAGGAATTAATTTTCCAAAGTCAGCAAACAAATAGGTACACATTGTGTAATTAAAGAGAAAAGCACCATGCTGCTACATCAGAAGCAGAGTACGAAAAAAGAAGCAAGAATGTTATTTTATAATGAGAAGCAGAAGAGAGCAACTGAAAAAAAAGTAGTTTATTAAAAAAAAAATAGATATGTTGAAATAGCACTCAACCTACAACGACAGAGCAGTTTAAAAAACATTTGTTATTGCTGAACCAGCAAAGAGAAGGAGTCACCACAAAGTGTCTGCTGGTTTTGTCGACAGTCCACGGTTCACACTTAAAAAGCACGCATTTTCTAACTTCTAGAATTTGAATCTATTTTTGCAATAATTAAGAGGAACAGAAATAACGGTGTTCTTTATATGCCAATTACATAAGATTTTTACCATTACTTTAGTAAGCTAGAGGATAGGTAGTAAATATCCTATAGTATTTATGAGCTGATATAGATAAATACATAGATGCATTTGTTAGCTTTTCCTGCATAACAGATTAACCAAAAGTGCAGTGGCTTAAAACAACAATCTATTAACTCACAGTTTCTGTTGTTTAGGAATCTGGCCTTATCTTGGCTAAGTCCTCTGTTTCAAGGTCTTTTACAAGACTGTAGTCAAAGTAGTGGCCAAGGCTCTGGTCTCATTTGAAGGTTCAGCAGGCTTGGAAGGCTTGCAGTCAGGGAAAGATCTGCTTCTAAGCTCACTCGTGTGAGTGCTGGCAGGACTTATTTCTTCAGGGGTTGTTGAGATCCGTTTTGCATTGGGTGTTGTTCAGAAGACTCCCTCAGTTCTCTGGCAGCTCTTAGTATAGGAAGATGGCTTCTGTCCATGAGAGCAAGTGAGAGAGCAAGAGAAGGTGAGCAAGAAAGAAACCAAAGTCTTTTCGTTGCCTAATCTTTAAAGTGACAGCTCATTGCTCTTACTATATTCTATTCACTAGAAGCAAGTCACTAGGTCTAGCCCACATAAAGAAGCATAAATTATGTATGTTTTACTAAATATTTAACATGAACACATATTTCTATTTATATATTCTCATTCAAGAGTATTTATATGCATATTTATATATACATATATACATAAACTTATATAGATAAATATGTATAGAAATATGCTTGCATGATAATATATAAATAGAAATATATGCTTATGTTAAATATTTAACAAAGCATAAATTTCAAAATTTAATTTTGGGCTTCTGGCCAAGATGATGGAATAGACAGTCCCCAGATTCACTTTCTCCCACAAATCAACAAATTTACAACTATTAAAAAGCAAGGACAACCAAGCTGGGGTGCTAAAGCTCAGGGGAAGAGGAGAGACCTACAGAGTTCATGAAGGCAGGAGAAGCCATGATCACTCCCACCAGTTCAAATTCTGGCTACTTCAAGGCTGAAGTTGGTAAGTGCATGGAGCAAGAGCTGGCAAATGCTGCAGCTGTGCCCTACAAATGAAGTTGCTTGGAAGTGGCAGGGGAGAAGAGGGCCTGGGTGACTCCCAGGCCAGCAAGACCACCAGCAGGGTTCCTGTGGACCTACATATGAGTGAGGGGCCACAGACAACTGAGAAAAGGAGCCACTCAGAGGTTGGTGAGTCATCACAAGGGACTGGTGCATGGCCCATCCCTTGGGAAGTGTTTTGAGTGTGGAAGGTGGGAGAGACAGGCCTACTGGGGGAACATTGGGCACAGCATGGACAGCTTATCTGCCCTCCAATCAGCACAGGACCACTCAGTGGAGACTGGTCAGGAATATAGAAATGCAGGGGGAGCAGTTTGCTGAAAGACTTAGGCCCAGACCAGAGTTTCCACACAACCCAGGTGTACCAGAACTCACAAGACCAGGAAGTACATACAAGGTCAATGATTAAAACCTGAGCTGCACAAAAAGCCTTCGCCAGGGAATCGGCAGCAAAGCAGCAATTTAGCCTAACTACAGGGCTCAAGTGCTGATCCCCACAGGAAGTTCCTTCATTTTAGAAGCAAAGAACAACAAATTAGTTCCAGTTAGGGGTTTAAGTGGTGGGAACTGCAAATAATCCAACACAGAAATGAAAGAAAAAACAAAATATCCACAGATCAGAGACAAAGTTTGATATTAACTAGTAAAAGTCTCACATTACTGAAGAACAGCTATAAAACCTAGAAGGACTGGAAGCCCCTTGGGCTCCCAAACCAGGGAGGGCAGAAGGATGAGGGCCTCCGCCATGCCCCCTAACATCTGCAACCAGCCCAGCAACAACCATCAAGCTACTGAAGTAAGTGCACCAGGCTCCCAAGCCAGGGTGGTGGGGGACCTTGGGCCTCAGCCATGTCTCCCTGAAACCTGCAAACAGCCCATTGATGACCACCGAGCCATGACTGGAAGCCCTTGGTGTCCTGAGCTGGGGTAGTGGGGGGCTGAGGGCTTGAGTCACACCCCTCTGACATCTGCATCCAGCACAGCAATGACCAAGCCACTGCTGGAAGCTCCCTTGGCTCCCTCACAGGAGTGAGGGGGGTGCCACAGGCCTGGACCATGCCTCCCCTCCTTCCTCCTTCTCCCACCCTATTTCCTTGCCCTTCCCTCTTCCCCCTCCCCCCAACTGCTCTGCAACATCTTAGAATGCAAAAAATAATAATATTAATAAATACATATACTTTTAAAAAAAAACCCAAACTTAGTTTTGTTTCTTCTAAATTAATCCTTTTGGTTTGTTTATGATGTTCAGAATATAACTAACTTCAAATACTGCTAAATAGTGTTCTTGAACATTTATAATTCCAAATGTCCCTTTTAATCAAGGATATCACACCTAGAATTTGTACAGCAAGTGAAGAGTAGTGCCTATTTCAAGAATGATGCTAGTTAAGGTGCAATCATAGCTTGGTTGGCTGTAGATGATCTTGTCTATGATACATTTATTTGCAGTTGCTAATGTTTTTCTGAAAAGATTTTCTTTTTTCCAGATATTTTTGACAAACAATTTTAAAATGGAAATTTCTTCACATATTTCCACAAACATTATTTCCAAATTATGAAGCTCTAATGACATCCTTAGTAACAACTAATAATCACAAGGAATTAATTTCTAAATATGTGTGTGAAGGACTCCTTGTTTCATATGAATATGAAAACAAAAAATAGCAATAGGTAAAAGTTTAAATATTATTCAGAGGCAATGGTGAAAAAAATTAACAAAATAAGTATATTAACTATTTTACTAAATATAAGTATATTAACTATTTTATTAAAAAAGAAAAGTAAGATAAACCTTAATATGATATATATTTTAATGAAATTCTGTAGTTTCATTTTAATATAAAAATGCCTAGCTGCCAGAAAAATATTGAATTGTCTTCTCCTACTCGTCTGATGATGGAGTTCTAATAGCAAAGGCATTTCATGTTTCTTTTACCAGGGAAATTCACAGTTTCTGGCTCATGGCTAACGCTACCTATAATTATAGCAAGTTTCAAATGAATGTCAAGATTGCTAACAATTACGGAGGCACTTTGAAAGCAAGTTAGGGAGGTCAATATCATTGTATTTAGTGAAATTCTCTTTTGGGTTCTGATTAGTCAACTGTTAAAAAAGTAATTATTCAAAAGCTGAAGTAAAATTACATCATTTTTAATAAGCGGTAATGCACTGTCATTTATTGATGAGAACAGAGCTAACCCTTAACTGTAACCAGAAGATACTGTTTGAATGCCAGCCCAGGACCACAGAGCAGACTACAGCAGTCATACCTGCTCTGTGAATTATTTTTCAATAAAAGACTGCACGGACATACTGATTTTTCATATAGTAACTTATATGGGAACATATTATAGAAATACGGGAGTTTACAAAAATTAAAATGCAACTTAAAGATAGACATAAAACTTGATAAATATGAAAAAATGTTTGCCCTGTTTTGTATATTTTATGATAGATACAGCAGATACCCAAAAGCAATTTAAAAGTTAAGGACACTTAGGATATAAAATTTCAGAAACACCAAAACGTAGTATTTTAGCAAGGATAGTTCAGTCTCTCCTCGTTTCTGAACAAGAGAACTATAGTCTTTTTTGTATATTACTATTTTTTAATAAAATTTTTAGAGCTGGAAATCATTATCACAACTAAATCTAGAGTCTTAACAATCCTAATATTTTAGCCATTGATTTACTATCTATGATCAGATTTCCACACATAATCCTACTGCATTACAAAGACATGGGCGAAACAGTACCTGATTCAAAAAGTGTACAAAATTCAATATTATACAATTTATGAGTATAATAATTTTGTAATAAAAAATCATTTATTTTCTATCATTTTCAATCATTAGAGCCCTCAGGACAATAGATATCACTTTATGTTCATAACTAATAGTTCTAATTTGTAAATGCCACCCCACCTAGTCATTCTATCATGTATTCCCCCTTTTAAATATATTTTTCACTTTTTCTATTGTATTAGATCCTTATATCCAACTCTATTCTCTCCTATTTAAAACAAACACACTAACTGACTAAGCAACCAACCAAATTAAAAACCTTGGCCTTCCATAACAACTCCCTTAATATTTCCTATTCTTTCACACACAGGATTTTTGACATGGTAGCCTACACGTGTTAGATTCACTGTTCTCTCACCTCTACTTTATTTGTTTTACCTCCAGAAATCTACTGAAATTTGGTGTCAGTCTTCCTCACTCCACACATACCACCACCTTACTGAGAATTCTCTCTAAGCCTTTCAAATGGAATTCCTTCTCAAGGGAATTATATATTTCACAGAACAATGTTCTACTATCTATTTCCCTCTCCCTCAGGGTATGTCACCTAATTGGACCCCTAGTTTCCTAATAACTGCAGTGAGAGAGATGGTGACAGGTGTTGGGAGAGTGGGTGATCTAAGCAAATTTCCTCAAGAACCTGCTCTCATACAGTTAGATTATAATGGTGGTAGTAGCTGCTCAGTGTTCTGATTAGAAAGGCTTTATATTTCTAACCTAGAAACAGAGAAAGGTGGACTGTTTCTTTTTAACTTACTCCCTGTTGTGTATTTAATTGCGTACCTAAGAAAGATGCTGAAGTCCTAATCCCCAGTACCTGGGAATGTGGTTTCATTTGACAATAGGGTCTTTGCAGATGATCTTTAAGATGAGGTCACTAGAGTGGGCCCTATTCCAATATGAATGTGTCTTTATAAAAAGGGGAAATTTGGAGACACACACACACACACACACACACACACACACACACACACACAGAATTCTATGTGAAGATGAAGACAGATAGGATGATGCAAAATTGGCCAAGAAATGCCAAGAATTGTCAGCAAATAACCAGAAGCTAGGCGACAGGCATGGACAGATTCTCCCCCACAGCCTTCAGGAGAAACCAGTTCTGCTCTGACACCTTGATCTCAGACTTCTAGCCTGAGAACTGTGAGATGATAAATTTCTGTTGCTTAAGCCACCCAGTTAGTAGTGGTACTTTGTTACAGCAGCTCTAACAAACAGTCCCAAACTGGTCACGTATTCTGTTGCCGAAAAGAGTGTTAGGAGGTCATTATCCACCATATCAATCCAGTTTTATCAGAATCACACTTGTAGAAAAATTCTCTCAAACTTAAAAAAAAAATCAATTATATTAAATTTCCAACGATGTTGAAAATTTCCTGGAATTGCAAACATTCATGAATTGTTTAAAAATGAGAAATTAAAAGAAAAATTTGTCAGATATATAAGGATGATAACTTAAACTATAAATCTAAAAATAACCTAGAGGTTTAAATATTTATGGTAATTTATTTTTATAAAAGCAGCACACATTCTCTGTAAAAACTTGAAATAAAATGTTGATGTGTATATGAGAACACAACAAAAAATGACCCATGATATTAGCAATGCAATCGAGATAAACTACTTCCCTCCAGCCAATTTTTTTTCTATTTTTAAGTATACAATATAATCTTATTTAAAAGTTGTCTACAATATTTCCATGCTATTCAACAATAACAAGAAAATATTAACAATAATAAACAATATAATTGAGCACTCATTCTTTGCACAGTGTAGATTCAGCTCATACTTTAATTGACATGAACATCATATTTACTCTTATTTTTAACTGTCAAAACTAAAAGAGATTTTAATTATATAAGCATTTTTACATATCTCCATATTTCTTTTGTCTAAGTTTCTGGGAATTCACACTATCATTGAAAATGCTTTTGGCAAATATTGCAAAGTTGCACTTCAACAATATTTTATCAAATTACAGTGCTTCTAGAGTATTATGAGAGTGCTCATTTGGCTCAACCTTGTCAATACTGAATATTCTTAAAAAACAAACCAACCCCCCTCCCCTAGCAATTTGGCAGTTATACTGTTAACTTTGGCAGCTAATTTACATTTCTCTAAGCATTAAATCTATTTGTTGACCATTAATATTTATTCTTATTAAATCTTACAATATGTATTTGGCTGTCTCTTTCTGAGAGTGTTCCCAACAAATGAAAATATCTGGGTTATAATTATACTGTATTATATAATATACCCCTTATTTGCTCCAATTCATTAGATCAAGTGGAGCTACTAGATCCAAGTACAATCATTAAATTATCTTCCTCAACAATTTACAATCAGAAAATCACAGAATTCAGTAAGTCTGTATTAGTTTCTTTAACTAGGAACGACTATGTCCACAGGATTGGGGCTGGTTGCCAGGGTAACCAATCCTGTCAATAGAGAGAACTTTCAGTACAACCCCCTTACCTCCTGGAGAGGGGAGAAGGATTGGAGCTTGAGTTAATCACCAGTGATTAATGATTTAATCAATCATGCCTAGGTAATGAAGCCTCCATATAAATCTTAAATGATGGGATTTGAAGAGCTCTCAAATTGGTGAACATGTGGAGATGCTGGGAAGGGTGCACACCTGGACAGGGCATGGAAGCTCTGCACCCTTCCTCCATATCTTCTCCTATGCATCTCTTCAATTTTGCTATTTCTGAGTATTATCCTTTTATAACAAACTGGCAATCTAGAAACTAAGCTGTTTTCTTGAGCCATTTTAGCAAATGATTGCACCCAAGGAGGGGTCATGGAATCTCCGACTTATAGTGGGTCAGTCAGAGCACTGGTGACAACCTGGACTTGCAACTGACATCTGAAGTGGGGGGCAGATTTGTGGCAATGAGCCCTTAACTTATGGGATCTGCTGTCGTCTCTACATAGATAGTGTCAGAACAGAGTTAAATTGTAGAAAACCTAGTTGGAGTCCGCAGAAAATTGGAGAATTCCTTGATGTGGGTGAAAATCCCCATACGTTTGGTCACAGAGTGTTCTGGGTTGAGTATGAATATAGAGAAAAACAGTTGGTGTCAGAAATGAAGTACTTAGAATACTAGAAGAGTAGAGAAGAGAAACAACATTTCCTATTAAGGAGTGGAACAAAAGAAGACTAGAAAGAGGTAAAATTGGGCAACTAACTGGGGATTAGACCAAACAAGTTCTTATAAACCATTGCAAGACATTGGCTTTAATCATATTGACTCAATCTCAGTATCAGAAATTAAAGTAAAGAGCAATGTGAATATCATTCTATGCCATGTGAGTAGGAAAAAAAAAAAGTTCACAATTACAACTGTTGATGATATTGTGAATAAACAGAGTAATACCTTGCTCGTGAAATTCTAAATTCTAGAACAATCTTGGAAAGCAATTCACTTACCCATGACTCAGTAATTCTATTCATAAATTTATAGATAAACCTTATTATATGTGCTCCAGAAGACACATACAAAAGGATGTTTATGACCATGTAGGGGCTCAGAGCACAATATCCCCAAGTATGGTACTTTGGCATGCTGAGTGCTTTCAACTGAAAAGACTAGAAGGGCCTCAGAGACAAGAAGAGCTCTCTGACCTTCTCCTTCCCTCCTTTCTCTTTCCCTCCATTTCTCCTCTGATATAGGTCATAGAAACAAGAATTTCTCTGTCTCAAGGCAAGTCACACAAACTAGAATGCCTCTCCCCCAAAGCAAGACGTGAAACCTACAAATGACTCTTTGACCTTTTCTCTTATACCTGTTGACCCTCATATAACAGGTGTGCTGCTCTATATCTGAAGGAAGGAATGCTATGTAGAGAGGCTGAGAAGAATCTGAACAAACAGGTCTTGATGAGTTTTCCCCTCAGTTTATTACTAATTGCTATGGTTAAATGTATCCCCCAAAACTTCATGTATTGGGAACTTGATAGGAGGGTGAGAAATCCGATTCTGGTATTTGAAAGGTGGGGCCATTAAGAGGTGATTGGATCCAAGGATCATGCCCTAGTAAATGAATTGACTCATTCATGGAGGATAGTTCAATGGGTAGTCATGGGCATGGTTCTGATGGCTTTATAAGGACAGCAAGTGAAGAGGTTAACTCTCTTGCTCAGCCCATTTCTTTCTAAATGTGATGCACTGAGTTGCTGTGCAGAGTCACCATCAAGAACAAGGCCCTCCCCAGATGCATCCCCCTCCAAAACTGTAAGAAATACATTTCATTATTTTATAAATTACCTAGTTTCAGATATTCAGTTATAAACAACAAATATAATACACCATTAGATCATGTCCTTTTTGTCCAGTCATATTTTTACCTGACTATTCATTCTTCATTGAACCTGTATATATATACATATATTTATGTATGTATGTATGTATGTATGTATGTATGTATGTATGTATGTATGTATGTATGTATAGTTTCCCTTGGATCTTTGGGTCTTCATTTCAGAAGTTTCCCATATCAGGTATAACTTTGATTAAATATTTTTGGTATGCTTTTCTCTTGTTAATCTGTCTATTGTTATAAGGGTCTTGGTTATGGATCTGTATTACACTGTTTTATGTACAGTATCAGAAATTGGTAACAAATAACCCAAAAGGTCTACAGTGGCAATATAAAATATTGTACAGCAGAGATAACACGAAAGTAGTGTTCTAGGTTCAAAGTTGGATATTTACTTTATAATTGCTACAAAGCTTATATACACATATATGTGTAAAACATGTATAATATATATAACATATTATCTCTCAATTATTGTTAAGCTTATACTTTATATATAAGAATAAATAAGCACACCCATAATAAAAATTATGGAAAGTCAAATAATTCTATGTGATTATCTCATGTTATCTTAGTTTCAGATTTAAAATTTTCCTAAAGCATGGCATGTTAGTTTTCTGTGGCTGATGTAACAAATTACACAACCTTAGTGGCTTAAACCAATAAAAATTTATTTTCTTCACAGTTCTGCCAGCTAGAAATCTGAAACCTGGCAGAGCTGCACTCCTTGTGGGAGCTCTAGGGGTAAATTTGTTCTTTGCCTCCTCTAGCTTAGAGGGGCTGCCGCATCTCTGGGATATCCTTGGATTGTGGCTGCATCACTCTATCTCTGCTTTTGTCTTCATATTACATTCTCCCCTCTGTGTATGTCCTCTCTTCCATCTGTTTCAAGTCTCCCTCTGCCCTTCTGTTATAAGAACACTTGTCATTGGATTTAGAGCCTTCAGTGATAATTCAGCATTATCCTTTTATCTCAATATCCTTAACTTAATCTCTCTGCAAAGACCTTTTTTTTCCAAATGAGATTAACAATCACAGGTTCCAGGGATTTTATGTGGATTTCTTTCGTGGGGACATTTTTCAACCTACCATATATGACTATGGCTTTCAATATATATTACCTGATTGTTCAGTCAAGTTAACAAATCGAAACTGAAGTGTTCAAAATTCATTAAAATATATTTCTTAAATTTACTGTATAAGCCAAATTTTATACCTTTTTAACTATGTGAAGGTTCACCAGATGGTATGTCTAAACACTACTCTGAAATCCTGTAGAGCCATTTCATAAATCATAGAGCTTAATAGTATCTCCAGAGGTCAGTTTCTGTCTTCCCTTGCTTCTAGGCACCGCTGCATTTAGATAACACAAGAGGAGAGGTGTCTGTTCTGTTTCTAAAGATCTCCAGCAAAACAGATTATATAACCTTTCCTAGCAACACATTTAGGCATTTCAAGCAATGAATTTTTAAAATCTAACTCTTACAGTCCTGAAGCTTAGTAAATAGTAAAACCTTTACAACTTACAAACTTACTGAGAAGTTCCCACAACTGATGTTTTGAACTGTAAATAGGAGGCAAATAAGAAAAACCAGAACAATTTACAGATTTCATGTTTATATTACCATGGGTACTATGAAACTCAAATACAGTCTGGCACAGGAATAAATTCTGATCTTGATTTTTCTAGTTTTTTGAGAAAAAAAGTACAGGAGTTTTTCCTTTAAAAAAATAACTTTAGCCTGCAGTGATGAAAAATATGTGAAGAAAGGCTTTCAAGTTCTTTTCATTCCCATTAGTGCTTTTCTCTAATATCAAGCCACATTGAGACAGGGTAGTGGGAAAAATGCTAAAGTGAGGGGAGGACAGAAAGAAAATATGGAGAGGACAATTAAGCACAAAATAATCTGTTCATTATAAATCTCAACTCGGAAAGATTTGACAATTTTACTTGTTAATGTGTAAATAATAAGAGGATGTATTGTTGAGAAAATGGTCAGGGCCCCTCGCATGTTGGAGTCTTGCCAAGCATCTGAGGTGGGTATGCGCGTGCGCACGGGTGTTCCTTGTTCTTGTCTAATGTGATTGCTCTAGAGGACGCTCTGGGAAGCCATACTAGGTCGACTCCTCCTAGCCGTGAATAAAGCCTATTATTTCTTTACCCACGGCTCCAAGGACCTTTTCCTATTACGTAGCTCATAGACCTGCATGTGAAGGGTTTGTGACCCGGTCTGGACAATGGGCTTGAGGGGCCTGTGAGAACTAGCCCTAGCTCTACACGTATATATCAGAAATCTCTTATTTTACAAAAGAGATTTAAACGATGGGAGTAGCAAAGCATGCTTTGCTGGCAAAATATTTTATCTCCTTTACCTTCTCAGATATATTTTACTGACATAATTTTCACTGATAGATAGCTCCAACAGCTTTCTATGTTTTTTCAAGGCAGGAATATCTTTTAATTTATTGTCCTGTTGTCCTTGGAAATCAGTAATTTTGCAAGTAACTGCTTTGCTAGGGTATTCTGGAGATTATGCATGCTGTGGTGCGAATATTCCACCTTCAGAGTAAAATAGAAAATGAATAGGTCTGTGTGGGTCTGGGCCACCAGGTAAGTGTGGGAAAGTGGAAAACAGCTTTTCTACATTTTCATACTCATTTCTATTCCAGAACCTAATGTTAATAAGACAATGCAATCTACGTATCTATAAAGCAAGGACCTAAATGTTGACTCTTACCAATATCTTTGAGATTTTCTTCTGGGAAATAATTGCTTTAATCTCAAATGTTTCTTGATTATTAGTATAAATTATCTGCTGTTTCTTTACACATCTTTTTTACAATAGCTGTATCTAATGCAACACAATTCAGCGCTTTAACTTTTTTTTAATTATAGTAGTTTGGCAATGTGTCCAATTTTACCTGGTACTGCTTAATCACTGTACCTTTAAAGAATGGTTTAAAGGTGACATGCATAATATCCCCCCAAAATTGTTCAGCATATGATAAATTCAGAATTTAGTCAAATAAAAGTATGAAACTTTAGACATAATAAATTATCACTTGGAAAGATGATGTCAAACTAAGGGAATGCTGCAATCTAGCAGCTGCAAGAAAAGATCTGCAGGAAAGGAATCACTGGGAATGAAGAGACCATCTTAGAATGTGGACATTGTGCTAAAGGTCACATTGTATTTTAATTTCCTTGAATATATTTCAAGATGCAGAAAAATATCTCCAGAGGGTTGAATCGTATGTGATTTTCATTAAACAGTTTCTTCCTTAATACATAATTGTTAGATGATTACAATTTTTTCTTTCTTTGACTTTGAATTTATGAGAACAACTGACAATTAATTCTTTGTAGGAGATTTTGTCTTTTCTACTTGTCTCTTTAGGGATTTCATAAGCTTGAGTTTGCTGTAGAATAGAAATGTTCTTCAATCAGGTAATGGTGAATAATGTCTTGTAGATTATTATGGATGTGGAGAGATAGGGAAGGAGATGGTAAGGAAGTGCAGACAATGGAATAGCTTTTCTCAAGACAATATTCCTGGGAAAATTGTACATTTTTTTACTAATGTTAGCTATAGATCAGCGTGTTCTGAATTTAAAAACAAAAATGCAATCATTGAGTTACAGAGGGTTTGCTTTAAAAGTTCTTTTGTAAATTGTTAGTTTAGGATAAAATAGCATTTAAACTCATGGCAAATTTTACAGAAAAATATGAAAACTTACTTTAAGTGAGGAAAAAGTATTAACAGTGTTAACTAAAGTCTCTGATTACAGGACATCATCCAGGACAAATCTCCATCCATGGTTCACTTTCTAATTTTTTTTTTTTTTTTAGTTATTAATCTTGAGAACCCAAAGGATTGTCCAACCTGTTTTCCTTTAACTGTCTTTATTATGTTTGATCTGAGATGTTTTCCTCAGTGGGGTGAGCAGATGTAATTGGAATAGCAAACATAGTCAGTGAAGCCTAGAAACTTCCATTGAGGGAGATGCATTTGGAAGAATAACCATGAATAACTGGGAGCATTTTCTAGTTTATCATCCCTTCCTTTCCTTTTCAACATCACCACTCTCTGTACCCACAGCACAACTTTGAGCCATTTTCTTAAATGTTGTTTTGCAAACAGTGATATTTGTATTAGCAGGTAAAAGGCAAGAAGATATAAAGAAAATCTTAAGTAGTGTTTGTGGGGAATAAGTAAAATGCTTGTGTGCCCTTGACTAACTATTCACTTCATTGGGAAGTCATGTCTCAGAGCCATTTACATGCAAGAACTATTTGGTTGAGGCAAAACTGGATAAACACATCATAAGCAGTTCAGGGTCTTGAATGCTGAATTGGTTTCAAATAAATTGCTTTGTATAAAAAATGTTAACTAAGAATAATGACAATAAATTATGTAAATATGTGAATTTATAATTTTAATATATATTATGATTTCTTTTCGAAAAGATAAAAACCCATGATTTGAGTAATTTGTGATACATTATTTCTCTAATTTAGTGTAGAGGTTTCTCTCAGAAAAGTGTCTATAAAGTGGCTACAGGAAAAAAAAAAAAAACACTTCTTTGCATGACATATGATGGGAATACATCCAATAACATGGTTATTAACAGGTTGTATTAACTTAACATGCTAAGTTATGAAGCTCTGGACAACTGTTTTACTTTGGGACTTTATTAACCTAAATACTGAGACAAAGTTTACCTAACAGTGACTAAAGGAATAGAAAGCAAGATATCAGACTGATCATAACCAGTTGCAATAATTAAAATAGTTCAAAATTTAAATGTGGCCATGGTCCAGGTTCAGTCCCTGTACTGGCCAACCAAAAACAAAAACAAAAACTTTAAATGTGACTAGAAAGTATATTCATAGTATTCTGAAATATTTGGTATTCTTCATGGAAAAAAAAAGCAATTTAATGGTAAGTAGACAGTGTCATTTGAGGTGAAATGGTTGCAATTTCTTTTTTAAATGCTGTGGGACAATTTCCATTAACATTTCTTTAAAAAATATTTAAAGTTCTAAATTTTCTAAATTTATGATTTTAAAGGTTTACCCTGAAGAAAATGTCTTGATATTTCACCTGGAGAACTAAAAAACGGATAATTTGAATAAGAAAAATATGATCTTTCCCTCACTGAGCTATTTTGGAATCTCCTAATCATGCCTAAAACCTCTTTTGTCAGGCTATTTTTCTTTTAGACAGTAACCAAATTAAGCAAACAGAATACTGATTTATTGAGTTCTAAGTTGGCTATAAAATTATGGCATGAAATGCTAAACCTGACCATTCAAATAGACAAAATCATACAGAACTTTCTTAGCAAGAGCCAGAGTGGCCATAAAAGTTTGTTATGGTTTGAATGCTTTTGTTTACCCCAAAATTCATGTTGAAACTTGATCTACAATGCAGTAGCTTTAAGAGGTGTAGCCTTTAGGAGGAGATTGAGTCATGAGGGCCTCACCTTCATAAATGGGATCAGGTGCCCTTATAAAAGGGCTCCATAGGCTTGATAGAGGGTGTTTGCCCATTTTTCACCCCTTCTGTCCCTTTTACCATGTGAGCATACAGTGTTCCCCGCCTCCAGAGGATGTAACAACAGGGAACCATCTTCAAAGTGGACACCGGACACTTGTCAGATACAAAAGCCACCTGCTCCTTGATCTTGTACTTCCTAGCCCCCAGAACTGTGAGTAATAAATATCTGCTCTTTGTAAAATACCCAGTCCCAAGTATTTTGTTATAGCAGCACAAATGGACTAAGACAAAGTTAGAATTGGGAAAACAGCCTATTAGAACAAACAGTTGTCACGAAGAGGAACAGAAGAATGGACAAAAAGGGTAAAAAGTATTTCTAATATTATTACTGCAAAATCAAATAAAGACACCTGTGGTTAAAGTAAAAACCATTTATTCTGTAGTGGCATGTTAGAGGTATTATATTGTATGGAGATATTATATTGTATGGATATTGATAGAATTTTGGGAATGCAAATCTTTATAACATGAAATAAATTTATAAATTTATTTTTTAAGTGAAAAAATGGCCTTCTAAAGAATATTCTCCAAACTTGGTTGCACTGTATTTTATCTCTTATATTTTAAAACACCTATTTTGGGGTTATACCACAGGTCAAATGACTCATGGTTTCCCTGGGTGGAAGTTATGATTTTTAAAGTCTATGATTTAAAACCAAACAACTAACAAACAGACAAACAAAAAACTTAACTATCATTGAACCAGTGTTTTTAGACTTATTTCCTCTGTAGCTTATTATTTCACTACGTTCTGCAAATTTTATATTTGTATCTAGTCAGATTACTAAAGAATCTTGCAATATCTTGCTCTACATCCCCATACGTTTTTTTCACAGTAATGGAAATTTATTATCATCTCGTTGCATCTACCGCTCTCCAAGTAGAAAAACAAACAAACAAACAAACAAAAAACACAACCAAAAAACTATCTATAGATAATATGGTGTTGCAGACACTTTGTTTCAATGTATCTTTAATTTGGAACAAATGTAAGATCAAGACTATAGTTGCCATATAATGTGGTTTATGAATATCTCAAGTCTTTCAGGAATGTGTTGTGTAGACCATGGGGGAAATATAATCAGGGAGGGATCATGGTCATGTTTGCATTTGGAAATTACTTTGGCAGCAATATGAAGAATGGGTAACAGGAGCAGGAGATTGAAGTCAGAGAGATCATTTTGGTGCTATTTGATTGTTCAGGTGAGGGGGAAGACCAGTTAACTCAGTTGGTTAGAGTGTGGTGCTAATAACATCAAGGGCCAGAGTTTTATCCCTCGAACAACCAGCTGTCCAAAGCAATTAATTAATTAATTAATTAAAACTGACTGTTCAGGTGAGAAATAATGAAATTCTCCAGAGTTGGAAAGTTTATTCAAGATATATTTATGAGGCCGAGTTAACAGTATTAATGAACAAAAGTAGGGGAGGGTGGAGCTTTATAGAAATGGAGTTAATATTAAGGAGGATTTAGATTGTTTCATCTAGAATAAATTGATAGATGGAAGATGCATTCACTGGAAAAGGCATATGGGTAGAGTTTGTCTTGGTGAGAAAGTGGCAAATTCAATTTTAATTTTGTTTGTGGTTTTTATATGGCAGCAATTGGATATATTAAGCAATCAAATGTTTAAATAAATATTGGCCTTAGAAGAGAGATTAGGGTGGGCAATGCAGATTTGGGAGTCACCAGTGTTAAGATAGAAATTAATTAAAGTCATAGGTGCAGCTGAAATCATAGGGAAAATTATAGATGCTACTAACAATAAAAGTCAAAGAGAGAACCTGGCGAACAAGAGCTCATACAAAGGGAAACTTGTAAGATGTAGTTGTTGAGGATGAAGGAAGACAACAAAGAAAGTAGGAGAGGAAGAAACTTGAGATCCTAGAAGAAATTTTTACAAAATGGATTTATATGTGTCCTCACTTGGAGGGTCCCTAAACTATGTATGTACTTTGAAGTCACAACCAGACCAGGAACTATAATTGATAATTTTGGAGTTAATTAGTTATGATAATTTGGATTTCAACAGGAACTAGGCTAACCGAAATTTACCTTGACACAGGCATTCTTATCCAATGTTAAGAATGAGACCAGAAACAAAAGAAAATTAGAATTTTTTTCCATTTCTCATTCCTGCTTTTCTTGCTCTGCACGTGTTTGCTTCTCCCTTCTGCCTCTGACTTGCTTGGCTTTTGATTCCAATAGTGATAAATCACAGCTGGCAGCTCTAAAGTTAACTTCCTACATTCAAGGGCATCAGACAAATTGAGGAATATTTTTCCAAATATGATAGTGGATGAGTTCACTAACTCGGCTAGCGTCAGGTGCCTGCTACTGGCCTCATCAACAGTACCAAAGGGAGGTCATCATTTTGTGAGGACATAGTACTCATTCTACATAATACTCTGTAGAATAAAATTGTGAAGGAATATTTCTGGAAAACTTGGATGCTTGGGCAGACAAAACTAGAGATAACCATGAATCTTAAAGTGGTAAAGGGATAATAAACAATGCAAATTTTAAGACACAAAACATTTTTCACCAAATCTATTTTGTTCTTTGTTTCATACAGCATGGATTTTAAGAGTGAGTCTGAATAGTAAAGATTAACTTGTCATACAAATATATTTAATATTTAGGTTTTAGATAGGGATTCATAAAAATGCAGATAGCAAGAGATTTATTTGGGAATTTATTCAGATTTATCCAGGTAGCAGACATTTGGATAGCAAGGGTATCCTATAGTAGGATTGACATTAACATGGAAAACAGCACAGATCCACTTGCTTTGAGAGATTAATCCATAATGGAACATTTTCAAATTTGTTAATCTCAGGATCTTGTTACAGTCTAAAATTATAAATCCCTCACACTCATGTATACACTATATAACTAACTTTGTTTTCCCTTTATAGACAGCCTTTAAAGATGAAATAAGATTGCATTGGAAAAAGCTGTCCATCATGATTAAACACCCTACATCCTGTCTCGCCTGATCCATCTCTCAAAGCAGGAACCACTGAAAAAGCAAATGACATGTTAGTATTGTGATGAAATTAGTTTTAACCTGGTGGAAACCCCAAACATCTCAGAGACACTCAAGCATCCATTGACCACACTATGAAAACCAGTGAAATATTAATAATACCATATTATAGACAAGATGATAGCATTCTACCCAGACAGGAGGAATGAAAGAAACGTGTCTTTTGCTCTTTATATCAGAATAAAATAAAGATAATATATCTAGGTGAAAGCTTACTTCAAGGCACAGTAATAGAAAACCTGACTTCACTAGGTAATTTTCAAGCCTGAAATTGTTGTCTAAAAATAAAAATAAAAGCTAACAGCTATAAACAACTACATTGTATATTTATAAATTAAAATAAAAAATAAAATAAATAAAAAAGGCAATGGTAGTATAGTCTGTTCTTTGTTCTGTATGTCACCATTACAACATTTAGTAATCTAAATGTTTCCATGCTTCTTTGACTTGTCAGTTCTTTTGAATGTGCTGAGCATTACTTCATCTAGAGCTGATATTGTGTCCTGTTCCTTACTGTCAAAGATACATAGAAAAGTTCTTTGGACATCTTAGCCACAGCTGTCTCATCATCTCTTAGATACAATCTTCTCCTGAGCCCTTTTAAAAATCGATTACATTGTATAATGAAAAACATACTCATCCTAATTTGATCGTCATATGTTGCACACAGGTATGATAAATTCAATGCTGTACCCCACAGATATGTACTATGCTCCAATAATTTTTTAAAAAGTCAATTTTGATTTATTCTCAATTCTATGCTTTATAGTTATCAAAATACTAAGCTGCATTAAAATGTATTCAGAGAGTTCACAATGACTATTAACATTATGTACAGTCTAAATATAAAAGGAAACTTGGTGTGTATATATATGCATGTCCAGTACGCACGTGTGTGCTTGTGTATCAAAACTAGTACAAATGTTTTCTGCTCACATTATTTGTGTTTTGTGGTGAATCGCTTCTTCAGAGCTTAGGTTACTTACAGAGATAAGAAAGAGTATGTCTTAGAGATTTTTTTCATGCATCTACTTTTTTATGGTCAACATATATAGAAATTTGATATTTTAGGAAGTCACCTATATTGGTCATGATTTTCCAGACAATCAAATCCAATAGGAGACACAATACACACACACACCACAAAGGGCAGAGAAAGATTTTAAGGAATTGGATCACATGACTGTGGTGTCTGGCAAATCTGAAATTTGTAAAACAGGCCAGTAGTCTATACATTCAGGCAGTATTTGATGTTGCAGTACTGAGGTAGAATTTCTTTTTCAAAAAAACCTGTTTTTTCTCCTAAAGCCTTTGATTGAATGAAACTTATTCACGCTATTGAGGGTAATCTCCTTTGCTTAAAATCAACTAATTGTAGATGATTTACTTAAAATCAGCTAATCTACAAACTGCTTTCACAGCAACACCTAGATTAACGTTTAATTAAATAACTAAGTACTGGAACCTCGTCAAGTTGATATTTAAGACTATTATCCCACGAGTGGGATCCGTGCTCGACAGGAGCTTCTCTTGAACTACATTTCTGATTGTTATCTTTACTTTCCGATTTCCCTGTTTTCTTTATTATTCCACCTAGAGTCAACTTGTTCTCTTGGCACAATCAATCTGACTGACTGGTAAGGTTTCATAGTGTAGCACTTTAATTTATGCTGACGTCTACCTCAGAGCATCTCGATCACTTATAGCATGAAATAGGGCAACATTAGATTCATCAGGAAATGCTGTTTTTGTTATGCATATATATCTACGGACATGGTTGTTTATATCAAAGGAAGTCAGGGTAAGGAGAAACAGGACTACTGTATCAATGTCAGAAGAAAATGCAAGTCAAGGAATGACAACAAAAACCAGCCTCAGAAGGCCCCTGGAATACTGTAATTTAATGGTCTCGTGGGTAAAATGATATGATATAATCACTAAATTATCACTCACAATTGAAGGTCTAACAAGGACAATATACTGTCATAGTTACATGGGAAAATCTTTTCACCTTGCTTTCAGATACAGGGGTTTATGTTGCTTTTCGTTTTCTTTTAGTTTTACCATTGCATTGTTAAGCTATATACAGTCTAGGTTTCTGAGATATACTAGTGTGCAGTGATAAGGGACTACTGACATTTGTGATAAGTTATTTGTTATTAGTATTTTATTTCTTTTATTTTAAATTTTTATTTATTATTAGTGTTATTACAAATTGTGTTATTTCTTTATGCCCTTTGCCTGAGCTATCACTTCCCAAATCGCCTCCCTCCCTCCTCCCATCTCTAGTATTCTCTGTTTACAACAGCCAAAATATGGAACCAACATAACTGTCCATTGACAGACAACTGGATAATGGAATACCACTCAGCAATAAAAAAGAATGAAATTCTGCCATGTGCAGCAACATGGATGAATCTGGAGAAAATTATGTTAAGTGAAATAAGCCTGACAAAGAAAAAGAAACACCACATGCTCTCACTCATAACTGGCTGTTAAGAAGGAAGGAAGGGAGGGGGGAAAGGAGGAAAGAATGAAGGAAAGAAAAAAAACAACAACAATATGTTGAACTTTCAGGATGAGAAACAATTTCACTCTTTAATCAAGGATAAGGATTAAAACTAGACTCAGAGATACAGTTGACTCTCCGTATCTGTAGGTTCCACATCTGTAGATCCAATCAACTGACAATAGAAAATATTCGGGAAAAAAAAAAGTAAACAATAAAAAATAATATGAATAACAAAATACATTTAGGGCTGTCTGATTAGCTCAGTTGATTAGAGTGTGGTGCTGATAGCAGCAAGATTCAGGGTTCAAACCCTATACTGGCCATCAGCCAAAAAAAAAAAAAAAGTTTAAAAACTATTTACATAGAATTTAGACTTTATTAGATATTATAAGTAATATAGAGATAATTTAAAATGTATAGGAAGATGTGCATAGGTTATTTGCAAATATTGCACTATTGTGTACAAGGGTCTTGATTTTGGTATCGCCAGAGAATCCCGAAACCCATCCCCCTCAGCTAGCAATGGATAGGGGTACAATAGGGAAAACTTTGGGTCATGGGTTGTTTGGCTTTATTCTGAGAAAGAGGACTTGAGTTGTCAAAACTCTGTCTCGCGTTCAGCTAAGGAGACCATTCTAAAGATTGTCTAAATTTTTGCACAATATCCTGGTCAGATAGCATTCTAATGAATCCCTCAGTAAGCTGAAATAATTTCATCAAAGAAGAGTTTTATTGTAGCAAACAGAGCATGGTCAGCCCAGCTAGAGAGATTCTCTGATGGGGATAGTGATGAGCCAAGCAAAACAGAACAGCAAAGAAGTTTATGTTGTCTGCTAATAATGGTCCATTTAACCTTTTTTTAAAAATTATTATTTTTTTATTTTTTGCCCCTTGTGGGAGTCCTCTGCCTGGTTTTCTTTTATTCTTAATCCCGGAAACTGTCTCATTTCTGCCTGACACTTTGCTCTTCCTCTGGGAAGCAAAATACCTCTCAAGGAATCTTCCTGGAAATCTCATGCTTGTTTCCTTTGCTCGTCGTGGCTTTGAATTTTCCACCCAGACCTTTCCACTGATGCTAAAACCTTGCAAAGATTACAGCTGATATCTGATATCTTTGGAGCCACAGACAGCTTAGGGTATTGTTTTTATTATTACAAAGTGAATGATTTATGATTTATAATAATAAAATATTATTTTTGGTTACCAAGGTAACCAGAAATAAAATACCATTAACAGTCTAGCACAAATTTCACATTAATTCAGGCAAACCACTCAGAAGGCACAAATCAGCCCTTTGACCATAATATATTATAGAGAAGAATGAGTGTATAAAAATAATAAATAAAATTATTTTTCTATTCTAATTGTATGAATTATCAAATTACAGATGTTAAATTGATTGTACTTGTAATGGTGTTGGATTTTAATGCAATAATTGCTAGATTAGGTTCTAAAAGCAGTAATTACATTTCAACGTCCTAAGGCACAATAATTTAAATCACTAGCAGTCCAGCCAGCCAGCCTATGTAAAATAAAGAGCGAGAGCATGTTAATCATTCAAAACTTGCAATATAGTTGGGTTTTGAATTTTGAGGTTAAAAAGAATGTCTTGATTTTATCCCTTTCAATTAAGGGATTTCAGCTCTTCAGATATTCCAAACAAGGTTTTTTCAATTCAAACAGATAACTTCAAGGATTCTCTTTCTGCGATGAAAACAGTCATAACTGAAGAATAATTAAACTGGCAAGGTCATTAGGTTCTCATGCGTAGAATACACAAAAATCAGCTGTGGCACTTGCTGTGAGTGTAAACACCACAGCTCCACACAAGAATCAGAATCTCTGACTGAGCACATGGACGAGTATTTTTACCCATGATGGCACATTAGAAGCACTGAGCCTAGATTTGAGACCCATAATTACCTTCTGAGGTTAAGAAGTATAATTTAATTTACAGCATCAAATGATGGTTACTGTTTGTTTGATTAAATAGTCAGTTGGTTAGGCTGTATAGTTGAATAACAGTGTTTATCACATTATCCACCATGTTTCATATTTTATTGAATTATACTCCATGTTAAAACAATCTAAATATTTCTCATACATATATAATTTTGATTATTTCAGAAAAATAAAACTAAGTAAACATGGACAGTTTGTGACTACTCTTTTTTCCCACTAGTTCTTGACTAAATTTTATGTATTTTTTTATTCTTGATCATAACCTTACTATATCACATATAAGTCAAAAAGGATATCTTTTCTATATGCTTGGAATGTAGAAATCTTCACTGAAGAATTGCAAAAACTTCTTTATAATTTATTTCCTATTTACAGGTTTATAGAGTCTTCAATTGCATTCTTAGCATTATCAAATTCAGGAACATATTTAGTTGTTTTAAAATTAAAAAAAAATTTTTTTTGCGTATATTTACTAATAATTTTTAAATTATATTTTTTGTTCAAGGAATATGCTAAGCGCGTTGCATAAAACATGTAATTGCTACATGAGTTATGAGATCAAAACAACAGTGCTCTGTAAATGTAATGAGATCTCATTGGGTAAAAAAGGAAGGGGCTTCTAGAGAAAGATTTTAAATTCAGTTCTATTTTACTGAATTAGTTTGAGTTTCCCAGAAGCAGATGTTCAGATAAGGAATTTTGTGCATGTTATTTATTAAAGAAGTGCTCTCAGGGAAAAAATCTGTAAGTGCATGGAGGTGACAGGTAAGGGAGGAGGCTAAAAGCTGAATAAGGAAAGGACTTCAGGCAAAGTCCTAGCCTGAGACTAATCCTAAGGGAGGTATGGAGTGAAAATTATGCCTCAGTGTTTGTCCCAACTCATCAAATGGGAGCCTGGCTTTTATTTTCCTGTACCAGCCATTGGTTAAGGCTCTAGTATCTGTTATTTATTTGAGGCTGGAAAAAAGATCAGCTTCTTTATTGCTTAATTAATTAATTTTTGATTATACATATTTATAGGGTACAGAGTTGACTGTCAGTATTTGTGCACAGTATATGATGATTAAATCAATATTATTAGCATGTTCATCATTACAAATTGTAATTATTCTTTCTGTCCCATACCTAATTACTCCCAACACCCTCCTCCTCCCACTTTCCCACCTCTAGGAACTATAGGTCTGTTCTCTCCTTCTGAAAGTTCAACCTATTATTGTGACTTTTGCTTCTTTTCTTCCTTCCTTCCTTCCTTCCCTTTCCTCTGCTCCCACTTATGAGTGAGGACATGCAGTATTTCTCTTTCTGTTCCTGGCTTATTTCACTTAATATAATTTTCTCCAAGCTCATCCATGTTGCTGTGAATGGCAGAATTTATTATTTTTTATGGCCAGGAAGTATCCCATTTGTGTATATATATCACATTTTCCTCATCCAGTCGTCTGTCGGTTGACATTTAGATTCGTTCCAACTCTTGTCTATTGTGAACAAAGCTGTGATGAACATGGGAGTGCAGGTGTCCCTCTGACATGATGATTTTCATTCCTTTGGTATATACCCACAAGTGGGATGGCTGGATCATATGGTAGTTCTATCTGCAGTAGTTTGAGGAACCTCTGTACCATTTTTCATAATGGCTGTGATAGAGTAGGTGCTCAGTTTCTCTGGGTTCAGGTTTCAGGAAACACCCCTGGGTTTCCAGCCACTCCCTGAGGTCTCAGGCCCATTCCTCTCAGCTCTCCTCTGGAGGAAAGTAACTATTGCCAGTTAGACCTATTTTTAGTACCAACACAGGAAAAATGAGACCATAAGTGGTTGGCTTATGCAAATCCAGTGGCTGGGCATGCTCAGTAGAGAGCACAGAATACTCTTGAATATGCCTGATGCATGTGATAGGGTCGGACCAATGAACATGCTGCAGGAAGAGACCAACTGAGCATGTGCAGGAGGACTAAATAGTACCTAACTGGGAACCACCCTCTTAATTGAATATTCATTAGGTAGAGAAACTGTAAAAGCGGAATCTCAAAAGAAGGAAGGCTTGTTGCTCATTTTCCTGGAGGCAGCCCGCACTTTTCTGGCTGAGGTGTGTATACTTTACTTCATATCATACTTACTTTCAGCAAGTGGCTGCTCATTCTCTTGAGCTAGTCTGCACTTTGTACTGAACTTTAAGTGTGTTTTTCTTGTTTTTGTGTTATGCTTGATGTCAGTAGTTAACTTACTTTTGTGTTAGAGTTGGTGTGGGCCCTGCTCAGTCTCTGGAGCTATGCCACACTCTCTCTGTGGAACCTCCATTTCTTATCTGTTGTATTAAACTTCTCACTTTCTACTGTGACTCTGCCCTTGAATTCTTTCCTGTGGCAGAGTCAAGAACCTGGTAAGAGAACTGGGTGGGCTGAGGCCAACTATCGGACTCCCTGGACCCTACCTCCAAAAGTAGCCGTACTAATTTATAGTCCCACCAACGGTGTAAAAGAGTTCCCTTTTCTCCATATTCTCACCAGCATGTTATTCTAAGTCTTTTTGATAATAGCCAGTCAAACTGGTGTGAGATGATACCTCAGTGCGGTTTTTGATTTGCAATTTCTCTGGCAATTAGAGATGTTGAGCATTTTTTCATGTTCCTGTTAGCTGTGTGTATGTCTCTCTTTGAAAAATGTCAACTCAGCTCCTTTGCCCATTTTTTAATTGGATTATTTGGGGTTTTTACTGCTAAGTTGTTTGAGTTCCTTACGCGTTCTTGATATTAATCCCTTGTTGGATGTATAGTTTGCAAATATTTTCTTCCATTCTGTGGGTTGTCTTTTCACTTTGTAGATTGTTTCCTTTCCTGTGCAGAAGGTTTTTAGTTTGATATAATCCCATATGTTTATTTTTTCTTTTGTGGTTTGTGCTCTTGGGGTCTTATTCATAAAGTCTTTGCCCGGTCCTACATCCTAAAGTTTTTCCTTTGTGTTTTCTTCTAGGATTTTTATTGTTTCACATCTTATACGTAAGTCATTAGTCTATTTTGAGTTGGTATGTGATGAGAGGTGTGGTCTAGTTTCATCATTCTACACTTGGATATCCAGTTTTGCTAGTACCATTCACTGAAGAGGCTCTCCTTTCTCCAGTGTATGTTCTTGTTGCATTTGTCAAAGATCAGTTGGCTGTAAGTATTCTTTGTTCTCTGTTCTGTTCCATTGGTCTGAATGTCTGTTTTTATGCCAGTACCAGGCTGTTTTGGTTACTATAGCTTTGTAATATAGTTTAAAAAGAGGGCGTATAATGCCCCTGGTTTTATGTTTTTGGTCATTATTGCTTTTGCTTTTCAGGGTATTTATTGTTCCATATGAATTTTAGGATTGTTTTTTTCTATTCCTATAATGAATATTATTGGTATTTTGATGGGGATTACATTGAATCTGTAGATCACTTTGGGTAGTATGGACATTCTCACAACACTAATTCTTCAGATTCATGAACAAGGAATGTCTTTCCATCTTTTGGTGTCCTCTTTAATTTCTTTCAGCAGGGTTTTTTAGTTCTCATTGTAGATATCTTTCACCTCTTTGGTTAAATATATTCCTAAGTATTTTATTCTTTTGGTAGCTGTTGTAAATGGGCTTGGTTTCTTAATTTCTTTTTCTGCTTGTTTGTTCCTGGTTTATAAGAAATCTACTATATTTTTGGATTGATTTTATATCCTGCAACTTTACTGAATTAGTTTATGACCTTTCGGAGCTTTTTGGTACAGATTAGGGGTTTTTCCATATATAGAATCATGTCATCTGCAAACAGTAACAGTTTGACTTTGTCTATTCCAATTTGGATGCCGCTTATTTCTTTCCCTTGCCTGATGTTTCTGGCTAATACTTCCAGTACTAATCAGGAGTGGTGAGAGTGGGAATCCTTGTCTTGTTCCTGTTTTTACAGAAAATGTTTTCAATTTTTTCCCCATTCAGGATGATGATGATGGTGGTGGGTTTGTCATATGTGGCTTTTATTGTGTTGAAATATTTTCCTTCTGTACCTAAATTTTTCAGGGTCTTTATCATGAAGAGTTGCTGAATTTTGTTAAATGCTTTTTATGTGTCTGTTGAGATAATCATATGGTTTGTGTCCTTGCTTTTATTGATGTGTGATTTATGTTTGTGTTGAACTATCCTTGCATATGTAAGATGAATCCCACTTGATCCTGGTATATAATCTTTTTGATGTGCTCTTTTGTTTTGTTTGCTAATATCTTGTTGAGGATTTTTGTGTCTATTTTCATCAAAGCTATTAGCCTATAGTTGTCTTATTTTTGTTGTGTCTTTGCCTGATTTTAGTATCAGAGTGATGCTGGCTTCATTGAATAAATTTGGGAGAATGGCCTCTATTTCAACTTTTTGGAATAGTTTGAAAAATTTGCTGTTAATTCTTCTTTAAATATTTGATATAATTTAGCAGTGAAGGCATCTGGTCCTGGGCTTTTCTTTGTTGGGATATAACTGTGTCAGGCTCATTGCTTTTTATTGGTCTGTTCAGGTTTTAAATTTCTTCTTGGTTCAGTCTTGGTAGTTTGTGTGTATTTATCCATTTCTTCCAGGTTTTCAAATTTGTTGGCATATAGTTGTTCACAATAATCTCTAATGATTCTTTGTATGTTTGTGGTATCAGTTGTAATGTCTCCTATTTCATTTTTGTTATATGGGTCTTCTGTCTTCTTTTTTTAGTTAGTCTGGCTAATGACTTGTTTATTTTATTTATCTTCTCAAAAAGCAACTTTTCATTTCATTGATCATTTTATATCATTCTTTTTGTCTCTATTTCATTTAGGTCTGCTCTGATCTTAATTATTTCTTTCCGTCTAATTGTTTTTGGATTAGATTGTTTTTGTTTTTCTGGTTCTTTGAGATTTAATATTAGGTTATTTATTTGAAGTCTTTCTATTCTTTCTATAGAAGCACTTATTGGAATAAACTTCCCTCCTAGCACTGCTTTTACAGTATGCCATAGGTTTTAGTAAGTTGTGCTTGTGTTTTCATTAATTTCAAGGAATTTTTTGATTTCCTGCTTTATTTCTTTTTTGACTCACTGGTTGTGCAGGAGCATGTTGTTCAATTTCCATGAATTTGTATGAGTCCCATAGTTTTGTTTATTGTTAATTTCTAATTTTATTCAATTGTAGTCTAAAAATATACTTGATATGATTTCAGTCTTTTTAAACTTGTTAGCCTTAATTTGTGTCCTAATGTGATCTATCCTGGAGAGTGATTTCCGTGCTGATGAGAAGAATGTATATTCAGTTGTTAAATTAAATGTGCTGTATATTTTTGTCCAGTCTATTTGGTCTAAGGTGTCATTTAAATCCAATATTTCTCTTCTTTTTCCTTGTCTAGATGATCTGTCCAGTGCTGAGAGTGGTATGTTAAAATCTCCAACTATTAATGTGTTGGATATCCCCTTAGGTCCAATAACAGTTGCTTTATACATCTGGGTACTCTGATGTTGGGCACATATATATTTATGATTATTATATCTTCTTACTGTATTGATCCATTTGTCATTATATAATGTACTTCTTTGTCTCTTGTTATAGTTCTTGGTTTGAAGATATAAGTATGATATAAGTTAGATAAAAGTATGGCAATTCCCACTTGTTTTTGGTTTCCATTTGCATGGAATATCTGTTCCATCCCTCACTATGAGTCCATGCATGTCTTTATTGGTGAATTGAGTTTCTTGCAAACAGCACATAGTTAGGTCTAGTTTTTTAATCCATTCAGCCAGTCTGTATCTTTTAAGTGGGTGATTTACTCCATTTAAATTCAGGGTTATTATTGAAAGTACTGCTTTATTCCTGTCATTTTATTGATTTCTCTATGATTGTTTTATATTTCTTATTCTTCATTCTTTCCCTTTTATCATTTATCTTTGCTGTTGGGTATATTTTTACGATAAAATACATTTTCTTTCTCTTTCTCATCTGCATATCTCTTCTACTAGCAGTTATTTTTCTTTCTTGTGTATTTGTGGTGAGCTGTATCTCTCTTTTGATTCCAGATGTAGGACTCCCTTGAGGATTTGTTGAAGGACTGGTCTTGTGGTGATAGATTCCATAGTTTTTTGTTTGTCTGGGAAAGATACTATTTCTCATTCATTTCTAAAGGAATGCTTTTCTGGACATAGTATTCTTTGTTAGTAGTTTTCTTCTTTTAGCGTTTTGAATATGTCACCACACTTTCCTGGACTGTAGGGATTCTGTTGAGAAGTCTGCTGTTAGCCTGGTGGGGATTACCTTAAAGATAATTTGACGCTTTTCTCTTGCTGTCTTTATAATTCTTTCTTTGTCTTTTAGGCTTTTGATAATTTGTCTACAATGTGTCTGGGGTAGCTCCTTTTTGGATTGAATTTATTTGGGGATATTTGAGTTCTAGGATCTGTAAGACCATCTCTCTCTCAATATTTGGGAAATTTTCAGCTATTATTTTATTAAATAGGCTTTTGATGCCTTTCCTTTCTCTTCCCCTTCCCATTCTATAATACAAATGTTTGTATGCTTGTGGTTATAAGAAAGAATTTCAGGTTTTCTTCATTTTTTTAAATTCTTTTTTTTTTTTTTTTTTGGCCCAACTGTGTTAATTAAAAAGCCTGTCTTCTAGTTTGGAGATTCATTGTTCTGCTTGTTCTACCCTGATGTTTGTGTTCTCAGATGTGTTTTTTTTTTTTTTTTTTTTTTTTTTTTTAATTTCTTTGTATTCTTCAGTTCTAGGATTTATACTTCTTTTTTTGTTGTTGTTTTATTTTGTTTTATTTTGTTTTTTAATTGCTTTTTATCTCTTTGTTGAATTTCTTGTACATGTCCTCAAATTTCATTTGGACTTCATTGATATTTCTATTTTTTATCCATCATTTTGAATTTCCTTAGTATTGCCCTGTGGGATTCCTCCTCAGTCAATTCATCTATTTCCTGCTCTTTGGGATCTCATATTGGAGAATTATAGTCTTCTTTTGAGAGAGTCAAGCTTCTTGCTTTTTCATGCTTCTCATATCTCTGCATTCATATCTGGACATCTGGTGGTGTAGTCACTTCTTTTAATTCTAGAAGTAACTTTTGAAGGGGGGAACCTTTTCCTGTAGAAGTATTCTGTATTGTCAGTTGGGTTTGGCATTTTAGATCTTAGTGAGCACAACAGTGCAGCTTTCCTATGGCTTCTTCAACTGTATTCAGTCTTAGAGTTGTTGATAGGTGCCTTTGTGGCCTAGGTGGAGGGGCCTGTGGCAGTTTACTGTTGAGGTGGGTGATTTGCTTTCAGCCAGTGGGTAGATGTATACTGTTGCAGCATTTTCTGATAGGCCTGTGGAGGGCCACTGAGTCAGCTGTTGAGCCTGAAGCAAGCTTGTGTGGATGCTGCAGTACCCAGCAGCTTTCTAGAGAGGTGCTGTAGTGAGGGAAAGTTGCTGTCCAATCAGCTGTTGGTTTGGGAATAGATGTACACAGCTGTCACAGGGCTTGGCAGCTACAAAGGTGGCCACCTGATCAGCTGTTGATTTTGATGCAAGCATGTAAAGGTGCAGCTGAAGCCAACAGCTCTGCAGAGGCCTGCCTTGGAGCATCAGAGCCCCTACCCAGTTCACCATCTGTCTGGGAGCAGAAATACACACTGAGGCAACAGATCCTGGGAGCTCTGTAGAGGGCCCTTGGTTCAGCTATTGAGCCTGGAGCTAGCCTGTGTGAATGATGCAGACCCAGTGGTTCTCTGGAAGCATGCTATACGAAGAGACAGATGCTACAGAATCACTCTTGAGCACAATGTGAGCCTGCAATGGTGTGTGTAGCTGAGTCCAGCAGCACTACAAAGGCCTGACTTAGAAAGGGTGTGCTGCATGAGTTCAAACACTGAGGTCTCCATCTTTCTGTCTATCATAGGTGCCAGGCAGCCTTCACTTTGGTCCCACCTGTGCCCATGTGAGCACAGCAAAATACAGGCAGGGCCTTCAAACAAAAAAACTGAGGCTTGCTGTATCTGGTGCAGGGGTCTAGGCTCTGAATAGCTGGGATTCTGGTGATCATGTGGAGGGTCCTGGTGGAAGGCATGGCTTCCCATGGGCTTGCTGTGAGTCATGTGGGCCCCTGTGGGCTCAGCCCCCATGAACCATACAATGTGGGGAACTGCTGATCTCCAGTGAATTTTCCACTCAGCCAATCTGCCTGTTGCGGGGGGGGGGGGGGGGGGGGAGAGTACTGAGTGAGTTCAGATACTGGGATCTTGGTATTTCTCTCTGTCTAGGCTCCAGACAGCCTGTGCTCTGACCCAACCAGCACTTGAATTAGTGCTATAGAGTGCAGGCAGTGCCTCCAGGCAAAGGGAATCAGGCTCCCTGGGTCCAGCACAAAGTTCTAGGCTCCAGATAGCTGGAATGTCATCACTTATATGAGCACAAGGAGGGTCCTGGTGGAAGGCAGGGCTGCTGCCAGGTTAATTGTAGGACATGCAGGCACTTGTGTGTTCAGTTCCCACAGGCCATGCAAGGCAGGCCATGAATGTAGAGAACCACTGAACTTTAATGGATTTACTGCTCAGCAGGTCTGCCTACCCACCTGGGGAGTAGTGAGCACTGAATGAGTTTAGGCATCTATTCCAAAAAGACTGGGGGGACTCTCCCAAGGTGGGGATCACTGGCATTTGTGGTGGTGGTGAGAATAGCTAGGGTCTTTTCTAGCTTACCTGCTCTCCAACTGATTCCAGGCCAGTCCCTATGGTGGGGCTGAGGCCAGATGCTCCATTCTGCTCTCTATGGTGCTGTTACCCTTCTTCTGTGCTTCACAAGAATTTCCTCACTCTACTGGTGCTCTGCATTGTGTTTCCTCAGGTTCCAGTTAAAATATATCTGTTTCTTTGTTGTTCTGGTCTCTTTTTATGGGGAAGGGACTAGCACCAGATGTCTCTAGTTTGGCCATCTTGGAAAAAAACAAAACAAAACAGAAAAACATCTCGCTTTTAGCAAAATGTATTCAAGATTTATTAATGTTGTGGCATGTTAGATATCCTTTTTGTTGTTGAGTAGCATTCCATTGAATGGGTGTACAAAGTTGTTCATTCATTCCCTTGTTTAAGATTTTCTGGGTTGTTTCCACTTTGGAGCTCTTATGAATAAAACAGCTGTGACCATTTGCATACAAGCTTTTGCATGAATATGAATTTCAATTCATTTGAGTAAATATAAGGAGTGACTTGTCTGGGTCATATAGTAACTCTGTTCAATTTTATAAAAAGTTGCCATACTATTTCCAAAGTAGATTTAACATTTTGCATTTTTTCCATCAATGAATAAGAATTCCTGTTGCTCAGCACCCTCATCATGATGATATATTCCCTTTTCATTAGAATTTCAATAATTTTAAGGATGGATACTGTTATAGCTTTCTGGTCTTAGTTAGAATTTACCTGATGACATTTACCTAGTGCTGTGCATCTTTTCATATGCTGTCTACCATCTGTACGTGCTTTTTGGTAAAGGTTCTTTCAAATCTTTGGTTTGTTTAAAAATGCATTGTTTGTTTTCTTGTTGAGATTTATGTGTCTTTTATGTTATGGATATGACTCATATACAATACGTAAGTTGCAAATATTTTCTCACAGTCTCTACATTGTCTTTTCATTTTTTAACAGTATCTTATGAAGATCAAAAGTTTTTAATTTTTATAAAGTCTAATTTATCTTTTTTTGTTTGTTTGTTTTTTGTTTACACTTTTGATATCCTCTCTAAAGACTTGTTACCAGATCTAGGTCCATGGAGATTATTTTTCCATAGTTTATTCTAAAAGATACTGTGTTTTACATTGTATATTTAAGTTCATAACCCCTTATTAATTATTTTTTTATATAAGGTGAGAGGTATATGTCAAAGTGCTGCCCTCTCAAATGATTATTCAATTTTTCTAACACCATTTATGGTAAAGACAATATTTCCTATATTTAATCACCTTTATACCTTTTTCAAAAATCAGTTGTCTATATTTGTGTGGGCCAATTTTGGAGCTCTCTATTCTCTTTTATTGATCTTTTTGTCAATCCTTCCACCAATACTACACTGCCTTAATTACAGTGGCACTTCAGAAAAGTGCATCCTCTGCTATTCGATGAATGTCTATAAAAGTGGATTAGATCAGAGTTCTGATCAAGATGGTGGAATAGACAGTTCCCAGAGTCACTGTCTCCCACAATGCAACCAATTTACAACTACAAAAATGAAACATCAGCCAAGTTGGGGCTGCTAGAGTTCAGGGGAAGAGGAGGAGAGACCTATGGGGTTCAGGAAGGTGGGAGAAGCCATGATGAGAGAAAGAAAAAACTGCTCTGAGCATTTTGTGCCACAGCCACTTTAAGGCTGGAGCTGCTGGGCACTCGGAGCAGGATCTGGCAGAAGCTTCAGCTGTGCCTTTCAGATGGAGTTACTTGGAGGTGGCAGGGGAGAAGAGGGCCCTGGTGGCCCCCAGGACAGCAAGACCACTAATAGGGTTCCTGCGTTCCCACACAGGAGCAAGGAGCCAGAACAACTGAAAAAAGGGAGCCATTCAGAGGCCAGTGAGTCATCACAAGGGACAGACGAAGGGTCCGTCCCGTGGGAGGTATTTGAAGCATGGGCAGTGGGTGAGACAGGTCCACCAGGAGAGCACTGGGACACAGCAAGGACAGCTGACTCACCCCCCAATCAGTGCAGGACCACTCAGAGGAGACCAGTCAGGAATGCAAAATTGCATGGGGTAAAGCGTGATGATAAAACTCAGGCCCAGATCAAAGTTTCCACACAACCCAGATCCACTAGGTCTCTGGAGAACTGGAAGTACCTATAAGGTCAACCATTAAATCCTGAGCTGAACATAAGGCCTTCCCTAGGAAAACAGCAGCAAAGCAGCAATTAGTTCAACCACACAGCTCAAGTACTGGTTCCCACAGGAAGGTCTCCCGTTTTAGAAGTAAGCAAAGACAAAAAATTAGTTTTGGCCCAGGCACACCACCAGTGCTTTGGGGCCTGCTTGGGAACCAGAGGCTTGGAGCTGGGGATCAGATCCCACTCCCACATCCAGGTACACTGCACCAGCACCTCGGGGCCTTCCCAGGGACCTGAGGTATGGAGACGAGGACCGGACACACCCCACCAGGCACACCAACAGCACTAAGGAGCATGCTGAAAACATCGCCTCCTTGTGCGTGGCCCACCACAGCCACCACATTAATCATGGCTGCCATGAAAGCAGCTAGACGCCACAACCACCATGCCAATAGTCCGCCAACTACTGGAGTGCATTGACACAAGAAGAGTCACCAGCAGAGATAAAGAAAAGAAGAGGATGTCTCTCTCCACAAAGCCCATTTCACAGTGACAGAAGAAGTATCTGCTCTATGATAATATCGGGGGACCTGATCACACCTCTCATCATTGGACAGATCATCTAGGCAACAAATCAACAGAGAAACCATTATTCTTTCAGAAGGAGAGAAGAAATCTAGGGTAATTAGAGGGGGGAGAAGAGGTATAGGGGATGGGGAGAGATTGGACAGGGGCATAAAAAATAATTACAATTTGTAACAATATATATGCTAGTAATATTGATTTGATCAACATATCTCAATGTTGAACCCAAAAAATATGTATAATCAATTTTGATTCAATACAATTAAATTTTTTTTTTAAAAGTGGATTAGATCAAGTTGGATAATATATCATTAAATTGCTTTTATCCTTACTGGTTTTCTGATTATTTTTATATCAGTTACTGAGATAAGAGTATTGATTGATTTGTTTATTTTTCCTTTCAGATCTATCAATTTTTATGTCATATTTGGAAGCTCATGTGTTAGGTGCATACACGATTAAGGTTGATCCCTTTATAATTATATAATTTTACTCTATTTCTGATAAAGTTTCTAGTTTTGAAATTTAATTTGCCTGTAGTTAGTAAAATTACTCCAGCTTTATTTGGTTAATGTTTTCATTTTATATGTATGTTCATCATTTTAATTTTTTTCTTTTGTGTATTTGTTTATTTATTTATATTTCATTTTAACTTCTCAATATACATTGTAGTTGATTTTTGTGACCATTTACCCATTCCTCTTTCTCATTATTTTAATTTTAATCTATCTAAATCTTCAGGTTTAAAGTGGGCTACTTGTAGACTGCATATAGTTGTGTCTTGCATTTTTATCCAATTAAAAAATTTCAGCCTTTTATCCCATGTTTTGAGTATTAATATTTAAAAGGATTATTGATTTAGCCAGACAAAATGTTAACATCTTCTTAACTGTTTTCCTTTTCTTCCACTTGTTCTTTGTTTCTTTCTGGTCTTCTCTGAGTTTAAATGAATTTTTTTATGCCATTTTACCTCCTGCATTAACTAGTTTATTTCACCTCTTTCTATAAATGTGAATGGTTACACTTGGGTATAATGTACATTTAAAAATAATCTGAGATTACCTTCAAGTAATACTATATGACTATATGTAGTTTAAGAATTGTATAACTGTATATTCCCAATTCCTCCCTTTCACCCTTTGTGCCATTAATGACATATACTTTTACATGTGCTATAAACACATGATGTTTTTACACTTTTTGATTTAAAGTCATTTATCTTTTAGAGTAATTAAAATAAGAAAGATTGTCTGAGGATAAAGCTAAGATAAAATAGCTTCTGAACTGTGGAGGAACTTTGAGACAAAAATCTAAGTAGACAACTCCATAAATTATTACTACCAAGAGTTTATTGATGGGTAACTTACATGCAGGAAGGATTGGGTGAATATCAATACAGGTATTTGTGCAACTGCTTTTTCACAATCCCTGGGCTGTGTGTGTGGGAAGGGGGACAGGGATTGAAGCTTACAAGGGGCTTAGAGACAAAGGTGGAGCTATGCTGAAGAGAGAACTCTGTTGAAGTGGATTATTCCCAAATGCCTTGCCATCACCTGTTGCTTATTCTAGGAATTGCTTGCATCACTCAGAGTGATTGGCTCCTTATCTCACACAAACATGATATTCTACATCTTTCCCTGCCTCTGGTTGCTAAGTAACCTGTGCAGGGTAAGATTGTAAATATTCACATAAGAGCTCTGGAGGCCACAAAGATGTGGTAAGTTCTGATGAGTATCCCCACAAACAAATTTACCTTTTTTTATCTTATTCTCCACAGTTTTCCTATTTTTATATATATCCAATGTATGACTATCTTATATTCCTCTGCCTGAGGAGCTCCCATGAACATTTATTGAAGAGTAGGTCTACAGGTAATGAATTTACCTTATTTTTGTTTTCTGGAAAAGTCTTTGTTTCCTTCATATTTAAGGTTCTGTTTGCTGGATATAGAACTCTTTCTTTTAGCAATTTAAAGGTGTCATCTTATTTTCTTCTTTGCATAAATTCTGATGAGAAATCTGCTGTAATTTTTATCGTTGCATCTCTGCAATGTGTCTTTTTTGTCTGCTGCTTTTCCTATCCCTCCTTTCATAATTATTTTGAACCTAGCACATGTTCCTGCTTCTGTCTCGGGTGTTGAGATTTTTTTTCTCTTGTTCTGTTTACCAAGGTGCAGCAGATTTCCACCAGTCACCTCAGGTTTGTGTCTTTAATTTTGTTGTCTTTCCCCCATACAGATTATGGCCTTTTATCCATAGCGGAGAAGGTGCTTGGTGGATTTCTGCAATGGCTTGAGTTTCCCTCCTCCAGACGAAAACATTCTCAAGATTTGTCTCAAGTTTCCCTGTGAGTACTTGATAAAGTTCATGGAAAAAGACCTATAAGAAGGTATAAATCCCTACCTGCACACGTGTATCCCCCTAGGGCTTTCATACTCTCTTGCTAGCTTGCACTTAGGCTAGCCATTTGACCAACATTTCTACTTATATATTCTTACCAACTTACATGGCAGTGAGCTCAAGTCTAACCCAATTAGCAAATAATGCAATCTTATTTCTGCAATTTCTTCCAGTTACCTCTCTCTATTGAGAATTTGGGTTACTTCTTTTCCCTATCACCACAGTTCTCAGATGATTTACAAAAAATGATTAAATGATTAATTCGAAATTTTCCATATTTTTTCAAGTGTAATAGCAGTAGCGCTGCTGTTTTCAGCTTCCTACATCTCCAGAATGAAAACAAAAATTGTTATACCGCTTTTAAAAATTCAGTTATAATTCTTACTGCTATTTTAGTAAATTATAGATTGAATTGAGATAAAATAATATTTTTAAATTCTATAGGTTTTATGATATATATTTTGTTTTGTATTAGTTAGGACTCAGCCAGAGAAAAAGACCGGGGGCAGGTACATATCAACACACTTATTGTAAGGAATTGGCTTATGTGATAATGGGGACTGGCAAGACAAATCCAACGTCTATAGGGCAGGACATCGGAAGGGAAGGTTGAAACTCTTGGGTATAAGCTGCTGTATCCACAGGTTGAATTTCTTCTTCATCAGAAAAGCCTCTGTATGCAATTAAGGACATTAAACTGGTAGAATTATGCACAACTGTTCATCTAGGATGATCTTCCTTACTTAAAGTTAACTGATTGTGGACTTTTATCCCATGTGCTAAATACCTTTACAGTGACAACAGATTAGTGTTTAATTGAATAATTGAGGACTACAGACTAGTTAAGTTGAACAATACTATTTTTTCCCCATTCTTCTTTTTATTGTTTATTAACATGATGTAAGTATCTCTGTAGTTGATTCATATATCTTCTGTTGAATATGTTATTAAATAATAAATATTTAATTTTCAAATTAGTTTTTTTAAAAAATATTTTCCATGTGATTACTATAGGTATATAATAGGGAATATATGTTTTGTGAGAGTCATATTTTCTCACTTTTCAAGCAGTGGTCATTACATTCTATCCCCAGTTGAAGTAAGCATGAAAAACACAGAAGTGAATACATCTAAAACTTCATCTAAAGATCTTTTGTGCTCATAATTTGCTTACTTCACTGTTGTCAATTAATTATCTATTTCTTAACTTAGCCAGACTGCAGAGTTTTTAAAGTGGCAGATATTTTGTTGTTCCTTTCCATTTAGGCAATTTGAAAGTTATTGATATTTTATTTTTATTTATTTTTTATTGAAACACGTCTGTACATATCTGTGGTGTACAGCATCTAATATCAATACCTATGTGCAATATGTTATGCTCAAATCAGGATAATTAGTTATAAAGCTACACGACTACACCAGTTGTCGAGTAAGGCAAATCATAACTAAAGCGAAAATCTTTCATTATTTTAATTATACTAAGTTCCCATTTGTATTGTCAGGGCTAGGGCTCAGACCCTTCAAACCCATTGTACGGACTGGGTCACCAGACCCCTCACATGCCAGGCTGGGTCACCAGACCCCTCATATGCAGGTCCATGCTAGGTAATTGGGAAAGGTCCCAGGAGCCATCAGCAGATGACACGAGCTCAGTCCTCAGCAACCGCAGCAGCAGCTTACAGGTCTGGCAGTGGTGGCGGCCTCTTGGAGGGTCCTGGGGGCCCTGGCAGCAACAGCATCCAGCAGCAGTTGTGGCCTTCCCATGGCCCCACCAGGGGCATCCCGGGGATGGGGGTACTGTGGATGAGAGCCACTCATCCTTTATACTCAAATCCATAACCCAGGATACCTGGGTGCACGTGCACAATTACATTAGACAATAACCAAAGAACACCTGGGCGCATGTGCATATTTACATCAAATGCTTGCAAGATTCCGAACATCTGAGGGGCCTTGACCGTTTTCCTATATTTTCCCAGCATTAGTATATTTAACCTTACATATTGTAATATTTTTTGTGCCCCTTTAAAATTATTCACTAACCCCCGTTCCTCTCCACCTTTCCCACCTCTGTTGGCCTCAGTTCTGTTCTGTCTTTTTGAAAGTCCAATAATTTACTGTGCTTGGTGTATATTTTTTTATTTATTTGTTTATTTTTTATCTCTCACTTTGTGAGACGTGCAGTATTTCTCTCTCTGTGCCAAACTAATTTCACTTAAAAGAATTTTCTCTAAGTTTATCCATGTTATTGCAAAAGGAAGTATTTCATTCTTTTTTTAAAGGCTGAGTAATATTCCACTGTGTATATATACCACATTTTCCTTATCCAATCATTTCATCAATAGACATTTAGATTGGTTCCATAAATTGGCTATTGTAAATAGAGCTGTAATAAACATGGAATGCAGGTATCCCTTTGACATGATGATTTCCTTTCCTTTGGTATATACCTAGCAGTGGAATTGCTGGATTTATATGGCAGTTCTATTTGCAGTTGTTTGAGGAAACTGCATACTGTTTCTATAATTGGCTGTACTAATTTACAGTCCCACCAACATTTTAGGAGAATTCCCGTTTTTCCACATCCTCACCAGCATTTCTTATTCTCTATCCTTTTGATAATGGTGAGTCTAACTGAGGTGAAATGATATCAATGTGGTTTTGATTTGCATTTCTTTGAAGCTTAATGATGTTGGGCATATTCTTAGGTGTCTGTTGGCCATTTGTATATCTGCCTTTGAGAAATGCCTGTTCAACTCCTTTGCCCACTTTTTAATCATGTTACGTGTTTTTTTACTGTTAAGTTGTTTGAGTTCTCTGTATATTAATCCCTTGTCAGTTGCATAGTATGCAAGTATTTTCTCATATTTTGTAGGTTATCTTTTTGCTATGCTAATTGTCAGCTTTGCTGTGCATAAGCTTTTTACTTTGATATAATCACATTTGTTTATTTTTTTTTCTTTGTTACCTGTGCTTTGGAAGTCATATTCATAAATTTTTTGCCCAGTCCTGCTTCCTTAAGTGTTTCACCTATGTTTTCTTCTAAGAGTTTTATTGTTTCAGGTCTTATATTTAAGTCTTTAGCCCATTTTGAATTGATTTTGGTATATGGTGAGAGGTAGGGGTCTAGTTTTCTCAGCACCACTTATTGAAGAGGTAGTCTTTCCCCCAAAGTATGTTCTTCATAATTTTGTCAAAGATCAGTTGCTTGTAAGTATGTGTGTTGTTTTCTCGGTTCTCTAATCTGTTTCATCGGTCCGAGTGTGTTTTTATACCAGTAACATGATGCTTTGGTTACCATAGCTTTGTAGTATAATTTGAAGTCAGGTAGTGTTATGCCTCCAGCTTTATTTATTTATTTATTTATTTTCCTCAGGATCACTTTGGATATTCAGGGTCTTTTGTTGTTTCATATGAATATTAAGATTGCTTTTTTCTATTTCTGTGAAGGATATCATCAGTATTTTGATGGGAGTTGCATTGAATCTGTAGATCACTTTGAGTAGTAGGGGCATTTTCACAATGTTAATTCTTCCAATCCAAGAGCATGGAATGTCTTTCCATCTTTTTTTATACTCTTTAATTTCTTTCAGCAGTGACTTGTGGTTCTTGTCGTAGACATCTTTCACCTCCTTGGTTAATTTTATCCCTAGGGTTTTTGTTTGTTTGTTTGTTTGTTTGTTTTTATTTTTGTCTTTGGTGACTATTGTAAATGGCCTTGCTTTATTTTTTTAATAGTTCATTACTGGAGTGTAAAAATGCTTCCAATTTTTGCATGTTGATTTTGTATCCTGCAACATTACCTAAATCACTTATAAGCACTTACAGTTTTCATGTTGATTATTTAGGTTTTTCTACATATAAGATCATGTCATCTGCAAACAGGAAGTTTGACTTCACCTTTTCCAGTCTGGATGCCCTTTATTTTTTTCTCTTGACTGATTTCTCTGACTAGTACTTCCAATACTGTGTGAAATAGGAGTGGTGAGAGTGGGCATCCTTTTCTTTTCCTGTTCTTAAATGAAAAGCTGAAAGCTTTTTTCCTATTCAGGATGATATTGGTGGTGGCTTTGTCATATATGGCTTCTATTGTGTTGAGATATTTTCCTCCTATGCCTAATTTGCTGAGAGTCTTTATCACGAAGGAATGTTGAATTTTGTCAAATGCTGCTTCTGCATCTGTTGAAGTAATCATGTAGTTTTTGTGCTTAATTTTGTTGATGTATTGTATCACATTTATTGACTTGCATATGATGAACCATCCTTTCATCCATGGGATGAATCCCACTTCATCATGGTGCGTAGTTTTTTTGATCTGTGGCTGTATCCTGTTTGCTAATATTTTATTAAGGATTTTTACATCTATGTTCATCAAAGATATTGGCATATAGTTTTCTTTCTGTTGTTGTTGTTGTTGTGTCTTTGTTTGGTTTTGGTATCAGGATGATGGTGGCCTCAAAAATGAGTTTGAAAGAATGGCTCTGTTTTAATTTTTTGGAATATTTTGAAGATAATTGGTATTAATTCCTCTTTAAAGATTTGGTATAATTCAGCAGTAATGCCATCCAGTCCTGGGCTTTTCTTTGTTGGGAGGCTGCTGATTACTACTTCAATCTTGTTGCTTCTTATTGGTCTGTTTGTATTTTCTATTTCTTCTTGGTTCTGTCTTGGTAGTTGTATGTGTCCAGAAATTTATTTGTGTCCTCCAGGTTTTCAAATTTGTTGGTTATAGTTTTATAATAGTCTCTAATGATACTTTGTATTCCTGTGGTATTGGTTGCAATGTCTCATTTTTCATTTCTAATTTTTGTTATTTGGATCTTCTCTCTTCTTTTTTTAGTTAGCCTACTCAATTCTTTTTCTATTTAGTGTATCTTCTTAGAAAACCAACTTTTTGTTGCATTGATCTTTTGTAGCATTTTGGGGGTCTCTATTTCATTTATTTCTACTGTGATCTTAATTATTTCTTTTTGTCTCTAATTTGAGGATGGGATTGTTCTTGTTTTTCTAATTCTTTGAGGTTTAACATTAGGTTGTTTATTTGAAATCTTTCTATTATTTTGATGTAAGTGATTATTGCAATAAACTTTCCTCTTACTAGTGCTTTTGCACTATCCCACAGGTTTTGGTATTATTATCTGTCTCTATTTTCACTAGTATCAAGAACATTTTTTACTTCCTGTTTAGTTTCTTTTTGGACCCACAGGTTGTTCAAGAGCATGTTGTTTGATTTCCAAGAATTTGTATAGTTTCCAGAGATTCACTAGTTATTGATTTCTAGTTTTAATCCATTGTTGTCTAAAAAGATACTTGAAAAAATTTCAATTTTAAAAAATTTGTTCAGACTTGATTTGTGACCTAACATGTGGTCTATCCTGGAGAATGTTTCATGTGCTGGTGAGAAGAACGTATATGCTTTAGTTGTTTGGTGTAATATTTAGTAGTGTTCTGCCAGATCCAATTGTTATAAAGTGTGATTTGAATCCTGTTTTTCTCTGTTGATTAGTTGCCTAGATGACCTGTTCAATGTTGAGAGAAAGATATTCAGTTCTCCAACTATTTTTCATATTGGGGCCTATCTCTTTCTTTAACAGTATTTCTCTAATAGTATTTCCTTTATATATCTAGGTGCTCTGGTGTTGGATGAATATATATTTATGATTGTTATGTCTTCTTGCTGAATGGATCACTTTATCCTTACATAATGATCTTCTTGGCATCTTTTTATGTTTTTTGGTTTAAAGTCTATTGTTTTAGACTTTTTAGGAATATCTACTCCTGCTGGTTTTGATTTCCATTTGCATGATATATCTTTTTCCATATGTTCACTCTTAGTCTGTGAGCATCTTACAGGTAAGGTGAGTTTCTTGTATAGAGCATTTAGTTGGGTTTCACTTTTTAATCCAATCATTTAGTCTGTCTTTTCAGTGGGGAATTTAATTCATTTACATTTAGGGTCGTTATTGAAAGGTATTATCTTACTCCTGGTTTATATTGATTTTTATTTGGATGTTTTCAATATCTTTTGTTGCTTTCTTCCCCTTTTATTGTTTATCTTCATTGTTTGTTAGTTTTTGGAGGTAGTAAGATATAGTTTATTTCTCTTTCTCATTTACATTTTTGTTTTATTGATATTTTAGAGAGATTTTCAATTTTATAAAATATGTACAATCACCACATATGATTATACCAGGCCATAAATAAGTTAACTTACTTGAAAATCCATAGACTAACTAATCAAAGAACATAGCAGTCATGAAAGTTTATAAATATTCCATCAAGACAGTATAAATAGCACCATGTTTTTATCTGAAAGTTGTGGCATATGGTTGTGGTTTTGAAAAAAGGCTTTTGTAATAACATTCATAATAGTGAATTTGTTGTGTTCATTTCAAGAAAACTGGACCAGTACAATATCATGACCAAAATGCATGAAATATTCCCTTTAAAATTTATTACAATAAAAATTTTACTCTTCATTTTCTGTAGTCTTAATGACTGTTGGGTAGATGTTTAGAACATGTGCTGCCTATTTCTTCTGAGTGAAGGCTGACCAAACTTGCATGAATCATAAGTTCTTTAATTTTTTACTTTTTCTTCCAGCTTTACTGAGGTATAATTGATAAGAATTATATATATTTAACACATTGAATGTGTTCAACATTATAATTTGATATATGTATGCTTTGTGAAATGATTACCACAATCAATTAATTAATACATCCATTACCTCACAGTTAACTTTTTTGTGTGTGTGGTGATTACACTTAAGGTATATCCTCTTAGCAAATTTCAAGTATATAATACAACATTATTAACTCAGAGTCTCACTATTCATTTTCTATTTTTTTCCCTTCATTTTTTTCCATAATTATATACCAAGTAATTAATGGATACATAGTATTCCCAACACTTCCACTTCCTATACATCCATTCTCTTCTTGGTCACATTCCTTACACTCTTTTTACCACTCAAAATTAGCCTACACTGTCACTTCTCTTATAGTCTTGACATGTGTGAGGCAAGTTAGCCTGACAAATTAATTTTTGCTGAGGTGTCTGTTGTTTGTAATATTTTTGCTGAATTTATGAGACTTCGAAAGAATAATTAATATGTGTATCTTGGTAATTGCTCTTCCCTTGGTAAAGTCTCTTCACTCCACAAGAAAAAAGCATCTGCTTTTCAGTCTTTCACCTTCCTATTACACTATATATATATATATGTAGTGTATTTAATACTTCCTATTATACACTATGTATAATCAAATTTGATTATTGATTTAACATCATCTATGTCTAGGTGATATTCCTTAAGAGACTGGATAGTAAAATCATAAAAAATTAAATCGTCATGTATTTTAAGTTTAATTTTGGGTCAATGGCAATACCTGGAAAAATGTGAACACACACACATATAACTTCAAAAAGTTTGTGGAAAAATAGAATTAAAAGATAGTAAGAATTTTCCAGTAGCTTTTTGAAGTACCCTTGTGTGTGTGTGTGTGTGTGTGTGTGTGTGTGTTTATGTATGTGTGTGTGTATATATAAAATTATTTTGTTGCTCTGATAATGACAAAGCTCTAAGGAGCCATTAAACATTAAAATACAAATTATTTTAGTTTTTTATAAAATATGCATGGAATATTTTTAATGAATGTTAATAAAGATCATGAGGGAGGATTTACCAAGGAGAATAAACTCATCACCATAATTAGAAAAGTATCTTGCTTATATAGGCCTAAATATATATGAAGAGTTAATTCCATTACTTTATAGATCTCCCCTAAAGTACACTTCCTACAAGCATAATAAGTACGTAAATAGCTGCATGTTTCTGAATGCACCTCAAGCACTTGCTATTTTATTTACATGCTAATTGTTAAGTGAAAATGTTTCTCAATTTTCAAGTTTATTGGGTTAGTGTTGACTAATTGGAAAGGTGTAATTTATAAAAAGGAAGTTTAGTGATTTTACTGATGCTTTCCATTGCTCCATAATAAAATCGAGGTAGGAGACATGAATTTGCTTTTGGCTCAACTGGTTTAAATTACCCACATACTTTTCAAGGGGGGAGCATCTGGCCATGTTGTGCATGAAACTAATGTTTAAAGATATGCATTTTCAAAACAATTTGGCTTCTGAATTAAAGTTAAATGTTTCAGGTGGCCTTTTACCAAGGAAAAAATCGAATGGTCTAATGCTGAAGTCAGACCATTTATTATCATCCGATGTAACCCATAAACCTAGCTACATACATTGTATTTTGTGGAAGATTTAGAAGATTTTTAAGGGTAAATTTGATTATTTTTATTCTTGTCTTTTAGCTTCTAAAGAAGATGCTCTTCCTCTTATCAGAAAATATACTTTGGGAATGGGAGTAAAAGCAATTTCTCCAAAGTTATTTGTCTATAAAACACTATTTTACGAAAATATTTGTCAATAATTTTTCTCGGAACTAGTATTATATAGAACATTGGCTAAAAAATGGTCTTTTAAAACATAATCTCCTTACAGATGCGACATATTCTTTCCCATTACTGTATCCTTAGTGCCTAGTACACTACCTTTAACATAGCTCACTACATATTTATTTACCTAATGACTAAATAAATGCATTGATTTACCAGATAATTTTCAGGTGCAAGTATAACAAAAACAAAAACAAATTATATGCCAATATGGAAAGATATTTAGAAATTCTTTATTTCAGATTAAGTTTATTATTAAAGTTGTAAATTTAATTGATTTTATCTTCTCACTTAAATTTATTTAATTATAGAAAAATAACTTCTGTCTTTTTCTTGTTAAAGAAAGTCTATCTCTGTCTTTGTCCTCAGCTTTAATATAGATATCTCTAGTTTCATTGTCACGGTGGAAGTATGGTATTGTAAACTCCTCTGCCCGTGACTAGTCCTTTTTCACTTATCCCTTAACTTGTCCATTGCAGTAAAAATAATTTATTAACCCTTATCCAAGACTCAAGACTTTCTGCACTTCTATTCATTCATCACACTGTTACCATATAATCTTGCTAAAATCTAAGTATAATCATGCTACCCCCACCTAAAAACAAAACCAAAATAAAACAAAACACAAAACAAACATAGCAATGCCATCATATTGCTTGTGAGAAAAATCCTAGCTTTTCAAAGGGCACTTAAAGCTTAAAATCAGATTCTAATAGTTTTTCCAGTGTCATCTCCCATCCTGTACCTCATACATAATCAATATAGTTAAACTTCACTTAGTTAAGGACCCTGTCTTGAACATACTAACCAGTTGTTCTCTGGCATTTGTGTATACCTGTGAGAGAGAAAATATACCTTAATAGTCACAAAGTTATTTTAGAAAAAAATAAGAAAAAACAAACAAGTATGGGTTTAAAACAAAAAATTTTAATATGTTATGTTTCTAAAGTGATTCACACAAAATTATTTATAATTTTATGAATAAAAACCTCAATATAAGAGCAGGGGTTTGATGAATAGAATTATAATATATTTTAAAATTAAAGTAAATTTGAATGGGTTTGCCACAGTTCATGTGTTGGAAACCTAATCCCCAACGCAACAATGTTAAGAAGTGTGAACCTTAAGAGGTGATCGAGTCATTAAGGATCTGCCCTTAACAATAGATTAATGTCATTATCATGGGAGTGGGGTGGTTATAAAAGTGTTTGGCCCTCTCTTGCTGTCTCTCTCTTGACATGTGATGCTGTTGGACATTTTATGTCCCAGCAAGAAGGCCTTCACCAGGTGTGGCCCCTCTATCCTGGACTTCCCATTGTCCAGAATCATGAGCCAAAAAAAAACTTCTATTGTTTATAAATTATCCACTCTGTGATATTCTGTTATAGACACAAAGCAAACTAAGACAGAAAATTGGTACACAGAAGTCAAGCTGTTGCTAAAACAAATACCTGAAAATGTGGAAGTGTCTTTGGAACTGAAAAATGGGTAGAATATGAAAGAATTTGGAGCAGCAGCTAAAAATAGCCTAGATTTCTATAAGTAGGGCTTTAAGGGAAAATCTGGTGAGGGCTCAGAAGATGACAAGAAATGTAGGGAATTTCTCACAGATTACTTAAGTGGTGATGATTAGAATGCTGGCATAAATACAGACAGTAAAGGCAATTCTGATGAGGTCTCAGATGGAACTGAGGAATTAGGTATTGCAAACTGGAGTAAAAAGTATCCTTGTTATAAAGTAGCAAAGAACTTGGCTGAACTGTATCAATGCTCAAGAACTTTATGGAGTGTGGAATTCAAGAGCCATAAACTAGGATATCTGGTGAGACAATTTTCTAAGCAAACTATTGAAGGAGTTGTGTGACTACTTTTAACCATATGTGGTGTGATGTGAAAAGAGAGAGATAATATAAAGACAGAATTGATAATGTAAAAAGAAACAGAACATAAAAATTTGGAAAGTTTGAAGACTGGCCATAGAAAGAGTGAAAAGGCATCTTTAAAAGAGAAAATCAAGGGTGTAGTCAAGAGAACATTTGCTAAACAGATTAGTATGTATAGACAGGAGCCAGATGCTATTCATCAAGTAATGGGAAAAATGGCCCTGAAGACATTTCAGACAACGTTGAGCCAAGCTAGGACTTTGGGGGCAAGTTTTCTAGATAGGCACCTCTAGGATTTTAGCATTTGCTATCCTGCATTATCTCAAATCTCTGCTCCCTGCATTCTGGCACAGCTCTCATTTGTTACTCCAGCCATGGGTAAATTAGGCCGAGGTGCAGCTCATGCCACTGCTCTGGAAGGTACAAACCATAAACGTTGGCAGTGTCCATGTGGTGCTAATTCTGTAGGTGTGCAAATGTTAAGAACTACAGGGTCATGGCAGCCTCAACCTAGATTTCAAAGGATGTCATGAACAACCCAGGGGCCTAGGCAGAAACTTGACATGGAGGCAGAGCTGCTGCAAAGAGTTCTCACCAGGGATATGCCTAATGAAGCTGTGGGAGTGAGGAAACCACACGGAGTCCCCTCTAGGGTAATCCTAACAGAGCTGTGAGAGCAGGATGGCCACTGAGACCCCACAACTATAGAGCTATCAGTGTGCCAGGCCAGCCTGAGAGAGCTGCAGGCAAGAGACTCCAAACTGAGAGAACTGAGCTATGGTCTGAGCCCAGCAAAACCACAGGGGTGAGGCTTCCTGAGTCCTTGAGGGTCCACTTCAGTGTATCCAGGAAACAGCATGTAAAAAGAAAGATTGTTCTAGAGTCTTACGATTTAGCATTTTTGTTTTCCCTGTTGGATTTTGGATTTATGTGAAACAAGTTACCCTTTTCTACTTGAGTATTTCTTCTTTTTGGAATAGGGATGTCTATCCTATGTCTGACCCTTCACTGTATTTTGGAAGTAGATAATTTGTTTAATTTCATATGCTCACAGCTGGATGGAATTTGTCTCCAGATGAATCCTGCCTTGAATGTCACCCATTTCTGGTTTAGATGAGACACTGGTCACTGTACCTATGAGTTGGTGCTAGAATGAGTTAGGACTTTGGGGCTGTTGGGATGGAACGAATGTATTTTGCATCGGGAGGAGGACATAAATATACGTGGCCAAAGGCAAAATGTTATGGTTTGAATGTGTCCTCCAAGATTATGTGTTGGAAACTTAATTCCCAATGGAACAGTGTTGAAAGGTAGGACCTTTAATATATAATTAGGTCATGAGGACTCTGTCAATGTTGCTATTGTAGAAATGGGTTAGTTATTGAGGGAGTGGGTTTCTTTTTTTGTTTGTTTTTGCTTTTTAATTTTCTTTTTATTTTTTCAAGGTGAAACATTTATTTATTTGTTTGTTTTATTGTTTGTTTGTTTGTTTATTTATGTAATTGGATTATTGCTGATTGTACATATCTATGGGGTACGGCATGAATATTAAAACCTGTGTGCAATATGTGATGCTCGAATCAGGAAAATTAGTATATTCAATCTTATATTATACAATGTAATCAATTTTTGTGGCACTTTACCACCTTTACCCCTGTCCCCTTCCACTTTTCCAACTGTGTTGACCTAAGTTCTGTTCTCTTCTTTTGAAAGTTTGTCATATTATTATCATTGTTGTATCTTCCTTTCTTTTTTAATTTATTTGTTTTATTTATTTTTTATTTGTTATTTGTTATCTCCCACTTATAAGTGAGGACGTGCAGTATTTCTCTTTTTGTGCCTGGCTTTTATTTCATTTAACATAATTTTCTCTGTATTCATCCATGTTTCTGTGAATGGCAGTATTTCATCTGATTTTATGGCAGAGTAGTATTCCATGTGTAAATATACCACATTTTCCTTATCCATTCATCTGACGATGGACATTTAGGTTGGTTCCAACTCTTGGCTATTGTAAATAGAGCTGTAATAAATATGGCAGTACAGGTATCCCTTTAACATGATGATTTTCATACCTTTGTGTATTTACACAGCAGTGGAATTGTTGGATCATATGGCAATTCTATCTGTAGTTGTTTGAGGAAACTCCACACCATTTTCCATAATGGTTGTGCTAATTTACAGTCCCACCAACAGTGTAGGAGGCTGTGTTTCTGACAAAGGGATGAGATTGGCCCCCTTACTCTCGCTCTTGCCCTCTTGCTCCTCCACCTTCCATCAAAGAATGATGCAACATGAAGGCCTTCATCAGGTGCCAGTGCTTTAATATTGAACTTCCCAGCTTCTAGAACTATGAGAAATAAATTTCTGTTCTTTTTAAATTTCTCCATCTGTCATATTTTGTTATAGTAACACAGAATTGATTAATACAGTAAATATGGAGATACACACACAAAAAGTTTTACAAAAAGACAGTAAATATATATATTTCTTTTTGATTTTAGTAAGTTGTGACTATGTACAAAGTAAAATTTAGTTCTACTTTAAAAAATTGAACATTTTGCAATCAAAGCTATTTCTTGTCTTTCAATAAACATTCTGGTTGTCCTTGGCTACCTTCACTTTGTGAATGAAGAACTTTGTTCTGGCTGGTCTGGGAATAGTTTTTACTGGTGATGTTTTCCTTTGGCTGGGAAACAGATTAAGGGCTTCTTTTCCTGGCAGAACCTTCTTTCTATTGGATGTAACTATTGAACTTACTTAAAAGAGCACTTTTATTTAATCTGGCTGTTCGAATTCATCCTGTAGATGTCTATAAATTTGAAAATTAGAGGAAATTTTTTAAAAAAGAGTTTCTAAATGTACACCTGCAAATGGGTTATCTTAAATATACTCTGGAGGGAATAAGAACAAATAAGAGTAGTGATATTTTAACAATGAGACCGCACACAGGAGTAATTTATAACTACAAACGCTCTATTTTATCAAGGAAATATGTATGCAAATTTATTTTTAGTCATCAGCTTTCCCAGTCTTTCATTTTGGATTGCTTTCATCTTCAGAAGACACAAAGCCATGTGGTTTACCATAACTGTTTGCTGATTTTCCTTGAATGAGTGGAATAACTTTAAACTAGAGCAATTTGGAATAACTATGAGAAAAAGTCAAGCATAGTTTTCTCTAACTGTGAAGTGTTTTACATCTGCCTATTGAGGAGACCATTTATTCTGCTCCTGGAAAGTAAGTTTTTAAGCACTATAAACTCTTTTATTGCAGTGGGTATTTCCTGTTGTCCTGCTGGCAGCTAGTACTTTGAAGATTGTCATATTTAGTAATGCTGACAAATTGCAAAAATTTGCAAAAGAAAATTACACTAGACCAAAGTAGAACACCTTTGCACAAGGATTTTCTTAGACTCTGTAACTGAAAAGACAGGTAACCTCATGTGTAATCTATAAAAAGGAAAAATGCATCCCTCCCCCAAACGTTTAAAGCTGGATGTTAAAAATCATTCAAAACATAATTCAAGTGCTATAAGGAATCTCTGGACGCTGTCTTCCCCAGCTTTATTTCCCATCTGTGCATTGGTTTGAAAACATCAATGTTTATTTTGTCTCTATACCAAAAATGATTTATCAAACATTCATATAATCAATCACTACTAATTGGAGGCAAATTCACAACCATCATTTCAGAGTGTTGTTTCCATTTTCTGTAGGAATGATAACATCATTACGTTAAGATTTTTAGTCCTTGACTTCAGTGGAAAAAGACCAAGAAAGAATTTTGCATCTTTTCTTCCCTCTATAAATGACATAATGAAAAAATTACTGGTAATGCAGTTGTTTATTTTGTTCTTTAAAATAATATAATTCATGAAAGATTATCAGACCAAAATTTGTAGCCTTTATATTTTTATTTATATGAAAAAAGTTTTCTTTTAAAATTTTCTTTTCATCATTATGGGATTTCTGTCTAAAGGGACTTCATATTCTTGTTCAGAAGATTTTTTGTTGATATTGTTTTCTATTAACATAAAATGAATATTTACCGATTAGGCACACTCAATATTGTAATGCTTTCATAATCTTATATTATAGTAAGAAAATTAAGCTTCCTTTCTTTATAAGATCAAATTTCTGCTAAGGATTACTCACTTATCCTTGGAAGTCTTTTTTGATAGCATCAATCATCCTCTCCCTTAAGTAAAGAAAAATTAGCAGTGACATGTCATAGCTCTGGGTGAGGGGAAAAAAAAAATTATTCATCTCTATTTAAACCAAACCACATGTTTACTTCCTGAATTTGTGCATTTTCAATAGGAAACTGCTAGGGCAGAAACGCTGTCATTTCTAATAGGTTGAATAAAGCCAAATACCTGTCATCACTCCACAAATAAATAGATGATAATAGTAGGTGAAAAAATAAAATATTGAAACTAAACTTTTTCTCTGATTCATTCTTCATTTTCTTAATACGTGGTATAATTCTAGTTATGCAATTTATAACTAAAATAACAAAGTCTTCGTATGGGAGAAATTGCTTTTCTGTTTTGTTCATTCACTTCCCCATTCATCACGCCTTCAATTTAGTGCCAAAGACCGGCTTTCATAATTCTGGCTATAAATGGCTGAATGAGACCATCAAACCCTGTCCCACCCAATACATTACTAAAGAAAGAACTGTATTTTGCAGTATCTTGTTACATTTTTAGTTTATGGAGAAATGAAGAAGTTATAAGCATTAGTTGAAAAGTTGGCAAGCAAATAGGAGAATGAAAAAAAGCAAAGGAGATGGACCTACTGTTAGGTTTTAGCATCACTACAATGCATATAGGAAAAATAGTGATTTCTTTATTTCAAAAAAATTGGTATTCATTTGGGAGCCTGAGCTGTTTATATTAGCTGTCTTTGTTGCATGCAGGAACTAGATAGTTCACTCCATCTTTGCTGAGCATTTGCAACTTCTAAATGGATTACCTTCTAGTGTTTGTGTTTCTAATAGAGATATTATAATTCTGGTGTAATTCATTCTACAAAACTTTAGGGGAATTAATCACAGAGCCTCAGTTCAACTGCTATCATAATAACTTTTGTAAATGAGAGTGCTGTTGATTTATATTGAGTTACATAGTCTGTATTAGGGATCTGACCAACACAGTGTGCAGGAATTCTAGAGTGATCAGCTTATCTCCTCACTTTAGGAGATAATGCATTTCTTGTGCTGCTCTCCTCGCAACCTCCAAACTAAGATGGCTTTGAATGTGTCTGCACAATTTTAAGTCACACTTAGTCTCCATGGCCAGTTTTCTGTATTCTCCTTGTGAACCTTCCTTTGCCATCATAACTATATCTCTTCCCCAAAGAGAGAGTTAGAATTGTAATGCATGTATGTACTTTCTGTTCTATCATTAATGTCATTTTTCCGATGCACAGGCTGGGACCTCACTACTCATGTTTGTGCTTGGTGACCCCACTTCCTCTCAATGTCTGCTGGATTTAAAGGTGATTATTTCTTGGGAAATCAGAATATTAGGCTGACAATTTTCAAGCTCAACTAAATGGAGTGTCTGTGACTCTGATAGAAAAACCATGAGATATAAACTGTGCAGGTTGTCACATTTCCAATTATGCAGAAGAAGGTGATCTGAATCATTAAAAAAGGAAATGAAAGATGAAGACAGAAAAACTTTAGAGGTTCAAGTTAACCCTGACACCCAACTGAACAGTATAACAGATATGTGAAATTCCCTAGTTCAACCAATACATTTTCCCTCTTGCCTGAACCATTTTGCATAAGGTTTTAAGGCAATTTCCCTGAGTTTAAGTAACAAAGGCATATCTTCCATTTGTCTGAAAATATTAATTCATGTTTCTCTAAAATCCATTTTTCTTTTATTTTTTCTTAATTATAGTTTCCTTTCAAAAGAAGAATATGCCTTGCTAGAATTTAGCTACTTATTTCATATTCCCTATATGTGGAAAAAATATGCACAATCAATATTTGGCTTATATGCAATCAATATTTCATCTCACAGCAATTCACCTTAGCTCTTGGTCAGCAGAAATGCATTATTAGTTAAAAATAAGGCCTGCCTGCATGCTATCTGCTACTCCATAAACACCAAAAGGACATTTCTAAATGTCATGCATATTAAATATTGACACTATGTTTATGTTGAAAATACTGTGAAATGGTTAGAAGAGTAATAAACTCTTAGTCTGAAAGCCTGGCTTTATATGCCAGCTGTGTACCTACCATATTTACCGTATGAGAAAGTCACTTAACTTCTATGACACTTAACTTCCTCATTTGTAAGATGAGATTATGATGTGAACATCACAAAATTTCTGCAACAATATAATGCAGTAATTAAACATATATATATATATATAAAATGTATGTATATTTTATTTCCCCAAGTTTCTTTCATTCCAGACTATCACAGGTATTTAACATCCATAATTTTTTTTTCTCCCCAACTCCCTTTCTTTTTTCCATTTATAGTATCAAAACATTGCTCTTCTCCTTTTTAATAAAGACATGCCATCTTCTATACAAGATGACCCATCCATAAACACTTGCAATTGAACTTGAAATGGTCTCAGCAAAACATCTCCTCAATAAATGTAGTATTGCCTCTATTAAGAATTCCAATGCAGAAGTTGGCAGGCTAGAGGTGGCCAGAGCATGTTCTTCCCACAGAATAAGATCAAACGGGCCCACTGCCATTGCTGCCACAGTCGCTGAAGCCACTGTCTGATCCTAGAACCATTGCCCATCACAGAGCAGCAGTCCTGTGGGTGGCACATGGACTCTGCAGACAGGAGAGAGGTAGCTTCAAACACTGCTGCCACTGCTGCCAACCTGAAGTAAACCTACTGCAGCCAAGGACACAGCTGACATGAGGGAGGTAGTTTCAGCAGCTGAGGCTGCCCCCACAAAGTAACCCCACTGCCACCAAGGACACCACAGGTGCAAGGGAGGCAGTTGCAGCCACTGGCACCACCACTGCCTGTAGGAGGTAAGCCCACTTCTGCTGCAGACACCACAGACACAAGGGAGGTAGTTGCAGTTGCTTATACCACTGTTACCATTGCAAAGTAACCTCACTGCCCCCGAGGACACTGTAGTAATGCAGGTTGCCACTGTGGACACCACAGCCAAGTTGATACATGCTACAATGAACACTGCTACCATTGCCACCATCACTGGCGCTGCCAGGCATCCACCATTGTCATACAAGTGGCCCACCACTACTGAAGCCACTATTGCCACATGGGCAGCCTGCTAAAGCCACAGCCACCACAAGGGCGGCCTGCTACCATAGCAGCATCCGTAGCTGACATTGCCATTATGCAGGTGAACTGCTGATCACTCGACTGCATTGACTCAAGGAGAATCACCAGTGGAGTCTAGGGAAGGAAGTCAGTGAGTGCATACCCGTGACCCAGTGTCCCAACCCATGGGGCAAATTATGCTGCCACCCACGGTAGCACTTCGAGGGGTGATAGCAATGTGGGCAGCCCACATGACTGCCTTGATTTGGGGAGAGACACATGTGGAACCCCCAGAGAGTGCAGAAACCCAGGACAGCCAGAGTAAATAAAAAAATTCCCAATGCACCTACCAGAGTCATGGGATGCTAGCCAGGGTTCTAACAAGTCTGCCTAGGGTCACCCACCCCAACCAATGAATGACAAGGCACCCAGACACTTCTCCCAAGAACTTAAGATCTTGCCTGCATCTTCAATGACCCAACACAGTGTCAATAACCTCATCGAGGAATCACTAAGTGCCACAGAGCACAGGCCACAGAGACACTCATATGCAAATCCAACACTGACTAAGCAGTAGTACCCACACAGAGACTATACTACTGCATCTACCAAAAACCAATACTAAAGTGCCCTGCTCAACAGTAAACATAAAACACATTTACAGTAGTCTGTCTTCTCAAAGCCCACTCTAGAGAAATAGAAGAAACTGCTTTACCAGATGACCAGACATCAATGCAGAAATACTAGAAATATGAAAAAAATAAGAAAATGTGAGTCCACCAAAGGAAGAAAATAACTCTCAAGTACCTGATTCAAAGGAGCAGGAAACCCTTGAAATTACTGGAAAGGAATTCTGAGTAAAAATCTTAAGGAAACTTAATGAGATACAAAAGATGGCACAAGGAACTGAGCAAATCTGTCTGGATATGAAGGATGAAATTTACAAAAAGATTAAAACTTTAAAAAAGACTATAGCAGAACTCATGGAACTGTAGGAGTCATTCAACAAATAATAAACATAACAGAGCTTAAGCAGCAGGCTAGAGCAAGTAGAAGAAAGAATCTCTGATCTTGAAGACAGTCTCTTCAAAATAACTCATATAGATTAAAAAGTGAATTTAAAATAATTTAAAAATTTTTTTAATCTACAGGAGAAACTTATGTTGAGTGAAATAAGCAAAGCACAGAGGGATAAATACCTCATGTGCTCACTCATGTGTGGGAGCTAAGAGAGAAAGAAGAAGGGAAAGAAAGTCCACAGTAATGCATTGCTCTCACAGAGGGAGGGAACATTCCTAGGGCTACAAAGTGGAGTGGAGGAGAATGGGGAGGGGGATGGAGGTTGGGGGATAATTGGATGGGGCACATGGGGTACAAAAGTAATTTCTGGTAATGGGTATGATGCCGGTATGAATCTGGCCCTCACATCATGGGCACGGGGGGGGGGTGACAAATAGCTTTGTATCTCATGAATATTCATAAAATTCTTAAAAATTAAAAAAATGATAAATCAAATAATGATAGCAGACAACCTTAAGCATGCAAACATCTAAATAATGGGTGTTCCTGAAGGGGAGGAAAAAAGAAATGCACTGAGAAAATATTCAAGAAAAAAAATATCAGAAAACATCCTAGATATAGGGAGAGACATGCACTATCAGATTCAGGACTGAAAATCCCCAAACAGATTCAATCTGAAAATGTTCTCTCCAAGACACATTATAGTCAAACTGACAAAACTCAAAGACAATGAGAGAATCCTAAAAACAGCAAGAGAAAAGCATCAAATCACCTGTAAGGGAGTCACCATCAAACTAACAGCAGACTTCTCAACAGAAATCCTACAGGCTAGAAGAGAATGGGATGATATGTTCAAAACACTCAAAGAAAAACCTGCCACCCAAGAATACTATACACAGCAAGGCTGTCCTTCAGAAATAAGGGAGAAGTAGTATATTTTCCAGACAAACAGAAACTATGGGAGTTCACCACCATATGACCAGCCCTACAAGAAATCCTCAAGGGAGTCCTGCATTCAGAATCCAAAAAATGATAATCACTATCATAAATACACACAAAAAAAACAAAACTCACTGGTAGAACAAAAACGCAAATGAGAAAAAGAATGAAACTCTATTTCACTACCTCAAAAACTCAGAAAACACTGAGGACAATCAAAGAGAAAGAAAGAAACAAGGTATTTAGAACATCCAAATGAAAATCAATAAAATTCTAGGAGTAAGACAGTACCTTTCAGTCACATCCCTAAATATAAATGGATTAAACTCTCCACTCAAAAATATGGACTGGATGACTGAATCAAAAAGCTAGACCCAAATATATGCTCTCTACCGAGACTCACCTCACTTATAAAGATGCACACAGACTAAGAGTGAAGGGATGAACAAAAGATATAACACACAAATGAAAATCAGAAATGAGCAGGAGTAACTATTCTTATATTAAACAAAATGGACTTTAATCCAAAACCATAAAAAGAGACAAAGAAGGCCACTATATAAAGATAAAGGGATCTAGCCAGCAAGCAGACACAGCAATAATAAATATATATGCACCCAACACCAGAGCACCCCAATATATAAAGCAAACATTATTAGACCTAAAGAAAGAGATAGACACCAATATGATAATAGTTGAGGACCTGAACACCCCTTTCTCAATGTTAGATAAATCATCTAGGGAACAAATCAACAGAGAAACACAGGATTTAAAACACACTTTAGAAAAAATTGGACTTGGCAGATATCTACAGAACATTTCATCCAACAACCACAGAATATACATTCTTCTCATGAGCACATGGAACATTCTCCAGGGTATACCACATGTTAGATCACAAATTAAGTCTCAACAAACTAAAACAAACAAACAAACAAACAAATTATTTCATATATCTATTCAGACCAAAATGGATTTAAACTAAAAATCAATAACTAGTGAAATTCTGGAAACTATACCAAGACATGGAAATTAACACACTCCTGAATGACATATGAGTCTCAGAAAATTTAAACAGGAAATAAAAAAAAATTCTGTAAACTAATGAAGATAAAGACACATTCTACCAAACCTGTGGGATACTACAAAAGCAGTACTGAGAGGGAAGTTTATTGTGATATAATGCTTATAGAAAAAAAAAAAAAACCTAAACAAAGGTTTCATAAAAACTACATAATACTACACCTCAAAGAACTAGAAAACAAGAGCAATTCAATCCCAAAGTTACTAGGGGGAAGAAATAATTAATATCAGAGCAGAAATAAATGAAATAGAGACCCCATAATGATACAAAAGATCAATAAAAGAAAAAGTTGTTTTTTCAGGAAGACAAACAAAATAGAAAAAGCATTTAGCTAACCTAACTAAAAAAAGCACCGAGAAGACCCAAATAAAAAAATAATTACAAATGAAAAAGGAGACGCTAAACAATACCACAGAAATAAAAGGAACCATTAGAGAATATTATAAACAACTATAGGCCAACAAATTAAAAAATCTGGAGGAAATGGATACATTTCTGGAAAAATACAAATGGTCAAGACTGAACCAAGAAGACATAGAAAATTTGGACAGACCAATAACAAGCAATTAGATTGAAGCAGTAATCAGCAGTATCCCAACTAAGAAAAGTCCAGGACCAAATGGCCTTTCTACAGGATTCTCCAAACAGATAAAGAGGAATTACTACCAATTCTTTTCAAACTATTCTAAAAAACTGAAACAGGCCACTCTTTCAAATCTTCTATGAGGCCAGCATCACCCTGATATCAAAACCAAACAAGATGCAATAAAAAAAGAAAACTCTAGCCCAATATATTTGAGGAACATAGAAGCAAAAATCCTCAATAAAATGTTAGAAAATAGAATACAGCAACACATCAAAAAATTATGCACCATGATCAAGTGGGATTCATCCCACGGATGCAAGGACAGTTCAACATATGCAAGTCAATAAATGTGATATGTGATATTCTACACCAACAAAAGCAAGGACAAAAACAATATGATTATCTCAAGAGATGCAGAAAAAGCATTTGAAAAAATTCACCACCCATTTATTATAAAGACTCTCATCAAATTAAGTACAGAAGGAAGTTATCTCAACTACATGTAACTATATGTAAAAGCTACATATAACAAACCCACCAATATCATCCTGAATGGGAATAAGAACAGGAACAAGACAAGGAAGCCCACTCTCATCACTCCTATTTAACATAGTATTGGAAGTACTAGCCAGTGCAATCAGGCAGGAGAAAGAAATAAAGGGCATTCAGATTGGAAAAAACAAATGATTGGAAGTCAAATTGTCCCTATTTGCAGATGACAGAATCCTAATACAGAAAAGGCTAAAAACTCTACAAAAAAACTCTTAGACTTGATAAGTGATTTTAGTAAAGTTTCTGAACACAAAGTCAACACACAAAATTCAGTAGCATTTTCATAGACCAACAATGAACTAGCAGAAAAAGAAATCAAGAAAGCTAGCCCACTTATAATGGTCAACAAAAAATAAAATAAAATACCTAGGTATCAATATAACCATGGAGGTGAAAGACCTCTACAACAAAAATGACAGATCACTGTTGAAAGAATTAAAGAGGACACAAAAAGAAGGAAAGACATTCTGTGCTGTTGGATTAGAAAAATTAACAATATGAAAATGCCCATACTACCCAACATAATCTACAGATTCAGTGCAATCCTCATATAAGTACCAATGACATTCTTCACAGAAATAGAAAAAAAAAAAATCTTAACATTTATATGTAACAACAAAAGTCCATGAATAGACAAAGCAATTCTCTGCAAATAAATAAATAAATAAATAAAATTAAGCCAGAGGCTTAACACTACCTGAGTTCAAATTATACTATGAATCTATAGTAACCAAAACAACATGATACTGGCATAAAAAACTGACACTTGGACAAGTAGAACAGAATAGAGAATCGAGAAATCAGCCCATATACTTACAGCCAAGTGATATTTGACAAAGTCACCATGAATACAGATTAGGGAAAAGACTGCCTGTTTAATAAATGGTACTGGGAAAACTAGATGTCCATATGTAGAAGAAAGAAACTACACCCATAACCCTCACCATATACCAAAATCAACTCAAAGTGAATTAATGAATTAAAGACTTAAATATAAGACCTGAAACTATAAAACTCCTAGAAAAAAACATACAGAAACATTTCAGGAATTAGGACTGGGGAAAAACTTTTTGAATATGACCCCAAAAGCACAGGCAAGAAATGGAAAAATAAATGAATGGTATTATATCAAACTAAAAAGCTTCTGCACAGCAAAGGAAACAATTATCAGATTGAAAATACAACCTACAGAGTTGGAGAAAATAATTTCAAACTATGCATCTGACAAACGATATCAAGAATAAACAAGGAACTCAAATAATTTAACAGCAAATAGACAAATAACCTTATTAAAAAATGGGCAAGGTGCTGAATAGCCATTTATCAAAGGAAGGTATACAAATGGCCAACAGACAAGTGAATAAATGCTTAACATCACTCAGCATAGGGAAACACAAATCAAAAATACATTGAGATATTTCACCCAATTAGACTGCCTATTATCAAAAAGGTGCAGAATAAAAATGCTGGCAAGGATGCAGAGAATAGAGAACCCTCATACACCATTGGTAGGACTGTAAATTAGGACAGCTATTATGGAAAAACAATATGGAGGTTCTTCAAATAACTACAGAATGAACTGGCATATTATGCAGCAATTCCACTGTTGGGTATATACACAAAGAAATTTAAATCATCATGTTGAAGGGATATCTGCACTACCATGTTTATCACAGCTCTATTTACAATAGCCAAGAGTTGGAATCTACCTAAATGTCTATCATCAAACAACCAGATAAGGAAAATGTGGCATGTATACACAGTTGAATACTACTCAACCATAAAAAAGAATGATATACTGCCATTTGCCATGGATGGACTTAGAGAAAATCATGTTAAGTGAAATAAGCCAGATGCAGGAGTAGAAATATCACATCCTCACTCATAAGTGGGAACTAAAACAAACAAACAAACAAACAAACAAACAAATTAAATAAATAAATAAAATAAAAATAAAAAAGAAAGAAAGAAAGAACAATCACCATATGTTGAACTTTCAAAGGCATAGAACAGAGCTGAGGTTATAAGACATGGGAAAGGAGGATGAGTAAGGGGTAGGAGAGGAAATGGTAAAGGGCCATGAGAAATGATTGCATTGTATAATGTTGAATATACTAAGTATCCTGATTTGAGCTTCATATATTGCACACAGGTATTGACATTCAATTCTGTACCCTACAGATATGTACAATCAACTATGTTTCAATTAACAAAAAAAGAATTCCTATGCAAGCTACTAATGGAATTGTACGATATAGAAAGGAAACATAACAAAACCAGTTCTTATCTGTATATATCAAAGTAAATCATGGGACCCTTTAATATTTCAGAGTACAAAAATATTCAAATCAATATGTATAAATGCTATTTCATTGTCTATGCCTTGTGGTTTAGATGAGGGGCCCCAGATCCAATCTTCTATATCTCAAAATCTAAATTTTGTTCAAGTTACTTAAATTCTGTGTCCCTTATTTTTTCCTATTTGTAAAATGAGATTAATAATAGTATCTATCATGAATGATTGAAGGTTTAATAAAATTACATCCATTAAATTATCTAGAATAGCAACCATTCTTTTAACACTGGCAATTACGTCTATGATAACTACTACTACTATTATGCTAAATATATTACTATTTAAATATGTATTATATCATTAAAAAGGAAAGTAGTCTTTTATATTGTTTCTGAATATGTAGTTATAGCCACATTTAATATTAATGAAACTCATTTTAATATATTGATTTTGAATACTATTATAAGTTTAAAACTATTATTTCAAAGATTTTAAACCAATGCTTTTAGAGCAGAGCTTCAGTTCCAATGGGATGTAATTTGATCATGGACTAACTCATAAGTACAGTTTTAGAAACTAGAGAAATACCATCAAAGACAACAATAATGTTTAACAGAAATGTTTTTACCTAGTATTTCACCCTGGACTACTGGAATATCTTGGATACCTCCAAGTGATACATCTAAAGCTATTCTAGGAGGTGGCTGGTTAGTTTACTTGGTAGAGTGTGGTACTGATAACCACCAGGTCAAGGGTTCATATCCCTGTACTGTCTAGCCACCAAAAAATAAAAATGAAATGAAATAAAATAAAATAAAATAAAATAAAATAAAATAAAATACAAAATATATTCTAATCCTTGCTTAAGATTAGCTCAGCAATAATATTTTATTCTAGATGAGCGGGGATAAACATGATAGAAACCATCAAAAATAAATCTTTTAACCCAGTTAGGTGAATGTTAGCTATTTGTTCTGTAATGAAGGACTTTTTTTCTCTTCTCACTCCACAATAATCTTTCTTCAAGATGGGATTAGCTCTAATATTTCAATGATCATCTCTATGTAGATGATTTCAAAATCTTTTTTCTGCTTCTCTTTCTCCTATATCCCTCTATGTCCAGGTCTATATCAATAACAATCTTCCAGTTATTCTCTCTTATATATTCAATTGTCATATCAAATATTTCTTTCCAACTCAAACATTTTCTTTGCTCCAAACTGACTCCCACTCTTGAATTTAGTGTCACTATCTACTATTTTCTTAGCATTTAAAGCATAGATACATATCTGACTCCTCCCTTGCTTACATGTAAAATCAGCCACTGATTCCTCTCATTGCTTTTCTATCCCTCCCTTCCTTTTCATTACCTTAATTCTTCCCTCAGGGCAGGAGCTCATCCCACCTTGGATTTAAGTAACATTTTCTGGATTCAGTCTCTCTTTTCCAAAGTGCAAATGCATAAACTGCTTATACAGTAATCCTCCTACACTGTGTTCATACCTCACCACTGTGTAAAAGTTTGCAGTTATTTCCTGTTACCAAAAAAAAAAAAAAAAAAAGAATCTTTATTTGTCCATGCACACATTTATTTATTTACTCATTTGTTTATTTACAAAATATGAAGTTTCTGCCATGTTAACAAAGGTCATTTGTAGTAAACGTCTATCTTACTTAGACTGCATATTCTTGTCTCAAAGAATGCCTTATCATTGATTAGTCTGCTCAGGCTGTCATAACAAAATATCACAGGACTGAGTAGTTTAAACAATAGAAATTTATTTTCTCACAATTCTTCAGGCTGGAAGTCCAAGATCAAGGTGAAACAAGGTTGGTTTCTGATGAGACCCCTCATCCTGTCTTGCAGACAGATGCCTTCTCATGTTATCTTCACGCAGCCTTTTGTCTGTGTGTGCACAGAATGAGAGAGAGGGTATTGTTCTTGGTGGTGACTCTACAGTGATGCAGGGTGTCACATGGTGAGAATGGGCCAAGTAAGAGAGAGCTAACTTCTTCACTTAATCTCCTCTTAAAGCCATCAGAACCACACCCATTCCTCCATAAATGGGTCAGTCCATTCACAAGGACACAGTCCTCACAATCTAATTACCTCTTAAAGGCCCCATCTTTCAAATACCATAACTGATTTCCTACCCTCTTAACACTGTTACAATGGGGGTCAAGTTTTCAGTACATGAACTTTTGGGGGACACATCTGACTCATAGTATTCCACCCCTGACTCCCAAAGTTCACATCTTTCTCATATGTAAATACGTTTATTTCATCCCCCAAATCTTAACTTGTTTCAGCTCAAAAATCTAAAATCTCATCTGTGAAATCAAGCAAGTTATCAACTTCCAAGATACAATGGTAAGAGAAGCATAGGACACAAAGGGAGAAATAGGCTGAAAGAAAGGGATAACAGGTCCTAAGCAAGTACAAAATCCAGCAGGACAGGCATCGAATCTCAAAGCTGGTGAATAATCTACCTCAACACCAAGTCTGGCATCCTCTGCACACTGGTGCGGGGTTGGGCCTCCTAGTCCTCAGGCAGACCTGCTCCTATGGCTTTCCTAGGCTCAGCTCATGCTTCAGCTCTCCAAGGCTGGTGTTCCACTCTGGTAGGTCTCCATGTTAGTCTCATTCCCATGGCTCCACTGGGTATGGTCCTTGTGGGGGTTCCCTGCTGCACCTGTGACCCCACATTAGCACTAAGCATTGCTGTAGTGGTTGCTCTCTGCAGCATCTTCACTCCTGTGGCAAATCTCTTCCTTGGCTCCCAATCTTTTTCATACATCCTTTGAAATCAGGGTGAAACAGCTCTGGCATTCTGTGAACCTACAGATTTAATACCATGTGGATGCTGCCATGGTTTCTGGCTTGTATCTTTCAAAACTGTGGGTCCAGTAGCACCTGGGGCAATTTAGCTACAGTTGGAGAAGCTGGGGAAGCTAGAGTAGCCAGGATTTGGGAAGCAGCATCCCAAAGTTGCCTTGGGAAGTGAACCCATAGAGGGTACCCGAGGCCTGCTCCCCCAAATCATTTTGCATTCCCAAGCCTCTGGGCCTATAATGGGAGGGGCAGCCTTGAAGATCTCTGAAGCCTTTTGTCCATCCTCTAAATGATCCCTTTCATCTGACCCGATCTCCTTAGTAAAGAGTTGCTGGGCTACACCCTTGTTTTCCTCTCCTAGAGACACCTTTCCACTATTTATGTAGCCAGCTGGAGTTTTCTAAGTTTTTACTCTCTGCTTCCCTTTTAATTATAAAGTCTGCCTTTACATCATGCCTTTGCTGCCTTAAATCAGTGTAGGCTGTTAGAAGTATCCACCCAGCTGACTGCTTTGCTATTTAGAAATTTCTTCCATTAAATACTCTGGTTCATAACTGTTAAGTTCCACATTACATAAAACTCTTGGGCATGAACAAAATGCAGCCAAGTTTTTTGCAACTCTTTAAAAAAGATGACTCTTGCTCCAGTTTTCAATAAGCTCTTCCTTATTTCCATTTGAGACCTCCTCAGAATGACCTTTACTGTCAATATTTCTATCAGCATTCTGTTCACCGCCATTTAACCAGTCTCTAGGAAGTTCCAAACTTTCCATGGTCTTTTTGTCTTCTAATCCCTCACCAGAATCTAGGCTTTCTCTAGCCTACTTTTCTAAATTCTTCCAGCCTCTGCCCATTTCCCAATTCCAAAGTCGCTTCCACATTTTCTAGTACTTTTTATTATAATACCCCACTTCTGGTACCAAATTTCTGTATTAGTCCATCTCTGTTGCTTACAATAGAATATTTGAAAATTGGTAATTTATAAGGAAGTGAAATTATTTCTTACAGTTTGGAAGCTGAGAAGTCCAAAGGCCAGGGAATACATCTGATGAGGGCCTTTTTCCTGGTGGGAATCCTCTGTAGTGTCCCATGGCAACCAGGGTATCATATGATGAATGACCTGAGCAAGAGTGAAGTTTCTCACTCACTCTTCTTATAAAGCCATGAGAACCATGGCCATTATTCCATGAGTGGATCAACCCATTCACAGGGCACAATCCTCACAATCTAATCACTACTTGAAAGGACCCACCTTTCAAATACCATTATTGTATTTTTCACCCTCTTAATGCTGTTAAAATGGAGATCAAGTTTCCAATATATGAACTTTTGTGGAGCATATTTGACCCATAGCAGGATGTGATACAAAAAAAATTTCACTGAATATGATACCTAAATCTTTTATGGGAAGGATAAATGTACTAGAGGCATATTCTAGACATTGCTCTGTAGCTGTCACACTGTATGAATCTCTGGGCAAGTTTATTTCCCACTTTTTTGTGACTTTCATCTTTAAAAAGAGAAAAAAATTGCAACTCTTAGCTATGTAGAAATGATGCTGTAGAAATTAATAAGAAAATTAAGATACATAGAATTATTTACTTCTTAATATAGCCTATAATTATTACTGTAATTTTATGTAGTATTTCTGTATGTAACTAACACAATAACAGATACTTCAAACATTTTTTTTAGAAATAAATTACAGCAAACCCTTGAGAAATATGGGTTTGAATTGCCCAGATCCACTTACACATGGATTTTTTTTTTCAATAAATACATTGGAAAATTTTTATTAGGTTGCACGAAATACCTAACCAGACAGTTAAATAGCCTACCTAACAATAGACTATTAGTAGGTTATTAACATTAAAATAATTAAGTACTTCACTGCTACTTAAGTAATCATGCAATGCAGGGCAGTGCAGCTGAGACCTGGGAGAAAGTACACAATAAGTCAAACATTGTACAAAGATTTTTGACTGCACATGCATTATTCCAGGATCAACTGTACTCATATTGAACAATATAACAATATAGGTGCATTAGGTAAGTATTTTAGTCAGTATTGGAAATTATAAACAATGTAATCTACAATCTTTCAAATACGTCTCAGTAAATCAAATCTTTGAATGAATTTAGAAATGAATGTTAGAAATGAAGCAATTCTTTTTGTTAGACTGATTAATTTTCCACAATTCACATTCAGTTCAAACTCTACATTTTCAAATCATATAAAGTCATTTTGTGAGTTTGGTGAGCTTCTATTTAGAATCGTTTCTACCTCATGTTGGCACCAATTATTTAAATTCACCTCTTTTTGGCAAAGTTTTGATATGTAGATTTGGGCAAAGAGAGATGTTGAACAGGATAGGAATGACACATAGCTTTTAGCTTAATGTGGTCAACAAGATGTGAGACTTAAACAGATCATATTTATTAATATTCTCTCTATCTCTGATTTAAAATCTACTATGTTTGACCTTTTTATAATTCCATATATTTGTTACCTCATTAAATCTATTCAACAACTTCAAGAAGATGGTAGTATTATAATAATATGACTTTTACAGAAACAGCATATTTAAAGAAGATCTCATAGGTTATAATTAAAGAGCCAATAACCAAACTTACATTTTTTTGTCATGAAGACCTATGGAGTCTGTGGCCCAGCAGTATATAGACTATCCCAAAATTTCTGTTGAGACCTACTCAATGTTATAAGTTAGGAGTAAGATTGAACTAGAAATATAAGTACATTCACATATCCTAACCTATAAATAAATTTGGTTATAAAATGGATTATGGTGATGTGATTCTAGCTTCACAACCTGTCTAAAGCAAAATTATATCAAGTCTGACAGAAAATAATATGATTCAGATTTGCAAATATCATTGTTTTTCATACACAATGTCAATCATTAAAATAAAAAATTAATGATAGGTAAACTAGGGGAGATCATTTAAATAAAAAAATAGGAAAATTGATAATTTAAGTGGGCTGGTAGGAAATATAATTAGACTTGGACCATCCAAATGGAAACAGTCAAATGGAAATTTTGGAGTTTAAAATTAAAATGACCAAAATTAAAAATGTATTAGAGGGGCTCAATAACAGACTAAAATTGGCAGAGGAAAGAATCAGTGAACTTGGAGATAGATCAACAGGGATTATCCAATCTGAAAAATGGGGAAAAAAATGAAGAAACATTAACAGAACCCAAGAGACCTATGGGATCGTTAAGAATAACGACATATACGTAATGAAAGTACCAAAAGAAGAGGTGAGAAATAAACAGAAAATATACTTGGAGAAATAATGTCAAAATCCTCCCAAATTTAATAAAAAGTATTAATTACATATCCAAGAAGCCCAACACACTCCACTCCAAATATGATAAACACAAAGAAATTCTTATCTAAACTCATAAAAGTAAAACTATGAAAGGCAAAGACAAAAGAAATTCTCAAAAGACTAATCTTCTCTCCTCTTTCTAGTGAGTATGTGAAATGCTAAGCTCATGTTTACCATATTTGCAAATGTTCTCAGTTAGAAAACCTGGTCATAATGCTCTCCTTACCTTTGTAGGTCCCTGTGTTTACCTATTTTATTGTCTAATAGCTTCTCCTATTCCTTCAAAAAAAAAAATAGACACATAATCAATTTTATTTTATTTTTTCCACTGGAATGGTCTATAAAAATAGACTCCTTAGTCTTAGGTCAGTCTGCTGACAATCACCATTTTTCCCCTCTATAGATAACAGTCTCATCTTTCTATACTTTAGTGGTCTATAGAATTTTCTTTTTTCTCCACTCAGACTTCCAGTTTTTATTCTGTCCTTCTACATAAAACTTACAGTTTAACAATAGTTTGGTTCTTCCTTTTTCCTCAAGAACTATGTGGATTAAACCTGACCCTGAATTACCTGGGCTTTGGAAACTTTCCTTTTAGGCAGTGTCTGTTAGATAGTTCACATATGATCTGCACAAGCAATGGATACGTTCCATAAATTTGTCAAACTCTATTTTTCACAGTACTGAATAGATCTAGAATTCTGTTTCTATTGTACCAATTTTATGTATTATTCATTAATTTGAAAAAGTTTAGGTCTAATATTTTTTCTTAGTACATGTCTTATTTCCTTAAATTTTCCAAGTTTCTTCCTATACCAAGTTCTTTGTACATGCAGTTGCCTTTGCATGAAGTCCTTTTTCTCTGTCACAATGCTAGGTAACCTGTAGCCATCCACAGCAGTTTGTGTGCACATGGATGTGTATTTGAGCTGGGTGTCTAAATCACATCTAATGCTATATATTTTTTTAGTGTTGACTAGGTTGAAAAGTTCTTCCAAAAACATTAATGGTTTTCCCAAATTATATTTTTTCATATATTTTACTTTGTTTCCTATATTTATATAAAATGTATAATATAGCTTCTAAATTCAACTAGAACATTCTTCCTCAATATACTTAATTCCACATACTTCAGAAGAGACTTTCATAGTGAAAAGTAAAAAACAATGTATGTATTCCAGGAACATATTCTTACAATATATTTGATTTCTGCTTAAATCAACTAAATTATATGATTAGAATTTTATCCTGAACATGTCTTGGGATTTCATTAAAGACAATTCTGTGAAGAGAAAAGATGTATAAGGAACAAATTAAAATCACATCTGCTCACTGCTGAAAATCTTTAAAGAAAATATTTTTATATGACATGGACTTAATATTTGCCTCCTTTCTTATAATGAATTGGTCAATAAAATGTTTCATTAATTAAAATGTCATGTAGAGTAAATGACAATGAATGCACCTCACATTTTGGAAGTATTTCTTCATACTCTTTCAATAACCCAATGATTTTGTAAATGCTACCAAGTTTATGTTATAATATCTGCTATTTCTCCTACAAGTATGTGACATTTTTTATGGCTTCCAATATTGAAATTAAAAAAAGTATTTGGTTCTGCTTCCCTATTATTGAGGTAAAAACTCATTTTTAAATATGTTTTTATGCTCTCAAAATGTTCTTGTTTTTAGACTGCAATATAGTTCATATGAACTTACCTCTAGTACTGCTATTAGAAAAATATTTTTTTTCATTCCATAATTCGGATTGGCATTAATTTAAGGTCACTGATAATATGATATCTTTCCAGAAGGTATATTGAATCTCAAAAAGGACAGAAGTGTGCAAACAAAGGCTATCATTTAATCTAGACAGGGCTAAGCATTTTGAACCGTCTGTTTATCACTTTTCTAAACTTGCAGTTGCAGCTATGCCAGGGATTTCAATGAACAGTATTGGTGAACTTGAATGCATCTGATTACAATATACAACATTAAGCTTCCTGCTGGCCGTATATTTACTATGATCTGGAAATGCAAGGTAGAAGGTTTTTGGTTGACTCATCAAGGAGGAACACTTTACTGCTTCATAAGTAGCTCTATTGGGTCATATCACCACATTAGAGCCTTAGCTAAGTAAGTCATCCTATTTTGCTGTAATTTTTAATGGTTTAGAACTACATTTTCTTCTTCCTATTGCCCAAGGGGTCTCTTAAATTTCTGTAAAAATGCTTACATCTACATAATTATTACAGCTTGAGAGCAGATATTAATAGACAATGTCAGCTAATTTACCTCATGTGGAAGCTTCTGCCAACTTTACCTGACATAGGATTTGTGAATTGTTTTTAATAAATGATTAATTAATAGTTGGTTATTACACATAAAAATAAAATATTTTACATTTTATTAATATGTTTATATTGGCAAAGATTACTCTTCAGCTAGACAAAGTTATGATAGAGTTGAGAATCAAATCATTCTACTGGAACCAGTTCAAGTGAAACCTAAATTATTGATATAATGGAATGGCTACATTAATTGTTTTTAGAAAACATAACTTATACCCCCACTTTGGGAAAATATTATCATTGGACAAACATCTGGCCTTTCTGACAATTTTGTATACGCAAACATGTTTATAATACTCTTAGACAGAAACTGTGGGTTTTTGACTCAGTTTTTAAAAGTAGGCAGGGTTTGAAAAATAGTGCTAACCACTTGCATGAATCTGACATGGCCTGAGGCAGCTTACTCACTGTAAAAGATGTAACTGTAGTGTGTTTCAGTAATAAATACTCTTCAGCAATCTATTTCCTCACTGTCTGCCTTCATCACTTGGAATAATGAATAGCATAATTAACTCTTTGTAGCAAAAATTCTGGTAATTACAAGGAAATATTTATCTTCATTTTATAAATATAAAGAGGTCAAGCCTAAATGAGATTATCTCATCGGCTCAAGATGACATGGGGAAGACTTGTGAATCCAATTCAACTTTTATATATACATGCATAAATATATGTATATACATAAATAGAATATGTGTGTATATGTGTGTATATACATATGTATATATGTGTGTGTGTGTATGTATGTATATATGTCTAAAATTTTTCTACCAGCCCTTCCCAGAAACATCAATACCTTATTAAGTTTGCATAAATTAAAACCAATAGCCTTAAAGAGTTGCAATTGTTATCTATACTTCCGGAAGGTTCTGAGTATTTGCATTTATAGTTTCCTTCTAAGGTGAATGTGTACTGTTTGTCGATAAGGTAAAAAGGACACTTTGCTTTTTTACATTTCACAAGGATGCATTACTTCTTGGAAGTGATATTGCACCTTAGTTTCAAGGAAAGGATACAGTTGTAATATGATTTCTGTGGTAATTTTGCCTTCCATAAGCCATGTTGCTTCTGCTCCCTTCATGGTCAAGACTAAAGGCAGTTCACTCTGGTGTCTAAAGCTTGAAATTAAAAGAACACATGGCAGACGGGGCTTCTGAGAAAAATATATCTGCTTCCCTGCTTAGGTGATTGAATGTAGAAGTCCTCAAAATATTTAAGAAAAATATAAATTCATCAGCTATCGTGAAATAAAACCAGAATCTACGGTGGTTTAAAGTCCAAAATATTATCTCCTTGATCCCTCCAAGAAAACTGGCAGATTTGAGAAGTGTATTTTTGAGAGACCTTTGTAGAAGATTCAGAAAATACTGTACCATCATTCTATGTGATGGAAAAATCATCAGACAGAAAACATATGTTTCAGAGGTATTAAAAATGCACTGGAAAAGCCATTACTTAACAAATTATAACCTGATCTAATGTGCATATATGAACCACCTTTTAAATAAAGCAATTATTTGCACTAATATTTCAATAATGTTACCTCTCAAAAAATATTTTATATCATTTTAAGAATGCATTAACATTTCTTTTATATTATTTTACAATACTTTTATCACAAATAAAATAATAGTAACTAATATTCAGTGCTAGGTTTGTATAAGGCATGGATTAAAGTTATTAACACAACATGATATATTTTATCTTTGCATACCAAGCAACCCTGTGAGATGGTGTGAGGGTTAATGTTCGGTTAATGATTGGATTAAGGAATGAATAAATAAATAGCTGGTAAAGCATCTGTGAGTGTGCTTCTGGAAAATATTGGTATGTGAGTCAGTGAACTGAGTGGGAAAGATCCGCCTTCAATGTGAATATTCACCGTCCAAATTGGCCAGGGGCCTAGGGAGAACAAAATGACAGAGGAAGGGTGAATTTGCTCACTCTCTCTCCTGGAACTGGGACACTCTTCTTTTCCTACCCTTGGACATCAGAACTCCAAATGACCCAGTCTTTGAATTCCAGAACTTCTATTAGCAGCTTCCAGGGTTCTCAGGCCTTTGGCCTTGGACAAGGAGTTACACCATTGGCTTCTTTGGTTCTCAGGCTTTCAGACTTGGACTGAGCCACACTACTGCATCTTTGCAGACAGCCTATTGTGGGACTTCTCCACCTCCACAATTATGTAAGCCAGTTCTCCTAATAAGTCCCCTTTCATCTATCCATCTATCCATCTATCTATCTATCTATCTATCTATCTATCTATCTATCTATCTATCTATCTATCTATCTATCTATCTATCTATCTATCTATCCATCCATCCATCCATCCATCTATCCATCTATCCATCTATCTATCTATCTATCTAAACACTTCCTATTGTTTCTGTCTCTCTGGAAAACCCTAATTAATACAGACAGGTACAAAGTTATCATGCTTATTTTACAGGGCAAGAAACAGAAACACAAAATGGTAAAGTAATTCACTGATGACAAGGCTGGGATTCAAACCCAAAAAGTACAACTCCAGACTCCCTGATCTTACCTATATGGCTCCATTATTTTTCAAAGTAAGTACCAATATCACCTTACAGTGTTTAGAAATAAAAAAAAAAATAAAAAAAAATAAAAAAAACCTTCTAAAACCTTCTACTCAAGAAGACTAATTTAAGGGAATTTAATTAAGAAGATAGTTACAGAAATATGAGCAAGGTTAAAGAAATTATGAAAGGGATATTGAGGCAACTGGGAACTAACCAAAAACAGGAAGCCATTGCCACTCCTAAATCTGAAGGAGCAAAAGTAGAAAATGGTGATAAGGACCCTGGAGTCAGAGTCAGAGCCTTCTTTCTAGAGGGACTCAGCACCACTAGAAAATAATGCTAATGGGACAGAAAGTGAGGAGGGATAGGTACACACTGACCTCTCTCTCTTCTGTTCACCAGTCTCCTGCCTGCCTGTCCCATACTCCAAACACAATTGAAAGGCAGAGGGCAAGGGAGCCAGGTTGACTGAGCCCATGGGCTTGGCCCATAACACTGTTGAGAAAGGAAGAGAAAAGTTCTAAAAGTGAGACTATGGTTCTAGCAAATGGAGAATTAGCAATACATGAAATAAAATCAGTATATTTTTGCTTCCAATATTACCAGTGGGGCTAATAAATTAATCATCACTCATAATTATTTATTAGATCTTATATTATAGATTATTATAGTAGTTTGTTTAATCTGGTGTCTCAAGATAAGTTAGTGTCTTTAAAATTATTGTAAAATTAATATATTTCTATTAATTTAAGTAGATACATGTCATTGAACTTTAAAACCAACCAATTAAGCAATGTTATTTGAACATAAATGGTCATATTATTTTTAAAGTAATATATTGTAGTATACTGCTTTTTTTTTTTTTTATTGAGACACAGTTGATTGTACGTAAATGTGGGGACAGAGTTGAATATCAAAGCCTGTGTGAAATATGTGATGCTCAGATCAGTATCATTAGTAATTCAACATTATGCAATGTAATCGTTTTCCATGACCCTTTATCAATTCCTCCCTTACCTCCCCTTCCTACCTCTGGTAACCTCAGTTCTGTTCTCTCCTTTTGAAAGTTCAACATATCATTGTGATTGTTGTATCTTTTATCTATCTATCTATCTATCTATCTATCTATCTATCTATCTATCTATCTATCTATCTATCTATCTATCTATTTTATTTATTTAGCTTCCACTTATGAGTGAGGGAATGTGATATTTCTATTTCTGTGCCTGGCTTATTTCACTTAACATGACTTTCTTTAAGTTCATCCATGTTGCTGTGAATGGCAGTGTTTCATTCTTTCTTTATGGCAGAATATTATTCTATTGTGTAAATATACCACATTTTCCTTATCCACTCATCTGATTATGGGCATTTAGGTAGGTTCCTTCTCTTCGCTATTGTAAATAGAACTGCAATAAACTTGGGAGTCCAGGTATTACTTCAACATGATGATTTCTATTTCTTCGGGTATATACCCAGTAGTGGAATTTCTGGATCATATGGCAGTCCTTTCTATAGTTGTTTTTGAAACTCAATACTGTTTTTCATAAAGCCTGCATCAATTTACAGTCCCACCAACAGTAGCAAACGATTCTCCTTTCTCTGCATTCTCACCAACATTTGTTATTCTCTGTCTTTTGGTAATAGGCAGTCTAACTGTGGTGAGATGATATCTCAATGTGGTTTTGATTTGTATTTCCCCGATGCTGAGTGATGTTGAGCATTTTGTCATGTGTCTGTTGGCCATTTGTATATCTTCCTTTAAGAAATAACTATTCAGCTCCTTTGCTCATTTTTTAATTGGGTTGTTTTTTTTACTATAAAGTTGTTTGAGTTCCTTGTATATTAATCCTTTGTCAGATGCATAGTTCGCAGATATTTTCTCCAACTCTGTAGGTTGTTTTTTCACTCTGTTAATTGTTTCTTTTGCTGTGCAGAAGTTTTTCAGTTTGATATAATCCCATTTGTTTATTTTTTCTTTTGTTGTTTTTGCTTTTGGGGTCATATTCATAAAGTGTTTACCCAGTCCTACTTCCTGAAGTGTTTCCACAATGTTTTCTTGTACTATAATAATTTGAATATTAATTTTTAAGGAGGAAAACCTGTGTTAATTGAGAGAGCATACTTGTGTGGATTACATTTAGTTTGTCATTCATATGATCAGAAATTGATTTTTAGCATTAAAGTTTTTCTAATAAAAAAGGTACTATTTTTATCGACAGTTTTCAGATGATGGAAACTGATGTTTAGAGTAGTTGATTAACTTAATTATTCAAGGTGTCACATGTCCTAAGAATTAGAGAAGTCAGTAATCTTAAAAAGTTTGTAAACTCTAAATTTTGCCTTTAATATACACTGGAATATAAGCTCCCTTAGGGCAAGGACTTTAGTATGTAGCTACATTCTTAGTGCCTGGGACATAATAGACATTAAAATATTTATTGAGGAAATAAATTTGATTCTGTCTACCTGACTGCACTTCAGACTTTCAACATCCACACTAGCTGGCATGGTAATAAAAAATGAATTTGAAAAGAGGTAATTAGAATGTGTGACATATTTTAAGTGTTTGCCTTTACAACCAAACACTTACTTAACTGTATAAACAGTGTGTGGCAGTACAGTTATCAGTAAAGTATATTTATCAGAAAATTAGCAGAAACTTTTGATATGTATAAAATTTTCTTGTATAATTTATTTTAGAAATTAGAAACATTATAAATGTGACAATGCTATACATATTGAAAAAAAATAAGCAAAATAAACTCTTAGGAAAGTATGAAATGTAAAAGCAATATAAAGTAAAGTGAAAGCAAAACAATGTAAAAACCAAACTTGGAATATATGAAGTGATCACTATTTTATTTTGTTGGGAATGAGAAAGGAGGTGCTCAGTTTCCATGGGCTCAGATTATAGCACACACCTCTGAGTTTCAAGCCAGTCTCCAATATCTCAGGCCCCTCCTCTAGGCGCTCCCCTAGAGGAAAATAAGTTTCTAGTTAGACCTGTTTGGGGCACCAACACAGGGAAATTGAGACCTCAGGCGTCTGATTTATGCAAATCCAGTGGCTGGGCATGCTCAGTAGAGAAGGGTATATAACATATAACCCTGGTAGTCAAGCATGCTCAATGGAACAGAGTTTATCTTTTATCTTTTTTTTTTTTTGACCGGTAAGGGGATTGCAACCCTCAGCACAGTGTGGTCTGCACCATGCTCAGCCAGTGAGCTCACCTGCCATCCCTATATAGGATCCGAACCTGCGGCCTCGGCACTACCAGTGCTGCACTCTTCCCAGTGAGCCACTGGGCCAACCCAGAGTTTATCCTTTGAATAACTTTCCACTTTGGGTGCTAAAGAGCACAGAATATTCTTGAATATGTCATGTGATAGAATTTGACCAATGAGCAAGCTCCAAAAAGAGACCAGCTGAGCATGTGCAAGACTGTGTTACATAACTGAGAACCACCCCCTTAGCTGAATATGTGTTAGATAACAAAACATAAAATCTGAATCCCCACAGAAGAGAAAGTTGTTTCTCATTTTCTGGGGCCAACCTATACTTCACTGGCTGAGGTGTGTATGCTTTCTTTTGTATCAACCTTTCAGCAACCAGCTACTCACTGTCTTGGGCCAGCCTACACTCTGTACTAAACTTTAAGTGTGTTTTTCTTACTTTTGTGTTAAACTTGGGGCGGGTCTTTCTCAGTCTCTGAAGCTAGGCTGCACTTTCTCTGTGAAGTCTGTATCTCTTACTTGTTATGTTAAACCTGTTCTTACTTTCTACTGTGACTCTGCTCTTGAATTCTTTCTTTTGGCAGAATCAAGAACCTGGTAAGAGGATGGGGTGGATTGAGGCCAACCATTGGGCTTCCCCATACCCTTCCTCCATCATAAGAAAGAGCTCAAATAAGGCCTACAGAGTAAGGAAAATGAATTTGAGATTCTAATTTCAATGTGATAACTCACATAGCATGGTTTTTAGAATAATAAGTAAAAATTCAAAGACATCTTTTCAGCATTCTTTAACACATCCAACTGATATTTATCAAAAACTCAGTAAGTTGATATACTGATAAATCTTTACTAAAACAGACTGCATAATTTTATGCCAAATCCTCTTTAAGAAGTTTTTTTTTTTTTTCCATTTTAGTGTATTATTTGTCTATGTAATGTTCAGAAGGTTGAGAAATAAAACCATAAGTAAACAATTCACAGATCATGGAGAACACTTCTTTTAAACCAGCTAGCTCAGTTGTATATAGCAGATATCTCAGTACCAGCCTTATTAAACATAATTAATTCCTATTATATCAAATTATTCATATAACATAAATCCCATAATAATATATCTTAGTTTATTCTTTAAATATTTTATTTGCTGTCATGTTGCAATATCCTAAAAAAAAAAAAGCCTTTCATTTTTTACTTGTGAGTGAATATGCTTATAGTTATCTCCACCTGCCTGTGACTAGTATAGACCCAAGTTTTAACTTGCAAATGTACAAAATGATTTACCATTTTTGGAATTCATTTTATTTAATTTGGAAATTTAACCCAAATAAAACATTTTTAACAGCCTGAAAAATATTTTAAATCTTTAAAAGATCAATGTTGATCCTCTCTTTCACAGTGAATCTGATTAAAGACAGGTTTGCTTGTTTGTTTATTTGCTTGTTTGTTTTGGCATGTTTATGTGGAAAAATAAAGGCTACTCAAGTGAAGATATGCTGTCTAGGAAAGAAAATGTCCACATAAGTAAAAGATTAAGCCACAACATGTAATAATGAATGATAAAAAGGAATTTTGTCATTTAACTTAAAAAAGAAAAAAGAAAGAAAAATAAAAGCATAGATCAATTTTTCTTAATCCCTCAAATATTTTAGGCCTTTATCATAATCACTAATGGAAGATCCTCAGAGCTTTTGAAAAATTATGTACATAGCAAAAATCAAAAGGAAGACATAAGAAATAAAGGAAAGAGTGAAATAAATCAGCAATGAAATAAAGAAAATCCTTTATCCTAATGCTGTGTTTTTAAAGGTCACAATGGCCAGGAACAGTTTAGACAAGTACAGCAGATCTGTTTACTCCAATTTATGCCGAGCAATTGTGTTGCTTCTTGCATCAAGAGTGCAATAGGGGTCCCAGGAGGCAGAAATCCAGGTACCCAAAGGAGGATCGACTACCTCTACATATTAAGGTTGGTCTGGTTCTTATGGTTTTTTGGATTTTTTACAGTTTATTTTTGGAATAAGCAAGTAGATGTTAGTAGAAGTAAGAACATTTTGTTTTGCATTTTATTTGTAAATTAAACACAATCAGATGCTCAATAAGGAAATTAAATACCTACAAGCATTCTGAATGGCCTAAGAGAGAGAGGAAAAAGACACAGTCCCTGCCCCTTAGAGGCTATGTAATGATAGAAAAGTAAACTAAAAGTGTATAGTCCCTTTTGTGAATGTGATGACAGGATGCTTAGAAAGAACAAAGGAGGTTTGCTAGATGAGCTGCCTGAGATGGAAGAATTAGAAATAAGAGTCATCCAAGAGCCAAGAATCAACCAAAAGAAAGTTCTAGTTACAGGGGGAAAATGTGCTAAGATTTGTTTATTGTTCAGTACTACAAGGAAGTAAGTTATGTGAAAGTTTTATATATATGAGGGTACTTCAAAAAGTTCGTGGAAAAATAGAATGAAAAAATAATGCAAACCCTTCCCTGAACTTTTTGAAGAATTCTTTCGTATATATTTTGTGTTTGTGTGTAGTTATTAAGTTTTACACACACACAGACACACACACACACACACACACACACACACATACATATATACAGATGCCCCTCAACTTACAATGGGGTTACATCCTAACTCACCGTAAGTTTAAAATATCTTACTTCAAAAAAGCATTAAATATACCTAATTTAGTGAAAATCATAGCTCGGCCTAGCCTACTTTAAATGTACTCAGAACACTTACATTGTCCTACAGTTGGGCAAAGTCATCTAACAAAAAGCCTATTTTATAACAAAGTGTTGAATATCTCAAGTACCATGTATTACTAATCCAAGAAAAGATTAAATTTCAAAATTTGAAGTATGCCAAAATTGTGTCAGTTTTGCACCTTTTCAAAGTCAAAAAATCCCAAGTCGAACCATTGTTATTCAATAATCATCTGTATAATGACATAAGTATGTAAGTTATAAAATATAAACTATATATGATATAAAATATAAGTTATATATCTATAAAATATGTTATAAAATATAAGCTATATATAATATAAACTATATATTATATATGTTCAGTTATACAATTATACAAATATATGTTCTAAAATATAAAATCTATATTTATGTACAGTGTGTGTGTGAGTCTATGTATATGTCTGTGTTTGTATATTAAGCCAGAAAGGAAACAGAAAATATTCGATGATTCTATACCATTCTAAGAATTTTTTAACTGGAATGTTATGAACTACTGAACTGATGGGAAAAAGGAAGAACATGAGATTTACAATTTACAGAACTCACAGGCAACTGTCTTAGAACTGATTTGAAAAAGGACAAAAATAAGAAGATTAAAAAAGATTTTACTGTAATGCTGATAAGAAGTGATGAAGGAAGAGAGATACTTTGTTAAAAAGCATAGAAGTTGGTTCCAGGCATTCCAATACCAAACCCGTGACCTTTGATAACTACTGAAACTCCCTAAACCTTCATTCTTTAAAATCTAAAATAGATACAATACTAGCATAAATCTCAAAGCATATGCTCTTTGCTACTTTAAACTTAATAGTTATTATTTCCAAAAGACAAAAATATTGCTTTATTGAAGCATAATTAATGTACAGTAAACTTCACATATTTAAAGTGTACAGACGATTGAGATTTGCCATATTTTGCACCCATAAAACCAACACTACGATCCATAGAATAAACACCACCTGAGAGTTTCCTCATGCTTCCTTGTAACCCATATCACTGAAATCTCTTTAAAGATAATTGACTTTTAACTTATTTTTGAAGTAATTATGAATTCGAACAAAGTGAAAATATTACAGACACTTCCCCCATGCCCTTACTCCGTTTCCCCCAATGAATACATCTTATATAATTATAGTACAATTAAAACTTTGGAATTTACATTGGTACAATGTATGTATAGCCCGATGCCATTTTTATGTGTGTAAATTCATGTAACCACAACCACAATCATGATGCAGAACTATTCTGTCACCTCAAAGACTTCCCTTGTGCTACCCCTCTGTAGTCAAAATCCATTTCATCTTCTCTATCATCCTTACCTTTTGGCAACTACTAATCTGTCCTCCTCTCTATAATTTTGTCATTTCAAAAATGTTATATACCTGGAGTCATACAGTATGTAACCTTTAAATATTGTTTGGTTTTTTTTTTTTCACTAGCATAAAACTCTTGCTATTCTCTTAAGTTGCCACATGTATCAATAGTTCTTTATTTTACTGTTGATTGTATTCTATGGTATGTGACCGAATACAAACAGATTTTGAAAGAATGATGTGATTGGTCACGGATCATGATGTATATTTGTTATTTACACAGTGAATTGTGAGCAAAAGAGCTAGCAGCAATGTTTGTACTCTATGTAATTATTTATGATTAATATATCACGGTAACTGAAGTTTGAATTTTGCTGTTGGTTGACTGATGTTTTTGACAAAGCCATGTTAACTGAAATTCATTCATATTGGAATCTTTCAAAGTGAGGAATATTTTGTATGTTTTCTAAATTATTATAATGTTTTTCTCTACAGGTAACTTTATCCTTACTTACAAATATGTTTAGAAGATTTGTCTGTGTTTATATATGTAGCATCAGTTCATTAATTTTTATGACTCTGTTTAATATAATTAAATAAATAAAACATCCTTTTATGTTTAGTCTTTTTTTATAATAATATGTTTCCTCAGATATTTACCATATATATGTCTGCCATAAAGCTTTATTATATACAGTGCTGCTATAAATATTCCTGTATATTATTGTTCTCAAATTTTTGTGTGCATTAAAATCATATGGATATTCGTTAATGCATACAAAAAGCAAATTTTTATAACTAGAGATTCTAATTTATTTGGTTTGAGTTGAGCCTTAAACATTTGTTATTTGTTTATTAAATTTTCAGAAACACCCCGTATAAGTCTAATTTATAACCTGGATTGAGAAAAGCTATTCTAGAATGTATTAGTAGAGGTAAAATTGATAAATTATAGACTATATACTTCTTGAAATCTATGATTTTCTCTGCAAAATGATTGTAGCAATTTCTACGTTCACCAGGAATATTAGATGTGTTTCCATACCCTTGAAAAATTTCAGATTTTCTAACCATATGGCTAAAAGTTGTGTTACTTTATGGTTTTAATCACAGGTTCATATGTTCTATATTTATATATTTTATCTATTTTCATATAGTATAGTTGGAGTTTTCCTTATTGCTATGTAACGTTTCTTGTATTTGTTGTCTAGGAAACCCTTATCAACTATATTAATTTAAGCATCAGGTTATCTTTTCTATATTTGTTCACTCTATGTATGGTATCTTTAGATATATAGACATTTTAAAATAATTTGAGTACAGTCACATTTATCAAAGTTTCTGTTTGGTGTTATTTTTTAAAAAATCCTTTCCTATACAATTGACATAAAGTTGTATTCTGATGGTTTTGCCTGAAAGTCTTAAATTTTATTTTTTTGTCTAAATCTTTAATCTACATGAAATACATTTTGTTCATGGTGAGGAGAACAAATATTTAATTCATTTTGTTAGTTTGGAAGACACATCAAAGTACCACCAGGTAGACCACCCTTCAAGAAAAAAACTTGCTGGCCAAGTGTTAGGAATGTAGTTAGTTGATAAACCATATCACACTCTTCTCAAAAAAGCCCCCAGTAAATGACAGAATTAAATAGGGGTAACCAAGTAAATGTTATTCTCAGTGGGGACCCTAGGCAATGGCTGACTAGATGGTGGTACGAATAGTCATTTCTGTACAAACCAAGACTCCTCTAACAGACAATCTTTGATTTCCAGGTTTACCCGTTTAGTAATTTCAAAGGACACAAAAAGGTTTATAGAAATACAAGTATGAGATTGTTCCTGGAAAATACCACATTTCTATCTTGAAAAGTCAAAATTATATCTAAGGTTGCTCTGTTGTGGTCTAATTTCTGTCTAAACTCATGACCTTCTCTGCTAAAGAATTCTCTGAACTCTGTGCATTGTATGGCTCCCTTGTCAAGCTCTGAACCATAGCATATTCAATTTTCCACAATTTCAGGGTATCTTGCAAAATATGAAGTGAAGAGCCTTGAGGACAGAAAATAGAAGCCCATAGTATTTAGTTTTTAAATTTAAGGCTTAACATTTAGCTTTCAAATTTAAGGCTTAACATTTAGTTTTTAAATTTAAGGTCTACATTTCTTCTTCTTGAATGAAGTTATCCAAACTTCTCTTTACTTCAAGGGAAGTTCAGGGAGCTAAAATGAACTTGGAGGATATCAGGAAATGTCTAAGAAGAGTCCTCAGATTTCCAAAGTTTAAAAAATATCTTTCTAGATGTCAGCAAAATGGCAGAATAGAAAGCCATGGACTCTCCTTCACCCCCCCCCCAAAAAAATACACTGATTCATCATCAATTTATGAACAGATTTGCTTTGTGAGAAATCATAAACTAATTGAAATCTCATGCACACTGGGAGAATGAGAAAACAGGCTCGACAAAGCCAGGAGGGAGACTTGGGACACCCCCTCACTGGAGATCCTTCCCTTGATGAATCATCATGTTATGAAGCAGAGATCTCCTACACCCGGCTTTACCCAGAGTGAAAAGGGATTGGTTTGTGCATTTAGATCCCCAACTTTTCTGAAGGGACTCCTCAGAGGACTGGCTCTATCTTGCCAATCTTTGCAATCTGATAGGTATGATGCAGTCCTGGTATGCAGGGGAGAATTGACACCCAGGGTAGAATGGAGATGGTGGCTTAGGATGATAGATACTGTTGCTCATCACTCCAGCCACCTGCTCAGCACAGAGCAAATAGATAAAATATTGCAACTCCTTCCCCAGGAAAAGGAAAGAGTTGATCCACCACCTTAACTTGTCCAGGGCTCCCCAAAGAATTACCATCTGTCTTGCCAGTGCTAGTGTTCTGATAGGTCTGACACAGTCTAGCTGCATGAGAGAGAACAAATAAGGCAGCTTGGGCTAATAGTGCCATAGCAGCTCCTCACCTTGGCTCAAAAAAGGGAACAAAAACTACAGATGCCTCTTTCTCCATGAAGAGTACAAGAGGTGGTAGAGGCTCCCCGAATCTCTGCCTGGGCTGATTGGTGGGGAATCTGACCTGTATGAAGCCAATCCTTGAAGATTGGGAGACTTGTTTGTTTTGTCTAATGTGGAGACACAAACAGACAGTCAAGTAAAATGAATAATTAAGCAAATAAGTTCTAAACAAAAATAGGAAAAAACAATCTAAATTCATATGGAACTACAATAGACCCTGAATAGCCAAAGCAATCTTAATAAGATTGATAAAGCTAGAGGCATCACAATTTCTGATTTCAAAATATATTATGAAGCGATGGTAATCAAAACAGTGTAGTACTGACATCAAGACAGAGATATAGACAAATGAAACAGAATAGAGAGCTCAGAAATAAATCCATGGATATACGGTCAGCCAGTCTTCTACAAGGGGGTCAAGAGTAAATCCTTAAGAAAAGGATAGTCTCTTTAACAAATGGTGCTGGGAAAATGAATTAATCACATGCAAAAGAATGAAATCAAAGCCTTGTCTTACAACATACACAAAACCCAACTGAATTAAAAACTTCAACATAAGACATGATTGTAAAACTCCTAGGAAAAATCATAGGGGAAACATTTTGTGACATTGGCCTTGGCAATAACCTTATGGATATAACACTAAAAGGACAGGCAACAAGACAATCAAAAATCCTGAAGCTTGGGTCATTGCCCATGTTCAATCTTTTCACATTTTCCAGGATTTTACAAGTGATAAATGAAACATGCACCAGAGACTATGCCATATTTTTTTGTATTTTCCCTACTAAATATTAAGTGTACACCCATTTTTTATTGCTGTTATAATTTCATACAACTTTATTTTATTAAGGTTTAATCCTCTTGTGTGATTTGCAATGAGATTTTTCCCAGTTTCTTTGTTTGTTTGTTTCTGGAGCCCATCTCTGTCATTCCCTAATAGTTCCTTTTCATTCTTCCAAATATTTGGCCTTTGAGTGCTGCTACAAATTCAAGGATAGTAGGAAAGCCTGCCTGTGTGACATAATTATCCATTTGGGTACTTATTTTTTAACCTCCTTGTTATTCTTTTTTGTATGGTTTGTATCAATTTATATCATTAAGATTGTCAGATCCTCAGAAAGCATTGCATTCTTTAATCTCTTACAATTTTTTTAATTGGCATGTTTGCTGAAGTAAAGAACACTAGATTTTCTGAATCATTCCAAAATCATGGACAACTACCAAAGCATACATGCTATTATACATATTATATACCTCATACATTTTTCTCTTGATAATTGGCAAGCTATTGTGAGTGCAATGAGTATTATTGTTCAGGCTGATTTTACTTGTCACAAAGTGTATTATTTAGAGATGTAAGTTGAGATTTGTAATGGTAGTTTCTGCATATTAATTCCCTTTTTTTGTTTGTCTTAAGATATAAACCATTTGTAAACAATAATAAAAATGGAATTTTTACAAGGGTTTTTAAAAGTCTGATTGAGTCATGGGCAATTCTACAACAAAGGCTAGGAAATAAGTTTTTTCTTCTTTCAGCAGCAGATTTTAAAGTTTTAAATGTTAAAATATTTAAATATTATATGAAAATGTGCTTGGGAAAAAGTAGAATTTTAGAAGTGGCAATCCTACTTGCCTGGTAAACTTTTGTATTTTCAGTGAGCAATAAAGTTTGCACAGTACAAGAGACCATCAAAGTTAAGGGAGAACTTAAAACCAGGTTGGTATGTGGTCTCTCCTAGTTAAACTGTAATCGTTATTGCCCAATATAAAGTAGGTAGAATTTGACCTAAGGTCAAGAGAAAGGCTATAATTAAGCCATAATCTCTGATTACATCCATGACATTTAGTCAAAACCAATCACAATGACAGATATGATGAGATCCATTGTCACTGGGGATGCAATGATCTGGGTCCAAAATCAGTGGTTCACATTGCCAAGCTGGAAAAGGCAAAAGCTAAAGAACTTGTCAGTAAACTGGGTTAAATGCACTGTTGAGTTTTCTGTACATAACAATAAAGTGTGAATGATCATTGAAGAGTTAATTTTAAAGCACAAAGTGACTGCTCATAGTCAGGTTCAAAGGAAAAGATTTGCTTACCAAGACTTTGTTAAATCATATAAAGATGTGATGATTTTAGAAAATTTGAATATCCATTCATGGCAGTGGCTCTTCTACTACTAGAATAGATCTAGGAAACCTTTTACTTTTTTCTTAGTAACTGAACTGTGAAATTTTTGAATGGCTTAGTCTGTCAGAAGTAAGGGATTTACCTTCCTGGGATAAATTAAGTCTCAGGCAATACACTTTGTTTTGTAAATTTTAATTAATTTTTTTAAAGGTATGTATTTTTCTTTTTCTTCCTTCTCTTTTTTGCTAGGTAAAAACAGTAAGTAGTAGAACCTGTTTTAGAGCTTACCTCACTTTTAGATCATTGCAAAAAGTGATTAGATTCCACATATTGGAAAGAAAAGCATTATAGGGAAATTTCAGGCTCTTCAGGTCCTACTTAAGAACTTGTGGTGATTAAAAGGGTGCCTCAGTAAAACTTGATGTGAAGTGTTGTTGTCTATACGTTGTTGATCTTCTTGGGAAAGGTACATGGGCATTGACAATCTCAGTCTAGGACACTGATTAAAGCAGAACACAGATTTGTAACTACAAAAGATACAGCCACAAGTTGCACTGAAGATAAAATAGTACATGTGTTTAGAACGAAGGAAAGCAGGGAATTGTTACTTTATATATGGTCCTAAGTTATGAATAAATCTATGTCCTTGCCCACTGGTTTTCTTGTGTGGGATGATTTGTTTATTACAATGACTGATACAAGTTACTGTTAGTATTTTTTCTATGAGGCTTTCTAATAATGTATTTAGTCATTCTTTTATTTCTGGTTTCAGAGAATAATGCACAGCTTGGACCAAGTTTTGGCTGGGTTAATTAGAACTGTAATAGGTTTGGACCCTTGAATTCTACTCATATTTGTAGAAATTAGTACTAGTCTAGCACCTTCTGAAGATTTTCAATTTATGTTTGATTTAGACACAAGGATACCAGTAAATCAATGTCTAAATTACTTATTACTAAGTTATTAATAAGGGTCCATGGGTCTCTCTAGGAAGATGCCTTCAGGAGACCACAAACTCTGGCATTTTGCTTGCATGGTGATGTACGTCTAACAACCAGCTTTCATTAAAAAATAATCAATTTCCATGCTGTAATACTAAATTTCAGTTTAGCAACATGATGTCACTAAATGAAGAATAGGGAAGAAGTAGCACAATTAGCACTCATAAAATAGTGCAAGTTTAGAGAAGGAAAATCTGGTATATATACACAATGGAATACTACTCAGCCATAAAAAAAAGAATGAAATTCTGCCATTTGCAGCAACATGTATGAGTCTGGAGAAAATTATGTTAAGTGAAATAAGCTAGACGAGGAAAGAGAAATACCACATGTTCTCACTTATACCTGGGTGCAGAGAGAGAGAAAGAGAGAGAGAGAGACAGAGAGAGAGAGAGAGAGAGAGAAAGACCAACACAACATACTGAACTTACAGAAGGGGAAAGCAAATCTAAGGATACTAGAGATAGGGGGAGGTGTGGTTTGGGAAAGAATAGGTTGTGTAATGGGCATAAAGAAAAAATCATGATTCATAGTAATAATATACTTATAATAAATAAAAACATAGTGCAGAAGGAAACTTCTTTTGTTAAATGTTTAAGGTGAGGACTATGGGTTGAAAGATTAGGAGTGCCATGGTATATTTATCTGCTACATACGCAGTTTGGGGAAAGTGATATGATGCTTCAAGGGCTCAAAATAAATATTGAAAAACAAATTTTAGTTACAAGTTTGTAAAGCTTTTGGCATCTTGTGGCATTTTTCCTTCTGAGTTTGAGTAAAATGAAGAAATTGGGCACTTGGGTCTCCTTTCAGTGGAGACTTTTATTGATCACCCATTTCTTTTTTCCTTTCCTTTTCTTAGCTCATGTAGTGCAGTTATTCTTCCAATTTAGTGTTCTCTTACAATATCTACAGATGCCTTTATTAAGAGGTTTCCTCCACTGACAGCTTTCATCTGGATGGGAGCATGTAATTTACAAGGGGACTTTAACAAGTTAATGGCAAAATAGGATTAAAAGATACTATGCATCTTTCCATGAACTTTTTGAAGACCCCTCATATTTAACCTGAAAAACCATCAGTTTGTTCTGGGCCATATTCTATTTCTGTTTTAAGTGTTATTCAAAATCTTTTGCAAAGTTGTGTATCCAACAATGAGATCTTCTCATTCCAGTCTTTGATATCAAATCCCGTCTTTCTGGTTAAGGCCATTTGTACAATGTGAGAGTCAGTAATAGAGTCAGGAACTACTGTTGAATCTTACCTAAAAGTATTGGAGAATTCTCTCTGAAATCTACAATTGGTTTATCTTTTCTTTTCTTCGGGACTAGACTTAGGTGTAATCTAATTTTAAGGTAAGATTTCAAAAATATTTTGTTGAAGCACCATAGTTTTTCTAAACACCTCTAATACTGCATAGAATTTGCACTTTGAATCTTGTATGTCACCCTCAGAGTCTTTCCTCCCTGCTTTTTTCCATCCAACCTTCCCTTTTATTTTTAATCTGAGGTTTGTAATAACGTGAACCAATTGATATATATTTCACAGCCCCATATTGCACATCCTTAAACCTAATGTAAATTATTTTGTTTATTCCTCTCTTATCTAGGCTGTGGAAAGAATAAGCAATGGCTCTCAGTTTAGATTGAGAAGATTTAAAATCAAATGTGTCTTTCTCTATTTTGAATAGATTTAACTAAAAGTGACAAATGACTTTTCAAGTTTTCAGATTTACCAGAATAAAAGAAAAAGAAAAACATTGGGAAGGATAGGAAAGGGTCAGTTGTCTAGATTATCAGAGGGAACAGAAAAAACAGGATAAAAAAGCAGTTGGGTTCAAGTATTTTTAGAGAGATCCAAAAGAGAGATTTTTTTTTTTTCATTTTACTATGTTATCCTTGTTCCTTTGCAAAGGAAGTAAGAAAGTAATTTTAATTGGAGACTGAACTTTTTTACCCATTCTTCCCATGTTTGACTTGGGAAATGTTTGCGTTGTTCCGTTTCTTTCTTCTTTTTCTTGGAAATACTTACATAGATGTGTGTGGGTATGCACATATCAACAAAGTATAAATTTAGTCAGTACCTCTCCTTGTATCCATAACAATATTGTAAACTTTGAGCTCTAACAATTTTAAATCAACTAAGTTTTTATTGTATATCATTTTGTCTACCATTTTATCCCCAATATTAATATTTTGAAAATATGCAATCAATGATTTAATCCAGATGTTTATCAAAATTTTTGCTTATTCTTTCTTTTTTATTTTACAACTTCATTTTGGAATTATTTTTCTTCTTAAAAAGCAGTCTCTAACAATCTGTAGCTGTTTCATATGATATCCACTAACCGCATGTGACTATTAAAATTTAAAATATTTAAAATTAAATTTAAAATTGTGCTCCTTTGTCACATCAGGCAAATTTCAAGCACTCAATAGAGAGATGTCACTAGCAGTTACTGTATTGGACAATGGAAAAATGCAAAATTTCATATTTTCATTGTACAGAAAGTTTTATTGGACAACTTGGTCTGTAGTGTAGACCTGTTGATATTACTGCTATGGTTTAAATATTCCCCCAAACTAATTGAAGCTTCATTGCTATTATAACTGTGTTAAGGGGGTGGGAGATCAGACTACGGTATCTGAAAAGTGGAGCCTTTAGGAGGTGTTTGGATCATGATGACCCTGCACTCATGAATGGATTAATACATTCATGGATTTATGGGTTAATGATAAATGGGTTATCATAGGAGTGGTATTTGTGGCTTTATAAAGGGAGGAGAAAGCATACTAGTATGCTCTTGCTCAACCCTCTTTATGTGGTACCCTCTGCAAAGAGTTTCCACCAAGAAGAAGGCCTTCACCAGATGTGATATGACCTCTTGACCTTGGACTTTTCAGCCTCCCAAACTGAGAAATAAATCTCCTCTTCTTTCTAAATTATCCAGTTTCAGCTATTCTGTTACCAGTGACAGAAAACTGATTAATACAATTACCAATGCTTGGTTTTGTTTACCTGAAAATGTGTGTAATTTGGTCTAATAATTGTTGATACAATGAAAAGACCACTGATTGTTAGAGACAAAACTGAATTTATAAAATATTCCAGGCAAAGGAGACCTGCATTAAGCTGTGATTTCTTTGAGCAATGCTTAAGCAGGCCTTATGTATACTGAGTAAAAACAGATCTGATTATTTCTATCAGAAGCAGGGAAAGATGCTGATTGGCTCCTGCAAAAATTTAAGACTGCTTCAATGATTTCACCATTTTGTTCTTTTCCAGTTCAAATCTGGTTTATTCGGGTCTAGTATCTGGTATATTTTTACAGAGAAAAATTTCTCTAACTGTATGGTTTTAAAGTGAGTTTTCTTAGTAATATTGTTTTGTAATATTATAAAATATCCTATTTCAAAGAATAAAGTTTCTAAGTAATATGTTCTTGATGCTCATCAGCAGAAACAGCTTTGCAGTTTCCCACACTTGAATGAGAGCTTTTCTGCGATGTGGAAATTGAGGTTGATAGTTATTTCCTCTCAGCTTGGAAGATATTATATTATTGATTTCTGGCATAGACTCTCACTTTGCAAAGCCTGCTGACAGTCTAATTGTGATTGCTTTGTAAGTAATCTGTCTTTTCTTCCCAGCCGTTTTCATTTAGTTGTCCTTGGTGTTCCCCTGTTTTAGAATCATGTGTCTAGGTTCAAATATTTTTTTTAATTTATATTGTTTGGGATTCATTGTCTTTACCAAATTTGCATATGTATCTGTTTCAAAAATTGTAAAAAAATTTTTAGTCACTATATCTTCAAATGTTGCTGTTTACTCCTTTTCTCTAGAACTCTAGTAGGATAAATATTAGTTTTATTGTATCCTCTAGATTCCTTTACTTGTACTTCATACTTTTGCATCTTCCTTTTTATTTTCTAGGCTTCGTTGGGCTAATTTTTTCAGATCTCTCTTACAAGTATAAATTCTCCTTAAGACATGTCTATAATAGTACCTAAAACTTGCTTTGAATTTCTAATTTCAATATTACACTCTTTATTTCCAAAAGTTCCTTCATTTATGTTTCTTTTATCTTTATGACGCTTTAAGATAGTATTTTATTTCTTTCTAACCTTTTTGAGTACATCTTTTACTTCTTAAATGTATTAAACAAGTTTACATTATTTCTACATTTGATAATTATATCTGGAAGTATTCCCGTCATAATTTGTATTTTTTGTTCTTTGGTTACTGATTGTTTTCTAGTGAGTGTGTTTTGTTTTTGTTTTAGTTTTGTTACTGAACTTAGGCTGCCTGCCCCCTTGAGAAGGAAAGAAAAAAAGAATCAGAAGTCAAATTGTTGGAGTTAGAAAAGCAGATGTATACAGCTGAAGGAGATGGTAGGCTATCCCATCTCAAAGACTTAGATTTACTGAGGGATTTCTAAAGGAAAGCTTGAGAGAACGGAACACAGGAGGTGAAAAGCAGCAGAGAGGGGTACATTAGCTATGATGAGTCCATGTCTGTGAGTGAGGTACAAGGTCTCACCAAAGCTTCTTCTGGTTTCTGTTCTCATCTTCGCTGTTATTTCAGGATACTGCAAGATTTTGATTTGCTCGGGAGTAGAATCAACTCTTGTGCAAAGTCTTTTACGTAGTTTCACTTTGCAGAGCTCTGGCTGACTTGGCTGGTACCCAAGGTAAGCTTCTAGTCATTTGGCCTTGATTACTTCTCACAACTCTACAAATTTCAAAGAAAGAACTATTAGCTTGGCAAAGCACTGATTAGCTTCTAGGCCTTGTCCTCCTATTTAGCAAGCAAGATAAGAAAGTCAAGGGATGGGAAGAAAGAGGGGAGAGAAAAAGAAACTGTCCTTTTTAAAATCCACTCCCCCTGTCCCCATATGCAATGTAGTTTTAGGTCCCAACGTGGCTTCAGTCCTGCTCATTACAGCAGTTTCTTCTTTTTCTTTCAGTAAAAAGCTTGGGAGTATTGACTATAAGAAAAATATTCTGTTAAACCTCCCCGTCTTGTTTGAGTTCATGGCCTTACTTTCTCAAGGAAAATTTAAACATTAGACTCTTTGTACTATGATATTTAATTGCCAACAAATCAGATAAAGCTTTGGTTTTATTATCACTTTTAACTCCATTTATTATGGGTTGACTTATGTTCTCCCCAAATTCTTATTTTAGAACCTTAATTCCAATGTGACTTTATTTGGAGATAGGCCCTTTAAAGAGGTAATTAAGGTCAAATAAGTTCATAAGGGTGGGGCCTTAATCCAATATGACTGGTATTCTTACAAGAAGAAAAAGAGACAACAGGCATGCTTAGGCACCGATGAAAGGCCATGTGAGAACACAGCAAGAAGGCAGCTGTCTGCAAGCCAAATAGACCTGGGGAGAAACTAGACCTGCAGACACCTTGATCTTGGATTTCTAGAGTCAAAAACTACGAGAAAATAAATTTCTATTGTTTAAGACAACCAGTTTGTGATATTCTTTTATGACAGTCCTAGCAAACCAATACACCATCTGTCTTTTTTTTTGGAAGGAGGTGGACATTGGAGATTTTAATTACCCTGCATGAAACTGAGTATGTATTTGAAATGTTAGAAAAAATTATTAAATACTGGGAAATAGTCAAAAGCTTTTACTGGATATCTGTTTTGCGCAGTGCCTACGCTCTCTGATTCTCCAGGGCTGTGTAGCTCATTTGGCTTTTTATTTACTATTAATTAGAAATTTTACAACTCTGTAAAGGTAGAGGTTAACTTGCAAATTACTCTTGTGTCAGACCAATACAAATTGTGGCCTGTTAAAAAGATGATCTCTTACCCTTTGTTGCCCCAAAGAACATTTACCAGTTTTGTATCTAATTTGACAATCTAATTTTACCATTTAAGGTATTTAAAAACTTTTCTAATAGACTATATAAACCTCTGCTCTCAAATGCCATCAAACCAGCTTTGCCATCTTACTGGTTCCCTCTTTAATGAGTTATTTAATGTCAATGATATGTGTTAATTTTACATGTATTGTAGTGTCATATTTTTAGATTTTTGAATATCATACTTTAAATATTTGGAGCTTTCCACAAAGATACTCATGGTGACTAAGTAGCCAAGGGCAATTAACGTGCTGCCCAAGAAGAACAAGGACACTTCATGTGCTGTTTCCAAGCATGTCCTTGGCTACCTGAGCAATTCTCAAGAGAGAATGGCAGTTTCTGATTGTTGTGGCTTTGGTGGTTATTCGTCAAGATTTATTCTTTTTTTTGTTTGTGTTGGAGCTTTTCTTTGTTGATGACAGAAATGACTGGAAATTTGGTTTTGTGATCTGACCATTTGGTGATTTCTTTTAGTAGAAATGAAGATCTATTCTCTGTTGAGTGAGAGAAGGGAACATGGTTCGTTTTTGTTGTTATTGTTTATATGATTTGTGTCTATTTGGAAGCTCAAATACATTAAGAAAATATATTAAGACAACTGGAAAGAATAGATCTTTAGAACAGAAACATCTTATCAAACTGGCAATTCTTCCTTCCCTCTATTGCCTGAATACTCTACTTGCTATAAGCTACAAGGTAGAAATTGGGTTTTCAGAAGAAAGTTGTAAAAGGGCTATTAATAATTGACATTTTAAATAGTAGGTTTGGGTACAGACCTGTACACTGACATATCTTAGAAAATTATCAAATGTACTAAGGAACTGAATCATGACTTTCATGGCTCTTTTCAGTTCAGATGACTTCTGAAACTCACTGCTTACTGAAGACCCATCAAAACAATAATTAATAGGTAGCACTGTATAAACTGATTAGAGAACTATTATTTTAGTCAATTGCTTTGCAAAACTGTTGATATTATTTTAATAGTCTGTTTTCTGATGAGTAATTGAGGAGGTGATTTATCTTTCTCTTTTATCTTTAACATACAAATCATACTATTGCTTTCACAAACTGAAATAAAATATTTTAAATATGTGATTCCCTCTGATCACTCAAAATTCAAAAATTAATATTTATACTGATGCATATTTATTTTCATGGCAATATAATTATTCAAATTGGTTTGATTAGAATATGTCCTCCTTTTTTACAGGATATAATTGGGCTATAAATTATGAAAGTAAGGCCATGGGTCTTATATTTGAGAATGCCACTTATGTAATCAGGTATGATAAGCCCACCATTAAGAATCTTGTGTTGTACTTTCTATGTGGAGACAATGCCTACAAAGCCCTCACAGAAAATAGGCACATTGCCTGTTCTATGATTTATGGAGCTCAAGTGGCACAGGTAGTAAGAAAGGTGACTTTCTTGTAGGCCATGAATCTTGGCAAATTTTGGGACCTCAACAATGAATAGAAGTGTGTTTCTTGGGCTTGGTTGCCTAACTTCAAATAAAAGAGCAAATAATAAATATTATTGAAAGTACAGTCCTAGAGTACTTATTAAATCTCCAGACAGAGGTTAATTTTCTGACCTAGCAGTTACTTAACACCAAATGTCTCTACATGTGCTGACCACTATATGGAGATTTAACATGTTAATTAACCCCTGATGAACCTACTTAAATGACATATACTCAGACCATCATTTTGTGGTGAATACTAATTTTTAAGGATAACTTATGACTAAAAAGGTAAATACTGTTAAGAAAAAGTATTCAAACGGACTACTGAGTGTTTTTTCATTATAGTGCTGGGCATTTTGTCTAGCAGGAATTATGTGATTCTCTACAGGTGTGTATATGTTTTGGCATTCTATTTACTATTGATTAAACTATTTTTTACTTCTCTAAAGGTAGAGGTTAACTTCCAGAACACAAAGGCAATAAAAGAAATTCTTGTCAGATGGCAATAAAAATAATTTCTGTTCAGTAGAATAGATAACACCAAAGGTTATAATTTATTGCCATTTATTACTTTAATTTTTTATGTGATGCTAGTAATTCTATTCTGATGTTTTAAATATCTTTCCTCTTGGAATATATATATCCCTATCCCTCAAATGTACTTTGAATCATTATGATTTTTAACTGCATCCCTCAATCTGTTTCTTAAATTGTTGATGCAATTTCATTTTGTCTATTTATCAGAGTTCTACTTTTAACTTTGGGAAAAAAACATACTTTCATGGAAAGAGTGTTCAACTTTTCTTATTCAGAAGTTTTGGATATTTTTTAAATATGTGGTTTTTCATGCTATGTAATCTGTCAGATTTCCAAAAATAGAAGTTTTCCTCCTATTAACTCCTTTAACTTCTCTCAACAGTGTATTGACAGGTTTAAAAGAGATGTGACTTCAACCATGTGATTAATTTTGACTTCTTTCAGAAGTGCTTTTCTTAGAGATGGGAGGAGACAGTGGAGGGATTCAGAGGCTGGTAGAGATATGATGATGGCTTACTTGATTTTCTGAGGCTCTTTATTCAGGATGAAGGGTGAGGAATTTCTTGCAGACTGAGAGATACAATAGATCTCTGACCAAATTTAGCAGAAACTTTGTAAACTTCCTGACACCGGATGTGTTATCAGTTCCTGTAAAGCTTCATGAATGCCAGAAACTTTGATGACCATATTTTTCCTTTCTAGGATGTGTTCTTCTGTGTTACCATAATGATGGAGGCAGCTGCTTTTACACAGTGCACTTGTAAGTTCAGAACACAGCTGTGATCGTCTTCCTCAGAAGGTGTAATTCAGTGGTTTGCAGCCTCAAATGCACATCAGAATACGACACTTTAAAAAAAGTGTCTAGACTTCACCTCAGACCTACTAAATCAAAATCTTTAGAATGTAGCCTGTGGGAATTTTTCTCTAAAAAGAAGTTTTATGGTTTATTCTGATTCTTGAAGGATAGAAGCATATTGATTTATTTCAATGTTTACCAAACCTTGACTATATAAATCACCTGGGGTGATTTTTTAAAATACAATTGTGTATGTCTCAAACCCAAACCTTTCAAAAAGAATCAAACAGGCATTTTTTGGAAACATTGATCTAGCCTATTCTTTTGCATGAAAGAAAAATTAAATATTATATAGATCTTGCAATTACTTACAGAGCTTTTTCTCTTAAACTTATTCATTCCCCAAACCACAAAAATGCCAATTTGTCACAGGATAATATGCAACAGATTGGAGGAACAGAGTTCCTCCTTATCACCGGCTCTTTTGCATTTTTTTTTTTCAAATTAGAAAAAGGCAAATTAACTTATGGTAGCTAGAGCATCACATTGTTTTAGGCTTAGAAAGAGTGAACATTTTTCGGTTTACCATTAGATAAGAGGCTCCCAGATAGGTTGTTGTTAATATTAGGAGTTAATAATATTATGATTAGCTGTCTTTACCTTTGCAGTGCTGCCCACATTTCTTGGTGTCAGTGCAAAATTTGATCCCAATAGATAAGGAGCCCTCACAGCCAATGCTGGGTTTATCACCTTGTGAGGGAATATCTTTCCCTGTTTCAGACTCAGTGTGCTCTCCTTTGTTCTGCTTCAGCATGTGTGTCATATTATACGTGGCTAATGTCACTTCTATAACTGTTCCCCATGGGAAGAGAATGGCTTCTTTCTCCTGCTGCCTAGGAGGGGTTGTATGCAGGTCATCTCTGTGCATTAGCTGCAGGATAAGACTTACTGGCCATGGGATACTGATGCCCACTGTTGAAGCTGATTTTACTCTGTCTCTTTTCTATTTGAGTAAAGTGTTGTCCCACCCAGTGCCTGCCTGTGTGAGTCATATCTTTCTTGGAGACTAAAATCTATAGAATGGGTTGACATCTCAGGACTGCTGCTCCTGGTGGATTGGGACTCCTCTCCTGGAGATGATATCAGGTCACTTGCTCAACAGGCAGGTTGTTAATATGATAAAATCAACTATCTCTTAAAAGCAAAACACACAAACATATACTTAGATAAATAACAGCATTTTAAAGAAGAGTACTTATTAAATAAATATAATACTTAGATAAAGCTATGACTGATCTTTAAAATTGGTAAATTATGTCATTGTTTTAGGCTTGGAAGTAATGACAGTGGTGTTATTTCAAAACATGCCTTCTGAGGACAGCACAATAAAGTAATGCCATTTTATTTGACTCAGAATGAGGAATTATCCATTTCTTGGCCTATCAACAATTTTTTATTCTCAGCAGTCTCACATCTTACATAGAGATATTTTTGTTTATTAAGAAAAAAATTTCCCACCAAAGAAAAACATTCTGGAAAAATATGATAAATTTTATGTATTTAAGAATGTGATAATCCTTACAAAAAGAAAATCTTAAGTTAGACCTCCTGAAAAGTTTTAACAGGAACCTTGCTTCTTTGTAGTGTACTCATTTTGTTAGTAAAATTAGTAGCATTCCATGCAGAAATCACATCTTTCAAAATGAACGCCTTATATATCTAAGATATATATTATCTTCTGGGTAGTTACTTTCCATTTATTAGCAAATGCAGCTACCTTATAAACTCTTTTATTTCATAGCAATATTTTTTTTTCAATTAAGCACAAAGAAACATGTTCAAGACCCATAATATTTCCATTTCTTTCATTAGGCTATTTAAGTTGGAACTTTGACTATAGTACTAATTTATTTTGTTATCATCAGTCTAAAATTTTTTAAAACTTCTATAATGAAAAAGAATCTCTAAGAACCTTATTAACAGCATATTTATTATTTTATATACTTACAGTGACAGTACGTTTATTTATTAACGGTGTGTTGATACATGTGCATTTATGTTAATGATGGAGAAAAACATACTATAGGCATCGCATCATGTTTTGACATATGAAAGGCACCTACTCTGGTAATGCTGTCTTCCAATTGGGAATATACTTCTTCAGCCACTTTTTTCTTTTGTTTCTGTTTGTGAAACACACCAGTCTTTCTCTTTCTCCAGCGCTTTCACACATGCTGTCTCCCAGACTAGGACAGTCACCTCATTATTAACCCAACTCTTATTCATTCTTCTCAGTCATTCAGTCTTAGTTTAGACATTAGTTCAAAATCAGTTCTCCTTATTTATCCTTGTAAAACTCTGTTCTCTTACTCACAAGTTTTCCTTGCTTCAGTGAGGTCTTCCCTGACTAACTTGTATAAAATTTTAATTACCCCTATTATGTTCTATCTATTTTCCCTGCTTTTTCTCCACATTATTTATTACCTTTTAATATGCTGATTATTTATTTTGTTTGGTCTATCTGTTTGTATTAGAAGTAAGATCTTTTTAAAAAATGGCCTTATAATATGCAAAACAAAAAAAATGATAGAATTGCAAGGAAAAATTGACAAATTTACTGTTATAGAAATTGTAAATTTCTCTCAGTATTTGATAGATACAATAAAAAATCTGTGAGCACATAAAGAAATGAACAGCAAATTAGTCTACATCAAAACCAATGCTCTAATAGATAAATATAATTAGTCAAACACAACTTAATAAAAAATTAGTGATCTAATTGGCATATAAAACATTTGACCCCAAATCGAAGAACCACATTCTCTTTAAGCAAATGTGAAATATTTGTGCAAACTCATCACATAGAACAAGTGTCATTTTATTTTTTCCCAAAGTATTGGTGACATTTAGACTATAATGTATGAGCACAATGCAATTGCAATTTAGTATTCAGTTAAAATTCAATATCAATATATACCTAGAAAAGCCCAATGTATTTGAATACTTTTTAAAAAAAATCTAAACTTTATAGATGAAGTAAGAATTGTGAAGGAAATTAGAATATATTTTAAAGTAAATTACATGAAAAACACTGTGTGACCAAAAATTGATATACAACTAAAGCTATAATTAGAGGGAAATTTATTGATTACATATTATTTTAACAAAAAAAGCTAAAAATTAGTAAACTAATCATTCTACTTAAAAAGTTAAGACATTTTATGCAAAAGTAAAAGTAAGGCAAAAGGATGTTTGTTCATATGACACTTCTGCTTTATACCAGAACGTTTCTTAAAAGGCCCACCCCGGAAATATTTAATTTTCCAGAGGCATGTAGTTTGACTTTATATTTATCGTATATTAGATTTGCTAACTTTGCAAAGTTACAGATTAATTTCTAGATTTTGCCCATAGAAATACAAATAATTTATGTCTAGTAGAGAAGATAATCTGAAATGTTGCAATTTTAGTTTCTTGCAAAACATTAACTCACTTAATTTAGCTTACATATTTTAGCATGCTTGTCATTTCTAAGTAGCTAAAATATCCTTTGAAGCAACTTCGATATCCTGTTGATCACTTCACCTTCTTTTGTTAAAGAAATCTTTGACGTGTGTGTGTGTGTGTGTGTGTGTGTGTGTGTGTGTGTGTGTGTGTGTAATATTCTTTGAGGATCATATTTTTAGCTCTTTGAAAAGTAAACTTTGGAAACAACTAGAACTCTGGCATATTAAACCCAAAGAAATTGGGAGAAATCAAGTAATAAAAATAAAATTAGGGTAAAAAAAAAAGCATAACACAGAGATAGTAAAGAAAGCAAAATTTGATTGACTTAAAAGAGTAATAAAATTTTGAAAAGGAAAAAAAGCTCTGGCAAGATTAAAACAAGAGAAAAAGAAATAGAGAAAGAAGTAAAAAACAAATAATATTGGGAAGAAAAAAGAGATAAGGATATTTCAGAGACAAAATGTATTGTGAGAGGAATTAATAAAGAAGTATGACAGTACATTTGAAAACTTAGATGAAATAAATATTTTTAAAATACAAGTTACTAAAACTGGCTAATGAATAAACTTACCATTACATCTCAAAAAGGAGAAAAGTCATCTATGTATCTCAATAGATGGAGTAGAAAATTATGTAAAATTCAAAACACATTCATAGTAAAATTCTTACACTGAGAATAAAAGGAAAGTTATTTACATCACAAAAAAGAATTTTCAAATATCTCAACATAGTATTAAACTTTTAAATGATGAAAACATTTTCTTAAAAATATTATCATTACTATTCAGTGTTTTAATGCAAGGCTTAGCAAGTAAACTAAAGGATGAAAAAGTATGAAATTTGTGGATGAAAGAATAAAGACACTACTTTTTTGCAGATGATATAATTATCTACATATAAAGCAAAAAAAAAACTATATACAAAGATCAGATGCTGTTATGAATTTTGCAAAGTGGCAGGAGACAAAACCAAAATACAATAATGAAGTCCATGCTTATACACTAGCATCAATAAGATTGAGAATTATTTCAAATAAAAACCATAGATGAGAAAAGGTCATATTAATAGTTTCTGCAACTGCGTTATATATGTTCCTAAAAAACCTTGTATTTTGAAAATTCATTCGCTACAAAAAATATATGGTTATGAGAAAAGTAGAGTTGATAATAAATTATTCAAATCTTCACAACTTTATAGCTGGAGTACTAATAAATCAATAACACTTCTAATAACATATTAACAACGTTAAAAAGGCGTGCCAAATTTCTATCAAAGTAGCATCATAGCATATATAGTTTTTTTTTTTAATAGACAAATGTAACTTGATGAAAGGTGTGTAAAGGAAGAATTTGAGCTGCTTAACTAGGGGGACAATAAAGATGCTTATGTGGCTTCAAATAGGACTTGCTTATTGGCTATAAACAGTACGTAATCTAGTGCCATCAAGTGCAACCTGCTGCATTCTATGTGGTGACCATGTCTTCTCACTGTCACTGTTCTCAGTCACATTTAAGATGGATGATAGCTGAATTGGGCTGTCTTGGGCAGTCTGCTACAATTATTTTTCAACTTTAGGTCTTTAACTTAGTAACAAGTCCTTTTTGTTTCTTGCATAGAAATACCATCTCTGTGAGACTATAGCAGCTCCTTAACAGCCTCCTTCTCAAAAAAAAAAAAAAAAAAGTTAAGCAAAACTGAGTCAAAGAGAGGACTGTGACATTGCCTAAGTACTATATTTCTCAGTGACTTTCTGTTTTCATTTATGTTTGTATACAGCTGCTGTTGAGGAAAGTGTAAATCAACATGACTTCTATATTATATTAATGCCAATACCACAATTACCAGTCATGCATGAGGTATTTCTTTTTGGAGAAATATGTGTTTTAGAAGAACAAAATTTTCCTGGAATAATTCTCATAAAAATACATTCAAGACTTTATGGAAGAAACCATGAAAATATACTAGAGACATTGAAGGAAACGCATACACATGCTCTTGAATAGAAAAACTACATAGCATAAAATGTCAGTGTCCCCAAATTGATTTATAGATTGATTGCCATTCCAATTTTAGAAATTCTATTAATATTTTCACAATATTTTTGTGGTATTTGATAAACTAAACCCAAATTCACAACATAGGGCTAAAAAGAGGCAAGACTTTTTTTGTTGTTGTTGTTAGGGATTTTCCCTAATGGATATTAAGATGTTTTATTAAAGCTATTATAATGAAGACAGATCAGCACAAAAAAGCAGACCAGTTTACAAATGAAAGAAAAAATATTGTACTCAAAACATTTTTTACTAAACCAAGTTCTTATGACAGCAAATAGAATATATTTATGCACACCAGAGGGAGCTCGGGGGCAAAAGTGAGAAAAGGAAATGTTAAAAGTGTTATGTCATGATTAAAATTTATTGCTAATATTTTTCTAAGGGGAAAAAAGCCTTTATTTGAATTGGTTATACACATGAATAGCTATTCTGAAAATTACTCAAAAGTCAATATACTTTTCATGGAAAAGAATCTAATCAAGACTGAGAATTGAGAATAAGTAGGATTTTCACGAGATCTTCTTTTGTTGACACTGAGTTTCTCATTGTATATTTTTATTTGGTATAATCTTCCTTCACCAAACTGACAAAAATGGTGTTGAAAATTAAGGTGATATAACAAGTCAATGCAGTGAGATGTTTGAAGAGATTTTGTTATAGAATACTACTTCTCAGTGTGACAAACAGACAATTTAAACAAACACAAACCTCTAAGTAGGAGTTGCAATAAGTATTTTTAAAAACAAGCATTCACTAAAGCAAATTTATTTCTCAACTTATTTCTTCAAATACTTAACGTATCAGAAATATGTCTAATCAAGTCAAAAATGCTTTTTTTAAAAAAAATAAAGAAGATACTCATTTACTCAAACAATTTTAATTAAAGTCTTATATGGTTTTAGTTACTGCAAGAGGTGCTGAAAATTCAGTATTGAATGAGGTATACAGAGTTTCAAGTGTAAGGATATACAGAGGAACAATTATAACAGTGTTTTCAAAGCAAAGGGAAAAGGGGACTGGGGGATACTATGTGTCGTGGAACACACAGAATGATAACAAAGCAAAAATGGTAGAGTCAGGGAAAAGCCCTAGAGAAGCAACACATGTATTACAGAAGTACACAAAATTGGGGGATAAAGATACATAAGTCTTTAGAAGTACACAGAGTGAAGATCACGTAAAGCTTTATAAGCCACTGTGAATAGTTTCAATTTTATTTTAATTAGAGTGAGAGTGCATTAAAATATTTTAGGAAGCAGAATGACAGGATACAATCTAGATTTTGCAAGGATTTTTCTGGTAATAATTTTAAGAATATCTTTGAGATAGTAGGACTGAAAATAAATATTGTATCGCTGTAAAACAGTTGAATTAGAAAAAATATGTATGAGGTAGACTCTATAGAAATTGGTGATTGGATGTGAAAGTTATGAGGGAACTTGAGGATAATAATCAATTTTCAGCTATATGCTGGGAAGAAGGTGTCATTCATAGAAATAATACCCACCCAGTTGAATATATGGCACTGAGTCTCACAAGAAAAATCTGAGTTGAAAATACCTATCAAGGAGATTCTTAAGAGTATATCAACTATGATGAATACTAACCTAAATGTTCATTTAATTATATAGCATCTTGCATTTTCTTTACAGAAATTTGTGTACTTTGAAGTCTTTTATCATTTGATATCTAGTTTCATTTATAAAAAATAATGAACTAAGAAAGCATTTTTTTGTTTTTTGTTCAGTTTTATATTATATACATTGTCTTATTAATAAAAATATTGAATCATTAAGTATGACCTAAAAATATTTGAAAAACTATGATATAATGAAGTATATCCAATAAAAACTTAGAAGTTTTTTTTTTTTTTTCAAATGGAAAAGTGAATAAAAACTAGTACAGACAACTTGATTTATGTAGTTGTTTTTTAAGGCACAGTGAAGAAAATACAAAGTACAAACGCTTTTATATCTGCTGGTATTTGAATCTTCCACACTAATTTTACAAGCAAAAGATTGAAGAAAAATAATATGTAATGCTGTGGGTTATGTTCTTATTAGGCTAAACTATGATTTGTACTTTTGTCCTGTTTAAAGATAAGAGCTAATGAAACTGGATATATTGATATACTTGGTGTTATCAATTATATCAATGTCAGAGCTTCTGCAGTTATAAAGAAGAGAAAAGTATTCAAACTAACTCAAGTATAGAGACTTTATTCTACAATATAGAAGGTAATGTTCTAAATAGAAGTACTAAAATATATGTATACTTTATGAGAACCAGAGTTAAGTAGCCTCTAGGAAGAAAAAAGAAAAGCTGCATTCTATTCTCTTAATTCTTGTGATTTATTATCTCAGCCATCCTCTCTACAGCTTTCTCGTGGCTCAAAGATGATGTTATCCTTGAGACTACACAATATTACGAGTTTAGCACGAAACTTACTAATGTTTGTGTTAGCACAGATTCCAGAAAGAAACAATCTTTGGTCATGTGTACAAGTTAGTAATCTCTGGTCATGGAGATAGAATCATATAAAATATGTAATCAAATCTATGACACTTAATTTAAAACTGCATCACTACTTCATGTACCTCTGAGAAAGGAAAAAAAATACTGTAAGATGCCATGGATTGTATGGTGCATCCAATTTCAGAAATAATAAATGTAATAAAATATGAACTTTATAATCAATCAATACAGGTGACATGCATTTGCCTGTGCATTCCATTAACAAAGGTCACAAGGAGAAGCAGTTTCTAGAAGAGGAAAATATATGTGTGCAGCTGTCTCAGTCTTACCTATTTGAATACGTATTTTATTTTATTTTTTTACCATTCCTGTTCACAACTTAGTTGCTTCTATAAGACTTTAAAGGATGCCTTCAATGGGTAGGATCTGATCAAAAATACAGTCAGCCCCATCTGTAGCTGCATGTTATCTACCACTTATTTATTCACCTGCTCTTACAAAGGTGATATTGCATTGTAGTAGAGAAAGAATGATTTTTTTCATTACAGTAGTTCCCCCTTCACCACTGTTTCACTTTCTAAGGTTACAGTTACCTACAGTCATCCATGGTCCGGAAATACTAAATGAAAAATACCAGAAATAATTCATTTTAAGTTTTAAATTTTACACTGTTCTGAGTAACACGATGAAATATTGCACTGTTTTGCTCCATCCCGCCCAGGACACGAATCGTCCCTTGGTCCAGCATGTCCACGATATATACACTACCTGCTTATTCACGTCTGTGCTCCTGACGGTCCTCCCGATGCTGATGGTCTGAAGGTCGATGACAGACTAAGGCTACATCACAATGCCCGCATCATTCACCTCACTTCATTTCATCGTGTCCGCACTTTATCATCTCACGTCATCTCAAGAAGAAGTGTGAATTTAGTACAATAAGATATTTTGATAGATCACATTCATATACTTTTATTATAGTACATTGTTATAATTGTTCTATTTTATTATTATTTTTCTCTTACTCTCTTACTGTGACTAATTTATAAATTAAACTTTATCATAGGTTTCCATGTATAAAAACAAATATAATATACACAGGGTTCAGTACTATCCGTGGTTTCAGGCTTCTTCTGGGGATCTTGGAATGTATCCCAGGTGGGTAAGAGGGGATTACTGTAAATAATGCTGGATTAACTAGATGTCTGTTTATACAGCGCGCACACACACACACACACACACACACACACACACACACACACACACACACACACACACACACTGCCCTTACTCTATGTTACCCTATGTCCCAATGAACATAAAGTTAACTTTTTGAATGTATTACAGAGCAAAACATAAAGGCAAATGTTTTATAAGAAAACATAAGGGAGCTTCGTTATGATTTTGACATAGGCAAAGATTTCCTACACAGAACAAAGAACACTTTACCCCCCCCAAAAAAAAAATCTTTAAAATGTCTTCATTAAAATGAAGACCATCTACTTATCTAATCTTTTCTTGTCTCACATCTCATGTGAATACATTTTTACCTGGTAGTCTTATTTTTTATTACTTTCTTCCACTTGTTTCATTCCAATCACACTGGATTCTTGACTATCCCTCAGATATATCCAGCAACTTCCTATCTCAGGGTCTCTTTATATTATGTAATCTCTAAATTCTCTTCTGCCGGGAGCGAATCACATACAGCCAAACGGGCTGTGTTAAGGAGTTGCTATTCTAAGTGTGCTGAAATTCCACCAGATAATTTTGAACAAAGAATGGTATAATCAGATTTATGTCTAACCCTACCTGCTTAGAGCAATAGAGTTTAAATAGAGTTCAGGAAGAAAGAGAAAATTAATAGAAAGTTACTGAAGCAGAGAAAGGGATAGATAATAATGGCTTGGACTACAGTAGTAATGGTGAGTGACTGCATTCTCCATTTATTTGAAGAAAGCTGCAAATATATTCATTTATTGATGGACTTCACATGAGATATTAGAGAAGAAAAGATTGTATTAGAGGTTTTGGTTGGAGCAAATGGGTGAATCGAGTTGTCATTACCTGAGATGAAAAAGCCTGAATAAATAATATGTTCTGAGAGAGAGAAGCAGGCAAAGGGGAAATCAAATAGGAGTCAGTGTTAGGAGTTTATATATACATCCTGAATACCAGTAATCCATGAGATATATGTCTTCCAAAGTTCTTAATTTTGATGAAGGGTAATTTTCATATTTTTTTTCTTTTATGATTATGTCTCTCTAGGACCTCTTTAGGTGACTTTTTCCTACAATCAAGTTCCTGTATATATTTTTTTTCTATATTTTCCTCTAAAAGGTTTAAGGCTTTATGTTTTGAACTAAAGTTTATAATCCATTTTATATTAATGTTTGTATGGTGTGATGTAATTGTCAATGTTCATTTTTTTCCCATAGGGTATAATTAATTATTGCTTGAAAATATTTTATTTTCTAGAATAGATTCCTTGGTAACTATAGAAATAATAAAAGTGAGAATTAACTTACCATTTCCATTTTCTTTTCTTTCTTTCTTTTTATACCCTTAGGCCAGTGCAACATTTTCTTGACAACTGTGGTAAATCTTAATACCCAGTTGCATTCATTCTCCAATTTTGTACTTTTCCAAGAAGCTTTGGATATTCTAGCTCCTTGGTAGTTCCAAAGAAATTTTTTAAACAACTTGCAATTTCTACAAAATCCCTTGTATAATTCTTATTGGGATTGACTATATAAATTTAACCTTCGAGAAAAATTGTCATCTTAAGAATATTAAATCTTCCACGTCTAGAAATATGGTATACATATCTTCATTTGTTTATGTATTCTTTAAATAGTATCAACAATATTTTAATTTTTTAAATTGAAAAGTAATTGATTATACATAATTGTGTGGGACAGAGTTGAATATCAATACTTGCATACAATGCATGATGATCAAATCAGGATAATTAGCATATTCATTATTACAATATGTAATCATTTCTTTGTGTTGAGGACATTCGATCTCCTATCTTCTGGTCATTTGATAACTTACCATAAATTAATGTTAATTATAGATGCCTCACTCGATTGTACATCGTTAGAACTTATTTTTCCTAATTAGTTGATTTGTACCCATTAACCAATTTATTACAGTCTCCCTTCCCCTCCCCTTTTCCTACCTCTAGTAACCACAGTTCTGTTCTCTCCTTCTGAAAGTTCAAAGTATTATTTTGATTATTGTTTTTCTTTGTTTCCTTGCTTCTTTCTTATTTATTTATTTATTTATTTATTAGATCCCACTTATGAGTGAGAACAATGGTATTTCTGTTTCTATGCCTGGATTATTTCACTTAAAATAATCTTCACCAAGCTCATCCATGCTGCTGCAAAAGGCAGAATTTCATTCCTTTTTTATGGCTGAGTAATATTCCATTGTGTATATATTACCACTTTTTCCTTATCCTGTCATCCATTGATGGATATTTAGATTGGTTCCATATCTTGGCCATTGTCAATAGACCTGTTTAAAACATAGGACTGCAGATAATCTCTTCAACATGATGATTTCCATTACTTTGGATATATAACTGGTAGTGGGATTGCTGGATCTTATGGTAGTTTTATCTATAGTTGTTTGAGAAAACTCCATACTGTTTACCATAATGATTGTAGTAATTTATAATCAAACCAACAGCGTATAAGTGTTCCCCTTTCTCCAGATTCTCACCAACATTTGTTATTCTCTGTCTTTTTAATAATAACCAGCCTAATGGGGATGATATGATATCTCGATGTGGTTTTGATTTGCATTTCCCTGATTAGTGATGTTGAACAGTGTTACGTAAACCTGTTAACTATTAGCATGTCTTCATTTGAGAAATGTCTATATTCAGCTCCTTTGACCATCTTTTAATCAGATTATTTGTTTTTTTAAAATTCCTTGTATATTCTGGATATTAATCTCTTGTCTGATGCACAGTGTGCAAATATTTTCTTCCATTCTGTTGGTCATCTTCCACTCTGTTGTTTCCTTTGCTTTGTAGAAGCTTTTTAGCTTGTTACAATCTGTTTGTTTATTTTTTTCTTTTGTTGCCTGTGGTTTTTGCCCAGTCCAACACCCTGAAGTGTTTTTCCCCTGTGTTTTCTTCTAGGAGTTTTATAGTTTCAAGACTTGTATTTAAGTCTTTAATTGATTTTGAGTTAATTTTGGTATACAGTGAAAGACATGGTTCTATTTCCATTCCTCTACATGTAGATATCCAGTTTTCTCAGCACCACTTATTGAAGAGGCTGTCTTTTCCACAGTGTATATTCTTGGTGCCTTTGTAAAAGATCAGTTAGCTGTAAGTACATGGACTGATTTCTGGGTTCTGTACTCTGTTCCATTTGTCCATGTGTCTGTTTTTATGACAGTACTGTGCTGTTTTGATTACTATAGCTTTGTGGTATAATTTTGAAGGAAGGTAGTGTAATGCTTCCAGCATTATTTATTTATTTATGCTCTTGAAGTCTTTTGTTGTTCCATGTGAACATTAGGACTGTTGTTTTTTCCTATTTCATTAAAGAATGTCATTGGTATTTTGGTGGGAATTGCATTGAATCTGTAGATTGGTGTGGACATTTTTACAATGTTCATTCTTCCAGCTCAAGAGCGTGGATTGTCTTTCCATCCTTTTGTGTCCTCCTTAATTTCTATCAGCAGTGTTTTGTACTTCTCACTGTTGAGATCTTTCACATCCTTGGTTAAATTTATTCCCAGGTATTTTATTTATTTATTTATTATTGGTAGCTATTGTAAGTGGGCTTGCTTTTGTGATTTTTTTTCTGCCAGTTCATTGTAGGTATATAAAAACACTAATAATTTTTGTATATTGATTTTGTTTCCTGTAACTTTACTGAATTTTTTTATCAGCTCTAAGAATTTTTTTTTTTTAATGGAATCTTTATATATAAGATCATGTCATCTGCAAGCAAGGACAATTTGGCTTCGTCTTTTCCAATTTGGATAGACTTATTTCTTTCTCTTGCCTGATTTGCTCCATTGATGTTTTCCAGCTCTCTCCTTGGGACTTTTTTGTCCAACTGTAGTTGTGTATTTGTTGTATTCTCTGTCTTTGTGGGAGAAACAAGCAATGTATCCTTTTGTTTGGCCATGTTGTTTTCCTCTGATTTTTGTCTCAAAGTTTGAAACTATTATAATCTACATCTGGTAGGAGAATGAAGCTGGCCACTGGCTTCTTGATTTTGTGGTTCAGAGTGATGCCAGCCCTGCTTCAGAGGAGTTCTATTCAGACTGAGGCCTTCAGTACATCCAGGGAAGCTTTTCATCCACCAACAGCTACTTTGATTCCTTTCTTGAGAACCTTTGGAAACAGTACAAAATAACTTTTCAAGTTGACTGTGAATTAAACAGTTTTTGGAAGAGGTAACTGTGTCTCTGTTCCCTCTTAGCTTGTTTTTTGACACACCTCTCAAGCACATTGTTTCTTTTCTGTCTTTAAAGCAATGTTTCTCCTTTTATTGTTTTTATTAAACCAGACTTACACATATTTTATTTTTTTATCACAAAGTATTTTATAAGTGTTTTTACTACTTTAAATAGAATTTTAAAATTTTAATTTTCAATTATTTTCTGCAGCATTTACTAATATAATTAATTTTTATATAATAACATTTTCTGAGAATATTCTAAATTTATTTCTTAGTTATCATATTTTTTCTTTTTCTTTTTTTATTGCATGTTACTCACAATATTCTACATAAACAATTAAATATGAACAAGTAGAGAGAATGTTTTTTCTTCCTTTCTAAACTTTATTTCCTTTATTTCCCTTTCTTGCCTGATTATACTTAATGGGATTCCAGTAAAGAGAAATAGTCTTTGATTTATACCTGGATATCTACCTTTTTTAATTCCTTCCTGAAGATCTAGGTTTTCTTTGGGTATCATTTCCCATCAGTAAGAATAATTTTCTTTAGTACTTTTTGTACTGAAGACCTGCTGTATAAAAAATAATTTATTTTAATTATATTTCATCAGAAAATGCTTTTCTTATGCATTTGTGCTTAAAGGATATTTCTGCTAGATACACAATTTTTTTTTTTTTTTTTTTTTTTTTTTTTTTTTTTTGTGACCGGTAAAGGGGATCGCAACCCTTGCCTTGGTGTTGCCTACACCGTGCTAAGCCAGTGAGTGCACCGGCCATCCCTATATAGGCTCGGAACCGTGGCAGGAGCGCCACCCAGCGCCACACTCTCCTGAGTGAGCCACGGGGTCGGCCCTAGATATATAATTTTAAGCCACCAGTCTCCCCTGCCCTCAGCAACTTAGATATGTTGCTTCATTGTTTTCGGGAACTATCACTTTCAATGAGAAGTCAGTTCTCCTTTGAATCATCACATATAACACATCATTTTTCTCTGGCTGTTTTCAAGATTTTCTTTTTGTCTTTGTTTATGGCTTCTTGAATATTATGATCCTAGACATGACTATCTTTTTATTTATTATGCTTTGGGTTCAACAAACCTGTCAGATATGTCAATTTATTGCTTTTATTAATTATTAGAAACTATGGGGCATTATATCTTCAAATAATTTTCCTTTGAATTATTTCAGTTATTTCTTCTGGGACTCCAAATTCATAAATGTTAGACCTTTGGTTACTGTCACTCAGGACCCTGAGACTATATTTATTTTTAACTTTGTGATTATTATCTTCATTACTATTAATTTCTCTTCATACTGAATAATTTCCATTTGCATATATTTAAATTCACTGAATTATTCACTATTATTTCATTTGATTTACAAAATATGCATTTGACAAAGGATCAATATCCAGAGTATAACAAGGAATTCAAACAACTTAACAGCAAAAAAAACCCCACTAACCCAACTAAAAAATGAGCAAAGGAGCTAAATAGGCATTTCTCAAAGGAAGATGTATGAATGGCCAACAGACACGTGAAAAAATGCTCAACATCACTCAGCATTTAGGAAATACAAACCAAAGCCACCTTGAGATACCATCTTAGTTAAGTTAGAATGGTTAATATCCAAAAGCCTGAGAATGATAAATGCTGGCAAGGATTTGGAGGAAAAGGAACTCTTCTACGCTGTTTGTGGGACTGCAACCTTTATGGAAAGTGGTATGGGGGTTCCTCAAACAATTTCAGATAGATCTACCGCATGACCCAGCTATTCCACTGCTGGGTGTATACCCAGAGGAATGGAAATCATTATTTCAAAGGGATACCTGTACTCCCATGTCTAGTAAGTTTTAAATTTCAGATATTTTAATTTTTTTTTTCTTGTCTTTTTTCGTGACCGGCACTCAGCCAGTGAGTGCACTGGCCATTCCTATATAGGATCCGAACCCGCGGCGGGAGCGTCGCCACGCTCCCAGCGCCGCACTCTCCCGAGTGCGCCACGGGCTCGGCCCCAGATATTTTAATTTTTAATTCTATAGTTTTCATAATGGTCTTGTTATAGCTTCTATTCCTTTGTTGTGATTTTCTGTCTTTTACTGTGAGCATCTTTTTCTATACCTCTGTGAGGACAGCTATAATAGCTGCTTTAAGGTTTTCATTTACTAATTCTAATATTGGGGTCTTTTATACTGGAATCTGAGCAAGATTTTCCTGGCTTTGTCCTATGTCAAGTACTTTTGGACTCTATCCTATATGCTATAAATGTTAAGTTGTAAAGATTCTGATTAAATTCTTCCAGTGTGTTGATGTTGTTGTGTTAGTAGGAATATAACTTGGTTGAAATCTCACTGTATTATCTATCTTTTGGTTGGTGTTTTAGTCCATAGCTGATGTACCTTAATTGTACCCACACCTACCTTATTGAAGATGTCAGTTAGATACATAATTCATGACTCCCTTTTTCTGGATCTTTTTTTTCTGGAATGTCACCTCTGTTCTCAACAGCTGTAGTTGCTCCAGTCTATGTTCCATGATTGTTCAGTCCAGAATGACTTTGTGTTTTCCATCAGAATTTTAGCCACTTTTGTGATATCGAGTTGTTTGTTCTAGGGCTAAAATCCATAAGTTAATTAACCACGTGCCAATCTCTTCTTCCACGATGTAACTCCCTTTTATGATCTGACTATTTTTGTTCCTTCTTCAAAGTTTTCGTATATTTTTCCATGCTTTATAGTTTTTATCTTCAGAGGCTTGGGTCCTGTAGGAACTCATTTGGCCAAACTAAATGCAGAAATTTGCAGTAAGAGGTATAGCCACTCTGATCTTAATTGTTTCTCTTTTTCTACTACTTTTAGGATTGAATAATTCTTTTTTCTAGTTCCTTTAGGTGTAGCATTAGGTCATTTATTTGAAGTCTTTCTTTTCTTCTGAAGTAACTGTTAATTGCAATAAACTTCCCTCTTACTACTATTTTTGCAGTATCCCACAGGTTTTGGTATGATGTGTCTTTATTTTTGATAGTTTCAAGAATTTTTTTCAATTTCCTACTTAATTTCTTATTGGACACATAGATCATTCAAGAGGCTGTTGTTTAGTATCCATGTATTTATATAGTTTCCAGAATTTCACTTATTATTAATTTCTACTTTTAATCCATTGCAATCTGAAAAGATACTTGAAATAATTTCAATATTTTAAAATTTGCTGAGATTTGATTTGTGACCTAACATATTGTCTATACTGGAGAATGTTCCATGTGCTGATGAGGAGAATATATATGCTGCAGTTGGTGAATGAAATTTTTTTGTAGATATCTGCCAGGTCTGATTGGTCTAAGATGTAGTTTAAATCCTGTGTTTCTCTATTGATCTGTCCAATGCTGAGAGATGGGTGATAATAGAGAGGTCCCCCACTATTATCATATGGGGTCTCTTTCTTTAGGTCTAATACTGTTTGCTTTATATATCTGGGTGCTCCAGAGTTGGGTACATACATATTTATCATTTTATTTTATTTTATTTTATTTTTGCTGGATAAATCCCTTTATCATTATATAATAGCCTAACATTCATATGGAACAACAAATAACCACAAATAGCCAAGGCAATCCTGAGCAAAAAAAAAATAAAGCTGGAGGCTTAACACTACCCAAGTTCAAATTATACTACAAAGCTATTGTAACCAAAACAGCTTGGTTCTGACATAAAAACAGACACTCAGACCAATGCAACAGAATAGAAAACCCAGCAATCAACCCACATACTTACAACCAACTGATCTTTGACAAAGGCAGCAAAAATATACGTTGGAGAAACTGCCTCTTCAGTAAGTGTTGTTGGGAATTTTGGACATCTACATGCAGAAAAATGAAACTAAACCTGTACCTCTCACCATATACCAAAATCAACTCAAAATGGATTAAAGACTTAAGTATAAGACCCCAAACCATAAAGTTACTAAAAGAAAACATAGGTGAAACACTTCAGAAAGTATGACTTGGCAAAGATTTTATGAATAAGACCCCAAAAGCACAAGCAGCAAAAGAAAAAAAATAAACAAATGGGTTTATACCAAACCAAAAATCTTCTGCACAACAAAGGAGACAATCAACAGAGCAGAAAGACAACTTACGGAAAGGGAGGAAATATTTGCAAACTATACACCCAATGAGGTATTAATATCCAGAATATATAAGGAACTCCACTTCACAGTAAAAAAATTAAATAATCCAATTAAAAAATGGGCAAAGGAACTGAATAGACATTTTTCAAAGGATCATACAAATGGTCAACAGATACCTGAGAAATGATCAACATAATTAATCTTCAGGAAAATGCAAATCAAAACCACATTGAGGTATCGTCTCATCCCGATTAGACTGACCAATATTTAAAAGACTGAGAATAACAAATGCTGGTGAGGATGTGGAGAAAGAGGAACCCTCCTAACACTGTTGGTGTGATTTTAAACTAGTGCAGCCATTCTGGAAAACAGTATGGAGGTTTCTGAAACAAATATAGATAGAATTACCATATGATCCAGCAATCCCACTTCTAGGTATATACCCAAAGGAATGGAAATCATCATGTTGAAGGGATACCTGCACTCCTGTGTTCATCACAGCTCTATTTACAGTAGGCAAAATATGAAACCAACCTTAATGTCCATCAACACATGACTGGATAAGGAAATTGTGGTATATATACACAATGGAATACTACTCTGTCATAAAAAAGGAGAGAATTCTACCATTTGCAGCAACATGGTTGAGTTTAGAGAAAATTATATTAAGTGAAATAAGCCAGACACAGAAAGAGAAATACTGCATGTCCTCAGTCATGTGTGTGCTAAGAGAGAGAGAGAGAGAGAGAGAGAGAGAGAGAGAGAGAGAGAGAGAGAGAGAGAGAGAGAGAGAGAGAAAGAAAGAAAGAAAGAAAGAAAGAAAACACCACAATAATATACTGATCTTTCCAAAGGAGAGAAGAAACTATGGTTTCTAGAGGTAGGGTGGGGGGAGATGGAGGTAGGGAGAGATTGACTAAGGGGCATAAGGAACAATTATGATTTGTAATAATGAATGAGCTAATAATATTGATTTGATCAATCATGTTGTACACAGGTGATGGTAGTCAATGTTTTACCCCCCAAACTATGTGTAGTAAATCATGCTTCAATTAAAAATAACAATAAATGGAATATAAGCACAACAGCTGCTTCAACTTAAACAAAGGTACTTATTAGCTCTGCCTCTATGCCCAGCATAGATAAAAAAAGAAAAGAAAAGAAAAGAAAAAAAAACTCAACACCCTGATATCCATTTTATTATTTTGGTACTGTAACCCTACTGTCCTTTCCCAAAATGAGTTGAAATAGCATTCCTAAAAGAATATTTCTGCCTCTTCCAAGTGTAGAGGGTGGCAATGAAGATTCAGGCATCAGGCCCAGCCAGAATCCATGGAACTACCCATAATAACAATAAATCCATTAATTTTATGGAGGGAAAACCTGAAAAATGTAAGAAATATCTCTATATTGTTTTATACTGTATGTTTGTAGCAATCAACATGGAGACACTAAATGATAAGGAGCGGCAGGTCATTTGATGTACTGTTGTTTCTCTTTCAGAACCTGTATTCTGGTCATAATACAAATACATAAATCTTGAACTTAATGTATTTTTGGCATATTTTCATCACCATCTTCTGTCTCAGTTCAGCTTCACAGGTGTTCACTAAACACTTGCTATATTTACTGTTCTAGTTAAAGCCTTTGTAGTCGGGGAGTAAACACTCTATAGTGAGAAAGCCAGACAGATGTGATAGGATGGCATAGTTTTTCAGCACATTAGGGCAGGTAGATGTGTTCCACCAGACCTAGTATATTGGTTAGATGTCATCCAATTGAATATTGACAAAAGTGTTAAATTGAGATTTGAGAATAAATTTAGGAATGCAGAGAAACTTATTCAAAGTGAGTAAAGTGTTATAACTTAAGGGAAAAAATACATTAATTAAGCCACAATTCAAACAAAACACAAAATATAAAAAGATAAAATATCAGAGACCCAAAGCTGAATGAGGAAGTATTTCAAAGAAGGATAAAAATTTTGATTTTTTTATTTCATTTATAGTATGTAAAATGTTTTACTAAATCCTTCTCTTGACAATTACAAAATAAATTTGAATCAAGTGTTTAAATATAATACTTAGATTTAATAGAGTGCAAAATGAAAATATTAATAGAAAATTGAGGAAAATCATAGCATGTCATTCTATGGAAAGCTCAAGGAAAGCTGACAAAAATATATATTAAAATCATTCTACAAACACAAACATTGGCATACAAAAATGGGCAAGATTAACTGCAAATAATATTATTATGGAAAGATATCTGTGTAGTAAGCTAAAATAGAAGCTCTAGACTCATTCAACTGCTAGGAGGCAGGGACTACGTGAAAGGGAATGAATTCAGACATTTAAAATTTTAAACAACAATATCAAATTGGTAGATGCAGTGTATCTTTATTGTCACTAGAGGGAAATCTGAGAGGGATTTAGGAGAAAGAAAGTTTATTGTTACAGCTGTAAGTTGAATAAAGGATCCTGTGCGAATAAATTTTCTTAACACTATGCCTACCTCAGGGGAAAAATGAAGCATAGAATGTCTGGGGAGAAGCCCTACTGTCCACCTGTATTGAAATCATTGTCAGCAAGGAACAAGATCTGTGAGATGTCCATGTTTAGACTCACATACTCTATTTCCGTATGCGTCAATAACATGCGCTGTATTTTATCAAATAGCAGGGAAAAAATCAACTGAAATAAGTGTTTTAAGGAAGATATAACATGGTGGTTAGCGATTTTTAAAACCCAAACAAACAAATAAGTAACAACAACAACTATTGGTTGAGTCTCAGCCTTTAGCCCCAGAGTCAGGGTACAATGTAGTTCTCAGATTGCCTAAAAAGTAAAAATTTTCTTCCCATGATAATAGAAGGAAATATATTAAGGTATTATATTAGTAATTGTGAACATTATTCCTCTGGCTGGCAATTGATCAATTTGGCATAAAAGAGTATGCAGAAATGATAGTGGAAAGTTTAGCTTTTTCTTTAGTTATGACATTCCCTTACCTTTACCCATTACTAAACTCTAATGCTCTCACACTGGTAAAGTGTTACTGTTTAGTTCCACTTCCTGTGCAACTATTTATTTTATTTACAATTTTGTAGTGTTTATTCCTTGATGCCTTTTTTGCTTTTCACATTACAGAAAACCACTAAGGTATTTATTGACCCGCTGCATACTTTAGGGTAAACAAATAAATAAGTCATACAGATCTACCATAAAGAATTTATATTCTAATTGGAAAAAAAACTACAAAAAATAATTAAAAGAATTCAAAAGTGTGTGAGGTTCCTGCAAGCTCATTATCTTTCTCTCTGAAATTGGTGCTTTTCTGATTTTTCCTATCGCAGTGAAGTGCCCCACAATTCATTCACTTATACAATTTAGAAATCTGGAAATTAACCCAAACTAAACTATTTCTTCTCCTTGACTCCATGGGCCAATCTCTTACCAAGTCTACTGAATTCTACCTTTTTGAGACCCATCAAATCTATTTGCTTCTCTTTAAGTCTGCACCACAAGCCTGGTCTATCCCACCTTCATCTCTCGCTTGAATTAACCTCGTAGCCATTTACTGGACTTGCTGCATTCGCCCTTGCTGAACTGCAAAATCTTCTTCTTGATGCAGTCATAGTGATCCTTTCAAATAACACATCTAATTGTGTTTCTTCCCAGTTCATAGTCCCTCAAGAGTTTTGTTTCTTCTGAAGTTAAAACGATGCTCATGAGGTACCGTAAGGCCCTGTATGCTGGATTCTTTCTGTATCTCTAACCTCATTTTGTAACATGCTCATCTGTTTTTCTTGTCCTGTCTATACTGGCCCTCTTTGAGTCCCTCACTCTCACAGTTATCTCTCTGCTAATGCTTCCCCCCCCTCCTTTCGTTCATGTATATGGTTTATTCTTTTCTCAAATCCATCTTTAATTCCACCATGAAGTATTCTCTGATCTCCTTGACAAATCCAAATCACTATTTTATAGTTCTTAAATGTTTCACACTTATCCTGCATAACATAGAGTTAAATTTTAAATTCTTATTTGTATTCCCACATGAATGTCTGTTACATGACATACTTTACCTATTTTATTAATACCAAGTTAATAACTGTTGGGTAAGAAATAAAATCACGAACAGATAAAGAGATGATCACTTAAAAATACAGTTTAAAGCACTGACCGTGAGTTTTAGACTCAGTAGAGAAAGATATATAGCCAGAACGTTGAAAAGAAAGTTAAGTGGGAATGAGGTAATTGGTGAGATGAAAGCAGATATAAATCATGATGATCTAGCTTTTGTTGAAATATCAATTAAGTTTAAAATCTTAGTGGATAAAACATCAATATTTTCTCACACTCAAGCTGTATATCGATTATGAATTGGCTAGGATTATCTTTTGCATTGTTTTCTCATGGGACCAGGCTGATGGAGAAGCTACTGTTGAATATTGTTTGTTACTGTGGCAAATAAAATGAGATAATGTGGCACACCAAGCACTGGTTTATAAAATTTCCTGTCATAAGTGACCGATAACACTTCCTCACACTTCATTGACCAAAGAAAGCCACGTGGTCAACAGAGAAGGAAAGTGAAATTTTAACATGTACCAAGAAGGGGACAAAACCAGGGAAATATTTGGTGAAACAGAAAATACTTCCATAAGATGCAAAGTTTGTCTGAAAGAAAATAATTTTAGAGTTCAGAGCTTAGAGAAGGACAAATTTTGGTCCATTATGTGGTGATTAAGAATAAAATTGTTTAAGTAAAGTAAAAGTGAAATATCAGGTAGGAAAATAATAAATATATAATAAAAAACTCACCCATTGTTATATTGATGTTATATACATTTATAAGACAAAACATAAATGTCACGATTATTAGAAAAAAATGTTAATGGAGAAGCTAGCAGTATGCATTCATTAACAAATATTTATTGTGAATCTTATTTTCTGGTGAGAGTGACAGGCAAAAAGTGATAAACAACATAAATAAATAAATTATATAGATAGCAATGTTATGGAGAAAAGAGAACAGAGTAAGCAGAATTGAAGTGGAGAAATCAGTGAAACATCAATTTGCAGTACTAAGTGGTGGTCAAGGCAGGCACCACTGGAAAGGTGACCTGCAAGCAAAGGGTAAGGAGGTGAGACAGCTACGTGGATAGTTGGTGAAAGAGTGTTCCAGGAAGACAAAGCAGCAAGTGCAGGGATGCTACCATGCAAGCATGCTGCTATGGCTTGAATATTTTGTGTCTCTCCCAAACTCAATGATCAGTATTCCTAATGCAGTAGTATTAAGTAGTTGGGCCTTTAGGAGGTAACTGGTGCCCATATAAAAAGGCTTGTGTATGTTAGTCCCTTTTTGCCTCTCCATCCTTCTACCATGTGAGAAAACACAACAAGGCATCATCCACAGAGCGGAAAGAGAGCCTTCACCAGACACGAAATCTGTTGGTGCCTTGATCTTGAACTTTCCAGCCTCCACAACTGCAAGAAATAAATTTCTATTATTTATAAATTCCCCAGTCTAAGGTAATTTGTTACAAGCAGGAATGGACTAAGATATGTGTCTTAAGTGACAAAGGAAAACAAAGAACCAAGTATGACTAAAACAGAGGGAAGGAGATGACACGAGAGAGAAAGGGGTTTGGGCAGGTCATAAACGTGGGGCTTTCTAGGCCATGGTCAGGACTTTGGCCTTTGCTCTAGTTAAAATGTTTTGGAAGGTTTTGGCGCATATCAGTGAGATGACTTCTGTTGTAGAAGGATGCTTGGATAGGTCAGAAGCTGGGAAAAGGGAAGATATTTCAGTAGTTCATAGAGGAGAAGACGGTGGCTTAGAATAAGGTGTTAATGGTGAGGGTGGTGAGTATTAGCCTGACTGTAGATATAATAAATGTGGAGCCAACTATATCTCCTCACGGATTGAATATTGGGTGAGGGAGAAAAATGGGAGTCAAAACTGCCTCAACATTTTGGCCTGAGCAATAAGAAGAAAGAAGCTGCCATCTCATAAAATGAGGACACTAAGCAGGCAGAAGAGGGTTGGGTTAGAATCAGGAATTCAGTTTGAGATACACCGTTTGAGTGGACAGCCTGGGCAAACTTGCTTGAGAAGTCATTTAGTTTAGCTTTACTTTTAGGGCTATAATACTTGTCATTATAATCATAATCAAATCCGTAATCACCATGGCAATAATGTCAGAGGCAGGGTCTGGGGGGCCCAGTGGTCGGCCTTAACCCACCCCGTCCTCTTACCAGTTTTTTGATTCCATCTCAGGATAGAATTCAGGAAGTGAGAACAGTTTAATATAACGAATAAGAGATCCAGATTTCACGGAGTATGGCCTAGCTCCAGAGGCTGAGTAGGAACCACACCAAGTTTAACACCAAAGCAAGAAATGCATACTTTAAAGTTCAGTATAACGTGCAGGCTGGCTCAAGAGAGTGAGCAGCCACCTGCTGAAAGTAAGTTTGAGACAAAGCAAAGTATACACACCTCAGCCCCAGGAAAGTGAGCAACAACGAGCTGAAAGTGAGTTTGATACAAAAAGGAAGAAATACACAATCCACAGGCAGAGTGCGGGTGGGCTCTGGAAGAGTGAGCAGCAACCCCCACTTCTGCCGGGATTTGACTTTTAGGGTTTCACTATCTAATGCGTATTCAATTAAGGGGGTGGTTCCCAATTATGTACCATAGTCTTGCACATGCTCAGTTGGTCCCTTGGAGCATGTTCATTGGTCAAGTCCTATCACATGCACCAGGCATGTTAAAGAATAGTCTGTGCTCTCCAGCACCTTTAGTGGAAGGCCATTCAGAGGATAAACTCCACTTCACTGAACACGCCTGGCTAGCAGATTTGCATAACCCCTTTCTACTGAAGCATGCCCAGCCATGGGATTTGTAGAAGCCATCCATCCTCTTGTGGTCTCATTTTCCCTGTGATGGTACCCAGAATAGGTCTAACTAGCAAGATAATTTTCCTGTAAGGGGAGGGCCTAGAGCAGGGACCTGAGACCTTGAAGAATGGCTTGAAACCCAGAGTTGTGTCCTGAAACCCAAGCGCAAGGAAACAGAGCACCTCCTATCTCAGAAAGAGCTGAGGAAGATCTCCACTCTCAAAAATAATTTCACTCCATTACTGACAAAAGGTATATATTAACTTTTTCTTAAAACTATTGCTGCTGTCTTTGTTTTATAACTTTTTAATTGTCACCATCCACCATCTGTCTATATGTACTGAAGTTTTCTCTTTGTGCTCATAGTCCAGAGAACTCATCAACTTTGCTTGCATTTTTCACGTAAGCGACTGTCTCATTTTACTACTGATCCACTTTAAATAATGAGATGCATTTAAAATCCCTTCTTTTTTTTATACATCTTATGTTCATCTCCCATATTCAACTCCTATCCATTTTATCCCCAAAGAGTTGTTTCACCCCATCTCATGTTTGTAAGCACCTTCTTATTCAGATTTTTATCATCTTTTACTTAGGCTCCTGCAAAACTTATTAGTGTCTTCTAGCCTCTCTCTCTTGTAAGATTCATATTCCATCTTTTTGGTAGAGCTATTTTTTTTTTGAAAGCCACTATCATGTCACAATATTACAGTTTCCCTACTTGTAAGAATGTGCTGACTCTAATCCCATTGTCTACAGAATAAAACACAACTTCAAAGTTGTGAATAAAAAGTCAGATCTCAATCTGACTTAACCTAGTTTTTACAAATCTATCTCTACTCATTCTCCTAGTAACATCTTATATTTTAACTATGGATTTCCTCAAATATGAAATTCACTTTGGGGTCTTCACACTATGGCAGATACTATTTTTTTTTCCTGAAGAGCCCATTGAATACATTTTATTCAAGGACAAGCTTCTAATAATTTTTTTTCATGGGTAATTGATGATTCATATCTGTCCCCTTTAAGAATTTATAATGTGTAACTTTAAATTAGTTTTTAATATACCTGATCTCCTTGAAGCCAATATCCACTATTTATTTGCCATTGAATCCAAACTGCCCAGCACAGTGTTTGTCACGTAGTAAGAGCTCACCAAAAGTATACTAAATATATGAATGAATAAATTAGTGTGAATGTTCAACAGATGTGCCATAATTCCTAAGGAATATATATGCGTTTAAGAGTAGACCATAATTCATATTGTCTTATCCAAAAGGATTGACTCTCTTTCAATTGTAATTCAGGTTGTTTGGCTGGGTTTGTGAAGAAGCATCTGTTTGCTTTTATGTTTCTTTACGTAATCAATAAAAATATATAATTTAAGCCACCCATAAATAAATGGGTATAGTTCTGTAGATATCCATGGTGACTTACAGATGGTAGCTACCCATGGTGACGTATTATTAACGTGGAACAGGAGAGCAACTGAGACCCTTACAAAAGTCAGCACAGCAAAGATTTACTATTGCTATTGCTTACACTTACAGGTACACAGATTATTATACATTTGTGGCATTTTTAAAATGTGATCAAGAAGATACAGGTTGAGTCTCAGAAACTGAACATTTCACAATTTACTATAACTTTCCATTGAAGAGTCACATTTCATTTAAAGACATTAATCAAAATGAAACTCACAAAGCAATTCTTTAGTCAGAGGAACAGATATTATTTAAAATTATTTTGTTCTTTAAAGTGAAGTGTTAGGTTGTTCACTTGACATCTTTCTATTCTTTTGAAGTGAGCATTTAATGCAATAAATTTTCCCCTCAATACTGCTTTTGCAGTATCCCACAGGTTTTGGTATGATGTATCATTGTTTTCATTAGTTTCAATGAATTTTTTGATTTCCTACTTGATTTCTTCTTGGACCCATATGTCATTAAGTAGAATGCTGTTTAATTTCCATGTGTTTGTATAGTTTCCAGAGTTTCGTTTGTTATTAATTTCTAGTTTTAATCCATTGTGGTCTGAGAAGATACATGGGATAATTCCAATTTTTTTGAATTTATTGAGACTTGATTTGTGACCTAATATGTGATCTATCCTGGAGAATGATCCATGTGCTGATGAGAAGAATGAATATTCTGAGGTTGTTGGGTGGAATGTTCTGTAGATATCTGCCAATTCCAATTGGTCTAGAGTCTTGTTTAGATCTTGTGTTTCTCTACTGATTCTTTGCCTAGATGATCTGTCTAATATTGACAGTGGGGTGTTCAGGTCCCCTGCTATTATGGTATTAGTGTCTATTTCCTTCTTTAGGTCTAATAGAGTTTGTTTTATAAATCTGGCTGCTCCAACATTGGGTGCGTACATATTTATGACTGTTATGTCTTCTTGATGGATCAGTCCTTTTATCATTAACAAAAGACCACGCATAGCCAAAGCAATGCTGAGCAAAAAAAATAAAGCTGGAGGCATAACACTACCTGACTTTAAGCTATACTACAAAGCTATAATAACCAAAACAGTATGGTACTGGCATAAAAACAGACACACTGATCAATGGAATAGAATAGAGAATACAGAAATCAACCCACACACTTACTGCCATCTGATCTTTGACAAAGGCACCAAGCCTATTCACTGGGGAAGGGAATGCCTCTTCAGCAAATGGTGCTGGGATAACTGGATATCCATATGCAGGAGAATGAAACTAGATCCATACCTCTCACCGTATACTAAAATCAACTCAAAATGGATTAAGGATTTAAATATACACCCTGAAACAATAAAACTTCTTAAAGAAAACATAGGAGAAACACTTCAGGAAATAGGACTGGGCACAGACTTCATGAATACGACCCCGAAAGCACGGGCAACGAAAGAAAAAATAAACAAATGGGATTATATCAAACTAAAAAGCTTCTGCACAGCAAAAGAAACAATTAACAGAGTTAAAAGACAAACAACAGAGTGGGAGAAAATATTTGCAAAATATACATCTGACAAAGGATTAATATCCAGAATATATAAGGAACTCAGACAACTTTACAAGAAGAAAACAAGCAACCCAATTAAAAAATGGGCAAAAGAGCTAAGTAGGCATTTCTCTAAGGAATATATACAAATGGCCAACAGACATATGAAAAAATGCTCAACATCACTCAGCATCCGGGAAATGCAAATCAAAACCACACTGAGATACCATCTAACCCCAGTTAGGATGGCTAAAATCCAAAAGACGATGAACGATAAATGCTGGCGAGGTTGCAGAGAAAAAGGAACTCTCATACACTGTTGGTGGGACTGCAAAATGGTGCAGCCTCTATGGAAAATGGTATGGAGGTTCCTCAAACAATTGCAGATAGATCTACCATAGACCCAGCTATCCCACTGTTGGGAATATACCCAGAGGAATGGAAATCATCAAGTCGAAGGTATACCTGTTCCCCAATGTTTATCGCAGCACTCTTTACAATAGCCAAGAGTTGGAACCAGCCCAAATGCCCATCATCAGATGAGTGGATACAGAAAATGTGGTACATCTACACAATGGAATACTACTCAGCTATAAAAACGAATGAAATACTGCCATTTGCAACAACATGGATGGACCTTGAGAGAATTATATTAAGTGAAACAAGTCAGGCACAGAAAGAGAAATACCACATGTTCTCACTTATTGGTGGGAGCTAAAAATTAATATATAAATTCACACACACACACACACAAAAAAAAAACCGGGGGGGGGGGGGAGAAGATATAACAACCACAATTACTTGAAGTTGATACGACAAGCAAACAGAAAGGACATTGTTAGGGGGAGGGGGGGAGGGAGAAGGGAGGGAAGTTTTGGTGATGGGGAGCAATAATCAGCCACAATGTATATCGACAAAATAAAATTAAAAAAATAAATAAATATAAATAAATAAATAAATATATAAATAAATAAAATAAGTATTCTATGTTGTTAAAAAAAATAATAATCAGATGAACTGCAATAAATAATATCCCAAAAAGAAAAAAAAAATAATAATAATATATACCATGCACGTAGTTTGACAAAATATAGTGTATCTGGAAGTAAATGAATGTAAACAAAATAAATGATTAAAATGTTACACTGTAAGTTATTAAAAAACATTTTGTACAGAAAGGATCTATATAATAAGTCCGTGAAATATTAGTATTCAGTAAAATATTTTGGAGCATTTAATAAGACAGAGCAATAATCTTTCTCAGGGCTAAACTTTATATTAGAATTTTAAAATTCTACCATTATTCTTTATGCCATTATTCAGAAGTAATTTAGAAATTTTATTTTCCAAAAATTCTGTAGGATAATGTCAAATTATCATGCTTTTACTTTGTGCGGTTTATTAAAGCACAATGAAGATTAGTAATAAAAAAGAAATATCTTAACATGGTTTTTACAAACTCAGAAAAACACTTGTTGACAGCATGGATATAACTTACAGTTCACATCACAGCATGAAGAAGATTGAAGTTAAAACCCTTTTAAAACTAATAAAATACAAAATAGAAATGAGGCTGAAGACATGAGCCACAAGTGACAAATTAGTCTAAAGTGAAAACATTGGGGAAAAAAAAAACAAGCAAATGAATTAAATGAAAATAAAACAAAATAAAAACTATTTAGTGGTCATCCTACATACATACCCAAGGCATTCACCATCCATCCATCCATCCGTTCATTCATTCACTCAACTAATGGGGAAGCAGTGTTGATGATTGATACAAATAAGGTCTCTGCTTTCGTGGGGCTTTATTCTAACTGAAATAAGAGTGAAACAAAAGGCATATTTTCCGCACTTACAACATCATCGGGTTCGTTGAGTTGACAGCATGTCAGTTAAGCCCCTAAGGATTTCACAGAATCTCCCACTGACTTTTTCAACTAAAATCAGAGTGCAATTCTACCAAATTGATGAGCTCAATGTTAGATCTTTTGGGGGTTTGTTTATTAGCAACTCTATAAAACCCTTGGGACTTACAACTCATACAAACACAAAAGGAAATATGTTACCAGCTGTCTTAGATAATTTTCTGTTGCTTATAACATAAAACCTGAAACTGGATAATTTATAAAGAAAAATAAATTTATTTCTTACAGTTCTGGAGGCTGGGAAGTCTAAGATCAAGGCGCTGTATCTTGTGAGGGCCTTCTTGCTGGTGAGGACTCTGCAGAATCCTGAGGCAGCACAGGGCATCACATCAGGAGTGGGCTGAATGTGCTAACTCAGGTCTCTCTTCCTTTCCTTATAAAGCCATGAATCCCACTCCCATGATAACCTATTAATTCATTAATCCATAAATAGATTAATCCATTCATGAGGGCAAAGCTTTCATGACCCAATAACCTCTTAAAGGTCTCACCTTTCTATACTACCACATTGGAAATTAAGTTTCAACATGAGTTTCAGAGGGGACAAATGTTCAGACCATAGCACTAGGAGATTTGTGTCTGGTACCAAAACATTACTAAATAAAATAAAACAGATTCTCAGAAAATATAGTGCCAAATATGGTCTTTGAATAATGTCTACAAACCTCCTCAAGAAATATGACTATCAAATCACATGAGAATAGGATTCACAGGAAATTGTTTGGATTATCTGCTGTATTAAATATTTTTATCAAAAGCACTTATTAACAGAAGAAAACACCCATGCAATGACTTCTGTTGATTCCTCAGAAGCATTTTGGGCGGAAGTAAAAATTATGCAGTAGAGGTATCTTACAGTTTCAAATAATTCCTCTCTTTATTTAACCTTTTCAGGCAAATTACAGTATGGCAATACTAGAGAAAATCTTTTTGGCCAGAGTGTTACATATGTGGCCTGATAATACACTTTTGAAGAAGTTATCACCCCAACAGCTGTTGTTCTGAAACGTAATCCAGAGATAAAGCAAAGTTTCAGTAGCTAGAAGGAATAAGTTCTGGTGTTTTAAGCTGATTATAGCTAACAGTATTATATTGTATATTTCCGAATATCTGTAAAATAGGATCTTGAACATAATCACCACAAAGAAAAGATAAATGTTTAAGTGATTGGTATGCTTTCTACCCTAATTGAATCATTGTACAATTTATGCATATATTGAAACAACACACTGTACTCCACAAAAATGTACAATTAATTTCTTTAAAAAGCTTTACATGTGGAAATAAAAAATATACGTTTTTCTAATACTTGAGAATTTTTTATTGGTATCATGTTAACACTAAATTTGATAGCATTTTGAGATGTGGAAATACTGTCATCTGATGAAATTCTAAGAAGTTCGATTAAAATTTTTCTATCCATCATTTTACTCAGTCAAAATGTGTGTGTTTAAAGTCTGCATGGTAAACAGAATGTTTAAATGTTTTCAAAAATACTTTGGAAGTAAATTAGGTTGGGTTCCCTCAGAAGCCAACTTTGGAACAAAGATTCAAGTGGAAGTAACTTTGGGGGGACGTGATCCAGAAACTCTGGGAAGGGAGTGGGGGAGTGAGAGAAGGAATGAGGGCAGCCAACAAAGGCTGTAGTACGAAGCCCGTCACTGTGTGAATCTTGGGGAAATCATGGAAACCATGGGTCTGAGTTTTTTCAGCTATGGTGAAAGTGAGCTAGGGTATTTATTTATAAACTCTCAGGACATCATGGGTTAAAGTTTACTTGGGGAACTTTAACTTGCTCAGGCCACACTTAGCAAAAAGCTGGCAAGAAGAGAGTCACAGGTGTCTCCAGTAAACAGTCTGGTTTGAAGATATGAATGCTGAGAGAGTAAAGCCGGAACACTCATAGCTTCCACACCAGGGGATACGTTAAAATTTGTAGAACTAAGACATAAGAAAATATAATGACTGTCTCTGAATTAAAGTTGGGATAAGTATTTTTTCTCCAGTAAAATACTGAAAATTTTCTCTATTTCTATTGGCCTCACATGAAATCCAATTTTCGGTTTAGGGTGTAGACAATTTAGTCTGAGCATTTTTTCCATAACACTTATTTTAGCATTACGAAAGTAAAAGAAACTGAGAGGCAGCACTAAAAGCTTTTGAAACCAAAAAATTCCTCTGATTTGGGGGGGAAGAAGTAGCAGATCTAAGCAAAGAGCCCAGAGCTCCTGAAATCTAGCTTTATGCTTTTACCAAGAACATCATTTTTAATACAAAGTGAAAATATTGTTAATTGTAAAAATATTTGCTTCGAGTTTACTTTAAAATTTCAAAGGTGGAAAGTATTTTATCTGGACAGGTTTGCCTCCGCTATTGGCTTCTCCGTTCTGTTATAGTTTAGACATTTGACTTTTATTAATGCATACTGTAGAAATGTAAACAATCTTCATTTGTAAACTTTTGAAAGATCTAAATTAATCACATATATTCTTCTGTGATGCATTCATAGAAATTTTTTTTCTTGCTTTTATTTGGCTGACAGGCATTTTTAAAATTGAAGATCAATACAGCTATGATAAATTGCATTATGTGTAATTACATTAGTGATTTTAATAATTAAAATTATTTACTTAAAAATAAAACTAAATGATTAGTTAAATTGATTTTCTCATTGGAGTAGAGTGCAAAGTTCTGGGTAAATCTACAATATGTTAAACTCATGCTTATTAAAGGGTCATTATTTTAAAAAACACAATAGAAATATGAACATATTATATGGTATGATATTTTAGAAATCATAAAATAAAAATATCACATATCAATAATTTATATTTACATATGTTTCATACACACTTATATTTACATATAGTGCAATACTGGAGAGGAATACATGAAAATATTAGCAGCAATAGCAATTAAAATAGCAGAATCATAAATGTTTAATATTTTACTTGATATACTTTTCTTATGTCTCAAAATTCACAAATAAGCTTGCATCGTTGCTAAATAATTATGAAAAAAGTAGGGTACTATAGAAATGAATTAAGTGCACTTTAATAGTAAATCCAGTTTAGGCTTACACATTGCCAATGGCAATAACATTTGATACAACCTACCTTTTAGAAAGACTGAGCCTAACAAATACTAGTGAGGATGTGGAATGTGGGGAACTCTTCTACGCTGTTGGTGGGACTGTAAATTAGTGCAGCCAGTATGGAAAACAGTGTGGGGATTTCTCAGACCACTACAGATAGATCCTCCATACGATCCATCAATCCCACTGCTGAGCGTATACCCAAAGGAATGGAAATCATCATGTTGAAGGGAAACCTGCACTTCCATGTTTATCGCAGCACTATTTACAGTAGCCGAGATATGGAATCAACCTAAATGTCCATCAATGGACTACTGGATAAGGAAAATGTAGTATATACACACTATCGAATACTACTCAGCCATACAAAGGAATGAAATTCTGCCATTCGCAGCAAGATAGATGAGTTTGGAGAAAATTATGTTAAGTGAAATAAGCCAGATACAGAGGGGAAAATACCACATGGCCTCATTCATAAGTGGGAACTAAGAGAGAAAGAAGGAAAGAAAGAAAGAACGCAGTAGTGCATTGGACTTACAGAGGGAGAGAACACACCTAAGGTTGCCAGAGGATGTGGGAGGTTGGGGAGGTGTTGAGCGGGGGACGTGGGAAATAAAGGCAATTTGTGGTAATGCGCGTACTGGTAATATTGATCTGATCATTATATCTTGGATACAGGCAGTGATGGTCAGGTTCGTACCCCATGAATATGCATAATAAATTTAAAAAGAAAAAAGAAAGGAAGGAAAGAAACATGGAAGAGGAGAAAGAAAAAAAAAAAAAAAGACAATTCGGCAATATGTGTAAGTTTGTTTCTTCCCATACCTGTTTACCCAACAATTCCACTAATACAATGGCTTTACAAAATCAATAAATAAATTGATCAGAGAAGTGTTCAACAAATGAAAAGAGACTCTTCCCTCACTCCCCAGGCGTGGAGTACTGCGAGCTAATGAGAGATAGAGAGACAAAGAGACAGAGACGGGGGAAGAGAAGCTTTTGTGCATTTCAGTATAAATGAAATGTGGGTCCAGCATTCTGGTAGTAACAGTAAAGTAATAAGATCTCAGAGAGAAAGATCTATGGTACATCTAGGCAGAATGAACCAGAGGAAAATTCAAAGAATTCTGTTTGAAGCAATGAGACCAATCCCACTGAGTATGTGAAATATACTGTTTTTTCACTGAAAGCATTGTAAGGGGTGGGTGGGAGGGAGAACATTCAAATACTCTTTGATGCTTGGCATGTATAAAATTCTAGAATTTTATACCCTAGAATCCACCCTTTATTTGCAAGGGATATGTTCCAAGACTCCCAGTGGATACTAAAATCACAGATAGTACTAAGTCATATATATACCATGCACACATTTCTTTTTCCTTCTACGTAATTTCACAGATAAAAGATTTGTTCTTACCATAAATTTTAGCAGCCTTAGCATATGATTTGTTTTCTCCTTCCTTATTAAGTCAATTACTTTCACCTTTCCATTTAGAGGAAGCATAGTACTTTGTGGCTTAGTACCTTATTACTCCTTGGCATATCTGAATTGCCAGCATCACTACTCTTGTGCTTCAGGGCCATTATTAAGTAATATAATGGTGATTTGAACACAAGCATTTCAATACTGCGACAGTAGATCTGATAACTGAGTCAGCTTCTAAGTGACTGATGTGGGGTAGCATAAAGAGCATATATCTGCTGGACAAAGGGATGGTTCATCATGTTACTCAGAATAGGATGCTATTTAAAACTTATGGGTTTTTCATTTCTGGAATACTCCATTTAATTTTGTTGGACTGCAGTTGGCTAAGGGTAACAAATCATGGCAAGTGAAACCCCAAATAAGGTGGGACTACCATATTCATTCGTCTCTTATCCAAAATGATAAGTTAACTTGTTTGACTTTAGTAATTCATCAGGGAAAAATAACATGCAACATATTACAAAATTAAAAGTTTAATTATAAATGTACAATTTATCACCGGATTTTATCCATGTTATAAAAATCTACTAATCAAAAGATGTCATTAAGAAAAATTTTTCCCCTTTTTTCTTCTTTTTTTCTTTTTCCAAATTTTATTTTATTTTGTCAGTATACAATGTGGTTGATTATTGTGGCCAATTACCAAAAATTAATGGCAAGTTATAAATTGGCTGAAAATCTTTGCATGCATATTTTGACAACTTCTATCAAAGATAAAAATTTCCTACAACTCAACAATAAAATGACATACAAATATCTTTTTTTATGGGGAAAAAAGGCATTATGAAGTAACTAAAATTGAATTTAACTTAAGTCAGAAATAACTAGAAAATTGAATATATAAAAGAGCTGTTTTCAGATATTGGACAACAGGTAGCATAGGGCTGTGATTCCTGATAAAGTGGAAACAAAAGGTACTGAACAGTCATCTTGGCTTCTGCCCTGAAGGAATGTCTGAACTTTATTTTCAGGAGAGAAACCAAAACAGAGCAATGGATTCCCTGATAATGACCACTCTAAGACCAGATTTTCAAGCTAAACTGTATGTTAGGTGGAAGGGTAGAGTTCATCCACATGAAGAAGAAACTAATTTTTGAAACAATATTCTATGTAACTTTAAGCAACAAGTCTAGATAAAGAAACCAAATTTTATTATCAAAATGTCTCAAGTAAATGTTTTACATGATTCAATACAATAAATCAAAGCTGACAATCTGGCTTGTCAGAATCAGTAACTCAGATTAATTTAATTCTCTCATTGGAGAATACGAAGAATACTACATATGTATTTATTCATATGTATATGCTGTGTGTGTATATCCATATATATATATATGGATATACACACACACCCACATGTACGTATGTATGTATATGTACTTAAGGAGAGACCTAACATTTTCAAAAAGCCAAAAATAAAAAATAATAACTAGGTCAATCTGGGATATGACTAAAATGAATAGATGCAAGTTCGGCCTTGGGAGGTCAATTTGTTCTGGGACTTTACCATTTCTGAATAAGGACAGAGACTACTCATAGGAGCCATTCTTTGATAGGCTTGTAGGATGAGGTAGCAAAAATTGGCGTCCAAAGTATACCATGAGTGAAGGCTGCAGGGATTTACCTTCAGAATAAGATAATCAAGGAGTAAACAACCCTCACATGAACTACTACCTAGCTTTAAGTCGTCTTAGTGACCCCCCCAAAAAATCTCATACTCTGAAATTGTATTAAAATGATCTTACAGTACTAGTTGCCCATGCACCTGACAGAAGCAAACATCTTGAGAAAAATAAAATCATCTTTGGTCTTAAATTATTTCCATACATAGCTTTTCAATCTGAAGTTCATCACATAATTAACGATAATCAGCCCCATAAAAAAGAAGAAACAATATGAATTGAAAATGTACAGAAATAACAAACATCAGAAACAGATGCACAGAACCTCAGATAGTGGAATTATCAGAAACAGATGGTAAAAATTATGCTGACCATGTTCAAATAGATAAACTCAAGCTTGAACATTCTGGCTGAAAACTGAAAAAGAGTAAGTGACTTAATAGGTGAGAAAAATAAATAGTAAAGATTCTTAGACCAAGAAAATATAGTAATCAAATTATTAGTTCAAAGGATGTGTTTAACAGCTTACCAGATATAGCTGAAGAGAAAACTAGTAAATTAACTAAGTCAAAATATTCATAAAGAATTAGGGAGAAACAAAATAATTAAAATAGATAAGATAAGAGATAGAAAAAATATAGAGGATATTGTGAGAATGTATGTGGTAGATGGTATTATTTTTCACAGTTAATTTATGGGCATTCTTTTCATGGGATGATGCTTCTTGATGCTGTTGATGTAAACTTGGTTATGTAACTAGATTTGGACAATAGAATGTAATGAGTTAACATTGCTCACTTCTTTTTTATTTTATTTTATTTTAACTTCTTAGTATACATTGTAGTTAATTTTCATGTCCCTTTACCCATTCCTCTTTCCCTCTTTTCCCCCTCTCTCCTCCCTCTGTCCCCTCCCCCCCGAATAAGTAACTCAGATTAAGTTAATTCTCCCATTGGAGAACACTAAAAATACTACATATGCATGTATGTATATGTATATACTGTGTGTGTGTGTGTATTTGAGAAAAGACTTAAAATATTCAAAAAGCCAAAAATAAGAAATAATAACTTGGTCAATCTGAGATATGACTAAAATGAATAGTTGCAAATTCGGCCTTGGAGGGGCATTTTGTTTTGGGACTTTGCCCATTTTTTAATTGGGTTATTTGGTTTTTTGCTGTAAAGTTGTTTGAGTTCCTTGTATATTCTGGACTGTTGAGAGAAATTAAAGAGGACATAAGAAGATGGAAAGATATTCCATGCTCTTGGATCAGAAGAATTAACATTGTGAAAATGTCCATATTACCCAAAGTGATCTACAGATTCAATGCAATCCCCATCAAAATTCCAATGACATTTTTCTCAGAAATGGAAAAAAAACTATCCAGACATTTATATGGAATAACAAAAGACCATGAATGGCCAAAGCAATCCTTAGCGAAATTAAATAAATAAATAAATAAAGTTGGAGGCATAACACTACCTGACTTTAAACTATACTACAAAGCTATAAGAACCAAACAGCATGGTACTAGCATAAAAACAGATACACAGATCAATGGAATAGAATAGAGAAACCAGAAATCAACCCACACACCTACAGCCATCTGACCTTTGACAAAGGCACCAAGTCTACACACTGGGGAAGACTGCCTCTTCAGCAAATGGTGCTAGGAAAACTGTAGGAGAATGAAACTAAACCTGTACCTCTCACCATATGCCAAAATCAACTCAAAATGGATTAAAAAATTAAATATACATCCTGAAACAATAAAAACCCTTAAAGAAAAGATAGGGGAAACACTCCAGGAAGTAGGAGTGAGTACAGACTTCATGAATATGACCACAAAAGCACCAGCAACCAAAGGATAAGTAAACAAATGGGATTATATCAAACTAAAAAGCTTCTGCACAACCAGAGAAATAATCAACAAAGTGAAAAGACAACCAACAGAGTGTGAAAAATATTTGCAAAATATACGTCTAACATTTCTCATTTCTGATCAGAAGTTTTAAAAGTCAGGACTTGGTTCTGCAATTCTTTTGTCTATGACTCAAGAAAAGCATTCTTCAAATATTGGGGCTGCACCTTTAGTCTGGAAATCTGAATAAAGAAGATGCATGGAGCGATGACATGGCTGGCCAATGGCTGATAGTAACAGTAATAATTTTTGTAAGCAATTGAGATTTTGCATCTTTCGTAATCACTCTATAGTCTAACAAAGGCAGACTTAAATGGGGTCTGCAAGGTTGAATTAAGGTGGATGGATAACAGGAAAGAGAATACAGCAGAAGCAGATTTTAAGATGAAAAGGCTCAAAACTTTCCAAAATTGATTGATTAAAGATATGAATATACTAATTATATATTACAATTATGTATGTTAATTATATATAACAAGGCCAAATAAGTCTGAACTACAAGAAGACCACACCTAGGCACATCAAAGTAAATCTGATAAAAAACAAAAAGAGAAGCTACAAAGTGATCACAGTGATCAAAGCCAAAAAAGATTATCCTCACAGGGACAAAAAGCAGGCGGAGACTGAAAGCTAACGTGTCAGTAGAAACATTGGAAGGCAGATAAATTAAAATGATGTCTTAGAAATGTTGAATAAACATCTCCCAATGTAGAATTCATATCCATTAAAATTATTACTCAAAAATGAAACTGAGATAATTCACCACTGGCAGACCTGTACAAAATGAAATTGTAAAAACTGTTCTTCGGGCATAGGAAAATGTTGTCAGATAGAAGGTGAGCCACACAGGAGAGATAAAGAACAATGATGATTAAAATGCTTCCTGCAACTGAAAATAATGATTGATTTGTTTGTGGAGAAAATATTTGCTTATATTAAAGCTTCTGGAAAGGTGGAAAACCAGCAGGATGTATGCAAAGTAGAAAATAAACAATTTCAACTGAAACATTGTAAATACCACAATACATAATTCTCTTACAACACATATATAAATTTGTTGAGGCTATGGAAAGAAAAAAATACTTTTTATTTGTACATGTTGTAGATTCATAAGCAGTTGTAACAATACAAGGAAATCCCATATTCACTTCATCCAGTTTCTCCTAATGCTAATATCTTACATTTCCACAGTGTAATGGCACAACCAGGCAATTGACATTGATATACTCCACTGACCTTGTTCAGATTTCACTTCTTTTTTATGCACTCATTTGTGTGTGTGTGTGTGTGTGTGTGTGTGTGTGTGTGTGTGTGTTTAGAACCTTGAAACTTTATCACATATTTAGATTTGTGTCACCACCACCAATCGAGATTCAGAACAGTTCCATTACAGGGATTCCTTCTGCTACCCCCTTTTAGTTATACCCTTCTCCTTCCACACCCATACGTATCTATAATTTTGGTATGCAAAAATGCTATACAAATAAAATCATACAATATGCAAACTTTTGAGACTGGCTTTTTTTCTGCTAAGCATAATTCCTTTGACACCCATCCAATTTGTTGCATGTATCAAAATTTCATTCCTTTTTATTGTTGAATACTATTTCATAGTATGGGTGTACCATGGTTGGTTTGATCATTATCCATTGAAAGAAATTTGTATTGTTTTAGTTTGAGGCTATAATGAATAAAGTTGCAAAGAACATTTTTGTAGAAGTTTTTGTATGAACATAAGCTTTTATTCCTCTGGGGATAATGCCCAAGAATTTTCTGGATTCTGTAAGAAGTGTCTGTTTAGTTTTTAACAAGAGACTGTCTTCTTTATTCTTGAGTGGCTGTATCATTTTACATTCCCAGCAGCAATTTATAAGTGATTCAATTTTTTTACATCCTTGCTAGCATTTGGTGTTCAACACAAAACTTCAAGAAAAAACATCATCAGCAACAATAAATCTGAAGAACTGTTCAAATAAATGTATAAATGTTAGTAAAATACTGAATTGAAAAGGTATTAGACATTCATGGAAAAAAATCAGCACTATTTTAAATTTAATTTTCATTCCGTTGTCTTTTGTTTCCCTACAACTTTCCTGTATTTCACAAAGTTCCTTGAGAAGATGCTAGCTGCCCCAATGGCTTAATTTTTTAAATTAATAAACTTTACTTTTTTAGAGCAATTTTAGATTCACAGCAAAATTGAGTGGAAATTACTGAGTTCTTACACAACCCCTGTCCCCACACAAGCTCAACTATCCCTAATATTGTCATCCTGCACTACAGTGGTACATTTGTTACAGTGGATGAATCCACATCAATACATCATCATCACCCAAAGTCTATAGTTTACATTAGTTTTCACTCTTGGTGTTGTACATTCTGTGGGTTTTGAAAAATGTATAATGACATATATCTACTGTTACAGTATCACACAGAGTAGTTTCACTGCTCTAAAAATCTTCTATGTCTACCTGTTCATGTTTTCCTCCCCTCTAGTCCCCAGAAACCAGTGAATTTTTACAGTCTCCATATATTTTCCTTTCCCAGAATGTCATATAGTTGCAATCATACAGCATTAGTCTATTCAGATTGCCTTCTTGCACTTAGTAATATGCATTTAAGTGTCCAGCATGTCTTTTCATGGTTTAGCAACTAATATCTTCTTGGCACTCGATAATATTTCATTGCCTGGATGTACCACCATGTATATATATTCACCTACTGAGAGACATCTTGGTTGCTTCCAAGTTTGGCAATTATGGATAAATATATCATAGACATTTGTGTTCAAGTCTTTGTGTGGATATAATATTTCAACTTGTTTGGGTAAATACCAAAGATCAAAATTGCTGGATCATATGGTAAGAGTATGCTTAGTTTTGTAATAGATTTCAAAACTCTCTTTCAAAGTGGCTGCAGCATTCTACATTAGAGTTCCCATGGCTCCTCATACATTCTGGCCAGCATTTGATGTTTTCAGTATCTCGAATTTTAAAAGGCCTTTCTAACAAATATGTGTGGTGGTATCACACTGTTGTTTTAATTTGTAATTTACTAATGTCATATGTTTAATTACCATCTGTGAGGCTTCCTCAGTGAGGTATATGTTCAGGTCTTTTGTCTATTTTTGAGTCAGATTGTTTATTTCCTTATTGTTGAGTTTGAAGAATCTTTTTGTATATTTTGGATAACCGTCCTTTACCAGACATGTCTTTTGCAAATATTTTCTCCAAAAATAGCTTATCTTTAGTCCTCATTTTGTGTACTTTCTTGGTGACTTTTCCAAAGTTGTAAACTCCGTCCTATTGAAACTTTCAAAATCAGTTGATTATCAAGAAACTGTACTCTTAATATATCTTTGTCACGTACCATTCTCTCTCAATATTAACTCCTTTATTTCTGCATATCTTCTAAATTTGGTAATCTTTTTTCTCTCAATATTTGTAGATAGATGGATTCTTTGTGTAAGGCATTATGACAGTAGACATATAAAAATGAAAAATACAGAATTCTTAGCCTATGGTTTCCCAATAAATTAATCCTCTTTTCTTTTAGGAAAATACATTGTGATAAGTTGATCTTATTTACACTTTTGATTTTAAATATTCCTTAAAAGCTGATGACTTGTATCATCTTAATCTCCACTCCCATAATCCTACTGCTTATTGGAAGTCTTCACTGAGTTTCCTATCATCCATATTAAATTTCAGGTTAGAAAACTTTAGTTTTACTTCATTCCTCTGACACATACCTTTCTGTCACCATAACATTGAATAAGTGCATTTTTTAAACTACATTTCTAATATGTCCCTTTTCTTTATCTCATAATTTATTCTCTGTATTTAATATCTCTTGAGTTTTTAAGAATAGTCTTCTTTCCAGATCTCCTGCCCTTCTATTTGTGACCACACCTTATACAAAAATACTGTTTAAATTTCTAATAGTTTATCATTTAAAAAGTAATTTTCAGCTTCTTTTATATAAAGGTACATATGTGTGTGTATTCATACACAATAGTGCATAGATCTAAATCCATATATATCCAGTTTCTTTGTGTTTAAATTTTGGGAGGAGGTAATGAATAGCTATGGGCTCTGAACTTGCTAAATTATAACTGCACAATATTTAACAAATATTTTTTATTTTTATTTTTTTATTTTATTTTATATTTTTTTTAATTTTATTTTGTCGATATACATTGTAGCTGATTAATGCTCCCCATCACCAAAACCTCCCTCCCTTCTCCCTCCCCCCCTCCCCCCCAACAATGTCCTTTCTGTTTGCTTGTTGTATCAACTTCAAATAATTGTGGTTGTTATATCTTCTTCCCTCCCCCCCGATTTGTGTGTGTGTGTGTGTATGTGTGTGTGTGAATTTATATATTAATGTTTAGCTCCCTCCAATAAGTGAGAACATGTGGTATTTCTCTTTCTGTGCCTGACTTGTTTCACTTAATATAATTCTCTCAAGGTCCATCCATGTTGTTGCAAATGGCAGTATTTCATTCGTTTTTACAGCTGAGTAGTATTCCATTGTGTAGATGTACCACATTTTCCGTATCCACTCATCCGATGATGGGCATTTGGGCTGGTTCCAACTCTTGGCTATTGTAAAGAGTGCTGCGATGAACATTGGGGAACAGGTATACCTTCGACTTGATGATTTCCATTCCTCTGGGTATATTCCCAACAGTGGGATGGCTGGGTCGTATGGTAGATCTATTTGCAATTGTTTAAGGAACCTCCATACCATTTTCCATAGAGGCTGCACCATTTTGCAGTCCCACCAACAATGTATGAGAGTTCCTTTTTCTCCGCAGCCTCGCCAGCATTTATCGTTCATAGTCTTTTGGATTTTAGCCATCCTAACTGGGGTTAGATGGTATCTCAATGTGGTTTTGATTTGCATTTCCCGGATGCTGAGTGATGTTGAGCATTTTTTCATATGTCTGTTGGCCATTTGTATATCTTCCTTAGAGAAATGCCTACTTAGCTCTTTTGCCCATTTTTTAATTGGGTTGCTTGTTTTCTTCTTGTAAAGTTGTTTGAGTTCCTTATATATTCTGGATATTAATCCTTTGTCAGATGTATATTTTGCAAATATTTTCTCCCACTCTGTTGGTTGTCTTTTAACTCTTTTAATTGTTTCTTTTGCTGTGCAGAAGCTTTTTAGTTTGATATAATCCCATTTGTTTATTTTTCCTTTGGTGGCCCGTGCTTTTGGGGTCGTATTCATGAAGTCTGTGCCCAGTCCTATTTCCTGAAGTGTTTCCCCTATGTTTTCTTTAAGAAGTTTTATTGTCTCAGGGTGTATATTTAAATCCTTAATCCATTTTGAGTTGATTTTAGTATACGGTGAGAGGTATGGATCTAGTTTCATTCTCCTGCATATCGATATCCAGTTATCCCAGCACCACTTGCTGAAGAGGCAGTCCCTTCCCCAGTGAATAGGCTTGGTGCCTTTGTCAAAGATCAGATGGCAGTAAGTGTGTGGGTTGATTTCTGGATTCTCTATTCTATTCCATTGGTCAGTGTGTCTGTTTTTATGCCAGTACCATACTGTTTTGGTTATTATAGCTTTGTAGTATAGCTTAAAGTCAGGTAGTGTTATGCCTCCAGCTTTATTTTTTTTGCTGAGCATTGCTTTGGCTATGCGTGGTCTTTTATTGTTCCATATAAATGTCTGAATAGTTTTTTCCATTTCTGAGAAAAATGTCTTTGGAATTTTGATGGGGATTGCATTGAATTTGTGTATCACTTTGGGTAGTATGGACATTTTCACTATGTTGATTCTTCCAATCCAAGAGCATGGAATATCTTTCCATCTTCTTGTATCCTCTCTAATTTCTCTCAGCAGTGGTTTGTAGTTCTCATTATAGAGATTTTTCACCTCCTTGGTTAACTCAATTCCTAAGTATTTTATTTTTTTGGTGGCTATTGTAAATGGGCAGGCTTTCTTGATTTCTCCTTCTGCCTGTTCACTATTGGAGAAAAGAAATGCTACTGATTTTTGTGTGTTGATTTTGTATCCTGCTACTGTGCTGAAATCATTTATCAATTCCAACAGTTTTTTTGTAGAGGTTTTAGGCTTTTCGATATATAGGATCATGTCATCTGCAAATAGGGACAGTTTGACTTCATCTTTTCCAATCTGAATGCCCTTTATTTCCTTCTCTTCTCTGATTGCTCTGGCTAGTACTTCCAACACTATGTTGAATAGGAGTGGTGAGAGTGGGCATCCTTGTCTAGTGCCTGTTCTTAAAGGAAAAGCTTTCAGCTTTTCCCCATTCAGGATGATATTGGCAGTGGGTTTGTCATATATGGCTTTAATTATGTTGAGATACTTTCCCTCTATACCTAACTTATAGAGGGTCTTTGTCATGAATGAGTGCTGAACTTTATCAAATGCTTTTTCAGCATCTATAGATATGATCATATGGTCCTTGTGTTTGAGTTTATTAATATGGTGTATCACATTTATTGATTTGCGTATGTTGAACCAACCTTGCATCCCTGGGATGAATCCCACTTGATCGTGATGAATAATTTTTCGTATGTGTTGCTGTATTCTGTTTGCTAGTATTTTAGTGAGGATTTTTGCATCTATATTCATCAAGGATATCGGCCTGTAGTTTTCTTTTTTGGTTATATCTTTACCTGGTTTTGGTATCAGGATGATGTTTGCTTCATAGAATGAGTTTGGGAGATTTGCGTCCGTTTCAATCTTTTGGAATAGTTTGTAAAGAATCGGTGTCAATTCCTCTTTGAATGTTTGGTAAAATTCTGCTGTGAATCCATCTGGTCCTGGGCTTTTCTTTGTTGGGAGCCTTCTGATAACAGCTTCAATCTCCTTTATTGTTATTGGTCTGTTCAAATTTTCTACGTCTTCACGGTTCAGTTTTGGGAGCTTGTGTGTGTCCAGAAATTTATCCATTTCCTCCAGATTTTCAAATTTGTTGGTGTATAGTTGTTTATAGTAGTCTCGAATGATTCCTTGTATTTCAGATGAATCGGTTGTAATATCGCCTTTTTCATTTCTAATTTTTGTTATTTGAGTCTTCTCTCTTCTTTTTTTTGTTAGCCATGCTAATGGTTTGTCAATTTTATTTATCTTTTCAAAAAACCAACTTTTTGATTCGTTGATCTTTTGAATTGTTTTTTGGTTTTCAATTTCATATTTTTTACAAAGTTTACAAGTTACCACATTCCGTTTGAGATGATTTTATGAGTGAGACTTGCACAACCTGCTAAGGAGGTATTTGCCCTTCCTTATTAATGGCTTATTTTATTCTTCAGCTAGAATACATTTCACTTCCTCTGACACCTGTACTATATTTATATATTAGCAGCGATGCCCGACATTTTCTATGAAAAACGTAAATCACCAAAGAAAGCATGCATAAACAAAGGGCTGCAGGCCATAACATTGTCGCTGTCCTCTTCTGTCTCAATTAAGACAGAACACTTGTCTTATTTCCTTTACTTTGTGAATGTTGACAGATGACTCACACTGCAGATTGCCTTCGCAATCATAAAGATTATGCCAACTTTTTTTTCAAAATTACTTTTATGTGAATTATTTATGCTAACATTGATTGCATATAAGCAAAATTCTATGAAAAATGTTTTTCATATCTTTGCATTTCCCTTCCCTATACTTTTTTTCCCTTCTTTTTCGTTACGTTCAGAGAATATTGGGTGAGAAAGAGCAGGAGGTTTTTCTCATGTTAAGGACGTATATCTGAACGGTAATAACTATCAGCGTGAGATATTCCAGGTGGTCTTTATTTAGAAATTACAAAGGCATTCCGACTTTGTGAAAAATATTCACATTGATAACTGGAAATATAAAACTGTGTGTATTAAACACAGAGTAAATAAAGAAAATTTTAGTAGAATAATATAATATGCTACTAAATTTTTACTCAGAAGACTTGGATTCATATTCTACCTGTACTGCTGACTATAAGTTCCCATGTGAAAATCATATCATGTGAATTATTTGACTCAGTTAACTTTCCTGCAAAATATGAACTGTGTTTAATTGAAATTTGATTATATTCTAGTTCGGTAATTTGTAACTTTAAAGTAAGATTGACAGTTTAAAGCATTCTTTGCATATTACAGGTATTAAATATATACTGTATCGTTCTGTACTAAAAACAATGCCATAGGTAGGCAGTATTTTTTTTTTCAATTTAGAATAAAGAAACTGAGCTTGAGAGGAATAAATAATGTGCTTAAATAATCTCAGGAAATATCATCACTCGAGTACAGTAGTCCAGGCAATAAAAAATGATTTTTTATTTTAAAGTGTAGTATGAATTGCCTTTGCTTAATATTGGCTAAAATACCCCATTGAAATCTTTATCAAACATCAGAATATTTTATAGTTGAGAGAGATACAGAAATTGATCCTATAGCTGGACAGAGGCAGGTTTGGTTTCCCATGTAGTTTAAGGCAGGATTCAATCTATATCCCCAGAAACTACTTCCTTTCTATGTATTTCTTAGCTTTTTCTTCCACAACTGATCAGCTCTTACCTCTCATGGTTACAGCCTCCAAAATCTGAATCCACTGGAAAAGAGTAAATTTCCCAAGACTTTCTGATATTCATTATCATTGAAATGGCTTAGATCACAAGCCAACTTTGAACTGATCATTATGGACAGGAGAATTGTAGGCTTAGGCTGGGTCATGTGTTCTACACCTGTGCCTGGGCCTAATAGTGGGTAACAATATCTTTCCACATGAAAATTGGGATTGCTATTAAAAGAAGACAGAATTTATTTTATAAATCCAATAGAATTCTTTTCACTGAAAATTTTTATTATTGTTCAACTGGATTTCATACTTTTTTCCTTTTAAACAGAATCCACACTTCCCACAGTAGATATTTTATTACTTATCAGAGCCCATGCTATTGGGTGGAGGAAAAATAGATGATTCAATCCCTATATCTAGGAGGTTATACTATTCAGGCCTTAACAATCAAAGTGTCACATGCTCCAGAGGACACTGATTGAATCATAAATGAGTATGAGATCTGAGATCTTATCAAAACACATGAGACATAATAAAACTAGTACAATAAGAACTAGAAATAAAACATTTTTGAAACAAGAAAATTTAGATTAAAAATTAATTGTGGGATAAAAACAGTGATGCAAAGAAGTCATCAATAACATTGATGACATAGGAGAAACACTTCAGGAAATAGGACTGGGCACAGACTTCATGAATACGACCCCAAAAGCACGGGCAACCAAAGGAAAAATAAACAAATGGGATTATATCAAACTAAAAAGCTTCTGCACAGCAAAAGAAACAATTAAAAGAGTTAAAAGACAACCAACAGAGTGGGAGAAAATATTTGCAAAATACATATCTGACAAAGGATTAATATCCAGAATATATAAGGAACTCAAACAACTGTACAAGAAGAAAACAAGCAACCCAATTAAAAAATGGGCAAAAGAGCTAAGTAGGCATTTCTCTAAGGAAGATATACAAATGGCCAACAGACATATGGAAAAATGCTCAACATCACTCAGCATCCGGGAAATGCAAATCAAAACCACATTGAGATACCATCTAACCCCAGTTAGGATGGCTAAAATCCAAAAGACTATGAACGATAAATGCTGGCGAGGCTGCGGAGAAAAAGGAACTCTCATACATTGTTGGTGGGACTGCAAAATGGTGCAGCCTCTATGGAAAATGGTATGGAGGTTCCTGAAACAATTGCAAATAGATCTACCATACGACCCAGCCATCCCACTGTTGGGAATATACCCAGAGGAATGGAAATCATCAAGTCGAAGGTATACCTGTTCCCCAATGTTCATCGCAGCACTCTTTACAATAGCCAAGAGTTGGAACCAGGCCAAATGCCCATCATCAGATGAGTGGATACGGAAAATGTGGTACATCTACACAATGGAATACTACTCAGCTATAAAAACGAATGAAATACTGCCATTTGCAACAACATGGATGGACCTTGAGAGAATTATATTAAGTGAAACAAGTCAGGCACAGAAAGAGAAATACCACATGTTCTCACTTATTGGTGGGAGCTAAAAATTAATATATAAATTCACACACACACACACACACACACACACAAACCGGGGGGGGGGGGAAGAAGATATAACAACTACAATTATTTGAAGTTGATACGACAAGCAAACAGAAAGGACATTGTTGGGGGGGATGGGGGGAGGGATAAGGGAGGGAGGTTTTGGTGATGGGGAGCAATAATCAGCCACAATGTATATCGACAAAATAAAATTTAAAAAAATAATAATAATAACATTGATGGACTTGAAATGGAAACAAGTGATCAAAAGATTGTTAATGAGGGCCGACCCCGTGGCGGAGTCAGTAGAGTGCGGCGCTGGGATCGCAGCCGTGCTCGTGCCGCGGGTTCGGATCCTATATGAGGATGGCCTGTGCGCTCACTGGCTGGGCGCAGTGCGGCCGGTCACAAAAAGACAAAAGAAAAAAAAAGATTGTTAATGAAATAAAAAGATGTCTGATTAATTAAACAGGTGATTAAATACAGCTGAATAGAGAGTTGGTGAATAAAAGACAAATCACCAAAATGCCACATAGATAAAAATATACATATCATAAAAAAGGTAGTTAAGAGGCCTGGAATATAGAATATGGAACATAAATATCTGCCGTACATCAAATACAAATTCTACAAGGAGAGAATTAAGAGTAGGGAAGGCGATAATCAATGAGACAATGGCTGAGAAATACCTCAAATAAAAGATTTTTTTAAAGATTAAAGAAGCATATTTTAAAAAGCCATATCTAGATATATTACACTAAAAATATATACATGAAAGGTACATAGAAAATATTAAAGACATAGATAAAAATGACATATATTAAAGGAATAGTGGTTAGACTCACAACATGCTTCTCTCATCCATAACAATTCACAATTATCCCTCAAAGAAATGATAAAGCATAAGGTCCCCAGGTCTCCATGCTCTTTCCCTTGCCCTGAGAGACACAGTGCTGTGATTTTTCCCTCGAGGCTTGAATTCAAGCCAGACCTTGAACAATCTCAGGCACTGAGAAAGATGTTTTTGTTGTTGCCTTTAACACTGATCAAAAGGAATGGTAAAGGGCCGACCCGTGGCTCACTCGGTAGAGTGCGGTGCTGCTAACACCAAGGCCACGGGTTTGGATCCTATATAGGGATGGCCGGTTTGCTCACTGGCTGAGCGTGGTGCTGACAACACCAAGCCAAGGGTTGAGATCCCCTTACCGGTCATCTTTTTTTTTTTAAAAAAAAAAAAAAAAAAAAAAAAAAGAATGGTAAAGAGCAAACTATTCATTCAAATTTTTAAATTGAGCACATAAGCCATTTAATCTCGTATATATAGACGTGATGTTATACTCCAACTGGAGAAGAGCTTTCCTAACCCTGTGGAATATCTGTCTGAGGAAAAAAGGGATATAAAAACTTACGTAAATTCACAATAAAACCGATTGTCCTTTTCTGTTCATCTCTCTGATTTCCACTTCAACCCACAGATTTTCTGGACCAAAATTTCTTTTAATACTGATGAAATGTAAGAGAAGATGCAGAAGATTATATCAAGTATTTTGGAGGTATTTCCCAATCTTGCATCATTTTCAAAATGGTCAATATTTTCTCTTTGTTTTTCTGTGTCTCTCTGTTTCTGTCTTTCTCTTATGCCTGTACATGCACCATCTTTCTCTTATCTATCTACCATCAGTTTATCCACCACCTTCTAATAAACATCAAATGCTGATTTTTCTATGAAGCCTTCACTACCTCAGACAAAACTTCTCTCTCTTCTCTAAATCTCTGTGGCACTATGTGTTTAAATCTCCTACTACACATTCAAGCATGTATTACTTTTTGCAAACATATTTTAATTAATCCCTCCTGGAGAGGGGAAATACCGATCTAACATCTGATTTCTTCTATACCTATACCTTCTCACATAGATCAAGAATTTATTAAATATGTTCTTGGTGAGAACATAATTGAAATAAACTGTTAAAATGGGTTATTTTCAATTGTAGCTTCTATCAAATGTACATTTTATACAAAGTCTTTTACACAATGTATAAAATGTACATTGTATACATTTTATACAAAAAAATATTTTGAAGTTATTCACGTAAGAAACTAAGATTTTTGGCTCTATCTTGAAAGCACGTGATTTTAGATTTCACTGGAGTAAATAATTCTGAGGAGGGGTGAAGTCTTTTTTCTAATTCAGTAGCAAAATATTTTGCTGCTTTCTTATTAATAAGAAAATTCGCTAACTCAGAAAGTGATTTTTTTCCCCACTCTGCTGTTAAAATAGCTCAAAATCCTGCTGAAAGATTTACTTTAAGATATACTTGCATATATGAATATAAATTTGAAATGAAACTGCTTTAAATGTTTTTCTATGCTAATGCACAATTTTACAGGTTTAGAGAGGTTTTAAGGAGTCAAATACTTCAGTACTTTAAAAGCAAATTAAAATCTCTCTGTAATATCATATAAAATGGTAAAGAATTGAATTTTCTTTTGAAAAATTGTGCTACTTTTTAAAAATAGATGATACAGGTGACTTATTCTTTAAAAACCTATTTTATTTATCTTCTCAAAAAACCATCAAACACCTCATTCTCTATCAAATCTCTCTGGACTTTTGGAGCTGGTATGGTGAGATTTCCAAGAATAAAAAAAGATAGTTTAAGTATAGATTCCTATATTTGTATTTTAAAAGCATAGCGTTCCTTAAGAAAAACAATTGAAATAAGATGGCTTCTTGCTAAAGAGCTGTCATTGGCTCTGGTCCTTTAGGCAACTGGAGAAAAGACTTCTCAAAGAAATCGTATATCCTAGCACAGCTCCACAGTCTGATCAAATCCATAATGCAAGACAAATATAGCCCACATTCCCATTTGTTGATTTTCCTCAATTATCTCTAAATCTCAGAATCTGCAAATCTCCCAGCTCTGAATCCTGTGAGAAATTTCCATACCTGGAAATTTGCTCAGTACCTACATGTTAACTTCTGGGAACTGTTTCTCTCTGCCAGTTACCCAGCACCTGCAAGAATATCCGTACTGTAGCCCCCTAGAGAGCAGGAAAGTGGTGCATCCTTGCGTGAATCTCTCTCTACAGCTACGGATCACATTTCCCACACTACTTCCCAGAGAGGAAACTCTACAAACTGGCTCACTGAGTCTCAGCCCTGTAACCACTTAAGTCCACTCATCTTTTTTTTTTTTTTCTTTTTCTTTTCAGCTCTTTGCTCAGCTTCAACTTTGTTCTACTTCCTATATTGAATTATGTTGAGTTGCCACAGGCACACTTTTCCTTTTCCTCTTACTCCTCCTCCTCCTTTACTAGAGGAAAATGTTTGCCTTTAACTTTTTTTTTTTTTTAGCTGTTTTTATCTGTCAACAGCAGCCATTCAAATCTAAAAATCACTTCATGTTTTGAAAAGATCGTCATTCAGCCTTCATAGGGCTTTTAGACAATTTTTCTTTCATGTGCTTCCAGATTTTCCTTTAATTTTTTTTCCTGAAAAAGTTGGCATTTACGCATTTTATTCAAAATTAAATGAGGGAACTTAGGATTAGGTTTAAATGAGCCTTCCTCTTTGATTACATAAAAAACTTAAGTTCATAGGAAAGTTACTTTTTAAGATATTAATGTATATTTTGTGTTCACTGTGGTACAAGAATAAGTGATAATGGAATTTTTGGTTTTTTTCCAGATTTTATTTTTTTCTCATCCAAGAATTGAGATATAGCACTGTGCTGTATAACTTTGGGGGCATTTGCAGAGCTCAAAGCAGAAGTTTCTGAAGACAGCCTATACTGACCAGCATTCATAATTGTAATTAAGACCAGCCAACTATAACTAACTTTAACAAAAAACAAACATAGGAAAAAGTATTTAGTAACTCTTGGATTCTCCCCAAAACCCAATGATCGGAGTAGGACATTACACAGCCAGGAGAAGTTTACAGTCTTGGTGTCAAAGAAGACACCTATACAATCTTCAGTGGACACAGATGTTAGTATTAACACCATCAGGTCACCCTACTGGCCACTCTCCTTAAACCCTCTGACATGCCCACTTCTGGAAAACTAAATTGACATCGCATTCACTGTAGGAGATTCAACTATAAGTTTCCTTGTACTTCTTGCATCTAAAATGGTTCAGATTGGTGGAGTTGAGACCAACTGCCTATAAGAAAGGCAAGAGAAAGTAAGTTTCTGGCTTTAAACACAGAAAGGCAGGGAGTAATATAATCTAGAAATTTCTCAAATTTGCACAGGGTGTTTCATGAAGGTGCAAAAGGATATGGTGAGAGGTTGTAGGGACAAGATAGTGCCTATCGTTCTGAGCCCTGGCTGCTTCTGAGACACTCTGGTCATTTCTGAGCTATTGGTAGGGGATGGGGAGTGCCTGCTGCACATGGATCAAAGCTTAAAAAAGCTGCCACAGCACCCTTTATGTAAACCTGCTTGGAGACTACAGGGGAGAGAAGGGCTTTGGAGCATACCATACCATCCAACAGATCATAAAGGCCACTGACAGAATTCCCCTGGGCCCACATAGGAGGAAGTGACCAGATCCAAATGGCAAGGGAGCCAGCCAGAGGCTGGTGAGTTATCATGAAGGACGCATATAAGGCCTGCCCACAGGAAGCGACTGGAATGCAGGAGAAAGGCTGGCCTGCAGGGGGAACATTGAGCACAGTGAGGACAGCTGGTCTTAGTGGAAGTCTGTCAGGGTGATAGAATTGCTGGGGTGCGATTGGCAGGAAAGACTCAGTCTGGGCCAGAATTTTCACACAGCCTAGACCTAGAAGTGATTAACAATTTACACAAAAACCTTCCCCAGAGAATCAACAGCAAAGCAACAATTTAACTCAAGCACAGAGCTCAAAGTCTGGTCACCAAAAGAAGTTCCCTCAACTTGGGAACAAACCATAGAAAAGTACATTATTTTCTATGCAGAGTCTAAGAGGTGGTGGTAGCTATTAAGCCACCACAAAATAGGGGGGGGGGAACCACAGACCAGAGACAAAACTGTGATAACCACCTATAAATCCTAGAAGAAGTAGCAGTCTCCCCAAATGCCCAGGCATCAATGTAAATACACAAAGATCAAGAAAGAACAGATAAATATTTCACCACCAAAAGAAACAAAGTCATGAACAATGGACAAAGAGGAACAGCAGATCTATGAAATAGCTAACAGAGAATTCAGAATAATCCTCTTAAGGATGTTCAGGAAGTCACAAGAAAATACAGGTAGAAAATTAAATGATACCTGGAAAACAATTCAGGAGTGAATGAGAAACTTGACAAAGAATAGAATCATTTAAGAAAAAAATGAATAGAAATCCTAGAAATAAAGAAAACAGCATCTGAATTGAAAAAAATAATAGAAAGCTCCAACAGCAGACTTGACCAACAGAAGAAAGAATCAGTGAGTTTGAATATAAAACACGTGAAATTATCCAACCAGAGGAGTAAAAGAAAAAATGAAACAGAAATATAGCAACTATGGGACTCCCTGAAGCAAAATAACTTCCACATAATTTTCATACCTGAAGGGGAAGAAAAAATAAAAGACCTAGAAAGCATATTCAAGGAAATAATGGCTGAAAGTTTCCCAAGTATGAAAAAATGATGTCAGCATCCACATACGGGAAGGTTGGAGGTCACTAATCAAATTCAGTCCAAAAAGGAACACCCCAAGGCACATCGTATTCAAATTATTAAAAAGTAAAGACAAAGCCAGAATACTGAAAGCAGCAAGAGAAAACAAACACCTAACTTTCAACAGAGCCTCACTACATCTCTCAGCAGGTTTATCAGTAGAAATTCTACAGGCCAGAAGAGAGTGGGATGTTATATTCAAAGTGCTGAAAGAAAAAGACTGTCAACCAAGAATTCTGTATCGGGCAAAACTAACCTTCAACTACAAAGGAGAAATAGTCTTTTCCAGACAAACAAAAACTAAGGGAATTCATCAGCATTAGACCTACCTACAAGAAAGGCTAATGGGAACTCTTTGGTCTGAAAGAAAACAATGCTAAAGAGCAGCAGGAAAACATCTGGAGGTACATAACTCATTAGTAAAGTAAATACACAGACAACCTCAGAATACTCCAATATTGTAAAGATTGGTCTCACACTACACATTAAGTAGATCATTCACTATGATCAAATGGGATTTATCCCAGGAATGCAAGGATGGCTCAACATATGCAAATCTATAAACATAGCACATCAAACAACAGAATAAAGGAAAAAAATATTATTTCAAAAGATGCAGAAAAAGCATTTGATAAAATCCAACACCACTTTATGATAAAGACATTCTACAAATTAGCTATAGAAGGAATGTACCTCAACACAATAAAAGACATATATGACAAATTCACAGCAATTATCATACTGAATAGACAAAAATTAGAGGCTTTTTCTCTAAAATATGAAATAAGACAAGGATGCCCACTTTTCCCACTTTTATTCAACCTGATTCTAGAAGTTTTAGCCAGCACAATAAGGCAAGAGAAGCAATAAGCCACATTCAGATAGGAAAGAAGGAAGTCAAACTATCCCTATTTGCAGATGACATTCTATGCACAGAAAACTCTAAAGACTCCACCAAAAAAAAAAAAAAAATACTAGAACTAATAGATGAATTCAGTATACTGGCAGGATATAAAATCAACACACAAAAATCAATACCTTCCTATACACCAATGATGAAATAGCAGATGAAATCAAGAAAGTAATCTCATTCACAAAAGCAACCAAAAAAATGAAATACCTAAGAGTAAATTTAACCAAGGAGGTGAAAGATCTCTACAATGAATATTATAAAACATCGGTGAAAAAAAGTTGAAGGAAACACAAATAAATGAAAAGATATCTTACGTTTCAATCAGAAGAATTAATATCACCAAAATCTCTAAATTACCCAAAGCAATCTACACATTCAATGCAATTATCATCAAAATATTAATGACATTCTTCACAGAAATACAAAAAAAAAAAAAAAACATTTTTCAAATTTTTATGGATCTAGAAGTTCCCTGGTTAGCTAAAGCACTTTTGAACAAAATGAACAAAGTTGGAGGCATCATGTTCGCTGACTTCAAAATATACACTAAAGCTATAGTAACCAAAACAACATGGTACTGGCATAAAAACAGACAAATTGACCAGTGGAATAGGACAGAGAGGTCTCAAACCTACACATTTACAGCAAACTGATTTTCAACAAATGTGTTAAAAAAATATACAATGGGTCTTTCTTCAACCAATGGTATTGGGAAAAGTGGATATCCACATGCAGAAGATTGAAACTAGACCCTTATCTCTCTCCACACACACAAAAAATCAATTCAAAATGGATCAAAGACCTAATGGAACTGTGAAACTACCAGAAGAAAACAGGGGAAATGCTGCACAGAATGGGAGTGAGCAGTGCTTTTTTCAGCAAGATTACAAAGGCACAGGCAACCAAAGCAAAAATACACAAGTCAGACTACATCAAACTGCACAGCAAAACACGTCAACAAAATGAAGAGAATGTACAGAGTGGGAGAAAGTGTTTGCAAACTATACATCAGACAAAAGGCTAATATCCAGAATATATAAGTAACTTAAAAAACTCAACAGTAAGAAAAAAAATAATGCAATTAAAAAACAGGCAATGGACCTGAACAGACATTTCTCAAAAGAAGACATGCAAATGGCCAACAGGCATGTGAAAAAATGCTCATCACTAATAATCAGGGAAACGTGATTTCAAACTACTATAAGATATTGTCTCAGTCCAATTAGAATGGCTTTTTTCAACAAGACAAAAAATAATAAATGCTGGTGAGGATGGGAAGGAAAAGGAACTATCCTACATTGCTGGTAGGAGTATAAATTGGTACAGCCATTGTGAAAAACAGTATGGAGTTTACTCAGAGAACTAAAATTGGATCTACTTTATGATCCAGCTATCCCATTACTGGGTTTATATTCAAAGGAAATAACATCTATATATCAAAAAGACACCTACACTCTCATGTTCATTGCAGCGCTATTCACAATAACCAAGAGATGGAATCAACCTAAATGGCCATCAATGGATGAATGGATAATAAAACTGTGGCATATATACACAATGGAATACTACTCAACTACAAAAAAAAAAAAAAAAAATTCCTATCATTTGCAGTAACATGGAATGAACTAGAAGCCATCATGTTAAGTGAAGTAAGTCAGGCACAAAAATACAAATACCTCATAATATCACTCATATATGGAATCAAAAAAAAAATATGTGGATCTCATAGAAGTTGAGAGCAGTATAATGGTTACCAGAGGCCAGGGAGGTGGGTAAGGAAGGAGAGAAGGAAAAGCAGTGGACTAATGGGTACAAAACTATGCTATCTACCCTAACTGAAACATTGCACAGCATACTCATGTATTGAAACAACATACTGTACCCCACAAATATGTTCAAATAAATGTTAAAATATTCTGTTTAAAAAAGTAGCAAGAGATTGGAAGAAGCAGAAAAGAAAAAAATAGTTAATACATACAAATATATGTATAGTACAGCACAGAATTGAGTCATTTAATTTAATTAGAACTAAATGAGTTACATTCCTCACTTTTACAATTGACTTTGAGGCCTTATTTCTATTATTACTTATTTCTTCCACTACTTTCTATCTTCCTGTTACCCTTAGTTCCATTTCAGCTGCTTTGGTGCTTTTTGCACTGAGATTGATCCAATCTTTTTTGAGAGACTCAAGATCCTACCTCTGTGAGACTTCAGCCCCACTGCTTCCTTACATACTTGTTCTTGCTCTATTTTAGCAGCTACTCTATTTCCTCATGAAATCTAGGATTGTATGTCTGCCAACACTCTAGCTTCCTAACTTTTTTTTCTTTGTTTTTCCTGCAATGGCCCAATAAGCATGAAATGGACAGGGCTGATCTCAATTTCTAATACAGCGGTAAGCTAACATTGTTGGGTCCCTTGCTGGAAATGTTCTTCCTTTGAGCACTGAACCTGTAACTAGCAGAATCCAGAGGTATAAAGACAGGAAGAACAACGTTCGCTAGTGGCTTATTAAATATAATAGTGAGAGAGGCCACTCTCATTTCAACACCATGTCTGGTGAGAGGGGCTATTCCCATTTCCAACTCTTATTTTCGTAGCATGAACCAGCATCATAGTCACTGGTTCATAGTACCCTGTAATAAACAGGACAAAGGAAAATAAACAAACACTATGTAGTAAACTACTTGAATCATCGAGATGCCATATGTGAAATATCTTATTCTTGACCCTTAACAAAGGTGAATTTATGACATAGTTGTTTTAATAAAGAAGCCTTATTGAATTAATTAGGTTTCAAACAAAATAAAAATTTTGTTATGCTTTGATCATCATAATTGAAAGGTTTTTCTGCTGCTATTTCTTTTCATTTAATCTAAAAAATAAGGACTCATTCCTTTTTCTGTGAAATTATTTTTTACTTCTGGGATTGTTCTTACCCACCTTTATTTAAGCCTTCAAATGTGGACGGATTGGTGAAACACGCTGTAGATAAGTATGGGGATTCATAAAACACAAATATGTAGGGGATTAGTCAGGGTTCTCCAGAGAGACAGAATCAACAGTGTGTTGTAAACATATGAGAGGGATTTATTAGGGGAATTAGCCCGCACTATTGTGGAGAAAAGTCCCACGATAGGCCATCTGTAAACTGGATGCCGGCAGTGTGGCTCAGTCCAAGTCCAAAGGCCTCAAAACCCGGGAAGCTGATGGTGTTCTTGGTGTAAGTCCTGGAACTCAAAAGCTGAAGAGTCTCAAGCTCTGATGTCCATGGAGAGGAGAGAAGAGTGTATCCCAGCTCCAGAGAAATCCACCTTTTTCCTCTGTGTGGATTGGATGGTTCCCGCCCACACTGAGGGTGGGTCTTTCCCACCCAGGCCACTCTGACTCTCATACTAATCTCTGCTGGAAATACCCTCATGGACACACCTAAAAAGATAGCTTTACTGGGTTTCTCAGCATTCCTTCATCTAACCAAGTTGACACATAGAATTAACTTTTGCAAGTAGCAGCTAGTAATAATTCAGGAATTGTACGTAATCTTTTTGCATGTACGTGAGCATACGATGAACTCCTCGAGTTTTCAGATGTAGGTCAATGTTTGCTTTTAGCATATTCTATAAAACCTCAGTATAATTTCTTGTTTTTGAAAAAGCATTCAACTTTGTCATTCTCTCTTTTTGATTTTTATTTGTTTCAAATAAATGACCGTTTCAAAGTTATAAACACCAGAAAAGTTTTGTTTAGTTTTCCATCCCTTTCTATATGTTTATATCTACTATCACATACTTGCATTATTTTAGAAATGTTTCTTTATGTGCTTAGCACGTTGTTGAGGCTGGCCCTAAACAGGGATTGGGTTGGGAAAGGAACGTTCTTCTCTCTTCTCTACACGTGAATACACATAATTTTTACTGCATTCACGAAAGGGTTTAGCTTGGTATCATCTGGGACTGACAGAGGGGGAGAGAAGTTTTATGCAGAGGAACTTCAAGCTTAGATAAAAGGAGAAATGGAAAAATATGGTTTCTCTTTTCATGCCTATGGAAAGAAAATATACACTCAGAAGCAAAGGGTCCTTATTTAATGAAGAAGCTCATACATACTATGCTGTATGGAGGTTAAAATGACAAGATTCAACACTGACTGGGAAAACAAATAATAAGCTCGATTCTTTATAGAACACATGGCATCCCATGCTAAAGACATAAACTTGAAGCAAAACAATGACTGTTGCCATGGCAGAAAGACAGTGTTTATGGAGGCACCTACTGCAGAGATTGGGGCACAGCATGTGTACATAGTGTTCATGTGACAAAGCTGGAGAAAAGGAGCTGGAGCAGACGAGTGTGTGAGACACTCAGCAGCCAGGACCAGGAAAACTGGGAGACACTGTGAGATTGGCCTGATAACCTGTGTCTACATCAAAGGACTAACTGACAGAAGAATTTTGATATTAAGGTGAAGAGGGCATCTGTACCCTGAGACTGATGAGGGTTGAAGGCTTTAAGGGAAACTTAGATCTTTTTCTCTCTAATTGGTGAGATAAAATTAGACTTCTTAATATTGGGACTGCAAGAATCTGAACTTTTTTTTTCTTTGGATTTTTAATTACACAGCATAAATGTTTAACCAAGTACAATGTGTTAGCCATTACTACCATAGATGGGAAAATTCTAAGTAGCATGTTCCTCTATGCTGTTTCTGTGGTATTAGTATATTAAATATTTTGTATAATTATAATGCATCACTATTAAAATCAGAACAAAATATGTATGTTTAAAATCTTCCTATGCAATTCTTTTTTAATCCAATAACCTATGAGCTTTTTAACATTATAGAACCAGGAGAAGCAAAGATCTGGAGATTGAATGTACTATTCAGTTGAAAGCTTTTGTCAGAGGCCTGATTTAAATAGAAGCAGCAGATGTTGCATGTTAAATTTTGCATCTTCTTTTAGTTCAAAATTCCTGTTTCAGTGGTTATAAGCATTGTCTGTGTTTTTCCATAAGGAAATTCTCTAAAATCATTTATGAGTGTTCATAATTTTTTTTTCAAAAGTAAGTTCTCAATCAAACATTAATCATGGCTCAGCTCAAAGTTGCCCTCCACTTGGAAGTTTTCTTTGAACCCCTCTGCCTGGTTATGATGTCCCTCTTGTGTGTTCTAGTGTTTACATTCGAATTGTTGATTTGTTTCTTTGATTCCCCACATTATTGTAGCATCAATAAAGGGGCTGGGTCTTACGTGCGTTGCAGACCACAATACTTAGATTTGCGTGCATTATATATTATAAATAATCCATAAGTATTTAACAAATGAGTGAATGTTTTGTAAGTTCTCTAATTTGATTACATATTAATGAGTTTCTAGGTCTAACTTCTGACAAAATAATTATGTGTGAAGAATATCTTAGTCTTTATCTTTAAATTTTACACATATTTGGAAACAAAAAATAGAGCTGTTTTTTATCCCTCAGAGTAGAAATAGAATCTCATGAAAAGTAAAATTGAGAGTTGGGTAATATAGGGAGTATTTTTTACTTATTTGATATGCTTTAAAAAATGTCTTATCTTAATACTATGTTTAATAGTAGCTTCTGGAATGAATATCACAGTGGAGTCAATTGGATTAAATGTGTAATTGAAAGACTTGTCTCAATTCTTTGCTTTGCTTTCATAAACATGGCTGGTGAGTTTGCTCAGTTTGACAATCTGGCATAAGTAAGCATAATTTAAAATGTTTTTAAAATTATGCATAAGAATGCCTGATGAAACTGGGTTTTAAATTCATTTTTGTCAAAGTCTTAATTTAATTCACTGTATTTAAAGCAACAGACAGAAAATCCAAATTTTCCAACTCCCACGATAAACATTTCTCATACTACGATGCTTTGAGATTTTATAAACAGTTTGTGTCTGCCTGCATTTAAAAATAGAATTAACTTAAATTGCATCCAGTAAAAGTCAATTCCCTTTGCCTTTAGTCAAGAAGTCAAATAATTGTTTAATAAATCCATAATTTTGTCATCACCTGACTCCAATTTGCACTATAATATTTTCAGGGACCAATTTCCCCTATTACTATTTCCTGTGATTTTATAAAATCAGCTATTACTGAAAAACTCTCTGCTAATCAACCTTATATTTTCTGACCCTCTGTCTTTGTAACCTGTATGCAAGGTATAACTCTTCTCTTATTATTCCTTTATGGTAGTCCAGTAAATAAGGATAATGCAGATGATATTTCAACAACAGCAAATGTTTATTCAGCACCCATTATGTGTCAAGTGCTGTGCTAAGTTTTGAATGTCACGTGCGAGCCTATGTAAAAGTCAACATTTTACATAACAGTCTTTGTACCAATACACTTAACACCAAATAGTTCCATAGAAAATGTGTAACAGGCTTTCAACACATATCATGGATATATAGCTCCAAATTTTTCTGAGTTTATAAGAAATTATTTAAGATACTAATTGTGGTGTCATTTTTCATGCTTCTATTAAAAGACAAGACCTTTGTCTTCTCCCCTTGAATTTCAGCAAGCTAGTCACTGTCCCCAAACAATGGAGTACAGCAGACATGATACTAGGTGACTTCTCAGGCTAGGTAAGGAGAGTTTAGCAGTTTTTGCCTGGTTTTCTTAGAGCACTCACTTATGTTCGAAGTCTGTAAAATGTCTGATGTAAGAAGTTTGAATATTCTGAACCCATATGCTGTGAGACAGCCCAGGCCACAGGGAGAGGCCACTTACAAGTGCTCTTTTCAACAACCTCAGCTGACGCTCCAGTGGACATCCAGCATCAACCCCCAGACACCTCCACATTATACCAGCTCGTTGCTATAAATCATCCACATTCATTGAATCTCCTAAGCTAAATTCCTAGACATCAGGAAGTGAGACAAGCCAAACAATTAGTTAACATAATAAAATACTTGGGTTTTTTTTGTTTATTTTCCCTTTATTGAGGCTTCTTTTTTTTCTAATTTTTATTTTTTATTGGTTATGAATATTCATAAGATATAAAGCTGATTGTCACCCCTCATGCCCATGATGTGAGGGCCAGATTTATACTGATAGCATACCCATTACCACAAATTGCATTTGTACCCTGTGTCCCCCACCCAATTATCCCCAACTTTCCTCCCCCTCCCCCTTTTCCCCTATTCCACTTTGTACCCCAGGGAATGTTCTCTCCCTCTGCAAGTCCACTACACTACTGTGGTCTTTCTTTCCTTCCTTCTTTCTCTCTTAGCTCCCACTTTTGAGTGAGTACATGTGGTATTTATCCTTCTGTGCTTAGCTTATTTCACTCAACATAAATTTCTCCAGGATCATCCATGTTGTTGCAAATGGAACCATTTCATTCTTTTTTTTATGGCAGAGTAGTATTTCATGGTGTATATATACCACAGTTTCCTTATCCAATCATCCATTGATGGACATTTAGGTTGGTTCCATATCCTGGCTATTGTAAACAGAGCTGCAATGAACAAGGGAGTACAGGTATCCCTTCAGCATGATGATTTCCATTCCTCTGAGTATATACCCAGAAGTGGGATTGCTGGATCATATGGAAGATTTATCTGTAGTTGGTTGAGAAACCTCCATACTGTTTTCCATAGTGGTTGTACTAATTCACAGTCCCACCTACAGTGTAGGAGTGTTGCCTTCTCTCCACAGCCTCACCAGCATTTGTTATTCACCGACTTTTTGATTATAGACAGTCTAACTGGGATGAGGTGGTATCCCAATGTAGTTTTAATTTGCATTTCCCTAATGACTAGTGATGTTGAGCATTTTTTCATGTACCTGTTGGCCATTTGTATGTCTTCCTTTGAAAATTGTTTATTCAGTTATTCAGCTTCTTTGCCCATTTTTTAATGGGTTATTTGTTTTTTTTACTGTGTAATTGCTTGATTTCCTTGTATATTATGGATATGAAACCCTTGTCGGATGCATAGTTAGCAAAATTTTTCTCCCACTCTGTAGGCTGTTGTTTTACTCTGTTTATTGTCTCTGTTGCTGTGCAGAAGCTTTTTAGTTTGATGTAGTCACATTTGTTATTTTTTGTTGCTTGTGCTTTCAGGCTCATGTTCATAAAGTCTGTGCCCAGACCTAGTTGCTGAAGTGTTTCGCCTACATTTTCCCTTAGTAATGTTACAGTTTCAGTCTTATACTTAAGTCTTTAATCCTTTTCAGTTGATTAACCCATAATCAACTAAAATCTAGTTGATTTTAGTGTATTCTGAGACGTGCATACCTAGTTTCATTCTTCTGCATAAAGATATCCCATCGTCCCAGCACCACTTGTTGAAGAGGCAGACTTTCCCCCAATGTAGATTTTTGTTGCCTTTGTCCAATATCAGATGACTGTAAGCCTGACGGGTTGTTCTGGGTTCTCAATTCTGCTCCACTGGTCTAAATTTTTATACCAGTACCATGCTGCCAAAAAACAATAGAAAAGATCAATAAAGCAAAAAGTTGGGTATTTGAGAAGATAAATATAATAGACAAACCATTTGCTAGGTTAACAAAAAAAAAAAAAAAAAAAAAAAAAAGAAGAGAGATGACCCAAATAAAAAAAATCAGAAGTGAAAAGGGAGACATTACAACTGATACCATAGAAATACAAAGAATCATTAGAGAATATTGTAAACAACTGTATGACAACAAATATGAAAATCTGGAAGATATGGATAAGTTTCTAGACACAAACAAACTACCAAGACTGAAACAAGAAAAGACAGAAATCCTGAACAGACCAATAACAAGCAAGGAGATTGAAGTGGTAATTAGCAATCTTCCAACAAAAAGTCTGGATCTGGATGATTTTACAGCTGAATTCTATCAAACTTTTAAAGAGAAGTTAATACCAAATCTCTTCAATCTATTCCAAACAATTGAAACTGAAGCTACTCTCCCAAACTCCTTCTATGTGGCCAACATAACTCTGACACCAAAACCAGATAAGGACACAACAAAAAAAGAAAATTACAGGCTAATATCCTTGATGAAAATAGATGCAAAAATCCTCAACAAAATATTAGCAATCAGAATACAGCAACATATTAAAAAAATCATACACTATGATCAGGCGGGATTCGTCCCAGGCATGCAAGGATGGTTCAACATATGGAGTCAATAAATCTGATACATCATATCAACAAACTCAAGGATAAAGAATATATGATTGTCTCAATAGATGCTGAAAAAGCATTTGACAAAATTCAACATCACTTCATGATAAAACTCTCAACAAATTAGGTATAGAAGGAAAATATCTCAGGACAATAAAAGCCATTTATGACAAGTTCACCACCAGTATCATTCTGAATGGGGACAAACTGAGGGCCTTTCCCTTAAGAACAGGAACAAGACAAGGATACCCACTCTCAACACTTCTATTTAACATAGTACTGGAGGTACTAGCCAGAGCAATCAGGCAAGAGAAAGAAATAAAGGAAATCCAGATTGGAAAAGATGAAGTCAAACTTTCCCTGTTTGCAGATGACATGATACTATATATAGAAAAACCTGAGGACTCTATCAAAAAAACTCCTAGAGCTGGTTAATAACTTCAGTAGCATTGCAGTATACAAAATAAATGCCCCCAAATCAGTTGCATTTATATATTCAAATAATGAACTAAAAGAACGAGAAATAAAGTAAGCCCATTTATAATTGTCACACACACAAAAAAAAATACCTAGGTATCAATTTAACCAAGGAAGTAAAAGACCTCTACAGTGAGAAACACAAACCACTTTTGAAAGAAATTAAGGAAGATACAAAAAGATGGAAAGATATGCCAGGCTCTTGGATTGGAAGAATTAACATTGTGAAAATGTCTATACTACCGAAAGCAATCTACAGATTCAATGCAACACCCATCAAAATACCAATGACATTATTCACAGAAATGGAAAAAACAATCTTACCTTTCATATGGAACAACAAAAGACCCCGAATAGCCAAAGCAATCCTGAGCAAAAAAAAATAAAGCTGGAGGCATAACACTACCTAACTTCAAATTGTACTACAAAGCTATTGTAACCAAAATATTTGTTTTATGCCACTGAGGTTTGAGGTAGATTTTTAGGGCAGCGTTAATAACTAGAAAAGATTTTGGTTCAGAGGAGGGTCATATGAAGCAGATGGGCAAGGTGACTGTTCTGTGATGTCAGCCTACCGACTTCCACAGTCTCCTGTGTCCTTGCACAATGGGCTCAAAAATAATGTGACTGTGGTGGCAGGGGTGGTGCTTACTAAGTATGAGCTAAGTAATGTGAACATTAAACCAAGCACAGTTTCCTTCTAAAGATGAGAACCTGTGAAACTGCACAGGTTACATATTCATGAAGCCAGGCTTGACCGCACACAATGACAGAGTCAACCTATTGTACTAGTTGAGAGTACGGATGCAGGAGTCATACACCTAAACTTTAATTCTATTTTATCAATATTCTAGTGATTTTACCTTTGGCTAGTTACTTAATAGATCTCTGCCTTATCTGAATACAATAGTGGTAATATTATCTGCACAAACACAATTATAATGTCTAATTTATGAGGTTATTTTGAGGTATGAATAAATTAATACATACAAAAGTTCATAGAACAATGGCTGGCATAGTTAAGACTTCAAAAATTTTAGGTACATTATATTTATATGGAGCAAATATTTTTGAAAAAACCAATTGGTAAGTCAACACCTGTAGACAACTCCTTCTCATACCTTTTCTATAAAATAAGATCTTATAGTTGGCCCTAGCCTTTGGTGATTTTGAGAACCACCGACATGAGGAAAGATCAGAGCAGACAACCAGTTCCCATTTTTTTACTATTCTAGGTTTATACTAATATGACATTTAGCTTTGGAGGCACATTAAGGATCAATTAATTCTCCATTTGTAAATTCTGTATATCTAACAGATATGCAATGAATATATAACCAATAGAAATCCAGTCTGAATTTCCTAAGGTTGTTATAATGACCTAATTTAATATTTAAAAAATATTAAGGACATAATTTTATGATCTCTCTAATTTGCATGAATATATTTCACAATTTTCCATGTAAAATAAATGTCTGTACATTTGTTTTTACCCTAAGGACATTCAGTTTATCTAATTAGTAGTTCTCTCTCCTGGGGTGGTCAGCTAGTATTTAATCAGAAAGTCCACACTCCAGAGGTGGTTACCCCAAGTGTTTCCATAGTCTGTATCTGACTCAACAATAGAAAATTTGCTAATTAGCATAATAGATATTAGAAATGAATCCCTATTTGTTAAACTAGTAGTTTTTAAGCCTTATGGTTTGTTTAAAATAGGTTCCAAAAATTCCAGCATCTTGCTTGGTCAGGGTATAAGAATTAAGTGATCTCTCATTCTTTAGACAAGGGATAGTACCCTTTACATAAAGAACCCCTTACATAAGTCTGGATCAACCTAGACTTGATCCCCTAAAAGGTTCTGTGGTTAACTGGAGAGGGCTTCAAGCCCAATTCCCACAAATCCCAGTTTCACAGTTAAAAAGAATTCTTCATACCTATAAATCTTGCATCCCATATATACAGGTACCACCTTTACAACCGCCCAGTGTAAACCCTAGGAGGCTCAAATCTAATGTTTTATGGCAAACTGATGTCACTCATTTTCATGTCTATTGACACTTATTCTCATGCCTGTTGGGCTACAACCCACAACTGGGGAAAAGGCTAAACATGCACAAAATCATTTACTACAAAGTTTTGCCACACTCGGCCTCCCCTCAACTTAAAACAGATAATGGCCCTTGCTTTGTTAGCAAAGCTTTCCAATATTTTTTATCCACTTGCAACATACGCCACTCCACTGGCATCCCTTACAATCCTCAGGGACAAGCCATAATAGAATGTCACCATCAGAATCTAAAGAACCAACTTTTAAAACAAAAAGGGGGAATTATTAGCCCCCACCAACAGTTAGGAATGGCATTATTTACCTTAAATTTTTTAAATTTTCCAAAACATGAGCCAATAACTGCTTTCCAAAAATACTGGTCAACCCAGTCCCCACATCCTGCCATTCAGGTGCGATGGAAAGATCCCCTTTCAGGACAATGGCGAGGCCCCGACCCACTCTTAACTATAGGAAGAGGATTTGGATGTATTTTTCCTTTCAATGAGCCCAGCCCTATATGGGTGCCAGCCTGAAATCTTAAGTTCTCGCCCACTGCCCGGGGCGATAATGACCCTGAGGAAAACCTTTCTTATGTTTTCCAGGAAGGTCTACAATGAAGCAAGCTTATCTTCTGCTAAGGGTCTTCTCCGTGATTGGTGAAGCAAGTCCACCCTCTTCTCCACACACTCCGTCTAACCAAACATGAACAGAAGGGGCTTGGACTTGCTGTTTCTGCAACAAGGAGTATTATGTGCAGCCCTCAAAGAAGAATGTTTTTACGCAGACTATTCCGGCATTGTTAAAGATTCTTTAGCTAAATTAAGAGAAGGATTAGAAAAACGTAGGAGGGAAAGAGAGGCCAATTCTGGCTGGTTTGAAGGCTGGTTTAGAACTTCCCCTTGGCTCACCACTGTAATATCCGCCTTAACAGGCCCTCCATGCATGTGGGGTCGGCTAACGGCCCTTATAAGGCGCAACCTAGGGTCCCTCACCATGCTCACCCAGGTGGTGGAAAAGGTAGTTAATGAGCAACACCCTCAAGACCCTTGGGTCAATTTGGCTGTTCAAAAAAATTAATACCAAGGTGGAATCTCCTGTTTGGCCTCAGGTTGGTTGGATAGTCAATGATGGGTAAGATCCCCCATGGGGGGGACAACCTAAGGCAGGCACAACCACACAAGATCAATACAGGTTCTTTCAGCCTCAGCTTGGTTGGATAGTCAACGACGGGTAAGATCCCATAACGGAGGGGGGGGGGACAACCTAAGACAGACACAACCACACAAGGCTTCTATTAAAACAAAAAGGGGGAACTATGGGACCACACCCTTTTTCTAAGCAAAAACAGCAGATGGCCTAAACAGATAAAAGGTGGTGCCCAAGGGAAGTTAAGGAGGAGGGCTAAGCATAGAGAGGCAAGGCACGTGCACATTTGGCCTTTTCAAGGATTGGCCTAAGCTTGGAAATCCCCACCTGCTAACCATATAAATATGATCTTTTGTGTTACAATAAACGGAACTGCCTGACAGAACCCCCTCTGTGTGTGTATGTGTTCGTTCCCTATCTGGGACAGCAGCAGCGTGCTCACCCATCTCTTGGAATCTCTTTTTGCCCCGTGTCCTGGGGGGGAGAAAAAGGCAATACCTTTGGCCCCAGCCCTCTAGGGAAAGGAAAAACCTGTTGGGGTCCCGTGCGGCCACCGGAGACGCCCAACATGAGGTCATTTACTGGTCCAGGTAATTTTTGATTGCCTAATCCTACCTCTAGAGTCTTTCATCATATACATCAGAGTATTTCAAAAAAGGTGTTTTTGGAACACCACAAAGGATAAGAGCTGATATTTCATTCTAAATTACATAACTGGATATGACAGTTTTTGCCTATCTGCTTATGAATATCTATAATATGGCATAATAGGTATGAGATTTCTTAGTGGTTAATTTGATTAGTAGTAGTGGCTGTCATCTACCTCTAATAATTGGCAGCTATCAGTAGAGTAAAGAAGATAATAGTTGTTTATGATAAAGTTAGTCAATTTGCGTATCTACTACATATAATTAACTGTTCAACCTTTCTTTTGGAATTTTCATATTAGTCATACATAAACTGTTTAAGCATCTGTTGTGACTGTATAATGTCTGATACCTATAAAAAGTTACTTAATTTGTATCATTCATAGTGGTTCTTCCTCTCTCATTAAAACCAAACTATAAACTGTATATTGATTTACATATGTTGTAAATTTTGATACATTTTATATGCTTGATTAATGATTTTATTCTTGCTTAGTTATGTAAAAATTCAAAATTAAAAAGGTTTTTAGTTATATTGCATAATATAATGGAACACAAATTACAATTCAGGAGAATGTATGGGAACATATTTATTTTATTAAAATTCCATTTTAAATAGAAATATTTCAAATGTATAGTTTTTGTATCAAAATGTAAGGTAACATCTAATGTTTTCTGGTAAGAATAAATATGCAAATGCAATTCTGTTGACATTTAAAGCATGCATATTCATTTACTCAGACTTTGTTCCTGGGGACTATGTAACCTAAAACACTCACTTAAAGAAATCAGTCAAAAAGCTGGATCATGTATACACATATACACACATTTAAATGAGTAACTGTGCTGGCAAGAAATTAAGGAATTAGCAAGAAGAAAAACCTTAATAAAACAAAAGTCATGGAGGTAAGCTAGTTCCAAATCAGCTTTTATCTTAAGAGTATGAGCCAAATCATAGTAACTTAGATCTTCCATTTTTACTGCTATATAAAATATGGGAGACAGGAAATAAATTATCTAACTCACTCAGGATGAAGAGTAAAATTAAGAATTCATGCATAAAGGTAGTTGCTCAAGGGGCTATAACTTCAGAAAAAGGGTAAAAGAGGAATACTAATGCATAGATGGAGTCAATAAGAAAATTGTGGAATCTGTGTCATGAAGGGGTGGTGATAGATGGTATTTGAGAACTGCTGTGAGCTGCCTGTCACTCTTGCATGGATTTATGCTACCTGTATGTTCCAACACATTTCAAGAAGATAACCTAATTAATGTAGTCATAGGATGTTGTGCTGATGATGACAGACAACTGACAGAAGCATAGGCAAATAATCTAGAGAAGCCCCTTCAAACTAAACCTTCAATGAATTTCGACAAAGACAGAAATTCTAAGGAAAGTGAGTTCAATTAATAGAGACAGAACAAAATGTTTAAGTATAAGATACAGAAAAAAACAGACAACACAATTACATGCATTAAGGCATCCTTTATCTTTGACACTAACATAAAATAGCTATATTTAACTTATTTTTAAAATAAGTAGAATCTGAAATATACTTAAGAATAACGGATGAAAAGATTTTACAGCCAAAAAATCCCTGAAATTAAAACTTGATAAATTAAAAAACAACAACAAAAATAAACAGATTATTAAAAATTAGAGAAATGATGAGTTGGAAGATGAACTAAAAAAGATATCTAAAATGCAGCTCGGATAGTAAAAAGAGATAAATAATACAAAAGTGAGATTAACATAGGATTAAGAAACGCTACAATATTAAGGTTTATCATGTGTCTGGCGGATTTTCAGAAGAAGTTAATAGAATTAGAAACAAGGCCAATATTTTAAAAGCTATAGAGTAATAAGTTTCCAGAAGTAAAAATTGACAAAAATATAAAAGAAATTAAGAGCACAACGTTGCAGTAAGAAAATCCATAATTAAAAATGTGTACATTTTAACAACATGTTTAATCCAACAAAACTACATTAAAAATCAATAATTAAAAGGTAACTAGAAAAAATCCACGTTTCAAAATTTAAAAACACATTTCTAGGTCAAAAATAAATTTTGATAAAAATGAAAAACATATTTATAACCAAATATGAAAATGATAGGTAAAATCTTTGAGATATATAAAAGAAAATGTATTGCCTTACATTATTCAAAAAGGAAGTCTAAACAATCAAAAAGATAATTAATCACTAGAAGACAAAATAATATAGTCATATGTGCAAACAAAATGAAAAAAATATGATAATACAGTAAAGAATTGAATGCAAACGTAGAATCAAAGCATAAATGACACCCTTTTTGAATTAAAAAGAATATTTAGAAGGCAAATTTCTTACAAAATAAACAAAAAACTAGAGAAGGCAACAAACAATATTAGGAATAAATAACCATATATAAGAATAAATGCTACAGGGTTACTCAGATATAAGAAATTACTACTGCATTTTTTGATAACAAGCAAGAATTTTAGATGAAATGGGTAAATTCACATAACATGTAATTATTAAAAGTAAATTGGGAAGAACAAAAACACCTGAAAAATTCTACAACTGTTAAAGGCCAACAATTAAAAATAAAAAGGAAAACTATTCCTATTGCATCAGATACATAGGATAATTATAAAATTTTATTTAATGATTTCATTGATATTAAGATAAATGTCTATCTGAATTTATGACGCATCTCACAATAGTTGTCAACTTAAAATCACTGCCATCTAGGCAGCAGTCTTCATGCAGTTGTCGTTAATATCTACGTCTAAAATTATTTCAAATTTTGTAGCATTAATACTTATTAAAACTTGGGTATTGTTTCAGTGATTTGGAAAAAAGTCTCAGAGACTAAAGAATATTAAAGCGCCCCTTCAAACGTAAGAACAAATGGCTTCATGTGGAGGAATGGTGTGAATAAGAAGGATGTTGTAAGTCCCCCCAGTGGGAGTCAAGTTAAGCTAAAGCTTTGTAACTGCAAACTCTTTATTGTTGAATAATTGTAAACAATGGCTTTTTGTTATTTTATGAATTTTTTAAAGAAATTCTGCATCAACATTGTTCTTGATGGTACAACAAATAGTGAAAGATGGACCTCTATATCTGTTAGTGAATACATGTTTTAGAAAATTTTGAACTCTTAATGTTGAAAAGGTTTAGGAATAGTTGGCCCAATTTTTGTTTCTGCTTTAATTTTTCTTTTTTCTCTTATTAAAAATAAGTAAAATTTAATTGAATATGTGCCTAAAGAAATCTAAAGGAAACCTTTCCATAAGTACAAAGCAAAATTTCCAAGTAATTAAAACCCATTGTACCATGGTATATTATCATCTTACAATTGATGTCATGTTTGTTTAACAAAATGTAGTCATTAAGAATCTCTGATACTGGCAAAGGGATCTGTAAATAAGCAAATTAGACAAAACAGAGAGCCCAGAAAAATACTCATGTATATATTGAAAACCTGTTCTTATCACAGAGAGGATATTCTGATACATATGAAAAATAATCACATAAACGTTATTGAAAAGATAATCTGTACAGAAAACAATAATAAAGTTGATCCTTAATCAAATCATACATAAAAATAAATTCACACAGGTTTAAGATTTAAATACAAAAAGCAGAGGTACAAAACTTTTAGTGATAAATACATCAGAATATTTTTATGAGTTTAGAGTGGAGAAAACTTTGTTAAATAAAACAGAAAACAGTAAAAGATTAATTCAACAATCATTTTGTTGAATGGTGTTTATTACTACACTATTTGTCATAATAAATTTTTGAGGCAACGTAATTGTTCATAAATAAGAGAATATTTAGATAAATCACACACACGACAAGGTATTATTTAAAGACTAAGTTAAATATATATGAATTAGGTACATAGTGATGGAAAATAAGCAGTTTCAAAAAAGTAGGTATTAAACAATCTCAGTTTCTCAGAATCTGTAAGAAGTTGCTTGAACATTTGTAAACAGATACAGCATATGTCATTCTTTGTTCACTAATTTTTTACTTCCTTCCTGCTTTTGACAAGATTCCCTTTAGCTAAAACTTACTTCCTCAACCACATTGACTTTGGGCTTAGCCATGTGACTTGCTTTGACTAATGAAATACAAGTAGATGTGACATATTCCACATCCATTTAGACATATTAAATTGTAATTTTATGGTTTGTTTGGTTCTCCCCCTTTTCTTGCCCTTTATAAGAGAACACCATATCCCAGATAGGGTCTACTGCTTCCTTACAGGTGTGAAATGAGAAAAAGGTGGAGGTGACCTCACCTAAGCTAGATAAGCCCACCAGAGTTTCTGCCAACCAGCAGCCTCCAAGCAACAAGAGCAAGAAATAAGTTCTTTTAATTCCTTGATGTATTAAGGTTGTCTGTTACTATAGCAAATACTGACTAAAGTAATAGATAATGTAAAGGCATGCATTGATGATAGACAGGTGAGCATTAGATACACATATCACATTTTGAAGTTATTTGGGTGATGTTAAGATGATTGTATTTAAGTTGCATTAGAATAGCAATCATAAGGAAGAAACAAAACAAAAACTTTGTATATCATCTCAGTAAAATACCTCACAGTAAAATTGCACTCTTAAATACCAAGCCTAATATACAGTATCCTGGAATCTAATAAATCTCATCAGCCATCTTCCTCTTTGGGTTAGAATGTGGAAAGAAGTAAGGAAGAAGTCTTGATTATTCTTCAGTGTGAAATAATTATATATATATATATATATATGCACACACACATGCGTACACACTTATGAGGAGGTCTTCAAAGAGTCCGTGGAAGGATTTGTATCATCTTTTAATCTCCATTTTTCACCAACTTTTTGAAGTGCCCTCATATATATATGAGTACAAGTATATATATGTATATATATGTTAATTTAATGTGGACATCCAAGGTGTGTCAGTGTCCCCTGAGAGGAGATCAGCAGCGTATCAAAGAAATTCCACCATGTCTTCACGTGCTGCCCATACCCTCGGGTACTGGAATCTGATCAGCATAGAATGATGTGTTTCCTTTTTGGAAATGGAAGCAAAGGGAATGTGGTATGGACATGTATGTGACAGGGAAGAGTGGGCAGGAGACTTAACTACCTTCTTGCTGAAAAATGTTTTGAAAGGAATGGAGGCCTCTCTAGACTCTATTCATGTGTCAAAATTATGTTCAACAGCTAAAATCTTGAATAAAACCTAATCATTTTCTCTATGTTATTCTGATCACTCCTTTCCAAATATCTGTTGTCTCTTTGAAATTAGTAAAACAATCTGTATATCAGCCATAAGAGTTGCACTGAATACATTCTATTATTGTAGCAATTTGTGTGCTATCTTATTATTGCTAATTTCCAGAAATATAGGAACTCATTATGTATTTTTTATTTCTATCAAAAATTTGCAATAGTAGACACACAATATATGTGTTTATCATGCTAGAAAAAGTAAAACACATATACCTATGTTATCATCTTACCTGCCTCTGTTAAGTAGTCTAAATGTTTACTCATTATGCTTTGCTTCCTGCCTGCCAAAGTTGTTTAGAATTTTTTGTGATCTGACTGGTAAAATAATTAACATGTTAATATAATATATTAATATAAATCAAACAGAAAAATGTATTGGCATATATGAATATAATGTGCACATGTTTTTTTGCAAAATTCAGAAAAATAAAGAATATGTTCTCAAACTTGCCCATGATTTCCCGGTAGATAAGGAGATAGAAGGTGCTAAGGTTCAGCAGAGAATAAAAAAAGCGAAATTGTGTATATACAATTTATAATAAATACATAGGATTACTGAAATTGCTCCATAATTTGTTCTCGTTTTCTCTGAAATCTATACATATTAGCTGTAACAAATGGTACACCAGTCTAATATGGCGTCCTGTGTAAGTATAGCAGCAAGCATTAATTTTCCATCATTTGAGGAGTAAAAAGGAAGCCCACATTTCCCAGTGTCTGAGTAATTAAGGATGCCAAACAAGAATTTTGCTTGTCCTCCAGATGGAGCAATAAACTTGCATAAGACATCAGTGAATATCCTCACTCCAAGGAAACATAGAGGAAAATCCTATAAAATTTTGGCTCAGTGGTGGTATATTGATAGTTTCATTATAAGCAGGACTGCATGCAATTGTTTTATGTTATGGAGGATTGAGTACTTCTGTGTGAAATATAAAATATGTAGATAATTTATTAATGAAAGGTTATGGTGATGTTTACTAATGGCAATTTGATGATCATTGAGGGATCTAAAAGTGTGGAGAGAAAAACTGGGAATACAGTTTAATACAATCTAGCATCTATTATTTCCAACTATATGTGAGTGTGAAGGATTAGAAGAGATATAAAACCTAATTTCTGTCCATTAGAAGCTCATAATCTTTCTTTCATGATACAAATTTATTCATGCATCTCTCTGTATGGTCTTCCATTCTAGGCCCAGAATCTTCTGGACCAGTCCTATTTTCTCACAGTCTGTGGTAGACTACATTTGGATTTTCTTTCTTTCTTCCTTTTTAATTAGCAAATCATTGCAAACTGATGCTGTTATAAAATATGAGTACAAGAAAAGAAATTCCCAGGATAAAAATAAGAATATATATAACTGGTCCAAATTTTACTACTGATTTTAAAAATAATAAAGTTTTGTTTAATTAAATGTAACACTCATATGAAGAAGATTGTCTCAGCAAGTTATATCGAAGAAATGAAGACGCGACTTTGAAGCACATTCAACAAACTCAAGACAATAATTTTTATCAAGAATGGGGAAATTGATACTGGATTTTCAAATTTATTTTCAAAGTTTCAGCAGCATCCTCGTCCTACAATTTATTCTTAGAAAGGAGGATTTATTAATCTTGGCACAATTGACATGTTAGACCAAATAATTCTTTTCATTAAATATTTGAACCACTTAAGTTATTTTCTTTTATTTATTTTTGTAATTGACAAATACAAATTATATATTTATGATGTACAATATAATGTTTTGATATATGTATACATTGTGTAATGGCTAAATCAAGCTATTTAACATATGCATTACTTCACATACTTATTTTTTTGTGGTGAGAGTACTTTAAATCTCCTCTCAGCAATTTTGATGTGCAATATATTGTTATTAAGTATAGTCACCATCATGGCACTATAGATCTCTTGAACTTATTCTTCCAGTGTAACTAAAATTTTGTATCTTTTTAAATTTTTTATGGCTTTCTTTTATTTTAAATTAATTAATTATTTTATTTTAATTTATCAATATGCAATGTAGTTGATTTTCGTGTCCCTTTACCGATTCCTCTTCCTCCCCTTCCTTTCCCCCCTCCCACCCATCAGCATCATATCTGTTCACTTGTCCTAACAAGTTCAAGGAATTGTGATTGTTTTGTCTTCTTCCCCACCTCTTCCACCCACCATTTGTTTGTGTATTTATTTATTTATTTTTAGCTCCCACACATAAATGAGAACTTGTGGTATTACTCTTTCTGTGCCTGACTTGTTTCACTTAATATAATTTTTTCTAAGTCCATACGGGTTGCTGCGAATGGTGGTATTTCGTTCTTTTTTATAGCAGAGTAGAATTCCATTGTGTAGATATACCACAGTTTCCTTATCTACTCATCTGATGATGGACATTTGGGCTGGTTCCAACTCTTGGCTATTGTAAATAGAGCTGCAATAAACATTGGAGTACAGGTATCCCTTCGCCTTGATGATTTTCATTCCTCTGGGTATATTCCCATCAGTGCAATAGCTGGGTCATATGCTAGATGATCTGATATTGTTTGAGGAATCTCCATACCATTTCCCATAAAGGCTGCACCATTTTGTTGTCCCACCGACACTGTATGAGGGTTCCTTTTTCTCCACAATCTCACCAGCATTTATCATTCTCAGTCTTTTGGACATTAGCCATCCTAACTGGAGTGAGATGGTATCTCAGTGTGGTTTTAATTTGCATTACCCAAACGCTGAGTGATGTTGAACCTTTTTCATGTGTCTGTTGGCCATTCATATATCTTTCTTTGAGAAATACCTATTCAACTCCTTTGCCCATTTTTCAGTTGGGTTATTTTTTTGAAATTCCTTATAGGAAAGTAAAAGTAAAAGTAAAGTTGTTTGAATTCCTTATATATTCTGGATATTAATTCTTTGTCAGATGTACATTTTGGAAATATTTTCTCCCACTCTGTTTTATTGTCCTTTCACTCTGTTGTTTCTTTTGTTGTGCAGAAGTTTTTTAGTATGATTTAGTCACATTTGTTTATCTTTCCTTTGGCTGCCTGTGCTTTTTGGGTCATGTTCATGAAGTCTGTACCCAATCCTCCTTCTTGGAGTGTTTCCCCTATGTTTTCTTTAAAGGGTTTTATTGTTTCAGGATGTACATTTAATTCTTTAAACCATTTTGAGTTGATTTTGGTATATGGTGAGAGGTACAGGTCTTGTTTCATTCGCCTACATATGAATAACCAGTTTTCCCAGCACCATTTGCTGAAGAGGCAGTCTCTTCCCCAGTGTGTAGATTTGGTGCCTTTGTCAATGATCAGATGGCTATAGAAGTATGGGTTGATTTCTGGATTCTCTATTCTATTCCATTGATCCATGTGTCTCCTTTTATAACAGTACCATGCTGTTTTGGTTATTGTACCTTTGTAGTATAGTTTAAAGTCATGTAGTGTTTAGGCCTACAGCTTTATTATTATTATTATTATTTCACTCAGAATTGCTTTGACTATTCATGGCCTTTTGTTATTCCGTATAAATTTAGGATAGGTTTTTTTTTTTCCATTTCAGAGAAAAACACCATTGGAATTTTAATGGGGATTGCATAGAATCCCCATTAATTGATCAACAGTGATCAATTTGGATAGTATGAACATTTTCACAATATTAATTCTTCCAATCCAAGAGCATAGGGTATCTTTCCATCTTCTTGTGTCCACTTTACTTTCTCTCAACAGTCGTTTGTAGTTCTCATTGTAGAGATTTTTCACATCCTTGGTTAACTTTATTCCTAAGTATTTTATTTCTTTAGTGGCTATTGTAAATGGGCTAGCTTTCATGATTTTTTTTTTCTGCATGTTCTCTATTGTAGTATAGAAATTCTACTGATTTTTGTGTGTTGATTTTGTATCCTGTAACTTTGCTGAAATCATTTATCAGCTCTAAGGGTTTTTTTGTAGAGGTTTAAGGCTGGTCACTATATAGGATTTTGTTATCTGCAAACAGGGACAGTTTGATATCAACTTTTCCAATCTGGATGTCCTTTATTTCCTTCTCTTCTCGATTTCTCTGGCTAGTATTTCCAACACTATGTTGAGTAGGAGTGGTGAGAGTGGGCATCGGTGTCTAGTTCCTGTTCTTAAGGGAAAGCATTTCAGGATGATATTGGCAGTGGTCTTATCATATATGGCTTTAATTATGTTGAGATACTTTCTGTCTATACCTAATTTGTAGAGAGTCTTTGTCATGTATGAATGTTGAATTTTGTTAAATACTTTTTCAGTATCTAAAGAGATGATCATATGGTCTTTGTCTTTTATTTTATTGATGTGGTATATCACATTTATTGATTTGCATATGTTGAACCAACCTTGCATCCCTTGAATGAATCCCAGTTGGTCATGGTGGATAATTTTGTGTATGTGTTGCTATTCTGTTATCTAGTATTTTATTGAGGATTTTTGCATCTATATTCATCAAGGATATTGGCCTGTAGTTTTCCTTTTTCATTGTTTTTTTGTCTGGTTTTGGTATGGGGTGATGTTTGCCTCATAGAATGGCCTCTGTTTCATTCTTTTGGAATAGTTTGTAGAGAATTGGTATCAATTCTTCTTTGAAGGTTTGGTAGAACTCTGAAGTGAACCCATCTGGCCCTGGGCTTTTCTTTGTTGGGAGCCTTCTGATAACACCTCAATCTCTTTTATTGTTATTGGTCTGTTCAGATTTTCTATATCTTCTTGGCTCAGTTTTGGTTGTTTGTGTTTGTCCAGAAATTTCTCCATTTTCTCCAGATTTTCAAATTTCTTGACATATACTTGTTTATAGTAGTCTCTAATGATGTCTTGTATTTCTCAGGTATCAGTTGTAATATTACCTTTTTCATTTCTAATTTTTGTTATTTGGGTCTTCTGTCTTCTGTTTTTGGTAAGCCTTGCTAATTGTTTGTCAATTTTATTTATCTTTTCAAAAAAACAACTTTTTGTTTCATTTATCTTTTGAATCATTTTGGGGGTTTCTATTTTTTTAAGCTCTGCTCTGTTCTTAATTATGTCCTTCCTTCTGCTAACTTTGGGTTTGGATTATTCTTGTTTTTCCAGTTGTTTAAGGTGAAGTGTTAGGTTGCTTACTTGCCATCTTTCCATTCTTCTGAAGTAAGCATTTAATGCAATAAGTTTCGCCCTTAGTACTGCTTTTGCAGTATCCCATAGGTTTTGGCATGAAGTATCATTATTTTCATTACTTTCAATAATTTTTTTGATTTTCTGTTTAATTTATTCTTGGACCCATATGTCATTATGTAGAATGTTGTTTAATTTCCATGTGTTTCTGTAATTTCCAGACTTTCATTTGTTATTGATTTCTAATTTTAATCCATTGTGATATGAAAAAATACATGGGATAATTCCAATTTCTTTTAAATTTGTTGAGACTTGATTTGTGACCTAACATGTTATCGATCCTGGAGAATGTTCCATGTGCTGATGAGAAGAATGGATATTCTGAGGTTGCTGGATGAGATGTTCTGTAGATATCTGCCAAGTCCATTTGGTCTAAAGTGTTGTTTAGATCTTGTGTTTCTCTGTTGATTCTTTGCCTAGATGATCTGTCCAATAATGAGAGTGGGGTGTTCAGGTCCCCTGCTATTATGCTATTTGTGTTCGTCTCATTCTTTAGGTTTACTGGTGTTTGCTTTATAAATCTGGCAGCTCTAATGGTGGGTGCTTATATATTTATGATTGTTACATCTTCTTGATGGATAGATCCTTTTATCATTATATAGTGGTCTTCTTTATCTGTTTTTATGGTTTTTGGTTTAAAGTCTATTTTATCTGATGCAAGAATAGCTAGTCCAGCTCATTTTTTGTTTCTATTTGCATGGTATATCTTTTTCCATCCTTTCACTCTTAGTCTATGAGAGTCTTTACAGGTGAGGTGAGTCTCTGGAAGGCAGTATATTTTTGGGTCCACCTTTTTAATCCAGTCAGTCAGTCTGTGTCTTTTGATTGGGGAACTTAATCCTTTTACATTAAAAGTTATTATTCAAAGGTGTTGATTTACTCCTAGCATTTTATTGATTTTTGTTTTGATGTCTTAAGTATCTTTTGTTCCTTTCTTTTCTTTCTGATTCACTGTTTGTCTTCTGTATTTGTTGGTTTGGGGGGTGGTAGATAAACTTTTTTTTTTTCTCTTTATTGTTAGCATTTTTATTTTACTAGTGGGTTTTGTTCTTTCTTGAGTATTTATGGCAGTGGTGGCTTTTTTTTCAGGTACCAAACCCAGTACTCCCTTGAGAATTTCTTGTAAAGCTGGTCGTGTGGTAGTGAACTCCTGCAGTTTTTGTTTGTCTGAGAAATATAGTATTTGTCCTTCATTTCAGAAGGATAGCCTGGCTGGGTAAAGTATTCTTGGCTAGCAATTTTTGTCTTTTAGTATTTTGAATATACCATCCCATTCTTTTCTGGCTTTTAGGATTTCCAGTGAAAGTCCTGTTAGTCTGATTGGGGTGCTCTTATAGGTGACTTGATGCTTCTCCCTTGAAGCTTTTAAGATTCTCTCTTTGTGTTTGAGTTTTGCAATTTTACTATAACATGTCTTAGAGAGGACCTTTTTGGGTTGAATACATTTGGGGATCTTTGAGCCTCCTGAATCTGAACATATATGTCTTTCCCTATACCTGGGAAGTTTTCTGCCATTATTTCATTTAATATGTTTTCAATGCCTTTTCCTTTTTCCTCTCCTTCTGGAATATCCATGATTCAGATACTTGAGCACTTAAGGTTATCTGTTATCTCTCTTAGATTTTCTTCATTTTTTTTTTTACTCTTTATTCTTTGACGTTTTTTCTTTGGTATGCCTGTGTTATTTCAAACAGTCCATCTTCAAGGTCAGAAATTCTCTCTTCTGCTTGTTCTAGCCTGCTATTTAAACTCTGTGTTGTGTTTTTTATTTCATTGAATGAATTTTTCAACTCCACAAGCTTAAACAGTCCATCTTCAAGGTCAGAAATTCTCTCTTCTGCTTGTTCTAGCCTGCTATTTAAACTCTGTGTTGTGTTTTTCATTTCATTGAATGAATTTTTCAACTCCACAAGCTCTGCTACATTCTTTTTCAGAGCATTGATTTCCTTGTATATTTCTTCTTTCAGGTCCTGTGTACTTTTTCTCATTTTATTATGTTGTCTGAGTTTTCCTGTATCTCATTTAGTTTCCTTAGAATTGTTGTTCTAAATTCCTTGTCAGTCATTTCAAGGACTTCCTGTTCTATAGGATCTAAAGCTTGAGAGTTATATTCTTCTTTGGTGGTGGTTTACTTTCTTGATTTTTCATTTTTATGGTGTCTTTCCTTCTTCATTTCGTCATTGTGGCAGGGGATTTCATGTTCCACTCATTTGACCCTAGTGTCTGGCTAGGATCCCGTAGGGACTGCCAATTTGGCACTGCTGTCTCGGTGCCTGTGGGCTGGAGGCTCAGGCCTCTCTGGTCTGCAGAGACTGGCCTGGGCTGGAGTCCCATGGTAGGTAGCATCTACCTGTTTTGAAAATTTTGTATCTTTTGACTTACATCTCTCCAATCTCCCCATACCCCAGCCTCTGGTAACTACCATTTTACTCTCTGTCTCTTTGAGTTTGATTTTTTTAGATTCCATATATAAGTGAGATAATACACTATTTGTCTTCCTGTGCCTGGCTGCTTATTTCACTTAACATAATGTCCTCCAGGTTCATCCGGTTGTTGTAAACGACAAGATTTCCTTTGGTTTTTGTTTGTTTGTTTGTTTGTTTTTAAAGGTTGAATAGTAGTCCATCAGATATTAATGTGGGAACTGTTCTATTCATCGTACAATGTCTAGCAGCTTTCCTGACCTCTACCCACTAGGGACCCGTAGAAACCCCTTGTGTTATGACAACCAAAAATGTCTCCAGACATTGCTAAGGGACAAAATTAATTCTAGTTAGAACCAGCATATATTTAAGTTTGATATACTTAAATTAAGTTATTTTTATTAAATAAATTAATTTCAGTTTCATGGATTCTTCATTCTTGAACTTTCTTTTGAGAAAATCTAAATCAAATTGTTCTATAAAACATATAATGTATTCAAAGTTATATTTTTTGAAAATATACACTATCATCTTAATTGACTATCTCATTGATAAATGCTTTTAAATTACTGAACATGTTATATAAAATTATGGAAACTGTTCATTGAAGCTTCTAAATTTCAACAATAATGTCTACAAATTCTCAAATTCACACACATTTGGGTGGCAGTGGCAAACTAATTTAAACATCCTGCATTGTATGTGGTCCTACTATGCTTGACTGCTATGTTGGTTTTACAGCATTTGACCCACTACAGAAACTCAGCAGCCAGCACCCCACGTGGCCTTTAGTCTGTTTAATAAGAATAGTTAATTTATCCTGGAACCCCTCATATTCAATAGCCATTTTCTCTTTTCAACACCAATCACTCACACAGAGTCTCTAATTGATGTCATCACAAAAATGGCACTAATCAAATTATAATGTCAAGCATTATACATTTTCATCACAATTATCCTAAGTTAAAGTTCACTTGCACATAATCTCTTACTCAAGGTATTTTAACTTTTTCAAGACCTTCAATTAGTTATCTCCTCCAATTCTTCCCCACCAATCACAACCTTTTCTTCATCATGCTTAGATTTAATAATCTATCATTGTAATCAATGCCTCTCAAATAGCCACAGCTCCCTTTCTTTTGCTCCAATGTATTCATCTAACAAACACTCAAACCTGGGTAAATTAAACGATGAGCTCCATAATTTATTGAGAAAGTAGAACCCGTTAAATAATGACTTCTTCATATCACCATCTCCATGTCTATTAAATTGTCTATGTCATTGTCTTTTTCTTTCTCTTATTTAAAATCTCCTTCTTCTTATCTAAGGCCACTCATTCCAAGTGTGCTCTTAGTTCCCTTGTCTCCTGTTCTTCCAGGTTCTACCATATTCTATTTTTAATTTTTTGAGGAAGCTTCATAATGTTTTCCATAATGACTGTACTAATTTACATTCCCACGCACAGTACAAGGGTTTCCTTTTCTCCACATCCTCACCAACACTTGTTGTCTTTCAAGTTTTGGATAATAACCATTCTCATAGGTGTGAGGTAGATCTCATTTTGGTTTACTTTATAATTGTAATGCACTTTCAGCTTGGTTAGACCATTCTTATTAATACTTAAGTGTGACAATGTAGTCCATCTTTTAAAATACTCACTTTCTTGATCTCTGACTTTCTGCAACTACTGCCCTGTATCTCCACCTCTCTTTACAAAAAGGAATATTTTTGACAAAGTTGTTTATGAATGACTTCTTAATATTGTGATCCATTCTTTCCTTAGTCCTCATCAATCTGGATTTCACCACCCAAAATGAGTATATTTATGTAAAAGTAAATGATGATGTTCATGCTGCTGAATTTGATGGTTAATGTTTATTCTTCAGCTTAAAGCAATTTCTGCATCATTTGAAAAAATTATGTTACACTATTTTAATTTGGTATCCATGACAACAATACTTCTCTGCCTCTTCTGTATCTCCTTTTGGGTTGCTGTTTTTCTGTCTAACTGCAAAATATTAAAGTTTTGAATTCATGAATCCTCAATATAATATACTCTACCAGAGGAAATATTAATTTTCCTTTTTATTTATAACTTTATACTTGTCTGACTTTTGATTGTCTTTCTACCTACTAAATCACAAGTCCAAAAAGAAAGAGCAAGACTTGTTCCATCATTTTGCATCTAGTGTAGTATACAGTGCTTGGAATATAGTAAATTTTTATTAAATTTTCTTAATTAATTAACTCAATTATAAATCAATTTATAATTATGAATAAATAATTAAAGGTATATAAGTATTCTAGCTATAAGCCGTAAAAGAATATTAATGTCATTCAAGAAAATTTGGTAGGGAAAAACTACAGAGAGAAATTAAGAAATGCTTTTGGTTTTCACTCTTCCTGGGTGCTAGTTGATTGTGGCTAATTTCTCAATTTTACCTCTTGGGAATTAAAACTAATTTGGGAGAAATTTCACATCAAAATGTTAACTGTCTTGACTATAAGCCCAAAAGGCACACAGAGTTAACCAGTGGGATGCCATCTATCAGTGTTGAACACTTGAATAAAAAAGACAATACAAATGTCCTTTTTGAGTTCTAACATACCTGTATAAGTTCTAGAAATGAATTCCAGCCATAAACAACTCATGAAACAATAGCACTGATAAAGAGGAATGGGCAATGTTTCCTCTATTTAAAATATTATGCCCATGTATGGCTGACCCCAGATTTTGAGAATTCTCCAGAGTCCTTTCTCTGTTTTCAGAATAAAACTTCTATTTTGAAAAAGAATGACGTTGCAATGGGTTAAATGTGTCCCCCAAGGGTTTATGTGTTGGAAACTTAATCCCTACTGTAACAGTGTTAAGAGGGTGGGGAATACTATTGTGGTAATTGAAAGGAAGGACCTTAAAGAAATGATTAGATTGTGAGGACTATACCCATATGAATGGGTTGATCCATTCATGGAGTAATAAATTATAGTTTAATGGATGGTTATAGGCATGGTTCTGATGGCTTAATAAGGAGAACAAGTGAGCAGTTTAGCTCTCTCTTGCTCAGCCCATTCACCATGTGATACCCTTCATTGCTTTGGAGAGTCACCATGAAAGAAGGGCCTCACCAGGTACGTTGCCTGGATTGTGGACTTCCCAGCCTTCAAAATTGTAAAATGTAAATCTTACTACTTTATAAATTACCCAGTTTCAGGTATTCTGTTACAAACAGTAGAAATGGTTCTATCTACTAAATCTTTCTGTAATCTATGAGCATCATTCTACTATAAAGTTTTGCTCACAAGAAGCTTAACTGTAGAATTTTTAGGTTTCATAACAGTTTTCTACAGCCTACGAACACATTTGTATTCCTGCAAACTCTGGTATAGAACTGCCCGCATATTGATAGCTGTTGGGGAAATAAGATAATTTAATCAGATCCCCTCACCTGGGGCAGGTTGGGGGTGGTGTAGCCCATCCTTGTAAATTGCATGTGTGTGGAGGGGGTGGAGTTAGTGCTCCTGTGCATCGAGGCCAGCTTGGCTGTTGTCTGCCTCGGTGTCATCCACTCACACGGCCATGCTTTTTCATCCTACGGCTTCCAAGGACCTGTTTGCTGGTTACCTAGCTCATAGACCTGCGTGTGAGGGGTCTAGTGACCCAGCCTGGCATGTAAAGGGTTTGTGACCCAGTCTGTGAACAGGCTTGAGGGGTCTGTGAGCTCCAGACCCAGCCCTAGCTGGACAGTTGGCCCAGTCGGCAGGATTACGGGCAGGTAAAAGAGCTGGACAATTGGTGACATCTGCAGGATTCCAACATTAGTCTTAGCGTGACAATAGCTAAAAATGAAAGAGCCTTCACAGGGCAGAAAACTTGAAAGCTCTATTGTGGGCTTTATTTCTCAAGTGCTAGGCTGTTTACTATATACCATCTTAGGTAGCCCATGTAGTGCTATATGTTGGGAATGACAGGCAGGGTCAAAACAAAGTGTCACTAAAGAAGTGAATAGTGATTTTGTTCTGATCAACAACGATACACTTAACTCCTTATACTTCACATTTTCCTTAACAATATACACTTTTTTTCTAAAAGGATAAAATAATAAGATTACTTGGGTCTTCATCCTCACTTCAATCACATATTCAAGGGAGGTAATCTTAAATGCTTTTTATTTATTTATTTATTTTCTTCGTAAACCGTTAACCAAACATATATTTTGGTTTTATTTTATTTTGTCAATATACAATGTGGTTGATTATTGTGGCCCATTACCGAAACCTCCCTGCCTCCTCCTCCTCCCCCCTCCCTCCCAACAATGTCCTTTCTGTTTGCTTGTTGTATCAACTTCAAGGAATTGCAGTTGTTATGTCTTCTTCCCCACCTCCTCCACCCACCAATTGTTTGTATATTTATTTATTTATTTATTTTTAGCTCCCGCAAATAAGTGAGGACATGTGATATTTCTCTTTCTGTGCCTGACTAGTTTTGCTTAATATAATTCTCTCTAGGTCCATCCATGTCGATGCAAATAGTAGTATTTCATTCTTTTTTTATAGCAGAGTAGTATTCCATTGTGTAGATATACCACATTTTCCATATCCACTCATCTGATGATGGACATTTGGGCTGGTTCCAACTCTTAGCTATTGTAAAGAGTGCTGCGATGAACATTGGGGAACAGGAATACCTTTGACTTGATGATTTCCATTCCTCTGGGTATATTCCCAGCAGTTCAATGACATGCTTTTACATAATTAAGTGGTTTTAATGGCCTGCAATCAAAGCACAAAAAAAAGGGTGCATTCTGTCTACTTTGACTCCTAAACCAACACATGAGTGATAGCAATTCAGTGAGAAGAGAATCCACCACCACTTTCTGAAAGCAGAAGGAATATAAAAGAAGATATGATTTGCTCCAATTCCTGTAGGTTAGACTCATGTGTCTGTCTGTGGGTGTGTGTCTGCATATGTGTATGTGTATGTGTAATAAAGAACACAGTCGTTGAACTCTTACAAGTTGCCTTTTACACTTTAGTGTAGAGAAATCAAAAGAAGAAAGTATATTTATCTGCACTTATTGTTCAGTCTCTTTGAAACCTGTAAATATATAGGTTTCAGATTGGCCTACGATTTTCCTCGTCTTTGACAAACCCAGACAGGCATGGATCAGCACAGCGGCATACCTCTTTGAGGTAGCATCAGGGACATTCCAGAGCCAAAAAGTTCTTTGTAGAACCTAATGATACACCCTCAAAAACAAGGTGAAAAGTTTATCTCGGCAAGTTAAAACGGATGCTAGTGATTTCGTAACCAAATAAATAAAGATGAATAGAAGCTAAGATGGAATATCTCCTTTACCAGAAGCTGGCAGATGTGAGATACACATAGATTATCATAGTTTCTTTCCATGTATAATTAGTTCTAATCACAGAACACATTATGTTGTTCAGTATTATTTTTAATGCTTGTGGGGAAATGGCTCTGCTGTGTCACCCTGTTGTCACACCTCTCTGCATACACTGTGTAGGCAAGGTAGCCAACATGAGCCTTGCCAGAATGCCCAGTAATCTGCCTAGAATGTGAGAAGACAGGAGGTTAGTGAGTTGCTGCTGCAAGGCCACTTTTCCCTCACCTCTTTCTGTTTCCGGGCAGCTGCCATGACACAGTTTCTTATCACCTCCAAAGTTCTGATGAGGTACGAGACTTATTGCCCTGGCTCATGTTAGGGGGCAGCCGCAGGCTATAAAACTGCTTAGCTATACCACACAACTACTCAACAACCCAGGCCAAACTATTTGTGTTTCATTGCGATGTCATCTAATCCCCTTCTTTCCGTGTCATCCCAGGTACAAGGAACATGGTAGGAATTGTCATCTTTACCTATCCTTCTTTTTCTGTCCGTGTAAGTAATACACTCAATCTATGAAGAGATGATTATTTCATTACTGCTCAAATCTGCCAGCCTTATGTAACAACTTTGCTGTTGCTTACTAATGAATTAGTGTTACTACTACTGATTATTATTATATTTATTTGAAATAATAAATGACCCATATATTCAAAGTATTCTATATAATATTTCAAAATTTATATCTTTTGGAGCATGTTATTTTTTCTTATAATTACAAAATCAAGATCACTGGTCTCATAAACTTGTCAAAATATCTAAGCTAGTTATAAAAGACTTTGGATACCATGAGATTTAAAATCATATGATACTCAATACTGTTAGTATTAAACCTTAATCATACCTAAATGGTTACAAGACTCTCCTGTAACAGATTGTTAAATCCATCTCTTTACCTTCATTATCTGTACCCAGTTCAAACTGATTCTAAAAGTTTACTTTCATTTTCAAGTCTTATGAAGAAGAAATAATATAACGAAAAGAGGCTCAAAGAGTCTTTTTTATATTCCATCTACAGAAAAAAATAGTTTTTTGAAATGTAAAATTATATACAGGCACTATCATTAATATTGTATTAAAAACCTGCAATTAAACATGTCATGCAATAGGGTAGTATTAGATCTGTCCTATCATGTCTTGAAAAAAATAGATAATTACAAATACTAATATTTCTTTGAAATTCAACCTTCAATGCTCTTATTAGCAAAATCTGAGAAACAAAAATAAATGTTTCCAATATCAATTTTTCTTCAAAGCAAACAAAGTAATGAACTTTAATTGTTAGTATCTAGACATTCATTATGCTGATAACTAGGAACACCCTCTGCACCAACCAAGTATGAAAAGAGGAAACGTGCTACGCTTTTCAAAAAGAGAAGCTCATTGCAGGAATGTTTGAAGAGTGAGGGAGAACAAACAGGAAGGTAAGTAACAAACATTACAAAGTGCAGGAAGTTATTATCAACTTTAAGACTAGAGAAAAAAAACAACAACAAAAAAGGAGGTGATGTTATCATAGCACTAATCGCACTTGTTGCTTAAACTGGTGGACACTGCTGCTATTGTTTAATCCATTCCTGAACTGCTGATAAGTTTGGAGCCTGTATCCCTCATCGGCTGTTATCAACTACCGTTTGATTTCTTGGAAATAATCACTGATGGCTTCTGAAGACTCAGCCACCTGTTTTTGTCAGAGAGTTTAAGAGGCGAAGAGATGAAAAGCAATGTTTGGGTTTCATCTCCTGCCTACTAATCCCCATCCATTAATCACACTTATCTTGAAGCCAGCTGGCAACTGAGTCTTGGAAATATAGTTTTCATGGTCTCAGACTTTGCAATACAGTGCAGAACATAAAAGGGCAGGAATAAACCTGGAAACCAGCAGATTAAAAAAAAAAAAAAAAAAAAAAACTGGCATACTCTCCAGATTTTCTTTGACATTATGTGCCCATTACTCATGCTCTGAATGAGGTTGCATGATTTACGCAGGGATGAAAAAGAATTAATCCAATCTAAGCCAATCTGTCCATGTTATTGCCCTGTCCACAGTGATTGTCTCAGTAATGAGCAAATGACCTAAGGGAGTTTATTTGAATCTCAGAACATTTTCAAGATGTACTAAAAAACATGTTCTGTCTTTCTATTTGAACCTAAAAATGTGTGGGGTAAGAGCTGCTATAGCTAAATTTTTCCACATGCAGTCTAAAAAAGATGCCAAAACAGTCAAAAGTTCCAGCAAAGAGACCGAGAAAAAAGCAATTCATGATTACTCTATTTGACTTCCAAAACTAAGTCTGGATTACCCAGATATGTAAAAAAAAAAAAAAAAAAAAAAATGATTTAAAAGGATACCTATTGTTATTTTTCTTAAGCTTTTTTTTCACTTGTAACCAAGAGAATTCTAGCTGACACGCCTGAAGTAAATGTTTTGAGAGACCCTTTAACTTGAGGACTATGAACAAAAATGGTAGATGATGACGATTTATGTACAAAGAGAGAAACAGGTTTATACATATTTTAAAGGTTATTTTCCCTAGATAACATAATGGAATTACAATCAGATGCCATCTTATAGCAAATGTTATTCAATGTACTTTTTCTAATAACCTTTATCAAATTTTTACGGAAATCCTTTTCTCTACAACCAGGACCAGCCACATATTCTGTGGGTCCCAGTGCCAAATAAAAATGTGAAGCCCTTTGTTCAAAAAGCGGGAAAAAAGTGACATTAAACTTACTAAAATACAAAAATGTTCCTCTCTTCTGTGGTGCCTCTTGACTATTCATAGTGTTTTTTGTTTGCTATTTAAGGTACTTCTAAATTTTAAATTAGTATAAATTTTGTCTTTCATCTTTATATTGTATAATGCCAGTTTTATTTTTATTTTTATTTTTCTTGGCAGCTGGTCAGTTCAGGGATCTAAACCCGTGACCCTTGTATTACAAGGCTGCACTCTAATCAACTGAGCTGATCGGGGAGCCCTGTGCAATGCCAATTTTAAATGTAAATATAATAACGTTTAACTCATATGGAGAATCACCCAAATTATATTATTTGATTCTCTTAGTCTGTATATGCCTATGTATTTTATGCTTAACAATACTCAGAGCAGAAATGCTGTTGAAAACAATCTCAATTATTTTTAATTCGTTTCTTGATATGCATACTTTATACCAACACTCTTCCTATGACTTGCTAAGTAAGGAATGTCTGAAAGGGAAAGGAACTATGGGTTGACTTACCTTTACTTTTCCCTCTGTGTCATCATTTTCAACCTAAGTGATTGGCTAATACAGTGATTGGCTAACATGAGTAAAAAGAATATGGTAGGGTTCCTTGGTCTTTGTGTTTCTGAGAATGTCACTGCCTTCTTTCTGCCTTTGAACAAGTTTTGGTTCAAACGGGAAGCTTGGTCTCTTTGGGTTGCCAGCATTCCTGCTTACTCATTTGTAGCTATCAAAAAAACTTTCCTTGTACTCCCCTGATTACCCTGAAATCCCAGGCATTGTGGATCTACTGGAATTCTGTGCTCATGGGGCATCACCATTGATATATGTGAATGGAGAACACAGGACTAAAGCCAACATGCCTATATACACAAATCTCCCCTGCTCATGCATATGTTCTGTCATCAAACTTCAATTACAAAGTTCAAAGATAAAATTATTAAAAAATTCAGGATGGTATAGGCATAGCAGTAAAGCAAGAGTGGGACACTTTTGATTGTGGGGCCTTATGCAAAGCTTGCATACCCATAAACCTGGCCCTGTCTACAGCAAAAGGTGAGAATTTTTCTCAAATTCCTTTTTTTCCTAGTACATCACTACCTCATAGATTTTTGTGGAATTTCCAGTCATTCCCACGTACTGTGGGTACCCAGTGTGTCCAGTGCTGGTTGTAGAATCCATTTTCATTCATTCTCTGTCTCATCATGCGACTCTTATCCTGAAGCTTAGGAATTTCACATAAGTTGAGTATTTTTGTTGACTCCATAAAGCTTCTAGTAGGTTTTAGAGCTGCCTGTCCTAAGCAGTGATTGTCCTCATGTACAAGGCTATAGTTAGAATTTTCCTCATAAATTCTTCCCAAGACTAATTCATTCAGTTTACAAAGTGTTATAGAGTATTTATTGCATGACAGGGGTTACTCTAGTAGGTACTTGAATCTCATCCCTATGCTAATGGAGATTAAATTCTAGTAAAATAGGTAAGCAATGAACAAGAAACATTACAATTGACTACATAGTATGTTAGAACGATAGAAGTGCTATTGAAGGAAAATGCACAGAGAAAGGAAAAGAAAAGAAAAAGGAGAAGAGGAAGGAAAAATACAGAAAAAAGTAAAGGGATTTGGGGTGCCAGAGTTGAATATGTGATGAACATTTTGCAGTATTAAATTTTTAAATAGGGAAATTAAGATTGGGCTTATTGAGAATGTTAGCATTGAACCAACACCTTTTAGAACGCTGACATTTGGAGAAAGAGTATTCCGGGCAAAGGTAAGAGGTATTAACAGGTACAATGGCCCTAAGGCAGGCAAATTTCTGGTATATTTGAGAACTAGTAATAAAGTGGTGTAACTGAAGTGGAATGAGTAAAGAGGGAAGATCTGAGAGTTAATGGGGAGTGGAGCAGGTCACATAAGACATTGAAACCATTGTCAAGATTTCAGATTTTATGCAAAATGAAATAGAGAGGAATGTTGAGTTTTAAGTGGGACAATAACATGATATGATTTACTTTTTGAAAGTTCACTCTGCTTCTGTGTTGCAAATAGTCCATGTTATATAAAAAAAAGGAGGGAGGTGAGTTAGGAGACAATTACCAAGTTCCAGGTAAGAGACGATGATGGTCAGAACTGGGTTATTAGCAGTGTGGAATGTATGAAAAGTGGCCCGATTCTAGACCTATTTTCCTATGAAAGTTTATCTCAAATTGCTCTCCTTCTGGTCAAGATTTCCACCGAGTACTATTATTCTTCCCATTTCTCCATTTTCTCCATCGAGAACTTTGTAAATCTATATACAAATGTTTCCCCCAAGTTGATCAGTTAATTATCTTGGGCATATTTCTGCCATATAATGATGTCCATTCTATTTGTGCCCTAATCCTTTATGATGGGACATAAATAACATTTTTTGACTCCTTAGCCCTGAAATAATTGCACACTGATCTACTTTACTCGTGGGTTTATGGCACCACACTAGTACAAGTTTTTACAGCTACATTTTAAATTCCACACGTGAGTCTGATAAGGCTTTGGCCTCCACACTATACAAATCATTCTAGGGCAATTGTGACAATTTTGACATCATTGGTGTTAGGAATAAACAAAGACATGGGAAGTACATATTATGAAAATGTAGAATAATCTTAAACATTTAAATTTAGAAAAGGATTACTATCTTCAGATAAAACCATACAAAAATTTTTATTAAAAGAACCTCAAAGAGACATTTTTAAAAACAATTATGACTGAGCTACAAGAAATGGAACAAATTTAAATTAGAGAGATTGAAGTAATAACTAATGCAGAGTGTTATGAATTTCAGGGATATGAAGATTACAGAGGTATTGCCCCTGGAAATCAACAAGAAAGCAGCCTTCTGTTCTGTTGCTTAGATACTCATCTTCTATCTACAAGGGTTTAGTTGGTCCCCTGATGTTTTTCAGCTCTGGTTCAGTGATCCATGCTTAGTCAATAATTCATTCCAAAACTCCTGAACTTATGTATTTGGGTTTGTAGTCTACATGGCTTAAGTCAATGATTTTTAAAAATGCACTTACATGGAAAAGATTGAAGGGGTCTGCAGTACTTGAGTCATACTTTATTTAAATATTTACTTGTTAAAAACTATAATTAAAAACAAGTACACTCAATAATACTGTTGTACCAAGTTTTAAGATATTACTGACACAATATTTTTTCACTTATGTTGATAGTTCAATGCATTTGTGTGCTTACATTAAAATAAACATTCCTCTGCCAAGACTGCACATATACTTAAGCCTTTCATTTTCGTGAATAAATAATTAACTATGAAGTTTGTAGCTCTGTACCGACGTTTTATAACTTTAGACATGCAAAACTTTCCATGTAGGATGTACAATAAATATAATACATCACATATTGTCATCATCTACATGTCTTCGAAATAACTCCAAACTCTTCAGGTTATTTGACTGATTTTTAAAGTCCTTAGTGATGATACAAGATTTGGTTATAACATTTCAGATCATAATGACATAATAGTAAGCTTTGCAGAATAAGCTTATATGTAATAGAACAAGACATTATACTATACAGTTTTACTACTTATTGCAAGTTTTGTATGACATACCAATATATCTGTGAAATTCGTCTATCTGTTTAAATAATATGAGTATTGTTAGTTTTTTTCACTATCTAACTTTGAAAAATATTGTCCTGCTTTGTTTTCAGATCAATTTAATTAAAGAGAATTATAAAACAGCAATGTAAACAGCTAAAATATAGTAAAAAAATAAGTATTCACATTTTCTTATGTATGTGAGTCACTATTATTTTTTTCAAAATGACTAAGCAAAACAAAATATAGTCATGTGCCGCACAATAATGTTTCAGTCAATGACAGCCTGTAACATTACAATGGAGCTGGAAAATTCCTATAGCCTAGTGATATCCTAGCTGTCATAACATCATAGTACAATTACCTTATTTTTAAAATAAATTTAGTGAAGTCTGAGTGTACAGTGTTTATAAAGTCTATGGTATTATATAGTAGTGTCCTAAGCCTTCACATTCATTCAACACTCACTCACTGACTCACCCAGAGAAACTTCCAGGCCGGCAAGCTCCATTCCTGGTAAGTGCCTTAAGCATGTGTAACAATTTTTATCTTTCATTCTGTATTTTTATTGTACCTTTTCTACTCTTAGACATGTTTATATACATAAATACTTACCATTGTGTTACAATTGCCTACAGTGTTCAGTACAGTAACATGCTGTACAGGTTTGTAGCCGAGGAGCAATAGTCTGTACCATATAGCCTAGGTGTGTAGTGGGCTATACCATCTAGGTTTGTGTAAGTACCCTCTATGATGTTCTGCACAAGGACAACATCACTTAATAATGCATTTCTCACAAAATAAGTGACATATGACTCTATAAAATAATACTGAAATTGATAAAATATTATAAATGAACTATATCAAACATTTGCTCTCAAGTAGACTCATTCTTGTTGATTTACTATATTTTCTACTGCTGTGTAACAGATTATTATGAACTTTGTGGCTTAATACAATGCTCATTTCTTCACTCACTGCTCTGTAGGTCAGAAGCCCAGTGCAGCATGACTAGTTTCCTTGCTGAGAGTATCACAAAGCTAAAATCAATGTGTAGGCCAGGCTGAGTGGTCATGTGGAGTCTCTGGAGAAAATCTACTTCCAAAGTCATTCTTACTATTTACAGAACTCAGTTCCTTTCAGTTGTATGACTGATATTCCTGAGATCTGCTCTCAGCTCTTAGAAACTGCTGGCTTTCTCTGCCCCTTCATCTTCAGAGCCAGCAACAGATAATCTATTGCCAAATCACTCTCATGTTTTGAATCTCTCTCCAGGCATAGCTCAGTCCCTTTTCAGTGATCACCCAGCTAAATAAGACTCAGTGAGGATAATCTCCCTAATTTAAAGGCAATTGATTTGGGACATTACTTACATCTATTAAATCCCTTCACACAATGCCTAGATTAGTGTTTGAATAACTGGAAAAATATGTGTGTATAGCAGATCCTGAGGAATTTTATGGTCATGGTACAATTCTACTCATGAAAAAAAATTTGTTTTCAATTAATAAAAATAAAATTATGCATATTTACCCACAAAAAATATTTTTTTGTGTGTGTGTAGTCATTAAATAGATATCCCACTGGTTTAAAAATATTTGAAAGTTATAGATTTAAGAAAATACTTACGTATAGAAAAAAATACATCAAATATTGGTGGACTTCAGATAGTAACTCATTCTAATTGTTAGTGATTAGTTTGGAATTAATACCTTAATGATGTTGAGTTCACATTTTCAATCCCCAGTAATATTCTTCCTAAGTCTCTAGCTCACTGAGCAACATTCACTAGTGTGAATCAAGATATCTATTTGTATTTATCAGATTAATCATTCTTAAGGATTTCTAAGTCAGCCATATTATCAAAATAAGTATTAACTCATTTTATTTAATAATTTATGTAGAAATAATTTTAGATTTACAAAAGAGTTGCAAAGACGGTATAGAGATTTCCCATATACCCTTCACCCCAATGTCAACTAACATTAACATCCTATGTAACCATGGTTAATATATCAAGCTCATAAATTGACACTGGTACACTTCCACTAACTAAACTAGATACTATGTTTAGATATCCCCATTTTTTTCACAGATGGGCTTCTGTTCCAGTATTCTATTCAAAATTCCATGTTGCATTTATTAGTTTTGTCTCCGAATCCTCTTCAATCTGTCACTATTTCTAGATCATTCTTTGTCTTTCATGACCTTGACACTTCTGAAGCGTACTGTTCAGGTATTTAGTAGATTGTCACTTAATTTTGTGTTTTCTGATGTTTTCTCATGATTGGAGTGGAGTTATGGATTTGTCTGGGAGAATACTATAGAGGTAGTATGTCTTACTAATGACATGATAATGGAGTACCTGATATCAACTTGAGTTATCAATAGTGAGTTTAACTTTGATTACAGGTCAATATGGTGTCTGCAAGGTTTCTCCAAAGACTGTAAAGATACAGTGTTTCCCTTTCCATAATCTTCTTAGAAGGGGGGTCACTAAATTCAGCCCATACTCATGGGAAGGGTGCTAAGCTCTATCTCCTGGAGGGAAAACTACCAAAGAATTTGTGGATATATGTTAAAATAAATCATAGTAATTAATAAATATTTTGTGGCAGATTCACAGAGGATATGCAAATATCACGGTTCTGTGGTTTTTGCATCAATTTTAGCATTCTTCAATGGCTCATGCCTGCAGCAATTCTTACTGTGCTGTTTTAATTGTGATTATCTATTCCCTCATTTCTTCTCTTTTAAACTAAAATTCTCCTGTAAGAAAGGTTTGTTTCTTGTCTACTACTTTCTAAATTATGCATTTATTTATTTTAATTTTCATTTATAACTCAATAATATCATTAATATTTTCCTCACATTGTTCCAGCATTGATCATCATTGGTTGCTCTTCCAAGTAGTGTCCTTGTGCACAATCCCCTGCCACTTTTTTAAAAAGCACTTCTTCACTTTATGTCCCTAAAATATGCTGCAGGTTCATCTAAGTACTATCCCTGCCCCAATTGTAGAATCAGACATTTATCCAAGGAGCCTTAGAGCTTGTAGTACACTGAAGATTATCCACAGCAACAACAAATTTTTTTATGTATTTTTTTTTTATTTTGACATTTACTTGCACATATTTGTGGTGAGCAGTGTGTTGTTACAATCCATGCATATACTGCACAATGATTCACTTAGGGTTGATAGTATAGTTTTGCACCCATGTGCCCACCACTTCTCCTCCCTGCCCTCCCTCCTCTCCCAAACTCTGGTAACCATTATTCTGCTCTACACTTTTTCTTCTCTTTTTTTTTTTAGATCCACATATGAGTGAGATCATGCAGTATTTGTCTTTCTGTGCCTGGCTTACTTCACTTAGCATAATGGTTTCCAGTTCCATCTGTGTTTCTGCAAATGATACCATTTCATTTTTCTTAATAGCTGAATAATATTCCACTGAATGTATATACTACAGGTTTTTTGGTTTGTATCCATTCATCCAGTGATGGGCATTTAGTTTGATTCTATCTCTTGGCTATTGTGAATAGTGTTGCTGTGAACATGAGAGTCCAGGTGTCTCTTTAATATATTGATTTCATTTCCTTTAGGTATACACCTAGTAGTAGGATAGCTGGTTGAAACATAGATAAGTAGATCTATTTTTAGTTCTCTGAGGAAACTCCATACCAATTTCCACAATGCTGTACCAGTTTACATTCCCACTAACAATGTAGGAAATTTCCTTTTTCTTTGCATCCCCACTAGCATTTGCTATTTTCTGTCTTGTTGATAATATTCATTTCAATTGGAATGAGATGACATCTAACAGTAGTTTTAATTTTCATTTTCCTGATGATTAGTGATGTTGAACATTTTTTCATGTGCCTGTTGGCCATTTGTATGTCTGCAACAACAAAATTTAAACCCAGCCCAACTTCTAACTAGATTAACACAAGGCCTCACTCTAAAAGGCTGGGCTAATATGCTAGATTTTTTTTTTTTTTTTAATATGTGCTACGTGCTTGGCTTTCGGTTTTCCATTTCATTCTTTCACCAGTAAACCTGTCACTAGAGACTCAGCTACATTTCACTCTTATTTTACTTGATACTGTTAGCAGGGTGATTGGATCTGGGACTGGGAGGGGAGGGCATTCCCCGATGTTCAGATAAGGCCTTGGTTTTAAGCAGGCACTATGAGCCCAGTTCTCAGGCCTGTGGTCTTTAGGAGCGTGCCTGCCCTTCTTCCAGTTAGAAGGGTTGGCCTAAGACATATTCCTGCCACTCAGCGGTGGTGTCCCTTTTTTCCCCCTGGTCTCTACTTCCAGGTGCCCTGGACCTCACTGGTGTTCTAAGGCAGCATTTTTGTTTCTATCCCTAGAGATTAAACCTTTTGTGCTAGGGCGGGTAGGAGAGATGTGTCAGAGAGGGGATTCTGCCTTGGTTGCTGTTTCTCTTCCCCTCCCCGGTACTGGAGAAACTTTCTCAAAATGCCCTCTGTGAGCTCCTGGTGGAGTCCATGGAGGGAAAGCCTGCAGGAAAGGGGCAAAGCTTCCTGGGCCTGTGTGCCCAGTGGCTTCTCACTTTCCTAGCCTGCACCTTTACAATTTGATAAAAGAAAAACTTGTCATCAAATCTTTTCACTAGTTTATTTAGCCTCCAGTAGCCATCTGCTCCAGGTAAGAAAATGCTCAGTTCCTGTGTCTGTCTCCCTTCAGGTACTGGCTTCTCACCAGATTTCTGGTCAGTTGCTTGTCCTGTGGCCTGAGTTTTCTGATGGAGTTAAGAAAAGTCATTAATTTATACTTTTTCCAGCTTCTTTTTTGTTAAGAGTGTGGGAGAAATGCCCTTTTCAGTTCTGCCTCTCCAAAATTTATTTTGAACAAGTAATCTGAAAAAGGGAATGATAGAGTAACAGTATAAAAATCATAAAAAATAAAAATGCTTGTAATATTTAATTGTCTTCCATGTTTTTGATGTAGTCAATTATGTGATTAATGACATTGTGTGTTCTAGATGCCAACACCTAAAATTGTCAATGGTTAATTCCCCAACATCTCAAAATTATAGGATTTAGACTTGGAGAAGGTATTATTTTCATTCAAAAGGACATATTCTTGTAACCTTTAATTCGGATATTCCATGAACACATTAATTCCAATGCAAATTCCAGTACAATTATCCAACTATTAATTCAATCAGCAAATCGCAGTGATTTACATATTAGAAGTATTGATCTCTTATCAAGGACACATAAAATAATAAACACATCTGAAACCTAACGTATTTAATCGGACCTAAGTTCATCAAGTCATAGGAGGTGAAAGAAATACTCAGCTGAAAATAGATAGCTCAAAAGTATGATTTTAGTCTTAAACATCCAGAATTTAGAAGAATATGACACATGTTAGTTTGTACATTCATAATAACAACAGACAAGAAGAATTGGTGATTATTTAGTTTATTATTTTGTGGCTGAGCATTTTTGTTAATGGGTGAAAGGGCAGATGAGTATGCTTAACTTGCACTATTATATGTTTTTTTGAGTGTTTGCACATAAGCACCACCCGAAACCAAGTGCAAGTGCTCTCACCTCTGGTAGAATTCTTCCTTTGTCACCGCTTCATCCGGTAAATGCACTATACCAAGCCCTCAGTACTTTTGTATGTGCAGCGACCTCTGACAGGCTGGCAGAATATAAACCCAGTCATCTAAACCAATAAGATAGGGACTACTGCATTTGAACTCGAGTTTCAGAGAACTTGTCAGGATTTTTTAGAATACTTTGGATATATCTTTTCACAAAAATAGAAAGCCACTGAACTGTAACTAGTCAAAAAAGAATTAGTTTTGAATTATGACACTGTTCATCCATGACAACCAAAATATTCTGATATTTGAAGCAGGAATGAATTCAGTCATTTTGAAACCAAAGTTTTAAAAAATTGTAACTGGAAAATCACTGTAGAAGTTATATAAATGAATCAATATGATACATTACGCTCATAATTTTAAAAAAAAAAAAACTTAAAAAATTTTTTTCTTCCTAAGAGGAAAGGAGATTAGAAAAAGCATTTTCCCCTCTAATTGTCTCATGCCAGTTAGTGTATTCAATATATATATATATATTTTTTTTTTCCCTCAGAATGGAAAGCAATTATCATCATGGAATCAATGAGACAATAATTTTGCTTTCAGGAAGATATGAAACCTTAACAGAGTGAAACTTCTGTATTTGTCTTATACTTTGCAGTAATACAAATTGTTTTATTTCTAAGGTTATTTAACAACATCCATGTGCAATGAATGACACATTGAAAATAACCCTCTATACTCCAAAGTTTATAGGTAGAGCTACTATAAATTAAATGACTTTCTAAAAATTTAACATCAGGTGTTTTTTTTCATTATATTACATTAAACTCCAAGAGAAATTTTTACGTTACAAATACAACTTTAATTTTGTGATATTTGTAAGGAAGCTACACAATGGAATACTACTCTGCTGCAAAAAAGAATGAAATATTACCATTTACAGTGACAGGGATGGACTTAGAGAAAATTATATTAAATGAAATAAGCCAGGAACAAAAAGAGAAATCCCACATGTTCTCACTTATTTGTGGGAACTAATAAAAGTAAATAAAACAAACAAATGGGGTGGGGTGGGGAAGAAGACACAACGATCACAATAATTCCTTGAACTTGTTAAGACAAGTGAACAGATACTATGTTGATGGGGGGGGGAGGAAGTGGGAGAAAGGAGGAATTGGTAAAGGGACACGAAAATCAACTGCATTGTATATTGATAAGTTAAAATAAAAAAAATTGATGTGGCAAAAGAGTCATTTCCATGGAAGTATCACAATTCTAAAGAAAAAAAATGTTATTCAGTCCTAAACATATGTCACTCCTCATTCAGGCCTTCTTCTAACATTGTTTTGTAAGTCCTTCAGTTTAAACCAAATTTTTAAAAAATGCAAACTAAAATTAATTGTAAATTTTGCTTTAGTTCCTAAACAACTGAGTTATTAGCCTCTTTTTTTATAATTTAAAATTTAGTTATTTCCTATGTCATCACTTAAAGCAAAGCATATTTAAAGGAGGTCTATCTTTAGTATTGGTATTATACGAGTGTATGAGATATTGCTTAGATACTAATATGCTTGTATAGCTAGTTGTCTTAAAATATATGTGGTTTCATTAAATGGAATTTCATAGGCAAGTAGCAGTACAAGTTCCATATATACATAATAAAATGGATAGATAGAGATACAAACAGAAATATATAGTGTTGTATTTATTTACAAATTAAGAAGAAAGGTGAGTTCTTTTATAATAATAAATTAAAGATAGTTTAAAAATTATATGTAATAAAAAGCACAGTATGTTAACCACCCTAAAACTTTTCAAAATAATACATTTTTGAGGATGCAGAGGAGAAACTAATGAATTCATTTTGAAGAGTCAAGGAGTGTCAAGGAAAAAAAGAAAGAAACAAACAAACTAGTGATACCTTAACAGACAGGGAGAGAGAAGAGAAGACATTATTTTGGGGGGTAAGTTCAGATTAAACGTGGAGAATGCTAGGTTTGGGGAGGGAGAGTTGGAGGAGATATTGCTCTTTTCCTTTTCCTAATATTTTCATTTTAATATTTTTTTTCCTCTGAACTCCCATTTTCAACTTTTAACCATTTTTAAATTACTTACCACCTCTACGCTGTTGATCAAGTAACTCTCCATCTGACATGCTGTTGAATTCTGTTGGAATCTCGATAATCTTTTTATTTTTCCTGGGAAAGAACTGCCCTGTTATTTTTACATCCCACACAATTCTAATGATAATTCAATGATTCTAGAATCAAAAGTGCTAAACTTGTAGCTAAATTTATAACAAATAGAAACCATATTGACCCCCCAGATAAGCATATTACCCCTGAAGTATTGTCATTGAAGGTAGAATGCTTTTGTTTTTTATATTGCAGGACTGGAATGTAAGGACTAATAAACAAAGGGAAGACTAGATTTAGTAAATCCAGTGCCTTGTTCACATGAGGCATTTCTTGAACACTGGGAGATATCAGCATAGGTAAGATTTCCAAGGCAACTGCTAGGATTTAATTATTTGAGGATTGAGCAGTCCCCATCATCACCAGCAGAGAATTATCTTTCTAAATACCAGTAATTAATTCTAGTAGGTTTTTAAATATATTTGTATGCTGTCTGCAACACATGTGCATAGCATTTTATAATTAATTTCATTAAAACAAGCTCATCTGCCAATACACCTGAGTCTCCTCATTGTCAAAAGAACATTGCATACTATAGTGTGCAATGTGGAAAAAAAATGTACTTATAGTCCATAGTTGTATAACAGACATTTTCATGACTTGAATGAACATTAACATTTCAATAGTATAAGATTAAAATCTTTTTAAGCTAAGCAAGCTACCCTTTAACATGGTGCTTTATGAAGACATGATTTCAGTAGGGTTTTTTTTCCCCCACTTTTTATTTCCTTTTAAAATAAAATTTATTAGGTTTGTCTTTTAAGCTAGAAAATATAACAAGAACTGTCCAGAATACCACCTCACATATTACCTGGGTGGATATATTTTTTGTAAAGGAGTAGAATCAACACATGCATATTTTTAGAAAATTCAAAAATTTGAAAAAATTCACAAAGTCTACATTCAGGACTTCAAATAGAATTTAAATGTCAAGCTGTTTAACTCTCAAATGTACATCTCAAATTAATACCTGCTTGCAGAACGTAGGCATGGCCATCTCAGAAATAATTGATATACCATAAAGGCATTAACTGGAAGAAAAGAAAATGTGGTGCAATTTTAGACTACTTCAGGTAGTCTACAAAAATTATCCCAACTGAAAAGAGGGTCAGTTGAAAGGATCCCATGTTTCTTCAATACAGCAAGGGGATACAGAGTTCTACGGTTGCAAATACAAAGGAATGTGCCATCTTGTCACAGGCAGACTCATCCCTATAAGTAGTGCAAAAGGAACTGTAGTAGGAAAACAAGTGTTGAGCACTTTTTCATGTGCTTGCTAGCTGTTTGTATATCTTCTTTGGAGAAATGTCTACTCAGATCCTTTACCTATTTTATTTGTTTAATTTTTACACAGTTATTATTATTATTTTTTATTTCTGAATTGTTAGAGTTCTTTATTCAATATACAAGTCCTTTACTAGATACATACTTTGCAAATCTTTCCTCCCATTCTGTGGGTTGTCATTTCACTTTCTTGATGGTGTCTTTTGAAAAGCAAGAATTTTTAATTTTAATGATGTTCAATTGATCTATTTTTTTCCTTTCTTTATTGCTTGTGATTTTGGTGACATCTCTAAGAAACTAGTGTCTAATCTAAAACCAATGATTTGTTTATATACTATCTATACAGTCTTGCCTTTTCCTGAATGTCATATAAATGTAATCATACAGTATAGAACATTTCCAGACTGGCTGCTTTCACTTAGTAATTTGCATTTGATATTTATATATGTCTTTATGTGGCTTAGTAGTTCATACCTTTTTATCACTGAACACTGTTCCATTGTATGAAGTACCTTAGTTTTGTATCCATTCACTTACTGAAGGATATCTTTATTGTTTCCAGTTTTTCATGATTATGAATAAAAGTGTGATAAACATCAGTATGCAGAGTTTTGTGTGGTCATAACTTTTCAGATAAGTTGGGTAAACATGTAGAAGCAGAGTTGCTTGATTGTATGGTAAGACTGAGTTTAGCTTTGTCTTCCAAAGCACTTGCACCATTTTTACATTCCTATAAGAAATGAAAGATGCTATTTTGCTCCTTACCAGAAATTGGTATTGTTCCATTTTTTTAAATTGTAGACATTCTCATATGTTTGCAGTGTCTTCCATATTTAATAACTTTTTTTTCTTACTGTTGTTAATAAAAGCAGAGCAAGATTTTGGTCTGCATAAAGAGCTATGCATATCTTCTATTCAGAAGTTTTAAAACTGCTCAGCTACACTGGTCATGTTGATGAAGAAGACTATTTTGCAGTGGTGGGTTTCTATATGAAAGAAAATATTCATTGTAATACAATTTTCAAAACTGTACAATATAGGAAAAGTGTGACATAATTTTTGTAGCTCAGAGGCAAAGATAGTTGCTCTTTCTCCTCTTTGTATAATTCTCTCCTCATCAATCCCTTCTCCTTGCTTATGATCTCTACTTTTCTTCATGTATTTATTTTCATACCAGGTTATATTCATCCAATTTAGAGTTGTCCGATAATGAACAGTAAGCCAGTATTAATAAAAGCATTCTTTCATCCCTTTCACTCTTTCATCTGAGGTGAATTACCACTTTCACTAAGCTCACAGGTAATTTGTCTTTGTTTAACTTCATGCTGAACACCTGGATCTATCCGGAACCCTGCAATTCTCATTTATTCTCTCTTGAAATTGCTTTTGTCCTCTTATTTATTTATTTATTTTTCTACAGTCCTCAGAAAGAGTGACAAATATTAGCCAAACTCAGAGGGTCACTGGCTTAGTTCCCATGGTGACCTCTTCTCCTGGATATTAAATTGTATTGAATATAATTTATGATTTTTAGTAGCTTAAGTGTTGACTCCCAAAGTGTCACAGCTGCTGATTATTTGTTACAGGTTTCTTGGTCACCTGGGAATGTTCTGTTAAGCTGGTTTCTTCCTTCTCCATAAAATCTGGCGATTCTTCTAAAAATCAGCATTGATTTAATAATTTGTGTTAGTTGTGCTGTCCCCTTCAGCAAGCAGAACAAATACAAAAGACCAAAATCAGAGAGATCCTTGACTGAGATATTCCAGATTGTCTTGCCCTCCTTTCCCTAACATCTACTGCAGGTCTTTTGCTTGCTAGTGATGTAGAAACAGCCTTGACATTAATCAATATACAAGAAAAATCATGCTTAATTAATAAGCATAAAAATATTTTGGGTGTTAGTTAAAATTAATTATATTCATAATCAAATTTTAGGTCAGTTATTACCCTGGAGTAGTAGTTAACGGACTTCTGCTCAGTGGGCTAGAAAATATACTAAAAAAGGCCTGTGTTTTTGTTTTATGGCTAAGGAACAACATTTAGGGTTAGGGTTATAATTTCTGGGTGGACTATTTAACATAATTACATTCATATATTCAATAGGGAGTCTTAGAAAATCACTGCCTGGAATGCAGTTCTATAAATGTTGTATCTTGAGCCAAATTAAACAAGTAATATGCCAAGTTCTCAATCTAAGGAAAAAGTTCCCATCTGCTATAATTGCATAAAATGAGAAAGACAGTAAATGTATTTTCATTATTGAACACAAAAGACACTTATTTTAAGACAAATTACTGGGCATTGTTGGTTTTGTTAGTGGTGTTTTCACTCAAGCAGCGTGGAGTACTCCGCTATGTATTAAGTAGTCAGCTATACTCACATTTTACTAAAACTTTGCAAATGTTTTTTAGCTAGAGGGAGAGTGCATAGGGACATTTTTCTCTCTGTAATCAGTTACAAATATCCAAACTGACAGTTTGCTTGGGTGAGAGTTACTTGGGATTTAAACATTTCTCCAGTGAGATACAAAAGTAGTTTTACTGAAATCAAAATTTATACTCAGGGAGTTTACACTTGCATTTAAAAATACTGATGCATTTCACCCATTTTTTAAATTGTGAAGTAATATATGCAGCATATATTTTTGTAAATTCTTCTTAAATTTCTTTGATAGACAATCTGTCTTTATAAAAATGGGAGAAATAAATATTGACCAAATTCAAATATTACTTAACAGTGAATAAAAGAATACTGTCTTGTTAAGTGAAATGCAAATTATCCAGATTCTACAAAAACTAGAAAAAGAAAAGAAAGTCCATGCTCATCATCCCTGAAGCAGGCCTCTTATTTACACACTTTCTGTTTCAAACTGAGGAATGGATCTCAGCAAATCCACTTCATTCTCAACACCATTGCACATTTCTCATAGCAATCTTAGGTTCCTTCAGTAAATTATTTCTACAACATACATTCTCTCTTTTATACTACAAAATGCATTATTTATGTGTATGCCTAATGCTGTTATTGGAAAAAGTAAGTTAATTTTTAGAGTTATTGATTTTACTTTGTCAAACATATGTTCTCCTTTTGTGACTAAAACAAAAAGACACATGAAAGAAAAACAAACAAAAAAAAATCGATGTTTCTCTTTTAACTATGTTACCTAAAAATTACATTTGGTTCAAAGAAATGCAGGAAATGAGGTTAAATTTTATGGAAACCAAATGTTCTAGGCTCCTTCCTCCAAGCAGCTTTCCCTAACCACAAACACCCTGCTTCTCTCTGTTAAGTACCACACCTCTGTGCTTCAGTCTTACATTGCATTATACTTACCTCATGTTTTATAATTATTAGTTAAGTGTGTACATTGTTCCCACCATATGGTGTTAGAACATGCTGTCTCCAACATAAAAGAAAATCTATGTTGCTCATTGTATTTGGAGTGTATTTTTGCATTAAGTAGCAAAGGAATAAATTGCTTTTGTTTCTTCTGCAGATTGACCCACGCTGCTTTTCTGCATAAAGTTGGTTAAGTAGGATTTCCTCCCCTTGCCTCAGTGTGGGAGGCTTTGGAAAGACTGGAGAGCATTAAAGGGACAAAAGGTGTAAAAAACAATATAGATAGGTCTAATATAGAATGAGGAATAAATCACAATAGTAGTTTTAGTAGTAGACGACTACTATCACAGTAGACTGATAGTAATAATAATAATAAAGCTGATATTTATTGGATACTTACCGTGAGCTAAACCTGTGACACCTGTAGTAAGTCATACTGCAACCTTCTTAACTAGGTGTATTAATCTGTTTCTGTTGCTTATAACAGAATAGCTGAAACTGGGTACTTTACAAAGGAATGAAATTAATTTCTTACAGTTTTGGAAGCTGGGAAGTCCAAGTCAGGGGAACACATCCTGGGTGGAACTCTCTATAGGGCTCCATGGCAACCAGGGTGTCACATGGTGAGAATGGGCTGAGCAAGAGAGGGAAGTTTCTCACTCGCTTTGCTAATAAAGCCATCAGAACCACACATATTACTCCATGAATGGATCAATCCATTCATACGGCACAGAACTCACAATCCCATTACCTTTCAAAGGCCCCACCTTTCATATACCATAATTGGATTTCCCACCCTCTTAGCACTGTTACAATGGTGACCAAATTTGAATACATGGACTTTTGCGGGAGACATTTGACCCGCAGCAATAGGAATTTTCGGGTGGAGAGCACTTCCTCACCACTCTGGTTTCTTCACTCTCCTGCAAAAGAAGCAGACGCTTGTTTCTTTATCTTTGGTACCAGTTAACATTTCAACCTGCAGATAGCAAGAGTTCTGAATTGCTCTTCGCAAGTCTTAGGTTCTGGGGAAGAAAGCAGTAAGTTTAATTCTGGGAAATGTTAACATTGATGGATTGGGTTGAAGACTTTTAAAACCCATAAGAAATCTATTTGATAACAAAGTAAGAATGGAAACTTCTCGGGGAGCCTTGATCAGGTGGCTCTAAGTTTTAGTAATTTGTTAGTAAAAGTAGACAATGTAGGTTTTCACCTTTACAGTTTACAAGGCTAGTGCAGTTTTTTGTATTCATTCAAAAATCTTCAGCTCAGTAGCATGACAGCTATCATTAGGAAGGTTTCCAAGCATCCTTGTAACACAACATATTAGTAAATTTTTATGTTACTTGCTTTGAAGAAATTTACAGAAGGTATTTCTTCTGGCATTATGCATTTATAGAGCCCAAAAACATTTCAGGTGAAAGTTCTTAAAATCTTCCTTGGAAGACAAAGCAAAAGCGAATATTTCCTTAGTGAGAGCTGTCTGGAGTAGTTAGATTGACTAAATAAAATTTTTAAGTAATTAAATATTAATTGAATACATTTGAAAGTGAAAATAAGTAAAAAATAAATGTGTTCATATGGTTACAAAACAAATTAATTGGGGGTATTATTAGAATTACTTAATCCTCTTCTTTTTTCATAATGAAAGCATCACTGAACACTGTATTACACTATCATGAACTCTATTGGAGATTTCCCATCACTTTCTTTTTTTTTTTTCACACTTATTTATCAAATATTTATTAAGTACTTCCTGTACAGTAGGAACTGTGAAAGATGTTAAACCAATCCCCACCTTTAAAGACATTAATATGCATGGAAAATAAAGTTCCCATCACTTTCAAAGAAATGTTCAATGAAATAGATCCAATTCAAATATACACAATTTAAAAACTGTAATTCTTTGAAGATTTCTTTGTTATTTGGTCATTTAATTGTGATTTAGTAAGGGGCTATTTCTGTTTTTTATGAATTCTTTTGATAAAAATCAACTTATCACCTTCTATGTTTCAGCATTATTTTCTGGTACTATCCAGATAAAATAGCAACAATTATTTCAAGAAGCTCATAGTCCAGTGATGGATATAAACAAATCATGTAACACATTGCATATTTAGTCCTCATCGCTCTTTTAAACTATTTCAGTGTCACCTTGCTATTAAACTAGTGGCTATAGAAACCATATACAGAGTGTCCCCACCACTTTAGTTCTGGTTCATATTGTTGACCAGTTTCAGGTTTTTTACCTTACTCTGTCACTGGCGAGAAGTAGCTTCCTCAGCTACTCCATCCTAGTGAGCCTTTGAGACTTTGTCTTGACTGTCAGGCAAGCCCTTGACTCACTTTAATAAAGGAAAATGGACAAACACCAAAGATATGGAAGAAATCTCTAAAAGAAAACAAGGTCTGTAGGATTCTAAAGTCCAAACATGTAGATTCAGCAGTAGTGGTGCTGGGAGACATGGAGAAATCTTGTGAAAGCATGAGCTTAAGTGGAATCTTCAAGCAGAAGTAAAGGTTTACCAACCAGAAAAGGAGGTCGTGCAAAAGCAAGGAGATCTGAGAGAAGAGTACATTCGTAAAGCTCAGAGTACCACTGAAAGTTACAGTGCCTAGAGGTAGGGGCTATAAGAAAATGAACGGGATAATAATGGTTTAATTTGTTTTAATACTGCTTTATGTAACTGGGGAACATGCTTTAAAAAACAAAAACAAATTATAGAGCTAATCCAGTAACACATAGGGATAAAATTCAATGACCAAATTCAACATACAGAAAAAAACAAACAAAAACATAAAGCAGTTACCTTTATTTTAATTTACTATTTGCTTCCTCTTATGAAAAGTTTTAAAATAATTTATTTAAATATAATATTTTCTAAGCAACAAAGGAAAACAATTCTATATGGAGGAAAATTGTGATATACCACTTTAGTTAGCATATATTAAAATATGCAGCTCTGTGTCAGAAAGATTTCATTTCTGTTAGTCTATGTGGGAGATAAAATATTTAAAATTTTACCTTTCTTATCTTTGCTATTAAATTTTGCAGGGCATATCTATGCATTTAAGTAGAGAAAGAGATTTCTGTTGTAAAAATTGTTACTATGTATAGGTCTGGCTAGAAAAGAAAGGGTGGGAAAATATAAATAGAAGAGGAAAACAGTCAACATTAACAAGAAAAACACACAGAAGGGCAAAAAAAAGGGGAACAAGAACTATTTGATGATGAAAGAAAATCAAAGGGTAATACATAAAAGGAAACTTTTAAAATGACCACCTCCTCTATTTAATTTGCGTTTATCTAATTGTTTATTCTCTTAATGAAACTGCACTGAGTAAACACATAATGAAGTGTAAGAAATTGCCCATGGCTTTTTAAAATGTCCACTGTAAACCAAATAAGTGTTAAAAAAAAATCTTGCCTCATAGATCTCTGTGTTCCATGGGTTTTCGACAGCCTCAAAATGTATTCAGTTCTTACCATTTTAAAAAGAATGTTTTCATCACACCACTAATTACAAAGTAAATTGTTTGAGCACAAGGATTGAGGGCAGCTAAAATACCCCCATCTGTTTCAAGGATTTCATTAAAATGAATATACACCATTTCACTGAGTAACTATTTTATCACAAAATTATATCAAAGCATATTTTACATTAGCTGGAGCACAGTAGGGGTTGGAAAGACTGGCAGACAGTAGGGGATGTCTTAATTTTGTGGCTTGTTTAACTAGTAGAGATGCCCAGGGCACTGCATTTAATCGAGCTAAGATCAGGAAGGTAGACAAATCACTCAGCAAAGGCCAGTATACAACATATTTTATATGTCTGGATTTTTGCTCTTTGAATTCTTCTGTTTTCTGCTGGAGGGCTTTCTCCCTATGTTGTTATTCAGCCAGAAAGCCATTCTTAGGCTTTCTCTGTACTTAGAGAAAATTGTATTAGCTGATCTTTGTTAATAAAGAAAAATAATATCTGTTTTTACTGTTTTAGAGTTCATGTGGATAATGGTAGGTTTACAGTTTTTGTTTTTGTTTTTGTTTTAAGTACAGAATTGTATGTATGTCAAGAGTCAGGATGTCTGATTTTGATCTAACCTAGAGAGCATGCATTCCAGAGGTACTGGATTAATTTCTTTATGAGGGGCTTGAACAAATAGGTTCCAACCAAGTTGGAGAAGATTTTGCCTTTATAATTTAAGAATGGCAGAAATACAAGTATATAAGTGAAAGAAGTAAAATGTTATAATATAATGTGCAGTTTTGCAAATTAAAATAAATATTTAGTCTGAATTAAGCATACCAAGTATAAGATTCAAAACTATTTGAATATAATTGTCAGTGATAATACTGCTTGTGTGTATAATATTTTAAATAAATTTAACAATTTAATACTGTTGGTTGTGTAATATTTTTAATATTTTAATAATTTTACAATGTATAAAGCATCCCCTTAAATAAAATTGCATTTTTTTAAATGACCACATGCAGTAGAACATTCTGTTTATAATATAATATCCACAGTTCAAGTATATTAAATGATTTTCCAAGGACACATCACGGATAATTGGCAACGGGGAGATGGAACCCTCTTTCTTCAGCTCTGAACTGCTTTCTTCTTCTATTGTTGCACAATTATCTTACAGAAGTAAGTAAGAAAGAGAATTCTTCAACTAAGGGCAAAAAAGTTTAGCAAATCAACATACAGTGAATAATTACAGTGTTGAGATATGATAGATTAAGTATGGTTGATAAAATAGTCTATATTTAACTTCATTTCTCCTAGTGATTTTTTTATACAGTTTATGACATTAAACTAATGAGCAAAAATTGTCAGAAACATTTCTTAACATCAGTCAACTTTATTTTTGTCATAAGGCCAAATTTATGAAGTAGAGAACATCATCATCATCATCATCTTCATCACCTTCATCATAATTATCATCATACCCTTTTCTGTAGCAATTATTCCACCCTTCTGATTTATGTCCTCATGGTCCCAAGTATATATTTCCACACCTTTAATTCCCTATTTTGGATTTCCCACCCAGGAACGCATCTCATACACTACTTTTACTATCTCTAGATCTCCCCACCCTTAAAGTTCTGGAACTCAATATTTGTTTACAGAACGACCATTCTCAAACATACTTGAAAGTTGAACTTCTATTTTCTAGAATAATAACTAGTGTTGAGGATTATTTTTATCCTCTATATCAAGCCCTATCTTAATTTTTTTTACAATTTAACAAGAGATTATCTAGAAACAAACAACTCAACTTAAAAAAAGCAAATTTATTAGTAATTATGAGAGTTATGGTTTCATAATTAAGGAAGGTGGAGTAATGTTTTTGAGCAGGTAGCAGCTTAACATGCTTATTGGCCTTTTAATATGAGGACTACAATGACCTTCAGGAAAAGCCATAAATTAATAAGAGTGATTTGTCAGCAAATGTATTATGTAGTGGTTACATTATATTCAGAAATTTATTCCATATATTCAGAAATGTATTCATCCATAAAATATGCATGGCTGTTGTGGCTAGGCACAATGCTAGGCACATTGCATATGATGAGCAAGCCAGACATACAAATTTGACACTAAGAAATTACTCAGTGCTGCATGCAGCTCTGGCTCTATTGCTTACACAATCTGGTCTTTTTGAGGATATTGCTAAACTTTATTGAGATTGTTTCCTAATAAACAAAATAAGGATTATGGTAGCATCTTTGTGGCAAGATTGCTTCAAGGACTTTATTATTTAAGGCATTTGATTATTAAACTCAGGGCCACCTAGAAATTATTTAATAGCTGTTAGCTATCATTATTTTATTTTCTATTTCTAATACTTGGGAGTATATTAAGATTCCGTTCATTACTTTTGTCTCATACAATGCAATTAATCTTTTGTCTTTGGTCACATTTTATTGGGGAGGAAAGTGTGGGGGCAGATGAGAGAATGTGTACATATGGTAGACATGGTTAATGGCTTTTAGAGAGCCATGTCTGGTACAATGTACTAAATGGCTTTGTGGGTGTCTGTGTAGAAGAAATAAATTATCAATATGTTTTATAACAAATGTTGATTTTAAAATGATTACTAAAAGCCATGTGCATAGCGTAGTACAGATATTCAATAGATCAGTCTCTTCTTAAAACTATGAGTGGCTTGATTTACAAAATATTTTACATTTTATTGTCTCTAATCAAGCCAAGACACTTCTTATATCATTACCATTTTATGACAAAAACAGAAAGCTTAAAATCACGAATATTTCTAGATTGATAAAGACATCATTCTAATCTCAGAAATTCATTTATTCAGGAGCATAAATGTTAAATGAAGATCAGACTTCTGAAAGCGATTGTCACTTGTCTGCTCTTTAATTCTGGTCAATATTAAAAGATTCATAAACTTTTCAAGGTGGGAAAGTAATAAAAGACAAATTATCTCAAACTACCCATGTATTTTATCTTGTTTGTTAAGGTTTTCATAATGAAAAATGTCAAACATGTAGACAAAAGTACATATGATATATTAATTTGAATAATATAAATAATATATTATATAGAATAGTATATCGTATTCTTAGGTACCCATAACCCAGATTCTACAATAATTAATATCAAATCATGGTTCAATTTAATCACATTCTCCCAGACACAAATTATTTTAAATCAAATCCCAGGCCACAAATTCATTCCATTATTCATTGATAATTTAGTGTATAACTCTAAATGATAGACTTAAAAAAAAAAAAAAACAGAATCATAAAACTATTACTAAACAAAAATAACAGTTTCTTATTATTACTATATATTATGCCTTTGTTCAATTTCCCTAATTTTCTCCATCTTTTTGTACAGCTTGTTTTAATCAAGATCCCAAGAAGGTCCATGAATTATACTGAATTGATACGTATCTTAAGTCACCCTTGATTTGAAAGTTCCCCTCTATCTCTTATTTTTTCTCTAAATTTATTTGTGGAAGGAATTGAGAAATCCTACTTGTCCTGTTAGAGTTTTGCCACAGAGTAAATTGAATTTTTCAAAATTGGCCACACTTATAATTTTATGACTTCCCACATACTCTTTTCTCAGTGTTTTACAATCCTACTGTGAGGTGTGGTTTATGTTTCTTCCATTAGGTATGGGCAAAGGTTTGTGAATGTTCTGACCAGTGCAATTCGGTAGAAGTGATGCTACACAACTCCCGTGGATAGATACGTATAGTTTTGACCTGATTCTCTGGCTCTCTTTCTATGGATGTTGATGTTGGAACCCAGCCACCATCACCATGTTTTGTGGAATCACAAGACACATATGGATGCCAGCAGGTAGGTATTCTGGTTAACAGCCCAATTCGACTCTCAGTTGACAGCCAATATCAACCACTAGATGTGTGAATAATCGTTCAGACAATTTTCAGCCTCAAACATCAGATCTTCCTGCTGAGGCCCCAGATGTTGTGGAGTAGAAACAAAGAGTATACACAGTTGGCTGTCTGATATCAAAATGCTTACATTTGTGAGATCCAATGAGTACTGTAATTTTAAGCCACTAAATTTGGGGGTAATTTATTAAGCATCAATAGGTAACATATCTCATTCTGGATTTTGTTGAATTCTTTAGAGATGGTGTTATCTATTTCTATTGAGTTCCAGGAGCTTTATTTGTCTCACTTTTGTGGTCTTAGCATTCCTTTGCTAACATTGACGATGATTATTTAGATTATGTGCTTCATTATGGGTTGCAAAATGGTGAAATTCTATCCCATTTTTTTCTTCATTTGATGGCTGGAATATTTATATAATGATAAACTTCCCTGTCATTATAGTTAGCCTAAAATACAATTCAAATAAGAAAAGTAGATTTGAAAATGCAAAACCTAGCTCTTTAAAAAATAATCTTAAAGAGATTGCTATTGGTTGATAATTTCTGGACCAGATCAATACAAAAGACAGCAGAACGTCTAATTTATTAAGTCTGTATGAGTCCCCAAGAATCTGTGTTAATAGCAAGTTCCCTGATGATGTTTGTGTTAGTCCATTTCTGTTGCTTTTAACAAAATACATGGAACTGGGTGATTTATAAGAAAATGAAATTTATTGCTTAACACTTTCAGAGGCTAACAGTCCAAAGTCCAGGGAACATATCTACCAAAGGCTTTCTTTGGTGGTGACTTCAATGACGACAGGGTATCACATTGTGAAATGGCGGAGCAGAGAGAGCAGAGAGAGACAGGCTCTCCGCTCTCTTCTTTTAAAGCCCTACAGAACATGCCCCTGATGGCCATTTTTAATTCATTCACCATGGCATGGTTCTACAATCCAATCACCTCTTTAAGACACCACCGTTCAATTACCACAATAGGATTTCCCACCCTCAACAGTTATAGTGGGAACTAAGCTTCCAATAAATGAACCTTGGAGGACAAAATTCAATCAATCCACAGCAGAGATCTTGCTATTGGTCTAGGCACCAGATTATAAAAACCACTGCTCTAGTTTCTCACATCTTAAAATAAACAATCAAACAAACAAATAACTTCCTATATATTCATTCACTATCTTATTTTTCTGTCTCCCTCTCTATCCGCTTTTACCAAGTATACATACATTTACATGTATTGTGTCTCTTTCTGCACAGCTCTTTCACATGTAGCTTATTCCAAACCGGCTCTGTGTCAAAAACTGAAGAACATGACAGTCGACATAACCAGTGATAAATATCTTTGTTTTTATTTTGATAGAAACATCGAAGCAAACTAACCCATAGTTATTGAAAGGAAAGAAGCATTTGCCTGAAATTTGGGGTGGATGGAGAGTAGAGTCAAGAGGGAGAGATCACCAAGGGGAAAAGGAATCTTTTGGGAGTTATGGATATTGTCACTGTCTTGATGGTAAAATTATCTAATTCTACACTTTACATATGTGTAGACTATTTTCAATTACACCTTAATTATACCTGGTTAAAAATAAAAGAAAAAGGAAAGAAAAGCAGTATATATTCTTATTTATTTCTATTTATTTACATGTATGAGGAGTTAATTATTTGCAAAATAATGGGATTATAGCCTATCATCTTCTAATAGTGATTCTAGAGCATTTGTCAAACTTTCGGATTTTTCTCTGACTTTTAATAAATTGTTTTTCAAATGGTTTTAATTTGCATTTCTCTTACTGTGAACAAAAATCAGCATTCTTTATGTTTAGGGGCCAGTTTGAACTGTTTCTTTATATATGTTACCCATTTTTTGAAGTAAGACAAAGACAAATGGACTCAATGAAATATACATGGATCCATCTTTAAATTAATAACCACAATAAAAATAACAAAAAATTTTAGCCTCCAGCTTGGTTTGTAATCCATCAACCAAGAATGAAAAAGGAAAGTATAACATGCAAATTTGATCTTATGCCATACTTACCACATTTTCCCTAAATTTCTTATGAATAAATCCATTTCAGCATTTATCAGTTCAACAAGCATTTATTTTTTTTGTGCTATATTGTGAAAAAATCAAGACTAATTTTGAAGAAATTTCATTAACTTTCTGGTTTTTCTAATATTGGTAGGATGGACCAAAAAGCTAAGGCAATTATTCAGATAATTTAAGTCAAGTAATTTAAATTTACTTGGATCTAGTGAATATTTTAAGAAAATCCTTTTGAGCACATCGGATATAGGACAGAAAGTACATGGCATGGAATGACTTAGTTAAAATGTGCTGAAGCATCTATATACTTTTGAAATTTTTCCCTTTCAACTTACAAATTTTTTCTGAAGTGGCATTATCAATAGTCTACTGAATCTCATTTGAAAATGCATCTCATAAAATAATAACTGTTTTTCAAATTAGCAAAGTTTATCAATGCTAGTATCTTTTTTATGTCTAATCACAAAATATACTTTTTTCTAACATAACCATTTTTAATAACAAACATTGCACACACATAGACATACACACACAAAAAAACAAATGCCTAATAAGCTGGAACTTTTCAGATCTATTTTCTAAGTAACAAAATCGTGAATAGAGTAAAACAGAGAAGCAATTAAAGATTCTCTACAAATGGCCTGAGGCTCTCTTATACCATAAGTTTCAGTGTGATTTTAACCAAATTGTGTGTGTGCAGATCCAAATTTGTTGCCTGAAACTTGCAGCATAGTTATTGAGATTCTTTAAGCACTCTGCCAGCTTTTTTGGCTGCTTACTTCAGATTTTGTAGACTGCAGTAGTTTACTACAGTTGTAATAGTTGGCTTCTCACTAAAACATAAATAATAAATTTTTAAGAGTAAATATGTATATAAATTCCCAAATCTCAAAATATATTCTAAAGATTATACACCTTAACTAAAAGTATTAAACATATAAAAATAATTTAGTTTTTGAAGTTCCTTATATAGCAGAAAGAACAATAATTTCAAAAGAATAAGGTGGGGGAAAGTTGGGACAACTAGAGAAGAGAAAAACTACAGAGAGCTTAGATATCTGAGAGAAGGAAAGAGTGAGCTCCACTCTGATATGCAGATAGCTTTGAAGGCATCACTCCCATCTTTTCAACGGTAAAAACCTGGGCAAACTGAAAATCAATTACTTTTCTGGAAAGGCAGGCTTGCTTGTTCAGCCAACACCTGCTTACATGGAGCAGACTGGAGAAATCACTTATACAGTAATTTTGACACATCGCTGAAAGCTGAGTGTGAACTAGTACCAAATAACCAAAACCCAGAAACCAAATATTCAGAAAAAAAGACTTTGCTAGAGCCTTATCCTAGATGGGGAAGGGTGGTCCTCCCATACCAGCTCCTTCAAGCCTTTCTGTCTCACTAACTGGGGTACTTAAAATATAGTTGATAAGGAGCAGGATTTCAAGGAAATAGATGAGGAACACTGCAGCCAGAGAAAGGAGTGGGTACAACAGAGAAAAGCAGACACACTATTGGAGAATCAATGGTGACCGACACAGTCTTAAGACATAATCCTACTAAAGCTCTGAGATTTAATTGGAAGATTAATTATATAATGTCCCTCACCCTGTCTTACCACCACACCAGCTGAATTCCTGAACAAGTTGATTAAGGCTGAAAAACTGTAAGACAAAGTTGCAGAATACAACCCAAATGTGGAGCCAATCCATGATTTAATGTCTAATAAACCCTTCCCACCTGGAAATTATAAAAATTTCTATTAAATACCTCTTGTGTGAAATGAGAAATAGAAATTAAAATTCTAGAATTTAAAAAAATCATAACAAAAAAATACTACAAAGTGGAATCTGTACATTAAAAGCAGCAATCAGAAAATAATCATACTAAAACACTGTTAAGTAAGAGAAAGATAAATCAATTTCTATCTCAGTAAATGAAAAATAAAAAAGGATTAACAAGACATGCCACACACACACATGCACACACGCAATGCAAAGTCGTATAAAGACAAAAGCAGAAATTATTGAGGTGGAGGATAAAGAGAAGAGCTTATTAATGAATCAAAATCCTTTATTTGGGGGGAACAAATAGCATATTTAGCAAGCCACTAGCTAGCTTGATAAAAATAAATAAATAAACAAATAAATAAAAGTTGTAAAAAGCACAAATAAAACAAAAAATGACATGGGTGTATAATTATTGAAACAAAAGAAAATTTTAAAAAATTGTAAGTTATGTAAGTTATTGGATGTTTTTGCCTGGAGGCTCTGAGGAATTTACCTTTACCTTTTTACCCCCTAAAAAAAAAAAATTATTTTTTTTGACTGTACATATTTATAGGGTACAGAGTTGACTATCAGTATTTGTGCATTATCCTAGGTTAATGTTGTCAAGTATTCAGTGAACCCTTTTAATGTGTAAATTTAAATCTTTTTTCATTTTGGAAAGTATCTTAGATTATAGTTAGAAATATTTGCTCTATTCTGTTTGTTTTGTTGTTGTTTTGTTTTGTTTTGTTTTGTTTTGTTTAGGGATTCCAATGCAAATATTTTTATTCTCAGTCATCTATTTCCATTACTTTCTCTCCGATGCCTTCTATGCTGTTCTTGATTGCCTTCTTGTCTTTCTTCAGTGCTATTCACTAAATTTTTATTTGAGCCTATTCTCTCTTCAGCTCCTAGTAGTTCATTTTTCTTTTTGATATATTTTTGAATGTTTTGTTCCATTTTTCTCCTGAGTTTTATGAACTCACATTTATTTCTTTTTCACTTTTTTGTCCATTCTATTTTTAGATTTAATCTTTTTGAGAAAAAGTGGTTATTTATGCCTTGCATGCTTATTTGAGATAATCATGTTTAGAGTATTTGGTCACAGTTGTTTTCCACTTCGTAAATTGTTTTGGAGAGGATGGATTTTCCCCATTGATGTATGTGCTATTTCATTTCCTGATGTCTTTGCTACTAGATCTCTATGGAGTTGTTGATCTTCTTCCTGTTCATTTTTATGTTATTTGTGTGTTTTATAGATTCCTGGTTTATGGCACCCTCTTCTGTCAGTATAGCAAAGTCTAGGTATTTTACAGTTGTTTGTCTGTTTATTTCCTTTTGCTTATTTGTTTGTTTTGGTGAAGGGAAGGACTGAGAATCCTCTAATTTGTGGTTCACCTTTATTTTGCAAGAATACTATTTTTTTTTCCTTTTTCCTTTCCCTTAACCACGCATGTGCTAAAAGGCATTCCACACTTCCTGCCTCAAAAAAGGTATGGATTTCAAATACATCCTTTTTCTTTTTACTCACAGCTATCTCAAAATTTGGACATTTTCAGTCATCCAGTTATGCTGGAAATATGTAGACTTTTTTTTTTTTCCTTTGTATTGTTTTGCTTGGTTTGGGGAAGATATATTGGAAGATACATCAATAGTTAGCAGCCATTCTGTTCAGCAACTCAGCTTCACAGAATTCTTTCAAATGTTTGAAGTATATCCTACATAAATCTTTTCCTTTCCAGCGTGTTTCAACAGTTTCATCATTTTTCCTTCAAATGATAGTTCTCCTGTGCCTCACCAATTCAGACACTCTGCCAAAGACATACACAAATTTCCTAATTCTCTTGTATAACAAATGACCAAAATTGAATACAAAATTCAGGTGTGATCACAAAATTCAGGTGTTCTTTCCTAAGAACAGGAAAGGTGAAGAAAGTGAACAAATAATTTTGAATACTATGCAATAAATTTCTTATGTATTACTGTCATAATCAAAACAGTTCTGTGCCATTATTTGTATTTCATGTCACCTCTGCAGAAGCAGTCAGAAGGGAATTAAATGCAATGTTGCATGTCACAAAACCATCTCCCCATCACACATTTAGTATATTTGTTAAAATTAATGAATTAGTATATTATTATTGACTAAATTGAAATTATATTATCATTGAAATTTAGTCAATAATATTTTAATCAGATTTTCTTAGTTGTGACCTAATGACTTCTTTGTCACAGGATCCTATCCAGGATATCACTTACATTTAGTCTCCTTAGGCTCTTCATGGCTGTGACACTTTTCTTAAACTTTGTTGTTGTAGTTGTTTTTGTTGTTTGATGATCTTGATAGTTCTGAAGATTACCAGTCAAGTATACTGTATGATGCTCGTCTATTCGGGACATGTGATTTATTTTTCATAATTAGACCACATTAGGGTTTGGGAGAGGAAGATTACAGAGGTAAAATGGCATGTTCATCACATCATATCAAGCGTGCATGCTATCAACATGATTCCTGACTGCTGATGTTGACTCTGTTCACCTGGTCTTTGTAGTGTTTGTCAGTTTTTTTATTCTTCACTGTAAAATTACTCTTTCCATACCTTTTCGATACTGTATTCTTGGGAAAGAAGTCAGTTTAAGAATGAGAAGTTATGCTGTCCCTCTTTCAGGGCAGAGCATCTGAATAAATTACTTGAAATTATTTGTCTCTTCTCTCCAATTTATTAATATTTTTCAAGCATGGACTCATGAATATTTTATATTTGGGGTTCTAATCTAAAACTGCTTTTTTGTTGTTGTTCAAATTATTTCAACTTTGACCACTAGGAGCCCTTCCAGTTGACTCAGTTGCCCCTTTGATATGTCTTCATCAGTGTGTGTGTGTGTGTGTGTGTGTGTGTGTGTGTGTGTGTGTGTGTGTGTGTGTGTGTGTTTTAGCACTTACTTCATAACTTTCTGTTACTACAAAATGTTCCAGGCTCATCTTGTATATTTCCTGCCGCAATCATGTAATCAACTATTTATCCAATGATCCTCGGTTTCTTTTATTGGAGAATAGTATTAAAAAATATCACTGCTCATTTCAACTGAGATGTCTTTTTTTTTTTTTTTTTGAGGCCTGCTAAGATAACAGACCAAAGAAATATACGGATGTATACTCACCCATACAAATAGACTTATCTGTATTTAACCACATGTATTTATACTAAGGTAAACATGAGTCCTTACTGATGTCTTCAACTCTAATCCATTAACCCTGCGTCCCTTAAGGCTTCTCCCATTGCTTGCATGTAAGCAGTGTGAGAAACCTAGCTCCCACAATCTGTCACCCATTTACTTAAATGTTCAATTCCAGTACACATGTATAGTAGTGTCGTAATTGTTAACCTGTAGCTCTGTGGGGAAAACTTTATCATTCAGAATACAGTGTTAATGTGCAGTTTCTTTCCCCTTTAGTCTTATAGACCCCGCTCTTTTCCAAAGCTACTATGTTACCACCTATTCTGCTTTCCTCCTTTATGTAAGATTGTTCCATACATTTCTATAATATGGAGATCGTCTTATCACAATCACCCTTCTTTTCTGGGATCCACCACTTCCTAAAATGTTTCTTAATTTAACTATATTAAGGTTTATTATTTATCCTGTAAAGTTCTATAGGTTTTAACAAATGTATAATGTCATGTATTAAAGATTACAGTATCTATCATACAGAGTATTTTCACCACCCTAAAAATCCCCCATGCCTCATTTATTCATGTCTGCCCCCATCCCTCACCTTGAACCTCTCATATCCACTGATCTTTTTATTGTCTTTATAGTTTTGCCTCTTCCAGAATGTCATATATTAGAATAATACAGTGTGTAGCCATTTCAAACTGGCTTCTGTCACTTAAAATTATGCATTTAAAGTTTCTTCATGTTCATGAATCGTTTGATAGCTTATTTCTTTTTATTGTTAAATAACATTCCATTTTACATAGCTATGGTTATTCACCTATTGAGGACCATCTTGATTGTTGCCAGTTTTGGGAAATTATTAATAAAATTGCTATAAAAATTCATGTACAGATTTTGTGTAGATATAACTCTTCAATGGTTTCTAGGACCGTGATTACTTATCATGTGGTGACATATTTAACATTGTGGAAAACTGATAAACTACAAAAGCTGATGTGATATTTTGCATTCCATCACCAATGAATAGAGTTCCTTTGTACCACGTGCTCATCAGCATTTTCTGTTGTCAGCATTTTGAATTCTATTCATTCTAATATGTCTCTAGTACTATCTCATTGTGGAGTGTTTTACTATGCAATTTTCCAGTGACATATGATTTAAGATATTTTCATAAGATTTTATGCCATATGTGTATTTTCTTTGGTGAAGTGTCTGTTAAAACTTTTGCCCACTTTTTAATTGGGCTGTTTGTTTTTGTATTGTTGAATTTTAAGAGTTCTTTGTATACTTTGTATAACAGTCTTTACCAGATATGTGTTTTATTCAATGTGGTGGTTTGTGCTGTGATTTTTAGTTCTTCTATGAATACAATAAGTTATTGATTGTCAGTTAGTTCAGCTGTTTCTTGTTACAAGAATTGGAGTGATGACTTCCAAGCTTTATTTTTCTGAGCTGAAACCAGAAGCCTCCTGGTTCTGCTTTAATTGAGCCATGCAAGGTGAGGAACCAGAATTTCCAAGCCCACTCAAGTGGTTAATTTAAAGCAATATAAGGTACCTGTGGCCAACAAGAAATTTTGGAATTAGTTAAGGATATATTAGACGTGTGTGCATTCATACCCATGGAATCCTTGCTGAATAGTCTAGTATGAACTGTGAGAAAGCTGGTAGATACTATAGATCGACTATAGGTTATAAGGATCTTAATAAAATATTACCTCCATAACACAAGCCATGACTGATACGGAATTAATAATTCAGTGGGTGTTATAAGCTAAGAGAGATTGGTATTTAGGTGATGATTTCCCCCCGCCCCCATTTTCTATTTTGGAAATCTGCCAAAGCCAATTTGCACTTATATGGACTTCAGTAAGAGTTCACTGTGCTCCTACAAGGGTATTTGAATGTTTTCACTTATTGCCTCAACCTGAACTATTCTGTTTTTCAAATACTAATCCCATCCAGTATAAATCTTCATTTTTCCCTAACCAGTACCTTTAGGTCATTGTTTTTTTTGTTGTTATTGTTGTCTATCTGTCTGTTTTTGTCCAGGTTTTTTTATTGTTATGTGTGGAAGGGTTAGGTTCAGGAAGGGTATATTCAGCCATCCTAGAAGCACACAAACTCCCTCATATTTAGCATTTTAAAAATTTTACTCATCTCTTTCTCCCTTGTGTGTGTTTGTTTGTTTATCCATAGGAAGAGAAATGTCAGAAGATACTTTGTTTAGTGTGCATGGAACTCTCCTTAGCCAGATCAAGTTTATTAGGTCCACTTCCTATCTTCTGTCACTACCACTACTTAACAAGGTTCTACTTCTCTTGAGATTCCGATAATATTTTTCTCCCTTTCTTTTGAGTCCCCACCTACAGCTTACATTAGGATATAGGTATCGAGGACACTCTCCTTTCAGTTTCTGTTCACAGTTCAATCCCAATGCCAATGCTGCACAATTAAGTTTTTAGTTATGACAGCACTCCACTTTACAATAACAAAATCGATTTCTTAATAAATTTCCCCAATACAGGGTGACTTAAAACAACAACAGTGGTTTTATTATTATCCATCATGTTTCTGGAAATTTACTGCACTCAGCTAGACAATTTTTTCTCTCGTTTTCCTTTTCACGGTTGCTTCCAAAGAGTGGCTGGAGCTGAAGTGATCTGCAATGCTTCCTCACTTACATGTCAGGTGACTGATACAGGAACTGACTTACACCTCAGTTGAGGTTATGGATGGAACACCTACACAGGTGTTCTCCAGTGCCTGCTCTTCCCAGACTATAGTGTCTGTGTTCCAAAAGTATCTCAGACACAGGGAAGCTGCCAGTGTATAAAAGCCTAGAACTACAATGCAGCCAGCATCACTTCTTCTGCATTTTATAAACAGCAGTTAAAGAGATCAGATTCAAGGGGAGTGGGTAAATATACCATATTTCAGTCATAGAAGTATCAAAGTATTTTGTGGCCATAATTTAAAACTGTCACATATGAAAATTTGGATTCAAGTTGCATTCCCGTAACAGAACCTGACTGTGTGACACTAGCAATGTTTTTCTTTTTAAAAACCTTTCTTTTAGTCCATTGTAAAGGAGAATAATTCTGTTGCTCTAATTATATCAATTTATTATTTCAAGAATCGAGTCAAATACCATTTTTGAAGTTTATATATACAAACATGTATATGCTTTGTGTTCTTTTTAATAAGTCACATCACTTCCAGAGCTGTCAACACTACCACTTAACTCCACTTCTTACCTAATAATTTGGAATTTGTCTCTGTCTTCTCTTTTACTATTCCCTTTTGACCCAATTTATCTTTTCACTGTCGTATCATTCCATCTGCTTTCTATAACATCCATGTTTTAAATCCAACATTTCACGTTTGTTTTTTTTGGTTAATTTTCTGTCAGCATCTGATATAGTTCACTTATGAACTGATTTACAGCATCTTGCTCATATTTTTAAAAGGCAGTATATTCCTTATTTCTCTGAGATCAATTATTGTTTTTCACATTGTCTCTTCTAACAAGAAATTCATTCTTTGTTATTTTATGATTTTTTTCTCTGTCATGTTAGAATTCCTCATATATCTACTGATCTTTGAATATCTGCTCATATGCTGACTGTAAGTTCTGTGTTCATACGTAGAACTCACCAACTGATGGGCTTCATTTGTTATTATCAGGAACAATGTGGCCATACTTTTAGAAACTTACGAATGCCAATATAGGTCGGCATTTTCTTATGGGGCTATTAATTTTCCAAGAGAAAAAATAATTCAATCTCTAGGGGGAGCCTGATGTCTTCCTCGGCATTTAGAAATCAGGGAAATGAAAAGGGAGTTGGAGATTTCCCCATCAAATTGGTAGACTTGATTCCAGTTCCACTAAGAGAGCTCATTCCTAGCTTCACGTGGTTTTCCATTTCAGATTTATCTGGATCAACCTCCCCAGAGAGGTACCATCTTTTTAGTAGCTGGGAAGAAATTAGTTGCATTTCTTTGCTGATTGGTTGGGAGGATCAGGTGTTGTAATTGCTCTTTGAAAGACTTTCAATCTTAGTTCTGTTTTCTATAACCTTCAGAAATACCTTGGCCTCTCTCTAATTCTTGAAACTATGCCTCATGTTACTGCATGAATCAGCATGCTTTTTTTTTTTTTTTTTGACTCCCCAATTGCTCTTTTAGGATTTTGTTTCTCTAATCCCCTAAGTCAATTGCCAGTAGTCCTCTTACTTTCCAGGTTTCAAATTTCACAGCCCTCCCTCCTCTGAGGTCAATGGATCACTCTTACTTTTTCATTCATTTTAAAATAATGTTTTCCTTTATGCAATATTTAACAAGGGTTCATAAATAAATAAAGATCAACGTGTATATTTCCCTTGGGTTTTCCTTAAGAATAATAAATCATTATGGCTATTAAAAAGAATCCAAAATTAAAAATCAAGCTTTATTCATTTATTTGATAGTTGTAAACTGACCGAGTAATATTAAATTATTTTTTCTAGAAAAACAATAAACAAGAACTTGTAGGCTACTCTTAAAGAGTTCTCAAAATAACCCTTGGAAACTGAAATGTTTTATATGGTTTTATATGTAATATTGTTGATATACTTCAGACTTGTTTTGATTTTATTTTTAGAGGTAATATGTGCATTTAAATTTAACATTAGCTGAGTCCCACAGTCTAAATAACCTTGGGCTTGAAACGTAAGAACTGCAATGTGTGTTAGCATAAATAATTTACCCAACAAACAATTTTTGAATGTATATTTTATTTACAGTTAGTCAACTTTTACTGCTTTATGGAAAAACTGGCAAAATGAACAATTTTACATGTAAAATCTCAGAGAGAAATATTTGTTTTGAGAATTTTGATATTTAATATTAACTAAATTTCCCAGGGAAATGCACTTTATGCATTCAATCATTCCAATTGCGTAAATCTCAACTTGGAAACACTAGTAAGTCAATCCAAAGAAATAGAAATACTCTTTTGATTGTATTTGAAGGAACTTGCTTTTTTCTTTCTATTAATGTATATGTAAAGCAAGAGGGAGAGAGATCTATACATATTTATGCATATACAAAGGCACACAGAGACACTTAATGCTTTATGTCATGTAATTTCTGATAATCTTTACTTGAGAATAGAAGGTATAACAATACATTTAAAAAATAATTATAAAATAAGGATTGTTTTTAGTACTATAGAAAAGTTGGGTAATAGCAAATTTTTTTAAGTTGTGGTGAGCAATTAAAGAAACAATTTTTAAAAATGCGTTCAGCTGTTTCAAATTGCACTAGATTTTTTTTTACAGCTCTACTAATTTGAAAACATTTCTCTGATTACCATGCAAATGCATTGTTTATTTTCACAACCTTTGTAACACAGTTTTTCAAAACCTAAAATTGTATTGAGTATTGACACGTTTCTAGAACAATTTGGCATATAATTTTAAAACTGTTTAAAACTCAGCATTTACCTAAAACACATAATTTAAAATTACATTTAATACCGAAATGCATCCCTTTAATAGCTATTTTGGCTGGTAGCATTACCTGATATTTTCTCCTCTGAAAGAAATTCCTTTATCTCGGGAACTATCAATTCTAGTGTTGAAGAAGGAAAAGGTTTATGTCAGCTTGGTATTATTCTAAAATGCTGCTTCTGAGAGAAAGCAAATGTGCGAGATAAAAGAGAATTGGCAAAGTAACTTGACTCTGCTATCCTGTAGCAATGCCTATTCCAAACAATCACAGGAAAAATAAGGTGTGAAGACCATTTTATGACAAAATGAGAAATCTAGAAGATTGAAAACATGGACAGTATGGACATCCTGCTTACCTCAAAGCAAGCTATGAATGTGTATATCAGTAGATATTTGAGTTAGTGTAAAAAAAGGGGAGCAAGGGGAATGCTACGGTAAGGAAAGCCAATCTGATTCCAGTAGTGGAAGAAGAGCCACCACACTCTACATGTGAACTTATGTAATAGCCTGGACTCAATCTGGCCTGCTTCTAAACATAAAAATAAGCAAGAGTACAGCATTCCCTAATGTATGAAAGCAACCTGGAATATATTTCCATCACAGTCTTTGGATTCAGACTGATCTCAATTTATATATTGGTTCTATTATTTGCACTTTAGCAAATTGCTGAACTTTTTTTTTTTTTTTAACTCAGTTTTCTTACTTATACAGGAGGTTTGGAGAGAGGTTTAATATTTTATTTTATTTTATTTTATTTTATTTTTTTGTCTTTTTGTGACCGGTAAGGGGATCGCAACCCTTGGCTGGCCATTCCTATATAGGATCCGAACTCGCGGTGGGAGCACCGCTGCGCTCCCAAGCGCTACACTCTCCCGAGTGCGCCACGGGGCCAGCCCGAGGTTTAATATTATGTACAAATATGTGTCCCATTTAAAATATTAAATAAATGTCTATTCTCATCCTTCTGCAAGGAAGACTTATGAAAGAATTACTGAGTGTAAAGGGTTTCAAGTTTGCAGGAAAATTAGAAGGAATCATTGGAAATTCCAAAAAACAAACAAACAAACAAACAAACAAACAAATAGCGTGCTTTTACAAGACTACCCCTGCAGTCTTGTTTTGTCTCCATCACTATTTCTGTTAAGCACAACTGCCCTTTTGCTTTTCTCAGAGGCATGTGGTTGGGAAGCTATTTTGTCAAAGTAAGGTAGGCTATTTTGGTGAGGCAGGTGATGTTATTGACATCACAAAATAGAACAATAAAATAAAACATAAATTATCATTATTTTATAAACTAGGAAATAGCTGTGAAAACTAAAGTTTGGTTCCAAGAAAAATAAAGCAAAACTGGAATGGCATCCTAAATCACAAGAGGCATTGATTAGATTTTCCATAAATTTCCCATAAACCAATTATTTATTGTAAGTGTCTCAGACAGACTTTAGCTATAGACCTATACCAACTTTTAAGAGGTAATGGATTTTAAGTAAAAATAGGAAATCCTTAGAAATTATTACAGATTGGAAGAGGCTAAGAAGACAAAATGAGGAAACGACAATGTAGTATTCTGGATTGGATCCTCAACTAGAGAAAAAGGGGACATTAGTGACAGAACTGGTAAAATTCAAACAAACTCTGCACTTAGTTAAAATTGTACCAGTGTTAGTTTCTTAGTTTTACAGGACCTACGACACATTCAGTAATTCTTACCTCACCCACATGCACAGAATATCTAAGAAGAGTTTAGGATGTTATTGTTAAATTACTAAGCTTTGAAAAGTTAGTTACACAAGCAGTCCAGACACATAGGATATGTCTTGATTGTAAACATTTTCTTGTTGTTAAGTTTCAATGAAAAAAAAGAGAAAAGAAAACCTGAAAGTGGTTGTATAAGTGAAACAAAATTTTCAGTAAAAATGTTCAGCAGCCCTTTCTAGGCACAATTTTTTTTTCAAAGAGTAATTTAGCAAATAGTAACTAACCCTTATGATCAGAGATAGATGCACTCTCACTTCTCATTAAGCATACAATAATTGTTGCTCATACAGACGACCTTAGTAAAAAGGATGGATGATGCTTAAATCTCATAACAAACATTTCAAACCTAATCCAACATTTTTAGATGGATAACATATAGAAATTACCTTAAAATAAAATACTATAAATGTTTTCAAATATGTAGATAATGCGTTTCTGATCAATCATTTTATAGCCATAACATGTCTAACACTTCAGGGACTCCAAATAGTATTTGTGTATGTTCATGTGTAAAATATTAGTCACCCTTGTGAAAGTGCAAAAGAGAAGAGAATAAAGTTTATAAAGTTTTTCTTTTATAACAACCATCATTAAAATTGAAACTCTGGATTAGTTTTAAAGCATGTTTAATTAAATGTGAATAATTGATATTTGCTTTTTTTTCTTTGTCCTTTTTTTGTTTTCTGATTTTTTAAAAATTGAATTAACACATTGTAATTGTACATGTTTATGTGGCACAATCTGATGTTTTGATATATATATGTTACTTTTGAAAAAAAATTCTTTTCATTACATAATTAATGCATATTCAGTGGAGAATACTTAGATAGAAACAAATGTAATGATGGGGAAAAAATCACAGAAAATCCCTTTCCTTAAAGAAAACTATTAAAAATGTTATTGTTTTTTCTCAGTATTTGTTTTCCTTGTAACAAAGAATGTTAGTATTTATTCCTGTGCATACTAAAAATAGCATTTATTTACAATTTCTGATAAATAAATCTATATTTCTGGATTATTATTCTTAGAGTACATTCACACAATTTTTAACAGCTCTGTTGGCAGTAACCTTTCTCTATTTCTCTCTACTACTTATCTGTAAATGCTTATACTTAACCCTATTTTTTCTTGGATTTACAATGTTATGTTGGCAGTGATTTTTACTTAACATTTTAGAGATATCATTCCTATCTATTTCTATCTATCTATCTATATTAAGTTTAATATCACTGTTTTGCATCTTCACTAGAGTAAGCTTGCTCTTATCTGAGTGGAAGTCCTTTTAAGTTATTGTCTTTGCGTTTGTTCTTTAGTAATTTCACCAAAATATGTTTTATTTGTTTGTTTTATTCTGCTTGCTATTCATTGACATTCCTGGATAAATTCTGGAAAATCTGTACTCATTTTATCTTTGAATAGTGCATTTTATTTATTTTGTGTATCTTTTCCTGTAAGCTTCCTATTAGATAAATTTTAGACCTTCTCATTTTATCTTCATTTTCTCTCATATAGTTGAGCTCTTCTTGTAAATGTATTAATTTCTTCAGTTATAAAAGATTACTTCAAAAAGCTTGTGGAAAAAATAGAATTAAATGATAGTAAAAATCTTTCCATGAACTATTTGAAGTACCCTCGTATTTTCCATCTCATAAATTGTCTTCTCAACTGCATCTCATCATCAAACACATGTACTGTGTTTTCATATAACTATTTTTCATTTGTTGAAGTTTCAGTTTTCCCAAATCTTTTTTCTCTCCAGGCAGTTTTTTGGGCTATATATTTACTTTTTTTATTTTAAATGTTTTTTTTTCCTTTTTTTTAATATTTCATAGAAAAATTGACTATATTCTGTTTCTGAAACCTCCAATATCTGCAGTTATTGGGACTGACTAGATTTGTTGTTTATTAATTCTCCTAATGTCTTGTCTTCTTTTGTTATTTTTATCTTTCCTTTTTAGTTTACTGTTTAATCTTAACCCAGGGAATCACTTGAGAAAAATTCAGGATTTTTTTTTTTTAATAGAGCTTATTTGTGCCTTGAGATAACTACAAATCTCTCGAGAGTCTTAGATAATGGGCCAAGTCACTTCATTTCCCACTTTCACCTTTGATCAAAAGCCCTTTATCCTGATAGCAGTATTATTTTTGTATCTTCACTAGAGGAAACCAGATCTTTTTCAGATTTGTCATTTTAGCTACACCTCAAAGGCCTTGGTTTAATTTTATTTAGGTTTGGGTTCATTGTACGATCTACTTTTTAAGGAGACTGTGAAATTTTTTACTTCTCTTCAGACCAGTGCTGTATCAGTATGTGTGCCCAAAGGGCTATTATGTTACAGAAAGGTCATTTAGAACACCTGGTCGAATATGATTTTGAAAACATAAAGCTTACAATTTATTTTACAGAAATAAAAAAGACACATTGCACACATTTGTCTTTTTTTAATGGTTGCATTTTTTGTCAAATAAAATTATTAAAATAGCATTAATGATTATAACACAATTACTCCATTTTAATGACAAAAAAGTAAATATATTTATTTTTGTAAAAAATATTCCATTTTGTCACAGCTGGGTAAAAACTTTGTCAACGGCACACTTTCTGCAAACTGATACTGAGGAACTGCTGTGCAAGTCAAGCCCTTGGACATTATTACTTTTCTTCAAAATTCATGATGAAGACAAGGAATTTAGTGGCTATGTGATTGATCTTCCAAAATTATAAGTATGATTTTACCACAGTTTAAAGCCATTCTATGTCTTCCCATTATCTAGAAGCTAAACAACAGCAACAAAATATGATATCTCACTTTCTACATTTTTTGGTTTAAGTTGCACAAATTATCTCTGTAAATAACCATTGTCAAAAAAAATTAATGAAATGAAGAAAATATGGTTTCTCCTAAAGCTTCTCCTCCTCACCAAACACAAATAAGTATCTTCAGGTGATGGTAACAAGATAGGTGATTGGAAATCATTGCAGAAACAAAGTGTGGAAAAAACAAGTCACTAAAGATAAAGCATTTACTTCTTTGCAAATATGAATGTGCTTGAAGAATAAATCACAGAGTATTCTCATTGCTGCTGTTTATACATATGGCTTATTACAGTCTTGTCATATTAAAAATCCAGTTAATTATAAAATTATTATAATTGATTATGGTTAAACCATCTACACAGCTGGGGATGATTTTAACATCTTATCTTTAATGCAATTAATAAATTGAAATTTTATCTGATTAAAATCTCAAAGCTGAGATACACCGTGTCTATCTTTATTAAACCAATTCTGCCCCAGAAAATTTCCCATCCTGAAGTAACCTCTTAGTTCTGTGAGAGGAATTTTACATGTTGATGCAATCTAAAAAGTACATAAACTAAAATGCATTGTGTTACTATAATTACTCTTTCCCTAAAATGTCACATTTGAATTATACCTTATATTGTTGGAATTATTGCCTTTATTGGCTACTTTACTTACTGGAATGTTTATCCTGCCATTCCTGTTTTTCTTTGATATCTTGAGTTTTACTGAAAGATAACCTCAGGTAATGTGTACTTTAGTGTCCACTGTAATTAGCACACTGAAATGGAATTTGAAGAAAGCCAAGACAGAGACGTTGTACATGGATGGCATATAAGCTCATAAACATGAACAAAATAATACAAACCTAGAAAACAATGTGTTGTACGTCATGGAAGATAAATGAGAAAAGATTTTTGTAAAATTTCCCTGGCAATAGAGAGGTACAGGTGGATGAGAAATAAAGAAAATGTGATTGCCTTGCTATTTTAGAGGACATTCTGCATTGGCTAGAAGATTGAGCAAATTATTTTTCACATTTCTTCCTAAAATAAGGATTAAAGAAGCCATTAAACCTATCAATTGTTATTAATAAGCTTGTTTTTAAGCATTATTAGATAATTTTCGGGGTAAGAAGATATAACAACCACAATTATTTGAAGTTGATACAACAAACAAACAGAAAGGACATGGTTGGGGGGGAGGGGGGGAGGGAGAAGGGAGGGAGGTTTTGGTGATGGGGAGCATTAATCAGCTACAATGTATATCGACAAAATAAAATTAAAAAAAAAAATAAATAAATAAATAAATAAATAAATAAATAAATAAATATTGCTCTAAAAAAAAAAAAAAAAAAAAAAAAATTAGATAATTTTCATTGGGTGGTTCCTTTTACTCAAACCTGAGCAGGTGACTTTTTCCCCTTTCTACTGCCACCCTTTCAGATTAGTCCCTTCTATTCTTTCACCTGGAATGTTGCTATAAATAAGCACGCTAACCATTCTCGCTCAGCCCACATCCATCCTTCTAATTGCAGTCAACTTCACACTTCTCAAACAGAAATCTAACCATGCTGCTCCTGTACCTGCAAACCTCTGATGTAATCTCTGCTACACAGAGCATAGTGTCTAAACTCCTTAATCTAATATTTAAAGCTCATTAATATTTGGCTTAATCCATATTTCCACTTATATCTCCTGCCACTTCTCTATTCTGTCCTAATAGTGATGAACTTCTCACCATTCTCTGATCATGCCATGCAAGTCCATGGCTCTGTTTCAACATGCTTGTTTACTATGCTTAAGCTATCTCCCACCTTTTCTTTCTCCTTCATTATTTAAAATCCAGTTCAAACATCGTTTCCTCACCAGTGCACTCTGTTACTATCCAAGACAGCAAAGAAAACCATTTGCTTGTTTTCTATGTTTCTGCAGGGTTTTTACATCGCTCTCTCTTTTATCTGCTTGTTTTTGCATGTTGGACTAAAAATCTAGATTATAATGTTATGCAAAATTTTAGTAAGTTATTTAAAACTTAACTTTATTTTAAATATATCATGGAGGGGTACCTGTGCTTTATTTAATTCTTACCACAGAAAATGGAAAAATGAGTCACATGCTCTGTAGTTTAATACCACTGTAAATTGATTAAAATTAATTAATCTTGTTTAATATTATGATTTGTATAATGAGTCTCATTTCTTTGATGTTTTACTTGTCACATCACAGAGTATTTGTAGGATTCAGAATATCTATAGCATTTACATTTTCCTGACATTTATGCAATTTATGTAATCATCAGTTTTCCCTTAATACACGTGGATTTCTTGAGATTATTTCTATTCCATTATCATACCTACATATACATGGTAAAGGATAGTAGCTATTGAAGTACCTGGCACATAGTAGAAAGTCAATGATAAATTTAGTTAAATAAATTTCTCCTACAGGAGCAATGTCAATTTGCAGATTTATGTAAATAGCCTAGTGGAAAGTTATCTCCTTCAAAATGCATGATTTTGGAAGATTTCCTACCTTTTAAGTAAAATTATATTTTTTTATATGGAACTTTTGGCTTAGCAGAGTGTATATTATTTTATAATCAAAGGCAAAGGCAAAAGAAAATTAGATTCACATAGTAGACAAATTGTCCTTTTTGAAAAAGTTGCAGAAACCACCTATTACTTGAGAGGGCTAATTCTGACATCTTAGAATTTTCTTCTACCTTACACATTAGTACTTTTCTCCATCTTTGTATCAGAGTAGTAACAGTAGATTTGTAGAACCATGATACGGCGAAACATTCTATTCAGTCATTTTTCTTCACAGCTCTTCCAAACTCTCTTTAATAACTGGGTGTTATCTCACTTCCATAGTTTCATATTCCCTTATATTTCTTTTTATTTTTCTTTTCTTTCTTTTTTTTTTTTTTAATGGGGAGAGGGAAATGAGACACTCATTTGTTGGAGAATTACTACATGAGAATATGTATGCTCGGTATTCTGTAAATTCTCACAAGGAATTTTTGCTTCCATGGTTATAATTCCTATTTCATAAATGTGAAAATTGAGAATCAGAAAAGGTAATTTCAGTTCAACAATTATGCATCAATTTTTAGTATTTACTAACTTTAGCTTTTCCTTTCTTTTCCTTTCTCTTTTTCTTTTCATTACCCAAAACTGCTGAATCAAACAGAAAAATGTTCTATACCTGTTTATAAGTTGGCATTTACATGAGGTTGGTGGTATGCTTTCCACCCCCCCACCCCCCGGTCTGGTAAAAACTTATGTATCTTTCACCATTTATCTCAAATGTTACTTCCTCAGAAGACTTCGTTTAACATGACAAAGAATTTGTTCCCTCCTTCTTCCCACAAATATTATATACTCTTATTTCCAGTAAACACTTTATTTTTTTTTAAATATACTTTTATATTTGCAATTTATCTTCCCCACTAGAAGGTAAATTCCTTGAGGACGATGCCTTTATATTATTAATTTTATTTATTCCAATCTGTCAACAAATACTCCATGACTGGAAAGTCAAAATAAGATTCTAAAATGAAAACACCATATTTGAGTTCTTAAATGTATTTTAATAAAATAGCAATATTTTAGTGATTTTCAGTTCATCCATTGAAATCACATGGAGTTCTTTTAAGAATGGAGATACTTTCTCCCCACCTCTAACTATCACCATCTACTGTACAATGGTTATGTTATGGCTGTATGACATGCTGTTTGCCAGTCTAAAGATATTAGGTCAAAGATAGGCACACTGAGTCAAATGCCAGTTCCTTATATTTATTTTCCTGTGGTCATAATCCTTTTACATATCTATTTACCTATGTTTATAGAATACTTCATAAGGGGCTTATCTTCAGTTCAGGCTATAAAGTAGGGTTAACAACAGACATTTATTTCTCACAGTACTGGAGGCTGGGAAGTCCAAGATCAAGGTGACTGCAGATCTGATATCTGTTGAGAGCACTCTTCCTGGTTGGCTGACAGCTGTCTTCTCATTGCATCCTCACTTAGCAGAAACCGGAGAGTGGGAGCTCGGCTTACTTTTCTTATGACGACACTAATCCCATTCATGAGGGCTTTACTCTCATGACCTAATTATCTCTCAAAGGCCCTGCCTCCTAATATCATCGCATTGTGGGTTAGGATTTCAATGTAAGAATTTGGGGAGGGTGCAAACATTCAGTCTATATGGGACTTTTGCACATGGATGACCTTATGAGGCCCCACAGATGCTATGTACTAGTCATATTTTGTTTATCCAAAATGCCGTAATTTGCTGATTATTTGAATTATCAACATTATATATTTATTTGTTCTTTTAAAAATCAGTAATAATTTTCTTATAAAATGTTTCCTAGTGGATTCTGAATTATCTTACTTAGTGAACAAAAATATATTTGGTGATACATTTATTATTTTTAACCTGGTTTTAAGGTAAACATAAATGATCATGTGTTTCTTTTTTGCAGCACGTTTTTTTTGCCTTTATATTCATTTCACCCTGGAAGTCTTTTTAAGCCTCGAGGGCTCAAGTGCTGACTTTACCTAATCTTTGAAACTTATTTACTGTTGTTGATAATGGCATTGGGATGTATATGGTTTTTTTTTGAACAGTAGATGCAATTCACAAATCACCTTTAGGTTCCATCGGTAATAGGCAAACCTCTACTGCATTTTCTTTACTGACATCAACAATTGGCTGATGCCAATATTCTATTGCCTTCTTTTAAATTAAACTCTGTATTTTGTGCTGCCATGTGGAACGACTTTAGCAAAAAAGAGAAGCTGTATGAGATGTTAAGCCTGCCATTTGATGAAAAAGTTGGAAGATGGCTTGAATATGGATGAAACAAATTGTTTGCTTTGGTAAGGTTTTTTACTGAGTAAATATAGAACAACTTAAAAACAGGAAGAAAAATCTTGATAATGCAAATTTTATTTTATTTTCTCAGGCAACAGAAACATTGGCAACCTGAGCAATATTTTAATGTGGTTTTAAAAGCTACATTATAACATATTACCTTTCTAGAATATGATATTTCAAAGAATGATTTAAAATTATAATCAGGTGTTCAGAATTAGTTTCTTTAGGATTTTAGCCCAATAAAAACAAATTCATTGGAATGTATAAAAGGTGGCATTTTTTTTTTCTCTTTAAGACTCTCTTTCTTTAAAAAAAAAAAAAAGAAAAAAAATTAAAAAGTCGTGTTTCTACCCTCTCACATATTAGGAAGGTGTCGGTGGTGGTTGATCTCCATAGTCAGGGAAAAAATACAGTTTTAATGACATAGAATTTAACATTTTTATGCATAGCAGTGAGAACAGATTATTCTCATCTCACTTAATTGAGCATTGTGTTTAAAAAGATCATTTTAAAATAAATGTTTTTGTAACAGATATATGGCTTAGTAAACAGCCAAAATAAAAATCTTCATTTTACAGAAGCCATGTTATAGATAATGCCTGGGCCAGAGACTCCTTCACCTAAATGACCGGTTGAACCCAGAACCCCAACCTCAGTGCATTACTTGTACAGGCCAACACTACAGGAAGCTCAACCTGTTGAGAAGGTGACAGATGAGAGTCCAAGGCTCTTTTGGTGCCTGGACGTCTACACGATGAGGGGAAAGGAGACAAAGTAACAGAGGAGGAAAGCAAAGCCTCATAAACTAGTTAGTCTGAGAGCATCAGAGAAATCTAAACAGAGAGAACAGGGCTCTGACCTGCAGACCTTTCATGATACAAAGGGCATTTGGGGGAAACTGGTTAGAGCAAATTCAGACCCTACACTAATAATTAACAACAGCAAAAACGAAGATGACGAAAATAATTATGTTACCATTAAGGGAGGATCAAGGAATTCTGCCTGACATTTGCATTTAATCCTCAGACTGTCCCTGTGTGATAAGCATGACTAACAGATAAAGGAACTGAAGATCCCAGAAGAAGTTAAATACCCTGTACAGCTAAACAGCATGGAATCAGAGAAACTGGTGTTCCACTGTATTTCATTATGTCCCCAAAGGGTGAGAGAAAGAAAAGTGCACCGTGTACATTGTTAACTATCTTATAAACTGTGGATCAAATCTCAGAAAATAAAGCAGGGAACTTAGATTTCCTGTGAAAGAGAAAAGATGAAGACTGGGTGACTCTCAGTTGATGATCGGATCACATTCCAAGGGATTAGATCAAACTCAAAAGCTTCTGCACGGCAAAGGAAACAATAAACAGAGTGAAAACACAACCTACAGAATTGGAGAAGGTATTGACAAACTATACATCCAACAAGGGATTAATATCCAGAATATACAGGAGCACAAACAACAGTAAAAAAAAAAAACCATGTAATATGATTAAAAAGTGGACAAAGGAGCTGAATAGATATTTTCCAAAGAAAGACATACAAATGGCCAACAGGTATATGAAAAGGTGCTCAACATCACTAATCATCAGGGAAATGCAAATCAAAACCGCATTGAAATATCACCTCATCCCTGTCAGACTGGCTTAATTTAATTGTTATTATCTAATTGCTGGTGAGGATGTGTTGACAGAGGAAACCTCCTACACTACTGGTGGGACTGTAACTTAGTACAGCCTTATAGAAAACAGTATGGAGGTTTCTCAAACAGCTACAGATAGATCTACCATGCATTCCAGCAGTCCCACTACTAGGTATATACCCAGAGGAATGGAAATCATGTTGAAGGAATATCTTCACTCCCATGTTTATTGCAGCTCTTTTTATAAATGCCAAGAGTTGGAACCAACCTAAATGTCCATCCACAGATGGCTAGATAAGGAAAATGTGATTCATATGCACAATGGAATACTACTCAGCCATTAAGAAAAAAAATGAAATTCTGCCATTTACAGCAACTTGGATGAAATTCGAGAAAATTATGTTAGGTGAAACATGCTAGTCACAGAAAGAGAAATACCACATGTCCTCACTTATAAGTGGGAGGAAAGGGAAGGGAAGGGAAGGGAAAAAAAGGGAAGGGAAAAAAAGGGAAGGGAAAGGAAGAAAGAGAAAGAAGGAAAGAAAAAGGAAAGAAAGAAAAGAAATCACAATAACAGGCTGAACTTTCAGAAGGAGAGAACAGAACTGTGGTTACTAAATGTAGGAAAGGGGGGGGGCAGGGGAGATAGCAGGAAATTTGTTAATGGATGCAAACACTGTGTCTTGTAATCAATATGCTAATTATCCTGATTTGATCATCATATATTGTATACGGGTATTGATAGTCCTCTCTGCAGACAACAAACATGTATAATCAATTATGTTTCAATATAAAAACAAAACAAAACTTTAATTCATTACGATAAAAAAATATTTAAGCTGTTCTTTAGAATGCAAATAATAACTAATGGTTGGATACTAAAGCTGGTCCATAAAGATATTTATAATCTTTAATGTAATGGAAAATGCATACTAATAATCTAACTCAACTAAACCAGTGTTTTCCAAATACTTTGGGCAGCACATCTGATACTTTTAGTTAATGAGACAATAAACAAATTTAGGTTTCCTAGTCTCTGACCATCCCTATTCCTTTCCCTCCCTGTAGCCTAGGAATCAAAAATTCTGAAATTGGTGAAAAATAATCAACTACTATTTATAACTTAACATCTATGGGGATAACATATTCAGATTTTACTAAAACCTCCGAACAGGTCTCCTCTTTCTCTTGTTAGTGAATTCTCTGACTTTTTACCATGGATTTCCTGAATCCTCTTTTCTCTCTTCTCAGGCCAAACAGGAACTGGAATTTCAGCCATGCCCTGACAGATGTGTGATTAAGGTAGATATTTCTGACCATATTTCACAAGCTTTCAAAGGAATTATCGGCACTATTTTTGAGAAAGAGAAAATTAAATTATAACAATATTTATCAATGAATTTGTTACTAAAAATATCCTGTTTCTATATTCAAGCTTGACTTATTAAACTTGAGTGCCTTTGTGCCTGCACGTATGTGGCTTGGTTGCATTTCAGAGGGTAGACTTGATGGAGGAAGAACCAAATTCTGTATTTATTGGCCAAGCAGAAACATGTCATGTATCATAGGCTTGTTTTCTTGGTATTTATTAAGAAGACAGGTTTATCCAGAGCCATTTGAAATTATTTTAGATCTTTTTCATAGTGACATAAGTGATCTTAGCAGCAGGACTTGCTGATAAGGACTTACAGGATGATATCCAGTAAGTTGTACAAACAATAGTTTTATTCAATCTGCTTTTGTGAAACCAAGTCCTCTCTGTTTGTTATTTCCTGCCATTTTTCTTCACTACTAATTTATCCCCTAACCTTATATTTGCTTCTACTTGTTCATATTTATCTTGACATTCTTGTTATACTTTAAATTAAAGTACTCCCACATTCTTCCAATCTCCAAACTAATAGACGTGATTTCTATAAGCTTTCTTTCTCCATGTTAACTGTTTCTTCACTTTAAGGCTTTTGTTTACTTGTTTTTTGCTGCTTACTGCTCCTTACATTCTATTTTTTATCCCCTATAACATAAAATTATTTATCCCCCCCCAGCTTTATTGAGGTATAATTGGTGTACAACAGCAGCACATAGTTAGTATATACAATTTGATGAGTTTGGACCTATGTAAATATATATAAGTTTGTTGTGAATATTGAATAAAGTAATACATGTACAATTCATGACATGGAGTAAGTATACTTTAAAGATCAGCTGTTATTATTGCCTTTGTTATCATTATAAATAATACATTTGGAAGTAGTCTCAATCTTAGAATTCTTAATATTCTTTAATTCAAAGTGACACTGAAAATTCAGATATTACAACGACCAGGGTAATAAGCATGTCCATCACCTCCAAATGTTTCCTTCTGTCTCTTATTAATTTTTTTTATGTGGAAAGAACACTTAACATGAGATCTACTCTCTTACAAAAATTATTAATTGCATAATACCTTATTGTTAACTATAGGCACTACATGTGTACAGCGGACCTTTGGAATTTATAAATATAACTTTATAACATGGAGCAACAAATCTTCCCACCTTCTTCCTTCCATCCCCTGGTAACCACCACTCTACTGCCTACTTTTATATGTGTAAGTATTTCAGACATTTCATATACAAATAATCATACAGTATAATATTATTTTTAAAAGTCATTTATTTTTTTGTTAAATGAACTATATTGTATACTAGCACAATTTTAACATCAAACATTATATTGTTTCCACTTTAAAAATTAATTGATTTTACTTGAAATACTTTTATTTTGTGGATGCTATGTGAATTAACATGACATTTAACATTAAATTGCTTATCTCCACCCTCATTATTCAGAAAAAATTTAGCTTTTCAGAATTCTCAAACAAGCTTTCATATTTTAAAATTTGTGACTTTGAGATTTGTTTACTGCTTTAATAATTTTCAAATTTAATTTTCACATGTCATCGGAAGAAATCATCTCTGGACTCAAATACGTATATATTTCAAAGATAGAGAAAAGTATATTCTACAAGCTATTCAAATGTAACTTTCTGAGTCTATGAACTAAACCAATTTAAAAGATGCTTCATTGGCAATATTAAAATATTATGTGCGCAGACTGTTTCTCAGTATCAAACATATGGTTTTGGAAAATTTTAAAGAGCATTCTATAAATAATCCTTTTGTTAAATATTCAGTAAATATATAGAAATTTACAATGGATGGAGAGTTTTGACCTTAGGTTGCAGAACATCTCCCTGCCTCATTTATGATATGTGAAAAAAATAATATTGCTTGCATTGTAAGTTTGTTATGAATATTGAGTGGAATAATACATGTACAATTCATGACATATAGTAAGTATTCTTTAAATATCAGCTATTATTATTGCCTCTGTTATTGTTATTATTTATTGATATGGTCTAAAGCCTCTAGAAGAAACACATACTGTTTTTGTGAGCAGAAACCATACGTTTAGAACTAGTCTCAACCTTAGAATTCTTGACATTCTTTAATTCAAAGTGACATTGAAAATTCAGATCTCTCTAATCTACTTAAGACCAAATGGATCTGTACCTTTTTTTTAAAGAAACAAAAACAAGTTCCCACTCAATATGTCATTTTATGCATGCAAATTTTTTGATAAACATATTCAATAGTTTGGAACTAAAGAACTGAGAAGTATATTATGTCCATTACAACCCATCCTCAACACATAAGATACAACAAACTCATAAACACTAGTGAAATGGTAGTTATAAAACCAAAATCAAGCATCACCTTGTTAAAGATTTCTTGAGCCAGTTTAATGCTTTGAATACACTATTCAGACTTGAGTTAACTGTTCACTTCTTTTCAAAACTGGTAACATCAATTATATGTCTTGATATTCTTTTATTTATTCAATAAATGTAAATGCATATTATATGTCGGTCATGCTCTACAATCTGGGGATTCAATATTTAACAACTCAAGACTTCATGAAGTTCATAATTATAATGCTGTCCCTTCTCCAGGCTACCTATTCCTCACTACATTGAAATGCATTTTTAGAGAGGAACTAATGACCTGGTGGACTCCACATTAATGCATCTTTTTATTAAGCACAGAGAAGTCTAGTCTAGAGCTATGACCTTTAACTTCTGTCAGAAAGATGGCAGAATTAATTATAGAGCACATCATTTGGGCTCTTATTAGCTATAGCTACTCAGTGTAAGTCTATACCCTCAATATTATTCACCTATTAAAACTAATACAGCTATGCCAATTGATGTGGGTTAAGTAAGAAATTTCCACACTGAGTGAGAAAGCAAGATACAAAAATGTATACTTGATCTAATTTCATTAACTTTGGGGTGGGGGACGCAATTGAAAAGAATGTAGTTAATTAAAATTTTTAATTTATTGTATATTATTATCCTTCTTTCTTTCCTTCTTTCCTTCCTTCCTTCCTTTCTTCCTTCCTTCCTTCCTTCCTTTTATTTTTCCTTTATCTGGAATTCCTTCCTTCCTCTCTGTATTAGTCCATTTTGTGTTGCTATAACAGAATTACACGAGACTGGGTAATTTATAAAGAACAGAGGTTTATTTGGCTTACGATTCTGGGACAGTTGCATCTGGCACAGGCCTCGGGCTTCTACTCATGGTGGAAAGTGGCAGGCAGCTGGGGGGTACAAGCAGATCACATGGTGAGAGGAAGCAAGAGAGAGAGAGAAGGTGACAGCGTCTTTTAAACAATCAGTTCTGCTGGGAACTAACAAAGCAAGAACTCGCTCACTACCCCTCTTCCCCCAGAGAGAGCATTAGTCCATTCATGAGGGATCCACCCCCATGACTCCATCAGTTTCCAACACTGCCACATTGGGGATCAGATTTCCACACAAGTTTTGGTGGGGACAACACATCCAAACTCTATCACTCTCTTTCAAAATTATTTCTGAGCATACTTATGTAAACTTTTATTTACTTATCTTTTAGCCTCGAAATTCAATTCTATTTATTTCTTCCCAGAGAGCTCTTTTTATGTATTTAATGTGTCTTCTTTATTTGTAATGTACTTATGAGTGTTGATATTTTTGTACATACGAGTTTAAATTTACATAAATTGAGTCTGTTATTTCTAGGAAATTTAATAATAGAATTCTCCAAGAATTTTAATATATTAATCATTGAACTCTTGAATTTTTTTGGTAAGTTTATTTTAAGACAGTTCATAGTTTGGGACTACTCTGATAGAATATTATTTTAATATATGTTTAATTTCATTGTTATAGAGAAGCACTATTGATTTTTTTAGGTTGATTTTAAACATCAAGCTTCTTGAGCTCATTCTAGAAAGCAGATAAATAATCACATTTTTTAAATAATATTTTTATAATTTGCCTTTCAATTCTTACAGCTTTTTTCATTTTTGTTTCCTTTAGATCATGTGTACAACTAGCACAATGATAAATACGAGTACACATACTGAGAACACTTGTCCTGTTCCCAATATTAAAACTATTTCTCTTGTATCACCTATAATGCTTCCTTTAGATTTTTATTACAGAACTTTAATCAAGTTAAATAAATTTTCTTTTATTTTTGTATGATATGAATTTAATTATAGATAGATAGTAAACCTTAGTAAATACTTTTCTGCATCAGTAGAGGTAATGATTTTTTTTTATTTAATTGATGAATCTATTTATATATTTACCAAAATATATTAACTTATTAGAATTTTGTAATATCCTACATTTTATTGTCAACAAAAACCAAATTCAAACAAAGGTATAAATAGATTAAAATGAATAGCTGAGAGATATATCAAATAATATTTTTAAAAAGGGCTAGCAATTATATTATTAGACAAAATAGAATTAAGGCAAATATAATTATTATTTACATGTAATTAATTTAGAGAAAATTCAAAAAGAGCATGCAACTATTACAAATGTTCCCTTTATGGTAAATCACATTGCTGTTCAATATTTTCATTTTCTTTCCACATAAGAAGATTATATATCTCTTCTCCATTGATTTCAGTCTTGACTGGTACTTGATTTGGCCAAAAACAAATGGAAGCAGAAGTGGAAGTGATTCTACTGTTTCTTATCAGAAATTCTAAGAAATTCTTTCTGTACCTTTTGCTGTAAAATCAGAAATGTCCCAAATCAAGGTTGTTACTTCAGTCTGGATCTCAAAGTGAGGAGGATATGGAACAGACCTGCAAATAGTATGCAAATAGGACCTTTCATATTGCTTTAAGTCTCAAGTCTTGGTGTTATATTTTCCTGCAGCCTTACTTAGATTTAGCTGACTGAAACAGTTAAATATTAAGCAACACCTAATGAAATTGTAAAGAAAACTTATATTAATAAAAATTGTCACTGGTGATTTTAATTAACCATCCTCAATGGGGATAAAGTTATAGTGAAATAGTAAAGTGTTTACTTCAGGCACAAGTTAAAGGAGTAGAAATAAAACTCAGTAATCAAGACGCATAATATGTTCATGTAAAATTTTAAATTCAAGATTGATGAAAAAATCTATGATGAACAAAATATTAAAATTTTACACAAAGAGAAGATCAGTCACAATGCTATGACAAGTGATACTGGAGCTTGAGGCAAAATGTAAAAAAATCAGTAATGCTGACCTTATTTTTCTAATCACATTTAAACATTATTTATCTTGAAGAATGATTTTCTTTGACCCCTAAATTTTGTGCCCGAGGAAAGTGTTGAAGCCTTGCTTTTCAGAATCTGATAAATAGATAAAAATAAATAGCAATATGGGAGATCCAAAAATATATTTGATAAGCTTGAAATGTTAGATATGGAGCATCCAATAGCCAGCAAAGAAAGAATACATATACTTTATTTTATCTCAGAAAAAATATTTATACATATAGGACATATCATTATGAAGGAAACCCACCCTAATGCAATACTGCCAAAAATTAAATATAAAAGGATATTAAAAAAACAGGGTTAGAAAATAATAATATATTTACTAAAAGATATTACAGAAAGTAAAATGGCATTTACTTTCATTTCCTCTTCCTCTTAATACCCCACTCAAAAACAAAAATACACAAGAGTACTCAAAACCAAAACAAATAAAAAAATAGCTTTAATTCTTTTAAAAGTTGGTTTTCCCAAACTTTTAAAAGCAATTATTCTGATACATGCTATAACAGAAATTATAAAATAATATAAAATCTGCTCGGTTACTTTTATGAGAGCTGTGTGGTATTTAGCCAATACTAGACCAGTGAAATAAGTAAATAAATAATCTACAGATAAATAAGTAGATCAATTTATAAATAGTAAATAGATCAAATTATACATATATATTTACTAATAAGCATAAGTGCAAAAAAACTTTAACAAATTAAATCATATGGTGCATTGAAAAAATAAAATATCAGCCATCAAGCAATGTGTGTCTATGTCCTTTTTGTAATCAATACTCCTAATGAGTAAAAACCTATACAATCTAGAAAAATTACAGAATTTGTCTTAAGCAGTGGAAAATCTATCAGAACTATGAGAATTTGAAGAGCTAAAATGGGAGAGAAGCCAAGAGAGGTGAGGTAGACATTTGAGACTGTTTTCTTTTACAGATAATTACTGATTCCAAACATGAAAGGAACAACTGAAAGACCTAGAAGCTAAAGAGAGCTTCTGGGGAATCTCACAGGGGTCAAGAGAGACATACATGATGGTCCAGTGTCTTGCAGTAATGATCAAAGTCAGAAAACAATAGTATCATACTGTCAAAAAGTGAAAAAAAAATCATTACTCTAGATTACTATATTAATAGAATAACCATTAGAGAATAAACTGAGGTTTGCCCGCAAATTTGATGGAAAACCTAGTACTGTGCTAACCCTCCTCCTATAAACAACCGTAAAACTACACAAAATATATGAGTCAAATATTTTTAGGCAGTAGACATAGGCAGTATAGTAATACTGTGATCTTTGAGAAAAGGAAAATTCATAAAATGAGCACTAAAATTGGACTCTGCATGAGAATGATTTTTCCAAACACAATGCAGGAATTTTGAGTTCAACCAAAGAACAATGGTCCTTAGGTGATAAGAGAAGATAATAGAATTAAGGCAGCTGAGTTGTTATAATCTATGGAGTAGGACACTGGAGAGGTATAAGTTGTGCAGAATTGAAGTGGCCAGAAGTTAACCTATGAGCTCTTGGCTGCAAACCAGGCTGGAGATGTCAAAGGTGAGAATGCCTCATGCTTACAGGGGAGTATCTGCTATGAGCTGGAAAAAGTAACAGAGCTTCTGGAGTTTAAGCAATGATGGATTATGCTAGAGTTCCAGCTTAAACATGAATATAAGACCTCTTGGATACCTCTGTAAGACCCTAGGTATAATATGTTATAATCAGCAGACAAGGACTTCAGACTACCTGCTACAGAATTAAAAGAAACTGTGTTCAAAAACTTAAAAGAAAATATAATCTTAGGGAATGAGAAGGATCTTAGGGAATGAGAATCTTAGGGAATTCTCAACAGAAAAACAGAAACTATAAAAATGAAGCAAATAAAACGTTGTGAACTGAAATGTAAAATATCTGATATGAAAATTTTACTTGATGCTTTTAACAGCAAACAAAAGACAGTAAAATTAAAAGTTAGGAAACATGAAGACAGATTAATACAAGGAATAGGAAGAAAAAATTAAAAAGGAATAAAAGAGTTTGGGGTATATATGGAACAATGTCAAATAGTGAAATGTGTAGCTGGAGTCCCATGAGAGAAGAAGTAATGAAAATTGAACAGAATGAACGTTTAAAAAAAAAAATAGTTAAGATTTTCCAAATTTGGATTTAAAAAAAAAAATCAAGCAGAGATCCAAGTAGCTTAGAAAATTCCAGGCAGGAAAAATATAAAGAGAAACAAATTTAGCCACATTACCACATCATTTCCAAATTGCTGAAAGAAAAACAAAATTCTGAAATTAGCCAGGGAATATGGGTAACAGGATAGAAATGATGGATGACTTCTAATTTGCAAAATAAAATGGTTATTGTAAGGCAATGGCAGAATATTTTTGAAGAGCTGATGGGGTAAAAAATTTTAAATATTGAGAATTTTAAAAGATGCAAAAATTTCTTTTAAACTGAGTTGAAATGAAGACATTTTTGGATAAATAAATTTGGAAAAATGTATTACCATCAGCACTGAGCTACAAGTAATGATAAAGGTAGTTTTTCAAGAACAAGAGAAATGATGCCAAATGAACCAAACATATACAGGAAAAAATGAAAAGCAATTTGAAATGAAAAACAGAATTGTAAATATAAAAATAACTGTTTTTAATCTCATAATTTTCTTAAAATGAAACTATCCCTTTTAAGTCAAAAGTAATACTATTATAAGGTGGGAATTTAAGATATATGTAGACGAAAGAGATATAAAAATGATAGCACAAATAATAGAGCACTGGTAAATGGAATTATACTGCTTTAAGTTCATCAGATATATGAAGTGTGCAGAGTGAAGTACAAAGCACGGGAAAAGACAGTGAAAAGCGGGGAACTGGCAATTAAAAGTATTAAATCTAAACTGTAAAGTGAGAAGTGGGAAGTAGGAAGCAGTTTGCGTGAAGTGTTGATTGTGAAGTGTAAACTGTGAACAAGTGTTAAAATAATGACTCTAGTAGACTTTTGTAATCTAAGAAAGCATATTTTTAGCTCTAGAGAAACTAAATATAATAACAATAATAATCAAAATTTTAAACAGAGGCTTAGACAAGAAGCAATCATACACAATGACTTCTCTGTCCATTTCTGTCTCTAAGGTAAAAATAAATACCTAACAAAATATTTGAAATAAATGCATGATAATTGATTGTAAGAGAGCGACTTCCTAAAAGACTGGTCGATAAAATTTCTAATGGAAAAAATCAGAGAATCAATCTCATGTCTGTATAGATGAAGAAAAGAATTATTAGGCTTGCATTTCTAGAGGTAATTTTCTTCGTGCTATAAACAAAATAAAATGAAGCAAAAATAGCCAACAAACTCTTAAGTTCCATGCAGCAATATAAAACAAACACAAATGTAGATAAATAATACGAGTAATTTAAATAAATTATTTCATAAAACCATTACTTCATTAGTCTCTGGAAACACATGTGAAGAATGAACATAAGTTATTCACAGCTTCTATGCATGTAAGCATTTTTGAATAATTAAAAAGCAGTCAATCAAAGCCTTCATTTATTCTAAAATTTCTGTACATCTTCAGTGATAATAAGGCTGTTAATTATAGTATGCATATGCAACAGAGACATATTTTAGTTGAAAAATTTATTTTTCAAAATATGATAATATGACACCTAAAGCATTATTAGATGTTGCAGTGTCATCTCTTATAAGGAAAACTGATTATGAAGAACATCAGGTATTTTGCTGCATTTTAATACTTGGGCTCACATAAAGATTTTATCTTTAGAAGGTGTCTCCTTTAAATGCTTCTCCAATGATTACAAAGTCACTCATTTAATGAACACATAATAACTGCTTATGAAATGAATAATGATAAACATAACTCCTCAGGATGGTTAAAAGGGCCTTCATGGTTTAGCCTCTACTCATTTGCAATATAATAGAGCAGAAAAAAAACAAGATCTGCCTTTAGACATAACCCTGCTATGGGTTTGAAATTCCAGCTCTCCTTCTCCTAGCTTTGTTAGCTTTGTTAAGTTACACAATTTATCTCTTTCTCTGTTTATCTTTCTCATTAAATAGCTATGGGATTTGATACACCATGTAACCATTCTAAGCATGAGACTGGCCCATAGGTGATTTCCAGAATTATAATCCTCCTGGCATTTCACATACCCAGGCAAAATATATCTAATTATAAGCAGTTTTCTCTACATGCAGAGTTGTTTTCAACTATGTATCTTTGTAGGTGCTGTTTTCCTTTGCCACACAAAATATTAATGCTTTCACCATCTGATGAATTTCTATTTATTTTTAAATGTTCAGATATTTCCTCTTTATTGAATCTTCTTTAATATGCATTTTAAAAACACCCTGCTTTTAAAACCATTTTATATTCTCCCTTTAGGTTCTTATTTATTTACAGTCATCTCTCTTCTTCTGCATGTTAGCTCCTTGAGCAGAGCAGGAAAAACTGTTTCCCATTTATATCTCCCTACCAAAAAAATTCTTCCTAGATCTTGCACTCCCCTCCAGCCACACCTCCGTTCACATCCTTCCCCGCATAACACTATTTCATTCCATTGCCACAACACTCAGTCCTTATTCACCACTTCCTACTTTTTCTACACCCTCTAATCAAATCATTGGCAATGTCATTAATGACCTCCATGGCATTACAAACACTAATGAAAATTTTGCAGTCTTGCAACCTGTCAACAGTATTTGCCACAGTTGATAAGCTTCTCCTTTAATAACTTCCATTCTGCTTCTGGAGGCACGACAGCCTCTTAAGGTTTCCTCCTGTCTACACTGGCTGCTACTCCTCATTCTTCTTTGCTGATCCATCTACTTCATTTTTATGTCAGCACTGGTCATTCCTATCTACAGTTCCTTTCAAGCAGATTTTCTACAATACTAAATCTTTAAATACAATCTATCTATATATTGATGACACTCAAATTCACACCTCCAGAACTATATGTTACAGGGCCAAGTCAGCATATCCACTTGGCTGTATAATAGGAATTTACACTTAATTTATGTACAAAACTGAAATCTGAATTTTGCTGCAAGCCACATCCAGTCTTTTTATTTAGGTTTTCAAGATTGTATGACTCATCTGTTTATCTCACACCACGGCAATTCCTCTTGGCTTTCAAAGCTCTTCCCAAATTCAAGCCTATCTCCTCTCTTCTACCCCCCCCCCAAAAAAATCCTCATATAAGCCCTCAGCCTCTCTCTTCTAAAATATTTCAATAGGTCTCTAACATGCATCTCTGTGTTTATTTTTCCAGTCTTCCTCCTCTTTAGTTTTAACATGATAACCAGAGTTATCCCTTAAAAACATGAATAATATCTAGCCACTAGCTACAATTAATTATCCAGTGGCTTTACCCCACACTAAAATAAAATCCACAGTTCTTACTAAGGCCTACGATACCTGTGAAATTTATTCCAGCATTCTTCAACTTAAAGTGGAATTCTTTTGAAATTACAGTGAGACTTCCCAAGGGGTACAGAAACAGAGTAGTTTTAGTGGAATAAATTTCAGATCCCTACTTCTCTTCACATTTTTTCCTATTATTTTCTGCCTGAGCAAAGTTACTGGGCTGCTTCTCCTCTTCTGACATCATTTTCTCGATCTTCTTTCTCTTGCTTTACAAAGGAGATTCTGCTTCTATCACTTGAAGAAGAGATTTTCTCACTGATTTAACAAACTTCTGGGGCGTACAGACAGGAATTCTGAAAACAAAACAAGACAAAAACAAAAAACCTCATTTAACAAGACATTGAGTTGGGCTCTTGTCAGTCTCTGGAATAGATGTTTTTTGTGTATGTGTGTGTGTGCAGGGGTGAGTGTATAGTTAAGTTACTAGATAGATATAGATATAGGTAGGTAGGTAGATAGTTAAAGAGAAAAAGTGACATTGAAATTGACATATTTTGTTCTGTGTTGGAATAATCTGATTTCAGATAGATTGTAATGGGATAGGGGTAATAACTACTTTATAACAGCTTACCTCTTTAGGTACCTGACCATTTTCACAGAATACTTTACTCCTTAGAGAAGGTTTTAAAAGCAAATTAGATAAGTCATAGGTAAATAACATTAAGGGAACAACCCATTTTCTTCATCCAAGCAAAAACTCATGAAAAGCGTGCAAGGTACAGATCTCCCTTCAAGAAGGAACTTTTGCCCCGCTGTGGGGAGGGAGGTCAGCAAACAACTTCTGCCTGAGATTTCTTTAAGGATGTGCCTCAGCTACCGAGAGATACTTCATCCAAAGTCATGAACTTTCTCAGGTAGCCCTCATCTGGTGATCGAGTCAGATGGAAGTATAAAGTCAGCCATTGCTGCAAGACACAGGATATGGTGACAGGCAAACATCTTCTCGGGAGCTTCCTGCTGAGTAGGCCAAGGATTATCAGGCATACACTAGAGTTTGACTCCTGTCTTTGCCTGATCCTGCTTACTCTCACTTTCTTTCATAGATGTTGTTCTGAAATTAATATTTTGCAGCCTAAACATCATCTCAGAATCTTCTTCTGGAGATCCCAAGCTGTAAGAGATGTTAATAGGACTGGTCTGAGAAAACGTGATTTTGGAGCTACATACTCATTATCCAGATTAAATGAGGATTTTATCACTAAATGTAGTTAGAATAAAAACTTCCCCCAAGACTCGAATTGTTACTTGTGTGATTGAAGGTGAATTAGAATGAAAAATGAGAAATGAACTATGTTGTATCAAGAATTTGAGATATAAGGAGGATATAATAGGTGCAAGCATTCTGGAAATAAGCATCTTTAGTAGATAGATAATTAACAGTGAAGGGGAGTAATGGGATATTGACGGCCAGCTGTGAAACCCTGAAGTCCTCTTTGGCAAGATATAAAGAAGACCTCATCTTAGATATTGGGACAGTGGAGAAAACATGCACCAAGCCCAGGACTTAACTGTCATAGTGTATGACATGAAAAAAAAAACAGTTAAACACACAATCCAAGTAAATATAACATGCCAAGGTGAAGGACCTGGTTGCAGATTGTGTTGAACTTTTTGAAACTTATCAAGAGCTACTGCTCCCAAGGGGTGAAGGACAGGGATTAGTACCCCCTTTCAGGATGTAAAAGTTGTAAGGGTGCTGATTCTAATCATGTATCTATTTGAATCACCAATTATCAGGGAGATGCTGGCATAATTGTACAGTATACCTCATACTCAACAAGTAGCTGTCATGCATGAGATAAGGTTTTTTTTCTTGGTGCTAGAGCATATTAATATGCATCAGATGTATGGTAAGCATCCTTTGATTTGACAAAGACGTTCTTTTATATCACAATCATTTAAAAAATCAGAAAAGAGTTTGTATTTTTATGTAATCAATTACATTTATACTTTTGCCTATGGCTATGTTAATTCTCTTGCCCTCTATAAAAGTGTATCTTGAGCATATCTGGGCCATCTTCATATTTTACAGAACATTACGTTGACTCATTATCATGATGTCATAATTTCCCAAGGGCTTGGTGAGCAAGAAGTAGGTAACACAACAGAGGCCTTGGTAAGACAAATGTGTTCCAGACGGTGAGGGGTATAACCTATAAAGATTTAGGGGCCTGCTACATTTATTCGAATTTTGGTGTTCAGTGGTCAGGGGTATGCCATGACATGTCCATCAAAGTAAAAGATGAATTATTGTAACCTGAATTTCCTATCATAAAAATAAATCTAAATTCTTGATAGGCTTTTTTGGGTTCTGGAGAGAACAAAGTCCACCCCTAAATATAGTGCTTCAGACTTATACTGGATGGTGCAAATGAGCACCAGTTTTGAATGTAGCCTGGAGCAGTAATGATTCTTGTCAGTGTTTTGGATCCTTGGTAAATAATATATTGTTGGGTGGCAGCTACCTTCCTGGCACAGATGGTTGCTACACCTAATGACGACTGCTTGTTCCCTTCTTTGTTTTTCACACATGCTCAGGATGGCGCCTGGAGGTTGTAAAGGGGGAGTGACTATGGTGTCAGGTAAAACCTCACCCCATTTACGGGGCTTAGCATCTTGGGGCAGAGAGCCTTCTGGGCTCGTGGACACTTCATGATCTTTACTATAAGCATAGGCAGGAGCCATGCATGCATGCATGACCTGTAGAGTGATTGGCTTGTTAGGTGGTGACCCCCACCAGAATCCCCCACCCATTTAGCCCATTTATGCATAAATATGTAGGCTTTGAGTTGAATAAATGGAACTGCTTGACAGAACCCCCACTGCGTCTGAGTGCTCCTTTGCGAGCCCGGTTGGGGCCGGTGGCTGCACTTACCTATCTCCTGGGCTCTCCCGCCCCGCTCCCTCCCGCACAGGGAGGAGGAGGCAGGGGGTCATCTTCCACCTCATTCGAGCCGAGCACGGTTTAGCTAGTTGTCAGGGCACCGGCGCGGATGCCAACTCCCCCCACCCCGACAATATGTGGCAGATTCTACAGTGTTAGATATATCAGTGGTGAGAAAAGATGACATGTAGAGTTTGTAGAAAGACTCAGTGGGAGAATCACAACACAAGGCCCTGGGTTTCTGGAGGAAGGTCACGCCATTGAATGCACAGAATTATGACTTTTGAAAAACAACTAATTTCTGGTGTGCTACTGGCCCTTATAGAGGTAGAATGCCTTACTGAAGACAAATACCTGTGCAGCTGACACTGTTTATCCTGTGTTAAGTTCTGCAAAATCCACTAAATCATAGCATAGGCAGGCTCAGCCATAATCAAATGAAAAATAGATGTAGTAATTCCATCATGAAGCACAAGTAGAACTAGGTATGAGCAGGAGACCTAGGCTCTCAAGGTACCTAGCACAGTTGTGCCAGGGCCCTTCCTTCAGCTTAAGGAGAAAGAAAAGCCCACATTTGGCTCATGGATGAGTTAGCTTGATGTGTCTGTGAAAGCCAAAATATGGATGGCAGCTGCATTACTGTGTAACATGTTGGGGGGCCTTAAAAAAAAGTGAGAACAGAAGTTCTCCCAATGGATGGGGTTTCAGGAAGTATACCTGATATTCATTTTAAGCAAAAAAAAAAAAAAAAAAAGTGAAGTGAGATTTAAATGTATGAGCTCATGAAGAATAGTGAATGGCTAGCCAACAAGTCAGGTGCCTAGAAGATGGAAAAATTGTTACTAAGGAGGTCTGGGATAGAGTCATAAAGAGGGACATATGGGAGTAAATATACAGTGTGAATGAAATTGTATTATAAGTTAACACCCACCAGAGAGCATTTACCAAAGAAAAGGCAGTAAAAATCCAAGTAGACAAAATAGTAGGCTGACAGCCAGCCTTAGTAATTAGCAATTCTAGTTCTGGCATAGTGGGCATATACATTAAGTAGCCCTAGTAACAGAAGGGGAGGCCATGCATGAACTCAACAGCATGGACTGCCACTTATGAAATTATCTATAGTTATTGGTGCTACTGAGTGTTCAACCTGAGGGTTCTTTAGTGAGTTTTGAGTACTGTGTAGAATTTTGCATCTAGCCCAAGTGGCAGCCTGCCTGTGCTAATTGGAGTGTTTTATTTCATGAACGCACTCTATCCCAGTGTACGAAACATACTTCTCTCCGTGACTGTGGCAGCTCCCACTGGCTCCCCAACTTTGACACAAAGTGCTCCCGTGCCTCTGGGAGTGGGAGGAGCCAAGAGAAGGAAAAGCCTCTGTCTTTAGCACCCTTGAAAAGAGATGTACCCGCCTGTCACAGACTGCTTTCAGATGGGCCTGGGCATGCGCTGGCGGCACTGGTCAGTGACTCCACTGTTTGCTGCACATAGGACAAGAAGCAGAACCAACCTTGCAAGTTAGTGGGATCAGCTGGAACTTGGGTGTCACCTTTTCTTAGGTGCTACAGAGATCCTCTTTCCTCAACCTGCCAGCCCCTCTCACAAAAACAACAACAACAACAAAACTAACTAACTCTTTGTCCTCATTATGGCACCATTTCTCAAGCAGATCAACTGAACACTTGGGGATAATTTGACTTCATTAGGCTCCTTCCATTATGAAAGGCTCAGTGATTTGTTCTCATAAGAAATGTTTGATCCACCACTGTGGTCTCTTACATAACCTTGCATCAGACTGAGGGATCTGCTTAACATGAATGAGGTGAGAGTGGGCCCATGACAATGATATTGACCAGTCCTGTTACTTACCACACTGGAGCAGCTGCTATTGTAATAGAGTTGAGACTGCCTGCTAAAGGGACAGCCAGAGTCCTAGCACAGAGACACTACAATTCAAGGATGAGAAACCATCCTCTAGGAAGCAGTGTATAATCAAATCAAAGGCATTTACATTATGCTCTGCCCAATATATGAATAAAACATGGGTTCACATTGTATTAGTCATGGTTCTCTACCGAGTGCGCCACTGGCTCGGCCCTAGTCATGGTTCTCTAAAGAGACAAAACCAACAGGATATAGATAGATAGATAGGTAGGTAGATAGATAGATAGATGAAGGGGGATTTATTAGGAGAATTGGCTCACATGATTATAGAGGCTGAGGAGCCCCACAACAGGCCCTCTGCAAGCTGGAGACCTAGCCAAGCCAGAAGCCAGAAGCCATAGCTCAGTCCAAGTCTTAAGGCCTCAGAACCAGGGAAGCTGATGATGTCACTCTCAGCCTGAGGCCAAAGGCTGAAGAGCCCAGGGAGCCACTGCTGTAAGTCCTGGAGTTTGAAGGTTGGAGAGCCTGGACTTCTGACGTCTAAGCACAAGGAGAAGAAGGGTGTCCAAGCTTCAGGAGAGAGGGAGAAAAAAAAATATGTGCCTTTGCTCTGCTTTTTTGTTTTCTCTGGGTACCCAGTATTTTATATGGTGCCCATCCACATTAAGGGTGGATCTTTCCCCCTCAGTCCACTGCTTCACATGCCACTCTCCTCTGGAAACACCTTCACAGACACTCCCAGAAAATAATGTTTTACCAGTTCTCTAGGTATTTTTTAATCCAGCCAAGTTGACACCTAACATCAACCATCACACAGAAACTAAGGGATGAAAGTTTAAGAGGAGCACCAACTACCATTACTCTGAACGACTCAACAAGGAGCATTTTGCTTCCCATCCCACAACCCTTGACTATACAGATTAGAGCTTCTGGTCTCCAAATGAACTTTGCCAGGGTCCATAGCAAAAATCCCATTGATTTATGAGATATAGTTGTTGCCTGAGAACTTTGGGATCCTTATGCATAGGGACCAGCAGGCAAGTAGTCATGATGTTGGCAGAGAAAACTGACACTGATCCTCAGGAGGCTGCTGTTATACGATGGAAAGAAAAATGTATGTGTTGTTTCCAGGTGTTTCCCTTGGATGCTTCTGAGTATTCCCTTATCCAACTGTGACTGTAAATGAACAGATTTAGCAAACTCAGCCGTAGATGTACATAGTAACCCAAGGCTCAACTCCTCAGCTAGTGGTAGCTGGGGGTAAGTAGAATCTAGAATGAAAAATGGGGAGAGTTTAATGATGAATATTAATTGTGGTCATGAAAAAAAAAAAAAAACTACAGGGGTGAACATCACAGTTTTTCTCACTAAAGTACCTCTTTTCATTTTCTTCTCAGGATGAAAGGGACACCAGAATCTTGCAGGAGCTGCTACCCATTTTTGGAGAGATGGCTATGACAAATACAAAAAGCAGACTTCGGTAGACACAGAGGTGCACCTCTCAATTCCCAGTTCAGAGAAGTACTTGGTAACTAGTTGTTGAAAATGAAGTAGTGGACAGTCTCCTACAGGGCTGCTTCAGACTTTTGAGGTCTGTTTCATCTCAGGAGAGCTGCCTCATTTAAGGCCAGGGTGAGATAGCTTTCATCCTCTGAGCAAGGGGGTACCAAGGTGAAACCTTTGATACCAGGTGGAACACTGAAGAGACTTTATTATTATACTTTTAATCCATAGCTGCTCACTAGTGAGTGAGTGAGACTTTGTTGGACCTGCACTGCAGTTTGACTTCTCACTCTGTCCAATTCTGATCCCCCTTCCTTTTATAGGTGTTGATCCCTAATAAATTTCTAACACCAGAGCCTACATCACATAAGTGCTTTGGGAGAATCCAAATTCTATTGATCTGTCTGAAAATTTGAACTCAGAATTGTGATGTTTGTCACAAGGATCAACATTAACACATTAATTTGAATTAAAAAATAAAGCTCAGGCATTTTGTTACTGGAATTTTGGTGATTCCTTGATCCTTTTGGCCGATGCAGCAAAGAATTAGAGATCAGCTATATGAAAACAAAGCAAAGTAAAGTTTATAGAAGTGCTTTCCAAGGGAAAAATGGGCCAAGTTAAGGGACACAATGCAGCAGAATGATGTTGGGCTTAGGTATTTATTTGATTAAAGTTTGGGGCAGTTCTAAGATGTTTCATTGCAACGGGTATGTTTACATCACTTGATTAGCACTTGCAGGCCATGTGACTGTTTTCTTTCTGTGCGTGTTCTTACCCATGATGCATGCAGAAAAACCCACAAGGAAGGGGACAAAAACCGCAATGCTAATTTTATTATAATGAGATTACAATGAGGCAAAAGTCAGTGAAAGGGCGGACTGCTACAGGCTGCACAGGCGCTAGAAACTGAATTAATCTGTCTTGGTTCCAGTTCCTTGCTATCAGGATGTGGGGATCCCAAACCTAACTGCGAAATGGGTGGGTTGAAGCTCCAGGGTGGTCCTTGGGTGGAGTTAGGATGTCTGCAGAGCCATTGCCCCACCCCTTGTTGCTCATGTCTGACTTCCTACTTAACAATTTTGGTGATTGATAATGAGGATAACTTTCCTCGTAAATTAAAGCAATTGATTACAAAACGAAATCTTATCCATCTCTATTATTCACTTGAACATGTTTTTCCAAAAATTATATTTATAAAAATAAAAAATTATAATATATATGTAGATGATAAAACATATGTATTTCTACCAACAAATTATCTTCCTCAATTGATATCTAAATTAATTTTTTAAAAATCACTATCATTTCATAAGAGGTACATTTCCAATAAAATTTTATATTTTTAGTACATTTTACAAGAATTTATATTTATACTGTCTTGATCAAATATGTATTCTTATTACTTTTAATTACATATTAAACTTTAAAAATAACATTTAAGCCTAAATTTTAAAAAGTAAAAAATAAATTTTGACACATCAGTAAGTCACAAGACACAATGGGAGGTTTTTTTTCCCCTTATTATGGTCACTATTTCACAGAAAAGAGAAGAAACAACTCAAGTATAAGGAATACAGATTAATTTAATTTAGATTTTCGATAAAGAGAAAAATTAACATATCATGCATCTACCATACTTTCAAAATTAGCATCCAAGTGCATAAAAAGAAAAAAAAAAACACAAAGGGTTTATTAGATTTCTGTAATAATCATACAAGTGTGAAGAGGAGATTAAAAATGTAGAACAAACACATAAATGTCTTCTAAAAGTCTAAATATCAAACGCTTGAGTAATTTTATTGCATCTCTTTAAACACACATTGCTTTATTTTAACTAACAAAAATACTCATGCCTACTAAGTTTTGGAAATGGTGTATAAAATATTTTTCTTATTTTAAAAGTTAAAAAAAATTAACAACCCTAATTTTGGTTTCAGAAAGTAGGAATTATCCATCTTATTTTGCAGAAGAAATTAGATTAACTGGAGTAGTTCTCATTATGTGTTCCCTTTGGGTACTGTAACAAAAATTTCAGGAACAGTTTGTTTTGATAACTGTGGGCATAAATATGGTCTCTTTCCATGTGGAGGGATAAAATATGGATCAAATCTGGCATTTGAGTGTAAATTCCTCAGTCTTTCACTGAGGGGAGCTAAATATATGCAAAATTACATCAGAAATACAATAAAAACAATATAAGTAGTTGCTGAAGGGAAGCTGAATGAAGGGATAATGAGAAACTATTAGGAACAATGGAACTGAATGAAATGATGCTGTGGTGCTTAAACTGCCCTTGATGTCAGAGAGTTCAGATAAGTTACTTGAGCAGAGCTACATATGAAATAACTGAAGCAGCATGAACTACATTAATAAATGCTAAAGGGAAACTTAATAATGAGAAATACAGTTTTTAGTTTGGTTAATTAGGTGAGAATTCCAAGAGTAGATTAGTTTTTAGAACAGTTTTGCAGCAGAACAAAGGGGAAAAAAATCAGAGTTAAAAATATAAAGTAGGTTGTTTTTATTAGTTCCTTAAGGCCAGGGCAAAGAAGTTTATGATTCTTAGCACTGCAACCAACATAGCAGTATTAAGCAATACTGAGACCAAACGTAATTCTTTTATCCATGTTAAACAACACTGGAAACAGATGTAATTTCCCTACCCCCATGATAAAACCATATTGAAAACAGGGTAATATGGTTTAACTTTTGTTTGGAGAAGTAATTTCCTCCTGTAAAATAAGATAGCAAACCAACTAAACTAGCTTATTTATCAAGATTTCTTGATATCATATTTTCTCATCAAGATTTCTTCAAGACCCACACCTGGCTGGGCCCATCAATCTAAAGTTATTATGCCCCAAACTGTGTCCAATCCCAACAAGTTTTTTCTTGCAAATGACACCATAAAATCACACCGCATTACACATAAAAACCTGACATGTTGACAAGGCGGTGATTTCCATTACACTCAAAGGTATTAAAACTCAGTTTTGCTTGCTCAACAGGTTTTTCCAGTTGTCTTGTGGAGAATGGACAGTTGACAATTCTGGACCAGGTAAATTATCTTGTTAATAATTGTTGACAAACTCACTGTATTATAAAAACAAAATTAAAATAATGACAAAACAAATCACATAATTTCCTATGTAATCTGTCAGATTGCTCAATACTTACTTAACAGCTTATCAAGACATAAAAATTTACTTGAAACTACAAATAATGCAAAAAGAGGGTTTTTCTTCCATATATGTATGCTCTCTAGGGAATGAGAAAAATTAATATAGGAGGACAAAGAAAGAATATGAAACAATGAAATAAACAATATAAACCCTTATAGATATGGCTGCTTATAGGTTGAAAGACTTCTAAGACTACTACCATAGTTTTATTCTCCTTGAATGCTAACACACATAAATAATATTTATTGCTTAAAAGATAGTACATTTTGTTTTGTATTTTGCAATGATAGAAAAGACTCTATGAAGAAATAACATTTAGTGTGATAAAAGGAACACAACACTGAGTGGTACTATGTACTACTTATAACCTGTTGCTTGTAGTTTCAGGAATTTAGATTACCCTCCTCATATACTGCCCTAAATATAAGGAAATAAACACCTTAATCAGAAAAAGCGGTGAGATTCCACCATGGTTTACCATGGCTAGGACCAAAAAGTGCAGAAGGTGGTGGTGCTACCCGTAACCTCATCTTCAGATACCTTCAAAATAGATCCTGTATTCAGGTGTGGCTCTATGTGCAAGTGAATATGTGGATAGAGGGCCGTACCACTGGATTTGATGAGTATATGAACCTCATATTAGATGATGCAGAACATTTTCATTCTAAAACATAGTCAAGGAAACAACTGATTGGATCATGCTGAAAAGAGGTAATATTACTCTACTGCAAAGTGTTTCCAACTAGAAATGATGAACGAAATGAAAAATTGTTGAGAAGGCAATACAGTTTGTTTTTTTAGGTATCCTTTTTCAGGAGTATAGTTCTAAAATATTTTTTCCTATTGTTTTGATTACCCTCGTGTTATTACCAGATGAAATAAATGCTGTGAGACTGTGGGATTGTTTTTATTTTTTTTAAAAAAAGGTAGTATTAGAACCCTAATAATAGTCATCCACATTGATTCACAGCATAAATACTCTTCACATTTTTATATTTTTACATTTTCAAATTGCTGATTTTTATATTTTTTCATATATTAAATATGTATAATCAGGTCGTTTGCTCTGCTTTTAATGCAGGAGAAACAATAGTAGCCAAACCAAGCTAAACTTTGGTAAACCCCATTCTGGCACAAGACAAGAAAATCAGTTGAGGAACTGAAACTTCACTCAGGCCGCAGTCTTCCTATTTTATTCCACTCTAATAAGCAGAAGGTGCCAGATCCTACTTTATCACTCTAATATTAAAGGCACCCAGGTAATTCTGTCTGGGCATGATTTTCTCTATATGACTTGGTGATTCTGTCCATCTTCTGACTTGTTTCAATTCAATTTCCTCTGTTTGAGCATCTGAGCTATTTAGTTAAATATCATAGTATTTCCTGGGAAAATGTATTAGAACTCATAAACTCCTAGTGAGCCGATGGGTGGGTAAATTGTTCATTTGTTCAATAGTTGTTTTCTGGATATTGAGAAACAGGCATGATACTAAGGATCAGATTATGGAAGTTTAAAGTGAATATTCACTTTAGTTGTTTCTTTCCACAGGGGTTATGAGTATGAAAAGCATACAGAATTTCAGTACATTGAAGAAACTTTGATGAGCTGATCACTCACTGAATTGTTAATGCTTTTTATTTTCTCCTTGAGAAAATATTCTAAATGCTAAGTACCAGCCATTCTAACTCTCTGCTTCCTATCTGAAACTTTGTTCTCATTTATTTATTTTTATACACTGAATGTTCTTAGTGTATAATGTATGCCAAATACATCTTAGACAGATGAAATAAAAACATGAAATACCAAGGTCCTGGCTTTACGTTTCTTGCTGTATGACAGACTAGATCTCGAGTGGGGAAGGGAAAAGTGAGTAGAGGGTAGGAACACTTTTTGAGTGGTCATGGATTGTTAGTGTCCACAAAAATTATGCAAAAAGTTAATATAAACATCTTCTTTACAAAACAACTTAAATCTAGGATTCAAAGAATTTCCACAAATAACATTTCAATAAACTTAAATAAAAAGACACTAAGAACTATAAAGAACAACGTAAGTGATTTCCATAAATATAATAATCACCAAGGGTAGGGCCCACTAAGGAGGGCAGAACTCTGCAAGAATACATCCTAAGGATAATATTATACCTTAAATAGATCAGTGTTCTCAGGGACTGAAAACTCAGTGCAAATCTGTTCAACTTCTGATTACAGTAAGGTGATCTAGTATTGCTACTGCCAATAGCCTGGGTGACTGATATATGCAAATGTAAATCTTTTGTGGACAAGTAGCGTATCATCTGGATATTATGCCTGCTTTGTTTGTTGTGTATACAGCCTACGTGGGTGAGGGGACAAAACAAGCCACGTACTTGTCTAGTTTTGGGGGGCTCCTGATGAGATGAAGATTCTGTACTTCTTTGGTATCCATATGTAAAGCTACATAGATGTAGAATTAGATCAAAACCTGATTGTGCCTGATGAGTCCAGTGGCAATCTTAAACCCCAAAGTAGAGCTGTGTTGTTGGTGTTTTTGTAGCAGACTAGACACAGATGAAGCTAAAATTAGTGAACTGGAAGATAGATATGAAAAAAAAAAAGAAAATATGCAAAACACAGCATAGAGAGAAAAAAGATAGAAAATATAAAAGTCATGAGATACATGAAATACAATAGAGGGTCTAATATTTGTCTAAATGAAGTTCCAAAAGTTAATAAAGAGGACTATTATGGCTTTATCTTTTTCAGCTGGATAGCGGGCACATGGTGTTCATCTTAATGTTAGTTGTTAGAATGTGGTTATCATTTATGCATATTTTTGTAACCATTCAACAGCTACAATTAATAATTAAAATTTAGGATCCCTTCCCTCTGGTAAATTATGCAAACTACAATAGAGGCTTTTACTTAAACTATATAATTGTTTTTACCTTTTTTAAAAGTGTGTATCCCCTCTGCAGGAGAAAAAAATTACACTCCTGTACTTCCAAAATTTTGAATTTAATTTGGGGGTTCATGTTTTAAACATCTCATGGAACAGGAGTAACAGTAAAAAATAGAACTATTGCTTTTAACTAGGGATCTTGGAGAAAGCTGAAAATTGAAGACAGGAATTCATCAGCATCACAGGCTCTTGATGAATTAGACCTTGAGGAGTGGATAGTATTTGCCTGCATATAAAGAGGGAAGGTTCTTTCCAGTAAGTGAATATATATACTAGCAGTTTGTATTAATTTATAAATTGCACCAAATGAATTAACACTTGAACATTAGTAAAGTATATATACACAAACATATAAGTACTTATATGTTATACACAAACATATAAGTACTTATATGTTATGTTTATCAGTACTTATATATGTTAATACACAAATACTTGTATTAATCACATTATTTCCAAAAATCAGGAAAAATGTACTTATAATTAATATAGTTCAAGTCTACTTGCATAGTTTGGCAAAATACCTAATACACTGCATTTTAGAGATCAATTTATCATGTACAGTTTCTTATTAGTTACAACCTAAAATCTATTTCTTCACAATATTCTTGCTTTACTGCTTTAGAACATAATTACCCTGGAGCTACTAATCAAGTCTGTATTACGGCACAAAAGGAAGCTACTTAAAATTTCCACTTCACATGGGGACTCATTAAATATTTTGCAACAAGCTATCTAATTAACATTCTCTAAAACTTATTTGAAAGGTAAAAGCTTGTTTATCAGTCTGATCAGCAATAGCATATCCTTTATTTTTAACTATGCCAAGTGCCCTAGGCATTAAATAAATGTAACAAAAGTTCAAATTACTTTTTATAACGTAAAAGCTAAATTAATTAGTTTAAAAACTCATTTATTTGATGCATCAATATAATTAAAGACTTGTCAACTCATATATTGCTTCATCTTCTCAATGCTGAACTTCAGTGTTAACTATCTTCTGGCAATTCTTACTTAGTGATAGCCATTATGTACAGGAAAATAAAATTAAACAGCAGAGGGCAGTTAAACACACCTAAAATTATAATAATAAAAAGATATTTTCTTTTACAAACTAAAATTATGAGCATGGTTTGATTGAATTAACTGCAGAATAGAGATTTGTTAATCAATATCTTTTATTCATCTCTTAATGAGACAATTCTCCTGGCAAGTATTTTCAAGAAACACTGGGGATAATCTCAATTACATTATTGTGGTGGTTCTTATTGTTTATAGACAAGAGATTTATATTTTGTTTCTGGGCCCCAAAACCTCACCTTTGACTATAGGATGGCATCATTCTAGAAGCAAATTCACTGTCCTGCTGTCCAAAGTTGAGCATAGGAAGAGGTCCATTAAACCCACTGTTAACTGAGGGGAAGTTTACAAAAAGAAAAGCTCTGTGGAATTTCTAAAATGTATCAAAGTGAGATTCATGCTTGTTTGAGACAAAGAGGTAGAAATATTCTATATGCTTTCCTCGGCAGGTGCTCTGTCCACAATTTTACATTTAAATCTCTTATTTGGATTATTTATTTGAAACCTGTTATTTAATCTGTCATGTTAAATCTATACCACATATTCACTGTAATTTCAATGCAGTATGCAATTAATTAAATGATTTTTTAAATGCACTTTGTTAGTTTCCATGATAAATATGAGTTTAAACAGTAACAAACCCATGTTGCTAATTTCTTTGAATTAGTTTGATTCTTTGACAGAACTTTAACTATATAAATATTTTACAACTGAAGGGGAAATTTTTATTTATTTATTTTCTTTATCTTGATTTAAATCAGTGGGTTCTATACATTGTTATAATTTTAAAAAATGGATTTTACGACTTCATTCAATTGAGCTGGCCCATTCAGATTATCAAATTGGTCTAGGCAGTAGAAAGGCATAATCAAAATGCTGAAAGAATCTACCAAGAAATGCATATCTGGAAAATTGATTCTTCAAATGTTACCAGATTAACAAAAACAGAAATAACCATACAAACCTATCCCACTATTAATACTAAAGTTAGCCTTTTAGGCTGAAATGAAAGGACACTACACCTGAAACCAAGTAAAGAAATGAAGATGACCAGTAAAGGCCACTACATAGGTAAATATAAAATACAGTATAAACATATTCCTGTTTGTAATTTCTTTTCTTTTCCTTTCTTATATAAATGACAATTTCATAAATTAATAATTAAAATCAGTGTTCGGTGCATAATATACCACTCTAATGATGTAATCTGTGACAATAATAGCAAAAAACAAACAAAAAAAGATATTGGAGGCTCTATAGCAAAAAAGTGTTCATATACTATTAAATTTAATTTTATATTAATCCAGACTAGATTGTTGTAAGTTATGATGTAACTTATTGACAGAGCAACCACTAAAAAAATGTCACAACAATCTATAGTAATAAAATAATAAGTGAATTAAAATGGTACACTAGAAAGTATCTATATCATAAAACATAAGGAAATAATGGAGCAATACAGGGGAGAAGAAAGGTTGAAGATAGATATAAAGAAAACAAATAGCAAATTAAAAACATAATTACCCCTTTATCAATAATTATGTTATATTTAAATGGATTAAACTATCCAGTTAAAAGACAGAAATTAGCAGAGTGAATAATAAAACATGATCCAAGTATATACTTTCTACAAGAGGCATACATTAAATTCAAAGGCACATGTAGATCAAAAGGTAGAAGATGAAAAAAGATATACTGTGCAAAAGATAAAAACAGAGTTGGAGTGTATATACTAATGTAATACAAAATTGACTTCAAGACAATATTTTCAATAGAAGAAAAGAATGATATTTTATAATAATAAAACTGCCAATCCATCGACAAGATATAACAATTATGAACATATATATTTAACAACAGAACCCAAAAATACATGAAGCAAAAACTGACAGAACTGAAAGGAGAAACAGACAATTCAACTATAATATTTGGAGACTTCATTACTCCCCTTTTGATAATGGATAGAAAGAATATACGGATCAGTAAAGTAATGGAAGACTTTAATAACACTATAAACCAACTATAACAGACATCTATAGAATACTCCACCCAACAATAGAATATACATTATTTTCAAGTGTACTTGGAATATCTTCCAGGATAGATAATATGTTAGGACATAAAACAAATCAAATAAACTATATCCAGATTGGGGAAAAAATTAATAAGTCTGTTATTTGCAGATTGCATGATTGTGTATGCAGGAAATCTTAAGGAATCCACTAAAACCCTATTAGTGCTAATAAATGAATTCAACAAAGTTCCTGGATATAATACTAACATACAAAACTCAGTTGCATTCCTATACATTAGCAATCTGAAAAGGAAAATAAAATAATTTTATTCACAATGATATCCAAAAGAAATACCGAGGAACACATTAACCAAAGAAATTCAAGACATACACTAAAAACTATAAACCATTGTTTAAAGAAATAAAATATTACTACTGCAATGAACTTGAGAGTGTATATATCTTTTCTAGATACTGATTTTGTTTCCTTTGGATACATACTCATAAGTGGGGTTATCAAATCATATGTTAGTTCTGTTTTTAATTTTTGAGGAACTTCCGTATTGCTTCTTGTGATGACTGCACCAATTTACATTCCCAACAATGGTATACAAGGGTTCTACTATGGGTTGCATGTGTCCTCCAAAGGTTCATGTATTAGAAATTTAATCCTTACTGTGACAGTGCTAAGAGGGTGAGGAATCCTGTAATGGAAATTGAGAGGTGGGGCCTTTAAGGGGTGATTAGATTGTGAGGACTGTTCCTTTGTGAATGGAATGACCCATTTATGGAGTAATGTGTGTGGTACTGTTGGCTTTATAAGGAGAATGAGTGAGAAGCTTGCTCCTGTCATTCTTGCCATGTGTTACTGTAGAATCACCGTCCACAAGAAGGCCCTCACCAGATGTATCCCCTGGAGTGTGGACTTCCCAGCCTCTGAAACTGTAACAAATAAATTTCATTTCTTTATAAATTACCCAGTTTCAGGTATTCTGTTATAAGCAAAAGGAAATAGACTAATACATTCAATACACTTGTTTTTTCTTTGGTGACTTGTGTTCAAGTTTCTTACATAAAAAACCATTGCCTAACTTGAGGTTATAAAGTTCTGCACCTATGTTTTCCTTTAATAATTTGGTAATTTTAATTCTAATTTAGGTCTCTGATACATGATGAGTTAATTTTTGTAATCCAAGTTAATATGGTATGAAGTAGGGGTCAAATGTAATTCTTTGGCATGTGAATATTCAATCATTTAGTAACATTTGTTGAGAAGACTATTCTTTTCCACAATGAACTTTCTTGAAATTCTTGTCATAATTCAGTTGACTGTAAATGTAAGGGGTCATCTTTGGACTTATAATTTGATTTCATTCCTATGTATGTCTTTGCTTATGCCAGTACCACACTGTGTTGATTACTAAAACTTAGTCACATATTAAAATAGGTAAATGTGAGTCTTCCAACTTTGTTTATCTCTTTCAAGATTGTTATGACTATACTGCATTCCTTGCATTTCCATATGAGTTTTATGATCAGCTTGTCAATTTCCACAAAAAACAAACAAACAAAAAAATGCAGTTGTGATTTTGATAGATTTTGCATTAAATCTGTTGATCAATTTAGGAATATTGCCTTTTTAATAATATTAAATCTTCCAATCCATAAGCATAAGATGTTTTCCCATATACCAGGGTCTCCTTTTATTTATTTATTTTTCCCAGCTTAATTAAGATACAATTGACAAATAAAAATTATGTATATTTATGATGTACAGCCTGATGTTTTGATATAGGTATACATTCTAAAATGATTAATACAAGCTAATTAACATATCCACATATCACCTCACATACATATTATTTTTTGTTTTGAGAATATTTAGAATCTACTCTATAGCAATTTTCAAGTACATAACATGCTATTGTTAATTATAGTCAGCATGCTGTACGGTAGATCCTTAGAACTTATTCATACTGTCTAACTGTAACATTGTACCTTTTAACCAATTTCTCCCCATTTCTGCCACTACAAGTCCCTGGCAATCACCATTCTACTCTCTGCTTTTACAAGTTCAACTTTTTTAGATCCCACATGTGAGATCATGTCATATTTGTCTTTCCGTGCTTGGCTTCTTTCATTTAGCATAATGCTCTCTGGGTATTTCCATGTTCTCACAAACAACATGATTAACTTCCTTTTATAAGGCTGAATATTATTTCATTGCAGATGGGTGTGTGTGTGTTTGTGTGTGTGTGCTTTATCTGTTTATCTTTAGATGGACACAAATTTCATATCTTGGCTATGCAATCCCTATTAAAATTCCAAAGATTTTTTTTTACAGAGATAGAAATAAAACAATTCTAAAATTTATATGGAACCAAAAAGAAAAATAACCAAAGAAATTGAAGATAACTTTATGTAATTATAAAAATTATCCTTAGAGAGGTAAAATTTATGTTTGCTAGAGGCTTTTTCTTATCCTATGTCTTTCACATACCATTTTGCATATTCTAGTGAAGATGTAAAAGTGTTTTCAGTAATTCTGTTCTTTACCATTAGGCTGCAAATGTTCACAATATTTGCCCCTTTGAACTTCTCTGAGTAAATCACAATGGGTATACAGTTCCTCATCTAGGTATAATAAAAGAATGCATGACTATTTTTGGAAGTCAATTTCTGAAAGTTTCAACTTTTCTTTATCTTGTAAATAAAATGAATTTTAAGTTTCTTTTTTTTAAAAGAAAAGTTATCTTGTGTAATTCTGTCAGTTTCAGATTTTTCTCCTGTTTTGTGAATTATGAAAAAGGGTGAATATGCATGTTTCAAAGACTTATACTGTTGGGTGCAATATTAACAATTTTAAATGCAAATTTATTTGGATAAATTATTTCTATATTTTGTACATCTGAGATTAAATGCATATTACTGTTTACAAAATAAATGGTTCAGTAAAAATAAAATAGCCAAAGTTATCCTGAGCAAAGAGAACAAACCCATTGGCATCATAATACCTGACTTCAAAATCTACTACAATGCAATCAAAACAGCATGGTACTGGCATAAAAATAGACCAATAAAACAAAATAGAGAACCCAGAAATACATGCAACCATTTGCTGTCGATTGATCTTTGACAAAGGTGTGAAAAACACACAATGGGGAAAAGACAGTCTCTTCATTAAGTGGTGTCAGAAAAACTGGATATTCACAAGCACGAGAATGAAATTGGACCCTTTTCTAATACTGTATACAAAAATCAAGTCAAAATAGATTAAAGACATAAACCTATTATTTGAAACTGTAAAGTTACTATAAGAAAACAGTGGGAAACCTCCATGACATTGGTTTGGGCAACGATTGTTTGAATATAACCTCAAAAGCACAGGCAACAAAAGCAAAAATAGAAAAAGGAAATTGCATCAAATTAAAAAGCTTCTCCATAGCAAAGGAAGCAATCAAGAGAGTGAAGAGAAAACCTATACAATGAGAGAAAATATCTTCAAGGCATACATATGATAAGGGGTAAATAACCAAAGTATATAATTTTCTCCACTCAATAGCAAGAAAACAAATAGCCCAATTCAAAAATGGGCAAAGGAACTGAACAGACATTTCTCCAAAGAAGACAGAGAAATGACCAATAGGTATAAAAAAAATACTCAACATTGCTTATCATCAGATATGTGCAAATTAAAACCACAGTGAGATATCACCTCACACCTATTAGAATAGTATTATAAAAAAAAGACAAAAGATAAATATTGGCAAGGATGTGGGGAAAAGGCAACTGTATTAGTCCATCCTCGTTCTTTATAACAAAATTCCTGAAACTGTATAATGTATAAAGAAATGAAATTTAGTCCTTACATTTTCAGAGGCTGGGAAGTTGTAAGTACAGGGAACACATCTGTTGAGGGCCTTGGTGGGTGTAAACTCTTCACAGCAATGCAGGGTGTCACATGGTATGTGGCTTGCTCACTCGCTCTCTTTATAAAGCCATGTGAACCACACCTATTACTCCATAAACAGATCAAGGGTACAGTCCTCACAATCTAATCACCTTTTAAAGACCTCACCTTTCAATTACCATAAAAGGATTTCCCACCCTCACCACTGTTACAGTGAGGATTAATACATAAACCTTTGGGGGACACAATTCAACTCACAACATTAGATTTCATCCAAATTGAAATTTTTGGGTGTTAAAGGCAATATCAAGAAAATGAATAGACAATCCATAGAATTAGATAAAATATTTTCATATCATATATCTGAAGAAAGTCTAGTATCCAGACTATACATATAAAAGATATGTAATAAGTGAAACATATTATATATGTCACTTTTGAATAATACAATGATAAATAATCCAATTAACATGGGCAAATTATCTGAATAGATATTTTTTCATAGAAGATATACAAATGGCCAATACACACATGAAAAGTGCTCAATCTCATTAGTGTTTATGGAAATGAAAATCAAAGTACGATAAGCTACCAATTCACTCTAACTAGAGTGGCTATAATGTTAAATAGAAAGTCAATAGCAAGGGTTGGTGAGGATATGGAGAAATTGGAGCCTTCATTCATTGCTGGTGGGACATAAAATGGTACAGCTGCTATGGAAATGTTTGACGGTTACTCACAAAGCTAAATGTAGGTTCCTCATATCAAAAAGAGATTTTATCCCTAGGTATATACACAAGAGAATAGAAAAAAAAATGTGCTCATAGTAGCATTATTCATAATAGCCAAAAAGTGGAATAGACCTATATTTCCATCTACAGATGAAGGATAAATGAAGTGTGGTATATCCATACAATGGATTATTATTCAGCCATATGATGAAATGAAGCACTGATGTATTCTATAACATGGATGAACCTTGAAAACAGTATGCTAAGTGAAATAATCCAGACACAACATAAATTTAAATGAAATGTCCATAATAGGTACATACATAGAAACAGAAACTAGGATCAGTAGTTGCCAAAGGCTGAGAGAACTGAGTAATAGACAGTGACTGCTAAGATGTACAGGGTCTGTTACAGGTGATAAAAATCTCCTGCAATTAGATAGTGGTGAAGGTTGCACAACCTGGTGAATATGTTAAAAATCACTGAATTACACATGTAAAAATTTTATATGTGATATATTTCAAAGAGAAAAAAAAAAGACTGGGAAATAAAGATTGTCATATTCAAGAATTTAAAAATAGACCCATATAACTAGAGATTTTCTGATGAGGAAGAAATGTCACAAAACAAATTTTTATGAGATAACTAAGAACCAGATCGTGTATGGTATTATAAGTTATATGAAAGAGTCTGGGTTTTATTCAAACCTCATTTGAAAAATATCCAAGTGTTTTAAAGAGAGACATGAGTGGATCTATGCTTGTATGGATTACCCTGGTTTCCCTTTGGAAAATAGATTGGAGGGAGGCAGGCATGGAAGCAGACAGACCACTCAGGAGACCATTAGAATAATACCAGTGAGATGATTCAAATATAGGTTGTAGTTACAAGAAATAGAAAGAAGATGTGTTTGAGTCGTGGTTTGGAGGTAGCAGTGACAGTAGTTAGACGTGGAAGAAGAGGAATCAAAGATCATTCCTAAACTCTGGCATTAGAGGCATAGTAGATTTTGGTACTGTTAACTAGAATAGCAAAAACAAGAATTTGAAGGCAAACACCAAGTGTAAGATATTTATGTAGCATCCAAATAAATATTTAGACTGGCAATTGAATTTATGACTTTGGCTCTCTTAGGAGCGGGATCTCTGCCTTTGCACTCCATTTGCTATAGAGTTATACTTTGGTAGGGTCTTTCCAATACATTCCTTCAGGGTGGGTTTCGTCTTTCATATATCTCAAGCTACAGAGCTTCAGTGGTGAAACTTCCAAATCCATCTAACTTCAAATATTATGTATTATCTACACCTCCTACTTTCGATTACTTCATATATCATTCCGTACATTTAAACACAGCTACTTGTTCCAGCTTCACCCCTAGAACTAAATTGTTTTCACTAACTCAACGTACCCCGTTACCTCTGGCCAGCCTCTCATACAACGTAAAATATCTCAGGGCCAAGCCTTCCTAGATTATGAAAAAATCACATACACAATTTTCCATAGTCCTAACCTACTGTGACTATTTCTAGACTACTGTTAAATTTAGCGAGGTTCCTTAAGATAAGAAATATGTAATATTATAATTCTGAGCCTTAAAAATTAGGTTGCAACCAGGAGGATATGACATACTCTGGTAGTATCAACTAGAAAGCTTACAAAATGCACTGAGAATTAGCAGAATCAAAAGAGGACAAAATCGGTTAAAATGCCTATATATTCTATAAAAGAGAGCTGTGCATACCACTATTCTAGGCCTTAATTAGTATAACTGGTACAGACTGTTATTTAAAATAGGCTAATTAAATTAATAAATAAATTAATAATGTGTTTTACAACTTCAAAGGAAGTTATTTGTCTTTCTATGGAACAGGGATTCTCCAGATATTAGTGACTACCTTATTTTATTACAATTCTCTAAATGCAGAAGTGTTCTGAATTTCAATATAGAAGATTCAATGTGACTTTCTAACTGTGCCGAGGACATGTTCTGGTCCTATTTCTTTTGATGTTGACACAGAACAAATCAGAAATCAATTAGTAATTATAAATTTATTATTCACCTGGGCAGCTGATAAATACTACAATAAATTCTTTAACAATTTGTAAATTTATGTGGCGATTGCTAAACGGGAGGATGACTCAATGTGTGCATAGCAGCTTTAAAATCTCTAAAGATAACTTAATGAAATCAAGCCATTCTGTCAACATTGCATTACAAATTGTGCCATTAAAGCTGGTGACAGTGATTTAGGAGATTTGGCGGTTTCATTTATTTAACAATTATTTTCTGAAGTCTACTGTATGCCAAGAATTTTGCTAGGTGCCAGTAATTTAGTGTTGAATAAGAAATAGGCACTATTTTAATGGGCTCATTATCTAATGGGAGTGACAAATGCAAACAAATAATTACAGCACAGTGAGATATGTGCTAAAATGAAGGATTGTATAAGGTGCTATGGAAGCACAGAGGAGGGGCACCCATACTGTGCCTGCTTTTTGAAGGGAAGAAAATCATAAATTTAGCTTAATAGTGTTCATAAGGTCTTTTGTTACTTAGGGAGGAATTAATCAATGACAGAAGCATGACTCATGTTTAAAGATAATTTCAGCCTAGAACCTTTAACAATTTAAACAAAATGTTATCAGACTTGTACGAAGATATGTGTGTACAAAACAAAAAGCCTTGCCTATAGATCTGTAGAGGCATACATAATTTATATGTTTGTTACTGCTTTTTTTTTTTAATGCAGAAAAATAAAGACAAAGACAGGAGTGAAATTGCATGAACAATGATTGTTTGATTGACAGAATGGCTGAATTATGTGTACTGTTTTGGGTATTTCTGTTGTAAAAGTTAATTTTTTCCTTTATTATTTTATTTTAATCTCAGTAAAGTTAGCCCAATTAAGTCTATGTAAATCTTTAGGGAAAAAACTGGTTTTGTTCTTTGCATATGTGTTTTCCTAGATGGAATTCTGAAACAATCATTAGGATAAATTAAGAAAACCTAAATTAAGTATAGCCTTCAGTTAATAATAATATGTCATTTTTTGTTCGTTATTTGTGACAAATGCACCATGGTAATGTAAGATTTTAATAACAGGGGAAAATGGATGTGGGGTATATGGAAACTTTCTGTACTATTCTTTCAACTTTTCTGTGAATCTAAAACTATTATCAAATTATAAAGTTTATTAAAATAAAAATAAATAAATATTAAAAATAAAAACAATGTGCACACACAAAATGAGTTTGAAAAAGAGCCAGCTTGAATTTGGATTTTGATTGCAATGAATCTGTAATTTGATTTAGGGAGGATTTTTATCTTTGCAATATTAAATCTATGGATCATGCTGTATCTTTTGATTTATTTAGATCTTTTAAACATTTTCTCAGATTTTTAATGTTTTTTAATATTCACTTCATATAGAGATGTTGAACATTTTTTATTAAATTTTTAGGATTTTTTTAAAGTGCTATTCTAGATATGTTTTATTTTATTTTATTTTTAGGGCTAGTGTATAAAAAACAATTAATTTGTATATATAGACTTTTTTCTGAACTGTGCTAAATTCACATTAGTTCTAACTATATAAGAGTTTTCAGATTTTATTCTATGTAAGTGAATATATCTGCAAATAGAGACAATTTTATTTTATTGTTTTAGTATCTTTACGACTTTCAGGTCTTTTTGTGGCCTTATTCCATGGTCTGATCTCTTCACTTCAATGGCTTAGTAGAAGTGGTGAGGGTAGTCACCGGGACTGTTCCTGATCTTAGAGGAGTATATCTTTTACCATAAGTAAATTGCTAATTTTAGGACTTCTAGAAGCCATTAAAATGTTTGAGAATGTATACTATGTTTATATATTATTGGATTCAATTTGTTAATACCTAACAGGTTTTTTGTGTTCATGTTTATGAAGAATGCTGTATATTTTTCATTATACCTTGTTATATATTTTCTTTAGTTACACTGGCATCATAAAATAAATTCTCTCTCTGTTTTCTATAATATTTTATTTTTCAATAGCTCTCCAATGTTTTTACATTTTTTCCACTTATTTCGTTTTACTTTATTATGTCTATTTTCCCTGTGCAATTGATATTTTTTATTTTAAAAGGTATAGAGGCTCCTAATGGTGTCTTCTAAGACCCTGTAGGTTCCAGAAAAGGTTCTACCAAGGAAAAGGACTTCCCTCTCAATTTATAATTAATTCAGACCTTTTTTCCTATTGCAAGCACCATATCCCTGCAACTTATCCTGAAGCAGAAGTTCATCCACTTTTATGCTTTGACTTATTTTTCTTTTTCACATTTTCACTTTCTTTCTCCATTGAGTTTCACTTAATTTCTTTAGAACTATCTTAGAGTTTATAAATGATCTCTTCTTTGGTATATAATCTAATATTTAACTCAACCAATACATTTTAATTTTCAATTAAAAAATTTTTCACTGGTTTGCCCTATTTACCTACTGTGGCCTGCTCTCAAGGTAAACACCATGAAATGTGTTTCTCATATCATCTAATTCTCTTTCTCAAAGCATTAATACCACCTTTGAAATTTTTCTCCTTTTGTTCACCATATAATTCCTTCAGTATATTCTTTAAAAAAAAAATGTCCAGAGTTTATAGTTATCATCTGTAGGAGGGCTAGTCTGTTAGAAGCTATTCAGCCATTTAACAAAAGCAGTGCTGTACTTATTTGAAATATCTTAGAAATTATTTGTTAATAATATTTTATCTAACAAAACATATTTCTGGGACTGGATATCTTAGAATGATCTTAAAAGGTTAAGTTATTCTACTTACCATAGGCTGCTTTTCATATGAATCTCATTTTAGAGCATATTAACCATATCATGTTAAATCTCAGGGATCCCATTAGCAGAATTAGTTGATAATCTGGTAGTATCTCAAGGTAATCTAAAGACTTTTTGAATGTTATTACTCTCTGAAATATGTTTTGGCTAAAATTTTAGGTAAGTAAAGAACTAAGAATGAAATCGTCATTGGGGCTAAGAAATATCAATATAACTCTGCTAATATAATGAAAATAAATACACATAGAGAAAAGCTAGCTGTACACATAAAGTTTTGTTAATAATAAAATCACATATATATATATATACATACACATGTATATTATCAGAATGATTTTACAAAAAATTTTAATATATGGAGGCATAGATTTCCAGAAACATCCTATCAAATCTTTAACTTTATTAAGAGAACTACTTCTATATCTAAGATTTAAAAACAAACAAGAAAACACTATACCTCAGATGATCTGTGGATCATTTCAAAAACAGTAAGAGAGAATATATTGCAACAATTTATTAACCAAACTAGTTTGGATTATAAAGATAATCAAGAACTTGACCCATAAAAGGTCAAATGTAATTCAGGAATATCAATTCAAAAATAAAAATAGAAAACTGTATAATGGTATGTAAATCTCCTAATAAAGAGACAGTTCCTACCAAAAAGCAGCATAAAATATAATATTCCTGACTCTGGTGTTAATTCCCAGAGAAGAAAGGAAGTAACTTTGTCATATTTTCAACATTGCATAGTTTTTGAAAAGAAAAAAATAATTACAATGTTTAATTATGTGACATTTTGAGTTAATGCATTTTTGTGTAATAATTTTATATTTTGTATATTTTTATATTTTCAACTCTTTACATATAAGAATAAATCAAAATGATTATTTTAACATCCAAGGACTTCTTGAATAGAAATATTGTTTTAAAATTTTTTCACACTCAAATACATGCAGGAGCATTGTTCTATATTAAACATAATTGAAGTATTTAAGTGATAAATGTTATATCAATGGAAAATATTGATAAAAGAAAGATTATTTTCGTCACTATATTTATAAAAGCTATTTATATCACAGGAAGGCAGCTGACAAATTCTAGTATTTCTTTCATTATTCTAATAAAAGAAAGTATGAACCAAGGAAAATGTTCAGAACATAAAGGAGTTATTATCGAAAAACTTCCAAGCTACACAAGCATATTCATTCTCTTATAAAATACCTATGTATTAATTTTCTTCAGAATTTACAGTTTATTAATTCATACTTATATGACCTTAGCTTGTCCAGTGAATGATTTTATGATCTTTTACAAGTAATAACCCATTAAAATTTCATAACAGTCCAGTGAATTAGGTATTGTTCATACCCCAATTTTGGCGATCAGAAATTTGGGACTCAGAGAAGTTATGTAATTGCCCAAGATCTCTTACTAATAAGTGAGAGAAGTAAGACGGTCTGTCTCTGGAATCAATTCTTAACCACAATGCCATACTACAAATTGTGTTTTCTGTGAATCACACATATACCATTTATGCAAATACTATCAACAACTTTGTGCAAGTTCTTACTTTCATTACTACTGTCTACCTCCTTCTATCTTTTCTTATCCCTTACAAATGCACTGGAAAGATTTATTGTAAATATTGGCAAGCTATATTACTGAGAAGATCAAAATATTACCATACTTTCCTAAGAAGGACAGAGATAAATACAAATTCCCTAGCAAGGCAAAATTCACTCCCAGTGGTAAAGCTAAAATCCTTAAAATGGTTTACAGAGTCCTACAAGATCTGGCTCTCAATAAATAATTCTAGATAAATGAATGACTAATGAATGAATAAATGAATAGACTATTTGTTTCATTTTTTAATATAATGTCTAAAATAAATCTCAGTCAGGCATTTGAGCTTATAACCGAGTGAGGTTCACACTCAGCATCAGGAAAAGTACAACCTCACACTTTCTGTTGAAATATCAATTAAAAATAATCTAGGAAGGTATTTTAATAACTGTAAAGGGCTTCATCAGATGTTTTCAGTCTTTTACAGAAATGGGAAATTCTTCTGTAATATTTTCTTATTGCTCGTCTCCCTGCCACCATTCTCTCTTCCCTCTGATTCTTACTGATCCTCAGTGAAGTTCTGGGGTCACCAGCTACATTCCCAATGTGGGAATGAAACACGTGACCTTCTATTTAGAGAAATAAGATAGCATACTTCTAATTAATTGTTCCGCATTATTTCTTAAGCAATTTTGATTTCCTATTTCCTATTTATTTTCATCTCCAAGACACTTTCCACTCATCTAGTTTCTTGAATATTTATTGTTTTATCTTTCTTTAATGTCCCTAGATATTCTAATGTGTGTGTGTCTCACTCTGTCTCCTTGATTAGATTACCTTGATGTTCATCTCTTCCGCTGTTACTCTCTCTAAGCTCTTGATTTTGTCTCTCTTTGCTCCTCTGCTGACCAGCATTATTATATTCGGCTGTGATAAAAACTAAATCTGGAAAACTGAGAAATGCTTTCTAATTAAGGATTCACAACTACTCTTTCTGGCACCATGAGTATGCCTTCCAGCAGCAATCTGTACTAACAAAATGGTTGTTCTCGCTCCCATTTCTGGTCATGCGAAACAAGTTACCACACAATGGAACAGGTACCAAATACCTTACCTGAGGAAACAAAAGACAAACCTTAAGGCAACCTCACAACATTGTGGAAATAAGTTTCATCACTGTGGAGATAAGTTTCATAATTATAAAACTGCATTTATACATATGGTGTGTGTGTGTGTGTGTGTGTGTGTGTGTGTGTGTGTGTGTGTGTGTGTGTGTAACAAAATATTAAGTGTATACCTCCAGAAATAGGCACTCAGGTAATTTGACTTATTTTTCACTAAACTTTTCTGTGCTATTTGAATATAATATACCATACAGTATGAAGTCATTTAAATTTCAGACAAAAAAGACCAATATTTTACTTTAACATACAATGAATTACTTTGTAAGATTTGTTTTCAGGGTGATAATACAATTACTACACTAAAAACATTAAAATCTTTCTCCCCTTTGTAAAAATTAAGCTTCTTAAATAATGTCCTTAAAATTAATTACATGCTATCTCATTATGATGCAGTAGCATGCCACTGAATTTACTATTTATGAAGATACTTCAAAAAGTTCATGGTAAAATAGATTTAAAAGATAATACAAATCTTTACATTAACTTTTTAAATACCCCTCATATATTACAATGAAAGTAAAATTTTTTGTGGGTTTTTTTGAAATTTATTTTCTCACAGACAAGAAATATTTACTAATTTACAAAGACAACTCAGAAAATTCTCCAAGCAATGGTCAGATGTGAGACTCACATAGGAGAACTTTAAATATATACATAAACTGGCAAATCTACCTCCACTTTAGAAAGCAATTATACAGAAAATAAATAAGTGAATGCAATAACACTGATCATTTAATAATCTTAATGACTGATCACTTTGATTAGCAGAGACTGTTTTTAAATATTTGATTATATTTTTGTCTCAATTGGCCCTGTTTGCTTTCCACATGAACATTGGCATAAAGTATTTTACCAGGTGTTCAATTTCATAACTCATATTTAGTTTCTCAAAACACCTGCTTCAATATATCATACTGACCATAATTCATAAGGTGATGTATTTCTCCTTTCAAAGGAGAGCAAACCATACCATACTAACCTCAGTGGGATAACCTGGCAAACACCACCTAACCTAGTGATCAAGATTAACTTCACCAGTGATGTCATGTTTTAATTGTGAAACCCTTGATATGATGCAGGGGGAACGGCTGTTCACTTCTATCATATTCTTACAAACATATATCACCACCGTCTCACAGGAAAAAAGGAATAGTCAATCGCAAATTGAGGGCTATTCTACAAAATATCTAGCCAGTATTTATAAAATTATCAAGATCACGAATAATATGGAGAAACTGAAATTGTCACAGACAGGGGGATACTAAGAAGAAATGACAACTAAATGAAATGTGGTATCTTGTGGTGGGTCCTGGAAAAGGATGATCTATGAAAGCCACCATAGTTTTTTTTCTTTAGTTGTAAAAAAAGCTGAATTTTATTAAACTTAAAATTATCTTATTCATCACTAAAAAAACTAGGAATAGAGTGGAGGAAACTATACATTATTTATTATATATGTGTGTGTGTATAAATGTTTATACACACACATACATACACACACAGGCATTTATGTTCATTTATATACAAGAGCTTGTTTAAAGAACAGAAAAAGAACTCTACAATTCAGTCAATAAAATGAGATGAACCTATAGAAAAATGGGCAAAAATCTCAATAAAGTCACTTCACCAAAGAAAGTATCCAAATAGTAAATGGACATATAAAAATATGCTCAATTATTTAGTCAACAAAAAAATACAAATTCAAACTATAATGAAATACCATTATACAGTCACTTGAATGGCTATAAATACATGTGATATTTTCTGCTGGTCACCATGTGAATTAATTGTAACTCACATACACTGTATAGGTTGATAAAATTACCTTGGAAAATTATTTGATAGTTTTGACTACTAGTAAAAATATATATGCTTTATGGCCTAGTTTCTATTTATAGGTATATACCCAATTGAAATATATTATTAAGGTCACCAAAAGATCTACACAGCAATGTACATAGCAGAACAGTTATCAAAAGCCAGAAAACAGAAAAAACTTAGATCAATAAAGAGAATTATGATACAATTTTTAATATATTTTTTACAGTGAATTACTATAGAACAATTAAAATAAATTAATTATTGCTATAGACTATGACATTGATTGATCTAATTATAATCATGTATAAAATAAGCTAGAGAAAAATAGACTTACTGATGATTAATTTACATAAAGTTATAAAAGAGACAAATCTGATGCATGGGATTAGAAAGTAAGTAAATAGTTGCCTTTTAGGTAGTGAGTGGAATGGGGCTTAGGGTGGGGGAGAGGAGCTCCTGGGTGGAAGATAATATTCTATATTTTTATTTAGGTGAGGGAGACCCAGGTATGTTCACTTTGTGAAAATAAATTGTACTATATACTGAAGATTTCTGAATTTTACATATACATATTATGCCTTAATACAACTTCAAAATACAGTAAACAATTGAAATAAGATAGGACAATCATTGGTCTGTTTACTTGTTTGATAAATAGGTTTTTTTAAACAATAGGGAATAAAGCAATCACAATAATATTTTAAACTTTCAGAAGGGGAGAACAGAACTATGGTTACTAGAGGTGGGAAAGGGAAGGGGGTGGGAGACTAGGGAGAAATTGTGTAATGGACATAAACAATAATTATGCTTTGCAGTGATGAATATGCTAATAATATTGATTTGATCATCACATATTGTACACAGATACTAATAGTAAATCTGTATCACTCTATATCCCACAAATATGTATAACAATTATGTTTCAATTAAAGCATTAAATTAGAAAGCAAACACATAAGGTGTTGCACTCTCTTTGTCCTCATACAGATTTTCCACCTCTCTCCCCTGGGTGATGGAGACACAAGGGATTACTCAAAGCCCATTTCCTCTGAGCAGAGAGACACCCTGGAAGGGTTAACTTTCTGGAACCTTCAAGTGAGAGAGGCATTCCTCCTTTGGGAAATTAACACTGAGCTGGTGTTCTGTCTCAGTATTTATTCTTCAGGACAGAAAGTTACAGAAAAAGAACATAGGTGTAGTTATGGTTAAGTATAGTTTAACAATAGAAGCTGGTAACATCAGTGAAATAACAAAGTGACATTCTATAATGCAATTTGCAAAAGGTTAAGTGAATCCAACAACAAAAGCTTTTTCTTAGCAAATACTGTGTTTTCCTACAGCAGTTTCCTCAGTATTTTTACATAACAATAGGCATCTTTCTTAACATATTAATCAGTAGGTTAACCTGCTCTCAAGGACAGACGTCCTTGAGAGCCAGCAGCTGTGCTGTGTTACAATTCTATATCCTCAACAGAGACTTTAGCCTGGGGAAAGTTTCCTGTCTTTTGCAAGCTTAACATTTTAATGTGTAATTTTAAAAGGTTAAGTTATACCTGAAACTACAGAGCTTTGGAAACTAGGCCCTGTGAAATACATTTGCTTTATAAATGTTAGTATATCCCACAATAATGTTCTTTTTAAATTAAAAGCATGAGAACATGATTCTAACATAAATTGTGTGTTTACATTCTTCTAAGTGGTTAGGTTATACAAGGGATCTGAAGACAATGATGTAATAAAGTGACAACAGAACCAGTAAAATATTTGGAAATTAGTATATTGTAAAAAATGGTTAAAGGAACAAGAATTAATTATTTCAGAATAAAAATAATGAGTTGAGGAAAACTGTTTGTCTATATACTTTCACTTTTTCAGTGATATTCTCCAAATCCTCTTTAAGAACATCTATTCAGCTAACCTAGAAGAGGAAAGTAAGAAAAATACTATAACATATGCATTATACTGACTTTGGAATTCATAATATTATAATATTTGTATAAGAGATTAAAAATATCTCACTTCTAAGATTGTTCACATATTTTATTCACCTTAAAAAAAGAGCCTTTCTATCAACTGTTTTTATTCCCTACCTGCTAAAATAAAGTTACTTTATTGGGCTACACTTAAATATACTTGAACTATCAAGTAAAATACAGATTCTAAGACATCAGCAATCTCGAATTTCTTCCTACAACTGACTGGGTTTAAGAAACACTTTGATAAAATTAAATCTTTGCATTTTAGCATTTTCAAAAGTCAAATTGGGTAAATTTACTGCCTGTAGATTTGGGGATTTAGTTACAATAGTGAACAGAAACATGTGTTCTAGCAAATCTAATTTTATAATAAGAACATTTTTTCCACTATGCTCTTTATAATATGCTCATGTAGTAACATAGAAATGAATAAAAAATAGTAACTTGTTGACAGTCCAGACTAGTTCCTTAAACTTGAGTTATATCTGAGTAGTCTTTATAACCTTGGATTTCAATAGATGTCTAGAAAGCATAATAAAAATAAGCAATCAACATATCTGTCATAGGTACCTTGCCAAATAAAACACGGCACATTATTTTTCATGCCAGGCAATTTAAATTCATGTTTAAATGGAAGAAACAAAAGAATTTGAGTATAAGTAAACAACTTTGAATGGGTTTGCCAAAACACACTGTCCACATTTTAGTTTCCTTCGCATGATATAATTTCTTAAAATGACACATTTGTTTTGTCTTTCATTCATTCATCAAATAATTATGGAGATTTACTATGTGCAAGGCTTTGTTATGAGTGGTCACACAGATGAACAAAACCAACAACAACCTCTGCTCTCCTGAAGTCTACATTCTAGTGGAGAAAAATCAACCAAAAAAATGCAACATAGCTAACAAGAAAATTACATATTATGTTGGGATGTGGCAAGTGATATATGGGGAAGTTATGTAGCAGAGCAGGAAGAGTAAATGTGCAGATGGGCTGGGTATGGGTGGCAGGATGGCAATGCTTTTTTTAGGACAGGAAAATTATACAGGGTGTGGTATAAACCCTAAAACACAGCCAATATATGGTGCTGTTTTTCTCCCAGCTAGGATAAGGATGATGAAACCAAGGGCTGGAAACAGGAGTGAGGTATGTGTGAGGAAATGAAAGGAGATCAGGGTGGCTGGAGTCCTGTACTAGGTGAAGCGTAGAAGAGAGCAGGGTGAAATTGCGTTGAGCAGTGCAGGGTTTCAGTTTTATTTTAAGTGAAATAATAGAATTAGAACATTAAGAAGATCTTTTTAAAGGACTGGTGAAGAAGTAGGCTAGAATGGAGCAAGCAAAAGGACTAGGGAGCTGTTGTGGTCATCATCGAGATTGATGTCAGTGTCCTGGGCTATGATTTTGGGGAAGGAGTTGGAGAAAAACATGAAGACATAGAATTTCTGATGTGTTATGTTTGGGGTGAGGGAGAAGGAAGTGAGGATAAAGCACATCTCTAACATTTCCAGTTTGAAGAGCAGGGTAGGTAGATATGGTAATTATTGAGATAAGACAGAATGTGGGGTAATTGGTATGGATGAAGGTGTCATGATTCGGTGTGGAGAAACAAGATAAATACTTTGGATACATTCACTTTCAGACTTGAAAAATATTTAATTTACTTAGCCGGAGATGATATTAGGGATCTCATAGGAAAGTTCTTAGCTAGAGATACAAAGGTGGCTGTAAAATAGATAAATGCATTTTTATCTTTAATCTATGGGAATGAACAGAGAGTCAAAAAATGAGGACTTAAAAATTTTTTTATCCTGAAATCAAATAGAGGATGTAAGTCTATAAAATAAACTGAAAAGCATCCACAGAGATGAAGATGAAGATGAAGAAGGTGAAAGAGGAGAAGAAAAAAAAAAGAAAGAAATTTGAAAGAATAATGTAATTCAAGTCAAAAGAAGAACTTTTGGAAAAGGAAGGAATGGTCTCTTGGGTATAATGCTCTTGACAGTTTGAGTAAAGATCATTGGAAATCTATGCAAGTCATTGTAGTTCTGTGATACCTGACACAGGTCATTGGTAATTTTAACCAAAAAAATAGCCTGTTTTGGAGCCAGAAAACAGACTGAGGTGGACTGAGGTATGAATGGGAAGTGAAGAGGTGGCATTAACCTCTTTAGGCATTTCAAAAATAATCTTGGCAATATATAATGGAGAAATGTGGTGGCATCTATAGGAAAATACAGGGCAAATGAATAACATTTGGGCTCTTGCTGAAATCCATTGCTACCTGGCAAATTTTATTCGTAGTAAGTTTGATAGGTAGAGAAGAATGTATAGGGGTTATGTGTAAGGGCTTTGGTGCCAGAGAGCTGGGCCAGACCCTAAATATTTGCTTCATTTCTGTGTGATCTTGAACAAGAAAATTAATCACTCTAAACCTTTGTCTATCTATAACATGTATATCCTATCTACTGCATACTTTCTTCTGAGGATTAAGTGAAAGAATGCATGTGAAACATTTAAAACAGTCCCTGAGATATGGTAAAAGTTCAGTAAAGTTTGCTTCTCTCTTTTATTCATTTTTAGTGTATTGTATTATCATTATTTTCCTCCTGGTTAACATGGCAACTAACCTTGGTCAAACCAACATAGAACCAAGGATACATGTGGATCCTGTCTGTGGTGATAGTCATTTTTATGATATTTTCTGAGAATATGAAATTATTTTCCCTGGAGTTCTTTTGCTTACAGAATGTTTCACTATTGTTGTCCTGGCATTCAGGAATTGGGACAATTGTTTTCAACAAAGGATGGGTCAATCTTGAACTAAGGATGAAATAATTCTACAGATTGCCACTAGAGGACAGAAGAGGGTCAGGCAACGTCTGAGGAGAAATACTCAGGAGCCAGTTGTCCTGGATGCTAAGACAGGCTTCTCCACTATGGAAAACTCAGACCCCAGAACCAGACAATTGTTTTGATTAAGCTCATTATTTTTAATTTAAATAACAGAGCATAAATCTTCCCCAAAGTTAAAGTTTGTTTGCATTTCAAGGGTAGTAAGGAGACAATTTTCATTTAATCACCTCTACTTACATTTTATTATACCTCTAATTTCATTCTGCTTTAACATTATTTTTATTTGTTTCCATGCTTATCATCAAGCACAATTATATGTAAAATTTTTGAAGCCTGGGGCTGTGTTTCACTTGGGCAGTTCTTTCTCTAGTTCTAATCTCTAAGGATTAGATTTTAACTTTCATTATCATCAAAGAAAGTTAACAGCAAGATACTGTCTGATTGATGATTAGGAAATCGGGAATAAATACGGGTAAAGGGCACTCACGTTCTTCTGTACATCTGATATGAGCAAGTGTGTTGAAAGCCCACATCAATGCCACAAAAGTCAGTGAGTGTACACTTAAAAGTGTATTCTTTCATGAAAGAGAAAGGACTTATTCCTGGTGTGATGCCTGTCAGCGTTATGTGCTGACCTGCATTATTTCATTGAATACTCTCAACAATTCTGCCAGACAGAGATTCCTCTCTTCATTTTACAAATGAGAAAACCAAGACACAGTAAGGTTTAGCAACTCGCCTAATATCGTTGAGCTAGTATATACTGGAGTTGTTAAAGAAAAAATTGCAGCAGACAAGATGAGCAAACAGAAATTTATTTTACTCTAATACTATTACCAGCAATAAGGCAGAGTGCACAGAACAAGCCCGGAAGCCCACTTTCATTAAACAGAAAGTGAGAAGAGTTTTCAGAGCTGGGGTGGGGGAATCTTAGGCCATCTGGGCTTGCTAATCGGCTTACCCAAAGGTAAACTAAACTAGTTTTAAAACTTGGAGCCAGGTACCCGCTGAAGATGGGTAGCTACCCTCCCACAGAGGATTGGAATTAGGTGCACTGTCTTCCTTGACAGTAAAGAGATAGCCCCCAGACCTTGAAAAAGGAAGTCCTGAATTGTAAAATTGGCTAGAGGCTTTTAAAAAAAAATTACGTCTCAAAAGACAGAGAAATAATTTACAATGGCAATGTTTCTAAAGGAAATGCTCTAAGTAAAAGGAAGTCAGGGACCTAGAGGCAGGAAAAAAGCCTGTCTAACGTTTACACAAGCTGAAGGGGACATTAAGGCCATCTCAGTCAGAGCCTGGTTTAACCTCTGCCCATTCTGAACCAAAATTCATTCTACTTTTATTAAAAGAATTGGACAGCACAACCTAACATATCAAATTGCCATGGATATTGCTGGGCAATGATACATATTTACCGAATAAGTTTTCTGTTCATAGAAAGGGAACAGAAACCCCTGAATTTTATCACCCGTACTTACATCCAGGTACACCAATTAAGTTCAACCTGCACAGCTACTACTACATGAGCGAGGGCACTGTCTTTAGATAAGTGATGATCAATTACAGCAAGCGTACTTGTAAAATAGCTCCCAACTTCACTCTTTCCAAATTTTGCACAGAAGTACATTCTCTTCTTCTTGAATTCCCTGAATCAAAGATGAAAGCATGTGCTGAGGACCCTTGGTTCTGCTGAATTCTTTGTTGCAAAGTAATGACTTCAGAGACTTCTCAAGACATTTTCAGATCTACTTTCATAGATTTTCCCCCATTAACTTAGAGAGGAAATAAAAGTGAACTTAGTCCCATATCATTAGAGAAATAGACTGAATTTGTATAAGTTGACACATTTAATGCCTAAAATTGAAAAGCTTAAAGAAGACCATTGATTACAAATTGAGATAACAAAATAATGGATTTTCTCAGGTTTGTGTAGCAAGAATAAAATCAAAGAATGGTACCTAGAGAGAATGTAGGTTGAAGAGGCAAATGGAGGCAAATCATAGCCTACATAAACTGATTAGTAACTAATTGCAGTTTGTCGAGCTCTTTTACCTGCCTGTAATCCTGCCAACTGGGCCAGTTGTCGAGCTACGGCTGGGTCTGGAGCTTACAGACCCTCAAGCCCGTTCACAGACTGGGTCGCAAACTCTTCACATGCCAGGCTGGGTCCCCACACCAGGTTGGGTCACCAGACCCCTCACATGCAGGTCTATAAGCTAAGTAACCAGCGAACAGGTCCTTAGAAGCCGTAGGTTTGAGAGCATGGTCGCGCACAGACAGAAACCAGAGGCAGATGCCAGCCAAAAACCATGGTGCTGCGCATGCGCACTAATTCCACCCCACACACCTTATGTACAAAGAATGTGCTGCACCACACCTAACTGGACCCACAGCAAGAGGGCCTGATTAAATTATTCTATTTTCCCAACCCAGTTCCTTTTTTTTATTCCTAGAAAATAATTTCTCTTATAATTCTTATTAATATTATATATGATTATATATATTATATATTATGTAATTATAAATAATTGTATTTATTGCATACAGAAATGATCAGGAAAGTGAAAACAAAACAATAAATTTCCAGTGTAATAAAAAATGTGTAATATTCATTGAATGCTATTTAAAGTAATAAATAAACACTGAGATATGTACAGCCTATATACATATGTCAAATTTTTCAGGTATTTTCATGTGTTATTCTTGCAAATAACTTATGCTAATAGTTTATTTGCATTCTTAATTTTTTATATGTTCACCAGGAGAAAGTGTATGTGTACGTTAATACTCTAAGCTTCCTGAAATCATCTTTTTCTGTTATAGTAATTAATCAAAAATAATTTTTATAAGAATAGGAAAGCTAATATTACTGTGGCTGAATTTTCTCATCACCGGTTACTCCAGTATGCTTCCAGCTCTCTCTCAGAGACTTTTCCTTCCAAAACTTAGAGATAAAAATGAATTGTGGGTACCTGGTACCTCTGCTTGTTATGTGTTTCTATCCCTGAGTGCCCAACCCTATCTCTAATCTATCTGAGATACAATCTGGCTTGATTGCCAAACAATGGATACTCATTAGGTGTTCGTAGTCTCTAGGCAACCACAGGTGTCAATCAGTGTAGTCTGTACAGAGGCTTTTTCTGATATTCTTTAAAAAAAAAGAAAAATCCTTGACTATCTCCTCTTCTCTCCAAGACCTTCATTTTTCATGCACTCTTTAGCCCAGGACTAGACTAGTGTAAGTGTCTCATAACTGATTTTCTTGCCTTTGGTCTCTTTCTTTGCATTTCTCTTTTCTTAAAAATTAAATAACCTTATGGTTACTGATTTTAACATTCCATATATATGTTTATAATGACCCTTTTTACATACTGTACTTACTTGTTATCTGTCTTTATAATTAACTGTAATTTTGGTCCTATAAAGTCATGAACATTTTTATGGTATCTCAAAATGCTTAAAATATCTGGGAAAAAAGTACTCAATAAATGATTGTCTCATAAGATGAATGTGTATGCAGAAAGATGGATAATAGGATGAAACGTAAACACTCTTATAGGGAGTTTACGATTTTTAATAAACTGGATTATGTTGGGAGGCAAATCTCCATGAGCATATCATGTTGTATGGGTTTTCTGAACAAAGGGTATTGGCTGCTTTTTAAAGGAAATTAGGATAGTAAACATTCTTGGAAGCCAGAAATAGTGTCTTCCTTTGAGTCAGTGGACAGATTTATTTCCTGGCAATTATAATAAAGAGAGAACTTCCCCCTCTCCAAAGTCATTTCAGAATAATAAAGTTACCTTCCTCTTCTGAAATGTGATTCAAGACTAAAGATAAGGTCCTCATATTTCTCCAGAGGAAAGAATGAACAGAACACCAATAACCCTCCATAAAGTCAGAATCAGATCCTTATTTCAGAATTCCTCTTCTATTACGCATCCTACTGCATGTACAGGTAACATTCGGCCCTTTCCATTCAGGCTTGGGTATGTGGGATGAATTTATTCGGGCTGCTTCTTTTGTCAAGAGTAAAAAGCTGCCTATGTTTCTAACCCAGAGGTCTTAAATCTTTGCAAGTAGGGTAAAAGCTCAGATTCTTCAGTTTCTAACTCAACAGGCACAATTTACCATTCTAATATAATCTGCAACCATTATGAATTATCTAGGTATTATACCGACGTGTAGAACATATGTAGAACATTTCCTTTTATACCAGCACAAAATTTTTGTATAGATTTTTTATTTTGAAATAATTATGTGTTCACTCACATGAGAAATAACAAAGTTTCTATGTACTTCTTGCTCAGTCTCCCAAATGATAATATCTTGCAAAACTATAGTACATACAATATCAGAACCAATACATATATTACATTGATACAATCCACCAATTTTACTCAGATTTCTCCAATTTTACCTGTACTTATGTACGTGTGTCTGTGTGTTTTTAATTCTTTTTATCACATGTGTTGGCTCATGCATACTATGGAAATGGAGATACAGAACAGTTTCATTACCACAAGGATCCCTCCTACTGACCTTTTTTAACCACACCCAATTCCGCAACACAGAACTAACCTGTTCTACATTTCTATAATTTTGTCATTTCAAGAGTGTCATATAAATGGAAAAATACAGTATATACCCTCATGGGACTGACTTATCACTCAGCATAATTCTCTGCAGCTTCACTTAAATTGTCATGTCAATAATTTGTTCCTTTTTATTGCTAAGTAGCATTTCAGTGTACAGTTTGTTTAACCATACATCTGTTCTTTCCAGTCTGGGGCTTTTATATACAAAGCTGCTATAAACATCTATCTACAAGTTTGTAAACATAATTTTCCTTTTTGGCCTGCACAACGGAGAGTTAACCTCACTTGCTCTCCTTTAAAGCCATCAGAACTATGCCCATTACTCCATGAATGGATCAATCCATTCACGAGGGCACAGTCCTCACAATCTGATCACCTCCTAAATGCCCCACCTTTCAAATATCATAATCATATTTCCCACCCATGGTAAGAAATTTTTACTCAGAAACCTGTGGGATTCTTGCAACAGGTGAAACGTATCATTTTCACTCTCTTTAAGGGTGAAGTTATTTCAGGACCTCAGGGATTGAATATCAAGGTCCATTTCTCATGTGCTTCACTTTTAAGGGGTTCTAAGAATTAACAAGCTATACAAGATTATCATAATATCAACCCAAAACAAGCAATGTTTAGATATCGAGCCAAACTCTAGGGCTTGAGATAGGTATGCCAGGATGCAATATTGAGTCTAATAAAGGGCTGTTGTCAAAGACCATAGCAATATTCATTTATATCTAGTAAATATAAGATAGGTTGAGACAATCAGCTTGATTTCAACCTACTGTAATAAAGGTCACTTTATGACAATTGTCTAGACAGTAAGACCTTTGCACTTAAATTTGGGGACATCTCCCAGAATGAGATTAATCTGGGCACTTTGCCTTTGTTAAAAGGGGAGGGGGGGGGAGTCTTTACTTTCATCTACTATCTTCTCACAAGAAGTGGAAATTTACACATTCCTGCCTACCTGCCAAATTTAGAAATTCGCAAAATTTGCAGCACCAATCTCAAATTACAAGTCTTTCTTTTCTTTTCTAATAATTCAAAGCCTTTTAATTTTTGTTTTACTTTTGAGACCCATGTTTCTTACAACCTACTGGCAAATAGTGTGTGCAAAGTGCCCTTCGCTTGGTTGTGAATAAGTTTTAAATTCAGAGCCAAAGAAACTGCTATAATGAACTTTCATTGCTTTCAAAGGAAGATTTTCCCTTAGTTTCACAGTTTCTATGAAGAATCACCCACAGAAGACTGCTGATCCATTGGCCAATGTTTTTGACACCTGTATTTCTAGAGGCATGTGAGGCCAAAATCTACTGCTATATGATCTTCAGTATACCTGAGTTATAAACATCCCCTGTCTTGAGTGGCAAGTTCTTTGTTTTGTTTTGTTTTTGTGCTATATCTTATAGCAATGGGTTATGCCTCTAGGGTCCTATGGGCTTCTATGATTTCTTTTGTTTTTCAGTATGACTAAGCAAAGAAGCTAACAGTTTAATTCTTCAGTTGGTCCTAGTCTTTTGGCATGTCTGCTTGACAGGGAAATTTAGCTCAAGCAAGTAAAAATACATTCTCGTCTCTAATGTCCTAAAAAAGCTTGTATAAGTAAAAGAGAAAATTCAGTTTTCCACAGAAAACAGAAAAAACACAGCATTGTCAGCTAGTACTTCCTTGATGCCCAAAGACACTTTGTTTTAAGGGTTTAAACACCTAGGGAGAAATGACAGGGGAACAAATATAACAAACATGGAGAAAGTGTTTTAGAATAAAAATATTATAATCTCTGAATATTACAATTTTGTCTTAGCTATGAGTGAGAAAGGAAATTGTGTATGCTATTTGACACATGATATTTACCAAAAAATATTGGGGAAAGAGAAAACTGCTGATACAAGTATTTTTGAAAATGCTAACCCTGAACTCGATTTCACACTATGAAAATTGAAAATGTTTTTAAATAATACAGGATCGATTGCTGCAAAGATTTTAAAATATAGCACAGTAATGAATTACACTATCTAGTCTTTAGTGTATTCTGACACTTGTCACCTTAAAAGTGAGTTTCTGTCTTGTTTGTTAAAATAAGTCCTTCTTGTTATATTCTGTTTTTAAAAGATTTGTGATTATAGCGTAAAATATAACTCCTATCATAATTACAGCAAAGCTTGTTTTATGTGATTTTGAGGAAAATGCATTTATTTAAAAATAACTCTGTCATCCTATGAGAAATGTTATAAAATATGAATTTAAGCCACTGTCAAATTGTATTAGTCCATTTAGTGCTTATAACAAAATACCTATGACTGGGTAATTTAGAAAGAAAACAAAATTTATTGCTTATATTTTCTGAGGCTGGGAAGTCCAGAGTCCAGGGAACACAGCTGGTGAAGGTCTTGATGGTGGCAACAGTGATGGAAGGGTACCACATTACAACAATGGCAGAGTAGAGAGCAGAGCAGAGAAAGCAAGAGAGAGAGAGAGACTCATTCTTATCATTTAAAGTCCTCAGAACCACCCTCCTGACCACCATTTTTAATCCATTCACTACAGCATGGTCCTAGAATCTAATCACCTCTTCAACGCCCCACCTTTCAATTACTGTAATAGGATTTCCCACACTCTTAACAGTCACAGTGGGGTCAAGTTTCTAATACACAAAACTTGAGAGACACAATTCAAGCTTCAGTGAGTTTTGGGGGGACATAATCCAATCCACTACACAAATATAGGTAGTTTTATGAAACTCATTTATGTATATTTTCATGTACATAAATAGATATCTATGTATGTATACACACACATACTATACTTGTGTAGACACATTTATTCAGGAGACTACCATATTAATCTAGGAAAAATTTTGTCTTGTTATTTTTTTACCAAGTATCCAGATTGCAGGTATTACGTAGAATTTTCCATCTACTGTTACTCTCTTGCACACGCATATGTGTGCTTTCTCTCTGTGTCTATACATATATATAATACAGGCAATCCTCAACTTAAGATGGTTTGACTTAAAATTTTTGGACTTTATGAAGATGTGAAAGTGATATACATTCAGTAGAACTGTACTTCAGTACAGTAGTCAATAGATGACATGAGATATCCAATACTTTATTATAAAATAGGCTTTGTTAGGTGGTTTTGCTCAATTGTAGGCTAATGTAAGTGTTCTGAGCACATTTAAGGTAGCCCAGGCTATGACGTTCAGTAGGTTAGGAGTATTTTTGACTTAGGATGTTTTCAACTTATGATGAGTTTATTGAGATGAAACCCCATAGTAAGCTGAGAAGCAAGTGTATTAAGATTGTATTTACATATATATATATAATATATAATTGATATTTAAGTTAATATTAGTATCATTAAGGCTTGAATTGGTTATTATTTTTCTTTCATATTGAGAATTTGCAAGTGTCCATCAATGGATGAATGAGTTTTAAAAATGTGGTATATATAGGCAATGGAGTACTATTCAGCATTAAAAAAGAAAAACAAACAAACAAACAAACAATAAATTTTGGCACACATGACAAGGATGGATCTAGAAGACATTATGCTAAACGAAATAAGCCGGGACAGAGAGACAAATACTGTATGATCTCACTTACGTGTGGAATCTTAAAAAATCAAACTCAAAGAAGTAGAAAGTAGAATGGTGTTTCCCACAGGCTGACAGGGGGTGGGGTTGAGAGGAAGGGGAGACATTGGTCAATGGGTACAAAGTTTCAGTTAAATAGGAGTAAGTTCTATCTGGTGTTCTATTGCACAGTAAGGTGACTATAGTTAATAATAATGCATTGTATATTTCAAGATGGCTAAAAGAGGATTTTACGTGCTCTTAGCACAAAGAAATGATAAGTATTTGAGGGGATGGATATGCTAATTATCCTGATCTGATTATTTCACAATGTATACATGTACCAAATATATACAATTATGATTTGTCAATTAAAAATAAAATAAAACTTTTAAAATTGTGTTATTTAAAGAACATAATCATCCAATTACTGAATCTATGCAATTTTATAAATAATATTTAGTTAAATCACAAATATTTTTTAATACAAAAAAATTAAATTGTGAAACTCATATCTGGTTTCAATAAGTGCATGCTCATCATTACTGAGAGATAAGTAACTATTCGGAGCTCTTTTGTTGAAAATTGTATTTAGGCATGGCAAGTTTACATCTAGAGTGTATAAAAGCAAATATTCATGTAACTGAGATAAAAAAGGAATTGCTCAGAAAATTGAAATAACACAATATGCTTATGTACAAACTTGTGAAGAATTTATCAAGTAATTATTCTTTATGGTTTGAATTCTTTAGATACTCATGTTGACTTTATTTCATTTTATGGTCTAATAAGAAAAGCTTTTTATTTCTTGCTGTCATCTGCTGATTTCAACCTCAGTAACTTTTCTGTTTAAACACACTATGAATTGATAAACACTCTCGATTTTGATTCTGCTGAATATATCGAGTCATCAGAATGGATGCCTTTTTTTCATAATGGCATTCACAAAACAATTGCCTATATGCATATTGAATATCCACTCTTTACACATTTGCTGAATTGTTTTAACCTTTTATTTAATAATACATTTTTAAAACACAAAGGTAATTCTTCTTCTGGGCTTTCTACACTTTTTGTTCTTCCTTATTGTCCTCACCCATTAGAAGGTAAAATGAACGTGTTTGAGTTGATGTTAAATATCCAAAAGGGTCATTATGGCATACATAATATACTCCTGATTAAAATTTAAAAAAAATACTTTTATTAAAGATTTTTTTTGCTTTGACATATTTCTAATCTTTTGACATAATTTATAGTCAAAATATCCCTTCACTTCTAATATAATGTACTTACAGACAATCCTCATTTTGCATGGTTGTGACATATGTGGACTTCAGACGCCACAATTTAGTTAATTGACACCAGACAAGCAACAAATGGTTCAAATTTGGCTCTTGATTTTCCTAAGAATTTCCCTCTTTTTCCTAGTTTGCTAACATGTATGATCATCATGAATGAGTACTGAGTTCTGCCAAACATATGTTCATATCTTTTGAGAAGATAATCACTTTTTTCTTCTTTTATCTGCTAATGATGTAAATTTTGTTTATTGATATTTAAATGTTAAACCAGGCTTTCTTTCTTGGAATCAAGTTAATTATATTGTGGTGTGTTTTCCTTGTTTGTATATCATTGCATTTGGTTCACTTATATTTTGTTTTCACCGATTTTCATAAAGACAATTAGGCTTTAGTATACCTTTCTTGTAATATCTTTGCTTTTGCTATAAAGGATATGCTGTTCTCATAACACATGTTCTTTATCCATTCATCTATTGATAACAGTTATCTTTATACCAGGAAGACATTTTATTTTATGTGAATCTGAAGAGTTGTGTATTAGAAAGACAGATTAATTAGAAAAGTATGTATTATAAAAGGAAAGGGGTGAAAAAAGTACAGATAAGGTGATTTCAGGTGCAAATGATGTGAAAAACGTGAAGACTGGGGTGCAAATTGTATGGGTAGGAGCAAAATATGTTTTTAAGGTTTTTATTCTTACTATTTCTAATAATAATCTTAGAAGAGATAGTTGGGATAATGCTATAGAGTGAATGGGGTAATGCATATATTGAAACTGTAACACTCAACATCATGGTGTTTAAAGGTTTGACCTTGGGAAGTAATTAGGGTTATATTAGGTCACGGAGGTGGGGCTTTCCTGACGAGATTTAGTGTTTTTATAAAAAAGCACTATACTGAATCACCATCTAGTCTCTGAGGTTTGAGGATATAAGAAAAGGTAGCAATCTGTAAACCAGGAAGACTGCCTAGACACCAGATCTGCTAGTCCCTTGATCTTGGATTTCCAGCCTCCAGAACTGTGAGAAATAAACGTTTGTTGTTTAAGCCACCCACTGTATGGTATTCTGTCACAGCAGCCTGAACTGAGTAAGGCAGATAAGAAGGCAGACATGTTATTACTCTTCTATGCTTTTAGCATTGGAGGTAAAAGTTAAGGTTAAATTAATATGAACATGTATTTGTTCTAATTACATGTTCTAAATGAGTGTAATACCTCTTATAAGGGTGCATGCAATTTGAAGATAAGGGACATTTCTTAATTATCTTTGTATCGATTTTAATGATAACTAGTAGGTTTGACAAAAACAACAAAAAATCAGTGACTTCTTAGTAAATAAATATTTACTGGGCAGTAGCAAAGTGTATAGAGACTTTTAGGAATTGAGAGCCTATTTTAAAAGTTAAGACTTATACTTACCTATACTTTACTTTTAAAAGAAAATTGGAAAAGCACACTGTGCCTTGTTTCAGGCTGTGTATCTTAAAGCATCACCACGAGGAATTTAAACCATACAGTAAATAACTTAGTCCCGTTAGGACTCTACAATTGGGGAATCTGACACTTATGAGTCAGATGCACTGGTAATGAGCAACCCACCAATTTGCATGGGAGAGTACTGATTTTAGCACTGAAATTTGTGTTCCAGGAAAACTCTCAAATAGGCAAACATTGATTATGTTGTCATAGACTAACTATAGGCAAATACTTTGTCTATGATTATTTAAATATTTAAGATAATTTATTTACAAGGGAGGATAGTATTTTTACAATGACCAAGGCACTTACATCTCCCATGGAAGACACCCCATTTTTAGTCATTAATGCACAGAGTAAACCAAGTTGGTGATTAGAATTATCCTTGGTGGACATGAAACCAAAACTAAGGGATTAGGACTGCTTTCAAGGTATCTTATTTAGATCACAGAGAGGGTGAATAAATAACTCATCTACCACAAAATAGAATGCTGCCTACTCAGATCCTTAGGAATGGATAGCTGTTACCTCTAATGTCAATTTTAATTCTTTGAACTTCCTCCTTCTATATATATATAGACTTTATGAAAAAAAAGTAGCATAGAATTTGGTTTGTTTTTACGTACTAAATATTTATTATATAAAGATTTTGCCTGTTGAAGATTATGTTAAGGTTCCCTTTGCTTTGTTGGTATTCAGGGATTCAAAAACACTGCAGTAAGCATGTAGAGAAAACTTTCTGGCATATCCTCACTGAAATTGTATTACATTCATTGTGTGTGAATTATACTAGTTTAACTTCTAAAAAGGTAATATTACTTTCCTTATTTTCAAGATTCTTTTAGTAACAATCAGAAGTTTGGAGACAGATTAAAACAAACATGAATTGAGAATGAGTGTTCAAGGCTAGCCAGCAGAGAAGAAATTTCCCAAATGATGCAGAATTAGAACAAAAGTGTTTCTAGAAAAGGAAAATGAAAACTTAAGACTTTAGGAAGAGAAGTTGGTCTTTGAGAGCTGATAAAATTTAAATAGAAAAATAATAACTTTTATTTCCAGAAAGTTAAATCTTCAATTAACACATTGTCAGAACAGTAAGAAGTACAGAATTATAGATGTGTGTGTTTTATTTTGAACCTTTAAAAATAGTAAAATAATAAAAATAGAGTCCAGTTAAAATATTTGCTGATTTTCAGATTTTTTGCAAACAAGCTATCTCTCTGTTTCCATATGTATAGATATATATATATATATGCACGTGTATAGACATACACAAGCTAACACACATACACAAGTTAACACGCATGTATTTCACAAAATGTGTATCTATACATACTTATATATAAAAATATTTGATTATATTTGAAAACCACTTATATATTCCAAAAATGCCCACATATATGTATTTTATATGCAGATGTGTGTGTATTATATACTTATATATTATATGTATGTGTGTGTGTATGTGTGAGTTTGTGTATGTCTGTAATGCCTGGACAACTTTAGTATAACAAAGTCATTTGTCAAACAGCTTAGACATTTCTCATAAAGTTGTATCAATTTCCTGTTTTATGTTAGCTGCTATGCAATAAATGAGAATACAATGATGAATAAAAAACATTTGTGTCCTTGTGAAGCATGCATTGTAGGGCTTGACTAATTAACTATCAGGAAAGACAAAACATAGAGGTAATAATAGCAATTATTTAGCCAAGCAAGGATCATCAATTCTCATAAATAATAAAATGGCAAACAAATGAATTTTCACAGAGTGGTTAATTAACATTCCCCTGTACATGTGAATAGTACAATATTTTAAGTACCTGGAGTTCTATAGGAGAATATGTGCCTATAAATAATACAACAAATTTTTGTCTGAAAGTTTCTTAATATTAAACACTTCTGTATTATAAAATGCAAACTATTCCATGCGTAAAATTTTTCCTTAAATGACTTTGCCCAAGAACTAAGTGATCTGGTGTGACTTTGCAACTCTTCGTTGTGCCTCAGAGACAAAGGAAGGCTGAGAAAGCAGATGGTGTAAATATATCTGCTGTTAACCTGGTATATCCTGGTCTCACCTGGACCATCTCCCATCCCCCACAGTGCAACACTCACTGGTATCAGGCCTTGCTGTCACACATCTCTAGTTTAAGTGTTTTATCCTCTTCATATAACAATAATGTATTTATAAAACACTTTATTGGTTAGAAGTTTATTTCTGTACATAATATTTTGTCAGTCTTCCAAATAACTGACAGTTTGGTGCAAATAGTATAACATTAGAAAATTGAAATAAATATTTTTTGTATAATTGTCTGTGTTTGTGTGTGTGTGTGTGTGTGTGTATGAAGTCATTCAGAAAATAGATTCAACTGTAATATAACATTTTAATACAATCTCAAAAAGGTCCAAAACTGTTTAAATTTACTCATCTTTATGGTCTTGTGCATATGTACAAGTATTTGTCTAAAGTAATAAAAAGTATTGTAGTAATCATGATAAATATATTTTAAACAGTATTATACCAATCTAAAAAGAAAAGAGCTAGCCACCTCAACTGAAGAATAGAACAGAAAATATTGTATCCATTTTTGAAAAGGTAAGGGAAGTATCAGTTGTTATATAAGTTTATGACAAGGAAACTTTTCTAGTTTAGAGATGTCAGAGGCAGCTTATCTTATTAAGAAACATATAAAATAAAAGTTGAAGGAATATATAGAATGATCAGTAAAAAAGTGAATAAATGAATTGTAGTCAGATATGATAGCCCGTATGTGGATTGCGAATGTGAGTTATTAAACAAAAAAATGGCAAAAATATCTGGTCATGGTGAAGAAAGGGAAAAAGAGCTTATAATAAGGCTGGATCAGTATACCAAAGCCAGATGTTGTGCAACTGTACATACAGTAGGGTTTATTCGCTGAACAGATTTTTAGACAGAAAATTGGCATGGTTGTATTTTTCTAGACTTTATTTAATTTTGTTTTCTTTTGAAAACTTTTTACAATACACAATGTCAATTAACCAAAGTCTGGCAAACTGCAAATGTTCATTGATAGATTGATGGATATGTTGTTCTTAAAAAGGAAAATAATACAGGCCAGTAACTGGGACCTACCCCTAAAAGAAGAAAAAGGAATAAGTTAAGGTAAAATAAAATCTTTTATTTTGTTTATTCTTATTGATCTATAGGATATCTGCTTAAAGTAAGAATGGTAACTACATATTGAATGATTAGAGCATAAGGATAAGTGAATGAATAACAGCAATGCTGTAAGGGGTAGAGAGCAGGAATTGGAAATATTTGTTATAATGAAGCATACAAGCCATGAAGTGGTATAATGTAGACTTAGATCACTCGTAAATATATATGGAAAACTGTAAGGCAACCACCAAGTATACCTCATATGATAACAGAAGAAGTAAAATGGAATCATAAAATGCTCAATTAAAACCAAAGAAGGCTATAAAAAAATCAGGGAAGGAAAAAAAGAAACAAAGAACAAATGCAATAAATGGAAAAAACTCTTACAAACCGAGTAGATAATTGTCCAACCATATCAATAATCACTTTATATGTGAATGGTCTAAATACATCCATTAAAAACAAGAAACTGTCAAACTGGTTATTCAGAAAAGATACAACTCTATTTTATCTACAAGAAACCTACTTAAACATAAAGACTCTGATAGGTTAAAAGGAAATAAATAGAGAAAGTTATACCATGCCAACGGTAATAAAAGAAAGCTCAAGTATCTATATTAATTACAAACAAAGAAAACTCCAGAACAAGGAAAGTTATCAGGCATAATAATGGACATTATGTAATTGAGATAGGAGGTGCTCAGTTTCTCTGGGGTCAGGTTACAGGCCACTCCCCCGAGTCTCAAATCACTCACCTAGGACTCAAGCTCCTCCTTTGAGTCCTGAGCTACTGTTGTTTCTTGTGCCTATTTTTGGCATAAACAGGAAGGGAGATTGAAAGGGCAGGAGGCAAATTTATATAATTTCAGTGGCTGAACATGCTCAATAGAAAGGAGTTTGTCTATAAATAACCTTCCACTGGGGGCGCTAGAGAGCACCAAATATATTTTAAGTAATTTTCTATGCATATGTTGGAATTTGACCAATGAGCATGCTCCAATGAAACCAACTGGGCATGTGCAAGGCTGTGTTACATAACTTATGCAACTGGTAACCACCCCCTTAGTTGACTATTTATTGGATTGCATGAATATATATAGAATAGCCAATTATAAAGTAGAATCTAGGAAGAAAACGGGACTCATGTTTCCTAGAGCCAGCACACACTTTGCTTATGAGGTCTGTATTTCTTTTGTGTTAAACCTGTCTTCAGCAGGCTGCTGCTCACTCTCTAGAGCCAGCCTGCACTTTGTTTTCAAAGTATTTCTTAATTTTGTATTATGCTTGCTACAGCGGCTGCTCACTCTCTGCAGACAGCCTGCACGTTCCCTGTGAAGTGTGTATTTCTTATTCTTTGCATTAAACCTGTTTTTGCTTTCTGCTCCGACTCTGCTCTTGAATTCTTTCCCGTAGCAGAGTCAAGAACTTGGTAGAGGATGGGTTACGTTGAAGTCAACCATCCAACCTCCTCATACCCTTCCCTCTGGTATCATAATGACAGATTGCTCAATTTTCCTAAAATAAACAACAATCTTTTACATGGATGCACCAAATAACTGAGAATTAAACTAGGTGAGACAAAAGCTGAAAGATCTGTAAGCACTAATTCACAAATCCTGTATTACAGTTAAAAATTTCAAGATCTGTCCTTCATTAATTTATAGATAAAAAAATCAAAAAAGATTTGGTTATCCTGTACAGCACTATCAACTAACTAGATCTAAATGATATTTTAGAACACTCCATAGAAAACAGCAGAATACACATTCTTCTTAATCTCAAATGGGACATTCACCTAGATAGACCACATGCTGAGTCATAAAACATACCTTATTGAAACTTTACCAAATTTAAGAGAATAGAAATCTTACAAAGTTTATTCTCAGACCACTATGAAATTAAACTAGTAATCAATCTGAAACAACGCCAAATATTTGGAGATTGAACACCACAGTTTAAAATAATGTGTAGGTCAAAGAAATAGTCTCAAGAAAAATTAAACAATATTTTGAAGTGAATTAAAATTAATATGCAACTTATCAAAAATTGTGGGATTCAGAAAGAAAGAGTAGTGCTTAGAGTGAAATTTACACCATTAAATAGGTAAGTTAGACAAGATCAAAGACCTAGTCAGTAATATAATTTCCATTCTAAGAAACAGAGAAAAAAGAGAAATTTATGTCTAAAACAAACAAAAACAAAGAAATAATAAAACTTATAGTAGAAATCAATAAAATTGAAAACAGGAAAACAATAAGAAAATCAACAAACGCACAAGCATATTCTTTGAAAAGGTAAATAAGCAGGTAAACCTCTAGCCGGGATAACAATGAAAGTAATAGAGAAGATGCAAACAGATAATATCATTTCTGATATCATCAATACCAAGATATCAAGAGATGTCACCAATATTTATTTCAGGAACAGAAACAAGATAATAAAAAAAAACTTATGAACAATTCTATACCCATAAATTTGAAGATGTGGGTGAAATGGACCAGTTCCTTGAAAGACACAAACTACAGTACCAGATCTCGCACAAGGAGAAATAGATTATCTGAATATGCCTATGTGTAATAAATTAATTAATTAATTAAGTCAATAATTAATAACCTTCCAGAAAATAGAGTAGCAGGCTCAGACAGTTTCACTGGTAAATGCTATCAAACATTCAAAGAAGTAATAACAATTTTTCACAAATTATTTTAGAAGAAATTTTAAGAAATAGAAGGAACACTTCCTAACTCATTATCTGAGGCCAGAATTAAATACTGTAAAGACATGGACATTGAATACCAAAGACAAAGACTTTGGAAGAAAGAAAAATATATACCGACATTTCTCCTGAAAGCAGATGCAAAAGTCTTCAACAAAATATTAGCAATTAAAATCTCACAGTGTAGAAAAAGAATTATACACCACCAACAAGTAGAATTTATGCTAGGAATGCAAGGTTGGTTTACCATTTGCACATCACACATTGTAATTCACCTTACCAACAGGCTAAAGAAAATTCGTATGATCATATCAATTAATGCAGAAAATTCATTGACAAAATCCAAAACCAATTTTTAAACAAAATTTGCAGCAAACTAGACATAGTGTGAAACACTCGACTTGATAAAGATCATGTACAAAACAATACAGCTAATATTGCATAATAATTATAGACTAAGTGCTTTCCCCTTAAGATGTGAATCAACACAAAAATGCCAGATCTCATCACTCTTATTCAACATAGTACTGGATGTTCTAGCCACTGTTATAAGGTGATCAAATGAAATACAAGACAAACAGGTTGTGAAGGGAGAAATAAATCAATTACTTTTTATATTGAAAAATCATTGATTAAATATATTTGTGGGGTAGAGTTGAATATCAATACCAGTGTACGATGTATGATGATCAAATCAGGACAATTAACATGTTCATCATTAAAAACAGTAACCATAAATCAACTAGAATGTATACTGAGAAGTTAAAAAAAAGACATAAATGGGAAAAAATTAAAAACGCAGTAATCATTCTTTGTGTCCACTAACCAATTTCTTGCTAACCTCCCTCCCCCTCCCCCATTTCCATTTCAGTCATTTTTTTTTTCTTTTACGTCTGAGCAGTATTTCATTCTGTATATGTACCACATTTTCTTATCCAGTTGTCCATTGACAACATTTAGGTTGATTCCATATCTTGGCTCTTGTAAATAGAGGTGAGATAAACATGGGAGTGTAGGTCACACTCAGGTTCTATTTGTCTGTGAGGCAAACATTCTTTCATGAATATGTACTTATTTCATCATCACTTAAGAAACTGTTGGTTACAGATGCTTATGTTGATTATTTTCTGTGTACATTTTTAAAACATTTTTGTATTTTGTATCTTAGATTTGCTACTATAAAAACAGCTGTTTGTATAATTACTTGTCCTAATTGTTCATCTGCATTTTCTCTCCAATTTCTTCAAGGTCTTATTTTTTAAGTTGAGTTTGACTCTTTTATGATTTTCAACTCATTTCTTTACAGTGAATATTTTAAGATCTATATTTCAGTTTAACATTTCTTTATTTTTAATCAACAACTAAAGATTAGGCTGAGAAAGAAAACCATAAGCATCCCCAAAAAGATTCATCAGGTTGTTCTAGAAAAGAATTCTTGGTAATCAAATAATCCCAAATACCTTTAGACTATTTCATAGAGCAAATAAACAGGATGGAAACATCAATGTAATTTATTTAATTATTTTTCTTCAGATTCTTTTTT